>NW_026575034.1:2500000-5000000 GCF_905146905.1 Nyctereutes procyonoides
CAGGAGGTGAAGTTCGCTGTAGGTTGAAGATCAAGGTCATGGGCTAGGGGAACCCTGGGGTGGGGGGTGAGGGCAGCTCCGAGCAGGGGTTTGGAACCTCAGAAGCCTTGGAAAGAAAGCGGAGGGAGAGGGGTGGCCCTCCCCTGATGAGCCCCAGAGCACCCGGCGGTGTTTCCGTGGTGACTCAGCCCTTCCCCTCAAAAACTCAAGGAACCGTCAAGTGTGTCCTTGCAGGCGACCTTCCCGTGTCACGCCTGGGTTTATATAGGGCCGAGCTCTTCCTCACGCTTGGCTGGCCCCGCGGCTCCCACGTCCTCGCCTCCCCGTGGGCCCGCGTCATGCCAACCCCTCCCGCCCCCCACTCGGCTCAGCCCTGCAGCCTCTGAAGCACAACGACCTCCCTCCCCAGGCTCTCATGACCCCTCGAGAGGCAGTGAGAACTGTTGGATATAAAAATACAAGTCACTGCGCTGGGAGCGGCGGGGCAGGCCCGGCCTGCCTGGCAGAGGCAGGGGGCCCATGTGTGATCCGTGGCTGAGGTCACACACCCTGGACGTGTGCTCCAGCTTGGCCACCGGGCACCGCAGGGCCCTGGGTAGGACCCACAACCCCCGCCACTGGCTGCATCGCCTGAAGAATGGCCAGGCTGCTGTCTGCCTGCCTACCTGTCTGGGGCTCCCGACAGGGCCCAGGAGGACAAACAGACACAGCCACTGAGCCAACCAAAGCGCCAGACCCGGGGCCAGGCCTCAAACAGAAATTTTCATCTGGGACCAAGGGAAAAAGTTCAGAAAGAGGAATTTTGTAGATCTGACTGTTGGGCGGATCCCCTAAAGGAATCTGGGAAACTGGAAAAGGGTATGTTCCCTGAGGGAGAAGGGGAAGGACCCAGGTGCGCCCGGGAGGCCTGACCCCAGGCCTGGGGCCTTGCACACGCTGCCTCATTCAACCCGCCCGACAGCTCTGTCACGTGGGCATCTCCAGCTTTGTTTCATAAATGCAAAAAAGTCACACTGAGACCTAGAAGGTACCAGTTAAAGGTAGACCCTGGCCTCCTCACAGCTTCAGTTATGAGGATCGGGTTGTTGTTGTTGTTGTTTTTGTTTTTTTTTTGTTTTTTTCCTAGAAGGCTTAAAAAGTCTTCCTAAATCCTGTCGGCTCCTTAAGAGGAATGAGAGGAGGCAAACCCTCAAGCAACAATCTAGCAGCATCCTGGGAATTTTTGGGCGCTGTGGTCGCAGCCCTCTCCTGAGCAGGGGGCCGCCGCCGTCAGTAGGAACCGCTCTAGAAGGGACTGAAATGCAGTGGTTGCTCCATGACTGAACTGAATAATGAATATAAAAAACCCTCTGCTATAGTCTAACCGACTTTCTGACTATACAGCTTTGGAAAAACAATGGAATCAGGTCTCATTGTTAAGTAGAAAATAAGAGTTAAGGGGCGCCTGGGGGGCTCAGTCAGTTAAGCATCTGACTCTTGATTTCAGCCCAGGTCACGAGCTCAGCCCCATGGTGTCTGCTTGAGATTCTCCTTCCTCTGAGCCTCCCCACCCATGTGCTCACTCTTTCTCTCTCTCTCTCTCATCAAATAAATAAATAAATAAATAAATAAATAAATAAATAAAATCCTTAAAAAAAAGAAGAAAATGAGAGTTAGGTCCCCCTTATGTCTATATAAGGAGTCTCGATTATAACCATAGGATGAGAACGATCGACTTTGATAAGTAAGGGGAAGGGGCAGAGGGGGACGGTGGAGCGAGCACTGACTTGGGGGCAAGAGATCTTGAATCTTCAAGTCTTCTCATTTCTAAAATGGAAGATTACACTAGATCCACGGTTTTCAGCTTTTTTTTTTTTTTCCTTTTAAAATCGTTGAAAGCTTTTGCTGCCTGAAATCTGACATGGAGCCCCAAACAATTAGGTTACGTGTGCTGAGCAGATTGGGACAGCACAGAGATGCAGGGCCGTTCCCTCATCACCCTTCCTTCCCTGCTGCCAATATGCTGGACCCCACAGTGTCAGTGAGGCCTCCCTAACTTGATTTCTGTGCTAAGTAAAGATCGACCCCCTGGGTGCCTTTACTGAATATTCCAAGTGCTTTCTAGACCATAACTCTTTCCTCTCTCAACAATCCTATAGAATAGGTATTATTGACCCCTTTTTACACATGAAGAAAACGGAGGCACAAAGAGCCTGATCAGAGTGTCCACGAATTAAGACTCCTAACAGAGAATGCCTCCTTCCGTCACGGGAAGAGGGTTCATCTCCCTACAGACATCTGGTCTCCTGCCCAAAGGAAACTAAAGCCAAGCTTAGATAGAACCCTGGTTTTAAAAGAAACACCGGTCACAGATGAAATATTATTTTCCAGATAAGCTTTTCCATAACAGTCCCTTTCGAGAGCTGAGCCGAGCTGGCTACACGGGCTTCATATCTGGGTCGTGGAGGGAGAAGTCTAGAAAAATTCATGATGTCATAGACTTCGAAAGCACCAAATGTGTCAGACCTCCACCATGTGGGCTGACACAGTAGATCTATGTGCGTAAACAGAGACACTCTTTAGGCATTTTGGAGGGAGATGACTTCTCTGGCTCTAATGAGTGTGGACGTGTCAGAAGCTTGGACTGCGCCCCTGCCTTACTGCGTGAGCTTGCACAAATGAGTGTCTGTGCCTCCGAGAAGTGCTGAGAAGAGAAACAAAGCCATTGTCGCACAAATGAACCATCCAAGTTTCTTGTAATGCTATGAAATACACAGAGACTTACTTAAAAAGTGGGGGGAAAAAAAGGCACATTCGAAGCATAAGGATCCTGGTCTCGGGAGTTGGCCCACTATCTTTCCATTACACTTTGCATATGCCGTTGGTACGGCTGGGAAAATGAGTGCTCATCCATTCTGGTGCCATTCCCTTGACTGCCTACTATGTGCCAAGCACTTGCTCAAAACTTTTCCAAACAGGCACGGAGATTCTTGGTAGCACTTTCCTATTCAAGAAGTGTGCATTGAATGCCTGTTGTAGGAGAGATACAGTGAGCGTCTTTCCTTCTTTTACCCAAAGAATATATTTTGAGTTCCTATGGTGTATATGCCACCTAAATACTCATTCCACACAGACTTATTACATGTCTACTATGGGCGAGATGTTGAGTGAGGGACTGGGGATGCACATGATTCAGATAATGTCCCATTTTTCTGATAACCCCCAACACAGTACCTCTGCTTTCTGTAAATCCCCTCATCCCACGCCATTTCACTCTCAGACCCTAGGCCAATAGCAGCCTACATGCAAAATTTTAACAGCGGTATCTTGGATCCCTAGAAAATCTTTCATGCATAAAGACACATCTGTAAAGATATCACCTTTAAGTGGAAATTAATACAGCACTGGTCTTATGTGCATTAGAAATTTAAAAGCATATCCATCCCAGGAATCCTTGCCCCCAAATTACTTAAAACAACAACAACAACAACAACTAAAAATTGGAGAATGGATTGATGTTGCTATGAAAAGCCAAAACAGAGGAAGGAATGAGGAGGAAATGGAAAGGCCACTTGACGTAATTTCTCCATCAATATTCATGGTTAAATTGACCAGATTGCTGTAGCATAATTTTAGGAATTTGCCGTTTGGGGTTTCGTCTGTATGTGTTCAGGGTGTGCAGTTCCAAGAACAACTGTGACTTGACTTCAGAAGTATATATATTTATATATTTCCATCATCATCTTCCCTATCACCATCAAATGTCAGTTCTCTTCCACGAAGGCAGTGGGGCCCACGTGATTTGCTGAGCCCACAGTTATTCATACTTGCTGGTGCCCAAGCCAAGCTTTTGCCAGCCCACATCCAAAGTACCATGCAGCCCGTTTCTAAGGTGGAAGAAGATAGGGTTCGCCAAGGTCAGCTTGGGCCAGGGTCTCTGAGTTGGAGCCACCGAGCAGAAAGGGCATCTACTTCCCTTTCTGAGGGTTCCCCTGATGTCAGGACCTATCATTCATCATTTCCAATTATGGAAACTTGGCATTTGTTTCAGAAAATGCCACATGTGTTTTCCTTGCTTATCTGGGGCCACATGAGTGGTCTGTCCTTAGATCTCTTTTAGAAAAGGAAAGATGCAAAGAAGCAAGCAGATCTTTCTGCCTCTTGCTTGCTGGGTGATCTTGGACGACTTAACTGTCTGAACATCAGTAAAGTCAACAATGGAAGCATTATACCCACTGAAAAGAATTATTGTGAAGATTAAATACAGCACCTGATGCATAGTAGGTAACAGTATTATTATGAATACTATTATTCATGTTATTTATTGAGTGCTTACAATGTGACATTTGGTAATAATTGTTATTTTTTTCCTTAAGTTGTCTGAACTGTGTTACTTCTTTAAAATTTACCTTATCCGTACAACCACCCTAATAATATTTTACACATTTGCTTTAAGACAGTGGTTCTCAAACTTGAGTATGCATCAGAATCCCCTGGTAAGCTTCTTAAAACATTGATTGCTGGGCTCCACTGCCACTGTTTCTGATTTAGTGGGCCCAGGTTAGAAACTAGCAATTTGCAATCCTAATAATTTCCCAATTAATACCGATGCTAATGGTCCAGGGTCACTACTTAAAGAATCTAAAGATTAAGTTTATTGAGCATCTATTCAACAGATATTTACTGAGTACCTATTGTGTGCCAGGAACTGTTCTAGGTATAGAAGGAAAAGCAGGAAAGGAGACAAAGTCCCAGTCTTCATGAAGCTCACATTCCAGCATGGGAAATACACAAATAAACCTAGAAATAAAAGTAACATACTCGGACGCCTGGGTGGCTCAGTGGTTGAGCATCTGTCTTCAGCTCAAGGTGTGACCCTGGGGTCCTGGGATCAAGTCCCACATCGGGCTCCCCGCGAGGAGCCTACTTCAACCTCTGCCTGTGTCTCTGCCTCTGTTTCTCATAAATAAATAAATAAATAATAAATAAATAAATAAATAAATAAATAAATAAAATGTAACAACATATGATATTTTGAAAAGAAGTGAAGTAGGTTAAGGGGATAATGGGTTTCATTGGGAAAGTTTTTTCAGATACAGTAGTCAGGGAAGATATCTCTGAAGAGGTGATATTTGATTTAAAATAATAAGAAGGGAAGAAGATATTTGATCTAGGAGAACATTCCAATATGAGAGAGCAGCAAATGCAAAGATCCAAGATCCCAAAGAAGAAATAGATTTGAAGACTTTCGGGGAGAGCCAAATGGCTAGCATGACCAGAGCACAGTGAGCCAAGAAGGGAGAAGGGGAATACAATATCAAAGACACAGACAGTGGTGCAACATCGTGTAGAGCATTCTAGACTGTCTTATTTGAAGTGTGATGGAAAGTGCCTGGAGGGTTTTCAGCAGGTGATCTGACTTATAGTTCTCAAAGAGCTCTCTGGCTGCTGAGCAGGACAGGAGTGGAAGCAGGTGCAGTTAGGCAGCTGCTGAGATCCTCCAGAAAAGGGATGGGGTGGAGGGGGGAGGGATTGGTCTAACGTGGTAGCAGAGGAGGTGCCGAGCAGTAATCAGGGTCACATTATACTTTGGAAGTCAAGCTGACAGGACTTGCTATTGAGTTGGGGGTAGGGCGAGAGAAAGAGGGGAACCATGAATGACTCCTGAGAGTTTTGACCTGGTTTGGTTTAAAAGAAAAAAAATCTATGAGAAAGTATAGGGCACAAAATAAGGGTTCAAAACCCATCTATGTATTTGGAGTTGGGATATTTTCAGTTTGGAAATTCTAAAGCTACCGAAAATGACCATGCAGCCTGGACACTGCACCACTAACAACGATAGTGATGCAAATGCAATTGTGTGAAGTAGTTGCTCTGGGAAAACTCTGACATTCAGCCCTCCTGTTCTTTGTCAATGCTGTTCCTTCAATTGTTCCATCTTTCTGAAACCAAATATAACCCCAATAAACTGAATTGAACATCCAGTGTGAAAGCCACTGTACCAGGGGCTGAGCACGTGTCACCTATTCAGGAATATTCTAGAACTCAGGGTTTACCTTTGGAGTATAAACCAGTACCAAGAAAAAGAGTCATCATGTCATTAGTAATCAATATTAATACTGGAGCCTTCTTTCCTGGCATTTCCCTAAGGTCCCTTGCTCAAGTCCTTTGAGCCACTTGCCTCCCCCCCTTGATTATGGGGGCACCTTAAAGTGCTTGTAATACGTAACCTAGTCAAGGACAGCCAGCCTGGATGCCCACCCCCTCCCTGAGCAGGGCTGGCAAGCGTGCTGCAACACCAGCAGAGACAGAAACGAATGTATTCTGTGGGAGCTATCACGTCTGGACTCTAGATCTCTCCAAATATCATCAAGAAAGAAATATGACTCATTGAAATTCAGTTGTATTTTTTAAGAAGTTTGTTCTCATTGTTTATAGCTTAGGAGATTCAGCTTGTGTTGTTCATGCACCAAGATTGTGAAGAAGGCAACGTTTACCACCATCAGCTTCTGTAGCCTACCTTCTGTACTGGCTTTTGGCATTTACCCCCAGATGCCCAAGATCCTCATAGAGAGCTACATCTGTTTCCCAGTCCTCTCCTCCCTGGACTTACTCAGCTGCCCATGGTTCAGATTTGAATTTACCGATACCCGTCAACAGTTATTCATTCAGAAAGCATTCGTAGATCATGCTATGTGTGGTTTACGAAGCACCCCCACTGGGTACAGTTCCTGTTAATAATAGCCAGTATTTGTTGAGTGCTTATCATTTGTCAGGCGCTATGCCAAGTGCTTTCACCAGATCATCCCATTTAATTCTCACGGCAATCCTATGATTTTAGGATCATGATTTTGTTATTCCCGTATACAAATGAGAAACCTGTGAAGAGGTGAAATAATGCCCAGGATCAACCAGGAAGCTTACAGCAGGGTGGGTTGCAAACCTAGTCTTTTTGATTCACAACCCATGCTCTTAACCATCGCCGTACTGTCTTCCAAGGCAGAAGAGAACTAGTATTTATGGAGCACCTACAGTGTGACATGCCCCTTGCAAATGCCACTTGGCTGGATCCTCACAGCAATTCTTCAGGACAGGTATTATTGTCAGCTAGAAGCAAGCAAGAGCCTCAGAAAGGTTAAGAATGTTTTGTAAGACTCACAGTGACTTTAAAAGCGACTGAGCCAGGACTCAAAACCAGATTTCCCGGACACCAATGTCCATGTGCTTTCTGTAGCACCCAACAGCCCAATTTAATAATTTCATTGAGGAACTATGGTTTCTGTGGGGTTCTTTCAAGGTGGAACAGGATTTCAGCAGATGGAGATGAGGACGAGCCTTTGGATGTAAAGAATGGCAGGAGCAAACAAAGCAACCCCAACAGCTAGGAGTACACAGAGGAGCCCTCAACGGCCTGGTTTCCCCAGAGCACTAAGTCAAGGAACGAACATCTTCGCTTTCTACAATGCTATACGTCTTGTCTCCCCTGTCCTTTTGTTCAAAATCCTGCAATGGCTTTCTGTTGAGCAGTGGCTTACATGATCCCGCTCCTGCCTGCTCTCTCCCGGAGTTCACTCACTCTACGCTAGCCTCACACTCGCCTCTTTCCTAATCTACAAATTTTATCAGCTCTTTTGCACTTTAGAGATTCATGCAGTTGCTCTGGGCTCTGACAGTAACTTTCTTGTACATCATCTTCCCACAACAAAGACCAGTTCAAATGTCACCTCCTCAGAGAAGCCTTCTCTGTCCCCACAGTCATTCCCATTATGACATTTTGCTTAAATACTTCTTCAATAAATGAATCCATGCATCCTTAAATGTTTGCAATTCAAGAAAAAAAAATACAGTGTTTGTTACAGGTCTTTTTCCAAAACTGGCTTGTCTGCAGATATATCAGCCCTACCCAAGAACCAAAATCGGTACCCAGTTGAGTCTCCAGACACTCTCAAAGCAGCTTCTTGGTTTATGAAGTTTGAAACTGCAAGCAGTTTTGATAAAAACTAAAACCCATGTAACTTGCCCCATTAAAAGAAGGCAATTGTGAGAGTTTAGGCTCTTCAAAAACTTGGCTTGATGGATTAGAGAGATAAAATAACTATCTGCTCTTTAACCTAAACTATATTTATCCTGCTGACCTGAAATCATACCCAATAATCCCAGAGGTTTGGAATACACATCAGTGTTTCCATAAGGACAGACTTCATAGATTATAAAAAAAATTATTTTAATTCTCAGCATTAATTTCAAATATGGTAAATATTGATAGATATGACCTATACAAACAAAAGCTCTTTAAAGGTCATCAGCAATTTTTAAATGTAAGACGATTCTGGAGCCAAAATATTTGAGAACCACTGAATTAAGCAAACCAATAAATTCGATTTTTTGCGGAGTCTATTTTTTGTTGGGTCTCTGTCACATTCAAATGAAAGAGTCTTGGTAGTGTGTTTCATTTCATAGGAAGATAATATTGCTTTGGGAAGTTGAATATTACAGTGATTAGCCAATAGCAAGCTTTTTTTTGTTTCAGACCAAAAAAAAAAAAAAAAAAAAAAACTCTTCTCCCTTCTCCTATAATCCAAATATGAGGAGAAAGTTTATAGTAAATGAAAACCCAAGAAATGTTAGTGTGCTGCAATGGAAACTACATAGAGGAAAGAGGCCTTTCTGTCTCCTAGCAAATAGATCTGTGAGGCATGTACACATATATTCAGCAACTGTACTTGCCAAACCAGAGAGACCCAGTTGTACACAGTTATATAACTTTACAAAAGAGTTTTTGAAAAGTTAGTTTGTTTATACCTTTGGAAGTTTTAAAAATGAATTCCTACTTAAGGAAATACATAACACAATACCAATATCGAAAGATATAAAACTACATGAAATCCCAACTCTACTGGAAAATTTGAGATCTATCTAGAGCAGACACATCGATATACTAGCTTCCTCCCAATTAAACCCAGGAAATGTGATTGACTGGGATCTCATGCTTATAAAAGAATTCTCTCCCCCTTATTCAATTCAGCCAGGGGTAGCACTCTTTGATTAACAATGAGAGTGGCTGTCTCTAGAAATTAAACTCAGAAGTAGTAAAGAAAGAATGTCTTGAAATTTTTTAACTAAATCCACATTGGAAATATCACACCTCTGTACTTTAGTCTGCAGTGATTTGCAAAGAGCATGTTTAATTTTAGTTATAATATGAAACTAATATAAAAGGGCAAGATATTTTTTGGTGTTTTAACCTGGTAGTTTAAGCAGTTTTAGATGGCCAGGAAGTAACCAAGGATGGCTGAAATAGAAGGTCCTCAAAAAAGGGTAGCCCAGAAAAATAGAGGAATAAGATTCCAAGCAGTGGGCTGATTGGTTAAGTACTAAGCCTTTATTCTAAAAGCAATGGCAAGTCACTGAGCTATTTTTAAAAACGTGATATGAGTTATGATCATGCAAATCAAGGGTACTATGAAAGCTCATGCCTATATTTCTAAACTAGGTCAGGAAATCCAAGAAGATCTCACAGAGGAAGTGATGTTGAAGTTGAGAACCAAAGGAGAAGAAGAGCTAACCAGGGAAGAAGAGGATGGGGAGTGTTCTAGGCAAAGAAGATGTAAGAGCCACACATTTAAGGAACTGGACAACATCCAGAAATGGCTGAAGCATGACTGTGGAGGTGTGGGAGGGTGATGTATCTAGAGAAGTAGGCCGTGAGTAGAGCATGAAAGGCTTTGGAAGCAGCTTTCAGAGGTTAGACTTAAGCATAGGAGCTTTGGAAACTCATTGAATGGGACTGCCATGATCAGTTTTATGTTTAAAAAAGATTATTCTGGCTGCACCTGGGGGGAAGGGATGACAGCCTCTGGTTGTAGTCCTTATGGCGACAAATATATATCCCTGTGGGCTATTTTATCCCTGCATAAACTTATATCACTGCAAAAGAAATCTTCCTTTGTCACCCCCTTTTGGTTCCTTGGTTGAAAAAAATGGAACATCGGATTAAAATAACAGGGGTCCCTCAAAACTGCCAAAGAAGGAAACAAGATTGCGTATACTTGGAAGATTTCATTGTATGACCAGTGCACGTTAGATCAGAGCAGAGAGAAACAAAATTATCCAAAATTAAAAGGACTCCAGTCAGAGCAAGCATTTGTCTAAATGCAAAAACCGATCTAAAAAAAGAATTGATCAGCCTTGTAACCTCAGACAAAGGCAAATAATGAAGGCAAATCTTGGTGTTGTGATTCCAACCACCATCTGAGACAGAGAGACAGAGACAGAGAGAGTCTTGCCCAACGGACGTGGGTAACACGCCACTGCAAAACCCTTCTTATTGTGGAGTCAATTATGTGTTGGACCAATGGTCTCAACCCCGACTGACCAAGAGAATCACATGTAGAGTTGTTAAGAAAAAAAAATGCAAATGTCTGGCCCTAATTAGGTCTGAGATGGATCCCAAGCTTCTGAAAATTTTGTAAATTCCACTGGTGCCAGAGACATAGCCAGGGTAGAGAATCCCCATTGTGTCGGGTAACGTTAAACCTGACATTGGAATTAGCTTAATCTGCTTTATAGCGATTCCGTGCTCACCCTACAATCTTCTAGCTATAATATGGTTTCATTGATAGGATTTTGCACAGAGAAAGAATGTACTGATTCTTGCCACACAAGTATTTTCCAACTCAAATGATTATGACATTTTTTTGTGAATTGATAAACTGACACAGGCAATTTATACAACGATCTTAGGATACCTAGTTAACACAAGATTGTCTTTGAGGGGATGATACCTGGTTCTGGGTAATGACAAATCAGGTTTTAGAGGCTATCAAGTCCTGAAGACCATCTAACTTCACCAAGATAGCGTCATCATTTGAGGCTTTGTAGGGATCAGCTCGCAGGTGTTCATGATTTTTTATTAACTTTATGCAAATGGTTTATTCCCCACTCCCCCCAAATTATCAAATAACAGTATTTTAAACTCAAGCCTACCTGTTAGTGCTTTAGACGTGAGAATCCAGGTACCGGGACATTGAACAGATTCCTTAATGAGTCCCCTGGTTATACTTAAATTAAAAGCCCCACTTACCTTAAAAAATATTGTTTTCATCATCAAGGGAAAGTGTTCCCTGCAGTGTATTAAGCTGCTCCGGGTGAGAGGGAAAATATTAATTTTACGTGGAATTTAAACGTGGAAAGGAATATAAAGGATGCATCATAAACTTCACAGACCCAGCAGCAGGTACTAAAAGAGATCTTTATTTTATTAAAATATTAACCGACTATTCAGTTGAGTAAGTGGGACTGAAGCTGAGCCATAGCACTTATTGTTCTGGCTTTCTAACAGAGTCGCTACCCTTTTTCAAATGTAAATGGAGGGTATCTTTTGTCATCAACAAAAGTTACAAGGAACAATGAAGAATGGAAGAAATGTCATAAAACCAAATGGAAGAAAGCACAGAGGTGGATAATTCAGCTGCAACATCCTTGAAAGCAGGCCAAAAATCCTTATCTACTGAGAGAGCTGCAGTGGGGAATGAGAAATTGCTTCTCCCAGAAAGGAGGGCTCCTTGTTTTCCCGTGGAGGTGGCACTGGGCCAGGGTGGCCATCCAGAGGAAAGTGGAAGAATAGGGTTTACTAGAGGGAGGCCCAGGTGAAAGCCACGATTGTGAGTGAAAGGGAAGAAAACAATTACTGGCTGTCTTCCACAGCCTCCTAAGGAAGGACAGCATGAGAGGCCAGCTGGGCCCCTGAGGGTCCCTGGGGCTTTTGAAGGAGACACCTCCTGCAGATAAAGGAAACGCTGACGCCTCTGCCCTGGCTCAGACAGCAACAGGGAGCTGGGCCTCTGGATACTCCAGAGATCCATGCACCCCTACCCCCACCACACAGTCTAGGTCTGAGCAACGAGGGATGTTCATGCTACAGCAATTTTTACGCACCCTCAATTTAACCTGGTGTTAGCCATATAGCAATGAGGGGCGCCCGGGTGGCTCAGCTGGTTAAGCCTCAGACGGGATTTCAGCTCAGGCCATGATCTCAGGGTTATGAGGTCAAGTCCCATGATGGCTCTGTCCAGCGCAGAGCCGGCTTAAAATTCTCTCTCCGGGGCGTGCCTGGGGGGGCTCAGTGGTTGAGCATCTGCCTTCAGGTTGGGCCGTGTCCCCAGGATCCCAGGATCGAGTCCCCCATCGGGCTCCCTGCATGGAGCCTGCTTTCTCCCTCTGCCTGGGTCTCTGCCTCTCTCTCTGTGTCTCTCAAGAATAAATAAATAAAATCTTTAAAAAAAAAAAAAAAGACTCTCCCTCTGCTCTTCCCACTCCTCTGCACCCCCCCAACTCTCTCTAAAATAAATAAATAAATAAATAAATAAATAAATAAATAAATCTTTAAAAATAAAAAAAGAATGAAATGCAGAAATGAGTAAAGGAGAGGACACAGCATTAGGTGCTCAAATTGCATCTCTCTGGGCTGGTGATGGGCGTAGTGAATGAGTGGTGAGGCAAACGGATTTGGGAAGTAGAGAGCCCTGATTCTGTAGGCCAGGTCTACCGCTGACTGGTCGCATGATCCTGCACACATCACTTAACCCCTCTGGGTTTCCTTCGCCTCGCCTGGTGAGATAGGCAGTGATACCTCTTCCATGGGTTGCTATGAAAGCTAAATAGGATGTCTGAGTAAACAGGATTAGGGCCAGAGAAAGCTCTGACCTGCTATCGACTGTCTTCCCCACTCCGCTTCCACCTTCTCCTCATTTCATTTCTTCACATGACCTCTGTGACCCTTCAGCCCTCGCAGCTACACGGGAATTAACTTTTGCCTCCAAGAACAGAGTCCGCATAGAACCCAGGAAGAAAAGTGTGAAAGTATTGGTTCTTGAATTTCAAGAACTCTGATACAGATGGAAGCCGGGAAAGATGTATAAGTATAAATGGTCAAGTTTTATTTTTCTCTCTCCAGACCAAGTAAAGATGTCAGGCCTGAGAAGAGAGAGGGACTATTGAACATATGAGGTTAGAACAGAATAGGAAGAAATGGCCGAACCTGGCCGAGTACCGTCGATCCTCAGCCCAAAGGAGCCACCAGCCACAAACTGGGTTAGTACACACGTATGGTTCGCTCCCCACTCCTGTGACCCGTGTGCCATCCCTGACCTGAGCAGCTATCGTGGCGGCTTCTCATCTGATGAGGATCACCCAGTGATAGCAGCCAGCGCGTCATCCGATGATCATGCAATGACTGAAAGCGATCCCCATTTTACTCCTTAGGCCTTTGCTCATTCCCATCGACCCCATTTTGCGATGCCCCTTCAAGGACGGGGATAATCCTCAGCCCAGCCGACTTAAAGGGTGATGGTGATTCAAAAAGAAAAGTCCTCCATATGTAGCAAAGACATTCCTTGGTAGAATCGGGGGCGAAATCTCCCACTGAGCCCCGATGGTGTGCCCTACCTGTGCTTCCTGTGTGACAATAGCTATTGTTTTTTAGTCTCTGCCCGTAAAATCCCCAAATAGATTCTGACCACCCTTCATGCTTAATTTAATCTCAAAAAGCAAAGTAAATCTCAGCGTTCTGTGATTTTAGGGAACTTCTGCTAGCTTAGAAAAATTGTGGTTCTATCTTCTGACCCCTTGAATCACACGACTGGGTAGAAAAAGGCTGATTCAAAGCAGCAAAGTAACCAATGGCTGTTCTTAGCTATGCCTACAATGAGCCTTAAAGGAGCCCTATAGGTTATCTCTACGCCTCTACTTGGCAACTCCAGCAATGGCCTCTTCGCACCTAGAAGTGGCTGGAGAACCATCTATACTCTTACTATAGAGTAAGAAAGGAGAACTGTTGCCTCTAAATAATTCCACTTTTAAATATTGGGAGAGGGGCAAGAATTAACCCGAGAATTTTCTATGGGGACATGGAGGATAATTTTCAAAATGCCCAACTTGCCTGACAATTCAGGCAGCACGTGACACTCCTTAGGTTTGCTATACATGAAACACCGGATATGTGAACAGACCAGAAAGAGCAGGTGTAAATTTTCCATGCAGAATGTGCCCTAAGAATAATGTTGGGTAAAAAGAGCATTGGTGAGTAGTGCCTGTGTGATAAGCAGCTATCACAGTAGTTTGCCTTTCTTCTATCTGCCTTCCCCTAATGGGGCATTTTAAAGAGAGTCCACGGGGCCAATTTCAGAACAATTTCTGAAGCCTTCCTCCCCGAACTCCAGTATTGATGACACTAATGGAGCACAGGGAATGTTAAAACCCTTGTAACACATTATACATTAAAATCTCCATCTTTCCCTTTCCTTAGCCATCCTCTTATCATACCCCTGGATCTTCCCCCACTTTTTCTTCACTCTCCACTTTCAGCGGACCATAAAAGAAATGTGAGCTACATTTTAGAGAAAAGGAGAATGCCAATAACCAGTATAAAGTGTGAGTCATGAAAGCAGGACCACGTCTGTCTTGTTCACTGCTAAACCCACTGTGCTAAGCCCAGTGTCTGACTCACGGTAGACCCCTAGGCATGCATTCCGTCAGTCAGTCATCTCACAAGTACTTAGTGAGCACCGACTACGTGCAAAATACTATTCCAAAAGCTTGTTACACAACAGGGAACAGAATAGAGGAAGTCCCTGCCTTCATTAAGCTTCTATTCTGATGGAGTGATTCAAGCAATAACTAAATAAAGGTATAAAATGCCAAACGTTGATAAATACGTTAGAGGAAAATAAAGTAGAATAACGTGACAGCAAGTGTCAGGTGGATGTAGGCAGCGAGGATTCGGTATATGCTGTTGGATGGCGGCAAAGACCTCTGTGATAAAATGACGTTTAACCAAAGCACTGAAGGAGTCAGGGAGTGAGCCATGTGGTTGTGCAGAGCCAGAGTGTCCAGGCAAAACACAGCAAGTGCAGAGGCACTGAGGAGAGACTATGCTTGTCTGACTTGACTACTATCAGGAGGCCAATGTAGTGAGGGGGAGAGTGGGAAGAGATATAGTCAGAAAAGTACTAGGAACCTTGAGGAGGAGGAAGAGGATAATGTAGAGTCTCAGAGGCCCTTTAAAGACCAAGTCATACAATTTCTTTAAGAATATGGGCTTTTGTGCCAAATGAGGTTGGAAGCCCCTGGAGAGTTTTGAGCAGAGGGGCAACTTGACCTCACTTCTAGTCTAAAATGCCCTAAGTGCTATGCTGAGGGATACTAGAAAACACAACACACCCCTGAAATTGGCCAGGGTGGGAGTAGGTAGGTCAATTAAGAGGTAGATAAAATAACCCAAATGAGAGGTAATAATAGCACGGACCAGGGGAATATGGGACAGCAGCAGGAAGTTGTTGGATTCTGCTTACATTTCAAAGATAAAGGGCTGATAGCATTTGCTGAAATGGAATGTGAGAGAAGGAAAGGAGTTAGAGATGACATCAAGATTTTTATCCCAAACAACTAGAAAAATAAAGTTGCCATTTACAATGTACAATGTACATGGGAAGACCATGGGAAAAGCATATTTTGGAGGCAGGGACATGAATCTGTAGTTTGGATTGGGGCATGTTAGATTTGAGTCACTTATTAAATGTCAGCATCTATCAAGTAGATAATACAAGTCTAGTGTTAAATGGAATGGTCTGAGATGAAGTATAAATTTAATTTAATTTTTTTAAAGATTTTATGTATTTATTCATGAAAGACACACAGAGAGAGAGAGAGAGATAGAGAGAGAGAGAGAGAGAGAGGCAGAGACATAAGCAGAGGGAGAAGCAGGCTCCATGCAGGGAACCTGATGTGGGACTTGATCCCAGGACTCTGGGATCATGCCCTGAGCCGAAGACAGATGCTCAACCTCTAAGCCACCCAAGCATCCCTGGAAGTATAAATTTTAGAGTCAGATTATACAAAGGGTATTTGAAGTCATGAGGCTTAATAAATTACCTGAAAACTGATCATAAATAGAGAAAAATACCAAGAACTAAAACCAGGGACTGAAACCCCCATGATTTAGAAGTCTGGGGGCTGAGAAACAATCAGCAAAATGAGATTAAGAAGGAGTGGCCAGTGAGATAAGAAAACCAATAGAGAGGACTCCAATAATTTGTTTTTATTGAAAATGAATGAATGAGTGAATGGGATCATGAATTCTGAGGCAAATGCCAAGTCTTGGTCATTCTTGCATTCCTACTTACATGTGGTCTTAAAAGAGCAAATACAGTTTTGAAAGCAAAATAATCCTAATATTAATATTTCGAAGTGGAACTTCCAGGAAACCCAGAGTACCAGTTGTGGGCTTCAACTTCCCATCTGAGGCTATAAAGCATTTCACCTAAGAATGCAGACGCTGGGGCCGGACTGTGAGAGTTCTCATCCCAGCCTGATTACTTATTAGCTACAGGACTTTGACCAAGTTACTTAGCCTTTCTCTACCTCGGTTTCATCATCTGTAAAATGAGGATCACAACAGTGTCTATCTCATAGGACTGTTGATACGATTAAATGTCAAGACCTATAAACTCTCTGAACAGTTCCTGGCACTTAGGATGTACTCAGGCAGCTATTATTACTACCTGACACATGCTAATCAAGGGCTGATCCAAATTAGTTTTAAACCAAGAATTCCCTCAAAAGAGAAACAAACTAGAAAATAAAGACAGTACAATGGGCACCCAAGTTTTCTGCTTAATGACATGCATGTCTATTTTATTTTTTTTTAACAAGCCATACCGAGGGCCCCTTTGCTAACGCAATCTTTCTCTTTGTGTTGTGTACATACAGTCACCTTTCTAAAAGTCTCTTATGGGGATGCTAAGGAAAGTCCTTGTGTCTTAGTTCATTTGAGCTGCTAAAAAGGATAGCATACTGGGTGGCTTATAAACACAGAAATTCATTTGTCATGGTTCTAGAGGCTGAGAAGTCCAAGATCAAGGCTCTGCTATACTTGGTGTCTGGGGACTTGCTATATCCTCACAAGAAGGAAAGTGGAGGGAGCTCTTCGGACCCTCTATAACCAGGGTACTAACCCCATTCTGGAGAGCTCCATCCTCATGGCTTAATGATTTCCCAAAGGCCTCACCTCCAACTACCAGCACGTTGCAGATTAGGTATGGATAAAGGGATTTGGGGGGACACAGCATTTAGCCTATAGTAACTTGTTAAAATTGAAATGCCTCACCTCAAAAAAAAAAAATCCCGTGTTTTGTTAATGTATTTTTTTAAGATTTTATTTATTTATTCATGAGAGACACACATAGAGAGACAGAGAGAGAGAGAGAGAGGGGCAGAGACACAGGCAGAGGGAGAAGCAGGCTCCATGCAGGGAGCCTGACGTGGGACTCGATCCCGGGTCTCCAGGATCACACCCTGGGCTGAAGGTGGCACTAAACCACTGAGCCACCCGGGCTGCCCTAAAGAGTGGACTTTCCTAAAGAAATTAATCTAATGGGAAGTAGATTTTTTTTCCAATCAAGGAAGAAAAGGAAAATAAATATGTTCTTCTCTATCAAGTGGAGGGGGAAAGGAATTCATGTAGTAACGTTAGTTTCCATATTTTTTCCTTTCACTCCCACTGAGTGCTTTAATTTCGTTTCTTTACTCTGAATTGTTTTTCCTTAAAAAAAAAAAAAACACTCCTTTCTCCTTGTTTGGCTTCATCTCAGACTCCAGCGCAGGCAATTGAAATTGAGCCCTATATTTTTCTTCTAGGTGTGTGGTACACAAAGAAAATTCAATGCGTAGTTGATCTCATCAAACAGATCAATCAGAGGATGATGATTTGCTTCCAAAGTGATTCTTTGCTTTTCAAAAGAAGGTCCCAATAGGATTTCCTAAAATAGTTTTCATTTGCAGGGCATTGCTACTACAATCCATTGTTGAGAACTTGATTCAGCATATAGTAAATACTTAAGGAATATCTATTTTTGTTGATCCACCTGAAACCATACATATCTGTGTATATATCTGTCCCTCCCCGCGTCAGGATGGCAAATGGATTTTATTGCTTGTTCCAACTCAGATTGATTGGAAAGAGCTGCCTCGAGCACTGCGTTTAAAAGGATTTTGAGATTGAATCCACGTTCAGAAAGAAAGAGCCCCATGATCGATTGGAAATGTCTGATGTGGGAACAAGAAGGGATAGTGGCTGCATGTGTGCTTACCAGCCTGCATGAGCAACGAATATCTTCAGGGAAGGATAGTGCGCACCTTTGAATCACTCAGAGAACATAGCACAGGTCATAGCCTGTGTGGATGCAATGCGTATTTGTTGAATTCAATTAAATGAAAGGATAGGGCAAAAGTGCTCCTCAAGACTATTTCCAGTAAACCAGGTAAATTCCTTAAACGTGCCTGGTACTTTGGTCTCCCAAACAACATATTTAATAAGCATCTGTCGGTTGGAAGAAGAAGTCCCTCTATAAATGGGTTGTCCAATCTCTGCTTGGGGAGATCCAAGTGTTCACGCACGCACATACACACACCTTAATCATAAACCCTTGGTAACAGAGTTTTGGGGTTTGCTTTGTTTGCCTGTAGGACCTATGTGTGTCTAGGACTCTGCCTACAGTTACCTCCCCTAGGTTCATAATCACCCGTGAGCATTGTTGCCTGCTAAAACCATGGCAGTAGGCAAATAAAACACAAGTGAATGGGTGGATCTGGCCTAGGAGTTGCATAAATACTATGTCACAGGTCTGCCTCCAGTGTTCTAAATAAGAGGGTAAACGTTGGCAATCCTTTCATTTAACCGGATCATAATTGCTGAAAAAGCATATACTCTAAAGTCTTTCTGACATCAATAAAAAAGGTCACAAGATTGGGAGAATTTTGACAAACTATAATAATGACAATAAATGTAAGTGTATAAAGCCACTCTGGCCTTTCAGCAGGCAGCTTCCTGTCCTGGGTGCCATGACTGAACACTGCATGAAACTCTGGGGCAAGGTCAGTAATCGCGTGGGAAACCTCACAAGTAGCACGTGGCATGCTTCGTATAGCAACTTAAATGTTTTCTCAGTTTTACCCACATAGGCTGTTACAGAGCTGGGCTGCATGGAGGGATTTCTGTAAGTCTGTAACTACTCTAAAATCCCAAGCAAAGTTTGGAAAGGGGGTACATTTTTTCTAAGAGATTCCAAAAAAAAAGTCCAAAGCTAGCTGAGAAGACCTCCTACAAGGCCTGTACTTTGTAATTCATGACCACTCCCCTTTCCTCTTTTCCATGGCGCATCTTCATTCATCTTGATTCCAGGTATATTTTGTAAAATTGTTAGTTTTTTCCAAGATATATACTATCCACGTCAAGGGAGAAAAGGGTGACAAGGTCATATCGGGCGTAGCAATCTTTTCATCACCCATACAAAGCCAAAGGAAGTACTCAGTAAACATTTAGTGATGGAAGGAATGAACCATCTATTTATAACAGCAGAATCATTGAGCTGTTAAGTAAGATTATTATGGGCCTCTAGTTAGGGTTTGATTTGATGTCATTGTGTTCACAACTTGACTTTTTTAAGAGCTTGAGATAAAGGAAGGAACTCATTTTAATTCTGAATTTAAATATTACAATAGACGGCAATTAGCACAGACATCAAAGGAGTGGAGAAAATTTCATCATTAAGAGGATAAGGATGTTATTATAACCAAAGAAAGATGATCAGATGCCAACCTATTAGAGTAGCTGCTAATAAAATAAATCTTCATAAGATGGGTTAAATTACCTCCTTAATATTAAACAAATGATTTTACAGAGTTGTCTTGCTGGAACTGAATATGAGGGCAGGTCGGGGCATATCGGTTCCCTTGTTTCTGCGTTCCATGATGAAAACAGAAAAATGCAATCGTGATCATAGCAATATCTACAGAGTCATCTCACTTTCGAACACCCTTCACATGTTCTCATTCCTTGATTAGATTGAAAGGTATATCAGGCCAGGTTCAGGGTGTTCCAAGACTCAAATGTAGAACCAACTGGAACCTATAGCTGTTTTATTAACGAGGTAACACCTGTGGCGCCTGGCAATTTTTAGTCAGGTCTGTGCCTCTAAAGGAAGGGGAATTCACATTCTCTTCACATTCCATTCTGCTCCCGTACACACAAGGGTCAATCGCTGTGATGGAGTTTTCATGTTCCAGTGTCATTCTTCAGCGCTGGAGGAAGAAGAAGAAGGTTCTAAAATAGTTCTGATACAGCACTGGGAACAGCCTTTCATCCATGGGAATTACCTGAAATCATACAATGTCTTAACTGGTCACAATTATTAAACCTCAGCAAAACTACATAGTCCTTCAAAAGGAAGCACACGACGGCTCACAAAGGAGGTGACATCTCTGCTTAATAGCCAAGGACAGCAGCGCAAAACGATTGGGACGGGAAGCAAAGCCTTCCTTGTCCAAATGAAGAGCTCAGGGGAACTCGAAATTGCCAGAATGCAGTTACCCCCGCTGGACCTGGGCAGGCCAGCGTCTGACACTTGCAAGCAATGCCGTAGGCCTATGCAGTGGACACGAAGCCTCCAGGTTGGATTTCACCTCCATTCAAGGTATAAAACCTGCACTCTGAGAATATCGAGTACAGAGATGTTAATTAGTTCCCTGCTGTCAGGTTCAGAATTGCCCTCCTTGAGACCAATGCCTTCACCTCACCGAGGAAACTGAGGCCTAGAAGTCACTTTGCTTCTCTGTGCCACTAAATCCACGGTTTTCCCCAATTCACTTTAACTCAACAACTATTTACTGTCCCCTGCTCTGTGTCAGATCTTTCCCTGAAGTTCTTGGCATTTAGAGAGAGAGAGACGGAGACCTGGTTTCTGCATTTAAACGCGGCCACTGTGGGACACAAGTAATTCTATCAGAAGGCAGATGCGCCATGGGCTAGACTCAAGGACAAATGGGGCCAGGGGTGAGTTCCTTCCAGGGAGGAATCTGGGAGAAGTTCCGGAGGAGGCCTGCCATGCTGTGCTTCCAAAAGCCCCCCCGTAACCTCCCCCTGGGTCTGCCCTCCTACTCAGAGTTCCTGCTCTGCCATTTCTCAGGCCCAACTTTTATTCAGAACTTGTCTGGAATTCATGCTCTTGGGCTTTCCTACATTTTGACTTTGGGACGGGGATGGATTCAGGTTCTGTAAGACCTGAAGTGTACACAATCTGGGGGACTCTTTAAGAAAGACCTCAATGTTACAAACACAACCTCAGGTCCAGAAGGGAATGTTTACTTAGAATAAGAAAAAAATATCACAAATAGCGGCAGCTGTGGGCGTTGGGTCCTTCTCTTCTTCGGTCTCTCTGTCAACTTGCCAGAAATGCTTACACAGGGATGCTTCCTAATTGCTACCTGGCTTCCGACCGCCACTATCGCACCTCCAGCCCTCTACAGCTCCTGGAAACTCCTGTCTCTCTCCAGGGGTCTGTGCAAGGGAAGTGCTTCATTAGCTTCACAGTAAGCCTGACTTTGCCTGGGGAAGTGACCACCTCAAGGTCACACAGTGAGGAAACGGGCCAATCCAGGACCAGAACCAGGTTGCTTGAGCAGAGTGAGCACAGACTTGGAAGTCACACAGACCTGGTCCCAGTCTGTCTTGGGCACTAAGAGCTGTGGGTCTTTGTGCAAGTCAGTTCTCAGTTTCACCTTTCTCCTCTCTTAGATGGAAATGAGCAGACTAAGCACATGGGGCAGGTAAGTATTCTAATTGCCTAGCACCATTCCTGACTCGACACAATGCTCGGTAAGTGGTGACTGTTAGAAAGACTCCTTCCGAGAAGAAATGTGTGGGAAATATCAGAAAGGGAGACAGAGCATAAAGACTTCTAACTCTGGGAAATGAACTAAGGGTGGTGGAGGGGGAGGAGGGCGGGGGGTGGGGGTGAATGGGTGACGGGCACTGAGGGGGACACTTGACGAGATGAGCACTGGGTGTTATTCTGTATGTTGGTAAACTGAACACCAATAAAAATTAATTTATTAAAAAAAAAGAAAAGAAAAAGAAAGACTCCTTCCAGGATGCCTGGATGGCTCAGTGATTGAGCGTCTGCCTTCTGCTCAGGATGTGATCCTGGAGTCCCAGGATCGAGTCCCACGTCAGGCTCCCTGCATGGAGCCTACTTCCCCCTCTGCCTGTGTCTCTGCCTCTCTCTGTGTGTCAAATAAATAAATAAATAATAATAAATAAAATCTTAAAAAAAAAAAAAAAGAAAGAGACTCCTTTCCTTGGAAATGACCTCTTCTCCCATGGTTAGTAGAATTCCTAGATTTTAGCTGGGCACATGGATGTCCTGACTCAAGTCTACATCCCTGAGCTTGTGTTATCAGGTAGGTTTGGCTATGTGACTAAGTTGTGGCCAGTGGCAAAACCCGTGTCCATCTTCCGGGGAGTGTCCTGAAAACCATCGAGTACGCCCTTCTCCAACCATTTTTTTCTTTCCTGATGGTATGGAAGACAGAAAGAGCCTGGATACCTGACACCATGCAACACCATATGGCACAGGCTACCTACTTGGACTTTCAAAGGAAGTCAAATTTCTTTTCTTTTTTTTTAAACTTTTTTTTAATTTTATTTATTTATGACAGTCACACAGATAGAGAGAGAGAGAGGCAGAGACACAAGCAGAGGGAGAAGCAGGCTCCATGCACCGGGAGCCTGACGTGGGATTCGATCCCGGGTCTCCAGAATCGTGCCCTGGACCAAAGGCGGGCGCCAAACCGCTGCACCACCCAGGGATCCCGGAAGTCAAATTTCTAATATATTTAATCTACCTTTTTAGGGGTCCTGAGCCACTTTCAGCCAAAATTAATTCTAGAACACATCAAATCCCATGCTCTTTACACTTGGCTACGTGGCCCCCAGTTTACAATGTCATTGTATACATCAATCTCACCAGGTAAAACTAGAACTTTATAGGATATCGAGTCCTTAAGCTGATATGCCACAACTGGAAGGAGTCAATGGCGGGACTTGGGTCCTGTGGTAGACCACTGAGAGCTGCTTGTTTAGCAGGCGCATCTCACCCAGCTCCACTGACAGCTATAGGTAGGCTGACCTGGTTTTATCATCACAATCAGCGGGAGCATAGCATTCCTATTGCAGGAATGGTGGTTACCGTTTATAACACGCTCTCTCTCTGCATAATGTGTTAACATTAAATTGTCTCCAAAGCCCACGCAGCAGGGGCAATTATCCTTATTTCACAGATGAGGAAACCGAGATCAGAGGCGCCAAGTTACTGAAACCAGACAAGTAACCTGTCAATGGCAGAGTTTATCAAGATCCAAACCTGTCTTAAACCAAATCCCTTAAAAATTGCACCTACTCCTTCCCACAAAATGAGACTTGTTAAGAATAGGCTTATAGAGAGTTCATACAACAATAAGCACCCGGTAAATCAGAATTTTTATTATATTATTATTACAAACTATTGTTATAAATCATTATTTATTATTATTGTAACAAGCTACCCCGAGCCTTAGTGGTTTACTTACATCAGCAACCAAGTCATATCTGATGGTTTTGCGACATAGGAATTCAAGCAGGGATCGGCTAGGCAATGCTTGCTTTCCACATGGCATTGATCAGGGAAAAACCTGATGGCTTTCAGCTGGGGCCGCGCTGACCTGGAGGTTCCAGGACGGCTTCACGCACATGCACAGCATCCTGGCAGGGCAACCGGAAGGCTGGGCTCAGCTGGGCCCTTTTCCTTCTCCATGTAGTCTCATGGATTCACGCGGTCTCTCCAGCAGGGTAGTGTTGGACCTCTGACATGGTGGGACAGGGCTCCAAGAGCAAGTGTTTCGAGACACAGTCAACTTCAGTTGATTCCAGGACTAAACTTATTGAAGGAAATTTCACAGAAATAGGAAAGCAGGTAAGTTGGCTTTCTGAAATACGTATCAGTTTGCTAGAACTACCATAACAAATTCCATAGACGGGGTGGCTTTAACAACAGGAATTTACTTTCTCACGGTGTTGGAGACTGGAGGTCCAAGATCAAGTTGCCGGCAGGGTTGGTTTCTTCAGAGGCCTCTCTCTTTGCCTTGCAGATGGCCACCCTCCTGCTTTGTCTTCACATGTGCACACGCATCCTGGAGTCTCTCCCTTCTTACAAAGACACCGGTCATATTGCATTAGAGCCCTACCCATGCATCCTCATTTTAACTTAGTCACCTCTTTAGAGACCCCTGTCTCTAAATATAGTTACATTCTGAGATACTGAAGATCAGGACTTTAATATATGGATTTGGGGGGGGGGGATACAATTCAGCCCATAACAAATGTCAGATCTAATGACGTTATATAAGTAGAAAAACTGGGATCCAGAGACAGATTACAATCTGCCCAGGTCAGACAATACAATTAGTAATAGAGTCAGAAGGAGACTTCTTTCCAGTGCAGCCCTTTCCCCAACATGTCAGAGGATTCCAAGACTTCTCTCCTGCCTTACAGAAGGCAGGAAACAGATAGAGAAACCAAGAAAGGCCCAGTGTGGGGGCCGGAGATGTCTCCTTTTCCATTGAAATTTCAGGCTTTTCACAATTGCCTCGTCTCCAAGTCATTGGGTACAGACCTAGATCTCTGGCCTACTCATTTCTTTTCCCATTTCTTGGCTGATATTTCTGATGTTCAGGTCACTATTTAGATTCTGAATCACAGGAATATTAGAGAATACGATGTCCTTGTTTCTGCCTTAACATAGATCTGTCAAGACTTTGGGAACATCTCCTCAGCGATTTGCAAGCCCAGGCCCATTCTGGAGCTCTGAGTCATAGCATTGGTGCCCCCTCAGCTTCAGTGTCTACCCCGTCTTTGATTTGTAGCTCTTGGGTTTCAAGAAGAACCCGCATCTCAGAGAGGACTTGGCCTTTCTGCTGTCTAGGCTTCTTCTGGGATGCACCTGCTACCTTCTAGGATGGAGGTGAAGGAAGGGAAATCTCCTGATGTGGTTTAAGCCTTCCCGGGACATAAGACAATTGGTATTCAATGCTCTTCTTCCAGTCGCACGGTGCATCCCAATCTATATCTCTATGTTGTTATGAGGTTAGAAAACAAGTGTTCCCAGAGAGAAGAGGGGAAGTTTAATTCTAACTCATGTAATGAAATTATATTAAGCTTCAATTATCTACCAGCCATGGCAGGGGGGTGGGGTGGGGACAGAATAGTTCATTGAGACTGGCCTGTCGCAGTACCCTAACACACATTAGGCTGAAAAAAAAATCAATTGCGGATGTATTAATGGTGGGAGAAGGCCAGGAGGGGTAAATGTAGCCTTGAAAGCATGAGCTTTGGAATCTGAAAATCTTGAGTTTTAATCCCTACCCTACCACTAACAGGCGGCTTGACTTTGGGAGAAATCAGTTCGCTTCTCCATAACCTGGTTATAATAGTAACATCATCAAGAGGATTAAACAGAAGAAGGTAGGTAACTTCCTGAACACAGCGCCTGGCACATTGTTAGTGCCCAATAGATAGCAGCCGTCATTTTGACCTGTTTCCCGGCGCTGCTGTAAGAATTAAGTGACCTACACTCTTGACCTTCCCCATCTCTCCCCTACGCTGTACATCTGCTTTTCTTCCAATTTTCTCCAGCCAGTAAATGATTTCTTCAAACGTGCCATTGCTCACGCCAGAACCCTTGGTCACCTCATCCCGCATGACCCCATCACCCAGTCCTTTGATTTTTCCTTCCAAATATATCTCACATCCACTTTTCTAAGTGAAAGCCTTGATCTGTAATAGACTCCTGCCTGGACTCTACACCTAGACCCTTCTTGTCCAGACGTCACAGGGCATCCAGAGTAATCGTTTTAAAATATAAAGTGAATCATGTAACTTCTTCAGTTTAATGGTCTCCCAAAGCGTGGAGGATAAAAATCCAAAGCGCCCCAGAGGCCCTGCGTGGTGGAACCACGTGCTCACTTCTAGAGCCTCCTCTTGCCCTCTTCCCTCCCTCCCTCCCTCCCTCCCTCCCTCCCTCCCTCCCTCCCTCCCTCCCTCACTACGCTCCAGCTGCATGGCCCTTCTGGGTACCCAGGTATACAACTTAACATTTCTCCCACCTCTGGTGGCTTTAAAGTACGTTATGCATTTCTTTGACAATCCTCCATTTAATAGGTGGGGTCTGATTTTCTTCTCTACACGTAGGCCAGACTTGGTGACTCACTTGTAACCCACAGAATGTGGCAAAACTGAAGCTCTGTGACTTCTGAGACGAGGTCATCAGAGGAATGGCTTCTGCCTGGCTTTCTGTTTCTTGGATTCCTTGCTCCAGGGAAGCCAGCTGCCATGTTGTAACGACACCCAAGCAGCTTGCGGAAAGGTCCGTGTCGGCGCGGAATCCCACCAACAAACAGCAACAATTATCCGTGTCCATGAATGGCCTGGAAAGGGATCGTCGCCGGCTCTGTGGAGGCTTTAGATGATGACAGCCCTAGCTGAAATCTCCACGGCAACCTCACAAGAGACCTACCCTGCCCCCCAAGCCAGAGCTTCCCAGCTAAGGATTCCTGACCCACGGAAAATAGGGGTGTAACAAATGTTTATTTTCGTGTTACACTACCAAGTTTTGGAGTGATTTGTTGCATAGCAGTAACTAAAACATCACCCCCGGAGCTTCTTTCTGGGGCTACTTTCTCTTCTTGCAACACTCATCCCTCCCCTGTTCCTCAGGCTACAGGTTCCTGAGGATGCAGAGGAAGGCGGGGTGGTACAAAAGTGGAGCTAGGCCAGCCCTTGTTGTCCCGATGGAGGGAAGGGTAGCTAGGTAATAACATGCACATGAGCATCACACAGGCCTAAGGAGAAGCCAGAGAGAAATGCCGCCTCCTCCTACCTGCTGCCCTGAATTATTGACCACCACAGCAGCCAGAGACCACTTAGAGCAGTGGACCTAGAACAATTCCTGCCAAGGGCTGTCTAATTGAAAAGACACAGAGCTGAAAATGAATTTTGACAGAAAACTAGAATTCTGAGTTAACTCATGGTATGACTGATATTCTCCAGATAGTTCATGGGGGAATTTTCAAAGTTTCCGGAAAGTGTGTATTTTCTAATACCAAACAGACAAAATTGCATGACTGTCCACTCTAAAAGCTCCATATTTTCCTGCTGTAAAATGAGGGGGTTGACCAGAGCGACCCGCAAGTCCTTCCATCTCTGAGCTTCAGGGGTCAGATGAAGGTGTTAGGATCTCATATGCAAAGTCAGGGACAATGCTTTTTCTGTGAACTAAAGGAAAAAAAAAAAAGGGGGGGGGGAATGTTTTCCAGGACTGACGAAGAGGGAAAAGTAACTTAACGAAGAGTCCTGCACGCTGTAACTGATTATTTACATTTCTTTGCTGAACGGATGGAAAAAGTACCATCTCGGGGATGAAGAGCAAGCAGAAATGTGATGTTACAGAAGCAGAGTCCTTGAGCCTGGGGAATGTTGGTAAAGTTCACCATGTGCTATGAGTAAGGACTTCTACAGGATTAATAGAAGCCTATTTTAAATGTTCTCAATGAAGAGATACATAAGGTCCCCCTTGTCTCCTCATTTTCCAACTCTCACTTATTTCCTGGTCAAAATCCATTTTTTATCCCTCCTTTCGTGACTAGTGAAATTCTGCCAATAGGAACAGTGCTAACTGAGGGCCTTTAGAAAAGCTAGAGCCATTCTTCTGGCCTTCATTCTGTGCCAGAATCTTTCTACTCTTGTTTCCATAAGGCACTCTTGTCGCATCCTATTACTTCCACTACTTTTAGAATGATATCACCTCAGTGAGGTACCATCTTTTCTCTCCTTACAAAAGAAAACAGACCTAGTTTCTTTAACCTTTCAGCAGAAGCAAATTCCCCAAATCCCTCTGTCATTCTGGTTGCCTTCTGCTATGCCTTCTCTAGTTCCAAAATATCCTATTTATAGAAAGAAACCCAGAATGAGCTCAGGACTTATAATATGACCTAACCAATCCTCTTTACATGACTAGAATAATTTTCCTGACTTCATTTCAGTTTTGCAATGTGCCCAATATATTCCAAGCCAATTCATTTTCCTCTTATTTCAGTGCATATAAAAAGACAAACATTTAAACTATGGCCAATGTTATTTATTTTAAGAGGTTGATGTTAGTTGTGTTCGGGAACTTTCTAGAATTAATGGGTTCAAGAGCAAGTCAGAGTTTGCGGTTGGTGTAATATTAGGGTTAAAAGACGAGGTCTATTACTTGGATTATTTTTTTCATTTTTTGGCATTTGCTTCAGTTAATAAAGCGATTAGCTATTTTCTGACAAAGAATGCCATGGGTTGCCATGCCAATGATGCCATGGGTTGAAGCAGCACGTGCAAAGTGTGGTCCAGCCCCACCACCCGGAAATTTGTTAAAAATGTGAAATTTCGGTCCTCATGCTAGACTCCAAATCTGCTTTTCAAAAAAAGCTGCCCAGGTAGGGTACCTAGCTGGCTCAGTCAATAGCACATGTAACTCTTAATCTCAAGGTTATAAGTTCAAGCCCCACAACGGGGGTAGAGTTTACTTAAAAACAAAAACACAACTACCCAGGAAATTCATGTGCCCATTAAATCATTTGGAAAAAAAAAGTATGGTTTAGCATCTGTGAAAGCCTCCTTCCAGATGTTTTAGGCAGCTTAAGTATCAAACATAGCCTGGTAGGCCCCACCACAATATAGACGCTATTGCTTTTACGAGTTTCTGTTTGCCTTTTCATGATCCTAAGTTATGGGACTCCTTGGGGACTTGCTTTCTCATTTTATTCAATTTCTAATATTATCTTACATTTAGCTAAGTATATTTTCTTCCAAGCCCTGACCTGACATGCTCTTGACCTGTCTTAATCTTCTATCAGCTTTTCACATTAACAACGTCACTTCTCCCCGACTTGCCACCCATACTTCCTCTTATTCATCTCTTGTCCGTAGGATGGTTTGGAAAGAGTCATTCGGTTCTTCCTCAAAATCCCATGTGGTCTTGCTTCAGCCTCATTATGTGGCTGTCTGGTTTTCCTGAAATTGAGTTAAGTCATGATCAGATCTTTTGTCTCATGCTTACTTGTCAGGCTCAGGAATGCACCAGGATCATTACAACTAAACCATAACTTTTCCAAGGCTTTCTCTTGCTTGCTTCTTTTCGATGCTCTGCTTGTTTCCTCTCTAACTAAACTAGGTTTGTAACTGGAAGATTCCTTGGGTTCTTTTTAAATATGAGCTCAACATCAGGTTCTTGGCAATCATTGCCTATTCTTGTTTTCAGAAAGCTTTCCAAATTGTGCATCGTGATTCTTTGCCTCTCCTTCTATTGCCTGTGGAGAACCATTAAAAATCAGGAAGTGACTAAGGGAGCCAATCTTTCTTCCTACCTGGTCAGAATCACTTCTCATATCATAAACACAACTCTTTTGCTGTGTTTTTTTTTTTTTTTTGGTTTTTGTTTTTTTAGCTTCCAAGACAGCAATTATGTCACCATCTGAAGATTCTCTATGAACACTCCCCTTCATGGATTACAACAAGTGATCCTGAGGCAATGACTGCTGACATCTGGGCAATAATTAGCCAAACACTCTTCCACTGTGTCATCTTCCCCTAACTCCCCAACCCTTCATGGATTATATCTTGGCCTTATTAGACTCCAAGATCTGTTAGGCTAGGGAATTATCAATATAGGGATCACCAACTCCCAAGAAGTGGCAGGCACAGAGTAAGTACTGATGGGCAAGAAGAAGTAGGAGTAAGTGGGAAGAAAGGAACTAATCCACCCAACACGAGGTGGAGCACTTGGCAATTAATTACAATCAAATAGATTTAAAAAGAAAAGTTGGAAAGAAAGAATGGAAGTACTGTCTCATCACTTCTGCCTTGATATGAGGGAAGGGAGTACCCAAACCATTCTTTTTACTGTGACATACCGAATTCCCTTTTAGAAGTCAAGGTTTTTGTCCCAAGAGATATCCCAAGCATCTGCTTATTCCCCCAAGAAAAAGTAATACTCTTTCATTTCTGATGGTGTAGACTCCTGTTTTGTTACCTCGCTCCCACTAATTCCGAAAATCTTCACACACCTCCCTGATGATATTCTTGTGCCTCCTAGTCTGGATAAGTCCTTTCTTATTAATTTTTACGTTCATCTTCAGAAAGATACAGTCAGAGACCAGATTTTACAACTATGACTTTGGCAGAACACTGCGAGTGAACGTTAGACAATTCACCTACCAGGGACACAATTTTCATGGTTTCGAAGCAAAAATCCTTTCTTCTAGGTTATGTTAATACGCTTTGCTTTAAATCTGGCTACATTGTTAAGTAGTGATCTTTAAGGAACAAGATTTGTTTACTGTTCAGTTTGAAATGTTCTTACCATTGCTAAAAATGAATGGGGTCAGATGAACCTGGAGAAGTGTGATATTCATATCACAGCTGACTCGGGTTGTGCAGAGAAAATGAGATGACCTCAGGAATAAGCGCTCCCAAGATGAAAACTGTGGCAGGTACAATGCTTGGCATATGTCTTAACAAATGAAATGACTGCAATCTTTGCTTATATTAGACACTGGATTTCTGCAGATGGGAAAAAAGAAAAAGAAAATGTGTAAGTGAGTGGAACGAGGTAAGGTGGAGAGCTGATCATGCACCAAGAGAATTCTCATCACTGGGAAATGAAGAACAGAAAGAAAAATACTCTATGTTAAACACCGCCTCTTCACTTCTCTCTCCAACTCTCTATGAGAACTCACCTTAAATAGCAGTTCTTGTCCTTCATCTTGGCCCATGACTTGTAGCTCTTAGTTAATGACTCCAAGGAAGAAAGGCAGCGGTCAAACGTATTCCTTGGAAAACACTTTCGGTACGATTATGTGTTGTCTAAATCATTTCAAACCAAGTAATCACTCATGTTTTGAATCCCCAAGCACCCAAGCTAACAACCCAGGGTACCCTACTATAAAATACGGCGTTAGTTTTCAGAATAAAGATCCCTCAGAGAGAGAAATATCTGATAGTCTCTATACAAACTATAAATTGCTGACAAAGAAGCCAAATAGATATAACACATGGATGACAATGGGAATAATTATGTTCATACAGTGATCGTCTCCCTGTGTTATTTCAAGGTTTCAGATCTGTAATGGAGTCACTGAATAGGCAGGGAAACCTAATTATGGCATTTTGAATCGCATTCTCAGGAAACCAGTCTTGTCCACAAAACCTGTACCCCCAAGACCTCTGAGGATGGTATGTACCAGCTGTCCCAGTCTTAGGGCAGCATCTGCTGGCTAATTCATGGATCGACAAAAAGTGGCAGTTTGTGGACAATCTGAGCAGTCCTTTTAGTTGGAGGGAACTGTTGCCTTGATGATGGGGAGGGTGCCTGGCATCCTTTTATCGTGACCTCCCTCAGGTGTCCAGGAGGAGGACGAGTCTAGAACTATCCCTAAGGAGGTCTAGGAAACATCTGTAACTGCCCCTAAGGAGGTCTAGGGAACATCTGTGTATTTGTACCTTGGTTGGAGCCTCGGATGAATTGGGTTGGCCCTGGAAGCATCTCTAGGGTGCTATCAACTCAACACTGGACTCACTTATAGTAATAATAACCCGGTGCCAGTGGGAATTCCAATGAGCAGACGTCCATGTACGCAATTGGGAATTCAAGCCAGTTTTCCAAGGGGAAGGCATTTCTGGGATGGGGGAGGGGGAGGGGGCAGATCCTTGAGGCAGCCCCGGAACATCCTGCCGCCTCCGATCCCGCCGTGTGACTCAGGTCTTCACCCGCGAGGAAGCCACGAATGAATGGCATTCAGACAGGGCGCTCGTGACTGACCTAAGGCAAGCGGAGGCTGGATAGGGCCGGAGGGCCTGAAACTTCAGAGCCATATCCACCATCTTCTGCAGCATCTCTCTGCCTCAGCCCTGCAGTCAATAGCGCCGCGGCCAGGGCCTGCGACGCCGCCGCCGATGGGCTCCCCGGGGTGGGGACCCTGCGTGGAGAGTGAAATGATGGTGCTGTTGGTGCCAAAACGACGACAGCCCCCACCCCACCCCACCCCCACCCCCGCCCCCACGAGACCCTCCTGGGGACTTCCCGGGGCCTCGCGCTCCTCGGGGCGGCCGGCATCTCCATAACAACGGGCGCACGTCCCTCCCCGCATCCTCGGCTCGGCTCGCGGGCGTCGGCTGGGGGCGCTGCAAAGGGCGGCCTGGGCGGAAAGAGGCCTCGGGGTGCGCCCCCCAGGCTGCGCGAGCGTCGCGGGGACGGGGACTGCGCGCGCGGCCCGAGCTCCCCGGGCCCCCGCCCCTCCCCTCCCCTCCCCAGGCTTCGGAGGGCGAGGCCCCTCTCCCGGCTCCCGCGCCCGGGGAGGGGCGCAGGGGCGCTGCGAGCCTCTCCTTGAAGTTCATCCTCCCCTCGGCAAGTTTCTTCCCGCCGGCACGTGACCTCCCCGCGCCCCAGCCTGCGCAGCCACTGGCGAGGACGCGCGTCTCTAAGCCGCGGGGCTTCCTGGGAGAGACCCCTCCCACCGCGGCGATCCCGGCCCGGGCTCCGCGGGCGCGCCCCCGCCGCCCCCCGCAGACCCCCGGGGGCCCCCAGGCCCGCGCAGGGGCGACCCCGAGCCGCGCGGCGACCCCCCCCCCCGCGCCCCTGCCCGCGGCTCCGCGCTCCGCGGCGCTCCAGGCCGCCCCAGCCGCGCGCCGGGGCTCTAACTCCCACCGGAGGAGCCATAACCCATTAGAGCACACGCAGTTAGAACTTCATCCAACTCAGCCGCCCGAGAGCTGGGCTTGCACGGGTTCCCGTGGGCAACTAGTGGCTCGCCCCGGTGCCTCTCGCCTAGTCATCAGTCCCTGGGAGGGAGAGGAAAAGTTGTCGGGCTGATGCGCGCTTCGACGCATGCAGCGGTGCCCAAGGGCAAGTCACTCCCCCACACCCCCCGCCGCCCAGCCCCCAGCACCCCCCCACCCCGGATCATCACTCACGACCTCATCGGCTGGAGACCCTTAGTCATGATGGGGGAGGGGGGGGCGCGAACTTTTCTGAGAAGTTTCCTTTCTACCGAGGGAGTCACAGTGAGCTGGTCACGTAAAGAGCCTGGAGAGTCGAGGCCGCCCCCCACCCCCCTCCGCGCCCCCTCCCCTCCCCTCCCCTCCGCTCCGCTCCCCTCCCCCCTCCCCCCCTGCGCTCTTCTGCTATTATTATTAAAGCGGTAGCTTGCTGGCGCTGATAAGCAACAAGTTCCCCAGCGGTCTTCCCGCCCTAGCCTGACACGGCGAAGGGCTTCTTACCTGGCGACGGGGGAAATCTCCCGAGCCGAGCTCAGCTCTGCCAGAGCCCCAGGTGTGACCTGAGCAGTGGACAAGGGAGCCGTGTGCAGGCTGCACTATTTTTATGAGGGTACCCTTGAAACTCCTCACTTTCCCCGGGAACTTTTTCTGTGCCAGGACCCAGTGACGGGCGGTTGGGAGGCAGCCCCAGGAACCACCCGCTATTCAGCAGGGCAGTTGGGCAGTCCTCGGTAACCTCGCTCATTCATTAGAATCACGTTAGAACTCCAGAGAAAGCATGCCTCTCTCGGAGTGAGGGCGTTTGCGTAAATCTATAGGTTTTTCAACACCGATGCCAGTTGCTTTGTCTTCCGTAGTCGCCAAGGTGGTTGAGAGTTTAAGCTTGCGGATATTGCAAAGGGTTATTAGATTCATAAGTCACACCAAGTGGTGGGCGATCCACTGAGCAAAGCCGAACTTCTCACATGATGACTTCAAACAAGACACATTACCTTCCAGCATCTGTTGGGGAGACGGGATTTTAAGACACTTGAGTCTCCAGGACAGCAAAGGCACAATGGTGAGTAGCAATAAACCCTGCATTATAATTGAAAAATCTTGACATGTTGCTTAACAACGGGCATATCACAGCTCTTCCTGGCACTTCACACGCCAAAGAACAGCAGCTACTCAGGCCAGGAGAATCGGGTTTTTACATAGTGCAACTTTAATTGGAATCATTTGAGATTTAACACAGCAGTGTGGAACTGCGTGGAACAAACTTGGAGCTGGAGGGGGGGTGTGTGTGTGTGTGTTATATTGGCTGTTCAAGGCTGATGCTTCTCTCCCAGCCTTCTTGCATTCCATCCTTTTCCTCTATGTGTGTGGTGTATGAGCATATTCTATGATTTATATGTGGGCATGTAATTGACATTCGCAAGGGGGGTTAATTTCCATCTGAAACCAATAATGCTATTAGAGGTTGGGGTTAGGGGGTGGAGGGGGGGGCAAGGATGGGGTAGAGAATGGGAGTTTGGGTGCGGATGGGGGTGGGGTTGGTGGGGGGAGAAATAAGTCAGAAGTGCATATCACCGGGAATGAAATGGGTAATCCTCTCCTAGAAGAAAAGGGTCTCATCAACATGTGATCAACTATTAACAGGATGGCTTTGGCAAAGCCATCCACACGTGACAAAACGTAAGGAAGTGGAAGAAACCGTCTAGAGCAATATCAAGTATCACTGAATTAGAGATTTTTTAGCCTTTTCCTCCCGCTGCGCCGGGTGTGTAATTGGGCGAGCGGAGTCCATTCAGCACCTTGGACAGAGCCAACGGATTTGTCCGAGGTGGTGGTACCCTAGGTGGCCTCTCGGCCCCGCAGTGAAGCCAGCTCCGAGTCGCCCTTAAGAAGCGTCTTTTCTGAGGTTCGGCTCACACCGAGATCGGGCTGGAGAGAGTCAGATTTTGGAGCGGAGCGTTTGGAAAGCGAGCCCCAGTTTGGTCCCCTCATTGAGCTCGCTGAAGTTGGCTTCCTAGCGGTGTAGGCTGGAATAGACTCTTGGCAAGCTCCGGGTTGGTATACTGGGTTAACTTTGGGAAATGCAAGTGTTTATCTCCAGGATCTAGCCACCGGGGTGGTGTAAGCCGCAAAGAAGGTAAGCATCGGGGCGGGGACCCCCTGCAACCCCAATTCTTGAGCTATTTTGATACTCAGTCTTCCCGAGAGGACTTGTGGTGAAGGGGAGGAGGTGGAAGGAGAGCATGAGAGGGGGGTTGTTTCCTGGTATTTGCCCAGTTTGGATTGCCCTAGGTGAGAGCCTTGGGGTAAAGCGAGAAGGGGGGGTGGGTGGGGGAACAGAAATAAAGGGGGGGAAATGCTCAGTCTTCCTGCGGATATAATGAGTTTAGTTAACTTGGACCTGCATATGTCTGATTCAAATGTAAGATTTCTCTTTTTCTCCCCTTCACCTCCTTCTTTTCCGTTCTTTGCCGGTGTGTGTGTGTGTGTGTGTGTGTGTGTGTGTACAGTAGATTCATTACTAATTATGAAGCTTTTACACAACATTCGATCCCCTAAATTTTGACTTTGTGCCATTTAGAATCAGGCGGTGGAGGTGGTGTACGGCGAGGGAAGGGGAGGTGGAGGCTGGGGAGGAGGTAGGAGGTAGCGTTAAATCTCCAACACAAAATGAATCAAGGTAATTTCAGCTCTTCTAGTGAGAAGGATTCATTCTCTATGTATCTCTCCCCCCTCCCTTCCTCTCTCTCCCCCTCCCTGCCTCCCTCCCTCCTTCCCGCCCCCCCTCCTTCTACCCCGCCCCCTCCTCCTGCCTCCATCCCTCCATCCCTCCATCCCTCCCTCATTCTATCGCTTCCCCTCCGTCGCCCTCGCTGGATGTTTCTTTCTGGTGGTTCTTTTTTTTTTTTTTTTTTTGCTTTTTTTGCTTTTTTTTTTTCCCCTCCCTCCCCACGAGTTTCGGGCGCTGGCTTGGAGGGCTCCCGCTTTCTCAAGGGAAGGGGAGCCGCCGAGACCGCGCTCCGCTCCCCCGCCGGGCCGGATGCCTCACTGAGCCCAGGTCCGAGTCAGTCGGGGTAACTAAGGAGAGGGGGGGCCTCCGCTCGGTGGAAGAAGGTCCCTTCCGGGCCGGGGGAGGGGGCCTGGGCGGCGGCGAGGAGCGCTCGCAGGCCCGCCGGGAGGATGCTCAGGCCGCCCGGCCCCGGCGAGGGGCGCCCCGGGGGCGCGGGGAGCACCTGCGCCGCTGAGCGCCCCCCCCCCGCCCCGCCCCGCCCCCGCCCCGGGGGGCGCCCCGCGATGCCCCAGCCTGCGGCTCGCGGTGCTCGGCCTCTCCCGCGGGAGCCCCGGGCCGCCGCCCTCCCCGCCCCCGCGACCTGCGCCCGCCCCCGGGCCGGACCCTTTGTTCCGGCGGCCGAGCCCGGCTCGGGGCTGGGGCGTCCCGGGCTCCTCCCCCCCGGCTCAGCCCTGCAGTCAGGAGCCGAGGCGTGGGGGGGGGGGGCGGGGAGCGCCGCGACCCCGGCTGTGCCCCGGAGGCGGGGGCGGGCCCGGGGGCGCGGGGCCGGGGGCGCGGGGCCGGGCGCGCAGCAGCCGAGGCGGCTCCGAGGCTCCGGGTGCAGCCGCGCTCCCCGCGCGAGCCCCGCGGAGGGAGCAGGAGGGAGGAGGGAGGACGCAGGGAGGGAGGGATGGAGGGAGGGCGGGGCGGGGCGGGGCGGGGCGGGGCGTGGGGGCGGGGGGATTTCTGATCCGTCTGATGCAATTCCAAGCGTGCTGCAAAGGAACTCCAAGGAGTCCGCATCACCACCGCCACCCACCCTTCCCAGATGGTGCTGTTTTAAATACGGATCTGCAGGGCTGAACGCAGAACTGGGAGATTTATTGCAAAATCCCGAGAAGGGCGGGAGGGGTGCGGAGGGGAGGGGAGGGGAGGGGAGGGGAGGGGAGGGAGGGGGAGCGTGTGGACAGGATTTAAAGGTGCAACGCTTGCTTTTTCCTTTTTCCCCAATCAAGCGGCAACCGGTCGCATTTTTTTTTTTTTTTTTTTTTTTACCCTGCCTGGATCCTAATTCACCAAGGAAGAGGTGTAAATATTGTGACATTTTGAGGCGGCTTGATGGATGAGAAAAGAATCATCTGTCACTCTAAATTGCAGAGTTCCCTCTCGGCGAGGTGTGTTGCTCGCGAGTACTCCCCGCCGCCTAATACAGTTGCTAGGGCTTCCGATGGAGGCATCGCTAAGGGAATATCAGCCTTTTAGTCGACTTGCCAATTTATCTGACAGGCGACCCGAGAAAATTGTAGATTCCGCGTCTCTGGGAGACCAGGAGGGGAGAATGCTTAACAGCCTCATGCTTGTAACCTCGAGATCATTAAGCACTTAAACCTGCAAAGTGTCACGTCATCCTCTGTCACAGACACACACGTCCTCGACTTAGGAGGTAAAATGGTTTCGCCTAGGGCGCCGCGGAGACGAAGGTCCCTTTAAGGATGGTGCACCTGCTAGTCACTGTTGATGTGTATTTACATAGAGCGTCTCAGCAGGAGGGCAAGAAATTTCAATTGTCCGGTTTGCAATCAGAAGGAAGATTAGAAGGTGATACAGAGAGAGAGAGAGAGAGAGAGAGAGAGAGAGCAAGGAAGGGAGGAGGGGGCTCTTTTTAACCCTAAAACCCAACAACCTTCTAGCCTGCTTTTGGACCCCTTCTCTTGCATATTAATATTTCCGTGTGTGAGATGTTCGCTCGGTCTAGCTCCCCCAATGGAATATATCAGTATTGATTCAGATGAAAATATATTCATCCTGCCTGTAGCTTTTTCAGTGTCATTGATAGTAAGACCTACAACACAGCAATTTTTGCAGGATAGGAAAAAAAAAATGTCTGAAAGGGTTTTGCAAACTGGGAAGCAGACGCTCTCCGTAAATGGGAGCTGTCACTATTTTGCATTCTCTTTACGTACAGCACTTTCATTGAATGGAATCAGGGTGCTAATTATTTTTAGGTGATCGTTAAATTTGTATGGTTAAGGCAGGAATAGGGATTGTACAAGCAAGATTTTTGCTGGCTTACAAAACAGTATTTGTTAATTGCCTACCAGTGTGAGTCGCAATGAAGGCCTTGAAAAGATACCAAAATCAACGTACGTAAACTTCGTTTATTTGCCAGCCTCTTTTCCTATCAAGTCGCTAATCTAAATTTTTAATAAGAGGAGAAGCTGGTGAATCTAGTTTCTTTTCTTTTCCTGGCCTGTCCTCTAGGGGAAGCGTTAGTAAGAAACAAAATCCCCAAATCAGTCAATGTGCGAGGCAAGGCCTGGATGATGACCACTAAATAGATAATCGGCCACAAAAACCAGCACATGGAAATGAAGAAAAGCCAGCATGGAGGCATTGCCGGAAAAGAATTTTTATTTTTAATTCTATGATTTGGGGACCAGGCTCCAACTTGCTCAAATAGCATTCACCAGATCAAATTGCTTACAATCTGTCAGTTAAAATGATGTCTCACTGAACATATTTTTTATTCAATATACTTCTACCAAAGGCCAGCAAAGCTATTCTTTGCTTTTGATTAGGACAAACTATTTAAATGATTCTAATGAATACCAACTGATATCATCTGGTTTTAAAATTCTGCTTAAAACTAAATTTTTTTTTTCTGAAAAGCACTGACTTGCCAGAAAAATATCTATTTTGGTAGCTTTCTTTTCACTCTATGGATAATTTAATGAGTTGCCTATTTTAATTTTACAACTGCTACCTCAGAAGTAACTCAAATTATCTTTCTTTGGCTCGTGTCTTTCCCTGCTGATCTGCTACTGCTGTGTGTGCGTGCGTGTGTGCGTGTGCGTGTGCGTGTGTAGGGGCATGTTTGTCTCTGTGTCTTTGCTGGTGTCATTAACAAGCGGGACTCTCTTGAGTTGACACGCCACAATCCACGTAAAGAACAGAGTGTGGTACTTAATAAAGATAAATAGTAACACCTAGTGAGAGCATACCATTGCTGAATCCTATGGAAATGGGGAGGGGGGGTTGCCTGTAAGGGCAGAAAGACTGAATTCTTCAACAATAAAAAGAAAATTTCCTTCCCCCTTTGACTTAAGAGTGATCATACTTTCAACAATTTGAAGTCTCTCTCTCTTTTTTTTTTTTTTTTTTTTACTTTGGAAGTTAAAGCTACTGCTTTAACAAGTGTGTCTTGAGGAAGATACACATGTTCCCTGAAGACTAATACCCCAAAACAGCATGATGCAAAGGTCAGAATGTTAAATTCTTTGTCCCTGCCTCTATTTTCATTTGGCAATTTGGAGAGTGTTCATTCTGAGTTTTTAAAAATGTAGGCAGACTTTCTCACTTTTTTTCTTTTTTCCTAACATTCTAAAGGAGTCCTAGAAAGAATTCTGCTATAATGCAGACTTTATTTGTATTTCCTGATAATTTTTTGTATTTTGTAGGCATGTAGTGCTTTGATAGCTTTTTACCTTATTCCTTATTTGATCTCTTTGGCATTTGTGTCGGGTAGGAATTAGCAGTCATCTTTTTACAGATGAGGAAATTCAGATTCACAGTTGTCCAAGACCACACTGCTGGTAAGAGGTGAAGACTGACTCAGTCTGTTTCTTCAAATTTCAGGGATCATGCTTGTTCCTCTCCAGACGGTGCCACCTCAAATCCCACTTAGGCATCTGAGGGAACTGTACATGTTATCTTTCTCCTATTTTGATTTCTTTGATAAAAAAAAAAACTATTTACAAACAATTCACCGAATTCTTTGACCTTGCCTTTGTAAGCCACTTCAATCTCCTGCAATTGGAGACTCAAAGGAAGGAATTTTCCCCGTAGCTAAAAAGCACAGTCTCTAAGTCCCCAAAAAACCAACACAGAAAATAGGAAGAGCCAAAGCCAAGAATCATTTTGCTTTTCGAGTGAGTCATAGAATCCGAGGGCTGGGAAGGTTCTCAGAGGTCACTTATCCCAACCCCTATCTGATGCTTGAATTCATACTGACTTGTTTTCTTCCAAGCCTCTGGAATTTCATCCCAGCTTTCAATTCCTGGGATCTTGCTTGTCTTGGTAGATACTCTGATACTTATGGGATCATGAACTTGATTGGCCACTTCCTACTTTGCCCAAAAGGTATACTTTCTAGATGCTAAGGTTCATATTTTTATGCAATAAGCATTAACTTACAAGCTGAAGATTCAGCAATAAGGAAGACTAAATGGCACCTATCTTGGTGGAGCTTATAGGGTAGAGACATGACTCGTCCTTTAATTTCCTCCAATCTCCGGAAGGGGAAAAACTGCTGGAATCTTACCTTTTTCAAGAGAACACAGTGAACCAAATTAAAAGCCTGAGTTCATACTTCCCTCCCAACTAGTTGTCAGGAGCTGAAAAAAAATCCATTAGTCCCTCAGCATCTCTGTTTCCTCACACATAAGACAAGGAAGATGTTCTCAGGATAAACTCTCAATTCCACGTTAGCTCCAAGTTTGAGTGATACAACAGATAACTCCTCCTTGGCGGAAGGTAGGGCCTAAGTCACCCTAACCTTTGATGATTTATAATTTGGGGTGCTACCAGGTTTTTAACTTGTTTGTTAGGAAGCACATTATGAGAAGTCAAGGCAACTTATTTAAACCCCATATAGAAGGAATCTAGATGTTGAACCTGTTGTTTTCTGAGAAATGACGACTGGGACAGTTTTAATTTGAACAATGATCCCAAACTCCTGCAGATTATTTTTCAAAGGTATGGGATGATGAGAGAGACTCACTATCAAATTAATTGCTCATCTTCTTTGTGCAAGCATAAGTTCTAATTTTTCAGGTCATTTCCTTTTGAAATCAGAGATATTACATCCTGAAATTGTCTGGGCCTCATGAATAATGCATTATATATACATGATAATAGATAATTAGATGGACCAACCAGGAAAAACATGAAAGGGAGCTGGAAGCTCAAGGATTGCAGAAGGTGTGTGGGCATTTTGACATCCAGGAAATGCTATAGATCTGTCCTTAGCTAACTCAGCCTGGTGGAGATAATTAAGAAAAAATGTGGGTGTAGAAAGGCTGCAAGCCATTCCCTGGGATTGGCTAGCTTGCTGCAGTAGTTCAAAAACAATTGGCACAGCCACCCACACTGGACATGATTGCCCTTTGATGAGGCAGCTATTGACTTTTATAAAGATGCCATATTTAAAATAACTTCTGATGCACTACGGATGACAGATATCATTCTTGAATTCTATTTTGGACAAATGGCAAAATATATTCCAAAGTATTAATTTAAAAATTAAAAAAAAAAAAACCTTTAAAATCTCGTTTCTAAAAACCAGCAGTTTAGCAACATGTGACCTCTGAATTTAGCAGTAAAGTCTGAAGCTAGGAGAAACATGCGGTCTATGTGAGACATTTTGACCAGTTGCAAGCATTTTCTGGACCACCACAGGAATTTAAAAGTACTTTGCCGATGTTTTTAACCCTTGAGTAAAGGTTAAATGCACCAAAATACTCCTCACGCCGAGAAAGAGAAACCCAATCAATTGCCCTCAACAGCAGGAGAAAATAATCTGCGATCTTTGTGCTCGGAGGGCATTGGAGGGCATGTTATAATGTCAGGGAATCTAGAAATTCCTTCAGAATCTGCTGGGTCCCACACTTATCAGCACTAAAAGAAGTTGCAATTGAGTTTATCTTATCTCCAGCTTCAAGGAAAATACCAACTACCCACTCCCTAGGTAATAAGGCGACCTGTGGGAAGAAATACTCAAGTTGGGTGATTATGGAAAGGTTCCATACATACCTAAAGCCTTTCCAATGGGACACTGCAGGGTGAGTGACTAGAAAGGAGAAACGTGAACATGAAGAAAATTGAGCAGAAAAAAATAAAAAGCCAAAGTAGGATCACTAGTAAAAGAGAGATTCTAGAAGTAACCCCTCTGCGTATTCCCTAAAGCCATTTGTTGAGATTGGTCTGCACCATCCATGCTCCTTATTCTGGTTACTTTGGTGAGAAACCCATTTCTTCTGCTTTTACCAGATTCCTTCACTAAGGGCTACTTTCTTCCCAGCAACTTCCGTAATCAATAGTTGAAAATGGCCTTGTTGTTTCTCCTTGGAGTATGTTGGATTAGCATGAGCTCTGTAACCACCGTTGGCCCATGGACTCCACTCTTGGCAGTCTGGTCAAGCCTATCAACCCTTCTCAAAATAATGGTTCTAAGTAAATAAAGAACTATAAGATTTCAAAGGAAGCCAATTATATTTAATAGTCATGAAAATATTAAAAAACCAGTATATTGTGTGATATGGTAACGTGTGCTTTTTGAATGCACGAAATAAGATCTAACAGTATGTAAACACTGACGTTTTGCAGTGGTGATTAAGCATCAACGTCTTTTGAGATGTCTGTAACAAGTGACAAGCGATATGAAGGTGTCTGTTATTTCAATTGGTGGCCAAGTCTGCAAATACTACTCTGTAGCATTTCACAAAGCTATTTGACAACACGACACTTGTTGGCGGGTGCTTATGAACATAGTGTAGACTCAGAAATGCTAATCTAGCCTCTTGCTGTCTGCCAGTATTAGCCATTGAGTTTTCCTCCCTGGCAGAAGGAAACTGGCATTTGGGGAAAACTTTTAAAATATACTTTTACCATTCAACAAGTTGCCAAGTGGAGAAGGAACCAAGTGATGGCGTGGCTAGGGGTATGGTGACGTGTTTCTATTGATTGAGCTTGCTGTCATTCTAATGTTTTTCCTTAGTACCACCAGCACTACCCCCACTGCCCTAGAAATCCACTTCTGTGTTAAAAAAGAGACAAAGGTCACACTCTGGTCACTAACTCAATGCACATTGCCTTGGACACCTTGTGTGACTTCACTAACCTCAACAAACTGTAGACTTCATTTTGTCACTACCGTCCTCTGGGAACTATATGCACATTATGATGGGATGAGATAACATTTATTTTGCATTTATTCAGTGCTAAATTCTTTGCTTTGCATTTGAATATACTGTTTAACCCTAAAAGCGACTCTCTGAGATGGATTATATTCTAATGGTACAAATAAGGAAAGTGGAGCTCAGAGAGCTTCCGTGATTTACCCAAAATTACACAGCCAATCTTAAGTGGAAAAGCTAAAATTAAAACCTAAAGGTTTTCTGGTTCCAAAGTCCATTATAAAATCATGTCTCCCTAACTCATAGCTACCGCCCAGATTTGATATGCGTCTCGCATTTTCGGGTTTGCACATACATTTCATCAAAAGATCTTGCCAAACCCTTTGAGATGGCTGAGAATCTCAAAATTGGTTGCCGCAAATGCTGGTCCAGAATTATATTGAATCTCTGCCAACTAATGAAAGACTTTCAAACTACTCATTGTCACCTATCCGCTTTGGAGTCTCATTCTCACAGTCACAAAATGGAGACAGGGACAATACTTAGGGTTTTGAGCGGATCCAACCAATTAGCAATAACATCGAGATTTCTTGAGTTCCCTGTGGTGAGCATTCTACATTTCCACAGTTAACTGAATCCTGACAACCATTCTAGGATTATTCCGATTTTAAAGACAAGGAAACTGAGGCATCCGTTAATTAATGAACTGTCCAAAATTAGCATAGCCACTAAGTGGCAAAGCTCAGCTCAAACCCAGGTCAGCCTCATCCCAAAGCCTTTTCTTTTACTTGGTAAACTAATCTGTTAATCCTTTAGCTGTTATTATCACAATTGTTGACATGTTTAAAACACTAGCAAGAAAGAGAATTTCCAGAAATAAGTGTATCATCACTGAAGAGAGAGATGAGTATCTGGAACTCTTCACCTGCCTGTTCTTCCTTCCACTTACTTTAGTTTATTAACCCAATGGATGATGTCTAATTCCTTTCTTAACTTGTTCAGGGCAGCTCCAACTTAGCTGGCTTCTGAGAGTTATTGAGTAAGAAACGTTGTAAATTGTTTAGATTAGGACTTAGTGTGTTTAGAAGCCATTTCATAAATTTGCCTTTTCAAACTGTTAGTGGCTCTCGCGCTGCAGATGCTGTGAGAGGCACACCCTCTCCAACAACACAGTGGATGACAAACCTCCAAAGCTAACACGTTGTTTACAGATATGGAGAAGAGAAGGATGGACAAGCACAATCCTGAATGTAATTACAAGGCTTACAGCCCCTGTTAGGGACTAAAATGTTTATTGGCTTTCCTTGTGCAATTCAATGTTCTTCCTCCAAAGGCTCCAGTCCAAACTTGGAATTTCTCTGGGAATCGCATCTCATTTGGGAGAATGCCAAAACTTGGTGTTTGGGTCCCTTGTGTCTTTGCGCCAACTCAGAACTCGAGCATCAGCTCTAGAAATAAGCTGGGAGATAGTCCAGGTAAGGGAGTCATACCTGGACTTGGGCATCTTCCTGACAAAACTCATCCATCTCCCTCCTGAAAAGCGACTCCTAGAAAGATGTGGCTTTCGGTGAGGGCCCGGAGGCAGACCGGTAAGTCTTGGTAGCACAAGTCAGTGGTGTTTGCAGAGCTGCCCAAGTTATGTAGGGAATCAAAGATGGGGAGACCCCCTCCTGCCTCCGCTCAGATGTGTGCAAGACAGGATGGCCTGAACCCCTAACGTGTTTGTTATGTCCTGGAGCTCAGAAACCATTCCGGCAGGAAAGGATGATCTTAAAGAACACGTTAACGTATGAAAACGTCCACCGAAAGCCTTGTCAGAGGTAACTGCGTGCTATAAAGGATAGAAGATTGTGAACTCTAACCTTGGCTCAGGGCTCTAACTTTAGGGGAAATAATGATCCGAGTTTCAAGCTTAGTTTACCAAATGATATACAGTTCCTGGAAGGAGTCTAACTGTAGGGGGAAAGAAGTATCTTAACGATGATTTAGGTCACAGGTACCTCCAGTGCACTGAAATCACCTGAATCATTTGTTCTTTCTGGGCTACCGTCTGAATGCGCTGCCCGCCTTGACGACCACGGCTTATAGCTCCACGGCCGTCGTTTTACGGATCAGGCCACGGAGGTGCACACAGCAGCAAAGATCTCTCAGCCTTTTCAACAAACGTTTCTCTGAAGCGTATAGTACCCATGTGGGCTGGTGAAGTGACTTGACCGGGTCACACGGCCAGGGTGGTGAAGTTTAAACCCGGGACCCAAACTCCCTTGACTACTATACAGGCCTTAAAATTGCCTGTGACAATGATAGTTCTATTTTCCAAGAATAAAAACATAAGAAAACAATGGAGAGCCTAAGTTTATATATAGCTTAATTACTAAAATAGAAACACGATTAACAAGATGTTGACAGCCTGCCAATAAGACATTAGTAATTTTAAATCGATAGGACAAAACTAATTACATTTACATTTTTTTTCAACACTGCACAGTTACTTTACAATGATTGAGACACTAGCTAAGGCAAGATGAATTGAAACCTCAAGTTTTCATTGATTCCTATATTATTCCCTGAGTTTTCAGTTACTTCTTTTGACTCTAAATTCTTATCTGAGATTTGACAAAACAGCTTTCTTTGGTTTCCAGTGACAACCTTTGTAGCTTCCTCTGCACTCTGCCTATGAAAACAAAACAAAACAAAAAATTGATTATTTCCCTTAAAATGATCAAAATAGAGGGGAATTCTAATATTAAATTTATTTATTAAAATCCCTAGTCTTAAAAATGATAGGAAATGTTTGCTAATTTAAACTTTATATTTTTTAACCCACATCATTTTCCAAAGAAAATTTTTTTTTTTTTTGGTTAGCTCTACACCCAACATGGGTCTTGAACTCATGACTGCAAGATCAAGAGTTGCATGTTCCACTAAGCCAGCCGGGTGCTCCTCAAAGAAATACTCTTTAAAGCTGTTTCTTTATTCTTCATATGACATCCACACACATAATCCCATTTTTGTGATTAGTTTCTATTATTAAGTACTCTGAAGTTGTGCTCTTATAGAAACCAAGTAATTGAAGGGTAAATTAGATATTTATAAGTTGTTCCTAAAAATGACAAATGCAATTATATAAACAAATATCAACAATATGAGTTCTCAAAAACACAGTAACAAAAAGTAATATTAAACATGTCAATTAGCCAAGCAAATAGTCAAGAATATGTCAAACTTCTATATATTTTTTGAGACAAATTGGCATCATGTAGGTTAGCACGATTCTTTTTTATGGAATTCAACTTATTTTTACTCACTTTAATTAGTTTTTGTGTGCAGATAAAATGGAAGGCAATGGAAATTTGGCTTGCAAAGTAGTTCTAAGATGATCTACATCCACAATCTGGTTGTAATGCCATAAGAATATGTTTATTATGTGAGAATGGTAATTCAAATTAGCATTCAGTATAGACATAAAGCAATGAGCAATGCAAGCTAACTTGAGTTATTTATCCTGGGAACTTTTTCTTTTTTTAAATTAAAAAGGTCAGAATATATAATAGTATTGGCTCATTCTTCCCAAGTACTCCAGGAAAACATGTCTATGAAATAAAAGATCCTCAATGCTAAACATTTTCCTGCATTTGGGAGAGGCATGAAATTTGGTACCAAAGTGTTGGGTCTTCATTTTTCTAATTCAGCATCGAGGCTGTCTCGAGGAAAGCTGACTGTGGTCTGAATTTGCATCCCAGAAAAATATTTAATTTGTATCATGAAATCAACGTCTGACTTCCAAAATTGGATACCTAGCCATATATCCCCCTACCTCACACACATCACCCACCTTTCCCAGGTCATAACCACTGCCCAAGCAGAGAAAAATGGGTTTCTTTGAGTATATATATAGCAATGACTAGAGGAAGAAAAATCAAGTAAAGAGTCTTGGAATTTAAACGTGTAGCTCTGCTTTCCCCCATTCGTTCCCCATTCTATCCCATGTCTCTGTCCTCGACTTTCATGAAACATTGTATTGGTCCTGTCCATTGGCAGCAGCATCACCCTTTCTTAAGATCCAACTAGACTTACTACTCATGGGGCCCTGCACTGATGGACTGAGGTTTCAGAAGTGCCTACTTGCAGCAAACACTCTTAGTAGTCTTCGTTAGGTCACAGAGTCCCTGGGCAACTTCTCGAAATTATATTATGAAGGGGAAATAAGTGTCCTCCTTTCCTATTCAGTTTCTTTTAGTGTTGATTTCATTCCATGGCTGGCCTCATTTCTCCGGACTAGTAAGTTGAGTTTGTAGTCACCACTGAATGCCCTAAATATGCCCTAAAGAGACAACCATGAGTAGCGGGAACGGTATTTCCGCTGATCCCATGCTCTTCATCTGGGCTATAAAGAATGAAGAGGCCCCAAATATTTGATTGTGAGGTCATAACAGACATATAAATGACAAGTGAAATGATCATTTAAATGTGATTCTGGGAATCATGTAGGTTAGCATGATGCTTTTGTATGGATTTCAATTTAGTTTTACTCTCTTCTAACGAGGCTTTATACGCAGACAAAATGAAAAGATATGGTTCAAATTAGGAGAAAGTTGAAGCTTTAAAAGTAGTGCAGTGTTTTGTAGTCCTTACCTTCTGAGAGAAATTACATCAAAATAAACCCCTGAGAATATGTAAGCACAATCCCGCTTGAACAGATAAAGGTTCACAACTTGGGATATTAAGTGGAGTATAGAAAAATCACTTGTTCTTAAACAATTTTTTTTAGAAGAAAAGAAATAAAAGCTAAATGTCCTGTTCAAGACCTATCTCTTTTGCAAAGTGCTTTGTCTAAAAACTAAGGATAGAAGATACAGCTCTGGCATGATGGCTCATCTTTTTTATGAAACAAACCACTTCTGTCTCTAAGTTGCGAGGGAAGGATTTGTCAATCTGATTGAATCTCCCCTTTAGTTTTTCCCAACAGCTGTGTTCAGATAATTCATGACTCCCATGTTTCCTGAGCCCTGGATAATTTCACACACATGTCTAGTACGGGGCTCTACATTTTCAGAAGAATATGGGGATCTTGGAGGAGTTCCAGAGTAGACCCAGGGAAATGATTAATGGATTGGAAGTTGGAGTTTGTGAAGAAAGGTTGTGAGATCTGATTTCTTGCTATGAGAAAAGTCCGAGTGGTGACTTAATAACCCAAGGAGGTTAGTGAGCAGCTGTTCTCCATCTTCACTAAGGTTAGATGAAGTAAAATGAGATATAAATTGCAACAAGAACAAAAATGTGTTGTAAGTTGGAACTTCCAAGCACTAGAATTGCTAGATCCTTAGGAAGGTCTTCAGAAGAAGGACGTGGAATCTTCTTTACTGGTCTGCAATGACAGGCCTAGGAGTGGTGAGGAAGACGAGATAATCTCTTATGATCTCTTCTGGATCCATCTTTTTATAAATCTACCTAATCACTCAGAAAAATGATCTGCCTGGACAATGCCTCACTTCCCTCCTGTCACTACTCACATCGGTTATCCCTTATCATTTGTCTACCTTCTGTAAAATGCCGTTAACCAAGGGTAACTAGGGCTCTGATCGATCATGATGGGCCCTCCCCGGCTGCTAGGTGCCCTTCCAGCTTTGGGAACAGGTTTCTTGTCCATCACTACTATCCCCTGGCCACTGCCAGCATGCTGGAAGGTCGGTCTTCCCACACACCCATCCTATGACGAGGGAAGACAAAACCCGACATAATTTTCCACCTTTCACTCATTCACAAGTGACCTAGCGGATCAAAAGACAAATCTTATGCTCAAGAATTTCAGTGCCGAAAGAGCTGAAATATGTTTTATTCATCTGCCTATAACATACTCCGTAGAGTTGGGGCACGCGGTTGGCTCAGTCGGTGGAGTGTGTGACTCTTGATTTCAGGGTTGTGAGTTCGAGCCCTACATTGGATGCAGAGATTACATTAAAAAATAAAATCTTAAAACAAAACATAGTCCGTAGAGCAATGTGTGGCAGTAGATATTCAGCAAGTTTTCATCAGTTGAATGAGGGTAACCATGACATGAGGACGGTAAACTGAAGATTAACTGAAGTTGAGAAAGTCAAGAGTTTCAGATGATTCTGTGTGCCAGACAAATCTAAATCTCAACCCTTGCCGCCACACGTGTAGCATTGAAGATTTTATTCCTACCATCCCTGTGCTATCTGGAGGACTTGGACCAGCAGCCAGCTGCATGTCCCACGCAGGTCCTTGGTCAAAGAGACCATTCGAGATAGTTTCAGAGTCACATAAAAATAGGCCAAATTCCTAGTGTGATTTTATTTTTAATATGACTTTAGGAAGTTCAATGATTACCTTTTTTTCTAAATTCTCTTTTTCGCACGTTTCTAACTTTATCCATGAAGAATATAAAATTTAACGGTAGATAATCTCTCACCATCACCATCAAACAGCCTATGTAGTTAAGTCTCAAAAATAATGTAATCTGTTCCTTTCGGTTTGATCCTGAAACGACCTGAAACCCTTTGGTTTAAACTTGCGAGTTCTTACAGCTCTTCTCCCAATAAAACCAGCAACGAACCATAGGCAGCTATCACTGTCAGTTCTAACTTTTGCTCTGTCTACAGTCACGGCCCTTTTGACCACGCTTAAAGAAACATTACAATGGGTAAACCAATTTATTCTTTACTATTAATTTTTAAATGTTCTCAGGGAAAACCTGGTAACTCACAGGGTTACAAGTTGATGACTCTCATATGTTTGGGGACTAGTCTCAGTTGTTTTATAATGGTTTTGGCGCGGTTTCTCTCCATCCAACTAAATATTATTCCCAGATGGGACTGGTTTTTGACCTCCTTGTTCTATTCTCCTAACTTTGGCCCTTCTAACATTTTCATACTGTGGCTCCTTTCTTTTGTTTGTTTGCCACTAACGGCCATGCCTGGTTGCATAATTACTGTAACAGGTGTTGACCAATTTGGGCACATTTGATTATGGCATAGAGCTGTACTTAGGGTTCGTAAGAAGTTTACAGAGAAGAAACACACCTCATATTAAGGTACCGCCTGATGAACAGGAATATTACTTCTCTTTCAAGATTTTTCTCAAAATAGACCTTACTCAATAATTTGTAGGATTAGAGGGGACATACTTGAATGCTGTATTGGGCCTTTGATGTCACGCATCATGACACTGAAAATACCTTTGCCACTCCGCTAAGCAGGAGAGTTTTCTGTTTACTTATTATTTCCCCTGTGCTAATTACTAAGATTTTCAGCAGTTTTTTGAGGTCAATTCATTGGATTCTAGACAACTTATTTATTTATTGTTTTGCAAGGAGGATTTACGGCAGGAGTAACTAGGAAACCTAAATAAACATAGTTAAACATTAAATGCTTACAACGATAGTAGAGTTGACCTCAGCCAATTAAAATTATTAATAGAAAAAATACGTCAAAAAAAAGAAAAAAAAAGAAAAAATACGTCAATGTCAAATCTGAGTCTACTGCCTATGTCCCTGCTTGGGTAATGAGGATCAGTTTATGTTTCCTGATAAGAATAGATGGGAGTTCGCATTTCTTCCTGACCTTTGTTCTTCTAGAACATTGGGTTAGAATAGAACTGACCCAAAACCAAAAACAAAGATTTTAGGTAATTCAAAATTGATTTTTAAGTCCCTCAAAAGGGAAATAGGGAGCATTTTCTTTTCAAGGAGTCAAATCTTTCCTCCTTTGGGTGATTAAGAAAATGTTCAGATCATGAATTTGGAAACTTTGTTCCTAACATATCAATCACCTGAGAGACTAATGTTTAGAGAGAATCAGAAAGTTGGCTCAGCATCACCCTTGATCGTAATAGGAAAATAATCTCGTAAAAAGCTTGATCTGGAACCGTCTCCATATGCTACCCGAACTAAACAAATACAAGAATTATTCAGAATTCCATGCCACACACTAGTACAACCTTGGCTTCTCTTAGCTTCATTGTTTTTGAATGTAAGATGTACTTTTAAGGCAAATAAGCAAGTATCTTAGGTCTCGTCTTTTATTGTTTTGGTAACAGTGGCATCACAAATCAGAACGTCTCAAAATGCTCAGAAATGTCAAGAGGTCTGATTCATCAAAGGGTTTATCTGAATTGGCATTGGTCTTCTTTTATTTCGAAATACTCCTGCCATTTCTGACTCCTCTGTCTTTTCCTCAGTAAAACTGCACCACACACTGGAAGGTAGAGATACACACATCTATTTGCATAACGTCAAGGGAGAGTAGGAATAAGAAGATTGGCCATAGACCACGATCAGAGTCTCGGAAACGAGAACACTTTTTCCTTCAGCAAAAATGCTGACGTGGCAACGTGGATTCGGCAGGTAGAGGATTTTCGCCATAACTTCCCAGTGAGCAGCACCGGGAATGCTAAGATTCTTGACTTTGACTGGGTAGGTATTCCTCCCCCCCACCCACCCACCCCAACCCCCGCAGGAAGTAAATTACAATTGAGCTTAAAAACCTGAGGAAGTAGCTCACTTTCAAGCAAATTTAGAGTTGGAAAGTAAGCATGGGTCTGAAATTAGCGTAAAGTTATTTTTGAAAGTTTCGGGTAGGATTCCCGCAGTACTTTAGAAGGCGGTACACGATTTGTGTGTACGCGTGCGTGTTTAACTTATGAATCTAGTCTCTTAAAATGTTTTGCAGAATTAAAAGAAACTGTGTCTGCATTCAGCCTCCACCCCAGGGAATCCACACAGGGGTTCTCTGGGTTGGCCCAGCCCAGCCTCATGCTTGTGGCTAGCCTGCCAGTTCCACGCGCATGACACACCTGGCACTCAACTTCATCATCTGGGATGCAGGGTACTTGGTACGGGTCATGTTTCCCGTCAAGTTGATAGAGGTGCAAAGCTAAATGTGTGACACTCGAAGAACATGCTTTTTTTTTTTTTTTTCCTTCTTAAAACAATTTGACTATTCAGTCCAACAATTTGCGGACTCCTCTGACAGCACTTCCACTAAGGGACAGAGAGCTTTGTTCGTTTTGAGGGACGGGGAGGCGGGGATATTTCCAGCCAGAGTTCCCGAGTTCATTCAAGCCTTGTCTCTGCCATTTATTTAGCTGTGCGGATTTGGATTTGGGCAAATTGTTTCGTGGCACCGAGCCTCAGGTTCTTCGCTTATAAAATAATAACAGCCTCTGTCACTAACTAGTCTTTGGACGCTCTAAAACAGCTGATGTAAGTGAACTCGTTTTGTCAACTGCAAACCCTTAGATATAATATTATTACATACTGAGTTCAACACCTCATTCCTGATGACCGCAAGAGGGTCCCGGAAAGGAAACTGTTTATAAATCTTCCCCTTTCCCCAAATTAATGCGAGAGTGTTTAGGGAAATTCTTGCAGCAAGGAGTCTTAGCAATTAGTGGGTCAGATCCCTTTGAGATTAGAGAAGAATGCACATACTCATAACGCTGCCTACCAAATGGGGGGGGGGTTCCTCTGACACCCAGTGATTCATCCCTTGAGGGTTTCTCAGAGGGTGACCTCGGGTTTCTGCATCTGGAATCCCCGAGGTGCTGGTTGCAATGCTCATTCCTAGACCCGGCCCCACCCCTCCTAAAAATCACGCATTTAGGAGGGGAACCAGCGCTTCAGCTGCCCGCAGAGGACCTTCGTGAGCCCGCGGGAGGTCCGGGGCACCGTCTGGGTTTTGAGGTCCTTCCCAGCAGCCGCCCATCGGCTCAACTAATGGGAGGAGGACTGAGCTTCAGGGCAGGAGCCGAGGTGGAGGGTTGGCCGCGGTCGTCCCCGGGGGCCTCGCCCCCGAAGTTCTGCGTGCGGGTGCGGCCGCCTGCACCCCGGGGCTGCCCCGCGCAGGGGGTGGGGAGGGCGCAGGGGGCGCGCAGGGGGGGCGCAGGGGGGGGCGCAGGGGGGGGGCGCAGGGCACGCGGGGACGAGGCTCTGCAGCCGGCGTGGCCGCCGGGATGGGGCAGCAGAGGCGCGGGGCGCGCGCGCGTGCAAGTTTGCGCGTGGGGAGGGCGCGGGAAGCCCCGCAGAGCGGCGCGAGGCCCTGCGGCCGAACTCCCCTCATGAAGACGGATCGCTCCGACCGCGCTCGCTCCTCGCTCGCGTACTTGGAGCGCCCGCCTGGCGATTTCGAGGCCGCGGAGGTAGCAGAGCACGGCGCGCCAGGCCCCGGCCCTCTCGCCGCCTCCCGCCCCCCGCCCCCGCCCCCGCCCCGGCCCCGCGCCCCGACTTCCCCCGGCCCGCGGGCGCGCGGACACCCGGACACCCGGACACCCGGACACCCGGAGACGGGCCGCGGCGGCCGCGACTTGGCGGCCGGAGCCTCCGCGGGCGGCCGCCTTGATGCCCGCGTGGACGAGCAGCGGCGGCCAAGGTGGGTCTCGCTACCTGCGGCTCCGGCCGCCTCCCCGCCTCCCCGCCTCCCCGCCTCCCTGCGCGGCCGCCGGCGTCTGCGGTCCGCGGGGCGGGAGGGGGCGCGGGGGGCGGGGGCGGGGCGGGGCGGGGCGGGGCGCGGGGGGGCATCTCGCCGCCCACCCGGCCGCGGGGCTGCGGAGGGCCGGGGCGCGCGGCAGGCGGGCACGACCCCGGGCCCTCCCCTCCCTCCCCTCCCTCCCCTCCCTCCCCGCGGCGGGCGCGGCGTCCCGGGGCGGGGGGCGGTGGGGGCGCGGGAGCCCGGGGCCGAGCCCGCGCGGCGGAAAGGCGCGCCGTCCCCTTTAAGCGTCCGCCCCGCAGGGGAGTCGGCGGCGGGGCGGGGCGGGGCGGGGCGGGGCGGGGCGGGGCGGGGGGCGGCGCCGCTGGGCCAATCGCCGCCCGCCCGAGGAGCTAAATAACGTGCGGCCGGAGCCGGCGGCGCAGGCTGGAGCTCCCGGCCCCGCGCCCCGCGCCCCGCGCCCCGCGCCCCGCGCCCCGCGTGGATGAGACGCCCGCACGGCGGCCGCGAGCGCTGCTGGGGGGCCGGCGGCCGGCGGGGCCCACGGGGACCGGGGCTGCGCGCGGGGGCCAGGAGCCGGGCGACGATGTGACCCCGCCGGGGACCCGCGGGCTGCGAGTGGGCCCCGAGGTAGGCGACGGGCGGGCGCCGCGGGCCGGGGGAAAGTTGGCCGGGGGGCCCCCGAGTTGCGCGAGGACGCGGGAGCCGCCTTCGCCGCCGCCGCCGCCGCCGCCGCCGCCGCCGCGGCCGGGACCCCTCCCGGAGGGACCCGGAGCCCTGCCCTGCCCTGCCCTGCCCTGCCCTGCCCTCCCCTGCCCTGCCCTCCCCTCCTCCGCCGGCGCGGGCGCGGGTGGGCGGGCGGACCCGGGGGTCCGGGACACCGGTGCCTCCCGGGAGCCGGCGGGGCCCCCCGCGCCCCCCGCGCCCCGGAGCTGCAGCCGCGCCACCACCTGCGCCCCACGGGCTGCCCCGCGCGGATCTGGGGGTCCCCGCCCCCCCTTGCCCCGAGGCTCCAGCCCGGCCGCCCCCTGCGCCCCCCGGGCTGCCCCGCGCGGATCTCGGGGTCCCCGCCGCCCCTTGCCCCGAGGCTCCAGCCCGGCCGCCCCCTGCGCCCCCCGGGCTGCCCCGCGCCGGTCCGTGCCCGTCGGAAAACTTGAGCTCGCCCCGCGGCTGTGCCCGCGCTGCCCCGCCCGCACCTCCCGGAGCACCTTGCGGGGCGCGCAGGCCTGGGAACCGGACGGGGCGTCCCGACGGGGGGGGGGGCGGGGGCTTCGGGGACGTCCAGGCGGGAGGAGCGGACGGGTGGGCTGTGCCCGGGCGGCCGAGGCGAGGGCTGGGGGCGGCGGGCGGGCGGGGACGCAGGCCTGGGGGGCGCGGCGGCCGGAGGATGCGCGCGGGGCGCCGGGGCCGAGGAGGAGGATGCGCGCGGGGCGCGGGGCGCGGGGCGCGGGGGACACGGGCGGGGACGGAGGCCTGGGGGGCGGGCCGGGGACCGAGGATGCCCGCGGAGCGCAGGGGGGGCCGGGCCGGGGGCAGCGCCGGGGACGGAGGCCTGGGGGGCGGGCCGGGGACCGAGGATGCCGGAGGATGCCGGCGGGGCGCGGGGCGCGGGGCGCGGGGCGGAGGGGGGGGGGGCCGGCGCTCGGGGCTAGGGAAGGCCGAGGGCGCCCTCTGCCGGCCGAGCTCCCCGAGCAGCCGCTGGGCCCGGGGGGGGGGGGGCGCGGGCTGGCTCTTCGCGACCCCTGCGGGCGCCGGGGGACACCTGTTGAGGATGCTGCTGGCTCCCGACCCGGACGCGCGTGGCTCGTGGCCCCTGTCGGGCGCCCCGCGCGGGGGGTCACGAGGGCCGAGGGTGGGGGGCGGGTTAGGGCCCCCAGGGCTCGTTTCGCCGTCCTCCAGGCCCCTGACCCTTACTCCCCGATGCCAGGGGGCATTTTTTGGACAAGAATGCAGGAATGTTCTGGCCAGAAGCAAAGAAAATCCTATTTCTGGATGTTTATTAATGCCCCCAGTGCAATTATGTTTTAAAGCAAACCGGTGTCTAATTGGGAATATTGTTGTTTCTGAACTGCATAAAAATGTGGTAGGCTATGAAGTAAGATCTTCACACCGGCTCTGCTTCCTGGAAGATGCTCCTTCTCTATTTTTACCCAGAGATTTATGAGTCTATGTGTTTATTATAAGGTTAAAAGCCATTTTGGTTCTATACCTTTTTTTTTTTTTTTTTTTTACAGTTTTACTTACTGGGGTATGCTTACAGACTTCATCTGACCATGGGAACCCTCCATGGTTACCTCCTGCAAAACACTATCACTTTCAAGTTGAAGTTTCTGAGATAAGGGCTTGCAGTGCTCCATGTTGTTACCCGTAGTAGATCTCATCACACCTTGCACCCAGAGAGTGCAAAGTTTTGGCCCAGGGACCTGCACCCCTTTAAGACACTCGTTAACTCCTGTCCCCTGTTTCTACAAACACCTTATGATTTTTTTTTCTCGTGAAGTTCACCTCTGGGTTAGCAGCAGAGGTGAGAGAAAGGAAAGAGACACTTGTTGAAACGTGACCGTGACTTTTCCTGGAATTTAAAACATGTTGGTCACCATGACTGGAATTCCAGGGCCATAAGGTCGTTGTCATTTTTTTCTTTGACGTTATTTTGCAAAATGTGATTTAAAAAAAAAATGTTGGTAAATACAGACTGGTAATGAGTATTCTGATAGGAGAATTGTTATGTAGGTAGTGCTATTTTAAGTTATTACAGAACGTTTTCTATTTATAAATGATATAAGCAGAAAGAAATTATTTCCAGATAAACAAGACTTACGTACATGTTTTGAAGCACTAGAACATTGCATCCACACTTAGACATCACATTTTTTTTTAAAAAGCAAAATAACAGCGTGATTTTCCACATGCCTTTGGAGCCATTCATAGCCCATTCAGAACTGAATTAGTAACTGGAAATCATGTTTATTTTAAGGTGATATGTAAGGTTATTTAAGGTATAAAGTAGGTCAACATTTTAAGCATCCACGGAATAAAGCATTAAGGAAATCTCTTTTAGGATGTCTTTTCAGTAAGTGTAACTTTTACTTTCGAATGAGAGGAACCAAGAAAATGATCCTTTGCCTAAAAAGCAAATGATTCATTTATACTAAGTGAATGAATTGTCTGAAGCTCCTAATGGCCAGGGTGGTGGGGTGGGGAGGTGCTGGGATATTGCTGGTTCATTGTGATTTACCAGGAGGGGGGGAAATCCTGTAAATGCAAATTTCTAAAATCCTGGCTTCAAGTCTTTTGGTTTCCTGTTAATAGGGGCACCATTAGAATGTAAGCTATTCCCTTCTTCCTGGAATCTTACTTTTCAGTAGTCAAAAATGCAGATGATTGATAATCCCATTTCTTTCAAACATAAATAGCTCTGGCTTGTAGCTCAGCACACACAGCAAGCTGGGCACGCCCACCCGATATAGCAGAGAGCTCTGTTAACATTTTTTTTTTTTTTTACGTTTGTCTTTAAAATGTTCTGTGACTATCCCCCTGCCCCCAGCCCTCCCTTCACACGGCACCCAGAGCTTCATGCTCTATATCCAGGTAGAGTCACAGCCAGCAGCTTTGGGTCTCAGTCACCGGCTTACTCAGGAATATTGGAGATGTACACAGTGGAAAGGTCATATGCACGCAGTTCATTAGCATTTTAAGATCTAGGAAGTTAGTCCCAGAGTAGAGAGAACAATTTTCGACTTTGTGAATGAAAGCAGAGAGCATGGAAATTGTATGATAGCTAAACTCTGAGTATCTTTTAGAATGAAAGGCACTCCCATTTCGATGCCTATAATACCAAATTCATTTTAATGGTTGAAACATCCTTTTCAACTGCCATCTCCCAGTATGGAAGATTGCAATTTGTGTGAGGGGGCCAGCTCAGCCGAATGCAAGTGAATATGTCCCTTTAGTAGGGTAATTGCTAACTTTTCTCAACTTGTTTTCAAACGATTGTTATGGAGCACTCAGTTTCCACTAATTGCAAAATTGCTGCTTAATTGAAGGACTCTCAGCCATCGAGAGCAGCCATTCAGCCGCTGGCAGGCTCTGTAATCTCAAGCTGTGAATTGCATTTTAAAGAGGAATGGAGAAGAGAATTCAGGGGGAATTCTAGGTTTTACTGCTGGCTGCTCAGTGGAGGAAGAAGGCATTTGAACAAGAATCACATTAAGTTGCGTTGTGATAAATCGTCTTTACTAGGATGAATAACATACCCAGATGGGCTTCAAAAGTGAGTGAGCAGGCTTACTGGTTACCCTTCTGCATCCATTTACTCCGTTTAGTATGGAGTAACGTTCAGCAAGAAATGATGTTGGCAAATGAAATCCGTATGTCATTTGTACGTGGGGCTTAACCCTAGGAAACAGAGGAAAATTTTGGTATTTTTAAGCCTAGGCATATGGATCCTCAAAGCTCTCTTCAAGGCACTGAAGGCATAGAATTGTTCAGTCCTAAATAATTTTATACTTAAACGCATCTCTGGCTTTCTAGAACACTTTTACAAAAGCCTTAGGAGAGGCATAGACCCAATTATTAAATATATGGAGTCATTCTTGATGACAGACGTGAAACAATGAAGCTCACCAATATATTGATTTCTGAAAACCTTGGGGGGTGGGGGGTAAGGGAGTGGGAAAACGGTGTGTTCCCCAAGCGCGACAGGAAGGTATTCTTGGCTCGGTGGGAAAACATGCGGTAAGAAGTATGGAAGCTTTCCTTTAGATGCAAGTACTCCTGTTCAAGTTCAAACCCTGGGGCGCTTAGGCTCTTGGTTCACCAAATCTGACCAGATTTGCTAGACGCTAAGAAGTGGTTGATGTCTCGTTGGTACATTGTCTGAAGTTTGAGGATGGGTTCCATTAAATGAATTGGGGGGGCCGGGTGCGGGACCCAGGAGAGTGACTTGACTGGGGGCCGGGGTGGGGGGGGTGGGGGGGGTGGGGAAGCAGAGTCAGTTTACAAGCTTCAGGGACAGCCATAATCTAGCAAAAGTTCATTTCCAGAGAGCCCAGAGAGTAACAAATGCTATGCAGTTTCCCCCAAAGGTTCACTTGAAAGAACTTTTCATTGGTTGTCATGGTAGTAATGTCCTGATTTTGAAAGCTCACAGAACCTAGTAGCTCTTAAATGTGCTTTCATCTTGATTCCTTTGGTCTGACTGAAGCTTTATGACCACCTTCTGTGTTTTTGACGTGCCTCTGCATATTTAGAGGGAAGAGGGCAGGCAAAGGGAGAGTCCTTAATTCTAAGACAATATAACCAAGGACATGTAAAATCGTGATTAAAAAAAAAAAAGACCATTCAACTTCAAACCGGCTTATTAAAATGAAACTGGAAGACAGTCTGTCATTTGATTTCAACTAGTGTATATAAAATTAAGATTTATACTACGGAAATTAAAAAAAGAGATAAAGCGGCATTTTCAAGAAATCGAAGCAACGCGTCAAAAGTTGAAGTAACAGTGCCACCTAGAGAACAAAATCACCAGCTTTACCACGCCAAATGGCTTAATGTGCCATATGAGCCATTTCTTTTCAGGCTACAGTTACTTGTAAGTCTCCCCAGCTACTAGGATTGGCTCGCCACCCTCTTCAGATTTGGCGGGGGCAGGGGGCGCAGGGGGCAGAGATTTATTATGCATTTGGGATTGTCCATGAGATATTAAAACTGGCAGATCCACGGCTCAATGGGTACAGCAAGTCATTTCAGCATTTTAATATAGTAGCCAAATGTAGAACAGCCTGCCAGGAATAAAGGCTGGCTTTCAATATTTTTTTGACATTTATTATTTTTAATAATATGTATCGAAGCATCGAGTACAAAGGTTCTGATTTTATTCACTTGCTACAGGCAATTCATTGCACTCTCCGAGATACAGTAACACCAAATAAATTGAGTAGAGAGACCTTAAGAATGTCTTTGATCTAAGATCCATTTTTGACTTTAATGATTTGAGAAGAATTAAGAATAAAATAAAGGATCAGATATGTAACAAGACTTTAAACACCAAGAAAGTAAAGGGGGGAAAAGAGACAAGGAGAAGGAAATTTATAAGAGCTGCCTCAGCCTTGGACTAGATAAAGATGGAATCTGAGCCAGCACCAAAGAATAGTAGTGGAGCCAGGAACCCCGATAATTATAAATTAGCTTAAAATTCTTTGATGACAAAAAACCTCTGTTTAGTTCACTTTCGCGTGCTCCCACAATAGTCTCCAAAGCCGCGCTGGAGGCAGAGGGGGCCCTTTGACAAACGCTGTATGAAAGAACAAATAGGTGGATTAATAGTTGCTTCAGATTCTGAGGAGCTGTGTAGACAATGAAGAAACCTCATAATTGCAGAAAAATGTTTACTTGTTTTGCTGGTAGAGAAGCAGAAGTTGGAAGTGGTAAGTGTAGTGCTGCTTTTTTTTGGGGGGGGGTACCTATTGTTGATGTCCTTTACTTGGCTTAGTTCTGAAATTTCTTACGCATAATTTTCTTCTTTCATAAAATCAATCATGTTTGGAACATAGGATATGTTAGAGTTGGTTTAGGCAGTAGCAACTGGAAACTTACTGGTGGGTTTTTGTCTAAATGTTTTCAAAGTTTTGGATGTCAGTGACTGTGTTCCAGGGAGTGGAAACCCGTGCACATGTGCGTGTGTATATTTTTTTTAACAGTATATGTTAAGTAAGTGCTAATTTCTTGAAGTAAGCAGATAATCAAAGTCCTATATTTTCTATATTTTGCGTCATGCAAAGGAACGATCAGGTGCAGAAAACTTTTTCAGGGGGAAAAAAGTACTAAAAAAAGAGGGAAAAAAAGGAAACTCATTGAATAGGATTTTGGGGAGCCCCTGTGGGGCTCCCTGGTGGAGCGGCTGCTTTGGCTCAGGTCATGACCCCGGGGTGTTGGGATCAGTCTCGCATGGGGCTCCCTGCTTGGAGCCTGCTTCTCCCTCTGCCTGTGTCTCTGCCTCTCTCTCTGTGTCTCTCATGAATAAATAAATAAAATCTTAAAAAAAAATACAACTTTTACCACACGAGATTGTGTCCAATCAGTCTTGGTCTTGGAGCTGCTGGCATCAGCATTTGCTGCATTTTCCGATGCTCTTTCTGCCTTCCTCTGTTTTTGAAAACTGAGACTCTGCCCAAATTGAAACAAGTTTCTCTGATCTGTTCACGTGTTTGTTTATTTCTTGAATCACGGGGAGTGTTTTTCAACACAGATAAATTTCTTTTACATCCTAAGGGATCTGGAGGTCAAGGAATTTGCTTCACGCTGCTGGAAGGGATGCTGGGCAGAGGCCCAGGCCACATTCCTCGACCAAACGTCAAAGGTGCGGGCTCCCACGCTCCACTGGGAAGGCGCATCCGCAGTAATGTGTTGGCTGATGACGTCTCTAAGGGCACAGACGCTCCGCTTACCGCATGGAAACATAGAGCCAGAAGACACTGTTGAATCATAGACTCTGCATCGTTTACATTTACTTGGATGTAAAATAGTATGATTCGGTTAAAATCCATCGTATGACCATAGGCTAGAACAGGGAGTTGGGCAAAGGTTTGGGGGGACGACTGTAGAAAGGCAACCTAGGTGTGCTGACGTACCCGCAGGTGCGCAGCCGCTCCCCCGTGGGTCTGCACCCCTGCAAGCGGAGCGCTCACCTGGGGAAGCCAGGGACTCTCCTCCGCTCTTGGATAGACTCTGCGTGGAATATCATCTTCGAGGGACTCAAGCTGCTTTCCCATACTGAGAGCCCGGGGACACAGAGGCACGGGGCCTCTGAAGTCATTGCATGTGAGGAACGGTGGAGGGGACTTGGAATGCATGGCTGGGAGAGAAAAACTTCGGCTGGAAGGGCTCGCAACCCCATCACATGATCCTGGCCACCTGCAGTGCTGGCTCAGGAAGAGCTCTGAGGCCCCAAGAGAAGGCCCCAAGAGAAGGGATGTTCCTACGGCCCATGCCCCATGCCCCATGGCCCATGCCCGCCGGGGCCTTGGCGGCAGGTTTGGGGACATCCTTATTTACAGGATGGTCTTCATGTGGGGAGGAGGGAGTGGGTTGGTTTCCGGTCACCCCAGAGAGCAGCTCCGGGACTGTGAGATAATGTGGGTGCCCTCCAGTGTCTGCAGGTGTGCTCAGTGCCATTTAATTGGGCAGATGCTGAATGCTTGCTTAGTGCATACAAAGCGCTTCATCAGGCGGATTTATGATCTAACAAAAAAAAGAGGCTTTTTAGGGATAGGGGTCAGTTCCAGGTATAGATGCTTAAGCAGATTGAAAACCTTGTGGAAAGGGTGCATGCCAGTGTGGAGGTTGGGGTGCGGTATACGGGGCCAGGAGTACCCAAGTTTTCATACGCCTGGACCATATCAGAAAGTGAGCTCCCCGTTTTCACCTAACATACAATCCCGATGATGACAATTACCCGTCTTTGCTTTTTTAATCCTCTACCTTTGCAGCTTCGTGGAGTATCAGAAAGGCTTCTATTTTTACAAAATGCTGCACTTTTTCCTTACTTTCGTATGGATTCCCAAAAGTTCTTTTTTCCTCTAGATCAGACTAAACAGAATGTTTCTAAAAAGAGCTGATCAGATTCAGATGCCCAAATTGCTTAACAAATTAACTTTTGACATTTGGATTTTCTAGAGAGTTCAACAGCGAGGCTAAAAAAAAAACCCTTGAACATTCACCTCCTCCTTCTGGGAACCAAGAGCTCTTCAAATAGGACGGTTTTCCAGAGTTTCTCTTTTTAAATATAATAGGTCAAAGAAGTGGACCCCTTCCTCAACCCCAGGGAAACCGGGTTTCAACATAAAATTTCTTTTTTATAACTTATTTTGCTCTTGTGTAGACTAGTTGGAGATTAACCAACATGGGTATTGTCATTAAAATGCAAGTTTAGACAATGGGGGTGCACGGCCCACTCCCATACTCATGAATATTTATTCTTTATGACCCATCTCTCAGACTCCTTTCAAGTATCCTATAGTCAGCGTATGGGTTTACTATTTACGTCCCCTTTAGGACCTCACACATTTTGTAGTTTATGTTGCTGTGTGTATGTTTTCTCCTGTTTCAAAGCGTTTCTTTTTAAAAAGTGGGAGTATTCACTTGACGGGATGAGCACTGGGTGTTATTCTATATGTTGGCAATTGAACACCAATAAAAAATAAATTTATAAAAAAAAAGTAGGAGTATTATCCACAGCGATGACTATTTGACTCCTGAATTCACCAGGCATTCGCCGAGCACCCAGTGGGTGCCAGACACTGGGCTAGAAGGGGTTTCTCTTCCCCGAACGGATCCATCCGCCGTTAGGTGCTAGAGAAATCCATTGATTTTCCCCTATAAAGCTTGCGTTACCTCTTCATATACTCACTTCAAGAGAGGCCTGGTCCTTAGACCAGAAAAAAAATCTGAGCAAATTCTCTGACTTCCTCTCCATGCTGTATTTTTAGCTCTGGGCTGTAACATTTTAAAATGATTTCCTCCTCTTTTAAGAGTTGATCTTTTTTATCACTTGACTTTCAGGTGCCATTTTGTATGCAGGTAGAGACAAAAGTGCTTGTTAGTCGTGATCTTCTCATTTTGCTACTTGAGGGTATTCCGCGAGGAAATCTTTGTGCCAGTTGCTGGTAGAAGCCACAGTAGGACTTCTGCACCAAAGATGCTGGTTCATTTCCACTGACTTTGTGATGGATTTTTTCCCTTACATACAAGGACATGTTTGGGCCTCTTAGTATTCAGGAATGTGTCTTTCATTTGACAGTGTTTATAAATGCTGTATGTATATAAATTTAAATTGTGAGAATGCTTCCATTTACTGGAAGCTGGTTTCATGGTTCTGCTGAATAAGGGAAAGATGGAAAACCCAGCGTAGTGAGTACTATCTTGCCTTTAAAGATTAGTCGGTAACAGGTTTAAATTTAGTAATGTGTCTCTTTAGCGTTTACTGAAAACCACTTTTCAATCCATGGGATCTCCTTTCATGGTGAAGTCAGGAGGTGTTTTTGCTCAAATATGCGGTAGAAGTACGAGTCCATATGTGGTGTTCATGGATCATGTAAATACGCCGATATAACTAAGAGCAGTTTGGCACCATCGGCTCAGAAAGGATTGTTTAACTTCTTGATATATAACAAGGAAGCGGATTTTCATGTAGTTCTGTGAATTTCAGAAAAATCAGGAAGTGGATCGAGAGGGGGGTGATAGGTCCCACTTTCCTTCTCATATGCCAAGCTCACAGCCACGTGCCCAGCCCTCTCGTTCGCTCCTGAGCAGGGCGGCGAGAGTAAGCAGTGAATAAACGGTGCCAGAGAACACCCCATGCTTCGTGTTTTGAGACGGACTCAGACAGAGAGAGACACATGTCCACTAACCTCAAAATCAGTGCTATAAATATTAATAAGTAAATTGTAGAACTGGCTTTTTTCCCCCTTACAAAACCACATATAGGAATCGGCATCTGTAAGACAACAGTAAGCAGAGCTGTTCTAATTGAACTGCAGGTGAGAACATCAGTGTCCTGCCCCTTTGACCTCAGTTTTGTCCCTTGCAAGAGACCCCTTGACACTCTGCTCTGCAAAACCCAGATGGGAAATGAGTTTTCCAGGTAAAAGTCAACACGTAGAAATCCCAAAGTCCTAAATCTTCCTTCTTTTTTTCATGAAAAGGACTGTCCTCCTGCCCATTCCTTAGCCATTCATTCTCTTGCATTGAGAGTTGTATTCATCTGCTTGTCCGGAGCATTCCTTAATCAAGGAGATACTTGTACATGACATTTTCCCCATTGCATAGTTTTTAGAAATAATCATAGATATATAATGGCTGAAAAGCAATGAGGGATGACCTTAAGGATTTTATTGATCATTAAAATTGGTCATTAACAAAATTCATTTTAAAATGCTTTCCCTAAAATATCAGTGTGCTTTTCCAGTTCTCACGTTCTTGACAATGACTTTCTTAAAAGTTGGAAGCCTTTATCATCCTAGAGCCTCTGATTGTTCTTTGGCGTCAGTCGCATGTAAAAATCTAGGGGAACTCGCACCAGCGCTATTCCAAGCACCATAAGAGGATGTGAAAACTCGCCCTAATGCAGTAAGCATCGGTACTGGGACCAAAATTCAGTTGGTTTGTCATCGTTAACGTTCCTACATGGTTTTCTTGGCTTATGTCATATGTAGACAAGACTGCACACAGTAATAATCGTGCCCAAAGTCTTGTTTCATATTTTAAAAACACATTCCCATGTCTCATTTCCTTTGATCCTACAAATAACCCTTTGAAAATGATTGAGCGGACATTATTCCCATATAACATATGGGGAAACTGAAGCTCAGAGTAGTGAAATAATTTGATCCAAGAGCCGGGATTACAACTCAGTGACTGCTCCTGACCTAGTCCTCTTCCATCATGTCTGTCCACCACCATAACCCATGGTATTCAGGTAAGAAACCATATTTCACCCTTGGCACATCAGTGTGAGTGTCTGGCACAGGTGTAGGCCAATCGCATCGCCAGTCGCGTCCATGTTGTAGAGCAGAGATTGGCGACCTTCTGTGTGCCAAGGAGGAAAATGATGATGGGAAGATTTTAAAAGATTGTTTTAAAGAGTTTTTAAATTTAGTTTCCTTTTTTATTTTTTAAGAAGAAAACTCTTGAAGAGAGAAACAGAATAAGTGATTTTTTAAAAAATATTTTATTTATTTATTCATATGAGAGAGAGAGGCAGAGACACAGGCAGAGGGAGCAGGCTCCACGCAGGGAGCCTAATTTGGGACTCGATCCCGGGTCTCCAGGATCACGCCCTGGGCCAAGGACGGCGCTAAACCACTGAGCCACCCGGGCTGCCCTAAATGATTTTTTTGAGCTTGAGCTTCTTCATTAAAATTTTACTTAAAGCCGAGGATCCGGGTAAGTGAACCATTGGAGAACATACCAGAGCGGGATCCTCACACCTGATGATCATCAGAATTACTTTTGAAACTGTAAAAAAAGAACACCCGATACAGAGATATCAGGTACTAGTCCTTGAGATCCGTCGGTTTGGGACAGAGCCTGGACATATGGTTAGAAACTTCCACATGCAGGAAAGCTTAAGAATTGCTGAATGAAAAGCCAAATAAATTGAATATCCTGTCTTTAGAGAGACTTATCATTTACTTCATTGCTCAAATACGTGGATTAGCGCATGGTTAGAAGGGATTTGTGGCCTTGTAAATAATCAGGAGTTCAGAGGCTTTGAGATGGAAGGTCTGTTGAAGACCGTCTCTGACTCCAGAGATATTTCCCCTGAGACTTCGTTGAGAGCAGACACGCTGGGACACTCTTCCCCAGCTCAGTGATCAAGTTGGAGTCCAGGCCCACCACTTCCTACAGGTGTGACCGCGTGCCTGTCGCGTACACTGTGCCTCAGCCTCTCTGCGGGGTGGTGGTAAGGATTCAGTGCGTTAATACGTGTAAAGTGCTCGCGGTGGTGCTTGGCATAGGGAGGGCTTCATGAGTCCTTCAGTCACTGTTGTTGCTGTTGGCACTTTCCAGGCCTACGTAGCACCATTTGTGATTGATTATCAAGACAATTAACAACTTTATTAACACGCCTCGTGCCTACATTTGCTTCACTTGGTACCGAAGTTGACGAGACCAAGACTCTTTTGCTGTACTCTTTGGAGTCTAGTTTGTTTATTAACGACTTTCTCCCCCCCTCATCCATCTAAATCCTGCTCATTCTTGAAGACCCAGCTGGAGTGATGGAGCTGGATTCCAGGTCTGCCCCTCACTAGAGCTGCGATCTTGGGCAAGTTGCCTAAATTCTCCATGCCTTGAGTAATGTTGAGGGAAATACTCCCCCACCCCCACCTCCCATCCTGTGCTTCTACAAGGGCACTTGCCCTTGTCAATGTGTAAAATGCACACAAGAGAAGGGTCGGATCAGAGAAGCATGCTGGGTCTGCTCTCATCCCCGTTACTTGCTCCTTTCTGTGAGAAGTGGTGAATAATCTGGTCGGGGGGCCCTTCCTGAATCTCTCCTCTCCTGGAGTGTATACACTATGTACATCAAAGCAACGGACCTTCTGTGCTGAAATCGAGCCCACCGCTCTCCTGCTCTGTGGGACCACCACATCCAAATGTGTAGGTTCTTGCGGGTCCAGCCATTATGCAGTAAGCAGTAAGTGCAGGGCAGGCTTCTTCGGGGCCTGCCAAGACCTGTGCCCACTGTGTCTCCCAACCCAGCTTTGCTAACATGAGGCTGACTCTGTATTTTGATTCCCTCTTGGCAATTTGCTTCTGTTCTGTTCTCAATTCAGAATCCTGAAGCGAGGAGGTATGGTTACCCTATATACGTACTAATAAGTAAGAAGTTGAATAAACAGTAATTTTTTTTCAAAGTTGAATGAGTTAGGGTCCTTCTCCCAAAACAGCTGGGTTACCAGTTAGCTTTTGTCTCCCCATGTATTTCAGTCTTTCTACGTTTTTATTTTAATTCCAGTTAGTTAACATACAGTGTTACCTACAGTTACAGGCGTAATACAGTGATTCGACAACATTGTCCATTTTAGTCTTAATTCTACAGTTAAAATTGTAAGCCCTTTGAAAGCAAAACCTATGTGTCTTGCGTTGTCTTAGTTCCCATAGCACGTAGCTGACTGGTGGGCAATTTCATAGTGGGTGGTGCCAGAGGTACTTGCTAAATAAATCAGCATTTCCTTCACGTGTGGGAAAGACCAGAGTTGTCATGTTCAGCTAGGCAAGCACGTGAATGGAAGTGCCCATAAACGAGTCTTGATTTCCAGCTTCCATGTCCCAGGAGCTCACCAACATCGAATTCTCCATGGCTTCTGGGTGCTAAGAGGTTAAACAGATCAGATAAAGTCGTCTTCTGCTCTACAGAATATGATTTATACTGAACATAAACCTGTCAACAGCCTCCTTCTTTGTCACGCCTCCTCCCTCTCCCTCCCTCTTTTGGAGCTGCCCTTGGACACGTGTGTCCGGTCAACTGTAGTTGTTGGTTTGTTCTGTGTCCAATTAGTTCCCCATCCCTTCTCTCTAACAGGGAAGTCCCCAGAGGCAGGGACCCTGCCTCATTCATCGGGGCATCCCTGGCATCTGTGCTTAGAGATTGTTAAGGAGCAAAAGGTTAAAAAGCAAATGTTAGGAGAAGGCTAAGTCACAGTCCTCTTAAGCTGTAAGTTTGACGCCTCGACCCCAATGAAAGGCTTTCGAGGATAACCTAGCCACAGAAGGATGGATGATGACCTTTGTGTCCCTGAAAGGAGAAGAGGCGGAAATGGAGCTCTAAAAATACTTGTGGGATTTTCTTTCCTCATGGAATAATGGTGGTCTGCGGCTGAGCTTCTTCACGAGAGAGGATGGCAGAAACACAGCTGGTTATGACCTTCCACTTGAGCGATACGACCGGAGCTCTGCTGGTGGGACATGAGTCTGAATCCCTGACCCCGATGTCCACCGTGGAGGTGTTACCTCATTGGCCCTGTGTTCCCATAAACATCTTTAAAGAACTGTTTTTTGATCTTGTGAACCTCTAATTGATAAACTGTGTGAAACTGACCATTTGGGGTGACACGGAAACACTTCCTTGAAAGCCACTGACAGCTGGGAAGTGTTCCCACCTCCGTAGGTCTCAGATTCTCTCGTTATTCTTAAAAGTCAGTGACAGTTTAAACTCAGGGCTTAGTCTCTTGAGGACTTTATTGAGTTTACTTTATTGAGTCAAGGGGCACCTGGCTGGCCCAGTGAGTAGAGTATTTGACACTTGATCTTGGGGTTGTGTGTTCAAGCTCTATGTTGGGCGTAGAGCTTACTTTAAAAAAAAAAAAGTTTGTCAAATTGATTATTCCCACTTTACATAAAGCAGCCTTGAAAATTACCTCTCTTAAGCAACATACATCTAAACTCAGTAAGTTTTTAATAACCTTTGCTGAATAAATAAACGAATCATTAACTAACATGTATGTAATGTGTCCTTAATAAGAGATAGCTTATGGCTCTTAGGCAAGAAGAGAGTCCAACTTGAAACACTATAGGTTAGTAAACCTCCTAGGGAAATTTCTGTAAGGGAACACGGTCTGCTGTGAAACATGAAGCTGGAGGTGAGGACATTGCATTTGGCCCAAAGAGGCATTGGTACTTCTCAGAATGGCCTAGAGTCAGGCCAAGATTCATTTCATTAAGAGGTGATCCCAGAATGCACGGCACCAGGTATACTACCTAAGACTCAGCTGGAACCAGGCACCTTGCACAGGGCCTTCTTTAACCAAAATAGAAAGGTGTTCTTTTCTTACTTTTTCTGAACCTTCTGGTTTCTCCCCAGGTGTCTAGGGGCCAGTACCGAGTAGAGCACCTCCAGTGAACTTCTTCCTGTGGTTATTTCCTGCCTCTACGAATGTACCTCAGGAGGCTGTGGAATGCCAGCCTTGGATTTTCATAATTAATTTAACATCGTGGTGTGGCCTTGACCATCCATTTAATGGGAAATCTGCTTTCCAGATGACAATACATATGAAGATGAGAAGATGGTTGTGTTTTTTGGTTTTAGGGGAGTTTTTTTGGTCTTTTTTTTTTTTTTTTTTTTTTTTTTTGCTTTTTTAAAGCATGGTTTTTCACTCAGTCTCTAAATTTGGGGTAAAAGTTCCCTTAGGGAGTATTTTCAGAGTGTTTGAAGTTTGCATCTAATTTCGGAGGAAGATTGGAGGCCTACCTGTGTGTGACAGGCACCTGTTGCTGACACCTATACTGATCACAAGGGATAGGGCCAGCGTCTTGGATCATTCATTTGACATCGATCTTGCAATTGTGTTTTAAAGTCCGTGTCCTTAAAGTTTGCTCCTGTATATGTCATATCTCCCTTAATTTCCCTGTTAGGCTTATGGAATTTGCAGTATATTCATTTGTAGATGAACACACATGGAGTCATTTAACCACACGTCTTCCTCTTCACGTCTGTTTTCGTCAGCCCGCTCTTGTTTTCTGTTTACATTTTGAGATTATTTTGGAGATTTCCTCTTCTCCACCACCGCCCCGACCATCTCAGTATCTCCAAGACTTTTGGTCTTGTGCTCCTCCTGTGTTTGGCTTTGGTCACCCCTCAGGCTGGTGGTATGTCTAACAACATTTGTTTGCACAGTTGCCCTTTATGGTTTACAAAGCCCTTTCCCACGTGTTGATGACCGTTTGCATGAGGCTGTGAGTCAGGGAAGGTGAGATTTCTTATCCTCCCATCACAGAGCTGAGGCAGCAGGGTTCCTCCGATTGGCTCACCCATGAATTTGCCCAATTTGTTGGTTAAAAAATGGCCAATTAGCAGCCAGTTCATAGGATCAACTTAATAACAAGTGGGAAAGGCATGCCCAGAACTCAGGTCTTCATTGCCCAGTTTCTTCTAGGAAATTTCCCAGAAATTGAGATGGCACCTAACAGACTTCTTGATTTTAGTCACTACTGGGATGTAGCATGTTAACCTTGTTTCTAGGTCCTGAGATCCATCCCAAATCACAGATGAAGCCTTGCTGGGCTTTAGAACCTTCACACCCCAGGGGATGCACTTTTCAGGAATGATTTTGTGCTTTCCTGAAGGTGTGTGATTGAATAATCAGTACTTTATAAGATAAATTAAAACTGATGGCATACAGTGTAAACATCGAACTGTGACGCAGTATTGCCGCACTTCTCCCGTAAAGTTGCCAGCCAGTTCCCTGCAGCATACAAAAGGGGATCATGGAAAAACACGGGGTTTAGAGCCCAGATAATATCTCCACATTTTGAAAAGCATACATTTCCAGTCACATTCACCTGACTCTACCAATCTCATTGAAAAAAGATTGATTCTTAGTCTTATTTTTCTCTACAGACCATGTGCTTTAATTAGGAAAAAAAAAATCCCTTTAGTTTGACTGCCTAGAAAAGTGGCGGAATGGTTCTTTTTCATAGAATTTTTGATGGGGCCTCTTTAGAAGGGAAAGCCACTCCTCCTCCTGGGTGCAGCCTGGCTGACCTGGGGAGTTGCAGCGATGACTGATGGCCCACACAAGGCTTAGGGTGGCCCTCCAGAAGCTTAGCTGACACACCGCTGATAAAGACGCATTTTCTTTTGTTAATACCTGTGAGGGCTTTCACAACAGGCATTTCCAGTTCTATTCTCAGGCTCTTTACAGCTGCCTCTCTAGAAGACTGCTGTCATCCACGGGCTGACGGGGGGCCAGAAGTGTGGCATTCTGGTTTTTGTGCCATGATGCGTCCAACCTTCCACACACGTTCAGGACGTCCTCTTCGGTGTATGTGTTGTATCGACTCAGTGTGGCTGGGGGGGTCCACTTGGCCTTTGCTGTTCAGCCCACGGGCCTCTGGGCACCCGTTTGGAGGCAGGGAACCCATGTAAGGACTTCACAACCCTTGTTCCTTTGGCTCTTTGGACTTGATTTCTCTTGTGGGCGCACTCGGAGGGTCCTCTGCTCCATCCGTGTTGGATCATCTGTTCCCCTGTCTTTGTGGTCATAACTAGTTGCGTGAACTACTCCTTAATATATTTGAGGTTGTCCTGCCATACTTTTTGTTTCACTTCCGTCTCAGCCCCTCAGCTCTGTTCTTGTAGAATGGGAGCATGACGTGAGTCACAAGTGGGGTGGCCTAGGGAACCAGGCATCTCGACTTGGAGGGGATTAGGTTGGGGTACTAAAAGGAAAGATTTTATGTTGTTGTTGTTGTTTCCTTAGGCACATTGGCACTTGGGTCTTGATTGAAATCATTCTTACTCAGGTGGAGTTGGGGCTATTTGCCAGTTATGGTTAGTGACCTAAAAAGCACGTGGTTCTGTTCCTGGGCCAACGAGATCTTCTCATGGGAAAATGTTCTGACATTTCAAACAAATTACCTCCATGCATTGTGTTGACACTATGCCCTGTTAAGTAGGCATGTAGGGCTGAGACCTTGACGATTCAATATGGGGAAGAGATAGTAAAACAGGAATATTCGGGTTAGAGTCAACTTTTGTGGAATTAGTGTGTCAATAAACTGCTTATCAGGAATGATCATAGAGGGCTTTGCTTAAGTAAATATGAAATTGATGCATAGGGTTTGAAGGTGTCTCTGCCAAGTAGACCTCCCTCAAAATATAAGATCCCATCCACATCTGACCCATGTGGAAAGAAGCATGCAAGCCAGCTCTGGTTCAAATTCCATTTCTACCGTGTGTCTTTAAGTAATTTATTGACCCTCTCTGAGCCTCAGTTTTCTTTTCTTCTTTTTTTTTAAGATTTTATTTATTCCTGAGAGACAGAGGCAGAGGGAGAAGCAGGCTCCCTGTGGGGAGCCTAATGCAGGACTTGATCCCAGGACCCTGGGATAATGGCCTGAGCTGAAGGCAGACGCTCAACCACTGAGCCACCCAGGCATCCTGAGCATCAGCTTTCTTTGCTGTAAGCTGTGGATAACTGGGGTATCCACCTTGCAGCTCATAAATGTTAGCTGTTATCTTTAATCATTTTTAATACAGAGAGGTTTGATATTACCTATTTATCCAGCTGCCCACAACTTCTCCCAAAATCTACACCCCCCCATACCCGCCACTACCACCAGTGCTGTGTTTGCTTACAGACACTATGTAGATAAAAAACACATCCCTCATCCTGTTGCTTAGATTAAATATGTTGGTGTTTGAGTTTGCATGTATTCTGTGGGAATCAATGTTTAGTGAAAAGGGAGGGAGACAAACAGATGTTCTCACAGTCCCGATGCTCATGAAACAGAATCGAGTGTTTCCATAAAGGTACAGTCTATTGGCTTAAGCGATGTGGATATTTTCTGACCAGCCATATGGATCTTTTGTCATCCGAGATGTTAATATTTTCCTTGTATTTTATAGTAGCTCTGGAACATGGCCAGTTTCTGGAACAGGGTCCACATGGCTCATTATGCACAGGGCCCAGAAACTGGCCGGCGTGAGCTGTTCACGTGAGCCAGGACACTGAGAAGAGCTGGGGATGCGGGAGGGCAGTGGGCAGGGGACCCAACTGCATGGTGTTTGCTCCTGCATAAGGCTGCAAAGAACGGGCACGTCCCTGTGCTCTTTTAAGTGATTAAAAGAAATTGTAGGGGATCCCTGGGTGGCTCAGCGGTTTAGCGCCGCCCTCAGCCCAGGATGTGATCCTGGAGACCTGGGATCAAGTCCCACATCAGGCTCCCTGTATGGAGACTGCTTCTCCCCCTGCCTATGTCTCTGCCTGCCTCTCTCTCTCTCTCTCTCTCTCTCTGTCTCTCATGAATAAATAAATAAAATCTTTAAAAAAAAAAAAGAAAAAAAATTGTAGAGTTAGATGCAAAAATAGCCCGAAGGACAAATGGATGTGTGCAGCAGAGGCACCAGTTTTCCCCACATGCGCAGGAGGTTAATCCTAGTTAAGGCCTGGAACGTTGAGTTTCTACAGAAAGGGCTGCACGTCCACACACGTCTTGGCAGCTGCCCACACGCATCCTCACGGCGTGACTGTGCATCCCAGAGGGAGGGCTGCGGCGTGCGGAGTTTAACACACTGATCCCTGAAAATGGTCTCGTGAAGGTGAGCAACAGGGAGCTACCGACGTCCCCTTGCGGGATGTCTTTCCCTTAGGATTGCCTGGTGGGGCTTTAAAGGGACTGCCCCTCTCATTCCAGGGGCACCCCATCTGTCCGGCTTCTTCCCCGACCTGTGTTTCACCCCTTGCTTCGTAGAAACCCGTGTTCTCCGATGCAGTTCAGAGGATAGGGTCTGGTCTAGAGGGAGGTCTCTTCACCAGGTGGGAGTCATGTGTCCCAGGCTCATTCGACCCCTTGGCAGTAGTGCCCCCGAAGGCTTCCAGTTTGGACTTGCGATGGCTCTCATGAGTGGATAGTCTGTGATGGAATGCGCTCAGGTGACTGGCTAGCCGCGGGAAGGAAATCACTGGCTGTGGAGGATTTCAGGAGCTCCATCCGTGGAAACGCTGGGACCGCCAGGCCTTCACCAACAGCTCCGGGCCCACTAAGCCTGTGTTAGTGTGGGGACGTGTCTGCTGGGCGTGGGCTCACAGCTGCCAGAATTGCCATAGCACCTGCTCGCAGGAACTCGGAGGGGGCCCGGCAACACCTTTCCAGCCACCTGTCGACTGCAAGTTTCCAATTCTGAGCAGAGAGACCGCAGTCGTCTCTCTTGCTTGTTTTTGGTCTTTGTCTGTAATTGTAATTGTTCTGGCTTGTTTGTTCTCCATGTCGGCCTTGTGGCAAACTTTTTTTAAAGGGGGATTCCTCTTATCCTCTGGCTTGAAAGGGTGTCTGTATGTTCTCCCTTGGGGACAAAGCGTGCAGTCACACCCCCCTCTTGCACTTTCGTGAAGTACAGAGCATGCTTATTCCTGGATCCCAGAGCTGGGAAGGCCGTGCTCTGCTGTGGGTTCACAGCATCACCTGGTAGTAGGTGCACCGTGTTTGTCATCTGGAGGGGGCAGTCCCTTAGCTGTGCTCACATCTGTACTGTGTGCGGCTCGAGGTGGAAACCAGTAGTACTTAGGACTGCGCCTGGGAATGGGAAAGGGGGTTCCGTGTCCTTTCAGCCCCACCCATTTGCAGGTGATGTAACAGCAACACTATCAGAGTTCCCGAGTGACTCATCTGTATTTGTACTGGTGACTCGGTGACTCGGGTGTTTGGGAACTGGCTGTCTTTGCAATCCTTTGGGAAAAAAAAAAAAAACCTAAACAGTGAAACAATCTCCAGTTCTGTTGATGAAACTACCCCCATCAGCTCCCAGATGATATCCCAGTGACTCAAACATTTTTAGGCTTTTCTTTAGAAAGCTGACTCCCCCCCCCCCTTAACCTCCTCCAGTCTTTTTTTTTTTTTTTTTTTAAACCTCCTCCAGTCTTAAAGGAGATGATCTCAGTTGTCAGAACCCGACTGAGAATTCGGGTTGCTTGCTGTGTACCCTACTGACATAAAGATGAATTGGGGTTGGTTAGGGGATTCGGATGCTTGATCTGTTTCAGGGTTTTGTTGTTGCCACTGCTGCTGTTTTACGAATTTTATTTAGGAGTTAGGTGGTAGGAGTTAGCTAATCGGTTAGTTGTAGGAGAGGCTTAGAAACAAATCTTCATGTGGTGAGTGAGTCAGTTTTCCCTGCCTCTGTCTCTCTTTCACCACCAGAGACATCTGGCTGAAAAGAATATTCATGTGTGTGGAAATCTATCACCTGCTAATGCCGTCGGTGTCATTTCCAGTCTGATTCTGATCGAGGGAATGATGTTAGGCTTTGGAAGTGATCCGGGAGGCCAATTATGCTTGTACTTGCTTTGTAGCATGGAAATAGAAATTAGTGATTGGAAGTCCAGATTCAGGTCAGTAATACAATATAAATTCTCATTCAGTCCATCACATTTATAGGCATCCTGCACTGTATTGTGTAAACACAATAGTGGAAAAGACAACAGACCTAAAGGGAACACAGACTTAGTATCATTACAAAAGGAAAAATATTTTCCTACATAATAAATGTCCCAATAAAAAGAGTTGAACCAATGAGGAAAGACGGCAGGTAAGCGCAGAATGTACCAGATACTTAAGTTGAACTCAATTAACCCTTTCATTTCCTTATCTTAAGTAACTTTCCTTCTCTCTGTCATTTACAATCCAGCGTTCCTCAGCCTTAATAAGGATACAGATCACCTTGAAGTATATGTGAATCTTGTAGAAGTACAGATTGTTTTAGTGGATGGGGTGGGTGGGATGGAGGAAAGGAAGTTGAGGTTCTTCGTTTCTTAAAAGCTCCTAGGCGATGCTATTGCTTCTGGCCCATGGATCTCACTTTGAGAAGCAAAGCTTCATTTAATTTTTCCAGGTCCTTCCTTACAAACTGGGCCATTGAAACTTAAAGGAAACTTGATCATCTGGAAAATCAAGATTTCTGTCTGCCATGTATGGGAATTTGATAATGCATTGTTTTTTGCAATTTAATAATTAGAACATTGTTCAGAGAGTGACAAATACCATATGACTTCATTAATATAGGGAATTTTAGAAACAAAAGATATGAGCAAAGGGGAAAAGAGAGAGAGAGAGAGAGACGAATCAAGAAACAGACTCTTCATTACAGAGAACAAACTGATGGTTACCAGATGGAAGAGGTATGAGGGATGGGTTAAACAGGTGAAAGGGGTTAAGGTGTGCCCTTGTGATGAGCACCGGGTGATGTATGGAATTGTTGAATCACTATGTTTTACAGTTGAAATTAACATAACGCTGTATGTTAATTAACTATAACTTAGGATAGACTTAAAAAGTCAAGAAAAATAGTAATAGAATACTGTTAAATCTGAACTTTTGAATTTCAGGTGAGATTTGTTTATAATAAAGATGACGGAATCCTAATTAAAGAGGTCAGGCTTTTTATTAATTGAGTGTTAACTGCCATTTTGTTCTTGTGATCTAAAAACCAGCAGTTTAAGAGGCACCTGGCTAGCTCAGCCAGGTAAGAGTCTAGCTCAGGTCATGATCTCAGGGTCATGAGATCGAGCCCAGGGTCGTGAGATCGAGCCCAGCATCGGGCTCCACACTCAGCACGAGTCTGCTTGGCATTCTCTAGCTTCTCCCTTCCCCTTTGACCCTCCCCCTGCCCACGTGAGCTTGCACACTTGCTCTCTCAAAATAAATAAATATATAAATAGAATATTTTTAATAGGAGTTAAAAATGTATTTTAAAAAGCAAAATTTTGAATCCATCTATTCGTTTGATAGGCCAGTGACCTGTGTGTGCTGGAAACTCTATTACAGAGACGTGCACTGTTTGGGTGGGATTGCTCTCTGAAGAGGAGGTGAAGGTCAGGGGCAGGGCTTAGGTGAGCTGCCAGCTGTGGGTAGCTCTGGCTTTCAGGGGTTCTTCCTTGGTTACAGTAGAAGAGTAGGTTTCTTGGGGCAGTAGTGTTAGAGGAACTTAGGGACCTTTGGATGGTGACAGCCGTGCCTGGGATTGGAATGGCAGGTTGGGTGATCTCTGACTGGACCTGGTCCTTGTGCCAGGCATTTCCTACCCTTATTCCAAAACTTGTTCCATCTCATTTTAAGACTTACCATTCTTACTTTGATTTCACCTCCCTAAATACTACACGAGTATTACCAGCGCGAAGGGAAGAGAGTCATTTAGCCTGTGTGGGAACCTACTTTATACAAGGTACTGTACAAATTGTAATTCAAAGAGTTTGAAGACCCATCCCCATCCTACTGGAGACTATGGTCCTGCTTTACTCCTGGGTGACTTAAGTCTCTGGCCAGTAGAAAGATTTTTGCTTTTTTCAAGGATGGAATATGGAATAAAAGGTGTTAATAGAGGATCAGAGCTATATGCTTGCTATCAAAAGAGGTATGTAAATTTATCTATCAAATTAGTAATTCAAGGGGCTATACTTTTTTACATGATAATTATGTGTCTGTATTATTCTGGGTCTGTAAGAACCAGCAGTTTCTCTGGCACTCTGAGTAAGACACTCTGTGTCTGCAAATGCCACAACTCCGTGGGGCATACTAGGGGATCAGAGTGTACTCTGGTATGAGGGACTGTGTTGTGTAGAAAGCATAATTGGTTGCACATGAACGTAAAATACATTATGGTTAAAAATTTTATTTTTAAAGGCACTTCCTCCATAGCTTTGGAACATCTGCATTATCAGATTTCATTTCCTAAAATATTTATTGGTTTCAATTGCTTGGTCATTGAGGCAAGTAGGTGAGCATCTGTCATGATCATTAGGCCCCCACAGCTGTCTTATTTATGGATGCCAACTGCCAAGTATTTTCTTTGAGGAATATGAAGTTTTCTGTTTTTGAGTTGTTGTTGTCGTTTTTATTCTTCTCAGCCAAGCAGTATATACCTAATGGGAAAATAATGCAGAGGGATGAAAGAAACTGGTCTCTGTAGTTGAAGGCCTAGTTTTCCTTTGGAATCTCAGGTTCTGACCTTGTTCTATCAGGGGAACCACAGCGAGTGGATGAGTTGATTAAAAACTCTGGTCCTCTTTCCTCCTGTACAGAAGGGGGATAATTATAGTTACCTGCACCTCTGGGGTCCTATGAGTCTTAATTAGTTAATATTTGCAAAGTGTTTAGAGATCTTTGAATTAAAAGTGCTGAGCAGTGGAATCCAAGTTCAGTGTAACTATAATTGGAATGAGAGTTTCGATTCCCGTCTTCCCTCTGCCTCGCTCCATGGTGTTCTTTCAGCCAACCTAGACCTGGCCCGTGGGTACCACTCATCCCTGCACACTTCTCTCCAACCCCTTCTGCTTTTGCAACTCACTTCAGCCTAACAGTAGAGAAATAGAAGATAGAAATAAGTTAAAAGATATACCCAAGCCCAGAACCCCAATCTCACACTGAAGTAACTGTTCACTAATTCTTTCCTTTTCTTTCTTTCTTTCTTTCTTTCTTTCTTTCTTTCTTTCTTTCGAGCGCATGTGCACACAGGGCTGGGGAAGAGAGAGAGAGAATCTTAAGCAGGCTCCATGCCTAGCACAGAGCTGGACATAGGGCTCAACCTCACCACTCAGAGATCATGACCTGAGCCAAAATCAAGAGTCGACTGAGCCACTCAGGTGCCCCTCGCTATTTATTTTTAAAGTTTACTGAGAAGAAAACCAGCCAGTTAACTGGTCTGTCCCACTCTGTTACTCAAGGTCCCCCTACACCTGGTGATAAACTGGCTCTCTGGAAGCATTTTCCTGCTCAGAAACTCTCACTGGCTCTCCCATGCCTATAAGGCAAGATCCAGACTCGTTAGCATCACCCTGAGAGCCTTCCAGAATCTGACAGTCACTCTCTGTTATTTCTCGCCACTCTCTTCCAAAGCTCTTCTCTGGGGAAATGTACTCCATGATTCTAACCAAGCCTCCATCCATCCGTCAGCGTCCTTTCTGGACACGTCTAAATCATCCCCATCCTTTGCCTTCCTCTTCACAAAGCATTCTTCATTCTCTAACTGGAAGTAACCTCTTTCTCTTTATAGAATTTTTTCGTTACTTTTCCTGGATTGTGTCTACCTTTCTGTTTTAGTTACTTAAATATATGTCCTACTTCCCTCCTACACTGTAACATTTGGAATTAGATTCCTTGTACGATGATTGAACAAGCAAAGGCTAATCTATGCACGTAGTGAAACTGGATACAAATTAAAGATTTTACATCTTACATTGATCTGCAAGATTGCATTAAGGTGGTCTTTGAATAGGTTTGCATCATATATGTCAGGAATTAACTATTAATTGATGATTTCATCAACAGTACCATTATCCTTGTTGCTTATAGGACTACGCTGAGCAGCCATTATCTTTAAACTGCTTGCTTTGATAGCATGCTCATAGACAAAACTCTAAGGATGTGTTTTTTCTTCTGTGTGCCTGAATTACCCCTGTTGCTTTTGCTTTCCCTTCCTAGCTTTGGCCATGGAAGTGTTGTTCTATCTAGCATGCCTAAATTTTTTGCAGAGTTTTCCTTTAGAGGAAGACCATGTTGTCTGAAATTCCATCCCCTGAAATAATCAAGCCTTAAAGTGGAAGGGACTTCTAGGTCACAATTAATCCAATACTACAAAGTAGTATCTCAGAGGTGCTGCCTTTAGAAAGTTGGGCTCCAGGGTAGACACACCTGCAGAGAACCGTGGCCACATCTTAAAAGCTCCTCCTCTGGCCACTCTTTGTAGCAGAGCCTCTCTTCTCCCTGTGGTTACATATTCTAAACCCGGCAGCGGGTCCTGATGGTGAAAACCTGGACAAAGAGGTAACCTGTTAACCTCTCTGAACCATAATTGTCTCATCTGTGTAATGTGGATAATAATACCCTGTCTTACCTCCTTGTCACAATCAAGTTAGATCATACTTGTGAGTGTGCTGTAGTCTTTTAGACAAATGTAAGTCGTTGCTACAGCATCCTGTCCTGGATATTCACCTGGTTGAATGTTGAAGACTTCGGAGTCATGCTTTAAACTAAACTTTCCTTCCATTTTGCCGATTTTCTTTTTAGCCCTGTGTACTATATTTAATTTTTTGAGAATAGGGCTAAAAAAAAAAAAACCAAAAAACTCCTTCCTAGCATCTTATAGGTATGATGGAGTTGATTGTTGTAAACCTTGGAGCAAAATTAGCACCAGTTGTTTTATTGCATATCAACAGGTGTATAGACTAACAGTCTCCTTAGCAGCATTACACATCACCTCTTTATCTCTAGCGTAATGAAGACTCGACTGAGTGGCTAAAATGTCAGGAATTGTCATGGAAGCTCTTACTTGCTTTTGGGATTCCCTATTACAACGTCTAAAATCACTCACTGAAGAGGTTAAAGGCAAAAGAGGCAGTTACAAGACTAAAAAGCCCAAGCTTTGCCGCGATCATTGTTATCACTGGCTGCTTTTCCAAGGGCTTCTATTAAAAACGGAGCTACAGAAATAGGGGCAGTTCGTATGATATCATGTCATTTGCTTTTAGAAATTCTTCAAGTAAAGCTTTCCCCTTTGGAGAAGCTAAAAAGATTCCTCGTGGCTGATCGTTGACATCTATCGGGTCCCTTAGAGCCTATAATTTGGGGTTAGCATGACCTGTACGTGGCCAGATAATTCCAGTGGGCTCACTGGTGCTTTCTAAATGGAAAGACTTCCCATGAAAATTAGGTCAAAACTGTCTTTCCTCATGGTTTAAGAAACCCATTAGTAAGTTTTCCCTGAGAACTATGATATTATTCTGTGTTAAGCATTAGTTGGGTCAGACATGATTCATTCCCTCAGAGAGCTTATCATCTAACTGCAGACCGGCCATGGTTCGCAAACATTGTTAACAATTAACAAGCGAGTAGGGAACCAGGTACGAGGTGAGATGTAGTGTGCAAATTTTAGAAGACAAGGAGGGCAGCGTGTGCAGGGCGATTAGAGAAGGTGGCGCATATGAGCTGAAGCTTGAATGGGCTGTGAAGGATAAACAAGACTTAGTCAGATAGAGAGAAAAGAGTTGGCCCGAAGAATGGGACAAGTCACTTCCAGGCCATAATGTGTACGGGGCTCCAGGGACTCTGGTCTGATCAGAGCAGAGGTGAGTAAGGTTAAATCCGGGTTTTGAAGAGTGAATACCCAGCTTGGTAAAAGAGGTTGGGTAGGATCTAGTGGAACAGAAGTGCCATTGCAGGTTTTTCTAAGAGAATGACAAGGTTAAGAGTGGTGAGTCAGCCAGTGGTCATCATAGTTGGATGGAGCAGAAAGGATGTGAGGTACATCGGGGGGCATCGTCATCCTGAAGAAAGGGGGTGAGAGCTGAGCCAAGAGGGTGGCAGTGGGATGGATGAGAAACGTGTTTGAAAGGAAAAATGAGCAGGACTTCTTCACTGATTGGATTTGAAGACCACACCCAAAACGTGCGGTCAGACTTGATTCCAAGATCTCTCACCTTCAGCCTGGACGGCCCAGGCATTCAGAAATCACTGTCAGAAGCAAAAGAATGAGGAAGGAACGTGGCCCCCACAAAAAAGGACTGAGTTCGGTGCTGGATACATTACAAGGCCTTGTGGGCGGGTCGGCGGGCAACATCTGGGCAGTGTCCGTCTGGGCAGGGCTGGCCATTGTGGGTGGACTTCAGCACCAGGTCCTTGGTTACTCGTCTGTGCAGATGTCCAGCCTTGAAGGACGCCCCCCTTGGGGCTTCAGGATGAACCTTTTGTTCTTCTGAAATATTTACTTATGGAAGAGCTGAGAAAATGGTATATATACTTTGATAACCAAGAAGTTATTAGTAAAAAGCTGAGAGCAGTGAAAAGCAGAGTAAACTTCTTGAAGCCCAGTGTAGGAAAGGTATCATTCAAAGACTCCTTACTGTAGCGGTGGTGATGAGACAGCTGCCCCACTCTGCAGCTGAAGATGCCTGAGTGCTTCGGGTCATTTTAAGGAGCTCATGTGGGCACTTAGTAAATATCTATGAAACATACTCTTTTTCATTAATTCTAAGATGAGCATTTTCTTAATCGTATCTTTAACATCTCTGGAATGGGTTGTATCCTACAGTTGATGTCATTTTACTGTTCTTGTCGGCCAGGTAGGAATCACAGGTAGGATATCACAGCTGTCATCGCCTTAACCAATTTATTTTGCTTAGTTTTCTTTTGTTACATCTGCAGAAAAATTATATGTGATAAAATGTGTCCCAATAAGTCTCAAAGAGCTCCTCAGTAAGTACATGGTAACAGTTCCCAGCCATAAAGAAAGCAATAGTTTAGGGGCGCCCGGGTGGCTCAGCAGTGGAGCGTCTGCCTTCGGCCCAGGGCGTGACCCCAGAGTCCCGGGATCGAGTCCCACATCAGGTCCCGGCAGGGAGCCTGCTTCTCCCTCTGCCTGTGTCTCTCCTTCTCTCTCTCTGTGTCTCTCATGAATGAATATGATAAAATTTAAAAAAGGAAGCAATAGCTTAATTGACTACATTCTTTATTTCTGGTGGTACATAAAATGGTGTGTCTTATAACGCCAGCATTTTAGATATAATGAAATAAATCGTATTAAAAGATAACTGATCGCAGCCAGTCTCTACCAGGGTGATACAGACCGCTGGAGTACAGTACTCTAAATGTGCATTCTTTCCTCGACCTACATTGAGGTGGCCCTTGGGTTGTTTTAATTTGAGCTGGGAACATCAGGGGGAAGGATTTCCATCCAGTGGTGTCAATACCACCTGCCAGGACCAGAAAGCTTCTTTGATGGTGCAGAATCCAGAACGTGCACAAAAAGTTCAGGTGTTTGCGGCATGGGTATCTGTGGCTCGTTCAAACCCGTGGGCCCTCCTGCCCCGGGACCCTCGGGTACTCCAGACGGGCCTGGGTGTGCTTGCTGTTGGTGCAAAGTGAGAGTGGATCCACCAGGAAAGTTGTGGGTGTTTGGGGTTGTCTCTTCGTGGTCTCCTGTGAGAGCCGAGAACGGAAACCCTCGTTTGTCGGAACCAGCAGTATGGCCTGTTGCGTGGAGGTAGGTTGGTGCCTTCCGTTGGGTGGAAGGAGCCCCGTCCTTTGTCCTGCTGGCTGGCACAGGACGACACCCTGACACGTGTGTGCCTTGCAAGCGCTTGCTCCGGGCCCGGGAAGCTGGAATAGTTGGGGGGGTGGGGGCTGAGGGTGCCTCTGTGTCTTGCTAAGGGACCCGGTGCTCCAGGTAAGTGCGCTGACATCCTTCACCGGGTGATGGTCACCGAGGGGCAGCCTGTAGGTATGTCCGTGTTGGTTGACCCTGTGCCGGCCACTGCCAGGCCTGCCTGTAGACAGACAGACAGCTGGGGTGCAGCAGCCGGCCCGTGGGGCAGCCCTCGGGGCTCCCAGGGACCCTGGAGGTGGAGAGAAGGCCCTCGCTGCCTCTTGGGGAACGTGCAGGGTGCTGCCCGGCGCCGGACAGGTGCTCGGACACGTCCCTGCGGGCCCGGCCTGCCGCGGCCAGCGGGTGCAGGTACAGGTGCGGTGCGGGTGCAGGACCCGCGGGAGGGCGGCGTGGCCGGCTCGCCCCGGAGCACTCGTGCTGTGTGCACGGCCCCAGCCCCGCGTAGAAAATGATGTGTGTTTGGAAATAAGCAAAGCATCTTCAGTTGTGACCACGCAGGTGCAGCAGGAGAACGCGGCAGCCGAAGTCGGGAGCCCCAAGCCCTCGTGTAAACTTTCTTGGGGCCGGGAAACGAGTCCTCCGAGGCCTTCGGGCTCCTTATCTGCCAAGCTTGCTGGAGTTCTCTTTCTGCTTTGTTCTGATAGATGATCTCTATAGGAGGGGGGGGGAAAGGCAATGGAAAGAAAGGCCCTTTCCAGCTCCCCGACTTTTTTCTCCTGGTGCCGCCGGTGCCCGGGCACCACGGAGCCAGAGACCCCCCAGGCCCCGCGGGCCACTGCCCGTCTGTCACAGGCTCCTGCAGCAGGACCGTGTTGCTGACTTGGGGGGAAAATTACTATTGCACTTGCAGTTGTTGCTTAGTAACATTTCTGATTTTGTGTTTCCTGTGACAGCCTGAGCAGAGATCATTAAAAATTAAACTTACAAAGCTGCTAAAGCGGGAGGAAGGAGGAAAACTTGAAGCCACCATTTTTTCGCTCGCTCAGAAGCCATCTAAGCTCAGGTTTCAGTGCCACATCTTGCGGCAGACCCTGCACAGTCCCTGGTTTATATTAAACCTATTAAGCCGCGTAGAGCTCGCTGCCGGCGTTAGCTGGTGTCTGGTGCAGCTGGAGTTTGTCACCAGCGCATAAGACCCTTGACCCTGCAGAATGGCCTGGAATAGCAACCACGTGGCCGCGCTGCATCCTCGCGAGAGAAAGCCCTAACGAGTTCTGTGTCCTGTTTCTGCTTTCTCCCTACAGTTCCACCAGGTGAGAAGAGTGATGACCATCCTTTTCCTTACTATGGTTATTTCATACTTCGGTTGCATGAAGGCTGCCCCCATGAAAGAAGCGAGCGTCCGAGGACAAGGCAGCTTGGCCTACCCAGGTGTGCGGACCCATGGGACTCTGGAGAGCGTGAGTGGGCCCAAGGCGGGTTCCAGAGGCCTGACGTCGTTGGCCGACACTTTTGAACACGTGATAGAAGAGCTGTTGGACGAGGACCAGAAGGTTCGGCCCAATGAAGAGAACAATAAGGACGCGGACTTGTATACCTCCCGGGTGATGCTCAGCAGTCAAGTGCCTTTGGAGCCTCCTCTTCTCTTTCTGCTTGAGGAATACAAAAATTACCTGGATGCTGCAAACATGTCCATGAGGGTCCGGCGCCACTCCGACCCCGCCCGCCGCGGGGAGCTGAGCGTGTGCGACAGCATTAGCGAGTGGGTGACGGCGGCAGACAAAAAGACTGCAGTGGACATGTCGGGCGGGACGGTCACCGTCCTCGAAAAAGTCCCTGTGTCGAAAGGCCAACTGAAGCAGTACTTCTACGAGACCAAGTGCAATCCCATGGGTTACACGAAGGAGGGCTGCAGGGGCATAGACAAAAGGCATTGGAACTCCCAGTGCCGAACTACCCAGTCGTACGTGCGGGCCCTTACCATGGATAGCAAAAAGAGAATTGGCTGGCGGTTCATAAGGATAGACACTTCCTGTGTGTGTACACTGACCATTAAGAGGGGAAGATAGTGGCTTTATGTTGTATAGATTATATTGAGACAAAAATTATCTATTTGTATATATACATAACAGGGTAAATTATTCAGTTAAGAAAAATAATTTTATGAACTGCATGTATAAATGAAGTTTATACAGTACAGTGGTTCTACAATCTATTTATTGGACATATCCATGACCAGAAGGGAAACAGTCATTTTGCGCACAACTTTAAAAAGTCTGCATTACATTCCTCGATAATGTTGTGGTTTGTTGCCGTTGCCAAGAATTGAAAACGTAAAAAGTCTAAAAAAAAAAAATGATAATAATAATAATAATGATAATAATAAATTGCATGCTGCTTTAATTGTGAATCGATAATAAACTGTCCTCTTTCAGAAAACAGACAAAAAAAAAAAACGACAAAAATTTGAACCAAAACATTCCGTTTACATTTTAGACAGTAAGTATCTTCGTTCTTGTTAGTACTATTCTCTGTTTTACTGCTTTTAACTTCTGATAGCGTTGGAATTAAAACAATGTCAAGGTGCTGTTGTCATCGCTTTACTGGCTTAGGGAATGGGGGATGGGGGGTATATTTTTCGTTTGTTTTGTGTTTTTTTTTGTTTGTTTTGTTGTTTTGTTTTGTTTTTGTTTTTTTTTTTTTTTAGTTCCCATAGGGGGTAGGGATGGGGAAAGAATTCCTTCAATATATATATTCTGGTTGATAAAAGATTTATTTGTATATTGTAAAGATGTTTGCAGTATCAGTCAGATGACTGGAAAATGAATAAAAAATTAAGGCAACCGAACAAAGTTCCCAGCCCACTTCCCATGATGCACCTCCTAGGCTCCCCTGTGCCCTCCCACGTGGTCAGGGGAGGCTGCTTTAGTTGGAAAGACCTACATTTTCTTAGAGCACATTCTTTCCCTCCCGCCCCCTCTGGTCCCCTCTTTGTTTCCTTTTCTCTTAAAGGAAGAAAAATCAGTTGCGCGCCCTGAAATAATTTACCACTGCTGTGAACAAGTGAGCAAATTTTGTCACCGTAGCACTCCTATAAGCATGGAGAACAGTGATTTCTTTTTTTTTTTTTCCTTTTCCTTTTCCTTTTCCTTTTCCTTTTTTTTTTTTTTTTGTTTTTAAGAGGAGAGAAAGACAACGAAACACAAAAACAGATTCTTTTTTTATGAGGGGTAGGCATTCGGGTAAATCATTGTAAGGCTTAACAAAATCATGGGAAGGCTTAAGAGTGGTCTCGCAAGCGGAAGGTGGAGCTCTGTACGGACCCAGAAATGCCTAGATCAGGGCAGGAGTCCACACTGCCGGTGGCAGGAGACTGAGCAGCCGTCTGGAGGCCGCGTGGAGCTGACTCGTCATCTCCGGGTGGTGCAGGAGGAATTTCTGGTGGCCATCCTGAGGTCTAGGTGGGGGTGGGCAACGGTACATTCCGGAAGGGAGGCCTCTGAGGGACTTTGCAGGGGCGGCTCTGCAATGACTGTGTCACGTTGCTTGGACCTCGCCCTTTAAGTGCCTACATTATCTAACTGTGCTAAGAGGTTCTCGCTGGAGGACCCCACTCGAGCTGACTGAAGCTCTGCGCCCCTGGGTCATTTGTCCTAGAGCTGGATTAGCCTGGAGCAGGTTCAGAGCCCAGTGTGGCACCGTGATCTTGAGACGGATGCAAGGAGGAAGAAGATGCTTGCGGCAGGAACGCTTGCGGCTGGGACAGTAGACTTGAGGAGACCAGGGTTTTGTCTTTTTCTGAGGACTTTTGGTAAGGGGGCAGGGACAGGAACAGGCCCCCAAACTCAGGTTTGGATGACCAAGGCTACCGAGAGAAAATCTTGTCCAGAGACAAGACTTCGGGGAGGTGTCTGCACATCTGGGACACCGAAGGCCTGAAGGTGCCTTGCGCGATGGAAGAGGCCCGGACGGCGCCGAGCGAGTCACGCCCCGCAGTGAAGGCCTCCGCGGCCTCCTGCCCGTCCGTCCTGTCTGTTCACGGACGGGGCCCCTGCCTCACCTCTGCCCTCTCGGGGTTGGAGAAGTAAAGTGGGGAGTCCGGAGTAGTGGTCGCGGGAGACACGGATCCCAGGGAGAATGAGTGCTAAACCCACTCACCCACGCAGCCCACTACCCGAGCCTGAAAATGTCCTAGGCCAGAGTCCTTGAATAGCAGAAAGCCTGCAGAGGTTGCTGCATCTTAGTAGGGCCGAGGGGTAAGCGAAAGAGGCCTTCCACCATGACCCAGGGAATGAAGACACCATCGCAAATGATTTCCCTTTGTCCAGTCTTTCGTTTGGAGCGAGCCGAGCCTACCCCTTAGGGAACCACCCGAACACCTGTCTTTAGAAGAGGGAAGACTTTAGTGTAGGTTTGTTTTGTGCCGTTTGAAAATGCTGTCTTTGTAATTATTTTTGACATGTAACGAATATCTGCTGTACGTGAACTTTCGCAGCTTGCTTCTGAGGGACAAAATCCTAAAACAGGGAGTCCCCGCGCCACCTCAAAGTCCTGCACAGGCCAGATCTGTTACGTGGTCGCGTAGGAGACCTTCGGCAACTGTGTGGTCACTGGCTCTCTCTTACCCGATAGGATGCGTCACAGTCACACGCTTGGTGGTTCACGTTGACCTAAGATTTATTTTGTTAAAATCTCTCTCTGTTGCTGTTCGTTTTTGTTCTGTTCAGTTTTGTTTTGTTTTTAAAGTCTTGCTGTGGTCTCTTTGTGGCAGAAGTGTTTCATGCATGCCGGCAGGCCTGTTGCTTTTTTTATGGTGATTCCCATTGAAAATGTAAGTAAATGTCTGTGGCCTTGTTTTCTCTATGGTAAAGATATTATTCACCATGTAAAAACAAAACAAAAAAAATATTTATTGTATTTTAGTATATTTATATAATTATGTTATTGAAAAAAAAATTGGCATTAAAACTTAACCGCATCAGAAGCCTATTGTAAATACAAGTTCTATTTAAGTGTACTAATTAACATATAATATATGTTTTAAATATAGAATTTTTAATGTTTTTAAATATATTTTCAAAGTACATAAAATCTGGGGGTTCTGGGTTTTTTTCTCTTCACTGTAAAACAAACATGAAAACGTGTTTTATTATAAATACGCGTGTTCCTTGCTTTAAGACCAACCTGACTAGTTTTAGCAATTGCACAGCCCCCCGAGAGAGGATGCTTGCTTATTTCCAAGCAGGGGAGGCCAATCCTGCAGTCTGTGAGCTTCCGAGAAGCTCTAGGATTGGGCCTGTCTTCCACAGGGGAAGACGGGAGTGTCATATTCTAGGACACTTGAAAGTTTTCTCCTTTTGAAGTGATATAGTTTCATCAAGTACCAAACCATGTATCCTAGCAACATCAGGATCCATGAATCAGGGCTGGCTGGCTCTATTTGATTATAAAATAACTGTTAAAAAAAATCAAAGTAGGTTTACTTAGGAATAATGAGAATAAATTGGCCCAAATTTAGAAAGTCAATGACTGAAAGAAAACATAGAGATTCAATATTTGGAAGCAGGTCATGTACCCTCAGTTTGGAAATGGTACCATTTGCATTATGCATTTGTATCCATTGCACTGATTTGATTTTTGTATGTGGAGCATGCAGATTTTATATCATAGTACCCATGATCTAACAGATTGCTAGGATTTCTAAAAAGATTTGCCTCTGTGATGGCTGCCAAGCCGCTGGGTAATTTAGTTAAAGTGTTTAAAGTTATCACTAAATCTTAGGGAAATAAATGGAAGGATTTTAAATTAGAGAAAGAGCCATTAAGGAAAAAAAGCATCTGTTCCTACTCTTCAGACTCCCCATTTGAACACTGACAACCCATCCCAGAACGTGGTGAACTATATCTGTGCAGTGTATCATTTCTATTTCAAACACACACACATGGTTTCCTCTTGTATTGTCTTATAAATAAGGATCAAGAAAGTCATAACAAACATTGACTTGTGTTGTGTATATGGAAGAACAGATCGAATGAGATGAATGACTCAGTCCTAATCTGTCCAGGGGGCTTTGCAAACAAAGTACTCCAAACTCCAAGAGAAGACCCTACCCTGACTGGCAGTGGAGGCCCAAGCCCAGCCGTGGAATTAGAGCTTGGGTGAACGTCAGGCTCAACCGGTTTTCATAGCCAAGGGAGACCAAGGTATTTTTGAAAGGATTGTGTGAGAAGGAGAGAATCAAGTATGGCCTCCAAGTTACGTGAAGTTAAAGGAGCGTGGGGTAAACAGTTACTGGGAGTTTTCATTGAAAGATGAGGTCAGAGGAACAAAACACGTAGGCTCTACCAAATTTACCAACTTAGAGTCAGCAGGGCTAGTTAATTTGTACTCAGCTCCCTGGGGACAAGCAGTGAAACCTGTTCAGTCACTGGGATGCCTTGAAGTAACCCAGATCCCTGCTTTCTTGGATCCATTGTTATTTGCCACATTGGGAGGCTTCCGTGGTGATTGGCGGGGTCTATGACGCTTGCATATTGGCTGCACTAATTCCACGAAGGCGACCCCAGTTGTGACATTCAAAGCACCAGAGAGTGGGTCAGTGCTAACTCTTCTCTTACTCCTTTAAGGGATTACTAGCCTCTGGATAAAACGTCCCCCCCTCATTAAGCCGCAACCAAGGGCTTCCAGCCCGGCCTCCGTTGGGCCGGCCGTGGGGCCGTGTCAGGGCTGAAGCCCGACGCAAACCCTGCCTATCTTCTCCGCGTCCTCTCGTCAAGCCTGTTTCAGACGCCGGTCAAAGCTGAAACGGCTCCACATGTTGGTAAGCTGTTGCTAAGTAAAGGATGCTAATAATTGGCGTAAGAACTAGTATACGTACTCGAATGTAGGCAGGTAACGTAGTATTTCGTAGTCAGCTCAGAGAAATTCATCCATGGATTTGATCCACCCTCATAATGTTGGACAGCAAAACTAGTGATGGAATCTGGGCCCTTTTTAAAATTTTATGGTTTTTGGTTTTGGGGTTTTTTAGCAGTGGGTTGGTTTAACTCTCGTTGTAAGGTTAGTGGGTTGACGATTTGAGGGGAAGGAGGGTTGGGAATCTAATGTCGGTTACGTTAAGCCAACTGGTGGTTGGTTCTGGGAATCCCCACCTAAGAGCCAAACTGAGTGACTAGAGTAGGTGCAGTCGCTGCAAACCAGCCCGTGTCTACGTGCAGCGCAGCTAACACGTGTCTCCCTCCTCAACCTGCACCTCTGTCCCCGGGCTTGAGCATCCTCAGCGACTCCCCCGATTGTAGCCACCATATTAATTCTTTATAGAAAAGCAAAAAGGCCACCTCTTCATCTTTTGATGAGTGATTAAATGCAGTAAATTGCCCGAAGAATGTTGAAATATTAACAGAAAAAAATGTGATCCTACACATTGTTACATTCCTCATTAAGAAAGAGTTCTCTAGGTGGCACGGTCTGTAGGACTTCCATACGCCCTTAGCTCAACCCCTCCAGTTATTTGCTAGGCACAGAACACCGGAGCACAGGCCCCCCGACCTGGCACTGGCTTGTCTGATGATAGCGTACCCTCAGGATCATGGGATTGTACATGCCGGCCTAGTAATCACTCCTCGCTGTGCGCACACATGCACACACGCACGCGTGAACAGACGGGACCTTTGCATTCACTATCTGTGTGAGGCGCTAATCTCTTAAATCTGGCAAAACAATTATTTCTCCCTTTCGAAAAATAAGCCCTTCCTTCTGTACTAAAATACCCCGTACAACACACTGCAGTTTAATGACGGGGCATGTCTTCGGCTTGTAAAGGACCCAAAAATGTTGACTGGAAGACTGAGCTTGAAGTGCATGTTCTACATTGAAAAATCATAAGGATGCTTCTGCAGCACGGCACTTTGGGATTGTGTTCTGCTCAGATGGTGCCTTAGAAAGCAGGAGCCGGTCTGCATAGAATGGCTGAACCCAGGGGAAATATTTTTGTCTAGCTTAAGTGCTCACATTTTGGAAAAATCCATATCAAGTATTGCAGTACATACTCAGATCAATTTAGTCGAGCTACATTCTCCACTGAGCCCTAACATCAAAAAAATTTTTTTTTCTGGACTGGAATCTGGCGCATATGAAGAAGGGAAAAGAGGAAAAGACACAGAACGAAGTAGAAACTCCCTAAACAGGAGGCCTTCGGTAGGTACCAAACAGCACGTACTTGGGAGTCGGGGTCCCCACGCTCTGGTCTAACTGGACTACCTGCAGTGGCTCCCAGGGTGCGCCCTCCAATCAGCAGCAGCCTCTCCAGGAACTTGTTAGAAATGCAGGTTCTCAGGTGCCACCCCAGACTTGTTGAGTAAAAGCTTTGGAGGTGGAGACAGCAAATCTGTGTTTTCAAAAGGCCTTCCAGGCGATTCTCAGGCCCACACAAGTTGAGGAATCACAGGACTAAGGGAAGGAAGCCACCAGCCCAGCCTGTGTCCTAAATCGCAGGAAGGTGGCACAGCACGAGAAATTGGAACTGTGAGTTCGAATCCCACCAAGCCACTTCCAGGGCCCTGAACACGTTCAGACCATCGAGCTTTTTTTTTTTTTTTTTTTTTTGCTTTCTAGAAGCCACCAGAGCAGAGCAGTGGGTGCTCCGGGGCAGCACTGCTCAGCCCGGACCAAGGCCCTGCTGCTTGAGAAGCCAGCCCAGCCCGTAAATGTGTGCGGGGGACGGACGCTTGCCACAATTTAGAGTCAACAATTTTTTTTTCTTCTCTTTCAAAGCTACAGCAGGCGTGGATTCAGGACCCAGAGCATGTAGTCGTTTGTAACACATTTGGAACGACTGCGAGAAATGAGAAGCAACATGCAGCAAATTAATAAGGAAAAGATTATTCCATCTGGGGAGCTGGGCTCTGCACCTGCCAACACGGCCCTCGCTCCGTGAAACGGAGCTATATTGGTCACAAATTAAATAAGCTTCCTGAGTTAATCAGCTCTTGCCGTCCAGCTGAGGAGGGCGAGGCTCACCCAGCCGAGGGACCGGCTCCTAGGCGCCGGCGGCTTCTCTGGGGCAAACCTCCGCCGGTTGCAGGAGCCGTTTGCCAGAGCCGGGCCTGGAGAGGGATGGTTCGCCCCCCAGCCTCCCCGTGTGTGCGCGTGTGTGTGCGCGTGTGCATGTGTGTGCGTGTGCATGTGCGTGTGCATGTGTGCACGTGTGAATGCGCATGTGGGCATGTGCGTGTGTGCATGTGTGCACGTGTGTGTGCATGTGCATGTGTGCACGTGTGCATGTGCGTGTGCATGTGTGTGCGTGTGCATGTGTGCACGTGTGCACGTGTGAATGTGCGTGTGCATGTGTGTGCGTGTGCATGTGCGTGTGCATGTGTGCACGTGTGAATGCGCATGTGGGCATGTGCGTGTGTGCATGTGTGCTTGTGCGCACGTGTGTGTGCATGTGCATGTGTGCACGTGTGCATGTGCATGTGTGTGCGTGTGCATGTGCGTGTGTGCACGTGTACACGTGTGAATGTGCGTGTGCATGTGTGTGCGTGTGCATGTGCGTGTGCATGTGTGCACGTGTGAATGTGCATGTGGGCATGTGCGTGTGTGCATGTGTGCTTGTGCGCACGTGTGTGCATGTGCGTGTGCATGTGTGCACGTGTGAATGTGCATGTGTGTGCATGTGTGTGCATGTGCGTGTGCGTATGTGCACTCTCCTGCACGTCGTGGACACCCAGGCAGCCCCGGAACCTTCCCTGCTTGCGGGCTGGGGTGGAGGCGCCCGAATCCGTCGCCCATCTACGGGCAACGTGGAAACCCAGGTTGGGGCGCACGTGCTGGGACCAGGGGTGCCGGTGGCTCAGGTCGCCCCGGCCAAGCCGCCCGCGGCTCCGAACCTGCGGGGCCCCCTCGTCCGCCGACCCGAGGGTCCTGCAGGGAGATCCCGGCCCCGCGGGCCTGTCCTCCTGCCCCCCCTTCTTCATCCCTTGCGGTGCGCAGGGAGCGCAGAGGTGGGGGCGCGCGGCCCGGGGGACACCCCGTCTTCACCCGCGCGCCCCCCGTCCTCGCGCGCCTGCCACGCGCTGCAGGAGCCGCCCCGCCCAGGCCGCCTTGGCCGCCGAGCCCTGCCGAGCCCCCGCCCCGCCGAGCCCCTGCCCTGCGGAGCCTCCGCCCCGCCGAGCCCCTGCCCCGCGGAGCCCCTGCCCTGCCGAGCCGGTGCAGGCCTCGGGGCAGTCGTTGGGGAAAGGCCCGTGGGGAGGCCCGGCCTTCGCGGATGCCAGCGCGAGGCCCTGTGCGCACCCCTCCCCGCCCCTCCCCGCCGCGCCCTGCCCCCGCAGCCCCCGGTCCCCCCCCCGCACCCCCGCAGCTCCCCCCCCGCACCCCCGCAGCTGCCAGCTCCCTCGCCCCGCCCCGCGCTCCCCCCACCCCCCTCCCCTGATCCGGGGAATGGGCCGGTGCTCACGCCAGCCCCCAGCTTTGGCTTGTTCCGCGCCCGGGACCCTCTGTGCCACCTGCACGTGCCGTGGCTCCGTGGGCTTCGGCTCCCTCCCGGGCGGGTGGGCGGGGGTCGCCTCCTCACCTCCCAGCATCCGGGTGGGTAGCAGTGTAGACTCCGCAGCCTGACTGGGGGGGCTGGACCCGGCTCTGCCCTATAGGGCTGTGTGGGTGCGGCCTAGTTCCTGACGGCCTCTGTGCCCGGTGTCCTTCTTCTTAAAAGACGAGTAAAAATACTACCACCTGCCTCGGGCCCTTGGCGACAATCAAGTGAGTGCACACAGGGCACTGGGAACAGGGATGGAGCAAGGAAACGCCTCAGGAAGGTTCTACAAACCCGTATTCTACTGACCGAGGATGAACTGGGCTCACCTGGCATGGATGGCAGAGATTCTTCTCCATCCAACATTCTCTGGCTCTTAGAGGGGATCCCATTTCATGTGTGTTCATTGCGCCCAGGGCACTCTGTGTCTTCTGGAAGACTCCCAGAGGCGGCCCCTGTTGACCCACCGGCCGGGCTCTGGCTCTTACCCCATGGCCAGGACACACACTCAGGCAAGTGGAGGAGACGCGCCACAATAAAAGGCATTTTTCTGGGCCGTGAAATCCAAACGAAGCCCGTTATCCTTAAGTGTCGGTGCAGCTGAAGCAGGGCCGCAGCCAGGGCGCAGCGCATGAACTCACACAGTGGGAAAGGGAAACCAGGAGCCACAGCCACGGCTCTAAAAATAGCCAGGCCCTCAGGAGGAGGGGGGACCCCTCACCCTTGGGCCCTGCGCACCCCACCACTGCACCCTGAGGATGAGGAGGGCTCGCCCGGGGCCAGCAGGGTTCCACGCACCCCACGCCCATCTAGGTGGCTGTCCCAGTACCCACATGTAGGGGGGAAGGAGGGGCACAGGGGGGGCCCAGGGGCTGCCCAGAATCCTCGCAGTGTGGCCTTGCTGACGGCTGCAGAGGTGAAGAAGTGTGAAGAACATTCGGGAAAAACAGAAACAAAAGAAATGGCAAGCAGCTCCGTGTCTGAGGAGACTTGGGCTTTCATGGAAAAGGGAGAGCGCCAGTGCTGCTCTTAGTGTTTGGCTTTGCTCTCTTAAGGGTTAACGCGCACAGAGGCTCATGTTGCAGGGAGGCCCGTCCAAAAGGGGACGCGACACCGCTCTGCGCTAAATAATCCCAGGGCAGGGTTTCTCGACTTTGTGCCAGCTGTTTCCAATACCTGGAAACGGGGCAGCTGTCACCCCCTTCAACCTCGTGGCAGATCGGGAGGTTTTCCTGTGTGTTGCCTGGATTGGGCAGACAGAATGTTCTGGAACCACTTGCTAAACTCAGGAATGCCCAATCCCCCCTCCAGGTCAAAAATGTATGAAGTTACTCTGTGTTTGCAATTGCCAGAGGAGAGAGGGCCGGGGCCCGGCCCTGCTGGGTCTGCAGCGGTCTTGGACCACAAGCTGCAGAGGTAGCAGGGGTAGCAGGGGTAGCAGGTCCACCCCGCCCCTTCCGAGGACGGCAGGCGTCACTAGTAAGTCCTTGCTGAGCTCGGTTTCAGCCTTAGAATGGTTAGAACTGTGCTTCGTGTCATCACCGCCAGTTGAATGTGACTGACCCAAAGCACGACCCCACCTGCCGCCCCGGTTTCCCCAGGTTCTCCAGAATACATCCCATCGGTAGGGGAATACACCGGGCAGCAAAGTGCCGAGGCCTGCGTGTGCCCATCAGGTCGGAGCAGGACTGGGGGCCGAGAGGGTGAAGAATGTTCTGCAGACAAGTCCGTAGGCACTGACACTGTCGGCTTTGGACACGTGACCCGGACGTGAGAAGCCCAGTAAGGGGTGATCACGACTCCAGGAAGTGGTGGGACGCAAGGAACAGGGTTTGGCAATAGGCAGTAATCTTACAGTCCTGAGGGATGTTGTGCGGGACGCCGAGCTATCTGAAACATGTCAACCACGAGACACGAGTGACTGAGGAGCTAAGGGAACCAACAGCACACAAGCCTAAATAACTTGCCCGAGGTCACACAGCAATAAATGTGAAATTCAGATCGGAAGCCACATCTACATGAGCCCAAGGTCCTCAATTTTCAAAAAAACCCCAGCCTTGTTTTATTTTCTTTCATCGATCACATGCAACCTACAAATCTTAGTGCATTTACTGCTGCCTCTATGTTAACAACCCCTGGCATTCTCAGCACAGCCCTGTATTTCCTGGCCTTCTTCGCGCGCGCCCAGCTTTATTGAGATAGAATTGACCCGTAACATTGTGGAAGCCTAAGAGGTACAGTGTGACGATGCGAGACACAGGTATCGCCAGTGATCACCGCCGCCGCCTTAGCTGACCCCCTCTCCTAATTACCGCCTCGTCTTTGTGGTAGGAACAGTAAAGAGCTACCTCTCAGCGACTGTGAGGTGCCCAGCACAGCGTCGCTAACCGCAGCCACCGCGCTGTACATTAGACTTCCCAGGACGTTCTCACCCCTTTGCTGGAAGTTTGTGCTCTTTAACCAACATTTCTGCTCCCCCAGCACCCCCCGCCCCCCTGTAGCCACCATCCTAGTCTCTAGTTCTAGGAGTTCAGATTTTTTAGGTTCCACCTGTAAGTGAGAACATACAGTACATGTGTTTCTCTGTCTGACTTACTGCACTTAGCAAAATACCCTCAAAGTCACGGCACGAACGCCAAGGCCCCTTGTCTGAACCACGAGACCAGTAGCTCTCGATCTCTATACGCCTGAATTACTTAGGGAATTTTTTAAAAAACTGAGCTATGCCAGCCCCCGCCCTGGAGGGGTTAAGTCAGACTCTCTGGGCATGGGGCCCAGGCACAGGGATGTCTTAAAGCCCCCTAGTAGTTCCGTTGGGTGGCCAGTGTGGACCCACCGCCCGCACGGGAGAGGTGTCAGCTGCTGCAGGAGGGCTGAGCCCGCGGACAAGGGGCGAGTGGCCCAGGGGCGTGGAGGATGGAGCTCACAGGCCGGGAGGTGGGCAGGTCGTTGCCTGTCCCACCTCCAGGGAGCCTGCCCGAGCCAGCGACAGACTCCGACACGTCATTTCACTCAAGCTTTGCTTGTCCCGCTGGACTCCAAAGAGCCTCATAAAGTTCGAGCAGAGAAGAAAGCCAGTGGTCCCCGCCGACTGTTTGGAACGCCTTCCGCTTCCACAGGTGGCCGTCGGATTAGCCTTCGGCCTCGCTCCTTAGCCTTCGGCTGCTTCTGATGCTTTCGCCTCTCCCCACCCACCGCAAGCTGCCGAGGGGTCCGTTCTGACTGACACCCGGTGGCGGCTTGTCGGTGTCTCGGGCCCCTCCTGGAGGGCTCCTGTCAGCAGCAAGGCAGGACGTGCCCGGCTGGGGCAGGCCGCGGGGCTAATGGGCAAATGGCCCGTGTCGGCAGGCAGCAGGTGCTCCTGCCCGGTCAGCTGCTTGGAGCGCGAGCTGGCGAGTGCCTGGCCTTCCCCCTGGTTTCTAGGCCACAGACCGGAGTCCCAGCAAGCCCCAGGCTGTGGGACCAGAGGCTATTTCGGGCAGTCCTCTATCCAATGGCAAGTTAGGGGTGATGTCACCTGAAACCGCCAGGGAGCATCCGGTTTCACCCCCATCTAGACACGAACCGCGAGGAAATGGAAGCGAGGGCAGGGAGGCCAAAATGCGGGAGCCACAATGTCCCTGTCTGTATTTCTGTGTCATCTCTTCTCATGCTTTCCTCTCACTTTCAGCCCGTGTCCCCACCACTGCAGGTCGGGTCTACACCAGCTCTCACCTGGACTCTCGCCGCGCCCCTGGGGAGCTCCCCACCTCCAGTCCGGCCCCCTACCCCCATGTACCCTCCCGTACAGGCTCCGGGGAAATAAGGAGCGTGAAAGTGCTTTGTGCCCAACCATAGGAATCCCCAGGCCCACCTGCACACCCAGGTACCGCCCGGCAGGAACCGGGGTCGCAGCCCTTACTCGGGGTGAAGACTCGGGACTGCAGCCTGGGCTTCTGCGAAAGGGTGAAGTGGCCACACCGAGAGCAGTGGTTTGGGGCAGTGGCTGGGAAGGTGTGTCCACCGCGCTGGAGCCCCAACAGGTGCCCTGCAGGCCTTCGGGGGCCCTGTGGGCGGTGCCGCGCCCTGCCACTACGGCCACCCCGACTACAGGCAGGGAGGGACCCGGCGGTGCCCATCTCAGAACTGAGGATGAGTGGGGCCGGCCCACCTGCCCACCTCCCTTGGGTGCGCACGGCGGGCCCCCGCTGCACCCTGCTGACACACACGTGGACGGTCCCCGCTGGACGGGCAGCCGGGTGACCGTGTGGAGGGCACCCCCCACCCCGGACACGAGGCAGGGCTCACCACTGCTGCCAGAGCCGAAACCGGTCACGCTGGCCTGTGGGGCCTCCTGGGATGCAGCCTTAGATCATCTTCCTGCTTCAGTGTCCGGACAACTGTCGCCACTCCCCACACGCTGGGCTTGCGGTCCCCCCTCCTGTTCCTGGGGTACTCCTCATCCTCGTGCCCCTGCACCCTTATGCTCACGGCAGGCCTGCCTAGCCGCTCGGCTGTAGGGAGGCCTCATAGAACCCAGACGCCCGGTGAAATAGGAGTTTCAGGTAACTCCTGAGTGACTGTGTGACACAGATGCAGCCAGACACGTCGGGGGACACGCTCACATTAAGAAATGATCTGTGTTCATTTCAGTTCAGATTTAACTCTGTTTTGTAGAGTCTATAACTTTAGTCAACAAACCCGACTACGCTCCTCCTACGATGCTACCAGACACCCTCTGGGTTTACTCTGCCCGTGTCAAAGTGGGGTTCAGTGCTCCTCCGTGTTTTCCGTACCAAACCGTTGGTAAACAATGGGTAGTTCACTGAGGGTTTCTTAGTAAATATGGAAGCTGGGGTTTACATTTCATAATACCTACCATTTTATCTAAAAAAAAAAAAAAGTGAAAATGATCTCATGAGCCTTGTTCTTGGTCAAAAAAGTCCTCAAGTATTCTTTCGACCTCTTTCCTCTGTAGCGTCCCGCCAGCTCCCACTCTTTAATGTGCAGAGAAGCTTCCATTTTCCCCACCAGGGCAGCAGGCCCAGGCTCCTTTGCACGCTACGGTGGACCCACCAAAGCAACTTTCTAATTAGCCATGGCCCTCCATACAAAGGCATCGTCTCCTAAGAAGATTAAAAAATTGTCCCCCCATTTATGGAATCTTCAAGGTTCGATTCCCTGCCCAGGAGGACGGAGTCGCTCCTTTCCCAGCTGGGAGTCACTTGTGCAGGGGACGAAGCCCCTGGCTTTACCCCACGCCGCGCTAGGACCATGGATGCTCCATTCACGCCCGCGCCCACCACAGCGTGCCTAGCTAAGTCCGCGAGGAGCATCGATTAAATAGGACGACCCAGTGTAATGCCGCATTTTAAATGCATTTAGCTCCACGTGGCTGTAACAAAGTTAGCGGGAGCTCACGGAACCAATCCCGGTGGCCAGGTAGAGCGGCTGGACAGGCCAAGCGAGTGATCCTCCTCCCATCCGCATGCTGGACAGCTGAGGGGTTTCCTTACAAACATCATCACGTCAAGCCACCATCCCCGGTCAAGTGAGCTAGAAGCTTCGGCATTCGGGCACCCACATTGTTTTCAAAGCTCCCAGGTGATTGTACTGAGCAGCAAAATGATGGGTGGTTGCTCGAGAGGTGGCCCTGACGTGCACCTCTGGTTCTAATGCACGACACGGAAGAGACAAGAGGATGTAAAATGGGAGAGTTACGGTTTTCTTTTTGTTTCTTTCCGCCCCCTTTGTGCTTCCTAGTTTCCTAGAGCTTTTACACACGCACGGACACATGCCACACCCGCAAGAGTCTGGCCATCGAGCCTTGGCTGTGTGTTCCCCTTGTGAGCACGAGGAGCGAGGCGGCTCTAGAAGTGCAGCTATGGGAACTGCAGTCCTGGATTTGGCTGGGTCGGGCCTCGCTCTACCAGCTGCCGTGGCTAGTACCACTCTTTTGGGTTCTGGTTTCACCAAGGAGTCAGACACTGTGATACACTTTGGATTTGAAAGGACAAGAAAAACCTGCTAACGCAGAATTGGCCAGCCCTCCACACCTCCCCGCCGCCACGCACTGACCTGAACTAAGCAGAGAGAAACCAAGGCAATGGCTTCCTTTTGGTTTGGCTACACTCCACTTGACGCTCTTCCAGGCCTTGCGAAGCAGAATTCCTTTCAGTGCATGTGGCTGTAAAGAGATGGATTCTTGAGGTGGACTCTGAAAAGTGGGGATGAGCATGAGCAGAGGGAAAACGTGGGCCCGGGAGTCAGCAGACTGGAATCCCTGGCCTTGCGCTGCCCTCCTGCTATGTGACCTGGGCGTCCCCCTTACTTCTTTCAGCCTTGGCCGTGTCCTCTGCAAAAGGAGGACCCTGAATTCAACGATCCTAAGAGCCCTTCCAGGTCGAAGTGCTCCATGGATCCTAAGTCCTGAAGCGGTACGTGAGAGGTCCATGGAGACTCTGGGAATCACCCTTAGGAAACAAAACTCTTGCCCCAAGCCCTGCCTGCACACGTGCTCTGTGCACTGAAATGTCCACCTTGGACTGGCTCCGTGTTCTTGAGAAAGTTGTTCTTCCTCTCTGGGTCCTATTCTCGTCAGCTGCGATCTGATGTTCAAGCACATTCTATCTACCATCCCTTTCAGCTCTGCCATTTTAGGGACATTGGGCGCCCTGGTGGCTGAGGGTTTACGTCACCTCGAATGTAGTACTGGAATGTAGGACACCATCTAGAACACGAAGGAGAGACCAGAATCAAAGACCGAGAAGACACCAGTGGTTCAGGAACCTAGTTGTGAACCAAGCTCAAATGCAAGTAGAAGGAAGGAAGGGAAACAAGAAGGCAAGGAGGAGCCAAAGAATTCACAAATAAAATCTAAAGCCTGGATATATTTTGTTCAGTCAGGGGGAGATACCTATAATTGCATTTCAACTTAGATATGGAAATTATGTCATACCTCAGAAAGGAAGCTCTTCAAATGAACAAGCATGGTGCTTGCAAAATCAGCTCCCTTTGTGGTTTAAAAAAAAAAAACAAAACTTTTTATTCTGGTAAACTAGAACTTTTTCAGAAAAAAACTAATCAAATATGCCCATGTTTTCCCAATTTTTACTAATAAATAATCACCATGTCTCAAAGGCTTAAGTCTTATTTGAAATTTTTGTTCTTTTTCCATTTGGTCTTTTTATTTTTGTAATTTTTTAAAAGATTTTATTTATTTACTCATGAGAGACACACAGAGAGAGAGAGAGACAGAGACAGAGACAGAGACACAGGCAGAGAGAGAAGCAGGCTCCCTGCGGGAAGCCCAATGCGGGACTCGATCCCAGGACACGGGGTCACGCCCTGGGCCCAAGGCAGATGCTCAGTCGCTGAGCCCCCCCAGGGGCCCCAATAAATAAGCCCTTTAAAAAAATGTAATTCTTTATGGAGCCTAGCACACTGTTGGCATGAAGTAGATGCTCAGGAAATAATCATTTGAAGAAAGCCATCCAATATTTAACTTGAAGAACTTGACCTAGTCAGGTGCACTTTTGCTGTCCTGGGACGAGCTACCTGAACGGCACACTTCTGGTTCTGGTGCGCTGACACGCGCACGTGGCGAGCCTACGCCCTTTCTGCTTCCCCTCCACTGCCTCATGCCTACCAGCTCCGTCGGGAAGCCTGGGAGACGCGGCGCTGGCCCTGGAAGAAGGGACTGCATTGTAAAAATTGTTCTCTTTCCAAGGAAATGTCGATAACACTGAAGACATCAAAATGTTTCGGAGGGAGGATAAAGACATAAAAGAATTACTGTTTCACTGTGTGATCTTAGGTCATTTCTGGTCTCCCAGACGCAGTCTTCTCATCTCCCCAGGGGCAGGGCTGAACGCAGTTCGTGATTCCACGTTCTTAGACGGTTCTTTCTTCCCCGGATACCTCAATATGTGCCGTAAGGAAGCCGGGATGCAGAGATGTAGACCTTATCCCTATATCCCTTATCCCATGTAGATGTATCCCTATATGGGATATATTTGCCAAACGCAAAAAACAAAACCGAAGTAAAGGCATTTTTCCTTATAGAATTATTATTTCCATTATGACTCATGAATTTGCGTGGCATTAGCCGCAAGGCCACCCCCTGTGAATGTGATGCCTTTGCGCTCACACGGGGCTTTTTGAGATGTTTCAAAGGCTTTCACCCTCATCGTTGAGGGATCCCCGACTCCTGAAAAGCATCGCAGCAAAAACAAGAAAGACAGATGCGTGGAAAGCCTGCATCCCATGTGCATCCCGAACATGTAGGAGGCACCCATCATTTTTCTAGGTTCGGTAAAGAAACTTAAAACACATGCCCCAGACTGCATCCCCGTGCCCCCTGGGAGAGAAGACGTGCAGACGTACACACAGCCACGCACCAGGAGGACAAACGTCCTGTGCAAAGACTGGTTTGCCTAAAACATCCTGGGGACCAGGCAATGGGCCAAAAGTTCATTCTAGGATTTTTCCGCCTCAATAATAATAATCCTTTCCAAGTGTGTGGTGCCTTAGAGTTTCCAGAACCTCTCACATGCATTTCTTAATTTAATCCTTGGGACGGACTCACGTCACCCCACCTCCACCTCCGCGGCCGCAGGTCTCTCGCCTCAGCTTACAGACGGAAACTGTAATTCAGAACCAGAGAAGGCTTGCCGAGGGCAAGAAATAAGTATGATGCTGACACCAGAGTCGGGTCTTCTGACTCCAAATCCTGCTTTCTCGTCACCTTTCAGACTGTTTATCTGAGGTTTCATGGCGATGAGGGGCTGGCTGGAGAAGTCTGGAGGCTTCGGTGACAGTCCCGGAGAGCAAGAACCGATGGCCGGGAGGGGAGAGGCCAGGTGCCTGCAGGAAAGGAAGCCGCGTGTAGCCGCCCAGCCCAAGCCGGTTGGATTGGGAAAGCGCTTCTATCTCCAGGTATAGGGGAGGGAACTCAGGCGCAGAGTGATTAGTCCGAAACACACAGCCCAGGGGCTCCTGGGGGGCTCGGGGTGGAGCGTCTGCCTTCGGCCCAGGGTGTGACTCCGGGGTCCTGGATCGAGTCCTGCATGGGCTCCCTGCATGGAGCCTGCTTCTCCCTCTGCCTGGGTCTCTGCCTCTCTCTGTCTCTGTGTCTCTCATGAATGAATAAATAAAACCTTAAAAAAAAAAGGAAAAAAACCCCAAAGCACATAGCTAATGGCAACCTGAAGATCTGAAACTCGGTGGGCCTGACTCTGAAGCACCGGGGAGACGGGGCTGAGGCCCAGGCTGAGACGACGCCCGTGCCAGCTGCGTCCACCTGCGCGCCGGTGGGTGTGCTCGGAGTACCTGGCGCTGCCATTCTGCGCCCTCCTGGACGGGCACAGGTGGGTGCCGCATGTCGGGGCAGGGCCGTGACCCAGCGCGCCAACAGGGTAAGGGCTGCGGTGCTGCAGGGCCCTGTCCGCGGGCCGCCTCCCCCGCAGGGGCGCCGGGCCTGGAGGGGTGCGGGTGATGGGCACGGGGGTCAGCGCACAGGTGGGCTGGGCACGGAGGGGCGCAGGTGATGGATATGGGGTCAGCGCGCAGGTGGGCCTGGCACCTAGGGGCGCGGGTGATGGACATGGGGGTCAGCGCAGCTCGCGGTGCCAACAGCCGGGTGTCCGGCGCAGCCGGGGAAGGAGCTGGGCAGTGCTGCGCACACACCTGGAGGGGTCGGGAGACAGGTGCGCCCTGCTTCCTCGCCAGCACCGCGTCCCTGCGCCCCCCCCACCCCGCTGCACACATGGGGGGGGTCCCCGAGGCCCCGGAGCCCAGGTGGCACAGGACCCCAAAGGGCCACATGTCCTTGGACCCTCGGGGCGGCTTCTGCAGGGATGAAGGACAAGGCCCCCCAAGAGAAGCAGGCGAGGGCGGGACCCCAGCCTTCCCCTCTCCTCAGGAAACAGGTGCAAAGGGTCCAAGGATCTTTGGTTTCCCCCTAAAGAGAAGGCTCTCCTGAGGGAGAGGAGATGACGAGCCTCGTGTTGTTCCTCAGGGTCCCTAGAGGGGGGTTGGTTTCCCACCCAGGGTCCGGGGGGCCCGGCAGTCCCCGGGGGTGACACCTCCTCCGCGCCCATCACCTGCACTGGCCTCGGGTGCTGAGAGCACCCAGCCCGGGACATCCGGCCCGCTGAGGGAGGGCCACAGGGCCTGGGGCTCTCCTGGGTGGCCCATCGGGCGCGGGGACATGGTCCTCTAGGCCAGCAGGCTGAGGGATGCTCTCCCAAGCTGTCGGGGATGGATGCACTTTGACATCATCTCCTGCGCGGCCCAAGCGCAAACGCGAAACAGCATCTTGGGAGGCAGGTGGAGGAGGAGATGTCACCGAGAGAGAGAGAGAGAGAGAGAGAGAGAGAGAGAGAGAGAGACACGGCCGCAAACAAGTGCGGACGGAGGTCCCTTGAGAGGCACTGGCGTCAGAGAAGGGAACACATCACAGTGAGGTCGTGGCCTGGGTGGATTAAGAAGCTATCAAATTCACGAAGAACATGATAGTCAAACGAATCCTGGCCCAGCCGAGGGAGAACACTTCCAAGGACTTTATCTTCACTAATCAGATAATTTTAAAATCATCTTTGGCTGGCACGGCAGGCGCAATGGAAAGAGAGGATCCCCATGTGTCAGACGCCTACTGGATTCCGCGCATGAAGGTCACACGTATCTGTAGCTGTGGCACGAGGCGCAGGGCACTGAACCACCCCGAGACTCGATTTGCATCCCTAACACGAGAATGGTGATGTGCGCGTCTTGTAGGATTATTACAGGAAATAAAGCCAAGTATACGAAAGCCCCTGCTACTGGGCCGGGGACACATTAAGTAGTCGATAAATCATCACCATCAATAAATAAATAAATAAATAAATAAATAATCATCACCATCGTTATCTTATTATCTCTGATTCCTCCTAACAGCCCAGGGCTATTATCTACACTTCCTGATGAGAACTTAAGTGCACAGAGGTTACTAGTCCAAATTGCTTGCCTAAATTCTTCCAGCTAATAAGAAATTCCAGTTTAGGTTTATTTTCAATTTTTTTTTCCTACAAAGTTCTTTTTTCTTATTTAGTGACACGAGCACGTTGATTTTCTAAATTTTTCTAACCAGAGTCTTTTTTTTTTTCCTAATCTCTTGAACCAAAATTGAACGAGGCCATATTTTATACCCCACAAAACCTTCCCGAGGCCCTCGGTTCGTTGCCAGTGCTTTCCTCTATCACCCCAAACAGTTCTGTGATCTGACATCTGGGACCAAGCCCTCTCCTGTCGGTGGCCCCTCTGCTCGGGATCTTGGTTTTGGGGTGTCTGTTCCAGGCCAAGTCGCTCACACACCATTTAGCGGCCGTCGGACACATGATGCCTTCCTAGCTGGGTCTGCACCCTGCACTGGGTTCCTCCTACTTTTTTGCTACTCTCACTCCTTTCCTGAAACTCTGTCCCCTGTTTGTCCGTTGTGTTTCTGACATCCCACATCCTGACATCTGATGATGTTTTGACCTCTGATTTGGCTTCTCCGACCTCTGTTCAGTGTGGCTTTAACGTAGCTCTTAGGTCCCTTTCTTTTTTTTTTTTTTCCCTTGGGTCCCTTTCTTGAAACCAGCTTGTGGAAACCAACTCATGAGAGCAGGCCAGGGCCCACAGGGCGGGAAGTGGAGAACTATGCTGCTGTTTGCAAATAAGCCTGAGTGTTTAATACTCATTAATTACTTGGTCAACCCAGTCAATTCACTTCTAGGCATCAATGATAAAAAAAAATAATAGAAAGGCACGCACATATGTAAACAGTATTACAAGCATTGCTTGTACACAACACTGGAGTTTGAGGACCCATCGATGCAGCAATACCCGATGTCATCGAATAAAATAAAGTTAATCTAGAAAGACAGTCAAGCTGCAATAAGTGAAAAACTAAGTTACAGCTGCATGTGTAAAGTCTAATCCCCTTTTGGTTCAAAAAGCCACAGCTTATATGTACATAGATATTTGACTTTGTCAGCAAAAGAAAATTCTGAGAAGAAACTCTCCAAGCAGCAACAGTGTGTTGCGGCTTAATTTTTAGAATATTAACTTTCATTTATCCTCCCCATGTTTCTTCCTTTCCTCCATTGTAAGCAGATGGTCAGGGCTTTTGGGGGCCTCTTGCCACCAGGAAAGTTTTGTTACAGGGCCAGAAACCAAAGTTGTCTGTAAGACACTTCTGATCCTGGTTCTGGAATTTTATAAAACCCAAACCTATGGAAGAGACTCTATTTGGTATCTTGGAGGAGGAGGAGAGGAAAGGGAAGGCCTTTGAAATGGAAATGGATAGAAGTCTGTGATCCTGGAGTACTCCCAGGAAGAGGAAGACCTCAGATGAACTGGCCTAGGGAGCTCAGAAATCTAAAGTCTCACAAAAAGATTTTTCCTGGCTTAAAAGGAGGCCTCGGAGGAGCAAGAACTGGAAGAGATCATGTGGTCTGAGACCATGAACGTCTCAGCAGTAAACAGTCTACATCCAATGGTCGAGGAGTCCCCAGGACTTGGTGCTACATAGAACCCTGGGACCTTTGCCCAACACCGAGGGTGGCAATAATGGTCGAGATTGAATTTCCAACAACCTGATAGGATGAGGGTGGCTCTAGACTGAGAACGGGATTTAATTTGTGTAAAATAAATAAAGTGCTATTTCTTTCACATCTGAGTTTATAAAATAAGATTCGTGTTCCCTACACATAATGGGACTGGAGAGTCAGGGGGCAACTTCACTTCTTGTGTGAATATCTTATAATTTCCAAGTGGTAGGATTATGGAGAGCTTTTCTCTTTCTTTTATTGCTGCCCCCTTCCTGTACTTTTCGAATACACCTGTTTCTAATGTTTATTAAGTCGCCTCACCCTCTCAGTCCGGTGGCAATCTCCGCAGAAGGACAGTCAATTGCACAACCATCATTCCTGGCCCTTAGACATAGGTCATCTGTATTCACTTAAACATCACCTGAGGAGCACCGGGGTGGCCCGGTGGGTCAAGCATCGGACTCTCAGTTCCAGCTCAGGCCCTGATCTCAGGGTCCTGGGCTGGAGCCCCTCGTCGGGCTCCACACTCAGGTCCGTCCGCTTAGGAATCCTCTCTCCTTCCCTGCTCTCGTCCTGCCCCTCCCTGCTGCTCTTTCTCTCTTTCTAAAATAGCTAAAGAAATCTTTTTATAAAAAAATCACGTGAAAGATCCACCTGGTCAAATGGTCTGTGACACTCACTTAAAGTGGAATGCTCCCTCCCTTGGGTGCTGAAGGCCTGCTTCTCTTGGACCCTGGGTGCTGAAGGCCTGCTTCTCTTGGACCCTGCATTCCTCTATTCTTGCAGAAACGAACCCCCATCTGCCACCTCTCCAACCATCTCCCGCCTCGAACTTCCCCCAAAACGTTTGTCACGTTGTGCACTTACCTTCACACTCCCTTTATTCTCCAGAGCTCCCTGATGAGCTTGTTTTACAATTTCTTTGGAGGACTTCCCTCTTAGGAAGGGAAAACGCCTCCAGGGGTTAGTCGGTGGGAGAGATGATGGCTGGGGGCGGCGGTACGGGTCTGAAGCGCTCTCTGCTGTCACTGCTGCAGGGACGTAACTGAAAGACGCAGTACCCTCAGCTAAGCCCCCTCCATGGAAGAAACAGCAAGAGGCGCTTTTGTCCCCATCAGTCCTCGGGTCCCATTAATCCCTCCGGTCAGAACCCGTCGCTCTCCAACATCCAGCCTCCCAGCTAGCAGGCCCAACTCTGCGTTGATCCCCGCAAGGCCAATCTCCAGACCTTTGTATAAGCTGGTTGCCTTCCGTGACAAACCACCTCCATCACGCTTCTGCCACCTTAATCCTGTCTCCTACTATGAAGCTCCCCCTACTTCCTCCTGGCAACGGTCACCTCTGAACGCGGATGTCTCACGAACACACCTGTATTAGTCAGGGTTCTCCAGAGGAACACAACCATATGTGTAAGTGTATGTGCAGGTATGTATTGTAAGGCAAGCTTGCATGTTGTGACTTCAATCTTGGGGCCCAAATCCACATCTTAAAACATATCTTTACAGCAAAATGTAGACTGGTATTGGATCAAGCGACTGCGCACCAAAGCCTGGACAAATTGGCACCTACAATTAACCATTACCATCTCTTCACTGTTACTCTATGTATTTAAATCGTGTCTCCACAGTAGGATTTTAAGCTATTGGAGAGCAGGGAACAGAATGGTGTCATGAGTTCAGGAAGGGAGGTGTCAATTGAAAGCCTCATATAGTAACCAGAATTGGAAATACTGAATCTCAGTCTTCCTTCCGAATGTCAGAATCTCAAATACATTTCCTGTGCCTGTGAACTCAACCATTCAGGGATAGAAAATGTGAATTCTCATTCTTTCTGCTACAGACGTCTGGATGCTTGCTGTGGAAACGGGGTTTCCACGGGAGTTTGGCTCTACGTGAAGAAAGGAGGCAGCTCTCAGCTAAGCCCAGACTTAGCAACTGTCGTAAAGGGTCAGTGGGGGTAGATTGTTGGAAGTTGTGACTGAATTGAAATCCATAATTATCCTTGGATTGCTTTAAGCCATGCTAGCCACGATGGAGAACACGCAGGGACAGCTGGTGAACTGGTCGACAGTAGGTCAAACATTAATTGGGTCGTTCTCGCTTTCTCGTCCTTCACTTCTCAATACACACACATACAGGCACACGCACACTCACTCACTGATCTGACTGAATTTTCGCCTAAATTAACTGAAGGTTGACCAACTAATTACAAGGTAAGTCTGAGAATCAATCTTTATGGGAGATTGGGAACTGAGTCAGAGAAAAGAATAGCCAAAGGGGAAGAAGAAGGGCAAACTTATCTGCCTCATAGCCTTGTTTCTTTTTTTTTTTTTTATTATTTTTTTATTTTTTATTTTTTTTCATAGCCTTGTTTCTGCTACCCTCCAGAATGAATCACAAATAACAGTAGCATTTCAAAAAAGGTCCCGACTGCAGTTGACAGTGTTCATACATACAACCCCATTTACAGAATGTCTCTGGTGTGGTAGGGTTGAAATCTTACTGTTCTTATCCTTTCCCTGCAACCTGTCATATCCTAGAGGGATGGGATATATAAAATTATATTTTAATATTTAATATAAAACACATACAAGTAGTACTTCATCTGCCTGTATCATGTTCCTAGAAGTATATTTAGAATTTTAAGCTGTTCCAACTATTACACATTTTGCCAAATTTTAGTTGTTGAGGGAGTTGTGTTTAAACATCTGTGGACTGCAGATGTTAAGCAGTGTGAAATAGACTTTTAAGATGCCAAAATGCAATTAAAATCATAATATTTTTCCTAGTAACACATCATGCTACACCAATGGAAATTCAAAAAGCTCACACTCCATGAACAATGGTAATAATTCTCTAAACAAATCGGCTGTGGCTCACGGCAGGGGAGAATTAACGTTTAACTAAATTATGTTACATTAGCAATGCCAGTTTGCCCAGTTCTTGAAGAGTTTTTTTTTTTTTCTTTCTCCAAACCAGGCAGTGGTCAGTAAAATGCAAGGAAAGACATCTTTTTTGGCTTGAAGGATAAAGATAATCGGAAGATGAACTTTTCCCCTACTTTTAGCCGGACCACTGAGCCAGTAGATGTCAGTACTTAAAACACAGAAAAGCCAACTCTTCTAATGTGGGGGTGCCTGACTTCTACCTGGGCTAAGATTCAGAGGAAGGTATGTGGAGCCTGGAACCTGGGTGTGCCTCAACCTGGGTGTTAAGCTCCACCTCCAATTGTGGAAGAAACACATCCACAACATAAGCAGAGAGGATTATTCTTCTGTGCTTCCCACCACCTGAAGCTGCCTTGTTTTGGTTGCTAAGTGGGAAGTAGGAGCATTACTGGAGCTTCTAGAAGGGAAGAGAGACACATCTCTTTAGGATGAGTTAAGCACTATCAACAGGCCAACAGGCCTCACTTTTCAAAATAGCTCTCGCTCCTGCCTGAAATTCTATTGCTAGAGTTTTCTTTAGGTTCAAAATCCTAAAAGCTCTACAATGTTCCTGAGTAGAACAACAGAGCCATTAGCAGTCAATGTCTCTCTTAAGTTCTCTCTCTCTCTCTCTCTCTTTTTTTTTTTCTATTTCAGTTTCAGGTCTAATTCTATCTGCATCCTAAAAATATGTTTCATATTTTCATGAGGACTGAACTTCCAGATATAATTGGTTCAACCACCTTAATTTGTTGACTAAATCGTTCAGAAATTGTTTTCTGGACAAAAGTGAATTCATCAAATTTGGTGACTCACTGTTTCTTATCTTAATCATTGATTGATTGAGCATCTGTTATGTGCCAAGCCCTACAGTAGCCCTTAGCCCTTGGGCAATAGGGATAAAGATTCATAATCCCTCTTTCTGGCACCCTGACAGTCTGATGAGGACACGAGCACATAACCGGACCATTACTATGTGGTGTGGTAAGTGATAGAGGAAGTAGGCATAGGGTGCTTTCGAGCACAGAGCCACAGCCAGCCTCATCCTGGCAGTGTATTGATGATAACATCCTTGGGTTTCCAAATACAGTATGTTGAAAAGTATAATGAGGAGGTGATAAATTAGTACAGCGTATTCATGTAAAGTTCTACTATGACTCTACACCTATGCCAAGTGTTTGGTTTGGGAATGAGTATTGGAGAAGAATAGAAGTTGGGAAGGAAGAAGACATCATCTCCTCCATCAGAGCGTTCACAATTTAATTGTAGGAAATAAGGTGGAACTATTAGGGATTTTTAAAAATCAAGGCAATCTACAAATTCACAAAGCATAAGCATCAATTTGTGTGGCAAACAATAAGTGATACAGGTAATGAGGAGAGGAAAGACATGATATATTTATAGAATGGTATGATCTCAGAAAGGTCCTCCCAGGGGGAGATGGACGTAAGTTGATACAGAGGGGCTGATCCAATTGATGCTGTTAAAGTGAGGGGCCCAAGCTATCTATACAGTGGGAGCAGCGGGGGCAGATGTCCACAGCTGGCAACGAGGGGGGACATTTTGTTGTGATATGGGTTTTACAAGGGTGGAAATAAGAGATTATGCAATAAGGATCTGAAATTTTGTGCAGGGTCTTTTACTCACTCAATATTGAGGGCCATGCACTGGGCTACATACTGCAGACACAGGTATTAATAAATTCCTGCCATCTTGAATCTTATAATCTAGTCCCAGAAAGACATTTAGATTTCTTGGCGTCTCACTGTCTTAGAGCCTATGCACCTTTCATGACATCCTTCAAATGCGATCCACTCAATGAAAGCTCCCCAATCTGTTCAGCTGACATACTTTGTAATGACAATGATACTAGCTAACATTATTAAGTACCTCCTGGATCACCGTACTGTACTAAACATGTTACATGGCTTATTCACAACAGTAGTTATCATCTAAGTGTTTCGATGCACCAGGCATATTTCTTGCAAAGATTACAGGATTCAATCCTTACAACAAACTTCAGAAGTACAATCTAGGACTATCCCCATTATCTATACAAGAAAAGTGAAACTCTGCAGGGTTAAATAATTTGCCCAAGGTCACCCTTAGCTTTTCAAGAAAGAGAGAGTATGCTTAGAGAATGAAATGGCCAACACTGTGGACCTCCCGATATGATAGAATGTGTGGCACATGGCACCACTTATGAAGTATGTTTGCCAAAAAAATTTGAATGTAGATCCAGTTAGTTCTTTAGATCTCACTTTCAGTTTATTGAAAACAGAAGGATGAAGAATCAAGATGAAAGACACCATAAAGAAGTGAAAGAAAAAATTAGGATTTGAGGATGTAGAGACTGCAGGTCAATACACGCTAGATGATAGATATGATAGATAGATAGATAGATAGATAGATAGATAGATAGATAGATAGACAGTAGAACTTGGTTTGGGTTGAGTTAATTTAATTTTTAAACTTTGTTTGGTTCCTGATTTGAGCAAGTTGATTTTAAAAAGACATTTTTAGTAAGTGGGATATTTGAATGCGAATGTGTGTGACTGCCTATTGGAAGATACTAAGCAAATATTCTTTTTTTAAAGAGTTATTTCTTTGAGAGAGAGAAAGAGTAAGGGGAGGGGCATGGGGAGAGGGAGAGGGAGAGAAGCAGACTCCCTGCTGAGTATGGGGCTCACAGCAGGGCTCCACCTGGGCTCAATGGGGCTTGACCTCACGACCCTGATTAACAACCTGAGTGGATATCAAGAGTCGGACACTCAACAGACTGAGCCCCCCAGGCACCCTGTTAGGGTACCAAGCAAATATTCTTAATTTTCTATTTTTTCCATATCAAAGCTGCAGGGAATAACAAAAATGACGTCAGCAAATACTTTTCCGGAAAATGATTTCTTAGACCAAATATGAAATTACTGCTACTTTTCCAAGGGGGAAATTTCTTAATTTCTTCTTTTCTTAATATTCACTTAATGTGCACAAGTGAATTAGGAAATCATAGGAGATCTGGGATTTGCTTAAAAATATTTAGCAACGGGCAGCCTGGGTGGCTCAGTGGTTTAGCGCCACCTTCAGCCCAGGGCGTGATCCTGGAGTCCCAGGATCAATTCCTACGTCGAGCTCCCTGCATGGAGCCTGCTTTTCCCTCTGCCTGTGTCTCTGCCTCTCTCTCTCTGCCTCTCATGAATAACAATTTTAAAAAATCTTAAAAAAAAATATTTAGCAACAATGAGGACATTAGAAAGGGATAAATGATGCCATCATGGCAAATATTGGCTGATTGTGGAAGCTGGTTGATTGTTATATAGGGAACCGTTATATTAGTCTCAATTTTTCTCTGTTTGAAAATTTTAAATATAAAAATTCATTTAAAACAATACATAGCTTAGGGATGCCTGGCTGGCTCAGTCGGTAGAGCAGACTTTTGATCTCAGGGTTGAGATTTCAAGCTGTATGTTGGATATAGAGATTACGCAAAATAAAATTTTTAAAAAGTCAAAAAATGCATGGCTTAAATAATCAACCAGGCTGAAAACGGAGGCTCCCGTACCACTGGGCCCAGTTCTGCCTGTAGTAGGTGCTCAGTAAGTACATGGAGTTATTGGAATTGGAGCATGGAAAACAGCTACGGTATGGACGGAAAATGCCTTTGCACTCTTCAATACAGTCACAGCAGTTGTGCGCCAAACAAGAAACCTCTCTTCTCTTTCTTCTCCGGAATGCTGCCTGTTGCTTTTTAAATGAAATATCCTCCTTTTCTCTTTGCCTTCAGGACTGCCCTTCATGTTCATTTGGATCAAAATTCACATGGATGAAATTTTAAATGTGGGCCTTGGCAGGGTGTTCACCTTGTGAGTCCGGCTTGCCTGATTACAGAAAGCTTTGCATGCAGGCTGGGACTCTGGCCTCGTCTCTGAAATTGCAAACAGCAGCCACATCTTCCACATGCACGTGATGAAATCAGTGCTTTAAGAAGATCAGTTTCCAGCTCCTCTTCCCAGGGCACCTCCAGGTCTGTCCTCCACGGCGTCGTTTCTCTTGCGGTGAGGTAAAAGCACTGCTAAATCGTGATTGTAGAGGAGTGGGGGCTGCAACAGGCAGAAAGACACTGCCCGTGCTAACCTCCTATTTTGAACATGACCAGACTATTTTTTCCATATCAAAGCTGCGGGGAATAACAAAAATGACGTCAGCAAATACTTTTCCGGAAAATGATTTCTTAGACCAAATATGAAACTACTGCTACTTTTCCAAGGGGGAATAAGACAGAGAACTCTGCGTGTTAGCATGGTTATAATAAGATATTTGTTTCTCAATTCCAGAAGCTGGCGATTGAACTCCCAGAAACGAACTGGCACCAATTCCCATGAATGAAATGACTATGAATCATTTCATTCTTGAAAATTAAACAAAGATGTGACTTAACAGGTGATGAGTTGGGTGGACGTGCAATATTTCCACAAACACTCAGCCACAATAGGTGCTCATATTATCGGTATGAACCAGAACTCTAAATGTTCCTGCATCTGAGCCTCATGAGAGAAAAAAACCTGAGTGTATCTGTTCGAACATGCTCCACAAATTATTTTTGTGGAGGTTCGTCTTTCAGTGTTTCGGATGAGGTGAGGCATAATTTTTGTAGTATGGAATGTCCCATGTAGCCTGGGCATCCTATTAGAAAAAGGTTTCTGCTTTTGAATAGTTCCCTCACCTAACTGAGAGATAAAGGGAAAGAAGACCAGAATTAACAGTCACTTCTTGATGCTTCTTCTACAATCCAGAATTCCACTCATCCATCACTTCGAGCAAGCGCTCCCGTACTGTGAAATACTATAACCACCAGCCACACATGACTATTTAAATCAAAATTAATTAAAATTAAAGATTCAGCTTCTTTTTGCACCAGCCACATCTCAAGTACTCAATAGCCACCCATGGCTAGCGCTACCATACTGAAGAGCCAAGATCCGGAACATTTCCATTGTTGCAAAGACAGTGAGGGGGCATTGACATGATTCCCATTTCCCTATTTTTTTCAAGTTAGAAGAACAGCATTTGTCCCTGTAGCCCTCATAGAAGGATATCGTAGGATCAATAAGAAAATACCTGAAATTAGTTCCTCCAAAATCCTATCTAAAACTGAAGACTCGGGATCCCTGGGTGGCGCAGCGGTTTGGCGCCTGACTTTGGCCCAGGGCGCGATCCTGGAGACCCGGGATCGAATCCCACGTTGGGCTCCCAGTGCATGGAGCCTGCTTCTCCCTCTGCCTCTGTCTCTGCCTCTCTCTCTCTCTCTGTGACTATCATAAATAAATACAAATTAAAAAAAAATAAAACTGAAGACTCAGTTGAAATAGTATAAGATTTTGACTAAATGGGTCCTGAAATACTCAATAAGAATGACCAAATTGAAAAATTTTGGAGTCTACTGGAATAGTTCACTGGACTTTTGATATGTGATAAAAAAAAATAGCATTTTGTTAGAGCTCATTTGAAACTAAGGGAATGGCCCCGTTTACCTAGATGCCTATATCTATATGTATCTATATGCCACTGACTGGAAAAACCCTCACATAAAGAAGATGTGCTTAGGCTTGTAAATCTAAGGAAATTATTTGGATGTACGGCTTGACCCAAAGTTAAAAATAATGTTAGATTAAGTAGTGCCTGTCAGCCAGTGAAGATTAGTGGGGAAAAAAAAAAGCATCACTGTGGGGGAAAAGCATTCATTCAGCAAAAAATGGAACATACACTAGTACCAGTCATTGTCTAGGCGCTTAGAGTATTTTAGGAGAAATAGCATTAAAAAGATAACCAAATTAATAATTAATTATAACTGAAGTAAGTGTCAAAAAGGAAGAGTAAAAATCCTATAAAATCATGTAACAGGAGGACCAAATCTACTACTGGAGCCAGAGATTTTCTTAAAGCCATGGTATACAGGGAGACACTTGAAGGATGAGTAGGATTTATCGAGGTCAAGAGTGGGGAAAGAACGTTTTGGGAGGAGAATATGTGCATCAAAATTGGAAACAGCATTGAACATTTGTTGTGTGGCAAGGTGTGGCAAGCAACAGATAGGAAGGTGTAACACAAGGCTGGTCCTACAAGGCTCATGCAGGACCTTATACACCATGATCAGTAAATAAACTAATCAATGAAATATACACTTGTAGAACTGCCGCTGTTGTTTGTATTCTAATGAACAGTTATAATACATAGTAAAAGGCATAGTTATGCAGAGGCACATAGTTTGGCATGTTACTTAGTTACCCAGATCTATGAAAAGGATTTTCAGATGGAGGGAAACGGTGTTTTCAAATTTGTGGAGGTAAGAATACAGCATTTTCTGGAAATAATTAAGGGCAAGGGCAAGAGAAAAAGTTAAATTGTAGACGAGGCCAGGTCGTTGACATTTTTAAATGACAGGATAAGGTGAATGAGCTTTATCTGTTATGCAGCAGAGAACCCTTGAAGATTTTCATTAGGGAAGGAGCAAAATGAGAACTTTATATTTAGGATGATCAATCAAGTGAGAGTGAACAGTTAGGGAGAGAAAAATTTAAATGGATATTAGGGTTTGAATTTGATGTTGTGGCCACAGGCAGGTTCTGTTAGAGTCTTGATGTGAGGAGAAAAACTTAAATTAAAAAAATCATTTAGTAGGTCGAAGAAAGGTGTTGGAACAATGAAGTAAGGGAGGGTTAAGAACGAGTGTGTTGGGGGAAGGGTTGGTTAAGGGGGGTGTATGAAGAGTCGGACTCTGAAAGCCAACGAGACAGAAGAGGACAAGCTCTTGATGCTTTTCCAGCCTCCACTTCCCTCTTCTCTCTTCAACAGCATCGACATTTTCCTTCGGAGAACGGCCCACACCTCAGCTTCAAGAAGCATCCAGCTCCTGCTTTTAGTAATTGGCTCAGGCCTACACAGGTGAAACCTGTTTGGGCCAGTAAGAGACAAGGAGGCATTTGCTGGGGCTTCTCTGGGAAAGAAGCTTCTTCATGGTTCTCTAAGAGGTAATAGTCTTCCTCCCCCTGAAGAGAGTAAGAAAGGATGTGGAGCCGAAGACAGCTGCAGCCTTTTTATGCAAGGATGGGGAACCAGGAGGAGAATGAGTCTGTCGGAGGCAGGGGAGCAGAGGCAAATGAGTCACCGAGAAGTGGGTCAGGACCTGATGACACTGAGAACCTCAACACTCCAGTTGCAGGAGCTAATAATTTTACTCTGCCCCCCCCTCCTTTTTTATGTGCTAGTTTGTGCCGGGATTTCTGTAGCTTGACACCACCCTAATGAGGCTAAACGATAAGGGAAACAAAAATGTGTTCATTTTTTTTTCATTTTTTAAAAATAGAGAATCTGTGAGAAATTATCACCAGGAAAGATTAATTTTATCTCAGCTATATGATGAGAACTGGCTTTATAATCAAAAGGATAGATTATAACCTATAAGTGATACAGTAGCACAGGGCGTTAAAACCAAAGATCCCATTTATAGCCATGTGCTGCTGCTTAATTTTTTTTTCCAGAATTGTTGGTTGCAATAAAGAACCATGACTAATAAGTTAAATTCAAAAATTTAAAGAAGAATATAAAAAAAATCACTGCTCTTAAATTCCCAGTCATTTTTGCACATTCACAAATTTATTTTCACAAAAATGAGATCCTATGGCATGTACCGTATTATAACCTGAGTTTTGCACATGACAATCTGTGATAGACTATATCCATGTCAATAAATGAAGATTTATGCCATCATATTTTTTTTAAGATTTTATTTATTTGAGAGAGAGTGAGCACAAGCTGGGGAAGGGGGGGCAGAAGCAGAGGGAGAAGCAGACTCCTTGCTGAGCAGGGAGCCCAACACAGGGCTCCATCCCAGGACCCCATGAGCTGAAGGCAGGTGCATAACTGACTGAGTCCCCCAAGTGCCCCAATTCACATTATCATCTTACTAGCAGTTTCACATACATGTTTCTACAAAGCATATTTTCTGAAAGTAAAGAGAAAAGATTCCATGCTAAAGTGTGTGCTCAGAGCCTGCCTCTGCCCCTTACATCTCAATGACTCTCTGGTTCCTCATTTCTCTTTTGCAGTTTAAATGAAATGCTGCCTCCACGGTCCTTAGGACAATGCCTGGCACAGGGTAACACTTGGTAATGAGGGTTACTATCATCATTTTTAATATACTGTGGCTGCAGGGGCCAAGGTGAGGACATACATATGAGATGTAAATGCAAAATAGAACTGAGGCCCTATTCGTACATGACAGAAATGAATCAATAAGAGAAGTAATAAGAAATAACCAAAATTATCATATTCCTTCATTACTAATTTCAAGGTCAAGTCATATTTACAGCACGCTCAATACAAAATTTGAGCAATGGGATTGTTGAAACAACGAACCCTTGAGCCCTTTATCTGATGCTTTCCCACTTTCTGCAAATTAGGATGAACAGAAACAAAAGAGTGGAGTTTATGGTCTTTATGAAAAAGTGCTTTTCTCTGTGTCCTTAGGCAAAATGCCTTCAATTGACACAGGCTCCATCTGCACTCCAGGCAAAACTGCACGTTCTTCTTTTTTTAAATGTGTGTCTTTAAAATACCATTTGGCACCCACCCTACAAAGCTTAAAAATTAGCTTTTGGAAAAAAAAAATCACCCAAAATGTTGCCTCGCGTGTAGAAGCAAGCAAATTGAATTCATGTAAATGATCCTTAAGAAATGTCTTTAAGTCTGTATTCCAACAACTGCATTTTTAAAAATACACATTGGTTTGCTTTTAAAATTAATCTCCTTATATTTTTCTTCCTCTTTTAGGAAAGAACCTGAATTATGCAAATATAGCTTGCATTAAAAACCCTAGTAAGTGGAAACCCCTATTTGCATCATGGAAAAATTAGGGAGTCATTATTTACTCTTCAGAATGATTTCCGAAAATAATTCAAAGTAAAATCCCTTTATTTAGAAAACTTACTAATAAAAAAATATATACAAAAAAAAAGGAAAACTTACCAAGGAAATTTAAAACATGATTTAAATATGATACAACTTTTCTGGAATTATTACTAGGTACAGCAACACAAAAATGCACATGAAAAAAGTTAATAAATCGTTCATTATACTCTCAGCAGTATATGTCAGTCTGTAAATATTTGGAACTAAGATGAGATTGCAATGTCTCTAGCACAAATGACCCTAGTGGTACAAGAAATTGCTCTTACCCAGTAGATGCTGGCAAATGGTAATAGTAGGAGTCATTTTTCATTTGGCTGAAGATCTTTCAAGGCAGAGACTATGTCTTACTCATATTTGTATTAGAGTTCTTTTCCCTATAATACGTTGAGTATTTGCATTCTAAAACTGCCATCTTGTGACCTAGTCAGTAAATAATTGGATTAACTAGCTGACTTTAGAAAAAATAAAGTAGGATCCCTACCACACTCTTTAATATTTAAAAATGAATTCCACATGGATCAAAGATTTAAACACAAAAAACCATAGGCTTCTATTTCAGCAACATGAGAGACTAGTCCTTGCAGACTTTTTCACGGTACAGAACATCTAAAAGTTTGAATTAAATTGTTAAAATATATTTTAATGCGTGGATGAGCTGTCAGGAAGTTAAAGGGAAATTTCAAAATCCTTGAGGCCAGAATCAACAGTACAAAGAAATAATCTAGTACAAAAATTACTTATTCCTGGAAGCCCAAAGCCTTGGTTTTATTGGGCCAGACCTTACATGCAAAGTTGGAAGTCATCAAAGCAGGATGAGAAAGGAAAGCAAAAATTCCAAAGAAGGAACCTCACGTTCGAAAGGTGAGGTCCTCATTAGATGAGAAATAAACTTGCAGCAAGAAGAAAGTGTTGGTCTATCTCAGACTTGACTCTAAATGGAGTTGGGAAGGAGAGAGTGTGGGAGGGAGGGACACCCCACCCCAAGTTCCTAACCACAGCCGCCCACTCACACTATTTGTGGGGAAGAATTAACAGTATATGTGGATGCTCCCAACAACACAAAAAATAACTTTAGTCAAAAAAAATGTAGTTCAAAGTGATAAAATGTAGTTATTGGACGACTTAATGACATTTTGCTTAAGTAAGGATTGGGAGACTACTAGTGAAATTGTATACCTACTTCACACCGTCCACAAAATATCAATTCCTGATGGATCGATGACATTGAGGAGGGCAAAATTTTAAAACCTTTAATAAAAAATATAGAGTATATTTTTCAACGTGAAATTAGGGAGGAGTTCTTAAACAAGGTATACAATGTGGAAGCCAGAAAAGGAAAGATTGATAAACTTGATCATTAAAATTAAGAACTGTTTAATCAAAAAATACCATAAAGAAAGGAAAATGACAACTCCTAAACAAAAATTATGATAAGCTTGGAAGGGAGACTTCCCATAACCACACAAAAGCCCTTTCTTCAGGCCAGTGTGGATCTATCCACCTGTGTTCCTCACATGGGGACATTCATTTGGCTATAACGCCACTATCTTCTTACCATCTTATTTAAGATATTGTCATCGGAGTCGCTGTAAGTGGAGCATATCTGGATTTCAAGAAACATTGTTCCGTTCTGGTCTGCCAGAATTCCTCAGGGAATTCTTCTGTGTGTTCATTCAGCTGCTTATTCATTCATTTATTCGTTTATTTTAATTAGCAAACATTCACTGGGCTTCTACTTTATGCTTAGCACAGCAGTAAGTCCCGAACATCCTCAAGAAAACTAGACTGGATTTTTTTTTTTAGACTGGATTTTAAAAACTAATGTATTCATTCGCTCAACAGCTATCTATTGAGCGACTATAATATATAGCAGGCACTGTTCTAAGCATCAAGACGTAGCAGGGGGTGAAATGAAAGAATTTCCTGTCCTTATGGAGTTCACCGTCTAGTGTTCTCTATTGATACCACATTAACATTAATATCTAAAGCTCTCTTCATCCTGCCTTATCTATTCACCCAAGAATTCCAATCCCTTGCATAACTCCCCCCACCATCATTGTGTTTCTGATGGTTGCCAACGGGGCATCATTCACCCCACAGTTCAGGACAGGCTGTCACTCACCACTGGCCTTTCCTCCACCATTCTGAGCCAACCACCAAGACGGATGGCTTTAATTGGTCCAAGCTCTGTTAATGCTATTATTAGAAACACAAATTTATATAACTCTAGTAGCTATTTAGCACGTGGTAGGCACTAAGTCCCTAACACGCATCATTTAATTCCATGAGATACTCTGTGTAGTCTTTAGCTTTGAAATATATCAGCACAGATAGTAATGAGTGTGTTTCAATCTACACCTTAGGGTAGTTAATTATCCTAGATAATTATCCTATTTAAAACCACTTTAGGAAGATTAATTAATATTCAAAGGACTCTACTCAGGAAAATACACTCCAAGGATGTCTGGTTAGCCTTTGAAAGACCCTATTCGAATTCCACATTCCAGAGGCAGTTACTACAAAACTACTTTGGTCTTTTAGCTGTCATGATCTCTGGTCAACCCCCAAAATTTATTAATTAGAATTAGCATAATGGATATTAGAAATCACTTTTGTTGGTGAAATGTGGAGTGTTCCAGATGCTGGATTGGCTACTAATATTATACAGGCACTCTCTCTCTCGCCGTTGCTAAAACAGAATATAAAAATCTAGTCCCTCAGTTGGCTCAGTAGGTTAAGCGTCCGACTCTTGATCTCAGCTCAGGTCTCAATCTCAGGGTCATGAGTTCAAGCCCATGTTGGGCTCCACACTGGGCATGGAGCTTATTTAAAAAAAAAAATCTAGTCACTCAATAGCTCGATTGCTTCAAAAAGGAATCCCTAGGTTTAGGGTTCTAAAAGAGAGGATGGTGTTACCTGGCTCCTAGTAGAAATTTAGACAGAATTATACCCTTGAAAATTGTCACAGTCAAAAAAAAAAATTGTCACAGTCGCCTAAACAGAATCACAGAGAGCTGAGATTTTGTCACACTTACAAAATCGTTTGTATGACTGGTGCTTCCTTATCTGTGGCAGAATTGGAGAATTTGGCCTGAGACTTGCTTTTATTGCAGTGAAGCACCTGATAGATTTTGGAGAAGGAAACCTACAGCCCTCATCTACCTCCCTCCCTACCATGTAACTATTATAAGCTACTTATTCTTTACCAAAAAGAGCCTAATAGTAATAATCCCTGGAGGATCTGATAGTTCTGAGTAAGCAATAGACTTAGGTCCATTTGCCACAGTAGGTATTACCAATCCATTTTAAAGAGGAGGAAACTAATAAGGTTTGAGATGTTGAATCACTTCATCGAGTTCTTTTTTTTTTAATGAATTAATTTTTATTGGTGTTCAATTTACCAACATACAGAATAACACCCAGTGCTCATCCCGTCAAGAGTTCTTGAAATTAGTATGTGAAGGAAGTGAGATTTGAAAGGCAGGTCTGTGGGATTCCACAAAAGCTTTATACGAACCCCTTAGCAATTATATGACGATGAAACTTTGCCTTACGTTACAGGGCACACAGCCATCTGTTACGCCCTAGCCTTTGGAGACAAAGCTTGGTTGTCTACCCATAGGTGAGTTACATGCACAACCATTGCAACATCGGTCATTCGAAAATACATAACCATCCTATTGAGCTTCCTGTCCACATTGCCACTTCTTCAATTTTGGCTTTTTCCTGGCACAATTTTGGGCACACAAGTGGTTCTGGGCCCCAGACACAGAGGTCTTTTTAACTGTGTCTGCCTCAGAAGGGAAGATGCAGGGCATCCTGAAATCCTGCGAGTTCTCTAAGACACTATTCTCTGAAGGATTCTGCATGGAATCTTGCAGAGAAAAGAAATTGTAGGAAGGGGACAGGTTGCTAGTATTCAAATAGTTTGAACTCAGATGTTCGACAGTGTGTGAATACGCACTGCTCAGGTCACAGCCGTGTAACGCAGTCCACATAATGTTCTGCCTAAAGCAGAGACGGCTCAGACCCACTCTGACAGCGGCCCAGGCTGAGGGGCTTCCAGGAAAAGCAGTGAGATGCCCAGACCAGTGGGACTCTGAGGCTTCACCCCTGTTGGGTAGGGCGGCTAGCTTCTCCCCAAGTGTTGATATCCTGTGCATGGCTATAGCCGTGCCAGGACTTGCGTTAGCCATAGTGCTGCAGAGCTGACTTATGTTCTATTGTCCACCCGTAAGCCTTTGAAGTCACCTGTACAAACGGCCGCAAACCTCCCTGGATGGTGCCTGGTATTGAGAGGAAGGACTCAGTTACTTTGGTAATATAATAATAATAATAATAATAATAATAATAATAATTAATAATAATAATGTTGCAATCATTTTTAATGTTTATTACATGCCAGGTACTAAGGTAAGTGCTTTCCATATATTATTCTAGAAGAGCTCACAACAGCCCTCTCTCTGGGTATTATTATTATTATCACCATTGTCTCTACTTTACAAATAAGGAGACTGAGGCTCAAAGTTTAAATGATTTGGAGCCAGAAATTAATGTGAGTCTGCTTGACACATATTGAGTCTTCTCTTAACTGCTTTTCTTGCAGGCAATCAACTCATGGCGTATGAGACTCCTTTTGATTACAGTAACTCAGATTTAATGCGTTTGATATCTCTCTTGAAGAAACAAATAGTGATTTACCTCAACATGGTAAAAAGAGCATAGTATTTGGAATCAAGGGATCTGGAATCAATCCTGGCTCTATTATTGACAAACCATCTGATCTTGAACACATTAATTTCCCATAATCTGCTCTTCTTATCTGTAAGATGGAAAGGATACAAACATCACCCGGTTATTGTGTGAATTACGTAAGTCTCACTGCTCTTTGCTTTTTAGTTGACTGAGCAATCTTTTGACTTTCCATTTATTGCAATATTCTGAGCCGATATCTTTGTCTCTTGTCCCATTTGAGATGTTGGAGAAGGCTTAAGCTGAAAGGCTACCAGTAAGTAAAAAAGCAGGAGGAAAACTATAAAATACAGACACAAGATACAATACACAGAAGTTATTTAGCACTGGGGCAAATATCCTAAGAGCCTTTAAAAATGTCCCTACTTGAGCACATTCAACTAATTATGTATGTTTAAAAAATGCAGATAATAGTGTAATAGGCTTTAGAAAGCTATCCACTAACCATGCCTAAATTTTAAAATAAAAATATTTACTGTCTAGTAAAACAGACCTGCTACATGGCATTTCAACCAATCAGAAAAATCTTCCGAAGCGTCTCTATCCATTTGTTCAGTAATTATGAATACCTCCCAGCTGCCAGACACTGGTCTTGGTGCTAGGAATACAATAATGAGCAAAATGCACAAAAAGTTCTGCTTTTATGAAGCTCACACTCTTGTGAAGCCTCAAGCAATGAATAAGTTAAGTGAATATATATATTTATACATTTAGTGTAGTAGAGAGTGACTTTTGAGTAAAGACATAAAGGAAGTGAAGGAGCTAGATCAGTTGATGCTTGGGTAGCACCATCTTAAGGCGAAAGAAGAGGAAACATCCCCACATGGGAACATATCTAGCTTGTTGAGGACCAGCGAGACCGGAGGAGCAGAATGAGAGACGGGAACACGGAGTGGTATTGGGGCAGCGGAGAGAGTCAGAGTAGTGACAATGCAAGGGTGAGGGAGGAGGCAGTTCAGGTAGGTTGGGTCTGCAGGTCATATTAAGAACTTTGGATTTTACTCTACATTTGACCGTTAAAATTGATACATTTCCAAGATCACTCTGGCTGCTTCTTGAGAATGGACTACCAAGGGGGCCAGGGCCAAAAGCAGAGATGCCAGCTAGGAAGCTATTTCAATAATCTAGGCAAGAGACGACAAGACTTGGACCACAGTGGGGGCAACGGGAATGGTGGTGAGAAGGGGTTGGAAAACAAACAAACACATAAATTGTCTTATTTTGGAACCGACAGGGTTTGACGACAGACTGGATGCGGTCTGAGCGAGAGAGATGAGTCAAGGACAACACCAAAGTGTTTTGCCAAAGCAATGAAAGAATGATGGAATGATACCAAGACAAATCCCAGACTCCATAGTATGGGAGACGCCACCCTTCACAGTCTCCTTCTACTTTGCTCCCACCATTTTCCCTCTGTGCTCTGACCATTTTCAGTTCTCTGAGCTCATCAATGCTCTCTCTTGCCCATTGGCCTCCACACAAGGCATTTATTTTTCCTAAAAAACTTTTAATTCTCTGAATTCCATGAGAGGGGGGGACATATCTTCAGCATAGGTTGGTAGTGCTAAAGATATAATTGATTGAATATCTAAATACTCCAGGTGACTGGGGCACCTGTCTGGCTCTGTCAGTAGAGCACATCACTCTTTTTTTTTATTTTTGCAAAGATTTTATTTATTTATTCATGAGAGACACAGAGAAAAGCAGAGACACAGGCATAGGGAGAAGCAGGCTCCATGCAGGGAGCCCGATATGGGACTTGATCCCAGGACCCTGGGGTCACGCCCTGGTCCACAGGCAGATGCTCAACCACTGAGCCACCTAGGTGCCCTGAGCATGCCACTCTTGATCTCAGGGTCACGAGTTCAAGCCCCATGTTGGGTGTATAGCTTACTATTTTTTTAAAAAAGTGCGAATATTCCCGGTAACTGAGGTTTGCCTTGAGGATCCCACGGTGCTAGAAAGAAGTTGGGTCAAGGCTGAGAGGGAAGGCAGGAGCTGAGTCACAAGGAGCTCCAGGCATGTGGGTGCCACCGTCACTGAAGGATCAGTGTGTATGGGGGTGGAGTAGAGACTGGGGTGCTTGATCCAGATCCCCTTATCAGCTCCCTCAGCTATTGGAATCAGTGGCTGAGTTTGTCACTGGAAATTGTCTCAGCCACAGGGACTATGTCACCCAAGTTGATGTTTGCATTCAGGGAGCAGCCTGTGTCCCATGACAGCTTATGTGAGGACACAATGACTGGCTTCCTTGACTCAAGTGGGGACGACTCTGATGGGATGTCCCAACACTAGGATATTTGATAGGATGGCTGAGGCCTGAGCTGGGCCATCTTATGGGTCATCTCCCCTGCTCTGCTCCACCTCACAAGAGTATGTCCTAATAAACCTTCTCCGGCAAGGCCCCTTCCCAAAGTCTGCTTCCATAGACCTCCGTCTAGGACAGCACACATCTCTCCAAGCGACAGCTCCATGGTGGACTTCAGCCAGTGGAATGGCTCGTGTATCTCGGGGCTCAGAGAGCCACAGTGGCTTCAGCAGGTGAGACAGCTGTGAGGCTGAGGCTCTGACAACTGGAAAGGTTCATTAGTGAAACTATGCAGTATAATTTCATAGAAGATTATTCTATCTGGAAGCTAACAGATGGCTCTGAAGCCAAATTCGGGACTCTAATTCAACAGAGAGATCCTGCTGATGTCACCAGCACTTGAGCTGTGTGTTCCAGTGTGGGCTTTTTAAGGGTTTTGGTTGTCTTTTTTTTTTTTTTCCTCTTCCACAAACAGCCATAGAGCCTCGAGAGTTAATTCAGCCTTGTAGTCACTCCAAGGCCATCTGTTGTTCAAATTAAAATACATATTTTTAACTTTAACCTTTCAATCTCTAAAGTTTTAAACCTTTGCAATAGAAACAGTCACTTTGCAACAGCTTTTCAGCTTCCTGATTCAGTGACATCAATGAAAGGGTAATGTCAGTTTCAGGGACGTCAGTAAGGAACGTTGGCAGGGCTGACATCGGTAGAGGGACATGGAGAATTTACCAGGCTATTTTCTGTTCTTGCATGACATGGTAGCGTGCTATGCTCTCATTAGCTGGAGGTAATCGAAACTCTGAATAGATTGCATGAGGGATAATTTAAGAATTCACATTTATTCTGAGACACAAATAAATAAAGAAGGATCTAGAAAAAAAATACAGCAGATTTTAGCTTCCTTTGTTAGTTCTATTAATCTGTTGGCATATTCTAGTGTGGAAGCTAGAATAAAATGTAACCAAAATATTAATGTCTTTGTGAATGATTCGTTTCTATTTAAAAAGTCGTGCGTGCTTATTGTAGAAAATGCAGAAAGCTCCAAAAGATACTCATAATCCTGCTGTCCAGACATAAACCTTTCAACGTCTTGGTGTATTACATTCGTATTTTTAAAAGTTTAAATACGTTTTGAATGCGGAGATGAGTGGGTGTCGTAACCTGTGATATGCTGTCCTTGGTATTTGGAGGAGCTATTGCTAATCCCACACTAAAAGGGGCGTATGTCTGGAATCTATTTCATCTTATCTCTTCCACCAAGGCTTATGGTTTTGAGGGGGCCATTCCATCTGCCTGATCTGTAACAAATAAATAAATTTGCTAAAACTATTAGAAACTTCACAAATCAAAATGGCGTATTACCATCCTCAGTTTGACTTAATTCAACCACACTTCTTTTTTTTTAATTTTTATTTATTTATGATAGTCACAGAGAGAGAGAGAGAGAGAGAGAGAGAGAGGCAGAGACACAGGCAGAGGGAGAAGCAGGCTCCACGCAGGGAGCCTGACGTGGGATTCGATCCCGGGTCTCCAGGATCGTGCCCTGGGCCAAAGGCAGGTGCCAAACCGCTGCGCCACCCAGGGATCCCTCAACCACACTTCTTACAATAGGTACTATTGTTCTGTGCTATGCTGGGTGAAGTATAGGGCTGGGGTGGGGTAAGGAGCTACAAGTGAGTCAGCTTCCTGACTCTAGAAGCTCCTGTGTGTTCCTCCACACAACAAATATTTATTGAACATCTACTATATGCCAGGCTTTGCGCTAAGTATTGCTAAGAACAACAAGGACAAGGCCCCTACCTTTGTGGGGCTTAATTCTATTGGAGTAAACAAAAGAAATACATAAATAAATGAGATTTTTATTTCAGGCAGTGTGCAGTAATCATGTTTTTTTTTAATTTTGTGTGTCTTATTTTTCTAGATTAACTCATTTTTATGGAGGTATGATTGACACATTATCGTATTTGTTTCAGATGTCAGTGTAATGATTCGATATTTTATATATTGCCAAATAATGACCACAATAAATCTAGTTAACGGTCAGTTGCCTCACATAGTCACAAAATTTTCTTTCTTTCTTTCTTTTTATAAATGTATTTTTTATTGGTGTTCAATTTGCCAACATCTAGCATAACACCCAGTGCTCATCCCGTCAAGTGCCCCCCTCAGTGCCCGTCACCCAGTCACCCCCACCCCCGCCCTCCTCCCCTTCCACCACCCCTAGTTCATTTCCCAGAGTCAGGAGTCTTCATGTTCTGTCTCCCTTTCTGATATTTCCCACTCATTCTTTCTCCTTTCCCCTTTATTCCCTTTCACTATTTTTTATATTCCCCAAATGGTCAAAATTTTCTTTCTTACCATGAGAACTTTTAAGCTCTACTCTCTTAGCACCTTTCAAATATGCACGACAGCATTATTGACGATAGCCACCATGCTGTACAGCCCCATGGCTTATTTATTTTATAACTGGAAGTTTGTACCTATGGTGGGATGTTTTAACATGTTAAAAATCTTGCCGGCCCGGGAGAGCTGACCTCCCCAAGGCTAACCAATTCTTAAGAGACGGCAACGAGCTCGCCCTGGAGCACGCCTTTCCTACTCAAACCAGCTGATCCTGAGTAGCCTCCCTCCAACTACCCCCTCACCTAATGCCCACACCGCATCCAGATTTCTTCTGCCCTATGTCATCCAGGGCCAGGTACCGGGCAACCAGACCCCCAAGAGTGCAAAGCCCACCAGAACTATTCAGACTAACCAGTCCTACACGGTTTTCTCTGCCTTGCCTTGAGTTTCCCTAAGAAACCTCAACGAAGACCCTGGCGTGGGCTCTCCTCTCGCCCCTGCTTCTGCCTCTACACCAAAACTGGGCATTTCCCCTGCAGCCCTACGGGGTGCTGCACGCCCCCTTCTCTCAGGAGATGAAAGTAGAACATTCTTCTTTCGGTGTTGACCTCTCCTGCTGTCACTCAGTCATCTCCACAAGTGAGAGTCATTGAGGCACAGTAGCAAGTGCTATGAAGGCGTTAAGACAGGGGTGTCATGGAGAAAAGCTGCCACTGAGGGTGGCAGTAAGGAAGAGCTTCTCTAAAGAGGTGGCATTTTGGCTGAGCCCTGGTGGAAGGAGCCAGCCAGGCAGAGAATATCCTAAGCAGAAGTAAACACAAGTGCAAATATCCTGAGGTTAGATGAGCTTTGTTTGTCCAAACCACAGGAAGGCCCGGTTGGCTGGGGCAGAGCGGGGCAGGAGGAGGTGGGAGAGGGAAGCGGGCAAAGTTCACAGATGCCCCAGAATAAGGTGGGCCAAGCTCCACATGCAAATAAGCATTACAATATATTGCAAGCCATGCATACTATTTGCACTTCTCTCAAAGTCTTTGGAGACACAATACTAGTGAATCCAAAGGTCTGGATCTCCGGTGCAGTTCCAGGAACTGTGGCACAGCAACGAGGAGGATTCTTCTGGGTGGATGCGTTTGGTAGAGCCCCTAAATCACACCCTGGCCTTGCTCTTACATTTCCCATAAAGTGAGCCTGTGAATTGAAGGGCTGCCTTCACCCAGCAGGGCTGAGGGAAACTGCGTAGATCACAACGTGCATAAAAAGGACAAGAATCAAGTGCAAGGTACTCATCTCTACGTGGGTAGAGGTTGGGGGAGGGGGCGGTTCTCCTTAATAAGTTCTTGTGGAAGCTCAGCTTACCAACTGTTGGGTTCAGAGCCCGAGATGAATCACGATTCACAAGCTGCAGCAGAATCCTGATTAGAATGACAACTAGGTGGCTTCGTCCTCGCGGCTGTATAAAATCAGACACAAGAAGACACAGCCTATCCTCCCTCTTGGTTTGATGCGACATACTTGTGTTTCCATTTGCCTGCTAAGCCCATAAAAATATTCAATCTCTAGGTTCAAAAAACAGACTCTAAACATTGTTGGGGAAAGAACTGTTTTAATTTAATTGTATCCTTGTGTAACACAGTCCATACATAATTTTCCTCATATATGTCCCTCAAGACAACGGTCATCACAACAATCCATTAAATATTTATTTTATATATGTTTATATTTATTCCACATCATATTCCGAAAAGGATACGAGGCACCTTGAAGAGTATAAACAATTTAACATTATACAAAGGATGGCGCAGAGAAAACCTAAGGCAGGAAGGAAAACAGAAGCAGAGACAGGTTGTGTTACCCGGCATATGTGCTCTAAGGCGCTTTGACCTTACCAGATCTCCATGAGCCTTATCCCATTTGATCCTTAACATAATCCTACAAAGCGGGAAGAAGGCTAGTTACTATCAACCCAATTTTACAGATGGGGGAACTGAGGTACAAGGAACTGACGTGTCTTCTCAAGGCAACAGAAGCCCAGAGGTAGGCTGGGGCCAGGCTCCTATCTCCTCACTCCTGGCCCAGGGCTGGGTGCCTCATGGCGGCCACGCTCCAGGGTGGCAGAGATCTGGGGAACGCAGGGAGGGCCCACGAGCATCTCCTTGTCCTGCCCTCAGGTACCATTCAAGTTCTTCCTGCTGTTTAGGGGATGCCCAGGGCCCCACAGAGCTGCGGCCCTCCCCTGTTCCGCCACATGACCCCCCAAAGGCTCATTTACACTTACCTCCTTGAACAGCAACGACCCCTCTTGTGTTATGAAAATCACCCCATACGGTTTTGAGGTCCCCCCGGGGCTGTGGGCCACGCGGGGACCAGCTAGCTGTGGTATGGAGGCTTAGACATGTGTCTATTAAGGCAAATCATGAACCAAAGGTGATAGTTACAGAGAATGATGTTGTGGTCTCGATAGCATCAGGATCCTTCCCATGAGGCTGTCCAAGCAGAGAGGGGGCTGAGCGGCGAGGGAGGTGTGGGTGGTGGTAGGTCCCTCCCTGCACGGCTCGGGCATGGGCTCAGCGGCCACTTGTCAGGGGTGGGCCTCTACTCGTTGGGCTAGATGCCTCCGTCTCTACTGCCAACCCTGCAGATTCTCACGTAGTCTAAGGGGATCTACACCGAGGGGCCACTCTAGCCCGGCCTCTCTCCTCTTAGGTAACAGAGAGCCTGCTGGGAGTTGACACCTTCAGTCCAAAGTGGGACCTCACGGGGGAGAGCTCCCCAGGCCTGTTAGGGTTGGGTGGGGAGACTCCTCACACCCTTCCATTCTGCTGTGGAGAAGCCATGGACCCGGGTAGCCTTGTTTCCTGAGACGACCTGGCTCTCTATAGAGGTTCCTTGCGAAGCTTCTCTTTTTAGGTTGCCGTTTAAAGGTTTTTCCCTAAAATCACTGAATTGTATCTCTATTTTTAAAAGTTTAAAAGCGTTTCTCAGGGAATTTGAATATCAGGAGACGTCTGAGCATTAAGGCAGCCTCACAACTTAGTCCCGGCTGGTCTCACGGTGATTGTTCCCAACAAGCAATGAGGTTGGAATAGGATGTCAGGGAGAAGGGCCGTGCACCTTCCCGAGGGGCTCCCATTCCAGGGTTTTCAGGGTAACACATGTTGACGACGCTACCACTGAGACTATCCTGAGAAGCTGATGGAAGAGGCACAGTGAATGAGGGACCGGGACACACACAGCCGTGGTCCCCAAAGGCTGACCCTGGTTTTGTGTGCCACGTCGCCCCAGTTGAGGGGCGGGCACACCGCCTACTGGCCTCCACGGCTCCCTCCCTGCCCGCATACAGGCCAAGTGAGCCATGACCGGACTGCATGTGGCACATCTCCTTTGCCGGAGCCTGCCTCGAAGGAGCTTATGGTCTTGGGGAGGCTGAAAAATATGAATGTGTTTATTTCTGCTGCATCCTACTCAGAAAAGAATGGAAGACAGTTTATCTAGAAACAGCATCACACTGTGAACTGAGGCTAATACAAAGCTGCAGACCATAGATGGACCAAGAAACGAAATGTGGCATGTACATGACGTGGAATATTATTCAGTCTTAAAAAGGAAGGGAATTCCGACACAGCCACACATGCAGCGTGGATTGCCACCCTCCAGGGAGGGGGGAGGGAATGGAAATGATTATTTAAGGCGTATGGAGTTTCAGTTTGGGAGGATGCAAAGTTCTGCAGGTGAATGGTGGTGATGATCACACAGTGTCCTTAAAGCCTTGGTGTCCTTAAAGCCACTGATCCATATACATGAAAATGGTTAAAATGGTAGATTTTAAGTCATATATAGTTTGCCAAATAAAAGTAAGAGACACTGGATTCCAAAGGCTTCATACAAAAAACAAAACAAAACAAAACAAAAAACTCAGACACTTCATTAGTGGGGTGCTTGGGTGGCTCAGTCGGTTAAGTGTCTGACTCTTGGTTTCAGCTCAGGCTGTAATTGCAGAGTCATGAGATCGAGCCTGGCATCGGGTTCTACATTCAGTGAAGAGTCTGCTTGATATTCTCTCCCTCTCCCACTGCCGTTCTCTCTCCCAAATAAATAAATACTTTTAAAAAAATGAAATATAATGAACTATGCCCTTAGAGATTGGGGCAAGTCCCACGGGGATCTTCCCACCCTTTTCTTCAGTGAGGCCCATATTATTTCACAGAATGTGTCACAAAAACTGTTCCACCAGTGGCCAGGAGTCCAGGGAACTTCAAAGTAGTGCTGAGTAAATGGTAGAGACCATAAGTGCCATTGGCATTCAGAGGAGGGTGAACTTGCTGAGAGATCCTCAGTAACCAAGGGCTTCCTAAAGGCTTGGGGGCTGGGGGAGGCAGCCGCTGGAGCTTCAGGAAAAGCAGGATTTAGATTCGTGCCTGGCACGTAGTGGATACTCAGGAAATGTTTGTTGTATGAACGAGTGGTAAAGAAGAAAAACTACAGGCATTTCATGGCCAAAGGAGTAGAGAAGGCATTTTGGGGAGCAATATCTGGTTGCAGGATATTAGTCTGGACTTTTTTTAGTGGCAAGTGATAACTTGACCTTGATTTGGCAAAAAAAAAATGTATGGAAAGCAGATTGAAGTGATTCATAATTAAAAGAAAGCATTGAACATTAAACAGTGGAGGCCGGCTGAAGGTGGGTCTCTGGGATAGACATGGGCCATCCAGATCCCTTTCAAAGACGGATGCGTTGCCTCAAATATTGGCCATGTGGTCAGTAGACAGCCATCAGCTGTCAGCTACTGCAGGGTTTGCCTCACCTAAAGACACTTACTTGGGGACCCATATCTAGTGACCAGTCACAGTGGGAAGATAAAGGCTGGATCATCTTGGGGGATGCAGGACAATTCCAATGGGTCGTGTGCACTACAGAGCTCTCTGTGGGATCATCCACGGCTTTGTTGGACCTGTGTTGCAGTTCAATTTCTCCCCCTACCCACCTTGTTTCTTCCCTTCCTTTCCATGAATGTTGTGTCCTTTTTTTTTTTTAAGATTTATTTATCTTTTTAGAGAGAGATGAGAATGAGCAAGAGGGACAGAGGGAGAGGGAGAGAGATTCTCAAGCAGATGCTGCACTGAGTGCAGAGCCCCATGTAGGGCTTGATCCCATGACCCTGAGATCATGGCCTGAGCCGAAACCAAGAGTTAGATGCTTACCCGACTGCACCATTCAGGAACCCGTGAGTGTTGTTTCCTAATAAATATCCTGTACCCTGGGATCCCTGGGTGGCGCAGCGGTTTGGCGCCTGCCTTTGGCCCAGGGCGCGATCCTGGAGACCCGGGATCGAGTCCCACGTTGGGCTCCTGGTGCATGGAGCCTGCTTCTCCCTATGTCTCTGCCTCTCTCTCTTTCTCTCTTTGTGACTATCATAAAATAAATAAAAAAAAATTAAAAAAAAATATCCTGTACCCTGAAATCCATGTCAAGGTCTGATTCTTAGGCTTTGACAGTCTAAGAAACATGTAGAGCAAAAGGCTCAAATGCCACCAGGATGCTCTCTCTGTCTGTCATTACTCCTTTTCTCTGCGTCTTTGTTTCTGTCTCTTCCACTCCAGGTTGACTTTCTCCAAATATTGGGAGACCTGCGGAAGACACAGAGATGGTCAACAGACACATGAAAAGATGCTCAGCATTGCTCATTATTAGGAAAATGCAAATAAAAACTGCAATGAGATAACACCTCACAGCTGTCAGAATAGCTAATAAAAAACACAAGAAACAAGTGTTGGTGAGGATGTAGAAAAAAAGAAACCAAAAAAAAAAAAAAGAAAAGAAAAGAAAAAAAGAAGCCCTCATGCCATGTTGGTGGGAATGTAAATGAGTGCATCCACTGTGGAAACAGTGTAGAGGTTCCTCATAACATTAAAAATAGAACTACCCTACGATCTAGTCATCACACTACTGTATATTTACCCAAATAATACAAGAACATTAATTTGAAAAGATATATGCACCCCTATGTTTATTGCAGTATTATTTATAATCACCAAAACGTGGAAGCGGCCCAGGTGTCCATCCGTCGATGAATCAATAAAGAAGATGTGGTGTATATACACAATGGAATATTACTCAGCCATAAAAAGAGTGAAATCTTGCCATTTGCAAAACAACATGGATGGAGCTACAGAGTGTGATGCCACGTGAAATAAGTCAATCAGAGAAAGACAAATACCATATGATTTTCACACATACGTGCAAATTAAGAAACAGAACAAAAAAGGAAAGAAAGAAGGGAGAGAGGCAAACCAAGTAACAGATCCTTCACTACAGAAAACAAACTAAGGTTACTGGTGTGGAGGTAGGTAGGGGGGTGGGTGAAATAGGTGATGGGGATTTAAGCGCACACTTGTCATGATGAGCACTGAGTCATGTATGGAATTGCTGATCACTGTGTTGTACACCTGAAACTAATAGAGCACTGGATGGCAACTACACTGAGTTAAAAAACAAGAAAAATGAAAAAGAAAACCCCAAATAAAATATGTTGCTTTAATATTAAAAAAAAATTGGGAGACCTGAACATGAAGTGCTTCTCATAGTCTTTGCCACAGAAATGAACAGATTGCTGTTGTTTAGTTTCTAAAAATAATTGTTTTAAATCCCAGAGCCTAGCTGAGGTCAGGTGCCGGCCCCAAGCAAATCACCTCTGGCCTGGATCTCAAGATATTATAATTGGCTAGATTTGGGTCAAAGACTGATTCTCAGGAACAGGATGATATGAGAGCAAACATGGTTGTCCCCATAGGGCCATGAGGTTTGTGGGAGGATTGGTGAGCAAAAACCTGGATGGTGGGATCCCTGGGTGGCGCAGCGGTTTGGCGCCTGCCTTTGGCCCAGGGCGCGATCCTGGAGACCCGGGATCGAATCCCACATCGGGCTCCGGGTGCATGGAGCCTGCTTCTCCCTCTGCCTGTGTCTCTGCCTCTCTCTCTCTCTCTCTCTCTCTCTCTCTGTGACTATCATAAATAAAATAAAAAAAATTTAAAAAAAACCTGGATGGTATCTCCTACATTTCAGGGAGTGGGAGCAATTGCCTTTGGAAGATTGATTTGTGATTGTGAATGTCAGGTGCAAGGAGAGATAAGGCGTCCTTATCTATTTGTTGATTTTTAGGCGAACATATAAAGCAACAGGACTCTTAAATAAAGCTCAATTTGGGAACACCAAATTGATAACAGTGGAGCTGCTGATTTTTTATTTTTATCTTTTATTTATGTTTTTGTATATTTTTTATTTGGAGTTCAATTTGCCAACATAGAGCATAACACCCAGCGCTCATCCCGTCCAGGGCCCCCCTCAGTGCCCATCACCCAGTCACCCCAACCCCCCACCCTCTTCCCTTTCCACTACCCCTTGTTGTTCATCTCCCAGAATTAGAGAGAAGGTAGAATCTTGTCTTCTCATCTTCTCAAATTCCATACAGCAACCAATGGGTCACCTAATTCATTCATTCATTTTATAAATTTTTTTCTGGGTACTTATTCTGCCCCAGGCATTATTCTAGACACTGGAAAGACAACAGCTTAGTAAAAATAAGCAGCACATTTCTGGAGCGTATTATGTATGGTCCTGAGAACACAGTTTGAAACCCACTATTCTGGGCAAATTTGTGGGAGTAGGAGGATGAGGGAGTGAGAGAATGAAAGGGATGCTTTAGGAATACTGACCTGGTGGTTGTAGATGTGGTCAGCTTGATTTGGTGACAACTGGCATGTTGATTAATTGGGAGACCATTGCAATAACCAAGACATGAAGTGCTGGTCCTAAATTACAGAAAAAGAGGAGGAAATGAGAAAGAAGCACGGATACGAGAAATATAATGTAAGAAAAATTGATGAGTTTTGGTGACACCTTCTTAATGGATCTGTCCAGCACCTATTAATGCACAATATTAAAACGATCCTACATACATTTATAGGTACTAGGTTCCCCCTACTTTTTCCACTCAATCAAATGTGCAATATATCCCAACCCATGTCACTATACTTACATATTAATCAGACATTTTTGACAGCCCATTTCTGTCAAAATTCTTTCAGCACATGGCCACACACATATATTTCTCATGGCTCCAAGTACAATACTTTGTCCTGACAAAAGAAATCCATGCCAGTCTTTATGTCTTCTTTGTATTCACCTATAAGCAGTAATAAATTCCTGAACATTTGCAGAGCAATTAATGTCAAATACCCCTTTAGACAAGACATTGTCCTCTGGTTTCTCAGGGATTTATTTTGTGTTGTATGAAAAAAATTTAATATTCCTCTTACACATTTTAAGTTCATGTATAGGTCAATGTGATAAAGAGAGAAGGTCCATTTTTCTGGCTGTATTTGTGATGACTCAGTATTTTCTAGCATCTTTGGGATGAAGATGTTTGTAAAACTATCCTCTGGTATATTCACTTCGCAATTTAGATTTTCTAAAGGTTTTATGAAGATTACCTTTAGGAAGGTCCTTTTCAGTCATCACTCAGTGCCTGACCTCACTTGGTTTTCACAGATGAGGAAAGTGGATTCTAGAGAGTTAAGAGACTATACCCTGGACTTCTTAATTTCAGCTCTGTGTTCTTTTGCTACAAGAAGATGATATGAGAAAAAGTAGGCAAGGATATATTTTTATGGCAATCACCATAAAGGATCAGAGTAATTAGTAACTGAGCTCTGGTCACAAAGCTTGGGGCAAAGGTGTAAACTTAATTCCTGCTGTATAACCTTTTTTCTGTGTTAGAGCTTTGTGCACTTGATCCTAAGTGTCTACCCAGGCTGCAGGCTAATTGAAGAGAGAGGCCGTGTATTATCTGTCCTTGTATCTCACACACTACTTTACTGGAAACAAAGATTCTAGGTCACATTTTATTCATACACTTATTCATTTAACAAATATTTATTGAGTAGCTCCAATGTACCAGACACTAGTCTAGGTGTTTGGGATAAAGCAATAAAGTAAAGAAGACACAGTCTTTACCCTGTGGGACATATTGTATAATAGGAAAACAAGACATTGAACAAGTAGAATCTAGTAAAAAAGAGAATATTCAACAAGTAATAAGAAGTCTGACCAGGCTCACAAAAAAGAAGTGCAATCTCTGGGAACTACTATTAATAGACCACCACCCGTTCCTCTCCTTTCTTCGTCATTTTATATAATGAAAACGCCATAAAGTCCAGAGGCAGCTGGCAAACTAGAAAAAAAAAAGATTCATAACATATACCACAGACAAAAGGGTAGTATACCTAATATATAAAGACCTCTTTTTTTAAGATTTTATTTATTTATTTGAGATAAAGAGAGAGAAAGAATGAGTGGGGATGAAGGGCAGAGGAAGAAGCAGATTCCCCACTGAGCAGGGAGCCTAACATGGAGCTTGATCCCAGGACCCTGAGATCATGACCAGAGCTGAAGATAGAAGCTTACCTGACTGACCCACCCGGGCGCCTCCATATAAAGAATTCTTAATAATTGAGATACTGAGGATGAAAAACTCAATAAAAAATGGGAAAAGACATGGACAGGTAATACACATAAAATAGATACTAAAAATGGCCCTCATGTATATAGAAACAAGGCTCAAAGTTACTCGTAATTAGAAAAATACAAATTAAAACACCACGGAGATCTTATTTCTAACCTATTAGACTAGCAAAGCTTTAAAAATATGACAACATATTCTGTTGGTGATGCTGTAGGGAAAAGTGTTTTTTTTTAAGATTTTTATTTATTTATTTATCTATTTGAGAGAAAGACAGAGAGAGAGAGAACACGAGCAGGGGGTGGGGGAGAGGAAGAAGTAGACTCCCTACTGAGTAGGGAGCCCTATGTGGGGCTCGATCTCGGGACCCTGGCATCATGATTTGAGCTGAAAGCAGACGCTTAACTAAGCCACCCAGGCACTTATGGAGGAAAATGTTATTTTTGTAAATTGCTGGTGAAAATGCAAATTTGTACAGCCTTTCCACATAGAAATTTGGCAATACTTAAGAAGACTACATACATATTTATCTTTCCACCCAACAATCCCACTTCTAGGAATCTACCCCAAAGATATAGATATATATATATTTTGGGGGGGAGCAGAGGGAGTGAAAGAATCTTAAGCAGGCTCCATGCCCAACGTGGAGCCCAATGTGGGGCTCAGTCTCACAATCCTGAGATCATGACCTGAGCTGAAATCAAGAGTTGGGTGCTTAACCAACTGAGCCACCCAGGCGCCCCAAGATACACTTTCAATGATGCAAAAATACACACATACCAGAATATTTATTGCAGCATCCTTTGTAGTTGTCAAATATTGGAAACCACCAAAGGCCCATATATAAGACAGTGATTGGATAAACCATGATACATCCATACAATAGAATACTATGCAGCTACAGAAATTAATGAGGAAGATTTCTACAAAAAAATATTGAATGATTTCCAGGACATACTGTTAAATGAGAAAAGCAAAGACCCAAAGAGCATATCTAAAATACTATCCTTCATGGAAGAAGAAGAGGTTATAAGAAAATAATACAAATATCTAAAAAATAAATAAATAAATTTTAAAAATTGAAAAGAAGGAGCACCTGGGTGGCTCAGTTGGTTAAGCATCTGCCTTCCAGGCAGGCCATGTTCCTGGACTCCCAAGAGTGAGCCCCAAGTCCGGCTCCCTGCTTAGCCAGGAGTCTTCTCCCTCTCTCTCTCTGCTCCTCCCCCATTAGTGCTCTCTCTCTTTTACTCTCTCTCTCTCAAATAAATAATTAACATCTTTTTAAAAATTGAAAATAAAAGAGAATATATACAGGTATAATTTCATTTACCTACAAGAGGTAAGTGGAAAAGAGGTGGAATGAGTGGGGAAGGGGAACAGAGCAGCAAGATTGAATGACGGTCTCTAAGTCTACCTTTTTGTACAACATTGACACCTAGAACTGTAGTAATATTTCACAAACCCTTTGCATACCTTCAAAATAAGCAAACAGTTAAAAATCAACCAGTATGAGAGGAAAAGAGGACCCAGGATGCTACAGCTGTACCACATATGAATAGCATAACACCCCTGAAATGGATGCAGAAGAAAGGAACTAACCTAAGGAAGGCTGGAAAATGTGTCTTTTTTTTTTAAGATTTTATTTATTTATTTATTCATGAGAGACACACAGAGAGAGGCAGAGACACAGGCAGAGGGAGAAGCAGGCTCCATGCAGGGACCCCGATGTGTGACTCCACCCAAGACCCCAGGATCACGTCCTGGGCTGAAGGCAGCGCTAAACCGCTGGGCCACCCGGGCTGTCCTGGAAGAATGTGTCTTAGGATACTGGGAGGCTAAAGAGAAAAAGAACTGCACATAAGTGCTGTGATCTAGTTAGTAAAAGTGTTTCTCACCGAGGTATGGATTAGCAATTCTGAAACTACTTTATGTAAGCAGGAGAGTTGAGAATTGAATAAGCAAGTAGATAAATTGTGGGTGATAAGAGCTGAAGTTTTTACCATTGGAAAAAGAAGTTATAAATAAGGAAAAGGGGGGATGTTAGAAGGAGCCCTATGGTTTTGGAGTGGAATCAGAGGTATCAGTATACGGCCCTACATGCATACGTAGGTTCATATATGTACACATATATGTTCTCCAGCTCTGTCTGCTGGTAGCAGTAATAGATCGGCAATAATGAACAAACTCGGCACCCGGAGCCTCGGTCTCTAAGCACCATTCTCCTCAGTGAAGAGAACTCCTAGAAGTGGTTGATTTCAAACCAGAGGCAGAGTAAACACAAGATGATCCCGGAACTCACTATGGTGGCGAAAAGGAAGAAGAGGCCGAAATAAGATGGCAGCATGTCCAAGAAAACAGGGGGCAACCTGAAGGAGATCCTAATGGCCAGAGCTGGAACAATAGGAACACAAAATAAATATTGATATAATTGGATTTTCCTCCAGAGAATAATGTGTCCATGTGGATATAATAAATCATCATATAAATGAGTGGGGGGATGCAAGAGCTCTTTCTCATAACAGGTTCCAATTGATAAACCTAGAAGAGAAGAGGGACATAAAGAATCATCATTAGAGAAACATAACAGTAATTATTGCAGACGAGATGCACTGATGGATACAAGTTTGAGGAGGCGTAGGATTTGCATAATCCAAAGTGTCCCTCCCAAGATACTTAGCAATGACAAAGGCAAAAGAGATAATTTTACAATGAAGAAACCGGTCGGACACCAACTTAATCAAGTGATCATGGTAATAATATTACCAGCAATTGAACACATTGACCTCGTGAACCCCTTGATAGGATGCACTGAGAGAGATACAGGAGCATTTTGTAGTATTCTATCTAAAAATGCATAGCCCCAATCTATGAAAAAATATCAGATAAGCCGAAATCAAGTGAAAATCTACAAAGTATCTGACCAGTATTTATCAAAACCAGTAGTGGTCAGAAAAGTGAAGACTGAGAAACTCTTACAATTAGAAGAGAGTAAGTAGAAACAACAGCTAAATACAACGTGGGGTCATCTTCAGGATCCTAGTACCCAAAAAAAGACATTAGAGAGGAAAATGGTGAAATTCAAATCAAGTCTGGAGTTTAGTTGTCTATATTGTGCCAATGATAATATTCTGTTCTTCAGCCTTATATTATGGTGAGATAAGATGTACCGTTCTTGAAACTCTTTTGTAAGTTTAAAATTGGTTTAAAATAAGCAGTCTTTGTAAAAAGCCCTTCATGGGAGATAGAAGGGCCCTTAGATCTTAAGGTGATAGGAACCCCCTGCCGGGCAGGTGTCCCAGTCCTTGAAGTCTGTGGGCCTCTGTGCCTCCGTGCGTACCCAGAGCTTCAGCCTGAGCCTGCAACAGTGTTGAAGATAATTACTGAGCTCCGGGCTCCCATTTACCATTCTGTCTCTGCACTGACCTTGAATAATAAGAAGAACCTCACAGTCCTCTACTAATTCCTAATGAATGACCATCTGACCTGAGCTGAAATTTCACAGTATAAAGATTTTACTAAGGAAATGTGAAAAATAGGGCATGCTTAACCTGTTGTTTTTTTTTTTTTTTGGTTAAAAAAAAGTGCATTGCAGCATTATTTATAATAGCCGATGTATGGGGGGAAAATAGTGTCCAAAACTAGGGGATTGGTTAATAACTTATGTTATATTCATATGTCACTGAAGAGCAATTTAAAGTTATGTGGACTATTCAATGATATTCCATATCATGTTCACAAAAATTCAATAAATAGGGTTAAAAATAACATGCAAGTTAAACAATTATTTATGTATCAATTTACTTATAGAGAAATTGAAAAAGAGAACATTTGGGAAAATATTCTCTAAAATGCTAACAGGAGTCTCCACAGATTGGTGAAATTATCAGCAATTCTTCCCTTCACTTTTTTTCACTTTTCTGCATTTGCCAACATGTCCACAGTGAACATAATCCCTTTTGAATTTAAAAATAAAGCAAGGGGATTTCTGGTTTTAACATGGTAGAGTAAGGACATCTGTGCCCTTCCTCTTCTCCAAAGTCACCTTGCAACAACAAACAGAAGGAAAGCAGAAATGCAGGCTCCATCTTTGAAAGAACTAGGAAATAAGTAGAAATCTGAACCACAGTATGTGAGCAAGGAGCTGCTCAAAACAGAGACTGCCAGGGACGCCCATGGAAAGATCATGCTGGGCCCCACCTGCAAATGCAGAGCTCAGGCAAAAACCCACAGAGGAACCAGTTTTCCTAAGAAATGGGAGACCCTGAAAGGAGAGGCCTCCAGTTCCTTGCTTGAACAATGATAGTGGAACATGCAGTCTGGTAACGGAAGCCTCTTTGGTCCCCATCTGTCACCCCAGACAAGCGGGGAAGCTGGGGTTGAAAACAGAACCACACAAACATGACCTCTCAACAGGAAGTAATCTCTTGGTGAGATGAGGCAAGGTGGAAAGACCCTGAACTGCCAGCTGCCACCTTCCCTAGCCCTGAAAAAACAAGGACAAAAGCAATTCTTTTGCACACCTGTATACCCACACTCACTCATGCAACCCTCCATCATAAGGAGCTTTATCACTGAGGCTCAGTCAGTGGAGGGTCTGACTCCTGATTGCAGCTCAGGTCACGGGATCGAGCCCCACATCAGGCTCCAAGCTCAACTCAAAGTCTACTTGTCCCTCTCCCTCTGCCCGTCCCCCCCATGCAATGATTGCATACTTGCTCTCTCTCTCAAATAAATAAAATCTTTTTTAAAATTATTTTTTAAAAAGTTTTATTACTGTGTCAGTTTAGATTAAGCTCAACTACATAACAGAAAAACCCCATCATCATAATAGATGTTTATTACTCTCTCACTTAAAATAATTTTTAAAATAAGATTTATATGGTAGCTTCAGAGTGTCATCAGAGAACCCAGCTCCTAACTATGTACTCTGCTTGCCTCTGCACGTGGTTTCCACCCTCAAGCCTACTTCATAGATTAAGACAGCTTCTGGAGCTCCAGTCATCCACAGTCTAGGCTGAAGAGCTAAGAGGAAGGCTTCGTTCCCCTCCCACATGCAAGGAGCTGACCCAGAAGCCACACTCATCACTTTGGCTTTCCATATTCCTTTACATGTAGAGTTAGTCACGCAGCGGTAACCAGCTATAAAGAGAGCTGGGAAGTTTAGGGCTTTAGTTGGGCACAATGACAAGGAATAGAGTCGGGTTTCTGTTGTTATAGAGGAAAGAAATGGATGTTGGAGAATGAACTATAAGTGGACAGAATTCTGTATAACTCAGAAATACAGGGGCGCCTGCGTGCTTCAGTCGGGGAAGCATCTGACTCCTGGTCATGGCTCAGGTCATGACCTCTTGGGCCGTGACATCAAGCCCCAGGTCCCACCTCAGGCTCCACACTCAGCTGGGAGTCTGCTTGAAGATTCCCTCCCTCGGCCCTCCCCCCACTGGTACATGCATTCCCTCTCTCTCAAATAATTAAATAAATAAATCTTGAAAAAAAGAAATAGGAAAAAAAAAAAAAGAAACACAATCTCATTCTGTCTCTACAAATCTGCAAATAGCTACTTCAGAAAGAATTTATCTCATTCAAAGGTAAGTAGTGACTATAAAGGAGCCAGTACATAAAAATATTTTTTTAAAAGATCTTATTTATTTATTCATGAGAATGCACAGGGAGGAGAGAGAGAGGCAGAGACAGGCAGAGGGAGAAGCAGGCTTCATGCAGGGAGCCTGACGTGGGACTCGATGGAGGGTCTCCAGGATCACACCCAGGGCTGCAGGCAGCGCTAAACCGCTGAGCCACCGGGGCTGCCCCATAAAAATAGAAAGGAAAGAAAGAAAATAAACAGAACAACAACAACAAAAAAACAAATGGCAGTGAAGAACATTCACCTCCTTCCAAAAAATGTTTCCAGGAGACACTTAAAATCATGATCACACATATTGTCATACACCCCAAGAATTTAATAAAGTTTTTAACAATGTCAAAGCAGTATACAAGAGCCAAGGAGGAGAGGAATGGATATTACTGAGAATACCATACGGTATACAGAGGACAAGGCTTTAAAAAATGAGCAAAATGAAATACATATGAAAAAAGCACTACAGAAGTTAAATGAAAAAGTACAGAACTGGTATCCTTGAATTACAGGTGTCCAATTCTGTACATAATTAAGATGGATTTAAAAATAAACAAAAAAATCAAATGTGCAGTGTTCCAAGAAAATTAATGTAAAACAACTGACGCCAAGATATAGCCTGCTGGATTTCAAGGATAAAGAAAGACTCCTGTCAGCATTCAGGCAAAAGGGCCATGCCACTAATGTGGGTGAAGGAAGGGTGGGTGGGAACCAAGCCGTCCTCTGACATCCTCACAGCATCATTTAACATCAGGAAATAGAAGAGCGATGCCTAAAAATGTCTTGCAGTCCAAGGATTTTAGAATTAACTAAACCAGGGGTCAGAAAACTTCTTCAGTGAAGAATCCGGTAGTAAATGTCTTCAGCTGTGTGGGTCACACCCTCGGTTGCAATTCTGCTATCACGTTGGAAAGCAGACATGGACAACACCTAACTGAAAGGACATGACAGTGTTCCAATAAAACTTTATTTACAAAAACAGGCAGCTGGCTGAATGTGGCCCACGGGCCATCGTCTGCAGACCCCTGAACTCAACTACCGCTTAGAGATAAAAAGCAAAAGAATAGTATTTCTGACGTTGTGAGATCTTCAGAGATACATCCACATAACTTAATGTCAGAAGGCAAACTTCAGTGGGCAAAAAAAGATAAATGAAGAAATTGAAGCAAAAGTACTGGCAAGAAATAAAAAAAGCTAAAATATGCTCTACTACCTGGAGAACAACAACAAAAAAGGCATACCTTCCGGCTCCTTTGGCAGCAAGTGCTTCAGAAGCCCCATGACGTGAAAGGATAATTCAAGAAACCAAGACATCTGTTGGAAACCATGAAAATTATGATCAGTTCTAAATAAAGAAAGTGATGTCACATTCACAGAGCCCTTTTAAAAACATCTCACAATTCACAGGGATATTTGGATTGTTAACCTACAGTGACAGCTGAAGTAAAAGGGCCTCAATTTCTCAAAAGTAAAAATGAAGGAGTTGAATTAAACCAGAGCTTTTCAGTCCTGACTGCTCATTAAAATCACCTGAGGCATTTTCCCCCCAAATACCTGTGTCTGGGTCCCATCCCAGACCAGTTCCATTTCTGGAAATAGGAAAGGCAAAAGTAATTTTTTAAGTTCCACAAATATTCAGATGCGTAGCTGTGGTGGAGAACCTGTGGACTAGATGGTTTTTGAGGCACACATCAATTCAGATATTCTATAATTATATATAGATATTTATATAGAGAGAATTATTCCAAATTTGGAAATTTAGCAATCGCCATACAAAAGAGGTTAAAATAGTCAGTTTGGGATGTGAGTTTCTGTAACAGAACCTTATAGTCCACGCTGATCCAAGTAACAGAGGCTTCTCCAGAGAACCTAAAGGACTCATGCCATTCTAATGCAACGAAGCTGGTAATTAGTCACGAATGAATGAAGTATATAACTCCCAACTGACAATGTAATCAATTCCTTATTTAAAAAAAAAAAAAGTGTCCATGTGCCTGTCAAGGAACTTGTAAATGTCAAATGTTCCTTACTGTTGACTGTCAAAGGCCCTTGCGATGATGTTTGCTTACTTTTATTTTTAAAAAAATTTATTAAGTTTTAAATTTTAATTCTAGTATAGTCAACATACAGTGTTTTATTAGTTTCAGGTGTACAATTTAGTGATTGAACAATTCTTTACATTACTCATTGCTCATCATGATAAGTGTTCTCTTAACCCCCTTCACCTATTTCATCCGTCCCCCTCCTACTCCCCTCTGGTAACCATCGGTTTGTTCTCTGTGTTGAGTCTGTTTCTTGGTTTGTCTCTCTCCCTATCCCTCTCTCTCTTTTTTCCCCTTTCGTTCGTTTGTTTTGTTTCTTAAATTACACATGGTGAAGTCATATGGTATTTGTCTTTTTCTCTGACTTATTTCACTTAGCATTATACCCTCTAGCTCCATCCATGTTGTTGCAAATGGCAAAATCTCATTCTTTTTGATGGCTGAGTGATATTCCATTGTATGTCTGTACCACGTCTTCTTTATCCATCCATCTATGGAGGGACAGTATTTGTTTGCTTTTAAAGACCATTTATTGAAAAAAAAATAAAGACCATTTATTGGTTTGCTTTTAAAGAGCATTTCAGCAAGTCTAGTCCTTAATATATTTCTTAAATAACTGACTTCCAAAAAATCAGCAAAATCAAAGAGAAATTTAAACATGCCAAGAAAAATAAATGAATCCCAATAGAAAAAAATAGCTCCCTAGATAAACCAGATAATCACTAATTATCTGGGTGACAATAGTTCCAGTCTGCCCAGGGTGATCTTGATGTGTACCTGTTATTCCAGAACAATTAGTAACAGTACCTCCTTTCACACTCAAACATTTCCTAGTACCGGCAATATGTTGCATGGTGACTCTACCACTGATGTTCACAATAATAAATGGGCTGTATCTCTTCATTACAGCAGATGCAAAGGTATATTTTTTTCAAGTATATTAATGACGAAAACTGTACCCTCCAAAGAAGGGACAGAATCAGTAGCAAGAGTGTGGAAGTGGGGCTCAGGCCTAGGCTGTGGCGTGGAAGATAGAGCAGAATACACAGTGGAGTCACAATTAGTATTTTCATAAGAGGGTGTCATGAGATATTTAAAGATACCTTCTAGGAAGCCAGGTTGGAGTTGTTGAGGATGGGATTGGAGGAGTTTGGTTCAGACAGAACTTGCTAAAACGCTAAGGGAAAAGCAGGTGCAGGGACCAGGGTCTCAGGGACTAAACCTGATCAGGAGCAGTTAGGGGAGGAGGGAGTCCCAGAAAGGGAGGGTTTGATTAGGACAATTTTGCCCAAGGTTTTCCTACTGTTTCTTCCAACTTTATAAATGACCTAGTTTCACCCCCGGGGCATCTAAAGCACTAAGGTTGTTTTTGGCACTTAAGTGAAGGTAAAATTTGTACCAAAAATGTAAAATAATGTCCATTCTTGCCAATATTTCTTAATTCAGATCTTTGATTCAAACTTCAGTTATTTTTTTTTTTTATTTTCAAATCAGGAAGTCTGGCTTTGAGAGAAAACGGAATGGATTGCTAAGATAATTATCCTGAACTAGTGTTACTGATCTTCTAAGATGCTCATGCATTATATAGAAAATTAGAGTCTGCAGAAAGCATAGAGAGTAAGTGTCAGACAGTCAAATCAATCGTGTCAGTCAATGAAGTGACAAATGTCCCTGTCCCATCTCCTTGATAGCCAAGAAGGAATAGGTGACAGCACCCCAAAAATGAAGTATAGCGTTTATTCATTCAACAAGCATGTATTCAGATATTACTATGTACACAACACTGTGCCAGCCTGGAAAATTATGAGGGTTTTTGAAAACATGTGAAAAATAAACTACAACAACAATAAATGTTTGAACCTATAGAGGCAGGGAGCAAATGAACAAGCTGTTCAAAAATGCTCAGCTTTATTTCTTATCCTAGAGTTTAGCAAACCATCCCTGTTCTTTTTTCAATAAATTCCCCTTTTTGCTTAAGCAAATTTAGACTGATTTCTGTTAGTTGCAAATATAGAACATTGACTAAAATGTATAACAATGGCAAATCCGATATTTTACTACGGGAAAGTAAGTGTAACCCAGGCATTCCTGACATTTGGTAGAAATTCATATCAGGAATATAGCAACCAAAGGGAGTATCTGCTTGGAAAGAAATGGATCAAATATGAAAGGAAGGGAAGAAGCCCAGGGATAAATAAGAATAAGATCAGTGGGAATTCTCAAACTTGACACTGGAAGCATGGAAGGCAGAGGAGAAAATGAGAATGAAGCGGAAGAGATAGTTACGGAAGCGTTCTACTGCTGATTTAATCGATAGAAGTTATAGACGGTGCCTTCCTAAAACATACTAGCAGCCCTGAGTTTTTATAATTGCATATTGAAACTCTTAAACTTACTTTTCCGTGTTGAATTTGAGCATTCATCCACGAACTTCTGAACAAACACTTCTAGCTGTGACTGGGTGTTGACCTCGCCTGTTGGTTGACCTGTTGTTTGACCGAAACAGCTTGGTTTTAGCCCTGTGGCCACCTTTGTCCTTCCAACACTGTGTGTGTGATTATTTGTGTATTCTTTTACATAAACTTTTGTGATTATTTTCTAAAATGTGAGTGGGGGATAGAAAGATTAGTATGCTACCACTAAGCAATACATTCCTCATTAGTTTACTACAATTAAAACCAAGATTGACATCATTAGTTGTATCAAAAATAGTGAATTTTTTGCCATCAACTGAGCTCACTGGAATTAGGCTGTCAAGTGATACTTAAGTCTTTTGGGTTTTTAAAAAGTTTTTATTTTTTTTTATTTTTTAAAGGTTTTATTTATTTATTTGACACAGAGAGAGCACGTACAAGTAGGGGGAGCAGCTGGCAGGAGAGGGAGAAGCCGGCAAGGCACTGGATGCAGGGCTCCATCCAAGAACCTCAGGACCATGACTTGAGCTGAAGACAGATGCTCAACCAACTGAACCACCCAGGCACCTCAACTGATACTCAGTTTAAAGGAAAATAATGATATTAAGGAAAATATTGGAAGACAGAACTATCATCAACTTTTTTTTCTAAAAGTTGTGGTATAACTAATGATTTTGCTGCATTATTCTAGAAACAGAGTCCTCCACTATAAAACCCCATCTACTATTTAATCCCTGTACATCTGATTCCCTGCACAGTGTTAGGAAACTATCATATATTAAAATAAGGGAGTGCTTTTGTGACAAAGTTGGCACAGAGACAGGCTATATGTTGATGGGAAATCTCAACTCTCTTGACATCTACTAGAAGTCTTTTACAGCTCAAAGTAAAGTAGTTAAAATTGTTTTACCCACCTTACTGAATATCATCTCTGAAATAATAGAAGCTGCCACAAGAAGACTGCTATTTTGGACCAACTTCTCTGACAAGGAAGAAGTGAGTGGTTGCCGTGTCATCTTGGAATTTGTAATAAGGAGAGGAAATATACAGCAGAGGCTGATGTGTGCTGAAGGTTTTAAGAAAGCAGATGTCAAAAGCTTCAAAAGAAAGGAAGGAGTTATAGCATAGCACAGGGGGCGGGGAAAGCGGTGGGAAGAGCTCAGACTACAGACTCGAGAAAAATGTAGGTTTGAATCCTAAGTGTGCCACTTACTAGTTGCGTGACACTAAGCAAGATATTCAACCTTCCTAAATCTCAATGCTCCTTGCAGATTAAGCATAGAAAGGAAGAGCTACAAACTGCCTGGGAAAAAAAAGAGGTTTAGTGAAACCTTTTTAACCTTATTTAAAAAAAAACACACACACACATACAAGGATAGTAATTATGTACGCCACATAGGTTTGTGGGAAGAGTTAACTATGAAAAGTTCTATGAAATACTTAGCACTGTGTTTGGTAAATAGTAAGCATTTTTTTCAAAATGCATGCACAAACATATTTTATGATGTCTAAAATTCTTAAAAGAGAAATAAGCGATGAATTCGTGAAAAGAACTATTCTAGCTAGACCAGATTTCAAATGAAGGGAAGATGGAGCAAATGAGAATCTAGCTAAGAATGAACACCAAAGGCAAGCACAGGCCTCTAAGAACTGAGTTTTAAAAGGACAATGCTCAAAAAGAAATGAAGTTATATTTCTAAAGACAAGGAGGCTTCTTCAGGCACATTTTGTAAGAAGAAGACAATGAATAAAATACCTGCACTCTTTGGGGTCTTTTATAGAAAGTTACCAGGTGAAAAAGAGAAGGAGGAGCCACATCATTTCTATTTGAGGTCAGCATTTCCCAGCAAGAAGAACAGTCCTTAGCTGGGGGAGGTGGAGGAGGAAGCCAGGCAAAAGGAATATGTACCAAAAGAAGGGTTAGAAGAGAGAAAGGGAGGACAGAATTACATGGATTCAAATCTCCAGATCCATAGACTAGGTGTTGCCTCAGATTTTTTCCAGAATCATAAATGCAATTGCTTGGCATAAAAGGATTTGTTATAGCAATGAAGATCTGAAATTATTCTGACAAAGAAACATTGATAGGGAGATAGAGACATACTCGTTTAAATAAATTGGCCACCCAGATCTTTATAGATTTTATTGGGCTTTATAAATCATACACAGTTTTTTACTTTGATGCATTCTTGTGTCGAATATTTAATTACTTAAGTCAAATAAGACGCTGCTAAAGCCAGTCAACCATTAGTGGACATCATCCATTACAAAAGTCTGCTTCATCCTTCTAAAGTCTGGCAAATAGCTCAATGAAAATCTTTTTTTTTTTTTTTTTTTTGAGAGAGAGAAAGAGAGAGTATGTGCATGAGCGGGGAGGAGCAAAGGGAGAAGGAGAGAGACAATCTGAAGCAGGCTCTACACTCAATGTGGAGCCTGACATGGGGCTTGATATCACGACCCTGAGATCACGACCTGAACCAAAATCAAGAGTTGGAGGCTTAACCGACTGAGCCCCCCCGGAGCCTCTCAATGAAACTAATTCTTAATCATCCAACAAGGATTTGAACATTTACCAGTGCGAGGGAACTAAAGATGATCTCTTCTTTAGGGAGTGAGGGTGAGTGAGGGAGATGATCATGTGAAGAGGTTGAAGTCCAAAACATAGTTTGTCTGACACACCAAACATAGGTACAAGAAAATTGCTACAGGAACGCAAAGAGAAAATAATAATTCTGAGTTGAGAAATCAAAGAAAGGGGACGCCTGGGTGGCTCAGCAGTTGAGCATCTGCCTTTGGCTCAGGGCATGACCCCGGGGTCCTGGGATCAATTCCCACATGGGGCTCCCCTGCAGGGAACCTGCTTCTCCCTCTGCCTGTGTCTCTGCCTCTCTCTGTGTCTCTCATGAATAAATAAATAAACCTAAAAAAAAAATCAAAGAAAGGAAAGCTTGCAGGCAAGATTGCTACCAAAAAGACATAACAACTAATATGAAATGACCAGTCAGAATGGACCTCTGTCAAACCAAAACAGGCTCAGGCAGTAAGTACCCAGTATAGTGATACTGGTGGGAGCCAGTTGAAAGCTAGCGGTGGTTAGAGCGGAGGCCTCATAAAGACTAATCCTCAAAAGATTTGTGGACTTTTGATAGGTTTAGAATAGCAACAAATCAAACAAACAAACACACCATTTAATCTAAAAGAAGAATATAAACAATGGACAAAAAAATGAATTGCATAATATGTAACTAAGAACTTTGAGCTCATTGGTATATGGTAGAGCTGGTTGTTATGACTTGTGGAGAGACGTAGATGTGGCTGGAAAGTTTTTTGAGGCTCATCTATCACTTAAATACCAGAATAAATGGTTTGAATTTAATTTTACAATAACCGCAATAAGAGCTACAGTTTATGGAGCACGCGCTATGTAACAAAAATTTTATATGCATTATTTCATTTAATTCTTACAATAACCCTATGAGAAGGATCCAGTTATGACTCCCACTTTACAAATGAAGCCTTAAGAGGTTTATTGACATGCCTGTGTTCACACAGCTAATTAAGGGTTAGTATTTAGATCCAAATCCATAGCCACTAAATGAGCTGTATGTCTTTGACTGTGGAGAAGATGGGAGCGATGACCGATTTTTGAGAGGCAGCCATAATTAAAACGGAGTTTCTAGAGGATAAAATATGATGGCAATGGGTTTCTAAGAGGAGTGAGAAACTCAAAGTGGGAAGTTCAGTTAAAAAGTTTAGTTCAGATGAGAGACATAAGGGCCCTGAATGAGACATGAGAGCAAGAAAGAAAAAAGGACACATAAAAATATTGAAAGGGAAGAATTAAGGGAATTTAATGTATTAGGTTTTCTATGCCACATAACAAATTAACACAAACTTAGTCGCTTAAAGCAACAAGTATTTATTATCTCACACTAAACATACATGTATTATCTCCAGAGTCTGAACACAGCTTAGGTCTCTGCACAAGGCTGCCGTCAAGGTGTCAGTTGGGTTGTGATCTTATCTGGAGGCTTGACTAGGGAAGTGTCTGCTTCCAAGCCCATGTTGGGAGAATTCATTTCTTTGTGTTTATATGACTCAGTTCCCCCATTGTCTTGGCAGCTGTCATTGGGGAACACCTCTCAGTTACTAGAGGTCTCTCCAAGATCCCTTCCCCATGCTTCCTCCCCACAAACACTGCAGATTACTACCTCAAGGCCAGCAAGGGGATCTCTGCTATTTCAAGTCTCTGGGGTCAAGGAAGGCTAAATGCTTTTTTTTAAGGGACTCATCTGATTAGGCCAGGCCCACCCAAGTAATCCCTTTTGATTAACTCAAAATCAACTGATTAGGGAACCTTAATCACATCTGCAAAATCCTTTCCCTTTGCCATATAATGTAACCAACCTAATTACTGGAGTGTCATCCATCAGGCTCTACACACACTCAATGGGAAGAGATTATACAGGATGTGTTATATTCGGGGGAGGTGGGGGGGGTCTGGATGCTATCTTGGAGTTCTGCTTGACACATTTAACAGTTGATTCGATACAAGAAGACACAGACCACTCAAAGTCCTTAACCTGAGTATTTAAAATGATATTCATTAATTGAGATATGACATAGAAGAGGAAAAGAGGTTTAATGAGAAAGATCAAGAATCTTGCTCAGGATTGCTCATCAGCGGTAGGTACCCCCAATGGTTTCAAACAAATTGCATCAGTTAATTTCAATGGTATTTAATATTTTATTAAGATGATGTGGAAAAGAGGGGATTCTTACATGTGGAAGTGATTCTATCATAAAGTACACAAATTTTTTAAATGTTACAAAGAGCCATGAACTTGAGAAACATTTAGCAAGTTGATTATGTTTTAGATTCATGTCTTCCTTTTATCCCAGCAACCAGTCATAGTGTTGTTTTTTTTTTTTTTTTAAATTGGGTTGTTTTGATGAATGTTCCTTTCAGGCTCTGTTATTCCTGAGAAATAGCCAAACATCTTTTTTCCTCATGAATGTTTATCTTAAAATATATCCAGTAATAGCTGAATGAGTTGTTAAGCAAGTAGATAAATGAAATACCCAAAATAACCAAGAAAATATCAGGGTTTTAGTGCTAGTATAAATTAGAACAAATCATCCAAACTCTCATTTTAAACTATCTGAATTATCCCATGGCTTTGGGGTTAATACAGATTACATGTTCCCTGGCACACAGCGAAATGCAGATTATTATTGATTGGCCAACTTAGAAAAGAAATAGTTACTGAGAGTTTTCCTAATGCCGGGCCCTATACTAGAACTTTTACATTTGCTCTCATTTTATTCTAACAACTCCAGACTAGGGATATATCAGCCTTATTCTTTTTTTTTTTTTTTTTTTTTTTTTTTTAGTAGATAAGGCAGTTGAGGCTGAGAAGTTAAATACTGCATCCAAGCTGGGAAGTGGGAATAGCCTGATTTCAGACCCAAATTTATCTTATTCTTCATGAAAACTTACTTACTCTTTCCACTATTAATCTTTCTTCAGTTCTTAGATTAGCTATGCCTCCCTCCAGGAAGACTCCCCTGGCCACTCTGGGATCATCCAACACTACATCGGTCGCACGTTCCCACCGTCATGTGGTCCCATACAATCAAGTAGGATCAAAATGCCTGATTTGTACAACTGCACAGATAAGATTCAAATTGCACCTTTACATTTGCTAAGTGCATAGACTTGCAAAATTGACTAAGCCTCAGGCTTTACACTGGTAAAATAGGAGTAATATACAGTACCCGGCTCAAGGGGTAGCTGAGAGAATGACCCCAGGAACACAAATCCCTGTCACCGCCATCATCATCATCATCACCATCATCATCAGATGTTATTTTACTTATTACACTGGGTTGGGATAGCCTCTTTACTTTCCTGTGTTTCACACTAGACTGTAAAATCATCCCTTGGACAGAGTCTACGTCTTATTAGCATGATTTTCCCAGAGCCTAGCACAGTGCCTATCTGGCACATGGCTGGCACTCAAAAACTTCTGCTGAGAGAGAAACAGAAGGAAGAATGGGGGGAAAGAAGGAAGATGGAGGGATAGAGGCATGGAGGGAGGAAGGAAGGAGGAAGGGGGGAGAGGAAGCAGGATAGGAGACGGCCCATTATGTAGGTGTTCTTGCTTTTCATTGGCGCAGCCTTAGAAAAGGCACAAACTCTCATGTTTCTTGCAATATTATTCACAATAGTCAAGATGTGGAATCAACCTAAGTGTCCATCAACCAATGAATAGACAATTGAGATGTAATTTAGATAGATGATAGAGAGAGAGAGGGTATCCCTGGGTGGGGCAGCGGTTTAGCGCCTGCCTTTGGCCCAGGGCGTGATCCTGGAGACCCGGGATCGAATCCCACATCGGGCTCCCGGTGCATGGAGCCTGCTTCTCCCTCTGCCTGTGTCTCTGCCTCTCTCTCTGTGTGTGTGACTATCATAAATAAATTAAAAAAATTATAAAAAAAAGATGATAGAGAGAGAGAGATAGATGAGACAGAGATAGATATCTCAGCCATGAGAAAGAAGAAAATAATCCTGCCGTTTGGGACAATGAGGATGAAACTTGAGGACATTATGCTCAATGAAATAAGTCTGACAGAGAAAGACAGATAACTACTAACTACTAAATACTATATGATATCACTTATATGTGGAATCTAAAGTCATAGAAACAGAGTAGAGTAGATGTTACCAGGGTGTGTGTGGGGGGGTGGCTAGGAATGGGGAATATCGGTCAAAAAGTGCAAACTTCCAGTTTTAAGATAAATAAGTTCCGGGGATCGAATGCACAGCATGCTGATTAGAGTTAATAACACTATACTACAGACTTGAAGGTTGCTAAGAGAGAAGATCTTAAATGTTCTCACCACAAAAAGAAATTGTGATTATGCGACATAATACAGGTCTTGGCTGGAGCTGCAGTGGTAACCACTTTGCCATCATACGAGTGCGTCAAATGCACAGGTTTTACACCGTGAACTTATACGATGTTATCGGTCAATCATATCTAAATAAAACTGGAAAAAAAATAGGGCATGAGAATGTATGCTGCTGAAAATAAGCTGTGACTTCCCTTGAATTATATTTAAGGACCAGAAGCCTTAGAAAGTAGGGTTTGTTATGACATCCTTAATGCCAAATATGATCTGAAAATCTTAATTGTTGAATTGTGCCTGGGAAAGGTCAAGGCCCAGGCAGCCTCTTAGCCAGGGAGCATTGTCCCTCCTCGGGAGAAAAGATAGCCAGCCTTCCCCTTACAGCCTGAGAGGGATGTGCTAAATGCAACGCCCTCCACCCCACGGGGGGAGCCTGCTCCCAGCCACCGCCAAGTCCACGCCTGCTGTGAGACGTGCCCCTGGCTCCCACCGGTGCCTCCACGTCAAATTACCTCACTTATATATTTACATATAGTGGACATAAATGTGTACGTCTAAGGCGTACCACGTGTGGACTTGATGTAGTTTCCTATTGCGGCATGATTAGCACCTTAGCCCTGGCTAACGCCGTCATCACGTCCCATCGTCCTCACTTCTTTTCCATGGTGAGAACAGGTAAGGTCTAGTCTCTCAGCAGCGTGGCTGACTGGCACTGCCACCTGCACAGTAGGTCTCTAGGACTGACTTACCCACCGTCTGACTGCAGGTTTATACCCTTTGACCAGCAGGTGCCCGTGTTCCCCCCGCCCAGGCCCTGGTGACCAGCGTTCACCTGGTCGCTATGTGTTTGCCTCCCTACTTTTTATTTGATGTCTCAGATGTACCCATTCCCACTTTGTCACCTTTGGCTCCTAGCAGGCCGGTGCCCGTTTTTATCCTCCTGATGGAAAGAGCATATTTGCATTGGCGTGTGCATGTGCATGTGCACATGTTTGTGTGTCTGCAGGTGATCATGGAGGGACCCAGCGGGAGCCCCGCATCCAGCGTGAACAAACTACCCGAACCGGTCTACATCACTAACACAGGATCAGCCAGTGTGGGTGCATGTGGGCCGTGGTGCTAACAGAGGATTCCTCGTATTTCTCACATTTTTTGTAATAAAGTCAAAGTCAGGTAAAAATGCAAATTAGGTGAAAGTAACCCCAGGAAAGAGACACCAATACGAAGATGAACAGCCCTATTCATCTGTGGTGCAAACTCCCATTATTGGGAGCAAATCTCCTGGGACAGCCTTGTGCGGCTGCATAATTCACCGAGCCCAACCGTCCGGAGGAAGTGATGGTTAAATATTGAGCATCTGATTGGAAGACAGTGACGGCCTCCTGCGCTCTCCTGTAGTGGCCTTGTCCGATTTTTCTCATGAACCATGTAGCGCTGGAATGTTCTCCTATGCTGGGACGCACCCTCCTGGGAGCGCTGCCCTGAAGGCGAGGGCTCCGGCTCCACGGGGGTTATCTGACAGAGGACCTCGTTGTGCCCTCTGCACCTGTCATTGCCCTTCCCTCATCCGCCCCCCAGTGATGCGTGGAACCCATGAGCCTCCCTTGAGCCTGCACCCCCCGCACCCCACTGCCTCCTGCACATTACAGCAGCCTAATGAGTGCAAGAGGCAGGGCCAGCCCAGGCTTCTTATTACCATCACATTCCATTTTCTTCAAACAAACCCCACACAGAACAAAAGTAGGGCCTTCTGGACACAGCCTTTGTTGTGGAGGTTTAATCATAACATTTTGGTGGGACCCAGAATATTATGGTGATGGCTTTCAAGCAATTTGTGATACGCATGCCTCGCTGATGATGTCACCGCACGCTGCCACTGTGTTTTCTGCTCCACGGCTTCATGCAGCATAGTTTCCTGTGACAGTCGACTCTACAAATGCAAACAGATGTGTTTCCCATGACCTTAACCCTGACAAGTACAGGGTTGCTTTATGTACTTCCCCGGTTAACGTTTTTTAGAGCTTCAAAATGCAGTCTCCTAAGGTCTCTCCGTGGTGGAGCATTTTATACTTTTTAACTATTTTAGGTATTTTAGGAATGCGATAACACTAATGAGACCTTAGGGCAAGAAAAATGATGAAAAGCACACAGGCTCCAACTTTTAAAAAGTTGACTTTAAACCCATTGGTTTCCCTTACGCGTAAGCTCTCAATCAACTGGCCAAAATGATAATTAGGAGCTTTTTGGAGCATTACATTTTAACGCAAAAATGTTCAAGGGAGGAACATCTGGAATAAGGTGATGTCTGAATACACATATGAGAACCTAGCGAGAAGAATTCATAGTATGTCATGAGATCACTCCGTAACAAGCAAGTGGGATTTGTCCTCCGAGAGCTGATACATAAAATCCACGAAACCATCCGGCCTCAAATGTCATAATTGTCTCAAGAAACCATTTCCTCTTTTGCGTTTGTTCTCCTAGGGCCTAAGGAAATGAAAAGAATTTGAGTCACTGGGCGTGTCCCTTATTAGTAGCCATCTCCGCGATGGGCCCTCACTGGTGTTGGGTAGTGTGTAGGAGCTGGCCTTGAAGTCAGACGGGCTTGAAGCTAGAACATCTCAAAAAGTCGTCTGTTACAACTGATCTTTTAAAACCATAGTTGCTTATTTTGAAATAGATTTTGGCTCACAAAATAGACTCTAGAAATAATACAGAGAAGTTTCATGTATTTCACTCGGTTTCCCCTGATGACAATATCTTCCATAATCATAGCGCACTGTCAAAACCAAGAACCGGACCTGGGTACGATACTATTCTCTAGTACAGGCCTTATTTAGATCCTATGAGCTCCGGCATGGGCTCTTTCTTTCTTGGGGGAAGGTTGCTTATGTCGTTCTGTAACCGGTGTGGCCATCACCATAGCGAGGATCAGAACTGCTCCATCCTTACACAGAAGAAGTTCCTTTGGGTTATACCTTCACGGTTACACCCTTCTCCCAAACCTAACTCCTGGCCATCACTGATCGGTTCACCGTTATGATTTTTGCCTCTTCAAGAATATTATAGAGGCGCCCTGGTGGCTCCATCAGTGAAGAGTCTGCCTTCAGCTTAGGTTGTGATCTCAGGGTTTTGGGATCGAGCCCCCCATCGGGCTCCCTGCTCAGTGGGGAGTCTGCTTCTCCCTCTCCCTCTGCCCCTCCCCCTGCTGTGCTCTTTCTCTCTCTCTCTCTCTCTCTCTGTCTCTCATTTAAGTAAATAAATCTTTTAAAAAAAGAATATTACATGAATGGAACCAGACCATATGTGACTCTTCGAGACTGGCTTCTTTCACTTGGCATGATTCCTTCGAAATACCTCTAAATTGTTACATGTGTCAAGAGTTGATTTTATTGCTGGGCAGTTACTCCACAGCATAGATTTACTGCAGTTTGCTTATCCGCTCACCCGTTGTAGGACATTTGGGTCACTTCCAGTTGCTGACTATTACAAAGAAAGCCACAATGAACATTTGTACACAGGTTTTCGTGTGACTGTAACTTTTCGTGTCTCTTAGATAAATGCCCATGACAGTATTGCTGGGTCAGATGATATGTGTATATACAACTTTACAGGAAACTGATAAATTATTTTCTAAAGTGGCTAAACCATCTTACATTCCTCATCAGCCCTTAGCACTATTGATATTTTTAATTTTTTGTTATTTTGTGTGTGTGTGTGTGTGTTTGTGTGTAATACGGAGCACATGCAGCTTTAATTTGCATTTCCCTAGAGGCTTATGTGTTTATTCACCATCAGTATGTCCTCTTTAGACAAGTGTCCATGCAAGTGTTTTGCCCGTATTTAATTGGATTGTTTGTTTTCTTTCTATTGAGGTTAGCGAGTTCTTTATTATTCTAAATACAAGTCCATCATGAGATGGCAACTGAGAGTATTTTCACCAAGTCTGTGACTTTTTTTTTCATCCTTTTAGCAGGTATTTTACAAAAAGCAAAAGACTTTCATTTTGAGGAAGTCTAATTTACCCATTTCGTTTCCGCTTTAATGCAGGGCAGGGATGGAGGTCAGGGTTCCATGCACAGGCTCTGCCAGAGTGGCGCACCTCCTCATTATTGCAGGACAGGATTTGTCATGAACTGAATTGTGCCCCTCCCTCAAAAAAAATCATATATTGCATCCCTAACCCCCCAGTGTGATTGTATCTAGAGGTAGGGCCTAAAAAGAGGTAATTAAGGGTAAACGAGGTCTTAAAGGTAGGACCCTACACTGATAGGACCAGTGTCCTATCAAAGGAGGAGACATCTTTGTCTTCCGCACATTAGTGGAGGAAGGGTCATGGGAGCACACAGTGCAGAGGCCGCCATCTGCAAGCCAGGAATCCAGATGTCACCAGAAATCAATCCAAAGCTACCCTGAACTCAGACTCCAGCCTTCAGAGCTGTGAGAAAATAATTTTCTGTTGTTTCAGCTGCCCAGTCTGTGGCTCCTACTATGGCAGCCTGAGCTGACTAATAGAGGGGTGCGAGTCAAAGTTCCACCCACAGGTCAGGGCCCCCATCTCCTTAGTGCAAAGAGGCTGGCCACCAGGTTGTGCCCCATGGACTTTATCCCTGTACCTGTTAGGGTGGAGGACTGGCATGACCTGCCCATAGTGTGAGCCCTGTGAGCAAGCAGGTATGGGTGAAGGTTTCTGACCCACTGGGCTGCACTTTTCACAAAGAACTTTTCCCATTCTTTGTGTGGAGACCCCAGGCTCCTATTGCAGCTATTTTCTGGTCTTCACCTGTTTCCAAGATGTAGACTTTTCTAGCGCACAGACCAAGACAAATAGGAGGCAAGAAAAAGTCCCCAGGAAATTCACTTCCAGGTAATTACTCTAGTCCTGAGGCTTCTAGGCAATCCAACTTCTCTATTTTTCAGACTTACATATTTTTGTTCAGGGGTTTTTGTTGTGATTAGTGGGAGGAGGAAAATGAGATGTTTCCTTCATCCTGCCCAGAACTGGAAACTGTTTTTTTTTTTTTTTAAATAAACTTAAAACTAAGATTTCAGGAGAATAACAACAGCATTCTCAGGGATTGGTTTTCTTGATTGGGGGAAATATCCAGGATTTATTGACAGCCCAGTACAGAAAACACTGTGTTTGGTAGGCTCTTCTCAATTCTAGATCGAGGAGTCAGTTTCTGTGTGACCTTGGGCAAATTGCCTGACCTGTCTATGTCTCAAGCTCTTTATGTATCAAAGACATACTTGGACTTGATCTAGGTTAGTAAATAGGTTTCATCTCTTGAACCAATAGAATGAAATAAGAAAGCTTTTTGAGAAGTACTCTAAGACCATGATTAGTCTTAGTGAGAAGGAAAAGGAACACTGTATTTTATTAGGTATGTCTGCCTTATGCGCAACATAAGATTATGGTAGCATACCTTCTTTATTTTTTTATCCTTGGATTAGAAGATCACTCAGAACCTTTCGAGTTCTAAAATCCTATAATTCTAGTACAAAAAGGAAATAACTTCAATATATAGATATTTTAAATAAAAGTAAATGAGGTAAAAATGATCTTATAAGAAGGGAAGATAATCCATATAAGGAACACAGAATGAATTAATTGAGAAAAAATTGTCTTGGTTTCCTGACAGTAAAAAGGGAAAGTCATTGATTACCTGGATCTTACCTTTTTCTGCCTCTTTTTACCTCCTCTTCTACCTTTAGATGAACTGATAAAATTTTTTATATTCTTTTCTCAGTATGAATTTGGAAGCTTTAGAGAGTATTTCTATCCTTTTAATGCTTACTCTTAAATTTAAAAAATATGTACTTTACAAATGTTTCAAGAAGAGTGTAAAGTTATTCAGCATTAGTACCTCTATCCTCCTCTCAAACAGGTTAGAGATGTTAATGCACTAAGTATTCAGAGAAGACTCCACCTTATTTTCCATTATTCTTGTTCAGAGATTTAGCTTCATGTTTTAGATACTTTTCTACTTACTTTTTTCAGTTTCTCTGCTTAGTTTTGCATCTTGTATTAGAGTCTTCCTCTGAGTTAAAACTTCTCCTTGCTAACATATATCCTTTATAATTATTTTAATGATGATTTGTGAGTAAAAAATTCTCTTGGTCAGATATGTGGGAAAGTGTTTTTATTTCCCTACAATAAGAGTGTGTCACCACTAGCAGTGATCACAAGTTAGGATTGGCAATCAAATTCACATAACACAATATGGTTGAATCTATCATCATATTTATTTAGATTCATGGAAAGACAGAAGGCAAGAAAAACAGTATTTTTCCCATTGAAAACCCATAAAGCTATGTATGTACACAGCTTCTTGTTTCTCCTCTTACCTACTGAAGATGTATGCAACAGATAGGGATGACTTCAATATGTATGTGGTTTAGCTTAGCGCAGAGAAGATACTGCTTTAACCCATCAGTCTTTTATATTGTTCCTATCACATAATTCCAAGGCTTGTGTGCCTACTCATAACAACCTCAGTCCAGAAGTACTCCCACCAATCAGAAATTTCACAGTAAATAAGACAGATAATTATTTCTTATACATAACATTCCACATTTGTCTTAACAAGAGTCCAAAGAAATGATGCTGTGAGAGGGAAGAACAGAGGTCTTCTTCCCAGGAAAGCCTGGGCCTGATCTCACAGGTGGTTTAGTCAGGCATAGAATTCTAGATTGAGAGTGATTTTCCCTCAGCAATTGGAAGGCACTGCTCCATTGTCCACTAGTATCTATAGTTGCTGATGTGAAGTCTGCTGTCTGCCTAAAGGTCATTTCTTTAAATATCTGATTTTTCCTTTCTTCCTTCTTTCTGTCTTTCTTTCTTTCTTTCTTTCTTTTTCTTTTGCCTTTTTTTTTAAGTAGGCTGCATACCCAGTGTGGAGTCCAACATGGACCTTGAACCCACAACCCTGAGATCAAGACCTGAGCTGAGATCAAGAGTCAGACACTTAACTGAGTCACCCAGGTGCCCCAAGAATCTGATTTTTCTAATAGATTTTAATATTTTCTGTTTATTTTTAATTTCATTATATTTCATTATTTTTAATGTCATTTAGTTTTATTTATCCTTCTTAGACTCTGGATTACATTTTTATTTTATTATTTATGTATTTATGTATGTATGTATGTATGTATGTATGTATTCATAAGACACACACACAGAGAGAGAGAGAGGCAGAGACACAGGCAGAGGTAGAAGCAGGCTCCATGCAGGGAGCCCAATGTGGGACTCAATTCTGGGTCTCCAGGATCACACCCCAGGCTGAAGTTGGCACTAAACTGCTGGATCACCAGGGCTGCCCTAGATTACATTTTTAATCTGAGGATTTGTGTCTTCAACATTTAAGCCAGTCTCTTCAACTACTGCTTCTCTACTTTTTCCTCTATTCTGATTTTCTGAAGCCTCTGTTAACCTAAATTTTACCAATCTATCCTCCAATTCTCCAAACTGTGCTTTCATAAGTTCTTCAGTTCTACTTTATGATTTACTCATTCTCTCTTTGACTGTGTCTTTTATAAAGTTTATACAATCTTATTCTAATAACTCTAATAACCCATTTCTAGATCTGCTTGTTATTGTTTTGTTTCTGCATGTTTTTCTTGTTTTCTATTCTGAATTATTTCCTTATTTTACCTTGTTGGTGAAAGTCTAAGTATCTCACCATAAAACCTTTTCCAGATTGTTCAATTTTTTCCACTTCATCTGAAAATGTATTTAAATAATTTATTTTGGTGGCTATCTTTTCTTAGGATCTTTTCTTTGTAAATTACACCAATTAAATTAGATTTTCAGATTTACCTTCATTAAGAGGAAGTTTTGTCCATCATTTGGGGGTTTTTTCCTCCATGGGTCTTCTCTCCTTCTTTTCCTTTCTGGTTGTTTTTCAACTGCCCCCAACTAATCCAGCTAGCCTCCCAAACTGAGATGAAATCTTACACTGATATATCAGGTATCCTGCCCCATAAGGATAGGCTAACATGGCAGTTATCATGACATTAGAGCTCTAGTTACTGGTTGACATCCTGGATTCAAAGCTGTGTCTGGATCTTCCTTTCTTGGATATTCAGGTAATAGTAGACAGAAGTTTGTTTGTTTATTTGTTTGTTTGTTTTAAGCTTTCCTTTATGGCATGGTATCCCATCTCATCCCCTCATTTCAGACAATTATCCCAAGTCTGATCCCCACTTGTTTGGCACATGTAGACTTTGTCACCCCATTGGAACTGAACTTTCGTTGTCTCTACCTCTTTATGGTGCTAGAGCCTAGCAGACCCTCAGCTACAGCCCCATTTATTGCTTTATATTTCTGTTCTCTTTCTGGTTCCAAGAAACATTTATTTTGTTCTGTAGAGTATTGTTATCCTTTAAATATCTCTTTTATTGTTTTTTTCTATAATAACTGTCACCCAAATAAGGGAGTAGCTCAAATGATGAAACTTTGTCTTGAACAGAATTATGATAGATCTCATTACCCAATATAAAAAGTACTCCACTTCCTTAGAAACATTCTTTTGAAGATACATTTAGAAAGATAATGGAAAAATACTGTAGAGGTGGTTCTTCTGAAGTAGACATTTCTTTATCATTCCTGCATAAAACCAGTTAGCATATTACTTAAATGTCATTCAATGATGACATTTCTAATGGAATTAGAGCTGTGGTCTAAATAAATTTTTAAACTTGGTTTAAGGTTAAAATGTAGAGACTGAATGGTTAGCTTCAAATATCCCTCAAATATCACTCTTCTCAGCTAAGCTTTTTGACAGGGCTGAATTTCAGTCAGTCCAAGATTGAGCTCTTTAGAGGAAGTGAAGACATTGTGTTGATTGAAAAGAGATCCATATGCTTTAGGCATATGTTTTAGACTGTCAGGTGGCAAGGCTGACATTCTGTTATAAAAATTCAGGAGCCTGACTTGTATTCTCACCCCAGCAGAAGGCCTTCTCACCCCCCAAAGTGAGCCATAGCAATGCCTGTGAAAAAGCTAAACTTTTTATTTAAAAAGAGCTTCAAATCCTCTCAAAGTCTTGGTAGAAACCTCACTTGAGGTTTTCTATAGCACAGGAGGAATTTTCTAGGACCCAGAGGAAAATATTGATAAAAGAAGACCTTAGTTCAGAGGATCTTTTAAAAGGAAGGGCACACATGTCTCCTTTATTCAGAGTTGAATTCAACAAGGAGCCTCCATGTGCCCATCTCTTACTCCATTCTGAGGATAGAGAGATGACGGTTGGTTCTTATCCTTGAAAGATTAGATCAGAACAAGACTAGAGACAGAGAGAGGAACCAGAAAATTACTAGTCATCATGAGACATCGAAAGACCAAACTAAGTCAATAAGAATGTTAAAATAGATAAGGAAAGTTTAAAATGTACTTAAGAAATAGAATTCGGATCTATTATAAAGTAAGGATATAAGAAGATTTTATAATTCCAGAATGATTCTTACATCTTTTGCTTATTTGACAGAGATGATTGGTAGGGCCATTAATCAGCACCAAAAAAAAAAATTGAAAGAAGATAAGGAAAAGGACCAATAAGGCAAGGGTTAAGGTGTTAGATTGGACTTGAAGTGTCAGGGAGACATCTAGAGAGAAGAATCTAGGGGGCAGTGTATATACAGTAGATTTCAGGACACGAACTATAAATTTGGGAGTCATCAACATATAGCGATGCAGAATTAACAGAGAAACAACTCTAGAGGGGAGAGCAGGAGAAAGTTATCACTTTTCAATCCATCCAAAAATTTCCCAATCAGTTGAGATAAATGAATAAAAATCACAGAGTTAACATTTTTTTTAACATCCTGAAATCACAGAATACCCACCTTCTTTACCTTAGTTGTATCTTGAAATTGGCTCAGCACATCTCAAGTGCTGACAAAATAACCAAGCAACCTGAAAAGTTGGATTGGAGACTAGACTTATTCTCTGAAATACATAAACTGCTAGCAAAACGCTCAGTCTGAGAGAGAGAGAGAGAGAGAGAGAGAGAGAGAGAGGGAGAGATCATGGAATCCCACAGAGGTTCCAGCCCATTATATCAAAGAACACAAATCTGAGTAAGCAGTATCTCTCATATATAGACCAAAACTAAAATAAAAAAGAGAGACAGATACAGGCTGGGGGAGGTTTCTAACTGCTTCATAAGGAGTCATCAGGAGGTAGCAGGGCCCCAGGGATCAGGTGAAAGTAGGAGAGCAGGTTAGGAGAAGACTCAGACAGTTAGGACCCCCAGCAGTGGAGCCCCAGCAATTCCAGAAACAAGGCAGATTATGTATTATCAGAACCGTGGTCCCTGAAGCTTGGATCTCAGAGAAGAGGTCCTAAAACACCCGAAATCAGTACCTGAGTGACTCAGTCAGTAAAGCATCTGCCTTCAGCTCAGGTCATGATCCCAGAGTCCTGAGATGGAGCCCCGAGTCAGACTCCCTGCTCAGCAGGGAGTCTGCTGCTCCCTCTCCCTCTGTAGCTCCTCCTGCTTGTGCTGCCTTTCTCATAAATAAATAAATAAATAAATAAATAAATAAATAAATAAAAAATAAATAAATAAAATCTTAAAAAAAAAAAAAAGGCAAAAAACCCAACAGATAAACTACTTCCTCAACAGTGCTCCAATCCATGTGTTCTTTTCCTTTTCACTGCTGCTTTGGTTCAGGCTACCATCACGTCTTGCTGGAATTATTGAAACAGCCTTTTACTAGATCATTCCACCTCCAGTTCTACTCTCTCATCTTGAGTCCACTCTTGTCACTGCAACTGGAGTGACTCTTTAAAAGGAAGTATAAATCTGATCCTATCACAGCCACCTTCCATTTTAAAGTCATTCCCTGCAACCCTCCTTCTCAAAGGTAAAGTCTGAATCCTTAATGTGACTTTATGTTTTTTAATGAACTGGCCCCCACTCACTTCTGTTATTCTGTTTCTCACCACGTGCTGCCTCCTGTTCCATGGTCGGGACACACTAAATAACGAGCGGGTCTCTGAACTTTCTCCCTGCCGAGAATACTTTTTAATTTCTTCATCCGGGGATGCCTGTTCTCCTTGCATCTCAGCCGAGACCTCACCTCCACCTAGACTGGAGTAAATGGGGTACGCCACACGCTCCGAGAGCGTCGCGTATTGCCTACCACCTTGTCCTGCCATGTTGCAGTTCTCTCTGGCCAGGTCGGCTGTGACGCTACAGCCACCAGGACAGGAAGGGCTGTGCTGGTTACCCTTTGGCCCTCAGCACTCATCCTGGTTTCTTGGAAGTGGTCAGTAGCCATTCGCTGACTGACCGCTGGGCTTTCCTACTGAACTACAGAGCGGTGGGCTGTGGCGGGGAAGACGCCCTCTCCGCGATGGCCCAGTCAGTACAGTGATGGAGGCTGACCAAGGATGGTAATAGCCAGGACCCCCGGCTGAAGAGAAAGGAGGACTGCCGAAATCCTGGGGTCTTTGCACCCTGTTCTTTACCATATAAGCATCCGAAAAAATAAGTGTGAGTCTGCCTACAGTGGATCTGGGTTACCCTGTAGGTGGGACCTCTCTTCTAGTTTGCGCCGTGAGGGACTGACACCACGTTCAAAGTCTAAGGTTGGCCCTTGACCTCAACATGGTCAACTAGAGCGTGCTGTTCCCTCTGCTCCACCAAGGCCCACGTGCCTCAGCTCCAACGGGAGCCTCGCACGGCACTTCCACTGGAGCAGAAACAAAGGCCTCCTGGAGGTGGTGTAAAGTAGCACACAGAAGGCCCCCGCTTGACCTACCTAAATGTAGAGTCATAAAAGACTTGCTACATAAATAAATAAAAAAACATGAAACCACCTAGAATAGTGATATCTCTGATCAATTGTTCAGTGAATAAAGTCACACGTTTTTATGCACATAACTGTGTTGCACAGATTTACATGCGTGTTTATCACTGATGTTTACGTAGATAGGGGCAGGGAGGTAACGGGAAACCTGTTACCCTGGTTGTATTTCTACCCCTTCTGACTTGCACCTATAACAAAGTTACCAGAGACAAGACTGAATGGCACTGGTTTTCAAAAATTATCCCCCTATGTTAGGGTGCTTGTTGGCGGGGGGGTAGTTCCTAAGGCCAGCGGGCCACTTAGTAGCCAGGAAGGCCTCTGTCCTCCCAGGGGAACAGGTGCCCCCAGGGACAACTCACGTCCAGGCAGGAAACACGGAGGCCAGGGCCTGGGGCCAGGGAAGACCCAGACCCAGAGTGTGAATATTTTCAGCTCCACAGGCCATACCGCCCGTGTCACAGCGTCTCAGCGCTGCCACTGTAGTGTGAACGCCGAGTCACACACAGTGAGAGCGAGCGAGTGTGGCCGTGGGCCAGCGCGACTTCAGTCTCCCAGAAGCCTGGGCGTGGATGGGCCCCGGAGCCGCCGTGTGCAGGCTCCGGGCAGGGAGCCTCTCTCTCCGGGACAGCAGGGGCACAGGGATGCCAGGGGGGGGACACCTGGTGGGGGGGGTCCCATGGCCGCAAGAGAGCAGCCCCGGCTGAGCAGCCCGGATTCTGCGGCCCGTGGGTGCAGAACTTGGCCAGGGAGGGGAGACTCAGGGAGGGGAGGCTCGGGGAGGGGAGGCTTGGGGAGGTGACCAGGGCCTGGGAGGTGACCAGGACCAGGGGAGTGATCAGGGCCGGGGTGCTGACCAGGGCCTGGGGGGTGAGGTTCGGGGAGGTGAGGCTTGGGGAGGTGACCAGGGCCAGGGAGGTGACCAGGGCTGGGTAGGTGACCAGGGTCGGGGGGGCAACCAGGGCCGGGGGTGGTGACCAGGGCTGGGGAGGTGACTAGGGCCAGGGAGGTGACCAGGGGGCGTCCTGCCTGCTGGCCCAAGGCGGAGCTCCTGCGGGCCCCCCCCTCCCGTGCACCTGCTGGGCTCCCGGACCCATCCAACCGGGAAGCGCCCGGTGCTGGGGGGTGGGGGGCGTCCTGGGGAAGGCGGGACCCGCCGGCCTGTCCCACCAGTCCCCGTCCCGGGGCGCCCGGGGCTACTGTTCCCTCTGACAATCAGCGGGTTTGCTGGGCTACCTGCACCTGCACCTGCACCTGCCCCCCAAAGAGCAGCCAGGAAATTCTAGGGGAAAACACTGAAGAGCCTGGAAGGGGAGAAAGCGCTGGAGGTGGAAAGCCCCAAGGATCTTTGGGGGTGCGGAGGGGTGCAGCTCCCTCCCAGGCTCTCCTCCCCGCGGGCCCAGATGCCCCTTGCTCCCTGCACTGTGAGGGACAGAGGCAGAAGGGGGTCCCGGGGCCGCGTGGTGCCTGCGGGGACCCCTGGCCCGGCCGCACCCCGCAGCGCAGAGCCCGGCATCGGCATCGGCAGCAAAGCAAGGCTGTGAAGAGCGGCCTCAGCGCTGGGAGCTCCGGGAGCTGCTGAGCACCCCGCGCCCCGCCGGCCCTGCCCGGAGCCCGCCCCGAGGAAACTCCCCCAGCTGCCCCTTAGAGCCTCAGGAATTCTCTCTTGACCCTCGCCTTCAGCCACCCGCCCCCCTTCCCGGATCCTAGTGATGCCCTAACACACGGCTCCCCTGACCTCTAATCACCTCCAGGAGGCGAGGCCCCACCTGGTGCCCTCAGTCACAGAGCCGGGCATGCTGTGCACTCGTCCATCCCCTCTCAGGCCAGAGTAACGGAAACATCCTTGCCCCCCGGTTTCTAGCCTTCAAAGATGAAGCTCAAGAAAACTTCCTTCGCCTTTTTATTTTTGAGATTTTTGTTTTTAACTCATCTCTGCACCCCACGCGGGGCTGAACCTCAGCAGCCCCCAGATCACGAGTGGCTCCCTCCGGTGTCTGAGCGCAACTTCCTTCTCCTTTGGACCCTAATGTTAGCAAAATCCCTGAGAACTCCTCCTCGAGGGTCCTCGTCTTCCTGCACTGAGAATGTCACCCAAGAAGAAAGGTTATCCCCTTGTCCTGGGGACGGTGTGCAGCCCGGGAGCCTCTAGTCTGGGTGATTCCGGGAGCCTAGGCCCACGTGGGAATGACCTGAAAGAAGGGAGAAAATAGGCTGGTGGCTGGCACCCGGCGGCCGCAGATGCCCCCGCGCACTGCTGGAGCCCGGCGCCTTCCAGCTGACCCTGACCTCGGAGCTGTCCCCAGGCCAGGGCTCTCCACAGCGCCCTAGGCCGTCATCAGCCAAGAGCCGGCAGGTGAGATAAAGCCAGTTAGGAGTAAATACCACTGAGGCGGACCCAAAGCTCGGCCTTAAAGGACTCGTGCGACCTTTCATACCAAGCCTTCTGTTGTGCCAGAATTGGAGAATCGGGGCTTTCGCTCCGAAATGTACGTGTACCCTGACTCCCCGCAAGGTGTTGGGTTCACATGGGCCCGATGCTCTAAGAGAAGATCGTTACATGGAGCAATTCTGCTTTGGGTAAAAACTTACAGGCTGAAATGGTCCTTCTGAAGTTATTTGGTCCTTTCTTTAAAGCAATCCTGCATTTTATTTTCCACATTTGCTATTTAGGTGCCAAAAATCAAGGTTTTTGCAGCCACCCCTGGAGGCCCACACAAATCCTTTCCTGTGTTTTCCTTGCTGGCAGCCTCAGATTTTGCTTGGACTTCCTAGGGCTTTATTTGCCCTTTAATGGCAGCGTGTGCATTCTGATTGCTTAGTGCCATGCTTTATCTGATGGTGAATATTCTGAATGCTACACTCTAGTTTTCCACCCTCTGTGTGGTCCTGTGCTCAGGGAAGGGGCTTCTACTTACTGCCAGGAGCGAATTGCAATTTTTCTAGGTCAAAGTGACCTCATTCCCCTTGCCGGTGATTGGTTTAGCATACATGTAGCCCCATGTAGTAAGTCTAGTGGGAAAGCTTCTGGGAAAATGTCTTTAGTATTAAAAAAAAAAAAAAAAAAAGAAATCCAAAAGGCTTCACAATAAAGTTGACAGATTAAATACATGTATTCCCTACTGGTCCTTTCCAAAGCCCCACTAAAAAGACAGTAAATGAAAATTCCTCCAAGGCACAGATCTGTAAAAGCAAAGAAACTAAGAGAGGAAAGAAGACCAACAAAATTTTTAAGGCTAAAATGTTTAAATGTAGAAGCCGGCTTAGCAGACCCACGAAAGCTGAATTCGAAACCATCAGTGAAGAAGGCTGACAGAAAAATCTAATTTCACAAGAGTGCTCTGAAGTATCAAAAGGTGGAAATTCTAGGCCCAGGAGTAAAGGCCAGGCTGAAAACAAAAGGATCGTTTTTTATTTTTTAAATCTGTTAAGGGGGAGGGGAAAGACATCTGTAAACCCCCTCTGCACATCTAGTAATTTCTAGCCATCCCCACCCCGAGAGGTGACACTGCAAAAGGCATCAGGGGATCTCTTAAGGACCACGGAGCAAAGCTGAGGACAGGGTGGGTGTAGTGAAGCAAGGAGACTGAGTGAAATTCCACACACTCAGACTCCTCCGTAAGTCGGGTCCCCAAAACGGTGACCCTCAGGATTACACCCTTCATGCGGGAGACTGGAAGATGCTTCCTTGGGTAATCTGTCCAACTAAGGGGGGGGGGGGAAACAACAATTGTGTTAGCGAAGATTCTTCCAGTAAATCTATTCCAACCAATCACACGGCAGCAGAGCTCGCAGCTGATGAGGCCCAAGCATGTGCAAAGTGCTTCCAGTTAGCTTTTTAGTGGTCCACTCTTGGGTAAGGTCGATGGCAAAGGATCGTCAGAGCCTTCCTCAAATGTCCAGGCAAACATTGAAAAACAATTGGCAAGATACAGCTATGAGATGGGGAGAAAAGATTTCTTCATCGGCATCCTCAGAGAGATAAGAGTACATTAAGCATCTACAAAACAAGATAGGTTTTTTTTTGTTTGGTTCTGGTTTTTTTTTTTTTTTCTTTTTTTACAAAAGAGGTAAGGGAGAGAGGCAAAGACTAGGAAAGATCTTTCAAAAATTAAAAATAAGAGAAATGACGAAAGGTTTAGATAATAAAGCTGGGAAATCTTCCTAAAAATAGAGCAAAACGTAAAAAAAAAAATCCAATATCCAAGTAATAAAATTTCTAGAAAACACATGGGGATAGATATAATGAAAGAATTAAACACCAAGGCGTCCCGGGTGGCTCAGCGGTTTAGTGCCTCATTCAGCCCAGGGCATGATCCTGGAGACCCGGGATCGAGTCCCACATCAGGCTCCCTGCATGGAGCCTGTTTCTCCCTCTGCTTGTGTCTCTGCCTCTCTCTGCATATCTCTGCGTCTCTCATGGATAAATAAATAAAATCTTTTAAAAATATATAAATAAATAACTAAAAATAAACACCAGTACTTAAGGCATAAGTTGCCAGACTAAAGGGTTTTCTGAGTACCAAACAATAAGAAAAAAAGGTTCACACTAATGCACCAAGGCACATCATTATGAAATTTCAAAACACTGGAGGAAAAGGGAGTCTATTATAGAGGGAAGGGAAAAAATCAATTACGTATTAAGGACCAAGAATCAGAATGACATGGGACTTCTCTATGGGAACACAGGAAGCTGGGTAGTCGTAGAGCCATGGCTTCAAACCTCTGAGTGAAAATTACTTCCAAGCCATAATCTCTACTCAGCCAAACTATCAATCAAATATAAGGATAAAATTAAGATGCTTTCAACTATTTAATGTCTCATAAAAAAATTTATTACCCATGTGTCCCTTCTCAGAAAGCTACTGGGGAATTTATTCCACCAAAACAAGGGAATAAACCAAGAAAGGTGAAGATGAGAAATCTGGGAAGAAGAGGATTCAACACAACAAACAGACCCAGAAAACTCCAGAATGATGGTGGAGAGAGACCTCAGAGGGCCCACTGACTAGTAAGCTTAGGGAAATCAGTCCACGCTGGCACAGGTTAGGAGATTGCAGGAGATACAACATCTTTGAGAACAACAACAACAGAAAGGTTGATAAATGGAGCTGCTAGCGGTGTCTGGCGTCCATGGGGGAACCAGCTTAGTCAAAAGTCAAAACACTGAGTATAGACCATCCTGCTCTCCAGACTTTGTGATATGTGAGACAATCAATGCCCTCCAGTTTAAGTGGCTTTCACTTGAGTTTTCTGTTCCTTGTGGCCAAAATCATCCAGTTGGTCCAGAGATGAGAAGGGGTCGGTGCCTGACACCCGCTGGAGACCCAACACCAGGTTAGGCAGCTCCCTCATGAGGTCACATGAACACTGCATTCACTGTCTCCTGAATCCATTCAATGTTCTCTCTTCAACCACTGTTTCCGCTGCTACTTTCTAAGCTAATGGCGGGTCACAACCCTGCTCTACCTCATGGCTGCTTTTCAACTTCCGCTCCCGTTGTCACAATACATATTCTCTAGTGATTTCTTGAGAAAGTAAACGGGCTAGGCCCCGCTAGTATTTTAATGCCAGGCCACATGTTGTCTCTGATGTTCCTTATTGGCTTCCTGTGGTTGCAATTCCCATTCCTGGTCTACCCAGCTGGTGTTGTGGGGAGAGGAAAAGAGGCACTAGGGTCATGATGATAGAAGACTGGCTCCCTAGACCCACGCACCACCTCATCGGAAGGTTACTGACAGTAGGAAGGAGCCGCGTCTTCTTAGAATGGGCTATGGAATACGATGACTTAATTTCAGATAACTCGGGTGCCTTGTTGAAACATCAAAAAAAAAAAAAGAGAGAGAGAGAGAGAGAGAGAGAGAATACAAACTCTTTTAATGACTCATGCCCTCTAGACTACCTCATGAGAAAGGCATTTTAAAGCCTAAACCACAGCTTCCTGCTACAATCATTTTCTCCTGTGGCCTCGCTGGAAATGAGATACGGCCGTTTCTCACCACTTCTATAGTATCCATTCTGGAAATATTATACCCCTGGAGTAGTGTCATCTCCGGGGAAAAGAGGTTCCATTTCTTTACATTGCTGTTTTAAGGACCAAGGAAAAAAAAATATCCCATTCATCACATTTATAAAACTTATCTCCACAAAATGAATGTGTTGATCAGTTTTTGTTCAACAGTAATGAAGACGTTATGCAAATACCAAAGGCAATATTTTAAGTCATGGCATTTTTATTCATAGACTATGTACCGAATACAATTTGAATATGCAAATCTTTTGTTTTTCCATTGATCACAAGCCACACAGCCATTCTCTGTGGGGAGCCAGAAATTCATGATGAGTGATAGAATAATATGTAGGTACGCATGCAGACCCAGGCTCCGTTGCGGAGGTGCATATGCAGAGCAAACGTGTAAGCTCACGTAAGCTTTGTGATAGCTCGATGCGAGTAAATCTGTTTCTACCTAATTCTACGTTTTGTGTGTGTATATATATATGTATAGGGAAGCTTGCATGTGTGTAAATAGATGTGTTGAGGGAGGGAGAGAAGGAAAGGGTGTCTTTAAAGACCGGTATTAATCAGTTCTAAAGCTAGGTTAGCATCATACTGTATCTTTAATGTATATGTTAAGCCTTTAACGCCAGCGCTGGGGCAGCCCAGCAAATACAGGCCCGGCCGGCCGTGGAGTCCTGGCAGGTTCAGGGAGGCCTGTTGGAATGTCAGGCCTGTGTCGCTGGGAGCCTGTGTCTGTCCAGTGCCCATGGGTACAAGGTCGCGGTGGCCGAGTCCTGGCAAGTGCCAGGAAGAGTGCAAGGAAGGGGCCACACGGGCGCCCTCCTCCTACTGTCCCCAGCTTCATCACAGCTTCATCACAAGAGATTGCATCCTAGGAGGGGGCCAGAGAGAGACGGGTGGGACAGCCAAGTTGGAATCTATCTGCCTGCCCCGGGGATCCTTGGACAAACTGGTGTGAGCTTTGTGCTGTGGGGCACTGTCCGAGTGGGCAGACGAGCTCTGAGGCTCCTATGCAACAGCCAATCTGCACACCCCAAAGCTCCCCCAGTTTCCACCCACAGGCGTGGGAGGCTGTAGGGAGGCTGGGCCCGCAGTTATCAGGGACCCGAGCTCCGGGTGGGAGGAGGGAACCTGCTCGCCTGGATGATCATGGACACTGACTGCCCCACCAGCGGGGACCACCGTGTTCTCCCAACCCACTGCTCAAAGCCACTTTATAGGGAGGCCTTCACACTGCACCGCCCTCCCATCCCAACAGCCCGGTTCCTCCACTGGACACTTGTAACGTGGATGACACGCACAGACTTGCCAACCCGCCACCTTGTCTAGCCACCGCTTCCTTAACTACAGGGGTGGGTTTAACTTCCAGGGGTGGAGGACTGAGACCGGGGAGACACTTCAGGCAAAGCTCAGAGCAGCTGTTCCTAATCAGGAAACATTAAGGAAGAAAGCAACCCATCAGGCCGGAACGACTGCAAAAACCAATCACAGAGCATAAGAGCTCATCTTCCTCTGTCTCTGCCGAATTAAGCCAGTTGTTCCAGACTTTTCTTTCTAATCAACATCTTACATTGTGTAAGGACTCGACTACGGTTACTCTTACAGAAAAATCAAAGGTGTTCCTCTAAGGCTCTTTTACCTGTGCAATCTACACAGGTAGCTGATGTAAAATGACGATGGTAATTTTATTTTATTTTATTTTTTGGTGGCAATTACTTTAAATATATCAAGTGGGCAGCTCCGTAATGGTTCAGATGTTTAGATTTCTATAACTGCCTTTAATCTAATAATATCTTTCTCATATGTAAATAATAGACACATATCATCTTGAAAATTTTCGTTTAAGTTTTTGAAATTTTTCTATTACATGCATTGCCATACTAATGGATAATTGGGTAGTCTACAATTTTTTACTTTTATAAATAGAACATCGATAAACATCTTTGTATGTGCTAAAAAAAAAAAAAGAAAAATAATTTGTGCTTAGTATTAAAAAATCTGGAAAATAGCGTTAAGCCTAAGAAAGAATATAAAGATAATAATAGTTCCCATGCTAAATATTTACTGTTTTGGAATATATTCATCCAGTCTTTCTTCTTTTCATATAGTGTTTTTCTTTTTTTTTTTTTAAAGAAGTATATGTCACACATCTATTATTTGTATAACAACCTTCCTTCTCTCAATAACTTGCATGCATGTTATATGCATTAGGTAATTCTCTCATAACATTGTTTTCCATGGCTACAAAGTAGTCTGTTAAATGGTTGTACCCCAACTTTTTAAATCTTCTACTTCAATCTTAAAAATCCTATTGTACATTTAGATTATTTCTCGTTTTTACCATTAAAAACATTGTTGTGATGAGTCATGGTTGATAAATTTTGGGGTGCGTCGACGACCGTTTCCTCCAGCTCTCTTCCTCAGGATAGATATGCTGGGTCAGAGTTTGCAAAATGTTAATACTCTAAAAGTTATTCACGGAAGATTCATTAAGCCAAGAATTTCATTATAAGAGAGAGAAATGTTGTGCCAACTGTATTTTTTTAAATCTCAGATTCTTTTAGAGTAAATGAAAGGAAATTACTTCTGGAGAGTCTAATTTAAATGCTCTGGAGTGGAGCCCAGGCCAGGCACATACATTTTTTTTTAAGTTCTGTTGCTGATTTTTCAGTCCAGCTCGGGCTGGGGACCACTGGGACTCGTTAGTGAGCTTCCTGGTCCACCGAGGAATTTTACTTCCAGGAAAGAGGTAACTGAATTACAATCCCATAAACAATTAAAAACACATCACAAAACAAAACATCATGACTGGAACAGAAACTTTTCTAACAGATGCAACTGTGAGTCCTCACAAATGAATTTTCTAGAGTATCTTCTGTTTGCATGCATCTGTGAATTGCGCCTACGCAAATATTGAAGTTACAGCAATGACCCATGAAAGGAATGTACCTTGTACTCCCTGCCCCATCCCTGCCCCATCACGCCCCTGCTCTGGAGTCCTCAAGTTACTCTGCAACAAACAAACGAGGCACGCCTTTTCACCTCTATTTTGTCATCTTTATTTGGTATTTTTTTTAAAGGAATGGATGAATAAAAAGCCCTGGAACCATGGTCTCCGACATCATAAATTCTCAGGGGCAGGAAGATGAGAGATCCTACGACTTCCTCTTTCTAAGCTTAAGTAATCTCTCAGAACATTATAATCCCCACATCATCCTAGAGAAATTCAATCAGCAGCTTACTCACGCTGCTCTCGGTTTCTAGGACCCTTTTGCTTCAATAACTGCCTCCCCCCATCCTTCCTGCCTTCCAGTCCATACCCTCGCCCCCCGCACTAGCCCAGTCCCCCGTGCACATTGATGCCACTTGACAAATGATGCCTCTACCCTACCCCCCACCCTCCTAGTAGAAGCCCTTCCATTTATATCTTTAGGATTGTCTCATCACTTGTCCCAGCCAAGCTCAGGCCTCTACATCCAACTGTGAATACCTCTACAGCTGCCTTCGAGGGGCCTAGCCATACCAGCTTAAACCACACACGGATCGATTTACAGAAGACAGGAACTATGTGTGTCCAAAAATGTTGCTTTTTATTGTCTTTGGCCATTTCCTACAGAACGGAGCTACACACCCAATTAATAATAAAGGTGAAACCTAGCATTTGTCAAACATTTCATTTGCTAAGCCTGGCACTACCGTAAGTGCTATATATGTAATCTCTTCAGCACTAACGCATTACCTGTTTTTCGGGGGAGGAAATTGAGACTTACAGAGGTCAAGGCATTACTGAAGGTTACACTACTGGTAGGTAACCGAGCGAACTCAAGCGGAGATCCACCATCCAACTTAAATACCCGCCTGCTTATTCATTATGTTCCTAAACTTAGTCTCGAATTGAAGACCATTCATTCTCCCCTCCCATTTATCTGCTAGCCAAACTCCAGCCAAATTGTCTTACTCCCTGTTCCCCCGGAACACCATCTGGAATTATGGCAAGGGAACAATCTCTTTCACTAGAGTAAACTACAGGAACTTTCAGATTACTCCTAGAGAACTCCAGAAGGATAGTGTTCAAGTAGAAGGAGAATAAAATATCTATTCATATGTATCTACCCACCCCAATATTTTTCTGCCAGGTCTTGTTTCATTTTCAAAAGGCTGTCCGTTTCCTTGTAGCTCTTCTTTCTGTTTATACCAAGTCTACGCATCCCTCAAGACCACGCTCATACCCTCTGCGCAATATATTTGCAGCCCATTTACCACCAGGGAAGGTAACTCCCCTTTTCCCATAATTTCTCGTCCACCCAACTGCACAAATGCATTTGGAAAGGGACCAAACGTGAGGTTATGTGAACTACTGTATGCACGCAATACTTGTGGTGGAGAACAGCTTTATGTTAACAGGAAGATTTGGACACTAGCTAAATATGGCCGTGGGAGAGTGGGAAGCATCTTGGCCAAGTGACTTCACTTCTGGGCCTTCAGCTTCATCACCTTTCAAATAAAGAGGTTGGGTTAAATAAACTCAGTTCTTATTTCTTGCACAGTTTTTATACCTTCCACTGACTGTCTGCACCACCGCAGGTGCCCAACTAGCAGCGTTGAAATGACTAACTTTGAGTCTTGCAATAAAATTATGTGTCTAAACCCTAAACACGCATAACTACTAAGTGGCTTCAAGTTTTGCATTTCTGGCAAAACTGAAATTTTGATTTTGAAATTCTGATTTACCTTGGCTTGGTGATTTGCTGTGAGAGTAATCTTCGCACCAAAACCTTACTCAAGATCCAAATCCAGATAAGCCAAAGCTTTATGAAGGCACTTCCTTGCTGCTCATTTACTCCTGCAGCTGTGTCCCTCTGGCTCTTGCCCCTGCCTCAGTCCTAAAAGTGCTTTTGCAAAATCACCAATGACCTAGTTGCCGAACACAATGATGTATTTTCAAACCTCATCGTATACCTACCATGCCATCAGAGATTTCTGACTCTTCTTACTGGACTCTCCTGGCCTGCATGACCCTTTTCTCTCCTCTGATGCCTTATTCCTCCTCCTAATCTCCTTCATGAGTTCTTTTTATTATTTTCCATCAAATAGTCGTGTCCCTGGGTTCCATCCTTGGTCCTTGTCTCAATTTCTGCATTTTCCCTGAGTGATTTCATCTAAACCCCGAATTTCCTAAACAGGATTCCTCACCCCCACCTCTTCCCTGCATTTTAGATGTGTATATAATATAAGAAACGTCTACACTGGAAACATCCCACAAATACCTTAAGGCCAACTTACACAGAGCTAAATCATTATATTTCATCCAACGATGAATTCCAATCTCATTAATATGGACATGCATGTAAGCTAACCATCTCCCCCATCACCATGCTTCATCTTTTTCCTTTCTCTGTAGGTGATAGGTGAACATAGGTTATCTAGAAAATAAATGCAACCAAATTTAGAAAGCTTTATTTCAACTCCCAACTCCTAAAGTCCTTCAGCGCCAAAAAATCCTCAAGTAAGTATTTTACTTTAGTTTTTGTTTATTTTAGATTTATTTGATGAGAGAGAGAGAGAGAGAGAGAGAGAGCAAGTGAAGGGAGCACAGAGAGCGAGAGGGAGAGAGAGGATCTCAAGCAGACTCCTCGCTGAGCACAGAGCCCAACATGGGGCTCAGTCTCAGGACCCAGAGAGCATGACCTGAGCCAAAATCAAGAGTTTAGCCAACTGAGCCACTCAGGCACCAAATTTACTTTTAAATTAACATATAATGTAATAGCGTTTTTGTATACGGTTCTACGAATTTTAACACATGAATGGATTTCTGTAACTACCTCCACAATGAAAGTACAGAACAGTTCCATATTTTGCTCCCAAAAAATTTCCCTTGTGTTATCCCTTCGTAGTGAGACCCTCTCCCTACTCCTCAGCCCTGGAAGTAACTGATCTTTCCCTAATCGCTACACTTCTGTCTTTGAGAGAATGACATATGCATAGAATTATATAGTATGTAAACTTAAAAAGCAGATTCTTTAAATAAGTATAATGCCTTTTAGATCAATCCAAATTGTTTTGTGTACAAATCATTTGTTCCTTTTATTACCGAATAGTATTTTGTGGTACAGATGCAGCATGATTTGCCTATACATTCACCCACTGAAGGACATGTGGGTGTTTCCAATTCTTGGTGATTATGAATAGAGCTTCTATAAATATTCACGGACAGGTTTTTTATAGGAATATAAGTTTTCACTTCTCTAGGGCAAATACTCAGGAATGAGATTACTGGGTCATGTGGGAAATATATGCTTAATTTTATTTTATGTTAATTTTTTAAAGATTTATTTAGTTATTTGAGAGAGAGAGAAAGAGAGAGTGTGAGCAGGGAAGGTCAGAGAGAGAGAGAGAAGCAGGCCTCCCACTAAGCAAGGAGCCCAGACTGGGGCTCGATTCCAGGACCCTGGGATCACAACATGAGTCAAGGGCAGATGCTTAATGGCCTGAGCTACCCAGGTGCTCTATTTGTTCCCAAATTTAAGGAAAGAGCATTTAGTCTTTCACCATTAAATATATAAGCTATGTGTTTTACAGATACCCTTTATTGGGTTAAGAAAATTTTCTTCTGTTTCTAGTTTGTTGAGAATCTTTCTCTAAAATGATGTCGAATTTCATCAAATCCTTTTTCTCCATCAATTGATATGATCATGTGATTTTTTTCTTTACATTGTTAATATGGTGAATTACATTTACTGATTATCTACCACTGCGCCAGTCTCACATTCCCACTGTAATCTCTACTCGGTCATGGTGTTTTATTGTTTTCATATATTGAAATCTTCAACTTCTTAGTATTTTATTGGGTTTTATTATATTTATGGTCATGAGGCATTTTTTTGGCTTCTAGTGGTTTTTTGTTTTGATTTTTTTTTCTAGTGCTATCTTTGTTTAGTTTGGTATGTGGGTAATGCTGGCTTTATAAATTGGGAACGTCCTTTCCTCTTCTAATTTCTGGAGGAGATTGTGTAGAATAGGTGCTAATTCTTCTTTAAATATTTGGTAAATTTTGCCAATGCTACCATCTGTGTTTAGCGATTGCTTTTTTGGAAACATTCAAGTGCAAATTTAATTTGTTTGTTACCTAATTTTTTATCTATTACATCTTTGGTGAGTTTTGGTAGTGTACTGTTTTCAAGAAATTATTCTACTTCATCTGTTTTCAAATTTGTGTCAGTAAAGTTGTCCTTAGGATTCCCTTAACACCTTTTTAACATCTATGAGATAGGGATATCCCATCTTTCATTCCTGATATTGAGAATTTATGGCTTATCTCTTTTTTCTTTGTCAGTCTTGCTGAAGGCTTATCAATATTATTAATCTCAAAGAATCAGTTTTTGTTTTTATTGATTTGCTCCATTGCTTTCTTTCTTCAATTTCGCTGATCTCTACTATTATATTTATTTTTCATCATTTCTGCTTCCTTTGTGTTTATTTTATTCCTATTTTTCCAGTTTTTCTTTTTTTTTTTAATGAAAGTCTAGGGATGCCTGGGTGGCTCAGCTGTTAAGCGTCTGCCTTCAGATGGGATCGAGTCCCTCATCAAGCTCTTTGCAGGGAGCCTGCTTCTCCTTCTGCCTATGTCTCTGCTTCTCTCTCTGTATGTCTCTCATTAATAAATAAAGTCTTAAAAAATGAAAATCTAGGTTATTGATTTGACTCTTTCTTTTCTTAGATAAGCATCTAATTCTATTGGTTTAAAAAATGTTTTTTTATGGAAAATTCTGTGCAGTAGAAAAATACTCAGATCTAGCATAGGGTGCATCAGATTTCATTTGAATGCAAGACAAGAAAGAATGAATCCATCACCCGTTTTGAGAGAGGGGAACAAATGATTCCAATGTAAACTCTCTAGTTGGTCCAGTACAGAATTAGTCACAGAGAATTAATAGGCAAGAGCTGTCAGGGAGCAAACAATGGACAAAAATTCTCTGCAACAGTGTAGGAACGTCTCCTGCAAGGCTCTTGGTCTTTTCTACTAAAAATTAACACTCTGATAGCTTTCTGTATTTTCTTCAGTCACACATGCTCCTACCTTTATGCCTCTTCTGCTTAGAAACACCAACATGCGTTGTGGAAGTGTCCCTGGAACGTTGTTTATAATATACTCAATTGCACCCTACGTGATTCACTCAGTAAATATTAATAAACATTTCTGGTGTGTCTGAGGTTGCAAAAGAATTACTTAAAGCTGTATATTTTAATGAACTTAAGGGAGAACACAGTATACACAAATGAGATCTACATCAATCAGTAACAGCTATTATTTATTTAAAACACACTGTGTGCCAGACATTGCTGTATACTTTATGTGCACTTAATCTCGGTCGCCATCCTGTAAGATACAGATATTTTGGAGGGTGGTTTCATGGGAAGAATATAGGCTTGGGAAACAGAAACCAAGTTTGAATCTCTGCTCTCTCTCTTAACATGGCTTAAGCCAGTTACTTAAACTCCCTGAACTTCAGGGTTTGGGTTTTTTTGTTTTTTAATTAAAAAATGGGGATAGAGTTTGTTGTGAGGATAAAATGGGATAATATATGAAAAGGGCTTCATTGGGTGGGGAATGTAGGGGTTTTGAAATCTAAAATTTTGACTTCAAACCCACAATCAGCACATATTAGTTATGAGAACTTTGGCAAATTACCCTCTCTGAGTTTTGATCTCATAAAGATAAAGACAGACAGGTCATCTTCCCCTTCACCACCACAAAGCCTCTCCTGGAGGTGTCCCCTTCTCAATACCAGTGACTCCATCCATCCTCTTGGTTGCTCAGCTCAAACAGCTTGGGATGATTTTTGACTCTCCCCGTAACTCAGTCAATCTGAAAGCAAATCTTGTTGGTTCTATCTTCAAATCTATATACATTTCTTCTACGTCTCCTATCCCCCTTCCATTGTCATGGTCTGCGCCACCTGCCCGACTGTCATCAATTCCTAACTGCTTTTCTCACTTCCTCCCTCAACCACCACTATTATCATCACAGCAGCCAGGATGACTTTTTTTTTTAATAAATTAATTTTTATTGGTGTTCAATTTACCAACCTACAGAATAACACCCAGTGCTCATCCCGTCAAGTGCAGGATGACTTTTTTAAACACCAGTCAGATCAAGTTCTCCAACAGCTTCCCATCTCAAAGTGAAAATCAGTCTTGACAATGGCTTAAAAGGTCCCTCCAGGGCTTGTCCAAAACTGCCACCCAACCTATCCCCCGACCCACCCCATAATCTCTTCTCCTATGTGCTTCCTGCACCTGCTCTGCTCCAGATCCACTATCCCCATGCCTTTCTGGGGACTCTTCAGGTTCTCTTCCACCTGAGTGATCTTATACTTTCCATTCTTTCCACCTGGAATGTTCTTCAGCCAAATAGCCTCAAGCCTCCCTACTTCACCTCCTATAAATCCTTGCCCAAATTTCATCTTTTTAGCAAAGCCTCCCCTATCCACTCCATTTAAGATTCCAAAAGCCCCCAAGGGGCACCTGGGTGGCTCAGTCAGTTAAGCGTCTTGACTTCTGATTTCAGCTCAGGTCATGATCTCAGGATTGTGAGATCAAGCCCTGTGTCAGGCTCCACACGGGGATTGGAGCCTGCTTGGGATCCTTTCTCTCTCCCCCTCCCTCTGCCCCTCCCCTGCTCACTCTTTCTCTCTCTAAAATAAGAAATTCCAACAGCCCTCCAACTCACCAAGTAGTACTCGATGCCCTTACTCTACTTACTTCTCTTTATAACATTTATCTCCATCTAGCAGTGCTATATTGTAATTACTTACTTTTTGGTGGTGGTGTCTGTTCCTCCAACACACACACACAGGAACTCCATGAGAGCAGGTATTTTGGGTTGTTTTGTTGCTTGTTGCATCCCCAGTCTTAGAGTGGAATCTAGCATCTGGTACTCTCTCTCCCCTTCTCTCTTGCTCTTCTGCTCTACCTTGCTCCACCCTCCCTCTCCCTTCTTTCCTCCCCCCCCCTTACTCTGCCTTCCCCTCTCCTCTCTCCTTCCAAATATCTATGTAATATACATATCATGATAGAACGTCTGGATTCATGGAACCCTAAAACAGTGGCATAAAGCCTATCTTAGTTTCCTTAGCTTGTTACCAACAACTCCCCTTCATTGGGAAAGAGCATTGGGAAAGAGTCCTCAACTCACTAACTGTCTAGTTTGAAAAAGGATCGAGTAAACATGTAAGAAATGAGAGAAAGGTACTCGCAATAAATTTTTTTTTTTGACTTGGTGAGGGGGCATTGTGAGAGATTTAAAAATAGGTCTGATGGGGTCAAGACAAACCGGCAATAACAACCAAGTGGAAGAGTAAAGGCACAGCATGTTTGGTGCAGAAGTTTTGATCAATCCAGGGGGTTGATCGAGATGATTCAAGTGTTCCTTTGACAATGAGTCATCCATAATCTCATGACTGCTTTTGCCTGTGTTCGTGGTTATGAAATGATCCTCACACTACAATTCCTAATATTAGAAGGTTCCCTTCCAACCAGTACAGATTGTTAGGCCAGGGAGTGGGTGTTTATAGCGTGGCTTATTTGTTCTCCAGTGGGCTGGGGTTACAGTGCACTCAGCATTTACTGAATAAGAAACACACACTAGAACCTTCCCTAATATGCTGAATGGGAGTAAACAAAAGGTGCTTGGGGGCACATTCAGGGGAACTCAAAGAGCTAGATGGAGGAATGGGAAAGGTGAACAGTAATAGCTGAAGTGTTCTTGTATTATTAAAACAAAATTGCCCTTCTGAGTACACATTTAGCAAACTGGCAGATTCATAACTCCAGTGTGCAGAGGGATGAATGCACCAATAGCCACAGCAAAAAGGAGCCTTGAGGACATACCTCCCATTTCCAAACCTTATTTCATTAGTGGAAACTTCTGGAGTGCTGCTTCATGCCCTAGAAGTAGAACTCTGTGCGAGCTTGAGGGTGGAACCTTAGACACAAAGAAGAGTCTGGAGGAGGACCATACATTCTTCAACGATGCTCTTCGGGAACTTGGTGATTACTGCATGGTATTTGGTGACGTCACGTGTGTTATCTCATCTCATCCTCACAACACCCCTGAGAGGTAAGTACTCTCATTTTCTTTACTTGATAAAATATGAAACTGAGATTCAGAAAGATGAAGTGGCTTTTCCCAAGGGGCAGGATCAGGACTTGAATTTTGGTCTTTTCACTCCCAATCCTATGCGCATCTTCCCCTACCTGCCATGATGAAATTCTGGAAAGTTCTGGTCTAGAGCAGTGCTTCTCAACTTTGGTTGCATACTGAAAGCCCCTGGGGGTGTCTACAAACCCTGATGTCTGGTTGCCAACTCTAGAGATTCGGACTTAATTGGTCTGGGGTACAATCTGGACAATGGGGGTTTTGTTGGTTTGACTGTTTTTTTAAAGTAATCTCCACAAGATCAAGAGTCTTGTGCTCCACGCTCTACTGGCTAAACCAACCAGGTGCCCCTGGACAATGTTGTGTGTGTGTGTTTTTTTTTTTTTAAAGATCCCTAATGATTCTAAAGTTTAGTCCAAATTGAGAACAACTATGGGGAAATTATATTAAATTACAGCTTCCCTGAGCTCCAACCTAAGCTTACTGAATTAGAGTTCACAGATGAGTTGGGGTCATTGTGTGATTTTACAATCTTCCCAGGTTGTTCTAGGAAGTAGCCAGATCTTGGGACTCGTGGGGTGGATAATTCCTGAAGATCCCGGCGCTGGTCCTACCTCTGTCCTTGTTCATGTTCTTACAGAGAACTGATTTATCTTCATAACATCTCAGTTGTTTCTTTATCCGAAAATGAGGCTGTTGATATTCGTTCCATCAATATCTTTGGAACGTCCAGAGGAAAAGCTATGGATGGCCTAAAAGTGGTAACACATCCCACACTTGCAAAGTATTATTATTATTGCTCCTCACTGGTGTGCCTGGCTTTTATCTCTCAGACCAAGTGCCCTCTGGAGCGGCCACTTCCGTAGGAGGAGGATTCTGGTCTTCCCTTCCTTCTTTCTCTTTCGCCCTCTTTACAAGTCACCAGGAGGCACTGTATGGCTGAGAAAAAGGGTCAGTGCAGATTCTCTTTCCCATCAGAGGAAATGATACAGGGAGGAAGTGTGCTCCCGCAGGGGAAATGGAAGAGAAGGGCTTGCATGGTCCCAACTGCAGGCCCTTGTCAGAGATACAGATGTAACTAGGGGGCTGGGACACCGGCCAATGTGCTCTCCCAGCTCTCCAGTTCACAAATGGGACTGCCTGTTACCAGTAACATCCCATTCAGCCCAGAGCGAGCTGCTTCTCCAGCAGGGCTGGGCCCAGGCTTTGTGCGTCTAGCTCTACGTTAGCACTGACTGGGGTGCGGGAGGACACACGGAATGGAGGAGAACCCATTATAGAGACGCCTTCTCAGTTCAGATCCAACTTCTCGTTCCAACAGCTCACGGCTCTGCAAATTTTTGGGAGGATGGCAGGAGGGGACCGATGGCCGTCCTCGAGGTTTTAACCCTTTCAAGCCTAGGGAAGAGTCTGCCAAGGACCAATGCCTGGGGTCTACCCCCATGGGTTGGGACGTAAATGTTTGCAGAGGGCACCCTGTCATGATCTCCAGGGAGGCGGCAGTGGGCAGCTGGTGTTGAGGCTGCCAGGAGGAGAGGGCAGTCTCGGAGGGGCCAGTCTAGGCCCCCGGCCCTTACTCTCCTCCGGGTGCCCTTGGGCAGCCTGACTGCCCACCCACTGCCATCCTGACCTTAGGGGAGCAGCCCTCCTCCCTTAAAGCTCTGCGCCAACTGTCTCAAGTTACAAGACAGATCCAGCCATGAGCTTAAAAAAAATTCTTATTTAAATTGAATTTAGTTAACATATCCTGTATTATTAGTTCAGGGGTAGAATTTAGTGATTCATCAGTTGTATACAACACCCAGTGCTCATTCCATCACGTGCCCTCCCTAACGCCCACCACCCGGGTACCCCATTCCCCCCACACCCCTTCCCCCCTCAATGTGTTTCCTAGAGTTAAGAGTTATGGTTTGCCCCCTTCTGCTTTCATCTTATTTTATTTTTCCTTCCCTTCCTCTATGTGTTACTCTGTTTTGTTTCTTAAATTCCACACGAGTGAGATTGTATGGTATTTGTCTTTCTCTGACTGACTGATTTCACTTACTTAGCATGATACCTCTAGTTCCATCCATGTTGTTGCAAATGGTAGGATTTTATTCTTTTACATGGCTGAGTAATATTCCATTATATATATATATAAAACATCTCTTTTATCCATTCATCTATTGATGGACATCTGGGCTCTTTCCATAGTTTGGCTATTGTGGGCGTTTCTGCCCTGAACACTGGGGGACATGTGCCCCTTCGAATCACTATGTTTGTATCCTTTAGATAAACACCTGGTAGTGCAGGGGTGCCTGTGTGACTCAGTCAGTTAAGCATCTGCCTTTGGCCCAGGTTGTGGTCTCAGGGTCCTGGGATCAAGCCCTGAATCAGGCTTCCTGCTCAGTGGGGAACCTGCTTCTCCCTCTCCCTCTTCCCTTTCCCCTGCTTGTGTTCATTCTCTCAAACAAATAAAATCTTAAAAAAAAAAAAAAAACTAGTAGTGCAATGGCTGGGTCATAGGGCAGCTCTACTTCTAACTCTTTGAGGAAGCTCCACACTGTTTCCCAGAGGGGCTGCACAAGCCGGTGCAGCCTTGCAGGGGGGCTCCCTTTCTCTGCATCCTCGCCAACATTTGTTTCCTTCTGACTTGTTGATTTTAGCCATTCTGACTGGTGTGAGGTGGTATCTCATTGCAGTGTTGATTTGCTATTTCCCTGATGACAAGTAATGTTGAGCATTTTTTCATGTGTTTGTTGTTAGCCGTGATTTTTTAAAAATCTTGCCTAAATTTTGAGGGAGAACCAAAAGAAAATGACCAAGAAAATGAAAAGAAATGAAAGAGCTAAATGAAAGAATGATAAGAAAGATAAATGAAAGATAAATGTCTGTCAAAGATAGCACTTGCTAGCAGCCTGCTCTCACCAAAAATCCTCCTGACCACAGCTCCCCACTAGTCCATCATTGCCAAGAGAGTGTTTTCCAGAACGTAAATAGGTATTTCAGCATGTGTGCATGGGTGCACATGTGCACACACACACTCACAGAAAGCTAGATTAGACAAATATATATATATATGACCACTTTTTAAAAATTATCCCTCAGAAAAGAAAGAATTGTTATATATTCTAGTTCTTACACAGTCATATATATATTACTGGGCTCTCTTATAATTGTTTTATTTTTTTAAATTTTTTAAAAATTTTTTATAATTGTGTTATTTTTAACAACAGTATACTACTTAGGATAGACCTGTTAACTGAATCAATGCTGGTTTGAGATGTCTAATTGATAGAGGTTACCTGACAAAATCGTTGAATACAAGGCAAGTAAATTTAACAAAACTTAGTAATTATTCCTGGGATTATAATGTTACAATTTTAATTGTTTTAAGAAATAGGTTTTAAAGATAATGTAATATAACAATCACAAATATATACCTGCAGGGTGAATATTTTTAAAAAGCAACATCCTGGTGTTATACAAATGGGTACTTGAAAGTGGCAATAAAATTTACTGTTTCAGGGGATATGCATTTAAAAGGTGCTGTGCCTCGGGACACCTGGGTGGCTCAGCGGCTGAGCATCTGCCTTTGGCTCAGCGTGTGACCCCGGGGTCCTGGGATAGAGTCCCACGTCGGCCTCCCTGCAAGGAGCCTGCTTCTCCCTCTGCCTGAGTCTCTGCCTCTCTCTTTGGATCTCTCATGAAAAAATAAATAAAATCTAAAATTAAATAAATAAATAAAAGGTGCTGTGCCTCAAACTAGTGAGAAGATAAGTGCTCTAGAAAACTGTTAGATGACAGTAAAGCAATCCTAGAAATAAGGAAAACATTGATGCCTTGCTCATAAAGTGTAAGGAAAAAAAGTTATGAAATTTGCGATCAAGAAAGCAAACTTCTAACTATATATTTTCCTACAATATGTCATTAAGAATACTGATGGTCATCTACATTCATAAACTAAGTATTGTAGGTAAGCATTTTACTGTTTCACTCATTTCCAAAGCTGACATATGTATGCACCCCCAACTCTTTTTAAAAACTTTTTTTTTTAATGGGCAAAATTAAGGAATCACCCATGATGAAGCATGAATAGGAGAAGGGTTGATTCTCACAGTATTTGTAGAGCCCTAAATGCCTCATAGGCATTGTGACTTCCTAAAGTGGGAAACAAATACATCGTGGTGCATTTCCCATTCTTATTTGACCCTGGAAACTGTATCCACAGGAGAGAAGAATTCTACAGAACGCGTATTGGGAAACACTGCTCTTGACCAGAAGGATCCAACCCACCTCAAAACCCCTTTAGCAGCCTCTTTTCCCTTGATCTTGAGCAGAATGGAGGCCCATGTGAGGACCACCTTACCCCCACCACACTGAAGTGCTCGCCTGGGAAGTTAGTACCTTTAGCCTAAGAGAAACTTGTCGCTTTGTTCTTCTCTGGGTCCTGCCACTCCCTGGGGTTCCAACTTTATTGAATGATTGACATGACCAATGAGCTCATGGTCCAGGTGTGATCCTAAGCCCTGAAACAGAGACTACTCTGGTCATTTTCAAAGTCAGCAGTATGATAGTGCCCTACCAGGCACCACCCAAACCATCCACCCCAAATCGTAGCACTTTCCATTCGCTAGATGACCTGTGAACATACAATAATGGGTAATAATATAAATTGTGACTACAATGCAGTGAGCATATCTTGGCCTGTAGTCCTGATGCCAAAATGAATATAATGATTACCGGTGATATGAATGACCCGGTACGGAGCATGTGCTGCGTGGCAAGCTCTGTACCAAGTTCCTAACCTTTAATTCTCACACAACAATGCCCACAAGATTGGTACTGTCACCTCCATTTTACAATTAACTAAACTAGGGCTCAAAGTCAAAATAACTTGTCCCAAATCACATAACTAGTAAGGGACCAGTCCAATTACTTAACCCTCTGTGACAATGAATTTCTCAATCTTCAATTCTTCAGTTTATTCCAAGCTGTTTGCAGTCAAAGGCAGCCCAGCTGCATATTCCAGAGTTACACCTTGAACTCTAAAGGGAATGGCTTTTATACAGTAGCTCCAGCTGGTGGCAGACCAAAGGAAATAAAATGGATTTGTAAAAGGCTTATCTAATATTTACCCAGAACTTCAAAAAGACCAACAACTGACTAGAAATGGTTTGTATAAACATTTTTATTGTTATATTACTTTTAAAACTAATCATTCTATTATATTTGATGACTTTTCTATGAAAAAAAAATCCTTTGAATTGTTTCCCCAAAGAGGAGCTATTGCTACGGTAGGAAAAAAAACAAGCTGGCCTGGGTCTGAATCTCAGCTTCCCCATGATTTTGGCTAAGATACTTAAGCACTTCTTGTCTAAAAAAAGTGGATAATTATATCCTCCTTTTAGAGCTGTCATGAGATATAGTCAGGTAATGCCATTTGTAAAGACAGGCGCATAGTATTTGTCCAGCAAATTATAGTTCTCCTCTCCCCTGGGGGGAAAAAATTGGAAAGGGTCCATCTATTCTTCTGTCCTTTAGCTCTTCAGCGTGGGTACCGTGGGCAAGTTTCCACTAGGAGGTGATCACACGGTGCTCAAAGTCATATTTTATTTTCAAGTGGCTCAGGTTTGGCTGGAAAAGGTAACACTAACTATAAGGGACTTCTAAATCCTGTCAGGGCCTTACCTTGGGCAACGATGTCACAACTTCCCCACCTGTGAAAAGGCAGGTATATGCACCGACGGAGCTTCAGTGATGAAAGCTGTAGGCCATAGGATAGTCTATATCTACCTCGTGCGCTTTGGTCAGTGTGCACGCTGGTAGCTCCCCGGCCCCCAGGAAAGCTTCCTAGCCAGAGAACCCTTTAATTCAAAGAATGATTATGGGTACTAATTGCATACTCGATTAAAGCCATATAATACAGATTGAGGATTTGATATGTCATAATTAAAGCTGTTAAATCTTCATACAATGACATATGTGGGAACACTAACATTTTATTTTCTCGTCATATTTTGATCACAAATTATTAATAAAGTGTATCAGCAGTGTTTCAGATTTATGTGTTTTTTTTTTAAATATAACTAAATCTTTCCTACTTTGCAGATGGAGGGGATTATTTAAAAAAAAAAAATCAAATGCAGTGGAGTTTGTCAACGTGGGAGACCTGACTATAATTTTGGAAAGTTTAAATGTTTCAAAATGTAAATGCTGTAAACTGGAACAGATAGCACAGGTATGCTTACATCCTGATGGTGCGACTCACTAGCTTCAATTACTTGTCAGTAAAATGAGGACCATTTTATATAATTTGTGGAGTTGATACAAAGACTAGATAAAACGGCCTGTGTAAAGAACCTACCGTGAGACCCAGCATGGCGTAGACACTCAACAAATATTACTTCTTTTTTGCTTTTTCCTGTGTGAAGATGGGCTTCGCTAGCAGATTCTGATTCCGTAGAAGTGGTTTAAATATTCTTTGGGGACAGAGAAAGCAGCTTTTAGCAGGCAGCTTTAAACCCTCAGAAACCTCGAGTGAACACTAACCAAAAATAAAATAAATTAAAAGTCAGTGTGAAAATTATAAACATAGACATATTCAGTTATTTTTTGTAAAGCTTGTAGAAAACATTTAAAATATGTAAATGAAAAAGAAGGAGGTGAGGAGCTGTCATAACTCAGACAACAATTCTGTGGCTTTGAAGAGTTTATGCTCATCTTTATGCCTTGGTTCATCCACCTTCCTCACAGGGATAAAATAGAGAAAACAAAGAATATACCAAAAGGCTCAAGGCTCTTCTCCTCAAAACTCACTTTTATGATATAAAAGCAGCTATTTGTAAGGCAATGCTTAGGATTCCTAGTGGTATATAATTAGAATGAATTACATTCTCTTGTCTTCCATTTATTGAAAATCGGGGGAAATCAAATTTTGCATGATGGCCATTTGGATAGAAATGCCTGGTCACTGAAAGACTTATAGTGTTACCTTTTATTTCAGCCAAATTCAACCTATATCCCAATGGAAATGATATAAATAAGATGCATAATAACTGAATGAACTACCCAAAAGAAAATTCCCTTATATTGATTGATTTCCAGTCATTTTCTTGGGGCTTGGAACTGGGTCTTCAACTCACCGGGACCAGCAGTCTTCCTACATTTGACACACAAAGTACGCTATACCAGGTAGTTAGCTAATAAAAGCAATAAGGAAATAAGGATAACCATAGCCTGTGTTTGTGAAATAAGGCACTTTCCTAGCCATGATCTCATTTGACCATAAGTCATTCTGCGGCATGTGGCAAGCCAGGTCTTTCTCACTAGCCCCATTTTACTTACAAGGAAAGGACATCAGCTCTCTACGGGGATGGGGTGGTATGTAAGAAGTTCAAGTTTTTAGCAAAAGTGGGAAGTGGCTAATCTATGATAGCAGTTCCATCCACCTGCACGTCATCTTTATAGCTTCCTGGGCTTAACCCCGAGATGTTTTGCAGCTAGTTACTAGAATATAAGTAATGTGATTCATTCTGACACCATTTAAACTTCAAGTTCTACTCAGATGCAAGGACAGAGGAGAATGTGCCACCAAGCTGGTTTATTTGGGTGAATATAAGAGCAGATTACCCAAAGCTTAAAAAAAAAAAAAAAAAAAAAAAAAACCCCAAAATGGGCTGTCTTCCTTACCCCACCCTTAGGGAGTGTTGGCTAGAAGAACTTGCCCATTGTATTAGGTAGCAGGAAAGGGGAAAAACAAAGGAAGGCAACCCTAAGTCAAAATCAACAACCTTTGTGAATTCCAGCCATGGACTCTTTGCCTAAAGGGGATGAGGGAAGAACTGAGTTTCCACCCTTTTAATGCAGAAATGACAACAATTGTTGATAGAAAAAAGGAAAATATTTTCCTCTCTTCCCTCCCCAGGAACAGCATCATTAAAAAACAACACAATGGTGCCACTCCAAACCCTCATGTCCTAATTAGAAAGCAAAAATGACATGCTTTAAAAAAAAATTACATGTTTCAGATAAAAAAAAACAACAAAGTAGAGTGTCTCCAACCTTGGGTGTAATGTGATTACACACGGTAATTAACAATGACTTTGTAACCGGCCCTTGTTGGCTCTGTTCAGATGCCAAGGATGGGAGTCCAGTGGATCGCCAGTTATGGGTGTAGATCACTAATCTAAAGGCCTTGAAACTTCTGAGGGATGAGCAATGACTTGAAGGAAAGGAACAAGGCTTTTGAGACTGAAAACCAGCCAGACACCTGGGTTGCTTTCTTGGTGCCAAAAGTCATCCCTCTGGTCCACAGACCTTTGGGACAGAATCAAACTCAAGCCCAGCATATGTAGAGACCCAGCCCAGCACTTAACTCCCTGGCAGCCTGAGATGAGCCCTGAGGACATCTGTCCCAGCCAGGAAAGGAGGAGTGCCAGAAAGTCTGAATTCAGCCTGCCGTCCTGTGTTTGCTAGGACTTGCAGCATCAGTATCGACAGAGAGAATTTTGATGCTGGATGGCAAATTCCTGTAGACTTGGCATTGTACAAGGCCAAATAGAAAGATCTTCTTAATGAAGGATTTGCATGATGGATTATGGTCCCACGGTGATCAAACCATTTCAGCCATTCCCACACAGAGGGATCACATCACCATCGATGGAAGCAGGCCAGCCCGAGGCCAAATGAAAAAGTAGGGCAAATCTGTCCTTGGCATGCTCAAGGCTGGGTCCCTACCCACCTCCCTTCTTTCAACATGCTCCACCTTCCCTGCCTTCTCCCTATTTTCCACCCCAGCAAGGCCCAAACGCTCCTTCTTGCCTCTGGCTATCCAAGGATCCCTCTCAGTAAACCAGTTATCTGAAGCAAGGCCTTACCCAACCCCAACATTGTTTGAGTCTTAATTATGGGACAGATAAAATACCATATATAAGAAAGACGAATATATAAAAAATGCTCCTGAGCCTTGATGAGAAGAGCCTTATAATTGACTCAACAACATGTACTGAGTCTCCTCCTGCGAGCAGGAGGTAGTGGTGCATAGCTGGGGAGGCAAGAAAATATGGAGATGAGAATACGCATTCACGTCCTCCAGAAGTCCCTGGAACTCGAGAAGGCTTAAGAAAAAAGAGAGGTAGAACCATGTAATGGAAAGAACCAGAATGTCTTGCCCAGTCACTGCAAAAGCTTCTAATTGCTCTCCCTGCTTCTGCTTCTGTCCCCTGGAATAATAAAAGCAACAATAACGTTAATACATTATGTTATAATAAAAATCTATTCACCACTCAAGAGCCAGAGTTTTCTTTTTAATGCATAAATTAGATCATGCCACTTCTATCTTAAAACTTCCCAAATGCCAGCCAGGGCACAGGCCATAGAACCCAAACTCCTTCACCATGACGGGCAAGTGCTGGCTGGCTGAACTCTGGACAGACACCTTGGTCCTTCTCTGTTCTTCACACGCTCCTGCCTCAGGGCTTTTAGCTTTGTAGGGCCCTCTGATCCTAATGCTCTTCTTCTAGAGTTTGTGTGGCTGGCCTCATTTCATCATCCAGGACTTAGTTTAAATGCCCCTTTTCTGAGGTGCTTTTACTGACAAGTCTGTCTCAGAAGCACTTCCCCAGTCCCTCCAAGGCTTCTTTCTTTTTTCCATGACACGTCACTAGCTAAAACTGTCTTTATTTATTTATTTTTTTAATCTGTCTAACAGAAAACTCAAACTTAAGAAATCCCAATCGGTCTACTGATCCGCCATCTTGAAACTTGCTCCATTGACTGACATCCTTGTCCCTCCAAGGCTTCTTTCTTTTTTCCATGACACATGTCACTAGCTAAAACTGTCTTTATTTATTTATTTATTTTAATCTGTCTAACAGAAAACTCAAACTTAAGAAATCCCAATCGGTCTACTGATCCGCCATCTTGAAACCTGCTCCATTGACTGACATCCTTGTCTCTCCAGAAAAGCAGCTCCACTCTTCCAGTTCTTACCGTGGCACCGGATCAAAACCCCGGAGCACCCTGGACTCCTTGTTTTCTTGATAATCCATCTGGAAATCCTATTCATTCCATCCTCAAAATATAACCACTTGCTATATTTCTTACAGTATAACCGCCCCACTATCTCCTCTCTGTCACCTGCAGCAGCCCTCCCACCCAGGCTCTCTGCTTCCTCTTCTCTCCCACTTAGTCTTTTTCAACCTAGCAGCCAGAGTAACCTTTTAAAAAATAAGTTGAAATCAAGGTGTTTCCCACCTCAGAACTTGGCGGTGACTCCTTTCTCGCTCAGTGAAAGCCAATGTCCACCATGTAGAGCCAAGCTGTCGAAAACAGCAGCCACTAACCACGTGTGGCTACTGAGCACTTAAAATGTGGCTACGTCAAACTGAGATGTGCTCTAAGAGTAAAATGCACTCTAGGTTTCAAAGACTTGGTATGAAAAAAGAATGGAAAACATCAATAATTTTATATTGATTATACACTAAAGTGTTACCATTTTGGATATATTGAGAAAACCAAAATATATTCTTAAAAAATAATCTATTTCTTTTTACTCTTCATAATGTGGCTACTAGAAAATTCAAAATCACCTCTATGACTCATATTTGTGGTTCACAGCACATTCCTCTTGGACAGTGTTGTTATTGATAGTACGTAGTTTTAACACTGGGCAAGATCATCTGGGGAGGGGTGTAGACAGAGCACAGAAGAGTCTTTAGGTAGAATTCTGGGGACCCTGCAGAATTAGGAGGTCAGGCAGAAAAAGAAGAACCATTAAAGAAGACAGGGGCACCTGGGTGGCTCAGTCAGTTGAGTCTTAATTATGCAACCCTTAATTTCGGCTCAGGTCATGATCTCAGGGTCATAGGCTTGAGCCTCACCTTGGACTCAGTGCTCAGTGCAGAGTCAGCTTGAGATTCTCTCTCCCTCTCCCTCTACTCCTCCCCCTGCTCGCACTCTGTCATGAAATAAGTAAATAAATAAAATCTTCAAACAACAACAACAACAAAGAAGAAGAAGACCGCAAATGTCCACTGAGTTCAGAGAAGACTTGAGAGGTGATACACCAGAAGCCAAATGCAGATGTTTCAATGAGGAAATGATCAATTGTTTCAAGTGAGATAAGGACTGAGAACTGACAATTTGCTTTGACAAAAGGGAAATCATTGGAGACACTGGCCGTTTTGGCGCAACGGTGTGGATAAAACTCCAATTATAGTGGCTCATGGGAGAGCGTGGGAAGCAGACACGGAGACTACAAATATGAACAAATCTTTAAAGGAGTTTTGCTATAGAGACGATAAGAAAAATGGAAAAGTATTTGGAGGGAAGGTTGGCATCGAGGGGAGTACTTTACTATAAGAAATATAGCATGTTTGTGTGCTGATGGAAATAAACGGACAATGAAGAAGAGAGCCTCTCTAAAATGGCTAGAGTAAAATTGCTTGAGTAATCTCCTTGAGGAGACGTGGGGTGCTGGGACCTACTGCCCAAGAGGAGAGGTGTGCCTTCGATGGGAACATGAACAGTTGCTCATGCAAGATGGAACACGGATACAGATACCAGCAGGTTGGTAGGAGTGATGGAAGCAATATGTGGAAGGTCTCTTCTGGTTGCTTCCATTTTCTCGGTGAAAGGGAATTAAGGTCATCAGCTGAAGACGATGAAGGAGGAAAAGGACTAAAAGTTGGAGGACACAGAAGATATGAAATAAGAGTTAACAGATTAGGGAAAGAGTTAGAATTGGTGGGTCTGCTCGAGTTTAGTGGTTCATGAGTTTAAAATAAGGCCATGCAGTAAAGTTGGGTATTTTCCTTCGGCCAAGTTTAGGAATCAGAAAACAGGCACAGAGAAGGAAGAGAGTTGCCAATTACCAGGACTGGGGTTTTGCCAGAGGAAGACAAATAAATGAGAGGAGCTCCAGAGAGTAAAGGGTGTGCAAAGCGAGTGACTGTTAGGATTGACTATAAAGTCTAGGATGGATAAAGAGGTAAGTAAGGACATGTGGGGTATGAAGACAGTGAAAAGATGGTAAGACACAGGCAGTGTCTGGTCGGAGATGTCGCACTGGGAAGATATGAGGTGTGGTCCTAGAGTGGAAATGCTTAAGATTATGGAAGGGTAGCCGCCACTGACAAGGACCAGGTCTAGTGAGGGGCCCATTTGTGGGGATGAGTAGCTGAAGCTGAGAAAGAAGGAGATCATTAGAGAAGAAGAGGTCAAGGAAATCGGAGCCCAGAAGATTGGAACGGTCGTCAATATGCAGATTGAAATCGCCCAGAATTATGACAGGCACATTATCGGAAAGAGTGAGGCTGTGCTCAGAGTTTAAATTTTCAAGAGGTGTGAGGCATGACCCCATGTCAGCAGAGGACGCAATCCTAAGGGGCTGCTGATAGTAAGGTTGTAAGCTTCATGCCCAAGTGCTTTACGAGAAAACAGAACTTGATCTGGGAGGCGCAATGGAAACCAAAGAGACAGCCCCTCCTCCCAGGCCCAGAATTCTGTTCTAAATCCACATTCCGAATATAGGTTTTTGATGTCACAAAAGTCATAACCTGTCCCCAAAGAAGCTAGTGTGACTAGAGGCTTCATGCTTCAGCTCGAAGGAAATACTAAATGCAACGCCAGAGGCGTTGCATACCACCAGTGTGGGAAAGATATTTTGGAAAAGGGTCTTTAAACTGTCCCTGGGCATTGTCCCACATGTGCAGCTGTTCCTGTGTAGAACCTTCCTCACATCAACAGCAAAAATAAAAGCACAAAAAAGTCAGCGTATGGACATACGTTTATTAATGATTAAAAAAATAAAATTTTACCTGATACTCTGAATGAGGAATGTTCAGGTCAAGCTAATTGAAAACTGGTGGATGAGTCAGTGGCTAAAATCCATAGAAGTGCTCTTTATGATTTTTTGCAATTGTTTCCTTAATAATGGAATCTTAATAAGCGGGTCGATGTTAAATTAATAACATGCAGGCCTTCTGAAAAGCACATTGAAACATGATTTTAGTCCATTCACTCAAGGCTTAAAGCCATACCCTGGGTTTTTTGATTCCTGGTAGGATATCATCTATCAGAAGGACATTTTTGAGCTAGAAAATGAAGTTTGAGACGTAAAATTAATAGGAAGGAAAAGTGTAGTTTTTACAACATGCACGCAGAGGCAACGTAGGCCCAGAGTACAATCCTTCGGCCATTCATGGACTTCACTTCATTCAACGAATGATCACGGAGTATAGGAAATATGCCAGATACTTTGCTACCTACTGGAGGGTCAGAGAAGAATAAAATACCATTCTCACCCCTTCCAGTGAGCCTGAGGGTAAGAGGGTTCACCTAAGGGTTCACTAGAAAAGAAACTCCTCTGTAAACACGACACACTATTGATACTTGTCTAAAGGGCAGCGCAGAGAATAGGACAATTGAAGTGGATTTGAAGAGTCAGCAGAAATTTGCTCCACCGAGAGGAAGAGCATCCCAACCAGAAAGAAGAGCAGCCAAGTGTGGGGTATCTGGGAAGCCTGCGCACTGCTGTGGGGCAGGGCTGTAGGAGCTTGAAAGGAAGCAGTGGGAAGTGAAATGACTAATTACAGAAGCATCTAAATTCTTTGCCCCACTTCCGGCCAGTGTTGCCCCTTTCTCACCACCCTTCTCCCCCAACGTCCAGTCAACCCAAATACAGTCCTCTTCCACAGGAAACCCCAATACGAGTTGTGTTGTGACGCCTGAAAACGCTACTGCAGATTGGAGGCCACAGGGAAGGATCTCACAGCATAGGATTCAACGGTGCACCTGTCTCTCACCCCCGGGCCCTCCTCACTATCCATCCCGCAGCAGTCCACACCATCACCTGCACACCTAGTCCAGTTGTGTAGAATTTCTCCTTTCTTCTCTGAAGTTCTGGTGCTTTCCAACAATCATAGCTTAACGACAGACAACACTAATATATGAGGAATTTTCTTATTATAGGCTTATTATATGCTTCAATAATTGAAGCTCTTTCCTTGGGTTATATTTCTCTCTTTTTAAAAAAAAAAAGATGTATTTATTTATTTGAGATTGGAGAGGGGCGTGCAGGTGAGCTGGGGCAGAGGGAGAGAGAGAGAAATTCAAGCAGACTCTGAGCTTGATCCCATGACCTGAGCTGAAACCAAGAGTCAGATGCTCAGCCGACTGTGCCACCCAGGTGCCCCCTTCCTCAGATTATATTTGTAAAATATAGTTCTAATCCTAGCTCTTCAATTTTTACAGTCCTTCAGGGGCTCATTCTAGCCCAAAGAATAAATCCAAGCATCTGGGAGCCACCACAGTCCGCCTCAACCTCAGTGTTAAGCGCCCTTTCCTTCCATGCTTTCCCCATCCCCGGTGTACACTCTGTACCCCACGGAGGCCCTCCTCACTTCCTAGACAGGGCATTCATTTCCTCCTGCATGGCTTTGCTCACCTGGCCCTCTCGCTGGCATTCCCACTCCCCACTCACCCACTCGCTAAATCCTGATCATCCCTGTAAAAAATGTTTCCCCTTCGCTAAGGTTTATCAACCTTGGCGCTCTTGGCCTTTTGTGGGGATGATTCTTTGTGGGGGCAGGTGGGGAGCTGTCCTGGGCAAGGTGACATGTTCAGCGGCATCCCTGGCTTCTACTCTCTAGATGCCAGCCGCAACCCTCACCCCCCAACCCGCCATTTGACAATTAAGAATGTTTCCAGACGTTGTCAAATGTTGCCTGGACTTCAAAACCACCCCTGGTTGAGAACCACTGCCTTGTAGAGCTTTCTCTGGTGACCACCAACGAGAACTCTACTCCACAGAGCTTTGCCCTCTGTTAAAATCCTTGCAGCTAAAGGAACAACAAGAGCAGCGACTACAATAACAATTAGCACCATCTCTGCTTTGATTCTGTGACTGCTTATATGTCTGTTCCCTTCGGTGGGTCTGTGAGCTCTTTGAAAGCCGAGTGTCTTCCCGGGACCTCTAGGACCCACATGTGCCCTGGTACAGGGGGTAAGCAGGACAAATTCGCTGCCCTGAGGTGGTGAGACAGCTGCCAGCGTCTGTCCTCTCCCCAGCCATTTGATGACCACATCACCTGCGAGACTGAGAAGCTCGTGATTCTAAGGCTGTTTTGCAAGGTTCCGTTTATACCTGGCAAGTGATAAGAAGCAATAAGAACAATGGATCCTGGAAGGTTTGTTTTGGGGTTTTTTTTGTTGTTTTTTTTTTATTTTTTTATTTTTATTTTTTTAAAGATTTTATTTATTTATTCATGAGAGACACACACAGAGAGAGAGAGAGAGAAGCAGAGATGCAGGCAGAGGGAGGAGCAGACTCCATGCTGGGAGCCCGACGTGGGACCTGATCGGGGTCTCCAGGATCACGCCCTGGGCCAAAGGCGGCCCTAAACCGCTGGGCCACTGGGGCTGCCCCTTGTTGTTGTTTGTTTTTTAAATATTTACATTTTGGGATGGTTTGGAGTTGAGTAAATTCGAATTTTCAGATTTGGTTTCGGTTAAAGGAATGCGGTTCATTTCAATGAATATTTTAGTTTGAGTCAGTTTGTACACAACATCGTTTTCTTTCTTAAGTTTGAAATGTAACTACGAAGTGGTGGTCTACACCGTAAAACGTAGCCCTTCATAGATGCTGGCGGACAGCATTGTGGATTGATTCATTTGTTTAGGTCTCATTCGCCCAGATCACTTGAGGGTACTGGAGGGTAGGAGCCCAGCTGGCGTTCCCCGCGTCTCCACAGCACCTGCTGGGTGAGTACTTGTAGGCAACTGGCTGAGACTTTCCAAAGGGGGAAAAACTTACTGACCCGGAATGCTGTAAGAACCGAGTTTTGAAGTAGATTCTAGAAGCTGTGGTGAAGTATGGCAAAGATTCCTAGGGGATTATGTCAGCGTGCACGTCCCTCTTCCTCCCCAGGGACAGGGTTGAGATTTTGTAGCTGGGCCCTTTGTCAACCGAAATAAAAGCCTCGATTTCCCAATCCGATTGCCCCAAGCCGGAGCCACGTAACTGAGTTCTGACCAATGACCTACAGCTCAGAACATTATGTGAGACTTCTCAGAAGTCTGCTTAGAAGATGCTAACTTGGGGCGCCCGGGTGGCTCAGTCTCTTACGTGTCTGCCTTCGGCTCAGGTCATGATCTCAGGGTCCTGGGATCGAGCCCCACTTCAGGCTCCCTGCTCAGCGGGGAGTCGGGTTCTCCCTCTGCCCCTCCCTCCTGCTTGTGCTTGCTCGGCCTCTCTCTCTCTCTCTCTCTCTCTCTGAAATTAAAAAAAAGAAAAAAGATACTGACTTGACTAGACAGGCTGATTGTTATGTTTGTGCAAAAAATATATATTCCTTTTTTCTGGCCTGCAACTCACATGTGATAACTGGAACTCCCGCAGCCGTCTTAAATCATGAGTAAACTTGCTGATCAAAGCCCCGTCCTAGGACGCCGGTACTACGTCCCAGAGGCCAGGATCCCCAATGAAACCGTGGAGCCGTCGCACTTGCCCCAAGCTACCTGTCCCTGGCTTTCCTTTACTTTCCTTAAATTCACTATTACTTTGGACGTCCATGCTTTTATGAAGCTGCACCTGACGTTAACTGGTCCATAAATATTCCACTGTAATTCAACGATATTTCTGAATGACTAATATGTGCTAGGTCGGTAGTTCTCAACGAAGAGCACATCCCCAAAACCTTCATAATTCCCAGAAAATGAAAATACTCATATCATACTCAAGGCTTTCTGAATCAAAATTTACATGGTGGGCCTCTGGTATGAAGAATTAATTAAATATATATATATATACACACACTATTAAATATGTGAACTAATTATATAATATTAGATGTATGAGTATATAGTCCTGTATAATACATACATAGTTATGTATAATACACAGAGTTAGATTTAATACATATTTTATGTAACGTATATGTGACGTATTTTTATTTCTGTAAGCTTGGTAGTAATTCCTGATTTTAATAATTTGTATTTTCATTATTTCCTGGCCAGTTTAGCTAAAGGTTTGTCCACTTTGTTGGTCTTTTCAAGAAACCCAGTTTTAGTTTCACTAATTTTCATACTTGTTTTTTATTTCTATTCTTTTTTTCTCTGCTATACTGGTTTTTGCTCTTGCAATTCTATTTCTCACTCTAAACTTTATTTTTTCCCCTTCTTTCTACTTGCTTTGGGTTTAGTTTACTCCTCTTTTTTGAGCGTCTTAAAGTTTAGGTTATTGATTTGAGGTCTTTCTCCTTTTTAGGCACTTACAGCTATAAATTTCCCTCTAAACACTGCTTTAGCCGCATCATGAATGTACTTTTAAAGCCCTGTAGAGGGGAGGATTCTGGTGCAGACTTGGTGGGAAAATGCCGAACTTCTTTGCCATCATAGGATTTTCGGGTTTTACCTGTGTGCACCTGTCTACGTGTGTGGTTTTTTTTTCCATTCTCCAATGTAATTGCTAAACTGTCGAGTAGACAAAGCTTTTCTTCCAAAGCAAAATGCCTCTGCCAGGGATTGGTTGGATTTGCAGAAAGACTCTTGCTTGTAGCTCAAAGATTCCTTTCACAGCCTAATGCAAATAGCAAGGGCATGTTTGTTTTACTTGATTTTCTCTGTAAAGTGGAGATTTCCTAGGCTATATGGGCCCTCCTTAAAGGGCCTTTCTGTTGGAAGTTTCCTTCTCTGCCTGTATTTCCACTGAGCATATTTTTGGCAGCCCTGACGCAATGTTTATGTCCTGTAAGTAGAGGTCAGCTGGTAGTGAAAACTTCCTGTGCTACCGCAAGTCCTTTCCCTCAGCCTGGGTGCTTTGTTATTTGCCATGCTTTGTCCACAATTTGGCAGCACCATTACCCACTCTACGTGACAAATGACATCATTGCTATAATGAGAATTCCAAGCAGCACCACTGGATCAAAGCCCATCTGTGTGCCTGCTCCCACACTTGACAAAACAAATTCCAAATTCATTCAGCATGCCGGTGCCATTTAGTCACTGTGACATATCCCAAATTTTGGACTCTGTGCAAAAACCAATCTGTGCCCACAAAATTAATCATGGAACACATTTTATGACGTTTGACAACAACTTAAAAGGTTCTCATCTCTGGCAGGTGGCTCTGCCAATCTGCAAGTATGTGCATGACAAATTCTGAACAATATATTATGTGGCTGAAAATATATCATGCAGGATGCACACCCTGGAGAGAACCAGAATGAGTCCAAACAATCCTGAGGTCTGTCTCAGGGATATTTAAGCCAGACTGCTGTCTTGTGAAGGAAGGATGATGGCCCCAGGTACACACAGAAAGCCAAAGAAAAGGCAACAGCTCGTGTGCCAGTAAATGCTGAGAACATTGGCACAATCGCCTGTGTTGGCAGGACCAAGAGTTTGAGATGGCTAATTTAAGCGACAAGATCCTGGCAAACAGATTTATTTAGGGCAAGGGTGCGTCAGAAAGATGCCAGAAAAATACATCAATCTGTGCCTTTACATGTACTGTAGAGTGATGATGAGACAGTTGACATTAAAAAAGTAAACCCTTACACTTTAATATAATCTGCAGCTCATCCTCACAACAAGCAGGGTTTTACTTTAGATCCCGGGCACTCCAAGATGGGGTTCTGTGTTCTCATCTGAGCTCCTCGATCAAGAACATTTTTCTTCAACAGGTGTTCTTGAAGAGATTTCCCCATATGGCTGTGTTGAATCGATCACACTCGTGTGTTTATATATTGTTTAGTTTATTTAAACATGTAGACTATTTCGCATTTGACAATATCATTGGCTTCAAGTAAAGGAAGCCACTTGTCTAAAATCTTACTTTACTGAGGAGTATATTACAGGAATTCTGGTTTTTTTTTTTTTTTAATAAAGAAAATGGGGACTTTAGTTGTCCCGATTGAACTCTTCACTTAAGAGCAGGATCTCACTCTGTCCTAAGATGCAAGTGTTTTGCATATCTAGCCTGTACGGTGGTGCAGGGTTCAACCGGCAATAAAGCAGTAAAATGTGGGGGGGGGGACGTAGTAAAACATTCCACTTGGCGTGTCTGGCTTCCTCATATTACTTTGCATGTTCCATTTCCCATCTCTAGACAGCCTCCTACCACCCATTTTCCCCACACGCTCCCTCCTTCTCTGACTTGATGCTTAGTACCGGGTGTCTGCAATGTCTTGGGTTAGGAAAGCTTTCATAACCTGGCGGCCTACTTAGGACTTTTATTCCTCATATGATGATAAAACGTGCATAATTTAGCTTTCGCTTGGATTTGTTTCCGCTCCGAGTTGCTGTTCTGATTTGACTCTACCATTCCATCTCTGAGGCAGGAAATGGTATGAGGAAGCGACAGGTAAAGAGGAGTCCTTCTGCAGGAAGAGCAATTCTTGGCTAGGAAGTGAGTCCTAATAACCTGGTGAGCCAGTAACCTGATAGAGGCATAAAACTCAAAAGCAGCTCTGCCTCATCTGTGCTCACAATTGCCTCCCTTGAGACCCAGGGCAGTAATCACTCCTCTTCCTCCGGAAAGTGAAGGAAGGAGCTGGACTTTGGCGTCTTTCACCTCCCAGGGTCAGGGGTTTGTGAATTACGAGTGGCATTTTAGGGACTCTCTCCTTATACAAAAACCGATTCTTTAATTTTGTGCATTGAATACAAATGGATTGTTAATGGACTCATATTTTTCCTGTTCAGTAGCTCCCAAAAGTTTTTTTCTTCCTTTCCTATGCTTAAATAATTAATGATCTGTAACTGTTCTGATTCCCAATTCTTAGATCGTGACTTTTCAGTCTTTCCGTTTTCTCTGAAAATTTTTAGGATTTTCTATTTATCCCTGGAATTCTGAAATTTTATGATGATTATGTATGTTCGGAAATTACCAAGGATGGGGAGCCTGGGTGGCTCCATCAGTTAAGCATGGACTCTTAGTTTTAGGTCAGGTCATGAGCTCTGGGTCCTGAGATCAAGCCCTTGAGTAGTCATTGTCATTGGGCTGCCCGCTCAGCAGGGAGTCCGCTTCCCCCATCTGCACCCCCCCCCCACGCACTCTCTCTAATAAATTTTTTTTTTTTTAAAAGGGAAATTACCAAGGACACAGAAAGGATCACTCAAAAGGAGCAAACAGTCCACAGTCCCAGCTACTGAGAATTGTTCCTGTTCCTGCCGGTCAAGCTACAGCCACCTAATTCATGGGACATGGTATAAAGGACTTAGAAGGACAGTGACGCAGTAGTGGGGCGTGATCAGCCGTACAGAAAAGGCTCAACTGGTTCCACCTAACAAAGCTTAAAAATCAATCCTCAAAGGACAGAATTGTTTTCAAGTTTCCTATCTGGACTTCAAAACAAACCTCAAAAATACTCATAGAGACACAAAAATATCCGGCACCCGAAAAGTAAATTTCACAATGTCTCACCTACATCTCACTCACATAGATGCATATATCTCACTGGTCAGGCCAGAAACAGGAAATTACGGGTCGTAATGAAGAGAAAAATCAATCTATAGAAACAGTGCTGGAAATAGCACAGATGAGAGAATTAGAATAAAACCATTAAAATCGTCATTATAATCGCATTCTGTATGTTCAAGACGCTGTGGGAAAAAGATCGAACATGGTGAGAAAGGACATGCAAAATGTCAAAACGCACACACGCCCACCCTTAAATCTAACCATTACGGATAAAAACTAGAACTCTGAAATGAAAACTGAACCATTGGGATCAAGAGAACAGTAGATGTTGAAAAGAGAAAACTTTGAAAAAACAAAAATGAATACAGTGCCAGCGAGCTGTGAGACAGGGTCAGACAGTGGGGTGTACCTGAGAGTCAGGTCACTGAGGGGGGGCTGGAGGGTGGAGGAAAAGGAAGTGTCTGAAGAAAGAAGGGCGATGTCTGCATTTGTCTTGTGCTGTGCGGCCTTCCCAGGAGCAAGGCGCCTGGTGCACACTACACATAAGGTGTTTGTGGCCCAACAAGGGGTAAAAGACAAGCACGTGCGTGGTGCTGCAGGGCTGGGGACCAGCAGGGATGGAGGGGAACACGGGGAGAGCCCCCAGCTGGGCCCGGTGGTGCCTCCCGAGCAGCCGGGGAGGTGGGTGCAGCGGGAGGGGTGCAGGGCCGGGGACCAGCAGGGATGGAGGGGAACACGGGGAGAGCCCCCAGCTGGGCCCGGTGGTGCCTCCCGAGCAGCCGGGGAGGTGGGTGCAGCGGGAGGGGTGCAGGGCCGGGGACCAGCAGGGATGGACGGGAACACGGGGAGAGCCCCCAGCTGGGCCCGGTGGTGCCTCCCGAGCAGCCGGGGAGGTGGGTGCAGCGGGAGGGGTGCAGGGCGGGGACCAGCAGGGCCCGAGGGGAACACGGGGAGAGCCCCCAGCTGGGCCCGGTGGTGCCTCCCGAGCAGCCAGGGAGGTGGGTGCAGCGGGAGGGGTGCAGGCCGGGACCAGCAGGGATGGAGGCGAACACGGGGAGAGCCCCCAGCTGGGCCCGGTGGTGCCTCCTGAGCAGCCGGGGAGGTGGGTGCAGCGGGAGGGGTGCAGGCCGGGGACCAGCAGGGATGGAGGGGAACACGGGGAGAGCCCCCAGCTGGGCCCGGTGGTGCCTCCCGAGCAGCCGGGGAGGCGGGTGCAGCGGGAGGGGTGCAGGCCCCGCAGCTGGAGGTCGCTCTGGGGGACGGAGGCGGCCCGGCAGCCCAGGGCTCTGAGCCTGCGGGTCTCCGGGGGCGGGAAGCGGCGCGGGGGGGGCCGCTGCAGGTTCCCGACCGGGAGCTCCGGGGAGGAGATGGGGAGGACGTGGGGGCCGGCGCGGGACTCGAACCCGGGACCCCGGGTCACGACCAGGAACCACGCAGGTGCCCCGGGGCAGGTCCTTAAGACCGCGTGTGTGCGATCGGAGCGATGCCGCGCGGCCACGGCGCCCCGGAGCGGAGGGGACCGCGGGGGCGCGAGGCCGGGCGAGGGGACCCAGGGCGGCCCCCAGCGAGCCCCCCGCCCCCGCCCCCGCCGGAGCACCGCGCCGACTCTCGCGATGCGGCGAGGCCCCGCCCCCGGCGGCCGCTAAGCCCCGCCCCCGCCGCGCCCCGTGTCGTCATTTCCTGTGGGTCGCGGGCAAAGGGAGAAGATGGCGGCGCTGGGGGAGCCCGTGCGGCTGGAGAGGGGTGAGTGCGGCCGAGGCCCCGCGCCCCGGGTCCGGGCTGCCCGTCGCCGCGCGTCGCCGCGCCCGGCCGCTGGGGGAGGGGGCGCCTGCGGTCCCCCGGGCGGGGCCCCGCGCGCTCCTCGCCGCCCGCCCTGCCGGCAGCGGCCGTGCCCGGGGCGCAGCCCACCCGCCCTCGCCGCCCACGCGCTCCCCGGGGCGGCGTCCGGAGCCGGGTCCCCCCGAGGCGAGCGCCGCGCCGGCCCCGCGGGCGGTTACGTAACGCGGCGGACGCGGCAGGTGCCGGGGCGGGCGGGCGGGCGGGGGGGGGGTGGGCGCCGACGCGGCCTCGAGTCGGGAGCCGTCGCTGCTGCTCCGCGGTGCGCCTCGCTGCCGGCCTCGCTCCGGGGTGCAGGCCCGTCGGCACGCGGGACCCGTCGGGTGGTTTTCTTCCTCTTTTCTTTTTAATTTAGGGGACGCCCGGCGGGCTCGGCGGTGGAGCATCTGCCCGCGGCCCAGGGCGTGACCCCGGGTCAAGGGGTCGAGCCCCGCGTCGGGCTCCTGCGTGGGGCCTGCTGCTGCCTCTGCCTGCGTCTCTGCGTATTCTCATGGATAGATAAATAAAATCTTTTAAAAATATTTATCCATGAGAATACACAGAGAGGGAGGCAGAGACGCGGGACTCGAACCCGGGACCCGGGGTCACGCCCTGGGCCGCGGGCAGATGCTCCACCGCCCCCCCCCCCCCCCCCGGGCGCCCGAGTCCCAGCATCTTTTCTGACCAAGGAGGAAGGTCCTCTGGGGTGACTTTCTCGGTCAGCCCCGAGACCGTGGCCTCTTCCTCCTCCTGCCTCCTCCTCCTCCTCCTCCTCCTCCTCCTCCTGAGCGCCGCGGCGCTGTGCTCTGTAGATGGGAGCAGGTCTGTTCTCCGTCAGCAGGACTAGGTGTTCTCCTTTTGAGAGCCGGTGGTGGTGGTGGGATTCCGGCGCGCTGGCGGTCTTTTGTCTTTTGTGTTTGCAAACCGCAGCACAGACTGTGAGACGGCACCTCTGGCACTTACTGGGGGGGTGGTCACGGCTTTGTTTTTTTGTTTTTTTTTGTTTTGTTTTGTTTTGTTTTTTTGCTTTTTCAGAGCCCTTGTCGGGTCTATGACGGAAGGCTCAGCAGCTTGGTAGGATGAATCCCTAGTGGCTGCCATGTAGCCGGACAAGAAAGAGCGCACCCACTGTCGCTTCCCTAGAGTCCTGGTTAACAAACACTCCCAGCAGCGCTCAGTGTAAGATCAGTGCCTTACGCTCGGGGCCCTGAGCGTCTTCTAAAATAGTCAGACCTTGATTCAGTTTGGAGGACGTGTGAACACGTGGCGAGGCACACTTGAGGTTCAGCAAAGAGTTGTTTCGTTTCCATCTCTTGCTGATTGGAAATATTTATATAGCTTACGTGTTGTGACTTGGTAGATTAAAGTGATCCATGAGCCAACAGTCGGCGTTCACCAGTCGTTTGAATTGTGGGAAATCAGAATGGGGAAAGTCTGATTCCGTTGCATGTGATCAACATCAGTTGAAGCTTTTACTACCTGAAATGGGGAAAGCTACTGCTTGTTTCGCTACATTTATTCCTACTTTTGCAGCCGCACACACAAAGAAGGCTATATTAATTCTATAAAGAAAACGTTCCAGGCTTGTGGTATAGTATAAAGTTTAGAGCTTTTTTCTTTTAAAAGGAGGCAAAGAATAATAGGTACACTAGTCTCCTGGGGTGCAAAAACACAGTTTAAAAAAAAAAAATAGAGGCAGTTATAACAGTGTTTTAACATGACTGAATCTTTTTGTTTTGTTTTGTTTTAATTTTTTTTTTTTATTTATTTACGATAGTCATACAGAGAGAGAGAGAGGCAGAGACACAGGCAGAGGGAGAAGCAGGCTCCATGCACCGGGAGCCCGACGTGGGATTCGATCCCGGGTCTCCAGGATCGCGCCCTGGGCCAAAGGCAGGCGCCAAACCGCTGCGCCACCCAGGGATCCCTTGTTTTGTTTTAATAAAAGATGTTATTTACTACTTGAGAGAGGGGGTTGGAGCCAGGAGGGGGCAGAGAGAAAGGGAGCAGCAGACTTCCCAGTGAGCAGAGGGCCTGACCCGAGGCTCATCCCGGGACCCTGAGATCATGACCTGAGCCAAAGGCAGACGCTCAACCGACTGAGCCACCCAGGCGCCCCAACATGACTCTGAATCTTAAAAAATTTATTGATTTATAAAACACCCTTCCATGAGAATTTCCGAACATGCTTTACCATTGTTTTAACTGTGTTCCTGCCACTAACTGCATCTGTTGTTGAATGGTTCATATCCACATGTAAATTGTGGTTTTCTTTCAGAAATGAACAAGGATTTCCCTAGCACACAGTGTTTGTGCTACTCAGTGCTTTGATTACTGATAATGATAGATAAATTTTTAGTGACTAATGAGCTCCAGATAGAACCGTCAGCATTTTGAAGCAATCCAATGTTCGTGTGTCTGTCACATTTGAACCCCTGTCCTTTTCTGTAACATTTAGTATTTTATATTCAGTTTTCCTTCATCTCAAAGATAATTTTTTTCCAGATCTTATATGTATGCAACATAAGGCTCCTAATTGCATAAAATTTAGCATTCTCAGATTTTGCACTCCCTCCCTCGTATGTGTATTCACATACCCCCTCAAACATGCAAGCTCATACTCTTAGGCTTTTTTTCCCTCTGTATTCTACATTTTTCTGGTTAATCCCTGAGTACTGAATCCTGTTACAAGGCATTTAACGAATCTTCAGAGAAAATGATCAGTGTGTGTCTGTTTGACTCTAGATATTTGTAGAGCAATAGAGTTGTTGGAAAAACTGCAAAGAAGTGGAGAGGTGCCACCACAGAAACTGCAGGCTTTACAAAGAGTCCTTCAAAGTGAATTCTGCAATGCTGTGAGAGAGGTGAGTAAATAGGGTTAAATTTACTAAACACGAGCTAATTGGATGTAAGATCATACTCGGAAATTTGGTCATAAGTTTTTAGAAAACAAACTTTAGAAAATTTTAGAACCTATCCCTCTCATTTTTTGGAAAAAAAATGTATTGAAGTATAATGAACCTACAATGCTGTATGAATTTCAGGCGTACAGTATATTCCATAATTCTGTTCGTTATTCAGTGCTCACCACAATAAGTCTAGTCATCCTCTGTCCCCAAACGTGTTATGACAATATGAAAACTGTACATCCTATGCTATATGTTTCATGCCTGTGACTTTTTTTTTTTTTTTGACTTATTTATTTTTTAACTGGAATTTTGTACCTCTTCATTTTTTGGGATTTTTTTTTTTTTTAGAGAAATATTTTCAAGATGTCATAACTTTGCCTAAAACTTGAACACACTGATTAACTTGACTTAGACCTCAAATGTGGTATATTCTGAAATTTTAAAGCATGATGATATCTCTGAGTTTTACAGGTATATGAACATGTCTATGAGACTGTGGACATCAGTAGCAGTCCTGAAGTGAGAGCTAATGCAACTGCAAAGGTAGTTTTTTGTTTTTGTTTTTTCCAGCTAGTAAAAATGAGAAAATACATCATAAATGAGAGGTTTAAAATATGTAATTATTAGATATTTGATAGGCTTATTTTGAAAGCTGATAACATGGATTATCCTTCACATCACACTAAACTATCTCAAATACAGAGAAGACATTTTTATTGGCTTTACAACACATATACAGTTTCGATAATGCATTAAACATACACTTGCACACAGATAATACCCATGTTAATACATAACTTCTATATATAGTATACATACTGTATCATTAATTAAGTAACTTTTCATCAAAATTCTGAAATATATTATTATCCTCATTTTCTTGATGAGAAAGCATTACATTAGGTTATTTTTCTCCACACAGACAGCGTATGGTAGAGCTGCGTACACTCCCGGGCTGCTCTTTGCTTTTCTCCTTTACCTCAACTCTGCAAATACGGGGTAATGTCATAGGTTAGGTTACCTCTTCAGAGCTGCTGCATATGACAGGTTTCAATGTGCTTTTCTGTGCCAGTGTTCTAGAACCTCTGATATTTCTAGCATCAATGTGTCTCATGTCTTGTTAGAATAACTTAGTATCAGCAGTAGGTGACTTACACTAGAACTAGTCATTAGCAGGTAATTTTGCCTTGATAGTTACTGGTCCATAAAAGGAAATATTGGATTCTCTGTTGAATATAAACACTTAAACATGTGGATATAGTTTGGAAGAGTATAAAAAGACCTAGAAACTTGGCTTGAAATTCCTTAGTTTTATGACCTTCACAGCTTACTGAATTTCTTGTTCTATAATCTGTAAAACAAGGCTTCTTTCAGAGCTTGGAACCTAGTAGTATTCAGCACATCTTGATTTCCTTCTTGTCCTACTCCCCATTTTTGCTCATGCACCCTGATCTATCGTGAAAAATGGTACCAGATTACTTAATTACCTTTAAAAGCAGAATGAAGCCAAATAACCTAACTTTGTGTTAGGATTAGTGTACATTAGCCTAAATTTTACAGTTTTAAAGAAGAGTTAAAGTAAAGAGTTAAAGTTTTAGTCATAACTGGGTAGTTCACTAAAGCAACAGAAAAATTCACAGTGGTCACGTGTACCTGTCTTTTTCTCGATACTGAAATATTTATTTAGCATATAGTACAGATCATACAGCCGCACAAATGACTGCCTAAGAACACCTACCTCTCTCCTTATAGGTTACTGTGTAGGTAGGTTGTGTCTTGTACAGAAGCTCCTTCCTAAAGGAGCCAGGCGCAGGGCTGCTGGCTGCTGGCTGCAGGAGGAGTTTTCTCATCTCATCTGCCAAGCGAGCCTGCTTGCCAATTGCTGCACAGCAGTTCTGGACACTGGGTGGGCTGAGTGACCTAACCAGTCTTAACACCTCCTACATAGATACCCAGGGTATGCTTTCCAGTCATCGTTTGTAAAATCCCCTGCGCTCGGCTTTACCTTCTCCTCCAGACTGCCAGTGAATTTGTGAGCATGCAGACATCAAAAGTGAAGTAGTTTTTAAAAAGAGACAAAAGAACTGAAACAAAGATCACATTTTAAAAATATGTAAAATTTTCTTTGAGGCTACTGTGGCTGCGTTTGCTGCCAGCGAAGGACATTCTCATCCTCGAGTTGTTGAGCTACCAAAAACAGAAGAAGGCCTTGGATTCAATATTATGGGAGGCAAAGAACAAAACTCTCCAATCTATATATCTCGAATAATTCCAGGTGGAATTGCTGATAGACATGGGGGCCTCAAGCGAGGAGATCAACTCCTTTCTGTTAATGGAGTGGTATGGATGACTTTTATTCCTATTTGTAGTAACGCAGTGTAACCACTTGGGGGTGTATTTGAGTTATGGAAACAAGATAATGGGGGTGGGGGGGACCAAAGAACCTTGGTTTAGAAATCCCTTGGGGAAATCCTGGGCAATAGTATTTAGTACGGTGATAGCTTTTTAAAGCATTTTAAGTGTGTTTTGCTGCTTTTCCAATGTAAATTAGCAATTCTTAGTGTGATTTTTATGAAGTAATTAAGCTCTTTAGTAGTTAAGGTAATACATTAAATTAGAAGTCTGCCCTGATTTTAGTCTTACAGAATAACAGTTGGCTAATTTATTTCTGACTTCGTGAAATAATCGGGCAAATAGATTGGTAGTCAGAGTAATTATTTGAAACTTAAAAACCAGTTTCTGGGCTATAAACAGAATATGATTTACTTTTATTTTTATTTTTTAAGATTTTATTCATTTATTCATGAGAGACACAGAGAGGCAGAGACACAGGTAGAGGGAGGAGCAGGCTCCACGCAGGGAGCCTGATGCGGGACTCGATCCCAGGACCCCGGGGTCACGCCCTGGGCCAAAGGCAGACGGGCAGACGCTCAACCGCTCAACCGCCGAGCCACCCAGGCCACCCAGGCGTCCCAAACAGAAGATGATTAGCAGAGGATTTCACATCCATTAAAATGATAAAGCCAGATTATGTCATAGGTTTGTAGTGTTTGAAACGATACAGCATTAAAACATTTTTACTTACATGTATTTCAAACATTTTTGTGTTTTGAGTTACTTAACAAAACCTGGGATATTAATTGTGTGTGTGTTCATGTCTATTTTTTTTCCTAGAGCGTTGAAGGAGAACATCATGAAAAAGCTGTAGAACTGCTGAAAGCAGCTCAGGGAAAGGTGAAATTAGTAGTACGATATACACCCAAGGTCCTAGAAGAAATGGAGTCACGCTTTGAAAAAATGAGATCAGCAAAACGCAGGCAACAGACCTAATGCAATTCAAAACTGTATATTCCATTTTGCTTTTAGCTAGAAAAGTTTTACTTGTGACCTACTGATGGCCGCAATGCCAATGATTGTAAAAAAGAAACAAACTTCCCGTGAAATCCTCCTTGCCATTTTATAAACACCTCTTTTAACATTGTTTATGGTTCCAGAGATGCATACACTTTTTTCTGACAAAAAGTGAAAGGTGATGAGGGCAATTCTGTCCTGCTGTTTTTACAGGCCTTTTTCAAATGCAGATTTTGTCATAAAGTTGTTATAGATTTTTAAAAATGCTTTTTTAATATTAAAAAGTACTTTTACATTCTTAATCTTTTTTTAGGAAAGAAAGTTTTCTTCATTTGGCTGCTTATTTAAAAGTAACAGTTCTCCAGCTCTTTTTTTGCTTACTCTATTTTTTTTAACGTGTAACATTTCTTTACGGTTTTCCAAGAAATGAAACAGTCTCAGCTACAGCAGCAGTTCACTACACTATCAGTGTTAACACCACTGCTGCATTTTGTACTTCGAACACACATAATATATATAATCAGTGGTAAATCATAACACAGAAGAGTGGAAATTTTTTACTTTTATTTAAACATAACGTATAACGAATATTCATTTATACTGATTTATAAAAGTTTTTAAGCACTGAAACAATCATTGCTAAAATATATATTCTTTCATAATATTTGAGCAGTGAGGCAAGAGGATGTAATTTGGTTGTTGGCATTACTGATTATATCGCTATGTTCAACAATAGATCATAAATTATAAATGCAAAAACAGGTTCAGGTTTCATCTTTTGCAAAATTTTTTAATGCGATTCATTTTTATTTAAATATATTTCTTATATTTTGGTTTTTGCATTCCTAGAGATGAGCCAGTTAGTTTGTGCCGGGAAATAGCAGGAGCAAAGACGAAATACTACCTTTAACCTCACTAGCCTCAAGAGTTACACACTCTTAACTAGCTCACTTAGAGAATTGACTTTAAATAGGAAGAAGGTAGAAGGATATGCTTAAGATATATAGAAATCATGAGGTGATATATTCCTAAGAGTCTGCACACTCTTAAGTCAAAATGAGTAGGAACTCATTCATACCGAGATGGTTGAATGTAGAGATGTGATCTTTGATTCAAAGGATGGGAATTCTGAGAGATACTTTGATTTGTCCACTGGATGTCACTCTTTTACTGAAAGGCAGCTACTAGCGTAGGACCGTGACTGAGGTCTTTTTAAAGGTGGAAATTACGAGTTGGAGTTCATTTTCGGTCCCAACTTACAGGAACATTTGTATGGTTTATAAGAATTTTAAGTGACAGATGCTAAAAAGAAGATAATGGGTTGAAATGCATAAGGAATTTATCCTAATTACTGACCCTGTAAAAAGTGGGCATTCTGTAACATTCCTTCAGGAAGAATAGCAATGTATACCTTTTTCTGCATGTGTGTGAGCACTGTGAGTCTTACAAGATTATTCCAGTTTTCAATGATTTTCAGAATAAAAGTCAATCAGCATTGTTATTTATCATTTAGGTATTGAACACTGGATTGCATGGTTGAATGTGTCTTTAGTCCACTACAAAACGTGCTTGTATTGATAGGATCATGTTGTTAAATTGTGTATTTTCAAAATTAACTGATGTTTTAAAACGTTGAGACCAAAGTAGTGTAGAAGAATTATGGACTTATTTTAATTTAATTGTAAAGTTATTAGAGGTATTTGTTGTAGAGCTTTACATTATTAAAGAGAGAGATCGGTGCATATAAAAACAGTGATATTAGTATGCTCGTATTCTTGCATTACAGGGTAAGTAAATCCTGAAAAATCTTATTTTAGTATAGCTACAGCTGTAGTAGCTTTTAAGGGCGTGTCAACATTTCATTATAAATTATAGCTTCCTGGTTCAGTATCTCTGCTGTTTCAGAACTTTCAGCCAAGTTCAATCTTTTCTGGTGTTGAAACTTAGTAAGTTGAGTAAGCTAATTTTTTTTTTTCTTCCGCAGTAATCCACAATCTGTTCGTTGTGTGGGTTGGCACTTACTTATAATTCTTAAAATAAGGATAGCTTAAAGGAGCCAAATACAGTAGTTTTGCTTGCTACTGTTGAGCATGAGTAGCAGTAGTTTGTTTTTGTTAATGCAGTTTTCACAGTGTATCCCAGAATTTTAAATCTTGACCATAGAAAAATACATTCAGTGGCAAAGATGTACAGTAGTGGTCTTACTTAGCGAGAGAGTGAAGGGGATTGTCATAAATAAATAGTCTGATTCATGAACGTAACTAGGCACATTATAAGTATAAAATAAGCTTTTGATTTGTAAATTATAAACTACCCAGTTTCCATCTGTTTTCTTGGTACTTCGAAATGGGTGGGTTCAGTGGTTTCTCAACCTTCACTGCACATTAGAAAACCCCGCAGAGCTTTAAAAAAACTCTAATAATACAGGAGTCCCATTCCATAGCAGGTAAGTTCAGAATCTCCCAGGGTGGGACCAGATACTTACTTTTTTAAGCTTTCCAGGTGGTTCTAAAGGACATGTAGGGTAGAGAACCACTTGCTTTCCCCTTTATAAAATGCTCTAACTACACTGGACTCTTATCTGGAAGTATCAGAACAGAATAGTTCAATTTATAGCTACTGTTTAGTAGCTGCAAATACAATAATTGATTATCTTCCTTAGTACTTTCTTGAGGAATAAAAGGTACTTGGCATTCCTTATTTGGGAAGTAATTATAGTTCATCTTATCTTTTTTTCTTTAATTGGCCAGTAGTTTAATTTCTGTCATCTTTCTGCCCCTTTGGCCTTTAAAATTTAACGAAAATAAATTTATTAATTGAGAAAGCCTATTTAAAAACTGCAGATGAGTAATACTGTCATCGATAATTATGTACTGTCTTCATAGGGCCACCTTCTCCATTAGTATACTAGATTATAATGGCCTAGTTCTTTGGGATTTGGTAATTCAGATGTGTTTTTTAAAAATCATCGTCTTCCTCTACTAAATGTTTTAGTTCTTTTGCTCAGTACTTAATACTTAAGTAGTTTGGCTCAAGTACTTTGTTTACAATTTACATGGATATTATTGCATTTAATGGCTATGGCTTATCTGAAAAGAATGTCAGCATGACTTGGTGTAGACTTAAAAAGAATACATGTTGTGAATATTTTATAATGTGGAATGATCACTGAAATATCAAGGACTCTGGTAATCGTATTTCTTGAATAAATGTATGTTTATGAATTTCCTAACTTTTGTTGTCTCCTAACAATCTGGTTTTACACTTTCTGTTGTCCAGAATTTCACTAATAGCGTTTCTCCAACGGTTGTTGCAGTTCTTTGATGATGAAATAGTGGAGAAAACCAAATTGCTTGCTCATTAACTTTCAAGAACTTCCAAACTAACGTGTATCTGGACATAGTCTTTAAAAATATCAGCAACAATATGCTTCTACTTTAATTCTTTGGTTTGAGGCAAAGAAATATACTCCAACTAGATTTAACACTTTTTCAATAGATGACTTCATTTACCAACTTAATTCTGATTCTGAGGTTTATTTAAAATAAACTTGTATTATGTTCTTGTTTGTTGGATTTGGGGAAGAAATGGCATAACTGCACAATAAATGTGTCTCTGAAAGCTCTGTATAAAATGACTTCTAAATAAGGTAAAAAGCATAATGTATGATGGTTACCGTGGTGAAACTTGGAACTCCCGTATTTTGTCTTTCATAAAATATAACTACAGAAAAAAAATCTCGTGTGTTATTTTGAGAGAGGCAGCATGGCATGATCGGCGACGCAGCGCTGGGGGCTGGCTGCCCTAGTGTTAGGATTCACACTAGAGCCACCGTGGCCTGTAATCTGACGCGAGTCGCTTCTCTGTGCCTCGGTTCCCTCGTCTGTCACGGGCAGCAGTGCCTGTAGCGGTGAGGTCACGATCTGTGAAGCCCTTAGAAGGGCGATCGCTGCGTGTCTTTGCTATTGTTTGCATGTAAAAGCTTCAGGGAAGTTATCAGCCAAAGGAAGACTGTGGCCACGTAATCAAAATGAGCAAGTTCTTACTTTTGATGCCTAGGAGTCTTACCCTTTAAATAATGCTTGAAAACATTATAAGGAATAGGAATAAGAGCTTTGTAAGGAATAAGATTCCTAAGGAATTGTCAGATTTCTGTCCACTCGGATCAAAGAAACTAACGGAATTCTAAGTGCAGTTTTAGGGGCGGAGGACTGGGCCACACGCTGAATGAAAATCCTACCAAGCGCAAGTGAGGGGTTTGTTCGATCAGAAAGGATTTGGTAGGACAGGAGCTGGCTCGAGAGACCGCGGGCTGCTGGAAGGGGAGCCCGGCGAGCAAAGGCCTCCTGCGGCATCGTGAATTCTCAGGATGCGTGGAGATGCCCCGAGCCGCAAGGGGGTAGTGAGAGCACTTCCGGTTCGCATCCACTTTCTTAGGAATATTAGCCCCCGGGCCCTTTCTCTAAGTTTTCCCTTCTGGTTCTGCAGTTCAGGGTCTTTCTTTATTGTGATTTTAATGAAGTAGTGACCAGTTGTGTTTTTTTTGTGCACTTCTTTATTGGGTGGCAGAGAGGCTCCACCTGAGGGAATTTTTAAGATTATACGTAAGCAAAAGGTACATTCCTACAGGTTCGTTTAGTGAATATTCTTTCGATTTTAGGTTCTCTGTAAAAAGGGCAGCATGGGGGGATCCCTGGGTGGCGCAGCGGTTTGGCGCCTGCCTTTGGCCCGGGGCGCGATCCTGGAGACCCGGGATCAAGTCCCACATCGGGCTCCCGGTGCATGGAGCCTGCTTCTCCCTCTGCCTGTGTCTCTGCCTCTCTCTCTCTGTGTGTGTGACTATCATAAATAAATAAAAATTTAAAAAAATTTTAAAAAAAAGGGCAGCATGCTCTCTACGGGCTGCGTGAGAGCTCGCCTAGTTCTCGTCCACTGCAGAAGTGTCTTCTCGCCCGAGCGCCCTGGGCTCCCTGGGCTCCCTGGGCTCCCTGGGCTCCCTGGGCTCCCTGCCGTCCGGGGGCGTTTGCTCGGCCCGAGCCAGCGGTGCTGCTCCGTCCCGGCAGCTGACCCTTGTGCTCGGGAGACGCTCTGCACACCTTGCGATCCCCCTGCTCCCCCGCCCTCCCCCCTCCCCCTCCCCCCTCCCCCCCCGTCCAAGGCCGCGCTCCGCCCCCCCCCCCCCCACCCGGAGGGCGCGCCTCCGCTGGGCCAGGGAAACCACGAGCCGGGACACGAGCCTCAGAGAGTGCTTGGGCGCCCAATAACGTTTTGGGTTTTTTTTTTTTTTTTGATATTTATTTTTATTTTAATTTATGATAGTTACAGAGAGAGAGAGGGAGAGTGGCTGAGACACAGGCAGAGGGAGAAGCAGGCTCCATGCACCGGGAGCCCGACGTGGGATTCGATCCCGGGTCTCCAGGATCGCGCCCCGGGCCAAAGGCAGGCGCCAAACCGCTGCGCCACCCAGGGATCCCCCAATAACGTTTTGAACCATCGATTAAGTCATTTTTAAAATGTGCAGACATTGGGAGAATGGGAGTTGTATTATAAATATTTTCATTTTTAACAAGATTTTTGAGAGACGTAATGAGAGCGCAAGTGCCCCACTTGTGCTCTTGGTCAAATAAAATCTATGTTTTTATTTTTTAAAGATTTTATGTATTTATTCATGAGAGACCCAGAGAGGGAGGCAGAGACCCAGGCAGAGGGAGAAGCAGGCTCCCTGCGGGGCCCCCGATGCGGGACTCGATCCCGGGACCCCGGGGTCGCGACCTGGGGCTCAGCCGCGGAGCGCCCCGGGCGTCCCAGATAAAATATTCTTTAAAAGTAAATGTTACTGAGGCCGGAGGGCGGCACTGGCACAACCCCGCACCCCGCACCCCGCACCCCCCACCCCCCACCGCCGCGCGGAGCCGCAGGGGTACGTGCACCGTCGTTTTCCTCGCAGCCTTTCACATTTGGCCACAAGAGGGCGCCCGCGGGCTGTCTTTCCTGCTCGCAGCCCCGGCGCTCCACGTCTGGCCCGGCCGAGGCCCCCTGGGACCCCGCGGGCAGGAGGGCGGGCGGCTGCACCCCTGCACGCGGTCCCGGGCGCGCCCCCTGCCGGCGGCCCCCGCGGCCTGCAGCCCGGCGGGCCCACCCCGCCCCGCCCCGCCCCTGCCCGGCCCGGCCCGGCCCGGTGTGCCGCGGCTGGCCCAGCCCGACGCTGCCACCGGGGCCGGGGCCGGGGCCGCACCGAAAGGCCTTCCGAGCCTGCACTGCGTCCCGGAGGGTGGCAGCGGGAGGGCCGCGGGGGAGGAGGGGAGAGCGGGGTGGCTGCGGGAGGAGGGCCGCAGGGGAGGGAGGAGGAGGGCTGCGGGAGGAGGGCCGCGGGGGGAGGTGGGCCGCGGGGAGGGGGGGAGGGTTGAGGGAGGAGGAGGCCCTGGAGGAGAAGGGCCGAGGGAGGAGGGCCGCGGGGGGTGGAAGGCCGCGGTGTGGGGGGGAGGTGGGCCGCGGGGGGAGGGGAGCGGGGAGGGGGGAGGGTTGGGGAGGAGGAGGGCCGCGGGAGGGGAGGAGGGTTGAGGGAGAGGGAGGGCCGCGGGGGGGGGAGGAGGGCGCGGGGGGAGGGCGGGGGGGGGGGGTGGCTGCGGGAGGAGGGCCGCAGGGGAGGGAGGAGGAGGGCTGCGGGAGGAGGGCCGCGGGCGGAGGTGGGCCGCGGGGAGGGGGGGAGGGTTGAGGGAGGAGGAGGAGCGCGGGGGGGGGAGGGGCCGTGGGGGAGGAGGCCCTGGAGGAGAAGGGCCGAGGGAGGAGGGCCGCGGGGGGTGGAAGGCCGCGGTGTGGGGGGGAGGAGGGGCGCGGGAGGGGAGGAGGGTTGAGGGAGAGGGGGGCGGGGGGGGGGGGGAGGAGGGTGAGGGGGAGGAGGGCTGGAGGGAGGGGGGGAGGAGGGGGGGGGGGGGAGGGCCGCGGGGGGGGGGAGGGGGGCGGGGGGGGGGTGGGCCGCGGGGAGGGGGGGAGGGTTGAGGGAGGAGGAGGGCCGCGGGAGGGGAGGAGGGTTGAGGGAGAGGGAGGGCCGCGGGGGGGGGAGGAGGGGCGCGGGGGGAGGGCGGGGGGGGTGGCTGCTGGAGGAGGGCCGCAGGGGACGGAGGAGGAGGGATGCGGGAGGAGGGCCGCGGGGGGAGGTGGGCCGCGGGGGGGAGGGTTGAGGGAGGAGGAGGACGCGGGGAGGGGAGGAGGGTTGAGGGAGAGGGAGGGCCCGCGGGGGGGGGAAGAGGGTTGAGGGAGGAGGAGGCCCTGGAGGAGAAGGGCCGAGGGAGGAGGGCCGCGGTGTGGGGGGGAGGAGGGCCGCGGTGTGGGGGGGGAGGGCCGCGGGGGGAGGACCACAGCAGCCGCGAGAGTGCTGCGCACCTTCTTCTGCGGTCACATAACAGCTTCTTCTGTACAATCTTTTCTTTTGAATGCAACATCAAATGTATTTTATAAGATCCAAAACTTCGTCACTGAGGAAACTCAAACCTCCCTAGAAGGAAACCAGACGTCCCTCTGCAAGTTACCCCCAGCCGAGCATAGGTGGCCACGGCTGGGCAGAGCGGGCAGGGCCTGCGGGCGCAGGATCGGGTGGTGTCATCTTCGGCCTCGACTCCCAACCACATCAGTTGACTGGGAAGGATCTTCGGCTTTCGGCCTCGTCCTTATCTTCCCCGGAGCCCAGACAGGATGTTTGATCGAGAGAAAAGTCCTTTCAGAGAGGACGGGCACGTTCCCTAAATAAACCAAAGGCCATTTGAGGCCTTGCAATTGTCTCGCTTCGTGGGACAGTAAATGTGTGAAGAATTTTCTCTTTTCCCTACAAATTAAAAACACAGAGTAACCCGACTGTAGAGCCACTGGCCCAGGGACGCGCCCCGCTCACGGCTGACTGTCCCCCTGTGTGCCTGCCTTCTCCCTCCTGCACGTCGGGGTTTGACACACGTGCCGCACGTGTCCTTGTACTTCTGAGCACTCCCCGCATCCAGGAGGCAGCCCGGCACCACACGGGCTGGTGCCTTCTGGAGGTCCGCGGCCCGTGGATGGCCTGGGCCAGTGGTGGGAGTGAATGTGCCGCTCCTCGTCGGGTCCCAGAGTGACACAGACGCTGTGGCCCATTCTGCAGCCTCAGGCAGGTGGTTGAACGAGCCTTAAGGTCCTTGCTAGCCCTAAGTTTTCTAGATTCCATAAATTAAGGTGGACTGGAAGGCGCCTGAAGGGAGGCAGGCCTCGTCAGAGGCTCTTCGGCCGTGGACACGCACCTCGGACCACAGGGAGGCCAAGTGACCAACAGCCCCGCTGGGCAGGACCCGGTCAGTGACCAGCACAGCAGCTGGAGACTCAGGAGACAAGGGACTCTGCGTGGTGAGTCTCCCCCAGACGGGGATGGAAGCGCCCTTCGGACGGAGACTCCCCCACCCTCTCGCCCTTCCTTCTCTCCCGGCCTGGAGTCAAACCTGTGTCTCCGTCCCTGTGTCTCCATCCCTCGGCTCCTAGCGTCTCACTCTGCCCGTCCCCTCCCCATTTTCCTCAGAAGCATCCCCCTCCATACCCTCCCGGCTCCCCCAGTAGGCCGAGCCATCCTGGCATCGGGTTTGCTCCCCAGGGAGCCAGCGGGCACAATCTTCTCGCAGAGCGTCGGACACTGGGGTGGGAGACGACCTCGGCATCGGGGACTTTGAGGTACTGAGAGTCCGGGCCCACCCCAGGCCTAGGACATCAGAACCAGTGCACGGGCCAGTTTTAGGCATCTTCCTCCGGTGGTTGACGGTGGACCGCCCTGCATTAACCTAAACTCTTTATTCCCTAGCAGAGCAGTCTCAGGAGGAGGAAGGTGGTAAAAATTGCTTGGACAAAAAAAAAAAAAAAAAAAAAAAAAAAAAAAAAAATCCAGAAAATGTTAGAGATCTTCGCAAGTTTGCGTTATTCTGAAATAAAAGGAGCAAACTGGCCAAGTGACGATAATATGTTTCTCTGTCACCTCGGGGCACCTGGCAGGTTCAGTGGGTAAAACATGTGACTCTTGATCACTGGGGCATGCGTTCGAACCCCGCACTGGCTGTAGAGCTCACTGGAAAGTGTGAGTGTGTGTGTGTGTGTGTGTGTGTGTGTGTCCATCACCTCAAGGTCCTCCATTCACTCTTTCATATTGAAATTTTTTAACTTTCCTCATTGTCTTCTTTGAACTGAATTAATATATTTTAACACTAACATGAAGCCAAAAAGAGATTAATAAATAGTAGTAAGAGTTTGCCGCCCAGGCTCCACAGGCTCCCAGAGCAGTATTTTTGGCGTCTTCCTAACTCCCAACACCACTGACCCAGTCTCCATTGCTCTCTTTGCTCCTTTCTCAGGTAATCTGGAAAATTACAGACCGTTGGTAGTTTGCCTGTGTTTTAAAAACTGTGCTCTCTGCACCTAACTCTGGGAAACGAACCAGGGCTGGTGGAAGGGGAGGTGGGCGGGGTGGGGGTGACTGGGTGTCGGGCACTGAGGGGGGCACTTGGCGGGATGAGCACTGGGGGTTACGCTATATGTTGGCAAATTGAACTCCAACACATAAAAATTAAAAAAATTAAAAAAATGAAAATAAAATTTCAATGAGCTTGCTTAGAAATAAAATAAATTTGGGATATTAAAAAAGAAAAGCATGGTCTCTGATTTTTTGGTTTGTTTCAGAAAAGATTTTAAAGACATTTCAAAAGCCCCAGGATTGTTCAAGTTTTCATCGTCCTCGCCCCTCCTTAGTGTGAGGAGGGTCGTCGTAACTGTCACCGGACAAAAAGAAAGGCCTTGGAATTACCCACGGAGGGCCTGGCAGTGTCCTCGTGGACACAGTCGGCGGCGGCGTGCAAGGCGGGAGCAGGATGTGCAGAACGTCCTGTCTTCTCTCCCCACCCCCATAGCTTCTCCTGCCGCCTCCTTTTCTCGATTCCTTCCCAAGTCCGTTCCTGCAGACAAGGAAGAGCGTTCCAGGCTATTTCGGGAGCCAGGTAAGACCTCGCCCAGGGCTGGTCCTCTGTGTGCGCTTATTTTGCGAGCCGCACACATTTTGCACGTAGTTCTTTGACGTGGCTGTCTCGTGCTATGGTCTTCCTCACGTGTGCAAAGTTTTATTGGGAATCCTGAGAGAGTAAAAAGGAACCCAAGTCAGTGACAGAACTTTATCAACACTTTGGCGCTAACAAATCCTCGGTGTGACTAGGTTATAATCTTTCTAGACTTCCTTTCTGATTTTTTTTTTTTTTTTTACCTTTACTGTTGCACGGGTTACAGTGCCTGGCTCCTGTAACGCTTCCCCCTCCGTCTAGGTCGGGCCAGCACTTTATGCACTCAGGCCTTGGCAGCCACATGCGGTTCCGTCATTCAGAAGCTGTTCCCTTGAGTGTCACTCTCCTCTTGGGAGAGATCAGGATGAGAAAATCAGGTTTGCAAGGATTAGGCATGAATAGGCAAATATTTCTGATATTTACCTAAATGTGTGGAAATGTGGGGTCAATGTGGGTCTTCAGAACTATTGAAAAGGGTCTCTGACCCCCGCGATGTCCAACCAGGTCTGGAATCTAAGGACTCTTTGGTGACGTCTTGAAAAGGGCTGGTTTCCAGAAGCCTCGCTGCCTGTCCTCACATCCCAAGGGCTCTCAGTTCTGCACAAATAGCAGTAGACGAAGTGGGCCCAGAAGCCCAAATTTGGCCACAAGTGCAACTGAAGCGATTATTTTTAATATGTCAACAATTTTGGGGCGCCTGGGTGGCTCAGCGGTTAAGCATCTGCCTTGGGCTCAGGTTGTGATCCCGGGGGTCAAGTCCCACATCCGGCTCCCTGCAGGGAGCCTGCTTCTCCCCCTGCTTGTGTCTCTGCCTCTCTCTGTGTGTCTCTCATGAATGAATAAATCAAATCTTAAAAAAAAAAAAAAAGGAAAAAAATTCACATTGTTATTTTTTGTGTTTCAAAGTGATTGTTGTTGTTTTAAATTATCCCTAAAAAATAGGTCGTATCCACAACAGGACCACTCTAGGGACACTGAGTCACGGAAGAGAAGGACAAGTGGGTGAAAGTGCCTATTTAAGACCAGGGTGGAAAGCCCGCAAGCCTCTGAACCAGCGTGGGAGCTCCGCTAGCCCCAAATGCAAATGTGGAGGACTCAGAGCATATGAACAGCAGCCCTTGAGGACTCCAACGTTAGCTATAAACCGGATTGCTGATGGGTGTGATAGTCTTTCTTTATTCCCTGAATCTTTCATGTTTTGAAATGTTTATGTACATATCGATACCCACTTATACATATATATGCAAATCAATATGTCTTTAATAAACATGTTCAGCTTATAACTTGGAGTGGCAGGTTTGGCACTCCTGCTTTTATAACGTCAACAGCCATTTTTCATGTGATTGCCTCAGGTCAAAAGTTTTGGGGGTGCCTTTTGGATGCAAAGTAAGGTAAACCTGAGTGCCCAGGATTCTTTGTGGACCATTCATTCCAGAAAGGGGAGCATTTTTTTTTTTTTTTTGCCTTGCAATGGGCTCTTCTGAGCTCATTCTGCAATATAAGCTTCAGTATGAGCTCACCACAGAGCCCAGAAATTTGCAAGTGCTTGATCTTAACTTGTAGGAAAAGATGATCACCTTCGAGGTGTGTCGTCCCTGTGAATTTCACATAATCCTGCAAATAGTTTTCCAAAAATAATCAGACTTCGATAGGCACTTAGCACCTATAAAACAGGGCTGGGAAACTATGGCCCATGAGCCAGAACTAGTCCAACATCTATTTTTGCCCAAAAAGTCTTATAGGAACACAGCCAGATCTATTTGTTTATATATCATTTACGGCTGCTTTTATGCTACACTGGCAGAGTTGAATAGTTGTGACAGAGACCATATGGCTGGCAAAGCCCAAAGTATTAACTATCTGGCCCTAAAAATGAAAACAAATATGAACAACCCGATAGAAAACAAACAGGCAAAGGAAATGAATAGGCAATGCAAATGCACAGGAGAGTGCCCTGGAATGTCCAATAACTAGATGAAAAGATGGAGCTGTAATCAGAGAAATTAAACTTTAAACTACACCGAGATTGCATTTCATATGCATCAGCTTTGTGAACATTTAGGTCGTGCAACATCAGCTGTTGGTAGGGCATAGAGAAATGGGAATTTTTATTCTCCGCCGTGGGAAGCACAAGTAAGTGCAATCACTTTTGAAAGCAATTTCACAATATCCAATAATGGTGAGTGCACATAATTCACTCCTAGACACACACGCACGCACACATACACGTGTGGCAAGGAAAGGCACGTTAGAGAAGCTGTCACATGCGTGAACAAGGGGACTTGTACACGAATATTCACGGTAGCATTGTTAGAAAAGGTAGAAATGAGTTTAGTATCAATAACAGAATGGATAAATACGGGGTGCATCCTTAAAATAGATGCCATGTAATAATGATGAGTTAACGACGATGAGATATTTCATGAACACGTATTTCATAAAGCTACCAGGTTGAGCTGACTTGGGAAGTCAACAAAGATTGGAGAGAGGTACAAAGGGAGCTTCGCGTACGTTTGTGGCATTTTTGTTTCTTAGGCTGATGGCTGTGAACTCAGATTTTTGTTTTTCCTATAAGTTGGAAATAACTCATAAAAATGAAATTCTGTATGTTTGAGGCCTTTAATCATTACGGCATAGAGGAGAGCCCCCAAGACCTCCCGGTTTTTATTTCCACAGCAGCCCGTGGCCCAGCAGCCAGAGCCTCTTGCAGACACTTACGCAGCCTGGTGAGGAGGTGAGCGGGACCGAAGTCTGGCTTGTCCACTAGTCTGTCACCTTGTTGTGCCCGTTGCCCAAGAGCCCCTAGGTGAGCATCACTCAAAAAGGGGGGCTTTCCCCTGCCCACGCGTGCCCTGTGGAGTGTGCAGAAGCTCTGCAGCCAGGCCACACGTGCTCTCGCTTAGCCTGTGGGGCTACGCACGCCCTCACCCACCGCCGGGAGGATGGGGGAAGCGGAGCCTGTCTGGAAACAGAGTCTCTGCTGCCTGTTTGCTTGCTAACACACGTTGGCTCATCCTCGTATCTTTCTAGGTCCTTACGGTTCCAGAGCTGATCATTTTTCTCTAGTTATCTGGGATAGGCTCTAAAAAATTAATTTGTTTTGCTCCCTTAGGGCATCTTATCCAAAAAGTGAAGATTAATTGGCCAATTTATCTTCAGTGTAAAGCACATATAGGAACTGTAAGAGATAGTAACGTGCTAACGGCAAGGCCATTGCTGTGGATATTTTGTCTTCTTGGACAAGCTGCAAATTGGAACCCTCCTTTCTTACCTTCTCCACCTGATAGACAATAGGAACTCATCCTTCAGTACGATCTACATCTCTCTTTTCTCCAAAATCTGAATCTCTCCTTTCACCTAAGTTGCCAGCCCTGATATCTTATTCCTTGGAAGCAAAGGACAAATGCGGTTTATGGACTACCCATATCACTTTCACACGATGTGCATCGAAATGCTGATTTCTGGGCTCCCCCCAAGCCTATTACATCACTTTGCATTTTTAACCAAGCTTTGCATGTGACTCTTATGCTTCTGGAAGTCTAAAAACCACTACTTTAGAAGAGAGAAAAGTTATTTGGGGCAAAAAAAAAAATCACCCTAATACATAATTCTCGTTTTAAAGCAGCATAGGAAAGTGGTATCTCTGCAGGAGAAATTCTGTCCTCTTTCATTGTTGTTATAAAGGAGCGGTCTTAAAAGAATCAAAGAAACCAAATTCACAATGCTTTCTCACTTCACTTTCTCATGGCAGTTGCTAGAAAATGACAGAAACGATTTAGGTGATGGGCGCCAATTTAGGGAAGGCTCCGAGGGCACAAGACAAGGAGCCGGGAGACGGGGAGTGGTCCTGTGATGATCTTGGGCAGAGCACAGTACTTGAGGGCTTCAGATTTCTCATCTACGAAACCAGGGGCTTGCCCATATATCTTTAAGTTCTCTTTCAGACACACAATGAGAGGAAACATGTCATTCTTAAAAACTCTAAGTCCAAGCACGTTTGCATTTGTCCACTCTCTAGCGTATAAATCACTTTATTGTATGTTAGTCATGGACCCAACGGGGCATTGTTTTTTGAAGATAAACTCTCAGATGCAAAGATGATGGCCGGGTTCCGTTTTAAACTTCTCAGGTCTGTTTCAATTTGTTTCCTTTTTTTTTTTTTTTTTTAAATTTTACCTAGGTGACGCGAGTGGTAAACTTCACGGTAGCGGCATCTTCAACCCCACCTGCCTTAAAGCATTCAGGAAAACCATCTTCGACGTAGATAATAAAACAACCCAAAAGGCGCAGTGGAAAGGAGGAGAGGAGGCGCCCATAAGACAGAATCGGGTGCAAATGATGACTTCCACGGGGGTGCGGAGCCGCGGAAGTCCCCAAGAGGAAGGGATGCTGACCTTGACCCGCCCCCGGAGTTGCTGCTGGCTTCTCGGTGTTTTTTTTTTTTTTTTTTTTTTTTTTTTTTTTCTCATTTGCGAAAAGCGTGCGGTGTTTGGAAACATCAGCCCGGGCCTCTTCGGAGGTCCCTGCGTCTGAGGGTGTTAAAGTCCCTGGGAAGGATTCTGGGCGGAGAGCACCCGAACTTCGCGTCCTGGGTGGTTCACTGCTCCTGAGACTTGGCTCCCCGGTGCCTCTCAGCGGCGGTTCGCAGACCTCAGGTGAAGTGAGGGGCCTGGATGGGCGGGGGTGCGCTGCTTTGCTGGGGTGCGGAGCGGGGCCTCAGCCCGCCTGCATGGCCCAAGAGGGAGGCTTGTCCCTCCTCTTCGGAACCTTCTTCCCCTTTTGCACAGCTCGCAGGGTCCGCGCCCTCTGGGCCGCGCAGGTCGCGGGTGCAGGGGCTGCTGCTGTGCCCCGGGCCGGGCCGGGTCGGGCTCCCCGCCCCCTGCACCGCCCGGGCGGGCCTCGCCGAGGAGCGTCCCGGGGACCCGCTGTCACTCACGCGCGGGGACACGCCCCCGCGGCCCTGCCCCGGCCCTGCCCGCCCCTGAGCGCGGCGCCCGCCGGCCAATGGCGCTCCGGGCCCGGGCGCTCGGCACCGACCTGGCTGATTTGCATAACCCGCGGCCCGGGGCTCGCGGCGCGCAGCCTGCACCGAGCGGGACGCCAGGCGGCGGCGGGGGCGGCGGGGGGCGGCGGGGGCGGCGGCGGCGAGCGAGCGAGCGAGCCCGGGGGTCTGCGCGGGGGCCGGGGCGGGGGCCGGGGCGGGCCGGGGCGGGGGCCGGGGCGGGGCGGGATGGCTGCGGGCTGCGCCGCGCGGCGCTGAGGGGCCCGGGGGCCGGGCCGGGGCGGGAGCCATGGCCGAGCGCGGCGCCCGCGGCTGCGCACGGCCGGGCCGGCTGGCCTGAGCCGCGGGAGGAGCGGGGCTGCGTCTGCGCTTCCATGGGGCGGCGGGGGGGGCCGCACGCCGGAGCGCCGCGTCCCTGCGCTGCTGCCGCGGGCCGCTGAGCCCGCCGACGACACGCCCGCCCCGCCCCGGCCCGCGCCCGGGCTGCAGCCGCAGTCCCCGCCGAGCCCGGGCTGCACCCGGAGCCGCCGCCGGAGCCGCAGCCGGAGCGCGAGCCGCAGCCGGAGCCGGAGCCGCAGCCCGAGCTGCACCCGGAGCGCGAGCCGCAGCCGCAGCCGGAGCCGGAGCCGCAGCCCGAGCCCGAGCCCGCCCGCCCGCCGCCCCGCCGCCCCGCCGCCGCGATGCCGGGCCCGCTGGCGCTGCTGTGCCTGCTCGCCCTGGGGCTGCGCGGCGCGGCCGAGCCCAGCGGAGCGGCGCCCCCCCTCTGCGCGGCGCCCTGCAGCTGCGACGGCGACCGCCGGGTGGACTGCTCGGGGAAGGGGCTGACGGCCGTGCCCGAGGGCCTGAGCGCCTTCACCCAAGCGCTGTGAGTGCGGGGACGGGGCTGCGGGTGCGGGGACGGGGGTGCGGGGACGGGGGTGCTGGGGGCAGGCGGCGGGCTGCGGGCTGCGGGCTGCGGGCTGCGGGGGCGCCCCGGGGTGCGCCGCCGGGCTGCGGGAGGGCTCAGGGCTGCGGGCCCCGGAGGAGGCAGCCCCTCCCCCCGAGCGCCCCGGGCGCGGGCCACCCGCGTGGGGGCTGCAGGGCGGCGTCCCCCGCCTCCCCGGGAGCCCCCGCCAGGGCGAGCCCCGCGCGGTGGCCCCCGGGCCGCCCCCTCGGGCCAGGGCGCAGGGGCCTCCACCGCGGGAGGGCGGCGGGGCCAGGACTGGAGGCGGCCGTGGGGGCCCAGACCCCGCTCCTGCCCCCCCGCCCCGCCCCCCCAGGCCCGAGGTTCAGAACCCGGAGGGGCCCGAGCAGGTGGGGGCGGCCTCGGCCCGAGCCACCCGGAGGGAAGCGGCGGGCTGGGTGGCCGCGGGCGGGCAGGTGCGGGCCCGGGCGCTGTGGCCAGCGGAGGCTTCCGAAGGGTCCTGGGTGCAGGGGACGCGGGGACCCCCCAGCCGAGGCCGGGGACCTCCCGGAGCAGCGGCCGCCCGGGTCCTTGCGGGGCAGCCCGGGCCTTGCTGCGCCTCCCGGTGGCTGCGCCGAGGCCTCTGCTGCCGCTGCAGCCCGACCCGCGGACGCGGCCTCACGGCTCGGCCGCCAGCCCCCCCCCCCCCTTTACTTTTCCTGCCTCCCGTGTCACTTACGGGCTTCAAGTCCTTCTCCTCCCGAGAGTGAAATTTAACTTTTTACCAAAGAAAATCGCTCTTGCAGCAAAGAGCAACTCACCCCCCCCCCAAAAAAAGGCACATTGTAAGTGGGCAGGTGGGACTGGGAGTGGGGAAAAGCGAGGCAGGGAGGACTGGGTAGGGGAGATGGGGCTGCTTTTTCCTGTCTCCTGAAGCTTAAGGGATTCATGCCTCTACCTGACGTCCCTCGAGCCTCTCTAGTCCTAGAAAAGCATGTTTTTACTCTGGTGACCAGGAGTAGAGACCTTGACTAGCCGATTCCTCCGGTGTTGATGAGGAGCCTTGTCCAGGGATTAAAAGGGCCCTTTTACACCCATACCTAAAACCACGAAGAAATAGCCACACGTTGATGAGAGCGCGCTCCTGCCTGCAGAGCATCTTTAGGACGCACTGGGGGTAGTCCCGGGCCGCGGTGTCCGCTGGGCACCCGAACAGGATTTAGTGTTCGAGGCTTGGGAAACCCGTGGTTGGCGCCCTCCAGGTTAGAGTGCCCGCTGCGGGGAGCAGGTGTGCTCTCTGTGACCTGCAGCTGCAGCGAGCGGACATCCCCATGATCCTTACTCCATCTCAGCTCTCTTCATTTCATTCTCAAAAGCCTGTATTACGGGACTGCCCCACCTAAAGGGCGTTTCAAGGGCAGGCAGTGGGTTTGCGTTTTGAGAAAGCAGCTACTTTGCTGAATCTCCAAAGCCAAGATGAGGCCGGGCAGGGGCCGTGGGTGTGCACCCTCCCACTGCTTTGGGATCACCTGGGATCTTGTTCCAAGTACTTCTGACCTGCTGCCCCATTATAGCTTTAGTGAGCCACGGTGACACACCAAGGGGCTAGACCCATGGTCCCGGACTTTTGTTCGCCGATTCCTAATTTCCAGAGCCTGCACACGGAAGACTACAGACGCAGATACACGTCAAAAAGATGAGGCTGATGAATCAAAGTTCTTTTATTTGCTTCTCTTGGCTCAGTGGTAGATGGGGTTTCTTCAGCTCCCCTGGGGATGTCTGCATCCCACCTTGGAGACCCTGGGACCGAGCAAGAGCACAGACTTGGTTTTGCTCAGCTTGGGGTCCACGGGGCCTGGTACACAGGGGGCCCTTGAAAACGTTGCAGTGAAGAGAGAATAACTGGAGGCCACACCGAAGGCAGACTCGGGGCTTGGAATTCAGACGCCATTCCCACACAGGATTGCCAAATCCAGCATTCTCAGCATTTAGTCTTTTGTCCAGATTTGAGAAAGCCCCGGAGAGAGGATACTGCTGCTCCTCCTGTAGGCTCGTTTAAACTTGTTCAGTCCAACAGTGTCTGTTTCCTGCTGAAAGCTGCTTTATCCGAGTCTGGGGGCAGAGTCACACGTAATCCCCAGCATTGTTGACGGGATTCCCGCGTTCACACTGGTGGCTGCACCTGTACTGATTATTTATATTTTGCGAGAGCAGTTCTCAGTCCTGTGTCACAATACGCTGGCTTGTCACAGTCCACCCTGGGGTGTTTTAAGGGAAGTAATCTCACTGGTATTAAACTTCCAAAGTTTATTTTATCAAAGAGATTCAAGGTTATTCCTGTAGTAATGGTAACAGGTCACTCTTGGTCACCTGCGCGCCCAGAGTCTTGAGAGAAAGAGATGAAGGCCCAGTGGTGGGGGAGGCGGGGGGAGAGGATTGTGCACGCAGTGGCCCCTGGTGTGTGTGTTGCTGCCTCGCCGTGGGGTGCCGTGGATCCGGAGCACAGGTCTCCACACCCTGGAGCATGTCTCTGACCAGTTTTACAGTTATTACAGCCTGTGCCTGTGGCTTCATGGAGACCATGGTGGGTCTGAGCCGTGGTCATGGTCCTTACCAACCACGAAGTAATTTTGTGGCCTCGGGCAAGTTATTGTCCCTTTTATTTGGGGGGGGGGAGGGGAGCGTTAACGATTTTCTCGTCTGAAAAATGAAGTAGTTGGATTCACAAGGTTATATCTAAGGCCGCCTGCCTGTAGCTTCCAGAAGTTCTATGATTTTTATGATTCTTCATAATTTTAGGATGGCAAGGTGACGATCATGTTATGATCCTCTCGTCAAAGATCCCAGGAGCAGAGAATTGCGTTCTGGGTGAGGCTGCACAAGCCTCTTCGTTACCACTCACTTGGAGGAGGAGTTCTTTGTGTTTAGAAGTGTGTGTTAGGAAATTTGCCATGGAGACTTGTTGCAGAATGCATGACTAGCTAAGGCGCTTCCTAGGGTAGAAAGCCCCGCTTGTTTCCTGTGGGTATGGCTTAACGCTCGGAAAAGAAAATCATTCTGTTTCAGTAATTTGGACACTGTACAGAAAGTTACTCAACGTCCTCGCCTCCGTGTAATTAGTCATGATCTCTCCCACCTTCACCGCGCGTGGGTCCCGTGCACTGGGGCGGGTGGCCGAGCTCTCTGTAAAGAACTGAGGGTCACCCGAGAGGCTCCGAGGTCTTTTTTTTTTTTTTAAATGATCTCTTCTGTTTTCTTCCTTTGGAAGCAGCATCTCCGATTCTTCCTCAAGATGTATTTTTTTCGCTACCCCAGACACGTTTTTCTTCCCTTCATAGTATCATTTGCCAGCATTTTCCTCTGCTTCCTTCACCCTCTGCTGTATCCTCTGGCCGGTCAGTCATCAGTGGCTAAGGGTCTGCACCAGTTTTTGAGGGTACGATTTTGACATCTCTTGATTTCTGAATTAGAATCTTCAAGTTTCAATGTCAGTGTGTAGTGAGTGTGTCTTTCTAGAGATTGTTAATATCACAGACAAGTACACTTTGTGCTAAGTTAGGCCAATATTTGAATATCTTTACTTACATTTATTTATTTATTTATTTATTTATTTATTTATTTATTTATTTATTTAAAGGATTTTATTTATTTATTAATGAGAGACCCAGAGAGAGAGAACAAGGCAGAGACACAGGCAGAGGGAGAAGCAGGCTCCATGCAGGGAGCCCGACGTGGGACTCGATCCTGGGACTCCAGGATCACTCCCTGGGCTGAAGGCGGCGCCAAACCGCTGAGCCACCCAGGCGTCCCATATCTTTACGTTTAGACCCTTTATTCTGCAAGCCAGCTGAACTACTGGGCTGGGTTCTCTTTAAATACAAAGGAAAGAGCGTTCTGCTGGGACTTGGAGAGCTGATTTCCTGACCTGTCAATAAATCACACAAGTGACCTTGAGTGGGTGACATGCTTAACCCCTCGGGGTCTGGGTTTCTTCACCTGTACCACAAGGAAGTAAACAACTCTAACTGCCAAGAGTTTCCTTTCTCTTGAATTAGATTTTTTTTTTCTTCTACATTTCTTGCATCCTCTCGGTTGCTTAAGGGAAGCATAGTCTGAATTATGGAATGTGTCACCCACCCAGGAGACTTCTCCGGCCGTCCAGCTCTACTGGAATATTTCCATTGAATGGGGAGCTCACTGCCTCACAAGGCAGCAGTGTGCCGGGTGTGATCTGAACAAAACCCAGGACTTGAACCCATAAATCTCTTATTCGAGGCTCCTTAAGATTTCGCAATAACCGCTAATGTTTTATGATTTCCAATTGAATTAAATGCTAGTGACAGTTACGGTATCACAAGCATTTAGTGTCCAGGCCCTTGGCTCTTACCATTAGAATTGTGAGGTAACGTTTGACAGCTTAATCTCTTAGGGAAGATCAAAGTTTTGTACTGGTAGGTGGATCCAGGCAAGTTTAGGCATTTTCTTGGCCTCTTTTAGTCCCTCTCTCAAATTCTTATTTTAGTCATCTTTAAAGTAGTGAAAGTACCAACAGCTACAAGTTTGGATTTTGGTTTCTGGTCTCCCTGTTTGTGCCTATCCTTTCATTCCCACTTTTTCTTATCAATAAATGATGGATATTGGGTTAGATGATGGCAAATGTCTCTCACTGCTTTGAGTTTCTCTGAACCTGTGTAAACGGTTAAGCAGGCAAGGTTCTAGAATCCTTTGGTGATTTATTGAAATTTTTTCCTAAGACCGGCTGTCACTGTTTCCCTATAAAAAATATACAAATTTCCATAAGAGTGCACTATTTGTTGGCGTACTTGGGTTAAAAGTTAAACCCTGCCAGATGTGCCTTTCACTCTAAAAAATGTGACTATTATAACCCAGTGTTCTTGATAAGACAGCTTTGCTCTTTTAATTTTCTAAGCTAGATCTCAAGGTTTTGGCTTTAGGAAGGTGTCAGCCAGCTCGCCTTAACTGTCTCGGGCAGCTTCAGGGTTTTGGCAATGCCAGCGGCTTTTCTTATATATGAAAGACTATGGATGACTTTTTCCTTTCCCTCCCTAGCTTTGTTAAGTGAACTGTAGTTTTCTTTTCAGAGCTTCATTTTTAAGTTCTGCCGGAGAATAAAAGGAAAATACTAGGGCATTTAGCAAATCAGTACTCTTACAGGAAGAATGGCCGATTTATCTGCCTTTCTAGGCCTTCCTTTTGTGTTGAATTCTTGATGGTCAAACTGAAGGCCACGTAGCACCTTTATGGTCTGAAATTGGGTGAGTTCCAAAATGAGTTTAGAAATCAGTCTTAGCAAGAGACAGATCATGGTTTTATAGTTCATAGACATTTAATAACCTCAATTTCTGAAGACTTTAGCAAGTTAGTACTCAAATACCCCTTTTAAATGGCAAGACGTAATTATGTAGTAGTCTACGCTGGATTCACTCCCTCCACAGATACTTGTTCCTTTTTTTTTTTTAATTTATTTATTTATTAGATCGAGAGAGAGCTGGGTGAGGGGTAGAGAGAGATGCAGACTCCCTCCCCATGCGGGGCTCTGTCCCAGGACCCCAGGATCATGACCTGAGCCAAAGGTACCTGCCACCCAGGTGTGTGCCCCCAACCAAGTATTTGTTCTTAAACACTGCGTATGGCTGGCGTTGTTTTTTATAGCAAGGTTCTTAAAGTGTCGCGAGGTGTGTTGTGTCATGTACAAGCAGTTAAAGCTCTGAATGTTTGGCTTGGTTGTTTACACTCTCTAAAGCTTGTTTTGATACCATTATATATTTTAATTGCCGAACACGGTAGCCAGGTCCTCTGGCTCTGCACTAAGCCGGCAGCAAGGTTTGGCATTGGGCATCTCTTTTTTGAGATGCAAGTGGTCGAGGTTGAGGACTGCCCTTCCAGCAGTCCAGGTCCAAGAAGCGAACATCTTTAAAAAATATATTTTTCTGGTTTTCCCAGCTTTTCTGTACTGAAAGGCCATACAGGGAAAGCATTGAATCACCCCCCCCCCCCGCCCCATGGCAACATGTTGGCCCATAAGAATATAAGAATAGCCTTGTATGGAAATATAAACCATAGATATTTTGGGAGGCAGCTGGGCCATTTAGATCCCAGGCTGGTCTGATGTCTGTACGAGTGAGAAACGTGTGTGTGGGGGGGGTGGGGGGGGTGGCGGGAGGCATATCTAATATATTTCAAGTTATTTAATGATGCTTTATCCTTTATATTTAATTTGTATTTGAGTATTAGAAATCAAGAGAAATAAAAGGTTATATAAGCCCCTTTAGCTAGTTTTTTCTTTTCCTCTATTTTTACAATGGAATGTAGCCTTTTTTTTTTCTTTTAACAAAGTCTTACATATAAACATAAAGTTGACCGTTGAAAGAATGAAAATCTTAGTGTACGCTGACAACAAAATATTTTTGATGCTTGAATCAGATTTCAGAACCTCACACAGAAAATTCAGGAATTAAATTTTCCCCAGTCCTGTACATTTTTAAGGTTTTATTTGGGGAAATTTTCCCTCCTAAGAAGAGGGACATAAATTTGGCTGGGGGATGGTACCTTTATCTTGGAGCTGTACTAGGCAGGGCCAAGGAATGAGCCCAGTTTGCTTGGGTCCCACTTCCCCATTCCCCCTCAGACTGTGAGTTCCTATAGGTCGTTCCTAGTGTGAGCTGCAGGCGGTGACTTAGTACATGTGGGTGACATCAAAGCCTCCCTGAACTTGATTACAACTGCTTTCCTAGGGAGATAGGTGGATGTGCCAATTCTCACTTTCATCACGGTTCTTGTTATTTTTAAAGATTTACTTTTTATTTGTGTGTGTGAGAGAGAGCTCAAGCACAGGGTGGGGGCTGGGGGGTGGGTGGAGCACAGAGAGGGGAAGAGAGAGAGAATGAATGTCAAGGAGAGATTTGCAAGCTGAGCAGGGTACCCGATGGAGGGCTGGATCTCACAACCCTGTGACCCCAAAATCATGACCGAGATCATGACCGGAGCCAAAATCAAGAGTTTGATAAGAGTTTGATGCTTAACCGACCGAGTCACTCAGGTGCCCCATGATTCTCGTTTTAAAGGTGCAGGCTAGGGCGTACGCTTCCAAGTGGGCTATCTTTACTCTGAAACTCTAGGGATTGGGCTGTGTTGTTGATTGACTTCTGGGTTTTCCCCATTTTCCTAAGAGAAAATGTCAAGAGGGCCTTGGAGAAACCATGTGGGTTATCCAAGAAGGGTTTGGCAGACAGGATTTGCCCAGGAGAGAGGAGCCCGGTGGCTACCGCTCTGTTCCTGGAGCATCACCCTGCTTGTGTGGGAGCTATCCCAGAGGACTGCTTCTCTGTGGGGGAATTCTCCGGAAAAGATCATGTGCTCTTCTTGAGTAATTTATACCGGAGGATCTCTGGTCTGAAGTCGGCCAACTCTTGGGGGACCAGGCTGGCCCAGTTGGCCGACTGTGCAACCCTTGACCTCAGGGTGGGGAGTTCAAGCCCCATGTGGGGCATAGAGTTTGCTTAAAAAAATAAAAAATGAAGCCTGCTAAGCCTTTTTGGAGTTGGAGGGAGAGAGAACTATATTGACTGACCTTTAAGTTTCTTGATGTTCTTGAGGACTGTTCATGTGTTCTGGTGTTTTCGGCCCTTGATTCACCTAGTCTTTGCATTTTCCAAAGCGGTAATTGGCCTTTGATCCTCTGCAGCTTCTCCTTTCTTCACATAAATGGAAGCATACACAGAATTCTTACAAAATATGATCAAAATGAAGAGAATGGGGCCCCTGGGTAGCTCAGTAGACTGGGCGTCTCCCTTCCGCTCAGGTCACGATCCGGGCCTGGGATCCAGCCCCACGGCAGGCTCCCTGCTCAGTGGGGAGCCCGCTTCTCCCTCTGTCCCTCCTCCTTGCTTGTGCTCGCCCGCTCTCTCAAAAAACTACAACTTAAAAAAAAAAAATTAAGGGACTATTAAGTAAATTTTAATCCACTTCAAATACCTTAGTATCATGTTTTCAGAACTAGACGTTGTGTTTTTGCTGATATTTAGCAGTTTCTCATGATCTCAGTTTTTATCCTTTCTGTGCTGCTTCTACTAGTTCATCTCATTTGATTAGTTTTTTTTTTTTTAAATCTTAACATTTTTCCTATCTTTGTAACAAAGAAAGATTTTCTTGTTGGCCTTCTGTTCTTTTCAAGGTCACTTTGAGTCCATGGTCACGTAATCCAGCTTTTTCTGTCGCTATTCTCGAGTCTTTTTTTTTTTTTTTTAATAGGCCTATCTTTAGGAGCAGGCCTTCCAAAATGGTCTTGTTTTTGAGAGTCCGGCCCAAAGACTCAAGACCCCCTGAGTTCCCAAATCAGTGTGGGCACCACACTGTAATGTAAGCACTTTGAACACTGACTTTTCCATCTGCAAAAAGAGGTGACTTTACTTTGTCCCTGAGGGTCACACCTAGGAAACCGCAGCATGACCTGTTTGAGTGACAGCAAGGACCCAACTGGTGGTCATTTCTTTCGGGAGTGATTAAGCAGTTGTGTGTGTGTGTGTGAAGCCTGTTTCTCTGGTTCCTGGAATGTATGCCAGGTCCAAAGCCTGTTGTCGACTTGACAAGTGAGCCCTTGTGCTAATAGCAAACAGTCTACTTAGCTGGCAGATTTTTTTCATTCAGAAACCCATGAAAGAGTAGTATATACACTTTCACCAAAATACCTTCTCAGAGGAGGGGCTAGTCCCCTTTTACCGGGAAAGCCCGGGGGTGGGGGTGGGGGGCAGTTACAGTTTCTGCAGAGGAGGGAGCTCAGGGGAAATTGTGTTTGCTCTCTGCATCCTGCATCTCTGCGGTTGGCCGTGTCTTCCTGAGGCGGCTGGTCAAGGGCAAGGGTGCTGCCCTGACAGGGCACACAGCGGATCTGCCCAGAGCAAACAGGCGTGCGACCTTAGGCAGCGGCAGGGTGATCTTTAAGAATGTCTTATTTTGTTTGGGAATGGAGAGGCGCAGAGGGAGACGGGGAGAGAATCCCAAGCAGACTCCATGCTGAGCCTGATGAGGGGCTCGATCTCAGGACCCAGAGATCGCCGCCTGAGCCAAAGCCAAGGGTCGGGTGCTCGACCGGTGGATCCACCCAGGCTCCCCGTCAGTGTGATCTTAAGGTAGGAATTCTCTCCTTCCAGCCTTTGGAACAGTGGGGATTCTCATTAAGCCTCATGCCAACGACTGCCTGCCCTGCTTTCTCCGAGCCGTCCCCATTGTGCGGATGTAAGATTGACTCTCGCGATTGACAATTTAGGCGCGTTCTTGTTTCTTCAGATCACTTCATTTCTAGAAATATTCAGATTATGAGAGAACTTTTTAAGTACTTTAAAAATGATGTTTTAGGGCAGCCCGGGTGGCTCAGTGGTTTAGCGCCGCCTTCAGCCCAGGGCCTGATCCTGGAGACCTGGGATCGAGTCCCACGTCGGGCTCCCCGCGTGGAGCCTGCTTCTCCCTCTGCCTGTGTCTCTGCGTCTCTCTCTCTCTCTCTCTCTCTCTCTCTGTCTCTCATGAATAAGTAAATAAAATTTAAAAAAGATATTTTATTGGATATTTGGATATATTTGGATACCTCTTTTTTTATTGCATTTGATATTAATGCTCAAGTTTTGTGGGTAATTTGGGAACTGAAGTCCATTCTTTAAGATCTTCTGTATTTTTAAGAAGTTACGCAGCATTCTTGCTAATAAGCACAGTCAGATCATTCTCAGGAACTTTAAGAACTTTCCTGGGCTTTGACCGAGACCTGATTTGAGAACGAACGATAAAGCCCCAACGGCGGCTCCGGCGGGTAGCGGCGCTCACAGCCGCTTTAGATGGGCCGAGTGTCTCCAATACAGTTGTGCATTTTCTACCCTGGGTCTCTCTTTCTTTAAAAAAAAAAAAATGTTTGAGATGTTTTTCCCATTACCATCTTGACATCTGCCTGGTTACACATGAATAGCTTGACCCAGGCCCGCCGCGGGGAGACTGCCGTGGCCTTGCTTTCAATAGCCGTGTCACTGACAAAGAAAACATATGGGATATTTCATTCCTGTCCTTCGCGAACAGTCTGGGGCCGTGAGGGCGTGCAGCAGAAGGCTTCGTGCTTCCCGGCAGCCTGGCACGTCGTGTGCTCCCCGCGGGATGTGCTGCCAGCCGGCCGACTGTGCTTTCCAAAGCCCTGTTGCATTCTAGAAAGGCGAATCTTGTGTTTCGGATAAATCAGTCTCTAACACCAGCGTGAATGACGTTTGTGTGAGCTGGTTCCGTGGTGGGTTTCTGACTCGATCACGGATTTCCCCGGCGGAACTGGCGTGGCCGCGTGTGAGCGTGAGTGCAAGTGCAGGACATGTGGATGCTGTGTCCGCGATGGATGCGCACGCTGGGCACGCGGGCTCGGTTCCCAGTGGAGCGGGCCTTGAGGACCGTCTGCCTCCGCGTGTGCCTTCTTGTCAGCTCCAGCCCAACGGAGCATTTTCTAGTAGCCACGCTCGGCGGCCCCCGGGGCTTCTGCGGCCTAGGACCGGCCTTCCCCCGGGCACTCTGTCCGGCGTTGGCGGCTCTGCCTTGTGGCATCTGGGTCCAGGGCACGGAGGCCTGGTGTGGGCCCGCAGGTGTGGCAGGAGAGGCCGAGAACGTGAAAAACGGGGGTGAATCCACTGTTGTCTTTTTCAGGTCTTCTGTGTTAAAGGAGTTTGCCCTTGGCACCACCCTGGCCAAGGTGGCATTCCGGAAGGAGAAAAAAACTAAAGCCTGTGACGTCTCAGGATGAGAAGATGCATGACTTTGGTGGAGATAATGGCATATCTAATATCGTCAGGGTCCTTTCCAACCAGGTTACCCCAGCCTGAAATTCTAGTTTCATTGTTTCTCAGACATGTGGGCTGGTTTTGACAGGAGTTGATTTACCGAAAAGGAAATGAGCTCCTGTATTATCCCAGATAGAGCCAAATACTTAAATGTCAGCGTACATCTTATCTAGAAGGTATTTCTCATGGTTCTTGGTGTCATTACTGAACATTAGCTGTAAAAACAATGTGCTAAGAGCAATCATTGCCTTTCACATTTTCTTATTAAGTGTAATTCCTTTAGTTCTTGATCATCCTGGTCTTGATTTATCTTTACATTTTATTTGTCTCTTGGAAGGTTGCATTTTCAAAACCTTAGGTTTCATGGCTCTTCGCAAGTGAGTCTTTTTGAGGTCCTCCCTTTTCTTTTAGTGCCTTCCTGTTTTTATCATAAAAAATTAGTTTGATCTTCGGTGTTTCATCTTCCTTCTTTGACTATTTAACTCACTTTTCATGACTTTGAATTCATAGGAAAAGTCTCCCAAATCTCTCAATTTTAAAATGCACTCTCCTCTTTTTTTTTTTTTAAGATTTTATTTATTTATTCATGAGAGACACACAGAGAAAGAGGCAGAGACACAGGCAGAGGGAGAAGCAGGCTCCCTGCAGGGAGCTTGACGTGGGACTCGATCCCAGGACCCCGGGGTCACACCCTGAGCCAAAGGCAGGTGCTCAACCGCTGAGCCACCCAAGGGCCCCAGTATATACCCTTTTTTAGTGAACAGCTCTGCTAATACTGAAGTGCACAAAGTAACGTAAGCACTATCACAGTCAAGATCTGGAACATTTCCATTCCTCCTCTCCATCCATGTCCTTGGTCATCCTCCCCTCGCCTAGCCCTTGGCAGCTGGTGAACTGTTTCCTACCTTGGGTCTCTTACATTGTTTTGCATTTATCAGAATGTCCTATAGATTGAGTGAAACAGGATGTAGTCTTGTGTGTCTGGCTTCCTTTCCTTACCATGGTGCTTTTAAGATTGCACCGTGTGGGACATATGCTATTATCTAATAGTCCTTTTCATCGCTGAGCAGCATTCCATGATACAGCCGTGCCACAATTTATTTGTCCATTCCCCAGTCGAGAAACACTTGCTTTGTTTTCTAGTTTTTGGCAATTATTATTTTAAAAAATATTTTATTTATTTATTTATTTATTCATGAGAGACACAGGCAGAGGGAGAAGCTCCCTGCAGGGAGCCCGACGTGGGACTCGATCCCAGGACCCCGGGGTCACACCCTGAGCCAAAGGCAGATGCTCAACCACTGAGCCACCCAGGCGTCCCTAGTTTTGGGCAATTATAAATAAAGCCAATATTAATATTCACATAGAGATTTCGTGTGAACCTAGGTTTTTGTTTCACTTTTGTAAATACCTAGGAGTGAGATCCTGGCTCAGAGGGTAAGTGTATGTCAATAAAATGTTGGCCTAGGTGTTGATGTCTTGGAGCTGGAGCAAGATTTGATATTACTAATTACTTACGGTTTCAACCTATTGTTAGTGTGATATGTATGAAATAATAGCAGAAGGTGTTAAAAACCGAATTTGTTTAAATTCCTGTAAGTTTTAAAGGAGTAGAATTATTATGGTAATTTTTTAAAGTAAGCTCTCCTCCCGACGTGGGGCTTGAGCTCAAAACTCCGAGACCAGGCACCGACCTAGCCAGCCAGGTGCCCCGGAGGAGAATCCTTGGCTCCCTTCTTGGTATCTGACAGCTGCTGTGCTTCCCCCGGTGGAGGCCTTGCAGAGAAATGCCCCCGACGTGGAGCGCTGTGCTCATGGTGACGAAAGTTTGCATTTTTTAGCATGTCCATGTTTGGAAAAGTCTGACTCAAAAACTGGGAATTTGGTGAGGAATTGCTGGGCTTCCTTGTGTATCGGGCGTGTTCCACGTGTGAACTCTAATTTCCGGGGTGATCATTCCAGGCCCCTGGCGTGGATCCCGCCTGAGAGCTGCGTATACGGAGATGTGAAAGGGCTCAGTGACGTGCTCCAGCGTCCCACAGCTCGTGGGTGGGAGTTTGTGGAGCTCAGGTGTTGGCTTTTTGTTTGTGCCTCCTGCAGTTTGCTTGGCTAGTTGACAAGTTTCCTAGGAGAGGGGAAGGTAAAAAGAGAAGCGAAATGGGGCGAAGCTACAGGTTTTCACAGGGGGAAGGATCGGATCGGAACGGAAAGGAAAGCATCCAGCAAAAGCATCCACGTGTGTATGGATAGTGGGAGACGGAGTTGATTTAGGAGAAGCTTACAAAAAATACTATTTACTGCATAAAATTACCTTTTACTCAGGGCAGAATTTTTTTTGTTTTTTGAAAAGTACATCTCCATCTCTTTGCTTTTTGTACTTCTTCGCTTAAAAACTTTCGCGTTTTCTCTGTTGATGGTGTTTTTCTATGTCAGCAAAATAAATAGCAGTTGTGTGCATTTTGGCTTACCTTTTCTTTCTTCTGTGGCGTCCGCTTACATGGTCTGTGAGGATCCATTAGCATGCTCACTTTTCTGCTTCTTAAAGCACAAATTTCTGAATATGCTGCTTTGAACCAAAACCCTGGAGTAAATGAAAAAGTGAAGTGTGCACTATGATGGTTTCCATATAGTGCTCCCCTGCACTCACTGGAATTTCCTGCCTCTCCTGTTGAAGATGTTTTTATAGGGAAGTCAGCATAAAAGTGAATCACCCATGAGCCTTTTCCCCCCCGAGGCATTTCATTTAGTCAACTTGGTATTAATTTAGTTGGTACTCTTTAGTTGACTTGAACACTGTGTCTGTTGATTGTGTGAGCTGATGTTTATTAAGCTGTTAATATTTTACAGACTGGATGGGCTCCTCTTTGGATCTCTGTGCCCTTTTCTTTACCAGCGGGGCTGCTCAGGATGGACTCTGTGGCCACAGTTTTGACTTTGAATGGGGTGACGGCCAGCCCCACGCTGGACAGTTATTTGGTGACTCTAAAGGTTTTGTCTTGGAAGCATTTTTCCCCTTTTTCATTCAATTCACAGTGTGGTCTTGGTCTTCTTTGTGGTCTGTCTTTCCGTTCAGATGAACCGTCATTGTCATCTTGTTATTAACTTCGATGCTAAATAATGATAAATGCTATTGAGTTACCAGGTATTCTATGGGAAGTGCTTTACATGCTATCTGTTTAATGCTTTTAAGAAATGTTTTTATTTTTGTTTTTATTGATATTCTTAATGGGCCTCTAAAGCACACGCTGTTGCTCGCTCCATTTTAGAGATGAAGAAACTGCAGGAGAGAGGGCACACAGGTCACCAACAGGGTTTTGTAGATGAGGTATTGGATCTCAGTTTTTCAGAGCGGGATTATGCGGTCGAGTGGGTTGTATGCTAGTGTTCTTTGGTGTTCCTTCTGGATGTAGGCATCCATCCGTCTTGTGTGTCAAGGATATCATGAACTGCCCATTTTACAGATGAGGAATTAGGTCTGGAGAGGTTAGGTCTGTTTTGTTCTCAGCCTGAAGTGTTCTCAGCCCCTGGGAATATAGACGTGCACCCTTCCAAATCTTACGGGTCATCGGTACAGTGGTGCTAGCGCGCTTCTGTGTGTTATGGGCCACTCAGCAAAGAGGCAAGGTCTTTCTTTCGATTTAGGAAACAGAAAGTCCATCTCTTCCCCAATCCCAGGACATACACTTACATGTTTATAGGCTCCATACCTATTTATTATTTGCTAAACCTTTCAGTTACGTAAATCGTCACACCAAATGCTTGCAGATGTTTTTCAGACTCTCCCTCCCTCCTCAGTCTACTTCTTTTAAGACTAATCGAGAACAGGAACCCCTGGGTGGCTCAGTTGGTTGAGTGTCTGCCTTTGGCTCCGGTCATGATCCTGGGGTCCTGGGACCAAAAGCCAGGGTGTCAGGCTCCCTGCTCCCCTGGCAGTCTGATTCTCCCTCTGCCCCTCCCCCTGCTTGTGCGTGCTGCCCCCTCTCTCAAGTAAATAAAATCTTTAAAAAAAAAAAAGACCAGTTGAAAACAGTTGATCTCATTTAAATTCTTTGTGTAACAGAGCAGAAGTCCACTTATATTTAATTGTATGACTTACCTAGAACTTGGTAACCCTCCGGGGTATGTTAAAACAAAGTACAAAATAAACAAAATAAAGCACATTAACATGAAAGACGGTCTTTTCTTTGAGTATATAAACCTTTAGCATTTACTTTTTATTTGTAAAGATTTTATTTATTTATCCATGAGCGACAGAGAGAGAGAGAGAGAGAGAGAGAGAGAGAGGCAGAGACCGAGGCAGAGGGAGAAGCAGGCTCCATGCAGGAAGCCTGATGGGGGCTCGATCCCAGGCCCCTGGGGGTCACACCCTGAGCCAAAGGCAGATGCTTAACCACTGAGCCCCTCAGGTGGTCCTAAACATTTAACATTTAAAAAGACTTTTGACTTGAGTTGCTTGTGGCTTGCACTTGGCAAATGTAAAATTTTCTGTGCTCTTTCCTTGTGTTTTTGTACGGTCTTTCATGGGTCCAGTACTTTGTTGAAATTGTAGGAGATGGTTGTTTTGTGGAGGTGAATTAAAAGGTTTCATACAAGTAATTTTATCAGTTCAACACTGTTTTTTGAGACCCACTATTTGTGTAATGGCTCACGAGATCAGTGGTCTTTCAACTTTAAAATGGTAATTATTGAGATAAGTCAATATTCAAAAATTAATTAATTTAACCTTGACTGAGTGCTTCATGTGTTAGGAACTGTTCTTGGTGCTGGAGAAAGAGTGATGAGACCGCACACCTGCCCTCATGTAATTTACCTAGCTCGGGATGGGATAGTGGTGGTGGAGGACCGTTAAGGGATAAATACGATAAACATGAGGTCAGGTAGTATTAAGTACTGTGAAAAAAATAACGGGGGGTGAAGGGGACTCGCTATTTAAGTAGGGCCCTCGGAGAAGGCTTGAACGGGGTGATTAAGATAATTACTGATTAAGATGCCATTTATTGGAATGCGAACCATCTTAAGCAATGGCAAAACAAGACGTAAAAGTTCCTCCTCACCCCATCGTGATGATTAAAACACAAAAAGAATAAAATCGATATGCCATAATCAACTGGTATATCAATGCCATGGAATAGTACACAACGGTAAAAGATGAGATTATTGCGACATGCCATGGATAGATTGCAAGGATTTTATGGATAGATTACAAGGCTCTTGGGGGTAGATTACAAGGCTCTTGGGGATGGATTGCAAAGATCTTATGGATAGATTACAAGGCTCTTGGGGGGGAGATTGCAAGGATCTTATGGGTAGATTACAAGGCTTTTAGGAGTAGATTGCAAGGATCTGTGGGTAGATTACAAGGCTCTTGGGGGTAGATTGTAAGGATCTTGTGGGTAGATTACAAGGCTCTTGGGGGTAGATTGCAAGGCCCTTGGGGTTAGATTGCAAGGCTCTTGGGGATGGATTGCAAGGATCTTATGGGTAGATTGCAAGGATCTTATGGGTAGGTTGCAAGGCTCTTAGGAGTAGATTGCAAGAATCTTGTGGGTAGATTACAAGGCCCTTGGGGGTACATTGCAAGGCCCTTGGGGGTAGATTGCAAGGCTCTTGGGGGTGGATTGCAAGGATCTTATGGATAGATTACAAGGCTCTTGGGGGTAGATTGCAAGGCACTTGGGGGCAGATTGCAAGGCTCTTGGGGATGGATTGCAAGGATCTTATGGATAGATTACAAGGCTCTTGGGGGTAGATTGCAAGGATTTAATGGGTAGATTACAAGGCCCTTGGGGGTAGATTGCAAGGCTCTTGGGGGTAGATTGCAAGGATCTTATGGGTAGATTACAAAGCTCTTGGGGGTAGATTGCAAGGATCTTATGGGTAGATTGCAAGGCTCTTGGGGGTATATTGCAAAGTCTTAGGGGTGGATTGCAAAGATCTTATGCTGAGTGGAAAAGCCAATCTCAGTAGGTGCTGGATGTTTTCATTTAAAACACTATAGAAATGACAAAATTCTATAAATGGAGAAAGGTCAGGGGTTGCTAGGGTTAGAGGTGGGAGGGCAGCGGTGTGACCTAAAGCGGGAGCAGGAGGGAGTGGTGCAGGAGCAACGGCAAAGGTGTGTCTCTGTTTCATTTTGCTTCGTTTTTATGTGGGTAGAGTAGATCTGCAGCCTACAGCAAGGAACGGAGGGGGGGACAACATGTTCCCTGAGAGTATTTTTTTTTTTTTTTGATTTCACGGCAGCACATGATGGGAAGTTCTGTTTCCTTTTCCAAGTGGAAGTTTGTGGAATTGAAAGTGTCTGTTTTCTTCGAGGAATCGAAAACATTCTGCCGGGAGGAATTGGAGGCATTCATTCCACCCAGGGCTTCATTTCAGGTAGAGCCATATGCCCGCGTTGCCGTTGCGGCAGTGGAGCGGTTCCTTGTGATTATAGTGGTGACCGCGTGAATCCGTACGTGTGATTAAGAAATGAGTGCACATAAAAAGTGGTGAAATCTGAGTAGGGTCAGTAGTTAATAGTGAACCAAAGTAAATTTCCTGGTTTAGCTAATGTATTATGCTTATGTAAGATGCTGCCGTTCGGAAAAGCTGGCTCAAAGATGCACAGGAACTCTGTACTGGTTTTGTAAATTTTGATGAGTCTGAAGTCGTTTAAAAACAGCAACAGGGTGCCTGGGTGGCTCAGTCGGTTAAGCATCTGCCTTTGGCTCAAGTCATGATCTCAGGGCCCTGGGAGCAGCCCAGTCAGGCTCTCAGCTCAGTGGGGAGTCCGCTTCTCCCCCGCCCCGCCCTCCCCCACTTGTGCACATGTGCTCTCTCTCTCTCTCTCTCTCTCAGATAAAATCTTTAAAAATAACAATAACAACAACAGATACACCAAATCAGTTTAGGTCTTGAGAAATCTTTGTCTTGGCCTCACTCATTTTTTTTTTTAAGATTTTATTTATTTATTCATGAGAGACACAGAGAGAGGCAGAGGATAGGCAGAGGGAGAAGCAGGCTCCCTGTTGGGAGCCTGACCTGGGACTCGATCCCGGGACCTGAGGGCAGATGCTCAACCACTGAGCCCCCCAGGGGCCCCGGCCTCACTCCTTAGATAACAGGGGAAAACGGAGTCTCTGAGGTGAGACGATACACTGAGGTTGCAGAATAAAAAGTCTGAATCTAGATTTTTTTATATGTTTATTTTTAATTTAAGTTTTGTCAGTGAACAGACATGCAGTATTGGCTTCAGGAGTGGAACTCAGGGATTCGTCACTAACCTACAGCAGCCAGCGCTCATCACAAGTGCCCTCCTTAACACCCATCCCCATCTAGCCCACCCCCACCCACCTCCCGCCGTGAACCCTCAGTTTGTTCTCTATCCTTAAGAGTCTCTTATGGCTTGTTTCCCTCTCTCCTTTTTTTTTTCTTTTCCCCCTTTCCATATGTTCATCTGTTTTCTGAAATTCCACATATGAGTGAAATCATATGGTATTTGTCTTTCTCTGACTGACTTATTTCACTTAGCATAATACCCTCTAGTTCCATCTACGTTGTTGCAAATGGCAAGTGAATCCAGACTTTTTGGCTTTTAGGTCAACATTATTTTGCTCCCTTAGAACACAGCCAGTTTTAATTGCTATTGAGCAGTTGTTGGGACATTATGTGTGTGGCATCTTTCTCCCCAGCTTCCTTAAGTCCCCTCTGTGTGTGTGTGTGTGTGTGTGTGTGTGTGTGAGTGAGAGAGAGAGAGAGAGAGAGAGAGAGAGAATTCTCTTCTATGACCTGCAGCTTAGAAAAGTGTAAGATAAGAAAGAAAGTATGCATTGGGTTTATCATTTAAGTGGTTTTAGCCATATATTGGAGTAAAGCCCCGATGCCTGTCCCATTGAGGGATTTGGTTTCGGAGCACTTGGTATAGTCCAAGTAGCATGGGGATGATGTTGGATCTCTGCCTGTGAATTAGTAGCTGAGTGGTGTTTTACTTCTGATGATTCAGTATATTTGCCTTAATTGCTGGATTAACCAATTTCTTGCCTCCCACAAAAAGCACACACATTTGTGTAAAGAGAGGGTACATGAATGAAGTTTTAGGGACTAATTTTTGTGGTATTTAAGCAACAATAGTCTAGATTACCCACAACCTTAATTTCCTTTCATGAGTCCTATAGATGGGCTTTGTCACCATTTACACTTGATTACTTCATTGTTAACCCCAGTGATGTGATTTAGCGTGCAAAGACTTAATTATTCCTTTCTGGCCTAGTGAGAAATTTCCTTCCAATAATTGCCTCCACTGTCCTTTAGCCTCTTAAGCATTTAGTTTGTTTGGAACAACATGGTTGCTCAGAAAGCATTTCCATGCCCAGCAGTGCCTGGAGCTGTCTCTGAGCCATAATTTATACCTTTGACGTAATGGCTTAGGTCTCCGTTCTCGCGCAGTGTGACTGGGGGATGCTCTTCGTTAGAGCAAGGGGGTGATACGTGGGCCTGAGGTTGCAGGAAGCCAACCAAGCTCATGACTGAACGACACTGAAGAGTTCTCTTGCGGTCTCTCTTTCTCAATTTAACATTTCCTTATTTTAACTGAGCACTTAGGCCAACTTTGGAAATAACATTAAATTCTAAAAAAAAAAAAAAAGCTTTAGTGTTTGAAAGAAATGTTTTTGCAGGGCAGCCCCACGCAGTCCTGGTGTGGAAGGGATCACTGTCCCTGTCCACGTGAGCATCAGGCCCGCTGGATGAAATGGAAAGGTCTAAGCAGGGTTGGCAAAGACGGGTCTTCGTTTCCGTTTGGTTTTTGCTATAGGCGTTGCATCTGGAGCCCTACAGCAAGGAGTGGAGATGAGAGGACAAGTTTCCGTGAGGGTATTTTTTATTTCACTGCAACAACATTAACGGGAAATTCTGTTTCATTTTCCAAGTAGGGGTTTGTGGAATTGAAAGTGTCTATTTTTCTGCAAGGAATTGAAAACCCTCTGCCAGGAGAAGTTGAAAGTATTAATTCTGCCCAGGGCCTTATGTCAAGTAGAGTAAAATTCCCAGGTCTCTATAGGCAGTTTGAGGCTCCTTTTAAAATCCCTGGGGGATGGGGAGGGGGCACAGCATAGTTTCAGCGCCTTACTCCTAAAGCCTCTGTCACCCAGCTTTAAAATTCTACCCCTTTGCATTCCTTAAACAATATTAACCGCTCCACGTTTCCCAGAGAAGTTCTAGAATAACAATGGCATCATAGGGTAATTGGATATTCTATAATAAAAATACTTACGTGCCCTTCTGTTGTTGGAGGTACAGCTGATTCATTAGAAAGTAAACTATCAGATTCATCACACTAATTAGAAATGTTTCTACAGGAGGTGTCTTATGTAGTAGCCAGGTTCCACCTTTTCATTTCCATGCTTTACAAGACATTTTTGGCTTAAATGACCAGTTTTTAGGAAAACAACTCATTGTGTTAACATAAGAAATAAAGGAGCACTTAAGAGACGTAGGTAGGTAACGGAACGGTTGCAATTGTTGAAAAATTGTTCGGGATGCACAACAGAAACAGTCGAAGCCCTTCCGTAATGTATTACCTGCCGTAGTTTTAGAGTTTAAAATACTCAGCATAATCCAGAGATTTGCCCTTTGATATCTGTAAAGACTATCTCCAGCAATAGCATTTCGCTCATAAATGACACTTTGAAAATTTCACACAATGATCGAAATAGATTTCCGTTAAACTCTATTCTGATACAATAATAAATTCAATATTATCCTTTTTAAAGTCTCAGCGGTGGTTTGAAGATTCAGTATATTTAAGTAGGCATTGATTATTTTACAGACAGCTAATTAAATATTTGGACACTGTTAAGAGGATGGATGCCACTTTCTTGGATGAAGATAATCAGACTCTTGACATAGATCAATTTGTTGTTACAGCGTATTGCCACCTAGGTGAGATAGCCTCCCTCCGTTTGTTAAATGGAAATGGAAAAATAATAAGAAAAGCAAAAATAAGCAAAAATAAGAAAATAAGAAAAGCAACCAAAATTTATCATGGTGGGTTTTCTTGGTTTTGTTTGAATTTGAACTATCCATGAGAGCACGGCAAAGGATGCTTGTTGGTGATCTAGTCTGGTGAGAGGAGGTAAGAGGCCGCGCGTCCCTGCTTGTCTTCGGGGGGCTTGCTCCAGTTGTTGGCTTAAGGAGACCATTTCTGTTGGTCTGTGGCTACTCGCCCCTAAAGAGAATGGGATGCAGTAAATCTGTCTTGATGTTGGCAAATGCAAGTAGATGTAGATTAAGAATCTCATGAAATAAGTGTTTTATGACAAAAGGATTTGGATCATGAACAAGTGTCTAGCAAAAGCATTTTGGTTCCATGACATTCTTTTTAACTAAAGAATAACTGAAACTCTGGATAATTTATTTTAAATCAGTAAGGGTTTTTAAAATCAGTAGTGATTTCGTTGAAGTCAGTCTTAACTAAATTTGCAACATTTCAAACAAGCGATTTCTGTACTTCATGATAAAATCTTTGAAAAGAGCATAATGCAAACAACGATTTTGCTACACATTTGTTCATGACCCAGATTTTAAAATTTTCTGCGTAAGTAGTTTAGATTCTTACAGTGCTCCAGATGGCAATGACTGTTCTCCCAGAACCAGAGGGCATGGACCTGTAACCGTCGCTTGTGCTATATTAACATGGAGCGTACGTAGTAAGCGTTACAGGGTTCATCGAGGTCTATAAAATATAACATCCTTAAACTCTTACTTCCTTTAGCTCAATGAGCCACATTGGTTGTACATAGTCTTTTAAATACTTGATGGTTTAATACACTGTTGAGAAAATGCACATTAGTCAGATACGTTGTGAAACACAATCAGCCATGGATGTAATGTCCTATATTTCTAGTGCCTCGTGCTCAGAATTGCTGGTAAGCTTTTTGAGGGCGGGAATCAGATCTCATCCAACATGTCTTTAGCTATTCCCTTGCCTATATTTGTGCTTGGCATGAAACATGCCTTTTTTTTTTTTTAAGAGAGCAAGAGAGGGGGGTTGGGAGGGGCAGAGGGAGAGGTAGAAGCAGACTCCCTGCTGAGCCCTGAGTCTGTGAGATCAGGGCCTGAGCTGAAAGCAGATGCCTAACCCCCTAACCGACTGAGCCGCCCAGCACCCTGAAGGAGACAGATTCTGGAGCAGGCTCCCTGCTGAGTGCGGAGACCCAAGCGGGGCTCCATGTCACGACCCTGAGATCAGGACCTGAGCTGAAATCAAGAGTCAGATGCTTAACTGCGTCACCCAGGCACCCCTTGCATGAAGCATACTCTTAAATGTCGCCTAAATTGAAGGATGTGGAAAGATTACCTTTGGGGATTGTATTTTACTCATAACTTTTTATTAAAAGTAAACTCGCTTAGCAGAAGTTGTTACCATGAACATGCAGTACCTATTACCCCTCCAGCTGTGCTCCCCTATTCACTGGGGGAGAAAGATACAGATTCTGCTTCCATTTTTTTTAAAGATTTTATTTATTTATTCATGATAGACATAGAGAGAGAGAGGTAGAGACACAGGCAGAGGGAGAAGCAGGCTCCATGCAGGGAGCCCGACGTGGGACTCGATCCCAGGACTCCAGGATCACGCCCTGGGCCGAAGGCAGGCGCTAAACCACTGAGCCCCCCAGGGTTCCCTCTGCTTCCATTTTTAAACATGGGTCATACCGTCTTTTTTTTTTTTTTTTTAAGGATTTATGTATTTGAGAGAGAGTGTGCACGTGCTTGCACAGCTTGGGGGACGGGCAGGAGGAGAGAAACCCAAGTAGACTCTTTGCTGAGTGTGTGGAGCCGTAGGCCTGGCTCGATCTCAGGACGCTGGGATCGTGACCTCAGCGAAATCAGGAATTAGACGCTTAGCTGACCGAGCCACCCAGGCGCCCCAACACTGGTCACACTCTCGATATGCACCTGGCGTCGGGCAGAGAGCTTTACAATTACATTGTGGCTGGACCGTCACATCAGCTGTACTCTTTATCCTCATTTTAAGCTGACAACTGTAAGTGGCGGGCCGCATGCTCTATGGTCTGTAAGCAGGGCGGGAACCCCAGTGGCCTTACTGCAGAGCCCGTGATCCTGCCGTCCACCACGCTGGCTCCCACGCGTCCGCGTCCCTGGCTGATGTGCTGGGCTGGGGAAGACGGCCCTAGACCCACCCACAGGGCGGCCTGCCGGGGGGAGGGGCGGACAAAACCCGTGGGAGCAAAGAGGAAAGGGACTGCAGTGCTGTGGGAGCTGGAAGGCTTCGCAGCAGAGGTGACATTTGAGCTGGGTCATTCAGTCTTCTGCGGGGCAGCTGCCCAGGCCGCCTCGTTTGAAATAAGCACATTTACAAGAGAATAGTAGAGCACATTCCACTTGATGGATTGGATTGACAGTTTGGAAGTAACTCCCCAGAATGATGGCTTTGTTAGGTATTTATTCTCCGAGAACCCTACCTGCCACTCCCCTTTGGTGAATTGTGGCAAGAAAGCTGTCACATTAAGCCGTCACTCAGGATATTTGCAAGAGGGGGAGGGAGGGACAAGTTATGGGCAGAACTAGATATTTTCAGAACGGCCTAAAACCCGGAAAGATTGTATTTCAGAGCATTTGAAAGTGAACACAACAGCCTTTTTTAAGTCGTGCAAAAAAGAAGATTGAATAATGAAAACTTAATTAGGCTATGGATATTTTTAAAGCTAGACACTCTGATTCTTATCCACCATAATTATGTGAAGCTTTGGGAAGGCCAGGATGGGGGTGGGCGGTGGGATCTTGGAGGCAGAGATCAGTTCTAGAACTGTACAAGGTTTTTAGAGATTGTCTAAAGGGAAAATGCTTGATCTTTTTCTGCGATTTTTAAGGAATGTGCACGAAGTAGATTCAGTCATGACTCGCGTTACCCCTCGTCCCTGTTGTCTAGTTGTTTGCTCAAAAACTTGTCTCCCGCGTTGTGCGGTTTCTTTGAATGTGTGTGTGTGTGTGTGTGTGTGTGTGTGTGTGTGTGTGTGTGTGTGTTAAGCTATTGAGGGGCTTGAGAGACCCGTCGAGGTCTTTCTAAATTATGTCCACTAAGAGTTTTATTTCTGGGGAGATGGTTGTGTGACGCTTCTTGGGGTTGGCACTCCTCTCCTCCCCCACCCCCGCTTTCCCCACCTCCCTTCCGCACAAGCCCTATTCACCCTCCGCTCCCCAAGCCCGAAATGGAAAGAACCTGCTTTGTTACCGATGATAATATTTAAGCTCTAAAATTTTAACAGTATTTCAGTTGCAAATAAATGGAAATTGTGTATTCTGTTTAATGTGTTTCAGAAAATCCCTGCTATTTTTTTTTTCTTTAAATACAAGAAAACAGGCGTGTAATGCCTCATTGAAAAAAGCCTGTAGGGGTGCTTTGTGCAGGTCTTAATTAAGGGCTTTGAAAGACCAAACAAAAGGAAAAAGGAAAATGCTACAGGGTTATTGTTATTCCACCCCATTGGCTCAGCTAGCTGACCATCCATTGGAGCATTTTGTCCATTTTGAAGCTGAATGACACTTTTGTTCGTGATTAACAGAGGTGAAAGAAGCCAATTATTGGGCCGTCTTTTTCCATAGAGCAGCTGCTGTTGGATTTAACTGCAGGCAAATATGGCCTTTTACTACCACAAGGATGTTGTGATGACAGTTTATTTTTATAGAACTATGTGGTGGAAAACAAAATCTGTCTGACTCCTGTTATGAATATGCCCTGGAATTTATCATGAAAGGGTGATTTTAATGTTCTCGCTGCGCCACGGTTCTCTTTTCCATAATGACGTCTATGTGTGTGTGCGTGTAATACATATCTGCACACATTTTTAAACGGCTTTTTTTATGTCTGAGATCACAACGCGACGGTCATCGACTTGTTAGTATGCACATCTGTAAGCTGCTTCAGCGTCTCCCCCACTGCTCGTTCAAGTTGCGGCGGCGTAATTAGTAGAAGACAGAGTGCTGTTGCCTGGGTCTCCAGCTGTTTTGATGCGTGGACTGTTGAGGTGGGACAGATGGGTCTCAGAGACACCTACCCCTTCCTGCAGACTTCGGGCCTCTCCCCCTCTGTGGTAGGAATGTAACGGGAGAGGACTCTGGCGTTGGATGAATGTGTAGTAACGGGGTGTAGCTGGGGAGGGCCCCAGGGGCTCTCAGATCCACCCTACTCTGATATGCTCCTAGTGTGGGGCAGGGGGCGGGATTTTGGGGCCCCAGGGGTCAGCCAGGACTTTCCCTCTGTAAGACTCCACGTTTTGCTTTTTATGCTGGTGCTGTGGACAAAGCACCCTGTCCAGTCTCCTTGGGCAAGTTTCTTCTCCTTCTTCAGCCTATCCCCTTAGTTGGTGTTTAAACTGCCTGTCTTTCCGAGTGGTTGTGCGGATTCAGTGACTGAGTGTGTGTGTGTGTGTGTGTCTAGCACCGTGCCGTGCATGCGGGAAAACGTGTGATGTGCGTGAATTCCCTTCCTCTTTTGCTAGGTGGCTCCTAATTCCCACATCTGAAGCCAAGGGGCAAGAATCTAGCCACTTGGCTTCTTACCCAATTAATTTTGTTCTTACCAGATTTCCAAGTAGCAGAGGGCTGAGGTTCCAGGGATAATTTAATGAGAATAAATGGTTTCCCCCTGCAGCCTTCTCTTCCTCTTTGGCCTAGGACGCAACCATCATGACCCCGCCGTGCATCGTGGAGCATCTGCCAACAGCCTGCAATATTGACTTGGTCTTTGAGAGCCGTTGTCACAGGTCACAGTTCAGGTCTTCTCAGGCCTGGCTCTGTCTTGCTCCGTAATCCTGGGAAAGCTCAACTTCTGTGTTTCTTTATGGGCAGCATAGCAGTAATAACACTGAACTCGTTACCTGCTCTCAGGTATGTTTTGAAAGATGATGACGTCATAGGCAGTTTTTAAAGGACTTTATAGAAGCCACTGCATTAAAATGGAGAGGTGAGGTCCGCAAAATACGTGTTTGTTTGTGACTCACTACGTAAGTGAGTTGTGTAGCTGCATGGGATTCAGTTTCAGCTGAGCACGGCGTTTACTGAGGTTCAGTTTGTTACCTCCTGGAGTCTTCAGAAGCATTTTCATCCCCCGGGGAAAGTGAGTCATTTTGCTAGGATTGTAGACTTCCCGGAAGACGTGGTGTTGGAGCTGGTTTGTGCCTCTTATCTCCTGACTTGACTTCTCATTCCTCCTCTCCATCCCAAATCCGTGCCCCATGTTCCCCAAAACTCTCCTTGGGCTGATGCTCTCTCCTACCCCCACGGCCTCTTCACTGGTTCTTCCTTGAGGACACTGCCTCCCTGCAGCCTTTGGGTTATGTGTTGCTCATTTTCTCATGCCATTAAAATCTTAGCATTGAAGTTCTTGCCACTCCTCACCGCTGCCTGTAGGTCCCTAAGCTCCCCTCTTCTCGTACAACCTCTGTTCCTCCTGCGGTGTGCGACCCCTCACTAGTACTGTCTGTCATCTACTGGCTTCTCTGTTGGTCCCCGGCAGGAAAGACTTGGGGGCACCTGGGTGGCTCAGTTGGTTACGCGTCCCACTCTTGATTTCAGCCCAGGTCACGATCTTGGGGTCCTGGGGTGGAGCCCCATGTCAGGCTCCTCATTGAGCAGGGAATCTGCTTGGGGACTCTCTCTTTCCCCCCTCTCTATTTAATAAGTCGGTCAATCAACCAATCAATCTTTAAAAGGAAAAAGAAAAGAATTAGGTCCTAGCTCACGGTCTTCTCATTTCTGCTGCCCCTACAGGACCATGAGTTGTATTATTTACCCCACATGGGTAATCCTCTTGATGCTCTCCCTCTCGGTTCATTTCTCTCCGTTGTGCTGGGGGGCCTGTGTGTCTCCACCGTGCTGGGGGGGCCTGTGTGTCTCCATCGTGCTGGGGGGCCTGTGTGTCTCCGTTGTGCTGGGGAGCCTGTTTCTCTCCGTCGTGGTGGGGAGCCTGTCTCTTCATTGTGCTAGGGAGCCTGTGTGTCTCCATCGTGCTGGGGAGCCCTGCTTAGTCATCTTTGCTACTTTTTTGGTGAAATACCCAGTTGGTCCCAAGCTGAGTACTTACCACCCACGCCGCAGGGGAATACAAGGCGACTCATCGTTTGAGGAGGTACTTACTGTTAGAGAAGTGCTTTGTTGGGGAATGAGCTTCCCATGATGATGCTGTGTGGTCTTGCTAAGATCGTGGAGCCTTCTGGGCTTCTGGCTGCCTCCTCTAGATAATGACACTGCTTAGCTATGTGATACCCATTTTTTTTTCTAGCCCTACACATTACATAATACTAAAACTAATTTGTTCTAATTCTCCATTTCCTTAGTTATGTCACTTTAGACAAGTCAGGTGATCTGGGCCTTGGTTTCCTCACTTTTAAAAAGGGACGCTGCCTAGCTCTTCCTGCTTCACAAGGTCGTGGAGAAATACAAGCAATAGCAGGAGGATAAAACTGATTTTTTGTAAGGTCTGTAGACAGTTGGGTCCCTGTAATGTGTATTTGAATCACCAGGAGAAGGGCTAAGTATAACTCAGATAGCCACCCTCTGCCCAGGTTTTTGATTCAGTAGACCTGGGGTAGGGCCCGATAACGTGCACTTCTAATAAATTCCTAGGCAAGGGGATCCCTGGGTGGCCCAGCGGTTTAGTGCCTGCCTTCAGTCCAGGGCATGATCCTGGAGTCCTGGGATCGAGTCCCGCATCGGGCTCCCTGCATGGAGCCTGCTTCTCCCTCTGCCCCTCTCTCTCTCTCTCTCTCTCTCTCTCTCTGTGTGTGTGTGTGTGTCTCTCATGAATAAATAAATAAAATATTTAAAAAAATAAAATTCATAGGCGATACTGATGCTGCCCATCCTGAGAGCCCACTTTGAGAACCACTGCTTTCAGGAGTCCTAGGTTTGTGAAAGATTGCCTCATCACCCTCTCGCACAGCTTTATGTAGTACTTCTTAGTTAAAAATCAGGAGAAGCCTAAAGTTCTTTGTGGGATCAAGGACACATTAATTGGAATTCAGACTCTTTCTGAGTGTCTTGGGCTGCTTGTCCTGTAGGTAAGTATGTCAAGCTACATTTCTCCAAGAATTAACTCCTAGAAATGACTGAGTTTGGGCCAAATATTCACTGTCCCCTGTTAATACCAGAATCTTTTCCATAAATACAGGATTGCAAAAATCCTAAAACTCTTTTTCTGGAAGAAGGTGCCACAGAGAAAACTCCAAATGTTATGTGGGATTATCTCTATCAGGTTTCACAGACTGGAGTCAGGTGGCTTTCAGAGTGGGTTTGGAGTGGTGCGCCTGGCAGGCTTAGTCGGTAGAGCATGTGAGTCTTGGTCTTGGGGTTGTACGTTCAAGCCCCATGTGGGGGCCAGAGAGTACTTTAAAATTTTTAAAAAGATTTATTTATTTGAGAGAGAAAGAGCGAGTGAAAACGACAACAAGCAGGGGGAGGCAGAGGGAGAAGCAGGCTCCCTGCTCAGCTCCATGCCAGGCCTGACTGAGCTAAAGGCAGATGCTTAACCAACTGAACCACCAGGGTGCCCCGAGATTGATTTTGTTTTATTTTTTTAACTTAAAATCTTTATTTATGTATTTAATTTTTTTAAAGAAATTATTTTTTTAGAAGAATGGATTTAGGGAAGGGTCATCTGCTGGGCATGCAGATGTATTTCTTTGTACGCTCTTCACACCCCTTCACCCTGGTTAAGATGCATTGTAGAAATTGTTCCTCAAGGAAAATAGGTGACTATTCAGATTTTTTTAAATTTTTATTTATTTATTTATTTATTATTTATTTATTTATTTATTTATTTATTTTTATTTTATTTTTTTTACTATTCAGATTTTTTTAAAAAATCATTCCCTAGGGTTTCTTTAAGAGTACTCTGATTTTAAAAGTATTGGTTCGCTACCTGCTTCATGAAAGGGCCAGGGTATAGGAAAGAGGGAGAGCAGAGAGAGGTAGACAGAAGAAGACTTCAGAAACTGGTGGTCAGAATGCACTTGAAGGAGCGTAAAATGGTGCAGCTACTATGCTAGTTCCTCAAAAATTTTAAAACGAACCATATGATCCAGCAGTTCTCCTGCAAATGTACCCCAAAGATTTGAAAGCAGAGCCCCGAAGAGATATTTGCACTCATGTGTTCACGGGAGCCTTATTAGCAATAGTCAGAAGCAGAAGCCACCCAAGTGCCCATCGATCCAGATGGATAAACCAAATGTGGCGGGTGCGCACAGTGGGATGGCATCCGGCCTCAAAAAGGAGGGAAATCCTGACACGTACTCTCGCGTGGATGAACTCTGAGGACGTTCTGTTCAGTGAAGCAAGCCAGTCACAAAAGGACAAATACTGGATGGTTCCATTCGTATGAAGTGCCTAGAGGAGTCAGATTCCCAGCGCCGGTAGGACGGTGGTTGTCAGGGGCTGGGGCTGGTAGGTAGTAGGGAACGGAGGATTATTATCCAAGGAGTACGGAGTTTCAGTTTGGAAAGGTGAAAAAAAGTTTTGTGGATGGATGGTGGTGGCGGTTGCACGGCAGCGGGAATTTGCTTCGTGCCACTCTACGGCATGCTTAGAAACGGTTAAAATGATGCCATTCGTGGTACATACAACATCTTTACTATGAAAACATCAGGATTTGGCTGCCAGAGCCTTTCAGCCTTAGCCTTGGCAGTTTGCACTAGGAGATCTTTATCGTGGGAGTCTGTATTAGGGGAGTTCTCCCGAGAAACAGAACCCAGGAGGATATGACTTTATGAGAGAGACTGACTCTTCTCGAGAGGCTGAGAAGTCCCAAGAGATGCAGTTGCCAAGCTTGAGATGCAGGAGAGCTAACAGCATAGGTCCAGTCTGAGTCTGGATTCCGGGGCAGGAGGAGACCGATGTCCCAGTGTGAAGTTGGGCGGAGGGAACCGGTGACCCTTACTCCACATTCCTGTTCTGTTCAGGCCTTCGACAGCTAAGGTGAGGCCCACCCGCTCCGGGCCGAGCAAGCAACTTTATTCAATCTGCAGATTCAAATCCAGAATAATGTGTAACTACCTCTCCGGGCACCCCGGGGCCTAGTCACATCGACACACACAGTTAACCGTCACAGGGCCCGTCCGTGCATTGTACGAGGTTTAGCACCATCCCTCGCCTCCATTCACGAGATGCCAGTAACAACCCCACCTCTCCAGTTGTGGGGATAACTAAAAATATCTCCAGACCCTGCCCCATGTCTCCCCAGGGGGACAACATTGCCCTTGGTTGAGAATCATCGCTCCCCAATCTTCAGTTCTTAGGTAAGGAAAATCGATGTTCTTTGTAGATTTGCATTTGTTTGGCTATCTTTCTGGTCGTCGTCTTCTGATTTAGATTTTGTGTGTGATACACATTAGTTACCAGTCTGTTGTGGAAGGAGTGTAGGAAATGCTGAGACCTAGATTCTGGTTTCGATTCTGGTGGTGTGGGCTTTGAAAAAAGCAATTGTCTCATTTTGGGGCTTAGATTTATTCATCAGTACAAGCTCTGGGGGCAGGGGTGGGGTTGGATGAGCTAGATCATCTCTGCGGCTTCATTTAGCATCAACACACACAAACATCCGACTCAGATGAGATTTAGGTAAAAATCCATAGACTTGAGCGGTGGGAGCATCTTTTCCCTGTGCCTAGCGTGACGACTGGACTGGAAGGACAGACTTCATTGCTCTTCTTTGCAGGAAATACCTGCCCAGGTGACATTCAGTAAAAACAGCCGCTCTTTCTCAGTTTTAACTCACTGTTTATTTAAAAGCACTCTGTAGAGAGTGCATTTTTATGGAGACACATTCCTTTTAATGATTGCTCCTAGGTACCATTTTGAAACTTTTTTCAATGCTAGACAATAGCATGTCATAGCATGTCACTGGTCTGTGCACCATGCATGGATAATCATGATTTTTTTTTCAAAACAGCAATTTATTAAAGAAAAAAAAAAGGCCCAAACAGTAGGGTTCCTTGGCTATTTTTAAGGAAGACATTACTAAGATGCAAAATCAGTTTTAAAATAAAGAACGAGTGTGTGTATATTTGGACTAACTTACATGTTTACATTGGTTGTCCTGGCTCAGCCACATAAGTGGCAGTTTGCACTCTGGGCCAAACATTTTAGCCTGGCCATCCCCCAAATTGAAGAGCCATTCCAACTTCTATGGCTCATGTTGCTGCCTAAATATTGGGTGGAAACGAGGGAAGAACCAAAATAAAATGGGGGAGGGGGGCTGGTATTTGAAATTAAAACTAGTTAGTAACCAAATCTGCAGATGTGCCAGGTTTTTTAGTGTCTCCCCCTCAGCCTCCCAAACACCTCCACCCGCCCCCCCACCCGCCCCCCTCCTGGTTATAGTGCAAAGACTCGGGTACATCATACAGATACAGGGTTTGCAAACACATGATATTTAGGCCTGGATGTTTATGGTCCTTTCTCAAGTGTGTGACGGTTGCAGGATAGCATTGGGAACAAACAACATCGTTAATACCCGCGACAAGGGTAAGCGGTCTAGTAGTGATTTTTCACTACCGTGTTGTAAACTATAATTATGACAATTGTAGGGCTCCTAGGAAACATCTTTACTGCTATCAGACATTTTCCTGAGATTTTCTTTTCTCCAACCCCCACCCCCAACCCAGGATGAAAAATTATGGAGGAAAAACTGTGCCATACATATTGTAGTTTTATAAGTGACTTCGCTTTTCACCAAAACAAATGAAACTCCCATTCTTAGAAGATACATTTCCTGGGTACGTAGATGGTTTTAGAACATTTCTTAGAATAATTTTTTAGTGCTTGACAGTTTTTTTTTTTTAAGTGTTTGTTTATTTATTCATGAGAGGCACAGAGAGAGAGAGGCAGAGACACAGGCAGGGGGAGAAGCAGGCTCCATGCAGGGAGCCCGATGGGGGACTTGATCCCAGGACCCCAGGGTCATGCCCCGGGCCCAAGGCAGGTGCTCAACTGCTGAGCCACCCAGGGATCCCCTGTGCCTCCTTTTAAAATAAGTTGATGGGTGCGTTGCACATGTTCTAGAACATGGTTTCCCCAGGTGTGTGGGATTCCGAGGTGTATTGGCGGGCGGTACCAGATTCCCGGGCCGGCGCTGTCTCGTTCCCTAAGAGGCCTGAGCAGCCACAGGGATGACGGGTACACGTATTGGGGGAAAGTCCACGTCGAGGAGAATTAGGTTGGGTTGTGGGGGAAGCAGCAGAGGGGCGTCCCACGTGAGGGGTCGAGGGCGGTGTGCCTCCCAGTACCTGGCTGACGGGCCAGTGCGTTTACCTGGACCCGTGTGGTTTGATGGGTCTGTGAACACGATGCGGATTAACTTTTAGGAAAATAAAGTGGGAAAAAAAGAAAAAAAATACAATGGAAAAATACCAACCCAAAGTTTTCCTTTCTTTTTTTTTTTGCAGGGGGGGGGGTTGGGCATAAAATGACTTTATGGAGTTGCTCGGATGTGAATTCTTCGGTATCCGCTGGTCTCTGGGGGCACGTGAGCAGTTCATGGACCCGTCCCCGTGTTGAGTGGTGCTGGTCTAGGTGCGCAGAAGTGGGGACACCTGGGCTGGGGTGCGGGGAGGGGAGGGCCGCCCAGGTCTGGGGGCAGCTGCCCTGCGCACAGTGGGGTCGAGGGGGTGGTGACTGAGAGGGTGTCTCGACCTTGGGGGGGAAGCTTAGCTTTGGCACCGTGAGCGGCGGGAGCCCCTGCAGGCCTGTGCCGCGCTGTAGGCTGCTCCTGGGGCGTCCACATACTGGCTCCTGTGTGAGCTCTTCTGTATTTAAAACTCCTCTGTGGGGGTCCCTGGGGGGGCCAGCGGTTTAGCACTGCCTGCGGCCCAGGGCGTGATCCTGGAGTCCTGGGATCGAGTCCCGCGTCGGGCTCCCTACAGGGAGCCTGCTTCTCCCTCTGCCCCTCTCTCTCTCTCTGTGTCTCTCATGAATAAATACATAAAATCTTCAAAAATAAAATTGAATAGAATAAAATTAATAAAATAAAATATAAAATAAAAAAAATAAAAAATAAATAAAATAATAAAATAAACTCCCTTGTTTCTTGTCCACTACTCTTCCGTGGTTTCTGGTTTTCTTCGTTTCCCTCTGTTGGTGTCACTCAGGTAGCAGCAGTGGCCGCCTTGCATTTGCCGGGGCCTTGGCTGGGCCGGACGCTCCTGGCCAGAGCAGGCTGGCCCTTTCCGCACGCCCCCGTCCCGCTGCTTTCCCACCGTCTGTGCAGGTGCATTCCACTGCACGAGGCTTCTGGGAGATGTGTAACTTTTAGGCAAAATACGGTTGATCCCTGAACAACGCTGGTTGTATTTTCATGAAAAGGTACTTTTTTCTTCCTTACGATTTTCTTAATAATGTTCTCTCTTCAAGGCAAATGGTGGCTCAGTTGGTTAAGTGGCCGACTCTTGATTTCGGCTCAGGCCATGATCATGGGGTTGTGAGATCGAGCCCCGATTCGGGGTCCGTGCCGGGAGCGGAGCCTGCTTAAGGTTCTCCGTCTCCCTCTGCCTCTCGATCCCCACCCCCCATAACGTTTTCTCTTCTCTGGCTTCCTTTATTGTAAGAATAAAGTATTTACTACATGTAACATAAAAACTTTGTGTTTTTAAACTTGACTGTTTATGCTACTGGTAAAGCTTCTGGTCAACAGGAGGCTATTAGCCGTCAAGTGGGGTGTCCGACGTCGATCTTGGATCTTTGGGGAGCGGGGGGGAGGTTGGTGCCCCTAACTAACCCCTGTGTTGTTTTAGGGTCAACTGTACTTGTTTTGTTGCTGAGCACTTGGAAAGCAAGGTCAAACATGGGGATTGGGAGGAAAAGGCTGTGTGGACGGGGTAATTAGGGGACTGTAGAGACAGCCCATCTGGGGTAGCATCAGATCTCCTGATGCACGGAGCGCCTTTCTATTTGTGCTCGACGGAGGGACAGAGCTTTGCTATACAGAGCGTTATTTTGGTCTTGAACCACCATGACCGAGAATTCGCCCAAGACCTGAGGCTAATGAGCCATAGGACACGGGCATGATGTTGACAGCCCACGTGTAGGGAGCAAGTGGAAGGGATAAGGATGGCAGCAGGGAGACCCGCTTGGCGGCCGCTCTGGTGGGGAGAGAGCGTGGGTGTGGATGAGGGATTAGGGTGGGGAGGGAAGGACGGAGCTGTTGTGCTGTTTACCACAGCGTTGGAGCTCCTCGTGGGGGCCCAGCACAGTGAAAAAGAGCTGTTGGGGATCCCTGGGGTGGCTCAGCGGTTTAGCGCCTGCCCTCGGCCCAGGGCATCCTGGAGACCCGGGATCGAGTCCCGCCTTGGGCTCCCTGGGCCTGCTTCTCCCTCTGCCTGTGTCTCTGCCTCTCTCTCTGTGTCTCTCATGAGTGAATAAATAAATAAATCTTAAAAAAAAAAAAGAAATAAATAAAACGAGCTGTTATCAAGAGCTGCTCGGATCCCTGGCCCTCTGTCGGCCGGGGGACCCCTCGCCCTCTGGGGCACTTAGCCACCGGGACAGCTCGTCCTGAGAGCTCTGGTTTAGCTGCATTACCATGGAGCATGATCTGTGTGTGTGTCATTGCTTAATTGTTGGCGTGTAGTGACTCAACTGGTAATTTGAATTAATAGACGGTGCCTATAAGCACACTATTGTTCTTCTTAGATCTCGATGGAGCTTTGATTGGCACTTAAGTGATGGTGTATTTGAATTAATTACTGTAGCTGAGCCGGAGCTGGGAAAACACATTAGGAACAAAATAGATAGTTGTGACGAGGGGTGGAAGGAACACATGCGAGGTGGGAGTGAGCCGGGGTGGAGGCGGGTGGAGGGACCCCCCCCCCCGGGGCTCCTGCGGGAGGCCCAGGCGCGCGGTCGCCCTCGCCCGTGTGTCCCTGTGCGTCGGGTCCCAGCCCAGGCGGTTCCACCTCAGGCGGGCTCTTGCTCATGTGTTTACTCACATCCTCTTTAAACCTCCTGTTCCTTTTCCTTTTCTCTTTTAAATCTTGCCCAGTTACCTCAGGAGATTCTCTGCCTTTGTTCTCTTCCCAGAGCCCAATAAAAGGGGGCAGAATTCTAGTTATGGTTAATATTCATGAGATTCACGCCGCGATAAGCCTATTGACAAATGATCTAATTACCAAATCCCGTGGCTAATATAGTTACTGATGACTTGGCAGCCTGGGACAGGGGAGTGCCCGACTCGGCGACGCGTCCCCGGACTGCGCCGCGCCTCCCTGACCGTCCCTCCCCGCTGGGCCCTCGCGTCCTCGTGGCTGTGCGCCCCCCTCGCTGGGCCGGGCCCGGGCATCACTGCCCCGCGCTGCGGACCAAGCACCGGCTCCCTGCCACGGTCACCCTTGGTCCCTTGGTTCTCGGGCCCTAGTCGCGAGGCCCCGCTGCCCTGCCTCTCGGAGGGCTCTTCCCTTCCTTTCCCCTCTGCCCCCGGGCGACGGCCTTGCCTCCAGGCCTCAGCACCCCTCCAGCGGCCCCCGCCTCCACCCCTCCTCCGCAGGCCCCCTCGGGCCACCCGTGTCTGTCCCCTGGGAGTGCCAGGCCCCCAGGGGGTGCTCACAACAATGCCAGCGTGATCTTACCTTATTCTAAAAAGGAATTTAAGATCGCCTCTAAGGGTGGAGCATAAAATACAGAATCGGTGCCTGAGAAGACCAGGAGCATCGCGGGCGAGGAGCGCCCTGGGCTAGGAGCATCCCGGGCCAGGAGCATCGCAGGCTAGGAGCACCTGGGGCCAGGAGCATCCTGGGTAGGAGCATCCCAGGCCAGGAGCATCACAGGCTTGGAGCGCCCTGGGCTAGGAGCATCCCGGGCCAGGAGCATCGCAGGCCAGGAGCATCCTGGGCCAGGAGCTTCAAGGACTAGGAACATTGTGGGCTAAGAGTGTCCCAGGTAGGAGCGTCCCAGGTAGGAGTGTCCTGAGCTAGGAGCATCGCAGGCCAGGAGCATCGTGGGCTAAGAGTGTCCCGGGCTAAGAGCATCGCGGGCTAGGAGCATCGCAGGCCAGGAGCATCCTGGGCTAGGAGCATTGCAGGCCAGGAGGGTTCCAGAGTCCCGTCTGGACAGGAACCACCCCCAGCACACCGGAACCCCGGCAGCTGCTCCCGTGATGCTCATGGCGAGAGGGGCCAGGGTACGGGTTGGGGTACCCGGTAAGCAGGGCATGGGTCCACATGGTCCTCGGGGGCGGGGGGGGGGGGAAGGCCGCGCCTGCGGGAGGAGCACAGCTGTCTCGGACTGGTTGGAGGAGCCGTTCCCCCTCCCCCAAGGGCCCCGGGAAAGGGAGCGCGGTGCGGCCCCGCACGCTGTGACCTTCGCGCCCTCCTACGGTGTCCCTGGCTGGTGTCCCCAGTGCCGCCGCCCCCCCGCCGGCCAGTGGAGGATGCCGCCTGCCATCTCAGTAAGGGGGGGTCCGACTGTAGACATCGTACCCATCCACCAGGATTTCTTTGTAAATCCGCCTTCCTTATGTTCCTTTAAAAAAAGTCTTCCAGAGCCTCTTGTTTCTGCCTCACACTCGTTGTTACGTGGACGTGTCCTCAGTAGTCTGGGCCTGTGCTGTCATTCTGGGTTTGCCCCCCACCTCAGCTCTGCGTCCCGGCCGGCCCAGGGCACTTGCCGCTTCCTGACTGGTCTGTCCTCTCGAATCCACCTGCATGCAGGCTGTTCCTTTAGCTTTGGAGGCCCTTCCCTACCTTTTTACCTGGTTTGCATTCAGCTCTCCTTCCCCTTTTATTTATTTATTTTTTTTTAAGATCACAGGGACAGTTTATCCATCCTGCCAACAAAGATTTATGGATCAATAAGAGCAATAGGTACAAATTCTTTAAGTTCGACTGATGTATCACCACTGATGCATCCACATCTTGTAGAGGTATCTATAGAATTCCACTTTAGCAGTTTGCCTCATTTTAAACTTACAACTTCAAGGACCAATATTCTTAATAAGTAAGAAGAGATTTTTCATCCATGTGCTTGGTTGAGTACAGGTAGTATTGGTTTATTTGTTTCTGTGTTTTGTTGGTGACATTCGTTCATCAGTTGAACTGCAGCGAGGGGCTCTGCCAACTGCTTACCCATTAACCTCAGAATCTAAGCACCATTGAACACATTGCTCCTGGGGAAGTTGTTTTCCCAAGATCAAGGGCATATTGCCGAAAGCGTCACTACCGCATGCTCCAGTTTGGGAGAGTAGAAAGATCCCTGGACTTGGATTTATACTTCTTATTTTTTTTAAAGATTATTTATTTTTGAGAGAGAGCACGTGAGCATGAGAGTTGGGGGAAGGGCAGAGGGAGAGGGAGAGAGAGAATCCCCAGCAGAGTCCCTGCTAAGTGTGGAGCCAAACACGGGGCTCGACCCCCCGACCTTGAGATCATGACCTCAGCCAAAATCAAGAGCTGGACGCTCAACGGACTGAGCCACCCAGGCGCCCTTAGAACTTATCTTTTTGATTTTGACCTTGGTTCTTTAATTATTTAACCCTCCTGGGCCTTAGTTGCCTCATTATTAAAATGAGATGGTGAGATTAGATGGTGATCAGGTGATGTAATCACAAAATAATAATTGCAGAGTTTGATTGAGTTTTGGCTGTGGGCTAGTTGTTGCTAGGCTGGGCACTGGCTGGAAGTCACATCATCTAACCCTCACAACGATGTTCTGAAATCAGAAGTGTTATCACCATTTTTTTGAGGAAACTGAGGCACGTATAGAGATTAAGGGACTTGCCCAGGGTTATATAGCTGATGAGTGAGCAGAGCTGTGTTCAAACCCAGGGCATTTGGTTTGGCTTCTGGGGAAGCATTTAACCACTATGCTTTCTAGTTCAGTGGTTCTGTGAGATGCTATTTTTAGGACACAGCCTGTATTTTAAAATTTTGAGGAAGAAAAATTAGTTTTACTGAAATCCAAATTTACATCATTCCTCCCAAGCTATTTTTAAGTCCCGGAACTTGTATTTAAGTGAGTGTTTTGCTCTCTTTCTTGCCTTTTCCCAAATGTGTTTGCATGTAGGGTTATTATTTGGTTACAGCAATAGGCTTTGGGAGGAAATCTGTCATTAACACTCTTTGCTCTCCATAAGAAATATTGTGTTCCTGATTGTTCCATAATCGAGTCAATTATAAAATTTGTAAAAAAGAGGGTATGTTCTGTGTTCTTTCTTTCTTCCCTCCCACAGCCAGGGCATTGACTTCCTTTAGATTACTGGAAAATTAAGTCTTTTTTAAAATTTATTTTTTTGGAAATGCTAAGTATGTATTTGTTATCATGACCATTAAAGCATTTAACACAGTGTCTGGCATGCCATTCACTCGACTGTGGCCACACAGTATGCCACAGGCTTGGGCACAGTAGTGAGCAAAGCACACACCCTGCCCTAGTAGAGCATATGGTCCAGCTGGAGGAACAGCAAGTTGATCACAGTGATATTTACAAACTCTACAGATGTGCGATAACTTGTTTTTCACATTATTATCCGTATAGTATTATTTAGAGGAGGAATTAGCTTTTTATTCAAACCTTCCCCAATCCAAACCAAGATTTCCACTTCTTCCCATCACAAACCATTCGACATCATTCACTCAAACCTACTGCTGTTAGTGGGATGATCATTTCATATATCATCCCAATGACTGTACCTCTGAGAGGGAAAAGGAATGCCATGAATAATGTGCTGAGACAATAGTTGTAAACTGAGGTTGTCCCAGGCAGGCTGGGGTTTATTGGCATCTTGCTTATTGGTATCTGACTTGACTTTCCAATCTTACAATCTTTTTTTAAAAAATATTTTATTTATTTATTCATGAGAGACACAGAGAGAGGCAGAGACAGAGGCAGAGAGAGAAGCAGGCTCCATGCAGGGAGCCCGATATGGGACTCAATCCCAGGCCCCGGGGTCACGCCCTGAGCCGAAGGGAGGCACTCAACTGCTGAGCCACCCAGGGATCCCAACAATCTTTTATTATAGGTCAAGCTCTTTTTGGAGTGTGTGTGTGTATGTGTGTGAAGTCAGAAGTGTGTATCTGGTTTCACTGGGGGTTAAGGTATTAAGTATTCTCTTTCTTATAGGAGTTTATTTTCTAAGATATTATTTCTTCTCTCCTTACCAATTAACTCTTCCAACAAACATTGTAAGCCTTAGAACTGACGGATAATCTTCAACAAACAACCTAAAGCAATTAATCTGAATGTAATTTGGAGTTCCTAGAGTATATCTGTGAGTGTCTCTCTCTCTCTTTTTTAAAAACCAAATTTCAGGGTAGCCCATTGTTCTCTGTCCAAGGTAAAAAATAAAGGACTGTATGATCCATGTTGACTGCAGAAAATAAAAGGAATTTAAGTTTTGTTTCTGAGATTGTTTAGAACTTAAAGACTTGCTACAAATGGAGCTGTCCAGGAGTATTATAAAACCAAATTTGAGGATCTTTGCTCAAAGATTGAGGACTACCTCAGATTGGATGGCATAGCTTCTCCTATAGTGAATAGATCATTAGTGGCTGTAATGACTTGTTAAGTCATTCCCAAGGGAATATCTTGAATAACTTTTTATAAACCATCATTATCAATGTCTGTTGTCTTATAGTCAACAGAAATGATTGAGTCATCTCAGTTACAATTTTGAGTCATTCCTTTAAGGATAGAATATCTTTTATAAGCCTTTTTAAAAATGGCCATCAGAGGGGAGAAAGGAGAGTATGTGGTATGTGTGTTTGTGAGGGGTATTTATTTCATGCCTCATAATCTGAAGGGAAGCACTTGCCCCACAAGGCCTTCATTAAAGGGTTGCTGAAATCTCAGCCTGTCTCTGAGTTTAGGCCTAGACCTCGTCTTTTAGAATTTTCTTGTTTCATTATTATGAGGTCAGTGCCTCAGTGTCTTAGAAATTGGAGCTTTTCTTGCCTAGGATGATTATTGAATATACAAACACTGATTTATCATGTGCTTGTAGAAATCCCCATAGAGAGAAGAATGGATGAACACAGAGCTTCAAGAAAGCTAGACAATATTTAAGTGCCAATTAGAGCTGGAGAATACAATAACAGAAGTGAGAAATACGCCACGGGGAATAAATAACTGGGTAGATGATACAGAAGCTGGACTAATGATCTGGAAGACAGGTTAATAGAAATCAACCAAACTGAACTTCAAAAAGAAAAAAGAATTTTTAAAAAGGAAGATAGTTTAAGAGTCTTCCGGGACAACATGAAGCATATTAATATTCATACCACAGGGACCCAGAAGACGAGCGAGGGAAAGGGGCAGAAAACTTATTTGGAGAAACAGTAGTTCTGAAAACTTCCTTAGTTTGAGGAAGGAAACAGACATTTGCATCCAGGAATCACAGAGAGCCCCAAACAAGATGAACCCAAAGAGATCTACACCAAAATACATTAGAGTCAAAATGTAAAACAAAACAAAAACAAAAACAAAACTAAAGATAATTCTGAAAGCATGAAGAGAAAGTAGTTAGTTACATATAAGGGAACCCCATGATGGGCCATCAGCCAGTTTTTCAGCTCAACTGCAGGCCAGAGGGAGTGGCATGATATAGTAAACGTGCCGAAAGGAAAAAACTTAAAGTCGAGAATACTCTACCCAGCAGGTTATCATTTCAGAATTGAAGAGAAGATAAAGAGTTTCCCAGACAAGCAAAGGCTAAAGCAGTTCATCACTACTAACCCAGCTTTACAAGAAATATTAGAAGGGACTTCTTTAAGTGGAAACAGAAAGGCCATAAATAGAAAAAAGAGAATATGTGAAAGGAAACAATCTCATTGGTGAAACAAATATATAGCAAAGATAGTGGATCAGTCACTTAAAAAGCTAGTATGAAGTTCAAACAATGACAAAATTGGCATAATCCCCATTATCACAATAAGGGATACACAAAAAGATGTAAAATATACTGCCCCAAATAAAAACATATACATACCTATCAATAATTACTTTAAATGTAAGTGGACTAGCATCCAACTCTTGGTTTCAGTTCAGGTCATGATCTCAGGGTCGTGAGATCGAGCCCTGCGTCAGGTTCCATGCTCAGCCTAAGAGTCTCTCTCTGCCTTTTCCTCACTCATGCACATATACTGTCTCTCTTAAAAAAAAATAAAAATAAAAAAATTAAAAAGTGGACTAAAAGCCTTTTTAAAAAAAGTTTATTTATTTTTAAAGTAACTTCTACACCCAGTGTGGGGCTTGAACTCATGACTCTGAGATCAAGAGATCAAGATCTCATATTCTTCCAACTGAGCCAGCCAGGCACCCTATAGTTTATTTATTGTAAGTGGACTAATTGCTTTAATCGAAAGACACAGGGTGGCTGAATGGATAAAAAACAAGTCCCATCTGTATGCTCCCTACCAGAGACTCGTCTGAGATCTAAAGACACACAGGCCGGAAGTAAGGGGATGGAAAAAGATATTTCATGTAATCAGAAGCAAAAGTAAAGCTGGGATAGTAATACGTGTATCAGACAAAATAGACTTTAAAACAAAGGCTATAGCAAGAGACAAGGGAATTACATAATAAAAGGACTAATCCAACCAGAGTGTGTGACACATGTCAATATAGCATATGAAGCAATATTAGCAGACACAAAGGGAGAGAGTGACAGTAGTACAGTAATAGTAGACACCTCAACAGCCCACTTACATCAATGGAAGATAATATGACAAAATTCATAAGGAAACAGTGGCCTTAACCCAGACGGACTGAGTAGCTATGTACAGAGCCTTGTGTTCAAAGACTTCTTAAGTGCACACGAACCATTTCCCAGGTTCTGACATGTTAGGTCAGAAAACGAGTCTCAGTAAATCTAAGAAGGTTGAAGACATCTCCAGCATCTTTTCCTACCACAACAGAACGAAACTAGAAATCGATTACAAGGAGAAAACTGGAAGAGACGCAAACATGTAGAGACTAAACAGCATTGCTGCTGAACCACCAATGGGTCGATGAAGGGATCAAAGAAGAAATTAAAAACAAACAAACAAAAATACCATGAGACCAGAGAAAATCGAAAACACAATGGTCCAAAATCTATGGAGTATGTAGCAAAGCGATTCCAAGAGGGAAGTTCATAGGTGAAGGAAGACTTTCAAGTTTACTAAGTGCATTGAGCCGATCTTGTGCTGGGAAAGCAGCTGTAGTTGTGACTCCATCGAGGGGCGGGTGGAGAATAAGAAATACTTGACGGGATGAGCACTGGGTGTTATTCTGTATGTTGGCAAATTGAACACCAATAAAAAATAAATTTATTATTAAAAAAAATAAGTATTTGGCTTTAATAGCCAAACCCTTGAATTAGTGGTTCTGACTATATTTCACCGACGATATATGTGAACTTGAGACGTGGCACTCAGTAAGGCAGAAACACAAGCTGAAACCAGAATTTCCCGAAACAGTACTTACTGTTATTACATTTGATGTATTCTGATTTTTTTTTCTATCCTATTCTAGTCTTTCCTATTTAAATGTGGAAAAAAAAAGTTGGCTATGGTCCATTAAAATGATTTCATAACCCATTAATTGGTTGTGAGTTGAAGTTCAAAAAAAATGCGCGTCTAAACAGAAGTTTTCGTGGGTGTGCGCGTTTGAAGGCAGGGCCATGAAGTAATGTTTTCCTATCAGTGGTGTTAATAAGTGTAGCCATAATAAAACATAAACCGTTTAGTTAATTAGAATATTTACCATAATAAATGCTGCTGGATTGATTTCTTTATGAATAGTGCATTTTGTCTGCTAGGATGAAGTAATTGAGTGTTTCCAATCTGCCCAGCTGACAATCCGTACAATACTTCTTGTTGGAGTTAAATGGACTGTTGAAATACCATTCTGTCTGTGTGTCTTGGCTGGTAATGAGCACTGTTTTGTCATCGTTAGGGTTACCAGAACAGCTGTTGACACCCGAAGAATGCCTGAGAACACCCGTTAAGTAGCAAGAAAACAAGGAATATTAGAGTTTAACCCTTGTCTGTTCCATGGGATGCCAGATGCTAGTGTACTTGATCAAACTATAGAAAGAAATGTTCTTTTTCTCTTTGGCATTCATTTTTTTTTTCTTGGCCATTTAGTAAACGTTACTTCCAGATTTCAAGCGTTTTACATTTTTCTCTTTAGGGTGCATCCTACACTCGAAAACCAGGCTGCGTTTAAAAAGGCAAAAACAAGACAAAACAACAACAACAACAAAAAAAAAAAACTCCAGAAACAAGTGGAACAACTTGTTTCGATATTAGAAAATGTTGAATTAGCCTAACTATTTTTATTTTGTAAAGTTACCCCTTGAAGGATGTATAATTTCAGCCACACCTGCCTTTCGTCGTGGTGTGGTATTTTCACACCAGCGTTTTGTGCTGTCTCTTTACCAACTCGTTGGGTTAGCATCTCCTTGAAGAACACACCCTTAAATGTCTCCTAGGCTGCATTGCTTCATTGAGAGCATAAACAATTACAGCATAAAATAGTACCTTTGGAAATGAAGTCATGCGTCTTTCTTAATTGCTGAACCCTTGTAATTCTGAAGGGGGTATGTTTTAAAAGTCTGTGCTCATTCACACACTTGCTAACACAAGCAAATGTGCCTGCGCATATAGGAAAAACATGAATCTAAGAGTTGCTTATTTTCTACTGATTATGCATGGAATGTGCAGAATCAGGAATGCCAAAGTAGGCGTCGTAATGATAGATTCGGAAAGGACCTGAGAACTAGTGAGTGCACGTTATTTTACAGTCAGGGAAACCACGTTCCAGAAGGGCTGAATTTCTTCTTTCCCTCCTTTCCTTCCACTGTCCTCTACAACTGCCAGAATGATCTTTCTGCGGCAGACGTGACCTGCTTAAGCTTCCTCTGGCAGCTCTGGAGGTCACATCCACGAGGCTTTTGGGGTTGGACTTTCTGCTCGTCTTGGTAGCTTCTCTCGCCACCTGCAAGTGGTGCTTTTAATGTTCAAGTTCCTGGAGAGGGTTCTCTCTTTGACCACTCTGGCTTTGTCTCAGTAGACCGTGCTTTCAGGTGTCATCGTCCCTGGGCCTGGAATGCACCTCCACCCCAACAGACAATCATCTAGTTCAGAGTCTTTCAGTTTTTTTTTTTTTCCTTTTCCCCATGAATCCAGCGAAGACTACATCTTACACCGTGAACCAGTATATGTGCAAAAATCCAAATGATTGTTGTGAAACAACACTGGTTCTTCTGTGTGATGTATTGACCTGATATTCACTCTTCATTATATTTTTTTAGATGCCGTATTCCCCTTGCTAAATAGAGCCCATCTCCCTCTTTGCGCTACCAGCTTGCTTTGGGAAGGTTAGAAGTGTTTGGGGAATGTTTTTATTTGCACCAATTAGTGCGCTGGCGTGAACAGGGTTGCCAAGTGCCCTATAGTGAGCAAGGTTGTCTTGAATAATGAAGAATTATCCTGCTCGACATGCCAGTTGCGTCTCTGCTGAGAAGCAGGGCCAACCTAATGAGTGAGAGCACAGATTGAAATAGCAGCCCTCTATAGAGTAATATCTGGCCTTTGCACCTTGGCACAACAGCCTTGCCTTTGGAAGCCTTTCTCCAGTTCCAAGTTTGGTTGATCATCTTCCCTTGCTGCGCCACACATACCACAATGTTTACTTGTCGTTTAGTGTTGCCTTTCTACTGTCTCAGAGTGCTCTTCGGGTAAACGCGGTCTCGTCTTCATATACCCGGGACCCAGCACACAGGCACAAACCTACTGCGCGCTTAGTAAAGAGAGAATGAAGAGGTTTGGCCCAATGTCCTGCTGTAAGTGGATAGCGGAGGTTGGAAAAACAAAGCGAATGAAAAAGCAACACAACGAAACCGCGTCTTTCCTGACTCCGAAGCCAGCTCTGTGCGTGACATTTTGGATGAAGCTGGCAAAGAGGACCTCTAGCCACAGAATTAGTTCTTTTTCCCGTGGGGGAAATGTAAGGGGGTGATATATTTGCCCTTATTTATCAGAGGCAGGTGTTGAGGTTTAAGCTACATCCAGCAAACTCACGTTTTAATAAACAGTTCTAAGAGCTGTGATGCATATGATCATACGACCGTCGTGGAAACCAAGATACAGAGCTTTTCCACCACACCAGAAAGTTCTCCTGTGCCCATTTTCTCCCACTCCATCCTCCCAGCCCTTGGCCACCAGCGACCCGCTTTCTGTCTCTACAAGTTCGCCCTTTCCCGTACGCCGTATAAGTGGAATGGAGCGCGTAGCCTTTTGAGGCAGGCTTTGATTTCACCGAAGGTATCTGAGATGCATCCGTGCTCCTGCTTGAATCAGTAGTCTCCTCGTTGCTGGTGTCATTCCGTTGTGTAGATCCACCAGAGTTTCTTTATCCATTCACCCGTTGAAGGCTCCTTGGGGTGTTTCCAGTTTTGACAGTCATATGTCATACCATCTGACGGCGTTGCTGAGTCGTATGGTCATAAGGACATGTTTAATTTTATAAGAAACTGCCAAACTGTTTTCCAAAGTGGTGGTACCATTTTGCACGCCCACCAGCAGCGTAGAAGAGTTCCCGCTGTTCCATATCCTTGTCACGACTCGGCATTTTCGACTTTCTTTCCTTTTTTTTCCTCCTATATTTTAGCCATTCTGATAATTGTGTGGTGTGTATCTTGTGATTTATTTTGCATCTCTCCACTGGCTAATGTTGAACATCTTTTTTTTTTTAATGTGCTTTTTGACGTTGGTATCATCATCTCTGACGAAGTGTCAGTTCAAATCTTTTTTTGCCCACTTAAAAATCACGTTTATTTTCTCATTGAGTTTTGAGAGTTCTTTCTGTATTGTAAATTCTTTTTTCTCGAGTGTTTTGCAAATCTTTTCCTTCAGTCTGTTTCATGTCTTTTTCATTTTCTTAGCAATGGCAGTATAGTCATTAATAGAAAAATTCTAAAAGAGCCTGAAGTGGAAGTTGTGATCCACTGGAATAGATGATCATAAAATGAATTAAACATTCTTCTATCTCCTATAGCACAACGTTTGCATTTTTTTTTAAGATTTGAGGTTGGCATTTTCTCTAGACTTTCTATATTATTAGGAAGATTATATGCCGGGTTATTCAGGTACTTTAAATAGATAAGGACTTTACAAGGTGATAGCTTTTCTCTGCAGTAATTAAAATTTATTTTTCAGTGTCATAGTTTAACCACTATGGTGGATTGTAGCAGATACCTTCTTAAGGACTGCAGTCCTGCAGGGAAGCAAGTTTTGGATTCTTTCTGCTGGAAAAGCACTGTGTCTTTGTATTCGCAACACCAAGGAAGGCTCCAGATCACATGGAGCCAATTTCTCTTCCTGCCTAAAACTGTAGTAGAAATGTTGCACATGGCACGAGAGGGGTGTCTATTGTGATATCTACTTGGACTCTAGTAGTGCTAAAACATGTAAGGTCAGGAAAATATCTCTGGAGCAAAATCTGAGTGAAATGGCATAGAAACTGTTTTGGCCTCATTTCTACAGTGTAAACAGCAGCATCTTCACATATCCATAGCTGCTCGGATTGCTTTCATGGTGCAATAATGCATATTTTCAAGATGCACACAATCAAGAAAAAGAAAATAACTGCAAACACATCTTTTGATACAAAAACCTCACCAGCCTAGCACATTGCCTTGTACATATGTGGCTAATGTTAAATGGGCGACATGTATCTCCTTTTACAGGAAAATTTCTAATTAACCTTTTTTTTTTTTCCTTTTGGCATGCTGGCTTTCATTAGCAAAGACTTTCTCATCCCATGTGTATGACGTGCCAAAAACAGCATCAAGATATGTCAAGTAATAATGTTTGTGCTTTTATTAAAATGTAAAGCTTCAGAAAAGTTTTTATTTCATTTTGCACATGAAGAGTCAATCTTAGGTGCCAGTAGGTAAACGTGTCCAGAACTATACGATATTTGTAAAAATATGCACCAAACATAGAAAAAAACCTGTGATGATACCGATGAAATATGGCAGCAGTTAGGTCTGGGGAGTTGAGTAGATACTGTGGATGTCCTTCTCTGTATTTCAGTTTGGAAAAAAAAAAAACTAATACACGTAGATCACTTTTGTTATAAAGAGAAAGGGCGAGCGAGAACAGGAGATTGCTTGCCTAAGGATATGGAATCGTGTCAGAAAAGGAATGAACCTTCATAGGCTTTGAGTAGAACCTTGGTGTTCTATGTGTGTCGGCACCACTGGTGGACACCGGAGAGACCTTCCCTTCAAATTTGTTCCACCAGAAGCATTTTTCACATTTAGTTTTTTTTTTTGTTTCTGTCCATACTGGAGACATCTGTGAACCAAAGATGGACCTGAAACGTTTGCTTACTTCCAAAAGACCCTAGAGAAGTCCTTGGGATGGTATTCGCTGTCAATATATGTTTGTCGAGTTTAAAGACCAACCATCTCCTAGAGAACACGTAGGGGAGCCCCGTGTTCTCTGGCACCTGTGTGTCGTTTAGTGACTTTAAACTGCCGGGTAGCGTTTGAGATATGATCAACAGTGTGGTAGTAGCAGTACGGTTTTATCTAGTACAAATAGGAGGGCTTATTCAAATGTAGATAACACTGGGTCAATCACAGTCTATTGAAAATTAAATAATCCTATGGCAGGAGGCCCAGGCCCAGGCCCGGCGAGCATGCAATGGCGGAGTCCCTGGTGGTACACGCTTGGCCGTCAGCAAACAGGTTAGGCTGGCTTCTGGAGCATTTTACGGGGATTTTAAAAAGGTGCCTTGTTGAAACATGATGTTCCTCTTTACTCTGTAGGTACTTTAGAAGTAGTGAATTTTATGAGGGGAAAAAAGATGAGAGTTTAACCACTAGGGAGATGTAGCAGTTTCAATTAAACAATTGTACCCTTTAAATTTTAACGTTGAAGCCAGTGACTGCTGGCATCGGAGCATTCAGCTTTATTTGTCTAGTGAGGCCATGTGCTTTTGGGTTTCTGATCTCTGTGGTAAGAGCTTGGGAGTGTTGCATGGTGTCGGTGTAACATGCAGACAGATGTCCTGTTCCGGTTGGTGTACTTGGAGAGAGCGACGTATGAAGAAGTCTGTTACGGATCAAGTACGTGTAGAAACATAGAGTCAAGCTCCCCATTAGAGGTTCTGGGTTCTCTTCCCTGGTTATCACTAAACCGCGTGAAGTCATCTTTGGCTTTTTTTTTTTAATTTTTATTTATTTATGATAGTCACACACAGAGAGAGAGAGGCAGAGACACAGGCAGAGGGAGAAGCAGGCTCCATGCACCGGGAGCCCAACGTGGGACTCGATCCCGGGTCTCCAGGATCGCGCCCTGGGCCAAAGGCAGGCGATAAACCTCTGCGCCACCCAGGGATCCCATCTTCGGCTTTTTGAACATGGCTCCTCTTCCCTTGTCCTTCCAAAAATTTCCTGTAAGAATATAATTTCCTTTCCTGCTCCCCCCATCCCTCCCCTTTCTTTTGGGTGCTTGACTCTGTCAACACCTGGGCCTCAACTCTTTTCTTTTAAAATGAAGTATTTGACTTCAAAGGGCTCTTCTGGCTCAAAAATCCTGGACTCCTGGAGTTCTGGAGTGTAGAGTCTAGTTCTGTAGTTGGAATGATTCCCGGTTCTAGGTCCACCAGGTGGTGTGATGCTTGGCCTGCCAGCCTCCGCTGCTCCCGACTCAGCCAGCCTCCAGGAGCAGCAAACATACGGATGATAGTAGCTGGTACCTCATCACTTACCTCGTTTCTTGCGTGTAGCTTGACATTTTCTGATCTTGAGCGGTCTACAAGGTTTTAGTTATTCCGGTCTCTCTCTCTCTCTCTCTCTCTCTCTCTCTCTCTCTCTTTTCCCAAACGAAGAAGCTAGGGCTTAGGAAAGATGAACAGCTTGCCCAAGGTCACACAGCTAGTGAACTCGTACGTAGGTAGATCTTGGTCTGTGTGGTGCGTGGCCTGTGCACTTCCAGCTCCATCAGGCTCCAGACAAGGCCATCCGCTCTCTCGGAAGTGCCCTCGGAGGCGTTTGTGAGCTGGTGGTGCTCTGACCTTGCTTGGTTTTTTTTCTAGGTGATATTTTTGTTCTTCACGGGGCCCCAAGACTGCACGTCAGTGGGTTTGATTTTCAGAGGTTACTGCTAAGATTGCGTTGCTCCTGTGAATGTCAAACCACCGGTCTCGAGGCTTATCTTTTAGCCGAACATTTTCTGTACAAAATATTTTTGACTTATGTGTCTTAAAAATTCATATGGGGCAGCCCCAGTGGCTCAGCGGTTTAGTGCCGCCTTTGGCCTGGGGTGTGATCCTGGAGACCCGGGATCGAATCCCGCATCGGGCTCCCTGCGTGGAGCCTGCTTCTCCCTCTGCCTGTGTCTCTGCCTCTCTCTCTGTCTTTCATGAATAAATAAATAAAATCTTAAAAATAAAAAAAATAATAATAAAAATTCATACGACTTGTGAGGCTGAGATGTTTGTAATGATGGCATAGGGCTTCCATCTGCAAATGGTGACGGTTAACTTATCATCCCAAGCATCCTTTCCAACCATAAGCTCTATTGTCGGTGTCGGTGATGTCAGGTCTGGAATCTTCTCTAAGGCTTCTCTGTAGGTTGTTTATCACCATTAGCCCTCATTATTTTAAATGAGCACCCACCCACCTTATAATCTGTAACCACATGTTTTCAGAGCTTCTCTGGAGATAACATCTTGTAGGCTCCCCCTTCTTCTTCTTCTTCTTGTTTTCTTCTTCCTTATTCCCAGATGTTTTGTTTAATGCCCAGAAAACATGAGGGGAAACACCTATAAGGATAGAACCTCTCTAGGTGTGTGAAATTCAGAACATTTTGGAAATAAGTGTTAACCCCCGAATTCGAAGCTTTGAAACAAAACCTCCCCACATGTTTAAAACATATTAGTGTGTAAATATGGAACCCTACTAATTGCATTTATAGCTCCCAGCAAAACTACCTGTCATGTCTTGTTACTCTGAGGGGTAAAAATGAGAGAATTATATAGGTGTATATGTTTTAAAAAATTGGAACGCAGAGAATAGTGTGGTGTAATTTCTAATTATGTGCCTTTTTATGGTGACGCGAGTAATCAGTTTTTCTGTTACTGCGCTATTCACCTGAATTCAGGTGTGCCAAACTTCGGGAAACTCTATGGGGTGCCGCCTTCTGTCAAGTAATAAATTGTGGTTGTCCTCCTTTCTCCATTTATTGGAATGGCTAAAGAGCCTCAAAGTTGTGTGATATTTTACAGAGTCACTGCTTACTCAGATTATTATTTTGCCTTACAGTGTGACTAAACGTTTTGTTGTATTCTTAAGAATGATTTTATTGGTTAAGGGTAAATGGGTTTCCAGCGGGAATGACTCAGTGGTTTTATGATGGCGAACTAATAAGTCTTTAAATTTCGTGTCATGGTAAATTTTTCCGAAACGTACCTTTTCCAACAAAAATGAACCTCCTATATTTTCATCAGGGAGGATGGTCCCCTCCGTGAAAACCATAGGAAAATGCGAATCATAGAAGTATACAGTTTGAGGCTGGGAAGCCCCTCAACCAATCAGCTCAGTGCTCTCATTTTACAGATGAGTAAACTGAGGCCCAGGACTACACAGTGGCTAGGTGGCTGGTACCAGGAGCTGAGCCTGCTTCCTCAGACTCCCATTTTGGTACTGTTTCATCAGTATCTTGCTTGAGTGCTTATGAAAAACATAGGGTTTTCCTTCCCCTGCCCAAGGAGATCGATCCCTGATTAAAGTACCATGCAGGGCCTGTGTTCAAAAATAGTTTTTTGAGATGTATAGTAATTTTGTTTTTCTTATAAGTTATCTTTAACAGAATTTGAGCTGTGTTCAATGGTAAGATTTTAGAATGCATGGGAATCTCTGTGGACATTGGATTCACCTCTCGAACAGTTTCATGCTCAAAGACATTTATATGAATTTGGTCCCTCGATTTCTAAAGCTATTTATAATTCGTTTTTTTTTTTTTGAATGAGCAAAAGTGCTCTCCCCGAGATTCGCGGACGATCATACCAAGATCTTGGGGGCAGCATCCCTCTGCTTTTATCCTTGGTAGGACCGTGGGTTTGCTTTGTATCTTGACTACCACTGGAGAGAAGTAACTGGATCCGCACGATACTTGGGAAGACTCAGTGGACAGTCAAAATCAGGGACTCTGGAGTTCACGTTACCTGTGACACCATCCGTTGGGTGCCCTGGGGAGGTCCCGTACCCCAGGAAGCCCCAGTTTTCCCATTTGAAAAGGGAGATCCCATGTGGGGTCGTCACCACGGTTTCAGTGTTCTTTGCCCCTAGCTGCCACTGCTAGGGCTGGTTTTGTGCCTGCTGTCGCTGTCATTCCCCAGCCAGGCAGGTTTCCAGTCGTGCCTTGGGAAGGGCTCCGAAAGAGGGGAGCAGATTCCATTTCCGAGGTTTAGTGAGTGGGAGAGATGGGGAGAAGCAGTTCACCTACCTTGGTACTGCAGGTGTCCGCTCTTTAAAAAAAAAAAAAAAAATTCCAGGTGACCAAATTAATCAACATCACAGTGGTTTGTGTGTGGCTGTTAGCTGATTTTCGGTGCTTTATTGTTAGCTGATTTCTCTTCTACCTTCCTACGTCCATGTGTCTAACCTAGTGATGAGGCCATCCCCGTGGTGACTTTTCTTGGTGGTTTTGAGAGAGGAGAGACCCGCCGGCCCAGCCGCAGACGAGGGCCAGAGGCACCCGCGGGGAGGCGGTGGCCCAGGTGGCCCAGGGCTCCCGGGCCTTCCCTGCTGAGGCCGCCTTGATCAGCCTTTTCCCGGGGTCCACCTACCACGGCGTGTGGGAAGAGAAAACCGGTTGAGAAGGCAGTTGCCAGGGAAGAAGGAAATGGTTAACGAAGTATTTTTTAAGCTGTTTGAACTAGTTAATTGTCAAGTCCTATCATCCAGCGAGTTCTCTCCTTTCTGCTGCTTCTCGAGGGAAAAACTGGAACTGGACAGCATACCTGTCGTGTACGCACATGTCTCTAGGCTGCATCTGTGTGTAGGCCAAAAATGAAATCCCCTTACAGCTATTACCTGGAGGACTTTTATAGGTTTTGCAGAAAATATGACTGGAATACAGCTAGGACCTGTTTTATTGTCCCTGACAGCGCCTTAAGAAGCCACCCTTGCCTGCAAATCTTTGATCATACCCCGGGGTGTGCATTTGTTTACTTCTATCAGGTACAGCACTTTGAATCCCAGAGCACTGTGAAGCCAAACTGGCCCACTCGTTGGAGGCAGTTTGAGGCATTTTTCTTTCTTTCTTTCTTTTTTCTCCAAGAAAACTTAAGGTGGGAAAGGAAAACCCAGTATCTGGGTACATTTCTATGTTCATTACTAAATTGTGGAACATCATCTATAAGTAAAGGTTTAACTTTGCATTGGGAAGTCACGTTTTGACTATCCCTGTGTCTGACTTGTGTGCTCATGTTTCTCATTTCTTTACGGAATGTCAGCACCTAATTATTTTTCTGTTGAATTAAGTTCCTTAAGTCTAATATCACTGAGTCAAAAATCTTCTTAACTTTGTGTTTTCCAGGGATATCAGTATGAACAACATTACTCAATTACCAGAAGATGCATTTAAGAACTTCCCTTTTCTAGAGGAGCTGTAAGTAATGTTTTGAAAAATGTATTTTATTTATGTGTTTGTTTCTCTCAATCTCTTTGGAAGCTCTTACAAGAGAGAGTCTAATGTTTCTTCGGGGGCATTCAGATAGCTTACTCTCAATGAGCTTTGTGCAGAGGAAATCATGTTTTTCTTCTTTTCTTTTTTTTTGGGGGGGGGGAAGAAACTTGATTTTTTTTTTCAAGCGGTGTAATTGCTGAAGTTATTTTTGAAAGCCAGAACTAAAAATATTACTTTCATAGGAATTTTTTGCTACAATTATTATAACCACGAATGCTACAGTGACACAAGTTAATTACAGTGTTATCCTGAGATAACAAGCTGGGGTAATTACCATTGTTGCCAAAGGAGTTGCTGTGTGGGTAACACAACCATAAAAAAAATAATACGTGGAATTTTCGGGTCATGATGCAGGAGATGGTATTGTTGCAAGTGAGCAGAAAACTGAGAGTGTAAGTCCCCTTGGACATTTGCACATGACTTTTGAAGATGGGGAGAAGGCATGGAAAATCATCTCAGTCTCTTAGGACACCTTTAAGAATGTTTCTGGACTTGTCAGGTGCAGCTCACACTTCCAGTTGAACAATTTACAATGTGGAAAAATTCTTCCCATCTGTTTTAACCTCCATTTCATTTTGCTTTCCACACTTTTTTTTTTGAAGTTTGTGATCAAAATAGTCACAATTACATTTTAAAGTAATTGGAAATGATGCATTATTTTTTAATTTCAATTTTTTTGTTTTATTAATTTTATTTATTGGAGATTATGCATTATAGTAAGATTCCAGGTGAAAAAAAAATAAAATCAGATTTAAATCAAGTTAAATACAGGTTTTTTTTAGTGGCCAGGCTAATGGATTATATGATATGTGTAGGTAAGAAGGTAACAGTTTGATACTAAGAACATCAAAGACATACAGCCCTGAAGGAATCTAAATTCATCTCACAGATTGTATCCTACAGCCCAGCTGTTGAATAGTAGATCCACGTCCGTGAATGCTTCCTACCAAGCTCAGCCTCTCCCCCAACATGGGGAACAGGAATCAGATATAAGCCACACAGGTTAGATGTGCTCCATTGCTTCTGACAAGAGCATTGAAATAGCAGTTAAGGATTTAATAAAGTTTAGGTGAAATTTTTCTTCCCACACTACTTAGCTGAACACCATGTTCCCACAGCAAAAACTGAACAGAGATTATTTGCCACTTCTAAGCTTGTGAACTGGGTCAAGTTACTTAACCTCCCTCTGCTCAGTTTCTTTGTCTATAAAGTACAGATAGCAACAGTCCCCCTCATAGTATTCTGGTGAAGACAGAATGAATTAATAGATGTTAAATGCTTGGGACAGTGCATGAAACAGAGCAAGTGTTATGTAAATAGCCAGTATTTATTTTACTATTTTAAAAGGGCGCAAGAAAAGAAAGAAAAGCAGTGGAATATATAATACTAAATGTTATCTTTGGGTAAAAAAATTAAGTGTATATTTTATTTTTGCCTCCCTTTTTTCTTATAGTGAACGTTAGTTATTTTGTAGTAAATGGTTACTCATTTTCTTATTGAGATGCAATTGACTAACTTCAGGTGTTCAACATAATGATTTGTGTATATTATGAAATTATCACCACCATCAGTCTAGTTTATGTCCATCACCATTAGTTACACCTTTATTCTTGTGATGAGAACTTTCAAGATTTACTTTCTTAACCACTTTCAAATATGTAATACAGTATTATTAACTGTAGACAGTGTGCTGTACCTTACATCCCCATGACTTATTTATTTTGTATTTGGAAGTTGGCTCCTTTTGACCCTCCTCATCCATTTTGCCCACCACACTTCCAAATTATTCATTTTTAATTAAAATTTTAAATTAAGAAGGAGTGAACTATGTGTTTGAAGCCCCCACCTCCTCACTCCCACCAGTTGAGCTGTTCAAGATGCTTTACCTATTTATTTTTTCCTTATTATTTATATCTTTATAAGTATTTACTATATAAATATATTTATTTATTTATTTATTTATTTATTTATTTATTTATTTATTTATTTATTTATTTATAGAGTTTTAGACTTCAGGATTAGTCTCCCTTTGCAGAATTATGCAACGAAAGGACATTTACAAGTGGCTGTTCATCTGTTGTGTAACCACTGTGGGATGTGTGATGCACCAGATAGGAGACGGAGAGGCTCTCCTTGCTCTTGGTGCAGCGATTGGGTGCAGACCACCTTCATTGATGCCGTGGAGCACCAACTCCATTCTGAGGGATTTTGCAGTGAGGGCCTGGATATCGAGTGAAACATGCTTAGTCTCCACTTTGTGAAGTTCACATCTTGGATTTCTTAAAATCTCAAATGTCAAGCTCATGAATTCTGTTAATTGAGACTTTTCATTGGAACCAAATTGCATTTGACTGCGAGTTCTTTGTAGGTAGGTCACATCCTTTCTATATTCTGCTTTGGCAGTGACGGAGCCCATCAAATCTAGCCAGTACATCTTATCCAAATATTGGATGGGATTTCAAAAATGATTTAAGTTAGGAGAGCTAATGCGTGTTTTTGAAGAATACTTCAGAATAGTCTTTAATACTCTGGGAATACTTCAGGCATTTAAAGGAATTTTTTTTTCCATGTTAATAAAAGCATGGTAAAGAGCCCATTTTTTTCCTTTATAAAACATTGTAGTTGATTTTGACATTGCAAAATGATGCTGCCATGACTATTGTAATATTTCATAAACAGTGTAACCATTTATCCAGAAGTCATCTGGAAGTCATTTAAGAGTGATTGTGAAGCTGAAGTGCCCTGAGTCGAAATGAATGATTTGCTGACGTTTTTAGTTTTTTTTGGGTTTTTTTCCCCCCATTATAATTAATGAGGCGCATTTTACAAGATGTGACTGGGTTGGCCGCATTTTATATGTTGATCCAGAATGCTTGGACTAGTAGGTGGCATCATTTCCCAATAATACATGAGAAGTGTTTATAGATACTTAAACATCTACTTATTCTTTCAACCAACACTGTATCCTGCTCTGTGCCAGGTTCTGTAGTAGGTACCAGGGGTACAGAGACAATTAAGTTTGGTCTCTGTCCTTGGAGGTGACAGTAGGTCTGTGGCCATGCTGCCTAATGCCATAGCCATTAGCCATAAGTAGCTATTTAGTTTTAGATTTAAAATTATTAAAATTAAATAAAAAGTCCAGTTCCTTAGCTAAGCTAGCCATCTTTCGAGTACTCAGTAGCCCCCCGGGGGTAGGGGCTATTGTATTTGACAGTATAGACAATAGAGCATTCAGAGCACTGCAGAAAGTTCAGTTGTACAACATTGGCCTAGAGGAAGATATGGAAGTAACACTTGATATAGCGTGATGAAGACAGAGAAGTGTGTGTAAGGTCAGCGAAAGCCTTAGGTAATATGTTTACTCGAGTTTGTAGGATTTGGGAAAGGCTTCCTCGAATAGCTTCAGCAGAGTCTTGAAAGACGCCTGGGAATTCTCAGATGGGTATAAGGATGGATGCCCCAGGAAGAACCGTGTAACGTGTGCAAAGACATAGACGTAGACATTTCAGAAGTGTTAAAACATCCGTAGTAACAGTTACTCTTAATGAAATGGACAGAAGTGTGATATATTGAAAGATAGAGAAGTATCAGGATATGTGGCCAGATCATAAAGGGACTTTTTAAGCCAAACAGTTTAGACTTAATCCTGAAGGGATGAAATTGGATATGGGGGAGAGCAGTAGGGAAAAGACTAGATGCCATTCACGGATCCCCCCACCCCTTTCTGGGAATACAAAAATATTCTAATCCAACATCAGAAACTTTGGAACAGTCTCTTGATTTTTGCCTCCTGGTTTCCTACTCTAGCATGGAACTCTTCACAGGAGTGTTTTAAATGGAAAAGGGAATAATTTATGTAAAAGTGCTTTGTGGCCTTATAAAGTGCTATATCCACAGGAGGAAGGGCGAGTTCAGTAATCTTCATAAGCATCGCAGTCTTTGTTTTTCTTGAAGTATTTCAGGGGGAGGTTATTTTGCTTGGGGATGGACATTGGAATGGGTCAGTATAGGTTTCTGTTAGCAACGTCGAAGGAAAAAGCCAGAATTCTTAGAAAATATTCACTTAGCATTCACAGAATCTAGTCTGATGTGATTATGAGCACAACTATTTTCAGCTTTCCTTCAGACCTGCAGGGCACTGGTAGGCATTTGGGGAATGGCTGAAATGTGGAGTCGTGAACATGATTTAATTAGAAACAACAGAGGGGGGAATAGCCAAACGCTTTTCCATAGGCTGCCACCAAAAAGTCCATGGATGTTACTTTGAGTTTAGATGTTGAAAAAGCAGTTAGAAACCGTTGCCAGCTTTGGCGCTTGTACAGTGTATTGTTTAATACATTCTAGAAGATGAGGATAATCCCATTTGTTTCAAGAAGTGCTTTGACTTTGGAAGGCTCACAATGCTAAAGTAAGACTTAGGTCTCCGAGTACTGTTCAAGCTCACTCATCATCTTTCTCATCGGTAGGACAGTTAATTCTAAATTAGGGCATTACCGTGCAAGAAGAGGGCCAGTGAGTAATTTGAACAGGGAGATTTCAAATCCGGTACAAGCAGTGGGTCAAAACCCCATAGTTTCAAATACTTTAATCTGGCCTATTTACATATCGAACGTGCTTTTATATAGGTATGTGTGTGTAAATATGTGCATACGCGCGCGCACACACATAACATTTCAGACTTATGAACTGTTGCAAGCATAAAGAATGTTCACACGTACCATTTAGTCAGAGTCCCCAAATTCCCCAAATGTTAACATTCTCTTTTCCATATACACGCACACAATAGGAGAGCTAAAGTACATATGTACGTTTTTTACCCCTAAACCATTTGAGAGTAAGTTGCGGTCATAATTCCCCTTTACCACTGCATACTGCATTGTTACTCCAAACACAAAGATATTCATTTAAAGGACTGCAGTACAGTTGCCAAACTCAGAAAAATAGCGTTGATGTCTATTATTATCTGATCTGTAATTCTCATTCAAGTTTAACAGCTGTTCCATAGATAATTCTCTATAGCAGAAGAAAAATAAAATTCTGGTCCATTATACGATCAAGAGCCACAAGTTGTATCTGATTGTTGTGTCTTGATAATTTAAGTTTCAAAAGTCATTTTCCCCCCAGAAAATGTGAGTTTCTCAGTGGCTCTGGTGGTATTTGATAGTTAAAAAATACTCTGCTCTTGGTAGCATTCTCTTGCTCCACCTTATAGTGCTCTGTTGGGATGGTTTGGTAGGAAAGATTACTGCTCTTACTGTTGGGAAGGACGCAGTGAGCTCACAGAGGGACACTGCTTGTCTGGTTCATGTAAATTCCGAGTGTCACTTGGAAAACTCTCAGATTAGGGAGTAAGGGTGTAAAAAGAAAAATAAGAAGAGAACTTGCACTAATTGGGCCAGCTTTGTATTGGATAGGCCCCTTCCCCCAGAACGGATGTTGTTTTGTTTTAATTCATAAACTGCTGAGCTGTATTCAGTCCCATTTTGCTGATGAGGAAGCTGAGGCTTTCCTCCGAGAGGTTAAGTAACTTGCCGAGGTTACATAGCACGTTAGTCATGGACCTGGCTGTCCTCCCAGGCTATGCCTCTGTGGATGTGGAGAGCATGGGGAAAGACTTGTAAGGCAATTTGTTAATTCAACAAACTTTTGTTAGGTAGAGCAGGGTGTTCAGTGTTAAATTAAATGGGATCCTTGCCTTCGAGGGAGATGAGTGGTGTATTAGAGTTTGGGGAGTTCAGAGAAGAAACAAAGTCCCGCTTATTAAAAAAGATTAGGGAAGACTTCATCCAAGAGTTGGTATTTCTGGGGAGTCTTGAGGGATGGTAGGAATTAATTCCTAAGGAGATGTGGAAGAGGGAGTGTGAGCAAAGATATAAAGACTGGTGTTAGGAATGGCGATTGGCTTGCTTGTAGGGCTGAGTTCCTGAAAGGAAGTTATGGGAAAGAAACCTAGAAAGGAGTTTGGGGCCAGACTGAAGCTCCAATCCTGTGCCTCTTTCCTGGCAGACTAATGAGGAGATTCAACTTTTGCATGACTGTTGAAGCTTTTTGAGCTAAGAAATGACTTGACCAGATACGACCTTCAGTAAAGGTGATCTCACCACACCCAGTAGGATGTTTGTGGTTGAGACAGTGCAGAGAGACAAATGGAGATGCTGATGGCAATGGTCCCGATGAGAATGAGGGGAATCTGAATTAGGGCACCTAGGGAACCTCTGCAAAAGATGCATGGAAATAGAATCAAGAGGACATCTCATCTGGAATGATGGGGTGACATCTGTAACACGTTCACGTAGGATTCCCAGGAGTCTGGTGTGCTTTGATAAAAGGTACAGACATTCAGACGTTATAGAAAGGGCAATTGTCTTGGAAGAGAAGCTATTATCCTTGAATATACGTATGGAATTTAGGTGGGATATGAGCAGGGGGTCTCTGGAGATATAGGCATGGAGTCTAGAATAGAGATTCATGGGTATAGATTATAGAATTAGAGTACTATGGGTATATATTTGAGAGTCTTTTATTTTAAGGTGATTACTGGAAACATGAGATTGAAAGAGCTTGCCAAGAGAGCGAGGGTAAAAGAAAAGGGAAGGAAGCCAAAGACAACTCCTTGGGAAACACTTGAATCCGGGTGTGGGAAGAAGACCAAGTGCCAGAGGAGCAGGAGAACTAGGGCAGAACTGTGCCCCAGGAGCTGTGGGAGGAGAGATTTTTCACAAGAAAAGAAGGATCAACATTGACAGGCTGGAGAAAGGTGCCTGTGGCCAGATATTGAGAAAAGGCCTTGAATTTAAGTTTCTTAAAGAATCATTTCAGTGGGGTTGTGAGATTGACTTTGGGGTCAGGAAGTGCATGAAGAGGCAGACATTTGGGGCCTGCTGTAGGTGGTTTTTGGTTTTGGGAGAATAGCTAAAGCTTGGGATATGTACTGTATTTGACAGGAGTCCCCAGGGGTTAAGAGACAGAAACCCAGCTGAGGCATAATAGAGGATTCATTGTTTCATGTAGAACTAGAAATTCCAGAGGTGGAGTTGGCTACAGATGGTACTGGATCTCAAGGTTTAAAAGTCATGAGAGTCTTCTCATGCTCTCCATGTCTTAACTTTGTCTCTAATTTTGTGTTTTGGCTTCATTCTTTCCTGTTGCAAATAGCCTGTCTCCATATGGAGGGAAACCCAGGTGTAGGAAGAAGACCAAGTGGCAGCCCTAAGCACGTCTTTGCATCTTGAGATCCAAAATGAGTTTTCTAAAGTCTTCCTTGTGCTTTCAGCAGAAAACTCGTAGGAGGACTCTGGTTAGCCAGACCTACCTCATGTGCTTGTCCTTGAACCAGTTACTCTGTTTGGGATGGCAGGGTCCAGTGTGGCTTATGAATTGCTCCCACCCACTGGGACTACTTGAGGTGGACAGTCCTCCCGGAGGAAGCAGAAGGGAGAAGAAAGACTGGCAGAAAGAAAACATAGTTATCTCAGCCGATTAGAATCTAGTAACTAGACGCATTGTAGGAAATGTTTGTTTAATTGGGTCAATCCGAAATGAACAAAGGATCAGTGAAGAATATAGAAAGGTCTCAGTTAAAGCCTAGGTAATATTCATTTATAGTGGAACCAATGGGTTCTGTAGCTTTGTCCTCCAGTGCTTTGCAGTTCAGCAGTAGAGGTGATGAAATGTGGGGTGTACTCAGATTTTGGATTTGATAAGTCAGGACTTCATAGGGGACTAGGGGAAATCAACCAGGAGAATCAAGCAGTTCATTGTTAAAAGGTTTGACATGGGATTCCGAACGTGTAGAGACACAACTAGAAACCAGTTTGTTGGTTTACTTATGTATTTTTAAAGTTTTTAAAAAATTTAAAAAAGATTTTATGTATTTATTCATGAGAGACACACAGAGAGAGAGGTAGAGACACAGGCAGAGGGAGAAGCAGGCTCCATGCAGGGAGCCCGATGTGGGACTCGATCCCGGGACTCCAGGATCATGCCTTGGGCTGAGGGCAGGAACTAAACCGCTGAGCCACCCAGGTGTCCCTACTTACGTATTTTAATCAAGGCTAATTTTTTGTCCTTTGATTAAAAATAGTAATGACTTGAAGTAAGTAAACATGTATTTGATTTTCTGCTGGCATAATTTAATTTCCCAGTGAGGAAACAGGCTAAGTCATTTCTTCCATGTATTGTCCATTCTTAATCAATCCATGCTTGTTTAACACAGTATTATATGCTTTAGTAGAACCTTTAATTCAGAATTTGTGTATTATTTTCTTCTAATAGGTATTTTCACTTCCTCTTAGTTTGGATTATGTTTATATCATAGATAATGTTGGAGGTGCTAAAAAGTCTGTATTATAGGCACACCGAACTTTTTAAGAAAATGATCATAAAATTAACAGATACTCAATTTTTAAAATCTGGATCCTTATAAAAATAAGGTAGAAAGAGAAGAGAGGAAAAAGTAAGTACCCATTATCTCCAACATAAATGGCTTACACACCTAAGGTGCACGTGCGTGCACGCACACACACACGTATCTATGGAACTATTTTGGTGCATTGCAAAGTCATCAGGGATGGAGGTTCTGATGCTCTGCATTTCTCATTCATTCTATAGCTACCATCTCAAGATCACAAAATAACTGTCTACATAAGCTGTAGCCATCCTGACCCGGTTCTCAACAATAGGAAAGATGAAGGAGGAAAGAAAGGGGGGAATATTTCCCAGTAGTCAGCTTCAAGAAGCCATCTTAAGCCTCCCTTATAAACTTCTGCTCACATCTCATTGGCTAGGACTTAGTTACGTGGGCAGACTAACTGTGGGATGCGGGGAAGTATGGCTTTTGAACTGGGCATATTGCTGTCTAGACCAAAATCTCAAGGTTCTATTACTAGGTAAGAAGGGAAGAATGGTCATCGGTTGGGCAGTTGGTTAAAGTACATTTGGCTGCAAGAAACAAATTAAATTCGGAGTAGCTTCAACAGTAAGGAAATGCACTATCTTGCATAACGAGAAGACCTCCCCTAGAGCTGGTTAATGGAGTTAGGTCACATCCTCAGGAACCCAGTTTCTTTGCCTTCCTACTCTGCTCCTCCGGTTCAGGTAGCACCGGGGTTGCAGTCACTTCACAAAGTCTATTTAGACGTGGTAGCATCCAGAAAGAGAAGTGAGTCATCCCTTCTATTGTATCCCCATTTAGGGGGAAAGCTACCTTTCCCAGAAACCCCCAGCTGACTTCCTGTAGCCAGAGCTGGGGTCACAGGTCCAACCCTAAACCAGCCACTGGAATGGGATCAGTATCATTGATTAAAAGCAGTCGAAATTTACTCATTGAGCGGCATCATGTGAAGGAGGTGATCTTTGAACGAACCCAGGCTATGCCAGGAAGGCATGGGTATTTGCTAAGCATGATTCCTCTCTCTCCTCTTCACATCTTACCCCTTTCATAGGGTCCATTTTGAGCCCTTTCTGCCATAGGGAGCCTTCCTGGTCTTGCTTTTCCAAGTTCCTCTTGCACTTTTCTCTGCTCCTCTCAACCAAGTGCTGGAGCGCGTGCCCTGTTACTCGGTGCTCACGGTGCGTCAGTGTGCACGTGTCTCGGCAACTCCTCTGCCTTTTCTCTGAGGGCTCCTATTTGGGGCCTGTTGTCACCCACTCCAGTATGACCTGGTGAAGGCAACCGCATTTTTTGAGCTTGAAATTGAGGCAGGAGTTAAGACAGGATTTCTTCTTCATTTTGAATTTATTGATGTCAGAAACTACCAGACTATATAAAAACTAAATTCTACTGAAGTTTTATGTTTAATGAATTATCCTTATTTAAAAGAAATGAAATGGGACGTTTCCTGGGAAAGCACAGGACTTACTTTGCCAAACCTATGGTGCTTCGCCTAGAGTCAAAGGTCAATATTTGCTGGTAGATGTTAGTTGTAAAACTTCTTCTTCTTCTTCTTCTTTTTTTTTTTTTTTTAGTTGTAAAACTTCTTAAAAGCGGTAACATATTTCCTCATCTGGGTGGATATTGCGTGTGTTTATTGCCAGAGGTTGTCAGGATAACTTTGCCCAGGAAATGTAACCATTGCCAGGGGTTTTATTGCTCTACCTGTGATATACGTGGGTATATTCAAATAGATAAATGAAATAATTTTCCCCTTCTCAAGCAAATCTACTTTAAAAACCCTGGGGATTTAAGAAGGGTTCTTAATACCAGTGTGTTCTTAAAACATATCCATTTTTAACGTGCACTTACATAAAAGTTATATGAAGATATAAAACTCTTCCTGGTTGGTTTGTGAAGAAATAGGGTGAGTAAAACACTGTTAGCTGACTCAGGACTCTGTTACACGGTATCAGATGAAGTTTATTTAACCTTGATAAGAAGAATGTCCAAGGGGAGCTATTTACTTGTTAGCCCTTCTATTTACTAAGAAAATAACTACATCCTTTGGTTCTCTTAAAGCCATTCATAGAAAATACACAAAGCAACAGTGTTCTGTTTCTGGAATCTGCATTATTTTACCTTATTCACCTTGTTTTATTTCTAGAATTTACATTATTTAGCTGTGGCATAGGACCTTGGGCAAGGCACGAAGGAAACAGAGACACTTTGTTCTGTTTTAAAAGACAGCAGAGCTGGGGGTCCCTGGGTGGCTCAGCGGTTGACTGCCTGCCTTCAGGATCGCGTCCCACGTCGGGCTCCCTGCGTGGAGCCTGCTTCTCCCTCTGCCTGTGTCTCTGCCTCTCTCGCTCTCTCTGTGTCTCTCATGAATAAATAAATAAATAAAATATTTAACAAATAAAAAATAAATAAACAGCAGAGGGATGGTGATAACGAGGGTGAGTATATAGGATAACTAAAATGAAAGGGTGCTAAGGTGACGTCACTTCTTGTCTATATATACACGTGTGTGTGTATACATATTTATATATTTCACATTTACATATTTATTTTTATTTTTTTTAATAAATTAATTTTTATTGGTGTTCAATTTACCAACATACAGAATAACACCCAGTGCTCATCCCGTCAAGTGTCCCCCTCGGTGCCTGTCACCCGTTCACCCCCACCCCCCGCCCTCCTCCCCTTCCACCACCCCTAGTTCATTTACATATTTATTTTAGAGAGAGCACGGTAGGAAGTGCAGAGGGAGAGGGAGAGAATCTGAAGCAGACTCTGCCCTTGGGTACGGAGCCAGTTGCAAGGGAGATCATGACCTGAGCCAAAACCAAGAGTCGGACGTTCAACCAACTGAGCTGCCCCAACTTTTTGTCAATATATATTGATACTAAATATCTCCTAACGGGAAACCAGTACACCTCTTGGGGTCTTTCACAGGAGGCCGCAGAGTTCCAGGCACAAAGTGGGGCCTTAACACATAAATGCATGGTTGGGGACTTGGGTGAGAGGTGTGCATGACCATGGTTTTTGCTTGTACTTTTAATACGGTTGCCGACATCGTAGGGCCTGCAGGTTTCGGGTTCTCTTTCATGACGGGGTGCCCCCCGCCTCCGGTTAGACACTCCCTGCGGCCGCGCTCGCCCGGTCAGCGTTGGCCTAGAAATGCCTCCTGTGGAGGCGCGGGCCGCCCGGGGTTGTGTCTGGGGCGCCCACCCGCCTCACAGGGCTCGGCGGCCGGACGTATCGGGGCGCAGCCTGCGGTAGTTCCTATGTGCAGGTTCCATGTGCCAGGTGGGGAAAGGTAGGGGTCGGAGGGAGTGCGGGGGAGAGGAGGCCCCGGAAGGGAAGGGTGGTGCTTGACGCGCTTTTCGGTCAGGCCTCGAGGGCAGCAGGGCGCCGGGGCCCTGGTCACCACCTCTGCCCGAGGAAGGCAGCGGGCGCGGGGGGTGGGGGCTTTGGGCACCCTGACTCTGACCTCTCCCAGTGCGCTGGAGGGATTGCCCGAGCGAAGCTCTCTGTTGTTGGAACGGGAGCGAGCTTGGGGCCGGGGCCTGGCTGCTGCAGTTGCCTAACTCCCGCCTTCTCCACGCCAGGCTCCTCACAACAGCTGCTGGAAGCTGCTGCACCCTCATCCGCCCTCCTCCTGGCTCGGTACATATGTCCAGTCCGTGTGTACGTTGTAGTCCTGAGTCCGCTGGGTCTTGGCCAGAATTCCAGCCAAATGGCTACAGTGAAGTTCCTGTGACAGGCCAGAAGAAACCCAAATCCAGGCATTTCTTAGAGAAATGACACCAACTGTGTGTGTGTGTTTTTTTTTTTAAATCTGTTTCACACTTGCCTCTCTCGTTCCTTTAAATTGCTTCCCAAGTGAAGAAATGCCAGCCTGATTCCGCACATTTCTCGAAAGTATGAACCGTCTGGCGCAGATGACGTACTAGAATGTGGCCTGCTTGTTCGTACCCACCGTTAATCTGTGCCCACTTAGCCAGCGCTGTCCCTGCTTCCCCCTCCTGGGACCGACGGCAGACAGAAAATATCATGTAGCATATGCATTAAGAAGAGAGGATATAATCGAAAGCCCTAGCTTCCCCTGGAAAGAGCCGCTAATGTGAGCCCGTGGACCTTATGAATAATAAATGCGTACGAAACAGATTCATAAAGACATTACACACTGAGCCACTTGTATCCTGTTTCCTGGAATGGCTCCAGATCCAGTGGGAGAGCGGAAGTCTGACGGCTTGCCCTTTCCCCATCCTCCGCCCTCTCTCTGTCTCTCCCCTCCCTGTCGTTGCTCTCTCTGCTTCTGAGACTGTTGCAACAAGCAGAATAAATAGGAGTTGCCTTGAGGTAGACTGTGTCCCCATTCGAAGTCCTGCTAGACTTGTTCCAGCTCTGTGTGATCATGTGCACAGCCCAGAGTGTGTCCAGAGGATCCTGCTGACCGGTGGACTGGCGTTCCCGTGTTTCGGGCCCACCCTCCACTTCCCCAAGAAAGTGCACTCCCGGAATATGTTAAGAAGGAAAATAGTTGCCATAGCACTTTAAAATCTAGCCAAGTGGCTCTTCCATGTCGGGAGAGTGGGGGGCAGTAGGGGAGCAGAAATGAAACGAGAGGAGAAAACTTGCAGAGAAGAGAAGATAAACAGGAAGCTTTCCCCACCCTTCCAGGAGCAGTCGAGTCCTGAGTCCTGCTGGCGCTTAGTTGCGGCATTACAGCAAATACCAAGTGTCTGCAACGCGTAGGGCCCCGTGCAAGGGAAGACTGAATGAGTACGACTCGGTCCCTGCCCATAAGGGACATACAGTACGGCTTGAGGGGATGTGGCCAGTTTGTAGTGACGAGAGGCAGAATAAGATGTGTGCCCCGTGAGAGCGTTGTCTAATACCGGTGGAATCAAAGGAAGCTGCTAGCATGATGGTTTTGTATTGGTGGCAGTATCCGACTTGGACAGTCCTGACGAGTAATGTTTCACTTGGCAGAGACCGGAGTCAGGGTATTTCAGGCGAAGGAAGTGTCATGAGCAAAGAAGCAGAGATGGGAAGGCACGGCGTGCTAAGCCGTAGGACACGGGGAGCGTTGTGGGATCAGGTAGGCAAGGCAGAGCCGATCCAGATCCACGGTGGCATTCCAGCTAAGTCAGCAGGGAAAAAAAAGCCTTTGGGAAAATGCTCAGAGCTGTGCTTTTTTAAGATGTAGCTCCCACAGTGTTATAATTAAGTGGTTGAGGCAGGAGTCTTGCGGAGGTTCACGGCAGTAATCTGGTGGAGGGTGGAGGGGAATTGGGGGCTTAGACTCAGGTGACGGCAGGAAGAGGAAGAGTGAATGGATTGAAACCTTGCAAGGAGGCTCTTGGTCTTTGGAGAGAGGAGCTTCAGCTTCAGCGGGGAAGGAAGTGATGCCTGGGACCTTGTCCCCTTAGCACGCAGAAAATTGTGCCATGCCCACCTTTCTGTTCTTACACTGCTAGTTTTTCCCCCTGTAGGTCTTCACGGCCATTGGAACAGTAGTAATAATGGTTATCTGTGTATCCTCACTTAGCGAATTAAACGGGTTTTCTGGGGCCAGCCAATACATCCTCTCTTTTTCCATGAGAGTTTGCATTAAAAGACGCACAACCAAGACTCCTCTACGTCCCAAATAAAGTCCCAGTGAGTTTTAGGGCCTGCCCTCACCCTGGGATCCCATCCTTAGCCCCTTTCCCACTGCTCATCTCTGGCTGTGGGAAGGTTGGCACTGGTGGTCTTGGAAATTCCTCCGTGGCTGCATTCGGGAGCTCTTAGGTCCACAGGCCCTGCTTGGGGCTCCAGGCTCCCAGGGGAGAGCGTCGATGCTCAGAGCAAGGCTATTGCCCAAGTCCACTCTGTTCCACCTCTCGGGAGGTATTTCCCAACTTCTTGGTGACACCCCGGGGGCATTGACGTGAATAAGCAGTGGCGCTGGAATGCTGGCTCCTCCGCCTCCCTCCGGGCCCGTCCGCCAAGTCACCTAGCCTCCCAGGGACTCGGAGAAACGGGGCCAAACGGGGCCACGGCAATGAGATGATTAAAATGGAAGAATGTCCGTAAGCCGTGGATCTCCGGGCCTGCGACTACCGTGGGCTCATTCCATAGGCCTCTTTCCCCTCAGAGCTCTTGGGACTTTGTCCCTAACCCTGTTACTTATTCACTTTGCTCTCCCTGGATCTGAGGTTTTGATGCGAGGCGTCCCCAGCGTCTACTGTAAGAAATTCTGGCTCACGAAAGAAGCAAAATGGGATGGGACTTCGGGGCCCGCGGCTGCTGGATCTGTAGAGCCTTCTCCAAGCTGTCGTGCTTAGGACTCATGAAGGCGACAGCTCGGGAAGCACGCGTTGATGCAGCCCCACAGGCTCCACACGATATGTTTACTGTAGTCAAGAAATGGGACCGCCGCGGCAGTGTGCGGTAGGGTCCCCTCTCGCGCTCCGTTGGCACCATCCACTGCATCCTCCGAGGGTTTATCTCCGGAGAGTGGGCCTGTATTTCGGCAAAAACCACATGTAGGGAGCTCATTCGGTCATTTCTGTTCACAATAAGTAGTGGAGGAAGAGAGGATACGTCTTGAAGCTCAGTTACTCTAGTTTTCCCTTGGCCTATAAATGGGGCAGGGATTTGGGAGGAGGGAGCAAGGATCTTGGCTGAGGTGGTAAACAGTCTTTTTTGTTGACAAGTAAAGGTAATCAGGTGCTCTGCATTTTGCCACTTCTTTTGTTATTTTTTTAAAACACTTTTTCATGTGTCCCTAGTGTAATAGATTGAGCTCAAGGAAAGCTCATAGATTCGGGGACATTGAAAACTAATGTTAGAAAAATCACGAATCCTGTAACAACGTCAGTCTGTTTATGGTGTTTGTCTTTTACCGGACCTGAGCTTTTCTTTTTTTTAATCTTTTAAAAAATTATATTTAAGAAATCTCTGCATGCAGTGTTTGGCGGGGCTCAAACTTACAGCCCTGAGATCAATAGTCTCCTGTGCTTCCAACCGGGCCCGCCGTGTGCCACCACCCCCCACCCTTTTTTTTTTTTAAGACTTTATTTTTGAGTATAATCTCTACAGCCAACACGGGGCTTGAACTTACAACCCCGAGATCAAGAATCGTATGCTCTACTGACGGAGCCAGCCGGGTGCCCCAGACTCGAGCTGTTTAAGGCAGATCTTTGAGATAACCCGGGCAGCAGCCATAGTCACATGATTACTTACAGCCCTGCGGGGAAAGAAGGCTATGACCCCGTATGGTATGATTCGATTTTTTTTTTTTGAAATGTGATCTTTTATTACTTTTTTACTTATTTAAAGATTTTATTTATTCATTTGAGAGAGAGAGAGAGGGAGATCACAAGCAGGGAGGAGGGGCAGAGGGAGAAGTGGGCTCCCAGAACCCTGGGATATACCTGAACCGAAGGCCGATGCTTAGCCGACTGAGCCACCCAGGCCCCCAGAAATGTGATCTTTTAAATATTCCCTTTACGGCATGAGCATTATTAATTGAATCTTAATTAGTAAATCTGAGATATAGAAAGGCCTCTTCTATATCTCAGACACAGAGAGAGCTTGCACCAAGTGTGCATTAGGGTAGACAGTGGGGGGCCGGGTGCTGTGGCATCGGAATGGCGAGTATTTTCAATGGGGAAAATTCTCAGAAAACGGTTTCTGACTAATGAGTCGGCGTGTTGGTGGGTAGTAACACAAGTGTGAGATGCATGCCCGGTCTGGGCACTGCTTGTGCTTGACCTAAAAGGCCAATGTGCTAGAAACAACCGGGAGGATGTAGCCTGTGCTTGCGAGTTCTAGGAGTCTACCTACGTGAGGCGTGTTCACGAAAACTGAAGTCTTCGCGGGAAGTAGCGCTGGAGTCGGGTATTGGAGGAGCGAAGGTGAGGTTGGGAGGTAAAGCACGGGAAGACCAGCGGTGGCGCTGGCTAGGCTAGAACCTAGAGGGTTGCTGAGGACAAATCACTTTAAATATTTTTAACCTTCAGGAGGTATTAAGACTGTCTTTTTCAGTCTCTCACTTTACATATGGTGAACCTTGGGAGGTAAAAGGCCGAGAGCCTGATGGTACAAAGTAAGCTCTTTTGAGTCTGGATCTTGGGAAGCCTTGAAAGGTATGAGGGTGCCCGGTGTGTGGTGAGAAGGCTTTTTAGGAGGAACTTAGTTCAGGTCGACCCTGTGCGACACCCGTGGTGTTGCCTGAGAAGCCAGTGTCGTGATCCTTGCTACCGAAGAAGTAATTTTACGTAGTCACTCTTGGTTTCTGAGCGCCTTGGTTCTCCACCCGCACCGGCACCCTCCGGTTGCCCAACACACACCTTCAGGCCACATCCCTACGGTAAGGCTAAGTAAGGATCCAGCGGTGTCCTTTCCAGGGCTATTTGCATTTTAACTGGGACAAAGAGTTCTAGAGAAAATAACGCGTCTAAAAAGTGGTTTCAGGCCTCAGTGACTTCAAATGAAGGAGCCTTTCTTGTGTCCCTAAAATCAGGGAGTACTAGAGGGGTGGATTGGAAGGCGAGGGGGACCAGAGGTCTAGGAAGAGCATGTCCTACCCCTGGTGCTTAGTAGACACTCATGTTTGTTGATGAACGAACGAAACTTTTCAGTGAATGAGTGACTCGATGAAGGCGGCTGAGAGGAGGTGCCGGCTGCTTGCAGGGAGGAGCTGGAGGGATGAAAACGGAACCTTTAAAGGAGGGATTAGAGACTCCTAACTCTGGGACACGAACCAGGGGTGGTGGAAGGGGAGGTGGGCGGGGGTGGGGGTGACTGGGTGACGGGCACTGAGGGGGGCACTTGATGGGATGAGCCCTGGGTGTTATGCTATATGTTGGCAAATCGAACTCCAATAAAAAGAAATTAAAAAAAAAAGAAAGGAGGGATTACTAGGACTTGATGACCACGTGATCCTAGGGCACAGGGAGGGAGAGCACTTTAAAAAAAAGCAATTTACAGGGATCCCTGGATGGTGCAGCGGTTTAGTGCCTGCCTTTGGCCCAGGGCGTGATCCTGGAGACCTGGGATCGAATCCCACGTGGGGCTCCCGGTGCATGGAGCCTGCTTCTCCCTCTGCCTGTGTCCCTGCCTCTCTCTCTCTCTCTCTCTCTCTGTCTATCATAAATAAATAAAAAAAATTTAAAAAAAAGCAACTTATAGATACAAAACCTGTTGCTGGGGGAAGTGCCCCTGGTGAAACCAGGCCATGTTGGGGGACGGGGGAGGAGGGTCCTGTGCTTAACGTCCAGGCACACGGCCCTCGTTCCTAAGACCGGCTTGGAGACCTCCCTCCAGCCCACCTGTGTACAGGTTACTCACTCGAGCTGCTGCCTTACGTCCCGCTCCTTGTCCCTAAAGTCCTGTGCAGCTTCTCCTCCCGTTTCTGTGTGCCTGGGAAGCGGGGCGCGGCAGGAACTGTGGGCTCGGACTGTCTTACAAAAGGGCCCCAGGAATTCTGGTCTTTTCCTTACTCACCCTTACTCCCCGTTACATTTGTCACTTTAGAATTTCTTTAGGAAAACCTTTCTCAAAAACACCCCGTACGTACATACACGTCTGTGTGTGCATACACACGGGTGCACGCCCCCCCCCCCGCCCGAATGTGCCTGTTTGAATTATTGTGGTGGGAGTTAAAAGAAAAAATTCCAGAGACATTTATCTCATTGGGAGAATCTCATACACACACACATATGCCTTTGCTTGGAAAGTCCTGCTTAAAGTGACTTTCACTTTTCGCTTCCCTTCTGCACAGAGTACCCGCCGGCCCTTGGTAATGGAGAGATAACAGGCTGACTTGCCTCCGGGAGGCATTCCTCCTTAACAGACTGGTTTGCTCTGATCTGTATAAACACTCCTGCCTGCTGACCAGTGGTCTGTATTTATGAGGCACTTGGAAAACACTGCAAGCTGCAGAGAGTGACCATGAATAGCAAACTTAATTTGGTTTAATGTGTTTTGGCTTGCTTGACCTCACCAGAATAAAAATGTGCCTGTTTGAATTATTGTATTGGGAGTTAAAAAAAAATTCTAGAGACATTTATCTCATTGGGAGAATCTTGGGATCGCTTTAGCAAAGGTTTAAGTCCATGTTGAATGTCAGACAGACTTGAGAAATGTTTAACATAGAGCTCTAATCACAGATTAGTTTATTGTGAGTTCTGAATTTTAAGAGCCTGAATTACAGTTTTTTTTTTTTTCTTGCTGCTTTTTTCCCCCTAGACGATTGGCTGGCAACGACCTTTCTTTTATCCACCCAAAGGCCTTGTCTGGGTTGAAAGAACTCAAAGTTCTGTAAGTAATGCAATTTTAGAGTTTCACAGCTGGCTGTGTATTTTCTTTTTGCATAGTCAACATGCTTGGAGCTAGGGTAAGCACAGTTTCTTTTAGTTCAGGATTAAAAGATTTAAGGAGTGGCCAATGGGTAGTGTGGGAGGCGAGGGCTGATTTAGGCAACCTTGGGTCTAGATAACAAAAGTTAAAACTCTAAATAATAGGTGTTCTGACCTTCAGTGCATTACAGTTGAATGTATTAGGCTTTTTGTGGGGCTAATGGATTGAATCGAAATCATATTTAAGCTTTACTGGTAGAGCTGTTTCTACTTACCGGATAGCTGTAAGAACTTTGAATTAGCTGACCCCAAAGGGAAAAAGGCTTACAAAAGCTCGAAATGTTAAGATCGTTTTTTTAAAGCCAAAAGGAATTAAGACGTCTATAATTTACAGAGTCTGTGAGGGACCAGGAAATAAATTTCCTGGCAGTGGGTAGGGGTTTGGATCATGGCAGATGAACAGGTGAACTGACTGCCACTACCTTGCTGGGCAATCCTCTGCAAGTCACTGGACCTCTCTGGTTCGGTGAGTTCTGTGGCTTTTACCCTTCCATCCTGTGGTCGTGATTCCTGTCAAGCAGTCACTGTATTAGTATGACTAGAAGTGGCTTAGACAACAGCAGTAAAGACCTCATTTTCAGTACCAGTAAATGCCTCTCTTCTCTCTAACCGTTACATACAGTTGAAGCTCTTTTTCTGCTCCGGGCCCTCCTCCATTCACTAAGGACGTGTCTGCTGCTCCCTAAGAGCTCAGGGTCTGCAGTCTTCTTGGAAAAATTGGCTTTACCTAATGCCCGTGTTTCTGGGCTCTGCTTTATTCCAGCTTGAAAAGGCACTAGGGACTCCAGCCGGTTTGCTTGTTCTACCTCTCAGTTAACTTGTTACGCTTCCTAATTAACCTTAACCGTCCCTAGGGTGATGAATATTAATTAGGGTGCCTTAGTTCCTGAGAGTGAAAGATCCCTGGAAACGTGTATTACCAGTAGGTCTGTGTCCAGAGATGGCTTGGGAGAGCGGCCTCGGTTTCATTGCGGGCTTTATAGCAAATGCTTCTTGCTTTTTTTTGCACTTCTCTTTCCTTGGGTGCTTTCCACCTTGACCTCTCCTCCTTTCCTGCCTTTGGAAATATTTTTTTGGATAGAAAGGGCTCTGAATTCTTCTAAGAAAAAAAAAATAGTAACAATTGCTTGTTATTCACTAACCAAAAATTTCCTTCCAGAACCCTGCAGAACAATCAGTTGAAAACAGTACCCAGTGAAGCCATTCGAGGACTGAGTGCTTTGCAGTCTTTGTAAGTAAGCTTTTTTGGTTTTCTGCGTTCTTAAATCATCAGTAGACCCCTCTGGCTGCTAACGGTGAAAAGAAGTGCAGTCCCAGGAAAAGGGGAGATTTATTCTCTCATCTGGGATGAACCTGGGGATGGCCAGGTGCTGCTATCAAAATGCCATTTGGTGAGGGACAAGGACGTGGTTCCGTTGACCCCCTCTCATCTCAGGTGCTGGGAGAGACGTTACCAGCATACACCGCCAGGTACGATCCCCGGAGCTTGTGCATGGCCGGGGATCACCACCCCTCCAGGACCAGAGTTACGTGCGTACAGAAGGTCTAAGCGTCTTGTGCCGTGATGGTCGGGAAACGCCAACAGCCACAGAGACGTTTCTGTTTTGGGCAGCCCCGATAATCAGAACCAACTGATTATAATTCCCCATCCGTGGGCCTTGCACTCACATTGGACGTGGTAACTTAATCTCTTGCATTGCCTTCTTCCCAAGTTTTTCTTTTTGAAGAGGGTTTGGTTTTATGTGGAGTGTTCAAGATTTTGACTTTTGTTTTTTACCGTGTTCAAAAGCTTGGTTTTCGTTCATTTCAAAAGCTTTTTTTTTTTCTTTTTAAGATTTTTTTTAGGGAGAGAGCGTGCGTGCAGGCAGGTGAGAGTGAGCAGGGTCAGGGGCAGAGGGAGTGAGAGAGCGAGCGAGCCTAGGGAGACTCTGCTGAGCCCAGAGCCCTACACAGGGCTCGGTTCCATGACCCGGAGATCACGACCTGAGCGGACATCAAGAGTCAGACGCTCAACTGACTGAGCCACACAGGCGCCCTAAACGCTTTTTCTCCTTTTTATTTATTTTATTTTTATTTTTTTCCTAAACGCTTTTTCATATAGCACTTCACTTTGTTCTTTTTTGCATCGTTTCCCGTATGTATGTACGTACATGATCCGAGAACAGTGATCGCTGCTCCCGCAGTTCTGATACCCGTACCCCACCCCTCCCTTCCCCCTCCGGTGGGGCGATCCAGTAGGCAGCAGTGGCGTCCCAGCGGCCATGCAACATGCATGGAAGACTTTGAAGAAGCAACTGTTTTTATATTAAACCAACATTTCTTAATGACTAGAATGAATATTATAAGCTAGTGTTGTTAGGGCTACAACTTTATAGTTTTTCTCATGTTTGGGACTAGAAGACCCAACCCCTCTGTCTCCAGGGGCATCTTAACAGAAGAGAGTGAGGAGCGCTGCACTGATGCGTGTGGGGATTGCAGTTCGTTTTCTGCCAAGATTAAGAAAAGCCATTAGCGTCTTTATCGGATCTCCACTTTGCCACTTGCTAGCTGTGCGAGGCTGTGCAAGTTACCCAGAGTTCTCCATACAGTAGTGTGTTCGTTACTTGCCGTATACTTTCATGCACGAACAGCACTTACAGCAATATCTGCCGTGTGGCATCTACTGATGATAATAATGAAATATTTTATTGGTGCTTCCTTTCGGTTATTAGTTTATCCAATTTATATAACCAGGTGACGGGGATGGCTGAAAGTAACGAAAAAGTATTCATTGATTTGTTTTTATTTCTTTGGAAAAGTATTCTTTTAAACGAGGAGCTTGGTTAGTTAGCCTGTCACTGTACTAGAGTAAGGAACGCCCGCGTACGCTGCGTCGGCGCATGTCCCGATTCCACATACAGCGGGAGGAAGGCGTAGTTTCCCAAAGTGTGGCACTTTGTCCACTTGCATCGGAAGTACCAGCTTCTGTTAAAATGCAGGCCCCTACGCCATCTCCTCGACGTAATGGTATTTTCTCTTTAAAGGTAGGACGCAAAAAAAAAAAAATAAATAAATAAAAAAAATAAAATAAAATAAAAAAAAATAAAGGTAGGACGCAAAAAAAAAAAAAACAAAAAAAAAACAAAAAAAAAAAACAAAAAAAAAACAAAAAAAAAACAAAAAAAAAAAAGGTAGGACGCTATAGGAAGCTATATTTAAAAAAATTTCCCCAGGTAATTCTTATGTACATGGAATCACTCTGAATTAAAACAGAATTTAATTCACACGTATATGTTCTGGGTTACACAATTAGATTTTAACTATATCATGTAGTCGTGTATTCTAATCTGCCCCATACGTCTGTTTTTTTTTTAAAGGGTATACTGCTGCCCTATGTACTATTCTTTTTTTTTTTAAGGCCTTAGTTATTTATTCATAAGAGACACACAGAGAGAAAGAGGCAGAGACCCAGGCAGAGGGAGAAGCAGGCTCCATGCAGGGAGCCTGACGTGGGACTGGATCTCAGGTCTCCAGGATCATGCCCTGGGCCGAAGGTGGCGCTAAACCGCTGGGCCACCTAGGCTGCCCACGTCTTTCTTTTTATTGCCCTTTGAAATAACTTCGAATGTAGGCTTTTGTAGGAAACGCCTGTAGTAGAAGATTTGATTGAAAATGTTTGAACTGCTTGTCTCATCTGCTTGCTGATATAAAACCATTTTTAACCGCCACCCCCCCCCAAAAAAAAAAACACATCACTGGAAATTAGACGACCTTATCATTTAGATTAGATAATCTCCTGGTTGATGAGAAATGAATGTGAAATTAAAATGTGCACTAATACAGGGGTGCCTGAGGGGCTCAGTTGATTGCGCGTCTGACCCTTGATTTTGGCTCCGGTCGTGATCTGGGGGTCATGAGGTCCAGTCCTGTGTTGGGTTCCAAGCTCAGGGCAGTGTGCTGGAGAATCTCTCCCTGTCCCTCTCCCCTCCCCTGCTTGCTCTCTCTCTCTCTCTCTCTCTCAAATAAGTAAACCTTTTAAAAATATATGTGCCAATAAAACATATCCTACGCTGTAAAGGTCAAACTTTAAAATATATCTAATGTCATCAAAAAGGAGTATCCAAGGTATTCACCATTTAATTTCAAGTTTCAATAGAAGTTTAATTAAAGGCACAAATATACTAAGTCGCTAATTTTGCCACAATGCCAAGTTACGGAGCGTAGGATTTGTTATTTGCCGTAACCATGTGCGTAGACTCTGAGGAGACTCCTTCAGTGAATCCACTGAGACACGGGACTTTGTCACCTCTACGCACTTTGTGACCTTGGACACATGTACCCAGAGGGAACCATCCTACCCCCTGAGACCTGAATTCATTAGACGTTTCAAATAGTCATTTTCTTGTGCTTCTTCAGAGTTCATTTCACTTCAAGAACTTCATGCAGAATTTTTCTTATTTCCCAAGACTAAAGGATCAAAATGTTCGCTCGTTTGGCCTGGTTTGGAGGGCTGAGAAAGGCAAAGCTAAAATCTTTGAGTTTTAGAACAGAAAAACTACCAGGAAAACATACAAATAGATTGTGGACGAGAAGCGCGTTAAAGTCCACGTGACATTTGTTGATCGTGGAGATGATCTTGAAGTGCTTCTCACAGTGGTTTTCTCCCTGTAATGTTTTTAAAAAGCACGTTGTGCGCATCGCTCGTTGAGTGAATTGCGTGGTTTAAATTCTCTCCAAAATTGGGAGAGGGGTAGAGGTGGAGAGGAGTCAAAGCAAACTATTTTAAAGAAAGTGGGGGGGGGGGCACGGGGATGCCTTTATCTGCATCAGAAACACAGGGAGCCGTGTCAGGCCTGTTTCACCCAAGAAGGAAACGCACTCGGGTTTGTTAGCTTAGTGGGTGTAGCAGTCAAGTCAGATACAATTGAAATTTTGTCGTGGTGTCAAACAGTCTTATCGGCCCTCGAGTTCAGTTTGCAAATCTGATCTTCAGACCTGAATTACATGAAAGATTTCCTTGTGGTTCCAAGCAGCGCTTTCAGGGAGCAAAGGTCGCGGGGCTGAAACCGACCCGAGGTGCTTGCCCACGACGAGCACCAGGAAACCTCAAAGGGAGCTGGCGGAGCTCGTGCAAAGGGCCTGCGGAGCACGCTGTGGAAGTGTGTCCGGATTGGCTCCACCGGATTTGTTTTTTTGCCCCTTAAGTTAGGTTACCCGTACACTGAGCAGTAAAGGAGGATTTCAAGGACTGAAGTTCCTAGGTTTTCCACAATAACGTGTTACCCTGACAATTTGTACTTGAAACCGGTAACAGAATACACCACTCTATATATAAGTTAGACGTTGAGGGGAAAAGGGAAAGCTCTTGATGACATAGGATGGATGTTGGTAACAGACATTCGTCTGCAAAATCTGCATATGGACTTGTCACTTCATTTAAGGCACGAAAAAAAAGCGTGTGAGTCTTGGTAGGATAAGAAACAGGCTTTTGAGAATAGGGAATAGAAGCACATTTTAGAGGCAGAAATGGTAAGGGAATTCAGTTAGGGCAATGTTAACCCTTTAACAACTGAGGTACACTTCAGTAATCGTTCTCTGCTGCCAGGGGACCGACCCACGTCACCTCCCGACCGGTGACATACCGGCTGCTGCTCTGCATCTCCTGAATTGGTGGTGGTATTTTCTTGTCTCTTAGGATGAATATTAAATATGCAGGTCATGGGTACAAAGTCCTGATTCTAAGACAGTGTCTCTGAAACACTGATCTTGGTGGAGCTGCAGACTCTACATTTTTTTTTTAAGATTTTATTTATTCACAAGACACACACACACACAGAGGCAGAGACACAGGCAGAGGGAGAAGCAGGCTCCATGCAGGGAGCCCGACGTGGGACTCGATCCCGGGTCTCCAGGATCACACCCTGGGCTGAAGGCGGCGCTAAACTGCTGAGCCACCCGGGCTGCCCCGACTCTTTACGTTTATGAGTGTGCCCCCAACATCCGCATGTGGATTTGGGTGTAAGGCTTGACCACGGGGTCACCACCCATCCTTTACCTCACTTAGCTCCTTATTTACATGCCTCATTTTCCCAGAATTCTTCCTTAGATGCAACTTTACAATTTGGGGATGTTTTTAGCACAGAGGAAATTGTGCCAGTGCACGGGCTGTTGTATCACTGTCTTGCACAGGAGATAGTTTCCTTGCTATCCGAGCTCAGAACCTGCGTGGGTATCTTGCCCTGAGCCAAGGCCATCTCTTCCTACGGCGGCACATGGCACAGTGTCCTGCAGGAGGGTAAATGGTGTACCGAACACTGAAATCAGGCTGCAGGGGTGGGGATGGCCCTCCTTACAAGACTTTACCACGTCTTAATGAAAGTGTAGTGTTTTGGCACTCCACTGAATTGAAGCCCTCTCTCCCTTGAGGGCTTCGTTCCGGTGGAGTGTTGTGGGCGAAAGGCGGTGAGCCTTGCTCATTATCCTGTTGAATAGGAATGCACGTGATCATCAATACCACGGCATAAGCAATTTAAACTGCTCCAATGCTGAGAAACTGGAAAGGCACTTCCATTTGTGCAATTAAGATACAATCCAAGTCCCTTGCCTGGCCTCACGGGGTCTATAGGACTTGGTCCCCATTTGCACCCCCAGCTAGGTCTGCCCTGGACCCTCCACACCTTCCTCGTGTGTTCGCGTCACGCTGACCTTCTGGGACTTGCTGGGACCACAGCCCACTGGTTTCTGCGGAGTCTCCGCCCTCTGGGTTGCAGTTGGAGTAGCTCCTTCGTAGAGATGCTTTTCCTGACCAGTGCAGTTGAAGGATACCCTCCCCCCTAGTAATGGCCCTATGAGTCTATCTTGGGACCCTGTTTATTTATTTCATAGCACTCCGTAGGCATTCTGTAGTCACTTTTGTGGGCCATTCTCCATTGGAATGCCCATTTCGTGAGGGACAGGCCTCATGTCTGAATTGACCATTTTTTATCTCTTGTGCATGACAAGATGCTCAAGTTAGATGCTTTGAATAAAGTGCAGAAGCTTAAATTAACGACAAGTGGAATGTAATTGCATTAACTATGTAGTTACATTATTTGGGTGATTATATGATTATACGTCCAGTGTCTCTCTTCCCCTAAGTGGAAACTCCTGAAGGTTGTGAAGTGTGTGTGTGTGTGTGTGTGTGTGTGTGTGTGTGTGTGTGTGTGTGAGACAGAGACAGAGAGGGAGAGAGAGAAAATGCTATCTACCCATTACAGCCCATCTCCTAAGCCGCTCCACAGCCAGGACTGCGCGTCTGTATGTCGACGATGCCTGTCTCTTCTCCGGGGTTGGTGCGAGAGGGTCTAAGGAATAAACAGGACGGAAAATGCCTGTTTCTAAACGGATTCTTACGGCAGCTGCTCAGTTCCCTGCCCTGTTACTCTTTAGTGCTTATCTCGACCTTATCAAAAAGCAGCTACCATCAGATCCTCACCAGGACCAAGGGTCCTTAACCCCCGCTAATCCGGGCCCGGAGCAGGTGGTTGGGAGCCGGGCGCAGCATTTGCCCGCAGGGGAAAGGGGCAATTATGTGGCAGGCCTGAGCCGAGGCGGCCGGGAAACGGGAGGCACAGGCACCCCTCTCAAAGTCCGAAATTCCTGAACTCGACAGCTGCCGCAATCCATGTCTTTAAAAGCAGGCTGTCATTTTGACTTTTCACGTTTTTCGTGTTCCCTGATTTTCTCCAAGGGGGTCCACGCCTGGAAGGTAGGAGTCTAAGTGGTGAGGCTGTGTCAGCAAGGGATTCGCGCAGACAGCTGGGATTTGCCCGGCGCACACTGTCTGTCCTTCAGCATATGACCGTCAGGTTGTCCCCGAGTCAGGAAGCGATCACCCCAACAATTACGCCTCGTGGTGCGGCCAGCAACACTCGGACAGAATTTTCCCAGATTTTCAGATGGAGACTTAATTTTTTAAGTTTGGGTAATCCTATTGGCAAGGTGTCTTTCATTCTAGAATTTTGGGAGAATTAAAAGAAGCCTTAAGGCCAAAATGACGTCGATCGGAGGGAGCTGTTGAGTTTTTCCTGTGGACGGTTTGTTCTTTTCTTAGTGACTGTTAACTTTGAACTTAGTGCTAGGAGAGGAGGAGAAGGTTATTTGACCAGGACATGACACCTACAGTTTTAACTTGGTTGGTGGCAAGAAGGATCGTTAAAAAAATCTCTTGAAATGATTTATTGCTGTAAACATTTTTTGGGGGGTAAATATTTCCTTATTCCCCCCCCTTTGGTACCAAGTCAAAATAGCAATTAAATTTAATGTCAGATATTGGTTGTGATGTAAAATTTTAAGTATAGTAGCTTATTTACTCAGCTTAGATTTCTTTCTTTCTTTCTTTCTTCTTCTTCTTCTTTCTTCTTCTTCTTCTTCTTCTTCTTCTTCCTTCCTTCCTTCCTTCCCTTCCTTCTTTTCTTTCTTTCTTTCTTTCTTTCTTTCTTTCTTTCTTTCTTTCTTTCTTCTTTCCTTCCTTCCTTCCTTCCTTCCTTCCTTCCCTTCCTTCCTTCTTTTCTTTTCTTCCCTTCCTTCTTTTCTTTTCTTTTCTTTTCTTTCTTTTCTTTTTCTTTCTTTCTTTCTTTCTTTCTTTCTTTCTTTCTTTCTTTCTCTTTCTTTCTTTCCTTCCTTCCTTCCTTCCTTCCTTCCTTCCTTCCTTCCTTCTTTCCTTCCTTCCTTCCTTCCTTTCTTTCTCTCTTCCCTTCTTTCCTTCTTTCCTTTTTCTGTACTTTTGATTGAAATAGATTCCAAAACATGAAATTCTAGCTTGGCCTTCTTGAGAATTTTCTTCCTTTTTTTTTTTTTTTTTTAAAGAAACCTCATTTTACTATAAAGTTAGTTTAGCCAGAGTTTCTCGAAAGATTGAGATTTGCATTCATCCCTTTGTTATGTAGGAAGGGAAAGAACAGACTTCCACACTGTGGTCTCAGAAAAGCGGCTCGATTTTATGAGACTTTCTAGAGAAATTGAAGAAAGAAGGAATGCCACGACTCTGGTCATTTTTGTAACTCCCTTCTGTTTTGGAAACTGGGAGGTGTGTGGGACTTGGCTCGTGCTGCTAGAATCCGTTCTCTTTTTTTTTTTTTTAAACTTTTATTTATTTATGATAGTCACAGAGAGAGAGAGAGAGAGAGAGAGAGAGAGGCAGAGACACAGGCAGAGGGAGAAGCAGGCTCCACGCACCGGGAGCCCGATGTGGGATTCGATCCCGGGTCTCCAGGATCGCGCCCTGAGCCAAAGGCAGGCGCCAAACCGCTGCGCCACCCAGGGATCCCTAGAATCCGTTCTCGAACGAGGTTGTTTCTGTCTCTGTCAGGCGTCTAGATGCCAACCATATTACCTCAGTCCCCGAGGACAGTTTTGAGGGGCTCGCTCAGTTACGACACCTGTGGCTGGACGACAACAGCTTGACGGAGGTGCCTGTGCATCCTCTCAGCAACCTGCCCACCCTGCAGGCCCTCACCCTGGCTCTCAACAAAATCTCGAGCATCCCTGACTATGCGTTTACCAACCTCTCGAGCCTGGTGGTTCTGTGAGTATCACCCCCTTAAGCACCGTATTTTGGGGGGGGGACGCAGGCACAGATTTCTCGTGACACATTATTATGAAAGCACCTCACCTTTGATGGTGCTGTTGCAGAGATACTTGGTCTGGGGGAGTTGCTTTTTCTTTTTTACAAAATTAAACGTGCTGACGTCTTAAAAATACAAGGTAGGCTAATTAAAAAACCAACGTCTGCTCGCTGTTGAATCGTTCTAAACCACGTGGCCTTTTGTAACCATAAGGAGAAATGGGGACGTTTAGCAAATGCTTGGACAGCTTTTACTTACGTACCAGCGATGTTCTCGGCGTGAGGAGAAGCCGCATTGTTGGAGGCGCTCACAGAAGAGAGGCTTCAGTGATATTTCAGGTTTCGACCAACTTGTCTGTTCAAAGAATATGTATGATTCTCTGTGTTTTTAATCTTTGAAAACGTGGACATTAAAAAACGGCATTTCTTTTAAAATCTGACACTGGCTGTCAGTGGTGGGAGGCGATGCGCTCCCTCCGGGCTACTTCCCACCTCCTCCCAAGGGGAGCTCGCCAGGATTTCACTTTAGATCATGAAAGGCTCATCAGAGCTTTGGTTCTGATATGGGTAAATATTAAAGAATCTTCAATGTGTGTACCATTTTCCCGCCAGAGATGCTTTCCCTCTTCTTTGGCATTCTGTGTTCGGCGAGGCGAGTCTGTGCAGCAATGTCAAGAGAGGTGCTATTTGCTATTTCCACCAGTCAAGGGTTGAAATGCTTACCTATGTGGTTCCTTTAAGAGGCTATTTAGGCTTAAAAAATATTATCGTAGTTGCTACTGGTTGATGTAAAAGTCACTTCGATGCTTTTTTTCCATAGGCATCTTCATAACAATAAAATTAAAAACCTGGGTCAGCACTGTTTCGATGGACTAGATAACCTGGAGACCTTGTAAGTGGATTCCTGTTTCAGATGGTTACATTGTGATATGGATGATGCACTTTTGTATTTTGTTTCAGAAAAGGGGAAAATGATGGTCTTGAGTTTGGCTCACTATTAATTGGCTTTTTTGTTTTTTTATTGATTGGCTTTAATACGTGATTAAAATCTTGCCATCAAGTAACACGGTTAGGAATACTAATCTCGCGCATGGTTAAAAATGCTGCACCAGTTTGAACTTGGTATTTCTTTCAAAATTACATGTCAAAAGCAGCTCACTCTGCTGGTATGTCTACTTTCTAAAAAAAATGTTAGTTTTGTTAAAATATATGAGAGACAGTTTTGGAACACTGAACCTTATAAAATTAATTCTGGAAAAAAAAATCTTACCTAGTTATTAACCCTGGGTTTGAATATTTTCTCTGCTTTCTTGTATGCTAAATGAAGTAAAGCTTTCCATTAGGATACTTTTATTGTTGTTCCTATTAAAGTATATGAATAGTACGTACATTGCACCACCGTCTGAGCCAAAGGCATCGGACAGCTATGTGTAATTAAGAGGAGGCTTCTTTATTTTTGTTGTTTTGGCTTATTTTAGTTGTCTTCATTAGAAGATTTATAGGATTTGCTATTGTGGTATAGTAAGTAAGTCAGAATATGTCCCCGTTAGTTGGGTTAATGACATTTGATTGGAATGCTCAGCGTTTGTAATATCTTGTTTAGGTGAACGTTCTGGTTAGCTGTCAGTTACCGAGAAGACGTAGAATCTTTTAGTTCCTTATTAATCTGCTTTCCTGTCTAAACCACGGAAGGATAGTGAACACCAGTGGATATTTGAAGGTGGAAGTTCTTGAAGAAGATAGTTCCAAGCTCAGTTATCCTTTACTAACTATGTAAATGTCAGAGCAACAGAAGACCAGATGGATCTTCGGATGCTGGACCGCGTATACTCCTCCAATTATATTGCCATGAAGACTCTTCTTCCCGGCTGAAATTTTATTTGCCACTTCTCTTCCTATGTAGAAAAGGAAAATAAAATAGGTCCCTCAAGAGCTGGACTTTTGATTTTATGTTACTCTCATTCTGAAATCGACCATGATAATCATAGGCCAACATTCTCTTAAGGTTATAAAAGAAACGAAAACTTAAACCCTCAGAATTAAGACTTTTTAGTATAGATCATTGTAGCTTTTCTCTGTGCTAATTAATGTAACGTTTTCAACATTTTATAACCTACTTCACGGCGATAGTGCTGTGGAGCCATTATTGACCTTCCCCTTGTTCGTACTTCTGTCAGGTCACCCACCCGATAGGAGGGCTGAGGTCCTCTGCCCTCATGCTAGAATTTCAGGAAGCCACTCTAAACCCCAAACAGAAACTTTGGTTTCAGACCAAAGTTCTAAATACTCATTTAGAAATGGATATTCCATAGATTTTGTTTTATGGTAACTTTCCTGAGAAATGTCAATCAGATTTGTTTGTTTAATGCACCAGCCATGTGTGATTGGGATTTCCTTGACCTTGTGAAATTAACTAAAAACTATCATGAATGATGAATTATGATTCTTTTTTTCTATTCAGAATTCTAAGAGAAGGTGCAAGTTAAACCACAGAGTTTGAAATGGCACTATGGTTGGGAAGGAGAGACTACCCTGCAGAGGATGTTTTTTTAAGGAATACATTCATACCAAATGCCTTAAAAATTGTGACTACTCTTCAGTGTTCTTATATGTTTCCCCCATTTTTTTTTTCTAGGGACTTGAATTATAACAACTTGGGGGAATTTCCTCAGGCTATTAAAGCCCTTCCTAGCCTAAAAGAGCTGTGAGTATTGTTTTGCTCTCCCTGTATTTTCATATCCTTAGAATTCACCACCTGATGTTCCAGCAGTGAGATTTGAAAACCTCTTTGCTCCATATGACACAATACACAAACACACATAGGCTCATACAGACTGGATGACATTAGTGCAGACGGTTTTGGGCTTGGATCTCTGAAACAAGAGCCATAATGTATGGTCCTTGCCAGCTAGAAGAAGCCTGGCGTCTTGGGGGCACTGGGGAGGCCTACCGTGTAGGACAGAGAACACTTCCTAGGTAGAAATAAGCGCTAAATGAAGAGGGTAAATGAATCATTCCAGAAAAAGGCCTCCCTGAGGACCGGGGTCATCCGAAAAGGTAGAGAAAGAATTTGACTAGAGTTAAAAGGGTAGATGTGTGTGTGTATTTATTCGTTTATTTATTGTAAAGATTGTATCTATTTATTTTAGTGAGAGAGGGAGTTCGAGCAGCAGGGAAGGGGCAGAGGGAGAGCGAGACTCTCAAGCAGACTCCGCGCCTGGTGCAGAGCCTGTTACAGGGCTCGACCGCATGTCCTGAAATCATGACCTGAGCTGAAGTCGACACTCTGACACTTAACAGACTGAGCCTCCCACGTGCCCCAAAAGGGTGGAGATATTTAAATAAATGAAAGGCTAAGGGGGCATTTTAGACATTGGCTCTGTCAAGGGCAGAGGCAGGAATACCCATGGCCTCACAGGGCTTGTGTGTCATGCGTTGACGGCAAATCCTCTGAAGCGCTTTGCTTAAGGACTAAATGCAGGTGCCAGAGCAATATAGAGGTCAAAACCCCTTAAGATTCTCACTCATGGTCTGAAGTTCTTCGCTGACACAGCAACTGCTCAGCGCATACGAGAGCCCTGAGCGATACCGGGGTAAGCCTGGGTTGAAGAAGAATTAGGTATATGGCCCCGGAAAGTATGAGGTGGAATTGAAACTTCCGTTTCCTCACACTTCTGGGACTCTCATGTAGTCGTTGCCAGTTGTGCTCCACATCTTGCTGAGCGGGGCTGGATACTCGGGTTTTAGCTCACCTCACAACAGGACATGCATTTCAAGATGTTCTTCTCCTCCCTGTTTAGGTTATTTCATAGTAATTCTATTTCTGTTATCCCCGATGGAGCCTTTGATGGCAATCCACTCTTAAGAACAATGTAAGTAGTTTTGTTTCACTATAAAATCATGTAAAGCATGTCTGTATGATGCCAGACATCTCAGTGAAAAATGAAAATTCAGGCTTTTAGATATATGGACTTTGTGAACATAAAGGTAGTGTTGGACGGCTTGCGAACATAGGAAAACTTTACTTTTTTTGGATATTTTTACAGACATTTGTATGATAATCCTCTGTCTTTTGTGGGGAACTCAGCATTTCACAATTTATCTGATCTGCATTCCTTGTAAGTATTACACAAATTTTATTTTTTTAATTTTTATTCTTTTTTTTAGTATTATACAAATTTTAATATTATGCAGTTTCTTAATATTTATGCAGTTTCTTTGATGGAAAACTAGGATGTATCACTATCTCATTGTTGCTCCAGAAGACAAAAATCTTTTATTTATTTTTTTTCCCTTGGATGAAAGTCCAAAGGACAATTCTGAAGATTTGTGAGGCTTATTTATGTGAACACTTAGCCTAATTATCACAGTTTCACGTACATTCAAGAATTGAAACTGATTTTGTTTTTGGGTATAGTAGTACTATAATATTGAACTGTTTAAAAAACAAAATGAAAACATTATCTATGAAAGTCCCTTATTTTAAATTCTCTTTTCTTTCCTAATTTCTTGAAGAGTCATTCGGGGTGCAAGCATGGTGCAGCAGTTCCCCAACCTGACTGGAACTGTCCATCTGGAGAGTCTGTAAGTGTGGCTGTTTGAAGAGGGGTAGTATGAAAATAACACGCGGGCCTCCTCGCCGGGTGCCAGTGCTTTCTGATGATGATGATGGGTTTGCGTTGGTTCCTGCACTCTCTGTTTGTGAATGGCATGCATAGAGATGGATATGTATGGATATTAGATCTGAGGAGTTCACTGAAAATACAAGGCAGTAAGCAAACACCAGATTTGAGGCAGTGCTTTGGGAACTCACAAGTGGCGCAGCTGATGTAGGGTGTCCGAGGAAGCTTTAGGGAGGAAGGGTGACATTTTATTTTATTTTATTTTATTTTATTTTATTTTTATTTTATTTTATTTTATTTTATTTTATTTTATTTTATTTTATTTTATTTTAAGATTCTTATTTATTTATTCATGAGAGAGAGAGAGAGGGAGAGAAAGAGAGAGACAGAGACAGAGGCAAAGACACAGGCAGAGGGAGAAGCAGGCTCCATGCAGGACAGAGGCAAAGACACAGGCAGAGGGAGAGACAGGCTCCATGCAGGGAGCCTGATGTGGGACTCGATCCTGGACTCCAGGATCACACCCTGGGCTGAAGGCAAGGGCTAAACCGCTGAGCCACCCAGGGATCCCCAGGAAGGGTAACATTCTCAAAATTGAATACTCTCAGGTTTCCCAGAGTTGGGTTTTCTATTTAGAAAGGCAGGGTTTAGCAAAATGGGGAATACTGATCATTTCCTCAGGGATGGCATACAGGTGATCGTATAGAGCTAGACTTGCGCGTGTTTAATGGAATGCGGTGTGACCTGGAGACATCGGGGAAATCATTTGGGTCACAGTTAAAATGGCAGCCTTTGAACATTGAACACGTGGTTATGGCAGATCTTCCCAGTGGATGGTCTGTGAATGGGGTACGTATGGGTCCGAGCGTTTGCTGACCTTGCAGGCAGCCAGGAGAAGCACGAGGTGGCTAAGGGTCTCCAGCCACAAGGAGCCTTAGCAGAGGGGGTCACATTAATGTTACAGTGTTCACGTATGCCAAGAGGTAAGGAGAAAGAGGTCAGGAACACAGGGCTCAGGGGTTTAAACTTGACTGTTCAGGATGTGTCGGGTATGTTCTAGCAGGTGGCGTGAGGAGGGTAGCAGGGACCCGAGATGGGAAGAACCACAAGGAGGCCCTGGGAATAATCCCCTTGCTAAGGGAACACCTTCACCTCCACTGGCGTTCCCCCTGTGTGGCCTGAGACCCCTCCACCCCTCTGTGCATCATTTCATGCGTGATCTGCGCAGCCGCAGTAGCAATGAAGAGGGGGTCAGATGCTGGAAGCAGCCCCAAGGGGAAAGCACAGGACTCGGTGTTGACCGCAGGTGGGAACATGGAAAGGGAGCGGGGAAGAGAGGACATTTCCGAATGGTGAGTTGGGTTGCCTGAAAACACAGAAACAAAGTTCGGGGCGCAGGATGCTAAGTTGCCTTGGCAGTTTGGGTGTGAGGCCGCGTTGCAGGGGATTGTAGTCAGGCTGCGGCCGTGGATTACCGTTGTCGTTGGACCACGTGAGAAGGCAGTCTCGTCGTCTGGGCAATATCAACGTCTTGTGGCACAAGCTTTTCGGCCTTCCTATGCAAATGAGACCCATAAAGGAGGGCTGATCCCACACGCCTGACCTCAAGGAGTCGGTGGGCAGGGGGATACAGTCTCTGGTTCATCTGCAATCCTGGGTGTCTTTGTGTACGTGAGAATCGCGTTTTGTTCACCATCTCAACTTGGACCATTTCTTAGATGAACAATGTTTTTCCACAGGACCTTGACGGGCACAAAGATAAGCAGCATATCCAGTAACTTGTGCCAAGAACAAAAGATGCTTAGGACTTTGTAAGTCGGGTCCCTCTTCCCTTCCCATACCTTTTCTTTTTATACCGAGTTTTATTTTTGATGAGCTATTTTCATTGACTGATTTTAAGGTAGAATTATGTCTTCTTTGTTCCCTTTATGGAAATGAGCAGGTTTTTTAGTGACCTTAGGGTCGGTCGTGTATATTTCAATTTGGTTTTAGGGTTATGTGGATGTCACACATCTTGTGACTTTTACTTTGAACAGAGTGAAACCAGACAGGCTCTTCCTGGGTATTTTTCTTACCTGGGCTCCCTTGTCCTTCTTCGAGATGCCCCAGGAGAGTCAGCTCTCCACAATTTTCTCTCTCATCCATAACCTAAGCAGAGCCCCAATCTTTCTTGGGTCAGGAACCAGCTAAGCATGGAGCTTTCCAAAAACTTTAAACTCTCCTGGAAATTAAAAGTAAATAAAGGATGTCGAAATGTCACAAGAACAAACAATGAAGTCACTAAGTTGTTAATAAGTATTCAGCGGAGAGAGTAACGAAATAAGTGACTGACTGATTACGCAAATCATTAAATGCTCTGGAGCATCGAGCATCGTGATCACTACTGAGGAAACACTGCAGTGGGATCAGCTGAGTTATTGAGTCTTCAAATTTAAGAAAATTTTTCAGAAGATGCGAGCTCTGCGTACCACTCTTCACAGCTTTATTATTAAATAATAACAGAGAAATGATTTATAATATAAACAGTACTATAAAGATATAAATTACCACTGAGACATTATTTTTATGGATTTTCCATATTATATGTTTATGTATTTCTTTTCTATGCTTAATGTTTTTTAATTTTATTTAATTTTTTTAAAAATTTAAGTGTTTTTAATATATTTTATATTGTCTATACTCATTATTATGTACATGAAGTTTGCAAATCTTAAGCCTGTTCTATCACTAAGGCACTCTAGAAGGTTACAAGTCTTAGAAAAAAAAAATAGTTGCTTTTTTTCAGCGCTCTCTTTGTTTTAGATCTTCTTACCTGGACTCCCTGAGTATAGCTCTTTTAATTTAGTATTCTGTTGCTAAATACTTAGTATTTGATACTTTGATACTCCTGAGCATAGCTCTTTTAACTTAGTATTCTGATAACGTAGAAATTAATTTGTTAATTTTTGTTGTTTTAAGGGACTTGTCTTACAACAATATAAAAGACCTTCCAAGCTTTAATGGTTGCCATGCTCTGGAAGAAATGTAAGTGGGTCTTTGATATATACTCTTTTTGCTGTGGTTTATTGTTGATTCATCGAACGAACAGGTTCTATTTTAAATAATGGCTTTACTATTAAGAATTCAGAAATATTAAGGGAAGACATGCGTATAGTCAAGTGTTCCTGTGAATAAATGTCAAATCGTACTAGGTATGGTCGTGCAGCCAGCGTTTATTGGGTACTTATTGGGCATTCTGTGAGATATCATGGGTGGAGGGCTGTGTACACCAAACAAACACGCAAACAAAACCTGTTCCTGGCTATTGAGGGAAACCAAACGTGGACACCTACTGTGTACCTATAAGCTCTGGTGGAAGTTGGTTTGGAGCAGGGAGAGGAAGGGGTTCTTTCTCCCTTTCCTGATCCCTTTCTTCCTACAGCATTTGGTATGGTTGTCTTGTCCTGAGTCCTTTTTTTTTTTTTTCTTTACCATGTTGCCTTCCTGCTCTCCTGAGTGAGGTTGCTAAGGAATTTAGTTAGTACACGTTAATTCCCAGTATCCATTGGGATGGAATACCAGTTAGTCCAACCCTTTGGTGTTACAACCGAGGAAATGGCGGTTCTCTTTACTTTCAACGAGATCAATCAGTGTTAATCATGAATTTAAACTGAGAAAAAGTTGAAGAGATGTTCTCTTTCAAACTCAAAAATATATATATATATATTTTTTAGTTCTCTGCAACGTAATCAGATCCACCAAATAAAAGAAGGTACTTTTCAAGGACTGGTCTCTCTGCGGATCCTGTAAGTTTCTCTTTGATTATTTAGAAATAAATACAATTTTTGTCCGCTTTTAAATTAATACATCATTATAATTCCCATAAGCGATACACTAAAAGATGCAATTTATTATGTATAAGTATTGTTCAAATTATACCACGTGGTGCTTTACCAATAATCTGCTTTCAGTATTTTTTTTTAACCTTTCGCTTTTTATTTAGTAATTTTTACCTTAGCTGATTTATGATACCGTACATTGGTAGGTGAAAAAGCGTAATGTGTGTATAACCTGAGAAATGGAGTTTGTTTTCTCGTGGTACTAATGAGGTTTGCAAGTGCATTAGGGCAGCGAGAGGCAAAGGGTCCAGCCTGCCTCCGATTTTGGCAAGTTAGGTTTTATTGGAGCACAGCCTTGCCCTTTCGTGTAAGCGTTGTCCAGGGCTGCTTTTACCATACTGTGGCAGAGTTGACTAGTAAGAGGCCATATGACCTAATGGTGGAAATATTTACCCCCTGGCCCTCCACACAAGAAATTTGCTGACCCTTGCACTGGGGTATGTATCATAACAAATATAGCTAATAATATGCAGCAGAAGCACTCATTGGAAAAAATGTATTTGTATTTGAGTGTGCATTTGTGCCAAATATTCTATTAAGCACTTGGAGATAGAGAGGTGGCTAAGACAGGCCTTGTCCCCGCCTTCACAGAACCTCAGTGCAGGAAACACAACACACTGAAATATAGTGAGCATTTTTTAAAATAACAGAGCAAATTTGGAAATTTGAAGATGGAGTGAAATTACATGTATTGAATCCTATCTTCCAGCAGCTCTCCAGTAAGACATTGAAAATGCTTTCTACTAGAAAATATTTTGTTAGAGGTTGGGATCCTTCCTTGTGCCTGACAGGCTTGCCGTGTGTGGGTCTGGGCAGTAGCGAGGAAGGGGGCTGGCTCCTAGCTGCCATCACTTCTGGAACGCTGATAAGCGACAACAATGAAAAGCTGGCCTTTCCATGATTCGGAACCAAGTTTGTCGGGCTGTCTGTTATCTGGGAGATGCGTAATGGAATGACTTTATCCAGCCTCTAACTTTCCATCAAGGCTCCGTCTAAGTGTGGTTGCAGATTATTTCTCTGTGTTATTAATTTCTCAGGGTGTGTTTTTGAATATAGTACAGCTCTGGTGTTGATATGGCTTTTATTTCCTGCTCGGGGGTGGGGTGGGGGGGAAAGAATGATATCTGAAGCCCTTCTGGAATGCTCTTGTTTACATATTGATTGTTTGTCTTCCGTGGGGGCCTTATCACTGACCTTTGAGAAGGCAAATAGTATGAAACCTGTTTTTATTTTCAGCTTTGTCAGGAGCCGAGTTTTTCTTCGCCTACTAAATAGTGCCAAAGGTTATATCACATCATTTATATTTTTGAACTGGTACCAGAATGATAAGGTGGAGAAAATTCACAACTGTTTTAAAACAGATGCCAGCTAGAATTACTGCGCCGTGGAACCCATTCCAAGAAATAGATTTTTGTGAAGGGGGGAGGGATTGAACATAAACACGAAGTTGTTGGACAAGATTAATAAGATTTGTTATCTTATCAGGGATACTGTGACTACTTCAGATTCCAAAGTATGGTCAAACTAACTGCAATTTGAATTTATTTGGAGAGATTAACATGCTCCTCTTGCCCTTGCAGAGATCTGAGTAGGAACCTGATCCATGAAATTCACAACAGAGCTTTTGCCAAGCTTGGGTCAATAACTAACCTGTAAGTTGATGATTTTGTGCAGTCATACCGTGAAGGTGATGCATAATCCACAGAAACTTGTGTCTTAGCATTGTCCCATGGAAGTATTTTTCTGTCCGGTTGCTCCCTTGCGTAAATGCGAACCTGCATTGATACGGTAATGCCTTCTCAGGTGGCAAGATGAATGCCAGGCCTGTTGTTTCAGCACAGCTGAACTTCCTCTTGGGGCTCTAATATTTATGATGTTTACACACGTACAGATGTTCTTGCATCTTAGGAGTCAATGTGAGCTCTCATTCACATTTCAGAGATATAAGTTTCAATGAATTAACTTCATTTCCTACGGAGGGCCTCAATGGACTAAATCAGCTGAAACTTGTTGGCAACTTGAAGCTAAAAGAAGCCTTGGCAGCAAAAGATTTTGTTAATCTCAGGTGTGTTTTTGCTTATTTTTCTTTTTTGTTGAAGCTATGGCGAGCCCCTAAATTATAGAGTATGCTGGATTTTTGCTGTGGTTCCCGGATTTTCTGGGAGGCTATAATTTAAGAGTATTTTCTACCTCAGTCCTCACAAATTTGGTAAAAAGTAGAACACAAGCATTATTTCCTAGATTTTGAGATCATGAATTGGAGCCCTTGAGACTGTCAGGGAGATAACATAGCCATTCATCAGACTGGCTTTTTTTTTTTTTTTTTTTTTTTTTTTACTTTTTACAGCAGATTTGTCACTAACACTGTAGCAGGAGCCACATAAATGTGAACCTACAGAAAACTGACACAATGCTATATTTCACAAAGACATTTTGATATAATAGAGACAGGACTTGCGGATAGTACTGTGGCAGAAGAGAATAGATATTTTTACTGTACTTTGGGAACAGAATAAATTCATTTAATGGTAAAAAGTTGCAAATGATCTGAGACATTACTTTTAACTGAAACTACGAGTATCATATGATAAATTAGGCATGGTTCATTCATGGGTTAAAGGAGTCTGATAAGATTTCACTTTAAACTGCAGTATTACTGCTAAATTTTAAATATGGGTTGTTTTAAAATCAGTTTTTAAAAGCTTATCTCAGATGAAGAGAGGAAGTCAGAGTTGTCATATGACACCAGAGTCTTTTCACAGATGGGGATACTGAGGCCCCAGAGAGGCTAGTGGCCAGCGTTTAAAGCATGTGACAGTCAGGTCTTTCTGACTCCCGGGGCTCTTAAAGCTGGAAGTACTTTCTACAAAACAAAAGCATCTGTGTGAGGTTGTTATTCAATGTAGGTTTTACCATTTTTTCCAGGTCTTTATCAGTACCATATGCTTATCAGTGTTGTGCATTTTGGGGTTGTGACTCGTATGCACATTCAAACACGGAAGATACCAGCCTCCAAGACCACAGTGTGGCAAAGGAGAAAGGCAAGTGCATGTACTTTTACGAACAGAACACTCTCGATGCCGCTGATTAAAGTCTCTCCTATTGTAATCGTTTGTGAAGGACAGATATGAAATACGTGAGAAAATGGCATTTGCTGTGTTACTGGCATCCTTAATATGTTACAAAGGCTCATGGAGGCTGAACTTAGGTCATGGACAAGAGAGAAGACTGCAGAGAAGTGTGGTTCTTTTCGATTGCATAAAGCTTGAATTAAACACAGTTCATGTCATCTATTCAGGTCCCACGGATGTAGCAGGTGTCACGAGCAGTGCGGAAAATGAAGAACATAGTCAAATAATTATCCACTGTACGCCCTCCACAGGTATGCCCTGCACATCTTGCTGCAGTTTCTTGCTTTCAGTGAATGTTAGGCAAACATATCTGAAAGTTGTGGGGAGAGATGTGATCTTTGTAACAGGAGTGGGACTGGATGATGTCATAAGGCCTCTGCCTTGAAGCGTGGTCTGTGTACCAGGAGCTCAGGCATCTCTTACAGAAGCTCGGTCCCAGGCTCACTGACTTGGGGTCTGGGTGTTCATAAGCTCCCCAGCGGGTTGTGTGCATTCAAAACGGAGAGGCACTTTCTGAGCACTTCTTGAACTCTAGGGCTAGTTCTGAAAGTTACTATCTGCAAGGATTTTTAGTGTTTTATATATATATATATATATATATATATATATATATATATATATATATCTTTTAATGCAACCTTGCTTTTCCTTTTCTTTCTACTCTATTTCATTGAACTTTAGTAGACTTGGGAAAGTCACGAAAATAAGACCGCGTATTTGGTTGTGACGTAACGTTGGATTATGCCTCATCTCTCAGGGAAGATGGATTTGGAATTCTGTGAAAGAAAAAATAATTGGCCACCTTGTGCGCTATGAAGTAGATTCTTTTTTTTTTTTAAGATTTTATTTATTTACTTATTTGAGAGAGAGCGAGTGAGAGAGCACAGGCAGGGGGAGGGGCAGAGGGAGAGGGAGAAGCAGACCCCCCGCTGAGCAGGGAGCCTGATGCGGGGCTCGATCCCAGGACCCTGAGGTCATCACTTGAGCCAAAGGCAGACGCTTAACCAGCTGAGCCCCCTGACCTCCCCGAGTCGTGAGCTTTTTAAGGGGCTGTGTTTGTATTCTTTTAATACTTGGTACAGTGCCTTGTGGAGAATGAGCTTAAGGTGACCAGATGAGCGAATGGAATTGGCAAGAATTATTTCAGTTTGGTCAATGTATTTGGTCTCTGAATGAATTGTTGGAAGTTAAGAGGGTGCAGCTCGCTGCCTCCCTGGCCTTTCTGGGGTCCTTGTGTTGGAAGAATGTGCCTAAGGACCTGACATCCCAATGGGAAGGGAAGAGCTTGGTTACAGGGGAGACTAGTCCTGAAGGGGCTGCAGCCGAGAGATCCGCGGCAGGCCTCCTCCCCACTCGGTTGTAACTACGCACAGACACCCACGGGCTCACTCAGAAGCAGGAGGTAGTGGCGCGTGGGGTCCTCCTGTTAGAACAAGAGGACGCAGCAGCTTTTCAAGGACAGAGACCTGGGTGGAGCCTGCTTCCCAGGCTTGTAGGGGAAAGTACCTCCACCTGCCAAACACTTGCAGCAGGGTGTCCTGTTCTCAAGCCAGAGGAGCCTACTCCCTCCTTCCTCGAAGGAGGATGAATTCAGATACAGAGAGAAAAGCGAAGGCTTCCTCTTAACACTCCCTGAGGGAGGAATAAAAATATTAATTACTTGATCAAAAGAATTTTTTTAAAGGTTCTTGTGATATTTGGAAGTCAGGGATATAGGCGTTACAGAGCTGGCTCACCAGGTCTGTGAATGTTTCAGTGATCTAAATGGTTTTATGGGACGGCTCCAGGGTCATGACAGTTCGAAGGATAAATCAGAACATGTGTTTAGGCAACTGTAACACATAGTTTTCTTGTGCTCTGTAAACAACATTTCGTTTTTCTTTACTAATTTTAAAATAAAATAGTTGTCATTTGTGACATAACTAGCCTGCCGGAGTCCGGAGTCCGTTACTAGAACATACAATTTAGTTACTGAATTAGTTCCTGCAATCCTAGTGTAAGTTGCACGGGGCCTCAGTGGATATGGCTTTGTATGCATTTAACATCCAGCGTGGTTTTGCCCTCGCTCCACTGTCTTATTGAATAACCTTTATCAGGGCAATCGAACACTTTGACATCTCAGTTTCTCTGGATGAAAAGTGGGTATAATAATGTCTATCTTAACCTACTTCATCAGGTTGCCCTTGAAAGTCATAAGAAATGTGGAAAAAAAAATAGACGTATACATACCTGTGTGTACATAAATAGTTTTTAAAAGCTGTATCAGCACTAGGAAGGAGGAAGAAAAGGACCTCGTATTTATTAAAGGCCAACAATGTACCTAGTGACCTGCTTAGGTACCTCATGTATATAATTTTACTTAAGCTACATGGTGCTGTGAATTAGGCAATATTATCCACGAGCGAGAAAATGAAATGTAGAGGGTTAAGCTGCTTTCTCAAGAGCAGCAAGTTATGAACCCTAAATTAAAACCCTCGTTTAGGGTCACCTGGGTGGCTCAGTGGTTTGGCGCCTGCCTTCAGCCCAGGGCGTGACCCCGGGGTCCTGGGATCGAGTCCCCCCATTCGGGTTCCCTGTAGGGAGTCTGCTTCTCCCTCGGCCTGTGTCTCTGCCTCTCTCTGGGTGTCTCTCATGAATAAATGAATAAAATCTTTTAAAAAATTAAAAAAAAAAACACCCTAGTTTATGTGATTCCAAGCCTTCAGTTTACCAAGTACTTTTCACGTATAAGACACTGTACTATATATATATATATGCATATCCCTGTATGGCTTTACCGAATATTTAATAAATAGCCTCGTCCAATGACTAAAATAGCTAAGAAATAGTAATTTTGAAAATTTGGTTCAATTCAGTTTTGGTAGCAGATTTAATCATCCTAAATGGACTGCCTTTAGTTTTTCTCTGAACCTATAGCATATGGGAATATGGTGTTTTCTAAATTGTCTTTTATTTCTCTCTCTTGTTTTAGGTGCTTTTAAGCCCTGTGAATATTTACTGGGAAGTTGGATGATCCGTCTTACTGTGTGGTTCATTTTCTTGGTCGCATTGTCTTTCAACCTGCTTGTCATTATAACCACATTTGCCTCTTGTTCATCTCTGCCTTCCTCCAAATTGTTCATAGGCCTGATTTCTGTATCCAACTTATTCATGGGAGCTTACACCGGCATCTTAACTTTTCTGGATGCCGTGTCCTGGGGCAGGTTCGCTGAATTTGGCATTTGGTGGGAGATCGGCAGTGGGTGCAGAATAGCGGGGTTCCTTGCTATTTTCTCCTCAGAAAGTGCCATATTTCTATTGATGTTGGCAGCTGTGGAAAGAAGCTTATCTGTCAAAGATATGATGAAAAATGGGAAAAGCAATCATCTGAAGCAGTTCCGGATTGCTGCCCTTTTTGCTTTCCTGGGAGCTGCAGCGGCAGGCTGTTTTCCACTTTTCCATAGAGGGGAATACTCTGCATCACCCCTGTGCTTGCCATTCCCCACAGGAGAAACGCCCTCGTTAGGATTTACTGTGACCTTAGTGCTATTAAACTCGTTAGCATTTTTATTAATGGCCATTATCTACACAAAACTTTACTGCAACTTGGAAAAAGAGGACCTTTCAGAGAACTCGCATTCTAGCATGATTAAGCATGTCGCCTGGCTCATCTTCACCAATTGCATCTTTTTCTGCCCCGTTGCGTTTTTCTCATTTGCGCCGTTGATCACCGCAATCTCCATCAGCCCTGAAATAATGAAGTCTGTTACGCTGATATTTTTCCCGTTGCCCGCTTGCCTGAATCCAGTCCTCTATGTTTTCTTCAACCCAAAGTTTAAAGAAGACTGGAAGTTACTGAAGCGACACATCACCAAGAAAAGCGGCTCGGTGTCAGTCTCCATCAGTAGCCAAGCAGGCTGCGTGGACCAGGATTTCTACTATGACTGTGGCATGTACTCGCATTTGCAGGGTAACCTGACTGTGTGTGACTGCTGTGAATCCTTTCTTTTGACAAAGCCAGTGTCCTGCAAACACTTAATAAAATCACACAGCTGTCCTGCGTTGGCCGTGGGTTCCTGCCAAAGACCAGACAGCTATTGGTCTGACTGTGGCACGCAATCGGCCCACTCCGATTATGCGGATGAAGAAGACTCCTTCGTCTCCGACAGTTCTGACCAGGTGCAGGCCTGTGGACGAGCCTGCTTCTATCAGAGTCGAGGATTCCCTTTGGTGCGCTATGCTTACAATCTACCACGAGTTAAAGACTGAACTGATGTGTCTGTAACTGTTTCCCCCCCATGAACCAAAATCCCAGCATTTATAGACTGAACCCTAGTCTCATCTTTCATCTGGGAAGCACTTCTGTGATCACTGCCTGGTGTGTCACTTAGAAGGAGGAGAGGGTGGCAGTTTATTTCTTAAACCAGATGTTTTCAAAGAACAAGTGCCTAAACGGTCAATCGATGAAAAAAAAAATGCAATGTCCAAGCAACGTGTGGTCTCTTTGGAACCAATTTGTAACTTGAAAAGATTTTATGTGTATCATAGCAATATAACATTAGGCTTTCCTGATCCATAAGGAGCAAATTGATACCTGTCTCTGAATTAAGCACAAGATGAAGAACAGCTGTTAATATTTTTTTAAGAATATTTTAAAATGTGATTTTATGTAACTAAGAAAAAAAATCTTGCTCATTTTACCTAATGTTGCATCATTAATCTCAGGACAACTTACTGCAGGGCCTAAAAAAAAAAAAAAAAAAAAAAAAAAAGGGATTGTCTCCCAGGTAGAGCTGTGAGAGTAGAGGAATAGGCATCGTCACCTTATTGCATTTTCTGGTCCCATCTTTGACATAATAGAATCATAAATTTTGTTTGACTTATAAAGCTAAAACCTGGAGATGTTTTTAAAACAATATTAACAACTGTTAGATTCTTAAAGAATAGCTCAACCTTTGTTTTCAGTCATTACACATTTCTTTGGTGAGATCACAGTGATTTTTTTCCTCTATGTCTTGTGACCACACTAGAAAAAAGTAAAGGACTAATTGTTGTGTGGGTTTGGTAGAGATTTGGATAACTACTAACTAATATGGGATTTCAGTAGTATCTGAGGGATTTGATGGCTCCGTGGGATGTTCTCATGAATAAACATTTCTTAATGTCATTGGCTGTACCAACATCTTCCAATTTTGTTGGTATGTTGTCTACGTAGAGTGTGAACTACACAGAAGGTAAACAGTGGTAAATTATTGTATCAGTTTGGAAGAAATTGGGAGTAATTATGACACAAAGCACTTAAAATTATTTCTTAGTGAGCTGGATTCTCCGGAACCTGTGCTATTACAAGGTAGCTTCCATATAGTTTTTCCTTACTGTGATTTAAATACAGAAGAGCCTATGCAACAGTTCAGATGCTGTGTTCTTGCGAGACAAAACAAATGTTTTATTAAAGGAAAAAAAATGAATAAAGCTTAGGCCTGTGTCTTCAGCAATTAGAATTTTTACTTGATTCTTATCTACGGACTTTTGACATGTCGCTATGTGGAGTCTTAAAGTTATAAATGTTCAGTATGTTTTTTGAACAATATGCTAAATCGATAGCAAACCCACTGCCATATTAGTTATTCAGGATATACTAAAAGACATTAAGCTAGATTGCAGTTTAATAATTAAACTGTATATACTGTGCATATAATGAATTTTTATCTTATGTAAATTATTTTTAGAACACAAGTTGGGAAATGTGGCTTCTGTTCATTTCGTTTATTTAAAGCTACCTCCTAAACTATAGTGGCTGCCAGTAGCAGAATGTTAAATTGTGGTTTATATACTTTTTTGCATTGTAAATAGTCTTGGTTGTACATTGTCCGTGTAATAAAAACAGAATCTTTGTATATCAAAATCATGTAGTTTGTATAAAATGCGGGAGGGATTTATTTACAGTGTGTTGTAATTTTGTAAGGCCAACTATTCACAAGTTTTTAAAGTTGCTATCATGTTTGTACATTTACACATCTGATAAATATTAAATCATAACTTGGTAAAAAAAATGTAACTAAAGGTTTTTCTTTTTCCAAAAGTCAAGTCACATAAAACTTTGCATACATTTAAAATATAGAATAGCAGATACGTAAACTATGTGGTAAATTGTGCTGTAGACGTAGTGGGAGATACACTATGACACGCAGTGTTTTGAATCACTGAAGTTCTAGAAATCTGGCAATCTGTTTTGCCTTAATGTGTAACGAGGTATGATCATGAATCTGCTGAACGTTAAAGTAAGCAAATTAAAACATTTTTTGAGTGAAGAGTATTAGAAGAAATGTTTGAAGAACACTTTGCTGAAATTTAGAGCTAAGTCTGAACCCTACACATGGAAAACAAATTGGGAAATTTAAGAGAATAGATCTTTATTGAAAAGCAAGTGATTGGACGGAGGGAGGAGGGGGCTGACTGGCTCAGTAGGCGGTGCGTGCCACTCTCCACCTCAGGGTCTTGGGTCCGAGCCCCGCATTGGGTGTAGAGATTACTCAGAAATAAAATCTTAAAAACAACAACAACAAATCACTGGGGCTCCCGGCTGGCTTAGTGGGTGGAGTGTGCGACTCGCCATCTTGGGTTGTAAGTTCCAGCCCCATGTTGAATGTAGCGATTACCTAAAAATAAATAATAGATAAAAGCAAACGATTTAAAATCCCACTTGTTACCAAATGTAGTCAGTTGCCCAAATGCTTAGATCTAAATATTCACAATCATGAAGCCCTTGTCTTACAGATGAGAAAATAGGCAGCTTGATGAAATTTAAGTGAATACCTAAGTCACACACAACAAATTAGAAACCAAATCAGCACCCAGTGCCTCTTAATTTGAGACATAGCTTTTTGGTTTCGTTCATTTATTTGTTTTAAACTTAAGTATATGTCTGGAATTCCCATAACAAAAAGGAGAATAGTATAATTACTCCTCCCATCCCTTCGGCCTTCAGCCCAGGCACCCATCACCCAAATGTGGCAATTATCAACAGCACAGGGTAAGTCTTGTTTCATCTCCACCCCATTCACTAACTCCTTCTAATCCGTCTGCCCCCTTGGATTAGTATTATTTTTTAAAGATTTACTTATTTATTTGGGGGGGGGGGAGGAGTTTTAAGCAGGGTCCCTGCTGAGCACGGAGCCAGACACAGGCCCGGGCCCAGACCTTTGAAACCATGACCTGAGCCGAAACTGAGATTTGACGCCCCACCCACTGCGCTACTCAGGGGGCACATGCCCCTTGAATTATTTTGAACTGGACCTAAGACACGTTTCATCTGTAAATATTTCAATATGTCTAGGGATAAATTTTTAAGTTGCTTAATATATTGCTACAAGGCTAACTGGTAACGGTGTTATTTCTGTAACAAAGTCAGGGGTTTTTAAGCCAAAGTTACTCAGTACAAGGTTTTACAAAGCTAGCAAAAAATATAAATTCATTTCAAATATATACTGTCAAAGTGAAAAAAAAATGAGTAGTGAGAAGTTTTACTAAATTAATATCCACAAACTTAAGGGGAGAGGCCTCCTTTTAAGCTTATTTATACGTTCACATATAATTCTACCAAACTTGAGGGGTGCCTGGGTGGCTCAGTTGGTAACGTGTCTGTCTTTGGCTTGGGTCGTGATCTCAGGGTCCTGGGATCCAGCCCCCCTACCTCGGCTCAGTGGGGAGTCTGTTGTCCCTCTCCTCACTCCCCCACCCCACTCCTGCTCGTACTGTCTCTCAAATAAACAAAAGAAGAAATCTTTAAAGAAAATTCTACCCAACTGTTGGCCTCTGCGTCTCAGCAATGACAAGGCCCTGCAAGAAGGGAGACCGCGGGACTCCGTCGTGTTCCAGCAGCAGCACCAGGGCCATGCACTGCTGCGTGGGGAGTCCCAGTGCTGCCACAGCTAGTGCAGGGCTTGGTCATCACGAGGATGCTGAGGCATCAAGGAGACGACATCCTTTGTTTTATGAGACATTTTGAGGAGGCAGAGAGGTGCACGACCTCTTAGCTTCCTACACCAAGAGGGGAAGAAGTGTGCAAGTTTGGGAGTTTAAACGGCCCAATTTATCATTTACTGTTTTCTCTGTCACGTCCTGTGCCAGAAACTTTGGCTTTCCTAAGTCCTGACTCACTGCTTTGCAACAGGGGAAGAACCTGCCATAGCCTCCCAGTCCTATTATCGCATTAGTTCTCAAAGCTTCTGAACACTTGTTTAAGGAGACCTAGTGAGTAAGAGGAAAATCACTGGTTCGATTCCAGGTCCTTTATTATTATTTTCTTTATTTTATTTATTTATTTCATTTTTTTTTCCAGGTCCTTTTTTAAACTAAGACTTGTGCTCCTTCCTATTTTGCTTCGGGCCTGTCTTTGGGAAGAGCCCACGTTAAGTTTCCTATGAAGCCCCGGAGGGGCCCTTGGCCTTTCGATGCTGCTACTGATTCCGGGAAGGTTCTCCCAAGTGGTTTTAGCCAGATTTGCCAAAACCGAATAACTGGCGGAGAGAATGTGACTCATTTCTTCATTAATTTTGTCGCTCGGTGAAACTGGTCCAATTTCCTCCCGTTTTCATTTTGTCGTGATTGCCGATCTTCACCAAATTAACGGCGCACCGAGGCCGTGTCAGCCACGCGCTGCTCCACCGCGCTGCGGCCTCTGCGGTGCGCCCTTGGGCGCTGCTGCCTCCCGCGCATCTCGTCGTCCTGCGTCCGGTTCTGCGGGTGTAGACGCCTGCAAGGGCTTCGCAAGGCGGGTCCGCCGCGGGGGCTGGGCGCGACCCCCGCCTGCGTCCGCGCCGCTCCGAGCCCCGGGAGCGCGCATTCGGGCGGCGCAGAAGCCGCAGTTCGGGCGCTGGAGGAAGGCCCCGGCTTCGTCGTCCGCCGCCTCCTCCCGGCTGCCTGCGTGCCTGGCCCAGGCCCTGGGGGGACAGCGCTCCTCCCGAGGCCCCCCGGGGGTCACAGAGTCCTGCGGCTGCGCACGGTGCGGGGGGCGGGCAGGTGCGGGGGGCGGGCACTGTGCACTCGGTGCGGGAGGCGGGCACGTGCGGGGGGTGGGCAGGTGCGGGGGGCGGGCACGGTGCACGCGGTGCAGGAGGCGGGCAGGTGCGGGAGGCGGGCACGGTGCACGCGGTGCGGGGGGCGGGCAGGTGCGGGAGGCGGGCACGGTGCACGCGGTGCGGGGGGCGGGCAGGTGCGGGAGGCGGGCACGGTGCACACGGTGCGGGGGGCGGGCACAGTGCACGCGGTGCGGGGGGCGGGCAGGTGCGGGAGGCGGGCACGGTGCACGCGGTGCGGGGGGCGGGCAGGTGCGGGAGGTGGGCACGTGCGGGAAGCGGGCCCGGTCACACGGCGCACACGGTGAGGGAGGGGGGTGGGCGGGAGGCGGGCACGGCCACACGGCGGGGCGGCCGCTCCCCCAGCCGCAGGGCCCCTTGGCCGCAGAGCCCGGGTGCCCGGCGGAGCGCGGGAAAAGTCGGGCGGCGCGGGGGAGCGAGGCGCGGGCCGAGGGAGCCGCCGCCCGCCGCCCGCGGCCCTCCGCCCGCCGCCGCCCCACAAAGCCCCGCGGCCCGCACGCGTCGCCATGGCAGCGCGCCCCGCCCCCTGACGCCGGCCGGCGCGCGGAGCCTGCTGGGAGCCCGCCCGCCGCCCCGCCGGCCTGGAGGTGGCGGCCCCGATGTGGGCGGCCGGGCGCTGGGGGGCTGGTTCGCCGCCTCGGTCCTCCGGCGCCGCGGCCGTGCTGGGGGCGGGCGGCGGGGGGCAGGGCCCGCCGAGCCGCAGCGACTCCACGCTGTCGCTCCTGTCGCCCCTCGGCCACCAGAGCTGCCCGCTGGACTCGGACGACGGCGACGCGGAGGCGGAGGCGGAGGTGGAGGTGGAGCGGGGTGGAGGTGGAGGTGGCCGCCCTGCGAGGCCTGCGGTTCCGCGGGAGCGCCAGGTAACCTCCCGGCTGCGGGCCTCCGCGTGCGCCCACCCCCCGCCCTGGGCACCTCGGGCGTCTGCGGGCATCTGCGGGCACCAGCGTGCACTCCGCCCCCCCCCCGGGCACCTCGGGCACCTGCGGGCATCTGCAGGCACCTGCGTGCACCCCGCCCCCCGGGCACCTGCGGGCATCTGCGGACACCTGCGTGCACCCCGCCCCCCGGGCACCTGCGGGCACCTGCGTGCACTCCGCCCTCCCCGGGCACCTCGGGCATCTGCGGGCACCTGCGTGCACTCCGCCCCCCCCCCCGGGCACCTCGGGCATCTGCGGGCACCTGCGTGCACCCCGCCCCCCGGGCACCTGCGGGCATCTGCGGGCACCAGCGTGCACTCCGCCCCCCCCCCCCCGGGCACCTGCGGGCATCTGCGGGCACCTGCGTGCACTCCGCCCCCCCCCCCCCGGGCACCTGCAGGCACCTGCGTGCACTCCCCCCCCCCGCCCCCCCGCACCTGCAGGCACCTGCGTGCACCCTGCCCCCAGGTACCTGCGGGTGCCTGCTCCTCCTCTCCCCCGGGCTGCCCCCAACACGTGGCTGGTTCTAGCAGGGCTGGGCCTAGTACTGAGGCCTGCTGATCCTGCCCCCTCTCCTCCCTGCGCTCCATGCCCGGGCCTGGGTACGGAGAAGTGAGAACACAGGGCTGCCCCTGCGGGAGTGGCTTTCCGAGCCAGGCTTGGTAAGGTAGGTCCCTAGTGCCCGAGACTCCTTGTCACCTCCAGAAGGCATCCACACAGTGGCGGGCTTCTGACTGTCCCACGGTGCAAGGCACAGGACAGGAGACCACAGAAGTACGGAGCGCAGAGCCCGTGCTGCGTGTGTAAGCAGCAGCACAGCGCCTCCGGTGCCAAGCGTTCATACCCAGAGCGAGTGGCCAGAGCACTCAGCGACTCAGTGAAGCGACTCAGCGACAGCAGGGAACCTCTTAACCGTGAAAAGTAGAAGTAGGTCCCTTGATGGGAATGGAGGTCGGTAGGGGTAACCACGCAAGCCACGCGGCTGGACTTGTTGTAGCAACTGCAACAGGCCTCTGATCAGCCTGGTAGGAGAGCTTGATGATGGGGCTGCGGGAGTCCATTTTCATGTGGGTCTTCACAGGCATTCTTCAGGATCAAGTTGGTCCCAAAGATTCTTAGAATTATTTTAAGGCTTTGGAACATACCTCCTGAGCCCGACCAACAGGACTGAGCAGCCTGGACCCTGCTGAGCTATCAGTCCCTGGCACGATGGCTGTCAAAACCACAGCTCAGCCGCCGAGACCTTGCATGAGCTTACAGGAGCCAAAGCCCTAACCAGACGGAGCTCAGGAGAAAAGCCAAACAGATTTCTGGTCTCACTGTCGCCCAATAAGCAGGTGGCATCCCAGGGCTCAGGCTGCCTTCCTCACCACTGCCTTATCCCGGGTCATTTGCCGTGAATCCAAGGGAACAGGTAGGATGCAGCCCGGAAAGAGTGAAGGCGTGACCGGCCTTCTGTGTGGCGAGTGCAGATGCCTGGGTCCTTCCTGCTCCTGGAGAACAGATACATGCAGCCGTTGTCTCCAAGTGCTTCACAAAACCTAGCATTTCCTTGCAGGGAAGATCCACGTTCACAGAATTTCCTCAGTGGCCCTCCCTTCCTCTCACCTTTAGTTGGCGCCCTGGACGGTTGGGGCGTGATGAGAGGGGGAGGCTGGCGGCCTCGGCTGCAGTCCTAGTCCCAGTCCCCGGCGGTGAGCGTGCTCTCCGGGGACCAGGAATACATGCAGAGCCGTGTGGGACTTGACCCCTTCTGTGCGCTCTTCATCTGCCATAAAGACAGACGCAGGCAGGCATCAGGGGCTCATGGTGATGTGAGCTCCGGGTGTTTGATGTGCACATAGAGCCATGCTGAGACGATGCATGGACCTTCAGGTGTGTCGGAAAGGACGGAGACGAAGCTCACCGTTGACTTCAGAGGGGATGACAAGTATTTTCCTAGAGTCTTTTATAATATGCCTTGGGCCTTCTGTTTATTCAGCTCTCTCCTGGTTTTTATATCACTGTATCCATTAGGAAGACCGTGCCTTAATAAATATCTTAGGCATAAAAAGCTGCTTATCAAGCCTCTCTTGATTATGGCTAGAGCCGTAGTGTATATGCTATACGTTTGGTTGTGTATATGCTGTCATTTGTTAAAAATGTTAAGGAGTCTAATATTTAAAATGTCATTTTTTAGGGACGCCTGGATGGCTCAGCTGGTTAAGCTTCTGCCCTCGGCTCAGGTCATGATCTCAGGGTCCTGGGATTGAGCCCCGAATTGAGCCTCCTTCTCCCTCTTCTTCTGCCAGCCGGTCCCCCTGCTTGTGCTCTCTTTAATTCTGTCAAATAAATATATGAAATCTTTTTTTAAGAAAAAATTTTAAATGTCATTTTCTAAAGATTTTGTTTATTAGAGAGAGAGAGAGGAGGGGCAGAGAGAGAGGGAGTAACGACTCCCAGCTGAGCAGGGAGCCCAAAGCTGGGCTTGATCCCAGGACCTCAAGATCATGACCTGAGCAGGAGGCAGACGCTTAACCAACTGAGCCGCTCAGGTGTCTCTAAAAGATCATTTGAAAAACAACAAACAAACATAAAACACTTACGTTCTTTCAACAAATACTTAATTATTAATATATTCTAGGCCCTAAGCTAGGCTCTTGCAATAAAAAAATGAGTTAAAACATGCTTTCTCTTTGTACAGATTCAAAGCCTATGGCAGAGATGAACAAATGATGGAAAGACTGAGGCACTTAGTCCAGATTTTTTGCAGAGTTTTACTGTGAGGCAATAAAGATTAATGCCTGAGTTGAATCTGGAAGGGAGAATAGCAATTAGCCATCGTCCTCCTCCTCCTACTAAACGACGTGTGTCAGATGCTTACTAAGTGCCCAGAACCCCTCTGCGTACTTTAGCGTAGATTGTCTTGTGCGGTACTGCCTGTGAGGTAGCCTCCGCTGCTACACCGTCATTACAGGTGACAGCAGAGGCCCGAATAGGTTTGGAAATGGACTTAGCCAGGAGGAAGCACGTAGGGATTTACCCGGAATGTTTTACTCCCAAACCTAAGCTCTCGCGCGGATACATGAGGAGGTCGAAGCATTTCAGTTTTAGACAACGCTGCAGAGGGCATGGCCCTTCATCAGTCTGCTTAAGTTCAACAAAACTGAAATAGTCCAGATCAGCCAGTGGCATAGGAAGAGGCCGGGAAGATAGGCAGCAGCTAATTCGTGGGTGTCAGGCTGTGGGGTTTGAGCTTCATCTTGTGGGCAGAGGAGCCGCAGAAGAACTTTGAGGTAAGGAGTGACATGATAGGAGGATGCATTTGAAAGGTGGATGTGGCAACAGTTGTGGAAAATGGCTTGAAACAGGAAGAAAGGCCAGTTACGTCCAGACAGTGGTTGTAAGGTTGGAGATGAGGAGAATGGCTTGAGAAAATGGAAAGAAGTAGAAGAGACCTGACTAGTAGTCATGTGGCTGTGGGTGGTAGGGGGAGTCAAAGTGGAGAGGGCACCAGGAGTCCCAGGGCTGGGTTTCTGGCACGGCTAGCTGGGTGGGTATCGGTATTCTTCACTGATGTAGGGTTATAAGAGGAGGAGTAAAATTTTTCTTGGTGGACAAGGTAGTGGGTAGGGGGTAGAAGATGATTAGGCTCAGTTGTCACTGGTTGATATTTAAGTGGAGTGGAGCTGTCTATCAGGCAGTTGGAAATAAGTTTAGGGCTCAGGGAGAAAGAGCTGCCTGGGAATGACTGATCATCAGCACCTGGTGATAGTTGCTGAGACAGGGGGAGCAGGTAAAGTCTGGGGAAGGGAAGATACCTGCGAGAAACAACACATCGACAGTGTCCCCTTTCCACCGGGCTAGAAGTTGCAGAAGGACATGGATGGGTGGAGAAAGAGCAGCAAAAGAAAGTGACTGAGCTGAAGCTACGAGGTAGGAAAAGTTATGCCGAGCAGTGGGAAAGGCTGTTGGTTGCGTGAAGCAGGAATGTTAAAGAGGCAGAGGAGCTGAGTCTATGAACGCCGAGTCTTTAGAGCTACCTCGGGTCCTGAACAACCTTTCTCTTCTTGGGTCCTAATGGTTCTGCTTTTGCTCAGTTTTATGAGGCTTGTGTGTCTGGCTGAGGCCCAGTATCTCCCCGCACCCGCCCTTCTCCTGAGCTTGAGTGAGTGGTTATCCACGTGCCCAGGAGCGACCACCGGCAGGTGCAAGTGGAGATGAGGGAACAGAAACGGAGAGTCGTGGACCCCGTGTCTGCAGAATTGGCGAAAGGCAGTCAACTAAAACGTTAAAGTACAAGAGCCATAAATTTTTTTGTGACTTTATTTCAAGACCATTTAAAACTTACAGAAAAGTTGAGAATTTCTGGGGCACCTGGCTGGCTCAGTCCGTAGAGCATGGCGCTCTTAATCTCGGGGTTGTAAGTTTGAGCCCCACGCTGGGTGTAGAGATTACTTAAAAATAAAATCTTAAAAAAAATGGAATTTTTGTTCACCCTTCACCCAGAATCCTTGTTAACATATTTGCTTTATCATTCTCTCTCTCTCTCTCTCTCTCTCTCTCTATATATATATATATATATATGTATGTATTCTTATATATATATGTATGTATTCTTTTTTTCCCCCCTGAACTATTTATTTGAGAAAAAGGGAAAAGTCTGCTCCAGGATATGATTAGGATCATGCGTTGTAATTAGTTAAAAATTAGAAATTTTTAAGAATAAAAAATTATTGTCATTGAGGCAAATGGACTGGGTGTGAGTTATCCCAATGAGTTTTTAAGTAATGTGATTTTAGAAGTCGAAGGAATTCCAAGGCAGTTTGATAGATAAACCAATTCGAATATTGGACTTCCTGTTTATGATTTTCCAAGTGTATGTGTATAATTCATACATATGCATTTATAGAAATCACAGTATTGTAAATCTGTTATTAAATTCTGCTTTTGCTGCCTGGTTAAGTGATTTTGACTGTGAAGCCGAAGAGTTTTGAGTACAAATGCTTTGTGTCCCCTGTTTTGGAATAGTGTGGTTGAAACAGAAGATAACCAAGAAGAACAGAAACAGGTGCACCTACCAGAGAGCCGCCTGACACCATGGGAAGTGTGGTTTGTTGGCAAAGAAAAAGAAGAACGTGACCGTCTGCAACAGAAGGCACTGGAGGTAAAACTAGGCAGTATCCTTTTTTGCTTAATTTATGAGTTCTCATATTAGAGCTGTTGTCAGAATTAAAATGTTAATGTTATTATGCCTCAAAACAAAATTTTTCCATTTGTTTGTATTAGTTTGCTAGATCCATTTTAATAACTCCTATAGTAGAAATAGCATATGTTCACTGTAAGCACATTTGGGAAATACAACTAAGCATAATTAAGAACATTAGAATCTCTGATTTCACCACCTAAAGATAAAAATGGTTACTATTATTGCATATAGGCTTCCTTCCGGATTTTCTTCTGTGTATATTAAAAAACATCTATAAACGTTATACGAAGACACATAAAATGGAGCTTCACCATATGTACATTTAACTAAAGTAAATGCAACTATATTTACTTGGTAAAATTCCTAAGAAAGAGAAACCAAAGTTGAAATAGAGACTGGAATCTACCCCCATATTACTCAGAGGCTGGGCCCTAGAGCGGGTGAGTGTGGGGGGATGGGAATCTGCTGGGCTTTCAGGGTTTTTCAGTTCTCTGTGCCGCTGTGTCTCGCTGATGGACATCTCTGTGTTTGTGATTGTCTCTGAACTCTCTCTAAACTCAAAAAGTAGTGTGAGATACATTTTCACATGAATCCTTCATTTTTTTAACTCTTATATTTGCTGTTGGGAACCTAGCAACTGAGTAGATTGGGATGATTTGGCGTCCCCTAGTATCCAGACTCACTCTCTGAATTCTTCCTATCTGATCACAGTAACCAAGTAGATTTGAATGGTGAGGAGTAGGTTTTATTTCTTTTTTTTTTTAAATTTTTATCTATTTATGATAGTCACACATCTTATTTCTAATGAAACAAGGATCAAACTTTTTGGTAACTTTCTCCTGCCTGTAACACTGTTAATATATTTCTATATCATTAAATATTTTTACAACATTATTTCTGAGTGGCTGGCTAAGATTATTACAATATACTTTAAATGTATTAGATAGAGGTTGCCTGAGTGGCGTGGTCGGTTAAGTGTCCGACTCTTGATTTCGGCTCAGGTCCTGATCTCAGGGTTGGGGGATGGAGCCTCACATCACACTCCTCACTGGGAGTAGAGCAAGCTTGAGACTCTCTTTCCCTCTCCCTCTTTCTCTGCCCCTCCCCACCGCACTCTCTCTCCCTCTCAAATAAATAAATAAAACCTTTTTAAAATGTATCAGATGTATATTAGAATATAGTTAATTGATTCCCTATTTTCATATATTTAAGTTAATCTGTTAGTAATTATGTTTCCATAAAAATCCTTAGATCTAAAAGCCTTGCCATTCATGATCTTCCTTGAAATAAATTTTTCCTATCAGTTTTGAAACTAGTTATTTCTGGGATGGATTTTGAACCAGATAGGCAGTCACATATTTAGGAGGCTTGGCATGATTCAAATGATTGTAGAAGTCAGTGCATTCTATTTCCCTTATTGCATGATATTTGCATTCTAAAAAATATGTTCCTGGAAAAGTGCACAGAACTCCTTTCCTTTGGAAGGTTTGGAAGGGCACAGGGCTTGAGAAAGACCTTAAGATTTGATGCCAGGCAGGCTTGTGTAAGCTTTTTTGCTTCAATTTCCTTTCTGTATAATAAGAATAAAAATAATACCTATGTCACAGGATTTTTGTGAGGTTTAAATGAGACGAAATATGGTGACTGGTGGTGTTTTATTAGTGTTGTTACTGATATCATTGTTATTCATAGCCTTCTTGAAGGTTTTTTATTTTCAGAATTAGCGTGTATTATTGAGACCCCAGACTCCTATCTCAGCCTCAAGTTTCAACATTACCAATTACATTATTTAGTGTAGTAGCTTTCGAAATATTTTGTTCATGGTGAAAAATCTGCTTTGTTTCATGTCACACACAAATCCATACATGTACGTATCTGAAATGATGTCTTAATTTTGTGCAAAACCTGGTATGCTATTCTTTCTTTCCTTTTATGTTTTGTTTTTTGTTTTGTTTTTAAAGGCCAATCATAACCCACTAAATTGGTTTTATTTTTATTTTTTTTTAAGATTTTATTTATTTATTCATGAGAGACACAGAGAAAGAGAGAGAGAGGGAGAGAGAGAGAGAGAGAGAGAGAGAGAGAGGCGGAGACACAGGCAGAGGGAGAAGCAGGCTCCCTGCAGGGAGTACCATGTGGGACTCGATCCCAGGACTGCAGGATCATGCCCTGGGCGGAAGGTGCTTAACTGCTGAGCCCCCAAGGTGTCCCAACTAAATTGGCTTTAGACTTACAGTTTGGAAAACACTGATACAGTGAGCCATGGATAAAGTGGAGTTCAGTTTATTGTAGTTAGCTTTATCTCTAACCTCACTAGAATTCACTTGTTATATTAAGGAAAGGAGGACCACTTTAAGTCATTTTTAGAGTCGGCATGCAATAAAAAGTTAATTAAATTACAAAAAATTCATAAGGGAGTCTGGGCTTTGGAGTCACACAGAAGAAGGCTGAAATTATCCTTGCCATTCTGTGACCTTGAGAAAGTTACCCAACTTCTCTGAGCCCCCAGGCTCTTTATCTATAAACCAGATGTTAGGCAATCGTGAAGTGGCTAAAAGCAGAAATGCTTGAGCTTCCTGGATTCAAAACTTGGATCTTGGGCATATGCTTAACCTAGCTGTGCCTCAATTTCTTTATCAACGAGAGGGAGAAGAATAATATTCACCTCCTAGTGTTGTCACGAGAACTAAATGAACATAAGGATATGGCCTAGTGTATAGGAAACATTCAGTGAAAGTTCATTGTTGTCACACGTTAAAGCAGATGGTAATAATAACTACTGAAGGTATGTTTGGAGAACAGATTAGAATAATGAATGTAAAGTCCCTATCACAATGATTAAGCATGTAGCAGAGTATAATTAGTTGAAAGATTAAAATCTCTTCATGTATTTTGCAGTTTGAAATTTCTTATGGCTATCTCATTACTTAACTCTAAAGCAATTAAAGATATTTTAGAATAAATCTTAGTGTATCAGTCACGCCAGGGGTATCATAACATATAGGCCAGCTACTTACTTTGTAAGTTTATTTTGTGCTGTTGTGGTAGGCACATTTTTCATGCCTTTTCCTTGTTCTAAGTGATGCTTTTCTTATTTTTCTGCCCTAATTTACTGCATTCTTTAATTTGTTTACAGATCATATCATTAAAAGCCTAGATTATTAACCACAGAAACAGTTCATCTCAGATTCCTATTGAGGGCCAGAAAGTAACTTTGCCAATGTTTCATTTCATGGCAAAGCTGGGACTGGGTCCTGGTTCTTTCAACTTTTAATGTAATAAGTGCGTGTGGGTTTTTTATTCCCCCCCCCCATAATATCAAGATCTATTGTAGAAATAAATGGGTCAGACTTTGTATTCAATTTCAAACTTACCCCGGTGGTCTTATTTTCTTCCTTGAAAACTTAAAGGGAAGTTTAAAGGATAATTGACTCATTAAAAAGATCATCTCTTCTCATAAATTCCATTTCAGCAGCAGACATGTAGACACAAAATAACCTGCTTACGAAATTTTTTACATTTGTAACTGATGTTGAAAAATATAGTAAATGTTGAACATTAGTATCATGAAAAACTAGCATATTGGTTTTCTAGATCATTTACATTCTATATTTAAATTTTTATTATCAAAAAATTCTTTAGCAGATTCCTGTAAATTCTCTATAACCTTTGGTTTAATTCTAATTTTTAACATTTGCTTTAACATTTTAATAAAGTCTGTTCTAAATCATAAAAAATGATGTAGTTTGTGAATAACCCAGGTACTTTTGTCTCCCCCCGCCCCATGTGCCTATGACCATTTTACTCATCAGCCTTCAACAAAGAAATAGGTCAGGATTTAGAGTTGGTGAAACTCAAAACTGCCACTTTTCCTGATTGTTACCCTTAGTGGTAAAAAGGTCTTTGAAAGTCAGCAAAAGCTATTGAAATAAAAATGTATTGTTTAGGATCCTCTTTGGATTTTGGTTTTCCACCACCAAATGTTCACTGTGTGGGAAAATAGCTATAATCATGTTGAAACTCAGTGGTCTCCCAGAAGACATCGTAGGAGCCCCGGGGGGGAGAGGACCCTGTTGTGTCCAGAGGAGGTGTGCCCTGGTGGTAAACAGGTGGGGCATTCTGGCGGGATTCTGAGAGGGGCAGCCTTGTGTGTGTTTGGGATCGAGGTTGTGTCTCAGAAAGGGATGTGTGTTCTGGGGTAGCAAGTTCCCTGAACAGACATCATGAGAGTAGAGCACAGTTTGGGTCTGCTTTGCATTTTCCAGGTACTTTTCACCTTTCATCTTTAATTTTTTTTCTAAATATTTTATTTATTTATTCGTGAGAGAGAGAGAGAGAGAGAGGCCGAGACACAGGCAGAGGGGGAAGCAGGCTCCACGCAGAGAGCCCGATGTGGGACTCGATCCCGGGTCTCCAGGATCACGCCCCGGGCCAGTGGTGGTGCTAAACCGCCGAGCCACCCGGGCTGCCCTCATCTTTAATTATATCAACTAAAGGTTGGGACACAACGTCTGCTTTTTCTCCCCCTGATTTTTGAATTTAGTTATGTGAAGAATCTTAAAAGGGTACATAGATACAATCAGTCATCGTAAGTTGTATGTTTAAACAATTACTTTCCTTGAAAATAAGACTGCTTTTGAAAACTTTGGGTCTGTAGTTGTCGGATCTGTGTCCGGCCTGTCACACATTCCTCAGGCCTTCTGCCCCTCGCAGCTCCTCCACCGCGCCAGCCTCCCGGTCTGCTCCTTCCGATGCAGTCTGCAGCTTTTACGCATTCAGAATCCTCCCCTTGGCCCTGTGTCCCAGCCTCATGGTCCTCAGTTTCCTCTGCCTGTCTCGAAGGACCTTTTCCCATCTGGTTGGTCCTGCACTCTCGTCTTCTAGCCGTCACCCCGCCGCCCCACCTAGTCCCAGCATCTCCTCGTTGTGTCTCTCTAATGGTACGCATTTCTGACTGCCCTGGTCCACACTGCTTCTCCTCTCATCTTCTCTTCCCTCCCCTCCCTTCCCTTTCCCTTTCCCTTTCCCTTTCCCTTTCCCTTTCCCTTTCCCTTTCCCTTTCCTGAGGTGGTATGCACAGCCCCTCCCAATGTGGTGCCTCCAGAGTCACAGTAGATCGGTGACACCTGGAATGGCATCTGTATCTATGCTTGCCATCTTTACAGCAGGAGCTGCATCAAAAAAGCGTGGAGTGAATGAGCAAGGCACGGCCTCTGCAGAGGTCATGAGGAATCCCTTTAAAACCCAGACGGATGTTTTACTCTGTGTGTGAGGGGGTGAGGAGTATACAGCGTTTAAAAGTTGGAAGACTCTCTGAATGAGTGAGGGCAGCTATTTTCTGTGCAGCAGGATTTTAGGATGAGAGGTCGCGGAGGACAGGTGTCCCACAACCAGTTGTTCTAAAGTCTAAAAGATAGGTTCTTGGTGTCAGGTTTTATCTTCATTTCATTTAACAAACTGGAATTGTCTGAGAGTTGAAAAATTGGCCTTCCCTCTAGCACCCATGCTCAGGTAGGGAGGTCTTTGGGAAAGGGAGGGATGGGGAGGAGTGAGGTCCACCGAAAGATAAATAAAAGTATCCGATTATTAGTATCTAAGGAGGGAGAAGAAAAATAACCAGTAATTATGGCAGTGGAGTCCTAGGAGTCTAGTTTGAACAGCATTCTCAACTAATGCAGTAATTTAACTGATGAGTGACAGAGTGGTGGCATTCAGCTCGAAGTTTTATTTGGCTATACCTTCTACATTCTTTCTCCTGAGGAAATGCCCAAACGTGTAGATTCGAGTGACAGCAAGGCAGTTAAATAATCTGGGATATGAATGTGGTTTTGTTTTACACTCCAGCAGCTATAAAATCAGTGAAGAAAAATCTGGATTCTTTTTTTTTTTTTCCTTAAGAAAATGGAATCGCTTCTTTACATTTCTTTGGTTAAATCTGAATCAAAATTTTAATTTAGGGATTATTTAATTCCGATCCTTTATCTGCATTAAGATCTAGAAGCTTTTTATAACTAAAAAAGTTGCAGTTCTCTTGAGCTTCTGCCAATAGCGTACAATGATGCCAAAATTTATGTGTGGGAAAGTTGATTTCAATGAGGGTAATTTAGCTGAAGTTTAGTCTAAGAAACTAGTGTTTTGCTGCCAAGCAATTATTTGCATTTCTAAAAAATGACTTATAGTTTTTACCAATGCTTTCTTTTCATCATAGGCTACTTACTTAAGTTATTGTTACTAATGGTGTATTTTCTATAAAGGAAATTATATTCTTGTTTAATTTGGTTAATGTCAGCCTTGTTTTTGATATGCGATTTGAGTACTTCTATTAAATGCTGCCTTTATTTGAATAAAAATCCGTAGGAATTAAATCAACAGCTAGAAAAAAGAAAAGAAATGGAAGAACGTGAAAAAAGAAAGGCAATTGCTGAAGAAAAGCACAAGGAATGGGTTCAGAAAAAGAACAAACAGGTAAGGACCCACATACTGACAGCTCTTTTGCAAAGTCTTTTTTTCATTACTTCCTCATAACCTAGGTTTTTGAAGGTTCTGTCAGATTCTTTGGCCTGATATTTTTGCCCCCCTACCTTCGTGGACATTTATGAGATCTCTGTCTTTACCCTTTGTTCTCTGCTTCTCTCCCTTTCCCCTCATGTGGCTTCCTTGTATCTTGCAGCAGGTAGTCATGAGTCTGTATCTCGAGGCCTGACTTCCTGGAGTCTTAGAGTTCAGCATCTTAGGTTGGCAGGCACCTCCGAGCCTGCAAATCTATAACACTTATCCATTTTTATCTATTCTCCTTTGATTTCTGCTATAGTATGACTCATATCAATTAGCCAGGCATCATCAGAGTTATTCTATTGTTTGTGACCTCCCTTCACCCCTCATTTCCTTTATAGTCACCACTCTGCTCTTTCCACTCTCTTCCTGTCTGGTCTCGTTACATCTTTCAACTTATTTACTGTTTATTTCCCCATACTTGATGTAAGCTCCATAAGACCAGAGATTTTTGTCCCTGTTATTCAGTTCTCCAGCAGCTAGATTAGTGCCCGACACATAACAGATGCCCAAAAATAAGTGTTGAGTGAACGAAGCCATCCTCTGTGGCTTCTCCAGACTGATCTTGCTGAAAAGGTTGAATATCATTCCCCAATTCAAAATATTTTTTTTTTATGATTCCCTAAATCCCTCTGAATAACGTTTTAACAATTCTAGCGTGCTGGTTAAAGATCCACCACTCTCTGCTCTCTGAGCCATATCTTCTTCCATCCGTGGTTCCCTTCATTGCTTCGTACCAGAATTCTTTTGAAAGCAAACATGGGATAATCATGGCTCATCTTATTATTAGTTATACTGGAAATTTGGGGGAGGAACAATATTATTTTCATGTTAAAGCAGGCATAGATATTTAGTGGAGATAGAATATAAATTTTATATTATTTTTAAGAACACGGTAGATTTCAGAGAAATCTCAAGCAATAGACTGTGCTCCCCACCCCCCAGGGATATGTATTCATGAGAAATCTTGAGAACACTTCTGTTTCTCACTTCCTTATCTTTTTATATTATATTTCATCAGCATGGAATCTCTTCATATCCCCCACCCTACCTTTCCCTTTATTATCCTTTTTTTTTTTTTTTTTTTTTATGATAGTCAGAGAGAGAGAGACGCGCAGAGACACAGGCAGAGGGAGAAGCAGGCTCCATTCACCGGGAGCCCGACGTGGGATTCGATCCCAGGTCTCCAGGATCGCGCCCTGGGCCAAAGGCAGGCGCCAAACCGCTGCGCCACCCAGGGATCCCTCCCTTTATTATCCTACTCAAAGTATATCCTACATGAATCATTCACTGATCACATGCTAGAAATAGAAAATCTTTCCTTCTCTGAATCCTTGTTCAATTTATATCACTTTGTATCTTGTATATATTTTGTTGCTATTTTGGGTTATGCATATGTCCTTGCTTCCTTGTAATTTTAAGACTTAAGGGTAGGAATTATTCATTTTTATTTTTTAAAGATTTTTATTTATTCCTGAGAGACAGAGTCAGAGATATAGGCGGAAGGAGATGCCGGCTCCCTGCAGGGAGCCCGATGCAGGACTCGATCCCAGGACTCCAGGGTTATGACCTGAGCCAAAGGCAGACGCTCAACCTCTGAGCCACCCAGGCATCCCAGGAATTATTTTTTATATTACTTTTTATCTATTATAGGATCTAGCATCATGCTTTGTAATACAGTAAGCATTTGTTATTAGAATGAATGAATAAATCTGTTCTCTTTCAGTTTTTTTTTTAAGATTTTACTTATTTATTCATGAGAGACACAGAGAAAGAGAGAGAGAGAGAGAGGCAGAGACATAGGCAGAGGGAGAAGCAGGCTCCCTGCAGGGAGCCTGACGTGGGACTGGATCCCCAGGTCTCCAGGTCACGCCCTGGGCTGAAGGCAGCGCTAAACTGCTGAGCTTAGCAGCAGTTTAACTGGGATGCCCCATCTTTCATTTTTAATACATTCTTTTACTGGATCTCAAATTAGAAATTTTGAAAATACCTATTTTTTGTCTGTTTTCTATTATGATTTTCACATATTTAGAATGGTATTGTTTTTATTATTTGATTCAATTTTATATGGATTTTAAATTTTTAATTCTAATTGTCCTTAACTATTGTGGAATGTAGTGCTCAGTGGGATTAGTAAGAGTGCTAGTCAATAATTTCAGTAGGTTGAAGATGGCATAGCTTTTGTCATTCAGCTGTTGTAAGAAGGAAATTGGCTGGATGTCTGTGTGTTATACCATAAATGTTCTTTATTTAAGAAGTAAATTATTATTATTTTTAAGTTTGCTTCATTCCATAATACAACAAGAAAGTTCTTTGTGAATCAGTGCCCAAATCAGATTAAGTCAGTGTGACTATTTGCAAAGTCTGTGTGATATTTTGTGCAGTCTGTAGCCATAAAACTAAACAGTTTTACATGTACAGAGTAGTATCCTCTCTCCTCTAAAAGCTTCTCTTATCTTCTGGCTCCATTAAGCTCATTTTACCATGCCAGTCAAATATAGTTGTTGTTTGTCTAAGAATGTAAGATACTGCTGAGAGATGATATAGTCTCTATTTTAATTAGTGTCAGTAGATCTAATCCAGTTATTTGAGAAAGAATTTTTTTTTTCTTTTGGAGGGAAATGGCTTGTCCTGACATAAATCACCAATTATTGAAAGCAAAATTCCATAAGCATGAGAATGGTTCAAAAATAAGCTCTGAGAAATTAAATTTATTTATTCTGTAGAACTCTTGTGCAAGTTAAGGAATAATTGATTACTCTGTCTTTTTTTTTTCTTTTTCTTTTAGGCCTATCAGATTTCCTATGCAGTCTTAGATTTACCTCTCTTTGTAAAGACTGCTCTCCTGGTTCTTCTCTTCCCGTCTGGCATCTCTGTTTACATTTCTTGGTGTGTGGTCCTCCACTGCCTCAAGCTTCCTTCACATTTTAGTTATATCTGTGACATAATTTTCTTGAAGTCATTTTTGCTGTGTTCTATCAAAAAATGAGACAAAAAGAATTTGTTATCTATTAGCAAAGTTAGTTTCTTCTAATACAACACTAAATTGTTAAATCCTTTTCAAATAAATGGCTTATCTGGTACTCTTACATTTGTGTGGCCATACTAATTCCTTTTTTTTTTTTTAGATTTTTCTTTTTTACAATGTGTTATCATACGTGTTGTAAAAGGGCCTTATTTACCTTCATTGTTTTAAAAAAATATTTAGAAATAAAATTACTTTTAATTCTCAAAAGATGGAACTGACTTTTTAGTGCAAAAAATTAATTCAGATCAATAAAGCATATGATAACACTATTATCAGGCATCATTCATGCATTCAGCACTTTCCAGATAATTACTGAAGGAACCAAAGTAGAAGTTAGAAACTTTAAGTAGCCAGTCATTTTGTTTGTTTCCTTTAGTTGCAAGAAACAAAGGTTCTCTGGGGGCCCCATCTTAAAAAATGGAAGATTTATTGTTGTGCTCTGTGGTATAGCGCTGGAGTGCCAGAAAATCTGAAGTCACTTAGCAGTGGGCTGCTCTCTCCTCATACATCCCTCTGAGTGCCTGCTCTGTTCTCCTTTTGCTAACTAAAGGCATTCCATGTTCTCTTTTCTAGTTTAGATTCTACAGAAAGTCCTTTTGATTGATGTTTAAAAGAAATTTCATTGAACTGTAATTTACATACAATAAAATAAACCCATCTTAATTTGGATGAGGTTTGACAAACTTACGTACCTGTATAATAAACAGCACCACACTCAAGATAATAGAATATTCCCGTCTCTCCAAAAAGTTCCCTTGTGCCCCTTTGCATATAACCACCTGCTCCGCACCTCCAACTAGCCCCAGCTACAAGGAAACCATTAGTCTGTTTTCTGTCCTTGTAGATTAGATTTGCCTTTTCCAGAATTTCATATAAATGGAATCGTAGAATATATATCTTCTTCTGCATTGGGCCTCTTTTGTTTTTAAAATGTCCTACTATTAAGATTGTACCTTTTTATTGTTGAGTAGTACTCTATTCTGTGCAGTACCACAAATTATATATCCATTTACCAATTGATGGAAAAAAGGGTTGTTTCCAGTTTTGGGTTATTATGAATAAAATTTTCTGACCACTTATGTATAAGCCTTTGTGTGGATATTTGTTTTCATCTCTTGGGTACATACTTAGGGCCTGAATTGCCAAGTTGTATGGTGAGTATATTCAAAAGAAATTACCAAACTGTTTTTTAACGTGCTTGTGTCATATTATATTTTTGGACTGTGGTAGGAAAGTTGCAGTTGCACCACATCCTTGCCCAACTTGGTGTTGTCTGTCTTATTCATTTAAGTCATTCTAGTAAACATGTGGTAGTATGTCATTGTTGTTCTAATTGTCGTTTCCCTGAGATCTAAGGATATTTAGCATCTTTCATAAGCTTAACTGTATTAGTCTACCAGGGCTGCCATAACAAAATACCACAGTCTGGGTGACTTAAACAACAGAAATTTATTTTCTTCCAGTTCTGGAGGCTGGAAGTCTAAAATGCAGGTTATCAGTGAAGGTTTCTCCTGAGGCCCCTCTCCTTGACTTGCAGGATAGATGCCTTCTCTCCATACCCTCACATGCCCTTTTCTCAACATGAATATCCCTGATGTCTCTTCTTCTTCTTATAAGGACACCAATCCCATGGAATTAGGGCCCTGCCCTTCTGACTTTAATCGCCTTCATTAACTCCTTAAAGGTCTTGTCTCCAAATATAGTCACTTTGAAGGTTAAAACCTCAACATAAAAATTTGGGGGGACACAATTCAGTCTATAACACTGTCAACCATGTCTACAATCACTTTTCCTGCTTTTGTTTTGTTTTATGCTTAAGTTTTTCCCATTTTGTGGAAAGATTGTATGTCTTTTTCATAAGTTGTATGATTATATATTCTTTTCCTGTCACATGTATGTATTACAAGTATTTCTTCCCATTTAATTTTCCTTAATGGTATTTTTTTTAAGAGAAGTCTTAAATTTTGATAAAGTTCCATATTTAAAAACACTTTATATAGCTTGTGGGTTTTGTGTCCTAGTTAAGAAACATTTGCCTTCACCAAGCAGGTATAAATATTCTCCATTGTTTTCTTTGGGGATTTGTGTAACTTTAGTTTTTACCTGTACGTGTAATTGAGTTCATTTTAATGTGTGGTATGAGTTAAGGGTCAAGGTTCATTCTTTTGTGTATGGAGGTCCAATTGTTCTAACACTATTTGTTGAAAAGATAATCTTTTCCCCGTTTAATTACCTTGGCACTTTTGTTTAAAATCAATTGACCATATAAGCATGGGTCTATTTCTGACTCTATTCTCTCCCTTTGATCTAATCCTGAGCCAGTACCACATGAGCCTGTTACTATAGCTTTATAATTATTGAATTTATAATTATTCTAATCAGTGTAAATCTTCTACCTTTTTTCTTCTTTTTCAAAATTGTTTTTAGTTACTCTGTATCTTTCCCTATACGATTTAGAATCAGCTTATGAGTTTCTCTGATCACGTTTGCTTTAATAGTGCCTGACACTATTGTGATTTCATTAAAAATATAGATCATTTGGGAGAAAATGGCCATCTTGATAATACCAAATTCTAAATGTATAAACATCATTTTTCTTTCTATTTGTTGAGGTCATCATTAATTTCTCTCAGTAATGTTTTTTTAGTTTTCAAGGTACAATGCTATTATACATCTTTTGTTAAATGTATCTGTAAGAATTTCATGTTTTTGATGATGAGAACAGTTATCTTGCCTTATTCCTCATCGTAAATTATGACTTCCATGCCTGGTTTTGATATCAGAGTAATACGAGGCTCTTAAGATGAGTATGGGTGTGCTCCCTTTTTCTTTATTTTCTGAAATTCTTTGTGTAGTAATTGGTATTATTTCTTCCTTAAGTGTGCAGTGGAATCTGGCAGTGAAGGTATTAGAGGCTGGGGTTTTCTGTGTGGGAAAGTTTTAAATTCTGCGTTATTTTTACGTACTCTGTTTTCTTTTTGAATCAGTTTTGGAAAATGATATATTTTAAGGAATTTTGACATTTCATTTAAATCAAATTGACGTAAAATTATTTTTAACATCCATTTCAATATCTGCATGTGATCTGCTACTTACCATCTGTATGAGTTTAGGCAAATGACTTCTTTGTGCCTCATATCCTCATTTGTAAGTCGAGAATATAACAGTGCCTACCTCATACTGTGGTTGCAAGAATTGACACAGTACATATGTATAAAGTATATGGAAAAGTAACAGGAAGAGTCGGCACTCAATAAATGTTAGCTGTTACAATTGAAGACAGTGTAGGGATGACTGCTTGTTGGTGAGGTTGTGGAGGAGTCTCGTGAGTCAGAGTGAATGACATATGCTGTGACATCCTTTTTAATCTTGTAACTTTTCTGACAGTATGAAGTAGTTGAAATCCAGTATTGTTTCAATGGAAAGTAGATTTTCAGCAAGGAAGGATTCCTTTTTGTAGCTGTTGACTGCCCAGCAAGACAGAAGTACACATAGTATCTTGGGGAATGACTCAGGCTTGATTTTCTTTCTTTTTTTTTAAGATTTATATATTTATTTGAGGAGCCCACGTGGGCTGCATGACCCTGAGGGCCCATGACCCTGGGATCATGATCTGAGCTGAAACCAAGAGTTGGTTGTTCAGCCAACTGAGCCACCCAGGCACTCTGGGCTTTGAATTTTAAGACCTGTCTTTCTTGTACAGCCCCTGATGTATATTCTATGTAACTGATGTTTGTTACTTGGGTGTTAATTGAATTGCTCATATTATGCTATAAGATGCTTTCAAAGGAAGAATTTTTTTCTTTGCTCATGTATCTTTTGCTTGTGAAGGGTAATGAATCTGGCATTTGTATTGCATACAGTTATGCCTTACATATTATTTTCTAAACCTTTGATAAAGAGAGTAGGCCATGTCATTGGTTTAGAATGTAGGTGGGTTGGTAAGTTATCTTCAGAATGAAAAGGAAAAAAAAAAAACATTGAGTTATAGTCAACTTTTTTTTCTGTAAAGGGCCAGATAAATAATTGTCTTTCGAGGCCATAGAGTCTCTGTTGTAGCTACTCAGTTTTGCTATTGTAGTGCAAAAACAGCCATAGACAACAAATGTATAATAAATGGGTGTGGCCATGTTTTAATAAAACTTTATTTACAAATGCAGGTCTGTGGACCATAGTTTGCCAAGCTCTGGCCTGGGTAAGATGTATAAGAATTATGTAGCTAGAGATTTGACTGTATGTGCCCTTATAACAGTATTTAATGGTCCAGAATGTTATTTTTTTGTCCTCTGTAGCTTACAGATAGTGAAGATTTTATCTAAGCATTTGTATTGGCAAACTGTCAGGAAATGTACATATATGGCAGCTATTTTAGAGTAAAGGTAAACATTACTAAAAACACCAGATTCAGAACACTCTAACAGGTTGTAATTTCTGTTCACTAATCAGCAAATCTTTATTGAGCAACTACTGTTTACGTAGCACTGTCACAGGCTCCGAGTATACTTTGGTGAGCAAGGTCTTTGTTACTATCATCATGAAACTTCTAGCTGAGCTACTAGACTAAAATTGACCAGGGGATTACAGGTATGTTATATATTTTCATAAGCCCACATTGTGTCAACCACTGTGCTAACCACCTATTTTAAGAAATAACTGAAACTTAGATAATTACTGCATATAGCACTCCTTGCTTGTATGAGCATTATTACAGACTCCAATTAAAATTCATTCATTTTTATTTAAGCAAAGAAAAGAAAGAGAACAAAAAATTAATAAGGAAATGGAGGAAAAGGCAGCAAAAGAATTGGAGAAAGAACATTTACAAGAAAAGGCAAAAGAAAAATATCAAGAATGGCTAAAGAAGAAAAATGCTCAAGAATGTGAGAAAAAGAAGAAAGAAAAGGTATTTTTACTAAAGTGACCAATTAGAATGTATGGCTCTGGTGTTCGTATGTGCCAACTATATTGTATAGAAAGTTTCCAATTGAAAATTTGCACCACCTTAGCACAAAAATAAATATGTGAAGCTATTCCTACTTATTATACTATGTGTAAGTTTCAGAAATGAATATGCATTTGTGGTTTTCTTAGGTTGAGAAATATTAACAAACCTGTTGATGTATTTTCAGTCAGGTTCAAACTTTCATCATTTATGCTTTTAAATATTTTTTGATGCACTTTTGCAAAAGTCTTATTTATTGTAAATTACTGTTCTATTTTAAAATAGCGAATTGCTTTTTTCTTCTTGGGTCTGATGTCTTACTGTTTAGAAATAATCATTTTTAGATCACATCCCTGATCATGTTAAATTTTACTATCAAATTATAGAAATAAGATTTAATATTTATGATCAGTAAGCCATTGGGGTGGGAAGCTCTTGGGGAAAAGAGTGGAATATGAATAGAATTTTTAGCTACAGAACATCACTAGAAATTCTTTGGTCTTGTCATTTTAAGGAAAAAGAAAAACAACGGCAAGCTGAATTACAGAAAAAAAAGGAAATAGCAGAGAAAAAGTTTAAGGAATGGTTGGAAAATGCAAAAAATAAACCTCGTCCAGCTGCAAAGAGCTATGGTTATGCCAATGGAAAACTTACAGGTTGGTTGTTATGTTATGTGGCTTACATAAATATGGCTTGCAGGAGCAAATATTATACATTATGTTTCCTTTTGACAGAAATAGAAATGTGTAAAAATCATTTTTCTTTCAAATTACTATTTTCTGGAAGATTATAACATACTATGTTCCTATAGAAATACTACAAACTTTTTTGTTATTCTCTTATAAATCTGATATATTTTAAAGGCAGTAGTTGCAAAACTGTAAAGTAATGATTTCTAACTTTAAGAAACACATAAAACTTTCTTACATTTTTGGTTTTTGAAGCTTTAATGAGGATATATTTAAGAGGTCATTTTTCCTCCCCTTCTTCTAACTGTCTCTGAGCCAGAGCTTCCAATCAGTGTCTTTGGCACATTCCTTTTGCAGGATGGAATACTAGGCAGCACATGAACCCCACACAGAACTGGTTGGCCTTTAGGCTCGCTCTGATTATAAATGGCAGTGCATGTTTTTCTTTGTACTTCATGTTGGAAGCTCAAACCTTGCTGACAGCTGCCTTCACTTGTTTAAGTGATTTATTATTAAAAATACTCCCATTCTGTTCTGTTCACACAATAGAACATATTCCAGACTTTGTTTTGACCGTCTTGGTGAAGTGTGTGTTGACATATCTATGCAGTCAAAGTGGGTTGCCAGTGTCGGAACGACACATTCCTGCTGTCAGGGTTTAGGCCGCTCCTACGTGTCACAAAAGCCATCCATTACAGCTACTAGGCACTAGACATGGTCTGTTTGTTTCTGTCTCTTTTTCTGTTTGAAAAAAGGAGTAAGTAGTGATTTTAACCAACCAATTGGATAGCAAAGTTAGAACTTCAGGTGGGAATATATATATCGGTTAGAAGTTGTTTGCTACAGTAATGGATTATTTTATTAGCTTTTTTCCATTTTAATATTTTGTACAAGTAAACATTTATCTGCAGGTGCTTTACTGCTCTTAATAATCAAAATTACAGTGGTACTTTGAAATCTGAGTGATAGTAATATAATATTTCAGTGATTCAGTATAAGAGTTTTGATTCACTTTAGCTAAATATACATCATAGCTTTTTTTTCTCTAAAGTTCAGTGTCTGATGAGGGAAAACTAGTATACAATCTGGTTTCCCAGACTGAGTTAAGAAAATGAAGATTTTGATCAGTTTAAGGGTTCTAAAAGTAATTTCTTAGTAAAATTTTTCTATTATTTATGTAGATTTTACAGCACTCTTTGGACTTTCTTAGTTATCATTTATGTTTTAATTTTTACTGCAATACTTGCTGTCTTTGAAAAATGTTACTTGTTTGAACCTATTTTAGAGTTCAAATTTTAAATGTATTAAATTGGCTTGTCAGTGATGTTTTTGCTGTTTTGATACTGTAACATTTTTCTAGGAATTTAAAAATAGTTTATTTGATCTCAAGGAGTTATTTCTGGTTTGTTTTGTTCTTTTCAATAATTTTAGATTTTTACAGTGGAAATTCTTATCCAGAACCAGCCTTTTATAATCCAATTCCATGGAAACCCATTCATATGCCTCCTTCCAAAGACGCTAAGGACCTTTCGGGAAAGAAGACTAAAAGGCCTGTGATAAGTCAGCCACACAGGTCATCGTCGTCTCTGGTGGCTCAGAAAGCCAGAAGCAATCTTTGCCTTGGAACTCTATGCAGGATACAGAGATAGTGGGTGTAGGACATTACATGCTTTTACCTGGAGCTATTTAATTTTAAAAGTAGAATCATTTTTGACTCCTCAGTCAACAGCTCCACATTTGATGTGATTATTGACACTTTCACATTTTGCATTTGTATATGTTGTCCTTAGAGTTAATTGAAGAAGGTGTTTTATACATTTTCATTTTTATAAGTGCTTCAATGTTGATCTTGGCATGTTGTTTCACAGGATAAGCGACTGAATATCTAACTGTTGTGTTTATATTTCGCTTGTATTAAAACTACACTGTAATACCAATAAAACCAACAGTTTGTGTTGTGTTCTTTTCGTATTCTGTGTTTATGTTTATGAACATAGTAAGATTAAGCTTAAATTGTTCAAACAAGCATTTCCAAACTGTATCACCAAGATAACTCTTAGAAGTATTTAAATGGATTGGATTCCTAGAGTAATCAATAACAGTCTTTGTTGATAACTTTTGGTGTATTTTTTCCTCTGTAAATATTTTTAATGACTAGAGGCATGTTTTATAACAAGGAAATAAGGGTTGAGTTTTTGAAAGGGAAATTTTAAAACATTGTTATATGCTCTGGATCTTAGATACCAATCTTGAGACACTACTAATATTTTGCTACACTTTGTACAAACACATACATTAATTATAATTAGGTGTTAAATTTCTGAAATTAAGATTATCAGTACATTATTTTTTAAGATTTTTTAAGACTTATTTATTTTTATTTATGGTAGACAGAGAGAGAGAGAGCGAGAGAGAGAGAGAGAGGCAGAGACACAGGAGGAGGGAGAAGCAGGCTCCATGCTGGGAGCCCGACGCGGGACTCGATCCCGGGACTCCAGGATTGTGCCCTGGGCCAAAGGCAGGTGCCAAACTGCTGAGCCACCCAGGGATCCCCTAGTACATTATTTTTTAATGTTAAAGATTAAGTGAGATTTTATTGAAACAGATCATATTAGTAAATACATAAGTAAAGTAGTTCAAAAAATTAGTAAAATAGCACTCAGCACTTCTTACTAAATTTAACAAGTTTGTATCTTTTTTTAGGAACTGTCAAGAAAAGAAGATTTGTTGTGACAATACAAAGTTCAGTAAGTTCATTTAAAAGTGATTCCTATTTAGAGCATATTCCATGTTTTTGCTAAATTGGTCATCTGTTAGGTTTCTGGTGATGAATGTACAGTGGTGTTGACCAACACAAACAACAGTAGGTTCTTTGAAGGGTATTCATGTCATCAGAGATCTAGGAAAATCCACTTCTAAGCAAAGAACAGTTTAGGAGGAGTCAGTAGGGTTCATTGGGTCAGAATATTGGGGAGATTTAGAGGCCTGACCATCCTCAGAACCTCTCAGACACAGCGATATTTCTAGGTGATCATTCTACTTGAACAAATTTACCTGGGTAGGGAGAATGTACAATTAGCCAGGCTAGTGATAAACTCGTGTATTAAAAACAAAGCATACATAGGCCTGAATTCCTGGGGGTTTTAGATGTGTGTTACATTTAAGAAATCTTTAATTTCACACAGTTGAGTCATTTAGATAACTTGTAACTATGACTCTAATTCTAATAAGACTTTGTTCAATCAGTAGTTTACCCAGTATTACAGTAGTCCCCTCTTATCTGCAGTTTTGATTTCCGTGGTTTTAGTTAAGCTGTGGTCAACCACAGTCTCAAAGAAGAGTAAGTACGATACAATGAGTATTTTGAGAGAGAGAGACCACATTCACATAACTTAGTATAGTATATTGTAATTGTTCTGAATTGTCGTTAATCTCTTAGTGTGCTTAATATATGAGTTAAACGTCATCATAGGTATGGATGTATAGGTATATATGGGGTTTGGTACTATCTGTGGTTTCAGGAATCCACTGGGGGGGGGTCTTGAAACATATCCCCACAGATAAGGGAGGGACTACTCTAATTGAACGTTTACTCTGTGACAGATGTTTTGCGTTTTGATTTAGGAATTTAAATGGCATATTTCTTTAATTCAGTCATCATTTACAGCCTAGTCAGGAAAACCTGTGTCAGACTAAGTGCTGTAATACACTCCTTAAAGCCAAGTTCAAAGTTTCATCCGAGAACATAGAGGAGAGATAGTTCAGCCTGTGAAGGGATTAAGAAGGTTTACAAAGAGGAGGTGACATTTGAGCTGGTAAGAGATAAGCAGGGATTTTCCAAATGGTTGTGAGGCTGACCATACTCATGGACACACAGCGAGAAGTAGCTGGGGGAGAAGTAGAGGTAAGAGTAAAAAGCATCTGTGTACGCTGCAGAATTTGGACGCTTGCAGAATCTTGATCTTATGGACATGTGATGTCTTGTTTTCTACTCCAATGATCCGTTGTAAAAAAATTTTGACTACCAAACCCATTTATTATTAAGATCCCATTTTATTAATCAAATACTTCAGTTTACCTGATTACCAGGAGATTAGTGTTTTTAACCTGAATCCATTTTTCTTGATGTCAAGATACTTGATAGTTTAGGCATTAGAAGCATTACCTTTGAAATTTCTGTTGAGGTTTTGAAAATATCTCTGACTTCTTTCACTTTGATTGGAATTGCTCTGAAATAGCTAGATAACCAATAATACCCACAAAATCATGTTCCGATAGAAAGAACACAGGTCTTGCAGATCTGGGTGTGTGAGTCCTGGCTTTATGTCTACTTACCTGGAAGATGCCTCAGTTTTTTTCAGTTTTCAGTATCTTATCCAATTTAGAAACTTATCACAGGATTACAAAATAATAAGTGGAAGTACCTAAAAATGCAGGTTAGTTTGTTTTTTGTATGATAATTCTGATAAGATGTACCAATATTCTTCTTCTATAGTGATAATTGATTTACATAATAACTGACTTCGGTTAACATACTGGTCTTGGCTGAGGACATCCCGACAGTAAGTTAACTGGTCAGTGCCTGGGACACGCTTTCATTTACCCGTCCGCTAAAAGTAAAGAGTGAATACTGTTTTCATTTTCTTCAAATTGATTCAATAAATACTTCCATTGAATGAGAATGTGGAGACTATACATGAAGACAGCTCTTGGGAGTTTTGTGGAGAGGAGATAAATGGGATGGAACCTGGCAGAGGGCATAGGTCAAGGACATTTTTTGTTTGTTTTGCTTAAGATCGATGATATTAAACATGTTTCTGTGCTGATGTTGATGATCCAGGTAAAAGAGGGGACTTGAAGAGTTAGGAGAGATCAAGGATGGTTTTAGGAATGTAGTTCTTAAATGGAACTTAAGTTCTTAAGTGGAAGGAAATTTCCTCCATGTTGACAGGAGAAAACACAGTACGTGGGTTCAGGTGTAGCTGGATTCGTAGCATTGTTGGTAGGAGGATGAGAGATGTAGTTCTTGTCGGACAGAGTCTGGGTTCTCAGTGAAGTGTGAAAGGGAGGCAAGTAGAGGGATAGAAGAAGTTACTGCAGGTAGGAGAGAAGAGGGAGAGGTCAAGAGAATGAGCCTCTTGCCAGGAGGAAAGCAAACGTACCAGAGAAAATAACGAGACGATGGGTGATGTTTGGCAAAATGGGACCAATGAGCAGGACTCTGTCATGTTTTACTCTTTCTGAGGAGAATTTAGCTACTTGGGATTAGGAGCAGAGTAAGGCTTTATTTATTAGGGTTGGACAAGTAGGGCAAGTAGGATGGGAGGGAGAACAGAACGAAGCATTTAAAGAGTATTTTCCAAGGAGTGATTATAGCGCTGAAACATGGTATTTAACCATGGATCGAGGATAGTGAGGAAGAGGTTTTCGGTTGATGACTGTTCCCAGTGCTCCTGCAGAATGCGGGGTTGGAGGCGCTTGAGGGAAGTTGGAGTGGTAGGCGTTGTGGTCAGATGATGGTGTGACAGGATCCTGGCTATGACCACGGCAGTGGGTGGCCCAGATGGAATATATTGATGGAATTGAGAACATAAAAAAAAAAAAAAAAAAAAAAAAAAACTGACAGGCAAGGATTTGGGAAGACTTTTTTATATGGATATTCAAATTGCCAAGAATTATGATGGTAGTAGTAGAAGATGGTGAGCTGGGTGCTAGGATTTCAGTAACTAGGGTGACTTAGCCTTATGATAGTCAGAAAGAGCAGTATTGGGTTGTGTGGTCAGGTGACGGTCAGAAGAACTGGGAGTTTCGAAGGGGTTAGGAGATAAAGTGGTTTGAAAGTGGCAGTGGGGATCCGGGTAAGTAGGGCAAATACCCACCCACTGCCTCCAAGCCTTGAGGTATGCCCTGAACCTGGGGGACTGTAAAGAGAGAGCAATGTCAGGCCCCCACTGCAGGCATGCGAAGCTGCTAAAAGCACGGCAATAGCAGGATGGCTTTGGCAGGGTGGGTGGGGTGGGCAGGGCGTAGAGGGACATTAGTAACGGTATTGTGGAGCCAGTCCCGGGAGAGGTGACAGGATCAGATAAGGACAGTAGGGATAGAGAGGGGGAACATATGAAAAATCTATCCAAAGTAGAACTGGAAAGGGTTGTTTCAGAGCTAACTGATGTTGATAGTATTAGTGGAGAAAGGGAATACGGAGAATTCTGTAGGACAGATGTAGGGGTAAGAAATGGAGGATTTTTTTTTCCTTCTACTAACTTGATAATGAGGGTAATATATACACATGGTGCAAAAATCAGATAGTACTGGGGCGCCTGGGTGGCTCAGTCTGTTAAATGTCTGACTCGATTTCGGCTCAGGTCATGCTCTCAGGGTGGAGCGCGGGGAATCTCTCTGCTTAGCGGGGAATCTGCTTGAAGGTTCTCTCCCTCTGCCCCTCCACCTCCTCTCTCTCTCTCTCTCAAAAAAAAAAAAACAAATAGTACTAAAAATTTTTTGATAGAAAACTCTTTTGCCTCACTTCACACTACCTTCACGATCCTGAGCTCTGGGAGGATATTTACTTGTTTTATTTCTTCGATAATTTCCTCCCCACAACATTCTCTGTTACTTTTTTCTGCAGTTTGTTTAGGCAGTTATTAGTGTTTTTGAATCGATTCTCTAATCTTTTTTTTTTTTCCTGCTTGAATCTCTGTGCCCCCAGGGGAGGGATCGAGATGTCTTTGATGTCATCTTCTAATTCTTGTGTAAGTTTTTTATAGCTACCTCATTTTAAATTCCATTTATTCCTTTTTCATAGCATCCTATACTTATTTTATGGATGTAATATCTTTCTCATCTCCAAGGACATTAGTTGCATTTTATTCCCCTTCTTAATTGGCTGTGTTTCCATCGGGTGCTTTTTTCCCCCCTTCATATTCTCTTTTTTAGTCCTCAGATGTTTGTTAATCCCTGTCTGACATTTATGTTCATACTATCAATCCCTGTCTGTTCAAATTTAAGAATAGGGCATTAAAAAGGCTGAGTGGAAGCTGTGTGGGCACAGGCAGGGCTTGTTGATGGTGGATTTTATTTGTTGTTGAGGAAACCTCCAAATACTTGGAAGTCTTCTCCTCAGGCTATTCAGTTTCTAAGGGAAGAATCTTCTAATCTTCCTGGGGATGTAAGCCAGCTGCCAGTTCTCCTGAGTAGAGTTTGGAAGGCTGCTCTGTGTATCATTGTTCATTATGTAAACTATCACTTCAGGGTGTTTCAGCCCAGCTAGGGCATGAGCTCTCCTGGTGCAGCTTCTGGAGGCTGAATCCATTCTCCCTGCCCTCACCCCCACCCCAGGATCTATTTTAGCTTTTAGAAACCTTTAAACAGTAAAAGAGAACAGGAAAAAAGGCCCCTGGAGGAAACAGAGCCAATTTAAAAAGAAGCAAATAATGCAACCATTATTAGTATTCTTAGAGGTGATTTTTAAAAAATGCCACATCCATACCGTCCTAACTTGGTTATTTCACCTCCGTCCACTTCCTGTCTTCCAACAATGCATTGAAACCTTCAGTTAACTATTGTATTCTCTTCTGTTGGCCTTGCTCTTGTGGATCTGTACCTTTTCTTTTTTCTAAAAGAAAGTCCTTTGTTGCCATTTTAGCAGAGGTTGGAGAGGGAACAAGGGTAATTGTATTTTAATTAATCTTTTTAATTGGAAATCCTAAATTTACTTGTGAGCATATTGACATAAGGGTTCTTGTGGAGACACAGGTTTGTTGCCCAGGTGAGAAATTTAGTTTGGGGATAGATATTTAGATCTCCTCAGTTTAGCATAATTGTGGAAGCCATGGAGATGGATAACAATTCCCCACGAGAGTTTGAAGCATGGCATTCATTCATTCATTCATTCCACACATATTTATTAAGTACCTATCATGTGCTGGCAGGGAGAAGATGGACTAGGCTGGAATGTAGGGAGCCCACATAAAGGTAAGGCAGTGGGAAAGACGCCATTGGAAGAGCAATAGGAAAGGTTGGAAGGGGATGAGAGGAGCGTACTCCCACCGGGGAGGGAACTTTAGGGAAGGGAGCACAGATGTTTTCCATAATATCAAGTGCTACATAAGGGTTCAGATGGAATGAGGGAAGCCTTCTCTTTGAGTATTCCATTCATATTTATTGAATTTGTAGCGCGGTGCTAGATTCTGGGGATGGAGTGATCAACAAGACTGAGCTGATCTTTGATCCGTTAGAGCTTACATTCTAGTGAGGATAGAGGTAAACCAGGACCTATGGTAAAGCATGAGCTATGGGGCACATGAGGAGGAAGCTAACTTTGGGGGGGGGGGTCAGGAAATGCTTTCGAGTAGAATTGATTAAGCTGAGACCCAGTTTTGAGCCCCTGAATAAACGACACTTAGCATTTAATCCTTTCGGAGGCTGGAGAGGAAAGAATGGGCCTAGAACAGGGAAGACCACTGATAGGTAATATGACGGGTTTTGAACATCAGAGGGCCTTTCAGATGGCTTTTATACATTGACACACTCTACAGAGTTACAAGGGAAATTTCTAGAATCTTAGTCATTTCTATAGACAAATCATAAATATTCCATGGGAAAGTAAACCTTGAAATTTGATGATTAAGAACACACCATCTATGGCTTCAGGGTCTATTTATTTAAATATGGGACTTTATTTAAAAAATAAATTGCTTGTGATCTAATTAGCAATTCACAAGTTGGACTCTCACTGATTTGCTTAGTGTGATACCCAGGACCCAGATGAAGAACAAAGTATAGAGTAGTTTATATTATACTAGCAAATTGCACTTTATGACTTAAACTAAAAACTATTTTTTCTTTATTCAAAAAAAAGAGAAACATAGCAAATAATATTCAAGTGTTTACCGTGCCCATTAGTATTCTAAATTAAATTAATATGTTGGCTTGAGAAGAAATAAAACAGACAAAGTTACTTTGCAGTGAGTATTTACCTACTGTTGATAATGGCAGTCTGCCTGAGAGAGAAAATTTTTCAGAAAGGGCAGTAGTGTCTTGAATTTCCTCCTAAAATTGGAAGGGCGTAGGAACACTTGAGAAGGGAAAATACTCAATTATCTCTCAGTTGGGAGAAAGTTGTATTTTATGTGCAGGAGAAAAAAGTTGGCAAGGAGCACTGCCCTTTTTTTCTCCCCCAGAAACCACAGAGCCTCCCGCTTTTCCTTTCTCATTCACCTGCCCTAAGCTGATGGAACTAGCACAGGAACTTGGAAAAAAAGGAGGAGCCTCTCCCTTCCCACCAGCTTCATGGTCCTGGGAACCACCTGAGGGCCAGAGGGAGATGCAAGCAATCTTTGTTTCTCTTTGGTGGTGTGGGAGCGGAATGTTTTCAACTCTAGTTTGAATAAATTTACCAAAACAACTGTCTAGGGGCATGTCTACGACTCTCAGCCCAGGGCTTTCCTCTACTGGTGTGGGCTGAGATGCAAAGTGCCCACAGAGGTAAATCTAAGAGACAAATCTTAAAAAGTGTATGTTTCTTAATAAAATAGAGGAAACTCTCACCAATTTATTTAGCTGACCGGATTAGATTTTTTTTTTTTTTCCTGAGTAGGCTCCATGCCCAGTGTGGAGCCCAGTGCAGAGCCCGGTGTGGGGCTTGAACTCAAAACCCCAAGATCAAGTCCTAAGCTAAGACCAAGAATCGGATGCCTAACCAACGGAGCCACCAGGCACCCCCTTATTTAGCTTGTCGAAAGAAGACGAGATTAGATGATCGTGACAGTCCCTTTCTGCACTGTTTCTGTTATTCTGTGTAGTTCTTGTTTGCATTTGTGAAATGAGGACTTGGTCACTGCTTACACCTAGTGGGGATGATGAGGGCAACATCCTCTTCCTCTTAGAGTGTGACAAAAACGACTGACTTGAGGAAGCCTTCCTCTGGCCCAGGCCAGGAGGCAGCCTTGCTCGGGAGCAGCAGACTCCCGGAGTTTGTGTAGGTGCTCTGCTCCCTATGCTGTGGGAACGAGACAGGTCTCTGAGACCTCCCTAGCCTCAGTTTATTCTTCTAAAAGATGGACCCAATAATACTTTGTCCAGATGATGGTTGCAAAGATTAACATACCATGTAAATAAAGTGCCCGGTACACAATGTGTGACACATAGAAGACGCTTTATATATCGTCTTGTGTATTTTTTGATAATGGAAGTAATATTTTACTTCCTGGCAGTAGATGACATGAGGATACATATTTTCCAACCAGTGGTACAATTAAGGAGAATTACTAACTCATGCTACTGTTGTGTTTTCTTCGTTGTAATGCCAATTTGTAATTTTTTTCTTAAAACATCTGGCCTTTGAAAGTAGCAGTAGCGTTTTCAGGTATGGTGTATGCTTTTGGGGTGCTTTTAATGTAATGGGTCTCTTTGTTAAGATTGTGCAGAAATCTTCCGTATGAATTTGATGAGGGAAATTCAGGCATATGTGGGCTTTGAATTTGAACTTTTGCTAGTATTCGTCTTGGAAGCTCATTTAATTTATCTTTGGCTGAAATTACAGGGAGTTGTTTCCCATATTTCATAAGAATCAAATAGGAAAACTAATTTTTTAAAAAAGTTAAAACCTTGTAAGTTAGTTTGGATCCCACGAGAAACAGACACCAAGACAGGATTAGTCATGTAAGAGATTGCTTGAGCGGTAGCCTGAGAGGCATACGGGGAGGGAGCCAGGAGCGGGGAGAGCCGTCAGACCATGGTGTAGGTCTGACCCACATGTGGGGGACAGAAGGAAGGAAGGTTGGTAGGAAGAGGCTTAGGAGCAGTGAAGTTCTAAGAAGAGTGCAGCGCGCCAGTGAGGCCCCCAACCCCGCTGCCCCTCACAGAGCCCACCTCTTGCAGTTGTCACCTGGCCCAGAGCCTCTGCTGCTGTCATTGGCTGGGAAGAGCGGCCTTGGTCAGAACTCGCGGGGCACAGTATCTGGGGCCCTCGGTCACTTGTGCTTCTGATGATAAATCTGACAGGCCCGTTTCCGTGGCCTCCACACTTCCCCGCACTTCTATAGCCCGTGTTGTGAAGCTTTATGACCTGCCCTGGGTTCATGTTTCCCTCAAGTATTTGTCACAAGATGAGTGAAGAGGAACACGTAATGCTGCACCGAGATACACCTGATGGCGTTGTCCGGTGCTAGAGACAGGGGCTTCATGCATCCTGGACATCCTGCTCCCACATTTTCAACTCCAGCCAATCAGCAACTGAGTTCTGCTGCTTTCATCCCCCACACCGGGGATTCCCCCTACAGGTCTGCACTTCAGAATCACGTGGGGATCTTTAAAAAATTTCAAAGGCCAGGCCACATCAAGATCAATTAAATCACAAGTTTGTTCGTTTTTTAAGCTTTTCAAATGACTCCAGATAACTTTGGAAACCAGTGTCTCAAATATTTTCAAATCTGACTTCTCTCCATCCCACCTACCACTAGGCCCTAGTCTTCCTCACTTGGACGAATGACTTGACCAGCTTCCTACTTAGTCTCTGTGCTTCTCATCTCTTCCAATCCACAGAACCTATCGACTTCCCAGAAATGCAGCTCTTACTATGTCCCTATTCTGCTCCCACGGCCCCTCATATCTGAGGTACTGCTCCTGAACCCTTTCTTCCTCCTGCCTCCACAGCATCCACCAGCATAACACACGTCCTCAGAGCGTACTAGACATGGTGGTTTTCAACCTATTCGGACATGTTACGTTCCCCCTGGGGGAGGAGTGTCTGAACATTGGAGAAGGCCTCATAGACTGGGCAACTCGGAAAACACTTTCTCTCCCTCCCCCTTTTTCTCCCCCTCCCCCATTCCTGATGTGTGCTCTCCTGCTAAAGGGCTTAACCCCTAATACGGAACACAAGACCACCTTTGGATCTGGTCCTACCTCCCTGATCTCATCTTTCACCTTGTTACTGAGTACGTATGTTCCCAACTTCTGAAAATTCCTGGTATAAACCATGTTGTTCCCATCTTTTATGCCTTTGCTTTTTTTCTTCCCCCTATTTCTGGAATGCCTTGCCTTTTACCCTCTCTGCAGTGGTTTCCCTTTTAAACTAACTTGAAGTTTTTAAAAGCAACCAGTAAGTCTCAGCTCTGTGGTTACCTCCGCAAAGCCTTCTCTGACTGACTGCTCCAGCCAGCCTGGGACCCTCCTTTCATTATCAAGGACGCTGTGTACTTGTTTTATTAATTTTTCAGTGTTATACTGGTGTTAGCTGTTTTAAGGGATCTAGGTTCACTGTTCTCTTTTTCTAGAATTACAGTTTTTCTGATTCTTTGATCTCATTTACTCTGAGATTTTTGAATCCACATAATTTGGATCAGGGCATTATGATTAACAGAAACTAGAATCATTCGAAGGGACTTTTAAAGGTAATTTTGTTCAATCACAAAGGTTTTGTTTTACATTTAATAAATTTGAGGAGGGTGCTATTTATCCAAATGGAAATATCCCAGCATATTTTGGGAATACAAGATTATAGTACATGCTGGAGAAATTAACAGAAAAGAAGGGAGGAAGCCTCCAAGGGAAAGAGTACAGATAGAAGACAAAGGACAGGTGACCCATCATTGGGCAACACCTGCTCAGAAAGCATGAAGCGATTAACAGATGCCAGTTCAGGAGACAGAAGATTTCCAGAAGGAGAAGCAATGTGGTCTTATAAAAACCAGAGAAAGGAGTTATTTTAAGAAGCAGGAAGTAGCTGTGGGGCCAGTACTCGGAGACGCTCAGACAGCAGTGTTTCCATAAAGTTCCTTTCGGATGGGATACCTGCTCTTAGGAAGCAATATCCACTGAGGAAGAATTTGAACCTCCAAGAAATAAGACTGGACAAATTTATCCCTCCAGCCAGAACCTAAAATTAAGTAGCTCTTTCCCATTTTTTGGGACTCGGAAGACAATTGAATAAAATCTACTCACTCTGTCCTCAGAAAAATGCATATAAACACACATACATATACAGTTTTTTTTCTTAAATATTTATTTATTGATTCATGAGAGACACACAGAGAGAGAGAGAGGCAGAGACACAGGCGGAGGGAGAAGCAGGCTCCACGCAGGGAGCCCGATGTGGGACTGGATCCCAGGTCTCCAAGGATCACGCCCTGGGCCGCAGGCACTAAACCGCTGAGCCACCCAGGGCCCCCCCATATACAGTTTTATATACAATTTCTCATAGTTCTATTACCCGACCCAAGCTGTTGCTACTCAAGCTTCTCCAGGGACCCTCACAGTAGCACACATTGTTCTGCTGTAGGTCCCAAGGCTTGCTTGGGTGATGAGGACGGGTGATTCTTGAGGATTAAGAACTATTTCCCCCTGCTCAAAACTTAGCTGGACTGAACCTGTAGGGGCCTTAGAAATTCTGTTTTGCTTTACTGTTCTAAGGAGCACTAGACTGAGTAGAGGTATTCTTAGGCGCTCCCCAGACTGCCCAGTATGCAGATTGCCCATTTTCCTGGATTCCTGTCTGTTGACTAACCATGTCACTCACTTAGGCTTGCTAGCCACTGTGTTTTGGCTTTTGAAAAGGCCTCCTTGTGAATTTTAACCAGTGATCATGACTTAGCTCATTTCCACCTGTCTGGCTTCTGACTTCCACTTCTTTTAAATGACTCACCCTCGTTTATTCCCTTTTCAAATTAAAGATCTTAGAGAGGCAATGAAAATATTCTGGCTTGCAGAAATAGAAAAATTGTTTAAATTTTTATGGGAAAGGGAGCAGAGTTACAGCCAACCTTTGCCAATCTCAGTCCAATAGGATTGCAGTGACATGGAAAATTCAAAGCATTGAACAATTTTTAAAAATCCTAAATTTGTGATTTATATTTTGGAAGGTTTTTTTTGTACCTATTTTTTTCTGCTTTTCTTAGAAATGTCACAATAACGGGGAGTTCCCTCTGTGGCTCAGTCAGTTGAGTGTCTGACTTCAGCTCAGGTCATGATCTCAGGGTCCTGGGACGGAGCCCCAGATCGACCTCCCAGCTCAGTGGGGAGTCTGCTTGTGGCTCTCCCCCTCCCCCCACTTTGTGCTCTCACTCTTACTCTGTCTCTCTCTCAAATAAACAAAATCTTGGAAAAGGAGAGAGAAATGTTTTCACAATAACTAGATGGAGAATGGAAGTGGACACTTTGGGAAGTTGCCCTGGGATACAACATGTACTTTGGTTGACTCGTACATGTTGATAATGGGAACTAGATATCTACTCAAGAGACAATTTTAGAGTTTGATAAATAATAGTGCTTTCTTAAAGTGGAACATGAACTTTGGATAAAAAAAAGTAAAAATAGTGTGAAAAATATTAGTCTAGAAATGATTATTTTAGTCAATTGTATATTGGATTTTTAAAGGGGTATGAGTCTGAATATGTCATTGAAAATGCTGCCCCCACTGTGCAATGAGATTTTTAGGATGATGGGCCTGGTCCGTACGGTCCTGTGGTGTTGAATTACATAACCGTATACGTTTCTCAAAACTCATAGAATTGTTTACCACAAGAGTAGCTTTTACTGCCTACAGAAAACACACAGGATGCCAGGGAATTCAGGATGAAATGCAGACTGTGACAAATGAACCTAACTATATTACAAACATAGGGCATAGTCTCTCTGAAGGGGATGGGAGAGAAAGGAATTGACCCAAGTAACTAGGGAAAATAGTGTTTTGGCTAGATTCTGTAAGGATAAAGGCAGAGAGAACTGTACAAAACCACTGGTAAATTTATTTCTCTTGGGGGTACAGTTTAGCAACTCCCAACACCATTTTTCATGTTTTCTAGGGTTGAACAAATATGCAAATATATTGTAGATGGTAAGAATCAGGTGCCAGGTTCTTTATTGTCAGAGAAAAACAAGTGACAAATACGTGGGATGGGGCGGGAGCTAGGGTTACCTATAAGAATAGGAAATAAATAATATGAATAAATCAACATAAGTAGGTTATATCTAAATATTTATATTTAGATAAAAACATAGATAATTACAGTGGTTACTGTGGTGTACATATTTCCCAGCTCTGTTCCTTGGGAAGACTGAGAAGCAATGGCACCGAGTAGCAGCAAGCACACCCAAGATCTTGTTTTCTTAATACTAGTCTTCAATAAAAGGAGCCAAGATTCCTTGGAGAAATGGCTGATTGTTTTTAGGACTAGGGCAGGAAGGATACAAGATGAGCCCGGAGTGTCTTTATAGTATCAGAAAGTAAAGATGGGGGCAGAGGGGATGAAGACATGTCATAAGGACAAAGGGGCCAACCAGAAGAAGCTGCCAATGGCCAAAGCTGGAACAATTTGAGTAACAAAATAAATGGAAGTCATTAGACTTTGATCTAAAAAAATAAATATCCATAGATTCATGTCCATAACAGGTTTAATAAATAAGTAAATAAATAAAGGTACAGGGTGGAGAGGGACAAATCTTATCTACAAGGAAGGAAGGAAATAGAAATCCGTAGAAATCACCATTAAAACACCACGACGCCTGGGTGGCTCAGCGGTTGAGCGTCTGCCTTCAGCCCAGGGTGTGATCCTGGGGTCCTGGGATCGAGTCCCGCGTCAGGCTCCCCGCAAGGAGCCTGCTTCTGCCTCTGCCTGTGTCTCTGCCTCTCTCTGTGTGTCTCTCATGAATACATAAATAAAATCTTAAAAAAAAAAAAAACCCAAAACACCACGGTAGTAACTGCTACAGGCAGGATCCCCCTGACGAATGCCAAAGGCATTTTTCTAACAGAAAACAGAGTATTTGCATAGTTTCAAACCATCTCCCCTCCAAACAGCCATTCACTGCTGTAGTGGTTTTCCCATAGCTGTAAATATTTTGTATTCTCGAATCCCCGAGGTGGGGGTTAATTCCTGTCCCATTCACTGCAGGCCGTCCTTAGTGCCTCACTCGTAGGGAAGAGAATATAGAGAAACCTGGCAGGCAGCCCCTGAACCAAGTCAAGGGTAATACCGCGGGTTGATAGAAGCTTCTGATGTGATGCAACTGAAACGGCAACGACCTCTGGAGTCTTCCCTCAAACCCGTAACCTCGGTCTGATCTTGAGGAAACATCAGGCAAACTGGAATGGAGAGACATGGTACAAAAACAGCTAATCACCGCTCTTCAAAACAAGTCGAAGTTACAAAAAGACAAGGAAAGGCCGAGATTGAACCCATGGAAAAAACTAAATGCAACAAAGTACCCTGGATTGGATCCTGGAACAGGAACCTGAAGACCATCTACAGTGTAGTCGATAGTGTTGTACCAGTGTTAATTTCTTAGTTTTGATATATGTCGTGGCCACACAAACGTTTATAAAGGGTTGTATAAATATTCTACGGGTATAGCTAAGGGAAGGCTGGCGAGAGGTATATGGAAAGTCTCAGGACTATGGTTTTGCAATTTTTTTGGTAAATCTCAAGTTACTCTGGGGCTTCTGGGCAGCTCAGTCGCGTATGTGTCTGCCTTCAGCTCAGGTCATGATCCAGGGGTCCTGGGATCGAGCCCCACGTCGGGCTCCCTGCTCAGCTCTGTCCCTCCCCCTCTCTGTCTCTCTCTGTTTTTCTCTCTCTCTCTCTGTCAAGTACATAAATGAAATCCTAAAGAAAAATAAATAAACTTACCTTAATATAAAAAGTCAAAAAAATATGCGGCTCCTGAAATTCATACTTACAAATTCAGAGCTGCTCAAGTTTTTGGGTTTATTCTTTTTTTAATAAATAATATTGTGTATTTTGTTATATTTTTCTCTTTTAACATGACAACTTGTCATTTGGTAGAAGAGCATTTAAATGTAGTTATTAATACTTGGGATTTATTTAAAGTAAGGGCTTTTTCCACTTTATTATAGGTCTTAAAAACAGAACTAAATTCGAAGTGAATAATGATCAAGACTAAATAAAGCAAGTCAGGTTATGAATGTGCACAAATGGCCACATTGCATTCAATATAAGGCTTTCACTGAGCAGAGAAGAACTTGTGTTTGGAATATTTCCAACAGAGTAATGATCACAGAGAAAAGTGCATAATTCCGAGTTAAATACATGAAAGGAAACTAATCTCACGGTGTCATTGGGGGAGAGAAACAGCCTTTCTCTTGTCATAGTGTCTTCTATTTTTTAGTAATGTGTATATATGTAACATATATGTATTCAAGTAAGCCAAATTCTTCTTTTGATTAATCTCTCTCTAATAATTTGAAACCATGAAACAATATAGTAAGTTTATAGACTATTAAAAATTGTCTGATTTAAGTTGTAATGCCAGCATTTGCAAATTGATGGTCCATGGGCTACATTTAACTGTGGGTACATTTCATTGGCTGCCACAGTTTGAATTTTTTGAGTTAGTTGCCAGTATCTGTCTGTCTGTCTATCTAGATTATTTATTTTAGAGAGAGAGTGAGCGCAAGAGCGTGAGCAGGAGGGGCAGAGGGAAGGGAGAGAGAATCTCAAGCCAACTCCCCGCTGAGCCCCAGTGGGACACAGGGCTTGAGCTCCCCATCCGAGCCGAGACCAAGAGTCGGGCGCTAAACAGACTATGCCACCAGGCGCCCCTTGCCAGCATTTAACAATAGTGGGTTTTTACATAAAATTCTGAGTTTCATTCTCTCTCAGACAGTAAGACCCAGCAACACTGAGTGTCCATTCTGACGCCGCAGCCCTTGGCAAGGACTGGCCGATGGGTGCCTGTCATAAAGGTGAACCCTTTCTAGTTTGCCACATTCCTTTTGTTGTTAGTGTACGGATTTTTTTAAATTGAGGTGGAACTCACATAAGGTAAAATTAACGGTTTCAAAGTGGACAATTCAGTGGTATTTAGCACCTTCACAATGTGCAACCACTGCCTCTAGTTGCAGAACTTTTCATCACCCCAAAGGAAGCTCCATTCTAGTTAGGCAGTCGCTCCCCAGCCCCCGCTCCCGCAGCCCCTGGCACCCACCTGTCTGCCCTGTCTCTCTGGATTTACCTGTCCTGGATGCCTCACATAAATGGAACCATGTAACACGTGACCTTTTGTGTCTGGCTTCTTTCACTTAGCATAACGTCTTCAAGGTTCGGCAGTGTCATAGCACTTACCGGTACTGGCTTCCTTTTACGGCCGAAGAGCATCCGTGGTTATGGACACAGTCCACACTTTGTTTGTTCATTCATAGCTTGTGGACACTTGGTCGTTTCTACCCTTTGAGTTTTATGAACAGCGCTGCCATCAACATCTGTGTACAAGGTTTTGTTTGAATAAATGTCGTATTTTTAATATTTTCTATGGATGTTAACATTTCAGTCATTCTTCTTGGCACTGCCTGTTGCCTGCTGCCTCCCCCTCTGGTCTGCTTTATTTACTTATTTCCATTGGCTTTTGTATTTATGTTTTCTGGTATGTAATGGGGGTGGGCATACGCATTTCCTCCATTTCTGTACTTTCTTCCAGCACAGAACTTGAACTAATTAATGAAAACCTTTCTTTGTTTTTCTTAAAAACGTACCTCTACACTAGATTTGCCTTTTCGTCCTCAATTTTGATCATTGTCTGATAAATATGGTTGTGGATGAGGATTGTTCTATTTTTTTTTTACGTTAAAAGTTGGACAGTTTTAGAAGATCTAAAATTGGGGAAGAGCTTTGCCCCTTTTATAGTGAGCAGTGCCTTTATATATGCATCTGGGTTTAATTATAGTTGGCATCCTTGAACTCTGAGGGAAATTATGCATTGCTGGGATGTCATGTGTTTCTTGCAGTCTAAGAGTGTAATCACTCAAACGTAAAGTCACTCCCCTGGCTTTCTTTAACCTGGCCTCAAGGACTGCCTTACCTCCCTCTCCCTGCCCCTGAACTCCTGGGAGGGCCCCCTTTTTCACTTCAATCCTTATCTGCTACTCCTCTGATTTGCCCTTATTTGCCATTTAATCATTCACTCTAAGTAATATGACTTAACTTCTTTATGGTTGTATCTTGCCTCCCTAACTAGATTATAAAGCTCTGCTGAACAGGGTGTAGTTTTGTTTATTTTTTATATGCTTCAGTGCAAAGCATATAGTGTGCAATAAATACCTGCGTTAGTGACTCACCAAACCAAAAAAAAAAAAGCCCTTTTAAATATATCTAACTACTCAGTTACTAAGTTGAACAAGTTTAAAAGTGTTCAAATTCATTTTTTGTGTGTCTTTTTTTATATTGAAGTATAATCAGCATACAGCGTTATATTAGGTTCAGGTGTACGGCACATCAACTCCACAGTTCTGTACTCAGTGCTCCCCGTGATAGGTATAGTCACCTGGAGGAAATACCCACGAGTGCATTTGCTGATTTATATGGTCAATTTTGTTTTTCTTTTTAAGGAGCTGCCAAACTATTTTCCAAAGTGGCCATACAACCATACAATGTTATTACTGTATTAGGGCTAATAGCAAGTTGGGGAAAAAAAGTTGTGTGTGATAGCTATGGCAACTAAATTCCTTTTCAAATCTAATTAATATGCTAGTAGAAGTTGGGGATACTAAAAAATGTGTGTTTCAAACTGCCTGCATCGGAATTCCTGTGGTGTTGGTTAAAAATGAAGATCGTTGAACCCACCCCTGAATTTATACACTAATACATTCTGATGGTTGAACCCGGGAATCTGCAATTAAAAAAAAAACAAAAGAGTTATGTACTCTGTTATGAGTGTTATGTACTCTTTAAGTTTTGAGAACAATCGGGGTTGTTTGAGAAGAAGTTAATACCTTCATTTGGGATATTTCAAGGAGAAGTTCAACTTAAGTTGAAAACAGGGACAATAAACAATGAAACCGTACATTTAATGAATCATAATTATGCTAATTTTTTTTTAGTTTTTAAAACACTATGTTGAAACAATTATAGGAAAAATAGCGCTGAGAGGTCCTGTGTGCCCTTCACCCCGTTTCTTCCTATAGTTCCATCTTACATTCTGCAGTATAATGCCAAAAGCAGGGAACTGACGTTGCTCTGATGTGTGCGTATGGCTTCAGGCCACTCTGTCACATACAGGACTCGCAGGACCAGCCCCCACCGCAGCAAGACACATCACCTCAAAGATCTCTGTTGTGCTGCTCCTTTGTAGTCGCACCCACCCCCTTCCAACTACATCACAACCACAAATCTGTTCTCCATCACAATAATTTGTCATGTTGACATAAGTGGATTCCATAAGTGGAATCATGCGGTATGTGACCTTTCGAGATTGGCTCTTCTCACTCAGCGTAGTGCCTTTGAGATCCATCCAGGATGTTGCTTGTATCCACAGTCCATTCCTTTTTATTGCTGAGTTGTGTTCCATGGTGTGGATGCGTGGTGTTTTGTCTAACCATTCACCTACCGGAGGACATTTGGATTGTTTCTGATTTGGGGATATTAGAAATAAAGCTGCTGCGAACAACTGTGTGCGGGTTTTTGTGTGGACATAAGTTTTCATTTCTCTGAAGTAAACGCCCAGGGGTATGTTTGCTGAGTCGTATGGTAGTTGCTTACTGATTTTTTTTTTTTAAAGAAACTGCCAAACTCTTTCCTAAAGTGGCCCTACAGTTTACATTTGTACAGCAATGTAGGAGAGATCCAGTTTCTCCACATCTTTGCCAGCATTTGGTGTTGTCATTATTTTTTTTATTTTAGCTCTTCAAGTAGGTATATAGGGACATCTCAGCATGGTTTTAATTTGCATTTCCCTAATATCTGGGGATGTTGAACATCTTTTCATGTGCTCATGTGCACATGTGCTCATGTGCTATATGTGCTCTTCATTGAAATACCTATTCATATAGTTTGTCTTTCCTCTAATTGGAATTTTTAGTATTGTTTTGAGAGTTCTTTATATATATGAGATAGTCCTTTGTGGGGCATGTCATTTGCAAATATTTTCCCTGAAGTCTAATTTACCAGTTTTTAATGTTTTGTATCCTGCTTTTGGTATATGTCTCAGAACTTGTCACCAAACCCAGTTCCTGAAAGTTTTCTCCTATGTCTTCTAAATGTTTCATAATCTTGCATTTATATCTATGTCCATGCTGAGTGAATTTTGGTATAGGTTTGAGGTTTAGGTCAGGGTTTTTGTTTTTGTTTTTGGTTTTTTTTTTTTTTTTTGGTTTGTTTGTTTTGGTTTTTTGCTTGTGGGTTATCCAGTTGCTCCCGCACCATTTGTTGAGGAGATGATCCTTTCTCTGTTGAATTGACTTTGCTCCTTTGTCAAAAACCAATTGGCCATGCTTGTGTGAGTCTGTTCTGGGTTTTCTGTTCTGTTTCATCGATGTATGTGTGTATCTCTCTGCCAATACCACTTTTTTTTTAACATATAGTGCTTTATTAGTTTCAGGTGCACTATATATAGTGATCGAACAATTCTATATATTACTTAGTGCTCATTATGGTAAGTTTACTCAATTCCCATCACCTATTTAACGAATTTATAATTTTAATTCAATATTTAGGAAGTTAATTTTCTTGACGTTAATTTACAAATGAGTATTATTGATGCTGCATAATTTTAATGGCATGGAACGAAAATCCTAGAAATTTAACAAATCCCAACTAACCTGAGAATTGCTGAGGTGAAAGAGAATGAAATCATTTAAAAACACCACTGCATATGATTCACACATAAGTTACTCCTAGGACATAATTATATAACAAAATGCTGCTCTCTCATCCAAAAGCTGCAAATGCAGTTGAAAAAATAATTACATGGCACCCTCCAAATTATGGTTAGTGTTTACTGATATTTTTAAAATCCTGCATCATTTATTGTTATTATGAAGAAGTTCTGGAATATGTTGAGCAGTGGCCTTTCAAGGTACTGCATTCAGATGATACAAAGTTCTGTGTCCCAGGAGTTAACTAAAGCATTAATAAGTAACCCAGAAGTATAATGAAACGATCACCAAATGAAAGTGACACAGTACATTGCTTGCTGGTAGCTAGAAAGTTAAATGAAACATTTGTTTATATTTTGGGTAATATAAAGGAATAATGGCAAGCATTTGAATGGAGGCCTTTCTGTTAGAAAAGTCAAGAGTTTTGTGGCTGTGTTTTTCATCCACGTTACAATGTTTTTCTCCCTTTTGACCTTTTGACATTTTTGATATCTTGCACTTCTTAGATTTATCACTTTTAGTAGACCCTGATTGGGTAGTGGAGTAACGGTGTTTTTCACTTATTCTGCAGAGATGTCTACGGTATATTTTCCTTGTGGGATTTATTTAAATCTTTCTATAGATTGATAATTCACTGTATGATTTGGCAGAAGCCGAGGTTTTTTTCAACCTCAAGCTAATAAAATAGAGCTGTCATTTATACAGAACTAAATATGTACTAAAGAGGAGACGGATGCTCCATCACACGTCACATTTAACCTCACTGCAATCAGCTTGTGCAGAAAGGAAAATGAGAGGACAGAGTGTGGGACCTGATTTAAGATCATCTAGTATCTGTTTTTTCTTGTTTCATACACTGTGCGGTCCTGTTGGCACTGGCAAGGCACAGTTTTCTTCCTCACTTAATGGAAGATATAAGCTACAAGCACCGCTGGCTGAGAAAGGGGAAGATCTACTTAGGTCGGTAGTCTTGCAAAGGAAGTCTTAACTCCTGGCAAAACCGAAAGCAGAAGGAGACAGGGATAAGTTCCAGGTCAAGAATCTGGACTGTTTGACCTAGTTCTTTAAGTCAAACAGTGTCATCTCATTAGGTGGTTTCTGTTTCCAATCCGAAGAACTCCAGTTATACCCAGGACCAAATGCAATTACCAAAACACATTTATTTCAAAATCATGTAAATGGGGGCACCTGGATGGCTCATCCAGTTAAGTGTCTGCCTTCAGCTCAGGTCATGATCCCACAGTCCTGGGACTGAGTCCTGCACAGGGCTCCCTGCTTAGTGGGTAGTCTGCTCCTCCCTCTCCCTCTACTTCTCCCCCCTGCTTGTGCTCTCTTGTTCTCTCTCTTAAATAAATAAATAAAATCTTTTAAAAAATCATATAAATGATTTTTGGATTATCTGGGTCATTGGTCCCCCTCCACTAATGTGTATAACCAAGAGCTGATGATATCATACATGATAAGCAATCCTTTAACGGAGGATTTGATATATAATTCCTTGTAGGAGTTCAGTTTTGTTTTTACAAGTTTTAGTTTTGACACACCTATTATTGAAGAATGCCCTGTTCAGTTGTCTGGATTTTAGAATGTCATTTGAAGTACTTAACTATTTATGAAAAGGGCGGGGGGAGATTCCAACTGGGAGTGAGAATTTAAGTCAGATTGGACAACATAAAGTTTCAATTATGGCTATGATAGAAAAAGTTTGTAATCATAAACTAGACTCCCATCAAAATGGAGAGTCACTCTTTCCCTCCAGTTTATTCCTTTCTCTTACATACAACATTTATAATACACTTGTCAAGCTAGTCGTTACATTCTCATTTGTATGCTGACCATGAGGACTGTTTTGGCTTCTAAGTTGGTCAAGTTGAACTGCTTTGAAGCTAGTAATCTGCTGAATTAGCAGACTTCTTTCATAGTATTCCAGAACAAACAGATCCCCTTTAAAAAAAAATCCCCACTTTTGTTATTTCAGGTGGTTCAAGTCTGTTATTTTTACATAAAGATGTTAAGGTTCTTCCAAGAGAGGTTCAAAGAGAAATTTAGTAATAAAATGTTAAGCAGATTAAAAGGACCTTTAGTATAATAATCATGTCACTGGGTGAAAGATGAGGTTAAAATTGGTCATCACTTTATTGTGTAGCCAGTCATGGTTTTTATTCTAAACTTGCATAGGAGGTCTTAAGGTAACTCTAAGTTTTAGGAAGCAATGTCATCGCTAGGACAAACATCAGAATAATAATATTTATTTGAATGCTTACTCTAACGACCCTGGGAAGGAGGCATTATTATCATTTCCATTTTATAGATGAGGAAACTGAGGCACAAAGGGAGTAAGGCCATATGCTGAAGATGAGAATGAAAAGCTGGCACAGGGGGAGGCAGTGCAGCATCATGTAGAGCATCACCTTCAAAGACATGCAGAAATGGGTTCAGATTCCAACTGTGATGCTCATTAGCTGGGTAACTTAGAGCACTTTCTTAGCCTCTGAGCCTCAGTGTTCTCATCTGTAAAGTGGGATTATAATATCTGTTCCAAAGGGTGGTTTTGAGTATTAATTTAAATAATAGTAAATAATCTCAGATATTTATTATTTATTATGTACCAGTCATTATTCTAAGCCCTTTATGTTAATTTTTACAGCTCCATTATGTATGTATTTTTATTATCTAGATTTTTATGCTAAGGAAACATTAGTGTAAGTCAAAACAGTATGGTACTGGCACAAAAATAGATCAATAGAACAGAATAGAGAGTCCAGAAACCCACAATTTTATGGTCAATTAATCTACAACAAAGGAAGCAAGAATATGCAATGAGCAAAAGTCTCTTCAACAAGTGGTGCTGGGAAAACTGGACAGCAACATGCAAAAGAATGAAACTAGATCACTTTCTTATACCATACACAAAAATAAATTCAAAATGGATTTTTTAAAGGTCTTTTTTTAAGATTTTATTTATTTATTCATGAGAGACACAGAGAGAGAGGCAGAGACACAGGCAGAGGGAGAAGCAGGCTCCATGCAGGGAACACAACTGAGCCACCCAGGCTGCCCATCAGAATGGATTAAAGAACTAAATGAAACACCTGAAACCATAAAATTCTTAGAAGAAAATATAGGCAGTGATTTCTTTGATGTTGGCCATAGAAACATTTTTCTAGATGTCTCCTCTGGCAAGGGAAATAAGCAAAATTAAATCACTGGGACTTCACCAAAATAAAAAACTTCTATGTAGTGAAGGAAGCCATCAACAAAAGACAATCTTCTGAATGAGAGGAGATATTTGCAAATAATGTATCCAGTAAGGGGTTAATATGCAAAACATATAAAGAATTTATACAACTCAACACCAAAAAAACCCCAAAATAATTTAATTAAAAATTGGCAGAGGGCCTGAATATTTTTCTAAAGAAGGCATACAGCTAGCCAACAGAAAAATGAAAAAAAAAAAAAAGCTCAACATTACTAATTATCAGGAAGATACAAATTAAAACCACAATGAGATATCACTTCACACCTGTCAGCATGGCTAAAATAAAAAGGACAAGAAATAACAAGTGTTGGCAAGGATGCAGAGGAAAATAACCCTTGTGTACTATTGGTGGGAATGCAAATTGGTGCAGGCACTGTGGAAAATGCTATGGAGGTTTCTCAAAAACTTAAAAATAGAATTACCATGTGATCCAGTAATTGCAATACTGGGTATCAGAAGAAAACAAAACACCAATTTGTAACAATATGTGCACCCCTATGTTTAATGCAGCATTATCTATAATAGCCAAAATATGGAGGCAACCCAAGTATCCATCCATAGTTGAATAAATAAAAGTGTTGTGTTTGTGTATGTGTGTGTGTGTGTGTGTTTGTATGGAATACTAGTCAGCCATAAAAAGAATGAGATCATGTGATTCATAACAATGTGGGTGGACCTAGAAGGTATAATGCTAAGTGATGTAAGTAACTCAGAGAAAGACAGGTATCAAATGATTTCACTCATATCTGGAATTTAAGAAACAAATTAACAAAGAAAAAAATAAAAACCCAGACTCTTAAAGTCAGAGAACAAACTGGTGGTTTCCAGAGGGGAGTTGGGTGGGGAATGGGTGAATGAAATAGATAAAGAGAATTAAGAGTATACTTATCCTGATGACCATTGAGAAACATATAGAATTGTTGAATCATATATTGTACACATGAAACTAATATGGCACTGTATGTTAATGATACTTAAATAAAAAATAAAAAGAGAATGTGTTAGTGTAGAGGAGATAACTTGCTAGTTAGTAATACAACTGGGTTTCCAAATACTAGCATAACACCTGACATGTAATAGGCATTGGTAATAGTGACTATGTTATTGGTACCTAAAGAAAGGGAGGGGCCTCTGGGTGGCTCAGGCAGTGAAGCGTCCAACTCTTGATTTCAGTTCAGGTCATGATCTCAGGGTCATGAGATTGAGCCCCACATTGGGCTCCATCCTGGGCTCCTAGCTGGGTGTGGAGCCTGCTTAAGATTCTCTCTCTCCTGCCCCTCCCTTTCTTTCTCTCTCTCCTTTGCTCCCCCTTCTAAAAGAAAAATAAAATAAAAAATTAAAAAGGGAACTATATCAGAATAACAGTAATTCTTCCCTTTTCTCATGATGCCTTTACTAATGAGTATTGGAAAATGACAAAGTAGAAAAAACACCAGATTCATAGGACCAATTTAGGGTGATCTAAACCTATGCATCAGGATGAAATAAAATAGGAATGAACTAATTTTTAACAAATTCAGTTTCAACTCTGTTGCATGGGATACATTAAAACAATGCTGCTCCTTTTTCATCATGGGAGTCACTCAAGTGGATGTGCTTAGGCAAAGCAGGAAGAATAGTAGACCATTATTTCTAGATACATACCCGATGTTTGTGTGTAACAAGGTTTTGTTGTCACCAAGATGAATTTAATTAGTGAGAACTCTAAACTTCTGTTTTGGGACTGTTTTTCTTTTCTTTTTTTGAAATGTCTTAAGATAATTAAAAAAATATTTTTATTCATTTATTTGATTAGAGAGAGAGCGAGAGTGTGAGAGAGAGAGAGAATGCAAATAGGCAGAGCAGCAGGCAGAGGGAGAGGGAGAAGCAGGCTCCCCGCTGAGCAGGGAGCCTGATGCGGGGCCTGATGGCTTGATCGCAGGATCACGACCGGGGCCAGAGGCAGACGCTTAACCCACTGAGCCACCCAGGTGCCCCAAGGGACTTTCTTTTGACATTTGTTGTCTGTCTTTTTTGACTGTGAATGGTTGCCATGTGAGTTTACTTCTAAAACATAGTCCTCCAAACCCCACTTTCTCTTTTCTTCTCCTGTATCCAGCCCTATCCATGGCCCCAACACACACACACACACACACACACACACACACACCCCAGAGTTATACAAAGTATAGCTTTTAAAACACTATCATTAAGCATAAAAAGACCAAAGAATGTTTGTAACCGGTATTCTGGAGCCAAAAAGATTTCTCACATTCTAAAAAAGAATCTTTGGCATTAATGGAGAAACCAGAACCAATTGTAAAGCATAATTACTGCACAAACATGCAGTATGTGTGAAGCTACGATTGTCCCTTTAATCTCTCATACCAGAGAAAACCTAGACAATGTGTCCGTTGTTTCAGTTCCCACGCACACTCCTCCCAGATCCTGCTAAAACATTGCTTTGTTTATACATTTATATGAAATGCAAGCAAATACCGAAGCTCAACTTCTTGGAAATCTGGTTTGAGTTCTTGAAGGAGATTCAAGAGTTTTGGCTCTTCATGCAGGTTAAAAAAAAAAGGCGGGTCACACAGCTAGCTTTATGGCTCCAATTTCAGTGACCAAATGGTCTCATGCAGATAAATGGCTATTTTCCACTCACAAGCAATAACTACCACTTCAGGAAGCTATGTACGGAACTCATTCTTAGGAAGGAAACCCCTTATTTTTTTTTTTACTTTTGTGAAACTAATTTCCCAGCAGAGTCTTTGAAAGCGTTTAGATGTCTTCCTACCACATGAGGATTTCTGTAACATCATAATTTTTTTTGGGGGGGATGCTTTGTTACACAATTACACATTAATAATAATCATAATCATGATTATTGAGACTAGTGGAGCTTGAACTATGTTCCAAGCACTTTGCCAACTAAGCCCTTTATGAAAACAGCTTGCAGAATTTGTTCAGTAACACCACTGGGTGGATAGTATCATTATACTCATTTTTCTGGTGACTTTTGGTCTGTATCAAGTTTTTAAAAACTCTGTCACCCAGCTCTTCAGTTTTTAGAGAGAACACCCTTTCTTGAAAATCATCATGATTTTCTTAACTTCATGATTTTATTAATTTCTGCTTAACCTTTATAAAACATAATTTTATTTATTCAGTACATATATGTAATGAGCTAGGAACTCCACTACACTATTTGCTGGGCATACAGAGATGGGGGGGTGGTATTTCCCATCCTCAGAGCTCATTGTGTAGGAGGGAAGGCAAAAATGTAAACAAAAATTATTGCATAGTAAATTCAGCGATAGAAATATGTACAAGATATAGAGATAGCAAAGTGGAGGAAATGTGCGGGGGGGGGGGGATGAGGGGCATCAAAGAAGACCAGTTGAATGAGCTGATATATGAATAGGAAGTTAAAGGGTAAGAAAGAGATGAACAAAAGGAGAAAGACATCCCGTGGAAAACAGGCAATGTGTGCAAAGGCACAGAAGCATTAAACCACTTGATATGTTTAATAAATAAAAAAACCCATCATATAATATATATTATTGGCAGTAAGGTTTGTTATGGAAGAGAAGAAAAAGAAAGCAGGTATCTGGTAGGGAAGGGCCAAGGAAGCAATGCTAAGGGGTTTAGACTTTATTCCATAGATAATAAGCGTGTGTAGGTTTTAAGTGGTTGAGACAAGATAGGCTTATGTTTTAGAAAACCTTCAGGGGCTCCTGGGGGCTCAGTCAGTTAAGTGTCTGCCTTCAGCTCAGCTCAGGATCCTGGGATCCTGGAGTAGAGCCCTGACCTGAGCAGAATGCCTGACCTCCCTCTGCCCCTCCCCACTGACTCATGCTCTCACTCTCTCAAATAAAAAAATAAAATCTTAAAAAAAAATAAAAGAAAGAAACTTGCGTCAATAGTCACTGAGTTAGTCTAAGCAAAAAGCATTGAGATCTTGAAGTAAACTTGGGTAGCATGAAATGAGAGGTAAGGAAAGATTTGAGAGGTATTTAGGGGTCAAAGTCAGGATTTATTTGATGAGGGAGGCAAGGAAGAAAAAAAAGAATTTAGTGTGACTAAGTTTCCAGAGTTGGCAGATGTGTTACTTCAGCCTAGACTTGCTGTTTATAACCCTCCTTTGTCCTCCAGAATAACAGAGGCTTAAACACAGACGTTCATTTCTCTCCCATAAAAGAAGTCCAGGGATAGATGGTTTAGGCTGATACGGCTCCCTGGGGTCGGTAGAGAACCTTGCTCCTATCTTCCTGCTTCATCATCTTGCTACAGAGCTTCCAATCTTGTGCAGGATGGATGCTGGATCTCCAGTTATCATTATGTCCATGTTGCAGGACAGAAGATGGAAGAAAGACAGAAGCACTGAGAAGAGCCCTTCTCAGCTGCATCAGCTTCCTTTGAGTAGTCTTCCTCAACACCCCATATAACATGCTCTACATTGTTGGCCATAATTTAGTCATGTGGCTCTATTTAAATGCTCGGAAGTCTGGGGAATAAGTTGTTCTGGGCAGCATTGTGCCAGATAAAAATGAGGTTTTTACGAAGGAGGGGGGAAGAGAGGATGAATGGTTCTGGGGTTGGCAACTGGTAGTCCATGGTTCATGAGATTCAGTGAAAGATAATGCCACAAAGAGAAAATCAGAGCACTGAGAAGAAATGAACAAAAGAGGATCCAGTGAGAAGAAATTGGAGGCAGAAGTAGAATTAGAAAGATTGATGTAAAAGAAGCCAAAGAGAAAAGTGTGATCGAATGTGCCAGATATTACAGATTATTCAAATAAGACAGAGAATGAGACGTGTCTATTGGATTTGGTAAAAGGAAGTATCACTGTCGGTTTTCTAAGACCAGTTTTATTGGAGACCTAGAGGAGGATACAGACTACAATAGGTTACAGCATGAATTAAAGATTAGAAAACAGAGGCCACTGTAGACAGCACCTTTAAAAAAACCTGGCAAGTGTGAAAGAAGGCTGCAGCGAAGAGAGAGGATTCACAATCAAGTGAGAATTTAATGGTGATAGACACTGAATGTGTTCTTGGCTGATGAGAGGGAGTTAGTAGAAAAGAAGAGGCACAAACGGAAGTCCCGATGCTGTCAGCACCTCAGAATAGCGTGTCTGAACTCTTGAAATCATGTGCTTTTCTTTTGTTGGTTGCGTGGAGTGAGGGGGACAAGACAACGTGTAGGTCCTGCTCATGTAGTATTCTGAATAGAGGAAACATGGAAAACGTTGGGACTCCCAAGGCTCTGTGTAAAGGTGAATGAGAAATGAACTTGGCCACGCACAAGGAGGTAGTAGCAAAGCTTTCCTTTCTCAACAACGGTGTTGAGTGGAGGCAGGGACTATCGCTTGAGGGTTTCTTATTTGCACACTCAAGCGAAGAATTTAATTTTAAAGTGGTCCTTAGCTGATAGAGTTTTCAAGTCACTGACAAAAGCAAATATAAATCCTTTCTAAAGGAAGTCAACTCTAGATCAAGTTTCAAAGAATTACCCCAAAGTCCTAGGGAAAAACCTGCAGCTCACTGTTGAAAGTCGCGAAATACATAAGGACACTGTTCAAGACTTTTGCTGCCAGCTAAGAGGGAGTGGAGTGACAGGGATCCAATGCATCCTACCATCTGGAATAACCAAAAAAAGGAAGGGGGGGGGAATGCATGGAGCAGCAATTTTTCAGACTTTGGAGATGAGGCAATGAAGGACAGTGATCTCCAAGTTTATTGCCTGGGAGAATTTGCACCTCATGTGCAGTGGGGGTGGAACCCAGGCCTGAGTTCAGGAGATGGAACTGGAAATCTGGGGAAGCCAAGGTGACAGACGTCGCAGGGAAGCACACCAGAGAGGCTCGAACTGAACAGAAAACTGACTCGAGATCAGCAGAGCCCCTCCAGTTTTTAGCCAAGTACTGACCAGTGCACACCCATGAGGAGACTACCTGAGGCTGAGGAAACACCCAAAAGGATTGCAAGATCCAAGTCGCGAGGCCCACATAGTGACGGTTCCTGCTTTCAGCAGCCAGGGTCCAAAACCTCATGATCGTAGTCACCCAGGATATTACTCAGAAGAACTTGCCTCAGTAGTGGGACAAAATTGGTCCGCATAGCAAAGCTTAAAAAGCAAGGCCTCCAGAATCAAGTAGTCTCCAAATACCTTAACTGCATCTTAGAAGATGGCTCAAGGATATTTCACAGACAAAACCTGGAAACGACTCAATGTCCATCATTGTGTGATATGCAAATAGTTGTATTACACAATGGGATACTGCTCAGCAATTAAAAAAATACACTATAGACATACAGTATGGATGAACCTCAATGTAATTTAATAAAGGAGTTAGACTAAAAAGAATATGTACCGTACAATTTCATTTAGGTAAATTTCTAGAAAATATCAGCTCATGTATACTCATAAAAAGTGATGGTTGCTTGAGAACAGTGGTGTTGGGATTGGCAGGGAAGTTCTTGAGGGAGGATTTACAAAAAGCTAGGAGAAAATTTGGGGGAGGGGGTAATGCATACGTCCATTATATTGACTGTGGTGATGTTTCACAGATGTATACATATGTCAAAATTTATCAGATTATACATCTTAAATATGTACAGTTTATTGAATCTCAACTATACCTTAATAGTCATTAAAAAAGACACAAGGAAAATTCAAAATTAGACCAGAAACTTATGAAGAACAAGGTGTGGAGGGGCTTGTCTTACCAAGATTTAGGACTAATTATAAAGCTATACGGTTTCAGACATTGTATTGACCCAGAGGTAGACAAATAGATCCATGGATCAAAAGAGAGAGCACAGAAACACATCCAATTGTGCATGCAAGCTTGATGCATGATGAAGTCGTTACGGATCACTGAGGAAGAGATCCTACATGTGGTAATGGTGCTGGGAAGATCCATGGAGATTAGAATAACAAAACTGAATCCCTACCTTGAACCATACATAAACATCAGTTTTTGGCAGATGAAAGACTTAAGTGTGAAGCACAAGCATAGAGATTTAGAAGACTCTGTAGCTTAATACAACCTTCTGATACAGAAGTTTTTAAGACATTAAACAACAAAATGCAAAACATAAAAGACTGATCAACTATATTACATAATTTTAGTTCATCGGAAACCACATGGAACAAAGTCAAAAGGCAAGGCACGAAGTGGGAGATGGTATTTGCAACTCATTTCCAATGAAAGTTCAGCACCTCAAAAATGTAAAGGATTTCTATGAATACATAAGATACAGATATCCTAATAGGAAAATGGCCAAAATATATAAACAGGTATTTCAGGGAGGAGGAAACACAAATGGTCAATAAACAGGAAAATATGCTCCATTTCACTAGTAACCATGGAAATGCAACTACAATGAGCTACGATATCAACAAATTAGAAAATTTTTAAACGATTCATTTGTCACCACCTTAGCAAGGTCATGGAACAATGTAACTTATATGTCCTGGTGGTAGGAGTATAAATTGAGAGAGTGCCATCGGAACACGGCGTATCATTAAAACCTGTACATGCTTTGCAACCTAACGGTGTTACTCCGAGGTATTTGTCCTAAAGTTGTTTTAATTTTTCTTGATTACGGTCAGATCACACTGGTGGATGAATCAGTATTAAAAGCAAAACCAAAAAATGTAGATCAGGATATGCTATGATTCAACACAATAGACTAGAAATAGAAAATACCAGGATGTATTGCTGATGATAAAGTGATGCCTTCTTTTGTTGATTTTCTGGATTGCTAGTAGTAAGATTTTGTATTCTATTAGTAATGGTGGGTTATGTCGTAAAACATATTTCTTGTTACGAGTTGTGTTAAAAAAATTTTGAAAGCCATTTCCCTAACAAAATCCTTAAATGCACACTAGGACTCAACTACGAGAATGTCTAAATGGTGTCTCTTATGATAACAACAAGCTGAAAACGGCTCAGATACCCAACAATAGTAACATGATAAATAAATTGTAGGTTAGTCATGTAATAGAAGATTGTATAGAAATAAAAGCGAAGGAACCTTGTGGATTAATCATGGAATGACATACTCAACAGAAGTGAAAATAAAGGACCTGCCACTATCCACACCAAATAGGTAAATCTCAAGAGCATAATATTGGTATGAGTCACAGAATATGATCAGTATAATTTCATTTACGGGAAATCTGCGCTAAGCAAAACGAAACAATATGTTGCTTACGTCTACATCCATAGGTGTTAAAACTATAATGAAAGACCAGAGCTTACTCTTGGGTGGGAGGGAGATACAACGGGGGTGTATATACAGTCTCCCCGTTTGGAGGGACTAACCGCGCTCTATTAACCTGGGTGATGGGCACACACGTGCTTGTATTTTTGTTATTATTTAACCCAAACAGATAACGCTTATACATTCATGTATGCAGGCTGTATTCCACATCTTAAAATAATTAAGGTAGAAACAAGCTGGCGAGAGCTTAATTCATGGAGTAAAATCCTTGAGGCAATGCATCAGGTGGGCTTTAGGACACGTGGACAGACATTTCTCGAACAGAAAGGAGGGTGACCCCTATCCTGAGAGCAGCGCAGAAAGCAGAAGGCTGAGAGTGGTGGCAGGTGGGCTTTCAGGTAGAAGTACGGAGTGAGACGAGTCCATGAAAAGCTTGATGGTATTGAAGTCTGCTGGGCTCTTTCTAAAAATATCACTAATACTTAATTATTTGAGAACAGTGTTGCCTAATGTAACAATGATGCAAATGTCCCGCATCTGAGTTGTCCCGTACGGCAGCTATAGCCACGTGTGGCTGGTGAGTGTAATGTGCCTGATACCTCTGACGAGCTGCATTTGTCGCTTTACTTCACTTCAATTAATTTAAACTCAGCGACATGGGCCGAGTAACTACACATGGGAGATCTCCACTCTAGCGCTTCAGTGAACTTTGGATAGAAAACTCTAGATCCCCATCCCGGGGCAGAATGACTGGGGAGAATTTCCTTGTGGGTCAACAAACAGGTGGAACCTTTTCTTCTCCCCAAAACCCAGAGTCGGCCTCCAGGGGCATAGCAAAGCCAGCTAGTTCTCCCAGGAGGGTTGTGGACTGGGGGGTTTGGTGGAGCAGGAAGCGGGGGTCGAGAACAGGGAAGTGGAGTGAGTGCCCACTGGGGACCTGCTGCAAGTGAGCAGGGAGGTTTGGGGAGAGGCGTGGGGAAGGCCACGAAACGGTAGAAAGGTATTTCACAAAGTGCCACCGGCACAGCCCTGTACCCAGAGGCAATTTTCCTGGGCACATAGGCAAGGTTGTTTATAAATTTTTACAGTTATGAATTTATTTTAATGTAAAGGTTTTCTCCATTTTATTAGGAAAAAACAATTAGCACGTCAAACCTAATATTCGATGGAGGTTACTTATAAATCAAAACACTGTCTTAAAATCGAGTAAATATTAGTTCAGGTGCTACTTTGATATAACAGAAATCCCAAAGGTGGTGTTCAGATTTTTGAGAAACTTTAAGTATGATAACCAACAGGGCAGTTGGGAAAAGCCAGTGTTGTGCTGAGACTCCACCTGCAAGTGAAATCGCAGCTTTGCGGTGGTTTAGACAATGATTCTTTATGGAGAAGCGCCTGTGCTTTCAAGGGGAATGTTTCCAATAATTTCTGAAAAAATTGGATTTGCTAGAATCAAGGTAAGCAAGATAACTGGAGGGTGAGACAGACCACCTTTTTTTTTTTTTTTTTTTACTTAAAACAATATAAATGCATTATTCTGCAGTTCTGGAGGTCAGAAGTCTTCGACGGATCTCACTGGGCTGGGATCAAGGTGTTGGCTGGGCTGGCTTGTTTTCCGGAAGCCCTAGGGGAGAAATCCATCTCCTGGTCTCTTCAGCCTCCAGAGGCCGCCTGCATTCCTTGGCTCGTGACCCCTTCGGTCTTTAAGGTCAGCGATGTCAGCTGAGCCCTTCCCCCTGCTTCTCTCCTGCCTCCCTTTCCCTGTCGTCCATTCTTGAATTGAGCAAGGCCCACCTCTCTCGCTGGTCTTGCTGCACATGCAAGAGGAGGGGCAGCAGCATGTAAAGGAACCCAGCATGGTCATAAAGTTCTGAACTCTGCTATAGGGAAGGTGAGAGTTGTTGACCACCAGAGCCGAGGACATCTTTGGGGTGACATTTCACCAGGTGAGCGGGCTTGGTGAGAAGCTGAGGGAAGTCACACTATGAAAACTCAGAGGGATGGAGGGGGCATGCTGAGTAGAGGTTGTGTGAGATGATCCAGAAGGACCTTCCCCACTCCTTCATAATGGCCCAGGCGGCTGGATGGTCTAGTCACTAGAGCGTCGCAGTTTACTCAAAGGTTGATCTATCCCTTAAAAAAAACCAAAAACAAAAAAAACAAACTGTGCTGTCCTTTCTGGGAGGGCTAAGGCAGGAAGCTGTGATCATCGTTTAGGTTTGTTTGTAACCCAGTGTGGACTGTGGGTGTGGGTCATGGAATAGAGAACAGGATTTTTCATGGGAGCAGCCAAGGATCTGGAACCTGAGGTTGCCTATAGAGTGTTCTAGGCCAACGTCCTAGGTAACCAGAGGCCGCCGACTAACGAGGGAGGGACGTGGGCGGTTTCCCGGAGGGCCTCACTCAGAGATGACCATTCACACGTCATCCGTCGGGTTTCTGGGGAGCGCACTGCAGGGCCGGGCTGTGCTGGGTGCTGGGCACCCCACTGATCCAGAGAGACGCGCTCCTACCCTCACGGAGCTTACGTGGAAGAGGCTTCCTCGAACCAGCAAACCATCGCTGGTGACTCGGGCTTTTTCCAAAGCCTTTGCAGGCGCCAGGATGAAAAGAGCTGAGAATTCGGAGGCAATACTGGTTTTCGTTCACTGAAGAAAAGTCCTCTATGTATTCACTGTGTTGCTCCTTTAGATCCTCCACAGAGCCAGCCGGGGAGACTGTGGTATGCTCTTACATTTGAAAAAATGCTTTCAAATTACTACTTTCCTAGAAACATCTCCTTTTGCCGCTAATCCCAGGCATGCCTGTGGGAAGGCCAGAATGCCTTGACGGCAATATCCACAGGCTTTTCCTTAAATGTTAGCAAATATATACTAATTTGTTCAATCCTTGTAAATACTCCGAACAATAGGGTAAAGAGGTAACTGGATAAGCATGGAAAACATCATAATTAAAGGAAAGAATAAAGAACTTCAGAGTTCCTATTCTTTGAGTTCTTGATATCTCAAGATTAGATCCAGTCGATGTCAATACATTTTTAACGTAGGGTCGGTCCTTGGAGATCCGGAGGGTTAGTAGACACCCTTCAGGGTGATCCACCGCTTCCCGAGGTTGTACGGAAAAATGTATAGGGTTGGGCCACAGCTCTCATCAGATTCTCAAAGGGACGCCCTGAAAGTCAAGAATCGCTTCTGTAGATCCCTTTTTTGTTGTTGTTGTTTTTTTTTAAAATTTTTATTTATTTATGATAGTCACAGAGAGAGAGAGGGGCAGAGACATAGGCAGAGGGAGAAGCAGGCTCCATGCACCGGGAGCCCGACGTGGGATTCGATCCCGGGTCTCCAGGATCGCGCCCTGGGCCAAAGGCAGGCGCCAAACTGCTGGGCCACCCAGGGATCCCCTGTAGATCCCTTAAAAATGCTTCCATGCGCGCCTCGTAGGAGAATAGTCGTGGAGGAGCTGACACAATGGCCACAGGTCATGAGGCAGTGCAGCAGGACACGGGAGACGCGGCTTCCAGCGGCAGCTCTCCTGTTACAGCCGTGTGACTGCGCGGGTCTTGGCCCGTTGGAGCCTCAGTTTCTTACCTATTAAATGAGAGAAAGAGTACTTCCATTTTTCAAGTTTCTGTGTTGAGTGATCAGACCTTAGTGAAAATGCTGTAGAAACTTCACGGTGCTTTGGGACAAGAGGCTTTGGAAGAGGTTTCCTAATTGTACCTGCAGCGGCGTTAGGTTCTTGGTCACTAGAGGGAGCCTTAGGACTCAGGGGAGAGAGATGCCAGGGGTGTCTCTCCTTGAAAGCTTGAGGTCTCCATGACATTCTTTTAAAAAAAAAAAAAAAAAGTCTGGATTTTATAAATGTCCATTTAGGTTTTTCTTTTTTTTTTTCTTCTTCTTCTTCTTTTTTTTTTTTAATTCAGATAAAGATCCATAAGAACAAACATGACCAAAATTCCTTGTGACACAGATTTTCCCACCCATTAACCTATGAGATGTTTCCTTCTGAATTTCTCTATGGTTAAAAAAAAAAAAAGAAAGAAAGAAAGAAAGAAAGAAAGAAAGAAAGAAAGAAAGAAACCTTCTAGAAGGCTACAGGAAGCAAGGACTTTTCCATCAGCAAAGATGATTCATTATGATTCGGTGACACGCGGCGATGGCTGTTGGAGGATATTTGTTCCGGGCAGGATGGGCGAGTCCACGGTCCACCTCGGCATCAGTTAGAGCTGTCCCTCCGGGCTTCCTGCTGGCACGCTGTCTCTGTAACTCTCCTTTTAGAACCTCCTTGTTGAAGAGAGTGTGGCTGTTGCACCAGAGGGCCCAGAACAGTTGAAAGACGGAGACGTGAGAGAGGGAAAGGGTCCAACCTTGCACATTAGGGACCCCAGAAGCTCACGGACCCACTGTGTGTTTGGGGGAAATCTTCGTTCCCTGTAGCCCATGCCTAGACACCCGTGGTCAGATGGTGTTTCTTCATGAAAAAGGGAACATTGGGGGACCAGATTCGGGCCCCACATGACGCCAGGCAAAGGTTTGCAGGAACACGAAGCTCTTGGATTCGTCTGATTTTCAATCCAAATGCATTTGGAGAAGGTGGCGTCTAGATATTTCTCTTCCCTGCAGCCCTCTAGGCTGTTCGTCGGTCCTGCAGTGAAGCGGACGACTGCACAGAGCGGTGACCATCGTTTCCCCCACATGCACTTGCACGTGGACGCTGACTTGTAAAGACTTCATTGCTGCCGCCCGTTAGCAAAACTGGCCGAGGAGACGCGCAGGCACAGAGGTGGCAGCTCTTCTTGATGCTAGGATGTCCCCTCGCAGACGCTGCCCTCCTCAATCTTACTTTTTAAAATTGGGGTCCTGTCTGTGATTTACGTAAAGAACTGTTGGTCACCGCTCCTGAGAAGCTATTTTAAATCGAGGCTGTTTCCTGTGATCAGTGGCCTTTTTGAATTGAGCAAGTAGCCTAGGAAATCCTTTATTTTTGTTTTATGCCTTTCTCACATCTGGATGCCGAAGAAGTCCCCTCCGCTGCCACACTCCTGCTCTCTGGGTGGCTCTCCGTGTCTCAGAAGTCACCGCGGCAAAGGATTTCCCTCCGCGGACAGAGAGGCAGGAGTTTGCAGGTTATAAAGGACAAGGCCTGACGACTGACCCAGGCCCATCCGCTGACTGAGGTCACAACAAGCCCGAGGGGCGCCCGGCCCCCATTTCAAGCACAGCTGTAGCACGTTAGCAGTGGGAAATTTTCTAAAACGGTGCAAACCCTTGATCAATGATTTCATTAATGATCACAGGCCGAGTAACTTTCTCCCTCTTTTATTTTCCAGAAGCTACTACTTCTTCATAAAGCTTTCCAGGGGGTAAAGGTCAGAAGGTGGGCAACAGAATCATTGTTCCCCGGTTTAGGACTTCTCAAATTTCAAGGCACACAACCATGGGGAAATCTTGGGGTTTTTTTTTAAAGTTTTTATTTAAATTCTAGCTAGTTCACATAAAGTGTATTATTAGTTTCAGGAATAGAACTTAGTGACTCATCACTTCCATATAACACCCAGTCCCCATAATCAGTGTCCTCCTCAATACCCGTCACCCATTTAGCTCTTCCCCTGCCCACCTCCCTCCAGCAACCCTCGGTTCTCCATGGTTAAGCGTCTCATGGTTTGTCTCTCTCTCTTTTCTTTCCCTTCCCCTATGTCCATCTGTTTTTGTTTCTTAAATTCCACATCTGAGTGAAATCATACAGTACTGGTCTTTCTCTGACTGACATATTTTGCTTAGCATAAGACACTCTAGCTCTAACCATGTTGCTGCAAATGATGAAATTTAATTTTTTTGATGCCTGAATAATAATCCATTGTATACATAAATATATCACATCTTCTTTATCCATTCATCAGCTGATGGACTTTCAGGCTCTTCCCATAACTGGGCTGTTGTTGACAATGCTGCCAAAAACATTGGGTGCATGTTCCCCTTTGCGTCAGTGCTTTTCTGTCCTTTGGTTAAATACCTAGTATTGCGATTTTTGGGCCATAGGGTAGTTCCATTTTTTACTTTTTGAGGACCCTCCACACTGTTCTCCACAGTGGCTGCACCAGCTTGCATTCCCACCAACAGGGTAAGAGGCTCCCCTTCTTCACATCCTCCCCAACATCTGTTGTTTCTCTGTTGTTAATTTTAGCCATTTTGACAGATATCTCATCGTGGTTTTGATCTGCATTTCCCTGATGATGAGTGATGTTGGACATCTTTCCATGTGTCAGCCATCTGCATGTCTTCTTTGGAGAAATGTCTATTCATGCCTTCTGCCCATTTCTTGACTGAATTATTTGTTTTTCATTGGGTGTTGAGTTTGATAAGTTCTTTATAGATTTTGGATAATGACCCTTTATCTGATTTGTCATTTGCATATACCTTCTTCCATTCCATAGGTTGCCTTTTAGTTTTGTTGTTTCCTTTGTTGTGTAGAAGCTTTTTATTTTTCTTTTCTTTAAAAGATGTATTTATTTATTTTACAGAGAGCCTGGGGAGGAGTGTAGGGGGAGAGGGAAAGAAAGTCTTAAGCAGTCTCTGTGCAGAGTGCAGAGCCTGACCTGGGGCTCAATCCCATGACCCTGAGATCATGACTTGAGCTGAAACCAAGAGTCAGATGCTCAACAGACTGAGCCACCCAGGCAGCCTTAAAAGCTTTTTATGATGAAATCCCAATAGTTCATTTTTGCTTTTGTTTCTTGGGGTGATCTTGTTGAAATGCAGATTCTGATTCAGCAAATCTAGGAGTAGGGAGGGAAGAGCTGAGGTTCTGTTCTGCTTTGGTGCAGAGCTCCTAGGAGGTAACATTGCAGCTGGTCGCTGGACCTCACTGGGTAGCAAGGCCCTAGTTAATTTTTATCTCTTTCCTGTTTCAAGCTGACTCAGGGTAGTAGGATTAAGAATACCTTTTCTAATCTGATCCACAAGCACTGTCAGAAGTGAAGAATGAGTAAGTAATGATAATAAGCCCATAGGAAATCATGAGGTCATGGATTCTATCTTCTAAGTTAACAGTTAAGTTTGGCAAGCCATGACTTCGAGTTCTAATGTACCGCAAAGCCAGTGAGAAAAGACCCATAGTGTGCACAAATGCAGAGAACAGAATTCAAGCAGATCCGCTTTTTCTCATGAGATGGCAAAGCAGCTGTTTATTTGAGGTCATTATTATTATTTATTGGCAAGCATCATGCTCTGAACTGCATGTGAGCAGGAACCTGACAGGAGCTATATGGGAACTTGTGTACCAATCCCTCTGGCTCTGAATCATCTGCGTACTTTTCCTTTATCCTCACTACCAGGAATCCCATCTAATTATTGCTTATGCAAGGGGATGAATCTTCCTTGATGGGAAGAAATTTGGGGTCTTTCTTGAATGTTCTCAGGACAGCTGGTTTTGGCATTTCTGTATTGAGTTTTTGGACCTTTAATTTGGTTTACTATGTATTGCTTTGAATCTGCTATGATTTCCACAGTTTCTCTTTTCTTGGTTAAACTGTAAATTCATTGTAACTGGTGGCCATTTCTTCTGTTTTTTAGAACTGGAAAATTGGAAGTGAATTGTAGACCTGTAATGCCAATCTCCTCCGTCATATCTGAATTTCTACATACCAGCCTCTGCTTGAAACACATTTAGTGATGGGGATTTTAGTATCTTACATTCTATCCTTGAACAGCCCTGTTAGGAAGTCTTACCTAATTTTGGATCAACAGTTTTCTCTCTGTGGCTTTTGCCCACTAGCCTGGTTTGGCTCACTGGGAGCAATTCCTTTGCCTTGAATAGAATACGGACATAATACATATTGTTGAGTAACTGACTTGTTCAGACCCAGCCCTTGGGGTTCCCAGCACCCTTGGCAGTTTCTCGTGCAGCAGGGTAGCCTTCAACATCTGACTTGAGGAATAAACCTGGGGCGAGGCGCAGAGCTGCAGTGCCAGCCGTAGCATGAGTCAGGGTAAGGCAGGACAGTCGCTGCCCATAAGCCTTTTATGCTGCTTCATTCCAGGGGCTTAAGATTTCCTGTGTTTCTTTCTTACAGCCAGCCTGACTTAAGCCTTCAATGAAATGCAGGATAAGGATTCATGATTACTCATGACTTTTCACACAACCACATCATTTGATAGGAATCTTAGAAATGGCTCCAATTTCCAAAATATTATTTATCTTTCCGTTGGTTCTCACCTAAAGCAAAATTTAAAATTGGCAAATTGGACGCCAGTCTTCCTCTCCTATGCCCCTTCCGATTCGATACTCCACGGGCGACCTGATCTCCAAGGCTTCCCCCGGGGAAGGATCATCCTGTGTCTTAGGGCCATTCATTACCTGTCCCCTCCCCTTTATCCTCACCGAAACCTACCTGTCCAGGGTCCGGTTCTCTCAGCAGCTGGTTTTATCCAACGTGACCTTGGCTTTCATGCGGTTTGGTCCCTTAACAACACTCGGAAATGTGTAAGAGAGCTCTTGTTTAACTTCCTGTCTCAGCGCCATAATTCCTTAATCCACTCAAACACATGTCTCCCAGGGGCCTCTACGTGGTAGTTGTTTAGTGGGGAGGGATAGACCTCATGATAAGATCACGCACAAGAAATTGTTTTGGGTCCCTTAGCACAACTATTTTGCTTTCCCAGGAATAGCACTGAGATGCCTCAGTCACCCAACTCCCATTAGATGATGCGATGCTTCTTGTGCCAGAATTGCTGAAACTGTCCCTCTCCTGAACAACACACACACACACACACACACACACACACACACACACGCTCAGCAACTTTTTAACTAGCCCCAGGTAGGGTGTGTTGGTGTCCTTCCCTCCATGGTAGATGGAGCGCCCCTTAGCACACTGCACAACTGCGTGTCCTGTATCTCCTCGTCATATGGTACTAGTTCTATTCTCCATAAACAGGACTGACAATAGGTCTTACTGCACAGGGTTATTAATTACTAAGTAGTGACTTAGTCCAGGTACTGTGGCTAGGGCTTAACAAGCTGCTTCTTTAGTGTTCATAAAAACCCTGTAGTATAGGAAGAATTATTCTCATTTTACTGATGTGAACTGTAGTTCAGAGAGGTTAGGCAATTTGCCTAGCGTCACGCAGCTACTGCATTGCAGACATAGGGCTCAAACCAACGTCTGCTTGAAGCTTATGCTCTTCACCATGCAGCCTCCTCTTCTCTGGCCAACAGAGCAGAAACCTAAGATCCGTGAGATTCCTCAGACAAGCCCTGCTGTGTCCACCTTAAACAGTCTTCATGCTTAAATCAAAAAACCAAACCAAACCAAAACAAAACAAACCTACACCTTGCTCATCCCTATCCTCTCAACTCTCACCTCTATCACTTTTCTGTGCTGTGGGAAACTTCTGACTTCTGCATGCACAAGAATAACAAGTGTTTGTTATTTAATTACAAGGATTTATTATAGAGGGAGGGATACTAACACATTCCATCCAGGGCTAATTAAAAATAACTGTGTCCCTGAGTGTATGTGGGCTTTTTGGTCTGTTTTGTTTTTGCTTTTATTTTGTTTTGTTTTTGAGAAGAACAATTCCAGCAAGAATTTTTTTTTTTGGCACAAGAAGCATGGGATGGTTTAATAGTTGGATGACTGAGGTATCCCTGCTATTTCTAAGAAAGCAAGATGGTTCATCACCTTCAATGAACAGGAGGTGGAGTTGCCTATAGTGTCAGCCTTGGGCACAGGTATCTGTGCCTGGATTTGTTACTTTTTTTTTTTTTTTTTGGAAAGGAAATCTCTGTGAAAGTCTCCTTTTGGATCAAAGAGAATAAAAAGATGTCAAAATACTGCTTCCAGCGTGGGTTTGGAACTTGCATTTATCTTATGTGCCTAGTTCTGGAACTGCCTGCCACACCTCCCCAGCAATCATTATTAAAAAGTTACCTCGAGCCAATGACATGCTAGACAATGATGACTAGAACACCTGGCTGAGGAAAATACATTCTAACAAAAAGATTTTTAAGATAAAATACATTATTAGGGATAAAGAAGCTGTTCTACTTGAGGGGTTCATGCCCCCCACCCCCCGGCTGCCAGGAACTGGCCAAGGGTTAACTGGAGTGGTTGTGAATCTCCAGACACCCTGGTCTTTCTTGGGCAAAGTGGCTCCAGTAGCCTGAGTGATGAAGCAGAGTTTTAGGTGTTGGCCATTGGAAGCAAAAGCACCCCAAACCTAGTGAGGGGTAGAGGAACCCTAGGGAACCTGGGTGGAGCACAGTGTCCCCTCCAATTGATTAAAAGAAAAAACTAATAATACAGTCAAATATTTAGGAAAACTTTTTTTTAAAAGGCTCGGCATTCACAAACTGTCTTAGAAATGAGGGTTCATCTCTTTGTGTCTTCCTCAGTTTCTTTCAAAAGTGTTCTATAGTTTTTAGGGTATAGATCCTTTACCTCTTTGGTTAGGTTTATTCCTAGGTATCTTATGCTTTTGGGTGCAATTGTAAATGGGATTGACTCCTTAATTTCTCTTTCTTCAGTCTCATTGTTAGTGTATGGAAATGCCATTGACTTCTGGGCATTGATTTTGTATCCTGCCACGCTGCCTAATTGCTGTATGAGTTCTAGCAATCTTGGGGTGGAGGCTTTTGGGTTTTCTATGTAGAGTATCATGTCATCAGCGTAGAGGGAGAGTTTGACTTCTTCTTTGCCAATTTGAATCCCTTTTATTTCTTTTTGTTGTCTGATTGCTGAGGCTAGGACTTCCAATACTATGTTGAATAGCAGTGGTGAGAGTGGACATCCCTGTCTTGTTCCTGATCTTAGGGGAAAGGCTCCCAGTGCTTCCCCATTGAGAATGATATTTGCTATGGGCTTTTCGTAGATGGTTTTTAAGATGTCGAGGAATGTTCCCTCTATCCCTACACTCTGAAGAGTTTTGATCAGGAATGGAAAAATATTCCATGCTCATGGATTAGCAGAATTAATATTGTGAAAATGTCAATGTTACCCAGGGCAATTTACACGTTTAATGCAATCCCTATCAAAATACCATGGACTTTCTTCCGAGAGTTGGAACAAATTATTTTAAGATTTGTGTGGAATCAGAAAAGACCCCGAATATCCAGGGGAATATTAAAAAAGAAAACCCTAGCTGGGGGCATCACAATGCCAGATTTCAGGTTGTACTACAAAGCTGTGGTCATCAAGATGGTGTGGTACTGGCACAAACACATACACATAGATCAATGGAACAGAATAGAGAACCCAGAAGTGGAACCTCAACTTTATGGTCGACTAATACTCGATAAAGGAGGAAAGACGATCCACTGGAAGAAAGACAGTCTCTTCAATAAATGGTGCTGGGAACGTTGGACATCCACATGCAGAAGAATGAAACTAGACCACTCTCTTGCACCATACACAAAGATAAACTCAAAATGGATGAAAGATCTTAATGTGAGACAAGATTCCATCAAAATCCTAGAGGAGAACATAGGCAAAACCCTTTTTGAACTCGGCCACAGTAACTTCTTGCAAGATACATCCACGAAGGCAAGAGAAACAAAAGCAAAAATGAACTATTGGGACTTCCTCAAGATAAGAAGCTTCTGCACAGCAAAGGATACAGTCAACAGAACTCAAAGACAACCTACAGAATGGGAGAAGATATTTGCAAATGATGTATCAGATAAAGAACTTATTAAACTCAACACCAAGGAAACAAACAATCCAATCATGAAATGGGCAAAAGACATGAACAGAAATCTCACAGAGGAAGACATAGACATGGCCAACATGCACATGAGAACATGCTCCGCATCACTTGCCGTCAGGGAAATACAAATAAAAACCACAATGAGATCCCACCTCACACCAGTGAGAATGGGGAACATTAACAAGGCAAGAAACCACAAATGTTGGAGAGGATGCGGAGAAAGGAGAACCCTTTTGCGCTGTTGGTGGGAATGTGACCTGGTGCAGCCACTCTGGAAAACTGTGTGGAGGTTCCTCAAAGAGTTAAAAATAGACCTGCCCTACGACCCAGCAATTGCCCTGCTGGGGATTTACCCCAAAGATACAGATGCAATGAAACGCCGGGACACCTGCATCCCGATGTCTATAGCAGCAATGTACACAATAGCCAGACTGTGGAAGGAGCCTCGGTGTCCATCGAGAGATGAATGGATAAAGAAGATGTGGTCTATGTGTACAGTGGAATATTCCTCAGTCATTAGAAATGACAAATACCCACCATTTGCTTTGACGTGGGTGGAACTGGAGGGTATTTTGCTGAGTGAAGTAAGTCAATCGGAGAAGGACAAACATTACATGGTCTCATTCATTTGGGGAATATAAAAAATAGTGACAAGGGATAACGGGGAAAGGAGAAAAAAATGAGTGGGAAATATCAGAAAGGGAGACAGAACATGAAGACTCCTAACTCTGGGAAATGAACTAGGGGTGGTGGAAGGGGAGGAGGGTGAGGGGTGGGGGTGACTGGGTGATGGGCACTGAGGGGAGCACTTGATGGGATGAGCACTGGGTGTTATTCTATATGTTGGCAAATTGAAGACCAATAAAAAATAAATTTACAAGAAAAAAAAAGAAATGAGGGTTCATAACTACAGATTGTATTAAAGATAAACAAGAAGATCGTATTATACCAATAAATTTAAAAAGACAGAAATGATCAATGTCCTAGAAAAATGTGACTTATCAAAACTATCCCAAGAAGAAATGGAAATAGGAGTATAATCTTTATCATTAAAGAAATGGAATCAGTTTTTAATAGTGTACCCACTGCACTTCCATAGGACCAGAGGAGTTTGGGTAAACATTTGAGGAATCACATGCTAATGCCAACTTTATCAAGAGTAGAAGATAGGGAACATTATCCAGCTGATACAAGGAGACTACAAGAAGGGGAGATTATGACCAGCCATGTTTATAAACATATGTGTATAAATAAGCAAAATACTAGAAAACCAATAATTGCGTTAAAATAAAATTGGATGCTCAACATTGCTAATCATCTAAGGAAATGTAAATCAAAAACATAATGAGATATCACCTCACACCTGTCAGAATGGCTAAAATTAAAAGGACAAGAAACAAAGACTGTGGGTGAGGCTGTGGAGACCAAGGAGCCCTCATGTCCCGCTGGTGGGAATGCACACTGGTGCAGCCACTGTGGAAAACAACGGAGGCTCCTCAAAAATTGAAGATAGAATTACCATATGATTCAGTAATTCCAACACTGAGTATTTACCCAAAGAAAACAAAACCACTAATCCAAAGAGATACATGTACTCCTTCCTGTGTTTATTGCAGCATTATTTACAACAGCCAAGATATGGAAGCAACCTAAGTGTCTGTCCATTGATAATATTATTCAGCCATAAAAAGAATGAAATCTTGCCATTTGCAACAACTTAGATGGACCTAGGAGATACAACACTCTGTAAAATAAGACAGAGAAAGACAAATACCATCTGATTTGTCTTTCCACTCATATGTGGAATTTAAGAAACGAAACAAACAAAGAAAAAAGGGGCAGACTCAAGCACAGGAACAAACTGGTGGCTGCCAGAGGGAAGGTGAGTGGGGATGAGAATGGGGATGAAAGAGATAAAAGAGGATTAAGGAAAAAAATTGGATTTATCATAGGAATGCAAAGACGGTTTGATGTTAAAAAGACTTAAGAAGAAAAACTATGTAATTGTCTCAATAGAATTTGATAAAATTTAATACCAATTCACAGAAACTCTCTTAGCCAACTCTTAGCAGAATAGGAACAGAGGAACCTGGCTTAATTTAATAAAGGACGTCTAGTAAAAACCTATGTAAATATTTTGAAGGATAAACTGGTAAAATATTTTTCTTAAAAATCAGAAACAAGACCAAGACTCCTGTCAATGGTGGGGAAAGCTATAGACATAGAGAAACATTGATGTGATGACTCGGTATCAAGCAGGTATCAATTCTCCCAAGTTAACTTGCAAATTGAAACAAAAATCTCAATAGAGTTTTCCTGGAACTTAATCAGGTAATTGTAAGCTTGATTAGAAAGGGCAGAGGTCAATATAAAATAAATAAAATAAATAAAAATAAAAGGAGAAGAAAAAAAAAGAAAAAGAAGAGAGACAAGATGTGTGGGGAAGGGTGCTGGAATTGTTCTACCAGATGTAAACTTATTGAAAAGCTGTAAGTAATTAAGATTGTGGGATGTTGTGATAGGAACAGACAACGGAGCTCATAGCCTAACTCACAAAGTTATGTTCACTCAGCGTATGAGGAAGGTGACTTTATCAGCGTGGAAAAGATGACAGTACTGGGGACAAGTGATTCCAGGAAGACTGGTTATCCATTTGGAACAAAATATATATTATATTTCTTACCTCATGTTTCAATCCAAAATTCTGGATAAATTATAAATTCGAATATCAAAACTGTACTTAAACCCCGCAGAAGAAAATACAGGAGAGATATTTCTATGATTGGGGATTTTTTTTTCTATTCTTAATATTTTGATTTTTTAAATTTCTAATCGAGAGAGGACAGATGAAAAGACTGATAAATATGACCCACTATAATAAAAATAAAACTTCTGGGCACTAATAGCAATCACTGTTTGGGGGGACTAACTCTGTTAATACAGAAGGAGCCGGTAAGCTTTACTGTGTGCCTGAACACGTACTAAACACTACAGAGTATTTGCTGTTACTATTTCCTTCGTATTTTCCCCCACACTGACTGCGATTAAGTTAGCTTTACCACGTATTTTTTTTCTCTTGAAGACATACATCTTGTAGATATGCAGCAAATAATGTAACTAAAGGGAGGGAACAGTATCTGAAAAACAATATGGAAAGAAGTATTTCAGTTTTAGATGAGCTTGGCTATTCTTTCGATGCGGGCCTCTCCTCCGGGAGCCCAGCCCTCATCTGCATGACCCCCGCAACTTGCGCTCCTTTCCTGGTAGTGTCAACGCGGAGCAGAGTCCCTGGTGACTCCCCCCCCCCCCCCCCCCCGCAGGGCCTGGAAACCTGGGGACCTTGCTGCATTCACTTCATGCACTTTTGACCCTGGGTCATTTTACTTTATTTTATTTGTATTTTTATTTTTTAAAGATTTTATTTATTTATGCATGAGAGACCTAGACATAGAGAGAGGCAGAGACCCAGGCAGAGGGAGAAGCAGGCCCCATGCAGGGAGCCCGATGTGGGACTCGATCCCGGGTCTCCAGGATCACTCCCTGGGCTGAAGGCAGGCGCTAAACCGCTGAGCCACCCAGGCTGCCTGAGGTTCAGTTCCTAATCACCCCAGCGGCCTCGGCCTCCCCCAGAGCTCCGGAGACGAGGCGCCCAGGCATCCCGTGGGCCTACTGACCCCCCTCGGCCACCGAGCAAGACCCTGTGTGACTCGGGGAGTAGTCGGGTATGAGAAGCTCGGCTCTTGCGCTGGCCGTCCTAAATCCGACAGCCCTTTGAAAACCTGTCATCGCATGGTCATGGAAGGTGCCGCCGTCCCTTGGAAAACTGTTGGGGTGCGGGGAGGGGCTGGTGTGGAGATGTGAGGACCTGGGTGCCTGGACGGGGAGGTGGTGGCTTTCCCTGGGACTCCGGGCACAGCACGTTGAATCATGGAGGCAAATGTCTGGCTGTCCTGATGAGTATCAGGGTCTCCTTCTGTCCGTCGAGGAATGCTAGATGTCGTGGTGTGCAGTTTCAGGCCCTGTTGTGTGTTGTTAGACACCAGCTGGAGGACCCGGTGCTCGGTTCCCGTGGGCACAGAAAGGGACATCCTCCTTGCTTTCTTTCTCGGGGAAAAACGAAGTGAGTTGGAGGTTATCCGCTGAGAATGCATCTGTTACAAGGAGGGTGGCACGTCCTGGATTTTCTGGGACCACCCCAGGTTAATACCTGCTTCCCAGAAAAATTACTGGTGTCCGCTTCCACATTTAAAATGTATCTCAATTTGAACAATAAATCGTGATCACGCTGGTTATCACAGGGTCCAGGGGAAGCGGACCCGTCTTAAGGACTGGGTGGAAATGGATCTAACAGGCTGGAGAGAGAAGCACCCTGGATTCTATCCGTTGCCAAGGCCCAAGGCCAGGAAGGTTTCCCCTCACTCGGTGTCCCTGAAACTAGATATTTAAGGGCATTTTGGTCACCTGGACTGTTCTAAGATTATCCTTTGTCGGCTTGGTCTGAACTCTGACTTGTCCGCTCTTGGCTGTCTTTCTGGTTGTGCTGCCTCTCCCTGGGAGCAGACCCTGTGGTTTGGACTTCCTTGGACTTCTGTCACCACCCATGACACGACGAAGAGTGCATTCCTGTGACTCTTCGGTCTTTATGTCTCCTGACTCATATTTAGGGTAGAGGAGATCGTGCTCCAAATAGTTGAAATTCCTTGCACCCTGGACTGGAAAGAGAGAGCTAACAAGTGAGCGGCAGCAAGGAGGCAAGACACTTTTAGACCAACCTTATTTCATTGAACTTTTGAGGCTGACACCGCATCTCACACCTGATGGTGGAAGACGGAGAGCACCGAGCCATAGCTTACTGGGCCGCCCCAACATATCTCACCTCTTCCCGATGCATTTCAAGGGCCGTAAAGTAGGTCATGGAAGGCAGGGCCAAAGCCCCGGGCTCACTGCTCTCCTGCACGTGGCTCCCGCCCGTTTCCGGTGGGACTCAGAAGATGCTTCTCGTCGCGTCCCGCACAGAAGCTGCTCGGCAGACATTCTGCTGGTGCTCATGGGATCTCAGAGCAGAGTTCTGTTTGTCCGCCTGGGGCAGGTCCTAGCAGATCTGGGGGTGAAGGAGCATGAGCAGGTGGGCTCTGAGGGGCGTCCACACTGGGCTGGAACGTCGGTGATGCCGTCCCCGGGAGCCGGTGTTTGTTTTTGCAGTCATGCTTCGTCCTGGGGGGTGTTGTGTTTCCCCCAAGCCTGCGCGACTCGTGACCCCAGGAGCTCAGGTTCCACTCCCTGCGCCCTCGGCCTAATTTGCCTTGCTCTTCAGAAGGAACGCAGCGAACTCTCAGAGTGGTCACCTGTTGAAAGGACCCCTTGGAGAAAGCGCTTTGTAAGTTCAGAGGCGCCACAGTGTGGAGGCGGGACTGTCCTTCTGACACAACAGGCTTCTCTTTCAGAAAGGCCCCTTGGGTGCCCGCCTCCTCCTTCCGCATTTGCTGCCAACATGCTCAGTTACCTTTTGAGCCGGTTTGGGAGACACAGTGGGGATTTGGTCGCTGTGAAGTTTCACCTCCTTTTTGACCTACACACACCCCTGTGCGGCTTGGCCTCTCGGCTCGTCCATCCGACGGGGCTCGGAGTACCCGCTGGCCTGCCCAGCGGTCCAAGCCTCCCTCTGCGGGCTGTGGTGTCCCCGTTACTGAGGAGCCACAGTAGTGTGCACTAGACTCTTCAGGCCGTGTCTTGGGATAAGGGTCCAGCTTCTAAGAGGTGACCCGCAGGGAAGTCAATGCTTATCTGGAATACACCCCCCGCCCCGCCAAGTCTGTACCAACGACCTCCAGTCAGCGTTTGCCACTTTCCTAGTGGGTTAATACGCAGTCTCTGTTTATTTGTCGTTTTGGTTTGTTCGTTTCGGCAGGAGCAGCCAGTGGGTCGCTTGCTAACTCATTTGTTATTGAATCCATCCTCCCATCCGTTCATTCAGTTAAAATCTGCTTGGCCTTTAACTCTCAGTGGTAAAGACGACGTGGTCATCCACATGGGGGAGGTAGTTGGACCTTAACCAAGGAGCCCCCCACAGGCGTGTGAGCAAAATGAAACCCACCGCGGTCCGTGCTGAGGAGGAGGGGGACATGGTGGAGCTTGGGGACAGGCTCAAGGACAGCTGTCCCGCCGGCCGGAGGGTGCGAAGGGGCGTGGACGTGATCCGGTGAAGGGCAGGGGAGTGCAGGGCCTCCGCAGGGCCTCCGCAGGGCATGCGGGCTCCCCTCGCTTCCAGGCCACACTGGGGGTTCTGGTCTTCATCCTGGAAGCAGCGCTAAGCCGCACGTGGGGCTGGGATGAGGCGGGGCCGGGACCTCATGTGCATCTCGAGGCCTCCCGGGACGCCCAGGGTCCCGCTGTGACCCGGCCTCACCCCCTTTTGCTCCAGGCTCCTTGCTTGGCCCTCGCAGTGCCCGGCGCACGCTGGCGGCAGTGCGGGGTCCAGGCCGGCCTGTCCCTGCACGGCGGGCGCTCCGGCAGCGCACACCTGCTCCCCGCGCGCACCTGCTGCCCGCGCGCCTGTTCCCCGCGCCCAGGCCTCCCGCGCTCCCGGCCTCCCGCTCCCCGGGGGCTCGCCCAGCCTCTGCCAGAGGGACTGCGCGGGAGGGTCCGCACCCAGGGCCTCGGTCCCCGTGGGCTCCGCTCACACCGGGGCGTCGAGGCTTGGGTGGGTCCTGCGTGCCCCGGAACCCGCCCAGGGCCTCCCGACCCCCGGCCGTGCTGGGGTGGGGTGCTCGCGGCACACCCGGGCCTCAGGGCGCCCCCCCGAGCCTCTCCGCGCCCCGTGGGCTTTGGGCCGGCCCGTCGTGGGTTCCCGGCTCCCCCTCCAACCTCCGCACGGCCCGCACGTCTGTTCCTGCGGTTCCTGCTGATCCCGCCCACGCGGTCTGGAGTCTCGGGAGAGTCCCGCGCGGGAGGCTCTCCTGGGTCCCGCCCGCGGTGCCCCGCCCCACCCGCCAGCCTCTCAGGACCCTGACTGCCCGCATCCCACCCGCCCCCGCATCCTCCCCGCCCCCCCCCCCCGCTCCGCACCCTTCCCGCAGCGCACCCCGCCCGCAGCGCACCCCCCCGCAGCGCCCCCCTCCCGCAGCGCACCCCTCCCGCATCCCCCCGCCCCCCCGCATCCTCCCCGCCCCTCCCGCTCCGCACCCTTCCCGCAGCGCACCCCCCCGCAGCGCACCCCTCCCCCGCAGCGCACCCGCTCCGCCCCCCCCCCCCGCATCGCCCCCCCCACCGCGCTGCCCGCGCACTCTGCGGCCCCGCGTGGGTCGGAGCAGCCCGGGGACAGGGCCGCGTGGCCGGGGCGCTCGGGCTGCTGACTGCCCTCCGCGGGGGGCGCGGGATGCGCGGGCGCAGAGTCCCCGGCGCTGTCCTGGGCGCCCCTTGGCCCCGCTCCCGCCGCAGCGCCCCGGGCCTCCCCACCCGCACCCGCCCCGGGGCGGACCCCTCCCGTCACCCTTGCGGCGCGGCGGGTCCTTCTGGACTCGGCATCCACCACCTGCGCGCCGTGAGGCCCGAGTGCTACGCCTGGGCCACGACAGGTGCGGCAGGTGTGCCCGCCACGCCCTAGCCGCCGGCCGGTGTGCTGGGCCCCGACACAGCCCTTGCTCCTGAGCCCGGGGGAGAAGTGAGAAGTTAGGGACCCTTGCACTCGATGGGGAGCCTCAGCCTAGAGCCCCGCTTTCCGCAGCCTTGCCGGAGGCGCCGCCGCCTGTGTGCGCCCGGCCTGGTTGGAGAGGAGACTGCAGAGGATGCGAAGCTTATTCTTAGGAAAAAAATATGAAATGGATAAAGTTCTTTTGTTTTTTTTTTTTTTTACAATTTCTCTTTTCCTTTACCTTTTCTCTGTCCTCAGGGATGCCTTCACACCGTCCCATGACAGCCACCCCACAAGGCCAGACCCCATCTTCTGCTCTCCTGCCCTGCCCTGGAGTCACCTTCCCTGTCTCGAGCCCCATTTCCTTCTATCTCCTACCGTTCTCCCATTATGGGTAGTTCCTCGACCCCCAAAGTAAAAGCGATGGTCACACTCCTCTAGGAAGGTCGGAAACCTGTAAAGAACACCACTGGCTGCTCCTTCTACTTAAGAAAAGACTCGTATCGGAAACCCATGTGGTCCGAGGGGTTCACGGGTGGCAATGCCTTACTCCCGTCTTCCCCTGTGGTTACTTGTCGTTCCGAACTAACTAGTCTTCCTCTCTCTGAATTTGCAGCAGTGGCTTATAGGTGGACCTTATAGTCGCCATCACCGAGCTGCCGTTTGCTTAGCTTCTTTCCGGCGACACCAGCGAGGCAGCCGCTCACTCCACGTTCCTGGAACCGCATCGCCTCTCCTCAAGAGCCCGTGTGCAGAAGATGCAACTTAATACTCTTCCCCTATTTCCTCATGCAGTTACTCATCCCAGGGCGCCCTCCCCACTCCCAGGCAGCTCTCCAACTCCCAGGGATGTTTATTAGGGACAGGCCACCCAGCGAGTCCCAGGCTTCCCTGAATTGCTATTATATTTTATTGTCTCTTCTACTTGCCTTTTCCAGCCTTGTATTTTTCTTTAGTTGTTTCTTACAAAGAAGGCCCGTCTTTCATCCAGACGTGACTCCAAGGCCCAAATCTGCGCCTTACCCAGGAAAATCTCATTTCATCAGAATGCTTGAGGACCTCCGGGCTGGTGCATTGACTGTAAATGTGTTACTCACCATTAGTCGGAAGCCCCCCCCCCCCCCCGGGGTGTCCAGAACAACTCGAGTCCTCTTTCAGGGCCTCCATCATAAAGACTAGAGAAGATCTTGCGACGTTCTCGTGCGTTTGGACGCGCTTGCAGTTTCGGCGCACTGGAAAGGGTTCTTCTTGCCGAAATTGAACTGTTGAAGTAAGAACGTGGGATTCAAGCTTGCGTCATTTCTTCTCACTCTTTATCCGCAAGAATAGCTTGACCTTCAGTCAAGCCCAAGTTCCTGATGAAAGTGATGATGAAAGATGACGTCAGTGAGGCAAGAGCATCTCCAAGTCGTGGCGGGACCCCCTCTTGGGAGGGGGGGGATGCTGGGGCGGCAGCTCCAGGTCAAGGCCATGGCGCTTCCAAGGAGGAGAGTAAATCAGGTGCCGCCTTTCATAGCACACAGCTCGGGGGGCTGGGGGGGGGGTGTGTTGTAGAGCTGGGTCCCAGGGACTCCGTTCTTAAGCTAAGGGGAGACTCATCTCACTGAAGTTGTTTCTGCTCTTTTTCTTTCTCAGCATCTATTCATTCCTTCTCTTTTGAACTACTTTGGGCCTGCGATTGAGACGCTGTTGCTGAACAGGTAACGGGCGGAAACGTAAAGCTTCAGAGGCTGGCAGGTAGGAAGCGGCCAGTGCATACTTGGGCGCTGGACAAATGGGCGCACAGATTGGAGCCCTGCCTTTGCCTCTAATTTCTTGGGTGACCTTGGAAAGTTGCTGGATCTCGCTAAGCCACAGTCTTGTCGTCTCTAAAATGAGGGCGCTAGTAATTTCCTTACAGAATTGCCGTGAGGATCGAATGAACTAATGCCTGTAAATTGTAAGAGTACAGTGATTTTTTTCGAAGTAAAATAGCGACGGCAGCAGGGCTCCCCACGATCGCCATCGTCCCTGCTGGTGGCGGGCAGGGCCCGCAGAGAGGCCCCCTCGCTCCCGTCCTCGCCGTCTCACCGCTCCGCACACGTCCCTACAGCCAGCAAGGCCCCAAAGATTAGAATCTGCTCCTTTCATCCTTCTGCCCCTCACACCCTCCGGCCTCCTCCCTGCTCACCGGATTGTTGAAGGAGTCTGGTCACGCGGGCAAGTGCTGCGCCTGTGATGCGCCAGGTGACTCCTGCTCTGCCGACGTTGCCGTTGATGTCATGGGTGTATTCCTGGGGGGAAGCTGGTTCCTGATTTTTAAGACGTTGACCTGCCCTGGCCAGAAGCCACGACCTCCAGGGCCTTGGTGGGATGTAGAGAGCAGGGAAACAGGCTTCTTGAGAGGAAGTGAGAGCTCTGCAGAAATATGGTGTTTTTTTTTAAGATTTTACTTATTTATTCATGAGAGACACACAGAGAGAGGGGGGAGAGGCAGAGACCCAGGCAGAGGAAGAAGCAGGCTCCATGCGGGGAGCCCGATGCAGGACTCGATCCCGGAACCCCGGGGTCACGACCTGAGCTGAAAGCAGATGCTCAACCGCTGAGCCCCCAGGTGTCCTTCTGCAGAAATATCTTAATCTTCAAAATCCTGGCTCCACAGCACACTTCTTTCTCTTACAAGGAGCCGTACTTCCCGGCACTGGTGCTCTGGTGAGGCCGCCCCCCCCCACCTCGGTTCTGAGCTTGGTTCACGGGGAATGTGTGACCATGACGCGAGCAGAGGCCTGGTACGGCCTGCACACGGGAGCACGCCCTGTGGGGAGACCTGTGGGGTCCAGACTCTGGGTGGTGGAGGAGCCCGAGACAGACCGCGGAATGCGGGGGGGCCACTCGGGAAGACCGCAGGGTGAGAGCCGGCCTGGGCGTCCTGCCTCCGCTGCACGCAGCACTTGAGTGACCTCAGCCACACTCCAGGGTCCTCTCTAGACCTCCCGCTTCCGTCAGCCGGGCCAACCCACAGCCAACCCGCCTGTCAAAGGTAGTAACTCTGTAATTTTAAGCCATTAAATTTGGGGTGGCTCCTTTATGTAGCAGTGGATCATGGATCCGCAGCCTTCTTCCTCCCTCCCTCCTGGACCCCTGGGCAGACCACAGGGAAGCACCCCTTGATATAGCTCCAAAACACGAACTGGTGTGTTCACAGTGATCAGCCCTCGGGTGGCCTGGAAGGAGATGGTTTTTGTTCTTTGTTTTTCCTCCTCAGATGTCTTCATTTTACAAATGCAAGACTGAGGCTCAGAGAGCGTAAGGAACTTGTCTAGGCCTCCCGATTCAGCATCTAATATCCCTTCCATGAAGAGCCACCGGGATATCTTTGGTTTCAAAGGGAATTGTATTTTATTTTTTTACATTAAAAAAAATTTAAATTCGATTTGCCGACATATAGTATATAACACCCAGTGCTCCTCCTGTCAGGTGCCCTCCTCAGTGCCCCGTTCAAAGGGAATTTTAAAAAATCTTAATTCCAACGTAGCTAACACACCGTGTTACATTAGTTTCAGGTGTACAATATCGTGAAACGATATTGTACGACGATTCCATATGTTACCTGGTGCTCGTCATGGCAAGGGCGCTCCTGAATCCCCATCCCCTATCTACCGCAACCCCACCTCCCCCCTGGTGACCGTCAGTTTGTTCTCTATAGTTAAGAGTCTATTTCTTGGGGCCCCTCCCTTTTTCCTTTGCTTATGTGTTTTGTTCCTTAAATTACCCATATGAGTGAGATCACATGGTATTTGTCTTTCTCTGACTGACGTATTGTACTGAGCATTGTACCCTCTAGCTCCAACTGTGTTGTTGCAAATGGCAAGATTTCGTTCTTTTCAATGGCTGAGCGATATTCCACGGGCTGTATATACACCACATCTTCTTTGTCCGTTCATCCCTCTCTCTCTTTTTAGGGAGAGTGAGAGTGCACATCTGTGCAAGGGGACAGGGAGGGGCAGAGGAAGAGGGAGAGAAAGGATCTTAAGTAGGTTCCACACTCAGCACAGAGCCTGGCATGGGGCTTGATCTTACAACCCTGAGATTATGATCTGAGCCAAAATCAAGAGTGGGACACGTAACTAACTGAGCCCCCCGGGCGCCCCTAACCTAATTCATCTCTTGATGGACACGTAAGCTTATTCCATACTTCGGCTATTGTAGATGCTGCTGCTATGAATATAGGGGTGCATGTATTCCTCTGAATATGTGTTTTTATATCTTGGGGGTAGATTCTCAGTAGTGTGATTGCCGGATTGTAGTAGAGTTCTATTTTTAATGTTTTGAGGCATCTTCGGATTTGTTTTGCTTTCTTTTCCGCAGTGTCTGCACCATTTTGCATTCCCACCAGCCTTGCAAGAGGGTTTGTTTTTCTCTACGTCCTTGCCAACCCTTGTTTCTTGTGGTTTTTATTTTGGTCAGGCATGAGGTGTGAGGTGATCTCTCATTGTAGTTTTGATTTGCATTTCCCTGATGGTGAGTGATGCTGACCCTATTTTCACGTGTCTGCTGGCACATGGAGAAATGTCTGTTTGTATCTTCTGCTCAAAGGGAATTTATAACCAAAATCATGACATATAATGTTTTATATATATATATATAAAACATTTTTATGGTCTTGGTGAAATAATTATTAACCAAATAATAATTTAATAAACCAAATAATTTTTAACCAAAATCATGACATATAATGTTGTATATATATATATACATAAAACACTTTTTATATACTTATGTAATAATCTCTGTTGACTGGACATGATCATTTGATTATTTTCTAATTCAAAAAAATAATCTAGATACCTGGTGAGAGTCATGTTGTCCATGGAAATTTGTAGCTAATTTAGCCCAGAGAGTCAAGTGCTGGCAAAAACGCAAATGGGTATTTGCAGAAGGAATAGAGACATAATTCATACTAATTTCCGCAAAAAGTTACATGAGGCCTTTGAGTACAAATCATGCCTCCCCTGGTTCTGCAGACTTACTCGTTCAGCTCTTATCTATCGGGCGCTTCCTGTGCGCCAGGTGTGAGGTGGATACCAGGATCGATCGTGAATGATACGGTGTTTGCCCTCGACAGCATTCGACACGAAGGTTGAGTGACCTATTCAGGCTCACACAGCTAGAGAGAGCATTAAATCCCGGGCTGTCCCCGGGGGCCGGTCCCCCTAGTGCCTGCCAACCAAGTGCCTCATTGACTTCTGGAGTTGTCAGCCGTGCTTAATTTTAGTAATTATGGCTTTAAGAGACAACATTTTCTTTGGGTGCCTATCTCCTTTTAAGTTAGAGTTGTGATTTCTGAGGGATTTGCCGTAGTTTACCCTAAGATTCCCCTTTATGTGTTAAGGAAAGCTTTCTTACAGATTCGATTTAGCTCTTCTCTCTTCATTGGGGCAGATATGATCTGTGCTATTGTGTTGTAGTTGCATTCCTAAGAAGTCACTCTGAATCAAAAAAAAAATCACTTTAATTATTTCAGAAAGCAAATATGGGATTTGGGTCTGGAGCATTCAGACTCACAATAATAGAGTAATTTTGCCTGGAGGCATTTCAATAATACTGGTGTTTTTATAGCTTTAAGTCTATAGTTATAAAGCTAAACATCCCTAAGAAAAATCCAGCCTCGATTACATCTAGCTTTTGATCAAGAGGAATGGCCTTTGTTTTTCGATCCTCACCAAGACCATCATTGGCACAAGGCTTCTTAGCCATTTTTATCACATTTTTCACCCATTGTTGGATAAACATATCCCGAAGTCACTCAAACAAAGCAGCTGACACAGCAAGTTTTTTCCTCTTTTTCTGAGATAATGTTAGTTCTTGCATTACAACCATGTGCGTAATGAAAATCGTGTGTCTCATTATTTACTCAACAAGTGTTTTCCGAGGCCGACATGGTCAGGCACTGAATAAGGCCTGGGGATGTAGTGGTAAGCAAGGCAGACAAGTCCCTGTTGCCATGGAGCTTGCATTCCAATCGAGGAGATGGTCCATAAACACAATATGACGTCATTTGGTGTGAATGGTATGGAGAAAAATAAAATAGAGTACGAGACGGACCAGTGGCTAGATCATGCTGAGGCTTAGGGACATTGAAAGGACTTTGGATTTTTTTTTTGGAAACTATGAGATGTTTTTGAGGAGAGGGATGACGCAGTAGGCTTGATATTTTAGGAGGCCTGCTCTGGCTGCCGTAGAACAGAATATCGAAGGTTAAAGAGGGATCGTTGGGGAAAAGTAGGAGGTTGTTGCCTAGTCCAGTTTCCTCTCTGAACCTGAATCTGAGGCAAGGGCTTGTGTGTTGGTCAGTCTTTCTTGGAAAGTGGTCCAAGGGACGTAAGTGGAAGACGAGGAAGTGTTAGGTGAGAAAGAAGGCAAAGTCCATCCAGTTATGTGGCAGGTGCTGGTGAATTCCATAGACAACGGACCCTGTCTGTCACCAGGGACCTGCAAAGGCCAGGTGGGGATACACTGAATTGTTCAGCCCTCAGCCCTTTGGTGGAGGGTCGCCCGCTGGCATGTTGACTCCCCTGAACTACGAGGTTCGTGCATGAAGCAGAGTGACGAGCAGTGCCTGCGGTCACCCCGCACTCCCAGCAAGAGTTCCTGCGGAAGCAAGAGTTCTGTGGAGCCGTGGGGCCCGAGGAAGGCAGCTCTCCCCAAGAGGCACCCGATGCAGAAGCTCGCGCGGCGGGAAGGACGGGAGCTTGGGTTTGGGGGGCAGTAGCAAGGTGGTGACAGTGGCCACCTCCATGGGTTGGACCCAAACTACGTAGTGGGAATTTGCATTGGAATAAGAAGCGTCCGTATATCTCCCGGTGCAGCCGGCTGCTGATCTCGCTCCACCCGCGTCCGTGGTCTTTCCACTCCGTGGTCCTGCCCGCAAGCCCGCGCACGCAGCTCTCCGTTTGTCCGCCTCAAAGTTTACCATTTAGCACAACCAAACTGATGAGCAAAGATTTAATAACCCTCTTTCGCCTTATGTGTCTTCTGTGTTTAACACATTTGACAGATTGTGGAGGCAAACAAAGGTGATGGAAGGGGAACCGGCGTGACCTTGCTGCGTACTTGGGAACTATACAGCAGAAGAATGCGCTCTGCTTTAGACAAGCGTCTAAAAGGGTAGAAGACTTACGGACAAGTTTTCAAAATGTCTGTTTAAAGATCGAAAAACAAAAGAGTACCCCAGCCCTGGTTTCTTGTGTTGGGCTAGTCCAAGGCCAGGAGTAAAACGTTCATGGCATGAAACTCAACATTTTGAAAAGTAATATGCGTTGGAGTGTTCCTCAGGAAAAGAAGAACATCTGTAGCTGGTTTCGAAAAATGTCCTTGCGGATGAAGGTGCCTAGGAGAGTGATTCTGGAGAAGGATAGGCCAAAGGATGCTGGCGGAAGCCACAGTGAAAGTGAGTAGAAATGCATCGCGGTGTGAGAGCACCTCGGGGTGCTCCCAGGAAGCTTTGTCCTCCTCCCTACAGCTTGGCTCTGCTGCATTTTCTCTCTCGCTACAGTCGCCGGAAGCTATTTAACCCCATTTAGGCAAAGTGGCAATACTACTGCTGCTGCTGCTCTGCTGCTGCTGCTGCTGCTGCTGCTCCTGCTGCTGCTACGACTTTCTATGAGTCCTCTTTTGTGCCAAGCCCTGTACATACATATGCAGTGAAAAAGAACAAATGTTTTGTTAGTAGGTGACGTAAAAATATTTTGTGGAGAGAGACACGTTTTGCAGAAAGATGTCTTCAGCCCAGTGAAATGTGGAAGGAAGCCTCTGGGGTTGGGAGCGGTGGTGTCAGGCTATCCCCAAGCTTAAAAATAAGGAGAACTCTTGGTGTCAGCAAGTGGGGATAAAAGAGAGAAGGTGGAGGGTTCAAAAACTGCTGTATATAGAGGGTGAGCGGAGAGGCCCCCGTGGCTAGACCAGGAGGAGGGACGCTTTCAAGTGAGCCATTCGTACTCTTTGTGCCGAGAGTCCTCCCCTGACAGATCATTGTGAAACTATGAGCCACGCGTGGATGGACCTGGAGGCTATTACGTGGAGTGAAGTCAGTCAGTCGGAGAAGGACAGTCATCATATGGTCTCGCTCCTACGGGGAAGATAAGACATAGTGCAAGGGACCGTAGGGAAGGGGGGGAACTGAGTGGGGAAAATCCGAGAGGAAGACAAACCATGGGCACTCCTGACTCTGGGAAACAAACTGTGGGTGCTGGAGGGGCAGTGGGCGGGGGGACGGGGTGACTGGGTGACGGGCCCCGAGGGGGGCACCTGACGGGATGAGCGCTGGGTGTTAGACTATATGTTGGCAAATCAAATTTAAATTAAAAAAAAAAAGAAAAGAGAAAAACCAAACAAAATTATGAGTCATGATTTCTAGTGAACTAGATGTTTGGCTTCAAGGTGGACTGGAGGTGACCCATGGGGCTTTTGCAGGTAAGAAGGAGGAGAGCAGGACACCGAGTGGGTGTAGGCATGGAGGTGAATCCTAGCTCTACCATGTCTTAGCCCCCTCGCTTGGCCCTTCCTGGCTGTTCCTAGCTCTGTGCTGGACCCCAGGCAGCTGACCCCTGTGTCCTACGTCCCCCGCACTCCCCTGACCTCTCACTCCAGCTGACTGCCCAGTGGGGTGGGATGCTGACAGGAGGAGGGGAGAACCGGAGAGAAGGGAGAGCGGGAGATCCTTGCCCGCCAGGCCGCAGTCTGTGGCCCCTGGTTTCAGCCTGTCACTCTCTTCTCCTGCCCCTCAGGCCTGGGAGTGATCATGACTTTCCGTCAGGTAGTCCCTGGACCCGTTATCCTTGTTCTACTTGTTCCCTTAGTTCTTTGTTCACCTTTATTAAACATTCTGCTTCCCTTTGAGCCTGCTCACCTCTCTGATTAATTATTACAGTGAGTGACTTTGTGCGAGTTACTTAACTGTTCTCTGCGGCCATTTCCCTGTCAGGTGGAGTTGGTATTGGATATGTCACATGGAGCTGGGTGCTGGAGGGTTAGCAAGGGAATACACACAGAGTACTTCGCATGTAATAAGTACTACAGTAATAATAACTGTATTACTTATTATACTAATAATAAAATAAAATTTCTCATTGAAGCCTCTATATAACTCTATATTGTAGGTATTATTTTCCTTATTTTACACGGGGAGAAATTAAGACCTAGAGAAGTTTAGACAAGAGAGTCATGATTCAAAAACCAAGTCAGATGTGGAAGCTACTTTTCATCTCATTGTACAAAGTGAGATTTCCCACTTACTTAAAGGGTAGAGACTAAATAGTAAAATCAGCAGCTAGCAAAAGGCATGCTGAAAACACACATATTTTCTTAAAAGATTTTATTTATTTATTCATTAGAGAGAGAGAGAGAGAGAGAGAGAGAGAGGCAGAGACACAGGCAGAGGGAGAAGCAGGCTCCATGCCGGGAGCCCGACGTGGGACTCGATCCCGGGTCTCCAGGATCACGGCCTGGGCTAAAGGCAGGTGCCAAACCGCTGAGCCACCTGAGCTGCCCATAGATTTGTTTTTAAAGAAACCCATCCCCTAGAAGTGATTTTGGACAAGAAAAAATAACTTTAATCTTGTGTTCTACCAATCATGCCATGACATAGGGCTTTTTTAATTTTAGTTTTTTTAATATTTATTTTTTGCATCAGAGTTTGTCACTTACATTTTTGTTTTTTTGGAGCCAATTGATCCCCCCCGCCCTTTTGTTTCCTTTTAGTATGGTTTTGTGTTTCAAGCCTTGACTCTAGTAAAAACAAAACAAAACAAAACAAAATAAAACATTTTCATCTTTTTTATTGCCTTCACTGAAAAGATCTGAAATGTTATGATTAATGAGACAATTCTCACTCTCATTTCCAAGGTAGGGCTTTTGTACTGAAAGGAGGGTAGAAGAGTGAAACTGGAAAGACCCAGTTTCACATTAAACCTTCCCTTAAAGCCCTGACTGTTGTGTAAGGGGAGACAGGGAGACAATGAATGTAATCAAACTGGATTTGTCTAAGCCACTGAAACAGCATCTCCTAAAACCTGTTTTGGAGGAAATAAATTCCTTTTGGCTTCTACAGCTTGGGGGAGGTATTATCTTTCAGACTGGAAACAAAATGGTGGGCCCCAGACAAAGATAACCTGGTAAACTGTGTGCCAAGTTCTGTTCAACAGTCTCCTCTGGGGCAGCGGGACCAGAGGAGGAAGTGCCGAGTGTGTGTCAGGAAGGAGGTTGGCCAGGGGTCCAGGATGATGGTTCTATGTGTCAGCAAGATGGCTGAATAAGATGTCTTTCATTCATATCCTCCCTCAACAATCTGGCATCTACCCACAGACAAAGATGCCTTTGTGGGAGCTGTGGGGTCCAGCACCATATGCCAAGAAACCCAGGAAAAATATCACTCACTTGTGCATTGGGTAATAGGCATACAGAACTCAGACCCATCTGGAGACCTTGCAGCATCCCATGAATTGACTCCAACTCCTATTGGCCATGGTCTGAAGCCCTGGAAAAAAATTCCTTAGACTCAGGGCCAAGAGAGACTTTGTGGATGCTCAAGAGTCCAGTGGAGAAGTTCCAGCACACCACTGGAGAAAAAAAAATATGAGTTTGGAGGTATTGGAGAAGGTAAGAGGAACAGTTCCAATTTACTCATGTCACCCTTCTTCCAAGGCAGCCCAGCTCAGTGCCAAGAAAGATCTTCTCAGCTGTAACTTCTCCTTTGGGAGAAAGTGAGACCATGTAAGTGAGCACCCTGCTTCCCCAACTATGCAGGACTCGATCGAAGAGGCTCATTTCTTTCTCATCCCATACAGGAGGATAAATATCATTGAAATATCCAGGCTGCCCAAAGCCATCCATAGATTTCATGCAATACCTGTCAAAATTCCGTCATTTTTCACAGAAATAGAAAAAACAATCTTAAAACTAATAGAGAATCACAAAGGACTCTGGATAGCTAAAGTAATCCCGAGACAGAAGAACAAAGCCGGAGGCATCACACTTCTTGGTTTCAAACTATGTTGCAAAGTTATAGTGATCAAAACAGTATGGTGCTGGCATTCTGGTTCCAATGGAACAGAATTAAGAGCCCAGATATCGTGAACTGATATTTGACAAGGGAGTCAAGAGTATTCAATGGGGAAGGGAGAGTCTCTTTAATAAACAGTGTTGGGGGATCCCTGGGTGGCACAGCGGTTTGGCGCCTGCCTTTGGCCCAGGGCGCGATCCTGGAGACCCGGGATCGAATCCCACGTCGGGCTCCCGGTGCATGGAGCCTGCTTCTCCCTCTGCCTGTGTCTCTGCCTCTCTCTCTCTCTCTCTCTCTGTAGGACTATCGTAAATAAATAAAAAAAAAATTAAAAAAAAAAGTTTTAAAAAAAATAAACAGTGTTGGGAGAAAGATAATCACGTGCAGGCAAATGAAATTGGGACCCTTATCTTACACTATTCCCAAAAATTAACTCAAAATGGACAAAAGACTTCAGTGTAAGACTTCAAGCCATAAAACTCTTAGAAGAACACAGGGAGAAATCTCACTGACGTTGGTCTTGGTAACAATGTTTTGGATGGGACACCCAAAGCGCAAGGAACAAAAGCAAAATAAATAAGTGGGACTACCTAAAAATAAAAAAGCTTCTGCACAGCAAAGTAAATGTTAAACAAGATAAAACTGTAATCAGGTCAATGGGAGAAAATACCTTTTAACCATCTACCTGATAAAAGGTTAATATCCAAAACATATAAGGAACACATACAAGTCAATCAGGATCCTGGAGGTATCTCCGCACTCCCACGTCCATTGCAGCAGCCAAGATAAGGCAACAACCTCGGTGTCCATCAGTGAATAAAGGGATGAAGAAGGTGAAGTGTGCGTGCGTGTGTGTGTGTGTGTAATATTATTTAGACATAAGAAAGAAGGAAATCCTGCCATTTGTGACAACACGAATGAATCTTGAGAGCGTTACGCTAGTGAAATAAGCCCGACAGAGAAGGGCAAATACCGTGTGATGTCATTTATACGTGGCATCTAAAGAAGCTGAACTCCTAGAAACAGTAGAACTGTGGGAGCCAGGGACTGGAGGGTTGGGGAAATGAGGCGGTGTTGGTCAAAGGATACAAACTTTGAGCTAGAAGGTGAATCGGTTCTGGGGATAGAATGTACTGAACATGGTCACTTATAGTTAACGACACTCTATTGGATACTCGAAAGTTAGAGAGAGTAGATCTTCTATGTTCTCACCACCAAAAAGAAATGGTAATTACGTGAGGTACGGAGGTGCCAACTCTACTATGCTGGTCAGTTTTCAATCTACAGGTTTCAAGACATCACACTGTATACCTCAAACGTACACGGCGTCATACGTCCGTTATATCTCAATAAAGGTTGGAAAAAATAATCGTTCTATCCGAAAAGGTACATTAAGGGTAGAAAAAAATAGAAATTAACTAAATGCAAAGCTAGATACTACATATACTATATATGTCTGTATAATCTGTATCTCCCCAGGAGAAAAATAATCCACTTGGGACCTCGAAGTGATGGAAAATAAGACTTCGGGACAGAGGTCACCATTCACTTGTCTCTCTGTATGAATCCATACCCAACTCCCCAGCCTCCCATCAGCCTTGGCTGGGGTGGGACGGTGCCTGCATTAGCACATAGGGACTAAATGCGACCAGAAACAATCTTCCCATCTCAGTGACAAGCATAATAAAGTTCATTTCCTGTTCACGTCATGGTCCAATGACAACCACTAGAGCGTATTTACAAGATTTATTTTCTTTTGTTTAAAACATCTATATAACCAGATGCTTTCTGCCCCTTCCCCTAACTAGCCGAGCTCTCCAAGCAGGAAGAGGCATCGTCAGCGTGGTCTTCATCATCATCGTCCTCATCGCTAGCGCCAGCAGACTGAGACCCACCAGCATTCACTGAGTGCTCCTGGGCATCACTTACCACGACAAACATTGCTCGTGGCTAAGGAACACATTCTTTACCCCCATTTAATAGATTAGGAAACCGAAGCTTAGAATCCCATGGTTAGTAAGGTGGAGCTGGAATTCAGGCCCGTATCTATTTAAATCTTAAGTTTTATATTTTTTAACGCTTCCCTATACTGTCCTAATATGTCTTAATTATAGAGAAGAAGACGGAAAAAGTAGAAGGAGACTCTCAATCTAGTTTACTTTCCACTTAAAATGAAGTGGAGAAACTCCTGTAAGATTTAATCAGTTCTTAGGGTTTGAACCTTGGTCCTTAACCCCTGCAACCTGAGTTTGCCAACACACACAAGCTATCGCTTTCCCTCATCGACTAAGCAGCGAAACTCTGGACTTTCCTGCATTTATTTGCACGAAAGCCTCATTTACATAAACCCGTGCGTATATTTACTAGATTTTATGAAATTTTTGACATGAGGTTGGGGGATAGAAGAACAGTTTACATTGTCAGAAAGCAAATAACTTCAATCTGAGCGTCAGATACCACTCAGCCCCCGGCCTGTACACGGGGTGCTCTGCCCTATCCGCAGGTCATCTCCTCTTCTGGCCCCTTTCACAGTCTGTTCTGGATTGTTTCCCAAACTCCACCTTCTTCTTATTCTATTAAGTAGGGCCGTTCAGTTTTCTCCAGCTTCAGGCTCTACTTCGTGCTCACCTTTGTGAATCCAAATCCATCAAGATGCTCAACGGAGCCACAGGGATCTCTGTATTACAGACTCCACCTCTCCTAGAAGACAGGTGGTAGAAATGTCCTCTCTAGGGCCACCACCCTGGAGAGACTGGACCCACGCCTGCAAGGACCTAGGAGAGCCTTAAATCACTGCTAAGGGTAATCCAGCATCCCACACCTCTCCTGCTAGCCTGAACCAAGCAGATTCCCCGGAGACTTAATTTTGCTGGGTCTAGGTCTGGGTCTCTGCCTTCTGCTACTTCTGGGCTAGGCTGCAGTTTCTGGAACCCAGGGGACTGCTTGGGCTTCTGGGCTCCTTAAAGGGCATTTGGCACCCTGTAAAAACTGCTTATTAAAGGAAACAGGAGGACTGCTTCCCCTTTTATAGCCTAGCCATGGAAAGTTTGACCCACTTGGGGAGGTTGGAGGTGGAAGATCGTAGACTTTGAGACAGTAGGTTGAGCCTGTTTGGCAAGGCAGTAGCAAGGCTGCAGATGGAAAACATGGGCCCTCGAGCTCTGAGGCCAAGTTCCTGGTGGTCAAAAGCCCAGTGAGGGCTCTACAACAAATAATGACAGCAGTTAAGACATTCAACGGTTGAGCTTTGAGCTGAAGTTTCAGATTTTGCTTTTTTTCCTTCTTCTTCTTCACTCTTGAGGTTTGGCTCACCATTTTTTCCTCTCTCCTGAGGTCCTGTTCATACAAGAGTGTCATTAAGGCCTCTGCAAGGGTGGGGGGAACAGTGACCATGTCACACAGGAAGGCTGGCTGGCGGGAACTCCGCCCTCCTCCTCCTCCTCCTCCTCTAGCTGGCCTGAATCTCTTTGGTTTTTAGTTCTTCCTGAAGGGTCTTTGCATGGATGGCCTGCGTCTCTTTTCAAAATAATTAGAACCAAAGGAATTCAAATTACATCCTTTCTCGCCGTTAATGCTGTTTTGCCATAGTTTGTGAGGTAGGTAGGTGGAAGCAGGGTACCACTGGGACGTTTGGGTTTCCTTCCTGGACCTGAACCCGGTCAACTTCTCCTGCAGAGTATGCCCAGGCTGCGCTAGCCCCTGAAACATGAACGGCAAGTTATGAGCACACGTGAGGCTCTTCGCACTCCCAAACTTGTGGCAGAAATTACTAATGACCAAGGCTTCTTTACCCCCCTCAGCTGAGCCTGGACGATCCCGTGATCCTCCTTAATACAACTCGCCCAGCAGCTACTACTGGTTCTTGAGGCTGGCTTAGTGATTGGAATCCGCTTAGCCTCCTGGTCCTTACCCTACGTTGTTCTGAGGCCCGGAAGGCGCGGCCTTGGCCTTCTCCGCAGGGACTCGGCCAAAGGCAAGGTTAGTTGCATAAATTGTACGTTTGCTTCTGAATCCAAAAGAAGCTCCTTCCCAAGCCTTCAGATATCTCGTACCTTCTTTCTCCCCTCTCCTGTCTACCTCCACTCTTCCTCTGCTCAGAATGCACCCTGGCCTCCCAGGGAAGACTCTCTGCTTTCCAGGATACTTGCTGTCGGTGATGAAAGGGCCCACCTACTTCAGCTGAGACTCCCTTAGCCATAAATTTACACCATTTAACAGCAATTATTTTGGGTTGGGCCTTCAGTTAAAATGAGAAATATGTTACCTAGAAGAAACTGAGCTGTCTGGAGTTCCTGGAATGTTGAGTGGGTGGCAGCTGGTTGACAGAATGGTTGACTCAGGGTACTAGGGTGGATAGAGCGGAACTCAAATTGCTGTTAGACCACTTACTTGTCGGGTGACCTTTGGATAGTTAATTGAACCTCTTTAAACATCCGTTTCCTCATCAGTAAAACCCTAAGTCCTTATCTGATGTTGCGTTATGAGGATAAAATAAGTTCATACCTGTAAGGTACCTGGCACGGTTTGGCAAGTTCTGAGTACATGTGAGGCCCCTCCCACCCCCACTCTGGTGGCAGATAACACTAATGGACCGACACGCTCCATGAATTTGTGCTGATTTTAATCTCTGCTTATTGGCCACTTGACCAAAAGATGACATTAGTTGTCCAAGGTCGCACAGCTACTAAGGGATAGAACTGGGTTTTGATTCTAGGTCTACAGGAAACTACCTTGTTATTCTTAACTACTGGCTGACGTTAGGCAAACTACCCCAACCGTTGGTTTCCTAGAGGAAGAAGTCATTTCCTCACCTGGAAAATGGAGGCCGTGTAACCTGTCTTACTGAGCTACTACAAGGATGAAATCCATCAGTGTTGTAGCGGAAGGCGTGATATGTTATGAATACGTGCTCTCACCTATTTGCTGCCATTGTTGTCCTTCTCCTCCTCCTCATTATCACTGTTGTTATATTTTTTTCTGCATCTGCTCCCCCCCACCCCAGCACCCGGCACTGTAGCTAGCATGTGACAGGTGTTTAGGATGCGTTAGCAGCTCAGTGAGGGCAGCATATGGTATTGTTACTCTAGTCAGGGAGGAGAAACGAATGACTTTTGGGACTGAGAACTCTGGCTGACCTCCTGGAATCCTCATAAACAATTCCAGGAAACCTCTTTCTAGCTACCTTGGGAAAAGCCCGAACAAGTAGCTCAGCCAAGCAAGGATCAGAAGCTCTTCCCAGGCCCCACCGGATCTTGGCTGTTTATGGGTATCCTGCAGGGGTTGACCTTCTAATGGCCAGTAAGATAAGACTCGTTCTCTCAGGTTCATGAGGGAATAGCCCGTAGGCCTCCGGTGTGTGGGAAGAACAGATGATTGGATCCTGTGGGAAAGGAGATCTCATTAACTGTTGTGTCCCTATTTTTAACACCAATGCCTGAAATAGACCACTCCTGTTGAGATTGTTTAGAGAGGTGTTACTGTCACCAAGAGCTCCAAGAAAATCAGGATTCCCTGAGCTATGGCCTGAACTATACCCAGACAAATGCTAACATAAGATTAATTATCTGGATTATTATGCTTCCCCATTCCTAGTAGGGACTCACTGATTTGGGCAGCCTTCCTTTAAGCTCTCAGTGATCATTTCCTTCTTGCAAACGTGTGAGTTCCAGTGGTGGCAACTTTTATCTCTATTGACCAAATGGAAGTGGTATACCTTGCTTCCAGAATGCATATATCTGTTTTTCCTCACGGTTCACCTGTTTTTTTAAAAAATATTTTTATTAGCTTTTAACTTCCAAATAATTGGAGATTTACAGAAAAGTTGCAAAGATAGTTGTACAGATAGTTCTCATATCCTTCACCCAACTTTCCCTAACATCTTGCACAATCATGGTACATTTGTCAGAACTAGAAATTAACATTGGTCATTGGTACCGTGGTAGTAACCGAGGCACAGATTTTTTTTTTTTTTTTTTTTTTTGTGGATTTTACCAGTTTTTTGACTGGTGTCGGTGTCTTTTTTTTTTTTTTTTTTTTTGATTCCATGATCCAACCCAGGATTTCACAATGTTGTATTTTTTTGTTTTTGTTTTTTTAATATTTTATTTATTTATTTATTTATTTATTTGAGAGAGAAAAAGAAAGAGAGAGAGGTGAGGGGCAGAGGGAGAAGCAGACTCCCTGCTGAGCAGGGAGCCCAGTGCAGGGCTCCATCCCGGGACCCCAGGAGCATGACCTGAGCTGAAGGCAGATGTTTCACCAAGTAAGCTGACTTTCCTTGTTTTTTGATGAACCCTGACTTTCCTTGTTTTTTGATGAACTTGATACTTTTGAGGAGTACCCATCAGGCATTTTGTAGACTGTCCCTCAGTTGGAATTTGTCTTGCATTGCTTCCTCATAATTAGACTAAGGTTATGGCTTTATGGGCAAAGACTATAGATGTAAAGTGCCTTTTTTATTGTACCATATAAAGGGCATGTACTCTCACAGAATATATGATTGTTGATGTTGGCTTTGATATCATGGCTGAGGTAGTGTTAGGCCACAAAGTTACTCCCCCTATCCATACTGTACTCTTCATCAGAAAGTCCCGATGAATAGCCCATCTTTAAGGAGATTATTATGCTTCCCCATTCCTGGTAGGGACTCCCTGATTTGGGCAGCCTTCCTTTAAGCTCTCAGTGATCATTTCCTTCTTGCAAATGTGTGAGTTCCAGTGATGGCAACTTTTATCTCTATTGACCAAATGGAAGTGGTATACCTTGCTTCCAGAATGCATTTATCGGTTTTTCCTCACGGTTCACCTGTTTTTTTTTGTTTTTTTTTTTTAAATATTTTTATAAGCTTTAACTTCCAAATAATTGGAGATTTACAGAAAAGTTGCAAAGATAGTGCAGATAGTTCTCCTGAATAATACCCACCCAACGGCCGTAGGACTAAGAATTTCCAAGAAAGACTTGCAGGCAAGCGTCAGGACTCAGAACAAAACAGGCCAAACATGGAGGAATCGGATGGCTGCTCTCAGCCTGATGTTGCTTCTAGATTGTTTAAACATTTTCTTGATTAATCCTCCTATTGGTTTTCTGCGTTTTAGGCTGAGTCCTTTGAAAAAGTCCATACTGTTGCTCCTTTGTCTGCATTTAAGCTTCAAGGACAAGGTCACATTGAGTCTCTGTAGGTGGCAATGGAAGTGTAATAAGAGAAATCCTCTAAGGGAAGAAAATATTAGAGGCCAAAAGTGAGGTTATTTGTGTGGCCGGGTCCTTCCCAACGCTGAATTTCCAAGGAGCACATCTCTGTTCTAGTTTTAGAAGGAAAACTTTCTATTTGGTTCTTTTGAGGGTAAGGGCGATTCTCTTACCGTGTGTTTATGCAGAGCTAGAGTTGAGACCTCTTTCGCCTGCATCATCATCTCTGAGTCAAGAAGAGGTACTGTGGAGTGGCTTCCTTACACAGGATTAACGGAGGAAAGTGGCTTCTCTCTGTGAAAGGGTGATGGAAACACAATCCCTTCACTGGTCTCAAATTCAGGCAGATCATTCCAAGATAAGTATTTTTTATTGAACTGTTTTCATTTTCCCAGTGAGGTCACCACTCTGCCTCCCCGGGAGGCCTCCCACACAGAGAACACCACACCATCGCACTCAGCCCTAGAGAGTCTGGCTGGCTGGCCTGGCACGTGTCCCGAGCCTGAGACGTGGTGGGAGCAGATATGGCTCCTCCTTGTCTCAACCACAAAGATGTAAATCTCAGGGCCATGAGTGACAGTTTTGTGGTTTACAGATGGTGAGAAGTACTCATGGAACCGAAGGCGCACTCACTTAATCTGAGGGTGCTCTTTGGGATGAAGGCTGCAAAAACTTTGGGGAATTTTCCACTTTCATCAGTATTTCTTTGTTATACGTTTCTATAATTATTAGCTTCTGGAATGTTCTGAAGGCCAAGGTAACCATGTCTTTCACAGGAGAAAAAAAATTCTAGCATATTGGTTAGCCTCCACATGTGTCTGTTTTTTTTTTCCCAGTTTTTTCCTTGTTATTAATTTCTAGTTTCATACCTTTGTGGTCAGGAAAGTTGCATGATATGTTTTCAATCTTCAATTTATTGAGACTTGTTCTGTGGCCTACCATGTGATCCATCCTGGAGAACGTTCCGTGTGCACTTGAAAAGAATGTGTATTCTGTTGTTTTTGGATGGAATGTTCTGTATGTATCTGTTATGTCCATCTGGCAAAAGAGAGAAAATTCTAAACATCACAAAAGCCCGCTGTCATCTCTAAGCCCAGACACGTATTTTTTCATTGTTTACATCACCACCAACAAAACGAAACTGCCTGTGGCACCTAAAAATGTCTCCTTTATATTTCTTGGGATTTCACTTTCAAAAGATATTCTAAGTTAAGATGTCTTTTCACTGACATTATACATCATCCTTTGAATTGATGCACACGAGACATCAGTTATTCGTGCTTTGATGTTATTTAATTCTGTAACTTGCTTTTTTTCTGATGTCCTTCTGATCAGCACCTAAAGAAATGGAAGTCTTGGGTTACCTGTGTGGCTCAGTTGGTTAAGTGTCCAACTCTTGATTTTGGCCCAGGTCGTGATCTCAGGGTTGTGAGATTGAGCCCCATGTTGGGCTCTGCGCTAGGCATGGAGCCTGCTTAAGATGCTCTCTCTCTCCCTCTCCCTCTGCTGCTCCTGAAAAAAAGAAGAAGAAATGGAAATTTTATTGGAAAGGAGTGGAGTAGAGGTGGGAAGGACTTACCGTGGGGATCGCTGGATCACATCGGAGACCCCTATCAACCATAAGATTTTTCTTTTGTTGGAAATATCTTCCTTAAAAAATTTATGTCCTATATTTGAGCCAATCCAGAGTATAACATGTGGTTATATTAATACACACCTGCACATAGTCACCTAACAAACACTCAGCTAATTCAATTTAGTGACAAGAGTGCAGTTCCCAGCAAGTGGCTCTTAAGGAGGTCTCAAGCCGTTGGTGGCTGTGACTACAGGGTGGTTAGGACGGTCAAAAGGAAAGTGGTATCCTAATTTCTGAGGTGGTCATGGGCAACCAGTGTAGAGCACACTCCAAAATACACGCCACAACTCCTTTAGCTCTGTGATAGCCCATCACTTTTCTACGCCTCCTTCATCACTCTCCCCTGGAAGACGTTTGACCCATTATAACACATCCTCATTCATTCACTTATTCATTCATTTCCAAGCAGGTATAAGTTGCATTTCTTTTTAAAGCAAAAACAATAGAAGCCGACTTTGACTAACTATATTTAAAAAGGGATGTATTGGAAAATCAAGAAGGAGCTGAGTAACAAAGTTGTGGAAGTTTGCAGATAGGACCACATTTTTTATCCACCCCCCATATCCAAACCCTCGCAATGTGCCTTTGCAGCTCCTCCCATCAAGAAGTAGGTGCTAGTTCCCAGCCTCTTGAACCTGGTCCTGTGGCCTGCTTCGGCGTGCCACGTCTGAGCCTAGGCCTCGGCAGTCTCGTATGCTTCCACTCCCTCTCCTGGAATTCTGCGCAGCTGCTTGCGAATGCATTCAGTGGAAGATGAGACACGACGCAGGACCGAGATAATTCCACCGAGGGGACGCTAGACCAGCCAGCTTCCAATCCACCCATGGCTGGCTGCAGAAGATGTATGAGTCAATCCTTCCCAGACCAGGAGAGAGGCCCAGCTTAGCCAAGCGCAAGCTGCTGAGCTCCAGAATTTTGAGATGAATAAATGGATATTATTTTATGCTACTGTTTTTTTTGGGGGGGGGGATTATTTGTTATACAGCAAAAGTTCACTGGTACACAAGCCTCAAGAAGGAGAGAAGCCACGAGCTGGGTCTCTTGTGGCTCCTCCACCGAGCCGCCACCAGATGACACGGTTCCATTTGCCTTTTATTCTTTTTGAGCCCTGCCCGTTCCTGGGTAAAAGAATTTGATGGGTCCCTCTCGGGTCAGGGACCCTCCTCCCTAGGACAGTGGTGGAGTCCTTGGGTTTAACAGCCTTGCCCCGACTACAAGGAGTAGCAAACAGGCAGTTCCTTACAAAAGGGAGTGGAGGCTGCTATTTCTGAGAAAAGAGAAGAGGAGGGCCTAGGTAGGTAAAATCCGGGTCTATCATAAGCTTTTACTTTGTGTGGTTTCTCAAGGAACGTAAGACACTCACCTTCCTCAAGGCCATCTTGGTCTAATGGAGGAGGCTGGCAAGTGGCGGTGTCAGGCCGGTGACAGTGTGGTTACTCACTGGGGTCACCGAGGGACCAGAGGTGACTGGGAGCCTAGAGGGCGGACGTCTAACCCAGACCCACTACTGGAAAAAAGATTCCTGGTGGAGACAACCTCGGAACTGAGCTCTGTGAGATGCCTCCTGAGCCAGGTGAAGAGGCAAGAGTGGGGAGCAGCACTGAGGTCCTGCAAGGTGCTTAGAGTGGCCTGAGTGAGAACCAGAGTCGGAATTTTAAACTTGTCACCCTGGCTAAAATTACATGACACTTATGCCTGGTGTGGCTCAACTTCTTTGGAGAGGAAAGACAAAAAGAATTCTTAAGAAAAAAAAACAAAACCCAATTTCCACTAGTTTCTCTATTGTTTTGCCTCCGTCTTTCATAGACAGCCTGCGTGCTTCCTAAGGAATGCATGTCTTCTCCTCCAAGCAGTGGGGAGCTATTGTAGGAATGGAGCAAGGAGGGCAGTTAGGCTCATATTTGTATTTCAAAAAAATTGTGCTTACAGCAAAGAGAAGAAAGATGGCAAAGGGCAAGAGAGGAGGCAGGGAGGCCAACCGGGGAGCTGTTGTTTTCTTGACAAGGAGTAATGGCTTCAACTAAAGGGGGTGGAATGAGGACGTGGCGAGGACGGGATGGACCTTTTGGTAATATCCTCAAAGGATATATGAAGATACCAGTTGCTTCTATCTTTAAAACTACTGTTGTTCCCTTAGAGTCATAGTGAAAAAGGCCTTTGTGTTTGATAACAGATCTTCCTTTATGTCAGATAAGACACACCTGTTACGAAGAAATTGGTGATAAGCTTACAAGATGCCAAAAAAATCCCTCCTTGTTCTTGTTTAGAAAAACAAACAGGGCTCCTTGGATCCACGCAACCTGCGAGAGAACCAAACAGTCTCCACACCCACTTAGAGCCATGGTGTGAGACAGAGGGCTGTCAAAGGCCAGCCCTGAACTAGAACCAGATGGGAGAAGATTCATGCCAGAGACCAAACCTCTTGATTTCCAAACCTCTTGATCCAAACCTCTTGATTTCCAGTGATCAGCAGTTGAGTGTTCAGAGAAAGTGCATTTGATGGCTTAGTCACAACTGGATCAACTGAAATAACAATGCAAGGAGGTATCTGCCCCTGGGGGGATGAAAGGAACAGCTGCCAAGTGATCCTTGCTAGCCTTCTGTGGAGGGGAGGAGGGGGAAGGGGTGGTATCTTTGCTCAAAAGGGTTGGACAGAAAGCAAAAAAAAAAAAAAAAAAAAAAAAGAAAAAGATTGATTTGAGGTTTTCTCTTTTAATATGATGGAGGAGGCTTGGAGAGTAGATGCAGATGCAGCTCTCCAGGGTGTGTGCAAGTGGAAGATAAAAAAATACGCATTTACAGTGGAAAGTATATTTCTGTTATCACTTAAAAGAACTTGATATTTAAAAAGTATCAGTAATTTGTTTAGTAGGTCACATGTTTGTTATGAGCATGGAAAGTCACAGCAGACTTCCCATGGTTGGGAAGTTCAGACATTTGCATTGAAAAATGCCAATAGCAATACAAGGAATAGAGGCTGGTGGCAATCAGGATCTGGTGGTGTTGGTGAAGGGGGGGCAGTGCCTAAGGAGGGCAATTTGATAATGAAACCGAATTTGAGACTTGTTTTTTTCTCTAAACGATACCATTGCATTGCAGAGCTCCTCTGACATGACTGAAAGAAGACTTTGTACGTGTACAGCTTGTTCTCCTCAGGCCACGCTGCCTCCACAATGTGTGCTCCATGCATTATTTGTCTTTCATAAATCTTGAAATATGTTGTCAATTGCTTGATTTTATTGTATTGTGGCTTTGCACATGTGTTTATTTTTTCATTTATTTTTTGAAAATATTTTATTTATTCATTTATGAAAGACGCTCAGAGAGAGGCAGAGACACAGGCGGAGGGAGCAGCAGGCTCCCCATGGAAATCCCAATGTGGGACTCGAATCTGGGAATCACGCTCTGAGCCGAAGGCAGATACTCAACTGCTGAGCCACCCAGGCGTTCTGTGTATGTGTGTTTAAAACACTGATTTGTTAAATATAACATTTCAAATATTTTATATGTCTTATAATCCCATTTTTCCACTTTTCTATTTTTATTTTACTTTTTTATTAAACGAGGCAGCTCCAGAAAATGGAAGTCCATCTGTCCTCTCTTGGCAGCGGAGAGCTCCTAGTTTCAATGCAGGAAATGTTAGGGCACGCTCTGATTAATTCCCAAATAATAGTGGTTGCTCCTTATCAAAGACCTATTTATAAGCCAGTTACTTTACCCATATCCTTTAAAATTAAAATAAATGCATCAGAGCAGACACTATAGAAAAGTCAAATGAGGAAGAAAATAAGTACTTGCAATGTAAGTACTGCAGGAAATCCCATCCCTGGCGATCCCTGTTAAGGGGTCTTTCTACCATATTGTCTCAGAGTCATGATGTCGCAGAGATGGATGAAGGGTCAGTGCTGCCTTGCTCCAGACAATGGAGCTGAGCATGGCAAAAAGGTAAGGAAGACACTTTAAGGGACCGAAGTCGAAGACATCTCTAGAGTACTGGGCACAGTTCCCCCCTTTTTTTTCTTCTTTAAGTAGGTGAGGCTTGAACTCATGACCCTGAGATCAAGACCTGAACAGAGATAGAGTTAGATGCTTGACTGAGACACCCAGGTGCCCCTGGACACTGCTCCTTGACAAGGAAATATAACTCTGAGGTGTCAGTGAGGGGGCAAGGGCCTCATGGAACCAAAGTGGGCACCATCATTGGGTGACTCCTTGCTTCGGGCTGGCTACCCTGTAGAAAGTGCCCCCAGCCTTTGCTTTCAGACGTCCTCCTTTTCTGGTGAGGGGCCCCAGGGCTCTTGTAAGCCATCAGCCCCGCTTGCTCACACCCAACGGCCAAAGTCTGGGTGTGCGGGTGGTGTCAACCCCAGCCCAGGATTCAGAGGCCCCCGTGCCATTGTTCAGACTCCAACAACAGAGCAAGTGGTTTCTCCTTTCCCTGTGATTTTGCTCCTCTGCGGATCGGTTTATTTTATTTTCATTTTGTGTCTCTCTCTCCCATTCCTGCCAAAGGTCGGGGGGAGGTATTTCACCTGGTGAAGACATCTCCTTAACGGTGATGATGTCACCTGTCACTCGAGTTTCAAGAAGGCTGTAACCTATAGGCAATGCGATGCTGTGTTTAAAGCAGGACCTTCCTGAGCCTTACATGTTCTGACTTTTGTAGTCCCCACCACACAAAATATCAAGTACATAAGCTCCATCCGTATCTCACGTTAAGTATACTTATTTTTTTTGTTTTAAGAATCTTCATAGTGGGGATCCCTGGGTGGCGCAGCGGTTTGGCGCCTGCCTTTGGCCCAGGGTGTGATCCTGGAGACCCGGGATCGAATCCCACATCGGGCTCCCTGCATGGAGCCTGCTTCTCCCTCTGCCTGTGTCTCTGCCTCTCTCTCTCTCTCTCTCTCTCTCTCTCTCTCTCTATCATAAATAAATAAAAATAAAAAAAAGAATCTTCAAAGGGTTTTTAATTTATGATTGGCTATGAGTTCCCAACAATTACTGTGTACGCTATGGATAGGGGAATTTGTGAAGTGGGAGAACTGACCCTGTAAGTTGTATTCGAGGGAACGAAATCCTTAAGAATGCTAATGCTAATTTAACAGTGAACGAAGCTGGCATGTTGGTACATTTTGTAGACATTTAGTTAAACATTTATTAATTTTTACATTTATTGTTTTCTTTCGTAGATTTGGAACCAACAGCTGTTTTTCTACCTGGGTGTCATGCATTTTTCTAGATTCCCAAGAAGCTCTTACCTCTGGGATTTCATTGTACTGGTAAGATTCTTATATAATAGTAATTCTCAAATACTTTGGCTTCAGGACCCGTTTTTACTTTTAAAAATTATTGAGGACCCCAAAGAACCTTTGGATTTTTTTATTTTTAAGTGTGGGTTGTATCTGCTAATATTTATTGTATTAGAAATTACAACTGAGACATTGAAAAATCATTTAATCTACTAATTTATTTTAAAATAACAATAATGAACTGATTAAAAGTTACATAATTAACATTTTTTGTGATAATCGAAAAAATTTCAGTGTGGAAAGTGACATTTTTTGCAAATCTCCTTAATGTGTGACTTAAATGGAAGACAGATTCTTATAACCTCTTCTGCATTCAATGTGTTGCCATATGTTGTTTTGCTTGCAGTATAAAAAAAAAACTTTTAGCCTCTTGTGGATATGTAGTTGTAAAAGGAAAAGGTACTTTAATAGACTTTTTTGATACTAAATCAAAACTTGGCTGCCAGTTTCTTAAAAGAGTTGATTGTAATGTGGAATCTGAAACCATATTAACGAAATTTTCATGCTATGTTACCTTAAGATCCATTGGCTATTTTGTGCTTAAATCGGTGTTTTGCCTGTGTGTGATTTTGCAACATGGCGTATTGGGCGTTTGGAAAATACTGATTTACTGAATTATGCAGTTCATCCAAGTTTTGACACATTTCTTTATACAACATCAAAATATCACTTTCATTAATGCCACCACAGATCTCATCTGAAAAGCCTTTAGGTATTGAGAAGCTGGGAAGTTATCGATGGCGTATATATTTTCCAAATTTCTAATTTCCATGCAAAAGCTTGAACGTTACCACTGGCAACAGATACTGTCAGTTGTTTCCCTTTGCATAACAGGCTCATTTACTTAATTTTTGAGGTCACATCTCCTCATTACTCAGGTCTGAGTGCCCATAGTTTTATAATTCGTTCTTTCAAGCACAAATGGTAATCCGTGAAAAAAATTCAATTCCAACAATGGAGCGGGTGCCTTTCCTTGAAACAACCATGGTACTTGGACACGTGTAGAAGTGCACTATGCGATCTTCCCATTTGCCCATGCAGAGTCTTTTTTTTTTTTTTTTGAGAGAGAGAAAAAGAGAGTGTGTGTACCTGCGCACGTGGTGTGGGGGGTGGGTAGGGGTGGAGAGAGAATCCCAAGCAGGCTCCACACTCATCCGGGGGCCCAGTGTGGGGCTCCATCTCACCACCCTGAGATCATGACCTAAGCTGAACTCAAGTCAGATGCTGAACCAAATGAGCCACCCAGGCGCCCCAAGGGCTCTCTTTCCTACTGAGACTTGCATACGAGTACCTCTTCTCCCTTTTCATAGTCACCCTTGGGCCGAGGCTGCTGCTGCTTCTGGGGTTTGCTCCTGTGACTCTGGGAAAGGGCCTCTTCCGCGAATTCCCACTTGTTCCATGGCCACCAAAAGCTCTAGCCCTCCCCCCCACTGACTCCCCAGCTCTCACAGTCTAGCGTAGACACCCTGATGAGGTAGAGGATGTAATTACACCTTGAAACACTCTGTGCACTGGTGACCCAGCTTCTTGCGTGTGTGACTCAAGCCCCAAGAGGTCAGTGAAATTTAATCATTCCTGTGTCCAGATAAGCTGGAAGTAGGACCCTCGAGGTCCAGGGTCTAGTTGCTTTTAGCACACAGCATTTTTTTTTAACTTGAAACCAGTTTCTAGAGTTGAGGTCAGTTTCAAGCAATGAATGGGTCTTGTGCACCGCACTCTCCCCACCACGCTGTGGCCGCCGTGGGGCTGCTGGTTCTCTGCGTCTCATGCTCCTTCCTGCTTTCCTCGGCCTTGCTCTGTGCCTGGGGGGTGACCTTTACTGCCAGCGTCCCCAGTCCCTTGCCCTCTGGCCTCCTGCCAGGGGCACCCGGGGTGGAGATGAGCCAGTCGAGGAGGAGCAGCCCCCGCCCCCCGAGCTGGTTCCCTTGGGCCACAGCTTGTGTCTGGTGGCTCCTCTTCCACGCTGCCAGCGGCGATCACTCTCGCCACGCTCATGCCATCTTCTCCCCCGGCCCCTCCAGGGTGGTGACACCTACCGCTGGGCCCAGTCCCTGGCAACCCCCACCTCTGCTGCCTCATGTCCTGCCCCCCGCATCTCAGAGCTGTCCTTCCCTGGGCCCTTCCCAGCTCAGCCCGTGGCTGCACCTGTTCTCTGGCTGGCCCCGGGCTGGCATGAGCGGGACCCTGACCCCGAGGGGCTCGCCGTCTCCTAGGCTTATTGCCCCAGACAGCCGCCACTGTGTGCCGGGTCACAGCTCCTCCGCCCAAGAGCAGCTCGACACTAGCACACAACTAGTACGCTACCTTAATTCAGGTAAAAAAAAAAAAAAAAAAAAGAAGAAGCTTTTATCACCAGCTAAATAGAAAATGCATGTCCTTGCCCAAAATAGAAGACAAGGGTAAAAACACAACAATTTTGGTAAACTCTAGCCCAGGGTTGGTGACCGTGGTTAAGGGCATAGTCTGCTTAGGTTGGAATCCTGGTTTTCCCTCTTCTCAACTATATGACTATGATGAGGGCTTCTCTGTGCCTCAGTTTTTCCATTTGTGAATTGAAAATCACGATTCTATCTACTTCATAAAGCTATGGGATTCGTGGAGGTAATTCATGCGAGCGTCTGTAAAGCTCACAGATGACCCTGGCCGGCTCACACCACGGGAATTTAAGGCCCCAAGGTGTGACGGTGATGAAGATGGGCGGTGGTGGGGTTACCTGACCCGGGCTCTGACTCGGAGGATTCTTAGCGAGGGGGTGAAGTCACGTCGGCCCCAGACTGAGGCTTGCTTCCTGCTGTAAAGGGGGTTGGAAAGAACTGAAAGCGAGGACTGTTTCACCTGTGGTTCGATGCTGATTCTCTGTGCACCATCCGGATTTACTGATGCCTCGGGAACATCTTCTTACACTTTAGGAAACACGGGCAGGGAATCAAATAACTGTTCCGTCACAGCAAACAATAAGCAACAGGTCAGAGGCAGCACAGAGACGCGAGGCACAGCCTTGGGGGTGCGGGTCTGTGGGGGAAGCTGTTGACCAGGCCTATGAGAGGCTGAGTCGGGGTTGCAGAGTGCAGGTGAGACCGTCTCCGGGGAAGGGGGACGAGCCTGCCTGTAGCAGGTGCACGACCTCGCAAGGTCTGTTCAGGAAAGGCCGATGCTCACAGAGGACTGGCGACTCCCTAACAAAAAGCGGCAGCAATGGCTTGGGAAGAGCTGCCTAGGGAAGCGGGTCTCAATAGGTGGTTCCCGGAGCTGCAGCATCCACAAGAGTTAGGAACTCGTTAGAAATGCACATTCCGGGGATCCCTGGGTGGCTCGGCAGTTTGGCGTCACCTTTGGCCCAGGGCCTGATCCTGGAGCCCTGGGATTGAGTCTCGCATCGGGCTCCCTGCATGGAGCCTGCTTCTCCCTCGGCCTGTGTCTCTGCCTCTCTCTATATATATCTATCATGAATAAGTAAATAAAATCTTTAAAAAAATAAATGCACATTCCCCGGGCTCCCCAGCCTTTGGGGTCAGGAACTCGGGGGACAGGGCCCCCCAACCGACCCTGAGCCTTATGCACGTAGAGTTTGGCCGCCGCGGGCCCAGAGGAAGGGGGGAGAGTAGAGGCCGAAACAGAGGATGAGGTTTTGCGGTAACGGGGGCCCTTTCAGGTGGCAGGTGCGCTGGGCACGCGCCGCTCTGTGTCCTGCGACCCTCACAGCGGCCCCCACAGCTGGATACCCTCTAGTGGGGGTTTGTAAAGCAGCGCACGGGAGCTGGAGCTGGAGCTGGAGCTCGCTAACCGTTCCCTAGTGAGGACGGGTGCGACTACTGTCACCAGGGAATGGAGTGTTGAGCTTTATTTAATTTTAATGAATTTAAGTATAAACAGCCAGATAGGGCCAGTGGCGACAGTCCCAGTGCAGGTCTAACATCAGACCAAGTGAGTTCAGGGCTAGGGCTTGACCTTCGGCCTGCCGGGCCCCCCACACCGGCGCTCAGTGCAGAGCGTCGCTTGCCCGCTGTCCGAGAAGGCCTGCGGTCTGGTCCTGGTTGAGTCCCTGGGAAAGGACCTCACTGCCCTGGGGTGGCTCTTAGAGTCCCCTGCCCGTAGCTGATCGGGGTTTGCGCGGCGGGTGGAAGTGAGGCAGAAGAACAGGGGCACAGGCTGCGCCCCAGCGCCCCCCACGTTGCAGAGGCCGCTGCCCGGAGCCAAGGGGTTGCCCGCCGGCGTCATCCCGCCCGGGCTTTCACCATGCCCCCCGCCTCGGCCCTTAAGTCAGTGTAGACGTGGGTGGTCCGACCAGAGCCTCCAGGAGGTCTCCTAGAAGAGAGATTTCTTAAGCTGAATTCCAGAACCTGAGCCCGTTTCATTTCTTACTCGCTGGATCCTGCACGGGGCGGGTGGAAGCCTGGAAACCCGCAGCCCCAGAAAGCGTCAGATCCACCCCTGCTGCCACCTCGGCAGCAGCCCGTGACCTCAGCCTCCAGGCCAGGGGTCGGGACGTGGCTGCAGGAGCAGGGCGGGAAGCGCGTGGGCCCTGAGCAACAGCCCGTCTGTCTCGTGCTCTGCTCGGTGCCAGCTGCGCTGGTTTGTTTGGGTTTCTGTCTGTCTGTCTGTCTGTCTGTTTTAAAGGCACCCCTCGAATGCGGTGACCATTCGTGAGTGTCAGCGGCCAGTCTCCTCCCGGCACCGGGATACTCAGGGCCGGTGGTGGGCGCCGCAGGGCCGTGCTCCTCGGTGGCGCTGGGCGGCCGCGTGGGGACCGTGTGGCTGGTCCACCAGCCTCGGCGACAGTTCTGACGCGCAGGGCCCACGGTCCGCCTTTTGAGAAAATCAGTTGGAGGTGCAAGGGCAGCTTGAGCCCACGAGGGACAGATGGGGATGGAGGCACCAGGCGGGACGGGCAGGTGCTGGCCCCAGAGCTTCGGGTGGGAGCCCCGGAGAGCACCGTCCGTCTGAGGAAGACGGGGCTGCCCAAGGCAGAGCAAGAGGATGGGGAGAGACTAGGATCTTTGCGGATTTGCTGTAGCTGCTGGGAACAGCCCCTCTCACCCCACCCCAAAAGTCACCACGCCGTGGTGCTTTCAACAAAATCTCCTTTATTGCCTAGGTCCCTGAGTCGGAGTCCCCGTTGAAGTCACCCTAACGGGTACAGGCCCCTCTCGCCACCACTCTTTGATCCTCCTCTTTTGAGAGAGCCGCCTTTGAAGGAATACTCCAGGGCAGCATCCAAGTGTTTAATCCTCTAACTGTCGAGGCCTTTGGAAGAGGCTGGGTAGGTCACCCGGACCTCCCGCTCCCGGAGGCGGGGTGCACTGGGTTGGGCTGAAAGCGGGCCAGCTCTGCAATCCGGAGACTTTGGCTTGGGATCTTGCTTCAGTCATCATGTAACTGTTTGCAGTGGGCCCATGACTGATTTCCCTGGGCTGAGCTTTCTCATCTGGAAAATGATGGGGTGGGGGGTGGGGAAGAAACTTTTTTAGGCCCCTTTTGTTCTATTACCTTTGCATTCTAATAGTCAACACTGCTCCCCTTGAGGGTTCTTTTTTTTTTTTTTTTTTAAAGATTTTATGTATTTATTCATGAGAGACACAGAGAGAGGCAGAGACACAGGCCGAGGGAGAAGCAGGCTCCCTGCAGGGAGCCCGACGTGGGACTAGAGCCTGGGCTGAAGGCGGCGCTAAACCGCTGAGCCACCCGGGCTGCCCCCCCCTTGAGGTTTCTCTGCCTTTGTCCTCATACATTCTCTCTTTATATTCTCTCTCCCCTTCCCTTCCCCTCTTTTTTTGTTCCTTTCCAAAGAAGAAACACACACACACACACACACACACACACACACACACACACACACACACCAGAGCATTGACTTTGGCCCCTTCTGTTCTTTCCTGGCAGAAATTGTGTCCCAGAGGAGCTCGTATATATGTTTGCATTTGAGTCAACAGCCCTCGAAGGTTTCTCTAGGGAACTTGAACATTTCCTTCCTAGTTTGAAGAATGGAGCTAATTGGCACAATATGAATTTTGATCAGATGGAAACACTCCCTCCCCCCCAGTTTGGTAAAAAGTAATCAGACGAGTTGATTGAACAGCAGCAATGATCTAAAAAAAAAAAAAAAAGAGGTGCTCCCTGGGGCAGGTGGGGGGGTGGCGTGAGCTCGTGTGCCCGACCCGGGGCAGCAGCCACCCCTCCTGGAGGCGTTTTGTCTTCGCGGAGGGAGGACTTAGCTCGTTCCACCTTCGGCGTGTTGTGACGGGAGCCGGGGAGGCCGAGGTGGCTGGAGCGCACACTCGGGCGAGATCACTCCTGTTTGAGAATTCGCATCGCTTATTCTTTTATTGATTGATTTATTTGAAATCTGAAGGCATCGCACGCTCAAGGCGGGAGAGGAAGAGCGGAGAACACACAAAGGAGAGACGCAGAAACACAAATCACCCAGTGACCCCACAGCCCAGAGAGGACCCCATGTGGCCTTGGTGGGTTTTTTTTAACTGTTTTTATTTCAACAATCTCTCTTCTCATCACCAAAGCTATATATGCTTGATGCTCGAGCAGACACTAACTAGAAAAAGGAATCACGGCTGACCCCGCCGCCGCCGGGAGAGGCCGGGGATCCGAGCGCCCTGTGCCCCCCAGCCCCGTGCCCCGCCCCCGCCTGCCCCATGGCCCGTGCTGCCCAGGTCACTGGCTCCGGGTGAACAAGGGGCTGCGCTAGGGCTGTGACTGAATAAACGACAGGGATGTGTCCCCAACCACGGCAGCTTATGTTCCTACGGTGCCGGGGGGGACCTTCCGCAGGTGTCCTCCTCCCCAGGGGCCCAGGAGGACCAACGGGCCACAGATGCCGAGGTCACATGCTGAGGTCACACGCCAGGTCACACGCCGGTGAGTGACGGTTGCAAGGGAAGGATAGCGGCTGCGCCATGCAGGCCGGGTGGGCCGAGAAGAGCGCTGCTGCTCCCGCCCCGGAGGCCCCCTCCCCACCAGCCCACCATGAAGACCCGGGCTGGGGAGGCCGAGGGGTCAAGTCCCAGGAGGCGTTTGCATGGTGCTCCGAGCCTCCGCCTCCTGGGGTGGCAGGTGGCAATGCCTGGCGCGGCCTCCTGAGGACCCAGGGAGCTGAGTAGGCCCAGGGAAGGTCGCCCCGGCTGCAGAGAGCTGCACGGCTCCCTGCCTGTGTGGACCGCCCAGCCCGGCCGCACCCGGAGATGCCCCCAAGCCGCCCGGTTTCCCGCTCCTGGAGCGCAGCGTCGGCGGCGAGCTGCTCGGAAGCCCAAGCGATTGCATCTGCTGCTTTGGTAGCTGAGGGTCCTGGGGACCCGAGAGGGACGGTGGTGGCCCCAGGACCGCTCCCGACCGTCTCACGCGTGCTGCCTTCTGTCCCCCCGAAGAACACCCAGGTGAACACCCGCTTTGCTCGTTTTACAAGTTAGGTTTGTTGTTTCTGCAGCGCTGGTCTGAGGTGTCGCGGCTGCCAGTTGCATCTCGTTTGGGCAACAGTGTCCTGGCGGGAGAACGAGAGACACTAGGCTCGGCAGCTGCAGAAATGGTTTCAATGTCACCCGCACCCGTCCCGTCTGTGGCGGCCCAGCCACCGAACTTGCTGGGGCAGGGCAGGCCCCTGCCCACTGCCTGTCCGCAGATGCTCAGGTGGGTGGGGGTCCCCGGGCCCCTTGCCGTGCGGTGGCGGTTCCCACAGCTCACCCCGAGACGTCTGTGCTTGTGAACACACGTTTAACTTGGTGCTAAACGGGGCGCGAGACGGGGGATGACTCGCGCTGCCGCAGGTTGATGTCGCACCCCCTGAGACTCGCCTCCTCCGTCGGACGCTGGAGACGTGAGCTGTGCCTACTTCCCAGGGGCCGCGGGGCGCTCGCTCTAAAGCGCTCGGAACGGTGGCGGCCACAGCCCTCGACGAGCGCCGCTGTTCTGATCATAATCACAGTTCAGGGTGGGCGGCTGCGTACGGGGACGCTCCCCCCACGCTGGGCCTCGGTGGGGTGGCTGGGGGGCTGTGCCAGGAGGGGGACCGCGGGGCTGCTGTGGTGCGGCGCTGGCACCGGGCGACCCAGGATGCGTGGGAACCGACGGCGAGGTGGAAGCCCGGCTCCTCTCCTGCCCGGCGGCCTCGCGGGCCACGCATCCTTGGTATTTGTAGTGCCTGGAGCAGGGGGAGGCTCTCCGCCGCAGGGGTTGGGGCAAGGCCGGGCAACCGGACACACCTGCAGCAGGTGCAGGACACGAGGCCTCCGGGCCCCCCGGCTGCTCAGGAGAAGGACGGCCAGAGCCTGCCCCCACTGCCCTGGCCGACCCGCGGGTCCATCAGCCCGACGGCTCGACCTCGCGACCTCTGGGGCCGGCGGGCCTCCCTGTTCCACGGACGAGGGCATTCCGGAGCTCAGGGCAGGGCAAGGGGCCTTCGGGCCGAGCCCCCACCCCAGCCCCGACTCCCCACGCGCCCCCCCCGCCCCGCACCTGCCTCTTTTTTCAGTGGAAGCGCGCCCGGCCCGGGGCCAGGCTGGCAGGGCCTGAAGGACGGGCCCAACCCTACTAATCCGGCCTGCGCCTTCCTGCCCCCGCGCCCTCGGCAGACGCCCTCAGCAGACCTGTGACCCGGAGCGCACCCTGTCCCAGGGCCAGCCCAGCAGGCCCAGCCCCGGCGACAATAGCCGGAAGGGCCTCTCGGAGCAAGTACTTCCTGAAGTGCCCGGAGCGGCCGCGTCCCCGCAGCGCAGGAACAATCACAGCCCGGCGCTTCCTCCCCTGCAGGGCGTCCTGCGCTCGGGGAGGCCCTGGGCCCTGGGGGGCACCCCGGAGTGGGGCGCTCGGGCCTCCGACACACCCTGACAGATTCATACTTTCCCCCCAGATCCTCAGTCTTCTTTGTCCTTCCCGTAAACCAGCTGCCTCATCCTTGATCTTGGTTCTTGTGTCATCTTTCTTGGGGATTTAAAAACAAATTTATTTGTTCCTGAGAGACTCACAGAGAGAGGCAGAACCCAGGCAGAGGGAGAAGCAGGCTCCACGCAGGGAGCCCGACGTGGGACTCGATCCCGAACCCCGGGGTCACGCCCTGAGCCAGGGCAGATGCTCAATGGCTGAGCCGCCCAGGCGCCCCTTTCTTTGGGATCTTTAAATGAGCAAGGAGAGAAGGAGGGGAAACGCCCAAGGGGAAGGTAAATCCTGGGATCCCGCCGTGCACCCAGCTGTCCTTCAGCAGCAGCGAGAGGCCTGCCGTGTGCCCGGCGGGGTACGAGGACGGGGCGTCCAGCACTCCCCCCGACTTACGCACTTATCCGCCCATTTCATGATCTGCTGCAGCTGCTGCGGCGTCCACCGCGTTGTGGAGGCGGCGCAGGCCCGGCCCCACGCGGGGGTGCACGGGGAGCCGGCAGTTGGCATCCCGGTTTACTGGGTGAGCACAGAGCAGCCGAGGGTGACGGGAGGCGAGCGCAGCAGGTGTGGGGCCGGGGTGGGGGGGTGGCCCTGAGCGCAGTCCTGGGGGATGCAGGGCCAGAGCCCGAGGGCCGGGGCGGGAGCACGATGGCACCGGGTGGTGGCCCTGGGTAACTCCAGCCGCCCGTCCCCCTGCGTCCTCCGCCTGAGTGCTCCACCTGTGGGACTCCGGGTCCCTGTCTGCGGAGTGCAGGGGAGGAGGGCAGCGCACCCACTGCATAGGGGGCGACGCCGATGAACGCGGGCCAGCACACATCCCGGCACCCACGGCGCAGCGAGCCGGGACCCGGTGGGGACAGGCAGGGACCCGTGCTGCACGCCCGTCATGAGCTCCGGCCCAGCCGGGTGCTGCCCATCCAAGCAGGCCCGGCAAGGCTCAGCTCGGGGGACCTGCAGGTGCCCTGCTGCTAGGATCCCGCACCCGGCGCCCGAGAGACCCCGATTCCCATGTCACGTCACCTGCACACAGTGGGCCCTTCTGGGGCCTCAGTGCTCCCGTCTGTGAAACGGGTGTGACGGTGGCGCATTCCTCCCGGGGTCGCCGTGGGGGCTACCGCATGCCACGTGCACAGCCCAGAAAGTACAGGGCTACGCGAATGACAGCCTTGGACGCAGCTGGCATCGAATGAAAGAGAAGCAGTACCGGGGGCGGGGGGCGCGTCTTGCAATAACCTGGGTGCCGGCGCCTTTGGGCCACAGCCTCTCCACGCTCCCCTGGCTCGGTTCACAGCTTGTCCCGTCTTCGCCTTTCCTGCCCGCACGTCCTCTGCCTGCAGGTCCCCGAGCCTTCCATCGGGTCAGGGGAGCTCGTTTACTAGGGGAGACTTCCCTGACCGCGGGGGGGCCGGTGCGTGTGCCCCGCCACACGGTCCCCGAAGCTGCGCTTTGGCCCCTGCCTGTCCCCGCACCCGCTGGTGGGATCCAGGAACCCAGAGGTCATGGCTGTTCCAGTCCCCACGGCACCTGCGGCGCCCAGGCCAGTTTCCACCGTAAGGAGCCTGGCCCCGGGGACCAGATGCACAGACGGGGCAACGCGGGGCTCGACTCCTTGGCAGGGGCGAGCTGGCCCCGTCCCCAAGCCCGGCCGCAGCCCAGGGACACTGCGCGAGGCCTCTCCGCATCCTCGGAGCGCCCCCAGCACGGGCGCAGGCAGCGCTCCCCCGAACCCAGGGCACATGTTGGGGCCTCCGGAGCATCCCACTGCCCCGGATCCTGCTGCGGCCCCGCGCACGGGCTGTTTTCAGCGGGGAGAGGACCGTGAGAGGGAGGGCGCGGGGGGCGGGGGGGCCCCTGGGTGCCTCCGGGCTCTGGCCTGGCCCCGGGCATCTGGAGACCGGGTGTGAGCCGAGCTGCTCTGCCCCACACAACCCGCAACGCTTGGGACCGGCGACCTCCCTGTGGCTGGGTGACGGGGCCCGCAGGTGCAGGGCCACCTCCTCGGCCCCTGGCTCAGCCAGCCAGCGGCACCACCGGCCTCCAGCGCAGCCTCCTATGGGCTCCACGACCAGGAAGCCACGTCGGGGCGTCACCAGAGCGGCTAGTGGTGACAGCCCCGAGCCCCCGGTGCTGCTCGCGTCGCCACCCAGCCGCCTGGGGGATGCGTGGCCACATGGGGTGCCAGGGCCCGGGGACACGCCGGGTCACACGGCGGCAAGTGGCAGTGCCAGCTCTGGGCCCAGTGTCGTGCCTGTGCTCTGTCCCGGCAGGAAAGGACGACCGTGGCTTGCGGGGTGGTCAGGAGGCCGGCAGTGGGGGGGCGGGGGTGAGGACTGCCAGGGGGAGACGCGGGGCCTCTGGGTAACGGGGCTCCGCGGCGGTGGGCGCCCAGGGTCCTGGCCAGCACGGGCCTGGGAGCGCAGAGATCCCGGCCGCCAGGCACAGCTGGATCTGCACCCACGTCCCGCGGCTTGCCGCCTGGCTGCCCGGGGCGCTCGGTCGAATCTGATGGGGGTTTCAGGGCACCGTCCGGGGTTCGGAGTGTTGTGCGGGTTGCGTGGGGAGATTTCTGGGTCTCTTCCCTCCCCTTTGCATCACGGTCCCAAGAAGGTGAATTTATTTAACCAATAATTTAATCAATTTTAACCAATGCCCCCCCTTTATGGACTTGGTCGCATCCCGAAGCTGGTTTGGGGTGTGCTTGTCCTCTGGGTTTTTGGACAAGCAGCATCATTTGTTGAAAGTCTTTGTCAGGTCGGGGTAGCTGATGGTCTCAGGGTCACTTCCACGCTCCTGCTTGGTCTGCCGAGCAGCCAGCCCCCTGCCCTTCGGTCCCAGCCGGTGGCGCCTCCTCCCGGGGGTGCAGCCCCGTGCGGGTGGAGTCGCGGCCCCATCCCAGGGACGAGCTGCGGCGGCCGGGCACGGCGCCCCTGGCTTCCGCACACGCGGCGCCCGTTCTCCGCCGGCTCTCTGAGCCCAGGCCTGTGGCGGTTCAACCGGGGCGGGGTGGGGGGTAGCTGCCTGGCTGGCTCCGGCCTCGGCTGGGAAACTCGGGGAGCTGCTGGGGCCCGCGTCCTGTGAGGGGGCAGAAGCCACGAGTGCCGGCTGATAGGCCCAAGCCTGAGCCCGTGCTGCCTACCTGGCCTCGCTCCCCGCAGAGTGAAGCAGAGTCCAGCCGGGTTGGGGTGGGGGTGGGTGGGGGGACAGGGACTGTACAGAAGGGGCCGCAACGCTGGGTTGAATCTGGAGAAGGTCAACATCCAAGAGAGGAAGGTTCTCGATAAGCCCAGGGAGAGATCTACGCCCGGATTCACATAAAAGAAGGTACAGGGTGGCGCGAGAGTGCCAGGTGTTTGAGACAGAGGGTGAAGGTGAGGTGCAGGCAGTGCGTTCGGCCCCGGAAGGCAGCCCGATAACATCTGGAATTCCCCAGCCACACCAGCTTGGGGGCAAATATCCAAGTGGGGGTCACGGGGGGTCACAGGATAACAGGAGGGAGCTGACTTGGGTCCTCAGACCCCACGTCGGTGGTGCTAAGCGCGTGTGCATGAGCTGTGAACGTGTGATCCCCCGAGAACCTGCAGCAGGTCTGTAGGGTTAGGGCGTGTGGTCCCCGTTTTATAGCCGAAGAGCCTGGGCCTCAGGAAAACGGAAGGGGGGGGGGGAACTGACAGGTTGGCCAAATAGCTGAAAACGGGAGGGCTGGAGGAGTGATTTCTGACTCCTCGGCTTTCCTTCTTAGCATGTTTTCTGGGCTCCCGAGCCTTCTCTTCCACACCCGTCCCCCCCTGGCAGGGTCCCGGGAGGCTCCTGGTCTGATTGGCAGCCAGGACATTTTGGTGGCTACTGTCATTTCTCCCACTTAGGGGTTCCTAACCGAGAGCTCTCCCCCCACTAACTTGGGCCCCCGGCGCCTGGGAGAGCTCCCCTGACCAGTGTTGGGATGTCAGGGGAGGGGCGGGCCAGATTCCAGGTCAGGGGACTCCTGAGCAGCACCACGCGGGGTCCCTCACAGGTGGGCCCGTCTGGCGCTTCAGGACACAACCGTGGGCCTTTCACTTTCTCCTTCCGCTCAGTGGTGACCCTCCCATTGAGAAGCCTTCCCTGTGATGCCTGCGCGTCTGCCGTCTGCAGCATCGGTCCCAGGCCTCTGGAGGGAGCCCGCCTGTCCTGGTGTCCCCGCAGCATCTCACTCAAGGCTCTTATGCAAAAGGAGCACTTCAAGCAATGCTCTGAGAGCCCCTTAGAGGCAGAAGAAGGTTTAGACCGCTCCCCCTTTTCTGGACAGAGCAGTGTGAGGCTTGGTCCATGCTCCCACAGTGGTGATACGTTCATGAACACGGATGGCCGGGACCTCAGAAATGCCCCCTTGGTCGGTCCTGTTCCTCGTCCTCCTTTCCAAGCTCAGGGACCCGAAAGCCCGTTTTGGTGTCTGCCCGGTTGTGGACGACGGCCCCTTCCCTGCCTCTACCTTCTTTGGTCGGTTTATATCACTCGAGGGGACAAGCCTGTGTCTGGGAATGTTCCGTATGGTGGCGACCTGAGATAGACCCTGCTTTGGCAGGCCTCCCGCTGCCACGGAGGTGACGGGCGCGAGGATAGGCAACTGGCAGATGATGAGCGCTCCCCTCAAGGGAGTGGCAGGTGAGGCAGGGACTCGTAAACGGGGCGCCCCTAAGGAGGTCGGGGGTGTGGGGGGCGCCCGAGGCAAGTAAAGGCTCAGCGACACCCACACATAGGAGGGGCCGGGAGAGAGCGAAACACACCACGACTTGTGTCGTGCATTTCCCTACTCCACAGGGGACAGTCCTGGTCACTGTGGGCATGGGATGAAGGTGGAAACAAAGACCCAGAATTCTTTTTTTTTTTTTTAAGATTTTATTCATTTATTCATGATAGACAGAGAGAGAGAGAGAGAGAGAGAGACAGGCAGAGGGAGAAGCAGGCTCCATGCAGGGAGCCCGACGTGGGACTCGATCCCGGGACCCCAGGATCGTGCCCTGGGCCAAAGGCAGGCGCCAAACCGCTGAGCCCCCCAGGGATCCCCAAAGACGAAGAATTCTGATTAGAGGCTCACATCGTCGAAAGTTTGCAAAGGTCGCGGCTCTTCTCTTCCATCTCCCCCGCACTCAGCCCTGCGCAGACCCACCTCCGCTAAATTCGTTGAGTCCCTGCTGACACTGCCAGGCAAGAAGATCTATAAAACGGGGGGTCACCAAAAGGTGGGGAGACTTGAACTCTCGTCCTATAAGGAACGGGGCATATTTAGAGGAGGCTGTCCTGAGGCAGAGGCCTATCGCCGTAGGAAGGCTCCCGTCTTGCCCCGGGACAGGGTCGACCTCCGGCCTCCTCCTCCTCCTCACACACGCACACATTCCAGGTGGGGGGCTCTACGTCATGACTCCGAGTCATTAATAACCCGACCACTTGTGCAGCCCAGAGATTAGGGGGCCCAGAGTCTGTTGTGTTGAAGTGGTGCCGGGCGGCGGGGGGAGCGCTCTCTCCGGAGACCGGGCCGGGGACGCCTCGCCAGACCAGGGTTTGGAGGGTGTTTAGACTGTGACTCATGAAGGTCTTAGATGAATAAATACGCTCTTTCTGCTGTGACTGTTGACAGGCCTGGCGACAGGTCACCTTTGCAGTTGCCAAGGAGAATCGGACTCTGATGGTTGCCAAGCGCGGCCCCGCGAGCGCAGACCGAGTGGGGGGGGGGACGGCAGTGGGGCAGTGGGTAGGGTCTGGAGGCAGGAAAGCAGGAGAGCAAATGTGTCCTCTCGGCCGAGGGAGAGGAAGGCAGGATTGGAGGAAGAAAGCTTTCTGCTCCTAGGACTGGAGGAACGTGGTCTTAGATTTTTCATGTGGCTCGTTGGTCACGGGCTGTCGCTTCGGTAACAGGCCCCGAGCTTCCTAATTGTTGTGAGAAGAAAGGTGGCCGTCCTTCTGGAAACAACTGCGTGGTTCAGGACATAGCTGGCAACAAGCAAGCAGCACATCTGACTGGTGGTGGCCCAAGCCATGAAGATGTGGGATGATCTCAAATTCTGGGAAGTCTCGAGGTGAGGCAAGAGGCCTACAACGAGAATAGACGCGCAGTGGTGCCGTCAGGATGCCAGGCGCTTTCCATCCTCTGCAGGTGTGTGCCTCATTGATTCTCCTGCTGGCTGCCTCATGGCTGCGGGGCGGCTGCCGCGCCTCCGGACCTCACGACTGTATTCAGAGGTAGAAAGGTGGCAGGGGTCGCGGTGTGAGGTGGCAAAGCATCCTTTTCCTGGAACGACTGTGACACATCAAGTGGAGGAGTGAACGCATCTCGGAAGCTTTCCCAGCGGCCTGACCCTGGTCACCGACCAGAGCCTTCCCCACCAGCGTGGGGTCACGTCAGCCGTGGGTGGCTGCGGGGGCTGTGGCTGGCAGGTGCCGATGGACTATTAACGTCTGGCTTGTAGCTGTTGTGATTCCACCCCCGGGGCCTGGACGCCTTGCTGCCTTGACTACAGCTGGGGTGTGCAGGCCCCGGCGAGGAGTCCTGGGCCCAGGGGGTGCGCAGCAGGGTCTTGGGGGGTCAGCGGGCCCTCTGACCGGGCTGTCGTCAACATACGACGAGAATCCCCCAGACACAGTGGGGAGTTTCCCGAATTTTCGAGGCCGGAAGGCCCATTGGCCCCTGGTGGGTTCCGGAGGCGATCCGCAGCCACCAGGAGCACCTGCTTACCCTTCCAGTCCCCGGTGTGGCCGGCTCGGTGACCCCGGCCCCAGGCCCCCAGGCCTTGCTGGGCACCGCATCCTTGCCACCACCCCCGCCGTGCACCCTGCCCCCCCCCGGGCTCGGTGACCCCCTGCCCCCAGGCCCCGCTGGGTGCCCCGTCCTTGCCCCCCACCCTGTGCACCCCCATCCCCCCCGGTGGTGGCATCAGCAGCCTGAGGTCAGAGTCGGCAGGTTTCTCCAGGGCCCCTCCCTGCGCCCTGTGCTGCGCTTGCAGGGTCTGCGCCCCGGAGGCCTCTGAGGCTCCCCGGCCCGCAGGGCTGAGTGTGCAGGGAGGGGGACCCAGGCGAGGCCTCGGCCCCACTCAGCCACCCCGCCCACCCTTGGAACCCCAATCCCACCATCTCGCATTTCCTCTGGGGCCCCCCTCGGCCTCAGGCCCCCAGGGTGGCGTCAGTGGCTGTCCTGACCTGGGCCACGGCAGGTGGCCCCCTCTGCAGGTCCACAGTCTCGCTGACGGCAGGCGGGAGCCCCAAGTGGCTCTGGGGAGCACCTGGGCCTGCGAGGCTGCTGCTGCCCCATCCCCGCCCCTGGGCCCGGCCTGGACGGCTGGGCCAAATGTCTCCATCCCCCGTCCAGTGCTGCATGGGGGCAAGGCCACAGCTGCAGCCCCGGGGTGGGGGCCTGTGAGCGCCTGAAGGCGGTGCACCCGGGTCATCGCCCCCGGTGATCCCCCACTGCTGATCCAGGGCGAAGCTGTCCCGGCCCGGCACCAACATTTGTCTTCTGGACCCACACAAGAGGAGGAGGCCGAAGGATTGGTTTTCAACTTGTTTTTCCTTTTAACAGGAAAACTGAAGCATCGCACTGAGTCGGATCACAGATAGGGAACAGGGAGGGACTGAAGGAGGCAGAGACAGCCTAGACTTCTGTCGTGGCCGCATCGAATCCCCGCCAAGTTAGCGGCTTAAGGCAGCGCGAGTCCACTATGTTCCGTTCCCCTAGTTAGTCGGAGGGTGTCACTGGGAGGAAATCCAATCCCTGGCTGGGAGGCTGCGGCCCTTCTGGGGACCCGAGGAACAGCCTCTGCAAAGTGCTGCGCCCGGTGCCCGGCAGGCGGTCCGCGTTCGGCACACGGTAGCTATTTTCACTATGAGGTGCCCAAGGTCCCGTCCATTCCACTCCCTGGTCCATCACCTCGGTTCAAAACCCGTCTGCAGCAGATGGGGTGAAAAACCGGTTTCCCGGGTAAGTTGCCCCCATACTGAAGTCTGTGTGTGTGTGTGAGTGTGTGAGTGTGTGTCTTCCCAAGTTCCAGTTGTTCTACCTCAACGACAAAGTATATTTTTGTGCCTCTGGCATCAGAGACATTTTGTCCTCTTGAGCACCTGGAATAATTGGGGGATACGGTGGGCACCATGAGAACGAGGAGGCTGGGAGGCCGTGGGGTCGGCTCACCCCAGAGGCAGTGTTCGGGGCCTGGCGTTTACTTAGGAACCTCTGAAAGGGGCCGAGACTGTGGCCACGAGACAGTCCATGAAACACAAACACCAGCCAAGTTTGCCAAATATCAGGCTTGAATTTTATGGCTTCCGAAAGACGCACTGTATCCCCAAGGACAATGAAAATCTGGCCTTCTAAAGGTGAATAGCCCCTCGTGTCACTTTTGAAGAAACCGCCCCCCAGGAATGTCCAAGGCCGGGGCCATTCGCACTGGAGACACGTGTCTCCCTTCTCTTGCGTCCCAAGCCTCACGGGGGCACCCTCAGGCTGGGGCCACCTGGGCACGGAGTGTCAGTAGCCTCGGATTCGCGCTCCTAGGAGGATCCTCCCGTACGCTCAAAATGTGGAAAAACCTGGATGCACAAAGACACTAATTGCAGCTTTATCTGTGATCGTCCTAAGCGCACGGCACCTCACATTGTCCGCGTGGGAGAAGGAAGGGCTCAGTGAACGGGGGCACCCCCAGCAGATGCAGTGGAGCGCAGCCCGGCTCCCAGCTGGCCAGCATGCGGAGTGCGACTGGCCTGGGAGCTGGACGAGCCGGGGTGCAGGCTACGCCCTGCTGCGGACGTGCAGCCTCAGCTCTGCGCTGGTGCACAGCAGGTTGGAGAAGAACCCATCCCTGCTTGTTCCCAGGTGTCCGGAGAATAGAAAAAAGGGATTCCCGCCCCGCTTATTACCACCATTTCTCTGTTTCCCATCTTTTGCAAACCAACGGCTAGCACGGGGGTTAAGCGGGCTGGCCGCGGAGCCCGGCTGCCTCCTGACCTGTCTTAACCTCTCCAAATCTCAGCGCTCTCATCTGTCGTGCGGGAGTAATAATCATTCCTCGCCTGTAGGATGGCTGCGAGCGCAAAGGGGTAACCCGGGTGAAGGGCTCGGCGCGGCACTTTGTACACAGAGAGGGATCAAGGGATGCCAGCTGGTACCGGGATTCTCCGGTTGCGAAACTACGTGCAACAGAACTCAAGGCTCTAAAGAAGAGGAATGTGCCGTCCGGTCTCCCGCCGTTCGCTCCCAGTCCTTCCCTAAAGGATTATTTAACCAATGCTCTTTTTTTTTCTAGTTCTTAATCACTATGATATGCTGAGAAGTGGCTAAATAGCAGCCTTCTGTAGGAATCAGCTCCCATGTGTCAACACTTTGAGAAGGTGTCCCTCGGTGGCCCTCCGCATCTCCAGCAGCGGGGTCTGCGTGTAACGGGAGGCCAGCCAGAGCCGGGTAAACGGGTGTATTAGTGACTTATTGCTGGAAAACAAACTCACACGAATTTATGCATGCATTTTCTTGCAGTTTTTGTGACTTGAGAATCTTGGCATGGCTTGGCTATGCCCTTAGCTCGGGGTGTCACGAGGCTGCAGCGAAGGGGTTAGCGGGGCTGCCTTCTCACGTGGTGGCTTGGCCGGGGAGGGATGCCCCTCCCGGCTCATCAGGTTGTCGGCACAGTGGATTTCCTCGTCGCCGTGGGACTGCGGGCCTTTGCCGTCCTGGCCCTGGCTGTCAGCTCCTAACGACCACGGCTGCCGACTTCACTAATCCCGCAAGGAGAGTCTCTGCAGCAAGTCTGCCGACAAGGTGAGGTCTTACGTGACCTAACGCGGTCACGGGAGTGACATTCCATCCCCTCTGCCCTATTTTGTGGGCTCAAAGCTAGTCACCCTCATTTTTAAAGGGAGTAGATCACGCGAAGACATGCCCTGCAACGGATGGGGATCACGGGGACCACTTCTGCGTCTGCCCACCCGCAGCACAAGGGGAGGCCTGTCTTCCCTGGGTGGGAAGAAGCCGGCGCACACCCGGTGGGGGTTGAAGGAGCCTTCCCACGCTGCCGTCCGTGCCCCGGGCTCTGTACTTCTTACCGTTTGATCATCCTTCATCTCTTGGATCGTAAGATTAGGAGCTGCTTCTCTAAGTTTCACCTCCTCATTCAACGAAGGAAGAATGACAAAGGGCAAAAGCCACAAAGCAGCCAAGTGTGACTCCTTTTTAGCAGCAAGACCATAGCCTTCCAGAAACCCACCCGTATCCTTGTCCCCTGCCTCCCGCTGGCCTTTTCTGAAACACCCGGCTGCTTCCAGTGTGTAGGGCGTTGGAAAATATATATGTTTCATTAACCAGTATCCAAGGGACCCCCCCCCCCCCAATGAGCGGGGTCCGCCACAGATGTTTCCAGTACATGGGCACGTGGGTGGAGCTGCCGGTGAGGCTCACCTGGGATGGGCCCCCGCTCGAGCGGGGAGAGCCTTTGCACAGTGCCTGATGCTCGGTCTCTTCTCCCCCTGCCCCGCTGCCCCAAGAGCAGCCCCTCCAGAGTTAAGCCCCGTGCCAAGCAGACAAGCCTACACTTGGGGCCTGCAGGAGGACTGCGGAGGGAGGACTGCGGAGGGAGGACTGCGGAGGGAGGACTGCGGAGGGAGGACTGCGAGAGCCCGGCTGGGATGTGGCACAGCGACTGTAACACCTTCCCTTGCCCCAGGGAGGAGCAGCTTAGAAACTTTTTATGAGATTCCAGAAGCAGCAAGGTCACCAGGTTTATGGCCATTCTGCTTCGTTTGTAAATACAGACTTTGAATGAGAGTGTTTGGGCTCCTTGACGGGAACAGGGCTGGTGTTCGCTCCTCTGGAAGAGGGGACAATAGGATAGGAGGTATTGGGTCCCACGTGACCGCAAGGCCTCCGGAGTCACCTGGGCCCCAGGACAGCAGGACGGGCTGTGTCCCTTCAGACAGCTCATTTCCAGGTGGCCTCATGGCAAAGGCCCTGGGGGGTCGGGAGCAAGTCGTCGGAGTTGCCAGGTGGCTGCAAAGCTCTGGGTTGGCCCGTCCGAGGGAACGGCTGTGTCCACGTGGGAGCAAGTGGGGACCAGCCCCGCGAGGGCCACTGTTCCTTCCCGGACCACTTGCCCCACCATGCTTACCTCCGGGAAGCCCTGGGCCCCTGCCAGGGCCGGCTCTGGGGGCGGCTGGCCGCGGGGACCCGGTCACCCGGGTCACACAGAGCCAGAGCCACCGTGTGTCCCTGGGGGGCGAGGGGGAGCAGGAGACAGCAAGGGGATGGTTCCCCAAATGATGCAAGTCCCCTCCATGGTGCAGCAGCCACCACGCCTTGATGATGAGCACCTGCTGTGTGAGGACGGTGGGGGGGGAGGCGGGGGGGGTTCTTCATTTAACCGATATTTGCCGGGTGCCAGTTCCGGGCCAGGGCCCTCCACCCGATGATACAATTCAAAATTTAACAGACAAGATCTGCGTTCTGGAAGTTACATTCCGCTGAGGGATGAAGACAGCAGTAGACAGACATGCGAGGTGACTAGAGAGAGTGACGGATGCCGGGGGGACGGGGAGGACAGGGCAGGGGGCCGGACAGGGGCCGGGGGCGGCCTTCCCCCCACGGGGCGAGAGTGCAGCCGAGAGCAGGTGTGGGGCGTGCTGGTCCCGAGCCCTGTGGGCCTGAGCAGTCCCTGCAAGCCGGGTGCATCTCTGGAAGGCAGAAGACAATGAAGCTACAAAAGAGAGGGAGCTTGTAGTTCAGGGGGCTCAGCTGCGGAGGAGGCTCAGCTTTCTTCTAGAACCTGGGCAAAGAGGAGGAAGTAAAGAAAAAATCAAGGAGTAGGAGTGAGTGGTTGTGTTGAAAACGAGACACGTGGTGGCAGGTCTAGGCGACTCTCCATCCTTGCACCGGGCTCCGGGCGGCTACGGTCCGTCCCAAAGGCAAGCACGGTCAAGTGTTGTTCTCCGGCGACCCTGGGGGGGCCTAGACAGAGGACCTTCCCATTGAGGAACTGAGGGGGTCCGTCAGCGGGACGGTAGCTCCTGCCTGCCCACCACAGACGGAAGCCTGCTGGCTGGCCCCAGACTCCCCAGGGTGCACAGAGCTCCCCAAGCAGCTGTTGATCACCTTCTTGGTAAACATGGGAGTTAATTAAGCTTCACCGGACACACGAACGATGCTTGCGACATAGGCGACGGAATGGTGTTTCTGCCTGTTAAATTCCTGGGCTGTGAAAGTTTCGCTTAGAGTTTATCATATTTGGGGGGTCCTTAGATGCTGGGGTGGTCATTTAGCTTTGAGCATCACAGGGCCCGAAAGCTGTCAAAATGGGAGTTTTTACGTCGTCTAGAAACGCACACATAGGATTGAAAGGGGAAGATGCTCAGTATACATCTTTAGACTCGTGTCCCAATCCTGGACCACGGTATCTGACCACCAGGAATCAGCACGTGAGGCCTCCAATTAACCTTAGAAGAACATAATGACATCATATTTTATTTTTATTTTTATCTAATTTTTAAGTAAGCTCTAGGCCAAACACAGAGCTCGAAGTCACGACCCCAAGAGCGAGAGTTGTACGCTCCACCAACTGAGCATTTAAAGTCTAACTTTGTTAAATATAAACATTTTATGCACAGGAAAAAATGTTAAAGGCTGTTTTGGCATTTCTTTTTTTAAACCTTACTATGAGCCTCGAGACATGGAAAGGGCCTGGGTCCCTGAATCATCTGGGTGGGAGTCTGAGCGTTCCCCAAAGCATCGTCACACATTTGCAGCAGTTGCTTGGAGGATTCACACTTATGACTAGGCTAGTTCTACTTGCGTATGATTTTTTACTCGTTTATCACCCAGAAGAAGTCCTTATACCTGAGGTCACGGGAAGTCCCCACGGCGGACAGAGCTAGTGATTCGGACCTTCTCGGCCTACGCAGGAGAGAGCCCCGGGCTTCCCTCAGCATTCTTTAGGAGCATCTTCGACGTGGTAAGAGAAGTTGTAGGTAATGAAGACGTGGAATTAAAACTGCATTAAAGTGTAGGAAATGAGGAGTCTAGGAGGCTCGGAGAGGTGGTAAATGGAAGAATATTGGATGCCAAGAGAAGCCTTGACTCTTTCCTGAAACTCTTGCCTTTTGTAAAGATCGTCAGGTGGACTTTCGCAGCCTTCCCCTTCATTATACCAGTCAGCTACAATCCTGTCTGTTCGGGGGTGAGGGGGGCGCCTGGGTGGCTCCGTGGGTTAAGCATCTGCCTTCAGCTCAGATCATGATCCCGGGGTCCCGTCACTGAGCCCCACCTCAGGCTCCCTGCTCAGTGGGGAGCCTGCTTCTGAACCCTCTCCTCACACCCCCCTCTCTCTCACATAAATAAATAAAATCTTAAAAAAAATCCTATCCATTTGTCAAGGGCCATCTCAATGCTCCACTGAAAGCCATGAAGCTCTCCTTGAATGTGCAGTTGGGAGTCATATCACTCCTTCCCCGTGTTCTCATGTTGTGCTTCATTCCTTCTCGCTCTCTCTCATCCTCATCCTCATCCTCATCCATCCTGTGCTTTGATCTCGGCTGGGCACTAACATTTGTTCAGTGCTTTATGTTTCGTAAAGTGACTTTCATGTACTTTCACTCACTTAATTCTTTGTGCCTCCATGATGCCAAGAAGGAAACACAGAGGCCAGAGATGCAAGGACGTTGGTAGATTAGCTTCGTAAATTGTGACGACAGGTCAGGTAAAATCATGTGAGATCTCCAAAATTCAGCAGCCAGAGAGTGCAGCATTCTGTTAAGAGTTAGAAGGGACATTCACCTAGCTTCGGATCCCATTACATTCAAAAGTCTGTAACATTTGATGGACGAGACACGCTGAGATCTTAAGAGCCAAAGAAAATGCATAGTCTGACCGAGACGCCAGGCTGAGTTGCGTCGCAGACGTTTGTGAGCAGACATTTATGAGGTAGATTCACCACGTGCATGTAACTTGGATCCCAGGATGTGACCAAGCCCCACTTTGAAGTTATGGAATCACCGACGTTACCCTTAAAAATAGAGTTCAGGATGTCACATCAAGGCTACCAAAATCTCTGATCACTGGGAATCCCAAGAATTCTGAGAGAACAACTCCCCCCTACTTCTTGGGATGATTTAATAGTTTTCTTAGTTTTTGTGAAGAGCACCACCCGGGAAGCCTGAATTTCCAAATCACGTTTCCAGCCAAATGGCTCTGTGTAAGGTAATCTCAGTTAGCAGGGATGATTGTCTTTCCTACTGGGTAAGCATCTTACATTTCCTGGAAGTTTTAGATTACATACACGCATGTCTAAAATCATCAAAACCATAGTATAAATATTTTTGTATTAAGAAAGAGTCAGGCCGTATTTCATATTTCTATATGCTAGCAATGTTTAAGAAAAGTTGGCCTATTAAAATGATACACATAATTTTTTTTAAGATTTTATTTGTTTATTCATGAGAGACACACAGAGAGAGAGAGGCAGAGACACAGGCAGAGGGAGAAGCAGGCTCCATGCAGGAGCCTGATGCAGGACTCGATCCCGGAACCCCAGGGTCACGACCTGAGCCAAAGGCAGACGCTCAACCACTGAGCCAGCCAGGCGTCCCGATACTCATAATTCTAACTTAAAAAATATAACTGACAAAGTATCGAGACTCACAGCTTTAAATGGAAATTCACGTCAATCACATCTAGAAGCAGATTTCGTTAGATTAAATGTTGGGGGACATTCGTTGATTAGGCAATTGATGTGCTTAAAATGGAAACTGAATTTATAAATGCAATTTAAACTATTTGAGAAGATTCAGTGACTTAACGTTTGCAATCTTAACCAAACATCGGTCAAACGTTCTTTAAAAATGACTAAAACGGGTGCCCCCGGGTCCTGCACCTGTGCTTTAATAAAACCACTTAAAAAAAAGGCGACTAATAACAAATAGGAGAAGATTTGCTCCACTTCTACATAGAAAAATAAGATTTGTAAGTGGAATGTAAACCTAAGAAGAAAATACATGTATAACTTCAATAAATCAACATAAAAACCCAAGATGAATTTGTCAATAGCCTTTTCGGGACACAGAACTCACTCTCAGAGCCTCAAAATACCTTCGATTCGTAGAGGTGACCTCATGAACCGCACGCTCACAACTTGGACCAGGGTCCAGATCCTACCTCCTTTGGCTCCACTTCAGTAATTCTTTTATAATACCCGAATTACTTTGCCCTGGATTCGGGTTATTTCTCTGTGTCTTAGGTTGACTGCTTGCCTCTCCCCAGCTGCCAGCCCAGGGCCAGGTGGAGGGTGGAGGTCGGGGGAAATCCAGTAAGTGTGTCGGGTTCCAATGATCGTAGGCCACACACGGCCTGCGAGAGATGGTGGCTGGCATGGGGGACCCCCAATGTCATCTCCCCGTCACACCGGTTAGCCTGGAGGGGGTCCGACTCCAGAGATCTAAGCTCCGATGACGTGGGTGTGATTAGCCACATGCTGTCTGCCTTAAGGTCTCCTTCCAGGGAGCTCCGCCAGGGCCTTCCCCGCGCTCCGGATAGAGAGCAGCCCTTCCCCTGCTTGGCGAGGCTGCCAGGCCCCGCTCCCGCCCACCTCCCTAACTCTCGGTCCACCTGCTGTGACTGCGGGACCAGGGACCAGCGAGTGTCCTGAGCCGACCGCGGTGTCCCCCAGATGCGGTCGGGTCTCCCCCTCGCGCGTCCTCGTCACTTGCTGAACCTTTCCGTCACAGCTCTTGCTAGAGGTTGTAGTCGAGCATTTTTATTTGTAGTTGTTTATTTACTATCCGCCCTGTGCACCCGGCCCGTGTTTCTCACCATTGTCCTTGCCGCATAATAGGGCGTCACGAATAGAGGGCGTCATAAATGTAGACTTTTCTATGATTGCCATTGGCGTTTGCCAAACGGCTGCTGTTGGGGGAAGGAGTGAATGAAGGCCTGGGGGAGGATCGAGTCTATGGTGATCTTTTAGACTGGCCTGATCTCCATTCAGCCAGGAAGGACTGGAGATGAAATCTTATCAGACGGATAGGGGACACGATGTCTGAGATTCCTTCCAGGCCACTGAGCCTTTTGCTCCGGGAAGGCTATTTGTCACTTTGCTTTAGCCATTGCTTTTATCATTCTCATTGAGAACTGTGCGTGCGTGTGTGTGTGTGTGTGTGTGTGTGTGAGAGAGAGAGAGAGAGAGAGAGAGACAGAGAGAGAGAGAGGAAGAGACAGAGACAAAGACAGGGCGAGAGAAGGAGACCGCGCTGGCATGTCGAGTGACGGGCAGTGACCCCGGGAGGCCCCCGGACACGAACCTGGCCTCTGTCCTTGCCTCATTCAAGCAGGTGAGACCTCATCTGGCGGGGAGCGGGCAAGCCGCAAAACGTCAGGCCCCTGCACATCAATGAGTTTTGCGTTTCCAAATGATGGGTTTATGATTAAGCTCCAATAACTCAAACGCACCATCCGTGAAGAATGCCAGTTGCAACTGGTAGTTCTTGTTCTCTTTAATCCCTCCCCCCCAACCCCTGCCCCGTATTTTTTTAAGCTGTGCCTCCAAATCCCTCAAAGCACAGCCACGGGCGGGGGTTTGATTCAGTTTCCTGATGACATGGAGATGCTCCCTGAGGATGGGGAACCCATCCTAAAGATTGCAGGGGAAGACACCCAGAGGCCGAGGCTGGAAGGGCAGACAGGGTCTCTAAAAACAAGCGGTAGTGGCCTTACTTCCTTGGTCGGGCGCCTGGAGTCACTCTGACCTCTAGCTGAGTGGAGAGAGCCAGTTCCGCTCTACTCCGGTTGGATCTGGGCTGATCTGAAATTAGAGAGAACATCTGGAAATCTTCTCTTGCCCCCCCAGTGTTTCCTGTATGTCTCCTGACTTCTCGTCCCCTCCTCAGGTACCTTTACCAACCATCTACCCGGTGTTCACCACGCGCCAGGTACCGTGAGCTCCCCCCCAGCGGCCCCCGCCAGGTGGGCGTTATTGCATCTGGTTTCCCAGCAGGACGACGGAGGCTCAGAGAGTCCTGTGTCTTGCCCAGCACGTACTATTGTGGGGTGGCGGAACCAGGACCCTAAACTGGCTCCGTCAGCCCCAATGCCTATCCTCCTTCCCCTGGCTCCCACCTGGCAGGAACCTCGGGGGAATCCGGGTGTCTGGTCCGCTTCCCTCCCTCGCAGGGGCCTGCTCTTTGGAGGAAGTCTCTGGATCACCGGGCTCATTGGTTCTGCTCCTACCTTACTTGTTCCCATTTATCTTCGGAAGCCGGGCTGAGTCTTGATGCGGTTGTGTGTGTCAGTTCCTGTAAAGGCAGCCAGCTGCCCCCCAACGCTTCCAGACCCAGAGCTCTGCCTTCAGCCATCAGGGGGACCGCGTCGGAGGGAATCAGCGCAGCTACTCCCCAGGATGGCCTGGAAGGGGATTGGAAAACCCAGCGGGGGGTGACCTGTCCAGGAACGTGTGATTCAGTTTTCTGTTGATCTTTCTCTGTGTGTGTTTAGGACGTTCTAGCTGAGATTTTTTTTTTGGGGGGGGTGTTGATGAATGGGTTTCAGGCTAACCTGATTAAGACGGGGGTGGGGGCAGTGGGGTGTAGGAAAACAGTTTCATTCCCGCTTTGATGATGTGATTGGGCTGAGCGTGTGGGTGCCAAATGGGTGCAATAATGAAAGGAGGAGTTCTGGGGGGAAGAGGCAATAAAATTCTTAGTTCTTTTAAAAATACACGAGCCGAAAAAATAAAAAATAAAAAATAATAAAAAATAAAAAAATAAAAATACATGAGCCTATAGAAGGGCGGTTTTCGCTCGTGTATCGGGGTGTCCCTGCTTCCCCGGCGGGGCGCTTCCAGCAGGCAACCAGCGTGTCTGCTGACGTGGCTCAGCCTTTTCGGGGGCCTGCGGGCTGGGAGACGTCATGCTAACGGCCTTTTTCTATGTTGCTTCCTTTGCACGGAAGCTTGCATCAGGCACTCTGACATGTTCCTAGTAAGGTGCAGTGTTTACCTGGCGTCCCAGTACCTATGTTTTCTCATTTAATACACTCACATTAAGTGAGTAAAAAATAATCAGTAAAAAAATAATCAGATGCTGCTCTTTCAGACATCTCCTACATAAACTGTATTTCTTTGTTTAAGAAATTTGAGTGCAACATGCAGACTCTATTCTTAAATTTCTTAATATGACAGTGCCACCTATTCAAAGCTGCAAATGCTTCCTTTTCGTTCGCCCGGCACTGCCTCACCTTCATTGCATACACACTTCCCGATGCTGGATTCCATTCTGTGCCACGTGGATGAGCCACGGTTTAGTTCACGGATCTCTCATTGTTGAGCATTTTGATTTTTTTATGACGTTCTGATCGCATGCACATTCCCGTGATCAACTTGCTTGCAGGCATACAGGATTATTCCGTAGCATACGTTTTCAGAAGTGGGGTTGCCAGGCCAGGAGTGACGGCTCCACTTTGGAAACCATGTGCTTCAATTCCTCCTCTGAAAAGTTCTCCTAACTTACCTTTTATCCGCGACTGTGCATTTACCCCAAGGCTTTGGCCTATACGGAGTGACTTCCCAACCTACTAAGAAGTAGTGTAAAAGAAAAGAAAGAAAACCAAAACACAAAACACTGATAAAGCTGGAGACTTTGATAAAGTCTCGTGGACAATAATATGAGCGAGGCACTCTGCGAGCTGGCAAGAGGACAGATACTGCTAAGACGAGCCATCGTGTATGGGAACCCCACTGTATGGTGGAGGGATGGACATGAAAGAACAGAGGGTGTGCGGAGAAATGCTGGCGGCCTGGGGTGGCCGGAGCGAAGCATATGATGGGAGATGAGACAGAGGACGGAGAAGAGGGGCTCTTGAATTTCCCTCTGAGGGCCTGGGCTCTTCTGTTGGCTGTGGATAGACACGCAGGCTTGTGAGAAGGCGACTGTTATGGGTAGATTTGATTTTTTTTTGGAAAGCATTTTGGTTCTCTCTCCTCTTAGCCTCTCTCCCCTTTACCAGCTGGTGCCCCTGCTTCCTTTAGGAAGCCAGAAGACAGAGTTGAGACAGGACATGGTTGTTTATGTCTGCATGCATTACTCACTTCTTAAAATTAAAAGTTACAGGTACTAGGGATTTTCTTGCTGTGTTGGTGTTCCTATAGAAACCTGGAGGAGCTTAAGGACAAAACAGAGGGCCAGCCAGAAGTGTGGTTGACCTCATCATGCAAGCGCAATTGCATATTCCTTTTTTTTTTCCTGCTCTTCCCCCCCATCCCTCCCAAAATGGAGACTGATTCTGGAAAAAAATTTACTAATTCAGATTAAAAAAAAAAAACACTCCCATTTTTCTGTTTGCGTTTTTAATTTATCCGTTTAAAATAGTAAATGAATAATAATAGTCTGACTTTGTTTTGGGAAATTAAATATTATGCACTGCACTCTGGTTAAAGATGAATCAACACGTCAGTTGAGATAAATCAACACGTCAGTTGAGTTCTGCAAAGGATGTTATATTTGAAAATCTAACAAGTTAAAAAATAAGGATATTCATGGAGAAAGGGCAAATGAAGGAAGGAAAGAAGGGAAGAGGTGATGGGAGGAAGAGGGGAAATAGAAAGCTTGAGCAAGGTTTTTCAAGTCCTTTTCTGAAGCAAAGCTCCTGAACCATTTTTTCCCCACCTTTTTGTGTAAACTGTTAGAAACAAAATGAAAATCACATCCCATAATTATGATAAACTCTGGCATCTGTATCTTTGTATTGCATCCTTTGGCATCATGTAGAAGGCATCTCAAGGAGCCTTAAAACTCTGACCGCCAACATGGCATGTCACCAGAGCGGGTTCCCTCCAAAACCTGGAGCCTCACTCTTCTTATCTTTCAGCTCACAGGACCCTGGAGAGAAGGTTGCAGATATAGAAGTTTTCCAGAAAGTAAGAAGAAAATTCTTTATAAGCATAGACCTTTTGAAAAATTATTGTTCTCTTTTAGTTTACTTTGCCGTAACAAATTGAGACACACACACACAAGATCAGGGACCCCATAACCTGTTGTCAGGACAGGATCTCCCAGTGACGTATCCACCTCTGTCTCCTTGTCGTCAATAGAGAATGAATCCCAGAGTATTGCTGTGCAGTTGGCAACTGGTTTCCTTTGAACATCTCTGATTCCAATCCTTCCAGAATGGACTACACTGTTTCTGTTTCACATGTGTGCGTTTCCCCCCTTGATAACCGAAACCAAGGTCATATCCATGACCCTTCTGGTACAAATAATTTTTTACTAATTGGTCTTATAATGTCTTAAATATTGACCAGGAGTTTTATTGACTTTTTTTTTGGTTTTGTTTAAAAATGAATAGTAATAAAAACAGGAGTAACAGTCCTTACATTCCAGAATTTCTGAAGTACTGTGTTTGATGAATGGACTCTAATTTGCTAGCACAAATATCTCCTTTATAGAACTAGAAGAGACATTTTTACATTTTGTTGTTTTATAACTAATTTGTTTACAAAGACTTGCAGTATAACTTCATTATGGAACTTAAAAGAATAGTCATATGATCATTTTCTTCTGCATTAGACACTTGAATCCCTATACCCTCACTTAAAAATATTCAGTGGGGGATCCTGAGTGGCTCAGTCGGTTAAGGGTCCAGCTGTTGATTTTGGCTCAGGTCATGATCTCAGTGTTCTGAGATTGAGCCCTGCGTCTGGCTCTGCACCCAGTCAGGGGTCTACTTGAGATTCTCTCTCTCTCTCTCTCCCTCTGCCCCTCCCCTTAGCTCTCTCTCTCTCTCTCAAATAAATAAATAAATCTTAAAAACATGTTCAGTAATTTTTCCCAAAGAGATCTACCTCTCCCCTGCATCTTTATCTCTCATACTGTAAAGATGTTTTCTATGTGTAGCTGGAAATACCCCAACTTTCTTTAAATCTTTCTGGCTTTGGATAGGCCCACGATGTTCTCTTTGGGGCTAATCTAGTAAGGGAAAGAATGTTAGATTATACAGGGCTATTGGCTCAGCCTCCAATGGAATGATCGTGGGTCTCGGTTGAGATGAAGGGAATTGATGAGCCTGTCCTGGCTGGAATTATTGATGGAGGACTTGAGTTGCCCAAGCTGACCCTTTGGCCTTCAAATCTGGTGTGACATAGAAAACCACTCCCACAGCTATCGTTCTTCATGGCAGTGTCAGGAGCCTTCTGTTTGAACATCTGACTTGTCTGGAGCCCTACACGAGAGACAAGGCATACTCTGAGAGAGTTGATGTTTACCATGAGCAGGAAAGAAGATTGATGGAAAGTCCCAGCTTATCTAAAACACAGGGGCAAGGCCTTGAGATAACAACATACTGTTTCAAAAGCATCTATGTCCAGAAAGAGGAATTTGCAAGGCGCCAAAGTATGGCCATTGTGGCATGACTAGGGTCTTCCTAACCACTGCCTTAACCCTGGATTGTCTATTTTGGAAAGCATAAAGATATTGCTGGGAAAGGAAATTATATAGTACTTATAGGCCTAAAATCTTAACAACGGGTAATAGCAAAGTGAGATTGTCTTGGTTTGGGAGAAAATGAGGTAAAATATAAGGAGAGAGACTTACTTATGCATACCCCCTCCACCTTTGCTAATAATAACCATCAACTTAAGGACTTACTGTTCGAAATGCTTTCATAGAGACTTAACAACAACCTTGATTTTATCATCCTCTTTCACAGATACGGAAGCTGAGGGCTAGAAAATTTAAATAACTTTCCTATGACCCAGAGCTGCATGCACAAGTGCTCATACATACACAGATGAAGGTGCTCTTGACTGAGTGGGACTGATGAACGACACGTGTTAACTGAGGATCTCTCTCTACTGTTAAGAGCAAGAGGCCAGTTAGTAGACTGCTTGGCAAATTGCATAATTTCCCTCAAAAATGCAATGCCAATAATAGCAAACAGCCAATCCTGGTGATTTTGTGAAAACAGTAAAGATTCACTCCTATGTATTTTTCATCTTCACTCACTCCCCTGAATGGTAACTGGTGAAGTTATTACTGGTGGAAAAACAGTGCCAATGCTCCATCAGATTTTCAGTTTACGAAGAACATTACTGTCATTTTTGCCAACTTTGACTTCCAGAGCACCACAGTAGATTCATACTTTCTGGAAAAAGACTTTCAAGCAAAAATAGAAGAAACACAAAATTGGTTTTACTTATTCCTCAGTTTACCCAGGGCATTTCAGCTCATTAAAGTTTCTCGGTACTGATTTCAAGGAACAGAAAGGACAGTGTGGCTGGACAAAGTGAATGCCAGGAGACTGGTAGATGAGGGCAGAGAGGTGTCTTGACCAGGTCATAGTGTGCTTTGTGAGCCCTGTAGAAGATCTGGGGTTTTATTACAGTCCAAAGAGATTAGAGCCAGAGAGTGACGTGAGTTGGTGTATAATTTTAATGGGTAATCCTGGCTGCTTTTTGTAATTAATACTTGTATAATTAATGCATTGGAAGGGGACAGAAGAGGCCAAGGCATCTTAGACTTGGGTGGGTGACAATGGTGATGGAAAAAAGTGAATGGATTTTAGAAATATTTTGGAAGTAGGAATTATGGGATTTGACAATTGATTGGTGGCAGTGAGGGAAAAAATCAAGGATGACTCAGGTTTCCTGGCTTGAGCAACTGGATAAGATAATGGTGACATTTGTTAAGATGGAGAAGACTGCCAGAGTGAAAGCCTGAAGGAGATAATCAAGGGTTCACTACGGATACATTTAGCAGATATCCAAGCAGGCCTGCAATAAGCAGCTAGAGGAATGGATTAGGAGGTCAAAGCAGCTATCTGATATGGAGAGAGAAATATGAGAATCGTTGACATATGGATGGTCTTTGAAGCCTTGGGAATGAATAAAAACTCCCATTTTTCTTTTTTCTTCATTTATTTATTTTTATTTTTTAAAGAGGGAGAGAGTGTTGGAGGGGCAGAAAGAGAGAGAGAATCCTAGGCAGGCTCCCTGCTCACACAGAGCTCAATGCTCTAAAGACCCTAAGATCATGACTTGAGCCAAAATCAAGAGCCAGACGCTTAACTGACCAAGCCACCCAAGCACTTCAAATATAAACCCTCACGATTAAAATGTCAAGTGAGAAGAAAAAGACTCAGCACTGTGCGTTGAGGACCCCAACATGCTCGGTTTAGTGGGGGAGCTAGAACCGATAAAGGAAACTGAGAGGGACCTACCAGAATGGAAACCAAAGGAGGAATAGTTCAAAAAGGAGGGGGCAGTCAGTTATATCAATTGGGATCAAGTAAAATGAGAACTGCATTGCAAGGTTAAATATACATTTACCAGGGGAAGTCATATTCCACGAGTGGTCTCAAAATTAGGGATTTGCAAATGTCTCAGAACATAGATGGGGCAAATATTAAGATTTTACTGTTAGCTTGTCGAGTATAACGGCAGTTTTATTTTATTTTAAAGATTTTTTTATTTATTCATGAGAGAGAGAGAAAGAGAGAGAGAGAGAGAGAGAGGCAGAGACCCAGGCAGAGGGAGAAGCAGGCTCCACGCAGGGACCCTGATGTGGGACTCGATCCCAGGACTCCGATCACGCCCTGGGCCGAAGGCAGGCTCTAAACCACTGAGCCACCCAGGCGTCCCTAAAGGCAGTTTTAAATTAATTTTCAAAATAGCTAGGTTATTAATATGGCAGGGGCAGTAACTGAGGGTAGTCAGAGCTCCTCATCCAGTTGAAATCTTCTAAGAGCAACTCATACAGACCACAAATTTCTTAGGAGCAACATGTGTCATAATTAAGGAAGGAAGTGAATTCAGGGAATGTTCTTGGCAAAGCCTAGAGCAGGATAGACAGGGCAGAGGATATTGACTTTATGGTCACAACAGAGCTGTTAGTCACTTTATTTCATCTTCACTTACCAGACTCTTTTGAGAGCAGATCCAGCAGGGGGGATCTTGAGGAAACCAAAGATTGTATTAAGCCTTTGAAGGTGGGATCTTGCTTTTGGGGTTCAGACCAGGGGCTGGGATTCTCTTTAGGAAAAGAAAAGAAGAGAATCATGTTTTTTATGTGATTGGTACCAAGATTTCCCTTCAGGCGTGTTTGAAAATAAGCTGAGCAAACCTGCTTTGCCCGATTTAGGCTTCCTTTGAGGTTGGAAAAAAAAAAAACAAAACAAAGAAACCAAAAAACAACCTGGAGACTAAAATAGAACAGGAGATTATATCCAAAGGAGATTAAGAGATTTTTTTTGGCAATCGCTGCAGAGAATCAGAGGGACACATACGCAGAGCTGGAGAGACGGAGAGAATAGGGCGCAGCTCACGGAGAGAGCACGGGTACAGCCCTGGAGGGCTCGGATGAGACCACGTGCTGCAACTCTCCCTGTAGACTAGCTTTATTTATGGAGGACCAAATGGTTTCTCTGATTAGGTCCCAGACCTTTCCTAGCATCCTTCCAAGTCAAGAAAATAACGCATGTGGGAAGGGTTAAGGACATGGGAGGTTTTATTTGTAGTGCAGAGCATCGGAGTTTCTTTGAACTTCTGGTCAGTTCAGGGTGAAGTCAACATCTCCCTGAGGGGATAAAAGTCTAAGTACCAAGCAGAACCCACCCATTGGAACATAAGCACAATGAGAAAATACTTTATGAGCTTTTATGAACATCCGAAGGGACATCTGGTTGGATTCTAGTGCCACCGCTTACATTAAGATAGATACTCAACAACATTAAATTAATTCACTTGTTCAACAAATATTTATTGAGTGTCTGCACCATGTGCCAGGCATGCTGGGTGCTGGGCACACAGGTTAGAGCGGAGCAGACAGGGGCCCTGACTTCATGGTGCCTACATCCTGGAAGAAAACACAGAAAATGAACAAGCAAACAGAAAACAATATAATTTCAGTTAGTGATAAGGGATGGGAAGAAAACGCAACAGAGCCAGGATGCCTTGTTGGGGGAGAATGCCTGTGTGTGGAATGGATGGAATTTTACTGTGAGATCAAGAACGACTTCTCTGAAGAGATGACATTTGTTCTGAGATAAAAGGGAGGCAGACGTAGACAGATCTGGGAGGGGACATACCCGGCTCACAAAGCTGCAACTGCAAAGTTTGAAGCAGGAAAACAAAGTCCATGTGGCCGGAGCTCGGTGAGAAGGGGGAGAATGGTGGACAAGATATTTGGAGAAATGGTCAGGGGCTTGAGGACCAAAGATAGGAGTCTTGGGTTTTGTTCCAAGTGCAGTGGGAAACCCTTGAAGCATTTGAGCAAAGGAGTATTATGGTTTAAAATAACATACTGAGGAGAATGAGGAGAATAAGGACGACGGCCTGAGATGCACAGAGCAGGGACATGGAACGCGGTTAGGAAGCCATTGCCGTAGAGGTTCAGGCAAGAAAGAAGCTCTGGTAGCTAGAGCTGGGGCGGAACTGGAATAGAGCATCTGGGCTGGGGAAGACTTACAGTCCAGCTTTTCAACATAGCACGTGGAAAACCGTGAGGTCGAGGTGAGGGGCAGCAGGGCTGGTCAGGGCCAGCAGAGGATTGGACAGGTGGACGTCCTTACCTCTCTGGCCTTCCTTTCAGCCAGGGCTTGATCAAGACCCGGGGCATCCTGGACGGGCTGATAATGTTGCATTCCGTTAAAGAGAGTATCTTTACATTTTTGTTGACCATTTAGAGTTGAGAGAGCCTTGCCTTTTGGATGACACAGGAGGTTACCATGTTTAGCTTCTCTTCTGTTATCACAAGCAATTCAGCTCTGGCCCCAAACCTATAAAGTGGCTCAAGGAGAACTCTATATCCCAGGCCCAACACAGTTTAAGAAATAGTTTGACAACTTTAAGCCCTTCATTTGAAGGAAGTACACCTCATGGTGGGGGAGGGAGGCGTCACTCCCATCTCATGTGGTTACCATACTGGTTTTTCCAATAATACGCTGTATTGCCAGAAAGAATTCTGGAAAATGGTTTTTGCATCTTGTTACATTTCCAGTGTTCACAGTCATCCTTTTAGATTCTCTTTCTTCCCCTAAGTGGAGAACCCTTTAACCCAATTTTACCTTTAGCCTTGGCATCCCCCACTCATCTCCCACATATATTGCAAATGGGCTCAAAGTTGCATTTCATAAAAGGGTTCCAAAGCCAAAAAATCGTTGGGAAACCATTAATCTAATCTAATCACACTTGACAGCTGAGAAAGGAGAGGCTCAGAGACAGAAAGTGATTTCCTCAAGGTTGTACAGGGAGTCAGTGGCTAAGCCAGAGAACCTCCTTTGTCCTAGATATTTGTTCTGCCAATATACAGCTCCCTTCAAAGCAAGCAAACAAACAAATATACCCCTGTCGGAGGATGGCCCGGATTTATTTTGGGACAAATGGAGGAATTTCATAGGTAACCACTTCCTCTTCTGAGGCAGTAATTCCTAGCCCCTAGGCATAACTCATCATGGTGTCCCTGAGCTAAAGGAGGCAAGGTCCAGGGCAGGATTCCGTAGTAAGGCCCGTCCTTGCAAGTAGACACAAATACAACACAAAGCTTAGGAGCCGGGCGCTACTTGCTCAAGGGAAAAAATTGCCTCTACTTTGTTCCCTGAAGGGACTAAGTTTGAGCAGAGAGAGACTCACTCACACACTGACTTGGACTTGGAGTTGTCCCAGGACAGAGATAATCACTGGAGATTTGGTAACCCGGGGCCACAATGGGTAGGGCTGCAGAGCTTTCAGTGGTGTGCTGGTAAATGATTAACAGCTGGCTCTGGGTGGGAGGGAGAGGCCTAGAGGTTAGTGTTCAGCAATTGCCTGCTGCAGGGTCCCCACAGTGGCAGCCAAGGTTAATGTCACTGAACACAAATGGGGAAAAGTTGTGCACGACCGGTTCTTTGCAGCCTGTGCTAGCAACTCCAGCAGGCCACCGAGCGCTTTCCTCACGTCCAATCCTGCTTCTGGCTCCCACGGCTGACTCCTGAGAACTGGGCAGCTGGAGCCATCAGTTCAGTCACAAGAAGTGTGGAGTCACAAGAAGTCACAAGAAGTGTGGAGAGATGGGTCTCCCTCCCTATGAGTAGGCAGCTGCCTCTACTCTTTCTGGAGCGGGTTTGGGTGAACTCTCTGGAAACAGCCCCTGTGCCTCCATCCATGCCCAGAGTTTTGCCATTTGGAATTTTTTTTTTCTTTTTCTTCCTGGAGTCCTCCAAGAAAGCAGGATTTCTTGGGTCGAGAGTGGTGAGTCTCTCACACTTTGACATGAGAACATTTGCCTGAGTGGAGATAGAGGCCCTGACCTCGCAGGGTGGAGAGAGGAACCAAACACCAAATGCAGAGATGGCCTGGGGTCAGCATTCTCCTTCCTCCCACTCTGCTGATTTAGTGAGCGCTCCAACTGAGTAGGGGAGGATGCAACTTAAATACTTGCTACCCTAAAGTCCTCAGGTGAATCCCATGGTGCAAAGACTTCAGCTGTCCTAAGGGAAAACACTTTTGGCTGGCCTGGAAAAAGGAGGTTCTAGGACAGTTCAGAAAGATTCCACACTACCTTATATCAGAACCCAAATAAATTCCAGATGACATTAAATGGAAAAAGCAAAATCTTCAAGTCTTTAGAAGGAAACATAGGAGAATATCTGTATGACCTAGAGGAGAAAAGGATTTATTAAACAAAAAAGGCTTGAAAAGTACTGTAAGTAACAGAGAAGTAAATTCAACCACATTAAAATTAACTTATGTTCTTCAAAGTCCCCATTAAAAAAAAAGACAGACTTCTAATTGGGAGAAGATATTCGTGATATAGTAAACTATCCAAGGAGCAGTATAGAAAATAACCTCTGAAAAGACATATGATAAATGTGAACAAGTTGTTAAAAGAGAAATGGGCAAATTCTATGAACAAGAAATTCACAGAGGAGGAAACAAACGGCCAACGGCCATACCGAGTCTCCTTAGTAGTCAGTACTATAATGCTACCCATTGTATTCCAACTAGACTGGCCAATATTAAAAAAAAAATGTAACTACCAATGTTGCATAAGATGTGGAGTAATGAGACGGAAACTGCTGATAAGTGTAGAAATTGGTGCAATTGCTTTAGCAGACAATCTGATGCTGTCTTGAAAATTTGAAGATGAGCATACTTGTAATTCAGCAACTTCCCTCTAAGTATATCCTCTAGACCAGGGCTTTTCAACCCTGGTACTATGGACCTTTGGGGCTAGATTATTCCTTTTTGCGCAGAGCTGTACTGTGCATTTTAGGCCATCTATCGGCATTCTTAGTTCCTACCCACTAGCCAGTATTGCTTGCTGCCTCTACTTCCTCCACCCATTTCCCCGGTTGTGACAATAGAAAATGTATCTGGACATTGCCAAATGTCCCCCCAAGAGGCAAACTTGCTCTGATTGAGAATGACTGCTCTAGAGAAATTGCTGTATGCTTGTAGCAGGAAACAAGCTAAAAATGCTCATAGAATTATTCTCAACAGCGACAATGCATGCCTGGAAACAGTTCAAGAATCACTCAGTAGTAGCATGGATGCATGAATCGTGGTGATTCCATACAACGGAATACTATGTAATAGTGAAGGTGAGTGGACTATGACTTTGGAAGTCTTTAAAATATAAGTTTGAGTGAAAATAAAACTGCAGAAGAATGCCAACGACATGATTCCATTTGCATAGCATTTAAGAACAAGTGGAACAACAAAAGATGCGACGTCTAAGAATATACGCATCCATAGCAAAGCTCTGAAGAGAAACGCAGGGAATGAGGGGAGAAAGCAAAACTGAAGATAATAGATTTCTCTTGGGAGGGAGGTAGACAGGCATCGTGAGAGAGGGGCACCCAAGGAACTTCTATTTCTTAAATTAAGGGGCAGATTACAGATGCTTATTATATTTTGTGCTTTATTCATTGTGTGCGTTATTACGTTATTTTATAGGTAGCAAAATTCCACAAGAAAAAAACTGAAAAAGGAAGAAGAAATCATAGGATATCTTTTGTAAAGGTTTTATTTATTTGAGAGAGAGAGAGAGGGCTGGGGGTGGAGGACTGGGCAGGGGAAGGGGCAGAGGCAGAGGGAGAAGGAAGCTCCCCGCCCAGCAGGGAGGCCGATGTGGGGCTCGGTCCCAGGACCCTGGGCTCCATTACAGCCGACTGAGCCACCCCGATGCCCCATCATGGGATATTTTTAGAAGAAGAAACCAGGAGTGCCAGGAATGGCTGGCTGAGGCCGGAGAGCCAGGCAGGGCTTTGAGAACACAAAGCATCGGGACGCTTCTCTTGCACCCGCCCACTCTCCTCTCCTGGCCTGATCTGCCGCGGGGGTTTCACCACCTGGAAGCTTACTCCTTGCCTCTTACCCGAGTGACCTCCACCAGGTTCCCTTCCTGCTCTGGGGTTTAGTTTCCCCAACTGAAAAAAAAAAAAAAAAAAAAAGAAGAAGTGGGGCCTGGGGTGTGAATGAGAGTCGGTGACTCCATGCCTCCCCCTGCGCTCTGTGCCCGCCGCACACGTGACCGATGGGTCACCACCCTCGTTCTCAGGGGGGGACCTCCCAGGGGCTTTCAGCGGGACTTCAGTCCATTGGTCACGTGTGGCAATAGAGGAGAAACCTCGACTTCTAATACCTTGTTTTGTAAGTTCCTTCAAGCTTTGCCGTTCTTTACGTGCCTCCCCCCCCACCTCACCCCTGTGACTCTGGGAGCTCGCTGGGGGGGTGTCTCACGTCCCCGCTGCCACTCGTGCCTTCTGCTTAGTGGACAGCAGAGCCTCAGGAAACGCTGGCTGGCTGGAAAGCACCCCCCTGCCCCGTCGGTCTTTTGCACCACCTGTGCCCCAGATGGAGGAGGGAGCAAATCGGGGGAGTAGGCCGCACTGGAGAGGACCAGGGTCTAGTTTCCCCCGGGGCTTTGAGGGAAGGACAAGGGACACTGTGTGTGAAATGAGGGGGGGACGGTTCGAAACTGGGCTGAGAGGTGGCCCCTGGAGGGGCTGATGCCAAGGGGGAAGGGGCCCTGCGGGGCACCCGGCCGATTCAGGCCCTCGGCGGCTTGGCCCACTCACCTAATCCCTTCGCTGTTAACTGGGCCACGGGCACCAGGCGCTTTCTCGGCCTCTGGGATCCGGGTTTGAAGGAGATGGACGGGCAGGGCCAGGGAGCCCAGGACACTGCCACAGCCGAGCGCGGCTCGCCCTCCAGTGGTGCTCGCGAAAACCAGGAGCAGCGCATGAGAAGGGAAGGCTGGCCCAGGGAGGCTTCTGGAATGCTCGACGTCTTGCTCTCCGCGGGACCCCCAGGAGGCTGCCAGGGGGTGTGCCTGTGACCTCATCCGTGTCCACAGTGTCAGAGCTGGATCCAGCACAGAAGCGGCGTCATCCAAGGTTTCATTACAGCCGGGAGCTGGAGTTCCCGAGGTAGAGGGACAGGTGGTGGCGTGGCGTCCTGCTCCCGGCTCCCGTGCCGCGCGGTGCCACTCCGCCCCGCGTGCCCGTGGCGGGGGCCCGGGGCAGGGGATGCTGAGGGCAGCTTTGAGCCGCCGAGTCCTACTCTTCGCCCGGCGCTATCCGGGATGCTTTGCCGTTTCCTGGTCTTTGGTCCCCCCGCGGCCTCTGAGGTCGTAGAGCATCCTTATTTTGTAGATGAAGAACCTGAGGCTCAGAGGGTATTACGGGCGTTACTAAAAGAAGTAAGTGGTTTGCCTCTGCCCTCAAGCCATCCACAGCAGAAGTGGAAAGACAAGCGAAAACACCTCTAGAAGGAACTGCGCTGATTTGTCCAGCACACGGAGGTTTGGAGCGAGGGCACCGAGGCCTGAGCCGGGAGGTGGGTTTTCTAGGCGGATTTCCTCGTAATGTTGATGGATGGGACGCACATCCGCGCTTCTAAGCTTGAGGGTGACCAGCAGGCTTCATCTCTCGTGGTTAGGCCTATAGCGTAGCGTCCGTGTCGTGCTCTATCTGGTGGTCACGTCGAGGCTCGGGAGGAAACTGCGGTGGACACTAGTGACCCCTGCTGCGGGTGGGCGATGGGGGTGGTCGGCGGGACGCCACGTGATTGCCGCGCTTGCTCCACCCGGCCTAAACCCTCCACCGCCTATGCGTCCTGCGTCTGCAGGCCCGTCTGCAGCCCGTCTGCAGGCCCGGAGGAAGGGCATCACTCAAGAGCTTCACAGACACGCAGAAGTCCAGGCCCCGTCCCACCCCTACTGCACGGGACCCCTCATCGTAACTAAAGCCCGAGCTGATCTGCGTGCCCGTCATCGGTAGACGGTGCTGCTGCAAAGCTCACTGCCAGACGCAGTAGCAAATGGGACATTTGGGAGGACTGGAAAGTGGATGGTCGAAGGACAGGGGCTGGAGAGGGAGCGAGGCACCGGGCGGGCAGCAGGGGCCACAGGACAGCGGCACTGTGGCAGGTGGGGATGATGCTGGCCAAGGGTCCTCTCTGCACTTTGCACCAGGTCCCACGGCTGCCCGGGTGGTGACGGCCTTGGGGCTACAGAGAGACCCTTGGCGGTGGCAGCGCAGCCCCTGCCCCGATGCCCACGGGACCGTCGAGGCGGGTGGGTGACAGGCACCCGCTTGTTCTCCTGCAGGGGACGGAGTCCTGCACTTTGCAACGTCTGACAACCATTGGCCTGGCGACAAACTTTGGACAAAGTCCTAGGGCCAAGCCTGCTGTGTCAGCTGGGTGGCTTTGCGCGATTCGGTTGTAAGACCAAACTGAGGGGGGACCGTGCAGGCCAGTAAATGACCGCCCCCCAGCCGGCCGAGCGGCCCGCATGGCCCTGGTTGCACAGGAGGGACAGCAGGTGCAAAGCCAGGCCCATCTCCCGCTGACCGTGGCCCCAGCTGCGGGGGTCCCTGTCTAGCCATGGAGGATGGATGCAGCCGGACAGATGACTCTTGGTGGGGGACCCCGTGAGGCCAGAGGCGCCTTAGAGGGCCTGTTGTCCCCCTGTCCAAAGTCTGGGGCCTTCATCGCTGGTGCATTGGAAGCCTCTTCGGTTGGGAAGGCAGCTGCCCCAGGTCCACGTCCACGGGGGAAAACGTTTTCTCCCTTCCTGACCGTGTGAACATGCAGTATTTCCTGAGCCACGGGAAAACAATCATAAAGAATATTCTAGTAGAAGAGCTTTCTCCTGGACTTTGGCTGGTTTTGGAGGATCAGAAAACGACTGACCCGAGGACGCTCCTTCCCGGCAGAAGATCTGTGTCCCTCGGGCACGTGGGATGCGGGTGGCCGGGCCCGTTGCGTCCCCCGAGGTGGCCAGGGTCACCGTCCCCTCCCGGGCCGGGAGCTCGCCCTTAGGAGGTGAGGCGCTCGCCCAGCCTCATCCAGCTCCAAGGGCCGCTGCGAAGCCGGAGCCTTGGGCACCGGGAGAGAGCGTAGCCTGAGAGCCCAGCTGTCAAGTGACTCTCAGCCCCATGAAGCCGGAGGCGAAGGGGAGAAGACGGGTGGGAGAGGTGGGGGTGGGGGGGGCCGTGTCTCCAGCCCTTCTCCGCAGCCTGGCACCCGGGCAGTGAGCTCCGGCAGGCAGCCTCCCCTTGGGGCATCACCGTCGGGCAGGAGAGGATCACTCTCCACGGCTGGAGGTACAGCCCGGGCTTCGGGCACGAGGGTCCAGAGCCCAGAGCCTCGCCAGGATCTGAATTCTCTAGAACAAACCCTGGACTTTGATTCCCGCCCGACCCCAGTATTTGGCTTGGGATGCTCGTCCCTGGCGGTGGCCCAGGGGCTTTGGGACTGAGCAACGGGCCTGTGGAGGATCCGCAGCACCGCCTGGCACCGGGTCGCCCTGTCCTGAGCAGCGGGAAGTGGACTGCCGTCGTGGCCCGGGCCTGGCAGCGGCCGGAGGGGTCGGCTGGCCATCGAGGCCCACCTGGCACGGAAGCCCGTTCCCAGCCGGCTGGCCTCTGTGTGTCACCCCCGGGGACCACAGGGGCGGCTCCTGCTCCCCGGCCAGGGCTCCCCAGCAGCGTCCTGGCTCCTCGGCCGCTGCCCACAGGCCCCTGCAGCTGGCTCAGCCTGGGCCCGGCCGTGCCACCCGCTGGCTCCACTATCCCGGGAAGTTTTACCGGCCTCTTTGTGCCTCAGTCTCCCTCTCCATGAAATGAGGATCCTAATCACACCCACCTAATCAGAGTTTTTGAGACAGTCACCCGAGACTGTACATACACGGAGGCCAGAGCAGGGCCGGGCACACAGTAAATGCCCCATAAACATCAGGCATCACTATCACAGGGGGCTTTGGGCGATTTGAGTTTCGGTTGTGTCCCTGGCTAGCCTCTTACGCTCTGTGCCTCAGTTTCCCCATCTGTGAGATAAAATCCGTGTTGCTTCATGTTGCTTTACCATTCAAGATTGAATGAACTCACTCACATGCTGTGCAGTGGAGGCACCGAGGCGTTTGCTAACCTGGTCACTGACGGATGACTAGCTTTGAGGGCCAGCTGTGCAGGCAAGGTGGGCAAGACGGAGGCGGTCCCTGTTCTCAAGGAGTTTTCAGCCTGTGGGGGCGACAGAAAATTATGCAAACAGCGACAAGTAAGGATGGGAATTGTTTGGAGAGTTGCAGTATCGGAGCTGGGGATGTACGCAGCAGGGGAAACTCCATAGGTGGGGGGCGGGGAGGTTAAGGAAGACATCGTGGACCTGATAACTGGACCTAGAGGACGAGTACGGCTCAACCAGGCAAGGAGAGAGTGTTCTAGAAAGTGAGAGCCGAACACATGAAAGTCCAGACATCAGAGGGAGCAAGTGAATAAAGTGGTTCTACTGTATCTGATCTACTTTGAGACGCCACTGATTTTAAGGTGAGCCCTCATTTTTTTATGCTCCCAAGAAAGAGAAGAACACTCCCAGTTAACTACGGCCTAGGGTTTTCTTACAACTTAGGGTTTAAATACTATCTGAAAGAGCAATTTATTTTTTATTTTTTTTATGTTCTTAGGAACTTTCTACTCCACCATCTTCCCAGGCTCCAGAGTTTTTTTTAATTTTTTTTTAATTTTATTTATTTATTCATGAGAGACACACAGAGAGAGGCAGAGACACAGGCAGAGGGAGAAGCAGGCTCCATGCAGGGAGCCCGACGTGGGACTCGATCCAGGGACTCCAGGATCACGCCCTGGGCTGAAGGCAGGCACTATTTTTTTTAATTCTTAATCAGACATACATTTTAATCAAATTGTACGTTATCAAATACAAGCAAAATAATATAAATGTAAAATAATTTGCTTTCAATATTCCTGAAACTTCACTTTCGGAGTCAGATTCTTTTAAAAGGGGTTTTTAAGTCAGAGGCATCGACTCCAAGCCTTTCCACACAACACGGTCAAGAGCACTGGCGATACAGCATTTCTGAAGAGAATTCATGGAAGAGCTGAGCCCCTGGGGCTGGGCTCCTCGGGTGGGTTTCCATCTCTGGAATTGGTCTGCTTTGGATTCCTCCTTGGGTGACGTTGCTAAATGCCTCTGATTCACCACGTCCCCCAGAACCTCCTCATAACATTTGGTACCTAGGGGTTAAAAGGGTGGTCCGCTGTTGTTCCTGGGATCGTATTCCAAGCTAACACCCATTCGGACGGTTTTGAAACCGGGGTTTTTCGTGTTTGTGCACGCAAGGCCAGAACTATTAGTTAACAGCTTTGCCTGTCTTACAATGATTTTCAGATGTGTCCCAGCCTCAAGGGTATTATGGTGGGAAAAAAATGTGCATCTCCAAGGATGATGAGAAATGGCTGAAGCAGACTCTGTGTGTGTGTGTGTGTGTGTGTGTGTGTGTGTGTGTGTGCATGTGCGTGCACACGTGCCGCAGGGAGCGGAGTGAGGTGAGCAAGCAGTGGCCTGTGGTCAGACCAAGGCATTTTGACTTAATCTGAAAAGTCTTAGCTCAGCTAATAAGGGTCTGGAGTAGCAGAATGATCACCTTGCTGCCAAACGTAGAATACGTTGGACGGGAACAGATCCAGGGAAGAGGCAGCCCGTAAAGGACGCCTGCTTTGTAGGTTATCGTAATAGAAAGCAGAGGAATGATCCTCATCATCTTGGGAACGTTCGGTGGGGGCTTCAGCCCCAGACTACTAATCAAGGGTAGCCAGCAATTCCCCAATTCTGCAGAAAAGGTGGCGTCCCAGGGAGAGGACCAAACACAGAAAGACTCTTAGCTTTTGACCTCGAATGAATGATAACTGAAACTCACCTCTTTAGGAACTAAATTCTCTTTTGGATGAGAATCTATTTCAATTCAATACAAATTTAGATGCTTTCTTACATGGGGCCTATTAAATATAATCTGATCTTTTTAAACCAAGTGCTGTCACTAAGAATATTAATATTCTTTGAACAACAAAAAGAATATCACTGTTAATGAACGAATGAAATAGTGATGCAATGAGTTCTAAAGGGTTACGGAGTTGTATGAAACAATTTTGCTCTGAATTTTTTTTAAGTGGTAACACCCACTACTTAGTCTTCTTGTTATGGTTTTCTTTTTCTTTTCTTTTAATAATAAATTTATGTTTTATTGGTGTTCAATTTGCCAACATACAGAATAACCCCCGGTGCTCATCCCGTCAAGTGCCCCCCTCAGTGCCCGTCACCCAGTCACCCCCACCCCCCGCCCACCTCCCCTCCACCACCCCTAGTTCGTTTCCCAGAGTTAGGAGTCTCTCATGTTCTGTCTCCCTTTCTGATATTTCCTACCCATTTCTTCTCCCTTCCCCTTTATTCCCTTTCACTATTATTTATATTCCCCAAACAAATGAAACCATATAATGTTTGTCCTTCTCTGATTGACTCATTTCACTCAGCATAAGACCCTCCAGTTCCATCCATGTCGAAGCAAATGGTGGTATTTGTCGTTTCTAATGGCTGAAGAATATTCCATTGTATACATAGACCACAGCTTCTTTATCCATCATCTGTCGGTGGACACTGAGGCTCCTTCCACAGTTGGGCTATTGTGGACATTGCTGCTAGAAACATCGGGGTGCAGGTGTCCCGGCGTTTCATTGCATCTGCATGTTTGGGGTAAAGGCTGTTTGCATCCATCATCTCATTGGTCCCCGCGACATTCTGTGTCAAGTCAGGTACTCCTGGGAGCAGATGGCAAGTTGAAACTAGGAGTGTGAGAGATTCATTGAGGGAAATGCCTGTGAACGGTCAAGGGGATAGGCAGGGAGAGCCTTCAAGTACAATCCTGGTCAGAAAGCTCTGGAAGGACCAGAGGAGGAAGGAGATGAGTGGGAAGAGGCTCCGACGGCAAGGTGGTGGCTTGGGGTATGTGTCTTCGGGGCCGATGGGGAGCTCCTGAACAGAGTGCTGGCTAGAGAAGCCTGTGACGAAGCAGAAGTGGTCTGGTTCTAGTTCCACTGCCACACTCAGTCACTGGCGAGGAACAGCCTGGGGCGGGTGTGGTCCCAGAGTACATACTATCACAGATGGCCAAAATGAGGCATCTGGAAGCTGCTAGCTAACTGTGCTCCCCGGGCAGTTTTTCCTTTTTAATAAGGGAGGTCCTCCCAGCAGGCCTCCGTGACTACCACACCCTGTGACGCAGACAAAGCCGTTACCATTAACCCTATTTTAAAGAAGTTTCAGATAATTAGAAACGTTCAGTATGATAGTGACAGATCCCAGGATTCACGGTTGTCTTGTTAAGTAGGTTTTTAAAGTATTCTTGAAAACCCAGTTGTGGTGGATGGTCTTCAAAGACGGCCACCATGGAGCACTTCCCTTCCTGTAGGTCCATCTGCTCCTGCATTCCAGGGTGGAATCTCTTCCCCTCCCCTTGAATCTCACTGCCTCTCTGTCTTGCCTTGGCCAAGTGAAGCTTAAGTGTTGCTCCGCAGGCTTTCACAGGACAAGCAGATCCCTCTTTTCCCCTTTAGAAGCCAGACACCATGTACGTAGATTGGCCATAATCTCATTCCAGTTACGAATTAGAGAAAACACCAGATAGAGCCAAACTGAGAAGTGTTCTACCAAATAACTGACTAGTGCTTGTCGAAAGTGTCAAGACCATGAAAGACAAGGCTGGTGAACTGTTACAGATCAGAAGAGAGTAAGGGGAAGCAACTAAATAAAATGCAGGATCCTGGTTGGGGTCTTGGGATTGAAAAGGATCACTGGTAGTCACCCGGTGAAATGTAATAGGGTCTGTAGTTCATAGTATCTCAAGTTTGTGTCGGAAGTTAATATTAGTGGACCCTAGGTGATGGGTATACGGGAACTCTCCACACTATTGGTGTAACACAAAGTTTCAGGGGCATTGGTCATGCACGGAAGATACCTGGAACGTCAGAACAGAGGCAGCAGCTCAGATATTCCCAGCAGGGTTTCTCTTATGTTGGGGCCTTTGGAAAAAAGGTCTGATCTCAAGACTGAGGGGCTGGTGCCTTTATCTGTGGCGTTATCTGAGGGGGGCAAGTGACCCTTAGTCTCCAAACAACCCCTTCGTTCACCTGTCTCCAAGCTGCAATTCCCATTCCTCTGGTAATCCATTAATTTAAGGCAAATGCCATAAAAGGCATGTTGTGTAACAGTAATTCTTGGAGAGCAACCACAAAAGAAGAACATTTGGTTAAATGTTTGGGAAATAATCACGCAGTTGATCTACTTCTTGGAGATTGTCTATGAAGCTTAGTAAGTGAAATTCTCTGGAAATTCTCCAGTAAAGAAATCTATGTAACTTTATTCAGCCTAGTATTTATTCCCCAAATTTATTCAAACACAGAATCCCAAATGGGTGCCTGCAAAAATTTTCTTGCAAAAGACACTTCAGTGAATGCCAGATGAAGGCACGGTGAACTGCGAAGGATTTTACGTGGCAAAATGAGTCCCCTTTCCTGGGTAGCATAGAAAGGAGGCTGGATGTCAAAATTACTGTAAGAAGTTCTCTCACACTAGGTGATGGGTCAAACTCAATAACCTCACGATATCTTCCCCCGCTTCAAATGTCTGTCATTTACTGGAAGGCTGTGTATTAGTCAAGATTCTTCATTATAAGAAACAGAATCCATTCTAGGAGAGGGACTTACGATGGGGCATTAATAAGTTTACTACATTTAAATCAGGGCCAGGGAGCTTGTTTTGATGCTACGCAGCTAGAAGAATATAGCAAGCGCAAGGCCCCGGCTACTAAACAAAGGCACCTAGAAGAGATGCCGCTCCCAGAGGTGACCAGCTCTTATCACCTGCGAAGCCAGAGGCGTACTCACACCTACGCGGAGGAAGCGAGCAGCACCCCAGAGGATGCTGTCTTGTGGAATGCGGCCACCCTGTCATGTCACGTCTTGGGTCGTCTTGGGTCGTCTTGTCACCTGTGTCTCTTCTGCTCTCCAGGGACTGAGAGGAGGGGTTTCTTCACAGACTGTAGATGATGAGCATCCCAGCCACAAAGGATTCTGGGAGATGTAGGTTTCTCCATTTCTAGCCATCAGCCTATAGGAAGGCGCACAAACAGGATTTTCGAGCTGGGTTTTTGAACAGGACTCAAACGCTGTGTTCATCTATTAGCTGTGTGACCTTAGGCAAATGACTCCTCCTCTCTGAACCTTGTGTTCACGTGCGAAACTGTATTAATAATACTTTTCTCCATAGGTTGTTATGAAAAACAACAAAGGGATGGTGCCTGGCACAGTTCTTCGCACATGGCACGTGCTTTGCAGCTGGTATTCCAGCCCCTGAGCTGTGTCGTCTGCTCCGTCCCACGGGGCCGTTATTTTTTGTTGGATAAACCAATTCATAGCATTAGCCGAAGAGTTCTGCATTTACTCATTTTTCATGTGACATGTGCAAACATGAGATTATTTTAATATCACGATTGTCATTTTTTCCTGTCTCTATCCAGACCATGAAACTATTTCTTAAACACTAAACATGGCAATAATGATAAAATCTAGAACTGTAATAATTATAAGGATCATCACCATAAAACCCAATACTAAAATAATACATGCAATGGAGTATTAACGACCGGCCAAGTGCTGTAGTTAAACTAAAGTTTAAAACTATGGTAATGAAACTCAATGCTAATGAAATTCATTATCAGGGTAAAATAAAATTAAGTATTATAATGGAAATAAAACTGGATATTCTAAACAGACTGAATACTATGGGTTACACCTCAGTATTTGAACTTTGTTCTTTTCCTCTTGGTGGTGAAGAACGTGGGTTCTAGAATCGCAGTGTCCGGCTCTACCCTGACTTTCTGACATTAGGTTAGTTGGGTAAGCAATTCAGTTCTCAGTTTCTTGTTATGACCTGGAGGTAACGGTGGTGGTGTCTCCCTCATAGGGATGATGTGAGAATTGAATGAGAAAAAGCAGGAAAGTCTCCTGCCCACAGGAAGCAATCTATAGACGTCAGGCTGTCGTCAGGGGAGGATGTGGGGAATGTCAGTGAAACTCCTTCTCTGCTTTCCCAGCCCTAGAAGCCTGCCTCGGTCATCTACTCTTCCATGAGGGATTCCCGGGCAGCTCTCTATTTAGCTCTTTCCTGGTGAGTTATCTATCCACCACTACCTAGTGGGATGGCCACCCGCTTCTAGTTTTGGACTGACCCCTACTTACAGACATGGAGTTTGGGAGCTACATTTTGTCATAGAGCCGTTAGGCACTTTCTGGACCTCTGGCTTTAGGGACTAGTCTTCCCTAGAGCTCAGGGGTCTGCCTACACCTTTAACAGTCTTGTCTTGACAAAGGCTTTGGAGCCAGTCACGGGTGGACTCAAACACTGTGTTCATCTCTTATTAGCTGTGTGACCTTGGCAAATGATTCCTCCTCTCTGAACCTTGTGTTCACGTGCAAAACGGTATTAATAATACTTTTCTCCATAGGTTGCTATGAAAAACAACAAAGAGAGGGTGCCTGGCACAGTTCTTCGCACACGGCAGGTGCTTTGTAGGTAGTATTCCAGCCCCTGAGCTGTGTCGTTTGCTCTGTCTCACGGGGCCGTTATATTTTGTTATAATAACGTGTGTGTGGCGGTGGGGGCTGGACGCTGGACCCTGAATTTGTTATGATCCCAGAAAGTACCTAGATGTTGTTGCAATTTTTCTTTTCGTTCAGGAAAAAAAATTCAGTTTGTTCCCTTGTGTGTTTTTTTCCCTAGAAGTGTGGGACTCAGCTTAAATTCTGGGAATAGAGAGTTCACAGGTTAACTGGGTTCTGCTTGAGAAGTTTTGCTGTGTCTCCTCATTGGGCAGGTTGTTCCACATCTCTTGCTTGGTTGGGCAAGTACTTTACCTTTTACTTAATAGATTAATGACTACATTTTCCTTTGGGCCCATAGAGACTTTGCACAGCTTCCGAGACTCTACGTTGAATTTGGATATAACTGTATGATCTTAGTATAATCTCAAGATAATTATTATTGCAGTGCTGGCATTTACTATTTCAACTGTCAGGCAGAGAACAGAGATTGTAGAGGGCTAGATCCAGGCTTACGTCCTAGGCTGTAGGGCGGAGAAAATCACAGCCAAGCCTCTTGGTGTGCTGTGGAGGGCTCTGCTAGTGTCCCCTGCTCTTGGGTGGCTAGACAGGGCCTCGCGTGGCCAGTCCCCCATAGATGATTTCTTAGGATTGCCAATGCTTACAATGGGCTGTCCAAATGGTATCCTTTTCTATTTGTGGCTTGACTTGACAAACCATGAGTTCTTCATCTGTAAAATGGGGGTTCTAACAATACCATCTACCTTGTGGGATGCTATAAGGATTCAAATAATATTTATGAAATGTTTACAACAGGATCTATGACATAGTAACTAATATATGTAAGCAATTATCATATGTATTATAGATAATGTAACTATTATCTATTAATCGGGATTCTTAAATATTTATTTTGTACTTCAGATAATAATCGGATACAAGCATATCTCAAACATATTGAGGGTTTGGTTCCAGACCACCACAATAAAGCAAATGGCACAATAAAGTGAGTCAACTGAACTTTTTGGTTTCTCAGTGCATATAAAAATTATGTTCATAGTATTCTGTAGTTTATCAAGTATGCACAGCATTTTGTGTTTAAAAAACTATGTGCATACCTTAATTTAAAAATTATTGCTAAAAAGTGATAAACATCATCTGAGCCTTCAGCGAGTCATAATCACTGATCACAGTTCACAGTAACAAATATAACAGTAATGAAAAAGTTTGAAATATTGCAAGAATTACCAAAATGTGATAGAGAAACACACAGCGTGCTGTTGGAAAAATGGCCCTGATAGACTTGCTTAGCCCAAGAGCACTGCACACCCTCAATTTGTAAAAAAAAAAAAAAAAAAGAAAAAAAAAGGCAATAGACTGTCAAATACAAGAGTGAAGGGCAGTAAAAGGAGGCATGCCTGTACTATGCCAGAGTGTTACTCAAATTGTTCTGGCTCCACTGGGAGCTTTTTCAAGTTGACTCCTGTTTGCCTTTGGTGTGCCTCCATTCTTCTGTTTTTTTGAGTGTTTCTTTACTGTGCGGCATTTCAAGATTCTCCAGACTCACTTTGTATTTTTCCTGCACCAGTTCTCAGATTGTCCGTTTTACCAAGAAGGCCTAGTTTCTTCTACTGAAGAATGGAGTTAGAAATCAATAAACATTTCTCCAAAAAAGATACACAGATGGCCAACAGGCACACGAGAAGATGTGTCCTCGTCAGGGAAATGCAAATCACAACAACAATGAGATATCACCTCATGCTTATCAGAATGGCCAAAATCAAGAAGACAAGAAACAGCAAATGTTGGTGAGGATGTGGAGAAAAAGGAACCCTCCTGTGCTGCTGGTGAGCGTGTAAATTGGAACAGCCACTGTGGAAAACAGTGTGGAAGTTCCTGAAAAAAATAATAAAAATGAAATATCATATGGCCCAATAATTCTACTACTGGGTATTTACCCAGGGAAAGTGAAAGCACTAACTTAAAAAGATATATGCACCTCTATGTTTATTGGAGCGTTATTTATAATATCCAAAGACATGGAAGCAGCCTAAATTTCCATCAATACAGGAATGTATAAAAAATGTGGGGTGTGTGCATACATACATACATATATTATGTATAAAAGGATATGTATATAATATGTATATTATATATTTAATAAACCATAAAAAGGATGAGATACTGTTGTTTGAGACTACATGGGTGGACCTAGAAGGTCTTATGCTAAGTGAAATAAATCAGACTGAGGAAGACAAGTGCTATATGATCCCACTCAAATGGAATCTTAAAAATGAATAAATAAACAAAAAGCAGAATCAGAACTATATATACAGAGAGCAAACGGATGGTTGGTTGCCAGGGGGAAGGGAGTGGGAGATTGAGCAAAATGGATAAAGGGGAGAGAGAGAGAGGCAGGCCTCTGGTTACGGAATGAGTAAGGAACAGGAATAAAAAGGAGAGCGTAAGGAATACTTACGTGATCCGTAAGAGCGATGAGCTGAGACCGAGGGTAGCTATGGCATGTATAAACCTGTCAAATCACTAAGTTGTACCTGAAACTAGTGTCTGTATGTGGTCAACTAGACTCAAATAAAAAAAAATGTCCAAAGAGGTAAATGGCTCAAGATAATTGGCTTCCATTTTGTTATAACTTGTGCAAGCCACGTGGCTACATTCACTTTCGTAGAAAATTTGAGAAGGGAGGTATTTAGCAAAAAGGAAGAAGAGGAAGAAACCGAGATCCAGGTGATGAGTGAGCCACTAGATTTTGACCCAGATACTTCTGGTGTGATGTTAATGCCTATTAAATGACACAGGATTGAGCTGGTTAGGGAGGCGCTGTGGGGCAGGCGCAGGATCATAACACCAAGCCAGGGTCAAAGCAAAGAGAGTGTTTGCTAGAGCTGGAGACTGTCCCAACGGGCCCCCTGCTTAGGGGAACCCGCACAGGAAATTGAGCGTGTGTTTACAGACAGCAGGAGACGTGATGATTCTGCAGGAATGTTCCCGTTTGAATGATTCCTGGTTCGTTTGGTATCGTTTTAAGTCTTTCAGTCTGTTACACTTCCTACTGCTGTGTGACAAATGCCTCCAAAAACTTAGTGGTTCAAAAGGACAATTATTTCATTATATCACTCTTGGTTTCTGTGGGTCAATGATTTGGGGGAAAACCTCTGATGGATGGTTCTGGAGTCTTTCATTCAGTTTTAGTGAGTTGGTAGCTGCCGCTAGAGCAGCAGGTGTCTATGGCATCAGGGGACCAGCCAGACACCTCTCTTGTGTCTCTCTTTGTAGAGCCTCAGGGCCTGTCCCTGTGAACTAGTTTGGGTTTCTCGTGCACGGTGGCCTCAGAACCGGTGTACTGCTTCCATGGTGACTGAGGGCCCCAGGGCAGGCGCTTCAGTGAGGACGGCAGAGGGAGCCTCCCTGCTTCTGACTTAGTGTTGGAATTTACTTGCACTTTATTCTATTGGTGCTAAGTGAGTCCTTAGACCACCTGGATTCAAGGGAAGGGGGCAGAGACCCACCTTTCAATGGGCGGAGAGCCAAAGTTAGGAGGTCTGTGGGATGTGAGATACTGTTTTGGTCATCTTTGGGCAAAGGATCCTGCCGTACAATCCTGCTGCCAAGATTTCCAACATTTGAAAATGTGTCACAGGCCCACAAAACCTGGAATCTGCTGCCTGAAAACCGACGGGCCTTTCACGGGTGCTTTTCCATGTCTCTCTCCATCTATTCTCACACTCTCATGGCTTCTTAGGACTCCTTTGCCACCCACCCACTATCACTCATCTGCTTTGCTGGGTCATGTTTTCCGATTCTCCCTTGAGGAGCATAAAGATTTCCTTTAAAAACACTGCTCTTAGCGTGGCTGAAAGGAAACATGTCAAGTGAAGAAGCGTGTAGAGCGAAAAGACACAGATGAATAATGGGAAACACAAATGGGGAGGAACAGTGACAGGCAGCAGAGTCAGCGGCACCGCGTGATGTGTGAGAGCGTGTGGAGAAGGGGCTGAGACACTTTGAAGGGTGGATATCAGGACATTTTAAAGAGTGGGGAAGACTGTACCAGTGCTAAGAGTGGTCATGGGCCTAGTGTTTATGGAATAGTGAGCTTAGAGATTAGGGATGGCATTGGGGGACATCCTTAAACCACCAAAATTGTGCGCAAAATTATATATAAAATGGGAGAAAAGGGTCCATAGCCCTTTTTTAACTGGAAAGGGGTATGTGGCCAAAGAAGCTTTAAAATACACTAGCAATGAATGTCAGAAGCTCATATGGGGAAGTACTTAATCAAAGTCCCATGATGATAGGAACGGGGGTGCTCTGGCTACCTGAGGTCACTGGTCTGGGGCCCGTAACTAAGTATCCTGGTGGATATTTGTCTCGTTTTGGTCATACCCTGCCTCCCAGTCCTGGGAGGCACCAGGCTTGCAAGTGTGTGTGTCTGCTTTTATCGCACTGTGTTTCACTCATTCTCCTTTTGTTCTTGCTGACGTGTACCCTTTACCCCAATCTTTGGCAAATGCCGTCGTCTACTCTGTTCCACAACTGGGCTCTTCCTCAGCATACCCGAACCCTACACACACACTACACTACACAATACACCCCCATCCCCTTTCCCCCCATATACACGTTTGATCCTCGTGGTTGTTAGGAATCATATTTCTTCTATGTGCAACCAGATAAACTGGATGTAAGACCTCCAGGAGTGGAGAGGACACAGCAAAACCCAGCGGCTAAGAAATCTACAGTCCCCGGGCAGAGGGATGGGGTCCAGTGGGCTCAGGACAAACCTTGCCAGGCAACAAGAGGAAACTTTCTCTATCTTCATCGAGTCTGTGAAAGGACACTGTACGTGCATGTGTGTGTGTGTGTGTGTGTGTGTGTGTGTGTGTGTGTGTGTAAAATAAAGACGTGGGGGTAATTTCTAGAGCAAACCACTAGATGGAGTTCCTGCCTCAAGAACACACTCAGGTCGGGCACTGCACAATCTGCGCATTTTCTCCTCTAGATGAAAACGTGAATTGGGGGCACAGGCTGAAACCCCAGTCTATCCAAGAGGCTCTGCAATCTTGTCTCGTTGTGGAACACACTTTCTCTCAAGCTGCTTTCTCCATTTCTTCTCAGGAATTGCCCCAAATATGGGTCACCGGGTGCCACGTGGTTTATTGCGCTTAGACGGCTATAGGAGGGTTTACTTTCCCAATGCTTCTTTCCCTCTGAACGCCTGAACAGCAAGTTTTGTCTTTTTTTCCTCCCATTTCACAAGCTTTAAGTACTGCCTGTCCTGTGAAGAGCTCTTTGTTCCTCGAAAGGAAACTTTGCAAAAACAGGTAATTCTCCCAATACAGGCTCTGAGCGCAAAAACTGGGCAGTAAATAAACTCAGACAAATCTGGAGCTAGCTTACTTCTCTTTCTGGGGCTTGAGTCGAGTTTTTCTGACTGATCCCGATGACCCCATAGGTTAGGAGCTTGGGACAGACCTTATTTTTATTACAAGGATTACTAGAAGCAAGTGTGCATTTATTCTGCAAATAAAACTCCATTAATTTAAACATACAATAGATCGATTTAATGAGCTATGAACTCACAAATATTTGACATTTTTGCCAACAAAAAGCTTCACGCTTGAGATTTATGAGTGAACTGAAAATTCACAGGGTTTGCCTGTTTCCCTTTCGTGTGTGAGGAAGCAAAAACCTTGCACTTGACAAGGAATGATTTGTTTTCTAGCTAAACCAAATGGAGAATTAGGTTATACCAATGCTAGCCCTGGGAAATCCTGATACCAAGTAGTCTCTGAATCCCTCTTGGCTAGGCTGACCAAGGTCAAGGAGGCTGAGAGAAAAAGGAGGGCTGAAGACATTTCTTTCCAGTGTCTTTGGTGCTCACTTAGCCCCTCTTTACCTCTGCATTTCTTGGAATCAGTAGCAGGGGCCCCATATGGTTATCACTTTGCCTTCTTGCTTCTACCCCTTGGTCAAGACTGGGAAGAGGGCAATGTTACCCCACCATCCCAAACGACTAGACCAGGTGATTCCTGGTCTATCTCCCAGGATAGCCTAAAGTACTCTGTGTATTTGAAACACGGGAGGAAATCTAACCAGGTCATTGGTTATACAACTGATAGAGGAGCTGCAGAGACTAAGAGGACAGGGAGGTAACCCAAGATTAACACCAGCAAGAAGTCTTTACTACCTCTGGGCCTGAAGGGACACAGGGAGAAGGAGGTGCGACCTGAACCCAGGGGCTAGGGTCACCAGTGAGAGCTTGGCACCCTAGAAGCCCTGACAGCAGGAACTGGAGCCATGGGGAAGATGCATTCCCTCCTTGAGCCGCCATCCTGGCAGAGTAACAATACTCTGGCTTTCCCCATCATGCCTTTCCGGTCTTTCAATAAGGTCTTCCATTGTCCAAACTCATCAGAAGCCAGATGACAGGGACCTTGGGAAATACTTCCTACAGGGAAGTATTGGCTATAGAACAAAGCAGAAGAAGGGCAAACGGGCTCAGGAAAAATACAACAGGCCAACATTCATACCAAGTAACACCGAGCCAACATTTTCTTCCGGGAATTAGGATGGACTTCGGAAACTAGTGTCATTGCTTTTGAGTATTGTAGCTGGGAGGTCCTATAGAGCTAGGTGTGGTCTCCTGTTATGTTTATGACTTTTGCTAAAGGGGAGAGAACCAATATGGAAAGAGCAAAGGAGAGAGGGAGAAGGTAATAGAAGGTGTATCTAAGAGAATGAGGGAGAAAGGGAATCTTTGCTGGTCTTAAGGTACAGGGAGCTAAAAGTAGGAAATCAGGGCCTGACAAAGGACTAAATACTTCAAATAAAAGACAAGGCATGGGAGGAAGTAAATAATGCTTGGAGTATCTCTATTATAGGGAAGGGCCTACAATTTTGTAGCATCTAAATCTGGTGACACATTTAAAGAATTATATAATTTTTTGGATCACTGTTGCCTTCTAATAAATCATTAAATAAAGATACTTTAAATAAAAGCAAAGAGGGAGTATCTTTGGGCATATTTGGGCTGAGTTTTTAATCCATTTAATGCAAAAAATATAGAAGAAAGCTACTATCTACTATTTAGCAGATTTGGCTCTGAGTTTTATAGGAAACTCAGCACCTGTAGATAAAGTATTGTTTAACTCAATATCTAATAGTCTACTGAAAAGAGTCAACCTCAGGTGTCAAGTTTTTTTTTTTAAGATTTATTTATTTATTTATTCATGAGAGCTATAGACTGAGAGAGAGAGAGGCAGAGACACAGGCAGAGGGGGAAGCAGACTCCTCACAGGGAGCCCAATGCGGGACTTGATCCCGGACTCCGGGATCACGACCTGAGGCGAAGGCAGATGCTCAACCGCTGAGCCACCCAGGCATCCCTAGGTGTCAAGTTATTAACCACAAAATATAATTTTGAAGTTTGCAGGCAATTTTATGAAAAAAAATCAAGATAACATTATGTAAAACAAAGCATTCAGTAGCATACTAGTGACATGGTATTAGACACAGGTATATGTTCCAGAAATATTCTGTTCATTTTTCTGATGTTCGTATTGTCAACTTAAAGAAGCTTTTAAAATTGAAAAATAAATAAATAAATAAATAAAATAAAATTGTTCAATGTTCATAGACGTGCGTCATCTTGACTTTTTAAAATGGTTTAAAAATAGTTTTAAAATGAATCTATTTTATAGATCCAGTGCTACACTAAAACCAGCTTGTCAATCAGTAAATATGCATTAAAATAAATAATCAGACCCACTCTACCTGAAGGCCCCCTGGAGCAATCAGGCTTAGAGTGGGTTTTGTGGGCTCTGAGCTCCCCAGCAGCCACCTGAGGGAGGACAGAGCCTCTCACCTCCTACTCCCCTTAAATACGTCCTTGTGGACATTTTATCTCTCCAGCAGGAAGGTTTAGGCCCCTAGTGCTCACTGAGACTCTATACTGTACTTCATGTTAATTGTTCACCCCGACGGCAGACTGTTAGTAATTCTTATTAACATTTCAGAAATTACCCATAGAACAAATTAGTAGTTCTCTGGAGGAGAAAATATTATAATATACTCTTTCTTGCTTGGACTATAGGTTATTCCTGCAGATAATATCCTTATGCTTTCCAATTATGTGAGATAACCAGAACTGACAAAGGAGCAAGCAAACAACTCAAGTAAGAAACAAACAAACAAACAAAAAAACCAATATTAAAGCAATGAAAATTACAATAAAAAAGAGGCAGGGTCAAAGAATCAAATGAAATTAAACCATGATGAGTCCCTAAAACGAATGAACACAAGAAAGCAATAGAAATAATAATAAAAACACAGAGTAGACCTGAGGACAATACAATAAAAAAGTGAAAATAAAAGGAATAAAAGATTCAAAGACTGGATCAAGCCAAAAAGAGATGAAAGTAAGTTCAGGTTTCAATTTATAAAAACTACATCAGTTGAAGATTGGGTGAGGACTGGGCCACGTTAGGAGTTCTTTGCCTCACCCTGTCATGTGAAAATAAGCTTGGCCTTACTGGCTAAGCCAGGCCTGGAAATACTAGAGGCTCGCAGGACTCGGGATGGAAGGCCACGGCAGAGGGCCGTCCGTGCTACGGGGCGAAGGCCGGAATGCAGCTTAAATCTCTCAAGAGCAACCTCTGAGGCCTGACTATTTAGGTCACAGATCTGTACAGTAGATGGTTCCTCAGAAGAACAACTTGGTGCAATCTCCTTTGTATAGATTTGCAAACTGGAGCCTCCTTGAAGAAACCAGTATAATTTCAGTGTTGGGGGTGGATGGACGGAGACATAGGGGACCTTTCTTGGCAATACCATCTGATTCGGAGGCCTGTCCCATTAAAGATCCTACCCTCGGCACCTGTCCAAATAATTCTTTTTCTTGCACCTGAAATTTTGAAATGGACACACGTTTGCTTGATTTGCCTGATGCTCAGTTCGCTCAAGTGGGATCCACTCCCCGCACTGACTAGATGGGTTGCGGGGAGTTGAGCTGCACAGCTGAGCTGTGTCCAAGAACAGTGGTTTCCCATCAAAGACACAGGAAGCCATGCTGGCCTGGGTGAGTCTAGGCTGATGGTGAGGAGGGGAGTGGGAGAGGATTGTCCTGAGAACCCTGGGCTGGGTTTGGTGGAGCAGATGGAAAAAGCTGTGAAAGGGGGGAAAAGGTTGCAGAGGAGACCAGGATCCTGGGCCAGCCCGAGCTGGGTCAGCTCTCAGGTGGTGCTGGGGATGTCTGCACGGCTGCCTCCGGGAAAGGGGCCCAAGCACAGAGCTGGTGGCGGGTCAGGACGTCTACGGTAAGACTGAGCGGCCTGCAGGCCTCCTTGCTTGTGCCAGTTCTGGGGTGAGAGACCGTATGCATTTTCTATTACGCTGCAAAAAACCACCACACACCGGGTGGCTTAAAACAACACAAATTTATGATCTTACAGTTCTGGAGGTCAGAAGGCTGAAATGAATCTTATGGGGGTAAAATCAAGGTGTTGGCAGGGCGAATTCCTTTTGGAGATCCTAGGGGAAAACATATTTGTTGCCTTTTCTAGCTTCCCAGGACTGTTGGCATTTCTTGGTTTCTGGCTCCTTTCTCCATCTTCCAGCAAGGTTGTATCTTCGAATCTCCCCCCAGCAGCTCCCTGCCTTCTCCTTTTCTCTTTCCCATGAGTAATTCCTACTCCAGCTATCCTGCTTTGCTCTTCTAAGGGGCTTGGTGATTACATTGGGCCCACTTGGCGATCCAGGATAATCTCCTCTCAAAATCCTTAATTTATCAGAACTTATCCCTTTGTCATGCAAGATAACACATTCATAGAGTCAGGGATTAGGATGTGGACATCTTCAGGGATCAGATTGGAGAACTTCGTATTTAATACAATAAAATCTACATACAGAAATGCTGGCAGGATGGCAAAAAACAAAAAAAAAAAAACTTAGTAAACATTACATCCTCCTTCCTAGCCCCCTGGGCTGGTCTTACACAAAACAAAATGGTTCCCTTGGCGTGGACACGTCTGCCATTCCTGCATGAGGGCTCTTCTCCGCCCTGGACTGCCCAAGGCATTCGCTAAGCCATGAAAAGGAGGTCTCCAGGGGTAAACCACAGGGCCTGATCCCCCAGCCAAGCTGAATTCACATCCCCCCTCCCTCCACACTCGCTTCTCCACCCTGTCTCCTAACTCAGGAAGGAGCTCCATCAGCCACCCCCTGGCCCAAGCCCTATGAGCAAGCCATGCTTTTCCCTCTTCCTCAGTCTCAGCGACCATCACTCGCCTAACCCCTTTGCTGCCGCATCTAACATCAGGCGGTGCTGTATGTTCCCCCTCCATTCCCGGCTCAGCTCTCCAAGCAGAGGCCTCACCATCGGCGTCCTACACTACGGTGAAGCTCTCTTCCCTAGCCTCCCTCTAACCTGGGAGGGATGCCTCCCATCTGTTCTGACCTTGACCCTAGATCAACTTCCAACACACAAATCCAGCTGATCCTCAGCCACTATGTACCCATCTTGCCATGACAGTTGTTGGAGAGGTTGTTGTGAACACCACTTGTTAAATACTGAGCCTCATCCCATTGCTCACCCTGTCGCGCTCTTCCTTAAAACCATTCTCTTTTGATTCTCTTTAAAACTTATCGTCTTTAAAAATAAAAAAAAATAAATAAATAATAAAATTTATCGCCTTTGAGGGAAACAAAGGCAAAAACGAACTATTGGGGCTTTGTCAAGACAAAAAGCTTCTGCACAGCAAAGGAAACGGTCAACAAAACCAAAAGACAGCCTGCAGAATGGGAGAACATAGTTGCAAACGACACATCAGATAAAGGGCTAGGATCCAAGGTCTACAAAGAACTTACCAAACTCAACACCCAAAGAACAAATAATCCAGTCAAGAAACGGGCAGAAGACATGAGCAGACATTTCTCCAGAGAAGACCTACAAATGGCCAATAGACAGATGAGAAAAGGCTCAGCATCACTTGGCATCAGGGGAACACAATCAAAACCACAAGGAGGTGCCACCTCACGCGGGTCAGAATCGGCAAAATTATCAAGTCGGGAAACGACAGATGTTGGCCAGGATGCAGAGAAAGAGGAGCCCTCTTACACTGTGTGTGGAAATGCAAGCTGCCGCAGCCACTCCAGAAAGCAGTGTGGAGGTGCCTCAAAACGTTGAGAATAGAGCTGCCCTATGGCCCAGCAATTGCACTACTGAGTATTTACCCCAAAGGTACAAATGTAGTGATCTGAAGGGGCACCTGCACCCCAATGTTTAGAGCAGCAGTGCCCACAGTGGCCAAACTGTGGAGAGAGCCCAGATGCCCATCGGCAGGTGAATGGAGAAAGAAGATGTGGTCTGTATCTACGGTGGGAAACTACTCAGTTCTTTATCGTATGGCCTCACTCACATGTGGGATTTAAGAAACAAAACAGAGGAGCATAGGGGAAGGGAGCGAAAAAGAAAACAAGACAAGATCAGAGAGGGAGACAAGCCATAAGAGACTTTTTTTTTTTCCTAAGAGACTCTTAATCATAGAAAAAAAAAAACCTGCTAGAGGGGGGTATGGGGAAGTGGGTGATGGGCATTAAGGAGGGCACATGATGTAATGAGCACTGGGTGTGGTACACAACTGATGGACCACTGACCCCTACCTCTGGAACTTATAATACACTATATGTTCATTGAATTTAGATGTTATAATGTAGAAGACAAAAAATTTTTTTTTAGCATTTAACAAGCCTACAGTTTATTTATTTATTTTTTTTATAAATTAATTTTTATTGGTGTTCAATTTACCAACATACAGAATAACACCCAGTGCTCATCCCGTCAAGTGTCCCCCTCCGTGCCCGTCACCCATTCACCCCCACCCCCCGCCCTCCTCCCCTTCCACCACCCCTAGTTCATTTCCCAGAGTTAGAAGTCTTTATGTTCTGTGTCCCTTTCTGATATCTCCCACACATTTCTTCTCCCTTCCCTTATATTCCCCTTCACTATTATTCATATTCCCCAAATGAATGAGAACATACACTGTTTGTCCTTCTCCGATTGACTTACTTCACTCAGCATAATACCCTCCAGCTCCCTCCACGTTGAAGCAAATGGTGGGTATTTGTCGTTTCTAATGGCTGAGTAATATTCCATTGTATACATAAACCACATCTTCTTTATCCATTCATCTTTCGATGGGCACCGAGGCTCCTTCCACAGTTTGGCTATTGTGGACATGGCTGCTCGAAACATTGGGGGGCAGGTGTCCCGGCGTTTCATTGCATCTGAATCTTTGGGGTAAATCCCTAACAGTGCAATTGCTGGGTCGTAGGGCAGGTCTATTTTTAATTCTTTGAGGAACCTCCACACAGTTTTCCAGAGTGGCTGCCCCAGTTCACATTCCCACCAACAGTGTAAGAGGGTTCCCTTTTCTCCGCATCCTCTCCAACATTTGTTGTTTCCTGCCTTGTTAATTTTCCCCATTCTCACTGGTGTGAGGTGGTATCTCATTGTGGTTTTGATTTGTATTTCCCTGATGGCAAGTGATGCGGAGCATTTTCTCATGTGCATGTTGGCCATGTCTATGTCTTCCTCTGTGAGATTTCTCTTCATGTCTTTTGCCCATTTCATGATTGGATTGTTTGTTTCTTTGGTGTTGAGTTTAAGAAGTTCTTTATAGATTTTGGAAACTAGCCCTTTATCTGATATGTTATTTGCAAATATCTTCTCCCATTCTGTAGGTTGTCTTTGAGTTTTGTTGACTGTATCCTTTGCTGTGCAAAAGCTTCTTATCTTGATGAAGTCCCAATAGTTCATTTTTGCTTTTGTTTCTTTTGCTTTCGTGGATGTATCTTGCAAGAAGTTACTGTGGCCAAGTTCAAAAAGGGTGTTGCCTGTGTTCTCCTCTAGGATTTTGATGGAATCTTGTCTCACATTTAAATCTTTCATCCATTTTGAGTTTATCTTTGTGTATGGTGCAAGAGAGTGGTCTAGTTTCATTCTTCTGCATGTGGATGACCAATTTTCCCAGCACCATTTATTGAAGAGACTGTCTTTCTTCCAGTGGATCGTCTTTCCTCCTTTGTCGAATATTAGTTGACCATAAAGTTCAGGGTCCATTTCTGGGTTCTCTATTCTGTTCCATTGGTCTATGTGTCTGTTTTTGTGCCAGTACCACACTGGAAGACAAAAATTTTTTAAATAAAATTTATCGCCTTCAGGCCTGTCATGTTAGGAGATGGCACAGCGTCCCTGCGGAAACACCCACGTCGAAGATGCTTGTTCATCAGCTATTGGTGGCAGCTTCCTTAAATGATAAGTGGCCGAGCCAGCCGCTTCAGGGCTAGCCGAGGACGCCACCTTCTCTTGCAGTTCTCTGCAGCTTAGGCCTCTGGTGACTTCGGAAGATCGGAGCTGACGGCCGGCTAAAAAACGTTTTAGTAGCAGACACGTTCCCAGTACGTACTGGGCACTGAACACTAGGCTGGAGAGCACAACTGGTCACGGAGACCAATTACTCTCGGATTTTGTTGATTTTGCTTGTTGTCTCCCCACATGCTGGAATCCAAGCTTCACTAGAGCACAGATTTTGTATTATTTGCTACTAAATGCTGATGCCAGCTGAGTTGGCTGTAAATTCTCAACAAATTTTCGCTGAATCAACGGAAAATACGATTTTGACCTTAGTGAACATGTAATGCAATATGCTGGACAAGAGGTTGGCAAATTCTGGCCCTCAGGCCAAATCTCATCTACCACTTGTGTTTGTAAGTAAAGTTTTATTGAATTACTGTTCTACCCATTTATTCAGGTATTGTCTTTGGCTGTTCGGTGCTACAATAGCGGAGTTGAGTGGCTACAACAGACTGCACAGGTTGCAATTTGGGGCTAAAATATTTGCTGTCTGGCCCTCTACAGATCAAATTTGTTATCCCCTGGGCTGACAGGTAAATGGTAACTTCTTTGTGTATCAGATCTGTGATGGAGAATATACTATAGGACGCCCATGGTTATTCTTGGGGTGTCTCATGCTCCCAATGTCATGTCATTAGAGAGTATCTAGTGGGGTATCAGTCATCTGTCCATAATGGTTGTCATGAAGAGCCCATTGCTTCAGTCTCCATGGTCCCTGCAGGTTTGCTGTTTTATCACCCAGGACAATCTTTGTTGAGGTGAGAGCTCCAATGCCCAGGACCAGGATTCCCTGGACGGGCCATTCTGCATTCCTGTCCAAGGTCTCTCCACATTCTTGCTGGAATGTCGGGGAGTAGGGCTTGGATCCCCACCGTTGACACACTTCTCCCTTCCCTGCAATGTCTTGCAATTGTCTGCTCTGACTTCATCACGTCTAACATAATCTGATGTCTCAAAAGGTTTAGCTCTTTAAAAAACACTCAAGCTTCTAGTTTTTTTCTCAACACAATCCCTAAGGCAAGGAATCACAAAGTTTGGTTACTGGTTTGGAAAAGGTATTAGGTGGAAATGGTGATAACAAACAAATATTGCTCTTTTAGGAAATTATCCTGCCTTCTTTGCATTGCTAAGTAGTTGGACTATATCCTGAAGGCGATAAATTTTATTTTTTTAAATTTTTTTCTTCTACATTATAACATCTAAATTCAATGAACATATAGTGTATTATAAGTTCCAGAGGTAGGGGTCAGTGGTCCATCAGTTGTGTAGCACACCCAGTGCTCATTACATCATGTGCCCTCCTTAATGCCCATCACCCACTTCCCCATGCCCCCCTCTAGCAGGTTTTTTTTCTAATATTAAGAGTCTCTTAGGAAAAAAAAAAGTCTCTTATGGCTTGTCTCCCTCTCTGATCTTGTCTTGTTTTCTTTTTCGCTCCCTTCCCCTATGCTCCTCTGTTTTGTTTCTTAAATCCCACATGTGAGTGAGGCCATACGATAAAGAACTGAGTAGTTTCCCACCGTAGATACAGACCACATCTTCTTTCTCCATTCACCTGCCGATGGGCATCTGGGCTCTCTCCACAGTTTGGCCACTGTGGGCACTGCTGCTCTAAACATTGGGGTGCAGGTGCCCCTTCAGATCACTACATTTGTACCTTTGGGGTAAATACTCAGTAGTGCAATTGCTGGGCCATAGGGCAGCTCTATTCTCAACGTTTTGAGGCACCTCCACACTGCTTTCTGGAGTGGCTGCGGCAGCTTGCATTTCCACACACAGTGTAAGAGGGCTCCTCTTTCTCTGCATCCTGGCCAACATCTGTCGTTTCCCGACTTGATAATTTTGCCGATTCTGACCCGCGTGAGGTGGCACCTCCTTGTGGTTTTGATTGTGTTCCCCTGATGCCAAGTGATGCTGAGCCTTTTCTCATCTGTCTATTGGCCATTTGTAGGTCTTCTCTGGAGAAATGTCTGCTCATGTCTTCTGCCCGTTTCTTGACTGGATTATTTGTTCTTTGGGTGTTGAGTTTGGTAAGTTCTTTGTAGACCTTGGATCCTAGCCCTTTATCTGATGTGTCGTTTGCAACTATGTTCTCCCATTCTGCAGGCTGTCTTTTGGTTTTGTTGACCGTTTCCTTTGCTGTGCAGAAGCTTTTTGTCTTGACAAAGCCCCAATAGTTCGTTTTTGCCTTTGTTTCCCTCAAAGGCGATAAATTTTATTATTTATTTATTTTTTTTATTTTTAAAGACGATAAGTTTTAAAGAGAATCAAAAGAGAATGGTTTTAAGGAAGAGCGCGACAGGGTGAGCAATGGGATGAGGCTCAGTATTTAACAAGTGGTGTTCACAACAACCTCTCCAACAACTGTCATGGCAAGATGGGTACATAGTGGCTGAGGATCAGCTGGATTTGTGTTGGAAGTTGATCTAGGGTCAAGGTCAGAACAGATGGGAGGCATCCCTCCCAGGTTAGAGGGAGGCTAGGGAAGAGAGCGTCACCGTAGTGTAGGACGCCGATGGTAAGGCCTCTGCTTGGAGAGCTGAGCCGGGAATGGAGGGGGAACATACAGCATCGCCTGATGTTAGATGCGGCAGCAAAGGGGTTAGGCGAGTGATGGTCGCTGAGACTGAGGAAGAGGGAAAAGCATGGCTTGCTCATAGGGCTTGGGCCAGGGGGTGGCTGATGGAGCTCCTTCCTGAGTTAGGAGACAGGGTGGAGAAGCGAGTGTGGAGGGAGGGGGGATGTGAATTCAGCTTGGCTGGGGGATCAGGCCCTGTGGTTTACCCCTGGAGACCTCCTTTTCATGGCTTAGCGAATGCCTTGGGCAGTCCAGGGCGGAGAAGAGCCCTCATGCAGGAATGGCAGACGTGTCCACGCCAAGGGAACCATTTTGTTTTGTGTAAGACCAGCCCAGGGGGCTAGGAAGGAGGACCTAAAGTTTACTAAGTTTTTTTTTTTTTTTTTGCCATCCTGCCAGCATTTCTGTATGTAGATTTTATTGTATTAAATACGGAGTCCTCCAATCTGATCGCTTTTCCTCTCTTTTAGGTTCAAATAGTTCTATGTAGCCTTTAGGATTACATGGAGTCACACACACACACAAAACCCTTTTCCATTCTGATTCTGTTAGGAGTTATATTTTCTTTATTTTTTTCCTTCAAAATAAGTTTTGCAAACTCCATCAAATACAACAGATGCTGGTTTCTTCTTCTTCTTTTTTTAAAGATTTTTATTTATTTATTCATGAGAAACCCAGAGAGACAGAGACATGGGCAGAGAGAGAAGTAGGCTCCCTGCGGGGAGCCCGATGTGGGACTCGATCCCTGGACCTCGGTATCTCACCCTGGGCCAAAGGCAGACGCTCAACCACTGAGCCACCCAGGCGGCCCCCATACTGGTTTAATTTACTGTGATTTTACAGAGATTTTCCAACAGGGCAGGGCAGACAAGGCACGTGGCAAAATTGACATTTGGCCTGTATTTTGTTCTAACCCCAGATACCATGAATAATCCCTGTCCCATAAGAACAGGATATGACAATAGCATAATGGTTGTTTTTAGGTCATCAAAATATAATCTGCCATAGAAGCAGAGGGCAAAGTTATGAAAAGAGACTATTTAAAATTACTTTCTCCTCCCTCAGTTCCCCTTTCTCCCATCCTGTCCTCCTTTTCCTCCCTCTGTTCCTCCTCTTCCTTATTCTCATGAAAGTAAGCGCCAATGACCATCCAGTAGCCTAAATATCCTTCTCCGCCCAAAACAGAAAATAAGGAGAGGTTAAGGGTTGCATTTATGATGGAAAACTGTTCAAAACTTTTCCAAGTAAAATTCAGTTTTTCATTCAGTCCAAATTCTTTTTCACTTAAGTGGCTGGATCAAACTTAGGATCTCTTCAGAGAGCAAAATAAAACATTGATAAGTAAAATCCTTTTGGTAATTTAGCAATACTGGGGCCTGCTGTTCTCGTCTTTCCATTACATTCTTAGCCAGTAGATAGATGTGCTGAACATGTAAATGTGCTTTCATAGACAGTTTATTTTTATTTTTTAATTAATCAACATTTTTTTTTGAGCAGTTTTAGGTTCACAGAAAAATGGAGCTGAAAGCATAGAGAATTTCTATCGCTCCCTGTACGTATGTGTGAACAACCTCCTATACCACAGGTGGTACATTTGTTAAAATCCATGAACTGATACAGACTCATCATCACCCAAGGTCCATAACAGGGCTCATTCCTGGTGTTGTACCTTCTATGGGTTTGACGAATGTATGATGACCTGTATCCACCACTGGAGTATCACACAAAAAAATTTCACTGCCCTGAAAATCCTCTTCCAGAAACACCATAGACTCCCCCAGAAATAGTATTTTCCTAGTTATCTGGACATCTTAAGCCCAGTTAACTTGACACAGAAAAATCAATGACCATGGCAATACTTGCTTTAAACATTTATATGTATTTTAAAGATATTAAGAAAGAAAACTTATTTTTTTAGTTTACTCTTTTTACAATTTTGAATACGTTCGGCTCATTCTTAAACACCTGCATCTACCTATGCTACCAAATCCTTTCAGCCTGAAGAACTCCTTTCAGTATTTCCCATCTAGATTCACTGGCAATCTGTTCTCTTATTTTACACGAAAGCAGCTTTTTTCATTTTCATTCTTGAAGATATGTTCATTGGATATAGAGTTCCAGGTTGATAATTTTCTTTTAGCAATTTAAAGATGTGGTTCTACTGGTTTTTTTTTTTTTGTTTGTTCGTTTTTTTGTTTTTGGTCCCTATAATTCTTGATAAGAAGTTCATGGTTATTTGAATCCTTGTGTCCCTTTATGTAATATGTTTATCTCTGGTTGCTTTCAATGTTTTCTCTTCATCTTTGGTTTCAGCAGCTTGGTTATGACATGCTGAGATGGGATTTTTATTCACACTTTTCCTGTTTAGTGTTTGCTGAGGTTCTTTAAACTTTGGATCAGTATATATATCCTCTACTACATTTAGGAATTTTTCAGTATTCCTTCTTCAAATAGGTTTTTCTTTTCATTCTCTCTTTTTCTCCTTTGGACCGAAATGACCCATATGCTATCCATTTCCTTGTTCTTCACATTCAAATAATTTCAGATGTGAGTTTATATATCAGGACTCTGTATACTGTTTTAATACTCCAAGGAGTATTGATATTTTTGTTCTAGCAGGCAACTAACTTGGTGAAACTCAAGCTGGAAAGTCTGTCTTAACTGTGGTGGAAGTTTAAATCTCAGATGGATTCTTTCAATTCTAGGTGAGTTGTTTGAGCGTGTCCAGCACATACAATTCAAAGTTCTTATGCATAATTTTGGGCCCCTCCTTCTCTAAACATCCCCTCCCTCCCATCAGAGATTGCCTGTGGTTTCTCTGGTCTCCACTACTCAGTTCGTCAGGTGAGCAGGATAGAGGGGTTTCTATCAGACGGCTAGTCACCCTACAACATGTTGTGACTACAGCTTGTCTATAGGCCAAGAGTCCCAAGGCTAGGAATTAAAATACAGACTTTGCAGTAGAAAGACTGGATTTGTACAGTGACTCTCCACCTTGTTACCTAATGACCTTGAGCAAAATATTTACCGTCTGTTCTTTGACCTGCTAAGGAATAATGGAAAAACATCATGTGGAATGCTAGGCAGTGACTTTCACATTGTAGGTACTCAGTAAATGCTAGTTTCTCTCACTTTGGGTGACTCCATATATTTATATTGGATAAATATAATGCAAAATGAAATAACTTTCGATAGAGGGTTAAACAGACGAGCAATGAAGGACCATCTCCCACAATAGGAGAAGAAATGGGAGAGCTTCCTGAAGCTGAGTTGTTATTGAAAAATTAATGCGTAGTTTTTCATGTTTTCTCTGTAATGTCATTTGTTAAATGTTTTGGAAATATTTTCTTTCAGTCCATCATCTGACTTTTGTCTTTATTTACGTCGATGTTCGTAGTATAGAAGTTTTACATTTTTGTGAGGTCTGTTCTTCCCCTTATTTTCTAGGTTTTATATCGTGTCCACGAAATCTTCCCTACTCCATGATTATAAAATACTCTCTAATAGTTCTTACTATATCTTCATATTTTGCACATTTATTTTAAATCCAAAATCTATCTGAAGGTTTTGTGTGTATGTGTGTGTGTAGAGAGTGAGGTCTTGTGATGCACAGCATCTGAATTTAATACTTTCAAAATGGATGGCCAATGGCTTTCCAGTATTAAAAAGAACATCTTCCCCTATTGACATAAAATGCCACTTTTATAATAAATTATAGATGTATTTTTGGACTCCACATTATACCATGAGTCTTCTAGTCTTGTGCCAACACCATGGTTTCTGTTACTACAACATAGTTCTCTTTGACATGGGGTGGGGTAGAAGCCCTTGTTCTTCCTTTACTCTGTTTTTAATGTTCTTTGCTATTATTACACATTTTATCTTTTACATAAATTCTAGAATAGCTTGTCAGAGTCCATAAACAATCCAGTTGGAGGGTTGCCTGATGACTCAGTCAATAAGCCTCTGCCTTTGGCTCAGATCATGATCCCAGGCTCCTAGGACTATCCCTGCATCAGGCTCCCTGCTCAGCAGGGCGTCTGCTTCTCTTGTTTCTCTCCCTCTGCCCCTCTACCCCTGCCCCTACTCAAGCTCTCTCTCTCAAATAAATAAGTAAAATCTTTAAAAAGAATAATCCAGTTGGAATTGTGGTTCTAATTTCATTTTATTATGAATTAATTAACTAGAACAGAACTGACATATTACAACATTGAGCTTTTACACCCAGGACAAGGGTAACTCTACGTTGTCTATGTCTTTCAAAGGGTGTTGGTAAAGTTAACATTGTTTTTTATTTGGATCTTTCACATCTGTTGCCAGATTCATTTATTCCTATATATTCTAAGTTTCCTTTTAAATTGCTTCCTCTAGTCGGTATTGCCAATCCTGTTTGGGCAAGATTTTATTGGTCTCAGAGAAACTGATTTGTTTGAATCGTATAAGATTCTTGCACTGAGTAATATGGTAGCACTAATTCGAACTAGGAAAAAAAATACTAGATTTAGAATCACAAAAAAAAATGGGATTGTGCCCCACTCATATAAACATTGAACATTTTTGTTGCTGTTCTCAGTTCTCATCTGTAAAACGGGAGCATTAATTTTAACTTCTTACAGGGTCCTTAGAAGTATCTAATGAGATAACATTGGCAATATGCTTTATATTAACGTAGATTTTTGGTAGAATTCTAACTTTTACTAAAATCCTTGGATAAAAGGTAAGACTTATCATGGATCTGAGGAGCTCTGGGAGATTCCTGTGACTGAACTATCCCTACATGCTATGATACCCCTGTAAGTTAAAGAGAAATAAAAACTTGTCAGAAAACTTTTTCAAAAGCCTGTTAGAACCACTGCAGAGGTATATTTTTGAGAGCTCCAGGCTGTAGAATAGCTTTCATTTATTGGACCTTTTATGCTTGAGTTATAGCACCTAGCACTTTATACATATTATTTAAATCTACAAGGTAAATATGATTACCTCCATATTAAAGGTTCTTTCCTTTCTCCTTTCAAACTTACTGAAAAGTTGCAAGAATAGTAAAAAGGACTTTTGTAAAATCTTAACTCAGATTCTCTAAACGTTAACATTCTGTATTTATAGAAATGCTTTATTTCTTATATTTACCCATTCATTCTTCCCCCTCCACATATTTAACCTATAATGTTTATTATTGTATTATTATTGCTCAAACTTCAGAGAAAGAACAAATTGAAGCTGAAATGCCTTATTGCTCTTTAATACTTGAAGAAGCCTCTCCTATAAAATCACTGGACAATTAGAAGCCAGTAATATCGATACAATACTAACATTCAGACCCAGGCCCCACTTAAATTTTGGCCCATTGTCTCAATAAGGTCTTTGTAAACACATCCCTTCCTTTTTCTCTAGGATCTGCTTACATTAAATTGTCACATCCTCTTAATCTCCTTTAATCAAGGAAGAGTTTTCTCATTTTGTTTTCTTTGTCAATCATGACCTTGACATTCTTTACGTACAGGCAAGTTGATTTGTAGAACGTTCCTCAGTTGGGTTATCTGATGTTTTCCCATGTTTGGATTGATGTTATACACTTTTTTCCTTTGGCCGGGATACCATAAGGATGCCGTGTTCTTCCTACAAGGAAGCAGATGGCATCTATTCGAACCCTTGCTTTTGATGTTGACTTTTATCACTAGGTTAACATGGTGCCTGCAAGCTTCTTCTACATTAAAGTTCACTTGTGGGTATATTGTACTTAGTCACTAATACATAATTATGTTAGTAAGTAGTTAATACGTGCTTTATGGGCAGCAACTTTGAGACTGTGTAAATCTTCTGTTCCTCAACAAATTTTCACCTACTAGTTTCAATATTCATTGAAGATATTTTAAAAAAGATTTTATTTATTTATTCATGAGAGACTCAGAGAGAGTCAGAGACACAAGCAGAGAGAGAAGCAGACTCCCTTTGGGGAGCCTGATGCAGGACTCGATCCCGGGACCCCGGGGTCACACCCTGAGCTGAAGGCAGACGCTCAACCACTGAGCCCCCCAGGAGTCTCTCACTGAACATTTTTATCTGAATCAGTTATTACTATCATGGCAGTTTAATTCCATTATCTCTTCCACATGATTAATGGACATTCTACTGAAAGGTGGAGCTTTCCATTCACCTCCATCTATTTATTTATATCAGTATAGATTCTGAAATTACTTTTTATGTAAATCTGTAGCCGTAGTCCCTTATTTGAAGCTCAAATGGTCCCATTATATGGTCAGTGGAATCCCTTCAAGCTGGCTTTCATTCATTTATAGAATTTCAATTATATTGAGGCTTATTTTTGCCATCCTATTTTACTTAAAAATTTCACTGTATTGTCTTTCTAGTTTAATCTAATCCCACTAATGATGAATTTCCTCATCCATTCTTAGCTGATCTCATCCTGCTGTTTGTCTCATATATTTCACTCTTGATTTCAACAACTGTGTTTTTCATATCTGTTATTTTCCCTAACTTTAAAAAAAATCATGTAATTTGAATTCAATTTAAACATATAGAATAACACCCAGTCAGTCCCTAACTTTTTAGATGAATTTTTATTATTGCTTTATATTACTCTTATATTTCCTTATCTCCTTAATGATACATTTTCACGTTTATTTTAAATTATCAGCCCCTCTGTTCTGGGTGGATCTTTAGTTGCTGCCTCTCTTTCAAGTGGTCACATCTTTAGGTGAGTTTTTATTTTGTCTTGTGGGATCACATCGCCCTAAAGGTAATAATTGCTTTGGAAATGAGGTTACTTAAGGGCCAAGGCCAGGCCCTCATCTCTGGCACCGCAGTGGGTTTGAGGAGGGGAGAAGAATGAGGCTTTGCACCCCAGTGTCCTTGCAAATCATTCTTGTTGACCTCTTGTTAGCTCCGCCAGCTAACTTCTCTTTAAACTCTTAGGGAGAAGTAGCAGAGGAAGTAGTGGCTGTAGGTTGTAATATTGCCAGTCCTGCGGATTTTGGAGAGAGAAGGGTAGGATGTGGAAGTCGTATCCATTTTCAATAATTCTTCACCTTGTTAGGGTGGCCTTGGTTTTACCTGGCTGACTCCGGTAGCTCTGGCAATCATTGATTTGGGTGCTTAAGGAACAGGCCATGATTTCCCCAAGGTTAATAAGACTGAGACAGGAGGAGAAGTAAAAGGATTTTCTACAGTTGATCTCACTGTTTTCCAGACCATTCCTGGCCCATGCCGCATTTGCCATTTCCTACACAACCCAGTTACGGAGTCATCTTTGCATTTCCTTGATGATTCTGGGAATCCGTCTATCCCCGCTTAAGTCTGTAGTTTTATCAGGTTTGACATTCAGCAAGGAGCCAGCAGCAGCCCCTGCTGGTTTGTACTCAAATAAAACACTTGCAAAAAAATTGTTTCTGTATAGTTGAATGGCGATAATTTCTGTAAGTTTTGCAGATTGTACATGCAGTCGCCTAGGTTTAGTTTCGGGATTTTATTCTTTCAAAAAAATTGAAGCCATTCATCTATCCATAATTCATTTCTGTGGATGGTGTAAGATCAGGATGGGGAAATTTCTATTTTTCTAGAAGGATAACCTTCGATGTCATCATCAGTAAATAATCCATCCTTTTACTTGAGAAGTGAACTACCATATTTGTCATACGATAAATTCTTTTACATGGTAGGTTTTATTCCTGGATTCCCTCTTCCCTTTCACTGATCTGTTTGGCTATTCAGTGCCAGTACCATAATGAATGGACTAAAGAGGCTCTGTTACCGAGCTCTTGAACCACCAGCGGCTCTGCTGTCGTTACTCTCAGGACGCATACTATCACCAAGGATGAGACACCTCTCTGGGTCGGCAATGCTGGCTGTGGCTCCCAATCTTAATTGGAAATACTTGCTGAATCCCTTTTTGTGCGTGCCAAAACACAGAAAGTAAAATCTGCTAAAAATCAGCAGTCAGCGTGAGGATTGTATGGTTTGGTTGGCTTACCAGATAAGAAAATCATACTCTTTTCTATTTCTTTTTAAATACCACACTGTTTTTTAACATGAATGTAAAAGGCTGCACAATTGTGGTTGCCGACAAGGGAAAGCAAAAGGCATCTTACTTAAGTCTTACTTAGGGGGTTTTTTACTTGGATCCTGGTTCAATTTCTTCAGCAGATAACGCCAACGGGGAACAACTCGGTGATGGCTTCAGATGTGGTCTTCAGACTTGAGATCAGACCTTTCTTTAATTCCTGGGGAAGAAGGTGCATTATTCATCACTACCAGTATTTTCAGTTGTATCCAAGAAAAAAAAAATACAGGGCTTTCTGCAGATTGCTAAATGTTAGCTTTCACCAGAGTTTCATTTGAATTCTTGTTGAATCCAATATTTCAAGGACACTGCCTAAAATTTGAAAGCAAACTGTATAGGGGAAAAATAAAAACCACTAAATAAATTTTCTTTAATGTGCATATTTATATTCATTGCATCTTTTTTTTTTTCCCATCTGGCCCTGCCCCACCACTGGCCCAAGAATTAGGTCTTTCTATGCATGACTTGACTCAGAACAACAAGGACTGTAATTTTGCCTCAGCGTACTAAAAAGGAGATGCTGTGATTTATGTCTTAGAATGAAACCACATATCTATACACATTGCATCTTCTCTACTGTGCCTTCCCACCACCAGCTGAAGAGTTAGGTCTCTCTGTGTACGATTTAACCCAGAACAATTCTGGTGGTAAGATCTGTAATTTTACATAAATGTATTAAAAGGGAAACCTTGTGATTTATGTTTTTAAATATATAATGGACACTATGCAGCTGGGTCAGCACTCTGATATTTCTTGGAGAGAAATCATAGCAGTATTTGGGTTCATCAAGCATCATTGACAGTGATTGTTTCCATATGGCTTTCTGAGAATGTAAAGCTTAGGCCGAACCACTGCTTGCATCATACACAAATAAGCCAAAAGCACCCCTTTTGCTCTCATTGTAAATGTTTGCTCACTATATTCATTTCAGCAACTTGAGAACACTTGTAATCAGCATTTTCTTGGGCACATCATAGGATGACCATTAGAAATGCTACTTTCTCCAAAAATAAAAGGAAGGAAAAAATTTCCTCTCTTCTACCAAATGTGAAATTTGAATTATTTTCAAAAGAAAAAAAACCTATACCCAAAGGTGATAGTTTGCTTGTTTAATCAGCAACTATTCACTGAGTATCTTCTGGCTCCCAAGTATACTGTGTATTGTGAATATAACAATGTTCAGGGGGAAGAAAAGACCCCAGATAATTAATTATGCAGAAAACCCTTTGATTACAGAAGTAAATGCTGCCAAGGAACGGTTCAGTTTGTAAAGAGAGTGTCGATGATCCCTAATAATCTACAATAGGGTAGGAGACCCTGTCTAGGATATGCCTCTTTTTGCTCTGGGTGTACCAAAGGAGAAGAAGGGAAGTCCTGAGCAAGAAGAACAAAGCAAGTGCAGACAACGTGTGGCTATCGGAGGTCTCAGAGGCCTTTTCAGTGAGGACTGGAATGCTTCTTTGGGGTCATGTGATTGGAACACTGTTTCTGAAAGTGTGGTCTGTGGCCACCTACATCCCTACCTCTGAGATTCCTGTTAAATGTCAAGATTTGTAGACCTAGCCTATAGGAACCAAATGGAGGTGTATTGGGAGTCAGCATTCTAAACAAGCTTCCAGATTTTTTTTTCTGCCCTCCATCATTTGACAACTTTTGTACTGATTTAGATTCTCATGTTTATGAAGTCCTCAAATGACCTTTTTATCCTTTCACTTTTGTCCTTGCATCAATTCTGGGAATGTAAAGTAAAGCCATTGGTCAGACATTTAGAAATAGAAAGTAGCCGACCTAACTCTACGTGAAATTGAAATATTCATAGTGTGGAAAAGTGGAAAGAGACCTGAACTGGAAACCCAAACTTGTGTTTGAATTGTTCGTGTATTGTTATATATGGTCATGGAAAGTATTTTCTCCTGTCAGTTCTGTTTGCTTGTTCACAAAATGGTCAGCATTCTCCAAACTTTGATCAGTGCACTACTACCTTCAAAATAGTATTGCTTACAGTATTAGAAATATTGTCTTTTAATAGTTACTTAAGGTTAATTTTTTAAGAAGCTTTATGGCATCACCATAAGTGGAAACCAATTATCACTTACTATAAAACATACAACAATTAAAATTTTTAAAAGTCTATTCCTGAAATTCTAAATTAATAGTACATATTTTTAATGATATTGTCATGATACTTTGGGGAACAGTAAATTAAATACTGTTTAAGACTCATTTCTGCATTATGAATCTAAGTGTTTATTAGAATATCATGCAAATGGTTATTTCATTATTTTTGGGAGAAAAGAAGTCCAAACTTATAAAGTAATTTCTGAAAAGCCAACCATTGGTGATTATCAGGCAAAAAATCTATAGTAGAAGCTGACAAAAAAATGATCTATTTTGGGCAGCCTGGGTGGCTCAGTGGTTTGGCGCCTGCCTTCAGCCCAGGATGTGATCCTGGAGTCCCCGAATCGAGTCCCGCATCGGGCTCCCTGCATGGAGCCTGTTTCTTCCTCTGCCTGTGTCTCTGCCTCTCTCTCTCTCTCTCTCTCTCTCTGTATGTCTCTCATGGATAAATAAATAAAAATCTTAAAAAAATGATCCTTTTTCCTCAAAAGGAATGGCACTTAGTGTTACTCAAATATTTAATTAGATGCTTATATCAAGTACACAGTATTTAAGCAAGAAATATCTTTCTTAATAACATCTGCTAACGCCATCTGTTTCTTTTTTCAAATCACCAAAACTAGAATGGAATTTGAAAAAAAAAGAAAACATTACAGTTGTAGCAGAAATGAAATTCCAAATCTGCTCGCAGTATACTTATTGTATGTCATTTTTTCTCAGCTTTATTGAGATATAATTGACATATCACATTGTGTAAATTTAAGGTACACAATGTCTTGATTTGATGCATTTATATGTTGCAATGTGATTGCTACCATAGTGTTAACTGACACGTCTATAGTGTCCCACAATTCCCATGTCTTTTTGTGGTGGGAATATTTAAGACAGAAGCTCCTAGCCAATTTCAAAGTACTTAGTAGAGTATTGTCATCTATGACCACAGCCCTGTGCATTAGGTCCTCAGAACCTACTCACCTTCTACCTGGACCTTTGCACTCTTTGACCAACATCTCCCTGTTTCCCCATCCACTGACCCTTGGTAGTCACCACTCTGCTCTCTATTTCTGAGTTTGTTTGTTTTTTTAGATTCTGTATATAAAAGAGATCATACAGTATTGTCTTCCTTTTCTAACTTATTTCACTTAGCATAATGCCCTCAAGGTAAATTCATGCTGCCGTAAATAGCAGGATTTCCTTTCTCATGGTGAAATAATATTCCATTGTATATATACATATATATATTACATAAATGCAATGGGATGTTATATATATTATAGTTTTATACATTATTGTATATTATATATATTAACATATACATATATCACCTTTATCTGTTCATCCATTGATGGACACTTGTATTGTTTCTGTATTTTAGCTATTATAAGTGATGCTGCAATAACATAGGAGTGTAGACGTATCTTTGATATCTTGCTTTTGTTTTCTTTGCATATACACCCAGGAGTGGAATTACTGAATCATATGGTAGTTCTATTTTTAATTTTTTGAGGAAACTCCACACTGTTTTCCATTGTGGCTGTACCAGTTTGCCTTTCCACCAATAGTACAAGAGGAAGGTTCCCTTTATCCCACGTCCTTGTGAATACTTTTCTCGTCTTTTGGATGATAGCAGTTCTAACAGTGTGAGGTTATATCTCATGGTGGTTTGATTGTATTTCCCTGATAATTAGTGATGAGCATCTTTTCATGTACCCATCAACCATTTTTGTATGTCTTTTCTGGGAAAATGTCTATTTAGTTCCTCTGCCCTATTTTCAAATGGATTGTTGTTGGTGTATGATTTCTGTGTGTATTTTGGACAAGAACGCCTTATCAGATATATGAGCCTATATATCTAAATACATTAAGCAGATCCTAACAGCTCTGAAGGAAGAAATAGACAGCAATACAGTAATAGTATGGGACTTCAATACCCTACTTCTAGCAGCGGATAGGTTATCCAGATAGAAAATCAAATCAATTACATTCAAATTGTAGCTGTCCCACAGTCCTTGGATATTCTGTTCTTTTCTGTTTTTCAATCTTTTTTCCTTTTGCTTTTCAGTTTGGAAATTTCTACTTTCACACCCTCAGGCTCAGATATTCTTTCCTCAGCTGTGTCCACTTCATTTATGAGCTTGTCAAAGACATTCTTCATTTCTTTTATAGCATTTTTGATCTCTAGCATTTCTTTTTGATGATTTCTTAGAATTTCCATCTGTTATCGCATGTTTCCTACTTTTCCATTGAAGATCTTAGCATATTAATCATATTTTTTTTTTTTAGAATTACTGGTCTGATAATTCCAACACACCTACCATATCAGACTCTGGTTCTGAGACTTGTTCAATCTCTTCAAATTCTGTTGGCTTATTTTAAAATTTTTTTTAATTTTTTTAATTTACTTATGATAGTCACAGAGAGAGAGAGAGAGAGAGAGAGAGAGAGAGAGAGGCAGAGACACAGGCAGAGGGAGAAGCAGGCTCCATGCACCGGGAGCCCGGTGTGGGATTCGATCCCGGGTCTCCAGGATTGCGCCCTGGGCCAAAGACAGGCGCCAAACCGCTGCGCCACCCAGGGATCCCCTGTTGGCTTTTTTTTAAAAAAATCTTTTAGTAAACCTTGTAATTCTTTGTTGAAAGGTGAAGATGATATATGAAGTAAATGGAATAGTGGTAAATAGTCCTTTAATAAGGTAGTGATCAGATGTTAGGAGGGAGGGGAAATGCTCTGTAATCCTATGATTAGGTCTCAGTCTTTTGGTGAGTGTGTGCCTGTGGACTGTGAACTTCAGTGCTTCTCAATTTGTTCCCTTCTTTAGGTGGCTCAGGATGGCTGAAGGAGTCTAGAGTTGTATATTTTATATCTTCCGGGCATATTAGACTCTGATACAGTCCCAGCAGCTTAAGCGCTGGTAAAATAGTTTATCCAGAGGCTGGTCCTTTTTAAGGAGAACAGAATACTCTGGCACATTTCAAAATGGCTCATTTTCCCTCTCCTTAATCCCTAATAGGTATCCCTATCTGATATCCTTAATATCAGAGGATTTTTTCCTTCTGATATTCACTCTGAGGACCCGGTAGGGCTCCTGGAGGCAAAACTCACAAAAGCAAGAGGGCGTTCCTATGATTGAGTATCCCTGGTGGTTTTTTTCTCTTTGGCTTGTCCACATTGAGCCCTCAGCAGTTTGCCAATTATAATTCAGGTCTTCCTACCCTGGCACTGGTTCCTGTGGAGGTTTCTGCTCTGGTGAGTTGTGATTCTCTGTATTTGCCTTCTGTTTGTACAATATTCAGGGCAGCAGTTTCCCCTATGATCTCACTTGTCTGATTGATCTAAGAAGAGTTGTTGATTTTTCAGTCTGTTCAGCTTTTTTACTTCCTGTGAGGATGGAGCAAGGATTGGAAATGGGAATTTCCTTATTAGAGTGTTTTAAATTGGTGAAGGGACTGATTCTGGTAGAGATTGGGAAAGCCTCTGAGGCTGAAATTTGGTATGTGCTGTATAAAATGTGTTATGTAGAAGAGAGGGAGAAAGAAATGAGGTCCCATTCTGATAGAAAAAAATTGAGACTTTCTTGGATGATTGAGATCCTGAGGATGTGATCTGATTGCATTGAGGATGTAAAACAAAGTACTCAAAGAAACAACCACCCTATTTCCCCTCACTTATTTCACAAACATTGAAGCACCAGAGAGACAGAAATGAACATATCTCTGCCTAAAGATTTCATCATATATTGGACACTATTTGTTGGCTAGCTGGCTTCTAGACTCATGGCCTTCTTCAAGGGTATCATGCTGCCTTCCATGTCAGAGTCCTCACTCTTTGTTCTCCCTGCCTGCTCTGCATTCATCTAGACACGTTTCTCCTACCTAGTGAGGACACTGTGCTATCAGCCAACATACCATCTAACCTTCATCTTTATCTCAAATTTTTAGTTATTCACTCCTCCTCCACACAACCACATGCACCAGTGATAGAAACCACCTCCCCAGCCACAAGGAAGGTCCTGGATCCTTTAAGTTTGTCATGGAAATCCCAGTTCCTCCTGCCAGTAGTTGGTTGAGGAGAGTGTATTTGACCTAATTGTGTTTGAGAAGGCCTGAAGAAAAGACTGTCAAAGGGGTTCTCAGAAGGGTTTGTAAGCCTCTAAGAAAGAAACATAAGAAAAGTCTGTTTCTTTCTTTCTCCTTCTTCAGTCATGTCTGAATGTGAGGCCTGGACCTTCTGTAGCCATTTTACTAGCTTTACCAGAGGATAAAGTACACACATGAAGGAAGACAGGCAGGATAGCTACACAGAGGCAGGAATGGGGGTACACAATATGGGGAAGCTTCTGGACTTCATGTTTTGTGAGGTTAAAAATTTTCCTTATTGGGGTGCCTGGGAAGGAAAAGCTGTACGCATTTCATTGCTGACTGCAGTTTTCTTTCAGATTACGTTCATCGGTCTGTGCGTATACAATATGAAGAATGATCTGAAGTAATTGTGCTGTATTTATGTTTATCCACCAGTCTTTGATTAAATAAAAAGGAAAACCATAAAAAAAAAACTGAGTGGTTGAGCTTCTGACCCTTTGATTTCAGCTCAGGTCGGGATCTCAGGGTCGTGAGATTGAGCCCTGTGTTGGGCTCCACATTCAGTGGGGAGTCTGCTTGAGATTATCTCTCTCCCTCTTCCTCTGTCCCTCCCCCCACTTGTTCTATAAATAAATAAATAAATCCTTAAAAAAATTCTTTATTGTTAGATTTAGAGTTCCTGTTAATTGAGGTCAAAGGATGATCATTGTATATCATTCTTCATCGAACATCTCAAGAGCTACTTCCTGAGGTAAGCCTTCCCTGAGCTCCATTTTTTTCTTGTTAGTCCTATCCTCTTATTTTCTGCTCCTGTAGCCTCTTGGACTTCCCACCTATAACATTTGCCATAATTCAAAATTATTTATTTCTGTAATTATTTGATCAATGCCTGATATTCCCACTAAGCCTTTAGCTCTAAAGAGAGCTCTTTTGTTTGTCGTGCTCATCACTGCATTACCAGTCCACTGAATAGTGTCTGGTACATACTACTTGCTCATGAATATTGCTATAATGAATGGATAAATATACAAACCTGTATGAAAAGCTCCCACTGGACCCAGAAGAAAGGGTGCTTAAGCCATACTAGAAGAATAAGGAAAAGTTTCATAGGGGAGGTGAAATTTAACCTGAATTTTGAAGGGGGAAGAATTTTCTAGGCTTAAAAGACAGTAGGGAAGAGTATTCCAGGCAGCTGTGCAGAGACAGAGAGGTGTGCTCCAAACCATTAAGACCAACTAAATCACATTTTCATTGCAAGAATGTGTCCTCAAAATAATATTTAATATAAAGCGGTATTTTTTAATAAAATGTTTCCTGTCTCCTAGTGTAAATTCTTGAATAGTGAGATTACCCTCAGTGTCACTCAATTTCTCCATAGAATTCCTTCTTTCACATAAATTCCCTGTACCAGTATTCACTTCCTCACCTTTTAGTGGTTGGCTAGAGGGAGAAATAGAGACCAGCAAAGATATTTTGTGGCATGTCATTCTCGTGACCTGTGGAGTTCTTCCAATTAACTAGCCAAGCAGCTAATATTCTCCAAGTCAAATCAGAGCAATGGAACAGACAGTAAGAATCCCCACTGCCAAATATGGGTAAACTCCAATCCAAGTTACCTCAGATCTATTATGAGTTTGGGGGAAAGTCAAATCTTTAGACCATTATATCCAGGAAACCCAATCATCTTTAGTCGGCACCAGCTGCTGTAGCCCATAATATGTCATGTCCTGTATAACACTTCAGAAATTGTTGCAACTGCATCCAATCCTTCTGTCCCTCCTTTCCAGGACAGAAATAATTTCTGACAGAGAAGGAAACAGCCAGGCCATGGGGTGCTGGCTTGGAATGCTGTCTTCTAGCAACAAAATATGGTATGTAAGAGGTCTAGCTGAGTTGGAATGTAAGCCACTGCAGATTCTTTATGTTCAAAGTGTAATTGATTCCACAAACTAGGCCAATATCATTAGCTTATCATCCTACCATGAGGCTTGTGACCTTGGTCACAATCACTAAATGTCTCCAGGAAAACAAGTGATGATTTCATCCACCATCTATGTACTTTCCAAATGGGGCTCTCCAATCCAGGTGTCCATCCTGAACTGTGTGTGTGTATATATACGTCCAGCTGCCAAGTGGACTAACTCAGGGGCAATTCCAATTCAGTCTGTTCAAAAGTGGATTTGTTTTCTTGCCCAAAAGCTTGCTTCTGCTGTTGTGGTTTCTCTCCTTGTAACTTGGAATTGCTGTTAAAGTACCTATTCCAAGTCGAAACTCAGGAGACGTCTTAAACATCTCCATCCTTCTTTATGTGCCTTGGGTCCTCAGGTTCTCTAGATTTGGTGTCTAAGTATCTCTCCTTTCCTTGTCCCTTCTCATTGAATCGTTCCTAATTTCTCATCTGGTTTCTTGCAGTAAATAGATTCACAACCTCGGAAGTGGAGTTATGGCCTCTAGTCTTGCTCATTCCATCTACAACGTAGTCAAATGCATCTTTAAATAATGAATATCTGATCAAGGCACTTTAATGTTTAAAAACATCTAAATGGCTCCTCATTGCTTTCAAGATAAAAATATCAGCTCTGTAGTATAATGTACATTTCGACATTTCATGTCTTGGCTCTGTCTCTGTCTCCAGCTTCATATATGTCTTTTTACCCTAATCGACCCTCTTCCTCTACAACCTCTGTTATTGTAACTAATAATAGTTAACATCTGTTGAATACTTACTTTCAGCTAGAAAATATGCTCAGTGCTTCACATAAATATTTTTCAAACGTCTCTGATGAGGCATATCACCTGAGATCTTTGATAAAAACAGTTTCTGGTCCTTATCCCAGACCCACTGAATCACAGTCTTTTGAGAATGAGCCTAGGAAGTTGTATTAAAACACAAACATTCACAGAATTAGAACAAACAATTCTAAAATTCGTGTGGAGCTACAAAAGACCCTGCAGAAACAAAGGAGTCTTGAAAAAGAAAAGCAAAGCTGGAGGAATCACAATTCCAGACTTCAAGTTATATTACAAGGCTGTAGTGGTCAAATCAGTGCAGTACTGGCACAAAAATAGACACATAGATCAATGGAACACAACAGAAAACCCAGAAATAAACCCACAAGTATATGGTCAATTACTCTTGACAAAGCAAGGAAGAAAATGCAATGGGAAAAAGCATCTTCAACAAATGGGGTTGGGAAAACTGGACAGCAACATGTGAAAGAAAGAAACTAGACCACTTTCTTACACAATATACAAAAATAAACTCAGAATGGATTAAAGATCTGAGTGTGAGACCTAGAATCATAAAGATCCTGGAAGAGAACACAGGTGGTGACTTCTTTGACATCAACCTAGTAACTTCTTTCTAGATATGTTTGATGAGGCAAGAGAAACAAAAGCAAAAACAAACTATTGTGACTTCATCAAGATAAAAGCTTCTGCACAGAGAAGGAAACAATCAACAAAACTAGAAGGCAACCTATGGAATGGGAGAAGATTTTTGCAAATGACATAGCTGATAACGAGCTAGTATCCGGAATCTATGAAGAACTTCTAAAATTCAACACCCAAAAAACAACCCAATTAAAAATGGGGGAAGACATGAACATTTTTCCAAAGAAGACATCCAGATGGCTAAAAAGACACATGAAAAGATGTTCAACATCACTCATCATCTGGGAAATGCAAATCAATACCACAATGAGATAGCACCTCACACCTGTCAGAGTAGCTAATGCCAATAACAAAATAAATAACAGGCTCAGCAAGGATGTGGAAAAAAGGAACCCTCACTCACTGTTGCTGGGAATGTAAAGCAGTATAGGCACTGTGGGAAAGAGTATGGGGTCCCTCAAAAAGTTAAAATAGAATTACCCTATGATCCTGCAATTGCACTACTGGGTATTGACCCAAAGAATACAAAAACACTAATTTAAAGGGATACATGCACCCCTGTGTTTGTAACAGCACTATTTACAATAGCCAAGATATGGAAGCAGCCCAAGTGTACAGAGATGTGTACACAAACACACACACACAATTGAATATTATTCAGCCATAAAAAAGTGAAATCTTGCTAATGACATGGACAGAGCTGGAGAGTATAATGGTCAGCAAAATAAGTCAGTCAGAAAAACACAAATACCATATGACTTCACTTATGTTTGGAGTATAAGAAAATAAAGCAAAGGAAAATGAGACAAATCAAGAAACAGACTCTTAATTATAGAGAACAAACTGGTGGTATGTTAATGGGAATTAAAATAAAAACTTAAAAAGTAAAAAAAAAGAGAAGATTATAGAGAGATAGATAGATGATAGATAGATATCCACACACATGCACACACACATAAACAAAAACAACACACACAAGTCAACATGATGGCTCATCATTTGAGAAGTTTGGGAAAACATTGCTTTTTACATGAACTTTCATTTAATCATAAAAATTTAACTGGTCATTTATAGATAGAACTGTTACTGGTCATTTATAGATAGAAAAGCTGAGGCTTCAGGAAAGATGTTATATGTCTAAATACACAGGTAATCGATTGTCATCATTGTAGTTTGAACCTAGGCATCCAGTCCCAGAATTTATACCACTGCTATTCCTCGGATTTTTCACTTTTAGTCAACACGTGCACTCTGTTCACTCTCAGTTCTCTGTGCCGCTTCTGCCCTCTGACTTGGAAAAAAGTCACGTTCCCTTCTTTGCCTGAAAAACTACGACTGACACCCATTCAACTCAGACTGAAGTTCTGATCAATCTTCCCAGTCTCGTTTTTGCCTTCCTGTGAACCATTCTGCTGACATGGCATCATCTGTATCCTTCTCTGTTCCCCCCCACCAGATTACAAGCAGGCACTTCCCAAGTTGTTCTGTGACCTTCGTCTAGCAGAGTATGTGACTTTTACCAGGTATGTGATAAATATCTGCTAAATGAATAAAAGTATAATAAGTCACGTTAGCCTGGCAAGTGCCTAGGGTTTAGATGCTTTAAGTGGATGAAGCTAGGGTCCCTCCAGAAAATTATTTTTACGTATTGAATGCTGCCTCTTAGAATCAGGGCACGTCTCTATTGAACTCACCTGTTTTCATCCTAGGAGTGCCTTAGGAGGGATGGGATTGAAGACCCAACCCATTCCTTCTAAAGTTCAAAGACATTAGCCGTACATGATATATTACCATCGCCTTGATCAAGACCAGATGATGGGAACGGACGATGAAGGGCCAGAAAAAGGCAGTGTTGTCAGGGAAAGGGGAGTCTGGGCGGGCGATGTGGACTCAGTCCCAGACTTTAGAGAATCAGAAGAGTATGCTGACGTGGGCTCACAGCCCCTGTGATCTAGCCTCCCATTGCCATGGGCACCCAGGGAGTGTGAAGTAGAAGTAACACACGGATGGATGTAGAGCTTTCACTTGGTCTTAAGGCAACAGGTAGAGCTCCACGGTGGTGACAGTCATTTACACTTTAAAAGTAAGAGGGCTGGTTAGTTAGGTCCCCAAAAGTATCAACTAAAAATCTGTGTATTACCAGGATTTCAGCAAATGGCCATTTTTCTTTCAACAGGGATAGAGAAAAGACTGGGCTCCACAGGAGCGAGATTTCCAAGGCTGGCAGTGACATCTGTGTTCCACCACTGAGGACAAGGAGTGGCCATAGCAGGCAAGATCAGCAGGCGAAGCTGTCCTGAGGTTAGAGACATCACTTCTGGGTATGAGTGTTGCACGTGCCTTGGTTGTACCTTTTCTAGTTAGTAGTTGAAGGCAAGGAGTGAGAACTGATTCACGGACAGGTGTAAGCTCTCCCGGCAATCCTTAGGAGCATTTACTTAGGGCAAGAGAAACTTAGGGCACCTAGATTTTTTTTTTTTAAATTTGACATGTGTGGGTTTGGTGTCATAATTCAGCTGTTAAAGAAGATGTTGAGATCCCAGGTTGTTGAGGTCTGAAAATTTAGATAATAGAAATCTATAATAACAGTGACTAAAACAGATATTTGAAAATATGAGGCCTTTTTCCAATCATGCTGATGGTCCCATGTTGTCATGAAGATGGAGACTCTGCAGGCAACTGAGAGGAAACATATTTTGAGATGAGTTTTATTGGAAACACAAGCTTTATTTAAAACGAGCTTTATTTGACCAAGTTTTATTTGACACTAAACTATTTGTAGGCATTCTGGAGACCCGTATACAGGCAAAAGAAATAAGGTCATACGTACAATAGAGCCGGAGAGATGCTCTATCTGGGAAGAGCAGGGCTAAGCTGTCTACAGAGTGGGCTCGCTATATGAGCACAAAGGAAGGGAACCCGTTCAAGAGAGGGGACGTGTTCGACGGGAAAGAAATTAGTATGTAAAGGCCATGGGTCATGGTCGAGGAAGGCCACCTTGCCATATCGGACAAAATATAGTCATTGGAACCTTACTGAGATCACAGACGGGAGAGTCAGTTTCTGTGTTGGACCCCCTGCCTTAGGATCCGAAGCCTGGACATCACTACGTCCCAGTCGGCGTAGGCTCCTTCCAGGTGCCGGGAAATCTCGGTTCCTGCTTCGTAGCTGCGTCGGCCGTGCAGTAAGCGCCAGTTGTCAAAAGTAATCACATCACCTAGACAGAAGAATTTGTGTTTTCAACATGAACGATCATGGATTTAAAAGATTTGCAGCGCTATAAAACGGGAAATGCAAAATTCCATTGCTACTTCCTTCGTATCAAGAAACAGTAGGTTTGTCTTATTTTTTTGTTGTTGTTTCAAGTTTTGATTTAAATTCTAGCTAGTTAACATAGTGTAGTACTAGTTGCACGAGTAGGATTTAGTGACTCATCACTTACATGCAACAGTCGGTTGCAACCAGCGCAACCAGCACCCCTCTTAGTCCCCAGCCCCTGTCCAGGCCGCAGCCCCCCACCTCAGCTCCAGCAGCCCTTAGTTTGTTCTGTTAAGAGCCTGTTTCATGATTTGCCTCCCTCTCTTTTTTCCCTCTAGGTTCATCTGTTTTTGTTTCTTAAATTCCAGTATGAGTGAAATCATACGGTATTTGTCTTTCTCTGACTGAAAATGGCCCATTGACTTTTTCATGCACATCAGGCCATTGGACTGCAAACCGCTTTAGACCTTTTGACATTCAAAGTACAGGCTTTATAAAGTAGACCCTTTTAGGATTTCTACTTAAGATATTATCTTTGTGTAAGACTTCGAACTGTTTTTCCGGTTGTTATTTAGCTCTTAGAAATGTTTGTTTCCAGTTTAATGGCTTCAAATGATTTTAAGGATCGTGACTTGGTTTGTCTTCTCTGTTCTCAGTATTTTGTGTACCTTATTTCTAAGCCTCATGAAAATCCTGAAAAGAGTGTTGGCTCATCTTTTTGTGTGAGAAAACTGAGGCTCCAGGAGGTTGAGGGATTTGCCCAAAGTTACACCATTAAATAGTGGAGCTTGGATTCCAACTTGCATTTCTTTATATTGGGGGGGGGGCATTTTTCTCACGTGTATTTCAATGTTCTATGTTACTGCTCTTAAAATCAGCCTGTGCTGACTGCATTATCAGTGGATTTGTAGAGATTTCTAGCATTACTTTATCATGCCAAAGATCAATTCAAAAAATAATCAGAAGTTAAAAGTCTGTTCCACTTGGCCAAAACAGCAGTGGAGAGAAATTCCGTTTACTATAGATATGGAAAGCCTCAAGCTTGAGGTCACCTCGCTGAGTAGAGATGGTCCAGAACAAACACAACACTTTGTTTCTTTATTCCAAGTAGTTGGACTACTTCAAATACCCCTTTATTTCAGGTAGCACTATCTTTGCCAGATCAGATAAGCTAAACGAGTAAACATGACTCATGTACTTCATGAGCGGGAATCATGGGGATAATTCTATCTGTTTACTGGGATTGAAAAATTAAGTAGAAGCCTCCGTTCATATTGACTGGCGACCAGGACAGAAAATAAAAGTCGTCAGGTCTTGACCTCAGACGTGAGGCTTATAGCTTGTCTTTCCCGTATTTCTTCTTTAAGTTGGAAGTCAAAAAAATTCAGTGTGCTTAAAGATTCCCTAGGGGGTCTGTTAGGTATAAGTATTTTTAAGTCCGGAGAGGCAACAGCAGGGGTGAGGGCTGCTCACAAAGATTCTAAGTGTCCCACATGCTGTATTTGAGAAAAACTGCTCTAAATGGTTAAGGTCGAAAAACATCCATATTTTCAGTTGTTTGAGAAAATGTGTCCACTGACCTGGATTCATCTTGAAAGTAAACTTGAATTCTTTACAGTTCATGAGGTCAACAAACTCCTTCAGAGCTGCATAAAAAGGCTGAACTCTTTGAACGGGTACATCAAATACCGTGTCTCTGGTTGCGTTGTTGAAGTTGATGCGAACCACTTGGCCTTTATCATCTAATCTATTTTTTAAAGAGAAAAAAGTTAAAAAGCCATGAAGTATTTATTTACATTTCTGAGGATCAGTTTGTCTTGAAAGATGTGTCTGAAACATGGTACTAAAGAATCCAAATGCATGTACAAAAGGTATTAAGGTTATCTATGGTACGATGTAGTCATTTGTTCTTGATTCGTTCATTTAGCAGTTTTCGAAAGATGTTAAATCCAGCGTAGTTAGCATACAGTGTCATACTAGGCGGCATTGTTCAATGTAGCATTTGGCAAGTCTGTATACACCACCCAGTGCTCATCAAGGTGAGTGTGCTCTTAATCCCCTTTACCTATTTTGCCAATTGTCCCACCCCACGCCCCTCTGGCAACCATCCGTTTGTTCTCTGTAGCTAAGAGTCTGTTTCTCGGTTTGTCTCTTTTTTCTTTGTCTAGTTTCTGAAATTCCACATAGTACAATTACTGCATTGTGGGGCAGCTCTATTTTCAACTTTTTGATGAATCTCCGTACTGTTTTCCACAGAGGCTGCACCAGTTTGTATTCCCACCAATAATGCATAAGGGTGCCTTTGCCACATCCTTGCCAACACTTGCTGTTTCTTGTGTGTTTGATTTTAGCCATTTTGACGGGTGTGAGGTGATAGCTCATTGTGGTGTTGATTTGCATTTCCCTGATGAGTGATGTTGAGCATCTTTTCATGTTGGCCATCCATTTAGCAGGTATTTTTAAAAATCTTACTATATAAATGCCAGAATGATTCTAATTAATTAAAAAATGTTACTGAAAGGTTCTAGTTATTTTTTTTAATATTCAGGGAAATGAATTTATTCTTCATTCTTTAAAATAGTAGCTTTTATGGAATAAAGTATTTTTATGTTACAAGTTCATGGGTCAACCACCTTATTAGGGTTTTTTTTTTTTTTCCCTTATCAGGATTTTAAGTATGATTTTACTGAAGAATGATTGGGAATAAAAATCTGTTTTCTGAGTTTGAAGTTCACTCTTCTAATTCATTCCTTAGTTTATAGGTATGGAAACCATGACATAGAGAAAAAAAGAATCTAGCCTAAGACATGTTCTTTGTATCTCTCTACCTATGCTGTGTATCTTAGTAGGTAGACTTCTAGAAGACCGACCAATACTCTACCTCATTTAATGTTGTATTCTTAGCACTTAACATAGGCCTGCACATAACAGGCAGTTAATAAATTTCATTGCATATGTGACTATTTTTTTTTTGGTAACTTGGGAGGGTACTAACATCTTTTTAGTGCTTTTGAGATAGCATTTTGAGATCTCTCTATCGTTCCTTAGAATATTGATCATGATAATGTAAGGTAAAATTACTTTTGATGTGCAAAAAAAGATACCATTAGTTTTGAATTTAAACTATGCTCATTGTAATTAGCGCAGCATGAGCACTGTCTACACACAGAAGCAAAAGGAAGGTATATATTTTAAACTAACTAGGAAGGTAAACTTTTAGCTAGTCATAAAGCATCTACCAACTCTATCCTCTTTTTAGACAGAAGAAAGGAAGGATGGACAAAACTGCAGGTGGGAGAGGATCATGGCTAAGTGCCTAGAGTTGTCTCTGGGACAGCCCAGGAGGTGGTACTATGAGCCTACCCTGGACAGGAATCCAGACCTGATGGGTCAAACCAAATAGACTATCACATGTGCCAAGGCTTGGTGACACTGATTTGGGGTCTAGATCATATTTCGCTTACACAGAGTAAACTATTATCAACAAATCAGGGTACAGGAAGAAACGTGATTGCCTGTGATGTATAAATTACGGCTCTCTGGGTCTCTGTGCTTAATATCCAGTCTGTTCCTGGAAACTGCTCCTCTTCTGGGCAAACTCCTTCACTCCTTTAGATTTTTGTTCAAATATCACCTACTTAGTAAAGCTTTTCCTCACCACACATTAATGATGCAACCTCCATCTTCTCTAAGTCTTTGGTTTTACAGATTCTCCTAATCCTACCCTACTTCTTCCTTATTCTTCAATATTTAAAAAGCTGCTTTATTGGTTACTGTAATTTACTCATTTGTTTTATTTTTTTATTTTATTTTATTTTTATTTTTGGAAAGGAGGCCTTTTTTTAAATAATAAATTTATTTTTTATTGGTGTTCAATTTGCCAGCATACAGAATAACACCCAGTGCTCATCCCGTCAAGTGCCCCCCTCAGTGCCCGTCACTCAGTCACCCCCACCCCCTGCCCTCCTCCCCTTCCACCACCCCTAGTTCGTTTCCCAGAATTAGGAGTCTTCATGTTCTGTCTCCCTTTCTGATATTTCCTACCCATTTCTTCTCCCTTCCTTTCTATTCCCTTTCACTATTATTTATATTCCCCAAATGAATGAGAACATATAATGTTTGTCCTTCTCTGATTGACTTATTTCACTCAGCATAATACCCTCCAGTTCACTCATTTGTTTTAAAACCTGTAACTTTCTCTTCCCCTGTTAGACTTTAGGCTACACAAGGGCAGGAATCTTTGTTTTGTCCACAGATGTATCCCAACCACCAAGAAGAGTGGCTGCTTTTTCAACAAATACTTGTTGGATGAGTACATGAAGGCCATATGTTTATATAAGAAAGATGAGTTAGTATGTTGGGGACTTGATTATTTGTTAGATGAGTTAATTTTCATATTATTTGGCTGTTTCTACTAAAAGAAGAAAACATACTCAACTCTAAACTTGGAAATATCCCTAAGACCCAGCAATTGCATTACTAGTTATTTACCCAAAGGATACAAAAATACAGATTTAAAGGGGCACATACACCTCGATGTTTATAGCAGTGTTATCAACAATAGCCAAACCATGGAGAGCCAGATGTCCATTGACCGATGAATAGATAAAGATGTAGCATGTATATGGAATGGCACGTATTACTCAGCCATCAAAATATATATATATATATATATATATATATATATATATATATATTACCATTTGCAACGATGGAGCTAGACTGTATTTTGCTAAGTGAAATAAGTCAGAGAAAGACCAATAATACCGTGTGTTGTCACTCATATATGGAATTTAAAAAGAAAAAAGATGATTATAGGGGAAGGCGGAGGTTAGAGAGAGAGGGAAATAAGCCATAAGAGACTCTTAAGGATAGAGAACAAACTGAGGGTTCATGGCGGGAGGTGGGTGGGGGTGGGCCAGATGGGGATGGGTGTTAAGGAGGGCACTTGTGATGAGTGCTGGCTGTTGTAAGTGATGAATCACTGAGTTCTACTTCAGAAACCAATACGGCATGTCTGTTAACCAAGTGAAATTTAAAACATAACAAAATGAAAAAAAATTAAAAATTGGAAACACCACAAAATTTATGAACTCATGTCTGATTAAATAAAATTATGTCTGAGCAACACAGGGTAAGATAATTCTCAAATAAAAGGATAGATTTGTGGTCTTTGTAGATACTTGAAAAAATCATGATGAAATACTGTTAAATGAAAAAAAAATAAAATGTACGTAGGGAATTATGATTTTTGTTGGCATCAATTTAGGCAGACATTCTTGTTTCATTCTTAGCCCACATGGTTCCAATGAGACGGACTTTGGTCCAGAGAGGAACATGTAATCTGGGAATGGCCAATCGGAATTCTCTGACTGCCTGGCCATGGGGATTGCTTCAAGGACGGACTTACATACAAATCTGGCAGTGGGTCACCTACTTTTGTTAGAGCTCTGGGGGAAATGAGGGCTTTTGTGTATGTGATTACCAGCACTGGGGACAATGAAAATGCAGAGCTTCTGTTGCCATGTCTGAAAAGGAAGCCAACACAGAGGATGGCAAAGCTAAGAGATGAAGAAAAAAGAGACCAGTATCAGATCACACTATACATCTATCAGATCAATCTAATTTCAGTTAGATTCTCTCATTTCTGGCTGAAAGGATTCTGACTACTACAATCACACTGATTATAATTCTGTAGATCTTGTATATTTAAAAAATCAAGTGTATATAGTCTTAATTATTTCTCTTAATTAGGAAGAGAAAGCTCATAGAATATGATGAAGATTTTTTATGGTGAAAATATTCTTTTTTTTCCTCTAAAATTGGATTAAATTGTTAAAAAAAAGTAAAAAGTCTGGAGTTAATTGGAGATTTTCTTCTGTTTAAGCTTTAGGTTTAGGGTAATGAAGCTTTTGCAGTTAGCTATTCTGTTGCTATGAGAAAAGTATAAATAGTACTTACTCTATTATCTTGTGTTTGGACTGAACGGAGAAATCACAGTAATCCACTCCAATGTCTGTAAAGTCCACAAAAGTGGAAGACAAAATCTGGAACGCTCGAGGATTTTTTTCCTTGAGCTTTCGGCATACGTTAAACCCATCTACAATTTCCGAATCACCCCCAGTGACTGTTTGTTTTATGCAGTGCAGAAGCTGAACCTGCAAAAAGAAATAGATGTGTTCCAAAGTGCTAAACATTTACCTTGTTGGACACTTAAAGATTCAGAAAGTTCTGGAGGCACGGACGTCAACTAACCTCTTACATCTCTTCTGTGTCAGCACAGAAAGGGTTCGGAGTGAAAAAACTGCTTTTAATCAGTGTTCTATCGTTCAAACATTGTTTCAGTTTGAGACATGAACATAGGCATGAAAATGTTCTTTAGTAAACCAAAGACGGATCATAATAGCTGCAACAAGCGAACACTTCATGTTGGAATATTTGCACACTTCGTGTTGGCTCTACAGAGGAGGGGAACCGGGGTGGCTCAGTGGGTTAAGCATCTGCCTTTGGCTCAGGTCATGATCTCAGCATCCTGGGATGGAGCCCCGCACTGGGCTCTCTGCTTAGTGGGGAATCTGCTTCTCTTTCTCCCCATGTGCTCTCTCACTCCTTCTCTCATAAATAAATAAATAAATAAATAAAATCTTAAAAAAAAAACTAGGCAAAGGAGGATGGATAAGATTTTGGACATAGAGAGAAATCAAGTGCATGATAATGGATGTGCAAAAATACACAGCTCCTTGGCTATCAAAAGTTTGGCCACAATAGACGGTCACAAAGAAAAAGAATAGATCCAGTGGAAGAAGTCTTTGAAGCCCTCATCGTGGAGTCTCAAATGTCAGATGAACAAAATTGTACTTTCTCTTGTGCACCGAGGGGAATTGTTAAAGGATTTTGAATACAGACATAATGTAGCCAAGACTGAGTTGAAGAATATTAGTTCAGTGGTGTTACTTAGGATACATTTTTTTTTATAAAGGAGCAATTAGTGAGGCAGTAACTACTTGAGAGTCTAATGAGACAGTTCAGGTATGAGGACAAGAAGGAAATAGAGGTTGGGTGGAGTTATGAGGATAGAGAAACCCAAGAAACATAGGGAATAAAAAAACCAAAAGGATAAAAAGGATAGTTTATTTTATTTTATTATTTTATTTTATTTTTATTTTATTTTATTTAAAGATTTTATTTACTTATTCATGAGAGACCTAGAGAGAGAGGCAGAAACACAGGCAGAGGGAGAAGCAGGCTTCCTGCAAGGAGTCTGATGGGGGACTCTATCCCAGGACCCCGGGATCATGACCTGAGCCGAAGGCAGATGCCCAACCACTGAGACACCCAGGCATCCCAAGGATAGTTATTTTAACTAAGATTTATGGAGACATGTTGGACATTATTTCATTCTGAAAAACAAAATATAGAAAAATTTAGAAGTATATTTTTTGAATGATGTTCCTATGACTCCTTTTGTTACGTCAGCATGAGTGAGTGATTTGAATACCTAAGATTTTCCACCTAATGATTTTTTTCTATTTAAAGAATATTCAGATTTTCTGCTTAAAGAAACAAACACTATTCAACTATGGAAACATTCTGAGTTAAATAAAAATAATAAAGAGGCAAATATTATCAAACATCCAGAACAGCGGGAACATGAGTGGGAAAAATATCCATTTGGCTTGGTTATTTCCATAGATGGTCTAGAGCAGCGTCCATTGGAACGTTCTGCGGTGACAGACTGTTGTTCTCTGCTGCCCAATAAAGTAGACACCAGTCCCACATGGCTGTTGTGCACTTGAAATGTGGTCCGTGTGAGGAACTGCATTTTAAATTTTATTTAAACATAATTTTAAATTGAAATTTAAATGATCACATATGGCTAGTGACTATTGCATAGTGCAGATCTAGAACACAAATCCTGCCTTCTTCCCCAAACTGCACAAATTTTCTCAATTTTTTAAAATCTCCTACATACTTGTTCTCAAATTATGATTGTACATTTATTGGTTCCTCACAACACTCCTTACAATTTGGTACTTTCATCTCCATTTTATGGTTGAAGAACCTGGGACCCAGGAGAGAAAAAGTTGGCCAGCTAGTAAGAACTCAGCTCCTCCCTGGTAAAACTGACTTTCAAACCTTAGTCTGTTTGATTAAAATCATCATACAGCAAGTTCCTTTCCTACAAAAGGGCTGAATCCTCTTATGGGACTCTTAATAATTCAGTATAGTGTGGTGTGTGGATGTATGTGCTCTGTAGGCTTAAAACCCCATTTCAGGTTGATGATGCCTTCTCTCCTTAAAAGATGTTGTGTATTTATTTTTCTGACATACACAGAGGGGGAAAAGAACACAGGCCAGGGGAGTGGGAGGCAGAGGGAGAGGGAGAAGCAGGCTCCCTAATGAGCAGGGAGCCCAGTTTTGGGCTCCGTCCCAGATCCCTGGGATCAAGACCTGAGCAGAAGGCAGATGCTTACCCGACTGTGCCACCCCAGGGTCCCTCTTACTTTCTGATGTTAGGAGAGACCTGGTTTACGCTCATTATCGTTCCGTCCTTAAACTGATGCCAGTTTTTTAAACTTGAAAAAATATGTGCATAAGCCGACGAAGTCATTGTAGAAAACTCTCTCATCACCAGGGCGACGAGGAATGAAGGGGTATGATCAACGAGAGGAGGAGATGGAAACGTCAACCTCGTCTACCAAACTCCCAGAAGGCAAAACAAAGGCATAGCTCTGTCTCTGAGAGAACCAGTGTTCTTTAAGTCCTCTTAGATTTTGCCATGATGAAGTCACAGAATACTTCAAATACAAATCTTTTAAAAAGATCAACTGATGTCTTTTACATATATAGTAAGGCCAAGTAATAATCTTCTTTTATGTAATTATATTTTAATGCAATCTTATGAAAGAACAAAGATGATGGTGCCAGACAACACTTGCATCACTAAGTCAAAAAGTATGTATGCACCTGATGTGTATAAAATCCAATTTTATTTCATGTAATTCATTCAGAACCAAAAATGTTTTCTTTCTAGATGTTACTTAATGGCAGCATGTGACTTTAGGCCCAAAGACAGTGAGCAAAGGAACATCTATGTTTCTTTAAAGATGTGTCACCTTATCCCTGCCCTACATGATCCAAATTGATGAAATTCAACTTTCAGCAGGTAACTTGTTATTCCGATCATTTCATCTGCACTGAAAAGTGACTTATTCTATTTGTTATAAAAAGCTCGGACTTTGTTACAAAGACCCCTGAGTGATTCTAAATGGAACCTTGAGAACAAACAGGTGCCTACGTTCTAATTATTCTCCTACTACAATCTAGACATTTTAGAAAACATGTTTCATTAAAAAGTCTTCTATCAGGTCATTTATCTTCGGACGTTTCATTTGCTGATGGAGACAGGTAAGACTTTGTGGCATTTCTTTGCCTCTTTATAGCGTATCTATGAGGTCTCCCTTACGTGAAAGGTGCTGGGTTATGTCTTGAGATAGAGAAAAGTGGAAGATTCAGTTCCTGTATACAAAGAGTTTGTAACGTCTGACGATGTCTATGCTCATTACATTATATAAATCATGGTAATTAGAAAGTCCAACTCCAGATCAGCATGGTATGGTGAAAAAACTAATTAGAGGCCTGGGTTCCATTTCAAGTGTTCCTTAGTCAGATGTCACTCTGTGAAAGCATTTAACATTGCTGTGTGTCATTTTGTTATCTAACATAAAAAGACAGGATCAGTCATCTACCTCACAGGACTGAGGAACCAGACAAAATAATATATGTAGCAGTACTTTAAAAAAGTATAAAATGCTATGAAAATGCCAAGCATTATATTATACTTTAAGAAAATTTATAAAGCCACATAATCACTTTTCCTTATGCTTTCAATATTAACCCAGAAAGGAAACCTGAACTCATAGAAAAAAGTAGATAATTAAAATGTTAAATTAGAATCTAGTTTTCTAGCCTAATTTTTTAGAACTTTATTTTGTCCAACTCTCCAACCTATCTTTGGTAGATAAATTGAGCTGATTAGTTTGACTTTTACCCCCTCAAAGTTTTAGAGAATCTCTGGGTCATATTTAGAAAAATCACATTGTGTGTCCTCCCCGCCCCCTCATCTCTATCCAAAAGGTGACTATAGGAGTCATTTTACTGTCATCATTTTGTTCAAAAAAAATATGTGGTGTTTTACAGTCAAGGAAATAATTTAAAATGTGTGAAGTTACTACTGGCAAGGAAAATGGGTTAACAACCAGGGTGCAGAGAAAACTTTTTCCATCAGCACGATGGCAAAAAAAACCAGACTAATTTTGATTTTGGCCTACTTTGCTTTCATTAACTAGAGAATCGCCCCAAACGTCCATTACCTTTGAAGATACAGACTTCTGTGTGGCTATTTCATTTAATCCCATTTAGCTATGAAAGTATGAAGAAAATACCTTTTCAAAGGTAGTGTCCTGACCATTTATTTCTTGGCATAGCAAAAGTGATGCTTTTGCAAATATATCGCTGGTTTAGCAAAAATGGCAATTTTGTGAAAATGTAGTGGTGGAGTGTCCTCCCAGAAACTGTCCTGGAGGGTCTGGGGCTCCATGCTGAGCATCTCCCTCCTTGGGGAGGAATCTGATAGATGGGAGAGTAGACAGTTTCCAAAAATAACCATGGTTATTCCCTTCTTGCATTCCCACTTCTTGAAGCTGGGCGAACCCACTACGACTTCTCTAGACTAATAAAACACGACAGAAGGGCCCTGGGCCGATTACTAACGTAGGTCTCACGAGGCCTCTATGCTTCGGCCTGCTCTCCGAAGATCCACATAAGCCTGGCTGGCTTGCTGGGGGGTGACAGGGCATGTGCTGCAGAGACCAAGCACCTTAGGTTGTTCACCCAGGCCAGCCAGCTCCCAGCCCTGCAGCAGGACTGCCCGGCTGCCCACAGCCCACGTTGTAAAAACACGCGCTAAGCAAACGGCTAGTCCCCTCGGCCACTAAGTCATGAAGTGATTTTTCCCAGTGATCGCTAACTGATACGAATGGTGGCCAGGTGACGTTGGGGAAAAACGCTACACCGTCCATTCCCTCTCTTGTTTTTGACTCTCTTGGGAATGGTAAATATGCAAAAAGACCTCAAGGTGTACTGCTGTGAAGCTCGTCTAGGCAAAGCAAAAAGCACCAATAGTTATTTCTAAAAGGAAAGAAAGAAAAAAAATTTAATACACCAAAATCTTCTATCCCTTGGGAATGTCGGGCCATTCCGGGTTTAGGCAAAGAGATTTTGTCTGGATTGTGCTTGAAGGAGGATCTACGTAAGACAAATTAGCTGGCGAAACGTAGAGTCTTTTAGACTCAAAATACAGGAGGATATTGGTCCTTGGCCTGCCTTGTGGAAAATATGTTGAGGCTCACCTTACCCCAGGTGGATGATGGAGGGCCGGATAGTCAGTGTGAAAGCTTAGCTTCCCGGTTGTGTAGGCCACATTGTTTGCGTCAATTTTGTCTTGCACTTGCCAAGTATGTCTGTAAAATACAAGAAACATATGTTTAAACAGGCTGTTGGTAAGCCAGAGGAAATGTGTTAGAATGAAGTGGATACATGAGGGAAATGGAAACTTTTCATTTTATGAAATAATTACCATAACGATGTGAGCCAGGAAGAGGGCCCGACCTTCCCTTGTCCAAAGTCGCCATTTGAGAGCATACACCTCCTCCTTTCTTGTCTCTTCTCCAGAGAAAAGTACATTTACACGTGAGTCTATCCCATAGAGTTTATAAAGAGGAACGTGTGGGATTGTCTGTTATGCTTTTTAATAGGTTAGTGCATTTAAAAATCATTGATTGAAGTGAAATTCACATAACGCAAAATGAACCATTTAGTGAACGACTGAGTGGCCCTTAGGACTTTCACAGGGTCAGTAAGGATCACCCGTATTACCTGCGTGCAAGACACTTCCATCACGCCACACAGAAACCTCTTACCCTTCAGGAAGTGTTTTCTTCCCATTCTTCCCTCCTCCCAGTCCCTGGCCAACACCAACATGCATTCTGTCTCTAAGGATTTACCTATTGGGGATATTTAATATGAATGGAATCATATAATGTGTGGCCTCTTGTGTCTGGTTTGTTCTACTTAACAGAACCTTCCTGAGATTCATCCATGATGGATGATGTATCATTACTTCATTCCTTACCATGGTTGACTAATATTCTATTGCCTGGATACGCCACAATTTGTTTATTGATTCATCAGCTGTTGGACATTTGCACTATTTCTACTCCTTGGTTGTTGCAAATAGTGCCGGCGTGAGCATGTGAGTGCACGTACGTAACTGAGTGCCTGTTTTCAATTCTGTTGGGTCATGCCTAGGAGTGGAATGATGGAATTATATCATAATTCTATCTTTAACTTGTTAAGGAGATGCCAAACCATTTCCACAGTGGTTGGGCCACTTTACATTCCCACCAGCAACATGTGAGCGTTCCAGTTACTTTCCCATCAACACTCGTTATTTTCTGGATTTGGGTGGCGGTGGTGGTGGTGTCGTTGTTGGTTTTGACCATCCCAGTGGGTATAAAGTGGTATCTCATAGTTTTGATGTACATTTTCCTGATGGTTAACGATGTTGAGCATTTGTATGCTTGTTGGCCATCTGTATATTTACTTTGGACAAACATATATTCAAGTCCTCTGACCATTTCTAAATTGGATGCTTTGACCTTTTTAAATTTCTCTGAGTGCTTTATATAGCCTGGATACTAGACCCATAACAGACATATGATACACAACTATTTTTTACCCCTTCTATAGATGGTCTTTTCATTTTCTTAGTGATGATCTTTGATGTTCAAAAATCTTAAATTTTGATGAAATCCCATTCATCTATTTTTATTGTTGCTTGTATTTCTGGTGTTATATCTGAGAATCCATCACCCAATCCAAGGTCATGAAGATTTACACTCATGTTTTCTTCAAAGAATTTTACGGTTTTATGTGGAGGTCCTCAATCCATTTGAGCTAATTTTTGTATAATGTATGAGGAAGGAGTCCAGTTTCATTCTTCTTGCATGTGCATATACAATTGTCCCAGAATTATTCATTGAAGGGGCTGTTCTTTCCCCAATAAAAGGTTTCAGCACCCTTGTTAAAAATCAGCCATAGAGGGGCAGCCCGGGTGGCTCGGCAGTTTGGCGCCACCTTTGGCCCAGGGTGTGATCCTGGGGACACGGGGTTGAGTCCCATATCAGGCTCCCTGCATGGAGCCTGCTTCTCCCTCTGCCTGTGTCTCAGCCTCTCTCTCTCTCTCTCTCTCTGTCTGTCATGAATAAATAAATAAAATCTTAAAAAAAATCAGCCATAGATTCATGGGCTTGCTTCTGGACTCTCAGTTCTATTCTATTAATCTGTATGTTTATCTTTATCCCAGCACCACAGTATTTTGATTTCTATAGATTTGTAGTAAGTTTTGAAATCAGGAACTCTGAATCCTCCCACTTTGTTCTTGTTTTTTATTATTGTCTTGGTTATTCAGAGGCCCTTACAATTTCATATGGATTTGAGCATTTCCATTTCTACAAGAAGGTTGTTGGAATCTTGGTAAGCATTGTATTGAATCCGTAGATTGCTTTGGGTAGTAATCACAGCTTAATAATATTATGTGTTCCAATCCAAGAAGGTGGGATTCCTTCCATTTATTAGGTCTTCTTTAATTTCCTTTAGCAATGTTTTATAGTTTTCGTTTCATAAGTTTTCCGCCTCCTTGGTTAAGTTTATTCCTAGGTATTTTATTCCTCTGGGTGCTATTGTAAATGGAATCGTTTTTTTTTTAAATTTCCTTTTCAGATTATTCATTGCTAGTATATATAAACACAACTCATTTCTCTGTATTCTTGTATCCTGCAACTTTGCTGAATTCATTCATTAGCTCTCGTAGCCTTTCTGTGTGTAGATTCTATGTACAGGGTTTTCTATATATAGGATTATGCTATCTATGAGTAGAGATAGACTTCTTCCTTTCTCATTTGGATGCCTTTATTTCTATTTGTCGCCTACCTGCCCTGGCCAGAACTTCCAATACCACATTGAATAGCAGTGGTGAAAACCAGTACTCTTGTCTTGTTCCTGATCTTAGAGGGAACTTAATGAATATTTATTTTATTTTATTTTATTTTAACTTAATTAATTTTTAATTACACTCTTGTAACTATTACTCAGATCAGCAAATACAACTTTAAGGTTACATGTCCTGTCCCAGCCAAAATCTCATCTCTCTCTTCTCCAAAGTAACCATACCATGACTTCTCTATTTATAATTTCTTTGCATTTCTTTTTGTTTTTACCCTTAATGTGCATCCTTAGACACTATGTTTAATATTGCCCATTAGCAACAACTGTTAATGTTCCCCTCCAGCCTGTTCTTACAATTTATTGTTTGAAGAACTTAGGGAGTTTGACCCATAGAATTCCTCACAGTCTGGACTTTGCTGATTGCATATGGTGGGGTAGTTCAACATGTTTCCCTGTTCTTTGTGTTTCTAGAAAATTTGCAACTAAATGCAGTGGCTTGGAAAAACTCTATTTTATCTCTTTGGCAGAACTATATATGGCATTGTGCTCTTTTTTACAAAAAAAAAAAAAAGAATTGTCAAGTTGTCTTTCTTTTTGTGATATTTGCACACACTTTTATGCTCAGTGGCTAGATCCACTAATTCACTGGGGTCCCAAATAGTGGAATTCCAAATTAATAATTTCTTCTCTATTTAGTTGGAATACTTTTTGAAATATCTAATTTCCTTCATCTAGGTTACATGGGGTAACCAGATACTAGATGGAGGAAAGTAGATAGCTTACACAGGGATAATGAAATCAGTGCTTGATTCTTCCCCTTTATTTACCATTTTATAATATAATGTATTAGTTTTCTACCACTCCAAGATGAATAATTAGCTTTTAAAAATACTATTGATGATGATGCATTAAAACTAGATAGAGGTAGTGGTTTCATAACATTGTCAATGTACCAAATGACACAAAAACTGTACACTTTAAAATTGTTAATTTTGTGATATATCAATTTACCTCCAGTACCAAAAGAAATAGCTTGGCTTAAAAGTTAAAAAAAAAAAGTTAATAAGTGGACTAGGGATTGTTTGCAATTCTGTGGCAAGAAATCAAACCAATATTCAGATTTTGTGAGGCTTTTCCCTCAGAAGACTGAGACAATGCATAGTTGGAAGGAAGCTCTGTTTTAAAATAAACCGAAGCTGGTTTGGAAAATGTATCGCCATATATGCATGTCATCTTATTGCTGTCATAATGTCTATTTATTAACTTATGTTCCTGTTCATCAAATCACTTTTCAATAAATACATATTTATTGTACTAATTCTATTCCAGGCATTGTTTTAGCATTAGAGATAGAGCAGGGAACAGGAGAGACAAATAAACAAGTGATCACCAAATGTAATAATGGAAATAAGTGCTGTGAAGAAAATAAAGCAAAGAGGGGAGAAAAGGATTGGGGGCCAGAAGAATAACATGGAAAAGATGATGCTTTGGGAAGTGCTCCAGAAGACCTGGAAGAAAAGGAAGCATGAATTTCTGGGAGATGTATTTTAGAAAGAGGAATATGAAGTGAAAGATAGGGTTTCTTCCCCATTCTCTGGGATTGAGGATGCATCTGGCTCTGGTTCTTGCTTTGTTTTGTTTTTCATCTAATTTTAAAATGGAAAGCCTGATAAGCCTTTCACCAAAGTTTAAAGAACCATCCATATGTGGCCGTAAACCAAAAAGAGACCCGGTGAAAGAAGAGGAGTGTGTATAGCCTGCTGCAACTCACTTCAAAAGGAGCCAGACAGACCACTGTACTGTGGTGACTGTAGCCAGGAAATACACGTTCTCTACGAAACTCCTGTCGCTCCAGGACCCAAACCTAATGTAGATTATGCCTATTGTCACCGTCAGCGTTCCAACAATAATCAACATGTAGGAAAGGATTTAAGAATAAAACAAAAAATAATAATTTCATCAAGTTGTAGAACATATAATATCTTCTGAGAAGGTGATACCTTTGACATTGTGAGTAGGAAATGACTATATTTGGGTATTCTTTTCAGGGGTGATGACGGTTTTGCATTGATTCACCTACATTCATTCCCTTTCCTGGTTCCTCCTATGATCAAGGGTGAACTTAACTGAATTTTCATGCAGCCAAGAGCTGGCTGAGATTCAAGGTGCACATCTTAGCCAGGGAACAGATCTTTTCTTTGTTTGACATTAACTGGCTTCTACAGGGATGGGGCCTGTGACCTGGCATCATTGGAGTAGTTCTCCAGCACTCTGTGCTAACTGGCAGGGGATGATAAACATTTTTCAGCCCTAAAGTGTTTTAGGCACGGTATGGGATATGTAGCCTAAAAGTCTATGCTCGCACATAATGATAAATCCCAGGAAAAAGGGGCTTGCCAATTCCAATCATAAAACATTCTCATAATAGTCATAGCATAACTCTGGAAAAATCCTAGAAATGTTACTTGGTCTACCTTTCTACCTCCTTATAGAAATGAATCATGCCAAGAAGGCTGCTTGCTGATTGTTTATAACCCTAAGCTTTCAGGTATCCTTCTCAAATCCAAAGGAAAACACAGAGAAATAAATGCAAATGCGATCCATTGGCCTGTGGAGAAACTGTTTTTTAAAAACCCACTTGTGAGGCCTTAGTGAGATGAGGGTGTATTTTTTGGCATTAGAAACAGATTCTAATGTTCTTCCAAGTAAAGCAGCTCAAGCAGACGGTCAGGAGCTGTCATGACTGAAGCAGAGGGGCAGGACTCAGGTTTTTCTAAAACTAAAGAGGGAGGCTCAGCATAACATCTTAGCCCCCTGGCATCGACTTGCCTGATGTTGTGCTGGGACAGGCAGCTGAAGCCGTGCACATAATCCTGATTTTGCCAGAGATACTATTTTAAACTAATCTAGGTATTTCCACTGAGCTGCTTGTGTCATTGTCAAACTCAGATACACCGAAACACTGACTCTTAACTATGGAGAACAAAGTGGTGGTCACCAGAGGGGCAATGGGGTGGGGGCAATGGGGGATATAGGTGGAGGGGATAGAGAGCACATTTATTATGATGTGCACTGAGTGATAGAACTGTTAAATCACTATACTGTATACCTGAAACTAGTATAGCACTGTGTATGTTAACTACACGGGTTTAAAATTAAAAAAAAAAAAAGAAATTTCTTTTATATTTTCCATTTAAGGGTTTTGCCAAAAGCTCCTGTACACTGAAATCATGACTTTTAGAGGCTCTTTTGTGGGCTTGGTTTGAATACTTATTCACTAGATCCATCCAAGTTTAGATGGCCAGTCATAAGTATTCATATCTCATGAAATTAATAGTGTTTTGTGACAAGTCTGAATCTTTTAGTGTTAATGAAATGCTTACATATTGTTTTTGCTAGATTTGTTCTTTATACCCTTGGTGATAGATTTTGTAATCTTTTGGTTAGTGGCTCACACCTGGAAAATCATGCTGGATTTATTTTTAATCTCTGTCTTTTTTAAAGTTGAAGATGTTCTACAACGGCAACCTGGATTTTTTACCACCAACAGCTACGATCTCTAATCTCAACCTGCTGCAAGCTACTCTGACCAGGTAATAAAATAATGCTTTCTTTTGATTATCATTACTTGTCCTGTTGGATCTAAAGCATATTGCTCATATGTTATTTTTATTTTTTAAGCTTTAACATATAAAATCTTCTCCTTGGGGGGCTTGGGTGGCTCAGTTGGTTAAGTGTCTGACTCTTGATTTTGGCTGAGGTCATGATCTCAGGGTCATGGATTGAGCCTGTGTTTGGCTCCCTGCTCAGTGGAGAGTCTGAGATTCTTTCTCTCCCTCTCCCTTTGTCTTTCCCCTCCCCTGCCCTCACATGCACCTGCACATGTGCACACATGTGCTCTCTCTTTCAAATACATAAATCTTTTAAAAAAGGAAATTATCTCCTAGCTAAAATAAACACATTTATAATCATCCAAAGGAATATTATACTGTGTATCATTTATTTTTTATTTATTTATTTTTTAAAAGATTTATTTATTTGAGAGGGAGAGAGAATGAGAAAGAGAGGAAGAACACAGGAGCAGGGGGAGGGAGAAGCGACTCTCCACTGAGCAGGGATGACATGTGGTCCATCCCAGGACCCTGGGATCATGACCTGAGCTGAAGGCAGACGCTTAACCCACCGAGCCACCCAGGAACCCCTATCATTTCTAACTGTAGTTGTGACACATCCACATATGACTTCCCAGATACAGTCACTCTTCTGAGCTTCAGATATTTATTTTTCTACTATCACCTGTAGACACACACAATGGGTCAGGAACTGAAGATGCAGAAGTGAACAGACCGACATGGGATTTGCACCTCAAGGAACATACAGTATGTGGGGGAGAAAAATCAGTGTGACTTATGTTCCAAAGCTAAAGTACAATAAAGAAGTGAAGATTAGGTCGAGATCTGAAGACTGAGTAGGATTTATCTAGAAGAGTAAAGGTCATTGTGGGCAGAAGAAATAGCGTGCGAGGATGCGCAGTGGAGGCGGAGACCCTGGCCTATCAGGGGAAGCGAGAGAAGTCTAATATGGGCTGGAGTGGGGACAGTTTGCTCTATGGCTGCTCTTGACTTTGCTTCAAATTTCTGCTTCCCTTATTGTCCTGTAAAGTCTTACAAAAAAAAAATCTCATTACATTAGGGAACTAAGTTGAAACATACTTTTTATCTCATAGCATTTAACCGACAGCCAAAAATATTTGTTGAATGAAGGCATAGACTGTAAAATAGTAAATTGTGTTATTTTCCTGACCGACTGGCTATTAACTTTAATCCTGGCCAAAGCTATATGTTTTAGGTATATTTGAATTATGAATAATTTGGTCACCAGTCATTTTTGTTGTCAGAATTCCAGGAGATGTGTTAGAGTTGTTTACAAACAGTACTTGGAAAAATTGTGTTTTAGAAAGCCATCATCTTTTCAGTTCTACTTATATTATGGATACTCATTTACACTGCATTTATTCCTGAAAATGAAAAAATCCCATACCATTTTTGGTAAGAATTAATATCCCTAATAAAAACAAGAAGAACAAAAGTAACCTGTCTGATATCTAGCATTGCTCTTAGTCAGTCCATTGGACTCATATGGAAATCTCCATGAAACATAAAGATACAAGTAAACAAGGAAGATCCTGGAATGATGATGTTGGCACAGTTTTTCATCTCCCCGAATTTCTCCATAGGATATCTAGAGTACAAACCCCAAAATTCAGGGACACCATCTAAACCAAAATTAGGTGACAGATATTTCCATGAAGCTCAAAAATAGAGACAGACCTTCCAAAGCCACAATATGTGTTATCAGAAATCGTGTAGAGGAGGAAGCAGAGGGGAGCAAGTAGGTACTGGGTGGCATCGAAACATTCCCAAATCCCTAAGGGACAGTTACTGGCACCTGCAGGAGGCCAACTTGAGAATAGCAGTCAACCTGAGAGGGTACTTGCCAATTCCAACGTAGCTGCGCCTGAGAGGTCCAGGCTAAGGGACAGGGTTAGTCTGGGCCCTCGGGAACTCTAAGAACTTCACAGACAAAACTCTCATCTGTGAGGAAGCTTCCTTCTGCGAAAAAGACTCCAAATCAAGTGGTCCAGGGACAGTAAGGACAAAGGAAAAAGAAGTTCCAGATAAAAGTAAAAGAAGGAAACCAGGAGGTCTTAGAAGGTTATCAGCCATCATTTTGAAATACAGCTTAAAACCATAACCAAAGGTTTCTGAATCATATTTCATTTTAATAATTAAGGAAAAAAATCACATAAAAATTAGAAATGTAACATGATTAAGGTTTCATTTCATAAAGTTATTTTAAGGAAAAAAAAAGAGAATGAACAGCAAAATATCATACCTATAGCTAATACATGCCAGAAAGCTATGACCCCAAATATAAAAAATATTCTAGTTTTTCTATGTTTCACTTTTGTCTTCTATTTATACCTACTTCTACGAGTCAAGAAGACATTAATGAAATCATATAATATAGGAAAGAATAACTTACATCAGAGATAGAAACTCAGAAATGGAATGATATGCTCAGAAAGGGAAAATTTTAAAACTCACTAAAAATGAAGACTAAGCCAGAAGGCACGCAATATTTGAATAATAAGCACAACAGATAACACCGTTGGATAAAATGAAAAGATTAAAAGGAGAAAAACATATCAAAAGAGAATGAAAGACCTGAGAGAAAGTAATAAATTCTTTTAAAAGACTTTATTTGAAAGAGAGAGAGAGAACGAGTGGTGGGGAGGGGCAGAGGGAGAGGGAGAGAGAAGCAGACTCCCTGCTAAGCAGGAAACCCTATGTGGGGCTCGATCCCAGGACCCCAGGATCATGACCGGAGTCAGTCAGACCTTAACCGACTGAGCGACCCAGGTGCCCAGAGAAAGTAATACATTCTAATAAATTTTAATTAACAGATTTAATATACACATAATGGGAATCCTTGAAGAAACCCAAAGTAAAGAGGATAAATATTAAAAACTATGATTCAAAATATTCTTGAATTTAAACAAAAAGATTTGAAACATTGAAAAGACCAAACCATACACTCCCTGAAAAAAAGTTGCCCCAGAACAAGAAACACCAAGATAGTCTGTGAAATTACTGGTCTTTAAAGAGGAAAATCTTTTGGGCATCCAAGTAAAAATATCAAGTTATTTATAAGGAAAAGAAAATGAGATTACCAATAAAACTGTAGTGACATATTAAAGATGCTGTGAGCCAAGAATTTTATATTTAGCCAAACTGATTTTCAAGTATAAAGACCTTAAATTGCTGTCAACATGCAAGAATTTAGAGGATATTGTTCTCATGGGTCCTTCCTGAGGAATTTACAAGAGAATAGGATTCAGACAACCAAAATGAATAGAAATATGTTCACAGAGCACTGGTGCTAAGCAGTAAACTTTATTGACTGATAGAATTAATCACGGGAAAAAAATCTTTAAAAATTGGGAAACTAAACTACTGTTAAGGGCTGCACATTTTGGAGCTAATACTCTAAGTCAGGAAAACAAGATAGTGAATGCCATAAAAATCAGGAGAGCTCTTCCATTTGGGGGAGAAAAGAGAGGTTTATGACTGCTTGGGGTATGTGGAGGGGTTCTGGGGTGACTGGCGATGTTCTATTTCTTGACCTGGATGGCCTTTTATGTGCCTTACGAAGATTCGGTAAGCTATCCACTTGTCTTATGTGACTTTTCTATGTCTGTATTGTGTTTCATCATGAGAAAGGGTTTTTAAAAATTCATTTTGAAAGGCTAATAATACTCCCAATAGTAAAAATAAAGACAGGTAGTGATAGAAAGATGGCAACTACCTCTAAAAACAAAGAAAAAAGTTACAGCAATTTCCTCCAAAGTTCCAAAGTCTTTCATTATGAAAAACTAAGAATGTGGTGCATTGGAAAAAAAAAATAAAGAAGAAGAAGAAGCTCATGAGAATTCCACATTGAGCATATTTAGCGGTTTTGGCGGGGGATTGGTAGGTCAAATTGTGCTTAATTTACTTCCGGAGAACAGGAGCTACATGGTAGTTTAGGTGTTTGATGTGAAAGATTAAACCTAATTTTCTCTTGTCACAGTTCTCGGATTCCTTGTCAATCGTCCCTTTCCCTTCGCACAGTTGCCTCTAATCTGAACTGAATGGAGGGGATGGGAAGGAGTACCCTGGTGCTGTTGTCATGACTTTCGTTGAGAAGTTTCTGTATGATCCTGTGGAGGTGTTCCCTTGCATCTGAGCCATAAATATGAGTGGGAACGACATTTCATAGTTAATAATTACTATGGCTTTAGGAACTACGGGGCCAGCGCTAGATGGGCTGCCATGGAAGGACGGCCCAAGGAAGGACTGCAGACTGTTGACTCGAGTAAACCTGGGTGTGAAGGCTATTTCTTCTGCCTCAGTTTCCTCATCTGTAAATTGGGTTGGGGCACCTGGGGGGCTAAGCATCTGCCTTCGACTCAGGTCATGCTCCTGGGGCTCTGGGATCGAGCCCCCTGTCAGGCTCCCTGCTCAGTGGGGAGTCTGCTTCTCCCCTTCCCTCTGCCCCTACCCCCCGCCACTCGTGCTCTCTCTCTCTCTCTCCCTCTCTCAGATAAATAAATAAAATCTTTAACAAATAAAAAATTAAAATGGAGATGATGGTTCTTACTACAATTGTGAAGAGTCAAGAGAATGACTGTAACACATTGAGCTGAACACGCAGCACATGGAAGGTGCTTAATGGGAAATTATTTGGTTTCATCCCAATACCAGCTACCCGTCCTGGATGGTCTGAGGAAAACCAAGGGGCAGGGGGGTCAGGGCTGCTGGAGAGGCAAGCGGGTTACTAGGGCCTCAAAATTGCCTCGAGTGATTTCTAGGGGAGCATGAGACACAGAAATTATTTTTCCTTTCATTCACGAGATGACCTCATACTCAAGTGGTTTTGCTGGCAGCAACATTAATTACTGCAAACCCGAGTATTACAAAGGGAGCCCCAGGGGCTGTGTCTTGGCCCAAGACATCAGCTGGGGTTCACAACGGCCGAAGGAGCACAGCTTGTCTCCTCTTGAGAACCCCAGACTCTCCCAAGAATACACATCTTAAAGGTCCTGTCCCCGGACTCAAACCCTGAGGGTCAGTACTAAATCTGAAACAACTCATTAAGAAACCCCAGCGTGATTTTTTTTTTCTTTACAAAGTTGGATGGAAGTACAAGTAGACTCAGAACCCAGACAGGTTTTCTTTGTTTTCTTCCCAAGTCTAAATTGCATTATTTGGTTGGTTTTTTCATAACTCAGAGCCATTTGTATTCAAGAAGGGCTATGTGGTTTTCTCAAGCAATTTCTTGGCTAGAAACTTCACCAACATGGGTAAACTCGTGTTTTTTCTTTCCCCGCTGAGGCCCCACACTTCACAAGTGTTTTCTGGTAACATGTATATCAAACAAGTAGCTGTTTTAAAGTCAGGTTGGGAGGCCGTGCTAATGGTAGGAGCAATTGCTAAGGGGCCAGGAGCCAAGGAATAATCATATTTTTCACTCATAACGTCCTCAATCTCTAATACAACCGAATGTGTGAAATGCTGCTGGGCTGGCTTACAGAAATGCTAGCAGAAATCCAGTGAACGCTGGAAAGGATGTATTCTTGTACTCCCCAGAGGCCATTTCAATATTGTTAATTCTTAACTGGCCTGGCTGGTGTGTTTGACAAACGGCCCACTAGAAACATTTTTGGTTTGACATTATTTTATTCATCTGATGAAGCCTGCACGCAAGGCGCTCATGCAGATGCAAAACTGGGCAGCAGTCGCAGGCTCTTCTACTTTCCAGCAAACGTTTTTTAAAGGTTTCAAAGGGCATGCCAGGTATTAAAACAGTCCTGTAGGAAGAGAGAAGCAAGTCCCCCGTAGAGCAGACTCCTGGAGCTCCGGGCAATCGCATGGAAAGCTTAGATCCCTTTCTCACCCCCAAATGGCCAGCGGAGGAACCACGATTGGACGATTGGACGGTGTTCCCCTATGGGTCCTGGGGGCTGCTCCCTGGGCCGTAATGTAGTGCAGATGCTCTGAGGCGCTGGGGCTTCAGCTCTCCCCTCGCCTTTGTGGAATGAAGTGTTTCCCAAGTATTTATTTAAATTTTTCCACTACAATTTGTAACCTTGTAAGTTTTATTCAGCGATTGTACAGCTTCCACGGTGGTCTCCACAAGACCACGTTTGATCACTTCCAAGATCCGTGAAGTTTCTTTTACCCCTTTTCCTCTTTGTCGCTGCCTATTCTACTCCTGATGTTGGTGTTTCAGAAAAACATAGTTTTCATCTTCACCTCATTATTCTTATTAGTCTGATCCCCGCTACACGTGCTAATGCAAGTTGCTGAAGCCAGCCAATAACGCACTCTTAGCAAGAGGAGATTCTGAAACTTCCAGACTGTGTGCTGGAAAGAAGGCAGCCTTGCTAGCGAGGGCTGAAGCCCGTATCCCTTCGGCCTGCCTTTCTGATGAAGAAGGGTTACTCAGAGTTGCTCACAAGGTTACTTTTCTAACTAAGGGCTCACAAATGTCGACAGTGCTGAGAAAGGATTTTTGACATCTTGACCAAATAAAGTGCTCAATATCTTAGCAGACAGACATTCTCTCTTATTAGGATTCCCCGCGTGACCGCTGTGTGTCAGGCACGGAGCTAGTGCTGAAGATTTCAGCCTGCGCGGAGCTCAATATGACAGCGACAGCGGCTTCCTTTCAGGTTTATTCTGCTGTTGCATACTTTAAAAAAAAATTATTTATTTATTTATTTGAGAGAGAGCGAGCACAGTGGGAGGAGGGGCAGAGAGAGGGGGAGCAGGGAGCCTGATGTGGGCTGGATCCCAGGGCCCGGGGACCAGGAGCCGCAGGCAGAGACCTACCCAGCTGTGCCACCCAGGTGCCCCTCTGCAGGTTGCCTTCTTGAAAACATTCTAACTTGGTATAATCGCTGAAGATAGCAGTGAATAGAAAAAGTATAGTTTACAGTGACTATTTCCCATTGGGTTAGATTATGTCATAAATTCATTGAAGAAATTATCATCAAAAGCACAACGAGGTATCTCACCTCCCATCTGTCAGGATGGGCTAAAATCAAAAGCATGAGAAACAGCGAAAGCTGGCGGGGCTGTGGAGACCCAGGGAGCCTCACGCAGTGCTGGTGGGCGTGCAAACTGGGGCAGCCGCTGTGGCAAACAGCGGGGAGGGTCCTCAATAAATCAAAACCAGAACTAACATACAATCTGGTAATTCCACTGCTGGGTATTTGCCCAAGGAAAACAGAAACACTAATTTGAAAAAAATGTACATGCCCCTATGTTTAATACAGCATTATGCATAGTTGCCAAGATATGGAAGCGGCCCGGGCGTCCATCCATAGGCGAGTGGACCAAGAAGATGTGCTGTGTACCCAATGGCATATCACTCGGACAAGGATGAGTGACATCCTGCCACCTGCAACTACATGGATGAAGTCAGAGAGTACGAGGCTAAGCAAAACAAGCTGGAGAAAGACAAATACCGTATCACATGTGGAATTTAAGAAATAGATGGACAAAAACAAAAAAAAGAAGAGACAAATGAAGAAACAGATTTGAATATAGAGGACAATTTGGTGGTTGCCAGAGGGGAGGCAGGTGGGGAGAGCATGATTTAGATAAGAGGGATCAAAAGGACACTTATTGTGAGGAGCACTGGGTAATGTAGAGGATTGCTCAATCATTATTGTACTCCTGAAGTGAGTATAACTCTGTATATTAATTATATGTACATGTTTAAAATAAATAAATAATTAGAAAAGAAATTATCCATGGGTTGCTTGGGTGGCTCAGTGGTTGAGCATCTGCCTTCAGCTCAAGTCGTGATCCCGGAGTCCTGGGATCGAGTCCCCCATTCATGTGCCTGCTTCTCCCTCTGCCTGTGTTTCTGTCTCTCTCATTAATATATATATATATATATATATATATATATATATATATATATACATAAAAGAAACATAAAAGAAACAATACATATACATAAAAGAAACAATCCAGAAAAGTATTTTTATTGATTTTGGGGGAAGTTCAGGGACATGAGATGTGGCTTTGGCCCTGCTCTTTAAAAACTATATTGATCCAGATTAAAGGTCTAAATCCTTCTGAAAAGGTTATCTCATTACATACTGTCCCACATATATACACCTGACAAAATTGACAATGAGAGTTTCTTTACCAAGTCTTATCGTTTTCTCCCAGGAAAGCTTTCATCCTCAAGGCGGTAAGGTTGCTGAGCGTTTCACAGAGTTGCATGACAAAAATATTGTCTAGATGACAAATGACAAAATACTGACAAGCATCTGAGAAAGCACAGGCATGGAAAGGCCACATACTTTTGTCCTAAAGCTATTACCTTTCCGATTTAGCCTCTGAACACAATGTTATAATCATGAAATGCTCTAATAACTATTGCATCCACCTGCCGCTCTATAGTTTTGAGAGCATCTAGGTGTGCATCTGTCATTAAACGCTAATCCCTCTCCCGCTATTTGCTAAGACTGTGCAAAATGCTGGACTCTACTGTTTTTATTGGTCTGACCAGCCCTCTAACAATTGAGATGACAGCCAAGAACCAAGAAATAGATATTATCACTCTCACTTCAGACGCACGCATTCAAATTCTCCAAACCAGTAATCCTATTTGAATGGGAAAGTGCTAGGAGGGTGTTTGTTTCCCGAGGGAGGCGTGTGCAAAGTAGCACCAGGCTATTATTATTTTTGGCACCTAAGCAAGAGTCGAAACCAGGCTCCTTGAAACAAATCTCCATGGAATGCAAAGTTCGCCTTTGGCCTTCCTGTCTCCACTTTCCTCTCTCCACCGGCTCCTCTTCGGGCAGTCCCTCCTCTCCATTCCTGAGGGCCTTCATTTATTCATTGCATTCGCTCACTCACCTGTCAACTGGTTTTCTGACAAGAGCAAAGCACTTTGCCGGTGGGCAAGCAAAGCTAGGAGAGAGGGGGACCATGCTGAAGGCCGCTGCTGGTTCCGTTACAGAGATGAGTCACATCCAGGCCTTGCCACAGGAGCAAGACCATGGAAGATGCTGCCACTGAGGGCGCATAACTGTGAGAGCTGAGGACGTAGGGCACCCAAGTCCTACAGCAGCTGACACCTGCCTTCTCTACAAGGGACCCTCCCCTGAGCCAGAGCCTTGGAACCTTACTTAGCCACACACAAGAATCACCAGCAGCGTCTTTACAAGTCTTGATACTTGGGTCAAATCCAAACCCCATTCTGAAAAGTCTTAGGAGAATGGACCCAGATGTCAGCATTTTTCAAATTGGCTACTCTGACGTGCAACCTCACTTGAGAACTATTGCTCCAAGTGTCCCTTCTTTTATTTATTTTTTTATTTTTTCAAGGATTGTATTTATTTACTAGAGAGAGAGAGAGAGAGAGAGAGGAGAGAGCAAGCATGAGCAGAGGGAGCAGCAGAGGGAAAGGAAGAAGCAGGCTCCATGTGGGGCTCGATCCCAGGACCTCAGGATCATGATCTGAGCCCAAGGCAGATGCTTAGCTGCCTGAGCCTCCCAGGAACCCCTCCCTTCTTCTTTTAAACCTCAGGATACAGAAATTTGAATATCACTGTCCACATTACTGTGGGAAGGAGCAGAATAGGAAAATAACTTCAGGAAACCATTCAGTCTTCTCATCCTCTTAACTAAAAACAAAGCAAGTCCTCTTCTGTAAGTTCTTGAAGTAAAGAATTAAAACTTACAAAAAAAAAATGAATAAACAAACAAACCCAGGAAGGCCTTTCTTGGCATGTGGTACAGATGGAGAGATTCAGGAAAGAAACGTGATCCTCTGCAGGGAAGATGAGATTGAGTAGGTTAAACCACCTGGTTAGCTGCAAAGGCCTTGGACAAAGGAAATGGAATCCTAGCAGGTGGCCTGATTTGTTTCTGACAACAAACCTTGAGTATTTATTTCAATAAATTTCACCATATTAGATCAGTGGCCAAATTATCAAGTCGTTTTAGGATTTCCAACAACAAGATGAAACAGAAGGAAAGTCATACATCAGGACTAAGGATCTGACCCTAAGTGTGAGGGATGGGGGTGAGCATTGGGAAACTATAACAAAGAGCCCCCCCCCCCAATTTTTGGCTGCTGTTGTGAAATTGTGAACTGTGTTGCGGGGATACAAGTCTGTTGTCAGCAAATAAAAACTTAGTAAAAGAAGATAGAAGAGATTAATTTGGAAGTATTCTGTTGACTTCTGGTGCCGAAAAGCATCCTTTCCATGCTCTTCCTTCATATCATTGATGGTGAGGTGGATTAGGAAGCCTGTGCGTCTGACAGACCTGGATTCTAACTATGGTTCCTCTTCTACTACCTGTGAAAACTTGGATTATAGTTTAATTCTCTGGACTTCAGATTCCTTATCAGTGAACTGGGGGATAATGTCTATTTCAGAAAACTGTGGACATTAAACAACAAATAATTGGGTTGAGGCTCTTAGTAATTTCAAGACTTTTTCCTACTCTTTGTTTTGTCTGTTGTTACTGATAATATTCTGTAAAACAGCTTACATTTTAAAAAATATTTATTTATTTATTTATTTATTTATTTATTTATTTATTTATTTATTTAGGATTTTACTTATTTATCCATGAGAGGCACAGAGAGAGAGGCAGAGACACAGGCAGAGGGAGAAGCAGGCTCCATGGAGGGACCCTGATGTGGGATTCGATCCCAGGATCCTGGGATCATGCCCTGGGCTGAAGGCAGATGCTCAATCACTGAGTCACCCGGGCATCCCTACTTATTTTTTATTTTAGAGAGAGTAGGAGCATGGGTGAGTGGGGGGAGCGGCAGAGGGATAGAGGCGGTGTCAAGCAGGCTCCCATGACCCAGAGGTCATGACCTGAGTCAGAATCAAATCAGCTGCCTGACCCACTGAGCCACCCAGGCACCCCAAAACAGCTTAAATTCTTGCAGATGTAGGGGAGATAAAAATTACGTAGGCCACAAGTGTGCTGATGGCACAAGTAGGTTCTTGGGCTGGGGTGGGGGCTGGGTCGTCGAAGCCTACACAAGACAGAGTCTTTTGCCCTGAAGAAACTCCATCCAATCATTGGAGGCAAATGATGAGCTATTTTTGAACCTCTGTTTACCTACGGATACGGTCTTGCTCTAGGTCAGGGGTGGCAACCTCCAGGGCACGCAGGGCCCTCGCAGGTCTGAGGTGGGAGTGGGGGCACACTTTGTGCAACTGGCCCGTGAGGACGTGCTCTCTTCCCCGGGGCACCCTCTGCTTACATCAAGCAGGTTCCTGGCATGCAGAGATTTAGTCTCTGTTGTTGCCAGATTTGATTTTTCACATAAAGTCAGATCCATATTTAATATAAAATCTCCCAGTTTTTAAGTGTTGACAACTAATTCTATTTTCTTTCAGCATCTTGTGGGCCAACCAAAACATATCCGCACACAGCCTGTGCGCTACCAGTTTTGCAACCTTTGAAGTTTGAAGGTCCTTTTCACCCCCAGCGGCCTCTGCTCCGGGAGCCCAAGAATAGTTGGATGTGTCCCACAGGAAGGGTTCACCCTGCAGATTGGAAATACATAACCCCCACCTCCAAATAAGCGTTTCCTGTTGTTAGTGTTTCATTATCCATAATGCATGTTACCTCCCAGGCAATTCTTATGCAAACGGCCTTTTGTTCCAAAGTTAAAATCAGTTACATTTCCTGTTCCTTGCTCCAGTGCGTAGACCTAATTTTCTGCATGTTAGTTTTATCTTTTTTTAACACATCTGGTGGCTGGTTTCATTCCCCAGGGCCCTACTTTATTTTGCGCCAAGTCTTGGGCGGTAAAAATTTAATGAACTTCAGCATTTATAAAAGTCTTCGTGAAACACAGTCTTCCATCCTACCTGCTATGAACTGAACAGTGCTCCACCTCCCCCCTCCCCCAGTCCAATGACGAAGCCCTAATCACCAAGGTGACTGTATTTGGAGACAGAGCCTTTAAGAAGGTGACTAAAGTTAAATGAAGTCATAAGGGTGGGGCCCTCCTCCAATAGGACTGGTGCCCTTAGAAGAAGAGGAAGACACACCAGCAGCACAGGTACAGAGAGGAGAGGCCACGTAGGAACCCCGTGAGAGGGTGGCCATCTCCAGGTCAGGAAGAGAGCTCTCACCAGAAACCAAACCTGCCGGCACCTTCATTGTGGACTTCTGGTTCTCAGAACTCTGAGGACAGAAATTTCTGTTGTTTGAGCCACCTACTCTATGGGATCCTCTTACAGTAGCCCTAGCAAACTAACCCAACACCTGCAACTAGTGTCTTTGATGTCTGATGCCTCTGGGCTTTTAGGATCCTTTAAAATCTCAGTAATTCTCAGAGAAATGCCACTTTTAGGCTCATCTTCCCATCTGACTTCCCACTAGGGCCATTATGGAAACTGGGTATCTCCAATCAAAAGAGTCTCCCTTCTGGGAAATACATCAAACTTTGTATATAGTGGCAAAATATAAAGTATTCTGTGACTCACCCATAAAATGTGAGATAAAGGAAACCAATTCTTTTCCCAAGTTTTAAAACTTGTCCTCGTTTGTCTGATGCTCCCGTGAGTCGTACTATGCCTACTTTCTTGAGGCTGGAGAGCCACTGGTAGGCGTGTTCATCATTTTTTAAAACATCTTCAAAATCCAGTGTAGGTAGCTGGAGCTCTGCGCCCCAGTACTGACATTCTGTGAATAAGAAAAAGAAGAAACCAGATGGGATTACATCGTTTTTTACAAAAACCAAGAACCTCAGCGAAGGGACTAGTTCATTGAAGTCAACCTCTGATTTATCATGGAATTTACGAAATTTCAGTCATATTAAATTGTTCAAGCTACTAGTTTTTCTTCCCTGGAGCCATGTCAGTCTACCATATACCTCCTGCCCACCACTGCCCGACCCATGACAGTATTCACTATACCTCATTTGTTGAGAGAATGTTTAGCTTATGGGTAGTTCTTGATCTCTATGTCCTTAGGGCTTTTTGTTTTTTTTTTTGCCTGTACTCTTGTTTGGAAACGTCCCCACTGGGACACTGTGTGTTTCAATGGCCATGGGACATTGGTCAACTCCAAACAGATGATAAAATCTGAATGATGGACTTAGAACAGCATATGCACATTCCTAGAGGTGGGAGGAGCGTTTGCTTCAGTACAGCTCCTTCTTCCTCTAATTTCACCTGATAAGAAGCTTTCTCTGAGGTCAAATCATTCCTTGGAGTCAACAGAAATGGTCCATGGGGAAGCAAAGATGAAAGGTGTGGTCCTGGGATGCATATAAAATGCATTTTGCATAGATCCTTTGATGACAGCACCACTGTAGATAAAGTCAAATGCCTTCATTGGCTTTCTAATTCCTCATGACCAAATGCTCATGAAAAATGTTTACTTGAAGAAACAGAAAGGAAATCAAATGGAAAAAAATAATTTGCTTTGCAAACCAGGCTCTCCCAAAGGAGGCAGAATGTAATTTTGCCAAGGGAAATAACTCAGATATTAATAACTGCCTTCAGGAGAGACCTAACTCTAGCTAATCCATTTGATTTCTTTATTTTTTGGAAGAAAAATTTCTACCTTAGGAAAGCAAACCTTCCTTAACAAGTGACAAATGAGATCTTATGATCTCAATATCATCCTGAGCAATGCCTCACCTCTCAAACTGGGGAATGTACATCATGTCATAGAAAACAACCTCAAGCCCCCAGTTTAAGAATGAGGAATGGATCAGTGTTGCGCTGTAGTTGTTGTGACTGGAAATCATTCCCTCTTCTTTGACGTCAACATGGTTGTTTCTGCAGAATCAAGGATTTCTTAGGAGTCAGATAGTAGCTTTAGAGGTGAAAAAGTGCCTGTGGGTTCAGGAGGTCACCTCCTGCTCTTCCACCAGCTAGTTAGCCACCAGCTAAACAGTCATTTGCAGCTGGTACCAAATGAAATAGGATAGGAATAGGGTAAACAATATGGAGGCACAGGGACCCGGGTTTGAATCATTGTCCTGCATCTTACCAGCTAGTTTCCTGGTGTCTTTTCTCTTATAAAATAGTCATAATTATATTTACTGTGCAGGTCATCTGTTGACCATGCAAAGAGCCTAGTAGAGTGCCTGGCACAGTAGACTACCGCTATTCCTACCACCTATAATAATAGCTGGTATTTGCTGAGCACTTTCTAGATGTTAGGCACAGTGCTAGGTGCTTTCCACATGTTATCCTTTAATGTCCACAAAAAAAAATTTGCAAAAGATGCTTTCAGCATTCCCAAGTTATAGTGAAGGGAACAGAGATCCAAATCATGCGGAGCTAATGATTTGCAGAGCTAGTTCGTCGAATCCAGGCAACAGATTCCAAAGTCTATAATTTTAATGACTACACATAAACAAGTGATGCTTTGAAATACTGTTGTCACCTGTATTTTTATAACCTATGTCTGAGTGTCCATTGCTTATTCTGTCCCTTACAAAGGAAATCCACTAGATAAAAAAAGAAAGCAAAGCAAGTTACACTTAGGACCACTTTGTCAGAACTTGTTCAAGCATGGAGGCTTAAAGATAAATCTTGAATATAACACTCTGTGTTGATTATACTGGAATTAAAAAAAATTCTATGCCTGATCTTAGCCATAGGCCAAGAAGCAATGGAATGAAAAAAAATATATATATATATTTATATCTTTGCTCCTAGGTAGGATCTTAAATTCAGAAAAAGCATAATGAGTAGGTTTCATCATACAACACCACCACTGCTGTCCACCTTTTGTGAAATGAACCAAGGCTTAAAAACCAGCTAGCTTCTCTTCTTTGATTCATACCAGTGTGTTTCAGGAGTCCATGATAATTTGATTTTACTTAAGGCCATTATCACATTCCAGAAAGTGTCGGTGACTGTGTGTCAGGGAAATAGAACACATAGAGATTGAAAAAACATTTTCCAAGTTCATATTTTGACTACTTTGTGGATTCAAGGAGGATCTCCTTGGGCACATACTATATGTATATCTATAGACGTTTATAGCATGTTTTAATGAGTTTTTGTTTCTTTCTTTGTTGGTTTAAAGATTTTATTTATTTGAGATTGAGCACGAGAGAGAGAGAGAGCACGTGAGCGAGCATGAGCAGGGGGAGGGGCAGAGGGAGAGGGAAAGCAGCTCTCCACCGAGCAGGGAGTCTGATGCGGGGCTCGATCCCAGGATCAGGACCTGAGTGGAGGGCAGATGTTTAACCCGACTGAGCCACCCCAACCCCCAAGTTTTTGTTTCTACATGAATTGTTTTCCTATTATAGAATCTCTCTCTCTCTCTCTCTCTCTCTCTCACACACACACACACACACACACACACACACTATTCTTTGTTTTAAAAACACAGAATGGGTTAGGTTTCAATAAATATGTTACTCTTTACGTGTATAAAATTAACCATATTCACACTGAGACTCCAATATAAAGCCAGGCTGTCAGTACTCTACACAGTTAGTCTTCCACTATAAGGAATTTCTGATTTACAGGACATTATACTATCAGAGGGTGGTAACCAGGACTTTTAAGTTCTGCAAAGTTCACAATTTTCCAACTAAAGCTCTCATTCTGGCATGGCCCGGCAAGGACTTTACAAAAATCGGCAACCAAGGGCCACAGTTCACTATAGAACCTGTGTCCTAACGTGAGCCACTCATACCTTCCGTTACACTAAATGTGACTTTCCGAGATAGCACTGTGACCAACCAGTTTCTAAATTCATCATAGCTTCCAAATATAAAATATTCTAATTTATGGTGGGAAATAAACTATGTTTCAATCCACTGGTAAAATCATTTCATGATACCTGCACAGAAAATTTAACGTTGAAAAAGTAATTTAAAAGCACCTCCCCGGTCTCCCCCAGCTACGAAACATAACTACCATGGACCCAAGAGAAAACATGTTTGAGTAGAGTAAATCATTCGTCAGGTGAATACATTAAAAGCAAATTTAAATTTCACACGTGGGTCTGGATACATAAACAGTATGGAAAATGACGGAATATTTAAGGCATGAACCACCCTTTCTAATTTAACTTATGGCCTACTAATAAATACTTCCTTGAACATGTGCTTCACACATCATAAAATTTATGAACAAGCTACATGCTGGCTTTCAAGGAACCATTTGTACAGGGTTTCCTCTTTGGGGTTAGGCATCACATTCCTGGATCCTGAGCTGTATTTCAAAAAAGGAAAAGACACAAAGAAGCTCTTTAGTTCAAGATTCAGGAGGGCAGCATGCTGGGTTGCAATGTGTTCTTTTGCCTTTAGAACCTTCTGTCCAGCGGCGCTGCACTGTGCTCTGGGCGCTGACACAGCTAGTCTAATGTTCTGAGGATCAGCCCATCTCTTACTCTCTCTTCCTAGGAATACTTTGCAGGGACCCAGCCAAAACCAAAATCTGACCCTCGTAGAGGAAAATACCTGGGTGGAAATAGGGCTTTGAGTCCCTTCCACGTGCTAAGAGGAGCCTGCCTCTTTGGATATTCTTTTACTTCTTGTCTGGTGAACTCAACACGTATCAAGAATCTGGGGGCCCCTGGGGTGGCTCAGTGGTTGAGCATCTGCCTTTGGCTCAGGGCGTGACCCTGGGGGTCCTGGGATCCAGCCCCGCATCAGGCTCCCCATGGAGAGCCTGCTTCTCCCTCAGCCTGTGTCTCTGCCTCTCTCTCTGTGTCTCTCATGAATAAATTTTAAAAATATATTTTTTTTTTAAAAAAAAGAATCTGATCACTTGTCCTCTCTTAGACTCTGAGGTCTTCTAGAAGCTGACCTAAGATGAGGATCTGAATGCAAGCAATGTATTGAGGAGATTTCCCTGGAAGAACTAATAGGAGGTAGGGACATTAAGACTAGGAAGGGAGCTTCTGGAAATCATCCTAATGAATGGTTAAAAGAACTGCTGGACCATATGGCAATCCTGTAGACTACACTTGAGAGTCGTCCTACCTGGGGACAAGCAGGCTGGGGTGCACAGGCCACCCATGCCTACCCCCATTGACTGCTTCTCTAGGCACTTCTGGGTCTTTCTGTGTTAGTCAAGCCAGAGAAAACCCTCCAGCAGAGTGGCAGCCCTGCACAGGCAAGTGGTGGAATCCATGGGAAGAGGACTGAGGGGCCACGGTGGGGTATTGCCCGCCTCCGTGATGCCCTCCTCTAGGGCCAGTAAGAATCAGCTAGATGGTTGTCCCCTGTGGTCCCCCAGCACCGAAACACACCTCCGTCTCAGCGCCCTCCACATTACGCTGAAGTGATCTTGTACTTATTCAACACATACTGGTTGAAAGCCTTGCGATTCTAAAGAGGTCACATTAGTGAATAAAAACAGATGTGATTGCACATCTGCTTTGTGAAGGGAAAGGTGAACGAGCAAACAAATACATAAAAACACTGTAGCAAGTGCTACGGAGGTAGCAAATGGGGCGCATTGCCAGACAATTGGGAGTGGGGTGGGGGACCTAGCTAGACATGGCAGTTAAGAAAGTTCTAGCTAAAGAGATGCTACTTACGCCAGATCCCAGGGGGTGAGAGAAGGCAGTCATGAAAAAGGCAGGGAGAAGTGTGTCTCAGTGGGAGGGACAGCAGGAAGATGGAAAATCTCTCCTCTTTTGGGAGGAACTCAGTCACTAGGGCTAGAACCCAGGCAAAGCGAAGGACGTGAGACAAAGCAGAAAAGCAAGCAAGGGTCAATCAGGCCAAACTTCAGCTCATTCTTCCACTAGGACTGCAGGTTCCCTGCAAGGGATGGAGACTATGGCAGGTGTCTTTACTTCCTCACCTCCACAGCCCCTGCCCGCCCCCCAGCCCCAAGCAGTTAGGCCAAGGCTGGCAAGCAGTAGGTTTCCAGAAAACCCAAACGTTCTGTATCCCAAACAAATCTTTGCTTATTTTCTAATGAGGACTAGAGACTGGAAGCAACCCCTGAAAAAGAAGATTGTCTGAGCACTCTTCAGTATTTTAAAAGATGGAGAAATCCATAAAGCCTTTTCCCTAGGGTCTTGATAATCCCACCAAATTCAAAAAGTCTCCGCGAGAATGTATAAAACACACTTCTACACGGGTTTATGTTGCCTGAAAGGAGAGAAACGCATTTTTGTTTTGGACTAGTAGGTACCTGGTGTATTCTAAATCCTTAGCCCTATGACGACAGTGATCTTCTAGGTGGAGAATCCAAGAACACGTGCCAAAAAAAGGCAGGGACCCTAAAAGGCAGGGTGTGATGAGTACTTGAAAACCGAGAGCTAACATTTATCGAGCGCTTAGGATTCTAGGCACACTTCTGAGCACTTCACGCGGATCCATTCATGTAAACCTCACAACAAACCCTATAACAGAAGTCCTAGTATCGTTCCATTTTATAGATGAGAAGACAGGCCTAAGGATCTTAGATAATTTGTGTAGCATCACACAGCTCATGCTCGTCAGGGCTGGAAACCCCCACAATTACTGTGATTACAGAGCTTCAGGAAGGGGTGTATGTTGAAGGAAAACAAGCACGTACGATGTCAAGAAGGGAGATTATTATCTCAGCCGTCCCTAAGAGTTTCAGGGCAAACAGGAAATTCAGTTTTACCTTTTGTTCATGCTGTGACTATCCCCTATGACATCCATGAAAAGGTTATGGAAAACCCTCTTGGTCACTTTCCATCGTGTATCCCACACAGATCTCTCTATGGAGAGGTCCATATTGGTTCCAGACAGTTCCAGTGGTCACACGCTTCTTCCTCATGCTAACATACACTCTACTGCTGCCACCCTTCTTTTAGGCCCCGTGCTCCCTAATCACACAGAATAGGACAGTCCTGGAGATGCACATAAGCACAGCTACCGGGCTAAGTTTCTCTAAATTCCAATAGCTCTTGGATTACCCAGGTTTTTCATGTTTTATGGCTTCCAAGCCCTGCCCTGGGCTCTCTGCTCTCCGTTGTATGATGTGCTCGAGTTTGCTGATGCTCTTCAACAGCACCGGCGTCTGAAACCAGCACTAGATGTGGTCTGGCCCATGCCTGCACGGTGGGCTCGCTGCCTCGTTTTCATTCATGCAACCCAAATCTAATTAATCTTTTTTTTTTTTGTCTGTCTCAACTCTGTTGACTCAGATTAACTTTTTAGTCAACAAGAATGTATAAAAATTGTCTGTCAGTCATGTCTTCTTTTCCAAAGCTAGTTCACTGAGAATGTGTGAAGCCTATGTAGAGATGGGATGCAGGTCCAATTTGATAGGGACATTGTGTCAACGTTAATAGCTTGAGGTCTGAGGGTGACAGATCTGGATTCAAACCTGACTTCTGAGACTTCCCATCTGCAAGAACTTCAGAAAGTGATACACTATCTCAGTTTGGTTACCCCACCCGGAAAATACAGGATGAAAATGACTTGCGGGGTTGTTATGAAATGTGGATGGTACGCTGTCTACGAACGATTTCACACAGTGTTCCTGATTAAATCTGCACATGAACCAGAGCCACTGAACAGGAAAACACACCACCAAGACTGCTCTTATTGTGTGTCTGCTAACGTCTGCGTAACTTTCTCTTACTAGCTGACCATTTCTCATGTTCTCCATCCTCAAACCATCCACTTCCTCCTCCTACTTACGCTCATCTGACAACTTTGCTACTTATTTCGGTGAAAAGATAGAAGAGAACATCCACACATTCCCACCACCCCCTGTGTCCGTGTCTTCATGGCACTTGATATGTTGTATTTGCAAATTTATATATATTATACATAGTGTGTACACACATATATATATTTAAATATATATATATATATATTTGTAGATTCATTGATTTTTTTCTCTGACAGAATGTAAACTCCCTATAGATAGAGTCTTTCTCTGTTTTGTTCACCACCGCATCCCCACCACATAGAACGGTACCTGTTCTAGAACATAGAAAGCAAATATTTGCTGAATAAATTCATAGGGCGTAGTAGGTACTCAATAAATGACACCTTTACTAATATTAATTATTTCCCTAGATTAGTTATTCCCCAACCGGCTAGTGGGGCAGACAGTCAAACACACTAGTCAATGACCATTCAGTGCAACAATTGTGGTGACGCAGAGAGAGGAGCCCACAAAAATCACAGGAACCACATGGAAGAGGGGAGAGTGATGGAATGGTATTTAACAGAACAGATACTCTTTTGTGAAATCTTGGCTCCGTTGTGTGTTTGTGTTGTTTCTTTGATTTTGGACTAGTTACTTAATTTTTATCATTTTCCTCATGTGTAAAAGAGTTATAATACTAACGCTGCTTTTGTGAGGCTGTTGCTAGGATTACATAGAGCAATAAATAGTAGCTACCGAGGTCAGTGCCTGACACAGAGTAATGCTTTTGAAAAATGCGAAGAAGGAAGACTGGAGAAGGAGTAGAAGAGGCAGAGGAAGAAGAGGGTGTATGACATTGGTAGTTGGTGGTGGAGGCAGTGAGATGTGGATGGATTCTAGATTACTTTGACATCTAAATAACAATAGATTTTCTTGATAGACTGGATGTATGTAAAAGAGATAAAGAGGATGGTCCTGCTCCCAGAGAGATGGAATTGCCTCAACTAAGATGGGAAAGACTGGAGCAAGTTTCTCTAAAATCATTTGTACTGTCAGGGGGGCTCTTTCCTCTGGTTTCCTCATGGGGGGGGGCTCCAAGTAAATCACTTTATAAATCCCCTTTTGGTTTCCATCATATATTTGGATTGATCGATTTATTCTAGAAACTCCTATTATGCTCTATTGACATTAGGGCTTCGAGACTCTGTGCTTCCTTCTTGAATGAGCACATTGTTCTCTTTAGATAGATACCTTCCCTTTATCTTCGTTACTGAGATTATCTGCTTTTATATGGTCATGAGATTGTAGCTAGTTTGGGTCGGAGATTTTTTTCCCTGAAGATATTTAGCTTCTATGTGGAAAATGTCTGCTGATGGCTGGTATTCTCATCTGTAGCAGTCCTTAGCTAATAGACAACACAGCCACTTTCTTCCAAGTTTGCTGATCAAATATTCCTATGTCCCTGATTGGAATTAGGTTCATAGTTGACCAGTCTTTTCACTTCTTTCTTAAATTTATTCAAGTACATTTATTTAAATACATTTATTTAAATAAATAAAATAAAACCTCTGCCAAGTAGGTGAAATTTTGGCCCAGACTTCAAATCAATGCCTGAGCAATTAAAATCCCTCTCATAGCAAGGATTCACCTCCAAGCCACCCTCATGTTTTTTTTTTAATTTTTATTTATTTATGATAGTCCTACAGAGAGAGAGAGAGAGAGAGGAAGAGACACAGGCAGAGGGAGACGCAGGCTCCATGCACCGGGAGCCCGATGTGGGACTCGATCCCGGGTCTCCAGGATCGCGCCCTGGGCCAAAGGCAGGCGCCAAACCGCTGCGCCGCCCAGGGATCCCCACCCTCATGTTTTTAGTCAGGAACATGACATGATTATTCTCCATGTAACGGGAACTCAAGCAGAAGATATTGTCATGTCACCATTATTTATTTCTCCTTCCGTCCTTACACAAATACTCTGTTCTGTGCCTCTGCTCCTATGTTCATCTATGTTCATAGCTGTCTACATTGGAGGAAAAAGGGAACAAGCACCTACATTTCACCATTTAACTCTCCACATTCCAAAACTGAGAGGCATTACCTTTCTACATATGAAAAAAAAATGAGGTTCAGATCATTTATGAAACTAAGTTCACAGAGCAGAGAGTCAAAGCCAGCTCTACTGTCTCCAAAGCATGTTCTCATTCCATAACACAATGTTGTTTCACAGGTGAAGAGCTTTCTTGACCTACCACACTTGACTTTCTCTCCTAACAAATTCTAACAAAATTCTTTTTTGAAAAAATGGGTATGCTTCCATTGTTATGTTACAGCCTTGCACTTCAGTATTACCAGTGAAATGAGATCTGTTTTCTGGGCTTTCTTTCTTATCTGTACTTTGTAAATTGGCTTAGGGATACTGTAAATATAGGGTACGATTGTTGGCAAAGGGTTTCAATGGGATGCGAGGTGGGCCTTGCAGAATGGAGAGGTGAAGTTTGGCCAGAGGGAAAGAATGGAATAAGTGATCTAGGAAACAGGCAGAGTTTGGACAAAATCTACAGATTTGTGGAGGGGGCATCAGACTGTGGGATGATTGGAAAGCTCCAGTGAAGACCTAGGACTTTATCGTGCTGCAGTGAGACAGTAGAGCCAGGCAGAAGAGATTTGAAGGTGGGCATCAGAAAGATTACCCTGCAGGGTTGTGCAAGGTGGGCGTGAGCAGAGGCCATGTTATTTTAGTAATCTACATATGAGGTGATAAAAAGCTCCTATTAAGTTGTTGGCAAGAGTGACAGCCCATATAATTGTTTCTCCCTATAACTTGTTGAATACCAGTCTTCTCTGGACAAGCAGGCCATGTGCATAGGAGCCTGACAGCCAGTGGGAGTAAAGGAGAAAAATTTCACTAACAGAATTCTGCATTTTTAATTTTAATTTTAATTTTTTGGGAAACTGATATACTGTTCAAGAGGGTCAAGCCCCTCTCAGAGCTGTTCTCTAGTTATTTATAGTGCTTTCGAGGGAGTGGTGTAAAGATGAAGTGAGTTTATATGTAAAGTATGACAGTGCTTTTCGCCCAACCTGGCACTCCTTAAAGGTAAATAGGTACTATCTCTATCATACAGATAAAGGTGGTGGGGTACAGAAAAGTAAGTTGCTCAAAATCGCACACCTAACAAGGCCATGGGTCAAGCACACTGATTTTCATGCAATGTTGCTCTTTTGATTAAGAGCAAAGTTGCAGATTAAGAAAAATACAAAATTTTGAGAAAAATAATAAAGTTAGGGAATCCATTGAGTGGAGTAGAGCTTAATAATTTTTTTTTGTTTACTAAATTAGAAATCAGGCAAATCGATAGAATGTATAAATAGCAACATCACTTGTTTTAATCTTTTTTTCCCTATAGGGATAGAAAAATTGAAAGAAAAAATAAATCAAATTTTTTTCCATGGGCACATTTGAAAGTTTGGGATTGGAATTCCAAGGAAGAAATTTAAATATAATGAAGATATCTATTATCCCAAAACTAAAGTTGTGTATTTCAATGGTCTGCCATCTTGAAAACGCAAAGTGGAACCAGAGTGAGAAATAATAGCTTTTAAATCAGTTGTCCCTTTTTTTTTTTTTGACTGGTGAATCTCCTGATGTGTAGGTCCTAGCAAAGATGACAGGTTAAGTATACAACTTATGCATAGGTTTGGGAAAAATGAAGCCAGCATATTAAGTAATCCAATTTTACTTCTTGAAATTGCCACCATGTGGAATTTTCTAAATTTATAAATTCAAAATTTGCCATCGAATAGCCATATGCTATAAAATTCATTCCTGGGCTGTAAGAAAAAGCAAACCTAGTTTGTGAGAAACTGAAGCTTTTCCCTCATTTAAGAAAGCCCACTCTACTTTTACACTCTTTGGGAAAAAAAGCAAAGAAAAACAGAGAAAAGAAAAGAAAAAAAATTACTTTAGTGTAATAACAGAAAATTACTTTTCCAAGAGTAAAAAATGTTAGTATATTTTCCTTAATTTTGGATGTGGTAAGTATACTGAGAAAATGGGAAAAGGAAACCTACCACAATAATTCTTCCTTAAGATACATTTGTTTTAGTTTCTCAAAAATATCCACAGACTTTTTCAAGACTCTTGAATACACCAGCTTTTCTAGGTCCTGTTTAGCAGTAACATTGGATGATGCAATGGTATTTTCTTCTACGAAGTTGTTAAGTAATTAAAAATGGATTTTTAAAAAAATCAAAAAAATATTTCTTCAAAAGAATGTCATTAATGTTTCTTATCTAAGAATTCTTAAAAGTAATAAGAGAATATATGGGCTCTTTTTTTATTTTGTATTTCTGTAATGTACCCAACTGTAAGATAGAGTTATCTTTAATATTTATTTCTGAGAATGTGGTTATGCGTTTTCTTGCTGGAAGTATAGATAGAGATAAGCGAGAGTGAAAAAAAGAGGATTTTACCTAAAGTTTAGAAATGAATTCCCAAACTAGGCAGATGGCTGTGGGAACATCCACCAGATTAGTGGCATCTGCTGCATAGAGGGCACTGCAGGGCTCTTCTCAAGCTGTGAGCCTCCCACCTCGGCCCACCGACAGGACGAGGGAGGCTCCATCCCATGTCAGGATGTTAGACTCTTTAGATAGTATGTCCAAGTTCATCAAGGACATGCAGACACTGAGTAGAAGAATAAATGCCTTGTAATTCAGAGAAAAATTGGACAAACTGGAAGACAACAATATGGCACAGGGAGCAAAACACACATTCATAAACTCACAGACATTCAAGACACACCTGTGTTCATTACAGGTTTCATTAAAACCCCATAGACATTTCTCTGAAACTCAGTAGGTCCATTTCAGACAGGGTAGGCCAAAAGGAACAGAGACTGGCTTCTTACACAGACGACGACTGAGCCAGTCTCCCACCTGCGCATCAGAGTGTGAGCCTGGATGACAGCAGGCGAGGGATGCTGACTAGTTTTTTCTCAAGAAGGGAATACATTTGGGCACAAGACATGGTGGCTTGACTGTTCTGATGCAGTGGATTGGTTTTGTTTTGTTAAAGTTGATTTATTTATGAGAGAGAGACAGAGCATGTGAGTGAGGGCAGGGGCAGAGGGAGACAGAGGGAGAATCTCGAGCGGACTCCCCGCTGAGTGAGGAGCCTCACACGGGGCTCAATCTCCAAACCCTGAGACCACGACATGAGCAGAAATCAAGGGTTGGATGCTCAGCTGGCTGAGCCACCCAGACACCCCCTGATGCAGCTTTTTCAAGAACTGTTCCAAAGCCTACTAACGGCAGCCCTGACACAGTTGGGGCACTCCAAGGCAGAAAAAAAAAAAAAACATACTCCCAGTACTTTTTGTAATTACCAAGTAGTAGATGAAGCAAATACCCTCACTCCATCCCTGACTTGCACTGCAGATTCCCACCTGTAGGACTTCAAGAATGAGTAAAGTGTGGAGCAAGGCTTAGGGACGGGGGGAATTATCAGTGGGAGTTAGACATATTTATTGTGTTCATTACTTGTTAATTAAAAAAAATAGTGATTTTTGCTTTTTTAACCAGCTCTGTTCTTCCTGCCATAATAAAAACCTTCATTTTCAAGGAAATGCATGGCCTTCTGCAAGAAAGGGGGAGCTCTGCTTTTTCTTCCCCTTGCTGTGGGAAAGGCCCAGAGATTTTAGAGGGCCCTGCGAGTTATATGAGAGTTTTGACTCCCTCTTGTGGCATGTTCCTTTTGAAACAAAAGGGGGGCTTATAGCTATGGACTGATGAGTGGTAATTCAACTAAATAAGTAGGTGAAGATTCGCTCTGCTATAGTGAATTGAGGGGAAATGTTCTTTTCTGACTATGCAATGTACTGAGCACCTGGGCTGCTGAGAAAAAGTGAGCAGACTGCTTCCATGGAAAAAAGAGTTTCTTCAAATTACAATCTTTTAAACCTCAATTTGACATGACAAATATTAAAGTCAGAGGATAGTATACAAATATTTTAGTACCAGTTCAAGTAGATAGAAAAATGAGCATTCATTCTGATGCTGAATATTAATAAAAAGAACAAATCTTCGGGTTCCTATATATAAGATCATACTATATATTGATTTTTCCCATTTTGATCCCATCTATCATGTTTTGGGAATTTTGATTCTCAAAATTAAGCACAAAAATGAGTGTATAATCGCTTCAATTTGACATGGAAGCTAAAATACAATTTCATTCATGAAAATCTTCATATTTCCAATGTTTTATTGGAGTTTTCAATTTTCATTCCTATGTTTGGAAACATGCTAGGATTCAAAGTCAGCTTTTATTTTTTTTTTTTATTTAGTTATGATAGTCACAGAGAGAGAGAGAGGCAGAGACACAGGCAGAGGGAGAAGCAGGCTCCATGCAGGGAGCCCGATGTGGGATTCGATCCCGGGTCTCCAGGATCGCGCCCTGGGCCAAAGGCAGGCGCCAAACCGCTGCGCCACCCAGCGGGATCCCCAAAGTCAGCTTTTAAATTGGTGGAGAATAGGGAACAAGGCCAGCTACCTCCTCTCTTACAGGTCAATATATGTTTCTCTTGGATACAAAGTCTTGCCCATCATCTCTGCTACTCCCCTAGCTGAAGTTCTCAATGCCTCTTGTTGGGCTATTTCTGGGCCATGCTATGGTCCCCTTGCTCCCCGCCCCACTCCCCACGCCAATCCATCCAACACAGGTGACCATGACCAAGAGTTTCCACCACAAGGCCGCTCACTCCACTCTCTTCTGTAAGAGAAACACAAGCCAAGAACCAACGGGTCCTACCACAAGAGGGGAGAGCCCAACCAGAGAAAGAAGAAGCTAAGACAATCTTCACAAGCTTGTAAGCATTTGAGAAATTATACGCATCTGGTCAAAACCAAAATGATGTAATTCTGAAGATGTAAAATGCATTCAAAAGAAAATGAAGCAACCTTCTTAAACGTACAAAGATATTAAACTCGATTCTCTGGCCCTATAGGAAGAGATTCAGCCTGGAAAACAAATGGAAGGAAATACACTTGAGCTCTATGTTGAGAAATGTCCTTCCCATGGGGTTTTGGATTGAGCTTCTTCGTAGGGCATGGTGCTGCTTCAAGGTTTGGCCACTTCCTTCTTCTCTGCTGCCTTAACGATTTGAACTTCACTAATATTAAACTAATTGCAATTTCCAAACCTACCCTACTATTTGACACATCCACTATTTCCTACATGCCCTTTTCTCTGTCAAGACTTTCCTTACTATCTTTGTCTGATGAACCAATCCTTCAAATCCAGCTCCCGTATCACCAGGCTTCTGAGGATTATTTTCTTGTCTCTTCGGATTCCTTCCTCTACATTATAATTAACCTTCTCTGCATGCTTTCATGTACTTCAAATAACATATTATACTTATTTGTTTTCACGGCTGGGGCCCCCCTCCTAGACATGATAAATCCTTGAGGACAGAATCTGTGTCTTTTTTTAACTTGGTATTTCCTTACAGGGTTTCCGGCACAAAAGAGATGTTCAGTATAAGTGCAACTGAATAGAAATGTATGAGGGAATGACTATTATCCATGTCTTCCTTCCAGCTGCGGCTGTCCATTGACAAGAGTTGTTTTGTTTGGTTTGGTTTTTCTGGCTCATCATTATGCATCTTTTCACTTTTTGAGTTCGACAGCTAGTGCCAAGGGAAGATCAAGGAAAAGTGGCCTGCATCTTGATGCCAGATTTTAAAAGTCTTCCCTCGCTCTAAAGCAGAAGAGGGAACATGGCCACTGGGGATGAAAAACAAAACCTTTTCACAAAGGTAACCGGGTTTGTTTACATGTTCTGGAGTATCAATGTTCAAAGAAATATGCGACGGCAGGACAATAAGGTGTCAAGTTCTACAGGCAAAAAGCCATAGAAGGAATATTCCAAAGATGGCCTGTCGCTTTCTCCTTTACCCCACCAAGTGCACAGCTTGAGAATGTATTTTAAAAATCTGATCTTGTTTTAAACCATTAAAGTATTTTCCAGGGTCTAAATAGCAGCCAGTTCTCCGTATATTATTCATGACTGCAGCCTGTCAGTGTGACTTGTTTTTTCCACTACTTAACTGAGTGTAGTATCATTTCCATTTTGCTACTGCCCGATAGTCCTGAGAAATGGAAGCTATAAAACTGCATTCGTCGAGAAGTATTAATGGAGGAGGGTGGCTGTATCTTTTTACAAAGCTTAAAAGCTTACGCTGTAATAATAAAACGTTGGCGTTCTCCCCTCCTCGAATAATCAAAAGAAGAACTTGAAGGAAATGAAAGCAAAATCCAACAGGATTACAAAATCGGGGCAGAGTTAAGGAAAAATATTTGGAGTACCAGAAGAAATCTAAAATAAATAAAAAAAATAATAATACATTCGTGAAAGTGCTATTTGACCCAGATAATTGCTACTCAGTTATGTAACTGGAGACTCCTTGAAGAATCTAGCAGTGCGCACACCGGGGGAAGGCCGGATAAACATCTTTCCCCAGATGCCCATCTGGTTTCCCCCAGCTAGCTAGCTAAAGAAGAAAGCGGATTCCTGGCAGTTTAGACAGAAAGCACGAGAGCAAAACCTGGTCAGTTGCCAGAATGATGAAACTAGGGACATAGAGGAACCCAGTTCTTGACCGCACGGGCCTGTGCCTGAACAGGAAGGGGACAACGTTGTGCCCTACCGATGACCATGGGACAAAGCAGAGCTGCGTGGCTCAAGCTCATTAATTAGTGACATCTGCTAACCCAGGACCCTAGCGTTTGAAACCACTTACTATCCATGTTTGAGAATTTCGGATCTGAAAGGAGGAGGTGAGGTCTCTGTCTTGGTGCATGACCCAGAATTCTCAGAAGGGGTGTTGCAGCATTCAACAAGGCTCATCCAATATATCTGGTTAATGGTAGAAAAGGAAGTTCAGGGAGACCTGCCTGGCCAGTGTGCTTGTAGAAGTCAAGATTCTGCTAAATACACAGGAATCATGGTATTTTCAGAATTTTTCTTTGTCCCATGTCATCTTACGATACAAACGTTCCAAGTATACAGAGAGGACCTAATTAACTTTTTACCTGTATTGGTATTTCTTTTATCCTGTCTCTCAGCTCAAGAATAGTCTTTTTCCACCAGACCCAACTGTGGCAGATTTTCTGAACATTATTGTGGTCACACATTTACATTTTCTTGAGACCCATCCATCTCTCCCCACACAAATGTGCTAAGCACACACAGCATGCGTGCACCCATGCACATGCTCCCATTCTCATTCGACAGTCTTGTAGGGAAATCACATAATTTTATCTGTGGGTACCCGGCTAGGAATTCCCACTTTGTCGATTTTGTGTTGTTCTGGCTTTAGATAAAAATAAGAAGGGCACGTCTGCTTCCCCCACCTACTCCTTTGCCGCGGTCACTCAGGGAGTATCCGGTGTGCTGGGTTCGTGTTAGACGACAAGGGGACAAGTTTGCTGTCCCTCTTCTCTTCCTGTCTCTTTAGGATGTCTGGAACTCGTCTATATTTCCTTTCATCCTAACAAATGATCTGTGCTGGTAAATCATTAAACATCCCGCATAAATTACGATAACGTCTTAACCAAAGCACAAGGCTTTGAATTGGCTTCTGGGCAAAATGTCTTACAAGTTTTTAAAAGACATTGATGGCCATGGTCAAGGTTACCTGGCAAAAACAATTCTCTCTGGAGTTTTTCTCTGGCCTGTTGTGAAAAGCATCTTTTCTTCAGCCAGTCAGCTTCAAATTCACTGCAATGCTCGTTCGGCCACGTGATGCAAACCTGGTAACACAGAAAGCGAGTGTCACCTTGTATTCTGCGTACATGCCCTTGGGCTCCCTGCTGCTGTTTCTGAAGGTCAGCTTAAGATGATCAGGGGATGCAATTAGCCTTTAGTCTTTTATTTATTTATTTTTGGTGTGTGTGTGCGTGTGCGTGTGCGTGTGCGTGTGTGTGTGTGTTTTCACATATGTACTTGCAGGCCTTGGAAGACAAGCAAGCTGAAAGCCAAGGGGATACAGGTGTGGTCGGAGGCCTCTTGGACGCCACGTAAGAAATAAAACCGAGCTAGATGCGGAGTTCTTGTGCTGTGGCCTCTACACCTGTCATTTCCAAACATCCTGTGATGACTTGAAGTCAGACATCACGGAGTTCAGTACCCCTCTAGGAGTGTCAGAACTCGGAGGGATGATGAGGAGACACCACGTCATCATAATCAGTGACAGTGACAACCGCCCCTTGTCCTGTAAGACGAGCACCACAGGCATAACTCTTCTCGTCCTCGTGCGACTCTAGAAGGAAGGAACTACTAGTAGACACGTTTTTCAAGTGAGGGATGGAAGGGTAAATAGTGGTTCTAAGGTCACACAGCGAGCGACCAGTGAACCCTGGGAATAAAGTCCTTGAGCCCAGATGGCGACAGGAGTCGGGGGGAGAGCCGTGACCTCGCTGGTCACACTTGCTCTCCTGCTAACTCTCCTGGTGCGTCTGGGAGGAACACAGGCTGCTGGTCACATCCAGTCTGTGGTTTTGAGAGCTAGGTTTTTGGGGAATCCTAAAACAGGCCTTGCCTATAGACTCTCTCATTTGACTCAAAATGCGTTAATCAGTCCGCGTTTCTGGGTGCTCACTGCGAGCCAGACACCGTGGTGAGCGTTTCCACCCACATCTTCCCGCTAAATCCTCGTGTCACCTCTACGGATAAGCCCTGCTAGTACCCCTACTTTACAGGTGAGGAAACTAAAGCCCAGAAGCAATCTTTTTCTTGTAGAAGTCACCTGCCCGGGTCTGGGGCTGTCACGCACTGAAGGAATGCTGAGCAGCACTGCCACAAGAGTAGTGGTAGAGATGGCAGTGACAATAAGAGAAGCCCCCTTTTACCGAGCAAGCTTACTTTGCACCAGGCGCACGTGGTTCTATAGGTACTTTATAGGTACAATCAAATGACGAAGAGTTCACTATTTGAGCTATCGGAGACTAGGCCCTTCGTTCAACCTGGGAGGGAAAGGAGAGAGAGTGTAGAGCCGATTACCTTTCTTCTGTCGAATGTCAAGCCTTTAATAACAATGTTCACATCAAGAGCTTCGACGAGAAGTTTCCGTGCTTTTGCCGAGTCCAGGTAGCAGTCGGGGCACTGGCAGTTGTCTCTCAGCCATACAGCCGGGTAGAGAGACTCCGCGCCATCGTGCCACAAGATCTGCATCAGATGAGCCCCATCCAGCACCTCTGCCTTTTGGATGGCACAGTGCATGTTTCTGCTCCTTGCAGGTGAATCCTGTCAGCGACCTGCTGCGACAAATCCCAGTTACAAGGAATCTCAGGCAGATCGAGTCTGAACTTGACTTCTAAGAGTGCGAACAATTCAAGGGGACTCTGGCTCCTGCCGTTCAGTCAGCTGCCAGAGTCTGGGGTTTGACTTATCAACGCTGGGACCTTTGTTCTGGGGAGAGTGTTTCATGTGCTGCAAACAGAAACACAGTGGCTAAAAGTAAATAAGATAGAGAAACATGCTGAATCAGGATCCAGAGGAAAAGAGTTCTTTGTGTGTTTTTTTTTTTCCCAGAAATTTTAGATAAGTTCTGAACCAATGACATACGCACTTTCATAATTGTGTTTGCTTAAAAGCTCCGAAAATTTCTTTTCTTTCTTTTTTTAAAGATTTTATCTATTTATTCATGAGAGACACACACAGAGAGAGAGAGAGAGAGAGAGAGAGAGAGGGAGGCAGAGACACAGGCAGAGGGAGAAGCAGGCTCCACGCAGGGAGCCTGACGTGGGACTCGATCCCGGGACTCCAGGATCACACCCTGGGCTGAAGGCAGGCGCCAAACCGCTGCGCCACCCAGGGATCCCCGGAAGCTCCAAAAATTTCTTAAGGGAGAAAAATACCCCACACATTGAAAGTGCAACTAATCATCTCTGTGCTATTTTAACTGACATTCAATTACACATGCCTTTTGGGGGAAAAATGCTTTTAAGACACTAAATTAGTACACTTGTTCTACTGAGGGGGATTTTAATGCAATTTATTTATTCTAGGAGGTACTATCACCCAGTGCATTGTGCTATTTCTCTTCCATCATCTACTTTTTTACTTATACGATTCATTTTCTAAATGCAGTATAAAAGTTCTCAGGCTCTGCGAGCAACCCACTCTTGTCTCACTTTATTTCTCTGGGATTTTTATGTTTTAAAATAGTGTGCCTCGATATTATGGTTAGTTTATATTTTAAAAGATTTATTTATTTGAGAGAGAGTGAGAGAGAGAGAGAGAGAGAGCATGAGCAGCAGAAGGGGCAGAAGCAGAGGGAGAAGCAAATCCTCACTGAGCTGGGAGCCTGACGTGGGGCTCGATCCCAGGACCCTGAGGTCATGACCTGAGCCGAAGGCAGACGCTTAACCGACTGAGGCACCTGGGCGCCCCACATATTCTGGTTTAGTTTAATCTGAACCTTCACTGAGTATTTTTATGAATCTTCACCTTCCTTAGGAATCCATGACTTCTTTTTATGAAGAAACACACCAAATTTTGAGGGCATGAAGTATTTGTAGGAAAGAAAATCATGCAAAAAGAGAGCCACAAGGCATTGCAGACTGAGCACCTCAGCGTTGACTCTGAGTCCATTAACGACTACATATTTGGCCTTCTGAAATTGGGTCGACGTGTCAGTGTTCAATTGTGTCAGTCTCACTCCCCTCGCATATAATATTCTAGGATTTCAGATTGACAAAGAAGAAGTAGAACACCTTCACTTGTTCCATATAATGATTAGCTCCTCATTAGCAGAAGGTGACACGTGACCATAGAAACGGGACTTCGCTGTCATGCGATGAAGGGGAGGCACATACACACACACACACACACACGCAGAGTGACTGCTTAACAGGCCCCTTCTACGTAGTAGATTCCGCCTACGTACCAGGTAGCGCAGTAGACACTGGGAGATTCAAGGTCAGGCAGGACGAAACAGCTCCTTGCCTTCCTTGAACTTACAGATAGGAAGACTTTATGTGCCATTAACGTAACTTTAAAAAATACTTTCCATTAAAAGAACACAACTTTCAGGTGATGGTTTTACATATACCTCCTCAAATCATTAACTTGGATGATTTAGGTTATGAAACCGGGCCAAGACAAGAAAAGACTGCTTTCTGCAGTTAGCTCAACCACACTCAAGTTACCTAATGATAAAAAGAGAGACGCAATCGGCAGGGCCTCATGTGCTTATGCCCACTCAGGAACCCTCGTCCAGTTTTTTGTTTCTTAATACCTTATAATAGCCACAGGGCAGTACTATGACCTAGAGAAATCATCAAAGATATTATTTAGTTCAAACTTGGGTGTTTACCTCATAGATTTCGAGTAAGGGGCCCACAGGAAGTGCAAACATAAGCGGAATGGGTAAGGCGCCTAATTTCCCTGATAGCAGAAGGGGAGGCTGGCAGGTTTTTCCTTATAGGTGGTTTCAGAGGACAGTGATGGTTCCAGTAAGTACAGAATAATATAACCAGATCCTTAAATAACGTGCCATACGTAAGGACAAAAAAAGGAGAAATGTTGTGACTGTTTAAGACTGGGGTGACAAATATTTCACACAAAGGGACAGACAGCACATATTTTTGGCTTTCCAGGCTATCTACAGTCCCTAGCACGAATTCTTGTTTTTATTTTTTAAAAATTTGTAAGAATGTAAAAACTGTTCTGACCTCCTAAGCTGGACAAAGCAGGCTGCAGGCCATACTTGGCCCACAGGCAAGACCTTGCCTGGCCTCAATCGGGTTACGGAAGGCGCGCTTCCATTACGGTGGTAGACAATCATACTTCAACACAGAAAACAGATCTTTCATTTCTCCTCGTATATAAAGTTAAACGCATCATTCAGATAATACTAAGCCCCTTCTTTTGGCCAGCAGTGCTGTACCACAAAGTTCAAAGATCACCACGAGGTTCCAGAGTTCGAGAAAAAGTGAGGTAATTACTAAAGTAAGAAACGGAATAAGGCTGGGGCTGAATGGCACCCCGAGTTGTCTGAGAGGCTCCGGGACACCCCTGTAGAGAGGAAGTGTATCTGAGGAAGCCTCCCGGGATGGGATCAATGCTTCTGAAGGCACACTGACTCCTCGCCCCTATCAACGCCCATACGGACATGTGCCTCTGTGTACCAGACATGAGGCTATTATAAGTCTTCTTTGTATAAGGCTATGCTTTTCCAGTGGGTGGCAAGCCGACGACAGGTAGAAAAGGTTCTGGTTTCATAGCAAATAAACATCAACATGGAAGATGGAGCGTCCACAGGCAAAACACAAGTGGGGACAAAAAATCCATGCACGTATCCTAATTTGTTTATCTTGTTATTTATTCTTTTCGGTACTTAACCTGATCTATTTATAAACCGAGGGGTTGTTCCCTTGTTCAAACTACCTGCCAAGAATCAAAGGCAAAAGGCACCTCAAAATATCAACACACGCTGAATAAACGTGCGTGGCTTCCAAACTCACCTTCTCTGTATTGAGACCCAGCTACCTTTTTCTGTTTGAGAAAGAGAGAGATGGAGAGAGAAAGAGGGCGTGGCGGATGGGGAGGCTGGGGGAAAGGGAGGGAGGGAGGGAGGGAGGGAGGGAGGGAGAGAGAGAGAGAGAGAGAGAGAGAATCTCAAGCAAGCTCCACGCCCAACGCAGAGCCAGATGCCAGCCCTGAGACCAGGACCTGAGCTGAAATCAAGAGTCAGGACGCTTAACCCACTGGGTCACCCAGGTGCCTCAACAGAGCTCCCTTTTAAGATACATTGGACATATTGCTCCTGATGTGATTTCAGAACCATGTAGGATGTGTTTATCCCACTCTACCAGTCCTTCAGTTACAGTTCACTAAAATCACGTGTCTCTTTCTCCAAGTCTACTCAATTTCTCAGCCTATTCTTTATAATGTGTGATCTCTACTTTCCAGGTTATAAATGTCTTTCAAAATGTGGGACTTTGAATTACTACATTTCTAGTGTTAAAAGAGAGAGAGAGAGAGAGAGAGAGAGAGAGAGAGAGAGAGAAATGAGTACCTTAATGAGGAAGGATTTCTTATTTTTTATTTTTTTATTTTATTTTTACCTTGAGAGTTTGGAAGAATAGTGGTAACTGTTTATGGGATCTTAGGATGGAGTAACCAGGTTGGTTGTACAGTAAGAATATTGGTTTTAGTTATATCGACGGTAAGCTGACAGTACTAGTAATAATAGTAAACGTTTACATTTACCAAATGCCTTCTTCACGCCAATCACATGCTAAGTGCTTGACAGACGATAACTCCTTGAATCTTCATCATAACCCAATGAAACACGTGCTGCGATTACCTGAATAGGCAGCAGGAGAAAGAGGCGAGGGGGTGTCGGCCTGCAGATGGTCCGCAGAATGTCTTAAGCTCTCCAAGGGAGTGAGACAATTAAGAAAAAAATAAATTCTTTTCATTTATTTTTATCACCAACATCCCACGCCTGTCAGTGTATATTCCGGGACTCCACTCATTTTCTATGACGTGTTCATTGACGGGTTGGAAGAAGTTTTGGCTGAACGGATTTTTACAAAACTTGGAACTTGATACCTTGATTCTTGATGGATACCTTGCGTGAAGGGTACATTTCCCGCGACCACAAACGTTGTCCCTGTCCTCGAAGACGGCACGGTGCCCATGCCCCCCTGACTGCTGCAAGTGCTCACACCTACAGGCATCTGAACCAACCAACGCTAATTACATTCCAACCTGCCATCTGAAGCTTTCCGTCTCCCTCTGTCGCTCTTTTCTTTTTCTCTTTCCCTTTTCTACCTAACATGTTTGAACTGGAAAGGAAAAAGCACACTTCCAGATATAGGGGAACCTGATGCCCCCGGCCCCCCGGCCCCCCACCAGCCTGCTTGGCCAAATGGATATGCTGAGGAGGGTATTTCAAGGGAGGAGGTGCTTTCAAGACCAGTGGCTGATGGGAGCTGCCCGAGGCCCAGGCAAGAGTGTGGAAGAACAGGAAAGACTTGGGTGTTGCTGAGGCTCGATTGTTTGGGTGTCTGTGAAGGAGCTTGCCGGGTCATTTCTACTCTTCACAATCCCTTTCTCAACTCATGACAAAGGTGAATGGTCATCCAAACAAAAGCGGAGAGAAATGGGAAAACTGTTTCCCTCTTTAACCTGTCTTGTTACTCAAAGCTCTGTTGGGCTTTTATTCTATGCGATGAACTTTCAAAAAAGAGAAAGAAAAATCAAGGATCACCAGCATTTAAAGGCAAACTTTTTTTCTGAAAAATTTATAGGCTTATCCGTGAGTATGATTTGTTGAAATCTGGTTTTCCATTTAGCCCACGTGACCTGTTCAAATTGAAGCCCTGTGGAAGCATCATAGGCATGGAGTTATCTGATCAACTATTGTGTTTCTTCGAAAGAGGAGGAAAAAAAGAGAAAAAGGAAAAAGTAGATGTTCCCAGCTAAATATATATTAAATATGTACTTTACCAATGGGTCCTCTTTGCTCAGTTAAAGAGCACCTATAAAACAAAAACGTCTCTTTCTTTTAGGACTTATTACTTGGCTTCTCCTTACAATTACCATTTGGCTTATGAAACAATCAGATTGGTTTGTGTGGGAGGGAGTAGACTTGCTTGTCCTGAAAAACAGATCATGGGGCAGGGGGATTCCAACCTGATAGGATAGATTTCTTTTAATTTAATCCCAACACTTGGGGCGTACGTGTGTGTGTGTGTGTGTGTGTGTGTGTGTGTTCCTTCCTAACTGACTCACCATATTTTTCCCCTTCAGAGTCATGGAAGTTTATTTGGGGCTCCTGTTTGGCGCAACTAAATGGTCTGTTTTAGAGATTACCCTACTTCAGCAATGGGCATGGTTCTCTCCTTTTAAAAATTTTATAAATTCAAGTTCTGTCAGCTGGTTTTCTCGAGCGCAGTTTGGAAACTCAAGGAAGTAGCTCTGCAAGTTATTTTATATAAGCCTTGATCTTGGAAATGAAAGAACTCAGAACTCGAAGTCTCGGGGCCTGAGAGAAACAACTCGTGCTATCACTGGGCTCAGTGCCCTCATCTGATAGGCGAGCATGACGGACGCTCAGATGCTGGTGTGATGTACAGCCCATGATGCTGGCTGCTGGGGGGACCGCTCCACCCTGGCCTTGCCAGTTCACCCTGCACACATAAAGTAAACAGTTCCTGGCTCTAATGAAAGACGGTGCAAAATTTCTTCAAACACCAATCACAACTAATTTGAACCATGGGGTTTGGAGAAGCTTCTCAGGAAGTTGATGAGAAGCTTCCCAGTTACTATACGTGAAATTTAAATTGACGGGAATTACTAAGATACATCGAAGGAGGCTGATTCATCCACTAGATTACCGGCCCCTAAAATAAAAGACTATAATTTTTTTTGGACCGTTTTTTTGTGTAAGAGAAGGAAGGAATAGGACGCATGTTATCAAATGTGAATTTCCACCTTCTTCTTCGGGTAAGTCATCAGCCCTGCTATCGGATAGCGGGGTCCTCCAACGTGTCTGTCCTCCTGCTCCTGGGTGGTAGGATCAGAAAATGACCACAATGCAGGAAACATGTAAATTGTGTGGGAGAGAGAGTATGTATGTGTGTGTGTGTGTCTGTATAAAATCATTCATTTTGCACTTATTCTGTTCTGTCCCTCTGCTAATGTCTTCGATTATATTAATTTTATTTAATCCTCTGGAAAACACTGAGCTCTGCGCCATCACTTCTATTTTACAGGTGACCTAGAGCTTGGACAGGAGAAGCAACCGACTTGAGAGCAGGGGAAATGGGAACCTGCCCACTACACTGAACTACGTCATGGGGAATCTGTGGCTGAATAATTTCTCAGGCAAAAATTTTAATTTACCAAAAATATGCTGTTAAAAGAGTCGCCAAATCTCGAGTTTGTTGGTTGTTAGTTGACTTCACTGTCCGACATTGCATCATTGGAATAGGAGGAAGTTTTCCAGACATTACACCATAAAGGCTTAGACAGTATTACTATTCTTTTATATATCAACCTTTAAATCATAAAACTCAACTCACCTGGTAAGGTAAGGGTTGACCAGGCTGCGTGTTTGAACGTCTGAACCTGAGTATCTGCTGCACACATGCACACTCATTACCCTTGCTGCCTACAGGCCTTCAGCTCAGAGGCCGTTGTCTTTTATTTATTTGTTTGACTTGATTTAGTAAGTGGCTGAGCCACTTAATAAATCATGAATATACTCCTGTGGGTAATGAGTCCTATAAAGCCATTAGAAAAAAAAAAAACAGTCTCCATTCTCTTGAGTAGGTTCACCACTCTGCCTGCCACCGTGTTGAAAGTATCAGATTTTGTGCAAACACTTCCTTCCTAAATGACAAAAAGCTTCACTCTGGTAGAATGACCCCAGTCCGATCCAAACTCCTCTATCAAAGTGCTCCCTGACGGGTTGTAATGCAGGGCACTGGGTCTAGATCTTTGAACCAGAACATGTATTCGTTATAAGAAATCCTATGTTTTATAATAAAATCCATCCAAAACACCTGTCATGTCTCCTCTTGGGCTACATTTGGGGGAAAAAAAAGAACTGAAAATGCACACAAAGGTCGGTCTTAACTGAGCAGTATCCTGCAGAAGCACGTCACACTCAGCTTTCTGGCCTTAACAAAAGGCCAAGGTACAATATGCAGCTCTTTCTTCTGGCTGGGCTGTGGATTATTCGGTGACTGTTTCCAAATCCAGCCCGAACCCTCCCTTTCCCGCCACCCAGTCTGCTCTTTAGACAGTATCCTCTCTGTCCCCTGGTAGGCTTTCTGGATCAGCCCAGGGACTGTCAAGTAACTTGACTACCAGACTAAGCCAAACATAATTGGGAAAGGAAGGCTGCCAAGAAGCAATCGGATCCACCGCATTCCCAAATCAAGCCTATTCGGGCACGAGGGCCCATCCCCGTGGGCGCCCACAGGCCGGGAGACACACGTGCCTGGGTTCCCAATGGGATGCTCCCCCGCCCCAGCCCCCAGCCCCGGCGCCCTTCAAATAAGGCAAAGCTGAGCTTAATCGTACCTGTTCTCAGATGTGCTTCAGGTGCCAAACCACGCACCACTTGCCCAGGAAAGGAAACGTCAGCTTTGATCCTCACCGTCCTCTGGAGAGGGAGCCTTCTGGGAACCGGCACATCCCGGATTGACCTGCCTGCAGTTTCCCCACATCTGACATGTGATGTAGCTACTGCTTGGGAGCCTTTCTGCTCCTGGCAGCTTCACGGAAGCCCTGCCCCCAGACACTGCTGAGGCTTGCAAATGAGGAAGGATGTCCCAATCTGAAGGTGTAGCAACTCCCGGAGGGAGCTTGGGGGGGGGGGGAGGAGAGAGAGAGAGAGAGAGAGAGAGAGAGAGAGAGATGGGGGGAGAGTGGTGCGGGGAGAGAGATGGAGATAGGAAAGGAAGGGAAGGAGGGAGGGAAGGGAAGGAAGGAAGGGAAGAATAAATTCCTGCCCCGAAAACAAGCAGCAAACCCACCATACTCTTGACCCCGACACCCACTCTTGGCCATGTCCTTCCCCTTCCCTTCCCTTCCCTCTTCCTCTTTCCCCCTTCCCTTCCCTTTCCATGTCCCCCTTCTGCCTTCCCCCTTCTCCCTTCCCCCTCCCGCCTTCCCTTCTCCCTTTCCCCCTTCTCCCTTCCCCCCTTCTCCCCCTTCCCCTTCAGCCTTCCCCCTTCCCCCTTCCCTTTCCACTTCCCCCTTCCCCTTTCCTCCTTCCCCCTTCCCTTTCCACTTCCCCCTTCCCCTTTCCTCCTTCCCCCTTCCCTTTTCACTTCTCCTTTCCCCCTTCCCTCCCCTTCCCCTTTCTCCCTTCCCCCTTCCACCTTCCCTTCTCCCTTCCCTTCCCACTTCCCCCTTCCCTTCCCACTTCCCCCTTCCCCTTTCCTCCTTCCCCCTTCCCTTCCCTTTCCACTTCCCCTCTCCCCCTTCCCCTTTCCCTTCCCATTTAAGAAAACTTTCTTCTTAAAATCAGCTCCCTGTTGAGTCACATGAACTTCAGTTCCCGTAGGCTACACCCCCCAGGAGGTCTGGGTGAGTCCGGGCGAGGTGCCACTCCCCTGGGGAGCCAGGTGTGTTTGCAGGGGAGGAGGCCTGGGCGCTCCAGGGGCAGGGCAGGGACATGGGGTTGTAGTGACCACACGGGGACACCCGGGGACTTGTCGATGGCCGGGCCGAGCTTCAGCGAAACCTAGGACCTATGGAGAAGTTCTGCTGCTTGCACAATTTCCCATTTTGAAGAAGGAGAAACAGTAGGATTTACGAAGAATATTTGTCATACAAGCAGTTGATATACACAGCATTCTCCTTGTTCAAATTTTAGCCATTTTCAAAAGGTTTCAAAAGTTCAAAAAGTGTTCAAATGACATTAAAAAGACTGTAATTTATATATAATTTTATATAAAGAAGAAAACCAAAATAGCCCATCATCCCCTTACCCTCACATTATTAAGAAAAAAAAGTGAAAGATTAAATGAAAAGTTTTTCTTCTCCCTCTTTTGAATTCCTTTTTCCAAATATAATAATTATTATTTTTTTCCTATACTGAAGCATTTGCTATACAAATGTGTAACCCAGCGGTGTGCTGGCAAATAATGAACAGGTGACCACATAGTCCTAATCCTCAAGTAAATAACACAAGTGTTTTTATTATCCATGGTGACAGGTCCCATGAGTAAGGAGCAAGCCGAGTCTAGAATTTGCAAAACGATTCGGGCAGGTAGGTCAGAAGGAACATTTGTATTGAGTGGGACGCTGTCCTCAGTCTGTCCCATAACTAATACTGTGACAATAAATAAATACCAGTAATCATTTTGCTAACTGCATCATCAGCTAGCTAGGCTCTGAGGTTTTTAGCCATTCTGATTCCAAGAACTTAGTAATTCTGAGTAAACAACAAACTGTCCGTAGATGGTAAATATTAAATATTTTCCACTTGGGCTGATGAAACTGGTGGTAATATGACCAATTTGGTCTTGGAAATAATTTGTTTTAAATAATTAAACTGGTATCTTTCCCCTTAGTGGGATGTGAACTCCATGAGGGCTTTGGAACTCCTGTATTTTGTGCCATTCTTCAAATAGGAAATAGTGCTTTGGGTTTTAGGGGCCACTACTCTGGCCCTCCTTCCTCTGTACCATGTGTGATCCATCTATGAGACCAAGGGACCCAGCCGGAGCCCTCACCATCCCTCTATTTTAGATAATGCTCTGCAAGCCGAGGCCCTGAAACTTCAGAGCTGCAAGGACTTGTGCCTCTTCTCGGGTCTGCGAGTGATCTCTTCTGTTTCTCCAGGCCACAGAGGTGGTACTGTAGCTCTGGTATATACACACACCAAGGCCCAGGGGATGATCCAGGGGCAGCTGTGTATGTGTGTAGGGTGTACAGATAGCTGAAGCTTGGACGTGCATTCTGGGGCATCCACACAGTTTCCCTCCCTGTGCAGGATGAAACTCAGGGTAGGATGAAAAGTGGAGGGGTCCGAGGCTCTCAGGCTGCAGCCTGGGACCTATAGTCTAGGGACCGGCCCTCCCTCCCTTCCCAAATTCTGGCACGGAACAACAAGGCATCTGGGAATTCTATTTTTTTTAAATTGCTGTTATTGCTTCATATTTTTATTTAAATTCTAGTTAGTTAGCATATAGTGTAATATGGCATCTGGGAATTCTAAGTTCAAAGTTGGACTTCTAGGTTATTATGAAGGTATATTTTTCAGGGTTGGAGGATAGAATGTATTACATTCAGCAGTTAGATTGTTAGAAGCAGTGGTGTGCTGTTAAGTGTTCACCAAGATGCTCCCTGAAAACAGCAACCACCACCACCCAATTTTGGCATTTGCCCTTTGTTGTGGTGTATCAATGCTCCTGCCATGGCCAACTTCAAGGTACAGAGGCAACACGACTGAATGTGAATTTGGGAAGCGAGAAATCCAGTTGGCTCTTCTGGGCTCAGAACAGCTAGACGCAGCGCACCACTGTTCATAATTTTAAATACTTAGACATGTGGTCTAGGGGCTTTAATTTATACCCTCATCCTTGGCCCTCCCAATGCTAACGACGTACCCCAGTGCACAGAAAAGTGCTGGCATGTAGTGGACCCTTATAAATACCTCTTGAATAAAAAGCCCCATTACTTGTGTGACTTTAGGTAAGCCATGTATCTATCAAGTAATCTGTACTTTACAGAGTTCTTGACCAAATTATACAGTTCATGGAAAAGCATCTGGCATAGTTCTTGGCACCTAATATACAATCGATAAGTATTGTTGAAAGAATGAATAATTGGAATTCAATAAATTTTAATATCCTTTTTATTATCATATTTGGGCAAGATTCAAGTTTTTTAGTTTAAGCCATTCTTAGGTGTTTGTAATTTTCTGCAGTTGTCTCTAGGTCAAGACAAATGCCCGCTTCTTTCAGGGTTTTTCTTGGAGAACCCTTTGAGATAGACATCTCATTTTTATATAGTTCCCAAGGGAACCGGGCTCACACAATGTTACTCATTTTAGAAAGTTTGGTAAAATTCCATTTGGCAACAAATCTGTTATCTGAGCCTAGGGGAGAAAGGCTATTTTTTTTTTTTTATGCTCTAACTTTGTTCTCAGCTGTATTTTGTATCCTGGGATAGTAGAGAGAAAAAAAAATGGCTTTGAATTAATACTGAAGATTTAGTCATTCCATATGTTCTCTCAGTGAGGAATATACTGAGTTTTTAAGACAAACATGTGAGAAATCAGAAATATAAAGGCCTCAGCAGTGGTATTCTTCTCTCCTGCTCGGTTAATTGAATGAATCTTAATGATGAGTGATAATTTCTGCTTGAGAACGTTGTTCCCATGAACATCTTCCATTGGCTGGTAATGGTTACACTGAGTAGAAGAACTGTTTCTTTTCAGAAAGAAATTAATTAATTTCTTTAAATTAAATTTAAATTAATTAATTTGATTCTAAATAGCAGGTATCTTATATCTCTTGAGGATGTTTTCTTCCTCCCCAAATATTTCAGTGTTGCTGCTCCGTGCTCAGTGGGCCCCTTTTCCCACACCTCAACATGTTTTTTTTTTTTTTTAGCAGTTAGACATCTTTTTCTCTTCACAGTGCCACAAGTAGTTTTTCGTCTTACCTACCAATTCCTCCCCAAAAGTTGCTTAGCCGAGCTCTGTTCCTATAAACTCAAAACTTTGGAAGGAAATCTCTCATAAATGTAGAAAAGATCTTGTGTGGGAACCTACCTTTATTTATACTATTAAAAATGATCTCCACAAAGATCAGATCAGAAAAGAGTTGGAAACTCATCCGACAGGCTGTTAATGAAAACACAGATTCATCGATATGAACATCAACTTAAAGGCAGAGCTCAGGAAAATCATCGGTAAATGCAGACTATAATTTGCCTTTTGGAAGAGTCTTAGACATCTTCTGATCTAACAATATTATTTTATAGATGGTGAATCTGAAACATTTCTAAGCTTTATTTTTTTTCTTTTAAAGATTTTATTTATTTATTCATGAGAGACACACAGAGAGAGGCAGACACAGGCAGAGGGAGAAGCAGGCTCCATGCAGGGAGCCTGATATGGGATTCGATCTGGGAACCCTGGGATCATGCCCTGAGCGGAAGGCAGATGCTCAACCGCTAAGCCACCTGGGCGTCCACATTTCTAAGCTTTAAAAAAAAAACAAACAAAAACAATAACAACCAATAACCTAGATACTCATCAGGGAACACTAGAGATTTTCACTTTAATATTATATTAGTGAGGACAGGTTTGGTTATCATGCAAAAATAAATAACTGCAAAAGCTCAGTAGCTTAAGACAATTGAGGGAGGTATGTCTCTTACACTCACGATATGCCCATCATGGATGGGCGGTGAGATGTGCTCCAGGAGCTCCAGTATCAAGATTGATGACGTCCTGGAATATCACCAGATGCTGCGGCAGAGGGAAAGTTAGAATGGCTAATCACGCCTAGAATTTTAAAGACTCCCACCTATTAGTGTCACATATGGGTTCCACCCATTTCATCAATTAAGCAAGTCAATAGTCATGTATCCCTTCAAGGAGGTAGGGAACCGCAATCCAGCTGTGTTATTGGAAGGAGGAAAGTGGAATATTTGTGAAGAGCCCCAGTGTCTACAGATCCTCATTACTCCTATAGTCATTGGCAATTTTCAAATGTGTGAGCTCAGTCATAGATTATAAACATGGAATGTACTAAAGCATAATAAGACCTTCAAAAAGATGCTTAGAGAATGCAATTGTAGAAAATTAATTCCAGAAAATTATAGTGGAATTTCGTAGCTAACTGGCTGTGTAGTTTCGGAAGAAACTCTCTTCCCCTGGCTAAATTAGTAAATTTAATGATGATGCTAAGATAGCTAAGGACGGGATCAGTTGGAAGATGAGGGATCATTAAAAAACAGAAATTAGAAGAGGAAAGCTGATATCGCCCCTCCAGCACCATCAAAGGACCTGGCAGTACAGATGGATGCTTTAGTGTCGGGTAGCAGAGCCCCAGTAACATCTAACACCCACAAGTAGTTCTTGCTCACCAAGCCATTTTACCTAAAAATTTCATCTTCATGGATTTTTTTTTTCTTAGCAGAACTTCTCAGGCTAACGTGAATTATTTGAAGGGAAGGGCTCTTATTCTTTTTTTTTTTTTAGATTTTATTTATTTATTTTGGAGGGGAGAGAGCATGCCTTTGAGTGGGGTGAGGGGCAAAGGGAGAGGGAGAGAGAATCTCAAGCAGACCTCACCCTGAGCAGGAGACCCACCACCCTGAGATCACCACGAGAACTGAAATCAAGAGCATGCTCAAGCCACGGAGCCACTCAGGTGCCCCAAGGGCTCTTATTCTAATTCAATAAATTGATCCCTCGTTTATATGCTTTAGTTCGGATATTGCAGGGCAGCCTCACTGAATCTGATCAGCTCTGGGAAACTGACATTCCCGGATCTACACGGCTAATAATTGACCATGGGAAATTCACTCAGGAAATGCTGCTGGATACGACCTTCTCACCAGTCAGGTAACCTTCGGGCAACACCTGACCCTCTCAACCGTTTCTCTCCCAAAGACAGTTCTGGCCTTCTCCACCGGCAATGTTATCTTCAAAGTGTGATGTGAACACTGCTAGTTAACTTGCCTTCTTACTATGATCTCCTCTCTGCCCCCCAAAATGTCCAGGCTGGTATTAGGGATAATGAATTGTACAGTTTCTCAGTCCTCTTCATCTCCAGGGAAAGGATCCAGTGATGAGACTCGAGAGAGAGTTGAAGCAGTGAAGGTCTAACAAAGTGAAAATACTCCCCAGAGCTGCAGGGGTGGCCTGACTCGAAGGTAGGTAGCAGCCGGCTGCGTTCCTCACTGGGTTACTTTTATGGCAGTCGATTGGGTCTCCTCCTTCCTATCTTATCGTTGCCATGCCACCCCCTGGATCCACCCAGGTTTGTGCACCTCCAACCTTTGCGCAGGCTCATGTACACCATCTTCCCATGAGCACCTGAGTGAAAACCACGGAGGCAACGTAAAAGATATTATAATGATATGAAAATGACTAATTATAATGGTATTAAAATAACTAATAAGTAACTGAGGGTTACTAGAGGGCACGGTTTTCCGTAAGTGTGCATGCTCCAAAATTGGACACCTATCTCCGGCTTATCAGGCAGTGCTAAACCACAAAGGGGGCTCATCTATGGGAGCCAGGGTGGTCTCTGGGCAGAGACTGGTGGCCCCGGGCAATCTACCCCCTGCCGTCCTGCTTTCTTCCCTCCTACTCAGGTCTGCCTAACTGCCTAGTCCAGCCCTGGGGTGGGGTGGGGGGGGTCCCACTGTTGGCAAAGCACAGCATCTCCTCATTAACATTCCTGATCTTTTCAAACATAAATGTGCTTTGATAGAAATCCAACTTCCTCACTAGTGTTTACTGAGCATTTCTTATGGAGCAGAAACTTTGGTCTGGGTTTTATGCTTTATTTTGTTTAATCTTCAGATAACTCAATGAAGTAGATGCTATTATTTCCACTTTATAGGTGGGTAAACTGAGGCTCAAAGGAGCTTGGTAACTCATCCAAGTTACTAAGCTGTCATTAGCAAGGGTAGGATTCGAATGTAGTTCTGAGATCAAAACCTGAGCTTCTCATTACTGTGGTAGCAAGGTAGAGAGTAAAAGCGACTGCGATAATCATTTACTCATTTATTCGACAAGCGTGTTTACGAGTCTGCCATGAACTCTTCAAGATGCTCCTCAAGGAGCTCTTAGTGCACTGAGGAGCACAGGCCATAAGTGAATAAGTTAATGAGATCATTTCAGTTAGTGGTAAGTGGTCTAAAAATGCTAAGCAGGGTAATGGGATGCAGAGAAATTTGAGAGAAAGGATATTAGTATATTAGTGTGATGGTCCAGGGAAGCTTTTTAAAAATTATTTTGTTTTATTTATTTATTTTTTTATGGAGAAAATGCTCCAGCTGAGATCTGAATGGTAAGACAGACAAGCTTTTGGGAGAGGGTAAAAAGCATTCCAGGCAGCGAGAACAGGAGGACAGGAGGGAGTGTGAGAACATTCCAGGCTGGGAGAAGAACCATGCAAAAATGGTGAGCTAGAGGTCAGGGTGATGCCCTGGAGGAACAGATCCCTGCCGATGCGCGGACGGAGGGACAGTGGGAAGAGTCCAAGTTACACGGATGGGCAGGACCCAGGGCAGAAAAGAGGGGGACAACATCTGCTCCTGGATGCAAGTAAAAGGCTCAAGAAGGAAAAGGTGGAGAGTTTTGGAAGACCGAGTGTGTGTGTGTATATACACACAGATATTTCCTTCTGGCGGCTAGCCCTGCTCCTAGCAATTCTTAGCCTCTGTCCACCAAGGCCCAGAGGGATACACTGCAGTTTTGGTTTTAGATATGCAAACTGTTGCATTCCTTCGAACACCTGTTGAACACAAGACAGGAGGTTGTCTACAGTCCTGAGTGCAGTTACGTCCAGCCAACCTTCTTACAACTAGCCCGGCCTCAGCTACCTCCATGGCCTTCCAGAAGTCAGTGCTGAGGATTTTACATTTAGAACAATGTGTACCAAACTGATGGTGGTTGAGCTTAACTCAAAAAGCTGGAAATGAGACTAAATGGACGTTACCCGTGGATTTGAGCACCTAAACTGATAAATCATTGCCTTCCGAAGACTTTCAAGTGGTTCTCAAACCAATATTGTAACTTGGCAACATTGGTCTGAATCCTGTACGTCCTCCCTGAAATTAATGGGTTTCTTCTGAGTCTCAGTACAAAAGTTCAGGTGATCTCCATTATGGACCATGTCTTTACTTCTACAGCTAAATTCTAGGAGACCCAGTGGGACTCGAGAGAACTCTCCTGTGCCGTTTTCTTGTACGTGTATCTCCCACATGAACCCTTTCTGGAAACCAGCAATCGAATTACTTCAACGAAGTTACAGATAATTCTGTTGGCTGAATTGTTGTTTAACAAATGAAGAACTCTCCAGGCTATTTGAATACCTCAGCAAAGCACTTCCACATATGTCTGGGAAAAGGGGTTTAGGATTTGATGATACGCTGTGGAAGATGGATTTAGAATGTGGAAGATGAATTTAGAATGTGTCTAGGGAAAAAAATGCTACATTGAAATCTCTTCAAGAACGTGGTCCAAATGTGTGTAACTCATGGGCAAGCTTGCATTTGGGAAAGCATATTAATGTCTTTTGCGCTCTTGAAACTAAATCTTATATCGTTATCCAGATGTATTTACAATACGTTTTATTTGTTCTTAGCTTTATGGGGCTCTTTGTTTTTCTTTCATGGTCATTTTTCCAATTAGCTCACAAGGCTCTGATTGCATTTTTGGCATTAAAGAGTGTAACTCCTTACTCACTACATGACTGGGATAATGGGAGGGGAGGGCACACTGCTTATATAAAGCATCCGAGAAACAATGACTCGTACGTTCGCTTTTGTCTAGCCAGATATCAATTCCTCAAAATCTTTGATTTTTTTCCTTTTTTTAATATTTTTTCCTCTTCAGAGAATGTGTCATCTTGAGTATCAAAAGACACTAAAAAAAAAAAAAGTTTCATCCAGACATGTGCACTTTATTTGCAACTACAGCAGTAAATTTCAATTTTGAGATGCCGTTAGATAGATAAACTGGAGATACGGAAACATCTCAATAGAGAAATTGTTTTACTCTTCTAGTAAATTAAAGGATTAGGTTAGTCCATTAATGGCTTTTTAAAAAAAGAGGATAAACACAGAGCTCTGAGACTGAAAGCCTCCTGAAATACAAGTGGAAATCTTGATTTAGTAATTAAAAAAATTTTTTTAAAGATGTTATTTATTTATCTGAGAGAGAGAGAGAGAGAGTGCAAAGTGGGAGGCGGGGCAGAGGGAGAGGGAGAAAGAAGGTTCCTGCGGGTCAGGGAGGCAGAGAGCTCAGGTCCCTGGGATCATGACGTGAGCTGAAGTCAGACACTTGATGGACCGAGCCACCCAGGTGCCCCTAGACTCATTTGTCTTAGATTATATTAGCATTACTTGGTTGCTTCCATGTGCCCAGTCACAGATATATCTAGAATGAAATTTTAAAGATTTCATTCCTCTGTAATTAACAAGAGGAGTATCATTACTGACTGCCTTATCAATAAGCAATTTTAAAATACTTTTATTTATCACTTATATCTGATATATCACTAAGTCAAATAACATTAACGTAAATATCAAACACACAAGAGCTGTGATCTCGTACATGACCCTGCGACCTTATTTCTCACTGAGGTTGGAAATAACCCATTACTTGGAGATTATGGCCGCATAGTTCTGGAAAATAAGATTTTTGCTTTATTTTCAAAGAAACATTTTTATCTGTATCACTTTCTTTTGTTATAAAATCTTCCATGATCATAAAATTTTAAACAATGCAGAACTAATAAAGTACACCACTAAAGTTCTCTCTTTATTCCCTTGTCCTCACGTGAGTTTGTTTGTTTTTCTCACATGAGTTTGTAAGAGAGAATCGTGCTAACAGTTTGGAGAATATTTTTCCAGATTTTAATCATTTATATAAACTAAATAAAGGTATGCCTACATACACACACACATGCATTTGCACACATTTATTTGTGAGGCACGTGCAAGTTGCTATGTGCCTACAAGAAATGAGATCATGTCACGTACAGTTCTGCAACTTGCTTTTTCACTTGTGTTGTGGAAACCCTTCCACGTGTGCACACAGAGTAATACTTTATCATTTTCAACCAATGATGTTGAACGAAGGAGTCTTTTTTCACCCTCAGTTTTGGTAAAATTGGAAAAGTTTGTTAAGGCCTGTCCTTAGGAGGGAATGGAAACACAGGCCCTCCTCTTATAGCCAGTGGGAGGGAATGTCGAAGTGATGATATGCGTAGTTAGAAGAGCTCTCCAGGTAATTTTGGCAGCGTATGACCAAGTCTTAGTGTGCGATACCTTTGGCCCAGAAATTCCTCTGCTAGTTCTCTAGCTTATAGAACTCATCTCTCATACGCACAACGATATATGGAAAGAGACGTTCATTGAAGCACATTCAGAACTTAAAAAAAAAATGAAAGGATAAAAACCTAATGCTTATCAATATAGTAGAATGGCTAAATTATCTCTCCATCCATCTATTTCTCACATTTCACCAGCTGGTTGGGCTCCAGCTGTTCTAGACGGGGCTTGGCTATAGCTCATGAGTTGGGCTTATGCCCTTTTCACGTGTCTTCCATTCTTTTCTGGCCAGTGACCAACGGCGGCATGTTCTTCTTATGGTGAAAGGCAGGAGTAGAAAAGAGCCAGCCAATCCGCATAAATGCTGCTTAAGTTCTGGCTTATACCAGGTCTGCCAACACCCCATATGCCAAAGCAAGTGCCATAGCCATGCCCCACACCAATGGGCAGGATTCATGCTATTTTTTTCCAGCCTATGGAAGAGGTCAAGGGGTGGAGGGACCATTTGCAAATGACCTAATGACATTTATTATGCTAGTAATCTTAACTATTTTAGATCTCACAGGTGTCTGGTAAATTTTAGATACAAAGAAGTTCAAACCAGTCTAGTTGAATTGAAGGCCTCGATGTCATAGTCAGTGTATTGCTCTTGCCCTGATCTTTTGCATCGAACTTCGGATTGACCCTAGGTAAAGATCTCTCTTTTCTCTCTTCCTCTCTCTTTCTCTAGTATGGAAGAAGATGGAATAGGACAAGTGTCTTTAACTTAGCTGGTCACTTCAATCCCACATGTCCCTTGGCTGTCTCTGAGTCTCTGGCTGAAACCGGCTGGCTGCTGACGGAAGCGTTCAATTGCTCGCTCTACTGTGGGATGCAAGAGGGCCCTCTGAAGTTTCCTTATTGCATAGTTTTTTAATATGAGATGCTTTCTAGCTTAACCTTCTTGAAACCATTCAGTTTTTGCTCTTGGCAGTTTATCTCACAGCTTCTTGATATATTACGAGTGCTCCGCCCTCTTGGATGTGTTACCAGCAAGATGTTTCCTGTTCAACTACCTTTTGCAATGTCTACTTAACCTTGAAATTTTTGCACACCTTTGGAAGTCTCACATTGATGCCCCATCTGCATGCTGCCATCTCTCCTTAGTCCCTTTACCCTGCTGAAATAGGCAGATTAATCTGCATTGTATTGATTAAGCAAAGGTCAGCTGAGGAATGGGATGACAATTCCACACCACCGTAGGTACCCCCAGGTTCTAATGTGGTTCCCTGAGTGCCCTCTTCACTTGGTTTGGGATGAAGTTAGAGGGCCCAATGATTCCTTATGCCCACACACCTCTGGCTCTGACTTTCTCTTTATTTAGGCTGGAGGCTAGGGAGAAGGGGGAAAGGAAGATGAATTCATGTAGCTGAGATAGAGCAGGGTTTGGAAGAGCCAGGTCCATTGCTTCTAAATAAGTCCTAGAGTCTGGATCAACTTTGTTTTTCATTATTTAAAAAATATCACATTTTTTTGTTGTCAGCATTGGGTCTTAAAAGTCAATTCTAAGGAAATGGGGAAAATTCCATTCAATTTCATAGTACGTAGTATATGTGGAGTGGATTGCTAGTCAAGAGCAGCCATGCTACTAGGGAAATTGTTTATCCTTCAGGATATAACTTGAGTGCACGGAAAGATCCTATAGTGGTTAAAAATACACACTCTTAGGGGCTCCTGGGTGGCTCCATTGGTTGAGTGTCTGACTCTTGATCTCAGCTCAGGTCTGAATCTCAGGGTCAGTGAGTTCAAGTCCCTTGTTGGGCTCCACACTGGGCACGGAGCCTACTTAAAAAAATACACACCCTTAAAATTCTAAACTGATGGGAGCCCAGGGATAAGTGTTATTTCCAGAAGGACGAAGCCAAGAGAACATCTGTCTCTTCTATTATCAGTTAAAATCAGGCACCCTATATCTTGGTGGGTCAGAATTGGGTAGATAATTGGAACCACCTTGATATGCAAAGTGCAATGATATCATCTGTACTCACCCTATACAGTACCAGCTGTAGCCTTCCCATTAGAAAAACTCTCATCAAAATAAGGAAATCGTTATTCTTTCCAGTACATTGTGAATAACATTATTGACTCTGAGCTAGACCTTTGGCTGCTTATCATGGTGAGGAGGAGTAAGAGGTGCCGGAATGAGAGAAATTCACCTTATAATCCTGATCTACTACTTCCTAGCTCTGTGATTTTAGGCAGTTAACCTTTCTAAAGTCAGTGTCTACATCTGAAAATTATAAATCCTGATAACTACCAGATGGCATCATTGTGGCTAAATGGTATAATGTATACAAACTCTTAGTACACAGTATGTGCTTAACAAATGGTTACTGTTAGAAAAAGTATGAAAAGTATGAAAGTAGATAATTGATTGAGTTAGTAGGACATGTCCATGCTTGGCTGGACAATATCCACTATTGTCTCCTAGTAACATAGACTACAGAAATTGTTTGAAAAATTGTCTCTTTTTACACGTCTTCATTTTGAAGAAACTACAATAAATATCAGTTGTTCTTTTTTTGAAGATTTTATTTATTTATTAGAGAGAGAGAGAGAGAGCATGAGCTGGAGGGAGAGGGAGAGAGAATCTGAAGCAGACTGCACTGAACGTAGAGCCTAATGCAGGGCTCAGTCTCATGACCGTGAGATCATGACCTGAGCTGTAACCAAAGGTAGGTTGCTCAACTGACTGAGCCACCTAGGTGCCCCAATATTGATTATTCTTGAATGCAATAGACTCTAATTGACTATCTGACCAAAGTTAAAAAAAAAATTCTATAATTTGTGAAGTAATTCCCAGGAAAGGTGGTCTCGGATGACCGTCAACATATGCTGATTTTCAATGTTACGATCATTTCCATTTTTCTTTATTTCCCTGTGTTCATTCCAATGTGTACACACATACCAGGTCAGTCAGTGTAGTTTCTTCCCCAAGTTACTAATTCGAGAATGACTAACTCTTTAGATAATGCAGTTTCTTAGTGGTCATCCATGGATTCAGGCATAATGAGAAGGCACCTCACCGCTTTGCCTGGGTTATGTTTTTAATACTCTAGCAAACGTAGTCCCTTAGTCCAGGGAGCACATGTGCCCTAGCATCACGGACCTTCTTGCTTAAGGTCTCCATGATCATGTGGTAGCACAAAGTCATTTTTGATCTTTCACATTTAGCAACCTTCCATTACATTGGGAAGACCATGAGATTTGGAGTCTGTAGTGGAAGTCACTAGCTGTCCACTCAGATTTACTTTTTCCACATTTGCCAGCTCCCCCCCCCCGCCCCCAGCTAAATGTGCTCGAGTGACATTTTCTCTAATGCCACTTGAGTAGGAATACTGAATATCATTTTAAACCTGGCCTATACAACTCCCTAAGATGGTGACTCCAAAGTCCCCATCTTTCATGTTTTTTCCTGCATACAATGGTAAGGATCTAGAGGGTTATGGAGCCACAGGTGGAAGGAGTGTAGGCCACTGGATGACCACACAGAGCAGAGCTACTCCAGTGATGTGCCTGGGACACTTATGTGGGTGAGAAGTGAATATCTATTGTGTTAAGCCACCAAAAGTTTGGGGGTTAGTGTCCCTGCAGCTTAATCAAACCAACATATAATTAGATAAAATTATATCCAAATCTGATATTTAATTCTTATTAGATACTTAGTGTGGGGTATTCATTTATCCTTTGTGAGCCAGTCATTTTATGTGAAATATGGATATATAAGTAGCTACATCACAAATTACTATTTGGATTTTAGATAAGGCATATAAGCCACCTAAGTTAAAGCTATATAAAGTCACTTTTTCCTTTTGTGTTGCACTTCGGAGCACACAGCATTGGATTAATCATATTCTTTGGCCATGAAATGCTCTCACCACTGTCTCATGAGTTTGTTTAGTCATTTGCTCATTTGCTTATAATTACTTATTTGTTTTTAAAATATGACAACCACCTAAGGATTCACCACTCCATATAAGAACTATAATTTTACTTGAGAAATCCCCTTGGGCCACTCCATTACGGGGTGGGTCACGGTTATGGCGCATAGCCAGATATAAGACCATAGAAGATTCTGGTTCTTAAAGGTACTCCAGCTCCTCTCCCAATGTGATCAGCGTCCATGGTAAAACTGCAAAGGGACATAGTAGAACTTTCAGTCCGGCCCTGCCTTGCTGGTTGAAGCTTCTTAGTAGATGGTCCCATCAACCTCTCTCCCGCAGCGATCAGGAGGTCTAGTTCCCACTCTGTCACTTGTAGCTATTTGCCGATGTGAGTGAGTGGAAGAATTTGCCACTTGACATGAGTGTTTATGTTTGCAGAGTCACGAGTCCATCATGGGACATTGTCAGAGGGGCTGCAGTGTAAGCCTTGGGCTTACCCAGAATCCATGTTTCCTTAAGGATGTGGCCAGGGCTGGCCTCCATGGTGCTTTGCAGGAGGCCAGCTGCATTTCTGGAAGATCAGCTTGTAGTGGATCGGTCTTTGAAAGTTAATCTTTACCTCTCAGTCTTACTCACCTACATTTTCCCCAACACTTGGTAATTGCCAAACATTAGCATTTTTGTTTTTATTATTTTCCAGTTTAAAGGGTCTAAAATGGTATCTCATGTTGTAATTTGTATTTTCCAGATATCTGATGAAACAAAATCTTTTTTTGTATGTATATCAGCAATATACCAATATATTGCCATTTTCTTTACCTCCGAGTGCTTGCTTGTGCATTTGACCGTTTGTTATTATTTTATTTATGCTTTTCTTATGATTTCCAAATGTTCCTTATATGTTATTAATCTTTTATTGGTCATATATGTTAAAAATATCTTCTTCCAGTTTATAACATGAATTTTCATTCTCTTCAATGTGTCTCCTCGTTTGCAAGTGGTCTTGATTTTAATATAGTTAAATTCATCCATTTTTTTTAAACCTACATCAGCACATTTCATGTTTTAAGAAATCCCTTTCTACCTTAAGGTCAGAAGGAAATTTACCTATACTTCCCACTAAAATGTTCGTTTTTGACATTGAGATCTTTAAACCATCTGGAATTAATTTTTGTGGGGCTGGCAGAAATTTAATTTTTTTCCCATACGGATAACCAATTTGTGGTGGTTTATCTATTACACCATTGGTAATCTCTGGAATTTGGGTTTGGCATTCCATAGGTTCCACCAAATCCTTTCTTCCCTGAGACAAAGTCCCCATCATCACTCTTTAGCAAACCCAGTTTAACTTTCTTTCTTACATTTTTCTTAGTGGCACTATTATTTGATTTGCTTTGCTCTAAGCCATTTCTCTTAAAGAAGATCTTTCAGGGTGATTTTCCTGGACTTGCGCATATACCATTGCCCCCCAAACCTCCTCCTGATTGTAATCAGTGACTGAAGATGAAGCATGTGTGCCTGAGTGTCGCATCTCCCTCAGCAGAGGTCTCATCCATGACATTCAAGGGTCACTTTGATACTTCAAGGCTTGAGTGTTCTGCAAAGTTGAGGAAGGACATACCGGGTCAGGAATGAGAAGCTGCTGAGACGGTGCTGTCTCCGTGGCGTCTGTGTGCCCCATAGAAGCACGGGGTGGTATTTTGTGAGTTCTGTGGCCTACTTGATGAAATTCAGATCTCTGCGGTCAGCAAGAACTAGTGGTTTTCAATAACGGTTCTCATCAGGGAGAGACGTTCATTCTCAGGAAGAAGTAAAAATACCAGTTGACAAAGTTAGCAGATAGTCTTGTTTTGGTAAACTTTTGAGTCACATAAATACTGGCCTTTTTTTTTTTTTCAATCAAAGTCCATTCTTGGGCACTTGGGTGGCTCAGTGATCATGATCTCAGGGTCCTGGGATTGAGCCCCACATTGGGCTCCCTGCTCAGCCAGGAGCCTGCTTCTCCCTCTCCCTCTGCCCCTCCCCCGTTTGTTCTCTCTCTTGCTCGCTCTCTCATGTCTCTCTCCCTCAAATAAATAAATCTTTTTTAAAAAGTCCATTTTTTTTATTTTTAAAATGTATCTTACTTAATAAGTTGCTTAAGAAGAAGAGTTTCCCAGGAACATGACTGCAGTCTCTCAGTTTTACTTAACAGACTTCTGCACAACTGCCAAGTAGAATTGATATAACGCTGGATAAGGGAGGTACTATAGAAACCCAGCAACAGAGGGAGAAAACACTTTTTTTTTTAAATCCTGAGCTTCAGAAGGAAGAAACCAGTGCACACTATTATCTGCAATTCCGATTCAGCATACATTGCTCCATCTGATTCTGCAAACCCGTGTTGCTGTTGAGTCAGAGTCTGTGGTGAAACTGCAGGCCCGGGCTAACAGTGCGTTCCCTTAGAGCCACTTCACAGTGACATGCTGCCGACAAACGCAGGCAGTTGCTTTGGAACGACATGACTTATAGACCCTTGCCAGAACTCCTAGTAACAGTGCGACACGTAATTTGTCTAAGAAATGTTTAAATAAAGAGTTGCTGAAATCTTATTTGTCAAGATTCCAGACTGTAATCTTGTGAGCTCAGTTTTCTGAATGGTGGTGAAATCTTCCTCTAGTTTCATGGTTGCTATGGGTCTGAGAAAAGCCTGTTCAATTCAGTTCACTTCAATTCAACTCTAGTTGCTGAATACCTAGTACATAACAGGTCGATTGTACAGACTTTATTGAGCACCTATTATATACAAGGCATTGCACTGGGGAAGTGATGAGAAGCCATTTTGCTGCTTTCATGAGGAGACTAAATACTTCTTGGCAGCAAGTCATAAAAATCCTCCGGCTACTTGATGCAAATGGATTTAGTAGAAGAATTTCAGAAGATCATAAAATCTGAATTATTTTCTCTTGTCATTTATAACTCCCATATGTGCAAAGAGCCATATAAACAAAATTCATATAACCACTAATGACTTAGACGTACACTTGTCATTGTACATTTGTCCTCATCTCCATGTATTTGTTTTTGTAAGATGTATGACAAAATAAACATCAAAAGTTTATAAATTTTGATCATATGCATCCTTGTTTATACCTTTCAGAAGCCAGATAAAACATCTGGGAAAACGTGAATAATGGTGTATAATAACATTTATTTAATTACAAATAAATACATTAACATTTTATTTATTTAATTAACATTAATAACATGTTATTACCTTTGCAATAATCTAAGCAATATTATTGAAGATCTGAAGAGCAGGGGGCAGGTTTTAAAAAATTAGTCTTTTGTTGTTTTCTTCTGTGAAAAGTCTATTGATTTGTACTGTATATTAAGCATTTATATTCGGCTTGTTTCAGAGCTAATGAGATTCTTAGAGATAAGCAGCTGAATAAGTGTTGAAATACTCAATGTGCTGAAATTAATAGTTTTGATAAATCTCATAGCTGGCAATGGAGTTGTGTTAGAGAAATCTGAGCTCTAGTACAAAAGGAATTCCTAGCCAAGGCTTCAAACTCAAGATATTTATCAGAAATGTCCTCACAGGCAATAAAAGTATTGCAACATTTTTAAAAAAGGTAGTAGAAAGATAAGACTTAGAAATGATAGAAACCAATGTATAATATGATATGACATAAGCTAATGTTATTTTTATTACAATAGATGTAATGCATTGTATAATATGTAAATTGTATAATATAATATGTATTATATCCTTTATATTTATTATGTATGTATAATACATATTATATGTGTGTGTCTATATAAATGTCAGTCTACATATATTTATCCAGAGCCCACAATGAAGTCTGCTTGGACCATTTGGCAAATATCCGTAGCATTCTGTATGCTGGCGATACCGTGGTGCCTGCCACTCTGTCCTCCCCTGTCATAAGAATGACTGCCCCTCAAAATCCCAGAAGCTTCCCATTGATTGAGATTTGGCCACAGTCCTGTTCTGACTGAACCAGAGTCTGGTCCACAGTTGGAGGTGGGCATTTGCAAGCCAGGAATTACCTTTCCACCAATTGTAAATATAAGGAGGACAAGGTAACTCCCCAACAAGAAACTGGGGGACCATTGAGAAGAGAGATCATGTTGGGCACTGCCCATGGCAGGCAAGGTGGGCACTGTCGTCTTGCATAGAGGAGAAGGAAGATGAGAACCAACAAGCGGCCATCGAATTCAGAGATGAGTTAGAAGACCACTACTGTTGGTGAAAGATGAGGTAACAATGAAGGACCGTTGAAGGACACCCAGAAAGTGAAACAGGATGGCCACAGAGAGTTACACCAAAAAAACCAGCACTTCAGGTTTGATGGATCGGAGACAGGCAGTTACACAAGAGACAGATTGCTGTCCTGGCCGGTTAGACAGGATTGAAATCTGACTGAAGACATTACCTTATCAAAGGAAAGAATGTGTCATTCAGAAGGGATGTTGGCCAAAAAGACAGAAGCAGAGAGACACAAGCCAGAGAAGCCAGTGCCCTGATTAGATGGCACAAACATCCCTTTTTTTTTTTTAACGGGCAGATGCCTGCTTATCCTGGAAGCGGACACCCTGGAGTCATAAACGTTCCAATCTCCAGAGTCGACCTCAAGAGATCGAGTTCTTTGCCTACCGAGGTGCCTTCTGATAAACTGGCTTCCGTGTGGCTTTTCTACTGGAAAAGAACATGCCCCAGAAGTTTTTGTTCTATTTGTCTTTTTAAACACATATCCTGGGTTCTACGTTCGGTTCAGCGCGAGTCATCATCACAGACGTAATCAACTCCGAGGGACTGTTAAGACCAAGTTTATGACTAACTTTTAAGAGACGAGACGCAAAGAAGAGACAGTTGGGTAAAGCCAGGCTTCAGGAGGTTAAACCCTGAAAACATCTTAATAATAACACTCTTGTAAGCTTTTGCAGTGTCTTAAATTTTCAGAACGCTTTCAACTTCTGTTGTCTCATTTCACTGTTTTGTGAGGGAAGCAAGGATTTCACAACCCACTTGAAAGTAGGGATTCTGGCATTTAGAGGTTGCATAACTTTCAGGTGAGATGTGCAGAGAGGGAACTATTTTTCCTTCCATTTTAGTGTCTTCCCTTTGGTCTATACTTCCTATAATTTCTCAAGTATTGTGGTGATCACCATGGGAGTGTAAAAGGGGGCGGAGACACCGTTCTGGCCCTCAAAGGGCAGGCAGTGCTACAAAGCTACATGCTTACATAATTTATGCTGTGTTTGCTCTAAGAGGCATCAGTTAGTCATTTACTAACCCACTCTAAGCACCAGCACCGTGACGGACAATAGGCAGATACGAGCTGGCCCTCGTCAACCTTTCAACTATGGAAAGCACTGGGTGTCTATTTTCTGTTTGCTTTGAGGCTGAGCAGCTTAGAACTCTAAATTATTGAATGTGTATGACTATGCACAGTCCCAGGGACATTGTATGAATTATTCCACAAAATTCTCTTAACCACTTTATAAGGGGAATTTGCTAAATGAAAAGCTTTTGAGGGGATTCTCAGCTTGCTTATCATCTTCTTTGCAGATGTCTCTTTCCGTGGACAAACTTTAAGCTCCATGAGGGCAGTGGCTAGCCGTCCTGCCCACAGCTGTAGTCTCTGAAGCTAGCAAGGAAGGTATCCATAATATTTCTTGAATTGAATGGAAAGAACTTGCCTTTTAGAGATGGATAGCTAAACAAAGTTCCTAATTTCTAGGGATTGCAAGTGGTGAATCAAAGAATCAAACAAAAATCCCAACGAATCCACTCTGTATTTACTTGTTGATCTGAATCTTATCTCTCTCTATAGCTAGTATTTTTTGCTCAAACTCAACTCAGAGCTATATAACCATGAATATCCATTCATTTATGCTAACAATTTACCTAATAGTTAAGTAAACAATAACAGGAAAGAACATAATTCCCACTCTCTTGCTGGACGTAATCATGTGAAGATTTTGTCAAAACAAGTCATATCTTCTCTGAATTCCCTCACCAGTTCTAATCCCCTCATTTAAAGACTGCTAGAGCAACATCTTCTCAGTTAACTCATCTGTCATAGTTGCAACTATCCATCTATTCACTTAATTTACAAATATTTATTGAGCATTCTGCTCTATGCCAGGCATTGTTCTAGGCACAGGGTTACAGCAAGAAGCAGTACCGGTGAATTCCCTGTCCTGTTTTTCTCCTGTTGGAGGAGACAGCAGAAAAGTAAAGAAAACAACTTTAGGTAGAGATTGGAGCTTTAAAGAAAATAAAATGGAGTAATGTGACAGAAAGAGAATGTGGGGGATCCCTGGGTGGCGCAGCGGTTTGGCGCCTGCCTTTGGCCCAGGGCGCGATCCTGGAGACCCGGGATCGAATCCCACGTCAGGCTCCTGGTGCATGGAGCCTGCTTCTCCCTCTGCCTGTGTCTCTGCCTCTCTCTCTGTGTGTGACTATCATAAAAATTAAAAAAAAAAAAAAGAAAGAAAGAGAATGTGGTAGAGATCTACCTTAGATATGATGTATTACAGCTATTGTTGCATAACAAATGGCCTCCATAATTTGTGGCTTAAACCAATGGTAATTTAAATTTCTCACAATTTCTTGGGTTGACTGGGTCCACCTGGGTAGTTGTCCTCTTCCACACTGTGAGATGTTTTTGCCAATGTGGCTACATTTGTGAGATCTGTTGGCCTGCTACGATCAACAACATGGCCTCTCACCTTCCCAGGTCTCTCTCCACATGGGCTCTCTATGTTTGGGGGTCTAGCCCAGTGCTCCTCTCCCCTTGATGGCTAGCCTCCAGGAGCAAGCGTGGAAGTTTTAAAGTTTGAGTCCAGCCTTGGCACAATGTCACTTCCAACAGTCTATTGGTAAAAGCAAGTCACAAGGTCATCAAGATTCAAGACGAGGGAAGTAAATGCCACTTTCTGATGAATGAAGTAGTAAAGAGCTGGGACTAGATCTAATTCATCAGAAGGCAAATGGGACACCTGGGTGGCTCAGTGGTTGAGCATCTGCCTTCAGCTCAGGGAGCGATCCCGGAGTCCCAGGATCAAGTCCCGCATCTGGCTCCCTGCATAGAGCCAGCTTCTCCCTCTGCCTGTGTCTCTGCCTCTCTCATGAATAAATAAATAAAATCATTAAAAAGAAGAAGGTAAATGATCACTATCGCTTGATTACAAGTTTTACTAGACTTTAAGTTCTAAGAATACAGTGATAGTATCTATTGTTGCTCACTGTTGCTACACAGGTATCTAACGCTGATACCAAACATGAATGACAATGTCAATAAATGTCAGGAAAGGATGAGGAAGGCAGATGCTTGATTCATGTCACTTCTTCTCGGCCTTGTAATCATCAAAGGCACTATATTATGAACCATAGAAGTTTTTCTCCTTGAACTTTAGTAAGACTTTGATATCCTACTTGACACTGATCCCAGTTTTACCAATCAAAACTGTTATGTATCATATCACTGTTTACAGGACCCTCAGAGAAGGCTTTAGGGAGATGGAATGAGCTAGACATGGAAAGATAGAGACGATTTGAAAAGGTTGATAAAAGACCTTCACTGGTCAATAATATTCCTTTAGATGAATTAGGACAAGGTGTCCCTTCTTGGCTGATGAATAAAACATAAAACAAAACGCAAATAACAAAAAAGATAATATTCCCCCTTCTGGCTGGACACATTCCCTTGGGTTGGTGAGCTGACAGGAACGTATGTGGGAATAAAAAGGGGCCCCCTTCTTCTGGCTGACATCCATCTGGTCCAAGGACTATGGCTTGACCTAATGCTTTTATGGGTCACAACTGTGAGAGGGTGTTTGAAGAGGAGCAGTCAGGGAAGCATAAATGAAGGTTATCCTCGAGTCCTTCGTTCTCAATTCTAGGGCTCCCCTTTCTTATAAGCAATGATCTTTCAGGCTGAAGATTCATACCTACAATTCTTTATTTTAGGACCAGTTGATTGTACCCTGTTATCGGCTGGGTTTACAGAGATGACTAGAAAGTACCCAACGATGATTATGATTCCTCCAAGTCAAAACCACCAAGTGAAGAACAAAAGTGCCAATCAACCATCTGTTTTGTCTGCATCATGCCAAACTATTAGTTAGACTAAATCAACACCTCTCATCCCCTTTAATTGTCTTGCCAGCGTGTAGAGGAAGCCCTAATTAATGGAAAGAACAGAAACCCAGCCTTTTTGTTTGCAGAAGCCAAGGAGATAAAATTAGCCTGTTGATAGATGCTTGCACTTTTTAGCCAGATGTTGGGGCATTATAACCATAATACTATATAAAATACACGGATTTGCATGAGAATGCCTGGAATTCTCTCATATATGTTGTAATATATTAGACAAACCTTGGTAATCCACACCTTGCTAAAACTCTATTTCCTTCATGCCTTGAATTCTGTAATAATCTCATTACCTTTGGGAAGGATTTTAGTCTGATATTCAGGATCCTCCCCTGGTCCCACTGTGTCCTGTGTTTTACACATTATAGGTCAATGTTTCTCACATAGTGGGCTGGATAATACTTTGTCATGGGGGTTTTCCTGTGCACTGTAAGATGCTCGTCAGCCTCTTTGGCCTCAACCCCCCCTCTTTGTTTCCCATGTCACACTCTATCCCTCAATGCGTGTGGTTCTTCCACCTTGATAAACTTTTTGTTGGGAAGTGGGGTGGATAATGTGTCAGTGCTGTGTGTTTTCCTTACTACTAAGAGCCAGGAGAGAGAGAAGAAAGAAGAAGAAGGAGAAGGAGAAGGAGAAGGAGAAGGAGAAGAAAGAAAGAAGAAGAAGGAGGAGGAGGAGAAGGAGGAGGAGAGGCCAAACAGGCAAGGGATGGGAGAAAGTGTATGGACTGTAGGTATGAATTATTTCAATCTAATAGGACATCATACTAATAGAATAAAGACTGATTGTTCTCTGTCACTTTTCACCTCACGGATTGGTGTAACACCTGTGCCAGACCATATACCAAGCGGGATTCTTTTATTTGATCTTCTTCAAAATCTCTGAGACTTCAGTCATTTACCACAGGCTGCCCTGATAACAAAAGAAGGACCCATGATCAATGCAAGTCAGGCTGTTCATCGGTCTCTCCTTCATGCTACACTGAAGTTTATAATGATTTAGGCGATATTATCCTGGAGATAGTTTGCTTTGGTTTCATCTTCCTATTATTGAAAGATGGATCACCTGGGAGAAAAAGCCAATTGAATTCCCATCTCCCCTGTATATTTCCATTCCAGGGCTTTCATTTGCTTTTAATGACTTTCTCAGGCTTTCCTCTTGAGAGTGAGACCTTCCAGGGCTGAGCTCAGCCCAAACATGAAACTTTTGGGAAAGGGTTAGGAAAGTCTGTTCAGCTGTTTTTGTAGAAGGGGGAAAAAAAGATATAAAGTACCTTTACTCCCATTCCCAAAATAACTTAGTGTTTGGGCTTTCAAATCCGCATGTGGTCAGACCTTTATGAGAAAGTCCAGAATTAGTTTAAAAAGGCTTGAACTTAAGACTCTTCCCTCCTTTCCCCTTACTGAACAGAGTCATGAGCTTGAAGCACACTGCTCATCGGATGGTTGAAGAGCTTGTGAAAGAATGGCCTGCACAGAGAGCTCATCAGCCATGGCCACTTTGGGTTCTCATTTAGGTCTTTCTTCTTCATTTTTCCTTTGGCCCTTTCCTCCACAGGGTGTTCTCCAGGTTTGGTATTCATTCTATAAAACTCCCTCATAAGCATGCGACTAGGGGTTCATTCATTCATCCATTTTTTTTATTTTTTTAAATGATTTATTTATTTATTCATGATAGAGAGGGGGAGAGAGAGAGAGAGAGAGAGGCAGAGGCAGAGGCAGAGGGAGAAGCAGGCCCCATCTCATTCATCCATTTAAATAGGTTTTCAATTTCTATGAAGTGTCAGATAGGATGCTTGGAGTTTTGTGTGTGTTCTTTCATTTATGCACGCAAACGGCCCTTGGAGGTGCGTGTTGTCATCACCAGTTTACATAAAAGGAACCCAGGGTGTGATCAGAAAAAGTAAACTTACCTTTAGACATTAACGTTAGTATAGAACAGATTCAGCCCATAGGTCTATCTGTTTGCAAAGCTCAGGCTTCTAGCCACCGCAAATCATGGCTTCCTGTAGAGCTATTGTTCGGTCATTGTTGAAATTACAAAAGGAGGGGTTGGAGGAACTTGGGATATTGAGCCCACCCCAGGGAGCTGCTAGGTCTTTGATTAGCTTGACGTGGAAAAGGGATAAGTGAGGGCTGTGGGTTCCTGAATGACGAAAGCCACATCGGGGGAGGTTGTATTTTATATTATATTATATTATATTATATTATATTATATTATATTATATTATATTTTATTTTATTTTATTTTATTTTATTTTATTTTATTTTATTTTATTTTATATTAATTAATTTATTTATTTATTTTAATTGGAGTTCCATTTGCCAACATATAGCATAACATCCAGTGCTCATCCTGCCAAATGCCCCCCCTCAGGAGGGGTTTTAGATCAAAATACCGAAGGACTTCCTAAGAGTTGGAACTCCCGACAGAAGAAAGCACTCCTCAAGAGAGAAGGGAGTGCCCCATAATTGGAGGAGGGCAAGCGTGGGCTCCACACTCACTTGGCAAGGCTGCAATATTACAGGAAAGACTCAGGCAGTTGGTGACCCGGTGAATAAGGAGCTTGGCCCTCTGAGTTGTGATCCTGTGACACCCTGGCCTCAATACCATGAATTTATCTGACCCAGAATGGATTTCTTTACCTGTTTAGACTTCAGATTCTCCATGTGTGAAGGTTATTTCTAGCTCTGATGTTCTCAGCTCCCAGGGCCAAAACTATATGTAGGGAAATAGTTACAAGTAGTTTTATTACCCTTTTAGCCTGACAGAGGTTAACATAATGTTGGAATCTAGAGTTTCATTCTCAGGTTGGCTGGCTCAATCCCGGAAACTCGAGCCTGGGGTCAAGTTCTCTCTTGCTAATTTCTTCTCATTTTGTTCTCAGTTAAACCCGAAGTTTGTTTTATTTAGCTCCCTAGGTCACTGAGGAAGAGCTCTCTCCAAATATTCCTGAACTCTTGATTTAAAGACTTCCTGCTACTTCCAGAATAAGGGTTCCACTAGAGGACAGGATGTACCAGATCAGAAGAGGCTGGTGGTCAGAGAGGGGACTGTGGCAAGGTTGGAGATCTGGGGGGAGAAGACAAAAAGAGCTGGCTTAGGCATCAGGTGATATTCTAGAAGGGGAACTGAGCAGTTCATAAGCAATTCTTGTGAAAGGTTGTTGTGAGGATTATTTGTGTTAAATATATGTGACGTGTTCAGAATAGTGTGTTGGGCCCATGGTAAGTAGTATAAAAATATTGTCTGGGTTTTGTTGGTATTGTCTTGTTTTATTGTTATTACCATTATTATTGCAATTATTATCCTCTGAGTCTAGTCCAATGATTGCAGATAGTAGGTACTGAGGAAGTACTTGTTGAATGAATAGAAAAATGAATGAATAGCCCCTTTGAAAACCTATTTTTTTTAAACAATGGTTGAAAGGCAAAGTGGTGGCTGCATATTTTGGTGATGGTGAGGTTTTTACAGAGGAAATGGGAAAGCCCTGTAAACCCTGACATCCTGTTAATATTATGTCGTTATTATGAACTGTCAGTCCAGATTTTTCACTGTGATTCTTTTAATGGTAAAACCCTTGGAAATTAGAGGGTCTATGGAAAATGTGATTTGGGATAAGTATTTATCATTAGTCTGCTCTTTGCCAGTTTCTAAGCCTGAATGAGTTTTTGTTTGAGCCAAACAGTGAAAAATTGTTCTACTTCTGAAGTTTGCCAAGTGACCAAAATATCTCTAATTAGGAAAAAAAATACTGTTTATTCACCCCCTATATTTATTGCTCAATATATGCACATATTCATGTTCACTGGGCCAACGTGTCTGCTTTCATATTGAAGAGGATGTAGATTCAAGTCTCTTCTGGGCATGAGTTGTGGGGTGACCATGCCGTCTCCTGAGTCCCTGTTCAGTTGAGCCACAGCCTCTTTGCAGCCTGGCTAGAGGTCGCACAGAAACAGGAGCAGGTGCGTTATACAATTACAAAGCTGCCTTCTTACTTCAGAAGGTCTGCAAAACCACAAATGCTCCGGGTGCTCCCACTGACACCCACTTATGTGTGAGTGAAAACAAGGCTTGGATCATTCCATTCTGTCAGCACTGGCAAGCCCATGAGCTGGAGACTCTAGAGGCCCACCACGCCGCTGGGGACAGCAAATCACACAGAGAGAGTCTGAAGTTACATAAAGAGACTCATGTCTTCTTCACCCGACTGCTTTCCACGTTGAGATCACCACAGAGGGTCTGGCCTTCAGTCGTATTGGCCTAACAACTGGAGTTTTCCAACGTGCCCAGAACCAAATATACAATCGCTACTCAAAAATATGAGGGATTAATATTCTCATTCTTTCTCACCTGGTAGCCCCATTGCCAAGTTTGGAGAGTTTTCTCACTATAGCTCCTAGATGCTGAAACTCCCACGTCATGCACCTCACCCCCATGCTGGAGGCAAAAAGCAAAGGCACTGCTAGCATCTGGCAAGGAAGGGTAAGCAAGGTTGCTCACTTATTTACTGCTGCAGAATTCATTCTCTTGGCCCAAATAGCGAAGAATGCTTGCAGCACAAACCCGTGCATGGGAGCCTCTCTTATATGAATGGGAACAAACGCATCTTTGCCTTCTGAGGTGCCTGCGTAGAACGGGAAGGAAGGTCAATACTGGTTCATGGGACCTTAGAATGTCTAAGGCTTACCTGAAATACTTTTTCTAAAAGCAAAATGAAATACTTTTTCTTTTCTTTCGTTGTTTTTTTTTTTTTTTTAAATTTCAACCTTCTTAAAAGACTATCCCTTCTCAAAGAGGTTCTTCAATGAGCTACAGTACAGATGGTCAGCGTGGGACTTGTGGCGCTCACTTCTACTCAGGATTATAGTAACTCTTTTCCATACATGGGTTTATCAAATCCTCACAAAAACCGTGCAAACTATGTATCATAATCCCCACGGCACAGCGGGAAGAAGTGAGGCTCCCAGAAGTTACACAACTTGCTTAGGTCCTGCAGTTAATACATTGCAGAGGCATTATGGAAAACAGAGGTTTTTTTGTTTTTTTGGTTTTTTTTTTTTTGCCTCTACTTCCCATGCTCCTAACAGCAAGAAGAGAGGCAGCAAGAAGGAGGAAACAGGCTAGAGCTTGGTCAAGGCAAGGGGAGGGGTGGGGAAACCAGGGCAGGAGAAAACTGACACTTGAGGGGTAGGCAAAAATATAATTCAGAGCAAAGCAAATCCACTAGGTTTTCTGCTCTTTATAATTTAATTTGTAGTAGAATCATGTGGAAAATGTTAGTGGTTGACTCGGTGGGACTGCCAGCAAAGCATACATTTTGAAAGTTGAGTGGAGCACCCGCAGTTGCTTGGTCTTGGAATGAACACTGGGTAAAGATCAAAGCAAGAGAAGACGTTCAGGAAACACATTTCTTTAACTGCCTGCAGGAGGAAACTTTTTACAACTGGAAAATGTACGCCATTACTGCCAACCTTGGAGCATGGAGGCTTTACCTCATTAATCATACCTGTCAGGTTCCTCTCTGTAAACAGCAAGCTGTTGACACGCAAAATATCTTCTGGTGGGTTTCTTTTTTTTTTTTTTTTGGTTTCATGTTGATGGAGAGGGAAGGGGGATAGCAAAAAATGGTGCAGTGTACAAGCCTTCTGAGAAAATGCTTCTTAGAGTCAAAGTAAGATGCTCTCTGTCTTCACCGAATATATGCAATGCAAAATTCTGAAGTCATCAGAAAGCCTCAAGAGAAAAGTTTTACCTTTAGATACAGCTTCTCTACTTAAAGCTCTTGTGAGGAAAAATGCAGAAATACAGTGATGCTGCTTGAGAGCATTAATGAAGGGAAGATAGATATCTAAGCTTTAGTACAATCACAGCTATTTTTGTGCACTAGCCAACCATGTGAGGCATTCCTGTGGTTGAGTGCAAATCTCCACCTTCAGAGGGGTATCATTCCAGCCCATCAAGGAGGTTAGACAGAGCTTGGGCTGCTGTGCCCGAGGTGGGTCTTTGAGTCAGAGGGGTCGGCTGGGGTCCATATATTTCCTGGTGTAGTCAGGAAAGCGGCTGAATTCCATTCATACATATCCAACCACCTTGGTGGGGGAGGGGAGGGTGGTCAAGAATCTGAGGGAGGCGGTGCTGTCAAATCGAAAATTGGAGGAAGAGAAGAAATGGAGCCAAGAGTGAAGGAATTGGATCAACAAATGAGAAGATTGGGAAGAATGACACACATTCTTCTGGGACAAAAGCAGCAATGGGACGTGTAGAAGATGGGGGTCACTTCCTGCCACCTTCACCACTACCACCTTGAACAAACCTCCATCATCTCTCATCAGCACCACCTGGCAGCCACCCAACCAAGTGGCCTTCCTGCTCCCACTCTTACTTCCCTACAGATAATCTTTCCCAGAGTGTCTTTTTTGGGTAAATCAGATCATATCACTCCTGTCCTGAGACCTCCAGTGGATTGAAATTCAACTGGCATTTAGATCATTGAAATTCGAATAATATCCAAATATTGTTCATTAGTACTCAAATATACTACTTACATATATGATCTAAAATATATCAATTAGTATCCAAAAATATCCTCTCCTTAGATCTCCAGTGCATTAAAATTAGAATAAAATCCAAATTTCTTATGCTGGCCATCTAGTTCCTAGATCACCTAGCCCAGATCTCCTCTCTGACTTCAAGTTCTCTAATTGTTTCTTTGATTTGCTCTGCTGCAGTCCTATTGTCCCCCCCCCCCCGCCCCTTTCAAACATAAAAACTTTCTCTGCCTGGAGGACTTTGTACTTGCTATTCTTTTACCAGGAACGCTTTTTACTCTGACATTTATATCCTTGGTCTTCTACTCGAGATTTAATGCTCCATTCTAATATCGGTTACTTACTCAGGTCTTTCTTAACCATCTTAACTAAAATAGGACATATCACTGCCTAACATCCCATTATGTATATATATATATAATATATATATATATATATATTTAAATTTATTTGTTATCACTGCACTAGAGGACTCCTAATGATTCCTTAAACTTGCATATTTCAATACAGGATGGAAGAGAGCATGGATTTGTCTGATTGCTGTACCCTGAACAGTGCCTGCTCCTTAGTAGGCATTCAATGACTGTATTTTGTTCCAACTTTCGCATACAGGCTGCCGAAGCAAGCACTCGATGAGATGAGTGTGTTTTGAATGGATAAAGAGATGCGGGAAAGGCAGATCTGTAACGTGGGGGGGGGGGTGGTGCCCGGACAGGGAATCTTTACGTCTACCTTCAGTCTTGACTGAATAACTTTTCTAGATGTGAACGTTGGGCTCCCATCACCAAATGCTGAACACCACGAACTGTCCCGGCCAGTTCAGCATCAATGCACATGTGTTGTCAGCTGTGATAGTACAGGTGAAAGTGCTTGGAAAATACAAGGTTTCGCAAGAAGCCAGTTGCTCTTGGGCAAAGAATCACAGAGCAACACACGCACGTGTAAGGAGATACTTTGCCCAACATAAAACCAAGCAGAGAAATAAGTTCTGTGAGAGAGATTGGGTTTGGATTTTTTTCAATTAAGGAGATCATTAAGGAAAATGTTCATTTCATAGGCCATTTAGAATAGGAAGGGAATTGAGAAATCATGTGTCTCATCTTGTGCCTTCAGAGAGAAAAAGCATCATTAGCGGTTAGTAGGGTAGTAGAGGACTCAGACTGCCTGCACTGGGAATCTTGACCCCATTCCTGTCTGGCTGTGAGACCTTGGGTAAGTCTCTTAACCTCTTTGTGCCTCGGTCTCCTTTTCCAAAAAGTTCAGAGAATAAAACATCTTCCTGAAACATGACTCTGCGAGGATTATGTAAGATAATGCACCAAAAACACTCGAGCAGCGCCTGTTTAATAAATATCGGCTATTAGCTTCATTTTGCAAACAAAGTGCTGGAATTTCAGAACACTTAAGAGATTTGTTCAAAGCTGCACAGAGAACACATGGTGGGGCGAGATCTAGAACCCAGAACCTCTGCCTCCTGAAGTACTGCGGGGGAGATTTAAGCGTGTTTCAAAGATCTACGCTATTGAGCATATTTAATACCCGAGGTAGACATATGCTGCAGAACAGTGTATTACCAGGGTGCTGGTAAAGCCACAATGGCATTTATATTTCACAACCGATTATTATTTCTTATCAAGAAGATTCTAATAATCCTCCTCTGAAAAACGTCCCAAGGAAATGTGAGCACGCCACCTATTTAGGGTGACTTCCTATCTTTAGTGGTTTTCAAGGACATTTTTATTACTTGCTAAAATGTTTTATAATCTAAGTTTCGAGGCTTCGCTCAGAAAGCGTTGAGCCTATTTCCTTAGCAGAGTTATTTATAAACGAGAGTTTAAAAGGCAATGCGAAGTATGTGAGCTATGGAACAGCCTCTCCGTGCTGCCTTTCGTCACACACCTCCACCGGCAGGCTTTTGTGGCTTTGGCCGATGCAGAGGCTAGCCTCGTCTGGTGTCCTTTATCGACAGATGCGAGATAGATACCATGGAATGTCTCAAAGTAGGTATACGGAAAATTTCACGTGATCAGACTGGGAGAGTGGGGAGTCGTCGTATTTAACAAGGCATCACACAGAGAAAGTTTCAAAATTCTGTAAACACAGGAGCCATTCACCTTCGGCCACAGGTCAGACACCTGAACTGCTGTAAGATGCCAGTTGACTGGCCTACATTTGCAGTAGAGAGCTGGTGGTCCCAGTGGACCCCTACCCTCCACATTCTTCTTTTATTTGATCTATACTCCGCTAGATAACCATCAGTTTAAAAAGTGAAGGTATAGAAGACATCACACAGTTTGCACCTTGTGGCAATTACCTAGGCTTTCTGGGCCTCAGTTACCAAACTAACGATAATAATAACTAACATTTATTGAGGATTCACTCTGTGTCAGGTACTGTTCAAAGCACTTGCCATTGAATAATTCCTTTTCTTTCTTTTTTAAAGATTTTATTTATTCATGAGAGACACAGAGAGAGAGTCAGAGACAGAGGCAGAGGCAGAAGCAGGCTCCATGCTGGGAGCCTGACTCGGGACTCGATCCCAGGACCCCGGCGTCACGCCCTGAGCCCAAGGCAGACGCTCAACCACTGAGCCCCCCAGGGGCCACAGAATAATTCCTTTTCTATGCTACTTTCCTTACACAGTTTGTTGCTAGAATTAAGGGAAGTAATTCAGGCAAAGTTCTTAGCACAGGCCCTGAGCTCTCAAAAAAAGTTAGCTGTTTTCTTGTTGTTACAACTAACTAGAAATTATAGCAATAACAAAAATGCCTTCTACTCAGATAAAACTTCAAGAGGCTTTTTAAAACGTTTAGTTGGATTAAGTCCCAAAGCTTGGTGATATCCCAGAAGCACCCACAACCTAACTCAGCACCGGACACATGTTAAATGATCGATAAATATTTATGAAAATAATAAGTACCCTAGATTGTATGGACATTTTTGTAGGATTTCTCAGGGAAGAAAGTATGTAGCTTTCTTCAGATTCTCAAAATATTATTTCATGGTCTGAGAAATCAAGAAGCACTCCTGAAAAGAAGTTGTCACCTGGCCAGTAAGGAAGTCCTAATAAGCATAACAAGGAAGTGGGGAGGAAGGATCCAGTGGAGCTGGCTCCCCACCATGAGAGGATTTGGAAAAGCCTGCGGATGCCAGCCTCTGGGCCTCTGGGTCTGTGTCCAGGACAGCTCACCGCCACCCCTGCCCCCAAACTGGGAGATTCTCATTTACCGTCTACGGCCATTTCCAGGAGACTCTGTGGGATTACTGGCTGTACGTCTAGCCTCGAACGGATGATTCAACGTCAGATCATTTCGTTCTGGTTTTGCAGGAATCATAGAATGTTCGTGCTGGAAAGAACCTCATACATAATCTGTTTCAGGGTTTTCAGATCTGTAGCAGATGTGCCACTGCTTCTCTTTCTGCACCCACGGGAGGCCTCTCTGACTGGGGACAGCACTCTTTGCATCCCTGCCTTTAAACCCTTCTTAGCATAATCATGCAGCGCAGCGGGCACCGATTGATTGAAATCAGCAGGCACAGGGCAGCCGGTTCTCCAGCCGCATCCTGTGCTCAGTATTCTCCTACTACTGGGGGGAAGACTGGAGGGACGGCATTTGACATGTCCACGGGTTGGACGTGAGTCCTGTGAAGTGAGTGACAGGAAAGGTTTGAGCTATTAAGTGTCGTGACTCCCAACTACAGTCATTTAAGCGCCAAACACTGTCTCCTTTGCCTCTGCGGGTTTCCCCTCATCGTTCATAGGCTACAGACGGAAACCCTGTCCAACCTTCTCGCAGCCCAGGATAGGGGCAGCTAAAAACAGGCTCCTGAGGGATGCAAAGAGCGTACAAATGATTATTTTAAGTATTATTCCATGTGTTGTTCGCTTTTCTATTTTAAACAATGAGGGAGCTATGCAAAGGTTCGGGCCCCAGCATCCTTGCAAGGAGCAATGTGGGAAAGTTCTGTACTTAAATCTAAGAGACCCGGAGCTGTTACAACACGTTGTCAGTCACTTTCTGGGCCTCAGTTTCCCCTGCAGTAATAGGAGGATATTAGGGACACATCATAGGGGCAGAAAACTGGATTCTTTGTGTATGAGAGAGAAAAGACGGCTCACTGTGGAAGGGGAGATTATGAACATTTATTTATTTTCCTCTGTGTGTGCGCACATATGTGTGTGTTTGTGTGAAAGGAAAGCATATTCAAGGCGAGAGGGAGGGGCTAGGGACAGACATGAAATAAAGTGCATTTCCACCTTTTAAAGGCATCAATAACCTAGGCCTGGTTTCAAAATTATGAAGCCTCGTTAGAGCTCCTACAAGCGAGAATGGAACCCTCCGTCTGCATTAGAGGGAATATAACTTATGAGCCTTGTCATAAACTTTTCCAGTTGCTTCTCTGGGAAAAACTGGGGGGGGGGGGATGGAGCTTTTAAGCAGTCCAGCAGAGATCAGCTTCTCGCGGGACCTAGATGTTTTTCTTTCGAGGCTGGTAAGGGTGGCCAGGGAAGAGAGGGTGGCTAAGTGGGTAGCCGCTCGCCATACACTCTGAGGCAACTGGCTTAAATCCCACCCTTCTGGTGCCTCGTGCACTGCGCCCCTCTCTGCAATAGGACAGTCACGGATATCAATGAGAAAATAAGCCAGTCTTACACGAGAACATATTTATTGGCTGAATAATAAAACTTAGCTCAGGAGTTACTAGGATGAGAATCCCCCCTACTCGCAGTACAGGTTTCCCGTAAGCACACAGAAGCGAAGCCCCCAACGCAGGCCCGGTGCATGGGTGACCCAGGCCTCGGGGGTGTGTTCAAACGAGCTATCTACTTGTCTCCCTAAGGGGCTGCGGCTCTGAGAGCGCAGGATACAGCGAGCGGCACGCGGCGGGCCCCGCGCCACCTGCGCCCACCTGCAGCCACCTGCGCCCGCCTGCGCCACCTGCGCCACCTGCGCCACCCCAGCGCCGGGCCTTCCACGTGGCCACGTGAGCTTACGCGCACCCAGGCACCCGGGGCGTCTCCGCCGCGAAGGGCGCATAGAGTTTGCAGGCGATGCGCCTACGAAAGCCCCCAGAGTTAAAGCCCAGCAACCCCAGAAAGCCCCCACACTAGACACAGAACCTTGGAGACCCTGGTTAATAAATAAGAGAGCCGAGGAGAAGGCGAGGCTGCGGGGCGCGGCGGGGCGGGGCGCCCGGGAAAGGGCCCGGGGCGCGGGGAGCAGGAGGGCGGGAGGCGAGGCGGCCCTGTGCGCCGCGGGGTCCAGGGCGGGGGGGGGTGGAGCCGCTCCCCGCTGCATCACCCGAGTCCTCGGGGACGTGGCTGCGACAGGTGCGTCTGCGGAGCCCCGGGCCCTGGGGATGGGGGGGGGGTGGAGCCGCTCCCCGCTGCATCACCCGAGTCCTCGGGTGCGTGGCTGCGACAGGTGCGTCTGCGGAGCCCCGGGCCCTGGTGGGTGGGGGAGCTTCCCGCTGCATCACCCGTGTCCTCGGGTGCGTGGCTGCGACAGGTGCGTCTGCGGAGCCCCGGGCCCTGGTGGACGGGGGAGCTTCCCGCTGCATCACCCGTGTCCTCGGGTGCGTGGCTGCGACAGGTGCGTCTGCGGAGCCCCGGGCCCTGGTGGGCGGGGGAGCTTCCCACGTCCTCGGCGCCCCGCGGTCCGCGCCGGAGCGCGCCGGCCCCCGACGGAGCAGGTCCCGGGGTGGGGGTGGGGGTGGGGGTGGGGGCCGGGGTGGGGGAGCGCCCCCGCGGCCGCCCGCACCTAGGCCTTCAGGTGCTCGTTCTTCAGCCGCCCGAGCCGGGTGCCGTGGCTGCGCACGGTGAGCGCCAGCAGCTCGTACCTGTCGCCGAGCCCCGCGGCCACGGCGAGCGTGTCCTTGAGCAGGGCGGCCGTGCGGCGCAGCATGCCCAGGAAGTCGTCGCCCAGCCGGCCGTCGGGCCGCCCCGCCTGCTCCTGGCCCTGCCGGAACTTGCTCTCCAGCTCGGCGAGCGAGCGGTCCGAGAGCGAGTAGGCGTCGCCGATCTGGTGCGACTCGCGCCGCAGGTACTTGCCGTAGCTCTCCTCGCCGTCCAGGTCGTACGAGATGCTCTTGCTGAGGCCCTCCAGCACGCGGCCCGCGTCCTCCACCTGGCGGCCCAGCACCGTGAACTCGTCGCGGAGGCTGAGGCTCAGCGCCCCGCGGCCCGGGCCCGCGTCCCCGGGAGGGCAGCGCCGGCGCTCGCTCACGCGGAACAGCAGCTGGCACTTCTCGGGGTCGTCGTTCTCCTCGTAGTCCCCGTCGGGCACGAAGTAGTGGTGCAGGGTGCCGTTGGACATCTCGGGGTACAGCGGGCCGTCGAAGTAGCCGCCGCACAGGTGCCAGAGGACGCCCACCCAGAGGAGCCCCAGGGCGCGCATCCTGCCCGGCCGCGGAGGGTGCTCGGCGCGCGGAGCTGGGGGCCCCGGAGTCAGCGCCGCCCCGGGACGGCGGCCGCCGCGGTCCCCGCCCCAGCCGGCCTCATGTGGCTGAGCCGGGGCGCCTGGGTCGCGCGGCCCCGCAGCGCGGGAGGCGCCGGGCTCCGCGCCTCTAGCCGCGTCGCTAGCCGCGTCCCTAACCGCGTCCCTAACCGCGTCCCTAACCGCGGCTCTAACCGCGTCCCTCTGCGCGCCCCTGCGCCTGCGCGTCCGCTGGGGCTGCAGCTGAGCCTGCTCTTCCCCGGGGCGGCGGCGGCGGGGATGCGGGCAGGAGGCGGGACCCCTCCTCCAGGGCTCCGCAGCACCCCCGCCCCGGCTCTGGCTCTCTCGGTCCCTCTCTATCTCTGCGAGGTCCCCCCTCGCTCCTGAGAGCTGGAGCCTCCGGCTGCGCAGGAAGGCTCTAGTCTTCTGATGGGACCTCAACCTCTGCACTGGGTGGGAATGTGGAGCTTTTCCTTTGGCTAATGATATCCCGAGGATCTCTCCGCTCTCGAATTACAGCTGGTTTCGTCACTTGGAAGCCAGGGAACAAGTTTGGAAAGAAACCTCTCGCCAGGTCTCTGTTATTAAAGGTACAGAATCTTTTTTTTTTTTTTTTTGGAAGACTGGAAGGGAAAATAGAATTTAAATAGAATGGGAAAATAGAAATTTAAAAATAGGAAATAGAGTCTAAAGCAGAGAATGAGAACAAGGTAAATAGAACTCCCACAACAGGAAGACTGATTTGCTATTAATGGATGGGGCAGGGGGGGGGGAGGGGGATGACCCCGGAGAAATTCTACTTCTTATTTTATGTAAGGACCGGTTAGGTTGGATTCATTAAGGGTTTCTATTTTTATCATGAAAATATTGGTGACTTTGAAGGCAAGTGTGCAAGGTTGTGTGGAAATGCTCACTTAGTTAAAAGTCTCAATAGCAATACTTTGGGAGCAACAAAATATAGAAAACTGAGTGATGCACGGTTGCCAGTATGTACAGGAACACAGGCTGAAATGAAAGTTTGCCTATTTATTTATTTACTTATTTTTTATTTTTAAATTTTTTATTACTTTTATTTTTTTAAAGATTTTATTTATTTATTCATGATAGAGAGAGAGAGAGGCAGAGGGAGAAGCAGGCTCCATGCAGGGAGCCCGATGTGGGACTCGATCCCGGGTCCCCAGGATCACGCCCTGGGCTGCAGGCAGCACTAAACCGCTGCACCACCAGGGCTGCCCTATTTTATTTATTTATTGCCAATTTAATAAGTAAGTCGACAACAGAGATAACCGTTGCATCCTGTGCAACCCCATCCCACGCTAAGCGTCAGCAAAGCAGCGTTAGCCGGACGCCTTTGCGGCTACTGCCTCTCTAGAGATACCTTTGGAAGAGCGTAGGCCTGACACTGTCATGTCCATTTTCCAGGTGGAGAAACCGAGGGACATGATGGGAAACAAATTGTTTGTAGTCACAGAGTCAGACTGCAGTGCAGCCAGCACCAGGGCCTTTTCATTTAACTTAGAAAAACAAAGTGTTTTTTTGTGTCAGCAGGCCATTTTCGTTTCTGACCTATGACTTAGTGGCAAACTGCCACCCAGCAGGCTAAGTCGTGTTAATGAGGACTAGCTATTGAGCATCTACTCTATGCAAGAGTCTATTTTAGATACTGCTAACAGAGCCGTGGGGGGGGGGGAAATATATAAACAAACACTTGCCCTCTTGCAGCTTATATTCGAAAATTAAATGACTGTAAATAAAGAAGATACACTGCACGTTGACAGCGATGGGGCTGGAGAAAAGACAGGGAAAGGATGGGGAAGTGCAGGCGGCGCTCCTCTTTCTGTAGTTATTTCCCGTCTGCCTTGGAATGTGGCTGAAATACTCATGTGAGCTGCCTGTGTTAGCACTTATCTTCCTGTCCACGTCATCAGGGACTGGTGTCATTCAGAGCTTCAGTGCCCTGCAGTTCTGGGACTGTCGTGCTTGTGTCCGTCACTTTCGGACATAAACAACCCAGATGCCTGAATAGACAAATGAGAAGTCTGGTTAAGTTACTGGATTTTTTGTCACTGCGGTGCCACAGGCATAGATTTTTTGAGACACGTTGACTGCACATTTTGATTCTTACCCAGATATTTGGCATCGTGAAAACAATGACAAAAGGAGTTTTCTTAACGACTAATGCTAACCAAAAAGACCATGACTTATATTCACTGCATTCCAGGGGGAAACTACCACCTTCTCCATCGGAGAGACTGGACTGTTGGACTCAAGAGCCGTATGACTTCATTTTCTTTTTTTTCCCTGGGACATTCACAAATGACAACAGATGGATTCAACTTGGTTGCTTGGCCAAAGAAAGGAAGAAGAATTTACTCGGGTTCACTCCACTTCTTGCACAATCCTTCCCTGGCTTACTAACCAATTCAATTAAGCAAACCTAAATTAAGCACTTATTACTACAAGTCCCCCACTCCGTGCACGTGCTAAGTTAGCTATAGATGCAAAGATGCGCAGCAGGAAGTTTCAGCCTACGAAGAGTTTGCTCGCAGGTTAAAGAGTCAGGCATATATACACAAATAATCATGATGAGAATGGCTGAGAGTATTTATTTTTTCCTACAATTACCCCGTCTAAATATATAAACTCCATGTCATGTATCAGGAAGGCATCACTCTGGTACAAGTAACTGAAAGTCTAATTCAATCACACTAAAGTTAAAAAGGAATTCACTGACTTACAGAAAGTCTATAATTAGATTTTCAGTCTATGCCTGGTCCAGAATCTAGTCTCTCTCGCCATTTTTTTTTTTTGATTCTACTTCCTCAGCTTAAATTCATTCTTGGGTAGTTCTTTTCATTGGAGGTTCCAGGACGGCTCCCAGTGCCTCCTGGGGCTACAAACTTCCTTGTTCACGTATAGTAGGAATGAGGGGTTATGCATGGCAGATCCTGTCAATCAACCTCAGTAGCCTTGTTGGTTTGATGGGAGTCATTAATTCATCCTTGAACCAGGCCGACTGTAGTCAGGAGTTTGGGATTGGCCACTGGGCTCAAGACAATAAGGACCCGGGTCAGTAGCTAAAGGCAAGGTACCATGCAAACTACATGGATGAAAAGTTGAAGGTCTTATTTAGGAAGGGGGTAGTATGAGAATGGATTCTGGGGAAGTAACTACAAATATTCCTCCTACCCCGTGCATTTGTCTTTACCAACCACTTTTGAAAGACACCAGCACTCGTTTGTAGTTGTGTGCCTTCAAGTATTTAACAGCCAGCTGTATGCTCTTTGTAGCATTTGCTGATTTCCATGGTGTGAATACACTCACCATGCCTGGGTCACTGAACGCACAGTTAGGAGGATGTGTGCGATGGCACACCATGACATAGCATTTCCATCATATGGGTCCATTAGATCCAGGTAACCCCTAAAGCATAGAAAATAGTAAAATAATTACAAAGCGATGAGTTTTATATATGCATTCCTTTAATTGTAATATATTTTATTTAACTACAAGTTTAAATAACAGAATTTTCAATGATGACTGTGTTTAACAACTGACTTGCAAAATTCCCAGAAACCTAACCATTGGCTCTCATGAGCCAGTGCTAGTCAGCTCCAGCACAGCATGGCCTTTTGCAGTGAACGCTTCATCTTGTTCGTTTTTAAAAGTTACTTATTATAAGGGTGCCCCCATATGTGCCCAATCCCATCTTGGGCTGGTCCCCTAGAGTCAGAGTTAAAGTGGGCTTCTAAGGATTGGCCTGAAGTAAATGCAGCCAGAGGAAATATCCAGACCCAGACATGCAAGAGGGAGGACTTGGAAGAGTAAACTCGAGAAGTATCATCTGCTGATAGGGACGATAGTTGAGTCTAGGGCTGAAAACTAGAGATGAAGTCAAAGGTCAGGAATTGGGTAAATTTAAGAGTAAAGGAGGACCCCAGGGGCAGTGGCCGGAGTCATGGAAGTAGGTAAGCGCTGTCATCCAGTACCAGCTGCTGATTTGCGATCCTCACCATGTGACGCAGCAGGGTTGGCTAGCTCACAGCTTGTGTGTCCTTTCTTCTTTTCAGTGTACTTTAAACTCGTGTTCCTTTGGTCCAGTTACCACTTCAGAGAAGGAAGCAGGAAATCAGGCTGGGACCATCGCCTAAAGACCTCTAAGACTTCTTAAGCTCCATGATGTCCCCCTGCCAAAGAGCTTGGTGATCCCCTGACCGTTTCTGATTATGATACTAGTGGAATTTTTATAGAAAAGAGGCTTGTATGAGATGAGGTCCCACTATGAGGTCTGGAAACCCAAAATGTGTCTCTGGGAAGTGGAAGCCCTCACTCTCAACAGCTCTCCTCCCCCAAACCATCAGTCTGAATCCCTGGACCATGTCAGAGAAGAAACAAGAACAAGGAGTTAGCTTGTACCAGAGTAGAAGTTTTGGGGTCGGAAAATGGAGAAAAAGAGGACAAAGAGGGTAAGAAGTCCCCAGTACTTAGTACTTTGGGTATTATCTTATCAATTAACAGGTAATCAGTAGCATTTATGAAACCTTCATTGTCTACAGGGGGTGGGAAGGAGAAAAGAAGAGAAATAGATGAGAAGAAAGAAAAGAGAAAATTAGGTAAGGAAGAAAGGTAGCAAGTAAAGGAGGAAGAAAAGACAGAAGGAAAAAAAAGAAGAGAGCGAGTGGGAGAAATTCTGGTGATCTAATCTCCTGTTTGTCCAGTTGCTCAGTGAAGTGATTATTAGTATTCGCTGTAAGAGCATCGATGAGGGCAGAGCATTATTTAACAAGAACAGTCACAAAGTCCCCATGAAATATGGTCAATAAAACACGCCCATGAAAACGTAACGAGAGGACTTGCACGGAAATAAGTGTATCGTGGGAAGAGGTCAGTTCTCCCAGTCGGTCTCCATCGGTAGAGCAGGCTGTGATATGCTGCGTAACAAACATCACCGACACGCTACCACCAAGTTCAAGCCTGCTGCGAGTCAGGGTGACCCAGTGACTCCCCTCTACGCCTTAACTATGGTGGCATTTCCTCTGAAAGCCTCTCCTTCGTTTCGCAATTTTAATTCGTTTTCCCTCTCGGTTTCTTTTATACCACTCTGGTTTTTCCCTCAAGACACTTTCCATTGTTTATAATTGTAATTTAATTTATGTGTTTGGTTGTTCTAGGTTCCCTTCTCAAGCTTGATTTTCCCTACGGAAAGACAGGGGCTGTGTTCCTTTCCATCTCCCCGGTGCCTACTACAGTGCCTGGATCACAGGAAGTGCTGAGTGACTATATGTCAGCCCCCGAGGCGAAGGCGGTCGCTTTCTGTTGTGTTTCGGCAAGATGTTTTTTTTGCAGCTAGTGTTTCTTCTTCTTTTTTTCTTTGTTGTCTTTTTTTTTAAATTTAGATTCAATTAATTAACATGTAGGGGATTAGTAATTTCAGAGGTAGAGTTTGGTGATTAATCAGTTGCACTGAGGATAGTGTTTCTTTTTTTTTTTTTTTGAGGTTAGTATCTCAATGGCACTTTTTTCTTCGTTCTTCTATTATGTGTGTCGCATTGTATTGGATTGTCTCTGAACTAGTCTGTCTTCCTCACTTGACTGTGAATTCCTCAAGGGTAGCGGTGTATTTTATGTATTTACCTTTATATTCTCTGTGATTAACACAGAGCCAAATCTTGGTTGTTGTGAGAGTTAAACTGTAGAATTTAAGGAATTCTATTATTTAATGATGGTCAGATAATCTATCTATTTGAGTACATATTTTGTCTGGCAAACAGTCAGGCAGTGATGTCTCACACTTAATCTGGCAGGAGGGAAGGGAAAAAGTCTTGCAAATTCCAATATTCAGAACATTCAGAAGGGAGTATCACTCAGAAGGGCGACTTTCGATCTATCCCAAGTAAACTATGCAGCAGTCTGTACACATGGTCCGCGAGTGTTCTGGTCTGTAAGCTACAGAAGCATCAGACCCACCCTGCAGAGTAATTTGCTATTTGCCTGGTAAAGATTTTCACTTTGCTTCACTACTGGAAGTGCATGTCCTGGGTTATAATCCAGCCAGGTCGGAGAAGAATCAAACCTTGTCTGCTTCCCCTCTTTGAGCAGTGTTTCATTTTTCCTCATCATCTTAATTATAAAGACCAGAAGAATTGCAGGAGATGAGAAAAGGCAGGGAGATGGAGAAAGAGAGAGGATATACCAGCTTCACTTTGATTCTGCAAGCACTTAGTTCAGCAACCACATGGGAGGACGAGGAGTAGAAGCAGCTCTACAATCTGCTGAGGTTGTGGGGGACTTGGGGTGCAAAGAGTCTGCAGGTGGAAGTATACGATGAGGGTCAGACGAGAGGAACCTGCAGAAACTGTGATGATTTGACAGAGTGAAAGCTCACGTCCGAGCTTGGGAATAGGACAAGTGGCATGAAATGTTTAGGCCGAGAGCCACTGACTGAGGTTACTGAGGAACAATGGGGCTGAGTCAGTCCCCTGATTCAAGGAACTCTGCTAGTTCTGGTCTTAATAAAACCCAGAAAGGAGTCCACAAGATGGCCAAACAGATGCCCCTCCGAAATCAGTTGGGGTGTGGTGTGGAGGGATGTGGCAGGATTAGTAATAGCGTTTCACTTTCTTTGTCAGAAAACAGGAACATCTTCCCTGCTTGTGTTTCTTGGTTCTTGGCTGCCTTTTCTCAAGATCTTGGAGGTTTTAAAGTTGTCTCGCAGTGAAAAAGTCCTTGATTATGTTTTGAATCCAAATCCAGTTTTTAATTCTAGAGAAATGCATTGGAAACAGATGATAGGGGCTATTTTGAAGACGAGTCAAAATGGGCTTGTCAGTGTTGCCTTTGGGAGGAAAAGTCTGAATGCATTTCAGAAAGCTTATTTCCAGATCCTGGTCCCAGGCTGGACCCAATTTCCTCCACTTCTTATTTTGCAGCTTTGTTTATGCTGCCTAATGAACACCTACACTTAACTTCTCACCCCTGTTACCTCCTCCTCCTTTGGTCCTTACTGCTGATGACCCTAAATGTTGAACAGATGGAGGCAGAAAAGTAGCCTAATAGAGACATTTGCAATGTAACAATTTACTTAATAATGCCTTCAGGCATTAAATCTGTTTAGGGCACGTTCTTGGTTAAGACTAGGATGCTCTTCCATCTGAACTCAGCAAATATTTGTTGTTGGAAGTTATTAAGCCAACAATTGTAAGTGAGCTTGTCAATTTAATACTGATCGTATGTTTTGAACCATGGACACAAGAGGGCTCAATGGGACAGACTTAAGATACAATTCATTAGTGTGGTTAAGACTCTTCAACAGGGTCTACGGATCGTGTAACTAGAGATTATTTAGACGGGGGAAACGTACTCATTGGCTGATGACCTTTTCTGGCAAAGGTTTTGTTCCTAATCAACAACTCCGTTTGTCAGGAGTGAGTCTGGGTCACAGCTTGCCTTGTCTTCAGCTTGTTGTTGCAGCTCTGCAGAGAACAAACAGCAAATAAAACCACGTAAAGTTCTATAAAAGGAAAGAATGGTGGATTTGGTCATATACAAAAGCATACGTGAGAACTGGTATAGTCACGATTGTGAACTGGGACATGTGCAACACATTTTGATAAGAAATATTTAATATTCTTAATTCTCAATAAGAAAAACACTAGAACCTCAGGAGATAAATGAGCAAGTGACACGAGTAGGCAGTTTTCAGTGGAGAAAATTACTTTCCTATTTGACATATAAAGTATAGAGCTTTGTAAGTAATGAAAAACCAGAAATGAAAATAATAATGAGATAGTATATGTCCTCATATTAGTATAAAATAGATATACCTCCTCTTAATGCTATAATTATGTAGAAAGACAAATCTCATATATTGAGGATGGAGATATTAATGGGTTTGACCTTTCTGCAGAGCAATAGAGTTATCGGTATTGAAAGATTTAAAATTTTTCATATCCTTAGACCTGGCAATTTTGTTTCTAGAATATATACCAGAAACATAAGTACATACAGAAATACATTGAAAGATTTATAAACAAAGACATCCACTGCTGCATGGTTTTTAAGAATAGAAGGTAGAAATAAGCAAAATATCCCAAAAAGAAAAAAAAAAGGAATTAAATACATAGTGTATCCTTATGTTAGAAAGATTTTATACCTTTGAAAGTTAAATTTTTGTTAAGACTTATTTATTTTAAGGGGAGAGGGGCAGAGGGAGAGAGAAACTGAAGCAGACACCACGCGGAATGTGGAGGCAAGATGGTGTTCCATCTCACAACCGTGAGATCATGACCTGAGCTGAAATCAAGAGTTGGATGCTTAACTGCACCACAAAGGTGCCCCTGAAAATTAGATTTAAGATAATTTTAATAAAATGAGAAGGTACTGTCATATAATACTATATGAAAAATGATTAATAAAGAAAACAATAAAAACACTACAAAGACAAGATGGCCATATGACAAAAGATAACATACTTTCTTCTATGGAGGTACTGGCTGTTTATACTTTAATGTGGTCTGGTTTTCTCACATTTTCCATAATACGGTATAATATGAAATTTAGGAAGAAAAAAGAGAAAGAAAGGAAAATAGTAGTGAAAGGTAGAAAATCTTGGGCCACATTCTGAAAGTCCCTGCCTTACAGAGTTCCTGACTTTACATTCTTTAGGCAGGGTGCTTCTCTCACATCCTGATCCTGGGTCTGCAGACAGCAGACTTTGCATTGGTCTAAACCACTTGGCGCTGGAGCCAGATACCCAAACCCTTTGGATTTGGGAACCTCTGGTAAATTCATCCCCCTGTCGAAATAACAACATGTTCTATTACTACGGATTTTGAGGTTAAATTCCTAAATTTTTTGGATTGGAATTTTTATTGCCAGTATTAAGGGATGGGCTGGAGGGCAAGGTGAAGGGAAGTGCAATCCCTATGTGTTGCAGAGTGCTATTTTGTGATAAAGCTTCTCTACACCTGGGTAGGATTTCTAACCAGAAATCCTAAAATCCAGGAATTACAGTCAAGCTAAATAATTCAAGACAAATGGATTTTAATTTTTTTCCTTTCTCAAGTCCAGGTCCCTTGTATATTTATTAAGACTGCTGCTTCCCAGATTTTGCCTCATACCACCATCTAAATGGAAGGAATTTCTATTAGGTAGCTTCAGAGACTAAATCAGTAATATACACAAGACAATTAAAAAAAATTGTATAATTAGATACTTACCATTTCTTTTAATGTAAATGAAGTTTTCCTTCAGGGAGAGTTAAACGAAATCTGAGGATGTGTGGTTATCTACATGCAAATGTTATCAAGAAAGTAGGAGAAAAAGTATGATTTCCCATTCTCAATGATGAAAAATAAAGAGGACAGGTTTTAATAAACTACTACAACAAAATCTGTCTGGGTCCTAACACAGTTCACAGAAAATATCCTTTGAAGTATTTTCTTTAGAGCTGTATAAAAATAAAAATGAAGTTTGGATTTTAAGAAAGTTTAAAAATACAGCATATGCCACCAGGGAGGTCTGTCAAGTAACCAAATAACTGATGATGTTTAGACAGACTCCTAACCATATTTAAAAAAAAATAGAGAATCTCTTTTTTTCCCCCAAAGTAGGCCAGTGCCTGGTACAAACTGACAGCAAATTCTAATTTATGAATTGTGGAAAGACTTGTGACTCAGAATAACATTGTTGTGACAGCACAGTAATATAATAGGATTGAAGATATTTACTATAGAGAGAGCACAGAATAAAAATGTTCTCAGTTTAGAGATTTTAGTTAGTGCTACGTATACTGAGCCACTTCGCTGTGGGGTGTGTCACTGGATCCATGTATGTTTGGATAAGATGAGCATGAGGCTTTCTGCCTAGGATAAGCCATCTTCCTTTTTTCTCCTCTCAAATGGTTTATTGATAATGGCTTTATCTCAAAAGTAGAAGCCAAATGGAAAAGGACAAAATGATCCCCAGAGAAGACAAATATTCCTGTCAAGAATAATATAAACAAGCTTAAAAATAACTAAAAGTGATTTGTCATTTAAATTTTGCTTTCCACTTGTAGAATGATTTTTACAATCTCCAATTAGAGACAAATATTTCTTATTTTTAACCTCCTGGACCCTGCTTGGCTTAGTTATGGCTACATTCCAAAGCTACTTGAAGGCAAGAAAGGGATTAGCTTTGGAATGGTGAATTGTCTGTGGTTTGCACTCACGGATACCAAGCTCCAACAGCTGACAGGAAAGAGGAAAATGTAAGCATTCAGATGTTAGGTCTTTATGAAACCAAACATCAGGCTACTTGGATATGTCTAGATTTTAGATACTTGGCAACGTGTAAGCAAGATGTTTCGGTGGTTGACTCTTCCTCTAGATATTTTAATACATCAGGGTCTTAGCTTTAGAATCCTAAACATGGAGATAGATGTTTATAGTTACTTCAGTGTGAGGAAGAAAGACTGCTGATTGAAATGTGCCATCCCAAATCACCTCAAACAGAAATTATCAGAATATTTGACCTCAAATATTACCAGTAAACTTAAGACTAGTTCTGGGATCAAGTCCCACATCGGGCTCCTCTTAGGGAGCCTGCTTTGCCCTCTGCCTGTGTCTCTGCCTCTCTTCCTGTGTCACTCATGAATAAATAAATAAAATCTTAAAAAAATAATGTCTAATATTTAATTAAATATTACCAGGCATACACATTTACCAGGTATTCCTCATCTAGGTAAACAGAACCCATGATGAGGAGAAAAATCAGCAACTGAACTAGAAATGGCACAGACTGAATTATTAGACAAGAACATTAAATTATTATACAAGGGCATTAAAACAGGACATTAAACCAGTTATAATTGCTTCTCTTTTATTCAAGACACTAGAAGAAAGATTGATGATACTATGTAGAGACATAGGAAGTATAAAAAAGAAACAAACTCAACTACAGAGATGAAAGTTAGAACACCTGATATATAAAATAAACTCAAATGGATGAAAGGTAGAGATAAGTCATGGCAGAAAAAGATTAGTGAACTTGAAGACATAAAAAATATCCAAAATGAAACACAGAATCACAAAAGACTAAGAAAGCATGAAGACAGCATCAGCGAGCTGTGGAATAGCAGCCTTCTGTATATGTAATGGCAGTTCTTGAAGGAGAACAGGAAGGATAAACAGAAAAAGTATTCGAACATACCATGGTCAAAATTTTTCCAAATTTGATTAAAACTATAAACCCTCTGACCCAAAAAACTTGAAACAACGTAATACAATAATCATGACTCATGCTACTTAAAATTTGTGGTTAGGACAGGGACGCCTGGGTGGCTCAGTGGTTGAGCATCTGCCTTCGGCTCAAGGCATGATCCCAGTACCCCAGGATCGAGTCCCACATCAGGCTCCCTTCAGGGAACCTGCTTCTCCCTCTGCCTGGGTTTCTGCCTCTCTGTGTGTCTCTCATGAATAAATAAATAAAAATCTTTTAAGAAACAAAACAAAACAAGCTTGTGATTAAGACAAAACCTAAAAATCAACTGAAGGAAAAGGACAAATTATGAGCACAGGAACAAAGATGAGGGTGGCAGCAGATTTCCTTCGTGGTAAAGGCTGTAAGCCAGAAGACAGTAGAGAATCTTTAAGTTACTGAAAGAATAAAGACAAACAAACAAACAAACAAACAAGCAAACAAAAAACCCAAAAAACTATCAACCAAGAATTCTGTATCCACCACAAGTATCTTTCAAAAAAAAAACAACAAAAAAAAAAACAAAACCAAAAAACAAACAAACAAACAAACAAACAAACAAACAAACAAAAAAAAACGAAGCCAGGGAAGACATGGGCTGGAAGTAGGATCACGCTTGCCCGATGGTATAAATCACTGGACTCACAAATGTACCCCACGGTAAATCCAGCAGTAGGCTGTCGGTAGAGTGAGAGGCCAGACATGGTAAGGACACTAGAAGGTCGGTGTAACACTGGCCATTTACCCAGATGCCTTACTCCCCTGTATATGTGCTGGTAGTGTGGAAGCTTGTAGGGCCTTGCCACCCTCAATACCTCCAGAGGCAAGGGCCCCCCTGCCACATCTCCTACTGCTGTACTGGCAAGTGTCAGGTATTTGTTTTTCTTGGGCTGCACCCAAGAAAAATGACCCAGGAGTTTTCTACTTTGGAATTTGGGATTTATATTACAGGTTCAATTGTTTTCCCTTCCTCCTATCCCAGGGCTCTCTTCTCGGAGTGAAAGATATGTAGGCTCACCACATTCTATCTAACTCTTTTACTTTCTCTGAAAACTTTCTTCCTATATCCTCCGGCCCATAGAAGTTCCGTGTGTCCTCTCTATAGGAGGAAACTCTGGTTAGCTTCCTGTGATTCTGTTGCTTAGAATTCTGAAGTCCTGGGAGCTTAAAAGCTTCAAGTTGAGTTATTTTATTTTTATTATTTGTGTTTCTTTCACTGCATCCCTTCACAGAGAGATTGTAGAAGACCAAAAAAAAAAATACCACATGTACCCAGGTTACCATTCTGTTAGAATCGTAAATATTTTCTCCTGGCACATTGCTTGTGTGTAGCTTTATTCTGTTATTTCACAGCCAGCTCAGAGTCAGAAAAGTATTCTGTGTGTATGTGCATGCACAGGTGGGCACACTTACCATGAGTTATTAAGGGGAAGGAGAGTGACACTCAAGACAAATTCAGAAGACGGACAAGATTTTTTGAGGGCTATCCCTGGTTATGATCTTGAGAACCTTCTCTAATGCCTTCCTTGGTCTATAGACCATTATTGGGTTTGGGAGCTTACAGCCCTGGCAGGAAGTTCACTGGGGAAAAAAAAATCTATTGAATCATTTCTTGGATTAAACAGGCAAATCAGTCATGTGTGTGAGCCTAGAAGTGTTACCAGAAGTTCCCCAGGAGAAAAGTCACAGTCACCTAACTTGAGATGAAAGAGATACGTAAGTGGCTGAATTTTTAATTTCTATCTAATTGGTTGGTCTCTGTTGTACATGTTATAAAATGGGCCCTGATAGTTATGGAGCAATTTTAAAAGTGTAAAGTGGCTCTGTTTTTCTACGAATAAATATTTTGGGGAGAAATGTTGCTGATGTTAGAGCTCTATAGCTATCACAATAGCTAACCCTTACCATAGTTCATCCATTCTGTTACCAGCTTTAGGATGTACCATCATTTTGTGTATCAGAAGAAAAAATAAGTCAATAAAACTACAGCAGAATGGTATCTTATTTTTTAAATAATTTATTGAAAAAGCCCTTTTTAGCTTATTTAAACATAGGTTTTTATCACTTATCCCTTTGAGGCGTACATTAAAAGAAACGTACAAGAGAAATTCCTTCCTTCCTTCCTTCCTTCCTTCCTTCCTTCCTTCCTTCCTTCCTTCCCTCCTCCTGCTCTTGTTTTGGTCTTCATGATCCTAAAGCTCTAGAACTTAAGTTCAAAGTTAGGAGATTTTTTTTTTTTTACAAATTCTTGTTTAATACCGTATTGTGCTATGTAAAATATGAATTGGTCGTATCAGCTTGTCGTTTCTTGAAGATCCCTTTGGCCTCTTCCAGATACCAGTTTATCCTGCCTTATTTCTACTGCTTGGTGTGTGACAGATGATACCTAGGTAACAAATCGTTCATGGCTTCGCTCACTTGCAGGTACTGGCCTGGTTTGGAGTTCTGAGGTCCAGAGCCAATGGCCAGGAAGGAATTCTTGAGTTGACTTTGGTACAAAAAGATGGTTTTACTAAAGCACAGGGACAGTAAGAGCTGCCAGCCCAGGATTACTACAGAGGAGCAACTGATTACACTCTTTGGAGTTGGGGGAAGGAAAGATAAGGGGAAATTTCCACAAGGATTTTCATATGCTAAAGAAGAGTCCGGGGATGCTGTAGGCCTAACTATTGTCAAGCTGATGTTTCTCCTTCTCAGCAAAGCCTTCACTGGAAGACAGTTGGGAGTTTCTGGAGGAATGTTACCCGCTGCCTGCCTCAAGTATTTGTGAATGGGCTGCAGGTTATAAAAACATTCCATTTTACCTGCGTTTCTTTCTGCCTCTGTTCTCCATATCAGGTATCATTCTCTCTTAGGTCTTGATTGTAGCTTTGCAAGAAAATATGGAATTTTGTGGTTTTTTTTTCAACAATGATATTTGTGTCCTTAATATCAAATGTCACAATATTCCTTTTCTGTGACCTCAGGCATACATTTTAACTTTTGCGTCAATTGGAATCATCGTGCTGTCTTTTTAAAAGACTTTGAAAGAGCCAGTGACGCTGGGCACCTATGCAAACAGCTATGCACATACATCAGTTGAAGTGACCATAACGTGGGCATCCATGGTTGAAATCACACAAGCACAGAGGATGACATTGACCTCACCAACGCTCCCTAGTCAGCAGAGACTACAAATTACCTTGTTTTGGGTTGCTCTGAGCCTCCTGACAATAATGCTGTAAGGTAGAAGTGCCTGGGGGCACTCACCTGGGCCCACGCCAGTGTGAACCCTCACAGATATTTCCTGCTTGGAGACAATACTCTTCCTGGACTGGCCCTTGTGGTTCTTCGTGTGATTGCAGAACACACCTCAGAAACAACCATTAGGGAACTTTGATCAACAACAAAATGCATTTACTCACGAGATCTGGAGGCTCCCTGGCACATCCAGGGCCATGGGGTAAGTAAGGTAGCGGTAAGAGAGAGGACAGAGAAAGAGATGCAAAGAGAGGGACAGAGACCGAGAGACCTAGAGTTTTCCAGTTTTACTCTAAAAGTGGATTTAAAACTTAAGAGTGGGAAGTAAGCCCAGAGAAGGGAAAGCAGGGTTACTCAGACAGGGCTTTCTAAAAGGGGAAATTCATGGGTGGGGAGGCCTGGCTCTTTATGGAGTTGTGCAGTTGCCAATGTGTTTGAGATGGATGTCTTTGAAATGGATGCCTTGACAACCGAAGCTTAATGTCCAGCACTTACATTATAATAAAACTAGCTAATTGTCAGGCATTTACACTACCCGTCTATTGTAAGTCACTTCCTAATTTCAAGAGATGTTAAAATGTTACAGAAAATGTGTTTTGGGGCAGCCCTGGTGGATCAGTGGTTTAGCACCGCCTTCAGTCCAGGGCGTGATCCTGGCGACCCGGGATGGAGTCCTGTGTTGGGCTCCCTGCATGGAGCCTGCTTCTCCCTCTGCCTGTGTCTCTGCCTCTCTCTCTGCATGTGTCTCTCATGAGTAAATGAATAAAATTAAAAAAAAAAAAAAGAAAATGCGTTTTGGAACTGAAGGAATGCAGCACTGAGCATCTATCACTGGCTAAGTACTTTACATAGCACGCATTTAATCATGGCAAATCCGGATTACCACGTTTCATCTCCATTTTGCGGACGAGGGAATTGAAGCTCCCGTGGTCATAAGACTAGTAAGTTGAGGAACTGAGATTTTAACACAAATCTGCCTGACACAAGCACCCAAGCTCCTGCCCACTGTGCTAACCTTTCTTTGGGGCCTGGAACAAAGGGTCCAAGGCCGCTTCAAGGTTAGCATGGCTCTCCAAAATCACTTTGACATTTTTGCTCTAAACTATTTGCTTGCTCTCAAAGCAAGCTTCATTGTCTGGCTTCAGGTAAGTATTCATTATACATTTGTAGAATGAATAAAGGCTGTTAATCTTCTGAGCATGGAATGTCCATAATAGGCCAAAGTTATAGGAAAATACAACTTTCTTTTTTTTTAATATTTTATTTATTTATGATAGTCACAGAGAGAGAGAGAGAGAGGCAGAGACACAGGCAGAGGGAGAAGCAGGCTCCATGCACCGGGAGCCCGACGTGGCATTCGATCCCGGGTCTCCAGGATCGTGCCCTGGGCCAAAGGCAGGCGCCAAACCGCTGCGCCACCCAGGGATCCCCCGGAAAATACAACTTTCGAGAAAAGACTTGTCATGGGAACTTACTTTCATAAAGATGCCTGCAAAAGTCCAGATAGTTTGGATAACTCCAGTGTCCTCCAGTGTTAGCTATTACTGTTATATAAAAAAGGTATTAAATGCCACTTAAAAGGTAGTACTTGACAGCCAACAAATAATAGACCATTTTGGGATCATCTTTATTTTGATTGTATGTATTTTTTCTGTTTTGCTATAATACCAAAGGCAATGAGCATAGATTCTCATGCTCAAAATGGAGTGAGTTGGGCAAAGGAGAAGAGCAGAGTGAGAGGGCGAGCCACATGCACCTGTCTGAGCACATCTGTTTCTGGGAGGCCACGTCCAGATGTGGTACAAGAGACTGCTATTCATTAAAGACCTCAGGGTTATGCCTCCTCTATTCCTTCTTTGACTCAGTACTGGGTTGGGTTAGCTGCTTTCTTACCCAAATCTTTGCATTGAGAATCACATGCTCTCTCCCAGCCATCCCCACCCACTGGGAGGTTCCAGGGATGTAACTGCAAACAAGTAACATCTTCTAGGGATACCAAGGCCCCTTTTATCATCTCTCAGCTCTTCCTTAGGGATCAAATAAATAGAGTCCATGCTGGAGTTTGCACAATACAGTAGTGGGTTAAAGTCTGGAGATACTTTATTCACTATGAAAGATACGGTACATTACTTGTGTTGTGTATGTGACATAATACTAACCAACTTGATTTTTCTTATGTTATTCTATGGAGTCAGTCAATCATGGAATCTTATGGCTAGGGGGTTTCTGAGATATCATCTCATTTAACTCCCAATGCAACAGAGGAATAGTCTCAATCATATCACTAGCAAGTAGCCACTGATGGCTGTTGGAATTTCTCCAGGGATGGAGAAATAAGCAGTTTATTCTATTATTGGAGAGTGTTTATTTTTGCTAAGCTAAACTTTATATCCTGCCATGATCCATCTGGTGGTATTAGTGCTATACCCTCTAGTATATCTTCTTGCTTAGACATATTTGTACTGGATTTGTTCATTTTTCTTTTTAGTTTAACCCCTCCTGCCCGTTGGGCAACAGATGACTGAGTTAAGAGCAGACAGTTGACCCAGGAATTAAACCCCCTTGAAAATTTGAACCAAAGGACACTGAAACCATGACTGATCATGGAGCACTTCACAGTGGATCCTCCAGGATTTAAAGTGTTAATGTCCATGGGGTCTACTAGAGAGAAAACAAAGCCCAAGTGGAAGGACTGACTGTATCTTGAATCATCAGGAAAAAAAGGTAGAGTCTGTTGGTATAGAGAGAGTCCTGAAGAGAGTCCTGTCAGGTGGAATCAATATTGTTTTCTATTATTTTAATTAAATCTTTCAGTATAAGTCTATTTCAAGAGTATTAATTTCTTGTTTTAATGGACATCAAATAAAGCAGGATATAAATAATATCCTTTATCTGGTCCATTTTCTGCAGCAAAAATTAGAATAGAATTGTTAATAGCGTCGACCTCTAGGTCTTGCTGGACAGGGGCCAAGGGCTGAGCTCCACAGAACGCCACCTTAAGAGGCAGTATATTGGTCTTTGGGAGGACATCCCTGCATGGAGCCTGCTTCTCCCTCTGTGTCTCTGCCTCTCTCTCTCTCTCTCTCTCTCTCTCTCTCTGTGTCTCCATGAATAAATAAATAAATAAAATCTTAAAAAAAAAAGATGGAACCTCTCTCAGCCTGTTTCTTCGAGTGACTGGAATGAGCAGAAGCCACTGCCAAGCCAACTGGACACTGGGCATGAGTGATAAATAAACTTTAGGTCTGCTTGCTGCTGAATTTTGCAGTTATTTGTTACCACATCATAACCCAGTGTATCCAGAAAGACCTGAGAGAGGTCAATTTCTGCCTCAACAGTTGTCTTTGTTCAGTGCTGCGTGTGGGAATGTGAAATGATTAGGGTATTCTGAGAGGACTACATTAGCAGGTACTCTAGTTAGCATACCCCAAATGCAAGATACCTTAGCTGTAAATATTTTGAATGTTTAACCGAGGCGCCCATCTCCACATAGGGACTTACCTGCCCGAAGAGGACTGGGGAAGCCACACCTTTAACCACTGCACCATCTTCACTGAATGGTCTTCAATCAGCACTGTTGAGAACTGCCGCTCTGACTCGCTCCTTTCCCATATTCTTTGTGGACAAACTCAATCTCCTGCCTCTTCTGAGTTTGAACATTTGGGTTGTGACCACCAGTAAACCAGCCAACCCTTGCACATTTCAATCTCTAATCTCCTATTGTGTCTTTATTTTGCAATTTGGCTCCTGGAGGCCAATCTATTTACACCAATGTCCGCATTTTTTAAACCTCATTTTCTCGCACAGCTTGCCTGTACTACTAAGCCAGGAGATTTAAGGCTAAATTAATCTTCCCTCCAGGACTGATGTCTTACGACAAAGATGGAAGCTATAGGACATAGGCTGTGCTACAGCCATGGTCTACATCACGAATCGATCACAACACGCTTGCTATCTGAGCCTTACATCTTTCTCGGCAGGGTTGTAGGCAATTACTGCCAATAAATTCATTCATTCATCTGTGGGTTCATTACCTCAGCAAGAATTGTTAGTATTGTTATTCAAAGATGTTTATAATTTTTGAACCTCAGCAAGTATTTATTGAACACTTACTATGTGCCAGGTCCTGCTCTAGGCACCAGATATAAACTAGAAATTATAATCCTGAACTTGAGTTTCCAGGATGAAATAAGACAATGCATATAAATACCCTTGTGAACTCTAAAGCTCTATCCAAAGAGATTGGAAAGAAGTTCCCACATTCCTCAATTTCTAATTTTCTCGTTTAGTGACATTTTTGTAATGGATGGCACCTAATTTGTCATTGATATTTTACATGGTAGTAAACCATAGGCAGAAAGTTGCACAGGCTCAGAAATCTAACTGATTTGTTTTAAGAAATCTGAAATGTTTGCACGGTCAGGCCATTTAACTTTTTGGGGTCTCTGGTTTTTTATTGTGGAGATACTTAACATAGTAATAGATACATAAGGACTCTTTACAAATATTTGTAAAGCGTTTAGCATTGTAATTAGCACATGGTAAGATTTCAATAATAATGTTGATTATTGTTAGTACCCTAAAGTCTAATAACAAGTGTTTTTCTCCATAAGGTTCAATAAAATTATGAATTTCAAAGAAAAAAAGTGGCCTATAAACATTTTTATTTTCCTTAAATTATCCCTTGTGAAAAAAAAAAAGTTGCTTACCAGGGATTAAGCATTGTTATCCCCTGAGGATTACTATAAATACAGAATTTCAGAACCATCCCTAGGCCAGATGAATCAGAATCTGCATTTTATCAAGGTCCCTGGGTATCGGGATGCACACTAGCCTTGAAGAAGCTTTAACTGGGTGGGGAGGTGCATAGAAGTTGCTCATGGCTGATCGGATTCGTTTTCATTCCTGTTCATGCTTCAGGTTTGGGTATATCAGATTCACTATCCCATTCAGCTTTTTAGTTTTCCATAATTAATGTCCAGAAACAAACAAAAAAATGAAAACGAAGGGCAGAGTATAGAATGAACTTTAACTTGTCAACCAGTTCATTTGGTGTCAAATTCAACCATGTATTCCACACATGAATGCTTCATCTAAGTCTATTTAGGGGACTCCTGGGTGGCTCAGTGGTTGAGCCTCTGCCTCTGGCTCAGGGTGTGATCCTGGAGTCCCGGGATTGAGTCCTGCACTGGCCTCTGCCTGTGTCTCTGCCTCTCTCTCTGGGTCTCTCATGAAGAAATAAATGAAATCTTAAAAAAAATAAAGTCTATTTAGTCCACGTAACAAAGATCCAAGATAGGCATTATTAGCTTCATGTTTTAAGAAATGAAACTGAGTCTCAGTGAAATTACAAATGCTTCAAAAAGAATCAGAGCCAGAGGTGGAAAAGCTGGATTTGAATCTAGGTTTGTTTTTTCTCTAGATTAGATCTTTTGTTTTGTTTCCCAATACACCAGTGTGCCATTGCATCAGTTGCCTTACATTTCTGCTCTGTAGGTAATGGATCAAAAAGGAGGCTTTCTTCCTTTCCAACAGATTGGAAACACAATACGTCCATCTATCCAAGAGTCTTTATCTTGCTACATTAGTCCCCTCCCCTCTGTTTTTATTGGGTCTTAAAATGGTACACATTTTGCAAATGTGAATTATTGAGCCAACATATGGTTTCAATTGAACAATTCCAATATATCACTGTGAAAAAAAAAAAGGAAAACACAAACTAACCCTTGTACTTTTGCAAATGCATTTTAATAAAAATCTATAAAGAAAGATCCAGATTTAAGTAGAGACACATTTATATCTGTTTATTTTTACCTTCACTGTTGATCATGCCTAACAGCCAGAGCACTGTAGACACAGCTTTCATTCATCTGCTTTTATGATTTCCCCAAAGTTCGGGGCACTATTTACCAGAATTCAGACTATAGCTTACTGTGCCTGCCTATGGCCTGGTGGTGGCTCGGGAGCTGCCAACTTGAGTTGGGTATTTGTTCCAGAAAGATTGTAAGGATTTAACACACTACTCCCATTTTACTGAAAGAGAGATTTATATCCTTGGGTAGGTCTTACCTCGGAAATGTTTTAGATTAGGACTCACAGAATTTCAATTAGATTGCGGTTATCCACACCTGAACCAGTTTGGTAAAACCTATGCGGGGAGGTGGGTTATGGGAGAATCTGATCTTTTCAAGCATATTTGGCACAAAGTGGAGGAATCTTTGCGCATGACTATAATGATAACAATCACTGTCATCGTTTGTGTGGGGCTCCCAGTCCTTTCATATCCACTTTGCATTTCACCTGTGTAATGGATGTTTTGAGGTAGGTACTACCAATCTACTAATACACAGGTGTGGGAAATGCAGTTCCGCAAAGTTGTGACTTGCCTTGGTGACAGTTGGTGACTAATATCACAGGTCATAAATGACACTCTTGTTTCATATTTTTTCTAAGATTTTATTTATTTGAGAGAGAGACAGAGTGGACAAGCTGGGGGAGGGGCAAAGGGAGAGGGTCAAGCAGACTCCCCGATAAAGAGGGAGCCCAATGTGGGACTTGATTCCAAGACCCTGAGATCATGACCTGAGCCGAAGTCAGACACTTAACTGATGGAGCCACCCAGGACCCCCTCACTTTGCATTTTGAGACTTTGCTTAGCTTTTCTGCCGTCAAATTCTCCTGGTTTTCTTCCTCTTGTAGCTGTCACTTTCAAAGGCTTTCTCATATTTTCCTCTGGTTGACTGGGGCTGTATCTGTTGAGGTGCCCTGGGGCATGTTCCTTGCACCTTCTCCCTCTATTTTCTCATAGATGCTCATGTTCCTTCTAATGTCTTTAAATACCATCCATATTCTGATGAATCTCAAATCAAGCAGAATGGATTTATTACTTCCGTTCTTTGATAGATAAAATAGTCGTGACTTCCCCATATTCCTTCTCTTTCTCACACAGGTTTGAAAATAAAGAAATCCAAAATGGCAAAGTCATGAGCAAACGAAGCTCACCATTGCCTCTACCGGCATACTACATCACCCAACGAATAATATTCATATGAATAATGCAGTGCATGACCATAGGCTACAGAAACTGTACTTTCCGTGAGCTTCGTAAACGCATTAAATCATGTCTTTTCCTGCTCCATCTGTATTTTTATCATGATTAGTTGTAATACATCTTAGCAGATTCCACTTCATTTTATACTGAGTTATATTCTCTCAGCTTTGAAAGTATTCCTTCTTGCAGTTATTTCACACAGATCATTCAGGCTAATTCTTCAGTCACTTCAAACTCAGTATTAACTCCTTGAATAAGCAACAACCGAGGAGTGTTGGTGACAATTGTTGACCCATTAAGAGTCGTGAGAAGCACATACAAGCACATAAAAGTTGTTTTGTTTTTGACTATTGATATCATTCCCCATGTTCTCAACTATTTTTGAGCAGTGGTTTTAGTTATTAAAAGGGTGATAACTAAGCAAGTGTACTCTGCACACATCTCTTGGGCCACTGCAATCAAACCTGATTTAATTAACTCAGCATCGGTAACTTTCCCTGCTTAGCCAGCTAACAAATGAGCCCCTTGGAAATATACTATGGTGTAGCCTTACATTTATTTATTTATTTATTAATTAATTTATTTATTTATTTATTCTTACTTTTATTTATATCTGTGTGAAGAAATTCTTCTGCGAGGAGATATTAAGTTTTAAACTAACTGTTGGGACTGTTGATCTCCTGTGAATTGGGAATATTGTGGTGAATGCTTGATACGGTCACACGTCATCACATAATGCATTGTCTAGCTGCAGTGTCATCGCATAATGAACACACTGCTTTGCAGTTTAATTCTATATCAGAATAATCCACGCTCCACTGTGTCTGAAAAGCATAACATTTGAGGTCCACTTTTCTCTTTCCTGCTTTTGATGCGGTGGGTATTCACTGGTAATAAAAATTGCATAAAAATATCACATCGTGATAATACACGTGACATATAGTATTGCTGAGTAGTAACTATGCCACCGTGATTTATTGTGTGCTGATGGGAAGTGTGAGCTTGGTGCCACATGTGGTTTCTGTCACAAAATCTCAACCCTGTCACTGCAGTGGGAAAGACAATGTGTAAGTGAATGAGTGCTGCTGCATTCCAACAGGCTTTCCTCTTCACACTGAAATTTGGATTTTACATAATTTTCCCATGTCACAAATATTGTTCTGTTGATGTTCAGCCATTTATGAGTGTAAAAACCATTCCTAGCTTATAGGCCATACAAAAACAGGAGGCCAGTTGGATTTGGCCTAAAGTCCATAATTTAATTTCTGATTTTGAGGAGTACAGTGTCCATAATTAAACCACTGTTTGTACTTCCCAAACCTATTATTCTTCCATCCTCTTCACTTCTATGAACAACAACACTACAACTACTTGAGGTAAAACTTTACTTCAATCCTTAGATTCTTCTACACACATATATTGACTATATTTTACCATTTACTCTTCATCTGTTTATATTTAGAATAAACTTCTCAAAAATACAATTTTTTTCTTTTAAATTTGACAATCTTTGTCTTTTAATTGAGGTGATTGAGACAATTTACATTTTATGAAATTATTGATGTAGTTGTACATAAACTTACCATTTGGTTATTTATCCTTTGTCCCATTTGCCTTTTGTTTCTTTTTCTCTTCTTTTCTTGAAAAATTGAATATTTAAATATTTTATTTCCATAACTTTTTGTTATATCTATCTTTAAGTATTTGCTCTACTAGGGTTTTTGATATATATATTTAACTCATAATCATCTACTTTCAAGCAATATACCACTGCACATTTAGAAGAAGAACCTTAACACATATATTTCTAATTCTTTCATCTTACATTTGTACTATTGTTGGCATACATTTTACTTCTACATATGTGACGTACTCCAAAATATATTCTTGCTGTTTTTCATTTGGCCATTGACGATCCCTGAAAACTATTAAAATCAAGAAAAAGAGTGTGTTTTAATATTTACTCTCCTTTGGACCCTTCTGGCCCTGATCATTTCTTTGGGTAAATCCAAATATTCATCTGGTATCTGGAATCTTCTGCTTAAGAATTTTCTTGAACATTTCTTATAGTGCAAGGGTGTTGGCAATAAATGGTCTCAGTTCTTGTTTGTCTAAAAGATATTTTTGCTTGATATAAAATTCTGGGTTGACAAATTTTTTGTGAGTACTTGAAAGATGCTATTTTTCTTTTTACATGCTTGCCTGTATGAATTTTCTTTGCTTCTATGTAATAAATAGATTTTCTAACTGCCATGAATATTTTCTCTTTCTCTTTCTTTTTATTTTTTAAAATATTTTATTTATTTATTCATGAGAGAGGCAGAGACACAGGCAGTGAGAAAAGCAGGCTCCATGCAGGGAGCCTGATGTGGGACTCGATCCCAGGTCCCCAGAATCAGGCCCTGGGCTGAAGGCGGTGCTAAACCATTGAGCCACCTGGGCTGTCCTCTCTTTCTTTTTCAACAGGATAACTCCAATGTATCTAGAGGTGAGTGTGTGTGTGTGTGTGTATTTATCCTGTTTACAGTTCTCTGAACTTCTTGGATCTGTGGATTATTAACTTTCCTTTTTTTTTTTTGGAAATTCTCAGCTGTATTTCTTCATATATTTCTCTTGCCCTCTTTCCTTGAGAGACTCCAGTTATACCTGGGCTAGACAGATACCCAATAATTTGGATGCTCTGTTCTGTTTGTCATCAGTTCTCTTTCCTTTCCTTCCCTTTTTTCCTCCTTTTTTTCTTTCCCTGACCCCCCATCTTCTTCCACTTTGCTGCTTTTATTTACAATAAGAATAAAATTTCAGGTTATCGAAATTAGCTACACACTCTTTGTTTCCATATTAAATACAACGATCAAGCTTTAGTAGATACCGCCCTTATTATTTTAGCTTTTGGAAGGCGGGACACTTTACACTCTCCAAGTGCCCTTTGTCCCAGAGTAAGTGTGTGCTTGGAGTGAATGAACACAGAGGAATTTCTGGACTTTGTACTGGAGATTCTGCAGGCTTTTTGGCCTTTTCTCTGGCACTTGCCTCTTCACAATCCTTTGGAGAGTGGGGGAGGTTTGTTATCTCTAATGCTAGCTCACAATGGATATTGTATAAGCAACTGTGTTAGATCTTAACAAAGAAACCAGCCTCTTCCCAAGTGTATTTAGAAGGGTGAGCAAATAAAACCAGCAAGCAGTTATACAGTTTGTAAACATTAAATATTTTTTCTCAGTGCAAATATGCAGACATCATACATGAAAATATGTAGCTCACTCTGGCACAACTTGTTTAACAACGATGGCCAGTGACATTAATGCTTTATGATATCACACACACACACAAAGTCATCATACACATGGTTTGTGGCAGGAGAACTTAGAGTTATTTTTTCCCGTCACTTTAATACATCTCCAGTTATCTGCTGTTTATACACACAACCAGTAGGTCATAATTCATCTGTTACCACTAGTATACAGTTTTAATCTTTTTTGAAAGATTAAGTCACTCTTACATTTGTTCTTAAAATATACCATAAACACACACATTTCACCCCTGTGATCCTAGCACATAGCACAGACACTGGCGTATCATTGGCAAATCTCTGTCTGTCCAGGGAATGCATCAATGCCAGAAATCTGAGTCTTTTGAACAATTTAATTCGGAAGCTGCCTACCCCCCTTGCACAAAACCGATTTTACATCTTGGGCCCCTGAATCCAGTGCTTCTCTGGTCTGCTTATATTTGAGTTGAATCCCCAGGATGTATGCTTTCTAGCTTATATGCTTCCTAGCCATCAAATCCTTCCCAGGGAGAATAGGAACCTGGCACTGCTTTTGATGACACATCAATAATGTGATGTCTAGTTTCTATTAAAAATTGAAAAGCAAAAGATTTAATGCCAGAAACAAAAGTATAGACAATGTCATGTGTAAACCTTAGTATATTGCTTAATATACTAAGCAACCAGCCTTGAGGGCTGCCAGGAAGTCCTGGACCAAAACGGATGACCATACGAGAGGCCTAGGCAAGTATGGCCTATCCCAAATACCACAGGCACATGGCACAGGCAACCACGGGCTTCCATTACAGTCTTTTTGAATTTTCTGTTAAATAGTCCTTGTTAAGTTAGCTAGAACTGTGGTAACTACCCGGTTAGAAACAAAGTAGTTTCCTGATAAGAGGTCGTGCATCTTCTGAGTTCAGAGTTTTAAAGTGAAGTAAGCCCAATTGCCTAAATTTGGGACACATATATTATGCGTTCAGATTTGCCACATGTAAGGAGTGGGGCGTGGCCCCCTACAGACTCAAGACTTCACTGTATTTGCGCTATGATTTGCACTAGGTTCCAAGGACTCTTCTTTTTGTAAATGAAAATAAATATATTGTCCAACAAACGACTGAGTACCTACTGTATGCCAGGCTCTGCATATGTTCAGGGAGAAAGAGATAAATAAGATTAGTGTTTTGCTCTCTAGGAGCACACAACATAGTGGGAGAGAAAGATATGCAACTTGAAAAAGGAGCAATTCCGTATAAGGAGAGTTCTTCTGGGGGGTGTACAAGACAGGACACTGAACAAACCAGGGAAATGGTCACAGGCATTTTCAGAGATGATGGCTGTCAGATTCCAGGTGCTCACTAGGAATTACTATTCACTCTTCCTTGGCCCAGGAATTGGAAAAGTTTAAAATAAAATATGTGTGGGCAGGTGTTCCAGACTTAATGTTTGTAACCCCCACCCCAGGCCATGTGTTGAAATCCTATGTTACAGTGTGACGGCGTTAGGAAGTGAGGCCTTTGGGAGGTGATTAGGTTCTGAGGGGGGAGCCCTTGTGAGTGGGTATAGTGTCTTAAACAGAGACCCCACAGAGCTCTCTTGCTTTCTTTCTCCCACATAAGGACACAATGGGGTGGCCATATAGGACCAGGAAGGGTGCCCCCACCAGCCACCAGATCTTTGGCTCCCTGATCTTAAACTTGCCTGTGGGCAGAACCATGAGAAATAAATGTTTGTAGCTTAAGCTACCAACCCTATGGCGTTTTGTCATAGCAGCCCAAACTGACTCGGATGGCAGGTGACCCACCAATAGAACAAAGAATAGAAGGGCCATGGGGTCCCCCAGGGAGGAGAATTTTTTTGCCCATTGATAAGGAGGAGTATTAATATTTAAACATTAATATCTAACACTTCACTCTATTATGTGTTACGAAGCATTCTGAGAATTTTACATGTATCATCTCATCTAATCCTCTACTCATCCTACACACTCAGGATCATCTCGAGAATAAGAATCTTTCAGAGAAAAGAGAAGGCAAACGTTGTGGACCAAGGAAAGGTGCTCCGTTGTGGAAGACAGAGGCCAGGGGTAGAAACTGAGTGAACTCTGAAGAAGGCGTCTGAGGGAGCATCTTACAAAGGGATGGACTTCTTGGACCAGAATCCGAGGCAGCATAAGGGGACTTTGTCGTGCTGCGGTCTTGCTCTGGAGGCTAGTTTTCCTCTGTGCTTAGTGTCTTAAGAGGACTAATTGAAAGAGATGATGGGCACACAAGGGCCGGTAGGTGATTATCTTTTTCTACAAGTGTATTTTAAAACTTGGCCGTCAACAGTTTGGTAGGGGGTCTACCCTCAGATTTTTAATTCCTTGGGAAGATAACTTCTCCTTCACATGGATATGAAGTGATAATAATTTTAATAATTGGTGTTTTTTTTTTAGGGGGGGGTCTACGATGTGCCAAGAACTGTTTCAAGTTCTGAGCAGACATTATTCATGAACTCAAATAAGGACTATAAGAGGAGTGAGCAATAATCACTCCCATTTGATAGATGAGAAAACTGAGATTTGGAGAGCTGAGGGCATTTGCCTCAGGTTCCTGTCTCTTAGCAAGTGATGGAGCCAACAGTGAACACTGGAGCCCTGCGATTTCCAGAGACTTCCGCTGGAAACCTAGGGTTAGAATGGAAGTCAAGGCAAAACATTTCAGCTGTGGTGGAAGTCAAAGAAGTAAATGGTAGCAGGATGTGTTCTTTCAAACTTAAAATATGGTTTAAGTGTTTAAAGATTTTTGCTGTGAGGCGTTGCAGGCCGCTTAGAAATGTGCAATGTGTGCTCTCTGGGGCAGGGATGGGAAGCCCCGCTGTGGAAGCTTCCAGGTGTCACCCTGCGGCTCCTGCAGCTGTGGTTTTCCAGGAGGCAGCCCTGGACCAGCTGGCAGCTGGCTTCTCGATGCCAAAGCCTCCCGAAGGCACAAGTTCCTCACGAGTTGGGTCTCCAGTCCCTGGAGCCTCAAGGAGCCCGGGTCACCTGCCTCGCATCTGCCCTGGGCCCCCTGTTGTGCCAGGACCTTGGCCTGCAGGTGACTTTTCCTCACATCAGTGGTCTCATTCTTGCCCCAAATCATTTTTATCCCGATGGGGGTAGAAGGTCTTTTGATGACATGGTTGATGTTTCACTGGAACAGGCCTGCACTATTCCTTTTCAAAATGTTTTAGATGGCAGCAAACAGCCTGGGAGGTTTTGGCATGCAGGGGACAAAGAAGGGACTCACGGGAAAGGAGTTTCAGGACATTTGCACAGAAAAAATATTTCAAATGCGGCCCTGCCTGCCAAAGTGGCCTTCCCCAGGACTGTGCCTTCCCAGGAGCTCAGGTCCCAATGGTTTTGGGTTGAAGACATTATTATTAATATATTCTTATGATTTTATGAGTATCTTTTCTTCTCCAAAATTTACATTAAAATAGCAACTTTAGTAGTAGTTTTGATAGAAATATTAAATTTAGTAAATTCAATAAATTTAATAGTGAATTTAATAAAAAATAGCAATCTTAATAGTAAAATTCTCTGTGTTGATATTGACTCTTTCTTCATTAAGAAGACCCTAGAAGACTTCAGCCTTCGTCTACCGGCCAGGCCCCCTGCCCCTATCCCATGGGCACCGCCGAGTGCTCAGGACTGCTGCGGATGAGCAGCTCAGTCTGGTCCATGGGGGCTTGTTGCGGGGTTGGAGAGCTAGCCCAGGCTCTTCCAACATCCTGCTCCTAAGTACTGTTTTGCAAGCACTTCTACCCATGGCTCTCAGTTTGGCTCCCTGGGCTGCCTGGGAGGGTGGATTCCCCTTTCCAGGTGAGAGTTCCCCAAATAATGAAGATACTGGGCAAGTTCTGAACCGCTCCGGGTCTCAGTTTACTGATATGTAAAGTGAAGATTATTGTTTCATACCATGGGGGTTTCCTGAGGATCCAAAACATACGTGTTTGAAAAGAGCTGAGCGTACAGCAGATGCTCGATGACGGGGAGAGTGTCAAAGCCAGTCTGTTTCCCCAGCTTCTAGGAGTTTCTGTCTGTGTGACTAATGATTGTTGAGGACGATTGCCTGCATCAGTTGCTCTCCTGCAGGACACAGATGGGGAGGTTCCGGTCTTCACTGAGCGCCTGCAGGCCTCCCTGGTTTGGGTCCGGGCCATGTCTCCTTGGCACTCTCTCACCTTTCCTGGTCCGTTGTGTCCCTGGCAGCCCTGACCTGGCAATGCCTGGTCTCACCTCTGACCTCTGTTGCAGAGTCTCCCTATTTCCTTGGGGTTTAGCAGACCTTGAAACTCACTTGGTGCCCACATGTGTGCCTTGGTCCACTTGGCCAGGCCAAGGAGACTGCCGGGCATAGGCTGCAGACGCGGCCAACGGGCCCCAAGGGTTGGCTCCTGAGCCTGTGGCTTACAGTGTAAATGTCTCCACTGCTGTCTTGGTTTCCAGCTTCTTCAGGCCTGCAGGGACAAGCCTGAGGTGTGCGAGAGTCAAGGTCCCGGGGGGCACCCTTTGACTACTAGGGACTAAGGGCGATCCCTCCTTTTTACTCCCCGACAGCCAGTTTTGGAGAGAGTAATTGCAGGCAGCTCTCTGAAGATGCCCCAGGAGACCGAGCACTCGGTAGTGCTTGTTAGGAACATGCTATATCCTCCTTTCCCTGCCCTACCCCTCTTTTTCTCTCATTCTCATTTTCAGGGATTACAATCCCATTACTTTTGGGGAGCAGTTAGTATGTAAACTTTTGTCTTTAGCATTTTTGGGAACCTTGACAAAGAGGTAACAGTATTATCATTGCCACTACCCTTCCTCTTGCTCGGATTTAACTTGATGATCAGCTCTCTACTCTCCTACTCAGAAAGTAAAGTTTATTTCTCTGCTTTACAAGTCAACGCCTTTGGCCCAGATCATTCTCCTTCTTTGTCCCTGCCAGAGTTCTTCTTTCAATTCTCACTCCCTGCTTCCAAACGTCCTGTGGTGATTTGGTCTAAGATAATACGGTAAAAGGACAAGTGGCTTTGTTGTGCGATGTGTCACTTATTGGAGGTAGCATGTGGAACTTTCACAAGGGTTTTCTGAAGAAAAACAGCCTTAACTGGAAGCAAGGAGTTGGCAAACTTCTACTAAAGGGTGACAGAAAGGGTCAATATTTTAGGCTTTGCGGGATATGGCCATAAACGGGCTATTGCCATTATTTGATTCTACACGTCTAATGGAAAAGATATCATAGCAAATATATCAAAGAATGGGCATGGCTGTGTTTCTAAAACTTTATTTATGAAAACAGGTTTGGGGTCAGATTGAAGCCATGGGCTATAGTTGCAGACCTTTGCATTGGTGGAATTACAAGAAAATGAGGAGAGCCCAATTTTGAGAAAATACGGCATATTTAATATCTCTCAATTTCTTTAATTTCAATTCATTTTATTTCAGTAAAAACACATCAAGGGAAGGAAAATGAACAAACTCATACGGAATGAACCAGAGTCTAAGCTAGGGGTTTCTTTCTTTCTTTTTTTTTTTTTAATTTATGATAGTCACAGATTGAGAGAGAGAGAGAGAGGCAGAGACACAGGCAGAGGGAGAAGCAGGCTCCATGCACCGGGAGCCTGACGTGGGACTCGATCCTGGGTCTCCAGGTTCGCGCCCTGGGCCAAAGGCAGGTGCCAAACCGCTGCGCCACCCAGGGATCCCTGGGGGTTTCCATATGATATAACACTCACTGTTCTTGGCAATCCTATTATTATGATTATTAGTTTTTTAATGAGATGAAAAAAAAAAACGAGAGACATCTCTTCATCAAAAAGTAGTGTCAAGATTCACAAACGGGCCACCTCTCTCTAGCCCGAAGGCCCATATCCTAATTAAGCACCTGCCCTGTGCAAAGTTCTGTACTTCTGCTGCATAAAATACAAAGATAAGCCAGTTCCATTTTTAAGTCTAGAACAGGAAGAAACAGTGCCTACTGCAGAGGTGCGCACCATAGAAGATAGGCCTTGGCTTCTTCATAAGTTGGCCCAAAGTTTTTTTGCTCAGGCCTCTGCCCCCTCTGAGTCTAGCTCTGGCCTGGGCTTGGCCATTACTTAAGTGAAGTCAACCTCGTCTAAGCTCTTGGATGGGTGTCTCATTGACTACTCAGGACTAAGAAAGAATTTCGATCAATAGGAACAAAAGGTCACAGAGTGAGCTAGAGGGTCAGAGGTTGAGTAGATGCCAGAGGAAAAGAATGCAGAAAATAGTCACAGGCAGGACCAAGGATACAGAGAGCAACGAAGTCTCGTGATAGAATGGGCAGGCCAAGATCGACTATGTTCATGTCATTGACTCTTCCTACGTTGTGAGGTCGATGAGGTCAGGGACCCTGTCTGTCCCTTTCAACATTTTAGTTTTTTCGTCTTGCACATTGTACCTGCTCGATAAATATTTGGCCATTGCTTGACGGAATGAATGATTGAAGTCAGCTAGAGGCTCCTTTCGCAGTTAGAGAGCTAGGGCCCGAATCTTGTCCCAGCCTCCCTCGGCAGGAACTGCCCCTTCCACAGAGTCCTATAATCCACTGGTGCTTCCCACATGCTCCTCCCAGTCTGCGAAGGCTCAAGGCCAGGAGGAAGTGCTCAAACCACCTAGAGTAACCAAGAGTCTTGCATCATCCACAGAGACAGGGAGATGGTCCAAGTTCTTGTTGCTGTGGAGAGATGAGGTCAAATTGTAAGAGGTCAGCGGTGTTCTTAACACTGCCTTTGTGTTGTTTTCATATAAATATTTTTACTGGGACATTTTTTGGCAACCAAGGCTAGCTCCCAGGACTGTGGAGAGAGGGGAAGCTTTGCTCACCACATGCCAATGGTATGCACTTGAGTCAACTGAGGGCCAGTGTGATTTGATATCGTGTCCTTTTTCACTTTTGTCTTGATGCTTTCCCACTGACTCAGTGTCTACCCTTTATCCTTTCTTCAAATGGGAAACAGCTGGGCTAAAGTTAAGTTCAAGTCCAAATTCCCCGCCCCCTCCTCCTTCAACATCCCCACGTCCTTCCCGGGCCAAGAAAGCAGCAGCTGTCTCTGAGACACTAATCCTATTACGGATGTTTTGCTAATTATCAGAATGCTCACTTTGGAAGCCTGTTGATGGATAGTTAATCAGATTCACACACTTAAACATTTTTGTGCCTCTCACCTACGGGTCTGTGGCAGGAATGTTACATAATTTGGTTGGAGCAGCTCTGAGAGGGCGGCTCTTTACTGAAGTAAGTGAGTTTCTTCAAGAAAATTCAAACGACGACCCCTTGATCCTTTCAGAGAGTGTGTGGTGGGTTCATTCACGTGGGTGCCTCCACCCTGCAATGTCCCACCCATACCGGTGTTAAGGATGATGGTCGGAGGTGCAAAATAACATGTTCGAAAGTATATGTTGCATATTTCTCTTGGTTGTGGTTCTGCTTTGTCCCAGCGCATTTGACCTGCTTCCTTGGGCTAAAGACTAAACTGAAATACTGTCTAGTAATCAGATCCTGTGAAAATAAAAATACCTTAAAGAGTTTTACGTCTTTTTTTCAGATACTTTCCTAGCCATAATCTTAGTTCATTTGTTCTACCCTATAAGGTGAGTGAGATGCATTATTTTTTATTTCTGGGGTTTTCCTTCCCTTTAATTGCCATATCCATTATAAATCCAAGCCATCAATTCTACTTCTGCAGAGGTTCCCAAGTCAATTCCTTATATGATCCTACAGTGCTATTGGCTTAGCCCGAACTGTCATTTTTCTCTCATAAAGAGCCTTGCAATTGTAGCCACGCCGGTCGCCTTAAGTTCTGATTCTCCTACTGACAATATTGTCACAAACTTTGCAAAGTATGGAGTTGATCTTGCCACTGCCCTTCTTCTGGCATGCCAGTAAATCCCCTCTGCCTACTGGGGCAAGTCCAAACCCATTGGTGTGATGCGTAAGATCCTTCCTCAGGTCCTTGTCCACCTCTGCTCAGTTTCCAAACAAGTGGTGATGGCTGAGACATCTCACGCCCCTTCACATCTCTGTGCCTTCGTGGACTGCGGCAGAGAAAGCGCTAACTGGTTTTGGCAGCCTCACCTCCTTTCCAGAAGGCCCGTTTAACAAAGAATTCGAGTGCTTGGGTAATCCTTGATATTTTTAGAAAGTAGGTTGTATCAGAACATTCTCTGAGCCCTAATTAAATTAATTTTCCCTTTTTGCTTCTGTACATAATAAGTGAAAAAATAAATACTTGTGGAATGAGTACATTCTTAGGCTTCTCTCTAGCCAGCAATTCAATTGGCGAGCACTGTGTTCTCTCTGGAATGGTCACCTACTCATTCTAGCACATACAGCATCTCTCTCCTGTGAGCTGCCTTCGCTCCCTGACTGGAAGCGAAACAGTTGACTGTGGGGTGTAATTAGATACTTCTGAACACACATGTGTGTCTCCGAGTAACGTCCAAGTCCCTTAGGCAGGACAGGCCCTTGTTTGTCCCATTGCACGGGTCAGCATTCACTAGCTACTTAGCAGCCCTGGTAAGGTAGTCTCTAAAATGAGAATTTTAGGGACAAGAGAAGGAGGTTTATAACGGTATTGGGGTAATATAGGTGTGTGCTTTGTGTACACAGACCTATAATCTCAAGAATACAGGGTGAGGCAATACCTGCATTGGTGAGATAATATGTTATATTTAGTTCTAGCCACCGTCTTCTGAGAAATAAGGACAATCTGGGGCACAATCAGAAGAGAGAGACAAGGTTGGAGACTGAATGGAAAGTATGTTATGCAAAGACTGGTTCAGTGCTCTGGAGGCATTGGCTCAGGGTAGAGAGGGATTAGAGGTGGCGTGATAGCCGCCTGAAAATACCTGAAGGGCTGCCCTGGAGCAGCAGGGTTGGGTTTACTGTCATGTGTCTTCACAGGATAAAACTAATCACGGAGATTAGTTGGTGGAAAATATAGGCAAGTGCGGGGGGGGGGGGGAGGGTCTCTCTTCCTTGTTCCCCAGACTAGCTCCTGCTCGTCTCTTGTGCGTCTATGTCTGAAATCACAAAATCCCCAAATTGGAATATGTTTACTGAGTTCAAGGATGTGCGTTGATCCCACAGCATTGTTTTTTGGATGAGATATAGGGTCACGTACTGCTGCATGAGGACAAATATTTGGGGCTTATCCCCTGCTTGGAAATCTTCTGCCAGAAAATGAATTTGGGAGGGAAAGTATGATACTCAGCAAACAAGCCCAAGTAACTACATAAAATCTAGACCCCAGGACTTGGGTCCCCAAATCTGGTAGATCCATGCTACCGCCCTGTGAAGCCTCTGAAGTATTTTAATAACTAGAGCATCAAATATATTCAAAGTTTGAAAATCATTTGACTGATTCCTTCCATCATCATTTATTTCTAAGAGAGGCAGCGGTAGTGGGCTCTTGAAATTAGGGGAAGAATCTGAGCCTCCCTGATTCACCAGTGACCTAAGGCTGATCTCATTATAATCTTCTATTGGGAATTAGATTTCAGTTTAATAAAAGGGATGTCTTCCTAGGAGCTGGAGTTGCCAGAAGATGAAATGTATTGCCTTGATGCATGATAAACTTTCTTGACCTCTTCAAGCATGAACTAAGCAGTCTCCTGACTGTTTCTGACCCTATAGAGAGCGGAAGAGCTAAAGGCATGGGACTTGCAGGGGTTCGGTTCTACCTGTGTCACTCAACCACTCCTGCGCCCCAAACACAGCCGTTGGGAAGCCACCGTGCACACGCTTGCCATTTTCCATCTTTGTTCTCATCCACTTTTCTTAAACCATTCCTTGACCTACTCCCATCTGACATGTCTCCCGTCAGTAATGCATTTCGCTATTAATTCTCCAAAAGCCATCCCTATCTTACCCCTAGGACTTGATGTTTTGTCCTCTGACTCTGACTGTTGCATTGCTTCTCTAACTCAGCAAAGCTGCTTCTGAGCGCCTAAGGTAAGCACAGCCCCCGGTTTCCTTGGCCTGGAACCTTCTATCGGAGATCTCTTTCCCCTGATCTTCCTTCTGCAAGTTGCCTTTAGCTCCTGTCAACAGTTATAGTAGCAACCTAGAGATTTCTCAATTCTCTGAATCCTTTCCTTAATGCAAAGTCAACTGGTTCTCAAGGTTGTGGACACAGGCACCGAAGAAAGAAGTCAGATGCTCTGCCTTTTTCCCAACCACTTGGAAGGCTGAATTCCTCCATCTGGCCCTAATTCCATGGTTTCCAAGTGCAGAAAAGAGCCCTTACTAAAAAAGCAATACAATTAGGTATGCTTCTGTCCCTCAACATCTGTGTCTCCCTCACTGAACCATGCTTTGTACCACATAGCCTAATTAAAGCACTTTTACACGCAGCAACATATTAGATTTAATATTTTTTTCAAGGAAAAAGTGAAACCGGGCAATAAAGGAAAATGAGCTGTTTCAATAAAAAGCATCTGAGCTATTTTGCAACTTTTCTAATTTAGGCTCCCTAGTTGGTAAAACAATTGTACTCTTAAATTTTCTTCACTAACTTGCCTTTCAAGCCCACCCTAATGGCATAAAGTAATGTCTGTCTGGATATAATTTTTACAAAACTTTCCTTTTTTTTAAACTCATTTCATATGACATCCTGGATTTCTCATGCATCCTTGACTCCCAGAAAGTTGGTTTTTAGATACGTCAGTGCAATTAACAGAGATGCTCCAGCTCAGAAATGTTTTTAAGGATACCTCTTCATAATTAAATACAAACTAGCAGAGCATTTAAAACATATATTTCTAAAAAAAATAAATAAAAAATATATTTCTCTTTGGATAGTAACCGGTACACCCACGAATGAATCACCTGGAATCTGGAGCGTGAAAGTGAAGCTGAAATGTAAATTTGGAAGTGAGGGACAGTACCAAGCAATGGGGCCACAGTGTGTGTGTTTCTAGGCACTCACCTGAGCCAGACCTTTGGATAGAAGAGAATAAACAGGTTTGAACAACTCTGGTTTCTTTCATTCAACTGACATTGCTTGGACCAGTGGTTCTTAACATTTTTGAGGTCACAGACTTCTTTGAGTATTTGATCAAAGCCTCGGACAGCCTCCTCAGAAAAAGATTCACTCCAACAGGAGTAATTTTGGTTATGTAGAGATCAGACAAGAGCCTCAAGCAAGGAGGCTGGGGGTGAGGAACTCAGTGTAAACTTGAGGTCTAATTTGAGCTCAGAATTCAACTAGCACTATTATTTGTTTATTTATTTATTTATTTATTTATTTATTTATTTATTTATTTATTTATTTTTATTTGAGACACACACACACACACACAGAGGCAGAGACACAGGCAGAGGGAGAAGCAGGCTCCATGCAGGGAGCCTGACGTAGGACTCCATCCCAGGTCTCCAGGATCAGGCCCTGGGCTGAAGGTGGTGCTAAACCCCTCAGCCACCTGGGCTGCCCAACTAGCACTATTTTTCACATGAATTCCGTTCTCTGGCTCCAGAGTTTCAGACACACATTTTAACAACTTGCTAAACATCCCTACTGAATATCCATCTATATGTGTCATCAGCAGTTCAGATTTTATCTACCTAAAATTTAACATTCAAGCTCAAAATCTGAGTCATTATGATTTGTTCTTCTGCGTTCTTTTTTTTTAATAATAAATTTATTTTTTATTGGTGTCCAATTTGCCAACATACAGAATAACACCCAGTGCTCATCCCATCAAGTGCCCCCCTCAGTGCCCGCCACCCAGTCACCCCCACCCCCCGGTCTCCTCCCCTTCCTCCACCCCTAGTTTGTTTCCCAGAGTTAGGAGTCTTCATGTTCTGTCTCCCTTTCTGATATTTCCCACCCATTTCTTCTCCCTTCCCCTCTATTCACTTTCACTATTTTTTATATTCCCCAAATGAATGAGACCATATAATGTTTGTCCTTCTCCGATTGACTTATTTCACTCAGCATAATACCCTCCAGTTCCACCCACGTTGGGACTTCATCAAGATAAGAAGCTTTTGCACAGCAAAGGATACAGTCAACAAAACTAAAAACCTACAGAATGGGAGAAGATATTTGCAAATGACGTATCAGATAAAGGGCTAGTTTCCAAGATCTATAAAGAACTTCTTAAACCCAACAGCAAAGAAACAAACAATCCAATCATGAAATGGGCAAAAGACATGAAGAGAAATCTCACAGAGGAAGACATAGACATGGCCAACATGCACATGAGAAAATGCTCTGCATCACTTGCCATCAGGGAAATACAAATCAAAACCACAATGAGATCCTACCTCACACCAGTGAGAATGGGGAAAATTAACAAGGCAGGAAACAACAGATGTTGGAGAGGATGCGGAGAAAAGGGAACCCTCTTACACTGTTGGTGGGAATGTGAACTGGGGCAGCCACTCTGGAAAACTGTGTGGAGGTTCCTCAAAGAGTTAAGAATAGACCTGCCCTACGACCCAGCAATTGCACTGCTGGGGATTTACCCCAAAGATACAGATGCAGTGAAACGCCGCGACACCTGCCCCCCAATGTTTATAGCAGCCATGTCCACAATAGTCAGACTGTGGAGGAAGCCTCAGTGTCCATCGAAAGATGAATGGATAAAGATGTGGTTTATGTATACAATGGAATATTCCTCAGCCATTAGAAATGACAAATTCCTCTGGGTTCTTCTCAGTAGTCAGTCAGCGTGTTCCTCTACTGCTCTCCCGCTCCCTCCCCTACCGCCCCGCCCCCCAGGATCTCTTACAGCTACTCCCTCACTGCTGCTCCCTCTGCTAGCTAGGCAGATCTTTATCCTCTCATGTGGTTTGGCAGTAGATTTTCAGCTGCTCTTCTTGCCTGCATCCAAAAGGCATGCTTGCTTGCTTGATTTATTTATTTGTCTATTTATTTATTTATTTAGACTCAAAAGCATTTAATTTTCTTTACTATCTCATAGATTACATCTAAAATTCTTTTTTTTTATAAATTAATTTTTATTGGTGTTCAATTTACCAACATACAGAATAACACCCAGTGCTCATCCCGTCAAGTGTCCCCCTCCGTGCCCGTCACCCATTCACCCCCACCCCCCGCCCTCCTCCCCTTCCACCACCCCTAGTTCATTTCCCAGAGTTAGAAGTCTTTATGTTCTGTGTCCCTTTCTGATATCTCCCACACATTTCTTCTCCCTTCCCTTATATTCCCCTTCACTATTATTCATATTCCCCAAATGAATGAGAACATACACTGTTTGTCCTTCTCTGATTGACTTACTTCACTCAGCATAATACCCTCCAGTTCCATCCACGTTGAAGCAAATGGTGGGTATTTGTTGTTTCTAATGGCTGAGTAATATTCCATTGTATACATAAACCACATCTTCTTTATCCATTCATCTTTTGATGGGCACCGAGGCTCCTTCCACAGTTTGGCTATTGTGGACATGGCTGCTAGAAACATCGGGGTGCAGGTGCCCCGGCGTTCTAAAATTCTTAGCATGAATTTAAGACTCACCAGCCTAAACTTTGATTCCTCTTTTTATTAAAATGCTTATGTCTACCTGGTGACTTCATGTCTGCTTGCATATATCATATATATACATATATATATGTATATATACACACACACATAGTTTTATACATAGTTTTATTGAGGTACAATTTACATTTCATAAAGTTCAACCATTTTAAACATGCAATTCAACAATTTTTAGTAAATTGACAGAGTTGTGTAACCATCCTCACAATCCAGTTTTGTATTTATGGCAACTTCTTACCTTTGATGTCAGGCACGATAGTCAGCATATTACTCTCATAATTACCACCATTCTGAAGGTAGTAATTATTTCTAGTTTATGAATGAAGAACTGAAGACTTAGTGATATTAAGTAATTGTCTGATGTCACACCACCATCAGGAAGTTATGTGAGGATTGGAATCCAGTTCTGCCTAACTGCAAATACAATATTTTTAGACTCTACGACATAATGTTACTCACATAAGAAAAAAATATCCTACCTTTAGACTATAATTTACTAAATAAAATGTAGATTAGTTTTATCCATGGTTGTATCTAAGCTCCTAGCACACATATAAGCAAGCAGTAAACATCTGTTATGTGACTTATGAATCTATACCCGTGTTTCTTGGTGGGGTTACTTTAGGATCATCTTTCTGTTATTTTTGCTCAATTGATAGGCCACCAATTGATTGAGGTGTTGGAATAATTTGTGTAACAAGGGCTGGGGCTGGGGTGGGGGAAGGTGTCATTCATAAACTTTCAGGTGAGGGAGATGTATAGGGTCACTAACTATGTCACCCTTGAGCTAGATAATCTCTCAGGGTTTTAGCTTTCTGACCTCTAACATGGGATAGCAGTACCCTCTGTACTCACCTTGCAGAATGATAATAACGAGAGATTTGTGAAATAACAGTGGGAAAAAATTAAGAATAAGGAAGGTGGGAAGGAAGGGACACAGCTAACTACGCTGAAGGAACATTCACCACCTCTTTCTCTCTTGCTTGCGTCCCAACAGCAGATCTATCTCCCTTCTTGACAAAAGTAAAGAAAAGAGACTCACAGTTCTCTTGATTTCCCTGAAATGCGAGGATTTTTCTCGTTAATAGGGATCTAGTGTAGTTATGGTTGATTGAAGCATTGTCTGGGTTGGCTTTTACTTCATTTTACAAACAAACTTTGCCAAATATGACAGGCGGAAAGAGGGAAGAAGTGAATAAAGAAAAGGTAAAGAAAGTAAGGGAATGATGACAGGGAAGGAAGAAAGGAATGGTCAAGAAGGAAGAGTAATTGAAGGAAGACAAGAGAAGGAAAAAGGGAAAAAAAGAAAGCAAAGAAAGAAGCAGGAGAGAGAAAAGAGAAGACGGAAACAATAGGAATGTGGAAAAGTTTGAAAGGCAGAGAAGAGAGACACTAAGCTCAAAGGATTCCAGGCAGGCCTGTGCATTTTGAAGCAATGGTTTTTGAATCTATGCTTTAACCAAGAGCCTTGAAATGCAGTTTGAAGTGGAAACAGCCTCCACCCTGACATTTCTCCAAATGTTTTTCTGCTGAAAAAACTGCCTAAAGCATGGGGTCCTTCTGCGTCCCAGTCTGTGTTCAAAAGCAAACCCGAACGTCTTGTTCTTTCATTTCCACAAGCAGAGAAGGCTTCTTGCCTTGGGTTAGCCAGACAAGGGACATGCTCAACGCACAAACACGCGCTGGCCAATGCAGAGAAATTGGAGTTTTACATTGCTGCAGGAGGGCCAGCTTGTTTCAAGTCTTTCCTGGTCCTGCTCCAGTGTGATCTCACCCGTCGTGACAAGGATTCTATCTCACTCAGTGACAGTGGTCCTCATTCAGTGAACCCCAGAAGACTTGGCAAGGCAGAAGAAAGATGGCATGGGACACAGAAAGGGCCTGTCTTAGGGACTCGGGACACAGAAAGGATGCTGGACTTTTGCTCAAAATGCTAAAGTCCAATTCTCAAGATAACTCATGAATCATACTATCCTTCTGGATCTTCCTTGCAAATGATCTGTGTAGTCTATTTATTTGGGGGAAATGAACAGAGCCATTTCTGTTCAACTGCTGTGTTTCTCAAGACAATGATTTGTTATCTGTTTTATATTGTGGTAAAATGATAAAACACACGAGTAGCTTCCAGAGAAGGTTGTTTATAGAGTTGACATTTCTACCGTACTCTTCACCAGTATACTGGAGATACTGATTGGGTCATCCATATTTTTCAGAGCTTAATTGCTTGCTAGATGAAGTCAAAGCCAACCACAGAACGTGTTTATTTAATTGTGATTATACTCAGCCCATTATTAACTAGAAATTCCTAGCATTTCATACCATTTCAGAGGGAATCACGGGAGTATATATTTTTTTTATGGCCTAAAAGTTTGTGTCTACTGCCCCCCTGCCCAAATTCATAACCTGAAGCCCTAACCCCCAGTGTGGCTATATTGAGCTACCATACAGTAGTAATTAAAGTTAAATGAAGTCAGAAGAGTAAGAAGTTGATCCTATAGAATCAGCGTCCTAATATGAAGACACACCAGAGAACCATCTTGTTCCCCCCACCCCCACCCATCCTCTGTCTCTCTCTCTCCATGCACTGAGGAAATCTCATGTGAGGATGTAGAAGAAAGTGGCTCATCTGCAAGCCAGAGAGACTGAGTGGGTTGGCGCCTAGATCCTGGACTTCCAGCTTCTAGAACTTCGAAGAAATAAATTTCTGTTGTTCAAGTCACCCATTCTGTGGTCTTTTGAGTCTGTGGTCTTTTGATACGGCAGCTTGAACCGACTAATACAGTATTCTTTACTTTTTTGCAAGGTGGAAATGGGATGCATATGCAATCAAGACATGACCAAGTAAGAAGGAAGTTCCCTTCACGATAGTCAGTAGTTTCTCCTTATTTCTGAAAACAATACTTTCATCTTCTTAAAATATTTGGGATTATGTAACTATTCCCAGAGCATTTTGACACTGATCTACTGATGCCACAGTAACGTACAAATGTGTACAAATGAAATACTCCAGATACTACGTTTTTCCTCAGAGACACTAGTGGCCTCACACTGAACGATTGCCTTCAAAGCAGAAGAGGAAATTCTATGGAAAGGGAAGTTTCACATTCTCTTTGGCTTATAGACTCAATGTACCGATTCGCAGAAGCTCCAATATTCAGATGACTGTGATATTTGCTAAGTGTGTCAGACTAAGTCCAAAGCTTTCTGAGGAATTGTTAGACATTAAGCACGAGGAGCCTTCAACAGAGCTTCCTTCCCTTTGTAGAAGTTTATGATCTAAACCTGGTGGACCCGCCTCTGCTCCCAGGAGATGGCTTCCATTGAGGTCTTCCCTTCTACCCACCTGCTTTTCTCTGGGTCCCTTCTCAGTTCACACCCTTGTTCCCTCTTGTCCTAAACATACTAACCGCCTGCAGGTCCCTGAAGGCTCCAGACTCACTCACATCTCTGGCCTCTGTACTTGCTAATCTCTCTGGGAAGTGATTCTCCACTGGGCTAATCTTATTATCCATTTTAATTGTGTGTATTCAATTCACAGTGAGAGTTTACAATTGGACAAGTGTGTCCTCAAAGCTTCACAGACATCGACTCATTTAGCCCTCATCATACTCTGAATTTTCCAATTTTAGAGATTAGTGAGGCAAGGGTTAAAAATCAGTTGTCTGCCTACTGTCTCTGGTGTGTAACGCTGGGATCTGAACCCAGATAGATGGACTGATATCAGTCTGTGCTCTTAAGGGCACACAGTTCTCTCACCAAATCACCCACAGATGTCACTTTCTCTAAGACTTCTCTCTAAGGCTAGATTTACTGTTTTGTTTTTCCCGTGTGTTCCCACAGCCTGTGGTGTTCACTATTATGGCATTTGTCACTGTGGTAGCGTCACTGATTACTTTATTTCCTTCCACTACCACTACTATATGGTGAGCTACTGAGAAAAGACATTATTTCTTTTGTTTATTGTCTTTTTTCACCACTTAGTGCTTGGTCCATGGTAGGCCATCCATGAATGTTGAAACAACGAATGAAGTTGGTGTCTATGCTATTTCTGTAGTTCTACTTCTCTAGGTTGGCTGGTTTATGGTAAAAACTGCTGGGGGTGGGTCTGTTGGTTTGGAAGTTCAACTCCATTTTTACAACTATCTTACTTTGTTCTTTGGCATTTGGTGCTGAGCAGATAAATCCTTATATAATCATTAAGTATTCAATGAAGAATTGATTATCTGACAAATATTGTTCTAGGCACCAGGAAGCTCTTGATATCTGTGAGCAAGACAGACAAAGATCTTTGCTCTTAGGAATATCATGTTCTACCTTAAGTCACAGGTTGGGTTCCCTGGAAAGCACACTCTGATGTGGGGCTTAGGGGCCAAGAGGCTTATTATGAGGTGCTCTCATTGTCAAAATCTGTGGAAGGAAAAGGAAAAAAAAAACAGGATTAGAAGGAGGGAAAATGAAGCCACAATGTAGGCTCAAGTGACAGTTCCAGTCACCAAAACAGGGAAGTTGGGAGCTACAACAGCCAGTCAAAATCATCCCTACTGAAATGACTCTATTGCCCACCTTGAATAGTCATTGTATGTGAGCTTTTCCAGGAAAGGAATGACTTTGGGCAAGGTGGCTGTCTGCAGTGGAAACAGTCCCTAAGAGGGGAAAAGACTGAAGGTTCTGTGAGGAGCAGGAGGTGTATCCGACAGCGCGTATCATACCAATGCATCACGTGTTACAGGCTGCATAGTATACATCATATAATTCCAGGATAGGTGTGCTTAAAATTATACAAGCCCGAATCCCAAATCCATGAATTTTTTTCTTTATTTTTTTGTTAATTATTAGCAACAAACTATTATACAAAATAGAAACAGTTGATCAAACTTACATACTTTGGGAAACGAGAGAACATTAGAATGCTAATTATTATATAAGGGACACGCAAATAGTATAGACATGTGATGATCCAAATTTCATATAATTTTCTTATTTTTAGCACATGTTTAAAAAATAAATGGGTGCTTTAAATCCTTTTTTATAAAAGTGGCATGGGAAATACATAAGTACATGCTTATGTACATACATAAAAGAGGATGCTTAATATTATTTAGTGTTTATCAGCTTATAGACTTCAAAAATATCAATCCTCCAAGAAGGAAAAAAAGTCTGTAAATTCCCATACCAAACTTTGGTGTAGAACATATAGTCACTACGCAACTTGGTCTACTCTAATGTTTGGGGATGTGTAAACTACTGAAGATGCTGAGACCCATCAGAGAAAGACTCTTCTTGCCACCTGTCCGATCTCTGATATGCTTTTGTGTTATCCCTTACGTTTGGTGTTTGGCTAATTCTAGAGACAGGTTTTTGGCCATTTTTATTGTCTCTACTTTCCCTTCATGTAACTCTATGATTCTAGGAAATAATTCTAGCTGTCGCTGCTCAGCATTACGGACACTTTTTTGCCCTCACTTTCATAAGCTTCTCCGCCTCCAACTTTGAGGCTAGACCAGAATATATGCACACGGTCATCATCCATAATCTTTAGCTGTCTCCCAGGCTCAGTCAAGGTGATCAAGAGACGTAGAAGCGAAATACCATACTAGTTAACTACCAGGTACCTATATTAAACATATCTGGTTAGAATTCCAAATGTATACCTTCCTAACTGTGTGATCTTGGGAGAGGGACTTGACCTCTCTGAGCTGTAGTCTCTTAGCTGTAATATGGGAAAAATAGTAGCCACTAGAGGGATGCATTAAATAGTGCATGTAAAGTGCCGAGTGTAGTGTTTCATGAATAATAAGCACTCAATAAATTACTATTTCCTTTAAAAAAATCATTTCTATTGTTATTATTTGTTAACACCAGCAAGAAGGAATTGTAGTTGATGTAAACAAAATGGAAAGCCACTTGGCTGGGTTATAGTGTCCACAGGAGGACAGTATATTAAGAGATTATATTAACAATTAGTATGGTATATAAAATACAGGGAATCAAGGTGCAAAAATATACCTGTACATCTCCAGTTTCTTCAAGGGAAGGGCACAGTAGCTTCTAGGCATAGTCTCTTTGTCCCTTGAGAGGAGAAGGAATAATTTATGAGGCTCTTGTAGCTTGATGAAATTCTCGATTTCCAATTCTTTCCCAATATTTCAACTTCCTCTCGGTCAAAATTTCTCTTTCTTAAAATGAGAACCTTCTTGAAATGCCATTTTATGGTCAGGCACACTTGGAAAATGTTGTAAATGGTTTACTGCTCCGGGAGTTATATTAGCATATTAAGCTCTAAGTAGGGGCACATGGGTGGCTTAGTCGGTTAAGCGACCACCTCCTGGATTCGGCTCAGGTTATGATCTCAGGGTCCTGGGACTGGCCCATGTTGGGCTCCGTGCTGAGTGCAGAGTCCGCTTGAGGATTCTCTCCTTCCTCTGCTCTTCCCCCTGCTCTCACCCAAGCTTGTGATTTCCCAGGTACACACAGATCTAGGACCAATAGGGGTTACCTGCCATAGATAAAGGCTTATTGAACTTCAGCCTCTACTTGCCTTGGCAGGCACATGCCTAGAGTCCAAAACAACAACTTGCTGCCCTGACCTGTGGCAAAGTAGACCTTGTCACAATTAGACCTGGGTAGCTCTCTGATTGAATGAAATAACCTTTGCAGTGTAGGATGAGACGAAGGGAAAATTTGGCCCTTTCACCAGGAACCCAAGGTAAAGTAATGGGAGAGAGAGAGAGAGACTCTCAAAAGACTCTCCACTGAGCAGAGAGCCCAATTCGGGGCTCAATCTCATGACCCTGAGATCCCGACCTGAGCCAAAATCAAGAGTCAGATGCTTAACAGGTGGAGCCACCCAGATGCCCCAATGGGTGTGCAGTCTTACAGCAGGGCCTAAGGCACCCTGGGTCCCTCATGGCCATTGCTTTCAAGAAGTGACAAAGTGTTTACTCAGGTTAGTACACTTTACACAGTAAGTGGAGAAACAAAGAGAAATGCAGGGGCACATGTGCGCACGCGCACACACACAAGACTACACATATTCTCTGTTTTGTGTTTTTCAGGTAACTCCAGAATCTCCCGGGCAGATAATTGTCCCTCACTGTAGAACCAAGGATGTCTTCTCCCCAGCCCAGCTGAAGTTAGTCTTTGTGAATGGGTTCAGCACATTTATCTTCCAGAACCCAATAATCTTTAAAGTGTTAAAAAAAATCTAGTTTCTGAACATACAAAACTAAGCCCATTAAGTGGCCCCATAAGTAGCAGATGTAATGGGGTGGACAGGCAATGAGAAGATGAGGATTTGGGTCCTCATTTTGCTATCAGGCAACTGTCCTTGGCAAGTTATTTATTAAGCTCTCTGCTCTGCATTCCCCCCTTCCTGTAGTACGGGGATGATAATGCCAGTGTCGCACTTGGTAGTTGAGAAGTGCTACGGAGGTTCATGGGTTTCATGACGATACAGAAACCCTTGAAATCATTATTCTCATAGCTGGAAGGCATTTGAGAGATTGTATCTTCTAGGTTCTGCCTTTAGAACAGTGACTGCCTCAATCACCACTGAGAGAGCCCCTGACTGATTTAATTCCTAACTCAAAGGAAAAAAAAATCACACATGGGAAAAATATGGCTTTCCAGATATCCTAGCAGTCTCTCAACAAATACTTGTCCAAATGAATTAAACTGAAACATTTTATGCAGCAAGCAGCTGATGTTAAAATTTCAAGTATGCAAAACAAACTGTATTTTCCATGCAATTGGTCTTTCGTTCCCGAACCTCTCTTCCACTTGCCACGGATCCCTTGACCTAGTCACTTCCAGGTGATCTTGGTCAACTCAGATGGCCCATTCATGATTTTCCTCTAGCTCTCCAATCTGTTCCCCCCAGTTCCTGGGACTGATGTCCCTACAGCGGTCATCTGCACTGGTATTTTCTGGGAGGGACAGTTGTCCAATTGCTCTTCAGTCATCTCCCGAAGAGACTGAAACCTCTCTGGCTTATGATGGGATTACATCCTGTTAAACCCATTTGAAGTTGAAAATATCCTTAAAGGAAAATACATTTAGTAGCTTAGCCTCACCTACCTTAGGTGTGCTCAGAACACTTAACAGTAGCTAACAATTGGGCAAAGTCATCTCATACAGAGCCTATTTTAGAATAGAGTGTGGAATATCCCAGGTAATTTATCAAATACTGTACTAAAAGTAAAAGACAGAATGGTTGTGTGGGTATATGGGATGGTTGTAAGTGTATCACTGTTGACCCTGGTGATCACGTGGCTGACTGGGAGCTGGGGCTGCCACGGCCCAGAATCGCGAGAGAGGATCCTAAGTGCATATCGCTGGCCTGGGACAAGATCCAAATTCAAAATTCCAAGCATGGTTTCTACTGAATGTGTACTGCTTGCACACCGTCCCAAAGTTGAAAAATCATTAAGTAGAACCATCGTTAGTTCAGATGGTCTATATTTGCATCTATTGAGAGGTCCTTTCTCCACCTGGCTTCCATGGCTCATGGTCTAGGTGCCGCCTCTTCTTCTTCCTTCCCATATCCTTCTTGCCTTCTCTCCCTTTCCCTTCTCCTTCATTTGTTTCTCTCTCTGTCGCTCTCCTTCCCTGCTTCTCAAAGACATACACACACACACACACACACACACACACACCATTTATTGAACACGTAGTGTCAGCCCTACAAAAGCTGCTAAACTGGTCCTTGGCCTTCAGGAGCTCTCAGATAAAGGGACCTGTATTTTCAAGGTAGGGCCAAAAATGTGAGCTTTGAAAAAGCTCTAAATCTCTCAAAAGAACTTTTCCATGAAGGAGGCCAAATCTCCAAGCACCAAAGATACTGAATCCTGAAATCATCTTGTCTCTGAATCATCTCAGACCAAATCCTACCCCATCACCTGCCTCACTGCCAGAAATAAGAGCCCTGCAGGAGTCCACAGGCTCCCTTTGTTTGAGGATAAGCAGGGAGAGACTCATCTTCACCGTCTCTTGTTAATCACCCTCGCTTGACTGTGGTTACCGATGAGGTAAAGTCCCTAGGCAAGCTGAGGCAATATTTTCCAAAGGAAAGCAAGTTTTGTTTTGCATTCGGTCCTCCTCATCATCACAAGCCACGCTCAGGTTCCCAGCCTGGATCTGCCCACAAGCGACCATCTGGCCCGCAGCTGCGGTGTCCAAGTGAAGGCCTCCAGCCTGAGCACTCCAAGGGCTCCTTTTACTTCTTGTAAACGGCAAAGCCTGCATTGTAGGTGACCCCCATCCCCTTCACTGGAAGGGCAACAACTGTCATTTTCTTTTCTTTTTTTTCCCCCCATACACGGTTGTTTACCGTGGGAGCACATATGTCAGGCATATGGCAGGGGCGTAGTTGGCTTAAAGTACAAGCATGACCAGTCGCATTTCATCAACTCTGCGAGAGCAGCTCTCCAGGAGGAGCTTAGAAACTGAACTTGTAAGGTTGGAGCTGTGGAATCGAGCCAAATGCATGTTCATTTGGTCGGGAGAGCCTCCCGGTTGAGTGCTAACAGAGGGCTCAGCACCAAGGAATAACCCATCCCTCCCATTTTCTTGCCCTGACCAAGCCCAGTGACGTGGGTCAGGAATAACAATAGTTAATATTTATAGAGTGCTGTTATGTGCTTGGTGCTTTGCTGAGTGCTTTATACTCATTATCCTATTAAATACTCTCAACTACCCTAGGAAGTGGTTATAAATATTACCCCACTTAAAAATTTTAAAATCCACAGCTTCAAGAAGGTGAGTCATGTGTCTAAGGTCACACAGACTGTCTCAGTGGTGGGATTATTGTAAGCTCCTTGGGGGCAGGAATCATGAATTGTCCCACACTGAGTCCTCATTGCTTTTAGCACAGAGCCTCACTCACAGAAGATGCTAAAAACAAATACAAAAAAAAAAAAAAACCCCACAAAAACCCCAAACCCAAACTCCTCCGAAACCCAGTACTTGTGGAATAAGTAGTCGAATGAATGGATCATGAGTTTGTGCCTTTACAATAAGCTGTCTGTTTTCTCCGCTACAAACAGGGATCTCTCCAGTCAACGTTACTGGAAATCGTCTACACTCAGAATGACGGCAGAGAAAAGGGCCACCGTGTCCCTGACCTGTCCAGGGACGGCTCTCAGCCCACACGATCCAGCAGCTGGCCCTTCTTACCTAAGAAAGGTTACGGTTAATGTCTCATTTATCCGGGCCTGCAGTTTTCCCTTTGCTCATGCAGTTTGCTTCATGAACATGCCCTCTCTGTTCGGCTTGTTCCGTCCTGTCCACCTTCAAGTTCAGCTTAGACTCCATCTCCTCCTAGAGGCTTCCTCCACGGTTCCTCGATCTCGATTTGCTACTACGGTGATTACGATTCTTTAACACCAGTTAGAGTGTAGGGATTGATTGCCAGGAACCCAGCGGCTATGCATAGAGACTGAGGCCTTAGGTCCACTGGCTGCAGAGGGCTCTAGGCAGAGACCGTTCTGCGTCCGGACCCTTGCGGGGATGATGCTCAGTAACACCTTAGTGATCTAGCCTTTGTGGTCAGACCTTTGGTCCCATGTCCTTCTGGCTGAAATCCTTCTTCCTCCATGTCTTTACATCTGTAGGGTTCAAATTGTGCCTCTTGTACAAAGACACATGCTTTTTAGTGAGAGTCTTTTTTTTTTCATACTGAGATTTTAGACAATATTCCAATTGGCAGTCAGGTGTCTACTCTATACCAGCCAGTATACCTCCACCGTAGCACGAATCCAGAACTCCAATAGCAGGGCTGATCTAAACCCAAACAAAATACACAAGTTTCCAGGGCTGGGGTATTAGGACCATGGAAGCCTTGTGAATTCCTTCTTCCTGAATCTTCTTTCTCACTGCTTGCTCCTTCCCAAAGTTCCACTCTTGGAATCTTGTTCTCTTGGTTGGTCCTATAAAGAGGCAATCATTTGGGTTTTAATGGCCACAATATTATTCCTTGGCTTTTCTTTTTCTCTGGCCATCCAGAGACTTTAGCTGTCAGGCTGGCTATGAGCTTTGCTTTGCGGTCTTCCATGACACTTCTGTGTCAGAACCACGGTCAGAATAACCTTGGAGCTGATATTTGATCAGAGTGTCACAGTTTTCAAAGTGCTTTCAGAGAACCCCTTTTGAAGCTTAAAGTTCCCAATAATGAAGAGGAAGATTCTTAGCCTCATTTTGCAAATGAGGAAATCAAGGTTTAAAGAGACCTGGTTTCTGATCCAAGGTCGTACAGCCAGTACACGAAGGATTAGCATGTTCCACGTCACCAGCTTTTCCCCCCATACCGTGCTTCCCATTCTTAACATTCCCCCAGACACTGCTAACCACATCAGAGTCACCTGGGATGTTTTTAAAAATACCAGTGCCAAAGCCCCACCCCCAGGGATTCTAATTTCATTGGTATAATTGGAGCCTGGCCATCATTATGTTTTTCAAGCCCCCATTTCTACAATGAGAACCACTGATCTATACAGTCTTTATTGCCGTGATGCTTGGTGAACTGCAAAGGATCCCACAAACTGATGGCAGTATAAATATTAGTGTTTCTTCCTTTGTAGCAGTGGCTGAAAGCCAGCTCCTTAAAACCACCGAGTCCCTGAATAAATTTTCTGTAGACACAGGAGCTGCAAAATCCAACTCTTGGGTCATTCTAGAAGACAACTTTGCGCTCCAGACTGCATGCCTCCCCAAGTGAAATAAAGGACAGGGGTTATCTCCTTTAACTGGTCAGCTGTTAGTATTTATAAAGCTGTTTGTGCTCTGCAATCGCTCTGCCACGGACATCACATTTACAAGAGCTATCACCAGCTCACTTTTACATATGACCAGCTGTCCAGAGGAAAAATGTTAACTAGTTTACAGTTTATACTTTCTCAGAAGTTTTATGGCAAAACACATTTTCCAGTAAGTACATTCCTCTCTTTCTCTGGGTTTCGAGCATACCACTTTAGATGTGATCAGTGGCTTGGACCTGGGAGCAGTCTGCTGTTCCTGGCCAGTGAGACCAGCGTACTTTGCAGCAGCAGGCCCAGGGCACAGGCGTCTTGAGCGCTCACTCCTCCAGCTCACAAGGCTTAGGGTTAGCTCTTTTTTTCTGTGCCTCTGGTGCAAGGTGGGTCTGATGTGCTGGGCAAGTCGTAGAGAAAAGTGAAAGGAGGCCCAGAGGGAGAGACTTTTTATCTTCTGAGGAATGAAAACCCAGCTAATCGGTAGCTTCGATCAATCAGAACTAGCCTTCCATCGCAGGAGGAAGAGATAAACCCTTACAAGATGTAGGTATCATAGGCCTATCTAAAAAAGAACATCTTTCTATGCCTTAGGTTTTTTTTTTTAATTTATTTTTATTTTTTATTTTTATGCCTTAGGTTTTATTCGAGTGTAAGAGTTTAAGATCGGAGATGGCCTTGATGGCTCTCTGTAGCCTCCTCCCCTAATATAGTGCCTGAGGTGTATTTGCACTTAGTGTATTTGTTTTCAAATTCACTTTCGTTTTCATCAAGTAAACATATGCCCATAGGTTTTGGTTTTTGTTTTTTAAAGAGTATACTTTCAAACTTCTATAATGAGAAACAGCAGCCTCCAGCTTTCTCCCATTACGTCTTGGTTCCATTTTCCAGCAACTTGAAAATAGTTTGACTTTTTTTGCCTGACATTTTTCTTCTTGTTTCTAAATAATACATTAATGCTGACTTTTCTGGGTTTATCAATTTTAGGAATTATTTACTAGCCAGGTGTCAACTTTGGAAACGATCTATGGACCTACTATGGTAGATGGGTAGATGGGAATCTGGTGTATGTCTCTTCCTTTCCCTCGGACTTCTCCAGCCCTACCTTCCCTTGAGCACAGTTTATGTGACAAATCTGCTCGGTACCTATTTGCGTTACTCTGTCCATGTGAATGAGTATACTTGCTGCTGAGCCAAGGGGTTATTCTCCGATTCGATTTTTTCTCTTGTATGTTTTGTTTTCTTTCTCAACTTAACCGCCTGCTTTTATGCTTATTTCTTTCCCTTTGCTGAAATTGTCTCAAAGTTTTCAATAATTCCTTCTACATGCAACACAATTCCAACATGCACGTCAATATTATTTTTCACACGCGCTGATATATTGTCCCAGGTATCAACTAATCTCTTAGTTCCATTTTGGTATTTTTCCCTTGGAGACTTCTTGCTCTGTTTTTGCTCAAATCTTGATGGGCTGTTGTATACAGCTGCTGAACAGCTGTCATCTGTCTCTAGTAAGAAGCCTCTGAGATGGCCCCCAGGGATCCCAGCTCTTGGAGTTCATGTTCTTGTGTAATCTTGTCTCCCGGAGTGTGGATGGGAACTATTTATTCACTTCTGACATACTTATGTGCTAAGTGTTCTTTAGAAATAACATAAATACACAGCACATAAGTATTTGAGAAATACTGGAAGAAGGGGAAAAACAAGGAGAACACCTTTCATAATTCAGATGATAGTCTTGATTTGAACCAAACAGTTAGCATTGGGTATAAAATAAATGGCGGGACTAGAGACCTCTTAGAATAATTGGAAAACCATCTTGTGTGATCAGTCTATGTATTATCTGTTACATATCTATTAATATAATCTACTTAATTAGATCGTTAGCTTCTTAAGGGCAGAGAGGAGTCCTCATATAAGTTGATTATCTGAAGTTTTCGAGTTCGAGTTGTATAGAATGTGAGTGTCGTTGGTGCACGTTGTCTCCCACTCGTCCCCCACTGGCCGTGTCCGGGCCTCACCTTCTCGCTCGGGCTCTGCTAGATGACTGGGCTCATTAACACTTAATCATTTTCATTTTAACCTCACATGGGGGACATTCAGTCTATGCCATGTGTCTCCGGTGACTTGGACTATTGGGAAACAGAATACACATAGGGAGTAGGGTTCATGGGGCAGGATGGGGCGGGGAGGAGCGGGAATGGCCGGCTGGTGAGATGCTCCCTCGGCCAGTGGCATGACATGACATCCCTGGCTGCTTCTCAACAGTGATCAACCATTCCTCTCTCCGAACACAGGCAATCTGTCTTAAGCTAGAAATAGAATGAGAAGGAGACCAAGTTTTCACAAATGAAAATTATATTAGTTACACGACATCTAAGGGGTTCATGCGAATCTGTGAAAAAGTACTCTTGCAGGGACCTGTATTCCTGGCAGTTGGACACACAGCACAGATGTGCTTTGTCCTTCATCCACGCAGGTATGTACTCATGCTTACTAATTGGAAATACTTCGGACGGGTGCTCAGGACACCCACACAAGTGTTAGACAAAGAGAACAGAATAGCAACACACTCTGTAGCATTGCTGGTGTCACACTTCACTCGGACACCCCTAGAATATTTATGGTCTAATTTCCTACTGGGTAAATGTGTAAAGAAAACATATATGGCTTTAGAATAGATCATTAAAAATAGGGGGCACTGGGGCATCTTGTTGGCTCAGTCACTAGAATGTATAATTCTTGATCTTGGGGTTGTAAGTTTGAGCCCCACATTGGGTGTAGACATTACTTAAGAAAATAAATCTATCTTTTTTTTAAATAGGAAACACCATCTTCTCCCTCCCTCCTCTTCTTCCTTCCTTCCTTTCTTTCTTTTAGTATCTTCTTCCTGCCACCTCTCTTTGTTCATTAATTAATTGAGTGACTGTTATGCTCTATCCACTAGGTAAGGTCCACTTAGGAAGAGAATGCCTGATGGATGCCTGGATGGCTCAGCAGCTGAGTGTCTTCCTTAGACCCAGGGCGTGACCCCAGGGTCCCGGGTTCGAGTCCCACATCGGGCTCCCTGCGAGGAGCCTGCTTCCCCCCTGCCTGTGTCTCTGCCTCTCTCTGTGTCTCTCATGAATAAATAAATAAAATCTTAAAAAGGAAGAGAATCCCTCTGATAGCTTCAGATCTGCGAATAATTTCTTCCCTTAATCAGGACCTAGGGACTCATTTAAAAGCAGTCTCTCTCACAGGTTAAAACAGTTTTGCAAGGGAATCTGCAGGCTGGTGACTTCCACACCGTTGAGTTTCTTGTTCATGCCGTCCTTTTACCTCTACCGTCTGCTTCCCCTTCACTGTACTTGACTGCGAACTCCCCGTGGGCAAGAGACTGCTTTTCACTGGGACATCTTCTCCCTGCCTAGCTTCCTCAGCTTCTCACTCCTCTCCCAGCCAGAGACATTATCCTTCATGTGATGGGGCTTCCTCAAGGTTGGCAAAACAGTCATTCTCATCCGACAAGACATGGCACCGGAGAGGGACGGAGAAATGGCTTTGGGAATTGGAGGAGGAAGTGTCACAAGACCGGGTAGTGGAGCCAATCAGGGAATGAAGAGGAGGAACCCTAGACTGGGTGAGCACAGTAAAATCTGTCCCTACTGGGACTCTGAGGAAGTTACCTACCCTCGGAGCATTGCACCCTACTCTTAGCAAAATAGGCATAATAATATCGGTTTTTCCTACCTCCCTGGACTGTGGGAGCATAAACTGAATAATGTGTGAAAGCAATCAAACTTCTTGGAAGTCAGGAGTGACAGGCCCAAGGCGTGGCCATATGATTTTCTTCCTGAAAGCTGCCGTTTAAGAGTGACTCCAATAACATTATTTGATGTTAAAAGAATTAGTGTATTTCATTTACGATGATCTTTTAGTTGCAAGAACCTAAAGACGTATAAAACACTGGCTCAAATGGCCATTAAAAATGGGATCAGATGGTTTCGTAATTAAAGTAGTCGCCTCACTTTATTAGTCAGGAGAGGCTAGGCTTGCGCTGAGGTAACAAACATCCCTGGCGTGTCGGTGGTGTAACACCTCAAGTTATTTCCCACTAATGCAAGATCTGCTGGAAGTCCAGGCGGTTCTCTAGGGCACTGCCAGCCGGGATCAGAAGCCCGCCCTGCTTGGGTCTGGGATTCAGCACCAGCCCAAATGAGCCTCTATCCATGACTGGAGAGTCGTGCAGAGCTTTTCACTGCCTCAGCTGGAAAGGTGGAGGTGCCACATCCCTTTATATATTTTATGTATTTGTTTTTAAGACTGTATTTATTTATTCATGAGAGACATACAGAGAGAGAGAGAGAGAGAGAGGCAGGGACACAGGCAGAGGGAGAAGCAGGCTCCCTGCAGGGAGCCTGATGAGGGACTCGACACTAGGACCCCAGGATCATGCCCTGGGCCAAAGGCAGATGCTCAACCACTGAGCCACCCAGATGCCCCCCCCCCATTTATATTTTGTTATTCAAGAACTAGGCAGATGTCCCTCCCTCCCCCTTGAAGTGCTGGGAAGTGTAGTGTCCCTCATACACCCAGAAGGAGAGAGGAGCTGGGTCTTCGGAAGCACTAATAATGTTTTCTTTACTAATACTGTGGGAGCATGCTCCAATTCCATGGATAATAAGGCACAGCAGTAATAAGGTTGGAAGGCAACCCAGTACTAACAGTTCCTTCTTAGAGACAGAGAAACAAAGGTGTTGTGCCCGAAGTCTTGAGGTTGGTAATGATGAGTCAGGACTAGAGAACCCTGAGCTCTTGATGCTCGGTCTAGAACTCCCAGTCTAATGACGTTTCCCAAGTGCTTTCCTTGGGAGGTTAAGTATCTGTGTCTCTCACTCACAAGAGTTATTCCGTGGTCAAATTAATCCACAAAGACTATTTAAACACTAGGATAAACAAGGCTCACTGGGCTTGTTTGCAGCAGAACTCCTCAGAGCCTTTAACATTGTAAAAAAGATTGTGAATCTTTAGGTGCCAGAGTATCCAGAAATTACTTGCCATTTTTGGACACAGGAAACATCCCCTTCCCTGCAATATTTATTTTCTTGAGAGGTCCTTGTGAGGATCACACTATCATAATACGTTTGCAAACTTGTTACGCAGGCAAAGTTAATCTTTGGAAGTTAGCCTCATCACCATTGTTTAATAAATAGATAATTTTTCTCTCCACCCTTCCTTAGGCAGCCATTTCATTCATCATTCAAAACGATTCTGATTTTAAGAGCCATAGCCCACTGATACCCACCATTATTCTTACATTCATGCATTGTCTCCAGTCGTACAACAAATTGTAGTGCGCACGCACTTATGCCAGCTCTGATATTGATGTTCGACATTTAACGATGGACAAGATATGATCATTGTTTTTTTATTTTGCACATAGACTAACATGGCAGACAAAACTCAAATAACAATATGACAAAATGTCCTAAATGCCATTATAGACACAGGAGCAACATTGTGTGGGTATGTAAAATAGATAGGACCACATTCTGTTCTTTCTGGTGGATTAAAACTCCCAGGGGATTTTTCTCAGAACTATTATTAAGTCTTTCCCATCCGTTATCTGAACACGTGATTTCCTGGGTCTCAGTGCTCAGTTTTTCTCATATACTAGTGATGCTGTATCTTACCCACTCTGGCCTAGTGGGATAAGCGGACAATGTCTTTTAGAATCTTGGCTTAGTGGCTCATGCAGTAGCTTTCCCTCCCTACTCCCGTCATGTGCAGCTTTGATAGCCTTCCTTGTGTATTTTCATCCAAGTCCATAACAACTTTGCTCAAGGCAGGGCCAATGACCCACATAGAGAACTACTCCCACTATTACTCCAACTTCATGCCCCTAGAGAGTTATCTTCTCTCTTTAAACCAATTTAAGTCTAAGTGAAAGTTCTGAAAGAAACAAGAAACATTTAAATTGTTCCAAATGGGCCACTGCCTTCCAAACATTCTTCTTGTAGAAATTTGCAACAGAGAAAAGAGACCTTGTACTTGTTACTGATCCCTACTTGTTTACATGTCATTTTCTGAACGTTAACTGAGTTCCTACTAGGGTGCCAGAGATGTGATAGACAGGGAAGAGACATTCAGTTCAAGCCTCATGGTGATTTTCTAGTTAGTCCTCCTACTCTCCTTTTATAGGTGCAGAAACTGAGACAATGAGAATTTATATGTCTTGCCCAGAGATAAACAGACCAATAGGTAGATGAGCTTGAGATTGAATCTGGATTTATTGGATCCCAAATCCAAAAAGTTGAATTCCAACACATACTGTGTTTCACCTTGAAGCCTCATTAGTCTCTGAATGCAAATATGCCAACCATTTTATTGACATCGGAATCCTCTTTCCTTATTACCTGCACGGCCTTTTCCAATTATCTTTGGGACTCCACAAGGATATATTGCATATGTTCTCCTCTACTGGTTCCTAAGCCCATCATTGTTAGAATGATCTGGAATTTAAAAAGTAAGATTCCTCTAGAGAATCCCACCTCTAGAGAGTCCCACATCTAGAGGATTTTGATTTTATATAGGTCTAGAGTAATGTCCGGGAATCTGTATTTTTATGAAGGTGTCCTGACTGATCAGGTTTTGGAACACTGGGGACTTTTTCTTTGCTTGTTCTTACGTCTTATCATACACTGGGATTGGAGATTGAGGCCCAAGTAGGGCATAAATGATCAGCAAAGCATCCTGAGATAGTAAAGTTCAGGAAATTAAATAAAGCTATTAGCTCTCTCTCAGTGGTTCCTGGTACCATCCCCCCTCCCCAGCAGTACAGTCCAGGAATCAAAACACTAGGCTTCGGTCTTTTCTCCTTCCTTATCTGCTAAAGAGGGATGAAGAGGATAAAGAGCCATGGTGACTGTAACCATCACGACATAGTTGAAATGTGGACACACCACTCTACTTCACTCCTAGTCTAGTCTAATCATCTATCTGAGGGGCTACAGCAAGATCCTTCTAATTTGGTCCCCCTGCTTCCACTCTTACCCCTTTACTCTGGACTTGAACTTGAATATAATAAACTGACCTACTGTAATTGGTAAAATACGTTTCATGCTTTGTCATCTTTAGCAGGAGATTGTGACCTCCTAGAGTACAAGTCTGTAGGCTTCTAATTTATTTTTTCATTGCACAGATTAGTGCCTGATACTCGTAGGTGATCTGCAAAACTGAAAAAAGGAGGAGAGGAGTAATAAATATTAAAAGGGGAGAAAGAGATGAATGAAATAGACAAATGAAGAAGATGATAATGGAGAAAGAAAGGAAAGAGAGAGTGGAGCAGAGACAAAATGAACGAGAAGAGGAAAGAAGGCGAGGAAGGATCGTGAACACTTGACAGGGAGAAGAAAATAGGGAACGGGACTTCCCTGTTGTTAGGCAACGACTCTCATTTTCCAGATCAGACAGGTTGAGGCTTCCAGGAAGCTTCATCCTATACACCAGGACACGTCTACCTTCCTTGGAAAGCATTGAGTTACATGGTAAGCAACTCTGTAAAGCTCAGTGATCCCCCAGTAGTCTTCACTGACGAGTTCAGAACCCTTGGTGGAGAGTTCACAAGATGCAGTAGAACATTCTTACTTTTTATCTAGTTATTTTCATATTGGCAAGGTCACGTCGTGCTCAGGGAGGGAGAGAGGGGCTTACGCTCTCACACTCCTCAAGAGCTGCAGAGCTGAGCTGCAGGTATCCTGACTAGAAGGCTCTTCCATTGACATCCTGGAAGTTGACTGGAAAATATTAGAGATGTGGCGGGTTTTCTCCTTCCAGAAATATGAAAGAAAGTCTTTCTTTTTGCTTCCTTGGAAGATTGCCTTTTCTCTAAACACAGTATTGATTATCCCTTTTCTCAAGCATAAACCCAAACAGTTATGCCTTGTTTACTCTCCTTCTTTCATTTTCAACATCTATACCATCAGGACATCTCACCAACTTGTACTGCTAGAGTGGCGGCCTTCATGCTCATGGACGTAAACACAGCCAGGAATTGGCTCACGTGGCCTTGGCAAAGTCACTAAGGAAAGAAAAGGAGAAAAGATAGGTATTCATTGAATCATGCAGAGAAGTAGTCAGAAACTGCCATTGGGCAGAAGTGCCCAATAGTCTCTTGGAAATGAAATACACACTACTTATAAAAAAAAGAAAGAGAAAAAGAAAGAAAGAAGAAAGAAAGAAAGAAAGAAAGAGAGAAAGAAAGAAAGAAAGAAAGAAAGAAGAAAGAAAGAAAGAAAGAAAGAAAGAAAGAAAGAAAGAAGAAAATACACACCACTTTAGAGTTCCAGCGTACCGGGGCATTGTTTCCTGAGAAACGCACAGCCGTGCTCTTCAGCTTAGGCGTCTTGACAAAAGACACTCTTCCATATAAATGACTTTTCTCATAATTGAAGTTCTTTATCTCAAGTCCAAAACTGAAAAATGTTAACAGATATGGGTATACAAAATATGAATTCCTTACTCATTTGCCTTCTTGAGCAGGGAGTACTGAACTTGTAATAATTTTTCTGATAAATCAAGATCATTTTTATTGATTTTCATTATTGAATTTGATGTTGATAAAAGTTTGTGTTGCATTGCAGTTTTCTGTCTTCTTCCTCTTCTCCTCCTCCTCCTCCTCCTCCTCCTCCTCCTCCTCTTCTTCTTCTTCTTCTTCTTCTTCTTCTTCTTCTTCTTCTCCTTCTCCTCCTCCTCCTCCTCCCCCTCCTCCTCCTCCTCCTCCTCCTCCTCCTCCTCCCTCTATGTTAAAGAATAAATTACAATCTTCAAACCTCTTTTTCTCTCTTGCACTCTCTATTTCCTTTATCTCTCTGTCTCGGACTGTCCTACCCTTAGGCTTATTCTATAAGCCTGTCAAAGCATGTGGTTTTGGTGCTTGAACTTTGTAATGGCTCTTTCATGAAGTCAGGAGCATTTTTTGCTTAATTTAAAGGCATATCTGGAAGATTGAGTTTGCTAGAAATATAAACTGGAGAAAATGGAACAATGATTTATCTAATTTCACACATTGATTCTTAACCATTTCAAGAAACTCTCCAAGTAATCATTTATCACTTTTCATCAGACAGTGTTTTATAGTTTAAATGCTCACTGAATTTCTATTTTAACTTTCTTCCGAATTATTACCTTATGTCTCTATCAACTGTTCATCCCAGAAACACACTGGTCAAGTCCTGAGCTACTCTGTGTGTGTGTGTGCGCGCGTGTGTGTGCGTGTGTGTGTGTGTGTGTGTGCGTGTGAGAGAGAGAGACAGAGAGAATGTTTCTCAATCTATTTTACTTTTAAAACAAATAGTAGACAAATTTTACACAAATAAATTAAATTATTAAGTCATTAAAATGTTAAAATCATTAAAATGTTTTTTGCTTAAGCTATTTTTGAAGACCAACATTTGAAAATAACTTGGGCTATACCAATTGTGCTTTTGTATTAAGTAGGGCATGAATGATTTCTATACACCAGTTGCAGTCATCCTGGCGATGAGAGCTGATGTTTAGCAGGAAGAGATTGGAATTACATCCGCTACAAGCTGAATTTCTGCCATTCATCATCAGTCATCAGTGACTTTATCCTGAGACTTAGTTGATTCTCTACCACAAACATAAGTAATTATAGTTATAGAAGTCACAGGGTTACCATATTCACAGTCACTTAATGTCAGCCTTTCTTGTATATTCCTATGACTAAATGGTAGTTTAAAAAATAGCTTTGTGTATTCCAAATGTCTCACATGATACTCCCCACCCAGCCACGCTGCAGCATAACATGACACTCGACCGCCATGTGTGTTTCCAGCATAAGGCCGCTATAACTTGGCTCCAGTTTGACCAAATTCAGCTCCTTCCAGAACACACTATGACAAATTGGAGAGAATCTATAATCAACAGAGGATTTTTGTGGCTTGCAAATGCACCCCAAATTGCCAATAATGAATATTCCATAAGCAAGAAGACTTTTTTAGTTCCAAATGCTATTAGGGAAGCAAAGATTTCATCAAAAATACTTATTTTGTAAATATTTTTGAACTTAGCAAATGACTATAGAGATTAAGCAGAAAGGCTCCAAGCATGAATGCCATTTACATCCAAAGTGGGATTTTCATGTACAAGCTGACTTCAGATGAAACCTCTCAAAAATCATACTCATCTTCCAAAGGAGGGTGTTCATATTTTCCAAAGGTTCAATCTCTTGGTCCAATCAATTTTGTTTATATTACTGGAAGATTTCTATTTATAAAAGGGAAGTGTTCCTGCCAGTGATTAGGGAACAAATTGTTCACTGTTTGGAAGACAACGGACTTTCTCAGGTGGCTAGATGACTTTGCATGCTTTGGGGTTTTGCTGAAAAAGCAGAGTTAGATTAAACAACTTGATTTCAAACAGATATGTCTGGAACATTTTAGAGCTGAAGGCTTTTGAGACTATCTCACTAAGAGGCATGATTTTATTTTATTTATTTATTTATTTATTTATTTATTTATTTATTTATTTATTTATTTATTTATTTTGAGACATGATTTTAAAGATGAGAAAACCAAAACCTAAAATTGAAGGAAATGTATCCAAATTTATGCTGTAAGTTAGGTTGATCTAACTCTTCTGAGTTTCAATCCCTCAGGTATTTCACATTAATGTAGCATTATTCCCACCACCACCCACATTTTTGTTAGTTGGTTATTTAGGACATACTGCATACCAGGAACTGTGGTAGTCTCTGGAGACACAAAGATGTATGACAGAGTTTCTGTATTCAGAGAGCTAAATGATGGGGCGGGGGGCAGCCATTGAACCAAGAGTATATTTTAAAAGCTGTTATACTCAATGTACTAGGAGAACACAGACTATGAATACCTTGGTTGGGAGGGTAGGTAAAGGGCTGATAAAGACCAAGAAGAGGACTCAAGAGTTGAGTCTTAAAGGCTCATTAGGATTAAGGGTATTTCAAGCAGAGAGGAGAGCAGGTGCCAGCAATGTGGTGCATTTGAAGGACAGCAAATAGTTGAGTGTATGATGGGGTCAAAAGGAGATGAAGCTGGGGTGCCTGGATGGCTCAGTCATTTGAGCCTCTGACTCTTGGTTTCCAGTCAGGTCATGATCTCAGGGTGGTGAGATGGAGCTCCATCTGCTGGAAGTCGGCTTGGGATTTTCTCTCTCTCCCTTTCCCTCTTCTTCTCCCAGCTCATGTGTGCTATCTCTCTCTCTCTCTCTCTCTAAAATCAATCAGTCAATCTTAAAAAAAAAAAAGACTCCCTCTTCATCTTCAGCTACTTCTCCTTTCCTTTGCTTCCACTTATAGCACAACTCTTCAAATATCTCTAAAAGTTTCTGAAATTTCTTGCCTTCTATTCCTTCAGCAGCATGTGCCACAGTTACTACTCACTTGTTCCTGTCTGAGATACCTTCCTTACCTGAAATCTAGGACACCACTCTCTCGGTGTCTTCTTATGATTCAGTCATTGCTCCTTCTTAGTCTCCTTTGTTAGGTCCTTCTAATCTTTCTCTTTTTTCCTCTTCTTCCTTCCTTCCTTCCTTCCTTCCTTCCTTCCTTCCTTCCTTCCTTCCTTCTTTTTTTTATTTTATTGAGAAAGAGAGAGAGAAAATTTGCCTGAGCCTGGGGTGAGGAGGGACAGAGGGAAGAGAGAGAGAATCCTAAGCAAGCTCCATACCCAACATTGAACCTCCATACCCATCATTATCCTGAGATCATGACTTGGGCCAAAATGAAGAGTTGAATACTTGGCAAACTGAGCCACCCAGGCAGCCTCCTTCTAATATTCTTATTATATACACATTGGAGTATCTCAGAGCTCAGTGTTTGAACATCTCTATCTCATGTATTCCTCAGGTGAGCTCATTCTGTGCCATGACATTAATTACCATTTATATGCTAATAAATCCAACATTTACCTCTAGTCCCAACTTTTTCTTTTTAAACTCCAGGCTCACACATTCATTTTCCTTCTGAACATCCTAATAGTTCTACTTTAAAAATATATCCAGGCTCTAACCATTTCTCACCACTTCCGTAGCTGCTATACAAGGCCCTCATCTGTCACCTGAATTACTGTAATAGCCTCCTGTCTGGTCTTCCTGCTATAACGCTGGTCCTTTTCAGTTGTCAACACAGCAGCCAGGTAAATCCTTTAAACACTTACATTAGATCTTGTCACTGTTTCTGCTCATAACATTCTAAGAATTTTCATCTTCCTCAGGATAAGATCCAAAAGTTTAAGCAGGATTTACAAGGCTCTGTTTAATCTGGTCTCTGACCATTTCTCTGACTCATCTCTTATTACCAATTCTTCTTTAGGTGATTCACTGAAGAACCATTGGTCTCTTTGAACACATCAAGCATGATCCCATCTCAGGCATTTATTTTTCTGCCAGGAAGGCTCCTCCTTATGTTATTCTCATGATTTGTTCTTTTACTTTATTCAAGTTTTTACTCAAACATCTTATTTTCATAGTGATTTTGCCTGACCACTCCACTTATCACTACATTACTTTCTGAAGCCATACTGGGTTTTGCTTTTCCCTTTAAAATACTTATCACCATAAATCATATGTTTGTTTATTTATTGTCATTCTCCCACAATGTAAGCTCCAGCCAATGTCTTCAAATGGCTTATGGTGAGCACTCACTTTTTTGAAAGGGCAGAAGGTACTGCCAATGTGATTGCAGAATGTAAAATAAAATACACTAGTGTGCCCTGCTGAAAACGATGAACAGCACCCACCCATTTCCTCTTTTTTTTAAAAAAATATTCAATTATTCATGAGAAACACAGAGAGGAGAGAAAGAGAGAGGCAGAGACACAGGCAGAGGGAGAAGCAGGCTCCACGCAGGGAGCCTGACGTGGGCTCGATCCCGGGAATTCAGGATCACGTCCTGGGCCAAAGGCGGCGCTAAACTGCTGAGCCACTTGGGCTGCCCCCCCCCATTTCCTCTTTATGCTAAAGATAAGCTGTGTATATTTAACAGAATGCTATCGTGAGATTCTCTATGATGTGTTAGTGTTGACTGACACCCCTAATCAGGAGTGCCCTCAGATGCCTGATGAGATGTTGATCACCTATGCAGATCTATAAAGGCAATAGTTGAGAATCAGTTTTGTGATTCTCAGTTCAACAAATTCCTCAATAATACCTCCAAAATGGGGTTGGATTGCGTGGGCTCCCTATCTTTCATCTCAAGCCAAGTGGCAATGCCTTAAAAAAAAGCATACATGAAGTTTGACTGGAGTTTGTGGGGGTAAAGAGACTATTGCTTGCTTGATGCCTAGAATACTCTAAAGGTAATAGATTATGGCTTTCTAGTGTCATCAAATAGCTGTGTTGGGAAGTAACTTCACTTCCACCAATATTAAACCCAAGATGTGTTTTGTTGGTGATTCATTTTGGACTTCACAGACAAAGCTCACTTGGGGTCATTTTGGATTCTCCTCCAAGGGAAGTCCAGATGAGTAATAGAACCTCTATCCCTGCTTAAGCTAAAAAACCCTGGGCTTCTGTTTTATATTTTGGGCTTCTACGAGTTTACTGAATAGTTTTGGAAGGCAAACAACAGCTTGCAAGCCACTGATTTGTTCATGGAGGAAAGCAAAAATAATCACTGCGCAATTTGATACATATTCTGTATTCAGTTTTAATAAGGTCTTAATGCCAGCAGAGAGGTGGAAACAAGGAACTCTTCCTAGGGAGGGCTGGCAAGGTGTTCTTAAGGAAATGAACTAGGTTTTGAAGAAAGAGAGGAGTAGAGAAAGGAGAGAGGCATTTTGAGTAGAAGGGACACTATATAAAGTCTCAGAAGAAAGGCGTAACGTTTACAGAAGAGTAAGAAGTGTAGGGTTGGGAGAGTGATAGATGAGATTGAAAAGAAGGTCCCTGGAAAGGGTCACAGGTGAACATGAGGTAAACTGAATTTTTTGCATGGTTGGGGTCTACAGTATTCATTGATACTATTGCATGAGCCTCCTGAAGAGTCTCCCTTACTTACTTCTAATTCTGTCTAATCCATCAATGGAAATACAACACATGACACCTTTTTGGTTAAATCGAGCTTGTTATGATCCTTAGGATAACGTAGTAAAATCCTTAAAATGACCCATGATGTTCTGCTCGGTCTCCCTGGGGCCCGCTGCTCCAGCCTCGTGCATCCCGGGGTGCGGCCCTCTGCTTCCTGTACTCCTGGCCTGGTGATGCCGCCTTTTATTTCCTGGAATGAGTCATGCCACAGGGCTTTCTTGTTCCTAGTGCCTGGAATTCACTCTTTGGCTGCTTTCTCCTCCCTGACCACTGTCTCTATCACTCTTAGCACCTAAATTGATTGCTGTATTCCCTCCATCTCTTACCAGGACTGTTACCTCCTTGGGATGACACCTTCAGAAAATTTCAAGTGCCCGTAACATACAGTCTCACTGCATCAGGTACATCTGTCATGGTTGTCATTGTACGTTATTTGTGTAATTTCTGTGAGCTCCCTAGGAGAAATTATTATGTATTTTTTTTTCTCACCATTGCATCTTTAGTACCCAATGCACTGTCTCTAGTACCCTTATACAGTCAGTGTTCAGTAAATATCTTTTAAGTGAATTCAGAGGTGCTCAGTTACATACAAGATGAATACAGGTAATGATTTTTGACTATTTTTTTAAAATATTTTTTTATTTATTTGAGAGGAGAGAGTGTGCGTGCAAGTTGGGGGGGGAGGGGCAGAGAGAGAATCTCAGAGCAGACTCCCGCTGAGCCTGGAGCCAGACTCTATCCTGCGACCCATGAGATCATGACCCATGAGATGTAGAGTCAGACACTCAACTGACTGAGCCACCAGGTGCACCTATTTTTGACTCCTTAAAACAAAAACACGAAGTGATAAATATTGGTTAATCTGTCTTGAAAAATCTAATTCTGCTTTTAGTATCCTCATTTAACATTTTTCTCTTCTCCTTATGCAGAAGGGAAAACATGAAACCGTTTCTGAAGCAATTTTCACGAATCAACATTGAACGCACCGCAAAATATGTAAGAGAGATGATCTGCTATGACAATAAAAGTAAATACTTCCACTATGACTTTGAGCAATTCCAGATGGTCTGGTGTGGCATTTTTATGATAGCTTCTTCTAAATTACCCCTGTCAAAAATAATTTATTTTATATTAAACTCTAGTATAGGTTACACCTGAAGCATACAAAAGAAAACTGGGTTTATAATGGCAAGTTTGCTAAAGAAAATATAACATATGGTTTGAGTAATTGAATAGAAGAGTTTTTATTTCAAGACCTGAACCTAATGCTAAAAGCCAAGCCTTTGTCCCTTTATGAGGGAAAAATGTCATCACTTGGTGACAATTTTTATTATTTTGTGGAATTTAAATGTGTGACTATTTTAATTCCATAATGGGTTTAGTTTAAGCAGTGTAACATGTCCTATTTGGGGGGGGGGTCTCTCTTCCAGGCCTATAAAGGGCCCATAAAGTTAAAATGGAACAAACTGAGGCACAGTGAGGAGATGTGATTCTTTACTTTATTCATGGAGTCAACAAATACAATAAAATTCCTTTAATCAGCTTACAGCCTAAGAGAACTAAAAAATGGAGATTCAGTTCTCTAATTAATTGACTGGCATTCCCCCTTCCTGCTTGCACTGTGGTCTGGAGCAGGCCTCTAGAAACTTATTTTGCATACGAATCACCGGGAACCTTGTCAGGTCGGTCTGCTCAGAAGCCAAAGATTCTTTCTTTCTTTTTCTTTCTTTCTTTCTTTCTTTCTTCTTTCTTTCTTTCTTTCTTTCTTTCTTTCTTTCTTTCTTTCTTTCTTTCTTTCTTTCAGCAATTTATTCAGTTAAAAATGTAAAAATCTTAAACATACATTTGAGATTGATACAATGAATGGTTATACATCCATCCTTGAGATTTAAGAGAACAAGTTAAACAATATTTATTTATTTATTTATTTATTTATTTATTTATTTATTTATCTATCTATTTATTTTTCATTTGTTTTTATTCAAGTTCGATTTGCCAACATAAAGTCTAACACCCAGTGCTCATCCCATCAAGACCCTGAATAGCCAGAGGAATGCTGAAAAGGAAAACCAGTGCCGAGGGCATCCGCATGCCGGGGTTCAGCTGTACCACAAAGCTGTGGTCACCACGACGGTGAGGTCCTGGCACAGAAAAGGACACACAGACCAATTCTGCATTTCTGACGAGGGCTGCGTGTTGCAGGTGCATGGACCACACTGAGGGGCACGGAGCTAGATGGCACTGAGGCCACAGCGTCGCCGAAGGCTGGGGAGCTGTCCCTCTCGTGGAGCCCCAAGTTCTGTCTCTGTGGGTTGGGGGGTGACCTGGACTTGCACCATGTCCTCTAACTGTCTGCACAGTCGTTTGCTTTTCCCGTTCAGACTTGAGCTTCCCCCTGGCTGGTAGCCTTGACTCTCCGAAAGCCACCTCCATCCTCCGCGTCCTGGACCTTTGAGAGCCTCAGGTGCCCCGGACTCTGCAGGCCTTTGCTCTCGCCCTTACTTCCAGTCACAGGGCAGGTCACACTGCAGGCTGACCCAGCCCTGTGCCTGCCCCTTCTGTCTCCTTTTTCTCCCCCATCCTCAATCATCATCACCCCACTTACTGAGAACTTCAGTATGTCGGGCTCTTACAGAGGTTATGTCCTTGATGTATTTTAAATCTTAAAACAACCGTTGAGATGGGTGTTTCCAAATTTTAAAATTCATCTTATTAATGTGGCAACTGACACAGAAAGCACAATGTCTCCATCATGTTAGTAATAAGTAGTGGGGCGGGGTGTAAACCCAAGTCTGTCTGACCGTAGCTATGGCTCCTAACCAATATTCTTGCGGCCTTCCCAACTCTTATCTCTTTCCTCGAGTTTACATTATTTTTTACTAGAACGTAAGCAGATTTATTAGCGCTTGTTACAGGTTAAAGATACTATAAGCATTGAAGTCATTGTCCTTGAATCTATTACACACACTGGTACCAGTTTCCTCCCCACGCTCCCTCGTTCCTGCTGGTATCTTCAAGTGCCTCAGTCGCTTTTGACATCCTCCACTGTGTTGTCATAACTTACCTTCCTTCACAAACTTTCTACTTCAGCAAAACTGAGATGCATCCACACCTCGGCGCCCTCTACTAGGACCCTCCTTCCCCTTTCCAATGATTAAAATCATATCTCAGGGGCAGGGCTAAAATATTAAATGTCTTCTTCGTGAAATATTTTTTTGGTTTTTGGACAAAAAACACTTTTTGACTCCCTGGACAAATGTACCCTCTTTTTTTACCCTCTTTTGGTGCTTACCATGACGAGGCAATGAGGGATTGTGACTTAGCTTCTAGTTAGAGACCCGAATGCAAGTCAGAGCACTAATAAAAGCAAAGCAGCTCTCTGGGCCACTGTATTCGACAGTGCTGAAGAAGGAGAGAATAGGGGCTGAGTCCAGTCTAAATCTGCATCCAGGAATCCTTCCCATTTAGAGTTTGATAAGGGACTCAAGCTCTAGTGCCCTAAGGCACCCGCTGCGTGCAGTTAAGTAACGCATCTGCTATCCATCTACCATGTACGTACCATCCTTGAATAACTGAGAAAAGAATTGCTGGAATTATTTTTGGTGTTCTGTGGTTCAGGTGAGGAACTCCACTTGAGACAGGTTGGGAGCATGGGTACACGTTCCTAATTTATCCAGCTGGAAGGGGCACTTTTCTGTAATTTGCACAAGGCCACTCTGTGCAAGCAAAGGCCTTGCATGCCAGAGCTATTTATAAGCTTAACTGCTGTGCAAACTGAAGGGGTTACTATTATTTTAATTATTATTATTGGTATTTCCCCTGGTGAGCTGTAAATCCCTTGAGACAGAGGCTATGTTGTCCTTATTTTGCTGTGTGCCTTGCCATCGCCTCTCTGTCCCTACATCTGTATTCAAATGCCTCATTCATATCCAGTTTTCATAATAAGTCTTATGTATTTTCCTCTGGTTTAAAGAAATATGACCTTGCTACATCCATGTTTTTTCTTAAGCTATTATAAATTATTTTTGAAGCCAGGTAGAACAGGGAAGAAAAGGTAGGCAGGAAGCAATGATAATACTTGGAAAAATATCACTGTCCTTGTTTAATCTCTAACTGTAGACTTCTGATGCAAAAGGGATTGGAGGACACTGCCCTCCGGCACTTGGCACTAAGCGTGAGGAGCCTTGGGCAGCTTCTCATGTTTTTCCTTATGAAGTACACTCACTTTCACATGGGTACTGGGAGTTAGAATATTAACAGGGATGATCCAATGGACTGAGATCTAGAAATAACTTATTTCCTTTTTTTTCTGGGATGAGGTGCTGGACATTTTTATACCAATGGGGCACACAAGAGGATGATTCTTAACAAAAAACACTTTTTTTTTGTCAACTTGTTGATGAACCTCAGTCTGGATTTAATTTAACTTAGACAAAAGAATTGGGATATCTCTTTTATTCCATATATATCTAGAATTATATATTTTACATACACACACACATACAGGAATAAGGAATGGAGTGAGCAAAGGAGGCTGAGCCACATTTATATCTCTTGTAAAGCCTCAAATTGGTTGCAAAATAAATAGCGCAAGTTTATTGGTTCAGCAGTATAGAAGCCCCTACAGATTTCTTGCTTTAGGTTCACTCCCTTATTTTGGACAAAAATACCTCAAACAACACAACTTTCTGACTCATGCTGTGATTTTTCCTGTAGTTGAGCATAGAGAAGTCCCGCTTAGAAAAAAAACCAGTCATGCCCGGTTCTGCTTTCTCTTTGCTCTAAATCCACTTTCTTGCTCACTCCTGGGCTCACTCTTCTCTCCAACACTACCTCCAGTATTTGGTGTCTGTCTGCTTCTGGTCCCATAATTCAAAAAAAACTCATTCCGAATTCCCTTGCCAGTGTTCGGGATTCGGGTTCCTAATTAGTGCTGAGATCTATGTACCTCCCAACTCTGCTATTTTCTGTATCCCCTTAACTTAAGCTTTGAGTAAGAGACTCAACCAACCTTTGCTCCTCAGGATTGCAACACATGATTAAGTCTATGATTAGGTGAAGGGTATTTACTTAATAAGTATCATGTTTTTTATTTTCTTCCAGATTGTTATTCTTGGTATAGATACTGATCCCAATGTATTTAAAAATAAGCAGTATATACAGGAAACATTTCAGGAGCCAACTAAAGGTTTTCTTTCCACCAGAAAGCTTAGGACTCATGTATCATGAATTTTATTTTTAAGGGAAGGATCTTCCTCTCCCTTTTTTTCATAAACTCCAATATTAAAATGTCCAATACCAGAATCTCTTTGGCTTTAATCTTCTGAGAGACTAAAAACAATATCTGGTTGAGAAAGTTTGCTAATAGCACTATTGTATGATAGTCCATAATTCTTCGTTAATAAGTCAAATTGGCCTAAGAATCATCATTCAGAATTGGAACTTCTAATACTTTTACCTACTGATCTTTCATTCTATATAACAAAGCAATTTCATCTTTCACATCATATCACTTCAAATGGTTGAAGAAAGTTATATCCATATGTGTATTTATGCAAAATACAATCTTTCTGTTCTTCATCGGTAAAATGGGAATGAAAAGAACAGTTATCCAATAGGTTTTGTGGGAATTGATTGAGAATGTACATAAAATGCACCTAATCAAAAGATCAACCTAATGCATGAGGTATGGTTTAGACCAGTTCGGGAATAAAAATGGATATATTACTTCTGATATAGAAATTTTACTTCTATGCAAGAAATAAAGATTTCATTGGTCAATTTAAGGATTTATTACATTATAAGGTTATATTGCTCTTGCAGCAAACTGAAAATCCAAGAACTCCTGTTTAGAATCAAAATGCATGATTTTACATTGATTCTTGTCACATTTTATATTATTTTTTGTCCACTGTTTCAGAGTTTTGAATTCTCTTTGAGACCCAAAATACTATTTTTTATTTTTTTCTTGAAGTTTATTTATTTATTTTTGTTAGCAATCTCTATACCCAACATGGGGTTTGAACTCACTAGATTAAGAGTAACATGCTTCTTTGACTGAGCCAGTCACCTCAACTATTATTCTTGATTATGGCTAAGCAATTTAAATGGATAATAGCTCATAGTTTGGGTCTGTGTTCCTTTAATGTTCCTTTACTACAAACTGAGACACCAGAAACCTTTCAAAGGAGGGCTCCTTTTCTCTGGGAGGCTCTGAGAAGGCTTGTCACTCTAGAACTCACACGTAGCAGGTGTAGGTTCATTGTCTATTGAGTTTCTCCTTTTACAAAGCATTTTTTAAACTGTAAGTAACTGTGCTTTCAATCAGCAAGAAGTAGTATTTTTCCAAATAATGATGCTATTTGGAATAATTGATCATTTCCAACTGTCAAAATGTGTGCTTCGTATGGCTGCTGAAGTCAATTTGACTGATGTTCCACAGCTCTACATTAGAGTCCACTGGAGGTATTGCTCTTAGCAGTTTTTAAAACAGAGAATTATAAAAGCAATAATTTGATTTCTGATGTCTAGACGTTCTTTCCCACATGACTCCATCAAGAAAGGCTGAGACTCAGGCTGTCCCAACCTGCATAATTTATATAGTTGAGGCCTATTTTCACTGTCAAGAAGCCAAATCCCTCAGGCAGCTTTGCCAAAGAACTGTTCCACTCATTTTTTTTTTTCAACCCTAAGGCCTTCATTCTAGCATTGGCTACTCTTATTAACAAAAAGCAGGAAACAAGCTCCTATTTGTGAGATAATGTCTTTTCCGTTAAAAGTAGTTGAATCCTCAGAGAAAATGACCCCTTTTCAAGTTGACTGTTCCTATATCCAATGCTCCAGACTTGACATTGGGGTATGCCTTCAAGCACATTTGTTGGGTTCAAGAGACTAACTGGACAGTGTTCCTGGAAAAATGATGTCTTCCTTATGGGTCAAATCCTTCAAAATAGCAATGAATATTGAAGATCAGTGGGACACTTTTTCTAACTCCTGCCACATTAGCCTTGTGGGAGAGTGGAAGTAGGAAGCTGAGAGTGAGATCCCAAATCCCAATTTAAAATTTTTAAGATCATAATTAAAAATTATTTTTATATCACAAGGTGTATGTTAACTTCCTTTTTTTTTTCCTTTACGACAAAGCATGAGAGTGGTAGAAAGAGGACTTGACTGAAAGAGGACCCAGGATATAATGCCAACAAAAGTAAGGTTTTGTGAACTTGAGCTAATGAAGTTTCCTCTCTGGACTTCCTAGGTAAAAAGAGGAATCCAGACTCAGATAGATTCTATAGCTCTTCCCAGCTTCAGTACTTCAGAAGATAAAGGCTGAGGCCTCCCCTTGAACAAATAGCGCGGAAGGAGTGCAGAGAGTGAGAAAAGAAGGAAGCCAAAGTTTGAGAGCATGGAATGTTTGCAGATCCTGAGGATCAGGCGTGGAGGAGCAGAACAAAGGTGTAGGCTGTGTAAGCACACCTCAGCTTTGCTTCTAGCACCTGTTTCCATACGGCAGAAGAACAAGGAGAATATTTACCTGAGAGGCATGGAGAGAGAGTCTGTGACCAAACCTGCCTTTCTACCTTCCTACTTTCCCTCATTTCCCACCCGCCAGGGGGGCTGTGATTTCTGTACCTGAACAACAAGACATGTTCAGGGAAACAGGGACTAAAAATGGTGTAATGCTGGAGAGATAGAGTTCTGTGGCATAGTGGATGTTGAGAGCCGCAAAGGGCATAGAGGGCGCTGCTACTAGTTGTTCCATGGTTTAAGGGACCCTATGAATAATCCAAACCCTTTATATTTTTAGCCAAGAGAAACCTAGCAATAAAGCATGTCTTCTTGTGGTCATATGGTATAAAAGAGTTGGTGGATCAGAGTGGCTTGAGAAATCTCAGGAAATTTTTACACATCAGTTTCATGGAAGGAGGCAAAGCAAAGAGATGCAGCAAGTTTAGTTTCAAATGCTTTTTGTTTTTGGATAGAGTTAAGTTTTATTTAGTTTTTATCTTCAAATAGCTTAGAAGTTGTCTCTCCCTAATCATCAAAACAATCTAAATCCCATAATAAATATTGATTGGGCATATTCAGAAGAGTTGAGAGTAGGGATGACTAAGAATGTGCCCTCTTGTAAGCTCTGTCTGGTACATTTATCATCCTATTGTGGGCTCTTGTCATCTTGTGATGTATTGTACTTGTCTACAGCTATAACGAAAGTCTCCAAATGAATTCGAGCATCATGTTACCAAATACATTACTTACATTTAAATGTATTCCAATAAGTTTCCTCTTTATGTCCTTCATTGGATGGAAGATATTAGATTATTTACAATCTACATATTAAGAAGGATCCCAGATTAACTTTTTAAAACACTGGAAGACAGAAGGAAATAAAAATGTATCATTATATGGCCCTTTCTATAGTTAAGGAAAAGCAGGGCAAGGGAGAGCTCTATAATGCCTAATTATAAGATTGAAGGAAAAGGGGCCGTGGTGAATGAATTTGGGGATGCTTCACTGATTTCAGAATGTGACCCTTTATTTGTGTGACTCACAGCTCAATTTCAATTTCATAACACATGCTGTACCTATTAAGATTGTACTTTTTATATTGAAGGCAATCAGGGATGAAAATCTGAGTTGAATCTTAAATTGAAATGTATTAACAGGAATAATGACAAATTTTATAATTTGGCTTCCCAGGAATCTGTTCATTATCCAAAAAACTATAAGATACAAATCTGTGATCTTACAGACCTTAGGAAGTATTATCACAATTAATTCTGAATCACAAATTATCTGTGGAACATGACAATTATTGACAATTATGTAATTCCGGGATCCTCGAATATACGACCTGTTACACTAATTGGATGCCACGCTACTAGTCATCATTTTAGGCAGATTAGGCTCACCCAGACATAATACAATGTGACAAGGGACCGTGTCTGTGCTGAGACCTGACACAACACTCAAACCATGAATCCAGTCTTACTGGTGGGAGTAACTGTCAAACAAATTGGGTATCACTGAGCTCTACTAACCAGCTCTTAACGTTTTTTACTTTCCGATTCGCTGCTGCGGGACCAAGGACCACGTTTTGAGTATCAAGAGTTGTGACAGAGTCAAATAAGTGACTTTAACCTCCTCCTCTCTTGAAGCTAGGAAGGTGCCGACTGCAATTTGCCAGCTTTTGCCAGCTTTGGTGGCTGGAGATAGTAAAGCAAGGAGGGTTTCTTCTGATGTCAGCTGTGTGGCTCATATCATGTATGTAGAGACTTTGTGCTTACTACCAAGGAACTGCTGCCAGTTGGGGCACCTGAACAGTTGGTCCTGAGTTCCACTGAGCAGGCAAATAAACTCAGCAAACAGAGACAGATAGACAGACAGAAAACAAACCCAAGACACAAAATATCTGGCATCCAGAGGAATGGTACTGCTAGAGGAGAGACAACAGCACTTTTTTTTCAATGTAAAAGATCACCTATAAGAAGTCAAATACAAAAAAAAAAAAAAGCCCAATCTTTTTCTGTTAATAAACATGACTTAGGGACTAAAAAAAAAAGCACCTAGTTAAATAGAAGAAGAAAAGGATCATGGTTGAGACCTTAGCTAGGGCTTGGAATTAATATCTTAAAACAAGTAAAAGATACCAAGAGTTGGATACCGCTTTGGAAAGGAGTCTCAGAGAATAGATCAGGATACCCAGCATGCTAAAATAATGCTAAAATTTCAAAAGGAGGAAAGAATAACTGAAGAAAAACAACAACAAAATATATTAGTAACTGATAATGAAGATGGAGAAGTACCTACTGAATTTTACACAGTGGTGATGATAGGAGATAGAAAAAGGCTTTGATAAATAACAATTTTCTTATAAAGAATAAAAATAGTATCAGCATCTCATTTTCATACAAAGCACTGGAAGCTAGAAAATCGTGGAGTAGCATGTAGAGAAGAGCTAGCAGAAATGGTTGCAAACCAAGTATAATGTTTACTTGTGTGGATAAGAAAGAGATACTTTAAGATATTCAAGATATCAAAGAATAACACCATTCATCTATCCCATCTGAGGGAATATTGATGTAGGAACTCCAAACACAAAGCAAATAAATCAGAACTGAGGGTTCAGGATGGTGGATTATGACTTGAAGAGAAGGGCGATAAGCTTTCCAACAGTTTTAACCAAAATGAGGAATTTAAGCATAAAATAAGAATAATTAAGCTAAAAAAATAGACTACAAGGGAAACCTCCATAATTGTCCCAAACCAAAAATATTTGGTTGAGTTTGAAGGGCAGATAGAGGGAGAAATAAGTGTCTTTTATAGATTCTTAGTGTGGGGGGGGGCATACTTTTAATGGTCCAGCTGTATTGGGGAAAGAAGAGAAATCATTGATGAAGTAGACATCTTAACCAAGGGAACAGCCTCTGTTTTGGAAAAAAAAATTGAATATGTGCCTGGTTATTATGTTCAGAAAGGAAAGTTAAGTATAAAATAGGATGTAAGAGTACAGTGGAAATCCCAAATTACAGGATTTAATGAATTATCTACTGACCAAACCAGTAGAAATTAGAAAGAAAGGCAAGAGGAAAAGGGTGAAAACCAAAGAGACAAATACACTAGGAATAATTTGACTTTCCTGGAAGCAGGGATCATGGGTCTAACCTATCATGGTAACACGAAAGTCTAGTACATGGTACACTTGCATGAACTATTTATTGGTTGAGTAAAGAAATGATAAGTATGAGGTCTACCTTCTTGGACCAGGTTAGTAATGTTATAAGTCAATAGCATTTTAAATAAAACTTTCTAAGGGAAAATCATGATTCTTAAATGGAAGTTATTTCCATTGGCCACCCTCTGCCTTGAGCTTCATGCTTAGGGCTGAACAGCATCTGTGGAATTGCCATAACAATGTATTGAGACAGGAATTCCAGATTCCCCAACTGGGTGGAGTTGCACCACTTGATTTTCTGCATTCTGATGCTGGTATTCCACACCCGCCCCCCAAATTCTCTAAACCAGCAGTGGAGAAAAAGGACTTGGAGAAATAATTAGGATTCAAATCAGAGCAGAGATTCTTTCCTAGTTGGTTGGCCTTGAGCAAGTCAGTGAACTTTTTTGAACTTCAGTTTGATCATGATAATATGATTCAATCATGATTTATTTTATCTGTTTTAACTCAGAAGCGATTTAGAAGCTATTTTCGATTGTTGCTCTTATTATCAATACCTCACTACTGCGGCTACAGGTTTGTGCACCTCAGTGATTATTGCTTTAGTATAAAGCACTGAGACGATGAAAGCTTGCCTACATAATTCCAAAATGAACTAAAAAAGATGATATTCATTTCTTTCACTAGCAGAACGTAGGATTTCATATTTACCCGCATCCTTACTAAAACTGGGTATTAAAATATTTTTAAATCTGTAATTTTATGGGTGAAAATAGAATTTTATAATGACATTTGATTAATGAGATTGAATATTTTAATATATCTATTATCCATTTATTTTTTTTTCTATGATTGGTCCTTTAGTGTCAATGAATCATTTCTCTATTAGGAAATTCCTTTTTTGTATAGATTTGAAGGAGACTTTTTGCACATTAAATATATGTCTCTCATGACTCATTTTAAAATAATTTTTCCACTTTGTCATTGGCCTTTAATTTTTTTCCCTCAACTTTTTCTTTTAAGGTAAGTTGCAAAAATAATCCAGAAAACTACCATATCTACCCAAACTCAACTTCCCTTGTGTTCATGTCTTACATAACTATAGAACAATGATTTAAAAAAAAAAGCAAGAAACAAATTTAGGTGTACTCCTATTCATTGAAGTACAGAATTTATCTGGATTTTATCCATTTTCAACACATGTGTTTTTTATTCCAGGATCCCACATTATACTTAGGTGTCTCTTTGGTCTCCTCTCGTCTGCCACAGTTCCCATATTTCAGAATCTTGACACTTTTGAAGACTATGCCTTTAACTTTTAAAGATTATTTTTAGATATGCTTAAGTTTTTATAAATTTTTATGTTGAATACATTAATATTCTTCCTTGTGGTTTCCATACTTGGTGTTAGATATAGAACACTTGGGAAGTAATGTCCTGCCAGAGATTGTACAAATGTTCCATAATATATCTCTTAGCACTTTTATTGCTTTATTTTAAAACTGTATTTAATTTCATACTTTCTAGGACTTATTTTGATATAAACCAAGAAGTAGAAATACAATTTGCTCATCTGTTCCCAGATATCCAGACGTTTGTCCCAATACCATTTATTGAATAATCCACCTCTTATATAATAATCTATATGCCTTTGTGATTGATCTTTTTTCCTTTACCATTCCCATAACATTTTATTTTTTAATTTTTATCCTAATAATATTTTAATTTGTATCCTTAATAAGACATCTTTATACTGCTGCTTTCCATTTGAAAAATGTACCACTTTTTAAATCCTATAGTGTTGCCATGTATCAATTTTAATCAATGATGACAATCAGTAACTTGTTTATGTTTTAGTATTTTTAAGTTCTTATTTAAATTCCAGTTAGTGAACATGCAGTGTAATATTAGTTTCATGTGTACAGTATAGTGATTCAATGCTTCCATACACCCCCTAGTGCCATCACAGCAAGGGCCCTCCTTAATCCCCATCACCTATTTACCCTATTAACCCCCCCCCCCCCCGCCCCATACCTCCCTCAAGTGTGTTCTCTGTAATTAAGAGTCTCTTTCTTGGTTTGTCTCTTGCTCTTTTTTCCCCTTTGCTCATTTGTTTTGTTCATGACACTTATGTTTCAAAATTGTTTATAGCTATGGACAAAATGCTTATGACATAACATTCTAAGTCTTACTGGTGGATATGGGAGAAAACTTGTAATTTCAGTGAAATAATTAAGAAATGCTTTTATTCATTTTTTTCTAAAGAAAAAAATGCCTTTAGATTTCATTGAACTGGACTGGACCCATTCAGAGTGAGCAGTTGCACCAAAAAAGGCTTATTTATATCTGATATATTTTAAAAAATGAAGAAACTGAGAACAAATACTTGCAAAGGAGACCTCCACAAAGCTGTCCTAACAAGCTGCTCATAACGAGTCAGCCTGATGATGATAATAAAACTTGTGCATTCCCCACCTACCCATGCAAATCCAATGCTATAGCCTTGGTCAGAGCTAATAATTCTAAGCCTTTATACAACAGTCAAGATCTAAAACAAAGACCAGCTTAGTTGGATAATGAGTATAGGTAGGATCTTCTTGAAATACCCAAGACTTGGGCTCTATTAGAAATCTTCACTTGTCATCTTCTGCCTCAAATTCAATCTCCTCTTAGGTCAGGGAAGTGAAATTATGGCTCTTAGGAGAATAAGAAATCAGAATTAGAGCAAAAAGGGGGGGGTAAATAGAATTCATATTTAGCACTTTTAAATGGTTTCAACATAATTAAAGTGTGTTGGTTGGGGGAACGCCTGGGTGGCTCAGTGGTTGGGCATCTGCCTTTGGCTCAGGTTGTGACCCCAGGGTCCCAGGATGGAGTCGGGCATCGGGCGCCCTGCATGGAGACTGCCTCTCTCTCTGTGTCTCTCATAAATAAATAAATAAATAAATAAATAAATAAATAAATAAATAAAATTTTAAAAGTGTGATGGTTGGGTTTTCAATTATAAAAATAACCAGTGAGGACTTTTTTTTGAAAGTATAGATGATTAAAACATTTCAAATAATCTAGTATATTTAATTTGCAATTTTTATGATTAAGGGTGTTTGAATTTGTAGTTAATGGCTAAATATTAGAAAAGCCTAAGGTATAAATAAATATTATTGATTGTACAAATATGTATATATTTAGTGAAATGTTCATTTTTATTAGTTAATACTTTGGATGTTAGCAAAAGTCATAAAATACTGGTTTCTTTCTATTCATATAAACTATTCAGGTATATAACATGGTTTTGACAAAGTTTTCTTAAATGTATGGGAAAATTTTTCTTAATGTACAGGAAAATGACTGGAATAAAGTACAATGAAATATGTTTAGTAGATCTTTATGGTAAAATAGGAGTAATTGTTATTTTTAAATATTGTTTTATAACTTCTAAGGTTTTTTTTTTCTCAACAAATGTATGTATCAGTCAAGCCAAGCTAGATTATTCCCTAGTAAAAAAGAACCAATATGGTTAAGTTCATGTGTCAACTTGGCTAGGCAATGATGCCCAGTTATTAAGTCAAACACTAGTCTAGATGTTATTATGAAGATGTGTTGTGGACATAATTAACATGTAGAATCAGTTGACTCTAAAGCAAATTGTGCTCCATAATATGACAGATCTCATCCAATCAGCTGAAGGCCTTCAGAGCAAAAACTGAAAATTTCTGAAGATGGATTTCTGCCTCAAGACTCTCCTATAAAAATCCTGCTAGAGGTTCTTGTCTGCTGACCTGCCCATGAATTTCAATCTAAGATTCTGATATCAACTCTTATCTGAATTTCCAACCTGCCAGCCTACCTTTTAGATTTTGGAATTGCCAGCCTCCATAATTACATGAGTCAATCCCTTAAAATAAGTCTCTTCATATATATCATGTTGGTTGTTTCTCTAGAGAACCCTGACTTACACAATAATTCCCAAATCCAAGTGGTTTAAAGCCATTAGAGTTTATTTCTGCATCCTGCTCTATTACCACTGTGGGATACCTAGAAGTGTGGCTTCCATGTTGAGTCATCCTCCTGTGGTAGGTAGACTGACAAAGAAGCCAATACCTGTAAACCTGGTAGAAAAACAAAACAAAACAAAACAAACAAACAAACGAAACAAACAAAAAAACCCCATGATGTGGCCAAGATCCTGCCATACCTTAGAGCTTTTGCCTTGGTGGGTATCTCTCTCACTCACATTTCATTAATGGTCCTCATATGGCAGAAAGGGTGAAAAGATCTCTGGGATTGCTTTTATAAGAGCACAAATCACATTCATGGGGGCCCTACTCCTCATCTTGAGGATTTAATCACTTCTCAAAGGCCTTATTTTCTAATACTGACACATTGGGGATTAGGATTTCAATATATGAATTTTGGCAGGACAGATTCTGTCCATTGCTCTTTCTTTTCTTTCTCTGCCTGCTTCCACTGTCCAACTTCTAGAACTCCTGCATATAGCTTTTGATAAACTTTATTGGGAAAGTCCAGAAGCCTAGGGCTAATTGAAAGTAAGCATTACCTCATCATCATTCCCAATCTCAAGCAACACACCTCTTTCTTCAAAGAACAAAGTGAAAAAGGCTCACACCCTACCTCTATTTTTTAAAATAATTTTAATGTCTTTCTCAATCATCTGAGTCATTGCACAAAATTCCCTTGTTAATTTTGAGATTTCCATGGTTCACTTAAAGGGTGGAAAGTACAAGTAGCTATATAGCTATGGCCTAATTCCAAACTTAAAACTTTTTTGGTTGTTATTTATTTTTGAAAGTAATACTAAATGCCACCGTACTTACAAGGAAAATGATATAAATCTCAGTATCAAAGATCATAATTTAGAATGATAAATTGAGGAAAAATACCTTAAGGTTTTATATGAGATCTTACATTTTTTCCCATATACTTTATCTCATTAAATGTCATAATAACCTCATGAGGTTGGCATTGTTACTGTTCAAGGAAACAGAGAGAATGAGGGTTAGTAACTTAAGTCACACAGCTCATAGATGACTGTTCAGGGACTGGTAAACAGCACCTCTGATTCCATGCCATTTCCATTACACTAAATTTTCTGGATTAAATTCCAATATAAAACAATGTTTAAACTCCATTCTTTCCAGTAAAAATGTGTGAGACACATGGTGGCAAGAAATGCACATTTGATGATAATCATGCTAATAAAACATTCGGTTCTCTATCATATTCAATAAGAACTATAATTCAAAGTGTTAATTCTGGAACCCTGAATGTTCCTCAGTCATCAGGGAAATATCTAATTGTTCCCTTATTAAACCAGAAGGTCAATGTGTCAAGTACTACCCCAGGCTCAAGTGTATCATCCACATCATTCCTTCAAAATACATAAAACTAACTGGGGAGACAACAACATTTACTTGAAATAATTAATAATACTTATGTGGCTTAGGTTGAGTAGAAACATGAGGTCAACAGCTTTGCAAATCATCAAAATGTGGACAATCATGAGATGAAGGATAAAAAAAGAAATGTGATATTAGTGCTGGACCCTTACATGTTTAAATGTATCTGTGGAAGCAATTAGTAGTACAGACAATCCTCCAAGACTGAGACAAACTGCCTGCTGATTCACTAAATGATGATAACAGATTTGATGTCTAGAAAAAGGAACAAGTATTAGAACGAAGGAGTCTGAGAAGTGGGGACGGTCTTTGTGAAAGGGTGGTATTAAGCACCTGGGTTTGATTGGACATGGAGGTAGCAATGAGAAAAATTCTCTTTAGAGTAAAACAAGTGTTCTTTCCATCTCCATGGAATTGGGGGGGGGAGGGTATCCTCTAGGACATGCTTCTCAAACCCAAAAAGTGTAGGAAGTGCTCCTGGAGATCTTGTTAAAAAAAAAAAGATTCAAACTAGTAGATTTGGCATGGGACCTAAGATTCTGAATTTTTAAAGGTCTCCTATGGCTATTGGTTAACTCAGCACACTTTGAATAGAAAGATCTTAGGGCACAAGGGGGAGTCATACAAAGGAAGAAGGCTCAGGAAATTCAGGTGAGGAAACGGGGTAGGTTATATTGGGAAGTGTGTTCAGAGAGAGTCACAGCACTGAGTTTTGTGTGGCATGAAGCATCTAGATAGGAGCCAGGATAGAGAGTACAGGTATGAGCAGAGATGGATTGGCTGTGACACTGATGGGGCTAAACTTTAAGGACTCACTGAACAAAGCCAACATAGGACATTTTTTTCAGCACCAGTGCTTAAGGCCATTGTCTCTTTCCATTCTCACTTCTAGTCTCTTGATCTTTGTCTGAGGGTGCTGCAGTGGCTATGGGTATCTTTGGGATCTAACTAGTGGGAAATTGGCTCAAGGGTATATTCAGTTTGGGTTTAAAGGTTATGTTTATGTGGCTTGCAGTCATCTCCGTATATACTTTAGTAATTGCTAGCTATCTCAGTGTAGTATGACTCAGGAATAATCCTAACTCTCAAAAGATCACGTCACTTGGTAGTTGAGAGTGAACGAGGTGGGGCCAGTTGCCATATCATGATGTGAACTTTCCCAGTGACCCTGGACAATGGAAGTATGCAGGGAGTGGAGGAGAAACAAGGTTTGAAATGAAAGGAACCTAGATCTAGTCCGAGGAATGATTTCACAATTATCAGATATAATATTTAATGCTGCATGTTCAGCTCTTAATAATGTCTAGTCCAAAAGGACCGTTTCTCCTACAAGGAGTATTCTTAATAATGTAGTATATAAAATTACCAGCACGTGATAGAATGAAATTATTTTTCATAGCTTATTGTATGCAATCTGTAGAAATTATTCTGATATTGAGAAAATATATGTGATAATTTTTTTCTCAGTATATCCAAAGCAGCAATTTATTTTATTTTTATTTTTTATTTTTATTTTTTTTTAAATAGCTTCTGGAGGCATTCCATCAGGAGCTTTTTTTTTTTAAATTTTATTTATTTATTTATTTATTTATGATAGTCACACAGAGAGAGAGAGAGAGAGAGAGAGAGGCAGAGACACAGGCAGAGGGAGGAGCAGGCTCCATGCACCGGGAGCCCGACGTGGGATTCGATCCCGGGTCTCCAGGATCGCGCCCTGGGCCAAAGGCAGGCGCCAAACCGCTGCGCCACCCAGGGATCCCCCCAAAGCAGTAATTTATTAAGAAAAGATACATTTTGAATATAAGTAATGAATAGACTATTCTTTTGATGGAAAATTAAGATAATAAGGTGGAATGAATCATATGAATAAGAAAAAGAAATGGATACCTCTCTGATTTGAAATGAAACACTAACATGAATAAAAGCAACATAAAAAAACTACTGTTTTCATTTCGTTATAATGAAAACATCTAGAACAAACTAATTAAAGACTATCACTAATTTAAAAATTTTAATGTCATTCACTGAATAAGAAAATTTAAACTGCCACAAAATCTCACGATCTACATGTGAGAAAATACTTAAAAGAATATTGCTGAATTTTTTTCCGAACTCGACAGGCATCTTAAAAACTTACATTGAATTATCAGTAATAAATTATCAACCATGATAGAAGAAAGGTTAACTTATCTTTCTATTCTCTCTTCAGAAAATATTACAAAAGATATTGTCATATGAAGAAACATCCATAGAGTATATAGGCCAAGATATATGGGAAATATATTTTATAATACCAGGCAGATGACAATAAAAATATGTTATATTTATAATGTTTTTGATAATTATGGTACATGTCATCTTTTTATTGTTTAAAATTTTTTAATTTCTATTCTAATTCTAAATAAGTAATCTGGTTCTTGCTTGGAGAGAGAGATCAGAGGTGTGGTATGACTCTTTCACCTGTAACCGTGGGGACGTATTATAAATGGAGAGATGAGTCACTGAGAAGAGCAGGGGTGAGCAGTGCTACGCTCACACAGTAACATTCTGACACCTGCATGTACACATGAACTCCTATGGATACACTAAACCTCAAGGTTCCGAAAGAAATCTCTATGGGCAGTACTAAAAATCCTCTCTTCTAGGATTTTAATGTTTTGGGAAACAATAATTTAATAATTCAGAGCTTCAGCTTTGGCATCATAGTTGCGGGTTCCTACCTTAACTACATTGGCTATGGATTTTTGGACAAACTGGTTAGCCTTACTAGGTATCGCTTTCCATATTGCTAACATAGGGATCATAGGGTGCTTGTGAGGATTTACTTAGCCCTCATCACTATTATCTGACTTTGTGTATAATCTGTCAGTTGTCTCCTGCGAAGAAAGAAATGGAGGAGGTCCCGGAAGAAGCATAAAGTTCAAGGCAAGTTGTCTTTCTTTACCTTAGTATCAAAGGAAGATTTTCAGTAGGCAGACTTGAAGAAGAATAAAAAAAAAATAGTATATATTTATATTTTTATATTATATAATATATATTTATATTAAATTCAAATACAGCCCCAGGACTATCAGGTTGATAAATAGGGGTAGGTTTTGAGAGGATAATACAAAATAATGTAAAATTTTGGGAACCTAACACTAATTATAAACCAGCCATATTTAATTAGGTAAAATACAAAGCTTGATTATAATGTGGTTTTTTTTTTGGTCTTTTGAACATATATCTACCTATATACATAGTTTGGACTTTGACTTAAGGTGGACTTGATTTTGAATTTCATCTCTCCTTCTCCCACAGCCTCGGAAGCTGACAGGTGTGCCTCCCAACTTCCAGAAGCTGGCAATGTTGGCAACAACACTACATGAACACTTACCATGCCAGGCACTGTGTTATGGAAGAGCTTATGACATGATCTCATTTAATAATTCTATTACCCCTGTGTGGTAGATTCTGTTATTATCACTGTTTTGTAGATGAAGCACAGAAAAATCAGGAACTTCACCAAGGTAAAAGTACCTGGTAGATGAAACCTAAGTTTTGACTGCAGAAATTCTGGCCCCAGAGCACATGCCCTACACACAATTTTCAACTTGGAAGGAAAGAAAGGATATGAAGAAAACAATGGAAACAAGAAAGCATATTATGAAAAACGACTCTGTGGCCTGTGTGTACAACTTGTAACTGCTGCAAAGGCAGAAAAGGCTAGTGAAGCCTGGTCTAACAGAGGAAGCCGTCATGAAGGAAGTTACTCAAACCAATGTCTGCAGGAAGAGCCAGGATTTAGATAAGTAATTAAAACAACCAAATTACACAAGTGAGTGGGAAGACATACCGCAGTCCCTTCACGGTTACATCCTGCAGAGCCAGAGCTCAGCAATGAAAAGAAACAAGGCCTTGCCCCAGCAAATATTTGGACTCAAATTAGAGAAAGCCCGTAGAAGTAGGCCCAAACAAACCATTGTTTCCTCTTGTCTTAAAACAAATGGAATGTCCTGATGCAAGTCATAAATCTTGCCAGCTAAGCTTTCAAGAGTAATAGCAATTGGTTGTGTGTGTGTGTGTGTGTGTGTGTGTGTGTGTGTGTTTAAGGCACCAATGGCCATTTTGTTTTTCTCCAATGGGAAATTATTTAACAATCATACAGTGAGGCCATGGAAGAGTCTGAGTCAGTTTGTGCCAAATCAAACATCAAGGAATGTTTCAGTATCAAAATGTACCTGTACTTCCCTGGCAGCGGAGCTGTTACTGAGATATATGAGCCTGGTTGTACAAGAAAGAGTTCTACTAGTTCTGGGGAAATCATGACTCACAGTAATTCAGTCCTCATGAGATCTTGGCAGAAAGCAAGCATTACTTCACAACAGCTACAGAATCTTCATGAGATACCTCTGCGAACAGTCAATGATGAATGGCCAATGGGAACATGGGGCTTCAATTTAGTTGAAGGGGCTCTAACTGACATAGCACACCTGTGAGTACTGCTTTTTATTTTGGGAATAGCAACAAATGTTTTTGATTCTTTGGTCCCAGAACATCTAGTTATATTTATTGATTGGATAACTGAAACAAGATGACTCTGGCATCTCAAGGCATTGTTGAATTCGGGGGAATTTTTTTTTTTTTTATGTCAGAGCCAAAACCATCACTTCATTTTGAGTTCCAAGCAAGCGGAGTATAATATGTAGCCTGACGTTGATCTTTAAACGTAAAAGCTTAAATTTTCCGAGTTCACATTAACTCTGCAATCATGCCAAGTGGGACCACCTTCTTGAGATACCTCAGACTTGGATGAGAAGTAATTTGCATGGCAGATTGTCACTAAGGATATGTGCTTTTACTTTTAAGCTACATGACTGGGCTCCTAAGGCAAGAATTTGACTCAAATTGTTATTTATGTCCATCTGGCTAGTGACATCTTCATAAATTCCATCAGGAATCAATAAGGAAGAATAGATCCTTGGTCCTTGAGTCACAAAATTTTAGGATTCTGGAGATTTCAAGTCCCATTTCTTCCAATGCTATTTCCCCCTACCTAGGGCAATAGTGGAAATATTTAACAACTAGGGTGGCTAGACATTGGCCATTGAGAGACAAAAACCATTTAGGCTGGGCACAAAGTAGTAACCCATGCTGGTAAATTTATTACCTAAATATCAACTATCTGGTCCACTGTTGTATACAAAATCATGCTAACAACTAATAACAAGAAAAAAATTTCCAAAGAACTCTCATAACATAATCGAGTTTACAGAGCTAGTTGTTAGCAAGTTAGCAAGTTGTTAGCAAGTGAGTACAAGAATGATGGTGTTTTACCTTCCTAAAGCAGAAAACCTTGCATCTGAGATCTACAACTTAGAATAATGATAACGTGTGAGCCAGGTGACGGTGATTTTGTAGATATCCATTCATTCACTAAATATTTATCAAATGGCAACATGTACTTGACTTTTAAACTAAACCTTGAGGGATAGGTCAACAAGCACATTTCAGATAATTAATACATATTAGTTAATTGACTTGATTATTGAATGACAACACTTTCATAAAGTTTGGGGAAGAGTAAATGAGGAAGCATTTGTATGTTTGAGTATGTACTCAATATATATTTAATACATATTTGTTAATATATTGGATTTCTCCGCATATTGCATTATTTCTCAGTATGTGTCCCTACTGCAACATATAAAACATGTTTCTCTAGCTCACAGAGAACTTTCAATATATCTTCTTTCTTTGTTTTTTTTTCAGGGGGAGGTGTTCAAAAAACTGGTTTATGTTTTCAGTAAACTGATATCCATATTTTTATGGATGCTTCTACTTAAGAGTACCTATATCATAGATTTTATCACTCAATTAATGTTCATTAGACTCTTAGCTCTAGCATTTTCCTGACTTTGTGAAAAATAAAATATATAAGGTATAGTGATGTCTTTGAATTACCTTCAGTTCTGACACAAAGTAGAACTTACATAAACAGCTAGTGTAACATTTTCTAAATTAGGTACTAGGGGATGCTAGTGGACTTGCAAGATGTTCACGGACCAAAAAGTGATGAAACTCTGAGTTAGATAGATTTTTAAGTTATAGGACTCCACTGATCTTTTAATATCTTATGACTGCTATGAAATTCTAAAGGCAATAATACAATATGTAGAATATTATTTTCCGAACTTATTTGGTCTTGGAACATTTGTTTTGATCAGAACGCCTATTCCTATTTATCAGTATGCTAGTATACTCCACAGGCCTGATTTGGGAAAATGATTCAAGAGCTTAGAATCAAGAACACCTGGGCACTCATCATTTCTCTGCCACCGACAACTGTGTGACATTAGGTAAGTTGCTTAACTTTTCTGCACCTCTATTTCTTCAACACTTAAATGGAGGTAATGAAACCAACGCCACCATCCTCTGTTGTCCAAAGGAGGAAGTAGGAAGACAAATGTGAAGCTAATTTTGAAACGGTATACACTTGCATGCCCTTGTCAGTCAGCTGGAAGCAAATAACATGATAATTTACAGAACCATATTATCACACCATACATCACATCACACGTTTGATTGTGTGATTCTACTGAAGCATTTCCTGTGATGATCATGAAAATCTTAAAAACATTGATTTTCGTTAAAAATTAAAAGAATAGCTGTAAGTTGTCAAGGAAGGATTAGAATGCCTATAAATGTATCAATATCTGCATAAAAGGGATCCCGCTTTAGCAATTTGATAGAAAAACTTCAGAAGCAGATGTCCCATAGTTCCTAAATAGTCTCACACAAAATTGTACTCATATGTAGAAACAAACAGCATGATGTAATTTTTGGAGTATCTTCATAAAACAATGTTAATGTGTTTCACTTAATTCCCAATGCATATTCAACTAAGATTTTTTTTTAATCAAAAGACAAGATGTAATAGTTTTAAAAATTCTTTACAGAATTATGGAATAAGGCCAAAATAGTTAGGCATCAGTCCTTTGAAATACAGTAGAAACATGTATGGGATGAACAGTTTCAGGAGAACATACGCTTTTCTTTCAGTGTGTCACACGGCAAATGCTTATCTTTACTGCTGTGTTGACTTGGCCTTTTAGTTTTCTCCGTAGTCTTCCTGGAATGTTGTCATAGCCCAAAAGGCAAACCAGTACAAAGATAGTGTGCTTTCCCCCAAACAAGTGAGTGAAAGTAAAGGTTAATGGGAAGAGAAAGAGGCCTAATGGGAAGGGTCAGGGATGCTCAGTGGCCAGAATGAGTGTAATGGAAGCAGACAGTTCAGCTTTGTCCTTTGGTGCCACAAAGGGAAATACTAGTCTGGGACAGGAAGTCAGCATGCTGCATGAAGATTCAGGATGACTTAGGAAACCTGGCTTTCTTGTATTCAAGCCATATGGTCTTGGAGGCAACCCACATTTCCTTCTGTAATACGGGGATTCTATTATTTACCTCAGAGCTTGAAAGGAGTATTACATGAAAGGGTAGATCAATAATAGTGGCTGGTATGCAGTAGTCATTCACTATACATTCATTTTAAAGCATATATTGGGTAGAGAAACCCTTGCTTTTTGACCGACTAATGGATGGTACCAATATTCTTGTTATTCCTAACATTCACTTTATATACCCCATTTTAATGAGAAACCAGTGCCTTTGAAATCCTTGGAAGTGACAGAAAAAGAATGTAGGAGTGCAGTGTTTACTATGAACACTCTCAACACTTTCTTCCTTTGCACATGTGGGACCTCCAGACTGTATTAGGAAACTCCCTGTTTGGTTCTACCTTTTGAGACCACCCAGAAGCTCCAGCTGGAGTAGTCAACTGTGGCTCATTTTCCCTGGATTGGGAGCCAAAGGAACCTATTACACATCTGCTCGCCTCTCTGTCTTGAATACCTAGTCTCTTTGTAGTGTAATTCTAAGAAATGGACCTAAAGTCTGAACCACATGTCTTAAAGATTGTCTATCTGTGAGCTTTTTCCTCCTGGCTCTAGCCAGAGACTCCTGGGCCTCTCAAAGGAATACAAATCACTTTCTTCAATTTTGTCTATCAGCAATGTCTGTTTAAATGTTTTCCATTAAATTGATCATATCCAGAAACAAATTAATATATGTTTTCATAATGCTAAAAGAATCCCCAAATCTTTGCAATTTAACTCATTAAAAACTCTATCTTTCCACACAGGTTAATATTCAGCTACCCTACTCTTTTACCAAAGATACAATCAGAAGGCAATATCATGCCATAAAGCATCTTTAGAACTTTGAAGTGCTACAGATCTGAGCTCAAATTGCAAATTCACTACTTACTATTTCTATGACATTGAACAAGACACTTCTTCATGTCATTTTCTTAATTAACACAGGAAGATAACAGCCTCTGTCATAGGACTGTTGTAAAATGAGAAAATATGTGTAGAGTGTGAAGCAAAATGCCTGTCATAGTAAATCTTCAATTGCTGTTACTTATAATAATTAGCATGCTTTTATGTTTAAAAATCAGGCATAGGAAGACAGTCAAATGTAGAATTACCTTTGGATATTGGGTTGGGGGAAAAGAAGGGGTAGCCTAAGTTAGAAATCAACTAATGAAGAATTCATTTTTGGAAAATAGATCCAGTTTTGGATAAGAATTCTCAGAGGCAAATAAATGTATAATGGAAAGTAGCTGGCTATTTCCCAAGAATTCTCTAACTTTCCTTTGTATTTCCAAAGTATTTTTAAAAAGCACATATAAAGAGGATAGTTCTCCAACTCAAACACTAGATACATTGTACTGACTGAATTATTTCAAAGATAGTTTAGAATTGTATTTTGTTGGATTTTTTTTTAGATTAAGAATGATGTCAATGACTCTTTACAATTCTGTTTTCTTGTATTTGTGTACATGCCTCTTTTGTCTTTTCTCATGCATTTAAGAAAATTATGCTTGTATTCATGAAAATTGGGAAGCGAAATGAGACCAACTATTTTTCTAGATTTATTGAATTTGCTAACATAATCAGAAAGATCTTTTAGTTTCTTTTTAAGTAGATTTCTTGCAAAATTGCTGACTCTGAAGTTAAATGTCAGTCTGGTTGTTAAATTGAAGATATCTGTTAGTGTGTCTGAAATGCCACTTTCATAAACTTTTCTTCTTTACTACAACTGAAAATGAGAAATTTAATGAACATTTTTTAGATATTCTCATATATAGTTTCTTCAAACCCCACAACTAAAATCTAAAAGTTTGTAAGTATCAATGTAATATTTTCAAGTTTTCCATGGTTAAATTACATTGAAGATGTATGATCCCATAATCACAATTCCTGGATCCCTTAATTATATAATGGCTATGGTTAGTGGAATGGAGACTAAGTTTTTTTTACAATGCAATTTAGAAATATGATGATTTCATAGATACCCAGTGTTGCAATATATACAAGGGTAGAGAAAACTATTTGGATGTCAGGTACTAAGAATAAGACCTCACCTAAGACATTCAGACACTGCAGGTAATTTTTCTATACGTTTAATTTGAGTTAATTCTCCCGTTTGCTGTATTTAGACAGAGATACAGTCAAACTCAAACTGCTCTTGTGTGACTATTGTTGGCACATCAGATCAATTTACGCCATGTTAAGTTCATAGGCTTCATTTCTCATTCTACATTTTGCAAAAAATAAAAAATAAAAAAGTCATGCTCAGTCTGAATGTTTAGTAAAGATATCGTTGCATTTTTGCCCTATTCCTTTCACCATATCCATATCCAATGTAAAGAGAACTTTGGGAATTAAAAGATTCGAAAGATATGACCTACTTTTCTTCTAATTATTTATCCGTGGAAAGTAAAGAATAATCAGTAAGTCATGTAATCATAAGTATAATGTACCCCTAAAATTACAATCTATGTCATTTTTAAAGAATTTTAAGAATAACCTACCTTATTAACAACAGCACAATGTCTCTTCAAAGTAATTTGATCTATGTATTAGGAGCCACAAAACTGCATATTTATGGGCCAGTTTTTTAATGTCCTAGAAGTGTATAGCCTATATAAGAGCAAATGACACTTGTTAGAATATATTTGTTATAGCATTATTTACATTAGCAAAGTTTGGAAAACAATAAAATCCCTAATAGTACAGTGGTTTAGGTGACACTTGTTCTTCAATTTAATGAGCTATAAACAGCCACCAGACATCGTAGTCGTTAAGTTACTACAAAACATGTAACATGCCTATATCCATGACAAAATGTTTGTTGTTTGCTATGGAATCAAAATATTATTTATTTATGTCCACAACTCTGAAACAACTTGTATAAAGGAGAGAATATAAAATTGAAGACAGTTACTGTATTCAAGTTATGGATTATAGGCAGCTTTCCTCCCTCCATTCCTCCCTCCTTGCCATTCTTTCTTCCTTCATGATTTCCTTTATCATTATTAAATGTCATTTGTAAAACACATAAAAATTAGGGAGGGAAAATAACGTATTATCCTTCCTCAAAATATCTGTATTAAGGGGATTCCTGGGTGGCTCAGTGGTTTAGAGCCTGCCTTCGGCCCAGGGCATGATCTTGGGGTCCTGGGATCGAGTCCCACATCAGGCTCCCTGCATGGAGCCTGCTTCTCCCTCTGCCTGTGTCTCTACCTCTCTCTCTGTGTCTCTCATGAATAAATAAATAAATAAAATCTTTAAAAAAAGATCTGTATAAAATCTACACAGGAAATGGAAATTGATTTGCTATATCAAATAGCTCCAAGTTTTCACCTACAATATTCTGTATTGATATAAACTCAAAAATTGTCTTTGCCTAAATTATTCATATAGTTGCCTTTATTTTTATGCTAATATCTCTGGATAAAAAAGAACCAGCAATCAGGCAAATATATACAGGCAATTGATCAGGATAACACTCTAAATTAACTGTTTCAAATACTACATAATACCAAATTAAACCAGATTATACAGCAAATCCACTGGAAAAAATAGCCTTGGAGGAGATAAGTATATTTAAGGTTGATACATATTTTCCAGAACAATTACAGTGTTTTTAGTCTAAGGATGATTGAAAAAAATGTGAAGGCTGAGTTCCAGATATTTGTAACGTATCTTATGTTAAAGTCTCCTAATTCTCTATGGCTATTCACTACATTTTGTAATCTTATTAGAAAATCCCAATTTAGGAGCAGGATATTATGGAAAATATGTTTGGTAGGGGAACCAAAGACCTTATTTCTAAACCCAGTCTGGCACATGCTCTTTCACTGATCTTGGGCAATGTAATAAATCTCTCTGGAACTTGGATTCTTCAATTATGAAATTAAAGAAATAGTCCATAGTCACCGTTTAGGTTTCAGGATACCATCAGTTGTTAACAGGACTCCAAAATAACCTTATTTGGATCTAGTTTTTCCCATGGATGAAGTAGATGGCTACCTTCTTAGTTCATAGGAAGGTCCCTGAGACAAGAAGTATCTCTCCTTGTCTTAGAGACTAAAGTTCTTTAAGGACTTGAGTTGATCAAGGCATATTATTTTCTGAAAGGACTCACTAGCTAATCAGAATTTTAGCAGGTATGAGGTTTCTGATTAAGCTATCTCTTCTCTTTGTCCCTTAGCATGAGTTTGGCACCCTGAGGTCCCCAGTATGTGTATATCTCTACATATACACATACCTTCACACACCCACACATACAGATAACCAGGCTAAAGGGCAGCAGCAGACTGACGGCAGGCCTTGTGATGTTGAGGATATAAAACTTAACAGGAAATGTGATTGGAAAGAAGTGGAAACACCAAGACAATACAATTCATTCAAAATATTGCCTTTTATTGGCTTTTTTCCCATCTAAGAGAGAACACGAGAGTCTGATTATTTTGAGGGACAGCTTCAGCAGATCGGAGTAAGAACAGTGGATTAGGAATTTTGTAAACACTAAAGTTGTCTCAAGGATTTTCAAAACAAGAAGGGCGCTTAATCAGGGATATTATTTGTCTCCAAAATAAAATCACATCATTCTGTCCCTGGACAGAATAATTTCCTTTTGTTTCCCCTTCAGCCTAAGCTAATCTTTGACTCCTGAATACATTTTATTTCCAAATTGCATGAAAATGTGTTGTAGAAACATTCCCACAACTTGCTTTCTTCCAACTTGGCTCCCTTGTAAAGTAAACAGCCTATTTTACCTTAAATGACTGTAATAGTAAATGCCTGGTTGGCCTTGAAGGACAGGCAAGTTGTATGAGAAGGTAGCAATTATTTCCTTACTGAAAAGGGGTTTTACTGTTTTCTTTTCCTAATCCTCCATGGATAAAATATTTAAGAACCCTGATAGAAATAATAGATTACTTTGAAATCCTTCTGGCTTCACCCAGTATATTTACATTATGGTGTTAACCAGGCATTCTGGAATCGGGGAACTCATAAACTTTTAGGATTTCATTCTCACCATTTATGTTTTTGTTTCCTATTTGCCATCTCCTTCTAATTTTTAAATTCACCTAAAAACCAGATGGGGAAGCAAACTGAAAGCTGGAGTTCCTGTTCACTGGAAAAGTTTTCACAAGAAAAAATGAATTGCCTCTAATTGCTCCAGCATTGCTAGGTTTTATTGGAGGAAAAAAAAATCGAAGGTAAAATCTCATCACCATCAACTATTTTGTTTAAACAGAAGCACAGAAGTTAAATTGATCAATTATAGTTTATTGGCTTTCCTCATGGTTGATTTGACTAATTCAGCAAGAATTTTCCCCCCTACATTACATTATATATGAAATTTCTAGAATTTACTAAATAGTTATATTATCTTATGAGTTTCTTTCTACACATACAAGCAGTACTAATAATATACGCTAGAGAAAATGAATAGTAATAGACTGGTTAAGAATCACATCCAACTGTTTAAAAAATAAAATTTTATACAAAATGATTTCTATCAAGATCACAAAAGGCAAATTTCAGAACTGTATTATTCCATTTTTGTAAATATGCATGCAAATTCTTGAATAAATATTTGAACACAATACTTGAATAAAATTACGAATGGTTTTAATTTTGGTTTTGTGTTCTAAATTGTCAGCATTGTAAGGGTACCACTTTTGTAACAATTAAAATTTTCATTTAAACACTAAGTAAGGTCATTACTATGTTTGGAAGTTTTTGCTGTTTTATATTTCATCATATGTAGTCTTGACTGAATTAAGCAAACAGATCAAGGAGAGAAAAGTAGTAATCTTTACTTATAAACCAAAATGTATTTATTACTTCCATAACTTTCTAAAATGCACTATTGCATGTACTTTTCCTCTGCCCTTCACACTGAACATTTCAAATTCTTCACATTCATGTTTGACATCATTGCTTATCACCAGGAGGAAAGACTAAATGATCGAGAGAATGCTGGTCTTTTGACTACGGGACAGATGTTTCACCTTGGACTCTGATTTAAGAGAATTATGTTGTAGCGTTACACAAGTTTGACCAAATGTTTTCCCCATTGATCAAGATGGCTACCCTACAAGTGTGGACCTAGGAAAACCCTCTTCTCAGGATAGGTCTTTCTTCTACTGATGGAGCTTTCATTAAGTCATTATCATTTCAGGTACTTCTATCTCATAAAATTATTGTCAGTTAATTTGGGTTTCATACTTCTTTTTAAATGAGATTTGCATTTGAATTCCAATGAAAATTAATCACTTTAAAAAAAGTCTTATTTGAAAATAATTTCAAACGTGTAGAAATGTACGATTAGCACACTGCACATCCAAATACCCTTGGAATACCAAATTCACTGAGTGTTAACATTTTTGCCCCCATTTGCTTTATCATTTATGGTTTCTGTACCCCCAGATGAGCCTAGTTTGTTTATATCATGTCCCTTTACTCCTCCGTACTTCAGTGTATATTTCATAAGGATAAAAACATTCTCTTACATAACCATAGTTCTCAACCTCAAGAAATTTACTTTGATGCAGTACTTTTTCCTGTATTACAAATTCCAGTTTCGTTAATTCACTCAACAATGATCTGTATACACACCAAGCTGTGTGTTACCTTAGTGTTAGGAAACTGCTTCTCATTCACTGAGGAAAATTATCATAAAGACAACCAGATGGTACTTTCTGTGATATTTATGATGAAGAGGTCCACTGTATTCAGAGGCGTTGCCTTGATGAGGGTCTATAGCAGAAACTTGGGTTGAGTCTTACTGGAAGTAGCTGTGTGCCTCCTGCATACCCAGGGACATTGAGCATGCGCTCATGTTTCCTTTGGCTACCAAGAAATCTAAAGCCAGCTGGCAACTCTTAAAAAGAGTAAATGGTTTGGTTTTTGTACTATCCCCAGATTTATTATTTGTTTTCTCTCATTGTCTTAGCTCAGGCTGCTATAACACATTAACTAGAGTCTGAGTGGCTTATTAACAACAGAAATGTCTTGCTCACAGTTCTGGAGACTGGAGTTCTTGAGACTACAATACTTGGGTTTGTAAGAAAACCTTTTCAGGATACAGATTGCCAGTTTCTCCTTGCATTCTCATAGGATAGAAAGACGCCAAGCTAGCTTCAGGCTAGCTTGGTGCTCTTCTTAGAAGGACACTAATCCCACTCATGAAGACCCCATCCTCAAGACATAACGACCTCTCAAAGTTGCCACCTCCAAATACTACCACATTGGGGATTAGCTTTCAGCATATGAATTTGAGGGGGACACAAACATTAGGTCCTTAACACTTTCTTTTTGTTCCAATTTTCTCATCTATTAACTTTACCCTTAATACTAATTTATGAACTTCCTTAATTTCTTCTAGAAGAAAGTCTGCATACAAATAAACAAAAAATGCATTAAAACCATCCATCCATCCATCCATCCATCCATCCATATATACATACCTTCATACATACATACTGGGCAAAGAAAAGGTCATGTATATAATATTGTAATTAGACTTCAGGCAAATAAAGAGCCTCCATATACTAACCAGATGTCTGATGAATAGCATCTCCTCACTGCCCCTTTCTCTCTCAGCTGTTTCCATTTCCAGCAGAAAGCAGGTGCCAAAATCACATTCTCTCAGAAGGATCTCTCTCAATTCTCTTACTAATCGTGGGGTTCCCAGGAACCCATGGGAGCCAATTGCCAACTCTACAAAGACACACACACGACACTTAGATGTGTAGATATACCAAATTCCCCTGCCAGTTTGGTAAATATGGTTTTGTATCATTTTTGTTGCTAAATTTAATTCACTTTCACATTCCAGACCCCTTTTGGTGCCTGGCCTCATTCATACCATGAGCTGCTCAGTGACGGGTGAAGTCACACTTGTGAGCCAACTGCAGGAAATGGAGACTTTTCAGGCTTCCATAACAATTCATTGTTTTGTTCTCCTTTTTCATTTTGAAAAACCTTTTTTTTTTCAAAACCCTAAATGAATTTAATTCAATCCAAAACACTTTGGCAGTAAAAATATCTGCTAGGTCAGATATAAAAATGTGATATTTAGAGAACATTTCCTTGATATTCTTTACCAAGCAACTCTCCTTACAGGTCAAGGTGTTGTTTCCTGTGTGGGAAGCCCCAAGCTGACTTACATAGAGTTGTCTCTGTGTGCAATAGGGGATCTGAATGGTTATATTGATCCCTCACTTGGGAATGGATTTGACAGTTTAAAAAAGTACAGCCACACTCATGACTCCACCTGATTTTCCCAGGAACCCGGTGAGATAATCACAACATGAGTGATGATGCCTATTTTATAGATGAGACAATTGTGATCCAGCGAGCTGAAAGCTGCCCGAGATCAGGAAAGATCTGCCTGTACTTTATTTGTTCTATTATAAACCCCAAACCAAACTCATCCACTTACCCATTTCACTGATGGCATTGCCATGCTTTCCGTCTTCCAGGATAAATAGCTTAGATTAATCTTCAACTTTTCCTTCTCTGGAACTCTCTGCCCTTTGTGGAGAAGCCAAGCCCTGTTGCCTCTGCTTCTGAATGTCCCTGCCATCTGTTCCTTCCTTCTGTCACTTCATTACCCTCTGACAGATATTGCTGTCTTACTGCGGACCTAAGTTAGACCATTTTTAAACTCGTCAACCTACTACAAGCTTCTCTCTGATTCCAATACAAATGTTTTGCCAGAGTCGTCTCTCTATCATACATCATTATGACCCTCTTTGCTTTAGAATCTACAATGGACTTCTCCTGCGAGTAAAAAATTCAGATCACTCAAGCTGCTAAGCAGAGCTCTCAAGTATTTATATTCAACTTTGTTTATAATTTTATTTTCGAATATACCATACATTCCCAGCCTGGAACTTATATTACAACCACCATATTTTACTTGCTATTCTCCAAAAGCACTATTAATTCTTTAGCAGCTCCCTCTTCACTCCAGCTACTCATCTATTTCTCAAAACCCATCTTCATGGATTCAGCTCAAATATGCCTCCTACAAGGAAAGCTCCTCTACGTCTCCAGCTGGAGCTTCTCTCACATACTCCTATGACTGGCTCTTGGCCCAACCTCCATTTTGATACTCATTAGAACCTAACATTTTAATAATTATTTCTGTGTGTCTGTCTTACAAGCCAGACTACAAATTCTGTAAGGGTCTTTTTTCTTTGTCATTCCCTGCATTCGTGTCAGTGCTTTGCATTGGTGAGCATTCACTAATGTTTGCCAAATTAAATTATTTGAGGACCTCAGGAGTTCGGGTGAAGGTATTACCTCCATTTTTATTAAAATGATGATGTCACCTCAGAGAAAACACATTGACCACAGACATGCAGGTACTTTATATGTAGTTATGTTATCAGAACAACAAAAGGCAGAGCAATGTTTTGAGAGCCTGGGAAAGGAAACAGGTGAATTGGGAATGAGAAGATGTGGTGCCCCTAGTATTTTGCACAGGTCAGGACAAAGGAAAATGGCCTTTCAAGGGATACACAAGCTTACAGAGAAAATGTGATGGGCAACTAAAAGGTTAAAGGGAAGGAAAGAAGAAAGCCAGCAATTTTTGTAAGCACTGATCTTACACCAGCCACTTTAACCTAGGTTTATATTTAACTCTCAAACTAGGCAAGAAGAGAAGATGTTCTCATGCCAGATATTAACTCATCTAAAAATAGGTTGAGACTCAAAGAGGTTTAGTGGGTTTGAACCCAGGTACATCTGGCTTTAAAGCTGATGGTGTTCTCTGCCATTTTGACTTGGATAAGATGGATACTCAGGAGGGGATGAATACAGGCACCATAAGACACAGTAGGGATGGACTATCGAGTGTTAATGTGAAATTTCTATTTAATTTATGATTTTGCCTTGGTTTCTTTACTTTTTATTTTGAATAACTAATGCAAGTATATTCGGACAGGAGAAATCGACCTCAAATCAGACTTCAAATTCATATCCCATTAAGCTTCTGCTCTTTTCACCATATAATGCCTTCCCAGGGGTACCTGGGTGGCTCTGTGGTTAAGCATCTACCTTTGGCTCAGGGCATGATCCCAGGGTCCTGGGATCAAGTCCCGCATTGGGCCCTGCATGGAGCCTGCTTCTCCCTCTGCCTGTGTCTCTGCCTCTCTCTCTATGTCTCTGATGAATAAATAAATTTTTAAAAATCTTAAAAAAAACAATAAAGCCTTCCTATTTTCAACTGTAGATTCTGTAGCTTGTTTTGGACCTGGGGAAAAGTGGAGTGACGGTGAGAGAGGAGACTTTTTATATAATTACTTTCTTTTATGGAATGAACTATGGTGTGAAAGCTAGTCTTGCATCTTTTAGATCATAAATCTGAGTGGGGCATGCTGTCTTGGCAAAAACCGGTAGCAATGTGCTAAGTGTTTATTGCCAAAAGCAATAGCATCATGACAGCAGATAATTATGAGCAGTGCTAGTGAGCAGTCCTGAGAAGAGAATGTTCAGAGAAGAAGAGAGCAGGAGCTCTGGCTGAGACCAATCTGATTCTCAATCACTTGTCTCTGATCTACTTTTAAGACCAATCCACTTTCTTCCTTAAAAAGCAAGGGTTTTGTCTGGGGTGAGAAACCCCTTGAAAGTCATCTGGAACCAGGAAAAAAAAAATGATGATCAAGGATGAAGAGGGTCTTTTTTTAAATACTAAGCCCAAACCATCTTCGTACACCCCAAAACCTATAAAAAGTGTTGGTATTCCAGTGTGGGTTTCTGAGGACCCTTGTTATTTAGGGTCTTTCATCCAGTTTTTGCTCGTGATTTCCAGTGGACACATTTTTATTAGGTGCAATAGCTGGAGCTTGCTGTCTCTTTCTCTTGGTCTGGAGTCAACTTATGAATGAGGGCAATTCAACCTCCACAGCATGGTTGGGAGAAAAAAAATCTAATGAATTCAGGCTGTGAGGGAAAAATCTGCTCTGGGTCTCTCTTTCATTGGGAAGGGAGAAGAAAGGAGGCAGTCAGGCTGTTACCTGGCAGTGTCTGGAAGCAGGGTGTCGTCTGGACATAGGGTTTCCTGCTGGAGTTAAAGAGGCCCTCTGTTACATAAGACCTGGCTGTCATTGCTCTTTAGGCAAAGCCACTGCCCGAAGGCCATAGCCCAGTCCTGTTTCCCTTGAGCCTTTGCCTTGGCTTGTCAATGCTTAGTTCATCTCAACAAAACACTCCTGTTTACAAGTCTTCATTTTATCTGAACCCATGCCCTTCCTGTGAGCAAATTTCTCCAAAAGTAAATGAGGCATAGCTACTACCAGAACATTTCGTTGATCTAGCCTCATCAGGGATTTCTGTATTCTAGCAAGTGAATTGTCCACATAAATCATGACTAACCACTTGATCTGCACAAAAATTTTTATTCTGAGAAGATCATGGTCTTTAAGAGTATTACCTACTTATTAAAACATTTGGAATGTTACTCTACACTTTCCTGGATGACCTGAGATCATTATTAAATGTATTGATTTATTATGGTGATTTCTTTAGGCAGAGGTGAGAGGCACAATATTTAGTAATAGTAAATAATGGAACTAACCAATCAGAATGGGTGCTGGCCATGAATAAACCATAGAGCCTAATTGGTGAGCACTTGAAGATTATCAGGCTTGTCCTTAGGGATCGGTGCCCTCTAATTAACTACTCCCTACCTGACAAGCATTTAACAAGTCTTGACTTATTTTAGTTAATTTAATCCAGAGGATATTATGATATAGGTAAAATTATTTACATTTTCCAAAGGAAAAAGGACTTAGAAAGGTCAAGTAACTGGCTTAATGTCACTCAGGTAAGTGGCCAAGTTAACATTTGAAGGCTCCTTACCTGCCTGACATCAATGTCACCTACCACACACTGCTTCGTTCATTTCTCTTATCCTTAATTGTCTGCTATGGAGACATTGCATAGTCAAGTATATTAAATTGGTGGTCTCATTTGAACACCACATGGTTCTCTTTCCTTTATTATTTTGTTAAACAAGCATTTTATTGATTGCCTACAATGTGCCAAGCAGAGAAAAACCAAATGGCCCATACAGTGAACAAGCCTTGAATCCTGGTTTTACTAGTACAATGTTCTCTACCAACCCTACTCAGTAACCTTTACAACTTTGGCCAAATGTGAATGTTGTAACCTCTCTTACAAGATGAAATTGTTAGCCTTTTGCCTAATGGAGACCAGTTGGGTTTTACTTTCAATTTCATGTTTAGTGGATGAGACAGTTGGAAGGCTAATTCTGGATAAGCAGGTTATTGATAAAAGTCCTGCTTTGCTTTTGGCTACCTGCTTGATTCCTTTCAACCCGAAACACACAGTTAAGGAGAATGTCCTGAGCTATCCATATCCACTGGTACCAATACAGGTGTGAGGAAAAAGTCTTAATTCATTCCATGTGTACTTGTCGAGTGTCTACTATGTGTCAGACACTCTTATGGGAACCAATCTTGATATTTATTTCAGGTCTGATTGTGCTATCCAATCACTGTTCTGTTTGAAGCAACATTTGTACTTGTGTAATTCATATGCCTGCTTCAACCCTTTTTCCCCAGCTAGAGCCAAGGGCAACATGAAGTCTTTGAAGCAGAGTTTACAGCCTTGTTTTTCTAGTACTAATATAGCATGCTGTTCTCATCACAGGTCTGATTTGACTATTGACATGGTGACATTTTGGAATGTTTTCTCAGAGAGCCAGCATCCAAAAGGAAGCAACAACAACAAAAAAAGCACAAAGAGTTCAGAACAAGTAGTTTCTGTCCAGAAAAGTCTACATCAAGGAATTCACTTCCTTCACTGCCCTGAAATACAACTGTTTGGCATTATAGGACAGGGTTAGGTACTTTCTGAAAAAAAAAAAATTGGGGAAGCCTGGGAAGAATGTGAGGCTGACCCTATCACTACGTTTTTTAGTTCTTCAATGGCTCCTTGCCATCTTTTGGACAGATACATGACCCTTAGCAAGACATTTAAGGTCTTCATGATTCTATAACCCTCCATTCTTTCAGAATCAGCTCAAGAATCACCCCTTTCAAAAAAGATCTTTCTGGATATCCATGCCCCAGCAAAACTAGCCAGTCCTTTGTGTTCTTACTTCGCTCTTCAATAACGTTTATCATGCGGTATATCAGTATTGATTTAGCAGTTAGGATCCATAGCCAATAGCATGGGATTTAACCTTGATTTCCACACCTAATTGTTTGACTTTCAGCACATTTCTCAGTATCTTTGAATGTTTAGTTCAAAGATGTTAAGACATTTTTCTTTTTATCATATGGTTTTCTTGTCAGTAGAATGGGAATAATAATAATGACGATAATAATATCTTTCTAACAGATTTGTTATGAGGATTAAATGAAATAATATTGGTAAAGTGGCTGTTATAGTATGTGACATATAGGTCGCAACAAATCTTACCCTTTTTTTATTGTTTCATGACTATTTTTCCTACTGGAAAGTGAATTTTTCAAGTGCAAAATCTGTGACACCTATATTTGTATTTAGTTTCTGATGATGATCTTACCTCATTCATGGATAAAAGCTTCATAGAATAAGGTACGATTCATTATGAGCTCTATTATTTAAGACAACACCAAATAACAACAAATTTTTTTAAAAAGCAATAAAAGTTCACTTTTTAGTTCTGTAGAATTCCAAATACATATTTCTTTTTTTCTCCCCAAATACATGTTTCTAATCATCAGGTATATTTCCTCAAAAGTATGATACAGAAATGTAGGATCCTTCCGTCATGTGGTTCCTTCATCTACGTTACATGGTTTCCAAAATATTTATGCTCATCTGTATCCAAAAGGGGAAAGAGCGAGGGACACTTGCATCTTGATCACCTTTGCCCAGAAGTAAAATACCTCACTTCGGCTAACATTCCATTATAAAAAACCATGCCTTTGGTATCGTAGTTCTGTGCCATGGGACAGGTGAGCAATCAGAGATTTCTAAGTTGGTTGTAAAGGGTACTTAAGAACTTGATGAGTAGAAGTTAATGGGCAAGATATTCCAGGAAAAAGAAAAAAAATTAGTGATAGAAGAAAGTTTAGGATTAGGGAATCATTAAATTTTGGATTTCAGCAGGAACATAGGATACAGAAACATAGGATACATACTAGGGAGTACAAGAGATAAGGATAAGAGGTTGGACATACTATGTACTCTTTGTTATGAATGTTTGCTTGGCATCACACTCAGCTTAGAAGGATGGGACTCCATCCTTCTTTTTTTTTTTTAAATTTATTTATTCATGACAGACACAGAGAAAGAGAGAGGCAGAGACACAGGCAGAGGGAGAAGCAGGCTCCATGCAGGGAGCCCGACGTGGGACTCGAACCCGTGTCTCCAGGACCAAGCCCTGGGCCCAAGGCAGGTACCTAACTGCTGAGCCACCCAGGCTGCCCAGACTCCATCCTTCTAAAATTTGGCTTCACTTACTGCCTCAAATTCCAAGGTGCAATTAGAAAGTCTGAAAATGCCTGAGTCCATCAGGTAATTACTGATTGTCCTCATTTTAAGTAGGATTGCCAGATTTAACAAATAAAAACTTAGGATGCCCAGTTAAACTTGAATTTCAGATTTTAAAAAAAACTTTCTTAAAAGTATAAGTAAGTCTTATAAAATATTTGACACATTATACTAAAAAATTATTTGTTGCTTATCTGAAATTCATATTTAACTGCATGTCCTACACGTTATCTGGCAACTCGAATTGTAAGGACAAGAGGAGATGTCTAAATCATTTTCCTCTTAGTCACAATGGTCACTCTCTATACTTTTTTTTAATAAATTTATTTTTTATTGGTGTTCAATTTGCCAACATATAGAATAACACCCAGTGCTCATCCCATCAAGTGCCCACCTCAGTGCCCTGAGAACTCTCTATACTTTTGGTGAACTTTTTAGGGACTTTCCCCTTTCCCAGTCAAACTTTCTCTTTCTTGTTTTATACCAATAAATCATCCTCTGTCGAATCAACTTTCTTTCAAGTTGACTCAAACGGTCAAAACTAGAGATGCATTGTGAAGAATCACAGATAGGCAAGCCCATTATATGATAGGACTGCAAGTAGGGACTACAAATTCTAGAGATGGTTGTTTTCTATAGGATCTGACCTTTTAAGAGCTCATGCTAAAGGCTAGCTACAAAGCTATAGCCCGTTGACTAGATCAGATCAATATGTTAATGATGCCAAGCTTAATTTGCCTGAGACGGGTCTCATTTTCTCCTAGACCAAGCTATATGTCTAATCCAACTAGTTATACTGTAAATGTGTAGTAATAGTAAGGCAGTGTTGTTATAGTAAGAGTAGTAGTAGTTGTATTTGTAGTAGTAATAATAGCATCTTTATTGATCGCTTAGTATAGGATGGCCAATTCTATAACTGTTTCCTAAGAATTATCTTATTTAATTGTATTAAGATAGGCTTTGTTACAGAGAAGTTAGCTGACTTTTCCAAATCTAAGCTGCTAGTAAAGAGAAAAGCCAGGACCACTGGGTTAAGGAGTGGTGTTGGCCAGCAGGTAGTAGGTGACTGGATCAGTGAAAACTACCTCCCTACGGGGGCAATGACTCAAAGCATCAACTCTTTGATATTGAAGCGCGGTGTTGGAGTGAGCCAATAGACGCAGTTTCAAATACTGCCTTTGGGACATCCCAACTGATACTATGGGTAGCCTGTTTGACCTCTTTGTACTTTTCTTACCTATGAAAGAGAATTATGATAGCTAGTTTATACATTTACAGTTTAAAATTATTTTATGCAAAGAACCTGATATAACCTAGACTCTTAAAAAAAAGCAACTCTACTATTTCTCTACTTACTCTTCATTCTTTTGCGTTCTAAATAAATGATAGATGTAAAGTAACAAATATCACTGTGAAGACTAAGACATAAAAGAAATATAAAGGCAAGCACTCTTCAATCCTTGTTACTGTAAAAATATCATATTCTTTAGTTTTGTTTTCTAATGGAATGTCTATATCTGTCTTCCCTAGTGACTTGGGTACTTGTTCCAAATAAATCAAAGCAAGAATGCCATTTTTTTGGATAAGCAATAACATGATTTTTGCTTTGAAAAAAATGCTGATATCACATGCCCAAAAAATCACTTGGTATCTATCCTTTGTTCTTGGAACACACCCCATGCACACTTGGTTTGTTCCTTGCTTGGGCTGTTCTTACCTTTTCTGCATATCTACCCTTTTGTTTAGTTCTTGCTTCAAGTTTCACTCCACAGAATGCTAAGTGTCTCTGAGTGCCAATCTTTTCCGACCACTTTTTCAAGCTCATGTAAGAAACCATAAGTTAGCATCTTGTTATTTTGTAAAACCCATACAAATACAGATGATTGGTAGAAAGAGCTTGGAGTTTAGAATCTGAGTTCCTGTTGTTTCACTTCTGGGAAACTGAACAGATTCAGTCTTAATTATCGTTTCCACAGCAGTATCGGTGTTGATACATTAGAGACATTTAATAAATACTTGCTCAGTTAATGATTATTATAATTAGGTAACTAATAGGTAGCAGTGACTAACATGTAGTAAATGCTCAAAATATTATTTTTTATTTTTACTATAACCATGATCCTTACATGACTATGCAAGCTCATAGATCCCTCACTGGGAGGTGAGCTTAACACTATAGGCTTCCAATTAGATTGGCCCTGCATTCCTCTTACAGTGTTGCACTGATAGACCTCCAACAAGAAGCAGGGTTTATGCCCCCCGCCCAACCCTCACACGTGGTTGGACCATGGTAACTGCCTCAAGCAACGTGCATATCAGAAGCGACATTATGTCTTCCTAGCCTGGCTCTGTCTCATTTGGGACATGTACCTCAGAGCAATAAGCCAACATATGGAAAGTCTTGCTACCCTCAAGCCTGGATTCTGGACAGAATATGTAAAGAGAGGTGCCCAAGGCGTCCCAGCTGTACTAGGCTCTAATCTCCTCAGGCCAGGTATCAAAACTGTGAGTGAGAGCCCTCTGTAGGCTACCAGCCTCAACCACTGTCTAATTACAACTTCATTAGGGACCCCGAGTCAGAAGGTCCCTAGGGACTTGCTCCTAAGATTCCTAACCCACAAAGTTGTGAGTGATAACAAGTGATTATTACTGTTTTAAGTTAATAAGTTTTAGGGTGATTTGTTGTGCAGCCATGGTAACAAGAGCAGGGCAACTGGGGCAAAAAAATTCTGTAGCCCAGTTAGGTCCAAACTGTCAGATGAGCCATGTCTTAGAACATTCCATCCCTTAATCGAACTGACCACACTGCAACGGGCAGGCAGGGACCCTGCCCAGTTTGTGAGGTTTCCATTGCTTCCTGGGGTTGTGGCAACTAACGAGGTCTAGTTCTGTCTTGAAAAACTCATGTCTCTGGAAGAATAAAATACACTTTTTTCTGAATAGCTTTTCCAGTAATTAAAGTTTTATTTCCACATCCTTTTTAGTAAGTGTAAAAATACATTCCAAATCACTCTTTCCCTCAAAGTAGGAAAAGGAGGGGTGAGGGAAGTTGAGTCTATATGTCTCCAAATAAATGTAATTACCAGCCCTGCCTTCACTGAGGTCACACACCTATATGTGGAGGGCATAGGAGAGGGGAGGGGGATTTGCACATCTGGATTATATCAAATCATATTGGTTGCAGCTTGCAGACTGCAATTTCTTGCCAATTTCTCGTTACTAATCCCTTGGTACCATGAAAGAAAAAAATATTTCTAAACTCTTCATAAATTGGAATTTGGCAATAGCCATGGTGGACAATGGACAACCCAGACTTGCACCATGTTAACAAAACTCCCTTTTCTCACTACCATAAGGTGAAACAAAGTGTGAGGTCTACACACGTGTGAAGAAGTAAATAGAATGGCTTTGCTCCTGGTCGTGAGTAATGTGAATGAAAACAAAAAGTGCAAATCCTAGAGGGGCTGAGATCAAGAAGCACCCCCCACCGTCCTTCGGTGGGAAAGGTGTTGAACGGTCCCTGAGCCCATTTGGAATTGCACCAGAGGAAATTGTTTCCTGAGGCCTTGGTGTGGCAGGACAGACATAGCGCTGCTGATAAATGATTGTCAGGCCTGGAATTGAGGGGAAATGATTGAGGAAAGCAAATTGGAGCCAATTCTTTTTCCATGTGTTTTACCCTGACAGTGAGTAGAGTCAGGAAAAGAGAAGTCCTCATTTTCAAATGCCGTGTGGGCTCCTGACATCAAGAATTGGCACAAACTCATAAATCTCAGGACAGAATTGAAGTAATGGGGGAAAAAAGTAGGTCCCGTTTTCTACCTCTTATCTTTAATGACTACACATCTTTGGTTTATGGTTGATGCTTGAAAGCTTTCTAAAGACCTTTCACCCTACACTATTTCTGGACTATACAACTAAGTACTTTTGAAGATTAGTACCTGATGCTCTAAGTTTGGTCGTTCAGTGTTTTCCTTTATCCTTAATTGAGTCATGGTTGGGAGGATGGATCTTAGGTTTATCCACAGATTCCCCACACCCTGTCTTGATCAGGCTTCTTAATTTCTCTGTGCCTCAATCTCCCCATCTTTGAGGCTGGGGTAATATGTGCCAACTGCAGAGTATTTTGTGAGGGTAAAGAAAAATGAAGCACATAAAGGATCTAGAGTAGTGGCTGGCACTTAGTGCTCAATAACTTTTAGTTATTATTCTTGTGTTCAACTGTACACATGTTATCTCTATACCCACATACTTTTCTAGGCTAGCTTTTAGTCTGTTTTCTTATTTTCCTCCCTATGATGTAGTGAATTCACTATTGCCACCTGTGGCATTTGCTATCACAAGTCATTGGTAACAGCAAACCTCCTCCTCCTCTTCTTCCTTTTCCTTTAGTCTGAAATAATTGGTCTTCAGTATAAAGAGGTGTTTTTATTATTATTAATTATTAACTATTATTATTATTATTTTCAATCCTACTAATGGTATTTAAAAACCAATTCTTTAAAAAACCAGCCAACCAAACACAAACCTCTGGATATGATTGAAGAGATAATTACTTGGTCATAAGCTCCATGAGGCCAAGGACCATGTTTGTTTTGTTCACTATCTTAGAGTACATATAATCCAACAACAGCAGCTTTATTTTTCATGGGTTTTTTGTTGTTACTGTTGTTATGGTTAATTACAGAGTAAACCAGCCCTCTTATAGAAATGGGAGTTCTATCAGTCAGTTCCATCACAGCATAGGTGGTTTACTCAAACTGGGTAATTTGAAGAGAAATTAATAAAAGCACTAATTTGAAAAATGTGGGTGGGAGTTAGGGAGCATGATGCACCTAGTGCATTTGTTCATAGACACCAAGAGCAAAGAGCTGGGACTACCCATTGACCTGATGAGACCAGAGCATAACAGAGTTACTAGGAGCCAGAGACAGGGTACTATATGGAGGAAGAGGCCTGGCAGGAACCTTGGTCTTGGTAGAAGGACACAAGCAACCCTTGGAGAAGTGGCAGGGAATCAACCAAGGAAATGAATATCCCATCTCACTATCTCCTTACTTCTGGTCTCCAGTTGGTGCCTCCTACTGGCATAGCACAGCTAGAAGCGAGAGGTTAAGAGAATCCAGGCTATTTTCTCTTAGGCTTAGGCTCCAGGAACACAGAGGAGGGAGGGAGAAGCATGGAGATTGGATCTGAGAAGCAAAAGGAAGACATCCAGCAGTGGGTCAAATATTGCCACTTGTATGTATTGTGTGTCTTCATACCCTCCAAGTCTAACTTATCCCACTTAACCTTCAGGCACTCATCCTCAGTCTGTCTTCCAAGGAGTACTCATGATGAGGAAGTCACAGCTTTGGTTAGTCTAACAAATCCTCAGGGAACAAGTAACAGCTCTCGACCTCATGAACCTCTCACCTACTCGGGGGAGACAGGCAAGCCAACGAATAATTGCAATCCAATGTAATAGGTAGCAGCAGATAGGTTGGCATTAAGCACTATAAAGAATAAAGAGAATGACGGACTCTCTTTTCTGGTGAGAGGCAGAGAGATCAAGAAAAGTTTTATAGATCAGGTGACAATTACAGTGGACCTTGAAGAACAATCGAGTCCCACGTTTCCTTTTGCCAGGGATGTTATTTTGAGCCTTACTTCTGTTATCTTAAAAGCTCCCTCTTTTTTGTGGTAAGCAGCTTCTAAGATGGCTTCCAATAATTCTTACCTTCTGATATTCAAGTCTGTGTGAGATCCCCTCCCCGTGGTACAGGCTGATGTAATGAACAGAACATGGCAAAAGTTATGGAAGGTTGGTTACTTCTGAGAGTAGGTTACAAAAAAACCCTGGCCTCAGCTTGCCCTGTCTCTATCTTTTCTCCCTGAGGAAATCTGGCTACCATGTTGTAAGCGACTTTATGGAGGTGCCCTTGTGGCAAGGAATTCAGGTGTGCCAGGTCCAAGAATCCAAGAGGACCTGAGGCCTGATAAATGCCACATGAGTTGAGTCTGGAAGCAAATACTCTTACTGTGTTTTGAGAGATGACTGCAGTTCCAAATGATAGCTTGGTCATAGTCAGGTGAGAGTCTTCAGGCCTAGTTACCAAGCTAGGCTGTGCCTAGACTCCTGACCCTTAGGGACTATGAGATAACAAATGTGTGCTGTTTTACCCCACTAAATTTCTCAGGAATCTATTTTTCAGTATTACCTATATTTAACAGATAAGTCTGTAATTTGCACTACGATTGATTCTTGGCGCTGTATATCCTACAGATTTGGACAAATATATAATAACATGTACCCATCATTCTAATATTTTACAGAGTATTTTCATGGCTTACTCATCCCTTCCCTTGACACCCAACCCCTGATCTTTTTACTGTCCTCAGAGTTTTATGTGTTTCAGAACGTCATATAGTTGGAATCATACAGTATGTAGCCTTTCCAGATGAGCTTCTTTCATTTCGCAATAAAATTAGACCTAGATCAGAGATGAAACCATCTCTGACCAGACCTAATGAGAGTGTCCATATTTATACAGACTGTATGTAAATTAAATATTTATATATTTCTTCAAAGAAAGAAGAATTTTAATGCAATGTCATATAACCCTATGGGTGTGCCTGTCGCTCTCATTTACAAACAAATCTGAGCATGATCAGAAATTCTTCTGTTGAATTTCAGGTGTAATCTACACCATTTTATTCAAAATTTCCTAAGGTAACTAAACATCTCAGTTTGCACATGGCTATTGCAGATGTAGCTACAAAATCCCGTGTTGTAGGAGAAGTCCTTGGTTTCAGGCACACTGGGTGGATTGCTCATTCTACGACAGAGACCGGCAGCACTGGTGTTACCTCGGAGCTTGTTAGTAATGCAGAGTCTTGGCCCCAACTCAATCCTACTGTATCAGAAGCTGTTTTAATAAGATCTGCAGGTGGTTCATAGGCACATTAACGTTAGAGAGAACTGTTCAAGAAACAACAGTTGAGAATCTGCATACCTGAAATCTAAAAATCCTCAGGCATTTTAGGAAATATTTTCAAATGTTTATATTTTTCATGCTCTTTACTCCAACACAAGCTTAATCAATTTATGGGCAGATCTTACTTGTCCCATCAGGACTTAGTTCATTATAATTATTTTTTGAAGTACATAATGTCAGTTGAGACTTAGCTGTTTTAGGGGCAGCCTGGGTGGCTCAGTGGTTTAGCGCCACCTTGGGCCCAGGGCGTGATCCTGGAGTCCCTGGATCGAGTCCCACGTCGGGCTCCCTGCATGGAGCCTGCTTCTCCATCTGTGTCTCTGCTTTCTCTCTCTCTCTCTCTCTCTCTCTCTCTCTCATGAATAAATAAATAAAGTCTTTAAAAAAAACTCTTAGAGAATTAGCTGTTTTAGCTTCATTAACTTTCTGTGTGCACAAGTGTGTGTGTGTCTGCTTTCTAATTAATTTTACTTTTTAAAAGATATTTTAAGTCAGATACAGTTAGGTCTCTAGAAAGTGATAATTAAACTCACTAAAACAATAAGCAAATCACTATATTAAAGGACTAACAAATCAGTGAAACTACCAATTTTCTTCTGTATTCTGATAGTTTGGAGTTTGAAACAAATCATTGAACTTATCTGGACAAAGGGATGTAATTTTTCTAGCCTACTTCTTACTTCTTTGTGTTAATGATTACCTGATTTTATTTTTTCTGTTAATGATGATCTGATAATTACACTCAAACATTCATAAAGCAAGTAGTCAAAATAATAAATTAGATCATTTGTGTATAATAAGAGTTCTTTGTAGGTCCTCCCAGCTCTAACTGTCATCTAATCCTACAGATTCCTTTCTTTCCCCTTTTGGAAGGCAGCATCTATCTACAGCAGAAAATTTAGTTTTTAATGTTTTCATTTTGTCGTCTCTAATGTACTTTTCTTTAGCATTGTGGGTTTTCTGCCTCTGCTCTCAGATGCACAGAATCTCTTCTAAACCTCCAGAGTTTGTTAGTTTGTTTAAATTGGCATAAAATACTAGAAAAATTCCAGCAAGTCTCCCTGTGGCCACTGTCCAGAAACAAAGCCCAGATTCACCACTGGCTCATTACCTGAAACCTTCACTGCTAAGTGGAACTGCAGGGTTGACTTCAACTCAGGAATGAAAGCATGGCTTTGTCGAGTAATTAGCTTTTCCTGGCCTTTGCTTCATCCATCTTCATCTTCATTCTATTTTAACTAAAGTATTATACAGTATAACTTTGTTAGACTTCCAAGGAAAATGGTACTGTCAACATACTATAAGAATCATAAAGATTTATTTATTTGTTTGGGGGAGAGAGACAGAAAGAGAGGGAGAGCACGAGCAAGGTGAGGGGCAGAGGGAGAGGATCTCATGCACTGAGATTCAGAGCCCAGCATAGGGCTAAATCTTATGATCCTGAGAACATGGCCTTAGCTGAAACCAAGAGTTGGACGGTCAACTGACTGAGTCACCCAGGTGCCCCAGCACACTATAGGATTTATATCAAGACAGACCGCGTCTGCCTTTACTGTAACATTAAGACCTGAATAACTTAGGGAGAAATCACAGGAGTTCAATGAACCTCAGTGCCCCTATTCATAAAATGAGTAACAGTAAGTATATCGCAGAGCTGTTGTAAGGGTTAAATGAGTAAGTGTATGAAAAGCACAGAGCGCAATGCCTCAGCATATGTTACTTTCCTCTTCCTAAATATCACCATGGTGGATCTCCATGGTATTTGTAAAATGATAGTACTTAGAGTTCTGAAAATAAAAGTAAAATAAATCTATAATTATGTACATATGGATAGGCATATGTATTTAAACATGTTCATGTGTTTTCTACAACTATAATTTATTTGCACAATCTTTTCCTAGTCTGCTGCCCAAAATATTAAATGTCTCTGGGGAAAGAAAATAAAACAACACATGCTCTGACTTGTCCCAGGCCAATTTCTTATTTTTTAGGCAGACTATATCAAAATGACATTATTTTCATGGAATATATATAAGGATACATGGAAGCTCACACGAGAGCCTTACTCAGTCTTGAGTACCGATCTACATTCTTTTCATATGTATCGTGTGATGAATTTCCCCTTGACACCATGCAAGACAGTGATTTCAATTTTTGCAAAGATTTAAACATATATTCTACTCTCCTTTTTCAGGGGACAGCATGGTCAATGGATTTGGAGCCAGCATACCTGCCATTTACAACTATTTGATCCCGGGAAAGTAATTTAATCTTTCCCAGCTCTTATTACAGTAATAAATATAAATCACATTAATGTTTATTGAGTGCTTACTGTGCCCCAACCCACATATATTTATAATTTAGTTTAATATTTACGATGATGAGGTGGGAATTAGTAGTAGACCTACTTTATAGATGACAAACTGAGGCTCAGCGAGGTTAAGTGCCATAGCCTGGGTTTTTCCAGACAACAAGCCCTAGAGCTTGTGTTCACAATCTGTGCCTCTGTGTTCTGCACTCTACTGGTCTCCACCAAATGAGCACAATAGTTATATTTGCCTCCCAGGACAGCTATTGAGAGCTAATGAATGCAGAAAAAGATTAGTATAGAAGATTAGTATTTCTATAAATCTATACTACACAGTTATGAAAGTGTTGGTTATTGTTAGTTTAATTAAAGGGCTCTGGCCTCTGAAACTAGAGTAAAAGCTACAATAATATCATGGAAAATTCAAGTAGTTAAAAGCCGTGCAGTTCCACCTTTCCAGCATCTTAAAGAATTGAGTATTTCAGACATGTTGGTTCCCTAGCCAAGGACCATTTTCAAAACTTTTCTTTATTATAGGATGGCCTCATTTCCTCTATTAAGATCAAAATACTAGACACAAATTTCTATTTTTCTTTCATTGCAAATAAGGATGGTTGTATCAGTTTCCTAAAGCTGCTTCAACAAATAAGCACAAATTTAGTAACTGGAAACAATAGAAAAGGTTCTTGCATAATTAAACATACTCTTTTTATTTCATCCAGTAATATTACTTTTTGATATTTACCCAAATGAAATGAAAGCATATGTTCACATAGAAACCTTCACACAGACATTTATAGCCACTTTATACATAATTGCCAAAAATTGGAAACAACCAAGATGTCTGTAGTTCAGTAGTTAAATGAAGAATTGTGGTATATCCAGACAATGGGGTATAATTCAGCACTAAAAAATATTGGGTTATTAAGCCATGAAAAGACATGGAGGAAACTTAAATGCATTATAACTAAGTAGAAGATGCCAATCTGAAAAGACTATATACTTGTGATGATTGATTTTGTGTGTGCACTTGACTGGGCCCAAAAGCATCCAGATATTTGGAAAAACATTATTCTGGGTATTTCTGTGAGTATGTTTTGGGATGAAACTAACATTTAAATCAGTAGACTGAGTAAAGGAACTTGCCCTCTAGAGTGCGGGTGGGCCTTATCCAGTCATTCAAAGGCCTGAGTCAAACATAAAGGTGGACTCTCCCTTGAATAAGAATTCTTGCTGCCTGATGGCGTTTGAACTGAGATATTTTCCTTACCTTTGGAGTCAAAATGGAAACATCAGCTCTTCCTGGGTCTTGAGCCTGCTAGCCTTTGAGCTGGATCTGAACCATTGGATCCCCTGGGTTAGCTTGCTAAAAGACCCTACACACTGTTGGGATTGACTAGCTCCACGTGAGCCAATGCCTTACAATAAATCAATCTCTCTCTCTTTCTCTCACTGTCTGTACACACACACACACACACACACACACACACACACACACTATCCATACACTATTGATTGTGTTTTTGTGGGGAACTCTGGTGAATATAATAGTGGTGACTCCAACTGTATGACATTCTGGAAAAGGCAAAACTACAGAGATTAAAAAGATCAGTGGCCAGGGATTTGAGGGGAGGAAGGGATGAAAGAGGGAACACAGAGGATTTTTATTCTGTATGATACTACAAAGGTGGGTACATATTAGTAAACGTTTGTCCAAACCCATAGAACGTTCAGCACCAAGAATGAACCCAAATGTAAACTATTGACTTGAGGACGTGTCAGTATAGCTCCATTGGTTGTAACAAATAAGTACCACTCTGGTGTAAGATGTTGATAATGGGGTGGCTATGCTTGTGTGGAAGTGAGGGATATATGGGAACTCTGTCCTTTCTGCACATTTTGCTGTGAACCTAAAACTTCTCTAAAAAATAAAATCTTATTAAAACACACAAACAAATAAACAAACAAAACACAGAGATTTATTCTCTCATAGTTCTGGGGGCCAGAAGTCTGAAATCAAGGTTGGCAGGAAGGCTGCCCTCCATCTGATGCCTCTAAGGCGGGATTTTTTCTTTGCCTCTTCCAACTTCCGTAGCTATGGACATTCCTTGACCACTAACAGAGTCTCCCTATTTTCAGTCACATCCATGGTCACATTGCCTCCTCTTCCTCTTTCTGTCTGAATGTTTCTATAATCCCCACCACTCCCATCCTTGCCATGGAATTTCCTTCTTTACCTGGATAAAGCAGGATCATCTCTCAAATTCAAGACGCTTAATTACAGAGCTTGCAAAGCTCTCTTTCTCCAAATCAGCTAAGGTTCATAGTTTCTAGAGGTTTGGGCATAGAAATATCTTCTAAAGGCTGCTAATCAGACAACTACAATGGCTACTTATCGGATCCTGGACAATAGGCCTCAGGAAAAGTCTAATCAGTGACTTTGATGGAAGGGTTTCTCTTTTATTTTTCCTTTATTTGTTAAAAATAAGTATTCTTTTCTATCTTTCCATACATTTGTAAGAGAACAAGATTCCAGGGAGAGCAGCAGCCGTCTTGGGTCCAAGAAGTGACAAGCCTTGAAGACTTGGTTGAGCTGCTGAAATAAGCCTGAAATCACAGACCTGTGAATTTCATTCTAAGTGAGGTTATAAACGTCTTTACAGTTTAAATGGTTGATGATTGTGATGTGTGTTACTTGCAGATGGAAGCATCCTGGCTTAAAATGGTGAAATGTGGATATAATATACAGACAAAGAAAACTTGTGTGATATGCAAAAGAGGACAGGCTATGGACTCTATGAAAATAAGTAACTGAACTGTGAAGTTACCTGAAGAGAGTAGGTTTGGGGTTATTCTAATAATACAGATATAAATAATCATATTTTTCTTTAGGAGAAGGAATGAAAAGAAATAGCCTAGCTGGAGGTAAGTAAAGTTGAAACCACCATCCAGGCTGCACATTCCATCAAGTCAATTAGAACTGTGTTCACATGAGTTTACATATCAATTATACCAAACATAAAGTGTCCCCTGTCTTGCTTCCAAACCTCACGGATCACATGGGCAACCTTGGAGGTCTTACTAGGTACGGTAGCAAATACATATATTCATCCAATTGAAAAGCTCGGATTTTTAAATATAGCAACATGTGAAAACTATTGTGAAGTGGACAGAGAGTGGGATAGCACTGCATAAGCACAGCTGGATTTGGCACAGATCTTGTGTAATAAAATGCCAGCCAGTCTTCTGCTTCTCCTCCAACCACCACTGGCTCCCTTTGCAGTAATGAAAGGGTGACCTAGACAAGTTCTCTTCTGCGCACACAGCCTGACATGCAGCCAGGGGAAGTTTGTGGAGATGATGAAATAGCTCCATTGTGAAGCTCATGGAGTCCTCCCCTCAATGTGATTAAGTGAGGTTTAATTTTGATTGCTGTCAGATTTTACAGCTTTCAACACCTGCAGCTCCCTGGTAGACTTGAGGTAGGTCTTTTGTAAAATTATTTTTCCTCTCCCACATCTACAAAACAGAACGCCCTTTCACTAGAGCCATGGTAGGTCGTCTACTTTGCAGTCGACAGGTCTTTGACTTAAGTAGGTAAATTAGCTCCCCGGTATGACAGGGTGTCTTTTTTTCCTGTTCCCCTTTGTCCTCCATCTCTGCTCCCCAAAGCTATCCTCACTCCTCCACATCAAAGAAGGATATCAGTGTTCTTGCCCCGGTTAGACTCATGAGGGATTCTCAGGGGCTCAGTCCCAGCATCATGAAACCCTGCCTTTGCTGATGGGGTGGGGGGCCCTATACCACACCTACCAGCCCTAATGATCACCATTCCGATCACAAAAACATATCCCCATAGTTTTGTTAGTATGTGAAGAATAGTCTGTGACCAGTGTCAAGTTTTGGGGCGGAAAATAGGCAGCCTCTGTTTCAAAAAGATATGACATTTACCCAAGACCAACGTCTTGCCTTAATACTAGCTGGTTTGCTGAGCGATATTATGTCTCCTTTAAATTGCATTCACTCTACTTAGTAGAGACCACATTTATCCATTTGTTAGCTAAGCAAGCCGCCCTTACAGGTCAAACCATTCAACGTAGCATCACATAACTGGTCAATAATGGAGATAAGGTACAAATTCAAGTTGGCCTGTGCTTTTAACTTCTATGTCTCCTCCCACTATTGAGACGCTTCCTGGAGATACATTTATGCTATGGTTGTGCCTTCCTAAATTGCTCACAAGGAATCTTCTCCTAATCCAAGCTTCATAAGGCTTGAGAGTAGCTCATGTAAAAATTCCAAACAGTTAAATAATTGTTAAATGAGTCTGTGATGTGAACAAGTTGCAAAATGTACTAGATACCTTTAGGTTTCCTAAATAAGTGAAACAATATTTTTTTTAAAGTTTTTCTCCCATGAATATGCTTTTAAAAACCAATCCCTAAGGAAAGAATTCCTACTAACTTCTCAAATCAGAGACTTAACTTATTATGAAAACTTGTTTTAATTAAACCTAAATTCCTTTTCTTTGAATCCTAGACACTGACCTAAACCAAAATGGCTGATCCAAGTGTCACAGAACACCCCTCCATAGCCATGTGTTTCCTGGGATGCTTTATAGCTCAACACTCAGAAACCATGCCTGGGACTCTCTTGTGCCTCAGGAGTGGGCTTAAGTTGACCTCAAGTTCAGAGATCCGTTTTCCTCATTGGGACCTTTCTACAACACCAGCCATCCCCTTCTGTGCAGGTGTGAACATTCCTCTAACATTTGAAGCTCTTGGGAACCTTTCAGATGTTGGAAGAAGCTCCTTGAATTTTTTGTTTGTTTTTGTTTTTTAAGAGCAGAGACTGTGATTTTCCAGGTGTCATTGACTTTGTGTGAATCTTGGTACCTGAGAGCTTGTCACTGTTCAATAATATGTGTGCTGGTAGGTGTCAAGTTGGGGAATTGGACTGTTTGAGCATAACATTTCCTACCAGGAACTGATTTTAAGAAACAAAACCCATTCTATTGAAATATTTTATTAGAAAATATATCCCATAGTTTACCCAATTCATTTTAGGCCTTTTAGCCAGCAAAATGTTTATAGTTCTGAGTTGGATAAAATAAAATCTTTCAAGGATATATCAGTGTTTCCATTACACTCCTTTTTTTTTTATCCCGAAGTAGCACAAGTTTATTAGTGTGTCCATAAAAATTAATATTCCACTGAACCTGGCACCAGACCACAAAGTAAATGTTTACACATCCTTTCAAATATTAACTCAGTGGTTTCTACAAAATGATAGGCCTGCCAGGCATGAAAATTCTCAATTCATAGCCTTTCTCCGCTAATTCAGCTGGGCTATTCTTTCAATGACTAAAAAACAGCACCTGAGATGGACAGGACGTGAGAGAAGGAGTGTGAGAAAATTTTATTAATTATCCAGAAGCTTCTAACATGAGGTCATCCCAAAAAGTGGAAATTATCAAACCAAGCATGCAAAGCTAAGCATGTTATTTGCACCAAAACACATCTCTGGTCTCTCTCAACTGCGTGTCATCTGTCAGGAAGTGGCCTGAGGGCCAACCCACATGTGGCTGCTGTGGGGGTGGTGCTTGGGACACAGTTGCAGATGAAGTGCTGACTGAGCTCCCAGCTTATCTGGTGACCCAAGGATGGGGAAGCCAGGCCTCCTTTGGTGTGTAAGATGTTAGGTCCATTGTAGGAAGGCTGACAAAATGATTCTCTGGATTACTGGGGGGCCAGTGGCAGGACAGGAGAAAGGAAGGTATAGTGAGCTCAGGCGTAGACACAGAGAAGAACCAAGACGCCTGAATCTCTTCTTTTGTCAGCCTTATCCTGGAGCTTAAGAATGAATTCTTGAACTCAGTTCTGCCCCCTTAACTCTTCCTATGACTCTAAATGCTTATTATAATTTTTTTAAAAAAAGTATCAGAATAAGACATCTTATTTGATTCAAGACCTTCCTCCATTACTTGCTAGTTGCTTGGTTTGATACTCGATAATACTAAGTGCCACTGCTTTTACATGATTAGGGTCAGAATCACATGAACTGACTCATATAAAACTATTTGGTTAGTAATAATGACAGTAAGAGTAATAATGATAATGATTTATTACATACCAGGTAAGGTTAAGAATTTGACACAAAATGTCTTACTTAATCTGTACAACACACATCTAAGTCACTTTTGTTTTTTAATTTTTCATGTAAAAGATCAGAGGCTCCGGAATTTTTAACACCTTTCCCAAGATGCTCATCATTCCCAAATTGACCTATAGATTCAGCAAGCAAAATCTCAGATGGCTTACTTTTTTTAGCAGATGCTGAGAAATTGATTTTAAAACTAAAACATAGAAATAAAGACGACCTACAATAGCCAAAAACAATTTTGAAAAAGAATAAAGAAAAGCAAATAAAATAATTTAGGTGAGATGCCCTATCTGATTTCAGAACTTACTATAAAGATACAATAATCAAGACTGTGGCAATGGCACAGAGCTACACAAGCATCAGTAAAACAGAAAACACAGTATAGAAATAAACCCACTCACATATGGCCATTTGATTTTCTACAAAGCAACAGGGCAATTTATTGGGGGAAAGACAGTTTGCTTTGTTTTGTTTTCAAATGATGTAGCAATAACTTTATCTACATAGATAAAATATACTTTGACTACTATCTCATATCTTAAAAATAATGGAACAGTAATTATAGATCTAAATATTAAAAATAAAACTGTAGAACTTCTAGGAAAGAATTTTTATGACCTGGAGGTAAGCAAAGTGTTTTTAAGAATTTTTTTAATGTATTTATTTATGATAGTCACAGAGAGAGAGAGAGAGAGAGGCAGAGACACAGGCAGAGGGAGAAGCAGGCTCCATGCACCGGGAGCCCGACGTGGGATTTGATCCCAGGTCTCCAGGATCCCAGGTCTCCAGGATCGTGCCCTGGGCCAAAGGCAGGCGCCAAACTGCTGCGCCACCCAGGGATCCCAGCAAAGTGTTTTTAAAATAGGATACAAACATACAAGAACCCTAAAAACCTATGTGTGTAAACTCAACTTCATCAAAGTTAAAAACTTCTGTTCTTCAAGACACTATAAAACTAATGAAAATGCAAGGTACTCTTAAGAAGAAATGGTTGCAATACACATATCTAACAAAGGAGTTGTATTAATACAAAGGGTTTGTATTAAATTAAAAATAGGGAGAACACTTTCATCTCAATAAGATAAGCAGATAGTCTAAGTATTTAAATGAAGTTCTAGAACAACCTAAACTCATCTGTGGAATTAGAGACCAGATCAATAGTTGCCTGGGATTGGAAGTGGGAGATGATTTACTGAAAGAAAAAAAAAAAAACTTTCTTTTTTTTTTAAGATTTTATTTATCTATTTGACAGACAGAGAATACAAGCAGGGGGAGTGGTAAGAAGAGGAAGAAGGATCAGCAGGCTCTTCTCTGAGCAGAGAGCCCAATTGCTGCTCCATCCCAGCACCCTGGGATCATGACCTCAGTCAAAGGCAGATTCTTAACCATCTAGGCACCCCGAAACCTTAAAATAATGGAGATTTACTATTCTGTGAATGTTGTATTGGTTATACAAGTGTGTACATTTGTTATAATTCATCCAAAAGTCTACTTAAAATGTGCGAATTTTACCGTATGCAAATTATACCTCAGAAAGGATGGTTTTAGCATAGACCAAAAACGGTCAGCCATTTGGAAAACCAATATTTTGAAGTTTATTTTATGTCTGTTGTCATACATTGTTGAGATGGGAAGATTCTACATGAATGAGACTCAAAAACAACTTCCAGGGATCCCTGGGTGGCGCAGCGGCTTGGCGCCTGCCTTTGGCCCAGGGCGCGATCCTGGAGACCCGGGATCGAATCCCACGTCGGGCTCCCGGTGCATGGAGCCTGCTTCTCCCTCTGCCTGTGTCTCTGCCTCTCTCTCTCTCTCTCTGTGTGTGTGTGTGACTATCATAAATAATAAAAAAAAAAACAACTTCCAATTTATGATTTTTTTCTATTATGGTGATGTCATCAGTGGTAACCTCATTGGTAGAAGAGTCAGAAGGAGCAAGTTTTGAAAAAAAAATAAGGTTTTTATGTTTAGTTTATATGTCTATGGAATATCTAAGGGAAAATGTCCAGTAAATAGTTAAACGTGTGGGTCTGGAGGTCAGCAGAGGTATCTTGGCGGAGTATGTCGATTTAAGGGTCAGGAGTTCAGATGGTAAATAAGCCATAGACAATGGGATCACCCCTAGAGATTTGTGGTAATAAAACAAGAGGCCTAGGACAGAATTACAAAGAAGACACAACTTGGCGGATGGGTGGAGAAAGCAATGCCTGTGAAATGAGTGTGTTTGTGCAGCTAGAGAACGAGGTGAAAACCAGGAGAGTAGGTTGTCCCAGACAGTAAAGGAAGGGAGATGCATCAGTTCAACTAGCATTTAACTTAACAAAGTGAGTCACGTAGGCTCCTGAATTCTTGGGGGCGGGCAGTACCATCCTGCCAGTTGCCAGGAAGAAACAAAACCCAGATACGAGTGAATGCCCCTGACGTCTATCATGCTTTGTAGCAGATTCCCTTCTCCTGTCAGCCCAACATACCGTTCCTATCCTCCACTGCTAAATCTATCTTTGCTGGATTCCATGACTCTCTAGTCTTTGTGGATAATCTACTCCCCTTTTTTTCTCTCTCTATATATACATATTTGCTAACACTTGAAACTGTGCTGTGCTCCAAAGTATCATGCTTTTGGCAGGGTTTTATTGAATTGCTCATCCACTGATGATATTTTCTGTCATCTCTATTATTTAGAATTGAACAACTTTAAAGTTCTCATATACCAGTTTTATTAGGGTCCCTGGAGGGAGAGCTTGGACAGACATAAGCCTAGTTCATTATCTTTAAGTGGACACTTAATAATTACATTTAATGTATCATCTTTTTCCTTTTATGCTTATTGATTTCTGTGCCCTTGAATAAGTAATATTTACCTACCCTCAAGATGCAAAGACATTTTCCTAAAAGCTTTGTAATTTCAATTTTTAAGTGTGGGATATGATTCATATAAAATTAAGACCAATTATGATCTGATGTAGCGACAAAGTTTCAATGTTTTTCCATATGAAATTATGGGCCATTTGTTGAAGAGCCCTTCCTCACTTCATTTAGGTACCTTGACTGTAAAAGAATGGTATATTTCTTGGCTTTTTATTCCATTCTATGATCTCTTTGTCCATTTTTACAATGGTACCACATGCTTTATAGTAATACTTGAAGACAGAGAGTGTAAGTTCTCAACCTCATTCAGATGGTTAAAGATGCTGTTATGGAACTGAGATTCCCTGGTAACAAGGGAAATGATAGAATTTCCAAACAGCAGAGACCAGGTGACAACACTTAACGATTAGAGGCAGGGTAAGCATGATTCTTATAATGGGCAGGAAGGTGCTAATGGCCTTCAGAAGGTCCTGCTCTATAAGGATCTATGGCCATGCCTTGGAGAACATGGTGTTCCTAAAATCAAAATAGATGGAAAGGCAGTAAGAGTCAGCCCCCTTAATAATAAGTCATAATTCATCACCAATGTTTAAATCCTGGCTAGTTCTATTCCTCAGAACCCATCAGCTGAAAGAGAGATCCCATCTCCTTAGTTGTGATTTTCCCAATCCTTCCCCAAACAGAACATTTGACCATTTAGGATGGGGAAAGGGAAAGGCTCAGATTTTTAAGGTCCACTTGATACAAAGTCCAAGCTGATATGAATACCCAGGGAGCCAAAGTGCTGTGTGTGGTTCTCCTGTGAGAGTAGAGATATACGAGAATCAGGTAATAAATTGAGTTCTAATACTGGTTTATCTCACAGGGGGTCTACAACAAATAAGGGTGCACCCACTGCTTATTTCTCGGGTTTCTGAACATATATTTGGAATGGACATATATGGAACTGGTGGAACCCACGCATTGATTTCTTGGCCCATGGAGTAAAAGTAATTGCAGTAAAAATATTCTTATACTGGCTTAGAACCATATGTAGCTAATTAGTCAAAACCAGCCTTGTTGAATCCAGAATAGAAACTTCCGGTCTGGCTTCTCAATATAGATGTCTATTTTGAGATCTCATAACTCAACCCAGAGACATTTTTTTAATTTTTTTATTTTAATGAAATCAGGATTTATTTATTTATTTACTTATTTATTTATTCAGAGACATTATTTAATACCTAATTTCTTTATTTTTCAAGATCCCTTTGAATAAAAATCTATTTATCATGAATACCAAGAAATAATCACATGGTTATTTTGAGGTCTAACTAGACATTACTTGTCAAATACTGTGAGGGGTCTGGTTTCATCCTGTTGTAAGGTAACAAGTTAGCCTACCATAGTTTCATGGTTGCAAGAAGACATATTTTTAGGTCAAAGTTGCATTCATGGCATAGTCACATAGCGTGAATTTTATTTTTGTATTGGTTCTTCTTGCCCTCCAAGTTCCATGGGAGCAAGATGGTATAGTTCACATGGATTCTGCACACATAGTTGGTTTGCACCGCAGCTGAGGAGCTCTGAGCTTAGGAGAGCCCAGTTAATGTACTCCAAGCAAATCCGCCTGATAGCTGCCTTAGATGGAGACACTATCCTTAACAGTAAGCAAAATTCTCCTCTGCTCCAGAGGGAGACATTATCTTTATTAAGGCTGCTCACTGTACCAATATCCTTGAAAAAATTATCTCAGACAAAAGGCAAGATATGCAGAAACACAGAGAATTGTTTTTCCACATTAGTATATCCTTCTGTTTCAAATTTAAGACATTTTTAAGAGATGTATTTATTTATTTTAGGGTGAAAAAAGAGAGTGCAGAGTGCGGGGCGAGGGGCAGAGGGAGAGGGAGAAAGAGTCCTAAGCAGACTGCACTGAGTGATGAGCTGGACGCGGGGCACAATCCCACTACCCTGAGCTCACAACTTGAGCTAAAACCAAGAGTCAGCTGCTTAACCAACTATGCCTCCTTTTTCAAATTTTAATAGAAGAATTAATATATTTCATGAGACCCAGGGCTATTGATAGCCTCTGGATTTCTGAGACATTTTTTATTGAGAGGAATCCCGCTCATAACCATCTCAGCCCCACCCCTGACAAAAAGGCAGGTACTCTCTTTATGTAAATTTTTGCATTTCTCCAGTACTTTGGAATCTTTCTATTCTTACTTTTTCAAATGCCCTTGGACCAAATTTGCACGCTACATCAAGATGGAGATTGATTGTGCAGCTGAGACCACCACTTTAGGTCCCAAGAGAGTCCATACTGGGTTAATGTTGATTTATTTATCTGTCACGCCATTATATTTGAAAACTCAACCATCGAATGAGGGAGAGATTTTCCAAAGGAACCCTCAGATGAACATCACATTTTTTCCCCCAACCCATTTCAGCCAAGGGATAAACTGGCACCCTTTCTGACATGAGCACATAATGGAAAGAACATCAGACCAAGATCCAGTAGACTCATGTTCTAATCCCGTTTCTTTCATTAGCTTGTTGTGTAACCTTGGACAGCATGTGGCACTTTAGGTAGCACAGAATAAGAACCACTTATAAACAAATCAAGAAAAAAAAAAAAGAAAGAAGTTTTGACAATTTCAAATTACATATCTGGAATAAATTTTAAGATGATTTTTTCCTTAATAAGCAGAACAATATTCTTCTATGTAGAAGCAGATCATTTTACTGTGGTCTTCTTTTATACACAAACAAAGATCAAATGAAAAATATAGACATTCCAAGATTTTTCTAAACCTCTGTGGAATGACTCAATCTTTTATGCCATATATATATTAGGCCATAGACGTATTATCTTAGAAGTTTTAAATTTTTTTTATTTATTTATGATAGTCACACACAGAGAGAGAGAGAGAGAGAGAGAGAGAGAGAGAGAGAGAGAGGCAGAGACATAGGCAGAGGGAGAAGCAGGCTCCATGCACCGGGAGCCCGACATGGGATTCGATCCCGGGTCTCCAGGATCGTGCCCTGGGCCAAAGGCAGGCGCTAAACCGCTGCGCCACCCAGGGATCCCTTATCTTAGAAGTTTTAAATAAAAAAAATTATCAAATTTTATATTTTATATAATGTATTTGAAGTTTTTTCCTTCAAAAATATTACATTCCATATTTCAAAATATCTATCTTCCCTTCTTATTCCCAGAGTTGCCACTCTACATTGGTCTAGAAGATTAACCATTAATCTTTTAATTGACTTCCAAGTTTTTGGCTTGTCTCTAGTGTCAATTTGTCCTTTCAATTTAATCTTCTTTTTTAATTTTTATTTTTTTAAAGATTTCATTTATTTATTTGAAAGAGAGAGAGAGAGAGAGAGAGAGAACCTGCACACATGAGTAGAGGGCAGAGGGGCAAAGGGAGAGGGAGAAACTGACATGGGGTTTGATCCCAGGACCCTGGGAGCATGACCTGAGCCAAAGGCAGAGCTACCTGGGTGTCCCTGAATTTAATCTTCTTAAAAGTTAAACCACCTCTCTCGATTGGATCAAATACAAACTATCAATCCTGGAATTTCTTTCTTTCTTTCTTTCTTTCTTTCTTTCTTTCTTTCTTTCTTTCTTTCTTTCTTTCTTTCTTTCTTTCTTTCTTTCTTTCTTCTTTTTTTCAGTCCTGGAATTTCTAAACTAAGATTATTTGGTCAACTTTCATCTTCCTCTATACCAAAAGGAAATTTTCATACCAGTCAGATGAACACACTTATATGTGCCTTGAATACAACACTTTCACCTCAACTGTTGTATCTTTCTGACTTAGAATTTTCTCCTCCATCGTGTCCACCCATCTGACTTCGACCTTTCCTTTAAGGCTCAGCTCTATACTACTCCTTCTTTGAAACATTCCTTGATTTTTCTCCAATATTTGCAAAGCTTTTAGCCTTTTAATAAATATTTGTAGCATGAGAACTCTATCATGAACCACAAACACTTTGGAATTTTTCTTATTTTTCCATAGGTTGGGATTTTTTGAGAGCAGGCTCTTAACTGACTTATTTATTTCTCTTCAAAGCCTCTAACCTCCTTGGTTTTTCTTGATTTGATTGGTTGCATGTGACTTGGCCTGCTTTTCCCCTTCCTTTTACTATCCACCATAACCAAGTTTGAATATTCTTTTATTGATCTACTATATCACGGAGGTGATAAAGGGTGGTACTGCTTCAGTGGACTGGACCAGGAGTTGTATCCTAAGTTTACATTGATACCTTCACTTATATTTTCAGTAATCTAGGTGAGAAATGAGTAAAGGTTTTTAGATATATCTGTTTGAATTATTGGTTAGTTTTGAAATTACAGTTTAATAGGAAATAAATCCAGATTAAAGTAGGTTAACTAGAAAACCAATAGAGTATCTATTAATTTATTTATACAATCATTACATTCAATAAACTCATTTTTCAACTGAAAGATTTGATATATATTTTAGAGAGAGAGTGAGAGTGAGAGAGAGCACATGTGCATGCTTGAGCAGGGTGGGGCCGGGGGTGGGGGGCAGAGGAAGAGGGAGAGAGAATCTTAAAAGATGACCCCCAGATGGATGATCAATGTTTGTGGAGCCCAATGTGAGGCTCCATCCCATGACCCTAGGATCACAACCTAAGCTGAAGCCGGGAGTAAGTCACTCAGCTTACTGAGCCACTCAAGCTCCCCTCCATGTGCCATTTTCATTTACTAGTCACTTTGATTCTGTTTAGCCTGGTGTGAAATATTCCCATTATGCTAGTGGGTTTTACCATGAATCATGCTATGAATTAAGAACCAGGCAATAATTACTGATTAATTTCAGCCAAGTCATGTGACCAGCCACAAAGATTATTTGCTAGCTTAATAACCTTATTTAACCCTGAATCGGTGCCCAGAAAATATAGTTATAACTCATATTTCCAATTGTGTATGGCTTTCATGAGTCAGTCAAGCCACAGGAAGACATCCACTCTTCCTTTATATTCTTTTTTTTTTCTTGCCAAATTTCTTGTTTTCTTATAGGTTTTTTGTTTGGATGAAAATTTTCTTCAACATTTTCACTGGTTGTTACACTTATTTCTACCTTTTGAGGAACTTGTTCAATTAATTTTTTTTCATCAAAATAGCAAATATGCATGCATCTTCTTAATGAATTTGGGAATCTGTGCAGCTATATTATGATTTCAAAGAAAAATCAGATTTTTAATCATTGGGGAATTTACTGAAAAACGTTAAGAAAAATTATTTCTCAATACTTTGCTGTTTTTTGGATCCCTGGGTGGCGCAGCAGTTTGGCGCCTGCCTTTGGCCCAGGGCGCGATCCTGGAGACGCGGGATCGAATCCCACGTCAGGCTCCCGGTGGATGGAGCCTGCTTCTCCCTCTGCCTGTGTCTCTGCCTCTCTCTCTCTCTCACTGTGTGACTATCATAAATAAATAAAAATTAAAAAAAATTAAAAAAATACTTTGCTGTTTTTTATCTTGTAATTGTTTAACATTAATATTCTTGTTTTTCTTTTCTTTTCACATGTGACATAATTTTGAAAATTCCATTTTTGATTTGAAAGATCTCAGGGAGTATTTGATTTCTTTATGAGAGAATTGTTTAATAAATATTTTGTTTCAAAAGTATGATATTGAAAAAGCAACTTGAATGAGCAACATCATTGTACCTTTAATCTGTTAAAAATGGTATAAGTAAAGTGAAAGATAATGATAACACACAATGCTGATGAGGATGCAGAGAAACTGGACCATTTATATACTGCTGGTTGGAATGGAAAATTGCATAACTACCTTAGAAAATAGATTGGCAGTTCCTTTCAAAACTAAAAATGAACTTACTGTATGGCCCATCAGTTGCACTCTTGGGTATTTATCCTCCAAGATTGAAGACTTATTTTCACACAGGAATTTATACACAAATATTTATAATAGCTTTATTTGTGATAGATACAAACTGGAAAAGTACTTTCACACAGGAATTTATGCATAAGTATTTATTTATTTATTTTTTAAAGACCACAAGTATTTATAATAGCTTTATTTGTGATAGATACAAACTGGAAAGTACATCAATCACTCATAAACAGACTGTGGTACATCTATACCACAGAACACAACTCAGCAAAAAAAGGAACAAATTATCAATATGTAAAACAACGTAGTTGGACCTCAAAGAAATTCTACTGCTAGAAAAAGCCAATGCCAAAAGGATATGTTGCATGATTCTATTTATGTTACAGCCTAATTATAAAAATGGAGAACAGATGGACTAGGGATTTCCAGGGGCTAGGACTGAAAGGAGGGGATGGGTGTGGCCATAAGGATAACACCAGGAACCCTTGTGGCAGTGATACAGTTGAGTATGTTGATGGCTGTGTGGTTACACAAAGCTACACATGTACTAGAATTGCATAGGATTATACACACACACACACACACACACACACACACACACTAGTTCATATATAACTACTGAAATCTGAATAAGTTCTGTGGATTGCACCAATGCCAATTTTTTGGTCTGATTTGCACTATCCTTTGTGAGATGTTAACATTGGGAAAGATTGGCGTAAGTGTGGACTTGGCATACTTTTCAACTTCCTGTGGATTTATAATTATTTTTAAATGAAAAGATCTAAAACTATTTATATTGAAAAACTTTTCTTTTCCATAGTGCTATGTTAATTTCCTTGACCCCCACCTAAAATATAGTCTTCTTTTCCCTAATAGAGCTTTATTGTTTTCCTTTTCACATTTAGTTCTATGATCTATATGGAGTCAAGAGAGTTTTTTTTTTCCAGCTTAATTAAAGCACAATTACAAAACTCATAACAATGGAATAGAATGGGCTGTGGGGTGGGGGAAATGGGACTACAACCTGTCAGTTATAGGATGGATAAGTTTTGATGATGTAATGTATAGCATGGTGACCATAGTGAGTAATACTGTATAATATACTTGAAATTTGCTGAGAGAGTAGATATGACACATTCTCATTAAACAAAGTTAATAATGTGTGGTGCTAGACATGTTAATTCACTTATTTATGGGAATCATTTCACAATGAAAATGCATAGCAAATCATCAAGTTAAACAGTTTTCTTTTGATACAAAGAATATAAAACAAATTTTATATGATGTCATACGATATTTTATTTTTATATATAATTATTATTACAAAAACTATATTTTCTGTATTAAAAGTAAATTCAGACATCGTAGAAGAGTAAAGTAAGATTTCTATTCCCTCAGGAATTTCGTTCAATTTCCCAACAAATCACACAATTTTTTTTTATTCACTATTGAGTGTCTAGTTTGCATGGTTTTGTAAATCTGTACAACCCAGAATAAGCAGGGCAATCTATCTTTGCTTGGAAACAGAAAATTAACAGTAGCCAAATTGATAAATAAATAATTTCAGACCATGAAAAAGTTATAGAGAAAATAGCAGTGTGAAGAGTAATATGTAAGGCAGGAAAGAAGCATTAAATAGAATGGCCTAGTAGGGCCTCTTTCAGATGATATTTGACCAAGACCTGAATGAAAAAAGGAACCAACTAGATGACGATTTGGGATCAAATATGTTTCAGGCAAAGGGAACAGGTAATACAAAAGATTGAAGTGGCATTCAGGCTGGCATGTTCTAGGAATAGGAAGAAGTTCTCATGGCTGGAATATAGTGAAGAGTGGGTTTGGGACACAGAGACTTAAAAAGGAGTCAGTGACAAGGCCACATAGGTCTTATAGACACAGTGAGCAATGCGGATTATTGCAAGTGAAATGGAAAGCCACTAGAGAATTTCAAGCAGGAAGATGACATAAATTGTTTTTTTTAACTATTAAAAATCAATTTTGTTACTACATGAAGAATGGACAATATAGAGGTGAGGAAAAGGGAGCAGTGTGGGAACAAAGAAACAAGCAAAGAGCCCAATAATAAAAGTAATGGTAACTTGGACCAGAGAGATAGTAGTTATAAAAATATTGTAATAGTCCAGGGGAGAAATATGAAGGCTAAGTTTAGGCAGTAGCAATGGTGACAGAGACGTGGACTTTCACTGAAGAGCGATGTAATAAATAGAATCAATTGGACTTTTGGCTAATTACATGTGGAAATGGGGTAAGAGAATGAAGAGGTTAGGATGACTCTCAGGTGACTTGCTTGGGTGATTGGGTGGAAGATATTCTTAACCACTGTAAAAAATAATAGCAAGAAGAGCATATTGGTATCTAAGAGGGCTGATTAACAGGTTCCATATTGGGTATATTGAGTTTAAAGTGCCTAGAGGGTAAGCAGATGAAGTTGTATGGTGAGCAGTTGAATATATGCACCTAGAGTTCAGGAAAAGACAAAGATTGGAGCTATTTATTTTAACAATAGTAGCATATTAATGTAAATTATGTAAAAGCATAGCTCTGGGTCTAAGAAAAGACCAGTTGGCTTTAATACTGTGTCATGTATACTTTGAACATTACTGGTGGTAGTTAAGTGATATTTAAATTTGGTCTGATTACAGCTATGGATGATATACACCCAACCTACATGTACATTCTGTTCTCAGTCAGGTCTTTCTAAATTACCATGGACATGAGACTAGCAGCCTCTTGTGATAAAAATGCCAATAAAATTTTGAATATTCTTAGGACAGTAATGAGGACAAGGAACACACGTGGTTTGTTTCCTCAAGAAAAACTATGCTGCATGGACAACTGAAATACCGTATGCAGACTAAATTGATGACATCTTTAGGATATTGGGAGATGAATGAATTCTTTTGGCGGGGAGAGATCAATGAATTCTGAAGAAAGTCTTATTCTAAAATATGTGTTGATTATTATTGGAAGACAAGGAAAATTAGACCCAGAGATTAATGGGTTGAACCAAAATCACACAGTAAGTAAACGATAGATTGGAGAGTAAGATCCAAATCTCCTGATTCCTTATTAATGCTCTTTTTTTTTAATCATATAACACTGCTGGATAAGAATGCTGGAAAGTCTAGCTTATAAGGTCAGGCTAAAATAATTAGAACTCTTCTAGATTGCAACAACTTAAACCAAAAGGACCATGGCCAAGATTATGAAATAATATTGGATTTGATAGGATAGGGTCAGATACTGGAATGTGGTATGCCCCACATAGCATAAATTACTATACAAAGGAATATTGTGAACAAAGGAAGGTATAACTGGTCATTTTTTCTTTATTATTGTTCTCATATTCCTGTTTTCTATTGCAATGTCTTATCCATCTGGTTCCTGATACTCTACCTCTGTCACAGAACAAGAATCTTTACATTTCTTAGAGTTGTCTCCTATTTTGGGCTTTACTATTGGCTTAAAACTTTAGTCTCAGAATAGGGACCGAAGATCTTGCTGGCTTGCCTGGTCTGACTCCCCAGAACCCCTGGATTCTTCACCATCCCCAAATACTATCCTCAGTGATAAAGATCAAAGATTTAGATTCAAAATTCTAAGATATAGGACTCACAAGTATCCCTTGAAACTCAGAAAAGATCAATGTAGGGCAATTTAAAGACCTTGGATTAGCAAATTTTATTTATATACAACAATGATATAGAAAGCAATCTTGGGGCATTACCTTGAAGACTCAGTAAGATAATAAATGACTCCATGTAGCCTCTAACTAAATAGCTCTGGATACACAATCACAAGAAATAAAAGTAAGAGAAAAAAATTATAATGAATAATTCTGGAAGGATTGCTATGTGCCAGTCACCACGTAAATCATTCTCATATAAATCATTTAATTTAGTGTCAGAAAATATATAAAAACATTACTATTCTTACTATATTAATGAGGAAACTGAGGATCAAGAGTTAAGCATCTAGTTTGAGGTCTCTAGCAAGTAATTCTTTTTTTTTTTCTAGCAAGTAATTCTTAAATGATGTAGGAAACGGCAGATCTTGAAAGCTCCAGAACAGAGGAGTTGGATGAACCATGGAAAAAAGAGAAGGCCAACAAATAACTTAAATATAACGGTACGAATATATTCAGACACTAGTGCTCAGATGTTCTCCATCTTTGCTGATGTCAGAAAAGGGAAATTCACTAAGCCTCAAGATACTGGTGTCCAACAGAAGGCTGGATTTTCTAGCAGTTAGGCCTCAAGATGCTAGAATGAATAACTATGAGATGTCGTGAGCTTTTTACATTCTTTCAAAGGAATTCCTTTAGATGTAATCTTTGTTTGCTACAGAGAAGATATTTTATACATATACACGTACATAGGATTATATGAAATATATGGATATCCCTTCAGCAAATAACAATTTTTTAAAAACTGACATGCCAGCTGCTATGCTCAGTAGGTCTGGAGACTATTGAGCATGACAGATGGGTCCCTCGTCCTCCTATCAGACAATTAAATAAGCAGATAATGAAGGATGCAGGGAAACAAGTGGGGTGCTGAGGTAATATATAATCTAGTCTAGTTTTACTCAGGGCATGTTTCAAAAGAAAGTGCTATCTACACCGAGACCTCAAGGAAGAATGTTATCCAGAAAGAGAGGAGCAGGAGTATTCAGGATAAAAAGCCATTGCCAAGTAGGAATGGTGTGGCTTCTCAAAATCCCTTCCAGTGGGGGAATTTCATAAATTAATCAGTTGCTTAGGTCCCTCATGTTGTCATAATGTTCTTGGCATCACCGCCTTCTTTCTGATTTTTGGGTAAGCCATGAATTCACTCTAGTTTTCCTGTGTGGTGAGTGAGAATTCAGGAAGCGTCCCTCCAATGTGCAATTTGGAACTGATGTAAGCTCATGGGAGTGGGTGATGAATGGGCAACGTGGGGCATGGACTCAGATGGCCTGGGTACAAGGACTGGCTGTGCCAGACACTAACTCAATGATCTTAGGAAAAAAACCCATCCAAAACACTTCAACAGCCAAAACACAGAGACGTGAAGATGAGCAAGAACAGAATGCTATTCCCTGGCAACAAAAATGAGGAATTTCATTCCAGCTAAGGGGAAAATTTATTCCTTTAAAAATTGTTTTCAAACTCCATCCCCAGAGGTGCTGATTCAGGAGGTCTAAGGTGTTAGATCTGGAGATTTAACATTTCTACCGAGTTCCCTGATGTGCTGATGCTGCTGATTCAGGGACCACACCTTGAGAACTTCCATCTTAGAAGATGTTGTCTAGGAACCAATTTTCAGGCTGTTGCTTTTAAACCAGTGAATCTGACTATTTCTTCAGCATCCATGACTCTTCCTCTCAGATAACCTCGGCTACCAACAGAAAAGGCTGCAGTGTGAGGATACAAACAAGCAGATTTTTAATAATTTTAAAATGCCAACCTCTCTTCTGAGCTGTTATTTTGGCTGAAGCTTTCATTTGGTCATTTGCAAAAGTAAACAAAGTAATTGTTTGGACATGTGGACATGTGGACATGCGATCGGAAGCTCCAAAGGATTTAAAACCACCTACTAAGTGCAAGGGTTTATATTCATTAAGAGCGAGGAAATTACTTAGGATTATTTTCTTGAGAATTTACCTGACAACAAAGGCAGCAGTATTCGAAGGGTATTTTACTTCCTCTTGGCTGCCTTTTAATGTCATCTGACAATTTCCACTTCCACAAGGTGAGAATTCACAGACTTACATGTCTTCACTAAATTATTTTTTTGTTCTAAAGTTGCTGTATTTTTTTTCTCCTATCCTGGAAGAATGACTTCCAAAAAGTATTACTTTTTAGATGACACCATTAAAAACTCCTGGCATTAAAAAAAAAAAAATCAGAACCCTAGGCATAAACAATCAAGTGCTAATTCTCCACTTGAAGCAAGAGTATTCTCAACATCAGTGCCATCTATGTTCATTCAAGGTAGCATGAGGATAACATCGATTAGTTTAGGAAAGGATTGGGTTTGACACCACACTATCTACATCTCTGCCTCTCCTAGACAGCTCTTCAAGTTGACCTGCGTTCTCCTAAAACTTGGAAGCCATGACCAATGGCTACAGGTCAGAGAGAGGATCAGTCAAGACATATAGACCTACCTTAGCAGGTACTGTGTAGAAAAACAAGATCTCATTACTCAGGAGGCCTTGAAGCATTTTTATAGGTCACGTAGGCCAGGTTGGAACTACAACTCAGGACCCCAGGCTCCTGATCATACGGCCTTTCAAGTTCCCTGGGTGTCTCTCAGTACTTCTTTCAATGACATTTGCTCTGCTTCACATCCTATTCCGTGGCTCTACTCATTTTCCTTCCCTGCCCCACCCAATAATATGATTACCTTTAATAACTACTTCAAAACTTCAAAGATGTCTAGCCCTTTTTATAGGGAGCTCACAAAAATTTAATAGCTTTCAAGACCTAATAAAATTAATCTTTATTGGCTTATAAGCCTAACATGGATCTCCCAAAGTAGAATTTCCCCAAACTGTGCCTGTCAGCAAATTAGTCTCTTTAGATCAAATCTGACTTGAATTTGGAACCATCTGCTTTCCCATTCTTCCATCCTCAGTCGTGCCCAACAACCAACAGGGTTTCGAGACTTCTCTTCTGCTTTAATAAACAGTGTATGCTTTCTCTTGTCCTCCAGGAGATGAGACTGCACACTTGAATAAAAAAATCTTTAACTGTTGTTCAAAGTGACTAGAGTCCTGAGACACTTCCCATTGTGGACAAGGGGGAAGGTGAAGAACACATTCCAAGGATTAAAGAAGATCTCAGCCCAAGGCAGGAAGACTAGCTGATACTATAGAAAAGCAGAGACTGTTTTCTTTTATATTTTTAAGATTTATTTATTTATTTTAGAGAGAGAGAGAGAGAGCATTCAAGCAGGGGAAGGGACAGGGGGAGAATATCCAAATAGACTCTTGCTGAGCACAAGCGGAGCCAGGACTCCATCCCGTGAGCCATGAGATCAGGACCTGAGATGAATGCAAGAGCCAGATGCTTAACCCACTGAGCCACCCAAGTGTCCCAAGACTGTTTTTTTTATGTTATTTCTAATTTGCAGGAAATCACTGTGATTAAAATAATAATAGTATGATTAAAACTCATACACCTTTTGCCTAGATTCTCCAATATCTTAATATCCATTTACATTATCATTTCTCTCTCTGTTTATCTCTCTCATCAGTTACACAGCTTATTATATTGTTCCTAAATATTTTATTATGTATTTCTTTATTTTATAAATTTATTTTTTATTGGTGTTCAATTTGCTAACATGAATAACACCCAGGGCTCATCCCGTCAAGTGCCCCCCTCAGTGCCCGTCACCCAGTCACCCCCACCCCCCGCCCACCTCCCCTTCCACCACCCCTAGTTCGTTTCCCAGAGTTAGGAGTCTCTCATGTTCTGTCTCCCTTTCTGATATTTCCCACTCATTTTTTCTCCTTTCCCCTTTATTCCCTTTCACTATTTTTTAATACTCCCCAAATGAATGAGACCATATAATGTTTGTCCTTCTCCAATGGACTTACTTCACTCAGCATAAGACCCTCCAGGTCCATCCATGTCGAAGCAAATGGTGGGTATTTGTCGTTTCTAATGGCTGAGGAATATTCCATTGTATGCATAGACCACAGCTTCTTTATCCATCATCTGTCGATGGACACCGAGGCTCCATCCACAGTCTGGCTATTGTGGCCATTGCTGCTGTGAACATCGGGGTGCAGGTGTCCCGGCTTTTCACTGCATCTGTATCTTTGGGGTAAATCCCCAACAGTGCAATTGCTGGGTCATAGGGCAGGTCTATTTTTAACTCTTTGAGGAACCTCCACACAGTTTTCCAGAGTGGCTGCACCAGTTCACATTCCCGCCAACAGTGCAAGAGGGTTCCCCTTTCTCCGCATCCTCTCCAACATTTGTGGTTTCCTGCCTTGTTAATGTTCCCCATTCTCACTGGTGTGAGGTGGGATCTCATTGTGTTTTGATCTGTATTTCCCTGATGTCCAGTGATGCGGAGCATCTTCTCATGTGGAAGACATAGACATGGCCACCAAGACTATTTTCAACGTGACTTAGTTATCCACTGAAGAGAGGAGCACGTTTGGAGAGGAGCATATTAATTCATTATTTTTCATTTAATTGGAGGCCTCTAACAACTGTCCATAGTCATGGTTGGTCATGACCCCTTTCAACAGAAATTTTTCCATTTACTTAGCTTGTTCTCCCCCATATTCACCTTGGGGTACACAACATGGAGATATTCTTCTGATGGAGCTAAATATGATATTTACTGGTCACTCAAGTCTACCATATGCACTCACGAAGAGTGATAATCTAATAAACATATTTTTAGTATAGTTTCCTACAATATTACATTAGTTTTGAGTGTATAGCAGAGTGATCTGACAAGTCTATACTTCGTGCTGTGTTCACCACAAGTGTAGCTGGCACTTCTCCCAACACACCACTCTTACAATATGATTGATCGTATTCCTTATGCTGTGCTATTGATTCCTGTGACTTATTTATTCCATAATTGGAAGCCTGTACTTCCCACTCCCCTTCATCCATTTTGCCCATTCCCCCCAGCCCCAATAAATAAATGTTGTTAATGGAATTTACACTCACATAATTGATATATCTTAGTAACTGTAGGTATCTTTAATGTTTATTTATTTATTTTAGTAATCTCTACACCCATCATGGGGCTGGAACTCACAACGCAGAGATCAAGAGTCACGTGGTCTTCTGACTATACCTTAGGTATCTTAGTAACAACTTAAAATCAGTAGAAATCAGTAGCAAGTCTATAACAAAAATTTCTGGTTTTCTTTGTAGAAAAACTTCATATATGTGTAACAATTCAGAGTTTACAAAGTTTGTCTTGCATATGCTACCCTAACTGGTGATCATCATGATCTAATATATGAGGAGATTATCACTTCTATTTTAAAGAAAAGGAAGCTTTTAATGGGTTGCATCTAGTTCATGACAGGTAAAATTCTCAAAAACGTGTCTTTCTTTGAACTTTTATGCTTGCAATATGTACAAATATTAGAAGCATGAGGCTAAGATGTCTATATCCTCTTGGTTTCTGTAACAATGTTATATCTTATTTTTTAAATTCTTTTTAATTTGGCATTGTCTTCTCTGTATCTTTGCTACTTCATCATCCCTTACTCAACTACCAAATATTGGAATTCCTCAGAGTTCAGGCATAACTTGTCTTCCCACTCTACCTCACACTATTTAAATGACATCATCCATTCACATGGACTTAAAATTCTTCCTTTATGCCAACAACTCATGAATATTTTATTTCTACGGTGTTCTTCTAAGTTGAGTTATAACTACCATTCTAATATCTCTAGATGGCAGTGCAAGCTTAATGGGTCAAACACTAATCTCTAAACTCTTACTTTCTACTCATTTTTGCACCTCTTCACAGAAACTTGTTACTCAGCCAGTCTCTCATCCAGGACCCCCTATAACCAGATGTTCAAGTCCCAAACTAGGACACCTTCTGTGACAACTTCACCTTTTTCACTTCCTACATCCAATCAATAAGCAAGTCCTCTTGATTATATATCACCCAAACAGGTCTCAGTTCTGTCCACTTCCCAATATTCTCACCATTAACACAGTCTAAATCAATGATTCTTTTCAATTTGTTCCCTTGAGTCTAATTAAAAGAATGTAAGAGAGTAATCTTTTAAACATGGAAAATAGTACATGTCACTTATACTCTGCTTATGGCCTTTCAGTGGCTTCCTTTTGGATTCTAGAAGACAAATTATCAATCTAACTTCTAAGGTCCTTCTCTTATCAGCTCTTATCCAAGCCTTATCTCATGGCTGTCCTCTCCCCCCTCCATCACTACACTCCTACACACTGGCCTTCTCTTGGTTGCTTCAAGGTGTCAGCCTCCTTAATGCCTCAGAGCCTTTCTGCTTGCTGGCTCCCCTTCTTGTGTTGTCCTGTCACATCTTATTATTCATCAGATTGCAGCTTAAGTGTAATTTACTCTGATTCTTCTGATCTAAATTAAATCCTTCTTTTATACACTCTCCAGCATGCTATTCTTTTCTTTTCTAGCACTTATCAGACTTTTAAGTTATTTTAGTCTTAATATAATTATTTTTTTTTGAAAAAGTTCCTAGTAGATGATAATATTCATGAGAGCAAGGGTAAAACCTATTTTGCTCCCCTCTGCACAGTAATCTAACATAGTCTTTGGTGGAATACATATTGATAATTTCTACAGTGGAATAAATAAGTGAACAAGCTTTGAGAAATAACTGCATTCTGAGCTGGAGGTCAAAACCCGCAGTATCATCCTTATTCTGAAACCAATGGACCCTATCACCTGTCTTTCCCTCTGTGTGCTGTGGTTTCCTCAACTGCATAAAGAAGAGGTGAGATCTATGTTTTCTGGATTTCATTTTATCTCCAAACTTCCCTAGATCTATTGTACAGATAAAAATATATCTGGCAACCATGGTGAGAGCCTCAGAACACATTGAATACGACTCCAAGAGAAGGGGAAATGTGTTTATTTGTACCATTATGATATTTATGCCAGTTATGTTGCTATTTTTGTATGCTTGGAAGCAAATTTAGGATTGTACATCCTGACTCCGCCTTGCTTTTTTGGAAGAAGTTTTAAAAAGATGAAGTCTGTACTTATTTATAATAAAATGGATTTGTGTGTGTGTGTGTGTGTGTGTGTGTGTGTGTGTAAGAGGGTATGAGGGTGTGATCTCATCTAGGTTTCCACCCTGAGTGGCACCTTGGCCCAATAGGGTATATCTCATTCTGAGTTTTAAATTTATAACCAATCTAGGCTATGTTTTCCATTCTCTGTATGTAAAGTCATAGGCTATTGAGTTGAGATCATAAAATTTATAAAATAATCCAAATGTTTATTTTGTAAGCCATTAGTGATCCCAGGAAGGAGGAATCTGTCATGTTGATTTTTTATTAGAGTCTGGAAGACAATACGGTAAATGGACACCCTCTTCTTTCTAAGTGTATATTCAAACAAGTCAATACTACTCAGAAGACAAAACACTTTTTTTTTCAAATTACCAGTGTTTATCTTTCACTGTGTTTCCATTCTTGCATAGGGCACCTTCTGTCAAACCCAAGTCTTGCTGTCAATGTATTATAGATTACAGATGCTGGGCTTGTAGGTTTATAAATTAGTCTCTACTTCTGGTTTCAAAATTGGTTCCACATTTATGGGACATTTTTGGAATCTTGTACGAATTCAAAAATTTATGATTGTTGCTAACCTCAGAATTAAATGTGGCCTTCCCTTTACAGCACAAGAAGGCATTTTTTCATTAGATTCTGGAGACCAACTGGCTCTACTCCCCAAGACGCTTGGGATCATTTATCCTAAAATTATCTGGTAGTTGAAAAAACTAAAGTAGACACTGGGAAAGCCAGCCTTCCCAGAGAAGGAAAGAGTAATGAGTAATGGGTGGCATGCCTCTGGCTCTGCAACGGAACCACTTAGGCTCATCTTCAAGAGTTCAAGTTACAGTTTCCCCTGCTCCCTTGTGCTTAGGACCTGGGTAGAGGAATAGGTATCTTTTCACCTGTGTTGGATTTTTTTCAAAATAAGACATGTATGGTGAGTTTTTATAGACTATGTGTGACTTCCATTTATTTTACTATTTTGCTGTATTTCCTTTGTAAAATTTTTAAACCAGCAAGATGTAAAATAAAAAATAAACAAACAAACATGTATTTTGAAGCCAGGTAGAACATGTCCAAATCTTGGTCCTCCCACACTCTGTTTTAAGCCTTAATGTTCTCATTCATGTGTTGACAGTGCTGCATACCTTACCAGGATGTTGTAAAACTAAAAGAATGATATTCTAAATGCCATGACTTGGAATGCAACAAATGCTTACTCAGGAATTGCTATCACTATGGTTATTATTATATATGGCTTCCAGAACAATCATGGTTCAATAAGGTATATATAGAGTGAGGCAAAATGAAGGATGTTTCAACAACTGTTGAGTCATTGCCTCTTGGTTCTTTGTTGATAACTTATGCACTTTCACATCTGCTATATCATCTCTTTTAGCTTTTAGCTACTTTTCAAGCATAGTTAGATTAAGTGATATGCCTGTGGTCACGCAACTACTAACGAAGTAGAGCCAGGAATTAACCCAGACTTCTTAGGTCTAGAGACTGAATGTGAATGAATATCACTCCATGCACGATGGCATGGTTTCACATAATTCACAGTGCCAAATTAGGAGCCAAAAGTCGTCTGACTACCACAGTTTGCACAAACAACAAATAACTGACATAAACTTAATTTTAAAAGTCTGTAAGAAAAATATGTATTACACTTGGTAAAAAAAATTACAAAAGGAGATGACACATAAATTTCATACATTGCATAGTAAAATATATGAGTTTTCTTTTTAATTTTTATTTATTATTATTTATGATAGTCACAGAGAGAGAAAGAGAGAGAGGCAGAGACACAGGCAGAGGGAGAAGCAGGCTCCATGCACCAGGAGCCCGACGTGGGATTCGATCCCGGGTATCCAGGATCGCGCCCTGGGCCAAAGGCAGGCACCAAACCGCTGCTCCACCCAGGGATCCCTGTGAGTTTTCTTTTTTAAAAATCTTAAATTTAGTTTAAATGTGCTAAGAGGCAGTATGGCATAATAATACTTGTCATGTAGACTCTGAAGCCAAACTAGTGAGTGGACATCCTGACTGCTATTTACCAGCTTGGCCAAGTTTCTTAAGATGTCTGTGCTTCAAGTTTTCTCACCTATGAAATAGACCTAGTAATAGTACCTACCTGACAGGTGGTGCAGAGAATTAAACTAATTATCTTATCCTTAGACATTATTTAAGCAAGTTCTGGCTCATCATGAGACCTCAATAAATGCTAACTGTGGTTGTAATGGGAATATTAGCAAAATGCTTTGGATTCACAAAAGAGGGATTTTTTTTTTTCTTCCTAGGAAGGTCAAGAAAAGCTTTTCTCCTCCTGAATACACTTCCTTCCCCTTTTCTCTGCCTGTTGACACATACTGATCTCTCAAAATCCACCCGGACATCATCTTCTGTAAAGTCTTGGAATTTCCTGCCTCTTCTTTATCAGAAGGAATCACTCTATTCATTATGCTGACGCTAGATTCTGTATCTTACTACCATCAGTTGAATTGTTCTTATTTGCTTTACCTTTCATTCTCAACTTTAATGAAAATGCTAGTTTGCATGCACTATTGAAGATTATCCTTTGAACACGGTAGGAACATAGAGTATAATAAAGGTGAAGAAAATACAAACAGAAGAAAGAAGAAAGATGGGAAAAAAATTACCTGAAGACTTATCCTGTCGACTATTTATGCATATTTTACTATAAACAATCGAACTAGGATGATGTCCAAGTAGACAGATGAATTTAAGAAAGAAAGAATATGCAAAGAAAGAAAGGATTTTTTTTCAATAAACGGTATTAAGAAAACTGGATTACTATTTTGGAAAAAAAATTTGAACAGAATTTCACATCACAACTTAAAGTAAAATAAATATCATATGAATTTAAAATTGTAATTTTTATTGAAAAATAAAATGTACATAAATATATTATTAGGAACTTGGGAACAATTTTTTTCTAAATTTACAACAAAGGCAGGACTATATTTGAAATAGTAATTGATAGAATAATACATATAATTTCTACATAGCAGAAATACTGCAAGCAAAGATTTAAAAAACTATATTAAATATGTGAGGTGGAAAAATATTTGCAATAAATACAATTAAATGAGGATTAATAACCTTTACTCTTCAATAAACTCTTTAAAATAAATTTTACAGGGGCACCTGGGTGGCTGAGTTGGTTAAGCCTCTGCCTTCAGCTTGGGTTATGATCCTGGGGTCCTGGGCTCTAGCCCCATGTAGGGCTCCCTGCTCAGTGAGGGGCCTGCTCCTCCCTCTCCCCCTGCTTGTGCTCTCTCTCTCTCTCAAATAAATAAATAAAATCTTTAAAGAAATAAATTTTAAAAAGATAAGCTCATATAAGTGAAATCAACAAATGACATAACTAGATCTTAAAAGAATAAATGAGTCACTAATAAAGATATTTAATCAAATGTGTAATCAAATATTTAAAATTTATTCCTATTGAGATATCAATTGAAAAGAATCCAATTGAGTATCTTGTTTTTTTTTTTAAGGAGTAAAGTCCATCTTTGGCATGGGTATGACCAAATGGGCCTTCCATAAATTATAAATGGGGATGTGGATACACCTTTTTAAAGATAATTTGACAATAGTTGATCTAACAAAAATTTGCAAAAGTGTTCATTCACGTTGAGGCATCACTTCCATTTCTTGAACTTATATTAAGGAAGTAATCGGATTTGCGTGAAAATATGAATGTACCAAGACTACCATACAGCAATATTTATTTATGATACTGATATCCATAAGCAACATTAGAATAACTTCTAAAGTACTGGTGTATTTGTTTGATTATCAGCCATTAAAAGCCATTAAGGTCTGTACTGACATGTAGATGAACACAATGTATTGTAAAGTATAAGAGTGTTTTAAAACTATCACATTTCAAGGATTAGTAAGAAATGTATGTATATGTTGGGTAGAAGCAGAGAGTTCATATAGAAGTGTGAAAAGGTACATAAAGATTATGTCTAAGGTGGTATCATAAGTGATTTTTATCTTCTTCTCCTTATGTGTATATAAGACCATGTTGTCTAGAATAAATTTGTAGTGTCTTTATAATTAGAACGTGTCATTATTATGAAAAGAGGAAAATATTGCCTCATGACCAAATGTATTTGAACACACACACACACACACACACACACACACACTAATACAGTTTCCAATGGCATTAACTAAATACTTGGAAGTGGTCATTCCAAGGCCTCCCCCTGTGTAATTAGAAACACAGCTGCCCAGCTTTGCACAGAAATAATTCTAGACTCCAGATTATGATTTCCTATTTTTTTCTTGTCTTCTTAATTTTCCAGTGTCTAAAAAAAAACAAAACACCATGAATTATTAGTCCATGAAAAAATTGCCAGGGGGACAAAGAAGACCATTTCTAAAACCTTCATTTTTTATGAATATTTTACTTTGTTTTAGGACTTTGCTGTTCAAAACACCCATGATTTACAGTTTCGAAGGCCAGATCTATTTCCCATGGAGCGCCAGATACATTTTCCAGATGTGTTGTTTATGAGGCTAGATTATTTATCACAGGTGTCAGGGTATCTTTTTTTTTCCTCTTTAAAATTCTCTAATTAGCCCAAGAGGAAAGAGGAAATCTGTTTAATTCATTTTAGAAACAGGAAACAGAGGCAACATAAGCGGCTCAGTTTCGAGATAGATGTGCTAGGAGCTGCCAAAAGTGGACACGCAACGTGAACACGCATCACATAAGCAAATAATGGCAGCGATCTAGCTGCTGTTGAGACAACATCTTTACATTTCTTTACACGATTCATTAAATACTAGCTGCCCTTTTAATGTGTCCATCATGCCTCTTCTCTATTTCTTTGCTGAAAGACAACTTTCTGTTCTTTATTAGGAATTTGCTTTGGATGGTGATTTTTGTTACTGCTGCTAATAATGACAACCACCACCACTAAGAAAAGTCACCATATTTATTAAATACTCACTTTAGAAGAAACACAGCAACTGCGCTATAATTATTCCCGTTTTATAATTAGGACACCTACTGATAAAAAAAAAATGGCTAGGTAATAATTAGCGGAGATGGAAATCAAGCCCAAGTGTGTCCAATCCTGCCTTAAACAGGCGCGATCCTCTTGTCCTTACAGTGCATTCTGGAATGGAGAAGATATATCTCCTTTAAGCAACAATATAACGTAAATGTCAAATGCTTCTTTGTGTGCCACCCAGGGTATAGTCCAGGTTCTACAGTCCCATTTTCTTCCAGGTGTTCTTCAAGATGCCTCAGGAATCCTTAGAGACCTACATAGACCAGGAGTAGAGAAAAATAACACAAAAGGTGACAGGTGCACTAAATACATAAAACGCCACCCTTGAAATAAATGAAAATGATGCCTCCGTGCTATAGAGCTTCCGTCTCCACGCCAGGCACTTTATACCGTTTTCAAACATGCTTGGTCTTACCTCTGCCCCCTGTCTATTAGGAGAAGCCAACAGGACGCACACACGCTCACGAGTGCTCACTGTACATACACACAAGTTTTCATTTAATTGAAAAAATATTGTGTGCTTGAGCATGCATCGGTTAACTTTCTTTTCTGCGTATATGTAATATATTTTTTCAAGCTTCAGAAAGAGATTTTAATTTGAGCTCCTCGGAGGGGTTTCAGAGCCCTGAGAGGCCCCATATATTTATGCAGAATTTGGTGTTATAAGTAGATATGTGAGATTTTTTTCTTTGCATTTTTTTTTGAGAGAGAGAGAGAGAGAAAGAGAAAAAGGGAGGAAGAGAAGAGGGAAAAGGAGAGAGAGAGAGAATCTTAAGCAGATTCCAGCTCAGCAAGGAGCCGGATGCAGGGCTCTATTTCACGACCCTGAGATCATGACCTAAGCCCAAGTCAAGAGCAGATGCTTCACCGACGGGCACCCAGGCGCCCCTGCAATGTTATTTCTAATACTCTTTGTCAGCGTCCGCTTTACTCGCGTGGTTTATGTTTGTCCTTCCTCGGGTTATGGCCCCACATGATTCAGTAATAACAGAAAATACCACTTGGCCATTTTTTGCTCTTTATCTTAATAAGGAACTTATGTGATGCTGCCTTCTTTTTTTCTCTTCTCTGCCGCTCTTTCTTCACTCCTTTCCTTTAACAGATAATAGTGAATTTCTATCTGTAAAAGGTAACTCTAAGAAATGAGACAGACTTCCACGCATGCACGAACTGTATTATTGTCAGAATCTAATATCAAAATATGTGCTTGATGTTAAAATTATATTGCAATAAATACCTTTTCCTCTCGCATGCCAAGCGCCGTTTGTGTCTTGGGGGCCGTGTGGATGGAACTTAGGTTGGCCCCCCTCTTCACACCCTGTGTCCCTGACACCTATGGTTTGCTTCAAACAAATAAGATGTGGCCAAGGTGGTAAAATAGGATGGGCGGATGCCACTGTTGGGATTTGTGATGGTTACTCTAAGAGCGAGCGTGAGTATCCACATGCATCTGTCTTCCTACCTCACGGGAGGGAGACTTGTTGGCTTTTCTGCCCTCTTGGTTTGAAGAAGTGACAACACCCAGCGAGGTGCCTGCAGAAGGGGCCTGGTGTTGAGAATCGGCAGCTCCAGGATCTGAGGGCAGTACTCAGCCCACAACCAGCAAAAGGTGGGAACCTCGGAGCTGAGCTACAAAGAGATGAACTGTGCCAACAACCTAGGGAGCTTGGAAGAGGATCTCTGCTCACTGGTGTCTCTAATGAGGCCTCAGCCCGGCGGACACTTTGATTGCTGCCCGGTGAGAACCTGAGCGGAGCACCCAATTAAGTCATGCCTGGACTCCTGCCTGACCCATGGAACTGAGATAATAAACGTGTGTTCTTTTAAATTAGCTAAGTTTGTGGTCATTTGTTACATAGCATCAGAAGTCTAACACAGGCCCTGAGTGTCAACTCACGTCCCACTTACTGATGCGTGCAAATGGCTCCTATAATTCCAGTGGGTACCCGGCTGGAGAAAAGGGGGTCGACTTTCCCAAAGTGATTTTCTCAGTCATTGACTTCAATTTACAATGAGGTTTTTTGAGCCAAGGAAAACTAGCTTGAATTTTTTAAGTAGGAAGAGAGATACCTTTTATGACTTGATTTATGATTGATTGTTTTTTTTTTTTCATTTCATCTTATGACATGGCCTCAGACATGTTTATGTCTGCCTCAAAAGTGTTTTATAAGCTACACCATAGGAAAAGTCTACTGTTTATGAGCTTTGGGAAAAACAGAAACACCTGTTTCTGGTTTTTAAAGACACCAGTTTTGATTAAATAATCCCTATGTGAAATTATATATGGCATGAATAGATTTTAATGTTCTATGGCTATGAAACGAAAGAGGTCTATAATTTGTGAGTCAGTTCATGCAGGCATAGGGTTTGTAACTCCTTTATATCTAAAACAAATTATAGGAAGGGATTCTTTTCTTGGGAATGCTGTTTGAACAGCTTTAATGATCCTGGGCACCCACATTTTGGATCTCATAGAAATTCTAAAGGTGTTTTTTGGAGGCTTTGGTGGCGAGGGAGAGCTAAGGGGGCCATGTGCTGAGTGAAAGCAAAGAAGATTTGAAACGGATACACATGTAAGCATTTTTGCTTTCATCCCTCTTGTTTCAAGAGAAGTTCCCCACTTTTTTCCAAAAGGTATCCTTTTGCCCAGGATCTGGTTTCTAAGACTTCCCATGTGTTCAGCTGTCTTGATCTACCACTTAACTCTCTTTCCCTGGATCCTCAACAATTTTTGTTTGTTTGTTTGTTGTTGTTGTTGTTTGTTAGTTCTTTACCTTCAGCATTTGCTGTGGCTGCTGGACAGGCTTTCATCTTCCAAAAATCCTCCTGGGGTTCCGGCCCGCCTTCTCTAACACCTAGCCTATCTACATCCAGTTTCAGCGGAAGTTTCCCTTATTTCCCGTTTGAATTGTTCCTCACACTCTCCTTCAGTTTCCTCCAACTCTCCAATCCATGCTCCGCCATGATTTAACACAAATCACGTGTTTCTGCAAACACAAAGTTGGGGGATGGTAGTCAATGCTTACGTATTAAGAGAATGAATGACTCAAATTCTGAATCGAACATTGACCTGGCGAGAAAAGGTCAAGATAGTTTATGCAGCCAGTGAATGTGAGTAAGATCATGACACAGATGCAGACTTTTTGCAAAATAACCACTCTGAGACTTCCGGCAAAGCAATATCCATGCTTGTTCTATGGAACCAATATGGTAAAATCTGGTCTGGGGTCAGATTCTTGTCACCTTTCATGCACACCAAGGCTTCCTTCTCATGATCTGGGGCTCCGGGAGCCCTGAAGGCCTATGACAAGTGTTCCTTTTCCACATTTTCAGTTTCTCTTCTAATTAGAGAGGACATGAATAAATAGAATTTGCACTCAGAGAAGGCCTGCCTTGGGCCTTAGCTAAACAACTCAGGAGCTAGATTGGACATGCCTGCTGAAAAGCTGAATACCACGACGTAAGGGACTCAATGCATCTGTGGACATTACAGTTTGACAAAACAGACCCTCCTGTGGTAGCTGCTTTCCGTTACATACTCCCATCTGAAGTTCACTTCTTGATTTTATTCCCTCAGGATCAAAATCTTCTCTGTTAGCCACGAACATACAGAATTTCGTGACCTGGAAGGGTCAGACGTGGACGACCCGCACGCAATCAGTTCCATGAGTACTGGACCCAGGAGTGCTTCCAAAGCTTCTGAAGACATGACGCTTGACATTGGGGGGTTGTGGCGTGATCCTTCTGGAAGGTTCCCTACAGATGGGAGAAACAGCCTATATTTTCTAGGGCGGTTTTCAAGGGGCTACCTCTGCTGTGACTATAATGAGTCTTTATTAGAAAATAAGATTCTTGCCCTTAGAGATGTGATTATCGTTATAATAGTTGTAGCTATCCTCGAGAACACTTTACGTTCTTTGGGGGCAGTGTTTAAGAGCATGCGCTAAGACTCTAACTAACTGGGTCCAATTGTGTGGAACTCCTATTAACAGCGGTGTGAGCTAGAACCGAAACAAATTTCTCTGAACTCTGCTTCCTTCACTGTAAAGTGGGGGTGAAAGCATATCTGTATCATCAGGTTATTGTGAGAAATAAGATGATTCATATAAGCCACTCAACACCAAGCTATATGTGTTAATATAGGACTATATGTTATCTATCTTGACTATTATTACAAATTTTATAGATGAAGGAACAGAAGCAATGGAAGTCTAAATAGGTTGCCCGAGATAGACAGCTGATAAAAAGTTAGAAGTAGGGTTTGGATCCAGGTCTCCTTAGCACCACTTCACCGCGTTGCTTTAAACAGAAACGCCCCATCACCTACTCAACCATATGCTTCACAGTTCCTTGCTGTGGGAAACCCAGGTCAGGGTCATTATAATTCCTTTCCCTGTGAGAAGCTGGGGTAGGGTGGGAGAGGTTGTAGGGGAATGATCTAGAGAAGGTAAACCCATCATTCTTTCCTTTGTTTCTTATGACTGAGCCTCAGTTGGTTAGTGAAAGAGGCAGAGGACACCCCATTCGCTGGGGTGGATGCGGGGGTACTAATAAGAATATTTACTAATTGACTCATCATGGAGATCCAGGGATCAGAATGTACCCTGTGGCTAGCCCCAGATCGAGATCCTGAAGGTCCCCCACTATGGAAAGGTTGTGTCCTTTAGTTGCCAGCTTGTGGGGAGGTCTGTGGGCTGGCTTGGGGCAGAGATGCCTCCAGCCCACAGGAAGTAGTCCAATATTTTAGCTCTGGTACAACCATGTGGTAGCATGCCAACCAAAGGGCAGCCCCGGAGGTATGTGCCTTTCATCCTGGTTCTTGGTTTGCCTCCCAAACCTGGATACAGTAATGCTTTAATTTAACGGTGAGTTTGAAAATGAGTTATATTTAGTTTCTTGGCAAGTCAAGACGACTTCAAATCCAGAGTTTAGTCTGATTCGATGGCCTTGAGTCCTTAATCCGGTCACACTACTCAACCTCGGGATAATAAAATTCAACAGCTTCGGTGGATGGTTGAAATAACTGAGGCCTCCACGGCTGTTAGTGAGAGAGTCAGAACTTGAACTCAGAACTCACTTTTCATCCAGAGCCTTCTCCTCACATCACATTTGCCTCTCGAATCAATACCAAAACCAATATTAGTCTTCCCCATAAAAATCTTGCCCCCTCATTGTTTTAGCTCCCAGGTTGGGAGGACTGTGATAAGACAGGACCTAGTGCACTTGAGTCCTATCACGCACGTGCAATGAGCAAAGACCAACACATGCAGTGACTCGGAATTCCTGGGAACTCACACATGCGAGATGCTTTTTTCGGTCGTTTTCTAAGTTGAGCAAGATTTGCTTTTAACCCAAAAGAGACTCCCGTGATCCAGCCTCTCAAGCTATTCTTGAACTAACCACACTTGCTCAGACCTATCTAAAGATATACTTTTTTCCATTTTTGTGTGATATTGATAATGTGTGATATGCTTGAAACTCATGTATCACAATTTCTCTCATATCGAGATGAGCAACCAGTATATTTGTGAAACATATTAGCTTGGCCAAACACATGCAGGATGAAACAGTGTTCTCTGCGTCCCTGTCTCCATCTCAGCAAGGGGAAAGAATCAGGGGATGGGCAGGCTGTATATAAGCAAATGATCTGGAAAAGTATCTGCACGGAGCAAACTTGGAGCCAAGTTTGTTTATTCTTTCCTGACTTCTTGTACAAGGATTTTAATTAGGCTTAATTTTTCCTTATCCAATTCCCTCACTTCTAATTGCCACCAGGGGTTCCCCAGGAATGAAATGACTTGTGACAAGTCAGGCCACTAGAAACGACGTTGAAATGGTCCACGAGTTCCTTTTAAAACAGATCTACATTCAAGACTCTGGACAACTGTATAGGATTTCCATAAATAAGACAGTTCTTAATGTTTTACAGATTTCCTAAAGTATATCATTATTCAACTGCCCATATTTTGCTAGATTCCTCTTGTCACTCGGGTTTAAGTTAAATTCATATTTCCCTAGCAGGCCATGTGTCATAGTAAGTAAAAGAATAGAACTCTATTTCTTTATGTATCTAGGTAGTCTGTATCTCAGTTTCCTATAGGGCAATCCTTGTCTCAATGGCGTAAGTTCCTCATGATTTTTAAATAAGATTTAAACAAATCACTTAGAAAGGCTCATTGGTTATTAGCAAAATTTCCTTTTTAAAATAGATGTTAGGTGTGGTCTGTGAACAGAAGGAAGGATACCCTAGGGCATCCCTTCAGTTGTTCCTAGAGATCTCTTCACTTACCTTGGGTCTCTGATTCCAGAATTAACTCAGAGATGCCAACGTGTGGTTGTGCAAATTGTGCACTGCACAAAGCTGAGAGGTGTAATTCGTGCACACCAAACCTGACACTCCTACACTTCCCTCCTCATTGGTGGGCAAGTTGGAACAATGCCTTGAGGAGTTCTCGGTTTCTAGATTTCAGTTCTCTTCTAGCCTCTCAAGCTATGTTCTCCATTTAACTTCTCCCTTTGCAGTTCCATTGACTTCCTATTTGATTTTTTATCACTCTGGACTTTAGGACTGACACTGGTTGGGGCTATGCACTTGTTTTGCATTGGACTCTTTCAGACACCTTTCACACCAGGTCCTGGCACCATAACTTATCCCATCACACACACATCTGGATCTAGCTGCTGATAGCTGGATTTTCTTCTTGCCTGGGAATGCAATCCATATACCTACCTTTTCATCTTTTCCAAGTCCTTGGAAAGAGTCACATTCCTTAGAATTTATGGCGCTTATGGCAGAGGACATCTCTTTATTTCCCCCGTTTTATTCTTATTAACTCAAGGCTTCTCCAGGAGAGACCCACAGCTGTTATGGAATTATCTGGGCGTAGACCATGGGGATTTAAGTATTAAGCTACCTGGTGATTATTTTGCATTTTAATTTTTGAGGATGACTATTTAGAAACTTACTCTACCATCAGATTGCAACTTCCTCCTATTTTACACCATTGTCTCTCTTTTTAAAACTCCAACATCCCTTCTCTCCCTTCCTCATCTTCCTACCACCTAATTTATTACTCCATTTGCATCACTGTGCGTATGATCTGTCTTCATTCTTTTCTTCTTTGAATGGACCGTTCCTGTTCTTACAAAACCCCAGCCTTGCCACAAGAGCCCTGGATACCCTTCATCTTGCTGAAGGACTTTGGTCCTACAATTCTTCCTTCTGTCTTCCACATCGTTAGTTTTTCCTTCACTCCTGCATCTTTCCCATCAAGATTCAAGCATGCTATGGCATGCCACATTTAAAAAACAGAACAAAACAAAACCAGCAAACAAGTAACAGCCTTCCTAAACCTCACATTATGTATATTCCCATGCACTTCCTTTCCCCTTTATCTTCTCTACTTTGTGACAGAAGTCCTTCCAAGAGTTGTCCATGCTGACTGTTTCCACCTTCCTCACCACAGGAAGAAAACCTGTATTCCAACAGGTTTTCTCCCCCACGTTCTACTTAAATTCCACTGGTCATCATTATCTAGGACGTCCATAGGACGCATACAGTTTCTCACTGTGACAAAAGTTCCATTTTTGTCTTACCGATTCCCTTACTTAGCACAGTCTCTGAGGCAGTCAATTGTTTCCCTTCTATTGAAACATTTTTTTCCTTTGGTTTCTGGAATAGCACAATCTCCTGACTTCCCTCCACTGCCATAAGCCTCTCCTTCCCCCACTCTTTTGCTGACTCTCTAATAGCTCTGACCATTAAATGCTGTGGTGCTGAGATTATTCCAATTATATTCACTCCCTGGGGGAATCTTGTCCAGTCTCATGATTTTAAAGACCACCTGTGTCCTGACAACTCCCAAACTCATTTGTGCAGCTCCCAACATTCCCGAATTCCAGACTGCTGCATCTAACCTTCTCAATGTCTCCACTTGAATGGATCACAGGTATCACAAACTTAAGACATCCAAAGCTGAATTATTACAAAGTAGGTAAAATGTCCACCAAGAGGTCTGGCGTGGAGTAGGTAGGTGTTCATTAAAATATGGTTTCTCTGTGAAAGTGTATTTATTTTAGGGGAAAAAAATAAAGTAAGGACAAAACAATGGAAATAAAAACATAATTCTTGATTTTTACCTCCTTCACTCTCCTCCCTTAATTGTTCCTTTCTCAGTAGTTGGCATTATCTAGAACACAGGTTAGAAACACAAGAGTTGTCTTTATTATCATTTTTTCTCTCACCTTCTTCTCCCTATTAGTAATTCCTATGACTTTATGGTCTGACTATATCTTGAATCTTAACATTCTTCCCTGCCTCCACCAAAAACTCTCTGGTTGAAGATGCCATCTTCTTTTTTTCTGGACATGGCAATTGCCACCTATAGAGTTTCCCAACTTCTTCTCTTGTCTCACCTAGAGTTTTCTCTCATAGAGTAGCTAAAATGATTTTTAAAAAATGTAAATGAGATCACTTCACTCTTCTCAAATCCTCCAGTGGCTTCCCATCACACTCCCATCCCCCCCACACACAAAATCTAATGTTCTCAGTACAACTGTAAATGTCCTAGCATGGCTAATCCCCCTTTCCCTTGGCTTCTCCAACAACCATCTCTTCCACCTTCTGCCGCACTCATGTTCAGTCGCATGGGCCTTCTTGCTGTTTCTTGAAATTCCTACATTTATTACTACCTCATTTCCTCTGGCGCTGAACTGTGTCCTTAAGTAGCTCCATATTTTTTTCTCCCAATTTTATGGCATTTCTCTAAAACACAACCTCCTAAGAAACATCTTTTTCAGGTACCTTTGCTAAAATATCACACTCCTTCACTATTTTTGTACCTTACGCCTATATTACTTCATTTATACTTCTCATCATTACTTTGCATTGTATTATATATTGATGTTTGTATATGTTTATCATCTGTTACCCAGTAGTTTGTAAATTCCATAGTGCCAAGTGTTTGGTCTATTTTTTTCACTGCTACATCCCCCAGGAATAGTACCTGATATAGTAGGTGCTAATTTAATATTTGTTTTATAAATGAATAAATAGGCTCCTCAAATATACCAGTTTGCCAGGACCTCAGTATCACAGTAATTGGTATTATTTTCAAGATGAACAAATTTCTGAGCCTTATACTCAGTGACTTATTCAAAGTTACACTACAATGGTCTGGCTTAATCCAAATGACTTTCACTCTATCTGCATGTTAATTCCTATCTATCGTCTTATCAACTAGTATGCTTATTTTCAAAATAAACATGGAACCATTCATTTTGAAATATTTTCCAATCAGAAATGTTTCTTAGGATTTGTGGCTTACGTAAATGTCTAATTCTGATGGCAAGATGGCTCATTTATTTCCAAAATATTCTCCAACATTCCTCATAAGGACTAACAGAAAGCTCAAAGTCTTCCCTAACAATGCCACACAATGTAGATATATGCATCTTAAATAAGTTCTGTCCACAAATATACTTGCATTTAAGGTATACAAAGAAGAGACTAATACAATGCACAAAGTGCTTTATTTTATTGGACAAAGGGACACAACCTCAATCCCCGCTGAGTCTAGATATCACGAAGAGTCAGATTAATTGAATATTATTAGGTTTGAGGCTTCTTGGACATTGCTCACATTTAAAGAGGTTTTTGGATATTAAAGTTGTTCAAATAAGGCACAGGTGCTATAAATTTTTTTACGTGACTCCAGAATTAAATTTATTTTATTTATTTTTTTTTAAATTTTTATTTATTTATGATAGTCACACAGAATGAGAGAGAGAGGCAGAGACACAGGCAGAGGGAGAAGCAGGCTCCATGCACCAGGAGCCCAACGTGGGATTCAATCCCCGGTCTCCAGGATCGCGCCCTGGGCCAAAGGCAGGCGCCAAACCGCTGCGCCACCCAGGGATCCCTGGAATTAAATTTATAAAAGTGTGACAACATTTATCTTCTCCCACCCAGAATTTTAGGGTGAAAAATAAACAGAAGATGGAAGCATGTGCTTCCCCTTTGAGAGGGGCAGTAGTATAGAAAGAAACTGAGCTGCTGGTTTATAAAATTCATGAGAGACTTCTAGCCTATCAAAACTCTGGCAAAATGAGAAGATCTCTAGAAAAATATAAAATTCCAAAAATGGAACAACAGATATGTCAACAATTAATTAAATAAATAGAAATATTGATCCCAAACCACTACTAATCACCCTTCCCAAAAGGCACTGGAGCAAGAGCATTTTTAAAATGAACCTTTTTTTAATAGCTTTAATTTAAATTCCAGTTAGCCAACATATGGTGTAATATTGGTTTTGGGTGAACAATACAGTGATTCAACACTTCCATACAACAGCTGGTGCTCATCACACAACAAGTACACTCCTTAATCCCCATCACCTATTTAATCCATCCCCCCCACCCACCTCCCTTCTGGTAACCACCAGTTCATTCTCTATAGTCGACTTATATATATTGTTAGAGAAAACAGAAAAAGAAACCAGTTTCTTAAGTCATTTTACAATAATAGTAGACAATTGATTCCAAAACTTGATAAGGATAATTAAATGAATATTATAATCTTACCTCACTGATGAATACATTGTGAATATCCAGATTAAAATCTTGGTTAGTGGGCAGCCCCTGTGGCTCAGCGGTTTAGCGCCGTCTACAGCCTGGGGTGTGATCCTGGAGTCCTGGGATCGAGTCCTACGTCGGGCTCCCTGCATGGAGCCTGCTTCTCCCTCTGCCTGTGTCTCTGCCTCTCTCTCTCTCTCTCTCTGTGTGTGTGTGTGTGTCTCTATAAATAAATAAATAAATAAATAAATATCTTTAAAAAAAATCTTGGCTAGCCTAATTCAATAGTGTATCAAGAATTAGTGCACTATGGTTAAGGCCGAGTTTATTCCAGGAATGTGAAGATACTTAAACATCAGAGAAACTAGTAAATATGATTAATCAACTTACTAGTTCAAAATGGGAAAGGAATCACATGATAATTAAAAGATTGTAGTAAAATGTAATTCTTATTAGAGTTTTAAAAACTCTAAAAATTAGGAAGAGCAGTTATATAAGTACTATCCAATTAAAAACCTCTTAAAAATAGGAACTTCATAACATTTAGCTATAAACAAAAAATATAACAACCACAATTCTCTTTTAAAAATACTTTTTATTCAAGTATAATTAACATAGTGTTATATTAGTTTCAGGTGTACCATATAACAATTCCACCATTCTATACACTACTCAGTGCTCATCACACAAGTATCCTCTCTTAATCACCTTTATCTATTTCACACATCCTCCCCTCTGGTAAGTACCAGTTTGTTCTGTATGGTCAAGAGCTTATTTTTGTTTGTTTATTTCTTTGTTTATCTGTTTAATTTCATAAATTCACATATGAGTGACGTCATATGTATCTGTCTTTCTCTGACTGACTTATTTCGCTTAGCAGTACTACTCTTCATCTCCATCCATATTATGGCCAATGGCAAGATTTCATTCTTTTTTGCCTGAGTGATATTCCATTGCATACACACACACACACACACACACACACATATCACTTCTTCTTTATTCATTCATCTATCAATAGACAATGGGTTGCTTCCATAATTTGGCTATGGTAAATAATGATGCAGTAAACATAGAGTTGCATTTCCTTTCAATTTAGTGTTTCCATTTAGTGGAATTACTGGATCATATGGTAGCTCTATCTATATTTCTTTATTTATAGAAAGAGAGAGTGTGTATAGTGTGGGGCAGGGGGAAGGGGTAGAGAGACAGAAGAAGAGTGAGAACCTTTTTTTTTTTTAAGAGTGAGAACCTTAAGCAGGCTCCAAACTCAGCAAAAACCCCAAAGTGGGGTTCAGTCTTATCATACCAAGATCATGACCTGAGCCAAAATCAAGAGCTGGACACTTAACTGCTTGAGCCACAGAAGCCAAAAAGTTTATTTAATTTTTTGTAGAACCTCCGTACTGTTTTCCACAGTGGCTACACCAGCTTACATTCCCACCAACAGTGCACAAGGGTTTCTTTTTCTCCACATTTTCACCAACATTTGCTATTTTTTGTGTTTTTGATTTTAGCCATTCTGACAGGTGTGAGGTGATATCTCATTATGGTTTTGATTTGCATTTCTCTGATGATCAGTGAGTGACTGACTATGGAAAGAAAACTAAAGTTGGATCCCCACTTTACACTTGATACAATATATGCCAGAAGTAAACGAAAAATCAAGCAATACAAATAAATCTACAAAACCAAAAACCAATAGAAGACAGTGTAGGAAAATAGATTTGCAAACTTCAGGTGAGAAAGTATTTCTAAACAACACTCCAAGAAAGCATAAACTTTACAAAGGAAAGTGGGCTGATTTGACAAAATCAAAATTTACCTTCTCTTTAGCAGAGGACCCTACAAAGTTAGCAGATGAATGGTATCCCGAAAAGAGAATAGTATTTAAGGTAGAAAGTCAAGTAGAAAAAAGGTAAAAATCACAAAGAAAATAAGGGATATGAATAAACAAATCAGAAAGGGGAAAGCAAACTCAACATAAGTTAATGATGAGATACTCAAATCTGTAGTAATCTGTGAAATACAATTTTTTTATTTATTTATGATAGTCACAGAGAGAGAGAGAGGCAGAGACACAGGCAGAGGGAGAAGCAGGCTCCATGCACCGGGAGCCCAACGTGGGATTCAATCCCGGGTCTCCAGGATCGCGCCCTGGGCCAAAGGCAGGCGCCAAACCTCTGCGCCACCCGGGGATCCCTAATCTGTGAAATACAAATTAAGATGATAACTTTGCCTCCATCATGTAACAAAAATATAAGATAGGATTAGACCACATGTTTTTGCAGTTGTGAGGGATCCTCATGACCTGTTAGGGAATGGTTCATCACTTGCAGCCTTTCTGGACACCAATTTGGCATGGTTTAGTAAAACAAGTTATGGTGTCTTCCATAAACAAATATTCCGATTCCTATATGCATATGTTAGAGAAACTCTCCTTCGGCTTCAAAGGAGGACTGGTATGAAGGAGTTCATCAGAGCTTGTTCAGGGAACTAGGTGTTGAGGTGACCTGGTTGTCCATTCTTGCAGGTGCGGATAAGTAAAATGCAGTGGGCGCGTACATAGTGCCAGCGTACTCTGCATTAGAAGTAATGAACTAGACTGAGAACCACAAGAATAAATCTATGGGGGAAGAAAAGTCCTGTGTGTAAAAAAAAAAAAAAAAAAAAAAGAGAATTGAAACAAGATCTGGAAGCTTAAATGATTGAACACTACCTCTGAAACGAATGATGTACTGTATGTCGGCGAACTGAATTTAAATTTAAAGACAAACGAACAAACAAACAAAAGAAGACCTGGAAGCTAGTCGTTTTTATACAAGTTAAAACATAAATAAGTATAAAATAATGCTATTAATATTGCTATTTAAGGGTATATACATACCCTTAAAATGTCCATGATGAACATTTTCAAATGGATTCAACCCAAAGGTAGGGAGGGTGGGAAAATGACAGTCGGGTGGGATAAAGGAGAGTATAATAGTAAAAGGAATACAATTAAATAAAATTTATAAAGAGTCCTACTGGGACAGCTGAGTGTCATGGGCAATGAGTGAGGAGCCTGCGTTACTCATTTCTCTGTACCTGCTGATCAAGAAATCAACTTGTCAGAGAAACCTACTGGGACTTTATGCCCAGAATAATTTAATTGTGAGACCGTGCTCCACTTTTATTCCTTGCCATCAGAATTACCATCAGTCTCTAAAAGAATTCAGGCTTACATTTCTCTTATGCCAAAGAATGCACTTTTTTTTTTATCCTAAAACATGTGGAACATCCATTACTACTAAGAGAAGTTGAGGATGCACTTGAGAGAACTCAATAAATGTCTGCTGAGATACAGGCAAAGCCCATCCTCACATGCGATGGATCATCTCTTCCCACGTGTCACACTGTCAGGGATGCTCATTTATTCACGAGGCTCAAAAACTCTGGTGGGTATAAACTTCATGCCACCCACAGAGGGCTACTTGGCAGACACCAATAAAGCTACCTACCCCCAGGTGCGAGCTCTTTATGCGTAAACATGGGGGTGGGGGTGTGTATCTGACTCGGTGGGGGTGCGTGGAACAGATGCAGGACAATTCACAGTGGTCTGAACGCAGACACGAATATACTTAGTAATTTAAAAGACAGCTGCCATCCAGGGGGGCGAAGTGAACCCCGGGCTCCCCCACCCCACCCCGAGCCCGCACAGGCCTGTGTTCCGGAGGCTTAGGTACCAGGTCTGTATGACAGGGCGACACGTGTGCTGGGTTTTACAGCAGGCCCCTCACCAAGGGCTCGAGATGCTGGAAACTGGGGGGAAGTTTTCAAGGGAAACTGATGCAAAGGAAAGAAATCTGGACTAAAAGTGTGAGGGCTTGCCTTAGTTTCCTCATGCTGCTCCCCCCTAACAACTCGAGAAACCTCCTGATGCTCCCGAGCCGAGTTTCTCCATCTGTCAGGGGATGGCTCCGTAGGCCCCTCGCCGAGCCCTGAGGGCATGGCCGAGCTGAGCGAGGCAGCTGCTGAGGGCCAGGGAACCCAGCAGCGGTCGAGTTGTCACCTCCCCAAAGCAGGCCTCCCCTCCTGGCTGTCCCGGGGAAAAGGAAACACAGGGCAGAATGGGAGGAGGTAACCTGGGAAGTAGAGCAAAGGCAGAGGAGATTCTGGAGAATTCTAACTTCGTTCAGAAGCTGAGGAGAAGTGTTCTATCAGCCCAAGAAGAATTTCCCATCAACCTCCCTCAGTTTCTTTCCATCATTAAAGCTCTGGTCAATTAAAAGCCCTGAAGCCAGGAGCTCACTTCCAGACCCTGTAAGTTGGGGTCAGGAGCCGGATGGGAGCTGGCCATGTTGCTCCTCTCCAGAGGCGAATTGGACAGAATGGAAGGAAGAGCTCGGGGGGTGGGGACTGTGACTTTTCCTCCATACTGGGACACTTCTGTCGGTTGTCGGGGTTGTGGCAGCTGGGATGGCGGTCCCTGCAGGTAAAGCTCACCCTCGTGGTCCCAGGCCGCGTCAGCTCACGAGTTAAATCAACTCGCCAACACAGTAACAAAGTTGAGTTTCTTCCGTTCTATTCTCAGGAGTACAATTATGAGAATCATGGGAACTTAAATGCTCTTTGAGTTTTGCTCTTTGCACCTAGTTTATGGAGTCCTCCTGAACTTGTGAGTTCACTGTTCTCAGCTAACACTGGGATTTTTTGTCATTTCCTCAGGTGGGTGTAGTCAATGTAGAGCGTGTGGCACCTTCTACTGCTGCATGATGGTGCCAGCCATGTCCACTCGCCTCAGACCTTTGACCCCTGACGTCTCCGGTTGTCACCCCTGATGCTTCTTGGCTTCTCCTCCATTCCTGATGTGAGCTTGTCCGGTGTCTCCCCAGTGTGTACATTTATAAGATTTCAATCATCCTCTCAAGTTTCTCCTTCATTCTCCCTCATCCTCTACAGACTATAAAAGCCATTCAAGGTCACATTTGAAATTTTAGCAGAATCACTTTTATTTTTAACCACTGTTTCTGCCCAAGACTTTGGCACAGGTCCTGGAGAAAAACATTGTGTGGATAATATGAGTAGCTCAACCACTGTGGCACCAAAATGATTTCCTCCACTCTATAACTGGGGGTCCATCTTTATAATAGTTGAGTGCCTTATCGCTCTTCTCCAGATTGTTTTTTTTTTTTTTTGTAATAACCCTTGGCTCTTGATAAAAATAAAAGGAAGTGAAGAGGATATTTTCTAAAGATGAAAAAGCTTGATTAAAGACATAACAGCAAGAATAATTGTGTCCACACCGTACGATGCTGAGGCCGCTTGCATTGAAGGATGCATTTTGGGAATCATCAAAATCAGAGCTGCCTCAACTAACAGTCACTGATTCATGCAGAGCCTTGCAGTTGAGGCAGTGGAAGGGGGGAGCGATTGTAGACTCTGAGCAATTGACGGCCACAGCCAGTCCTGTTTATGGGATGGCTGGGAGTGGGCAAAATTTGTAAACAGAGGGCATAGGTAGAAATATCTGAATAAAACCTACACGTGAAATGACACGATAGGTGGTGGGGACAGCAGGCAGGGACAGGAAGAAAGATGAAAGACATTTTAAAGGAATAACTGACATTGCTAACACTTCAGGGAAGAAAATTAAAAATTCCACATGCACTTCAGTGAGCTTGACAAAGTGAAATTTGTGAATCTCCTCTTGAGGGTGTTCCCACTCCGGTGATTTTCGGTCTGAGGCGTGTCATCTCAAAGTAGCCGACCTTCAACTTGCTGTCCTCAGACAGAGACTCAAGGCCAGCTGGATTCAGGTCACTTCCACACCTTGAGTTAAGTTGACAAGCACTAGGCTCTCCAGGCCCAAGGCTGAAATGGCAGTTCCGCAGTGCGGCACCGGAAGGTCTGATGTAGAAAGCCCTCAGTGGCCTCCTGATTTTGACTCACAAAAGCCGGAAGATAAAAGCCACCATGAGCAAGCACGGGAAGCAGAAGATGCCATCAACACCAAAGCAGGCTGATGGCGCTGACCTCAGGTATGAGGTGGGATTCGGGATACTGTGGTTCTGTGGTGAAATGTCCAGTCAGGACTGGAGATAAACGCTTGAGTCACCGGCATATACGCAACAACTGAAAACTTTGAACATAACTACTTTTCTACCAAGGGAAAGGTAAGGTGGAAAGGAAGAGAAGGCCAGCCTGAGGTAAACCACCTCACCCCTTATCAGAGGCAAGAAAGTACCTGTAGTTCCCCACACAACGTGTAGCCACGAACACCGGCTCCTCTGAGCACAAGGCTGTATCAACATGTCACTTAGGAATCGAATTGCTGGTTGTCTGAATTGTCCCAGTCACACTTGTTTGGTGTCGTGTCACCCAGTGTAGACCTTGTCCTTCATGGTCTCCCATTGCATCTGACCCTGGGAAGCTTGCACCATGATACCAACTCATGTGTTCCTTTATTTTTATTTTAAATATTTATTTATGTATTCATGAGAGACACAGAGAGAGAGAGGCAGAGACACAGGCAAAGGGAGAAGCAGGCGGCTCCCTGTGGTGAGCCCGATGAGGGTCTCGATCCCAGGACCCCGGGATCATGATCTGAGCCAAAGACAGATGCTCCACCACTAAGCCACCCAGGAGCCCCTTGTGTGTTCCTTTCATGTGTGCCTGGTGGCTCCCTGCTACGAGCTTACTCCAGGAGGAGAGGGCATGTATTACTTTCTGACTTTTGGAAATATGAGGAAATCCCATCATTTGGTGAAATAATGCTTATAGTTTGCTTCACTTCCTACATATATGTCACCCAGCTTTCCACATCCAAGGCCTCGGTGAGCATCTCGAGGAGTGAGGAATGAGAACATGCTTGCACTGGGAGCCACCACTTTCTGCAGTTGGTCACCGCAGTGTTTCAGAATGCCAGGTCAGCAAAAGACACATGCTCCGGAGACCGCAGCGCACGATGTAATATTTGCAACCACAGTGTATTTGGCTCAAATAATGTATTTGGAGGGAAAAATTCCAGACTGAGGCCAAGGTATAGAAAAATAGCTACATAATTTATAGGTCACATTTAAGTCTTCTCCCTGTGAAATTAAATTCCCCTCTTTTCCTACTTCTTGCAACAGCAGTTTCCTGGCATGGGCGACAAGCGCTGCACTTGAGAGTTCCAGTCCTTGGAGAGATGGAAGGCGGTCCGCAAGCTCCAGATTAACCTGCCAATGAACTGAATATGAAGCCATCGTTTAGGGAGAATCAAAACAATCTCCACTGCGTTTTCCAGATGGATTGTTCCAAGAGCCAGAGCCTCGCTGGCCTAAGAGAAAGCAGTTGTGGTTTATGAGAAGGAGAGCCGAGCATGGGCTTTGGAATGACACAACTCTGGAACCTAGGTGGAACTTTCTACTGCCTCAGGGTCTTTGCATGGCTATTCCCCATGCCCAAATCGCTGTTCTCTTAGCTTGGCTTGTTGCCTCGCTGGCATCTAACCCCCTCTTCACATCTAGGTTTGTCACCTCGCCCAAGAGGTCTCCTCCCACCAGTCCAGTTAGAGTAACACCCTCCCTAGCGTCCATATAGCCATCATCACAATCCTGGGCTCTCTACTTGAAAGCACTTTTTTTCCCCCAGTCATAACTATTCTGTTTATTTATATGTTTTCTTTTTTAGCTATTTTTCCCTCTTACAGGCACCTAAGGCAGAACCATAAACACATCTGTTTTATTTTTGAGAAGCAGATTAGATAGTGTCATGGCTCTCAAGCTTTTTGGTCTCAGGATATCTTTAAACCCTTACAAGTTATTTAGGATCCCAAAGGGCTCTTACAGCATTTATAGGAGTGATATCTATCTGTAGTTACCATATGAAAAACTAAAACTGAGAAATTTTTAAAACGTCCATTAAGTCGTTTAAAAATCAGAACAGAAAATCCATTGCACAGTAACAGATATTATTTTTTATTTGGAAAAAAAAAAAACAAAACCTGTTTTCCAGACCATACAGTTAGCACAGTGAGTGGAGGTTTTTTTTTTTAAATTTATCCAAATCTCTTTAATATTTGACTTAGCAAAAGAAAGCTACATTGTCATATGGGCTTCTGCATTAAATTTGTTGTGATGCATCATTTTGGTTGAAGGATATGAAGAGAATCAAAATATTGCATACGATCTTCTTTGATATTAAACTAAAAAAATGTCAAGGGGTAGTTCCTTAAAATTTAATTGCAGAATGGATTCTGAAACCCTATGAATGCACTTCTTATAATCTGTTACATTATAGTTTACTGCCTTGCACTCTGAAAGAATCTTTTACCTATGGATGGTTTTAGAACATCAGGTATTGATCACGTAAATAAATATTGGTTAACTGGTTTTAAGTTTATGCCTCAAATGCTGACATAATTCATGACAGGATAGCAAAATAATTTCATTTGCTAATATCATCATTAATCTCATGAGAAAAATCTTTAAGTTATTAAGATGCTATTGAGTTCATAGTGACATATGCAAGTTCTTCAAAATCTTAGTTTTTACTCAAAAGCTTCAATTTTTGTGGATAGCAACAATACCATCAGTTGTTTGTCTTACAGGGACAGACTCATTTCATTTTTTATGGTTTATTTTTTTTTAATTAAGATTTTATTTTTTTCCGAGTAGTTTTAAGACAACAGTAAAATTGAAGAGAAGGCACAAAGATTTTCCATATACTCCCTGTACGCATACAGCCTCCCATTATCAACAGCCCCCACCAGAGTGGCTCCCAAATTCATAGTATCCACTGTGGTTCACTCTTGGTGTCACACATCCTATGGGTTTGGACAAAGGTATTATGGCAGCTATCCATCATCATGGCATCATACTGAGTATTTTAATTACCTTAAAAAGCCCCTATGCTTGACTTATTTATCCTTTCCCTACCAACTCCTGGCAACCACTGCTTTAAAAACTTTCTGAGGATTTTTGAACCTATGTTCATGAGAGATATTGATGTGTGGTCTTCTTTTTTTGTAATGTCTTTGTCTGGTTTTAGGGTTAGGGTAATGCTGGCCTCATTGAAGGAGTTAGAAAGTATCCCTTCTACGTCTCCCCTCTGAAAGAGCTTCTCAGAGTTGATAGAATTTCTTCCTTTAAATGTTTGGTGGAATTTGCCAGTGACATATCTGAGCCTGGTGCTTTCTGTTTTGGGAGGTTATTAGTTATTGATTCAGTTTCTTTAATAGATATTTAAATTGTCTATTTCTTCTTGTGCGAGTTTTGGCAAATTGTGTCTTCTAAGGAATTGGTTCATTTCATCTTGGTTACTAAACATAGAGTCATAGCATTGCTTTTAATTTTATTTACTTGTCAATGTCCTTGGGATATACAGTGAGGTTGTCTCCTTCATTACTGATAATAGTAATTTTTGTCTTATTTATAAGCCTGTCTAGAGGATGATCAATTTTGTTGGTCTTTTCAGAGAACTGGCTTTTGGTTTCTTTCATTCTTTTTTAGTTTCCTGTTTTTAATTTCATTTATTTCTGCTCTTATCTTCTTTTCCTCTGCATTCTTTGGATTTAATTTGCTCTTCTTTTTCTAGTTTCCTAAGGTGGACACAGATCATTGATTTTAGAGCTTTCTTCTTTCTAATACATTCATTCAATGCTACACATTTCCTTCTAAGCATTGTTTTCATTGCACCCCATAAATTTTGAGAGTGGACTCCATTCCTTTTAGGAATTATCTAAAAAATTTCAAGAGTGAATAACCTAAATTTGGCTCTTATTCTTTTCAATAAAGATGGTGTCCCATGGACAAAAAAAAAAAAAAAAGGTGGCTAGTTCTTCCTCCAGTTTGGTCACATAAGTAGTTTCCCTCAATACAACTATCATACTTGGTAAGTATTAGTAGCACTTTTTGTCAGTTCTCATTTTGTTACATAAGATATTAAAAAAATGTGCACTCAAGGGTTGAGGGTTACTACATTAATAATTTTACTGCTTTGTTGAGGATTTTCTTTTTTTAAGTTTTTTTTTTAAATTTATTCATTTGAGATTGAGAGAGAGCATGTATGAGCAGTGGAGAGAGGCAGAGGGAAGGGGAGAAGCAGACCCCCCCTCCCCCACTAAGCAGAGAGCCCTATTCACGGCTCAATCCCAGGACCTTGGGATCATGACCTGAGCCAAATATAGCCACTTAACCAATTGAGCCACCCAAGTGCTGTCAAGAAATTTCTTAATGTCCTTGACATTCGAAATTTTTTTCTTCTTCTGTGTATAAACACAGTGACTAGTATACAGTTTGATGCCACAGTGTCAGTTGTTTACCCACCATTATTTTGCACCATGAGTACAGATGCCAACACAGTGAAAAAGGCAAATAATGTCTTAGTGGTACTGTGAAAATTACATTGACCTCATGCACCTCATGGAAGCTTCTCAAAGACCCCAGGGGTCTGGCACTTTGAGGATCACTGGGGAAGTGGCTGGGAAGATAGACGTATGGCTATAACCTCCCTGGGGTTCATCCCTGCGCTTTCATCCTTACCATTATATTCACAAGCAGGTTGCTCTCATGTTCCCTCCATTTCCTCAATCTCTAAAAAGGACATGCTGCTACTGCTGCTGGACACATGTCATTATGCAACCTGAGTGAACCCTAATGCAAACTACAGACCTTGAGTGATTATGATGTGTCAGTGCAGGTTCATCAGTTGTAACAAATGGATCACTGTGGTGGGGGATACTGGTAAAGGGGGATGCTATACATGTGTGGGGTTGGAGAGGTATATAGGAAATCTCTGTATTTCCTCTTAACCTTTCTATAAACCTAAAACTGCTCTAAAATGTCTTTTTAAGAAAAAAAGGGAGTGGGGAAGGATGGCGAATAATACTGCCTACTTCATAGCATTGTTGTGACGTTTGTAGATGAATATGGGGAAAGTGTTCAGAACAGTGTCTGGGATAGAGTAAGGATGACGTAACATTATCTCCCTTCATTGATTTTCATTATTATCCAGGCACTTAGAGAGAGGCTGGTATGAGAGCTAGTATTCCATAAATATTTGTCAAGATAAAAAGGATTAGAACAAGTCCCATACATACTAGGTAAATTATCTTTGAGCCTCATTTTTTTTTCATTAAAAAATATTTTCTGAGAGACAAAGCATGAGCTGTGGGGAGAGCATAGGCAGAGGGAGAGAGAATCCTCAGCAAGTTGCACACGCGATGTGGAGCCTGAGATCGTGACCTGAGCCAAAATCAAGAGTTAGACGCATAACCAACTGAGCCACCCTGGGGCCCCTCTTTGAGCCTATTTTTTTTTTAACAGATGAGCAAAATTCACTACTTTGTGGATTTATTGTTAGGGCTAAGGAAACATGTGTATGTGGAAAGGCTAAGTTTCAAGGGCTTTAAAAGTGTTATTTTTTTTGCAAAGAATGAGATTTCCCTCATGGACTTCCATTCACCTTTTTGTACCCTCTGACCTTTCCCAATCTCTAAACGCTCATGCAGAATTCTCTATCCTGCGTCTCATCCTCATTAGGCTTGGCTCTGACTAGTTAATTGGTATGTCCATGATAGATTAAGAGCAAGCATGTCAGAGTTTCATTATGTTTGATCTACGCCTAATGTAAAACTTATAGAATATATACAGCTCTGTCCTAGAAAAGTACTCGTGAAGGGCAATACACATCAAAGTTTGAATAAGTTCTAAGTTTAATAATTAGTGACAACTTGGGATTAATTTATATGAATTATGAATAGCAGGTGAATTAGTTAGGACTCTTGGTTACAAGTGATCAAAGGCCAGATGAAACTATGTAAGGAAAAAAAAAAGCTAGTCAAAGAGAACATCAGTTCACATTTCCTAAAGTACAGTTTCAGGCACAACTAAATTCAGATACTGACATTTTGTCACCAGTAATACGTCTTTCTCCACTTTTCAGCTTTGCCCCCTACCTTGGTGTTGCATCATTTCTCAGGTTGGCTCTCAGGGGGTAATGACAGAATTAATCACCAACAGCTTTAAATTTGCAACACACCAGCTTGGAAACTATGATGAATCTACCACTTATTTCCTGGTTGATCCTGTAAGGTTCAGGGTAGGACCCTCAATGACCCAGCTTGGGTGGTCAGATGCCCATTCCTTCACCATGCAGAAGGTGAGGTTCTCTAATAATCACTGACAGATCTGGGTCGAATGCATAACTCTAGAAATTGGAGGTGGTTCAGCCCTACTTTCACTGTGTAGATTGACAATGGAGTTAGTTTCCCCAAGGAAATTTGATACGCTATTACCAGAAGAAGGGTGAAGATTATGACAGGCGAAAGTAATAGGTGGTATCAGAGAGGGGGGCATCAGATAAATGTTGGCATATTATCCTTATAGATGGGTTTTATGCATAAGGTAAGTCCTATATTTGAACAGTATCCTTTCTTGCCAAAGGAGTGACTCTGATAAAGAAGGTTGTGGCGGGGGGGGGGGGCAGCCTGGGTGGCTCAGCAGTTTAGGCCACCTTCAGCCCAGGACCTGATCCTGGAGACCCAGGATCGAATCCCGTGTCGGGCTCCCTTCATGGAGCCTGCTTCTCCCTCTGCCTGTGTCTCTGTCTCTCTCTCTCTCTCTCTCTTTCTGTCTCTCTCTCTCATGAATAAATAAATACAAATTTTAAAAAAGAAGGTTGTAGGTGATGAGGCACGCAAGTTGATGAGAGTGTTTTAAAAAGAGTGGCTTTGTTTTGTTTACCTTCAGATTCCATTACATGAGTGGCCCCATGTTCCACCTATGTGGAAGACAAATGTTTCCCTGGCCAAACTCATTCTTTCATTTTAGTTTCTTCTTTCTCATTTTTCACTTTCATCCACCTCAAAGAATACTCTCCAGACTTGCTATTCAGATGGTCATTCTTCCCATTTGATTTGATCTTGTTATTCAGTTAAAAGGAGATGCAGTGTATTGATGTGAGCATTGAGAGACGCAAAGGATCAATTTTGACTCATTTATTTATTAACCACATCACCATTGAATTGTTCAACCCTGTAAGCATCAGGGTTTTTTAGCTGAAAAATGGGGAAGATATGAGTGCTTATGAGTATTCAATGAGTTACTGTAAAAATCCAAAAATAGAGCCTTGTCTATAGTCTGTCTTCAGTAACAGGTCGCTCCCTCCCATGATTCTCTGCCTCCCTTTCCAGATGTACATTTCTTCTGTTTCTCTCATTTGCAATTCTCATCTCTGTTTCATCATGTTGAACCATAACTCTCTTCCAATGAAGTCGGTGTTTCTAGTTCTAAGTGTCCTTGAAGTCTACCCAGAAAATCCCCACTTTCAACATATGTTCAGGGAGACAAAAATCTAGGGCCAGACTTAGATATAAGCAGAGCAGGTGACTGTTTAGAGGCAGACAATGATTTAAAAAAGTGAAAGTTAGAGGCCCTCTGGCCCTAAGCTTTCTTTCCCAACCACCTACCTGTCAGTTTCCATTTAGGACAATTTTTGACATTAAATCAGTGAATTTCCATTATGATCTTGTTTGCATGTAGATATTCATCCTAATAGTAGCAATTTATGGCTATTGGTTAGTCAATAACAGCATGAAGTCATTAATTGGATTAACCTAGAATATAAAAGAATTTGAAAGAAATGGAAGTGAAGACAGGATTAGAGTCTGTGATATTTTAAGGATGACAGAAAGTAGTCACAGTATCGGGTACACTGGGGTGATCCTCAGTGGGCAAGACATTCACTCATTGAGGCTCCATTGATCTGTTAAACGAGAACTTATGAAATACCTATGTTGTGTCTGATAGAATCTGGATGAAAAAGAAAGGCAAATTCTGGGCTTTCATGAAATTCAGTCCGGAGGGCAGCTGATATTAAACAAGTAGTTGCAATAAAGCTCAGTGCATTTTATAATAAACTAAGTCCAGGTCTTCTGGAAACAGAGAGCTAGACTACCAGGCCCACTTAGCCAAGATGAGGCCAGGTGGAAGATATGCCATTCAACCTGAGACCTCCAGGATGGCTCCAATGTAACCAGAAAACAAGAAGGAGGAAGATCTCTTAGGAAGAAAACAAACAAACAAACAAACAAAAAAATAAAAACAAAAACAAAAAAACAAAGGTTACACAGGCCTGGAGACTAAAAGGAGAAAGAAAACAAAACAAAAATGCCTGGTAAATGTAAGGTATAGAAATAATAATTTTCTATACCTCAAATGCAGAATACATGGAAACCCGAGTAGAGACAAGCTGGAGAAGCAGCAGGGATGAGAATCACAGAAGCTGGTTGTGGGGAAGGAACGGGAGTATGTGAGCCTTATTGAGGCATTGCCATTGTCCCAGATGAATGCAGGGCTACTGCAAGACTTTAAGCAGAACAGGCGTATGACCACATTAGCTTTCATCCAGGTCAGGCTGTTGTCGTATATCGGGAGCCATAGATGAAAACAGATCATTTGCTACAGCAATCCAGTGAGAGGTGATGGCTGTCAGAGCTAGTGTGGCAGTGATCTTAATGATGGCAGTGATGATGAGGAGGAGGAGGACGCCAGAGTTGATGAAAGTGGTGGTGGCGATGGTGATGCTATCTGTAGGCACTCTCAGGACTTTTTGTCTTCCAGTCTCTGTAGCTGCACTGTCTAGTACTGTAGCCAGTGACCACATGTAGCTATTTAAATTTAAAGGAAGTAAAATTAAAAATTCAAGTCCTACCAGCCACATTCCAGAGGCTCAGTCACATGCAGCTAGTGACTATCACATTAGATAATGCAGGCAGAGAACATGTCCCTCCTCATGGAATGTTCCATCAGACACCGCTGCTCTGTAGTTTTCTTCTTATCATATTTAGAACTGCTTGACTTCCAGCGACATTTGTACCTAGCACTAAATTTAGGACTAATATTTACCAGGAATATAAGCATAGACTCAACACTTAGAATGCATTAGGGCCCAATAAGTGTATTTTAAATGAAAAGCATCTGCCAGGTACAGCTCTTGTCCTTCATCAAATTCCTTTTGCTTCTAGTCAAGCTCAAATTCCACTTCTGAAAACCAAACTTCCACCTGTATTTTTGGACAGGCTTTAATCACTTAAAATCCCATCCACTGCTTTGCAAGATAGCTGTTTTGGTGCAGGGCTTTTAATTTTTATGTCAACCATAAAACTTTTACCCAAAATAATTATGTTAGAGAAGCCTCAAATACAGAGGTGATAAAGTTACAGCTTCCCTGGTGAAGTTTGGTAGAGAACTCAATTGCTCTCTTGCTCCCCCAAATTTCTGTGTAGACAAACGTGTAGAATTTTAGGGCTCAACAGAACACAGATTGAAAACCACTGTTGTAACAAAGAGAATATAGGATTTAAGGTCACAAGTTCTGAGTTACAATTACAAGCCTACTAATAACTAACTACACGTCCTTGAACAAATCTTTAACATCTAGTATTTTTATCTTTAACCCCTCTAAAAAAAGTGTATCACGAGCCCTTTGTTCACGGATTTCTGTGCAGATTAGCTGACATAATGAATGTGAAAGTAGTTTGCAATTTGTAAAGGGATATTCCAGAAGGAAATGATTCTATTATTGCTTTTCTTGTCGGACTTCCCTTCAGGAATTACAGCCGGTTACCTACTAACAGATGGTTGCTTCATCAAAACTAGCGTCCTGCACAACTAATTCTAAGATCTTCCAGACCTTGTTGGTTTCTGGGGACAAATGAGGTTCTAATTAACAATAAAATTTAATGACTGTGACTTTGACCTGCTCACACAGGACCTCCAGATTTCCTTAAATTGTCTCCCAATTATTTCTCATGTATACTTGTGAGCAAGTACACTATTTATAGTAAGTAATTCCTTCTATTTTTTCTCCTCTTGCAATGAATTTCTTCATCCAAACCCCATCCGTGTAGATCCCTGAGGGAAACCACCTGAACTTTCTACCTTTTATTGTGTCCGTAGAATCCCTGCTTTCTACATAGCTTAGCAGCACTCCTGAAATTGCCTCCTATGCTCCTCTTCTGTGTTGTTTTGTCCAGAAGAGGGGGAAGGTACCCATTTTCCTCCCTCAGTGACACATGATTTCACCAGGGCATAGAAGTAGCACTGCTAGGCCACCATATCTCTCAGGGTCAACTATGGAGATAGTTCTTTGCTTTTTTGCCTAGAACTCCTCTCTAAAGGGTTCACCTGTGGGTCCTTGAGGATATATGGGTGGTGAAAGTTGGAGGGATAAGCTGATGTCTAGTCAGGGACAAGGACAAGGCCGTAGTTAAGGAGACAACACCAAAGGACCATACTGAGGTTGAGCGGGGTAGGAAACAGCTTGTGATGAGTTTTATGGAAAATGTCAGGTCTGAGTCTATGAAAAGCAAGAGGGCTTAAGGCTCACTTTTAGGGGGAGTTTTCCTACACTAATATGAGGGATAACCACTTGTATCTTTTAATTAATAATGTTTCAGTAAGACAATACTTTTGAACATTTTGGAGCACACACTCACAGAGGTCACCTCAGAATCTTGGCAAATAGAGTGAGGTGGGATGTCGCATGTAGTTTGAAAAAAATCTTTGAATGTATTGCATCTACTTTTCTCCCACACAGAACAACACTTTATTATAGTGTGTAGCCTACTCAGCTAATCGGCTGGCTGGGTGGTTAAAGGCGCTATACTGCTGAGCACTGACCAAATTCAACTACTACCTTCAGTATTCAGTCATTAACTCCAAAGTGGGTCCCATGGTCTTTGGGTATTTGTGCCTTTATATGGTCTCCTCCACAATGAATCAGAGCTGGTCTGTGTGACCGATAAAGTATGGCAGCGGTAATAGGGTGATCTACAAGACTAGATCATGCAAAGCATTGAAGTCATCTTTGCTTCCTTGAATCCATTGCTCTGGGAGGGGCTGACTGCCATGCCACGAGGTCACTCAAGGCCCCCACCCACACCCAATACTAACTTGAAAGCTACATGAGTGAGTCACCTTAGAGGTGGATCCATCAGCTTCAGTCAAGTCTTCCAGTGACTGCAACCCCAGCCAGTAGATGATTACAACTTCAGGACAGACTGTGAGCCAGCCTGCTCAGCCACACCACTCCCAAATTCCTGACCCATAGACTATGTGATAAATAGTAAGCATTTAGTGTCGTACTAAGTCGCTATGTTTTTATGTAATTTGTTATGTAGAAATAACTAATACAAACAGCTAAGAGTAACTCGCTTGAATTTCAATTACAGACACATTGAATTAATTGTACACTTTCTTTCCCATATTGAACCACACATTCTAAATTTGTAGACCCACTAAAAAGGGTAAAAAAAAATAAATAAATAAAGACACCAAAGGATGGATATATGTATTTTTAAAGTTAAGTATTTTAAATTTCACATGAAATATCTATTCACATGAGGTGACAAAAATATCTTAAAATTATGAAAGGAAAAAGATGTTCCTTGGAGATAATAATATATCAGTGATTTGATAACAATATTAAGAACACATTCATCATGTTTGCAGATCCAGTGAGTCAGAATGGGTTAGGAAAGAAGTTATTAGACAGAAACAAGACTAAAAAAATCCATCTAGTTAGTGTGTTATCAATAGACCATAAAATTTTCAAAAATAGTTATAATAAGAAAAGAAGTCCTGTACTGGGGTACAAACAGTACCATTTATGTTTTTCTTGAGTGTAGATAGCATTGTGCAATCCTAGCTATTCTTTTTTTAGTTCCTAGCCTCTTTTTAAGTTATGTTGGGCCCCTAGGAATAGATTCTAACCAATGCATGAGAAAAAGAAGCACTATATGGCAGTCTTTGGCCTGAGAATAACACCCATGTTATTTCTTCTCCTTCCATGCAAACGTGGTTATGTGTTGAAGATAGTGATATCACGAGGCTCAAGGAGCCTGGGTCCCTGACCGACCCTGAGGAGGAGAAGTGTACAGGAGAGCTATCTGGGGGAGCTGTCCATCAAACTCAAAGCCTTTATCTTGTTGAACTACAGAGCTTTTGAGTAATTGTTACTACAGCGTAATCTATGACTAAAACAGAGAGCTTGCCATCTGAGTTCCTTTGAGGTTTATAATTCTCCAAGAATATACTCATAATCTTAATCATTCATTCCAAAGCATAGTCTTTCTACTAAACTAGCTTAGTTAGTCATGGACCATGTTACAGTCAGTTCTCTTCTCCAACCATTTAAGGGTCCAGGCCAACAATCCAAATTTCTATGTCTTTCAGAGCTAGTTCCACTTTGGAGCCTTTGATCTACTTTGCAGTTATCATGCCTCAGCAGGGATAAACCCACAAGAAACCCCAACAAAATTTGATCTCAAAAAAGGTGGTATTTCAGGTCTCTATTTCTTCCTTCCCAGGAGGCTCCAAATTTACTCAAATCCTCCCCGAAGATCAATTCTATAGCAGGGTTTGTCAGTAATTGAGAAGTTGTATTAAATATTTCCCCTTTGAGCAGAGATGGGCAAACTGCAGCCTGCTGACAAAATCTAGTCTGTGCCCTGTTTTATTATGGCCTGGAAACTAAGAATGGTGTTAACATTTCTTTGTGTTTATAAATGAATGAGAAAAAAAAGATGGGAGGAAGAAGAGGCGAGGTAACAGCAACAGAAATCTTAGTGGCCAAAAAGGCCTTGGCCATTTACTTTACTTCCTGGCACTTTACAGTAAAAGCTTGCTGACCTCTGCTTACGAGAATCGCGCTAGCACTAACTTAAATGTACTATGAGGAATCCGTTAGGTGACATTTCCTGGGAGAAGATCTACTCTAACGTAATTTTTTTGTGTCTATTTTCAGAAATAGACCATTTAAGTTTAGTCTCACCCCATCATCTTGCTAACGTTGTTTGCATGTGAATGATTTTGGGGGGCTCTATGACAAGATACCCAAAGCAGCCCTTTTTGCATAGAAATTCTTCATAGATAATTTTAAAACATGTTTTACCTACGGATGTCTTCTAATTCTTTTTCAGTGAATATTTTTTACTTGTGTTATTCTCAAAAAGGATTATGTCTAACTCTAAGTGATATGAAACGTAGGAAGATCAACACATGGAATGCATCTGGGGGTAAGTCTTATGAGAAACAATTTCAGGAAGCAGGGAAAATTTTTCCTGGAAAAGAGAAAACTCAGAGGAGCTGTGACAACATCTCTGAAATTTCAGAAGGATCCGTCAGAAGAGAAAGGCATTTCACTTATTCTCTGATTAAAAGGAGTAGGATTAGGAGAGAAAGGGTGACCCACAGGGAGACCAATTTCTGCTTATTATGAGAAAGCCTTTCTAAAAGTCATGGAAAGCCCTAAGAAATACACTGGATAAATATTTGGCATGGAAGTTACAAAAGATATTTGATCCTATGATTTGGGACTGGATAGAAGTTTTTGAGTCACCACACACAAAACACAAGTATTTGAAAACACTGCTGATATAAATTCTATACCCTCCATCTACTGACTCAGACCAGTGTCTGTCAGCTCATGGACACCATCCCCAGTCATTGCAAATATTTCTGATCATTAATTGATAGCATCTCTGGAATCAAATGCATGGGTGAGGAATCAATTTGCTTTGTATTCTCGCTTTGCATGGAGAGGAGTTCTTCACTAGGAACTGGGTACCTGAAATGCCTCCCATCCTATCCACACAGAATGGAGGAAAAGAGAAGAGCTAGAATAAAGGAGAAGGAAAGAAAGCAGAGGAAAAGTAGAGAAAGGGGGATTTGACATAGCCAGGGCTCTTTTCCCAGAGCTAAGATGAAATTACCAGGCAACTATGTTTTCCCTCCAGGAAAATCAACCCTGTCTTGGTTCTTTCCATTGTTTTCTGTTTCTGGGTGTTTTTTGTTTTGTTTTGGGTTTGGGGTTTTGTTTTCTTTCTTTCTTTCTTCTTTTTTTTTTTTGTCTTTCTGATCTTTTTTTTTTTTTTAATTTTCCTTGTCATGGTTATTTAAAAGTGATCCAAAGAGAGTAGTAATGTGTCCAGATGGCAGAGTTAAAGCAACCTGGGGAAATTAGCTAAGCACATTGGGGGATCAAAGACAGCTGCTTTTTTGGTATAATTAAACATTTTTAGGGAAAAACCTACAGACAAGAGTAAGGCTCAAGGGGCCTCTGTTGATTAATCAGAAGCCAGACAGCATGTAAATCAGCCTCACAATATAGGGACACAAGGAACCACTGAAACAGATTGCAAGAATGGCCTCTTTTCCTTGGCCTGAGAAGCTACTTAATATTAAATTATAGGATGTTGAGGATGCTTAATTGTCCCTGGAAGTCACTCCCTTTCTCCATGCCTCATTTGCATCTGAAATAAGATTAGAACTACTGTTCCTCACCTAACGTTCCTGCGATGATCTTTAAGGGTTTAGGAATATACGGTCATAAAGAATCAGGAAATTGTTTTCTATATCTCTGAAAGTTTACTAGAAATCATAAGGCCATGAAAGTCACAATTATTGAGTTTGATTCTGTTCGGAATTTTTCAATGCATTGATATCAGATAGGTAATGTAACGGTGATGGAAAAACACCACCTGGCTATTGATAACTTGAAGGACTTTCTGGGATGTGACTGGCGGACCAGATGCTGGTAACAAAACATAGCCACCTGGGTCATGACCAAAGAGTGAAGCTCTTTATTAAGTGAAAGAACAAAAAAACAAAAAAAGATGAAACACATAAGAAACTTTACATTGTCCCTCAAGTGCTCACACTCTTGGGTTTGAAGTTTCTAATTTCCGTGGCCTAGATTTTTGGTGGTCATATTTTAAATGGTTTACTCAAAAACTAATTTCCCAGGATAAACTTGCAAACTAATTTGCTCCCACGATGGGGTAAATGATGACTTTTTTCTCCACAAGAGCATTAAATTTTATAATTCCCCTCCTTTGCTGCACTGGAGGTACAATTCAAAGACTAAAACAGCGTTTGGAAATGTGAGCATCGGGCTTTTACTTTGCCAAAGCTTTGTCTCTTTGGGGGAACTCTTGATGTCCTTAAGCACATCAAGCGATTTTTAGTCTATGCTTGTTTTTATAAAGCTCCTTTTAAATAGAAATATTTTGAGATCTCCTTTGTGGACAGTGACAGTGATGGAACTGACAACTACAGGAAAAATCTCAGCATCCACCTTCTTAAACTGCAGATGCGTTTGTGGCCAAGCGGACTGCTTCTCTTTTCAAAATGTACTATTTTAGGTCTTCAACATCTGCCATTGGTATTATTTTAATAATTGGTTTCCTGGCCTCCGATCTTACTATCTAACTGTTGCTGCCAGACAAATCTTTCTAAGGCATAATTCTGAACATAATTCTTGCTCAAAATCTTTCAATGGCTCCTTGTTGAATATAAAAAGAAATGAAATCTCCTCAGCCTGGGATTCAGTGCACTGTATATTCTGGCTTTGAAATGCTCTTTAGACTTTCTTTCCATTATAGTCTCTTCTACTTTTAATTCAAGCAGCGATAGCGTACTTACTGTTCCCCATTGTATCATGCATTTTTCATGCCTCCGAGCCTTCGCTCATGCTGTTCCCTACAGCTGGAATGCTCTTTCTTTCCTTTCTTTAAAACATTTAAAAAATCCTTTTGAAATCGCTTTTGGTTGTTATTGTTGTTGATCACCTTCAACCATTTTAATAAAAGAAACGTTTAAATCTCTGGGTACCAGCTCAAATGTTTCTCTAAGAAACATAAATGGTTTCCAGCAATTCTGCTTCTGTCCTTCTGCAGAACTCAGCACGTGTCTTAGTCAGCCTCCCGTTACGCAGACCGTTTTGACACATTTGCGAACCTCTAGAGATCAAGAATTACGTTCTTTCAACTTGAATCTCTGCAAGTCCTTACTGGAGTCTCTCACATAATTTAGTTGTCCCCGAACTAATCAATTGGTAAATTATCCTCTAAAAATTCTCTGGGAATGACTGTGTAAGAAGGGATATCTCCCTGCGACTTCAGAATTAAAAGAGAAGACTGGATATTTTGATGTTCTCGTTTAAAATAAGCCCCCATGATCTTTATTAAAAGTTTTCCTGAGCCACCTTGGCTTTACCAACTTCCCAAGTGGCATAACCTATAATCTGAGTTGTTTAAATTTTCTTTTTCTAGGTCAGGAGCCTGGGTCTCTGGTAGCTGCCACTAGCAACTCACCTCTACCCCAAATATTTTCCAAGGGTCCTGAGCAAAGAAGTTGCCTGACTCCAAGAAGCATATTCCTAACCAAGAAAAAGTACATTTCATTCCACTTCTGCAAGAGTTAAGGAAGAGAGGCCTGGAATTTGGGGGAGGCCTTCCCAAAGCTGCCCAGAGGCGTCAGATAACGAACGAGAGTCCTGGGAAAAGCCAATGTGGTCAGTTACTGAGTGGGACAAGGTAATTGAGGGGAGAGTTCAAGAAATAGAGGAGACTCAAGATGCATTTCTTAAGCAATTGTTATTTTCCCATTGTTATTACAAACCTAAGGAGGCTATGTTAGAACTTAGCAGGATGCATTAAAATGAGCTGAGAAGGTCCCAGATGAGGGAAAGCTCTAGATATTTAGCTCAATTATGCAGCCTTACTGTGGTAAAAAGTAGGATGACCATTAGATTTTCAAAACTATTGAAAATGACTTGCAGACCCCTGTTATAATCTTTGTAAGATTCCCAGGAGCCCACAATCTAAGATTTGGGAGAATTATTAGAGTAGGTCAATCCCAATTCTTTCACCGTTATTTATGGAAACATGAGGAACTTGATAGCTCCCTTTGCTTTACTTTGTTATCCTATTGCTCTCCTGGCAGAAAAGAAGGTCTTCATATTAAAATCCTCTATTCCCTCTGAAGTCACTTGCATGCTGATGACTCAGGTCTGCTGATCCACGTTATTCCTTCAGGAAACCTAATGCCGCCATCTGCAACTATTTGAAGATAAAGAAGTCCAGACCCAAGCTTCACAAAGAATTTTCTTCAAGGGATGCTTAAAATGCACAGTATGACATGAGAATCACATGACATCAGCTGAGGCTAAGGCCTCCGGGGGCTTCTGGAGAAAGTGCTCAGTGGAATGAAACCACAGGGGCTGGTTCTGTAAACCATGACTTGGGGATTTTGCAGATTTGTCCCCTTTTCCTTCTTGCCAAGAGTCATCGTGCTCAGCTTGCGACCTTTTCTCTTTCATTCTTTTATTTTTATTTATAAAAACAACACATGGCTTACTATCGAAATATCAAGTAAAAAAGTCAAGTTATTCTTTTACCATCCCCTCTACACCTCTAGTTGTACAACCAGACCCAATTCCGTATGTATCCTTACACATCTTTTTGACTGCGTGCACTGAAATGTGTATTCATGGGTGTTTTTTATCTACATTTTCTTTTTTTCTTTTTTTTTTTTTTTTTTACTTTAAACATAGTACTCATGGACATCATTTCATACAATGGGATGGGTGGGTGTTCTCTTCACAATCATATTATGGAAATGAATTAGAAGTAGAAATAGGTTTTTGTGTCTTTTTTTATTTTATTTATTTATTTATTTATTTTGGCCTGGAGCTTTGGCCCTCTGCTGAAATCCAAATCCTAAATCTACAGTCCACTGTTCCACAGCTACAGCCAGAGAATAATTCCAGTATTCTTATCTGCTTGATCATTCCTTTACTATGTTCTTCAGTGACAATTTGCCAGCCTTCAAGGTGAAGAACAACTGTACAGCTCTTACCAGTCAGCAGCTGAGTATTTCAAAATGCAAAGATAAAGGTTGATAACCCGAAACCTCTAAATCAATGAAAATCCAACCACTGGTTGATGGTTAACTGAAGATTGTTTCTGCTTCCCCCGTTCCTTACTTCTATCTTTCACAAATTCCTATTTCTTCATGTTTGTGTCTTTCCTTCCTTGTCTCTTTCCTGTTTCCTTCTCTTCTAATCTACCTCTTTTCTCCCTTTGCTCACATTCTTCTTTCCTTTCTTATTCTCCTGTTTAACTGTTTCTTTTATAAACCTATAGCATTTTTAAAAACAGATTTGTTGTAAAAGCTCAATTAAATATACTATAGCATATTGACACAATGGGATAATAAATAACCATTAAAATTTACAGTGTGGGGATACATGTTTCACACATAAAAATGTACATAACACAATGTTAATTTTTTAAAAGATCTACAAAATAGTATTTCTACATAGTAAAAATGCATTTTGCAAAATAATTTTATTTATATGGACGTAGGATGTTATAAAACAGTTAACCGAGTTTATCTTTGGGTGGTAATAGGTTGGACTGTTTTATGTCACTATTTTTCAGTTTTCTGTATCAAATTATTTTCTTGTTTGGTATACATTGCCATTTTTTTTTTAAGTAGACTCCACATCCAACATGGAGCCCAACACAGGGCTCAAATTCAGGACCCTGAGATCAGGACCGGAGCTGAAACCAAGACTCAGATGCTTAATTCCCTGAGCCACCCAGGCATCTCTCAAAATATTTTTACAAAGGAATTCAAAACATATTTACTACCTTTATTGAGTTAAATTATTTTGCCTTTTCTAAAATTTTGGTAAGATAAATCATGCATTCAAAAGTACATCATAAAAAGAAACAATTAAGTTAAAATTAGAACTGAACGTCAATAAAAATTAAGTGACCTTTCGGATTTAAAAGCCTAAGGAGAAAAAGCACAAGAACACTTTAGCACAGGGGCACACAGGACCTCAGCCTTCAGAAGGCTGCCACCATCCAAGAGGCTCACTCCTTGCCTTCAGAGCTCAGCCTGGCCATACCTGGCCTGAGGCCCACCAGACCCAGCAGCCTCAGTCCTGATGGGACTCTGGGGCAAAACCCTGCAAATACACTTGTGCTTTCTGAGGACAAGATGAAACAAAATTAGTTTAAAAATATATATTATATATAACATAAATTTTAAAAGGCAAATAAAATGGTTTTCATTCATTAGTGGCCCAGAACTGAATCCCTACCTGCAGTCCTCTCCATTACCCTGAGGTTCTTACCCCTAAAACCGAAACCCAGCAGATGCAGGGGAACCATACAAGAGTTAAACATGAAGAGGCTGCCATCTTGTGGCCCCTTAGAAGGCGATTCCACTGCCCACTGGGTTGTAGGGTTACACAGCACAGCTGGTTCCTATTAGTCTTGTTTCAGACTGTAGACTATGAATACAAATCCTATTCATGTGTTAGAGCAGGATTGGGGTCTTGTGCAGTCATTTTTTATGACTTTTTAAAAGAAAGGGTCATTTGAGTTAGGGCGTGTGGCCTGTTTCCGGCAGTTTTTCCATTAACATTATTCTGAATGACCTACTGTCTTCAGTCATGGGAGGCCTTCAGAAATTCACAGTGCACCTTACTGTGTATGTTTGCTGCATTCTGAGGACTTTTCCTGGACGACCAGGGAAAGGACAGCTATACACAGAGGCTCTCTGTATATTGGTCGAACAGAGAAAATATTATAAAGATGTCTTAGAATTTCATAGTGTGCAAAAAATTTTATCTGGAGGCTCTGCTCAAACACACACGCACACAAACGCACAATTCACCTATTCATCTGATTTTCCAGCGTCTGAGGAAAAGGCATGGTGGGCTTCAAATTGCCTTGCATCATTTTGTCAGATTGAAGACAGCTCTTTGGTCAAATCCTCAGCACTGAAATTACTAAAAAGGCTTCAAGTCTATTCCAGTATAGGCTTTTGGACATAAGAAGCACTATACATACTAACTATTAACCAATGGCCAAGAGTTGGTGCTTCTGGAAACAAAAAACTTTAAAGAGGCGAGTGAATCTTTCAAAGCCTCTATACTCTCTTCCTTCTAAATCAATTCTGGGGAATCCATGTCCTGACCTTTCCATCACATTCGCATATCATACCAAGTTCTTCCTCCAAATCTCTCTTGATCCCACATTTCTAGTTCTCCCCTGATGTCTGGCCCCTTCAACCATCTATCTCTTTCTTTTATTTTTTGTTATTTTCTTTTAGCGACTTCTCCTTGGTACATAAATTAACAAACTCCCGATCCCCCAAAGTACAATGAAACAGAACGAAATGATAAAACTAACTTTGTTCAATCCTGTATTTCTCTAAAGTCACCGTTCCCAGCCTTCAGTCCCCTCCAAAGCTTTCAAAGACATGATTTACATTTCTGCCTGTCTGTGACTTTAATGATGGGACTCAGACATGAGAACTCAACTGGATACAGATATTAAGAAGTCCGCAATAGTGAGGCAATATTTTACATCATCAAAATGAAAAAGCCGTCAAGGGAATAAATGTAGTTTGAGAACAAAAGAGGATTGAGAGCTAATCATTACAGATTACCTGAATATAAGGGGTGAGCAGAGAGAGAGGAGGCAAAAAATGATTGATGGGGAGGAGCCAGGAGATGAAAAAACCAAGAGAGTTCAGTGTCACTGGGCATCAACTGTAGTGTGAGCAACTATAAAAAAACCAACAATAATAATAACCATGCTGACTGTTCTCTATGCTGACCATTCATTTTACACTAACCCCCTTTTTAGGTATTTGCATTCTTTTCATTTTATATTCATAGAAGTCATTAAAACATATCATTTCTCCTCTTCTGTTGAAGAGTCTGAGGCTCACAGGACTTATTTCCCAGTTTTGCAAAATCAAGTGGCAGAGACTGGAATAGAATTCAGCCCTCTTTGTTCTATTCCATATGCCCCAAATGACACTTCATAAATATATAAATATATATGCGTATGGAAATACCTAGTATGTTATATAAAATGGGTCATATATTTTTATATGACGTATGTTTGATATGTAATATTCTTAAAAAATGTTTAAAGCTATGTCCTTTCCTCTGTCTCTGTCTTGATAAGTACCCAAGGACTCTTGAGGATTTTTTCTTCTCTCTTCCTGCCTCACTTCCTCTTGATTTTATTGACTTTGGCAAGGTATTGATTCCCAAGTGCACTACTCAGGTTCTTCACCTTCACTGTAAGTACTGTAGATAATTTCTTAGTTTCCCAATTCAACCCTCTGCCTCCAGAGATTGAATTCTTAAAAATCATTTTCATGATAATTTTGTTTTCTTAGTTTTGTTTTGTTTTGTTTTTTGAGAGAGAGAGAGAGAGGGAGGGAGAGAGAGCGAGCATTTCACGCACACATGTGACAGACGGGCAGAGGGAGATGGAGAGAAAGAATCTTAAGCAGGCTCCACGCTGGACATGGAGGACTCAATCTCACAACCCAATGTTGGAACAATTACACATTTGATGGGGAACAACCTACAAGATTTAGGACCTTTGCAAAGGAGCCACAGGTTGAATCTTAAAAATTGGATCAGATTTGAATTGAAGGAGAGAAGCAGGGAGGGTATTCCAGAAAGGGAAACTGCACAAACATGTGGGAAGCAGGAATGAAGGTGATGCCGTTGTGGAAATATGAGAACAATGAAGAGGAAAGTTCATGTTGGAGAGCACAGGGGAGTGATTTGTAGGACTGAGGTGAGGCTAGCTAGGGAGAGCCGTTGGAGTCCAGGCAAAGAAGTTTCACCTTCGTATGACAGATTGTGGTTCTTGAGAGGGATAAAAATAATATTTTAAGAAAATTTATCATGTGGATTAGAATGGACAAAGACATGAGGTAAGGACATTGCTTCACAGGGATTGTGAAATGCTTGGTAAACTCGCATGCATGATACAAAGGCTTACAAAAATGAAGGAGAACCAGAAACAGAATAAACTCCTTTGGGATGTAGAAGGCAGAGTGAGTTTAAGAGATTTGAGAGGAAAAAGCAAAGTTAGGTTAGAGGGACCTGTCAGACGAACAGCTACGCTCCATGTCTAGGCTAGTCCTGGCTGCTAGCAGACAGTGAGGACACAGAGTAACTTGGCGTGCCTCCAAAAGAAAAAAAAATGAAGTATATGAAATAATAATTCAGTTAATTCACAACTTAAAAACCATCATATCGATTGCCCATTTATTATTTCAGAAAGCTTAGCAATGATTTGCAGAGCACAATAGAAAATAATGAATTAGCCTGGGTTAAGAGCGAACAAAAAATATACAACTAAATAAATACAGAAAAAACAACTCCTAAAAGACTGGATACACGATGGAACCATAAATAAAGTTAATCATTCAAATTATAATGAGCCACACATTTAATATGGGTTTGATCCAGCAAATTAGCTTTAAACTTTCTGGCAGCTGATGTCAAAAGGGAGGAACTTGGCAATTAAACGAACCAGATAAAACCATATGGATTGCTAGATGGAATTCTAAGTAATCTTGGTTCTAAAGTTAGCAAGATCACCTCCCATTATATGTATTTCAGGTGAAAGTTATTTTTCTGTGGCGTGAGACTTTCTCTCTCTTTTCTCTACAGCCTCCCCACCTCCCCACAAAGACCCCACAGATACACAGAGGAAAGTACTAAAACTAATAGTAATTAAAGAATAGCTAATGTCTAACTTTGACCATATTGGTGAGTTTTGATGGATAAATCAGCACATCTCCTCTTCAAAAAAAAAAATCACAGAAAATATCCCCTTGAGATACAAATACACAGTTGATTGTTGTAATCTTATGTCTTGTGCTGGACTTTATAAAATTAAGAATTTACAGGTAGTACACAGGGTGGGTAGGAAAAAAAATTGTCCCTCAAAGAAAATGGGATATTTTTAAAGATTTTTTTCTGTGATCTGGAAATGTATCATAAGCCAGTATTTGACCTTGATCATCATAGGACTCCCCCACGAAGTTTCACTGAATCTGTTCCAAGAAGTTAACTAAATTTGGCACGCAGATAATGTTGCATACTTAAGGAAAGATTAGAAAAATCATGCAAGTCAAATGTGAAGGAGACCAAATATCCGTTGAAATAACATTTAGAAATAAGAACACAACGTTATTTGTAGTAAAATACCACGGGCTGCCTAATTAGGTATTGTGGTCATAGAAAAGTGAAGCATTTATGTGCAAACCCATGCCAAGAGCGTTTCCCAAATGAGAAAGAGCTCATTAAAGTATACTGTTCCTGTGCTGCATTTCTGTCATAATGATAATCAAGGACTTCACCACAGGCCCTGGGGGATTCTTGCTTTTATAGGCAAAGCCACTACAAAGTCTTGGGATATTTTCAGTTTTGTTACATCCTAGCCACTCGTCCCAAAGGACTTTGTCTCTCCAGTCAGGAAAAGTGAAATTATAGCTTAGGCATAGAAAGGACGTTGGGTGACTCCCCGGCACATCCAAGTGGAGAAGTGCAATAAAGAGTTGTACAGTTTGGTCTGAAGCTCGGGAGTCAAATGAAGAGAAAATGTGAATGAATATAAATAATTATAACAACAACAGCAACAGCTGCTATGAACACTGGTTACATGCCAGTCACGACGCTAAAAGTTTTAAAATGTCGTTTTATTTAATTCGGTCAGTATCTTGTTTAACCTGGGGAATCTCAGAGAAGCTAAATAATATGTAAAGAAAGTGGATTTCAGGGCCATGGGGGTGCTCAGCGGTTGAGCATCTGCCTTTGGCTCAGGGTGTGACACCGGAGTCCTGGGATCGAGTCCCACATCAGGCTTCCTGCAGGGAGCCTGCTTCACCCTCTGCCTGTGTCTCTGCCTCTCTCTGTGTCTGTCTTGAATAAATAAATTTTTTTTTGAAAGTGGATTTCATTACTTAGAGGAAAGGTATCTAGAGTCGGTTGAAAAGCTCGTAACTGCAGGTGACAGGAAGCTAAACTCAAACTCTGTAATTGAAATGTCCAAAAATAGAGTATGTCTGGTTGAGATTTAGCTGAAAACAACAGTGTCTCATAATAACCAGCTTCCGTCAGTTCCTCCTCTGCCGTCCACCGATTTGCTCTGATTGACTAGTTTCTACCATATGCTCACTCTGCCCCCAGTTAACCGGGGAGGAACACGGTGTGCGGACTCACTTACACCTGACTCCACATGCTTGCTTGTGAAACAGCCACCGTAGGACGAGGCTATGCTCACTGATGAAGGCCTAAGAAGACCTCTTCTGGCTTCCACCATATGGGCAGCAAGCAAGCCTGCTGCAACTTCAGAACTGAAACTTCAGAACTTCAGAGCTCTTTGGAGAAGAGAAGGGGGCTGTTGGGGAGACAAATAGCAACATTCACTAAGCAGAGTAACCAAGAAAGAGGATCGCAGCCGGAATTCTGGGAAGGCATCATATTTAGGGGACAGGCTCAAGAAGCCATGTCATTAGAAGGAGAATGAGAAAGGTTTGAAGAGAGAGGAAAGCTAGGGAAAAGTGACGTCTCACACACCAGAGAACGAGTTTTCAAGAGTGCATTTGAGGCTAATTATGTTAAATTCCCTCAGAAAAGTCCATTTGATTTAGTTCTTAGGAAGTGAGTAAGTCATTACTAAACTTTTCCAAAGCTATTTTAGATGAGTGGAAATAAGGATTTACTTTAATATGACCATAAAATCTCACTTGATATTTTACAATTTTCTCATGCTCTTAAAATATTCTAAGTTCCTTTTTTTTTTTTTCCTTTAAAGGAGGAAGTATGGAGAGTCTGATCCCAGGCATATTGGTACGGTCTTCATTGTGGAGGGTCCTCTGACTTTCTATCCTACACAGGAGGTCCCCGTGATGTGTTTGGATGGTCTGACCCCACCCTCGAGGCCTTAGGAGGCACAGACTACAGCTACACACTTCTTATACGGGAAGCCCTCCCTCCAAGATTAAAGAGGCAGGATAAACCCAAATCATTATCTACTGAATGGGATTATTCACTGCAACTGAAGATAGAGCACTGCTTTATAGCTAGGTTGGGGGAGGTCCAACAGACCTGAGTTTGGATTTGACCTCTGATGCCGGCCATGTGACCTTGCCCAAATGACTACATCCCAAATGCCCAAATGAAAGCTCTGCTTCCTGACGATAAAATGGGGGAAAATTACTAGTCTCTTGGATAGTGTTCATGACGTTGACTAAGACAATACACGTATATTCAACTAGCGTGGCGCATCATATTCGTTCAACAAATGGTGATTAAAGTCTCCTGTGTGTCATCTTTCTTTATAGTTGCTGTTGCCTGGTGCTTCTTGCAACGAGAAGGCAGTATGGATAGTGGTTAAGCACCAGGAACGGAGGTCACATTGCCCAGGTTTGAATTCTCACATTTTTTAAAATTGTATATCCTTGGGCCACTGTACCTCAGTCCCCTCATCAATGGGCTCATGGTACTAATGGTACTTTCTCAAAGGGTTGTGAGGAAAATTAAGACATGATAGATACCTAAGTGTTAGGCCTGCCCCTGATGCTCAATAATGAGCCGTACACATTGGTTTTAACCACTGTTGCAGAAGGTGATAATGGGAAGATTCGTCAATGAATCGACTATCTCAAAGTGTTCTGCGTCCCAGGGCATTTGGTTTTCTCTGACCTCATTCTCATTGAGAACGCAGGTGAGTTTTTCTTTGGTTGGCCCGGGTCACAATCCCAATCAGAACGTGTGACGTCCCTCATGGTCCACACAGCTTTGTGCCCCACACTCGATGTGCACTGTGGTTGGGATGGCAGTAGCGGCCCCACAGCACCCTTGTGAAAAATGGGTCAGGACAGCTTGTAACCCCCCAGATCTAGATGGGATTTAACTGAAGCTCCCCTGTACACTCCCTGGAATTTCTAATCCCATCTCCTATGGGACAGAGTTTTGTTTTCTCGTGGTCAGTTCTGATGCTGAGCCGAATTTTCACTTTTTCTGAATTTGTTCAGGATCATACACCGTCTTGCTTTCTCCTTCAGACTCTTACCAGTTCTGCAATGGTTTTCTCAGAAACTCGGTTCCCTCCTTGAATATCAGAAAGGAAGAAAAGAGAGCGGGAAGGATGAACGAGATTGGGGGAGGGATTAAAAAAACACAGAGCAGTTTAAGTGCGTAGTAAAATCCCTAAAGACTTTGGGAGAACAAAAGAGAGTGATAGATGACAATGGTTTTAAAACTTTCTAATTAAACATCAGATATTTCTTTTCTCAAAGTCCTCATATTAAGGGACTCTTTTCATACATTTCTTTTTTTGCCTTTCAGTGTGTATTAGCCTCCAACCACCTAGCTGATTTCTCTCTTGTTCTTCTTTCTCTTATTTCCTTGGTCTTTTGCAACTTCATCCACGATCCTCCAATGTAATTTCTTCCTCTCTTGCTTCTTTGATTTCTGTCAACATATACCCTCAGGGTTTCACTTTCTTCAGTGAGGCTTACTTATCAAAAGGGTTTGCCAAAAAAAAAAAAATGCCTTATCTTTTTACCTATGAGCAACACTTTATAAAGTTCTGGCACATAACCTTAGTGAATTGAATAATAATGGAGGCAGTAATTATCATCATTATGATTTTAGCAAAGGGAAAGACACTGGTTATGGGAGGGATATATGGTTGCAAAGCATCATTCTGTTGCTTACTTAGGAACTTTGGACCGGTTACTTAACATCCTTACTCTCATATTCCTTATCCACACAATGAGAAAAAAAGTTAGTCCCTACCTCAGAGAATGGTTATATGGACTATGGGAGAAAATGTGTAATTGGCTTAGCACTATGCCTGCAAATACTTAATTTTCAATGTCTGTTAATCATCATTGCTCATGAAGTATGTATTAATTCATACCCTGTCAAACCCTGAAACACTCACAATCAGATGTACCCAGGGTTTTCTTTCCCAGCTTCCTCCTGAATGGCTCATCATACAGTGGTCTCCAAAGGGAATTTTTTTTTACCAGTGAATTTACCAAAATGCAAGTAAAATATTAAGGAATTTATATATATATATATTATATACATATACAGATTTATATACATACGTGTGTATGCTTGTATATTATATATTACATATTACATATCTAATATCTATATTCTATTTCTTTTTGGTCTAATACATAAAACATCTTAGTTCATATTGTATAAATATATATACCCTAATCTGTAAATTAACATTTTATATCTTCTCTTAAATGTCTTTATTTAGACATATGTATTATTTACATATACTTTTAAATATACTTTAACATGGCAAAACGTATTAATACATGTAAATAATTTATAAGTAGACAAAATATACCTGTATTAGAAGTGTGATAGGGACTTTTTTTTTTTTTTTGAGAGAGAATAAGAGAGTCCATGAGCAGGGATGGTGAGAGGGCAAGAGCAGAAGGAGAGGGAAAGAAAGAATCTTTTTTTTTCTTTTTAATAAAGATTTTATTTATTTATTCATGAGAGACAGACACAGAGAGAGAAAAAGAATGGGCTCAATCACCCAAACCTGAGATCATGACCAGAGCTGAAAACAAGAGTCTGACACTTAACCGACTGAGCCCCCCAAGGCCCCCAGAAGTGTGATGTAGATTTTTATTGACAGGGTATGAAATGAAAAAAAAAATTAGAAATCAATTTACAACTTTCATGGCACAATGATATTTAATTTGCTACAAGATACCAGTTTGCCAACCTCTAGCCAACTGGTAAGAAGAACCACAATTGGTATCTCATACAGGGGAGTCCCAGCATGAGCTGGGATGTAAGCATAATAGGGATCTAAGATGGCAAACTTGCATAATAATAGTTACTATAACGGCTAATACTTATTAGGTGCTTATCCTGCACCAAAAATCGGGTAAGCCCTTTGCATATGGTAACTTCATTCAAACTGCATAAATACCTGTGGTTCCTATTAAAATTTATATTTTATAGATGAGGAAAAAAGTTCTCATGAGGCTAAGGAACTTGCACAGAATTAGAAAGCTAGTAAGTAGTAGAGCCAGGGCCCTTACTCACGCAGGTGAGCCCTTCCACCTGTTGTAATAGTAACAGTCTGGTTCTAGTAACTCTGCCTCACTTGACCACATCCAATTTTTAAAACCTGTTTACAGATCCAGTCTTATTTGGGCCTCACAGCAAACCTTTGAGTTACCATTAGCCCTTTTTTATAGATGGCACCATTTCATAGAAGTTGACGTGCCCGCTTGTGAAATGTGAATTGTCTTTCTCCTGTCAATGGCCTTTACGTTCAGCAAGTGATCACATGTTGGTTAAAGAAACAACTACCAGCTCCTTTTTCAAAAACACAAGTGAGGGATGGATTCACTCCACTTCTTCGTTGACTAAATACCCTCATTGGTTCCTAAACTCTGGCAGGAACACTAACCTGTTCCACACCTTTGTTAACGGGCAGACTGCGAAGAGAAGTCTTATAAATAAATGTGAGGGTGGGTATAGACGTACACGTTTATCCTGCTGTGATCTCATGGTAAACGTCTCCTGTTGATAAGTAGGAAGCACCCAAGAGAAAAATAATTCCCTGTATTTTCAGTCATTTCAGAGGCAGACGTGTAAAGAGTTTTGAAAACTCCCCTGTTCCATGTTTCATGAGCAGCAGAAGTAAAGTGAAGAGGTGAACAATGGTTTGCTTCATTCAAGCCTTAAAACTCCTCCGTCCAAAATAGTGCAGTGATGAAATAACTTGTTTTTAGTTTGAATGATTAGGAGAAATGCAGGAGTCCTCCCCAGTGGGGGGGAGGGGGGACTGCAGCGGGTGAGTATTCTTACAGGATACGCCCTGCCTTTCTAGTGTCTAGAGCGAGGTTGACACACTCTTTCTGTAAATGAACAGACAGTAAATATTTTGGGCTCAGGGGGCCACAGGCTTCGTTGTCCTAATTAACTCTGTCATCCTAGCAGGAAAGCATCTAGAACAATAGTGAACCTGTGGGCAGGGCTGTGCTCCAGAAACATCGTATGTATTAAGCAAGCAAGCAAATCAAAGGAGGATTAAATCTGGCCAGAGGGCTCTGGTTGGCTAATCCCTGATCTAGAACTCCTCTGAAAACCCTTCACCACCAATAATTTAGAGTATAGAGGTTACATATCCACCAGCATGCGTGTGTATGTTTTTAATAATCTCTGACAACGGAAGTCTTACTAAAATCTCTAAAAAGATTTGGTGAACTCAAATCCTTCTAAACTGTTTCTTATTTTTAAGTTGATCCTCATTTAGATGTCATTTCAGGGTCGCGAGGCAGGAAGGGCTGGCATTATTATTCCTTTGGTTTCATTTGTAGAAGATGAAACTAAGGCACTAGCTAATTGGTAGAACTTGACCCACGTCTTCAAAGACACAACCATGGGTGTTTCTTCTCTGGATGATTTGAAATATATCCATCGTAGCAAATTCTGACCTCACCCAAATAAATGTATGCCCCGATCTTACAACATTACCATTTAGGAAATACAGATACCAAGTCACCCAAATTAGGAATCCGAGTAGCACGTAATTATAGTTTACATTAGTTTTTATTTTTTAACAAATGAAGTTCAAAGATTGTGTTTACAGCATCATCAACATGGACTTTATTATATCTGTAACTGGAAGACCAAACGCCCCTGCTCCCACACCAGACAAGGACTGGGCCCTTCCAGCATTAATTCAAAGCTTTCTTTATATTTTGTGTTGGTCGATAGGAGCCCAAACCTGGGTTGGGGGGTAGGAACTGGAAGAGAGCTTAAGTGCTCTGAAGAAGAAAATAGGAGGAATTTTTCTTTTTTAAGAGAGGGAGTGGAGAGGGGCAGTGGGAGAGAGAACCCTAAGCAGGCTCCATGCCCAGCGCAGAGCAAGGACCTGAGCCAAAATCCAGAGTCCGACGCTTCACCACTTAACCGAAGGAGCCATCCAGGTGCCCTAGGAGAATTTTTATGTGATTAGGTGGCTGTTGGATTTGGCTCCTGTGAAGAAACAGGGAGAGGTGAGGGGAGGAGAGGGGAGGGAGGGAGGGGAATAACCATAGTATATGATGACAACAACACAAAACAAGAACAACCAGTTTAAGCGCAGGGGTGTCTAGTTGTTTTCACTGTGGTCCTGTAAACACCCCCTCACCATCTTCCCCTAATTTTAGTTCAGTCCGCTCCTCGTCACAGGCGCTAGTGCAAGTTAATGGTTTTGTGAATCAAGGACAGAAGGCACTTTTCCCCTCTGGGTGGTGCTGTCTGTGGACAGGAAAGAACCACCCCCACTTGGAGTAAATGTCCATTCTCTGAGAACAAATCACTGGGCTTTCCCGGGGGGAAGGAGCTCTCAATAATCAACTTGCCCCCCCACCCCGCCAGGGGTTCATTGATCTTGGGCAACAGTGCTAGTCCAGAGGCCGCCCTGAGTGTAGCTGAGCTGCAGCCGCTGTCCACTTTTGTCTTCCACTCACATACCGACCTGACCCATCTTTAAACCGAGCTTGGTCCTGCTTATGCACAATCCTGAATTTAAAATTTCTGTCATGTAATGGGTTTCTGCTGGAACTACTGGATGGCTTTATGATTCAGTCAGTCCCACCGGAGCTCCCTTGATGTTTTCCTTTGCTGTACAGAAGGTTTTTTATTTTGATTTAGTCCCAGTAGTTATTTTTGGTTTTGTTTCTCTTGCTTCCGGAGACCTATCTAGAAAAATGTTGCTGTGGTTGGTGTCAAAGGAATTACTACTGCCTGGGCTCTCTTCTAGGAGTTTTATGGTTTCAGGCCTCACTTTTAGGTCTCATCCATTTGGAGTTTAATTTTGTGTATAGTGTTAGAAAGTGGTCCAGTGTCGTTCTTGTACATGTCGCTGTCCAGTTTCCCCAGCACCATTTATTGAAGAGACGGTCTTTTCCCCATTGTGGATTCTTGCCTCTTATGTCATAGATTAACTGACCATAAAAACCTGGATTTATTTCTGTTCTGTTGATCTGTCTATTTTTTGCACCAGTACCATACTGTTTTGATTACTATGGCTTTGTAATACATCTCGAAATCTGAGACTGTAATATCTCCCGCTTTGTTCTTTTTTTAAAAAAATATTTCATTTATTTATTAATGAGAGACACAGAGAGAGAGAGGCAGAGACACAGGCAGAGGGAGAAGCAGGCTCCCTGCAGGGAGCCCGATGTGGGACTCGATCCCGGGACTCTGGGATCACACCCTGAGCCGAAGGCAGACGCTCAGCTGCTGAACCACCCAGGCGTCCCTCCAGCTTCATTCTTCTTTCTCAAGATTGCTTTGGCTATTCAAGGTCTTTTGTGGTTCCATAGATATTTTAAGTATTATTTGTCCTAGTTCTATGAAAAATGATGTTGGTGTTTTGACAGGAATTACTTTGAATCTGTAGATCGCTTTGGGTGGTATGGACATTTTTAATAAAAATATGGTCACTTGGTCTCTGAGGCCAAGCTTTCTGTCTCTACCAGAATCCAAACCCAGTAATCTACTCACTGATTGATCCCACTGGGATCTGGTATAAATTCATCATTGCCTCTTTTTCCACAACAACGTCTGACAGTTCATGTGATCCAAGTGGCTGGTCAACTTGCACTGCAGCTTAGATCTGCTTGGAACTCTTTCATTCTCGGGGTCCCAATCAAACATGACGTCCTTTCATCGCACCCAATATACAAACCCAGAGCAATATTCTCGGTGTGAAATGTGTCATCTGCAGAAAAAGAGAGACTTCCAGAAATTAGACTTCTTTGTGAAAGATGATGCAAGATGCATAATTTGTCCTTGACTTTAAAGAGGTATCTTGATACATTCCTGATTTCTGGTGTCCTAAAATGTTTCACTGAAACACTGAAGTGGCAGGTCCCTCAGTATTCATAGGATTTGTCTACTCGCCTCTGCAGTGGTGATGTCTTCAGGATTTTTGTGTCTTAGCCACCTCTAGCTTATTCTAGCCAAACAGCATGATGCCAGTGATGTACCCGAGCAGTATGATATTCTGTAGGATGTCAAGATAGCTCAGGTTTTTTTCACTACATTATGAGAAAAAGAAGGAAAGGTAACATAACCCTGGCTACAACTGTTGAATACATTGTCATCTATATTGTGAAAGTCAACTGTTTCTAATCTTCAGTCCTGTTTTAATAGAAAGGAACAGTCACCAAATTAATGGTCACTGTGTATTGAAAACCATACTATATCAATCTACGGTAGAAAAAAAATTGTTTGACATGTTATTGTGGCTACCCCTTGGTTGAGTGTGTATAGTCTACAGCATAGTCCAGGATCCATCTGGTTTTTACAGGAGCCCAGACTAGCAGATGTAACAGAACCACGAGAAAGACTCTCACTCCTGTTTCTTTAAATCTTATAATGCTTTACCCTCTCTACCATCTCCTCTGGGATGCAATGTTGTTTTTGATTTTCTCTCTTGGCCAGGTGTGGGAGGCAGTTTCAGAGGTTTTCTTCCACTTGACTTCTCCACTGTACTAGCAATTACCCCATAGGCCAAGGACCTAGTACGGGGGTTACTCCAATTGCCAAGGATGTCAATCACCATATACATGCATGGGTTGAGGACACGGCCACCAGATGAGTTCCCAAACATGGTGAACCCTGTAGCTGAGACTTTGGGGAACATGCTGATACCTGAGATCTCCAGGTATTTGTGCCCGTAGAGATGTTCTGTTCTACTTACTATCTCCACAACTCTCATTGATTTAAGACCCCCTGACTGCTGCCCTGACATTGCCATTTGTTATAGCAATGATAACATCCCAGTTTCTGGCAGTTAGGTCTGTCTCCTAGCTTCTGTTGTTTTAGACCCCCAACATCCCCATTGCCATCCATTCTGTAGATCTACTCACTGATTCTCTCACTGGGCCAAGTTCAGTTCCAGACCACTGCAATAAAGCAAATATTTCAACAAAGCAAGTCAAATGAATTTGTTGGTTTTCTCTGTGCGTATAAAATTCATGTTTATACAAAGCTTTAGTCTGTTAGGAGTGCAATGGCATTACGTCTAAGAAGGCAGTGTGCATACCTTAATTAAAAAATGCTTTATTGCCAAAAAGTGCTAATTACCACCTGAGCTTCCTGCAAGTCCTAATCTTTTGCTAGAGGAGGGTCTTGCCTCTATGGCTGTGGACTGATCAAGGTGGTGGTTTCTGAAGGTTGAGGTGGCTGTGGACATTTTTAAAAATAAGACAATGAAGTCTAATACGTTGATTGACTCCTCCTTTTATTAACGATTTCTCAGTAGCATAAGATGCTGTTTGATAGACTTTATTTTTAAGATTTTATTTATTTATTTGATACAGAGAGAGAGAGACAGAGAAAGAGAGCACAAGCAAGGGGAGCAGCAGATGGAGAGGGAGAAGCAGGCTCCCTGCTGAGCAAAGAGTCTGATGCAGGGCTCAATCCCAGGATCATAACCTGAGCTGAAGGCAGAGGCTTAACCAACTGAGCCACCCATGTGCCTGTTGATAGACTTTAAACCACACTAGAATTCTTTCAAAATTGGAGTCAATCTTCTCAAACCCTGCCACTGCTTTATCAACTAAGTTTATGTAATATTCTAAATCTTGCCATTTCAACAATCTTCACAGCTTCTTCACCAAGAGTAGGTTCCATCTCAAGAAACCACTTTCTTTACTCATCCATTAGAAGCAACTCTTTCTCTGTTCAAATTTGATCATGAGATGCAGCAATTCAGTCCCATCTCCAGTCTCCACTTTTATTTTTTTTAAATTTTTATTTATTTATTTATGATAGTCACACACACAGAGAGAGAGAGAGAGAGAGAGAGAGAGAGAGAGAGAGAGAGAGGGGCAGAGACACAGGTAGAGGGAGAAGCAGGCTCCATGCAGGGAGCCCGACGTGGGATTCGATCCTGGGTCTCCAGGATCGCGCCCTGGGCCAAAGGCAGGCGCCAAACTGCTGCGCCACCCAGGGATCCCCAGTCTCCACTTTTAATTCTAGTTCTCTTGCTGTTTCCCCCACATGTGCAGTGTTTTCCTCCACTGAAGTCTTGAAACCCGCTAAGTCAACCATGACGGTTGGAACCAACTTCTTCCAAACTCCTGTCAGTATAGATATTTTTGCCTCTTCTCATGAATCATAAATGTTCACAATGGCATCCAGAATGATGAAACCTTTCCAGAGGGGTTTCAATTTACTTTGCCCAGATCCATCGGATGAATCACTATCTATGGTAGCTACAGTCATATGAAATGTATTTCTTAAATAATAAGACTCAAAATTTGAAATTACTGCTTGATCTTTGGGCTAAAAAAAATGGATGTTTTGTTTGTAGGCAAGAAAACAACTTTCATCTTGCTGTACATCTCCATCAGAGCTCTTGGGTGACCAGGTGCATTGTCAATGAACAGTAATATTTTGAATGGAATCTTTTTTCCGAGTAATATGTCTAGATAGTGGACTTAAAATATTCCAAACCAGGTCATCAACAGATGTGCTGCCATCTAGGCTTTGTTGTTCCACTTGTAGAGCACGGGCAGGGGAGATTGGCATAATTCTTAAAGGCCCTAGGATTTTTGGAACGGCAGACGAACATTGGCTTCAATGTAAAGTCACCAGCCCCTAACAAGAGAGTCAGTCTGTGCTTTGAAGCTTTGTAGTGAGGCGTTTTCTCTCTAGCTATGAAAGTCCTAGATGGCCTCTTCTTCCAATATGAGGCTGTTTTGTCTACATTGCGAACTTCTTGTTTAGCATAGGCACTTTCACGATTATCTTAGCAAGATCTTCTGGATGACTTGCTGCAGCTTCTAAATCAGCACTTGTATGTCATGGAGACGGCTTCTTATTAAAACCTCATTAGTCAACGTCAGTTGGCTTCAAATTTTTCTTCTGCAGCTTGCTCTCTCAGCCTTTGTAGAACTAAAGGGAATTAGGGCCTTGCTCTGGTTTTGGCTAAGGGAATGTCATGGCTGGTTTGATCTTCCATCTAGACTGCTAAAACTTTCTTCATGTCAACAATTAGGCTGTTCCACTTTCTTATCTCTCATGTGTTCACTGGAGTAGGACTTTAATTTTCCTTCAAGAATTTAGCCTCTCAAAAAAAAAAAAAATTTAGCCTCTCCATTCACACCTTGGTGAACCGGTACAGAAGGCCTAGATTTTGCCTATCCTGGCTTTGGACCTGACTTCCTCACTAAGCTTAATCCTTTCTACCTTTTGATTGAAAGTGTGGCTTTTCCTTTCATTTGAATACTTGGCAGCCATTGTAGGGTTATTAATCGGCCTCATTTCAATATTGTGGTGTCTCAGGGAATAGTTAGCCCTGAGGACAGGGAGAGAGATAGAGGAATGGCCAGTCAGCAGAGCCATCAAGAACATACACATTTATCGATTAACCTTGCCTTAAATGGGCAATTCGTGGTGCCCCCAAACAATTATAATAGCGACATCAAAGATCACTAATCACAAATCACTGTAATAAAAATAATAATAATGAAAAAGCTTGAAATACTGTGAGAAATACCTAAATAGGACATGGAGACATGTGAGAAAATGGTGTTGGAAAAGTGGTGCCTATAGACTTGTTTGATGCAAGGTGGTCAAAAAACCTCAATTTGTAAAAAGTATAATATCTGTGAAGCACGATAAGGTAAAGTACCAAATGAGGTATGCCTGTAGTTGGGTTCATCATTTAGTGTGTAGCCCTCTGACTAGCACATAGTAAATAGGGGGTCCACAAAGATGCATTTTATTTCTTCTCTTGTCCATTCTGTAGGTCCTTTCCCATGGGATGGACTTGGAAACAACCTTGCATAATATGCTTCTTCAATGAGCCTTTAATTCTTCAGAAGGTTGGGATGTGAAATCACCTTATACAAAGGTTTCATCCAAGATGACTCAGATTCTAAAAATTATTGAAAATGTCATTTTTCTTCTAAGAAGTAGTACTATTTTTTCCTTCACCCTCAATGACTATTCTCTGTGGTAAAACTTGATGGTTCACGAACTCACAGAACCTCAGCTAAATTTATCTTTATGCTTGTGGACCTGCGAACTTCAGTATATATAGGCAGTGACATCTTATTGCTAGATAAAACAATGATTAACAAAAACCAAAGTCCAAAAGTAAATCTTTATCTGTAGGAGAAATAGCCCCCTATTCCCTTAGCAAAAAAATTGCTAAGCAAAAGTTATAAAAATTTTAATGAAGTTAAGTTTTTCTTCTAAGTTTTTGTCAGTTGTTGTGTTTATAACTTTGTATCCTTGGTAGTAAGACCATTTATTGAGTTATCATTTATTGAACCTCACCTTATGCCTGGTACTAATTCTCTTATCCACAATAACCATAATACTCTTCCTAGTATTTATCTTAACTGCTTTATAGGCATTGTCTTATTTAATCTTCACAATTACCCTTCAAAATGTTGTTCCTCTTTTACAGCTAAGGAAACAAGATCTCAGTTTTCATAACTTTCCTCAAACTTGTAGTGTGGGGAGCAGAGCTTGGAAAAGAATCCAGATTTGACAAAAGCCATGGTCTGCCTACCACGATACCTGGTTTTCATGAAAGTAAATATTTACCTCTGCCTTACAAGGTCATACTAGTTGATTTTTAAAAGCCCCCTCCCTCTATTTTTTTTCTTGATTTCATGCAAGATTTGCAAGTTCAGTGGTTATTCAAGACCAGAACCCTTAAATCAAGTGTAACATCTCTCTTTCTTAGGGAAAGAGAATGTTGGGCATACAAGAAATGGACAGACAGCTATGTTTCCTAGAAAATGGATTGTTCCTGTTGAATAGGAACAGAGTTAGTTGATTCTTATCATCTAGAAGCTCCTAAACTTAACACATAGACAAAATCAAACACCAATGTTTCTGGCAGTAGGTATCCTGAGCTCTATTTGTTTTTCTGCTTTTGACAGTGAGGTTGATTTTAATTCCACTGACAATTGGGGAATTTTTCCTCTTTGATGACTAAAAATAAACACATTAAGAAGTCAGGCTTAGTAGAGCACCAAAGTTTATCAGCTGCTTTCCCTCCACCTGAGTGGGAATGCTGTGTGGGAGGGTGCTTTTTCACAAGATGTGGAAGGATAAGCCCCTTTTCAATCTCAAGAATTTCTCCAGGGGAGACACTGCCAGAGAGTGGGGGCTGGAAACCAGAACATTCTGGAACCTCCTCTGATCAGAAACAAAATACCGACAACTGACCTAAAAGTTGGCCTGAGGCAGTTGCAAGAAATTAGCTGAATTTATTCTCACTGATTATCCCCTGAAGAGGGTGACCATTGTCTTGGTTTGCATGGGATGGTTTGAGTTACCTCTGCCCCAGTCTCACAGCACAACCCTTTTCACTGTCAGTGGTCTCAGTTAAGATGATGGATCATAAATTACATGATGTCTTTATTTAGAGACAATTTTCTATCCCCACACCCCTACTGGATAATAGATATCTCAGGAGTATGAACCAGGTTTCATTTGCCCTTTGCATACTTCCTGAGCACTTCACTTTGACCCTTTTATGTGATTTGCATTCAACAAATGCTTGCTTTATTAAATTGAATCTGTATAAATACTCCAATAGTAAAAAGGGAAAGAAGAGAGAAAGAAAGAAAGAAAGAAAGAAAGAAGAAAGAAAGAAAGAAAGAAAGAAAGAAAGAAAGAAAGAAAGAAAGAAAGAAAGAAATATGTATTGAAAACTACTGTGTAGTAGACACTTAGGCACTGATTTATCTTATTGATTTATATTACCTCTTTGGAGCTCATAAATACCCTGCCAGCTATTCCTATTTTACTGAAGAGGAAATTCAGAGAGATTCAGTAATCAGACTACATTGTATAGTTAGTAAATAACACAGAAAAAATGCAATTCTGTTCCATTTCATGTCCAAGCTCAAGATTCTATTATTATTCCCCCTGCCTTCCTGTGAAGGCATATGCCGGTATCCTTGTGTGATGCTTTTATAATTTAGAATACATAATAGTATAGAAATCTCAAAACAGCCCTGTAAGGTAAGTAGAAGCTTCCTTTTACATGAGATATATTCATTTTACAAAGTTTTCATCTGGTGATATCTTCATCATCTTGGAATTAATTGTGCCCTCACTACTTAATCCCAACTCTCCTTCTTCAGGTGTACTATACCTAACTTTTCAACATAAACTGGTGATGAATTCCTAAAAATAAAAATAGTGAATTTATTTGGTTTATAATGTTTTCCCAAAATTTCTCTCAAAAGTACTCATGATTAAAAATGTCATAGCATGTCTTCCCAGTTAATAATTTTTTGCTACTCACTCATGCTTTCCTATTAGGAAAACCTCAGCTATCTCTGACAGACCTCACAAAGCTCAAGCTAAATCTATTAATTTGGAAAGATACTTGGCAGGGACAAGGAGTGGAATTTCAAACTTGAGATGTAGTAGGTAGACACATGAAAATCTCATCCATATACCCATTTCCATACAGAGATGCATTTTAAAACAAGTAGAAGTTAGCTTCTTGAACCCATGTTTGTCCCACAAAGGCCCCAATGTTGTAAATGTTTTTCCATAACCCCTTCTTTCTAATCCTATTTTAGAATTCTAGAATTCTAAAATATAGTGCAAAGCAAGATCGTTTGTAAATATGCTTTCTTACATACTCTTCCCCAAGTCCTAATTGTTGTGATATTCCATAATATTTTTTCTTCATCGGATAACTGAAATAATGCTGATTTAGGAAAGTTTGAAACATTTTTAAAATGGGCCATACACTTGCTTATCTAGAGTGCAAAGGTGACAAGAAGTGTCTTAGAAGCTATAATAGCTGCAAATACCTACAGAATCACGAAACAAAATTAGCTGCAGCTGACAGATTTCAGCTGAGCTAGAATTTTTACCCCATTTACAAGACTATTCCTATCTATTTCAGATAGGAAGAAAGAAAAGGAAGAAAGAGGTGATATAAAATGTACAATGTGATAAATTACAACAGTGCAATGACACCAGGAGGATTTCCATAGTCTAGAAATTGCAAATACAGAATAGAGCAAAAACCAAGAAAACTCCCAGTCAGAAATCTGACTTTTGCCTCCCTGGATTGGGAAATAAATAATTATAAGGTTTTTCCTATGTTGTTTTCCTGTAGTCTCTGTTCTTTCCAGAATAGTGTTGAAAACTCCTGGTGCAAATGCAACAGCTCTCACTAATAGAGGCGTGACAGACATCAGTTTTGAGGTTCCTATGATGTGTGAACTCTGTATACGACACATGCCTCTAACATTCATAGTCGTCTAGTGAAAAGGCTCTTATTTCTCTTTCGAAGATGAGTGATTGAGTGCCAAAGAAATTAAATAACTTATTTGAGGTGGTGAAATTATAAATGGCTGAGCAAAAATGTGAGCCTAGCTCTGGTTTAAATCCTCTAGTGTTCACTGCTAATAATTAGACCCTTCACTTCTTGACACATATGTATGCATCTATCAATTGACTATCAGGTTTAAGTTTGTTAAATTATCTGAAAACCGTAAGAAAAGCCACCAAGAGCAAGCTTCAATAAAAAGGAGATAGAAATGAAATAAAACCAATTTGAGGTTCCTAGCAAAGGAGGTCCTGCTAAAAGTCCTTATATGGGACTTGGGTACGCCTGTGGAACGCCTACAGAGAGCCGCATGAAGAATTGCATCAATTTATTCTAACTCCCCCCTGCCTTACTGCCCATCATGCCCTGTGAATAACTTAGCCACTATCCTGAGTTGATGAAGATGTAAAGCAATTTTCCCAAGGCCAAAAAAGTGGGTAATTGACTGTGAAAAAATTTGAGTTCTGTTTTTTTATGCTTTCAATGTATTGGGAAGCATTTTTCCTTAATGTTAACAATTTTGAAACAGTTACCTGAAAAACCTAAATCCTGATGGGAATTTTTTCTAGAGGAACTTTTTAAATGTATCATCAATCAAGATAAAATACAAAGCCTGGCAACTTAACCTGATGAGGAAACCAAGTCTAATCAAGTCTAATCAAACATTAGAAAATGTAGAATTAGAATAAAGTTTCTACGAATTATTTCTCAGACTAAAAATCTAAAACACACACATAAATATCACTAAGAAACTCAGCACTTGAACAGTGAGTGCCCTGTGACCAGTGTCGATGGACTTCCATTATGACCATCTTAATCTTTTATAAAGGAAGACAATGTTATCTTTGATTTGACACTAAGCACGTGAGAACACAATCACCCACATCACACTCCAAATGGGTCACTGTTGGAAAAAACTCTATGTTTTATTACACATTTTTACCTTTTTCTCTTGATGTTGCCTTTGAAGCTAGGACACATTTGTTTGTATATTCCCAGTGATGACAAATGTTCAGGAAATACACAAAGCCACTCATTCATAGTGGTGTCCAGTGATAGCAAGGGTGATATGAGGAACCCTGGAATAGGATAGGAAATTAGGTACAAAGGAGATTCCATAGTAACTGATAAAGTTACATCAAAACTTGCCAACTGTATTGTCCTGTTCAAATAGATTTCAAAAGATTCTGAATAAATAAAAAAATACTTAATATTAAAATTTGCTTGAATTTAATTGAAGTTTTATTGATTGATCGATTGATAAGGTACTTGAGAACATGATAGTGTTACAGAACATGAGGAGCCTTGGTTGTCACTGCTCTATTTCACTAGAGATGTGTTGATTGTCACTGTTCAGATTGACAAGGTAGAAAAACTTAAATTTCTCTTCAATACTTTTTTTTTTTAGATAAAGAGAGAGCACATACATGCATGCATGAGAGAGGGAGTGAGGTGGGAGGGAAGGAGAGGGAGAGAGAGAAACTTAAGCAGGCTCTATATCCAGCATGGAGCCTACCATGGCACTCAATCTCACAACCCTGAGATCATGACCTGGGCCAAAATCAAGAGTCAGATCCTTAACCAACTGAGCCACCCAGGCATCCCTTTAAAACTTTTATTTTTTTTATTTTATTTTTAAAAGATTTTATTTATTTATTCATGAGAGACACAGAGAGAGAGGCAGCGACACAGGCAGAGGGAGAAGCAGGCTCCATGCAGGGAGCCTGATGCGAGACTCAATCCCAGACCCCGGGATCATGACCTGAGCTGAAGGCAGATGCTCAACCGCTGAGCCACCCAGGCGTCCCCCTTTAATATTTTTAAAAAGTCTCTCCATTTAAACTAAAAAGTGAGTAAGCTGAAAATGTCTTTATAAGATATATACAATGGAATATTACTGAGCCATTGAAAAGAATGCAATCTTGCCATTTGTAACAGCATGGATAGAGCTAGAGTGGATTATGCTAAGCAAAGTAAGTCAAAGACAAGCATCATATGATTTCACTCATATGTGGAATTTAAGAAACAAAACAGGCAAGGGAAAAAAGAGAGAGAGAGAGAGGCAAACCCTAAGAGACTCTTAAATATAGAGAACAAACCAAGAGTTGCTGGAGGAAGGGTGGGCAGGGGATGGGCTAAATGGGTGATGGGTATTAAGGACTTGTGATGGCCACTGGATGTTATATGTAAGTGATGAATCACCAAATCCTATTCCTGAAACCAATATTATACTATGTGTTAACTAACTAGAATTTAAATAAAAATTTGAAACAAAAAAAAATGTTTTTGTAAGGAATACTCAGTACAAACAGTATAGATTTTGGAGTTATCCAGGCTTTACTCGAGTCTAAAACCACTTCTCAGAAGCTATATGACCTTGCTCTTGACCTTGGGCTAAGCACTTGAATGTACTTTTTTTTTCTAACATTTGTAAAATGGGACTATTGATACTATTTTTTACACATTTTTTTAATTTTTTAAAAAAAGTTTTACAGATTTTTATAGTCATATGAGAAGAACCAAAATAATACATGAAAGTTTCAGACAATAAGAGGATCTATTCCCTTTTCAAGATTATTCAAAAGTTCTATTTTAATGGCTAGAAGCATGAACTAAACAAGAAATGTTCTTCTTTTATACTTATTTAGCAAATCAAGCCCATTGTCGATCATGCTGTTCTACAATGAAGAGTACTTAAGGGCGTTTAATGAGGACCTTGATCCTCATGCTCAATTGCCCTTCCAGCTGGATATTCCTTTCCAATGTTCTACTTGTTTACTGTAGACCTGCAATGCCATAGGTCAGTTCTAAATAACATTATCTGCTGGACTTTGAAATTTGCCTCTTAAGGGTTTGAATAACCGTCTCTTCACATTTGTTAAGTGTATGTAGAATGAGTGAGTGAAATTTTAACCACAGTCCCATTTAGCTACAATGAATTTGGGAACTTGATAGGATGGAATATAAATATCAATTTTACATGGAAAATATGTTTGGAGGTAGATTAATACTTAAGCTTAAAAAAATCTTGAAAGATTTTTTATTAGTTTTTTATTTTTTTCTTCAGTAAAATAGGGATTAAACATAGATTATAAAGATGGAATGGACTCCTGGAATTTATTTATTTATTTTTTTTAAACAATTTTTTAATTAATTTTTATTTATTTATGATAGTCACAGAGAGAGAGAGAGAGAGAGAGAGAGGCAGAGACACAGGCAGAGGGAGAAGCAGGCTCCATGCACCGGGAGCCCGACGTGGGATTCGATCCCGGGTCCCCAGGATCACGCCCTGGGCCAAAGGCAGGCGCCAAACCACTGCGCCACCCAGGGATCCCGACTCCTGGAATTTATATAATTTAGTTTGATGTATGGGATGTCTGTTAAGGGACAGAAACTTCTAGATTATGAGGTTACCTTAGAAAACAAAGTAGATAAATCCCTTTAGAAAGTTTTCATTTCAGTTGAAGGATGTTAACATTTAAAATATTATATAGTGGGGTGCCTGAGTAGGTGGCTCATTCAGTTAAGCATCTGACTCTTGATTTCTGTTCAGGTCATGATCTCAGGGTTGAGGGATCAAGGTCCGCGCTGGGCTCTGAACTCAGCACAGGTTCTGTTAGTCCCTCTGCCTCTGCTTCTCTCCCCACTTGTGCTCCCCTTGTCTTTCAAATAAACAAATAAATAAAATCTTTAAAAAAATAAAATGTTACAAATTATATTAGTAGAGGATACATTTTTGAAGAAAAAATAGAGTAGGAAAGGAAGATTGAAGGTGGTTGTTTGCAGTTTAATCAAAGAAGGCAACATCTGAGTAGACTTGAAAAGTGATTTAGTTACTTACATTAATCTGAATATCTAATTATTAATAGGATATACCATCATTTTTTACAAATGTGGTAACTAAGAACCAGAGAAAATAGTAACAAAATCATAGAACAGCTTAGTGACAGGATGGAGAAAGAAACCTGGTCTCTTGTTGCAGGTAAAGGATGTTCTCCACTATATTACACAAGGGTCTGGGAACAATCTTTTTTTTTTCTAGTGAGAAGATGTAAATGAAATTCAAGTATTAACTCCTCAGTGCCCCAAATCCTCTAACCTTCTCAGATCACCCTTCTTTTTATATTAGGAAGGAAAGGAGGGAGAGAGGGAAGGAGGAAAGGGAAGCTGAAAGAAAAGAAGAAAGAAAGAAAGAAAGAAAGAAAGAAAGAAAGAAAGAAAGAAAGAAAGAAAGAAAGAAAAGAAAGAAAGAAAGAAAGAGAAAGAAAGAATAAGAAGGGAAGGAAAAGAGAAAGACAAACACAAGACAAAAAAATAAAGACAAAAAAGCTCAATCTCCTGACTTTGATGGAATAATCAATCTCAAAGGTCATAAATATTGTCAGGAGGTCTTTTCTGCAATTTACGCAGGCTCTATATCCAGCATGGAGCCTACCATGGCACTCAGTCTCACAACCCTGAGATCATGACTTGGGCCAAAATCAAGAGTCATTTGCTTAACCGACTCAGCCACCCAATTTTTGTTTTTACTGGGTCCTCAATTTCCCCTATGTGTCATACTTCCTTCAATAGTTTTCCTTCCTCCTTCTGTATTTTGAACCTATAGACAAACACAATCTCTTTTCCCTTTAGTATAATGATGAATATACATCAATATGATACCAGTGATGTAACAGCTTTTCCATAAAGGTTGAGGTGAAGAAGGGAATTACACTCCAGCACAACATGACAAAAAGTTAACATTTATTTGGGGACCTAATGTACAGCATGGTGACTATAGTTAACAATATGGTATTATATACCTAAGAGTTGCTAAGAGAGTAGATCCTGAATGTCCTCACCGCCCACCCCCCAAGAAGGTAATTATGGGAAATGATGCATTCAACTAACCCTATTGTGGTGCTCATTCCACAATATATGAGTGTATCAAACCATCACATTGTATATCTTAAACTTACATAATGCTACATGTCACTTATATCTCAATAAAGCTGGAAAAAATACTAACATTTAATGTTAATCTCATTGTTAGAACCCCTTTGGTTCTCCTTACACTGGTTTTAAGATAGTCTTACTAGCTTTGAGAAATGTCTCTGCCACCAGATAGATTCATGTACTGGTTTTTGTTTTGTTTTGTTTTGTTTTTGTCTTTATTCCTATGCCTAGTCTCCAACACTATACCCCCAGAAGTCTAATCTTGCCAGTGCTTTACTGTTTCCTCCCTTTGGTAGCATTGAATGTTCTCAAACTCTCTTGCTTTCTCCCATTAGAACTTGCTCCAAGCAAAGTGCAGAACTATTTTACACCAAGGAGACTATTACTGATAACAACAACAAATCTAACATATTATGCAGTGGGAATTGGATAGTGGAGCCTCATTAGGGGAGAGTGTGTGTGTGTTGGGGGGAGCCGGTAATGTTGTCTTACCTTCTAACAAAGGTTTCCACCTTACACTAAGGAACAAGTTTCAATGTTTGCATTTGGAGTTCCTGCAAAATGATACAGGAGATACTGGGGTTTCTTCAGATCAAAGAAGTACATTTCCCACCCTTCCATGCTAATATTTTTTGTTATAGGGATGTACCTTCTAACTTATATAGCCATTGGGTGCCTGGGTGGCTCAGTTGGTTAAGTGTCCAACTCTTAATTTCAGCTCAGGTCATGATCTCAGGGTCCTGGGTCCCAATAGGCTCCCCACTCAGCAGGTAGTCTGCTTGTCTCTCTCTCTCCCCTTTCCCCTGCTCTCTCTCTCTCTCTCTTTCAAATAAATAAGTAGATCTTTAAAAAATAATTGATACACCCATTGCATGTGCTGGTTGTGTTGTTTTCCCTGAAAAGTTATTAGTAAGTTGATCCTATACCTTGTATAGGTTCACCATGAACCTTGCATAGAGTGAATATCATGGGGAAGGAGGAAGAGAGTTTGAAGACACTGAATGCTACCAATAGGATGGACAGATTTTCAAAAAATGGGAGATAACTGAGAATTAAATTAATAAATTGATGCTGTCTGTGCCTCATAGTCAGCAAAATGTTGAAAGCAAGGAATATGTTATTGTGAGAGGCATGGAGTTTCCTTCCCATACCAAACCATTAGCCGCTCTATTTCCCCACTGTCTTGACATCCAAGACAAATGCAAGTTATGTAGACAATACTGTTTCTTGACACTGATTCATTAAAATCAGCAGCACTCATGGACTCGTCAACCGTAAGCTGCTGGTGTTTAACCCTGGGACCTCATAGATATAATGATAATGTTTTGAACAAATATTCACCTGACCAGAACAAGTTGTTTACATCCTTTGTGGATTGAATATTAACACTTAGTTGGTGTTAATATTAAAGTAAAAGGTAGTCAAATCTCTGAAAGCCAGAGTTCCGATTTTCTGCTGAGACTGTTACAAACAAAACTCTGTTACATAATCAGAATGGTGCATGATAAAAATAATTAAAAGCTTAGGTTAAAATAAAAATATTAAAGGCCTGGTTTCCCATTAACACTGATCATGTCAAGTCTGCAAGTTTAGAGAAGGAAATTTAACAGGACACTGATAGCTCCTGGCGGTCTTTGCGTATTTATTTGTAACTACAAGTATATTTTGGCCATCAGTGCTTCCAATGCCCTTCCAAATCCATGGAGCACAGTAGAGAGAGAAGAGAATATCCAGACCAAACAAATCATCACAGATACGTTCAATTATCCAGATGTCAAAAGCAAGATTAGAATTTCCTCTGTTTGGCAGAAAATGTTTCTGGTTTTGGGCATGTTGGATAATTTACAATTTCTTCTTTTGCCTTGTTGATTATTTCCTTATTTTCTACAGTGGCTACTGTTTCTTGATCACTCTGGACCGGGCCTTGTCCCTATCTTCCAAAAGTTGGTCATCTACAACAGCTGACAGACTCACAGACACGCATGTAGGTTCTTTAAAATAGTGGAGGATACACAGTCCCAGGAGGGGCTGCTCCCACGGTGGCTGGGGTGGAGCGAGCAGGTGTGAGTCAGGGAAGGCTCCACACAGCAGAGGAGACAGGAACTGTATCTTGTGGAATAACCAGGCTTTGTAGGGCGAGGGTCAGGGAAGACCATCGAGAAAGAGGAGAAGTATGAACAAAATAGAGAAACCATCCCCCAAAGGCTTAGTGGGGATACTTCAGGACAATTGATGGTCTAACAAGAGCAGAAATAGGAGTCTGTAACTGGATTTTCACCTTCCTTTTCTTATTTGTCCTAGAACTAATTCTGAGTTAACCTCAGGTACAAGTGTTGAGTTGTAAATGTCAAAATGAAGGAGAGATGGAGATAAAATGGAGGAATACAAATGGTGGGTGTTTTTTTTTTTTTAATATTTTACTTATTTATTTGACAGAAAGAGAGCAAGGGAGAGCACAAGGCGGGGAGGGGCAGAGGGGGAGGGAGAAGCAGGCTCCCCACTGAGTGGGGAGCCCCATGCTTAGGACTCCATCCCAGGACCCTGGATCATGACCTTAGCCGAAAGCAGATGCTTAACTGACTGAGCCACCCAGGTGCCCCATAAATGGTTTATTAATTATTGGTAAATCCATTTTCTGAGCTAAGAGAGAATCAACTACTATGTTCAGGAGGGTTCCACTGTAAACGTTTACCAATAAGAGCCAATGAGGTAGATATTATCAGCTTTCATATTAACAGATGGGGGAAAGAGGGTAGAAAGTTTGAGACACTTGAAGACTCATAGTAACCCCTTGCGGTCTTATTCATGCTCCAGCTGAAGGTCAGAAAGGTTAAATGATTTGCAACAATCACACAGCTTGCTTAGAGTGGAGCCAACTTGAGCAAAGGTCTCCAGATTGCCGGTCCCTTGCGCCTTTCCCTCCACACCCACTGCCTCTGGCAATTGCAGGTACCCTGCCTCCACCCTTCCTTCCTCCCTCACTGGGGGAAAAGACACCCCCGAGGGTGCTGTTGCCCAGTGCAGATTCCACTTAACTACTTAAAAATGCTGAGATGTTCAACTTGTATCACTTCCATTTTTTCTCCAGTAATGTTTAACTTTAAATCAAAAAAAAATCCAGAAGATAAAAGAACATGTTATCTGGAAGTCCATTCCACCCCCGTGGTTATTAATTTCAGAACACATCTGAACTCCCTCTCCGTTTTAGCAGGGGAACATACAGCTCCTGGCCGGGTCGGATTGCACGTTCTCACTTGGCGGTACCAATACTACTACCAGATTCTTCTTTGGAGTCAACTTTGAGATCTTCCCTGAATACAGCTTGGTGTCTGGAGACCCACTCAAGTGCCTATGGTCATCAGTCTCCTCCCAAAATCACCTTGATCTCTCTCGGCAAAGCATCTACTGTCCTGAGCTCTGCTTTTGGAAGCAGCTTCCCCCTGAGCCCTGGTTGGAAGCACCTCTCTGGTGCCATCCTGCCCAGCATGGAGACCAAAAGCTTTGCAGTTTGGGATTATGTCGTGTTTGCGGCCCTCTTTGTCATTTCCTCCGGGATTGGGGTGTTCTTTGCTATTAAGGAGAGGAAAAAGGCAACTTCAAGAGAGTTCCTGGTCGGGGGAAGGCAGATGAGCTTTGGCCCCGTGGCCTTGTCTCTGACAGCCAGCTTCATGTCAGCTGTCACTGTGCTGGGGACCCCCTCGGAGGTTTACCGCTTTGGGGCATCCTTTGTGCTCTTCTTCATCGCCTACACCTTTGTCATCATCCTCACTTCGGAGCTCTTTCTCCCTGTGTTCTACAGATCTGGCATCACCAGCACCTACGAGGTAAGACAGCTCTGCTTCTTCACGTTAGAAAGAGTAGTTATTTTCTCCCCATGTGGACACCCCCCCCCAATAGCATACATCACCTTGATAACACAGGGTTGTTGAGAAGCGCATTTATTTTCAGGATGATCACACATCACAGGAAGAGCACATGTGGGTGTTATTGGGCAAGGCTTAGGTTTGGCCATACACACAACTGCGTTCGCATCTGTAGAATGAAGAAGGATGGAGCCACTCCCATGAGGCTACCCCAAGGATGATACCTGCTTCCTGGTCTAACTTGTAGGACAGTCTTCCTGAAAGGAGTTGATCTTATTATCTGTGTCAGTAACATCCGTCTTCTGAAAAGCATGCAAAAGAGACGCTGCAAATGTTGCCATTTTCCATATAAGAAAACTCAAGATTGAGATAAATGGTGTACTGAGTACCCATTTCGTCTTTATCCCCTTCTGTCATGTAGTAGAGCCGAGTCCTTTTTTTTTTTTTTTTTTTTTTTTTTTTATGATAGTCACACACAGAGAGAGAGAGAGGCAGAGGCAGAGACACAGACAGAGGGAGAAGCAGACTCCATGCACCGGGAGCCTGACGTGGGATTCGATCCCGGGTGTCCAGGATTGCGCCCTGGGCCAAAGGCCAGCACTAAACCGCTGTGCCACCCAGGGATCCCCGAGCCGAGTCCTTTAACAAAAGTTATTTCTACCAGTTTTGGTAGAAATACCAAAAAACATAGCAATGTTTTTTTTTTTTTAATTAGAAAACATTTTAATGAGGGGAGATTCCTAAATGATACAAATATGGGGATTATGTTAATGAAAACAAAATGAGGCAGTGGTATCTTGATCTTGCAATAATTCTCAACTAAAATAGCACGTTAAAAATTGAGTTTATGTGCCCAGTATGTAGGTGTGATCATAAGTCAGCTTCTATGAGAAAGTGGTTTGTTTTCCTTGTCCAACACCATCTCTACCAAGTGACAGCAGAGGATTCTTAACACACCTCTTTTTTATTATTATGTAAACTAAATGATTATAAAGGGTGACTCTGGATTTCAAAAGCCACTTCAGCAAATGAATACTTTCCAGAAGGTTTTAAAACTTGTGATTCCACAGATAATCAAATATCCAAACTCCCCTCCCCACCAAAGGTAGGTCGGTGATCAGAATATCCAAACTCCCCTCCCCACCAAAGGTAGGCAGTAGGTTGGATGGTAGGTAATGCACCAGCTACTGTCTGGGGCGTAATTCAAGTGGGAACGACTCGATTGATGCTTCGTCCCACAAAGTCTATGCACATACCCTCGTTGCTCATTAGCGTACTTTCGGAAAACGTAAATATATCCTTGGTTTTTCCATTCAGCTATTAATGTTTGACTCCCCAAAGCGTTGCTACTGTTTTTTTAAAAAAATGTCTCAGTAACTGTTAGAAAGAGGGAGACAGAGGAGAAAGAGAGGAGTCAGAAAGGAGTGCAATTTCAAAGTCCATTGCTTAAGAAGAATATGACTCTGTGCAGGTTACTGAGTGTTGTTATCAGCTACGGTTTCCACGTAGAGGATACTTCCCTTTTTTCATGAAGATTTGGTTGAGTGTTAAAGAGTCTTTAAATTCAATAAATAAATAAATAAATAAATAAATAAATAAACCAACTACCCAAATGTGGAAAATCATTTGTACAACTAAGTAACTCAGTTAACCACTCAATGCTCGTTAACCATCTACGATGTTCCGGGCGCCCTCTAGGGCTGGGGGAGAAAGCCCTGGACCAAACCCGTCTCTCATGGGGCTTCCTTCATCTCAGAGAAGGTGATCAATAAACGTACCGGAAGGTGATTAATAAACATACTGCGTAAGGCGATCATAACAGAAAAGTGTTGGCCATTTAACTGTGTGCCAAGCCCTGCTCTGGGTCCTTCACATGTATTCAAGCATTTGCCCTTCAAATGACCTTTCCTGGTTGGTTCTATCATTATCATCCCCTCTTAACACACTAGAACCATTGGACGTATGGAGTCAAGCAACGTGCCCCATGTCGCCCACTAGCAAGTGGCAGTGTTTCCAGCCGGGCAGTGGAAGTTGGAGGAGGTTGCACGTGCCTTGCAGCCCTCTGGCCTGCCGAGTGCCCTGGACAGACAGTAAATAGGAAAAGGTAGATTGTAGGGGTCCTGCCTCAGCAGGGACGGCAGTAATTCATACAGGGTGGTTAAGTGAGATTTGGGTGGAGACCAGGGCCAGTCCTGGCACCCCGGGAGGGAGAGACACCCCAACCTACAGTAGCCACAGATGCCCAGGCCCTAAAAAGGGAGTAAGACTCGCGTGTTTGAGGGACAGGAAAGAAATCAGTGTGCTCCAGAGGAGTGAGCCAGGGGGAGAAAGGTGAGAGAGGAGATCAAAGAAGTGGAGGGGGGAGTCCCTGTATGTGGAGGAGCATTCCGGGGGGTGCGGTGTCAGACACGGGGAGGGGCTTGGAATATTTGTGGGGTAATTTGGTCACCACACTGAGAGGAGGCACCCACTACTGGAGTGCAGGGGGCCCAAGCAGGGACAGTGGGGGTCTTGGGCATGTGAGACACATACGTACGAGGAGTAATTGTACCACTTCGTGCTCGGTGGTTGTTCAACGCCCTCGTGTTCAAAACCTCCTGCAGATAGAAGTCACGAAGCACTTTGCTCTCTGGTTATGTTAACCTTTGAAAGTAAGAAGCTGTGTACATGCACTAAAACGTAGGGTATTTGCCCCAAGACAAAGTGGAATAAAAACATTGTCTTGAGGTCAATTGAAAAATTTTCTGAGCAACCCTGTTCCAGCGGTGCTACTAATTGGTTTTCGGGAAAATGGTTCAGTTTTTACAGTAAACCAACTGCAAATATGTACCCGAGGAGATCTGAGACTGCCTTTATAATTATTAAGGTAACACAGGTACAGGAAATGCAAGGGTTTCGTTGAATTTAATTTATGACGTTTATTACCCTCTACGTATTTTAATTTTTACTACCCTAGTAAGGACTTCAGATTGCGTAAAGTACACACGGGGTGATTGGGGGTTGCCTTTTGCTGTGTCAGAATGGGCACTGCAGCACAAGGGTTAAGGGCATGGACTCTTGAGACGGTTGGGTGGCTCTGGGGTTGAGCATCTGCCTTGCTCAGGTCGTGACCCTGAGGTCCTGGGATTGAGTCCTGCATCCGGGTCCCCGCAGGGAGCCTGCTTCTCCCTCTGCCTGTGTTTCTGCCTCTCTCTCTGGGTCTCTCATGAATAAATAAATAAAATCCTAAGGAAAAAAAAAAAGAATCATGGACTCTTGACTCTGTTGGGCTGTACATGCTGGCACTGCCGCCCAGCAGCGGCAGGACTGGGAAAATCGCTGAACCTTGCTGTGCCCGATTTCCACGTCTGTGGGAGAGTGATCATAAATGTACCTGTCTCAAAGGATGTCCAGGAGGAGTAAATGAGGTGTTACATTCAAACACTTTTAACAGAACCTGGCCAATGGTGCGTGCCACGTAAGCGTTTTGTATTATTACTTATTATTGTTGTTGTTCCTGTTGTTACTGTCCCCAAATTTATACCACTCAAGCCCTTTGCAGAAGCTCTTTGTTCATCCTCCATTCCGTTACCCAACCATAGATACTCTTCCCAGGGTCTTTAAAGCCCTAAGGACTGCAAGAGGTGGAGACTGTTTCCCTACTCCTTGAATCTGTGAGGGCCTTGCGACTTGCTCTGACCCATAGGATGTGGCTTTGACCAAGAGAAGTGATGTGTGAATTTGGAGCCCAGGCCTCGTGAGGTTATATGGCTTCTGCTCTCGCCCCCTTGCAATGCCGTCCTGGTACTGCTGGCGAGAAGCTGGGCTAGGCGGGCTGGCTTCGGGGGATGAGCGGACACGCAGAGGACGACAGAGGCACCCCAGCCAGCACCCAACGCGACTAGCAGACCTGAGAGTGAGGCCACCTGGATCTTCTCACCCAGCTGACCTTTCGGGTGATGGCAACCCCCCGGGGGCCCTGGGGAAGCAAGTAGGGAGATAACCCAGCCAATCTGCAAAATCATGAAAAATATTAAATTCTTTTCAATGTTTATTTTAAATTTTGATTGCTTCTTTTAAATTGCAGCATAGTTGATCAAATCCTTTGTTTTTAAGCCAGTGGGTCTTGGGGTGAGTATTATGCAGCAATTGCCAATTGACTTAAATGCTTTGATATACAGTGGGATTTCCAGAGCCAGATGCGCCACCTGTGCAACTGTACTACTATCCTGCCCCTTGTCGAAGCAGGAGGGCTTGTCCTCACCCTCATGTGACAGATTAGGCTCAGCTCAATTGCAGTGTCATATGGTTTCATTATCTCCATTTGGACGGTTTGTCATTAGCCTCATCCTGCTGTCTCCACTCCAGTTAACGTTGTTTCCTTCTTTATCTTATCACAGGCTGATAAACCCAGTCTGTTATTATTCGCCCTCAGCACTAGCCTATAGGCTGGTGTGTGCCTGCCTTCTCATTTTTCTTGGACTTCTTAAACTAAATGACTTCTGAATTACTTACTTCTCTTTAACCCAAACTTTTTCATTATAGTAATGCACAAGCCACTACTTTTTTTTTTTTAAGATTTTATTTATTTATTCATGAGACACAGAGAGAGAGGCAGAGACCCAGGCAGAGGGAGAAGCGGGCTCCTGCAGGGGAGCCCGATACGTGATTCGATCCCAGGACCGCGGGGTCACGCATCAACACGAAGGCAGACACTCAACTGCTGAGCCATCCAGGCGTCCCCCAAGCTACTACTTTTTTAATGTCATCTTTCAGAGTGGTGCCTAAGCATTACAGGTGACATAATGTGGGGGGTTAAGTTTCTTTCTTTTTAATTTGCCTTTCCATTACATTGGTGGTGTTGTAGTAATTATAGTTAAGGTTTCAGAAATTAGATATATAGGTATAGGATATCATTATTAAATATTATTTTGGCATAGTAAGTGACGTCACAAAATGATTGCTTTATGATGGATATCCAGGGTCTGAGAGGGTTTGAAGCAATGCTATGAAGCCTTGAAGGTCTTTGTAAGTGTTGACCTTTACTCTCCATGAGATGGGTCATGGCAGCGTTTGAGCAGAGGAGTGGCACGATGTGATCTGCATTTTTTGAGTGTTGCTGTAGCTTGATGTTGGGAATGAGTCTAGGATTTTGATTGCTGAAGCAAGGGTCTGGTTCAGAGGCGGTTCCTATAGCCCAAGCAAGAGCTGATGGTATTCCAGTGGCAAGAGAAGAGATGATGCAAGTGGCTATATTTGAGAGTGGGACATAGGCACCAGGATTCTTGTAGGAGGTGGACGTGGGGGGTGAGAGAAAGAGAGGGGTTAAGACTGGTTCCATGTTGAGTTCAAACCAACATGAGAAGTGAACTTACTATCTACTAAGATGGAAAAGAATGTGGCTCTATAAGGCCTGAGGTCTTCAAAATAATCAAATACAATGATGGGAAGTGTTACCTTTGCCATTTTCAAAAGCAGGCATCAAGCATGCATCTCTTTGCTTGAATTTCCATTTTTATTATCGGCTGTAGTGATAGATAAATACACATCAAAGAGGACCATTGAGTGAAGGAGGGAGTAATTGAAAGAATGGGTAAATGCCGTCTTTCAGATGTAGAATTTCGCAGTTGCAATTGTCTCTCTTGTTTCAAGGATGAGAAACCAGAGGCTTAGGTCCCTGTGAGATTGTGGCAAAGCTCAAACTAGAATTTAAGGAGTCTTCCTTCTGATCCACTTCTTCTTTTTTTTTTTCTTCACATATTATTTTCTCAATATTGCCTCTCCAGCTGGACTGAATTGGCTGACATCAGGGGAACTAAACCGAGAGGCTAAAACCCTTGACTTTGTGCAGGTTCCTATAGCAGTTTCCTCACTGTCTTGCCATTTTTCATAATTTCCCTTTTGTCCCAAACTTCAGGTGCCACCCAGTCCCAAAGCTAATACCACATATTTGGGGGCTTTGGGGTTACAGCATTTCTCCACTCCTACTACCAATTTTCATATTACTTATGTATTGCTGTGTAACACATCACTCCAAAAAAAATTTCTTAAACAGCAATTTTATTTGCTCACAATTCTATGGGCCAGCAATTTGGTCTGGGCTGAGAAGGGTTCAGTAAAATAGCAAGGTTCTCCTCCTGGTCTCACTGGGGCCTTGAATGTGCCTGCCATCAGCGCTTGCATTAGCTAGCGGCTCACTGGTCTGGGGGAACTCAGACAAGACAGCTTGTCTATGTCACACTTAGTCTTGTCCTCCATTGGCTACCTTGAGTTCTATGTTTTGGGACAAAAAGTTCCCATCAGCAGAACCTATCTTTTTTACATGAGCATTTTTAGTCACCACTTGGATTATATTTGCTTTAAGTTATGTTCCCCCAGAAGCATTAAAAAATAAACAAACAAAAAAAAAAACCCTAAGACAAGGATTTGAATGCAAGTCATACTGGAGGAAGTGATTTCATTGAATATTGGTGGCGATGAAAATATGGAAGAAAATGAAGCCAATAAAAGGTGTGTTTTTGAGCAGGTTACCCCTGTGAGCACTTGAGGTTCCATCTCACTGGGGACCTGTGGAAGACCTCCAGATCCTGTCTCAGGGTCGTCCCTCCTGGTGGGCAAAGAAGCCTGAATATTTGTGTCTAACTCCTTCTGTCCCTGGCTTTCAGCCAATGATAACAGCCCCGGGCGCTGCCAGCCTGCCCTGTGCAAGGGCTGAGATGAAGCCCTGAAGCAAAGGATCACAGGTGCATTGGGAGGCCATCAGCATGTCCTGGAATACTGAGTGCCACCCACTTGACGGCTACGGTCCCCAAGATCCCAGCGTGTCCTCGTCCCTGGACTTGGCGTTATCATGTACTATGCCATGGAGCCTTATGAGCAACAGGTTTAGAAAAGAAAGCCATTGTTTAGGGCAATAAATGAATCTTCCCAAAGACGTATGATTGGAACCTAAGTTGTCCTCACCACAGAAGTTCTGCATGGTTTTCTGTCCTATGACATCTGAGACTTGCCTCCTCACTGACTTCCTTACCTCGTTAAGATCATTTCCTTTATACCTGGTGTCCTCCGTCATTCGGCCACTGGCCTGTGTCCTGACTCACAGGTACTGAATCTACCGTCTGAAAGAAAGAGGGTCTGTGGACAGGAATGATATGTGCTTGGGGTAAGGGTTGAGCAGGTGTAGTAGTGTGAAACTGAGTAACCCTTCTGCTAAGAGAGTCCCTTCTAGGGTTTCAGAGAAGGCCCCGTTGTACACCATGACACAGCACTTCTGTGTCATTTCTAGGAATAGGACAAATCTGGTAGTTAACTACTAATTTAATCAAAATGATTTTTTTTCTTCAATGCAAGTAAGACAGGACCACTACCAATCAGAAACTCCTGCCAAGAAATTGAAACCTCAAGTCATACTTTTACCACTTATTTTGTTCACCTAATACATATTTATTATGATAAATAATAATAATAATAATAACAGCAACAAATACCAATGTTGTCTAGAATCTTTACTCAGGAAAACCCTTCTTGACCTCTAACTGTAAACCAGATCCAGCTGTTCAGTGTGTTCACAGTTCCTAGTAGCTCTTCCTCTAGCACACAGCATACCTGAAACTTTATTTTTATTAGAATAAATTTGTTAATGGTCACTTTGTCTAATCCATAAAATTCCCTAAGGCACAGAGTATATCATATTTGGTATTACTGTATGTCAGAATGCAGTATGGAAGTCAGCTAATAATTATTTATTGAATGAATGAAGATATAAAAGATGACAAAAATGAATCCTTAGAGCACTGTTTACATGTATCAGGGAAGGTAAGTGTGGTGGGCTGAAAAATGTATCCCTTTCTTTGAAAAAAAAAAAAGTCAATATTCTAATCCCTGAACCTATGACTATTACCTTACCTGATTAAAAAAAAAAAAAAAGCCTTTGCAAATGTAATTAAATTAAGGATCTTAAAAGAGGAGATTATCCTGGATCTCCCCAGGTAGGCCCTAGGTACCGTCACATGTACCTTTCTAAGACTGAGGCAGAGGAAGACTTGACAGCCAGGAGAAGAAGCGATGTGACCACAGAGGCAGGAATTGAAGTGATGGAACCAGAGGCTAAGGAATAAAAATTATTTTAACATTAAGTGATCTCAGGTTCTTTCCTAAAGCCTCCAACCTGCCAGTACCTTGATTTTGGCCCAGTGAAATCGATTTCATACTTCTGGTCTTCAGAACCTCCAGAGAACTTCTGTTACTTTAAGCTGCATCAAAATCGTGGCAATTTGTTACAGTCGCTTTAGGAAACAGATACCGTATGATTTATGGATCCAACGTCAATCCACAAGACAGTAGAGTAGGTGGTCAAGTGATGCCATATAGAAAAAAAGTTGATCATAATTGCTGTTGGAGCTCAGAGGAGAAAGTATGCATAGGGGTGGGAATGGCAGCTGGGCCAGCCTCCTTAAAAGATGACTAAGAATTGGTGAATCTGGGGGGAAGATTCTCTCCCATCGAAGGGTCTGTGCAAATGAAGGAAGAGCCTGAGAAGTGCAAAGCATGTTGACTGAGCCACACACAATGATTTGATGTGGAGAATAAATAACGGGAGGCTTAGTGGTGTGATTTAAGATAAGAAGGGTATAGATCAGAGGGTGGAGAGTATCAAGTGTGGGATGCGCACCTTGTTTGTCAATGATGGAGAATCATTGAAGATTTTAAGTAAAAAGGCAACATGTGATGGCTGGGTGGCTCAGTGGTTGAGCATCTGCTCAGGGCGTGATCCCGGGGTCCTGGGATCCAGTCTCTCATCGGGCTCCCCTCAAGGAGCCTGACTCTCCCTCTGCCTATGTCTCTGCCTTGCTCTGTGTCTCTCATGAATAAATAAATAGAATCTTAAAGAAAAAATAAAAAGCAACATGGGTAGAGCCTTGCTCTAGGAGAACCAACATGGTAGATGTATGGTTGATGGAATGGATGGGCAAGGATCGGAATTAGAGAGATCAGCTGGGAGCTACTGAAGTGACCTGGGAAAGAGGGAATACAGGGTGGGCTAAATTTGGGGCCATGGGATATAAAAGGAAACAGTGGCTTCAGTATAGTCAGTAGGATGACCCCTGGGTCGAAAGTGAGAGGGTCTGGGTTTTTATTCAAGCAATAGAAGTTTAAAAAGAAAAAGCCAGTTGTCTTTTCTCTCATGAGAAGCTTAAGCCAGAATGGAGCTTTCATAGAGCTCTGGCATTTCTTTGACCTCAAACAATCTGTAGTTTTCCTCTTCTCTCAAGTAAAGCCATATTACAAACCCAAAGCACTAAACACAGGGAAATCCAAGAAAATAAAGCACCTTCTTAGCAGCTCTGATGCTGACTCTTTGCTTGTCCTTCTCTCTGTTTCTAGTACTTACAGCTACGATTCAATAAGCCAGTACGCTACGCGGCCACTGTCATCTACATCGTGCAGACGGTAAGGGGAAGGGCCGCAGGGGGTGGACTGTGTGCGGTGACAACACACAGGTTTGTTTACTCCAGGGGGGCAGAGACCAAACGCCAAGAAGCAGCTCCTTTCCTCACGGGTAGGACTTCTGAGACGGGTGACCACTGGCAGGGGTCCACATGGTACGGACCCCGTATATTCATCTGGATGATAAATAACAGACAAATGTCTACTATAAACCACAAAGGAAAATGTAGCCTTAAAAACTCATTAGAAACTTTTATTTCCCTCGTACAAGTTGCTTTGGATATGAAATGGTCCACTCACTAGCTTTTCACTAGTTAACTGCATTGAACCAGAAATGCCCATTTTGCCGAAAATCATTTATTTATTTATTTGTTTGTTTGTTTGTTTATTTATTTATTTTTTATTTATTTATTTTTGCCCCAAATCATTTTAAGACAATACTCCCATTCTCCCCTTTTGGACTTCTCTCCTGCTTCCTAGGCTCTGGGCGCCTCCAGGCCGTCCTCCAAGTTGGTATATATACTTCCTAGAACTCACACAGTACTTCCTGCTGGAAAATTACCTTCTTGCCATTTTTAACCAAAACACTCCCTCACCGATTGAAGGATTTAGTAGAGGGGAAAAGAAGGCACTGCTCCCTGACCTTCTCAGACACTTTTGCCTTTTAAAACCCTTGCCTGAATCTCTAAATGGTGAAATCCCATTTAAAATAAAATGGGACTGTTCCCACTTCCTTCAGTGTAGTGGCTGCAACTGGGGGAGTCCAACCATTAAGTAGATCACTTGTGTTGTCAGTTTTCCCTGTGCTGTCCTCTCCCCTATTTCCGTAGGCCACTAAAAGGAGGTTGAGTCATGGTGGCATAAGCGTGGGGGCGGAGGTGGGTAGAGAAAAGTTGGATCAAAACCTTACCTTGAAGCCTATTTTTGTGTCCTCCAAAAATATGCCGTATCTAGCCATAAAATCTCAAAATTCACAGCAATCTTAGAAGTCCAGTGCTCTTCCTCCATCAGATCTTATTATCCCCTTTGCATGCTAATGATGGCGATCATATGATTTCAAGATGAGAGCGGTTGCCAATGAGATGTGTAGTGACCACGTTGAGGGAAACACCTCTTGAAGGATATAAGGACCATTGGAGGCAGCTTCCCCTTCCATGTCACTCCTCACACTGTTCACCTGACTCTTGTTCACCCTACAGATTCTCTACACAGGAGTGGTGGTGTATGCCCCCGCCCTGGCGCTCAATCAAGGTGAGTTACTGATACTCCCCTGGGTACTTTCCATCTTTTGTCTGTTTACATTCTCATCTTGAGAAACATCCGTCTTGTCAGGGAGACATTCTTGTGCTTAGGGGGCTCTAATTACTATAGTCATCACCATCTAGAGCTCCAATAATCCCTGGAAAGAGCACTGGGTGTTACATGCAACTGATGAATCGCTAAATCTACCCCCAAAACTAATAATACACTATGTGTTAACTAACTTGAATTTAAAGAAAATCTAAAAAAAAAAAAAAAAAGAAAGAAAAAGAAAATAATGCAAATATTCGTTACTTGATTTTGCCCACATGGTTTCAAACACCAAGTTTGATTGTCATTTGTTGTGTTTTTTAATCGCTGAAATGATGGAGGTCTTGGTTATTGCATATGAACAACCACTAAGCACGTTTGTAGTATACGATCCCATCTCAGTGCTTTCATGTAGATAATCTGAATAGAAAAGTGAGGGATCCCTGGGTGACTCAGCGATTGAGTGTCTGCCTTCGGCCCACGGCATGATCCTGGAGACCCGGGATCAGGTCCCACAACAGGCCCCCTGCATGGAGCCTGCTTCTCCCTCTGCCTGTGTCTCTACTTTCTCTCTCTGTGCCTCTCATGAATAAATAAATAAAATCTTTAAAAAAAAATAAATAGAGGGGTGAAAGGTGCTCGTAGGAATCATTTTAAGATTTATACTTGGCCTTTTGGAGAGCCCTAAGAGCAAAAAGCTTTAAATGATTAAAAAAATTTTGTAAGGTACCTATAATATTAAAAGACTTCAATATTCAATTTAATCATGCTCTGGGCTTATACTGAGAAATACTTATTCATGGCTGATGTTTAGGTAGTTTCAAAGTACTCAGACTAATTTTGTTAAGAAAAAGCAAACAAACAGTTGGTACAAAGACGGGCAGCTACAGAATTTTTGGAGGAAAAATTTGGCTTTTAGCCATACCTAAAATTATGGACTGAGTTGAAATATAACAATGTAATAAAATAATCTTTATCAGAGGTGAATTTAATAAGAGAAAATTCTAATGCGATTTCCATTTGCCCACAAAAAAACGCTGACAAAAATACTGTGACTTTGTCTTCATAAACCTTGCTCTTCTACTTTCCTCGGAGAAACTTCTTTCAATATTTCTTCTTCTTTTCTAGTGACGGGGTTTGATCTCTGGGGCTCTGTGTTTGCCACAGGAATTGTTTGCACATTCTACTGTACCCTGGTATGTATCTATCCATTAAAAAGTATTTAATACCATGTTCTAATATGGGATAAGGGCAAATCTCCAACAACAGGGCATCTAATTACAGCAGAATTTGCTATTCCAAAATTAAATAGAAATATGCTGGCCTATCTGTCACAGTTTCCTGAGGAAAGTGCTGTCGTTTTATTTAAAATTCTTTTCAGTAGAATTGGGTTGGGCTCATTTGAGAAAGGCTTGGCAAAGAAAAAATTAATGGGAGAACTACCTCCTTGATCAGAAGATAAGTGACCCTACACGTAACAAGCACAAAACCAAAATGTGCTTTTTCACAGCAACTATGAACCGTATAGGTAGCATACATGTCACACCTAGTGATTGAGAAATTCAAAATGTGTGTACGAACGACCAAGGATGGTTGGTGTTCTGGGAACTTGAGGGTTCCACAGCGTGTTGTTCTTTCTTATTGATGGATAAGCTTGCGTTACATTAACATTTGGCTTACCATATGCTCCATTTTTAACCAGGCAATCTGGGTGGTATTGGCACTATATTTATATAACTGTTAAAATCAGTTTAGTTCAGAAGCGTTCGTTGAGCACCTATTATTGATCATGCCCTGTGATGGGAATCTTCATTCATCTGAATCTTTGGCACCCACATACAGAGGCTGTAAGTAACCAGGTAAAAGTGTGACAGTGGTTTTCAGAAAACTGGACTTTTTTCGTCCTCTATAGAGAAAAATAAAGTAATCCTATATTATCATAGAGCAGGCCATACATGTATTTTGGCACTGCGTGCAGATCAGATACTCTTTTAACATATATCATGAAATATATGACTTGGAAATGCCCTTAACTCTCCTTTCCATACACACAATTTCCACCATTTCTTTGCACTGCAGAGTTTTGTCTTTTTTTTTTTCATTCCATTCTCACTATCATTGTTCTATTCCAGACGCACATCTCTTACGTAGGTTAAGAATAAGCTTCTGCTCCTTAAATGTCTGGCCATATGTGACAGATTAGTTGCTCTGAGGCATCTACCCATACAAGGATGACTAGACGCATTGCCAGGGACACTGAAGACAGACTTCTTAGCAACAAATAATGGAAGGCAGAAACAGTGAGATAATATCTTCAAAGCATTGATGGAAAACAATTGTCAACCTATAATTGTGTATTCAGCAATACTGACTTTTCAGAACTGTCAAGAACCAGGATGATTTACCATCAATCTATCTTCCCCTGAGAAAAACCTGGAGGAAGTACTGCAGGAAGAAGGAAAATGATCCAGTTTTGGATAGAAGAAGTAATGATCAGAAAATAAAATAGTAAACCTTTAAGAAGTCCAGTCAAATGGTTTTTTTGGTGCTTGATGATAAAAAATAACAACTTGATATTACATATCAATAATATCTAATAACTTACATATCTAATGATATGTTATAATTTATACTATTGTAAAATATACTACTACTATTTTTATTATTAGATGTAATTTTGGGATTAAGAAAAGGAATAACCATCTTTTGGACAACAATTAGCATGTAAATTAGGAAGACAGTAATCAGACTCGATGATTTTTGTCTTCTTTGAATTGTTGGGGATTAACACATTCTTTAAATTTAGACTCTAACTTAAAATTTTATGGCAAAATCTCAAGAGGACTTGTTTAAATAAAATGGTCAAAGTGGAGAAAAGGAATTAAAACATGACGAAACAGGGATCCCTGGGTGGCGCAGCGGTTTGGCGCCTGCCTTTGGCCCAGGGCGCGATCCTGGAGACCCGGGATCGAATCCCACGTTGGGCTCCTGGTGCATGGAGCCTGCTTCTCCCTCTGCCTATGTCTCTGCCTCTCTCTCTCTCTGTGACTATCATTAATAAATTAAAAAAAAAAATAAAAAAAATAAAACATGATGAAACAAAACCTCAAGTGATTTAAGCAAGAGAAGAGGAAAAAAGCATAGAGAAAGCACAAATAGAGACCAAAAAGTAAGATGTCAGAAACATGTCTGCGTATTTTAATGATCACAACAAGCTAAACTGAACTAAACTTACTAACTCTTAATTGGTTTCAGTGCTTCCCCCCCAACCCCCCCCATGTCTCTGGAAGATTAATCTTAATCATCACCCGTTTCTTTATGCCACTTAACTGACCCAATTCTCTTCTCACTTCCCATTGTTCACAAGATAAAGTATAAGCCTCTTAGTGTTGGAAATCGTTTATGATGTGCGTCAGTCCACCCAGCTAATCCCTCACCACACCTCTGTCCCATCTCTCCTCTCTCTAGCCAAGTTGCAGGCTTCCGGATCTCATTATGCTGGTGGCTCACTGGTCTACCACTTGCTGCTCAGGTGGCAGGCTCCTTATGGTCCTGCGGATGCATAGCAGAGCTAAGACAAGCAGCGGGAGAGATTAAAATAATAAGTGATTCCTGCCATTCAGGGACTTGCAATCTAGTGAAGTAAACATTAGATTTCACACAAACAAACTGATTACATATATCAGTGACCCCGCACGATCAGGGTTATAGGTCAGTGGTGTGTGTGTGTGTGTGTGTGTGAGTCTCACTGTATGAAGGAGTTATGGAGTCAGAGAAATTTTCATGGTGGCTATAATCTGTCTTTTGATGTACATTTGATAAGGTGGTTTGTCCTCATGCCTCAGGGCTAGCTGAAGATTCAGGTTCATGCATATTTTTTGCATAACCAATAGCAAGTAGCCTCTGAAAACCGAGGTCTTGGACACTTGATGTTCATATCACTAAAATCTGGTGTTGCAATTTGGGTTTAGAAGGCTTAGTATCTTTAGAGAACATCACGATACCGCTATTTGAGGGGGTAGGAGGAAAATATTGATTATTCCTCAAATCAGGACGAGAACACAACATACAAATACAATGCCTCTGGCAGGACTTTAATGTCTATTTATTAAATTGCACTTTAATTGCAAAAGAAATGATGGGACAACCCCAATATCTTCTTTCTTCTCAAGGTAAAGATGAAGCCTGTCATCTTTTCAGAGAAGTTCTTGACACTCTGGAGGAGTAACTGGGGATGATAATTCTATTTTTCAATGTTAAAAATACCACATCCTTCCATTCTCATTGTGCTTATTCATTTTCAAAGCACTTCTTTTTTAAAAATATCATTTTGTTTAATCTTTCCCGATTTGCTCATTCCTCCTTCACTGTGGTCCTGGGGGATTCTCTACCTGGATTACTCCGGCAGCTTCTTTCTCCCCCTCCTTTCCTCTTGCCCACGTGTTTCTCAACTAGAATTGTACACTAGAATCCCTGTGGGAGCTTTGAGAAAACATTTAGGACTAGGTCCCAACCCAGACCTCAATTTATTCAGAATCCTTGGAGTTGGCGCTAGGATATCGGTTTTTGTTAGTTTGCTTGTTTTCAAATTCTGCAAGTGATTCTCAAGAGGATCCAATTTTGATAACCAGCATGCTCACCTCTTGCTCATCACTCTGTGTTGAGTTCTGATGTGAGATTTACCCTCTAGAAAGTCTGCTTTGCTCATCTCACTATTTGACCATTTCTCCATGAATGTCTAGAATCTGTGTTTTTCTAGTTCTTTTCTTCTTTCTCATCTTTCTACCATTTCACTTCCCCCAAATTTATTTATTGTCACTAAATTTACAAAAAACAAAAAAAAATGCTCATGTTGCATAAGCCAGACCTAGGTGATCATCCTCAATTCCCCTCCTTCCTCATCATATGTATTCAATTATTCACAAGTTGTGTTGATTGGACCTCCCAATTGTTTTCCAAATCCATCCACTTCTTTCTATCTCTGCCTTGCTTCAAACCTCTGCCATCTTGGGCACGGACTACTGAAATCACATCTGGGTGTATCTCTTCACTCCTTCTTTTCCATGGTCCCGCAATCTGCTATCTACACAACCACCCCTGAAACCACTATGAAGCAAACAAATAAAATCTCTCATCATGTAAATCTCTTTAATGCTGTCTCATTACTCTTGAGAAATCATTTAAGTAGCCTTGTCCAAATCTGTGTTCTGGCCTGTAGCAGGTTCAGCAACCTCCCCTTGGGCATTCTGTATATGCTTCAATCTATATATTCTAGTATTATTTCATTTCTCCAGGGAGCCATACATCTCCATCCTTCACACATGTGGTTTCCTTCTCTTGTCCTCTGTCCCTGGTAAATTCCTACCCATTCTTTACAATGTAGTGAAAGAAAAGAAAGAAAGAAAGGAGAAAGGAGAGAAAGAAAGAAAAAGAAAGAAAGAAAGAAAGGAAGGAAGGAAGGAAGGAAGGAAGGAAGAAAGAAAGAAAGAAAGAAAGAAAGAAAGAAAGAAAGAAAGAAAAAAAAGATGGAAGGTAGCAAGGAAGGGAAGAAAGAAAGAAAGATTGTACCAGCAGAGAGGTTGTAAAAAAGAATTGGAAGACTTGAAGCCTTCCTTTTTAAGAACTCACATCCATTCTCTCCATTTCAGGGAGGATTAAAAGCAGTGGTGTGGACAGATGCATTTCAGATGGTTGTCATGATTGTGGGATTCTTAACGGTTCTCATTCAAGGATCAGCTCATGCTGGTGGATTACCCAATGTAATAGAACAATCAAGAAATGGATCCCGACTAAATATATTTGAGTAGGTGCAATACTACTTTCCCATGTTTTATAAAGATTTAGCTGTATGACCTCCGTAACTAAAGCAATATTTGGGCATCAAAGGAGCATGTTTGTTCACTCACTTCTCTCTGGCTCGTAGCTTTGATGTAGATCCTCTCAGACGGCACACTATTTGGACAATCTCAGTGGGAGGAACGTTTACGTGGCTTGGGATCTATGGTGTTAATCAGTCGACCATACAGCGATGCATCTCTTGCAAAACAGAAAAACATGCAAAACTGTAAGTTATAAATGAACATTTCAGTTTTCTTTGTCCTTATTGGGTATTTATTATACGCTTCTGTGTGTATGTGTGTGTGTGTGTGTGAGAGAGAGAGAGAGAGAGAGAGAGAAATGGAAAGTTTGCTTTAACCCTCTCAACAGTTTTTTGAGGCCGGCATGACTACTCCCATCTCAACAAAGAAGTGGATTGGAGCTCACGTCTGCCTCCCTTTGCTCTCCATCATTTACTGCCTCCATTTGTTGAGAACTTGTAGGCTAAATTAGGTGGCCGTGGGTGACGATGCAGAGGTAAATAGCATAGATTGTCTACTCACAGCTTCTGGGAGGAGATGGCCCTTATGATTTGCTTGATGCAGCCTGTGGTCTCTTGAGTTACTATTTTTCTTTTGATGGATATATCCTTAAGTTTTCCAAGGAGAGGTTTAAAAGAAGTCATAATGGGCTTTCCCCAGGGCAACTCTCGCCAAGCTAGCAGCCCCTAGTATTGCCAGGACTGCTTGCCCCGAGGGACTCCAGCAGGCACAGCTCGGGGAGCCTTTTCCAAGCCCTGCAAGGCATCGCATGCTCTAGACTGGGGGTTGCAGGAAGTCATGTATTATTCTGCACGACTGGCAGAAATAAGCTAGCACTGCATCTGAAATGGACATTTTATCCTCATTGTTACTGTCCAGATTTCCAGCATCCCCGGATTTGTCAGGATGTCCTCAACTTTTCTTAGAGTGAGACACAGTCACTGTGAATATTTTCACAGCTGACTTTAAAATACTTTCAATGCATAGTTTTTTATTTAGAATGGATAGAAGATAACATTGCTGCGACACGGCTCACCCTTCTGTGGCTTGGATTCCAAAAGAGAATTTATTACTTATCTATTCCACACGCTCTCAGAAGGAAGCACTGAATGTGTTATCTAGTATTCCATTAATTTGCTGGTAACATATTCATATCCTATTAGAATAAACAATGTTAGCAAACCCTCCACACAAGATTATCACTTTATCAAATAGGAAACAGAAATCAGTCAAAATGGTCAGTCCAGGTGAAGTGCACACAGCTGGAAGGAAGGGCGCGGCGGGGATGTGTCATTTGTCACACAACTGAAGCCTCAAGGTCATTACGGGGGCAGCTGGGGGCCACTTGGAGCCGGCTGCCAATCTGCTCTCATATAGGAGGCTCTGCAGAATGTTGATTAAATGCTCTGCTTCTGTTCAATTATCTGAGAGCCTGGTGTCATTAAGACATTCCATTAGAGTTTAGGAAAAGCTCTGCTACTTGGGAAAAATACACCCTGAAACATATGTAGGTGAAAACAGATCCATAGTGTTTGTACTGACCATGCGTCCATGGGGTGAAACCACGAGTGGGCTCATTATATATGCACATCATTCATGGCCAGGAATGCCGAGGACGCACTGGAGACAATTTGGTTGATCTTTTTTTTTTTTTTTAATTTTTATTTATTTTATGATAGTCACAGAGAGAGAGAGAAAGAGGCAGAGACATAGGCAGAGGGAGAAGCAGGCTCCATGCACCAGGAGCCCGACGTGGGATTCGATCCGGGGTCTCCAGAATCGCGCCCTGGGCCAAAGGCAGGCGCCAAACCGCTGCGCCACCCAGGGATCCCCAATTTGGTTGATCTTAAGCCTGATCCGTCTTCCTCATATCTAGAAATAATATCACCCACCATGTCATCTTAGATGTGCTCCCTGGAAGCTGACTTCACCTCCTCTTGTTTCTAGACCCCAATTTCTTTTTCTTTTCTTTTTTTTTTTTTAAAGATTTTATTTATTTGTTCATGAAATATATAAAGAGAGAGAGAGAGAGAGAGGCAGAGACACAGGCAGAGGGAGAAGCAGGCTCCATGCAGGGAGCCCGACGTGGGACTCGATCCCGGGTCTCCAGGATCACGCCCAGGACTGAAGGCGACGCTAAACCACTGAGCCACCCGGGCTGCCCCCAATTACTTTTCAAGGTGGTTGACCGTACATGTTGCTTTGAGGGGAGTAGGTGCTGATGCAGAGTCTCAGGTCCCTTTCCACATCCACCCCATCTCCTGGCTAAGATGAGCGCACCCACACAAGTCACTTTTGTTCTGTTCCTGCTGCTTTTATCTTCCTCATTCACATCTAAAATCATTGTGTTCATTTATTTCATTTCAGTGATGATCTGCTTCCAATCCCGGAATTTAACCTCCATGAGGGAGGGTTCTCTGTTGCTCACTGCTATACCCCAGTACCTAAGAGAGCCTAGTACACAGAGATGTCTAATCCATATATTTTGAGTGAAACAATGAAGTGGCTTTAGTTAAAAGTAGGAGAATTATCTCTGTAAAGAATCAAAGTCCATTTCTAATGAAAAACAAAGTCACGACACAAGGTCTTTAACATTCAGTACGGTTTTACCCTTGGTTGACTTCCTTCGTTGACTGGTGAAGCTTAAAATTGTTCTGGATAATGTATGGATGTCCTCTGTATGGATATTTTTACAGAATGTAACTCATTCAGTCCCCGTACTAGCCCTATAATAGAAGGAAAGCAGGTGTGTTCACACTCTTTTTACAGATGACATAACTGCCTCAGGGTGTTATATGACTTGTCTAAGGGCAGGTGGTCGTTAAGGATAAAGTCTTCTGACCCGAGGTCCAATGTTCTTCAAAAAAAAATAAATGATACAAGGAGTATAATCACAGTGTACCATTCTACCATTCATTCATTCATTCATTCATTCAATTATTTATTACCAAAAGGGAAATAATTTCATGTCTGCTATGTGCCAGCACTATTCTATAGCACCGTGTTTGTTTGAGTGGGGGAAATTAATAATAAGCAAATTAACATATAATTTCAGATAATAAACATTGCTGGAATACCTTCAAGGAAGTGACTTCTAGGATAAGTCTCTTTTCTCATGTAAATAGTATCAAATAGAAACTTCCAAACGAGGTAATGATTTAACCAGATTAACTTCATATACAGGGGATCCCTGGGTGGTGCAGCGGTTTGGCGCCTGCCTTTGGCCCAGGGCGCGATCCTGGAGACCCGGGATCGAATCCCACGTCGGGCTCCCGGTGCATGGAGCCTGCTTCTCCCTCTGCCTGTGTCTCTGCCTCTCTCTCTCTCTCTGTGTGTGTGTGACTGTCATAAATAAATGAAAATTAAAAAAAAAACTTCATATACTCAAGGGTTTTTTGAGAGCTAGGCACACTCGTACAGGATGGGTTTTTGGAGGCTTTGAAATTAAGGTGTATCCTTACATTTATTCTTTTTTTTCTTTTTTTTTCTTTTTTCTTTTTCTTTTTCTTTTTTTAAATTTAATTTAATTTTATTTTTTTTCTTTATTTATTTATGATAGTCACAGAGAGAGAGAGAGAGAGGCAGAGACACAGGCAGAGGGAGAAGCAGGCTCCATCCACCGGGAGCCTGACGTGGGATTCGATCCCGGGTCTCCAGGATCGCGCCCTGGGCCAAAGGCAGGCGCCAAACCGCTGTGCCACCCAGGGATCCCTTTCTTTTTTTTTTTTAATAATAATAAATTTATTTTTTATTGGTGTTCAATTTGCCAACATACAGAATAACACCCAGTGCTCATCCCGTCAAGTACCCCCCTCAGTGCCCGTCACCCAGTCACCCCCTCCCCCCACCCTCCTCCCCTTCCACCACCCCTAGTTCATTTCCCAGAGTTAGAAGTTTTCCTGTATCCTTACATTTAAATGTGGATCTGTCTGATTCCCTTCAAACACTGACGTGATCCAAGAAAATCCCTAGTGTTGCTCTCCTGGCCCTTTGACATTCTCTCCAGAATGAGGCTGTTTATAAAAATCCAGCCTACTTTCAAATCTTCCTTGAAATTAAGAAAACTAGTGGGGCGTCTGGGTAGCATCGTCCGTTAAGCATCAGACTCTTGATTGCAGCTCAGGTCATGAGCTCAGGGTTGTGAGATCAAGCCCACACTGAGCTCCACATTGAACCTGCTTGGGATGCTCTTCCTTCCTCTGCCTTTTGCTCGCTTGTAGGCTCTCTAAGTAAATATATATATATATATATATATATATATATATATATATATATATTAAAAAGAAATCTAGTAATATTTTGACTTTCAGAAATCAACAATGAATTCAAAATAACCATAGGATACTGCCAAAGCACTCAAACTAGAGTGAAGCGTATCCATGTGTTGTACAAGTGAAAAGAATTGCTCCCCAGAATATGGGTAAAATGACCTTAAGTTTTGCATACTTTCTATTCTCTTTAAAAAAAAAACCCTCAACTCTACATTTCATCTAAATCAGTCTCCAAAGTGAATATTTCCAAAATGTGTCTATTTCTACATTTATCTCATTATTCCTCTGGAAGAAAAGGTGTTAAAATGTAAGTTCACTTTTTGACAGTTTTATGAATTGAGTGGGGGAAAAATCACTGTAAGTTATATAATATGAGTGATCGGTATGTGAAATTTCATCCGAGAAAATAGATCTTGCACCACACATTGAGATTTTGCAGAAAAACTCCTGATTTCAAAAGAAAAGCCATCAAAAACCTACCTCATTCAATTTTGTCATCAGTCTAAAAATGTAACATTCCCAAATAGAACAAAAATGGTGACTGTATAAAATATAATGATTCTTGAAGGCTGTAGAATTTTATTTTATAGCAAAAAGCCCCCCAAATTCTTACCTTGAATTTTTGGTGATGTCTTCATCACACTATTATATGGCATAGAGACTACCAATAGGCCGATGTGTTCTCTTCTAGGGCCTTGTATTTTAACTTGCTGGGTCTCTGGATCATTCTGGTGTGTGCCGTCTTCTCTGGCTTAATCATGTACTCCCACTTCAAGGACTGTGACCCTTGGACTTCTGGCATTATCTCAGCACCAGACCAGGTTTGTGTTCTCTTGGGACCAGCGGAGAATGGCCGAAATGAGTGAGCTTCTGGCCATGACTGGGTAATAAGGGTTCTTCTTTTTTATTTTTCCACCTGGATCCCAAGCCACTTCCTGAGCCCCAGGGAGATGATCTCTTTCCTCTCCTCTTGGGTGATGTCACCACACACCAGGTTCTAATAGGGGAAGTGACACATAAAAAGGTATCTCGCCTTGCCCTTGAAGACCAGGCCAGGGCAAGGCTGGGGAGAGTGGAGGTTAGACTTGAACCCATGGCTTCGGTTGTCGATCCAGCCCTTCTTTTTTCCCCTAGATGTCTCAAGGTTGATTACAGATGCTTTATTCTCATATTGAACAAAATGACCCTTATTTCTATAAAGCTTCTGTGCTTGTCTTCCCATTATACTACATTAAAAGTGCTTTCAAAAACTCCATTTATTGAGGCACCATCACCTCTCTCCCGTCTGTACATTCCACTGTCCCTCTGTCCCAGGGGGGCTCCTCTCTCACAGATCTGACTCCAGAGTAGAACCATAATACCTAGACACCCTGAAGACCTGACTCAAGCATTCGTTTTTAGGATTTAACTGCTAACATTAAGGGTGCACAGGCAAAGGAACGGCATACATTGCAAATATCAGAAAAATAAAACGAGTTCTTGAACCTTCTAAAGTGCATCTAATCCTTTTTCCTAATGTCAGCTGCCCTTTTCCATGCCTCCACCTCCCCTCCAGCTGAAGCTGGACCTCAGGGCCCATGAAATCAGACTAATTGTAGCCTCAACTGGAAGCACGTAACAACCTGAGTTGTGCAAACGCCTCTATAATTTATTTTATTTTAATTTATTTTATTTTATTTTATTTTATTTTATTTATTTTATTTTTTTATTTTTTTATTTTATTTTATTTATTTTATTCATTTTATTTTTAATTTTTTTTTTTTGTATTTTTTCCCACTTTCTTTTGCTAAAAAGTGACATTTTTCCACTTCAGACTGTGCTGATGAGACCACTGATCCTATCTCATTTTACCACCTCTTCAGCTAATGCCGTACTTCGTCATGGAGATATTCTCCACGATGCCAGGACTGCCTGGACTCTTTGTGGCCTGTGCCTTCAGTGGAACTCTGAGGTTAGTCTGTTGACAATACGCAGCTCTGGCGATGTGGATGATGACGACAGTGGTGATGGGAGGAACAGTGAGGTGACAAGGGTGATGGTGGCCGAGACCACCGCTGCTCACCCCGTACTGACTGTGTGTCGGCTGCCCTCCTGCATGCTTCAGTTAGACGTGCTCCTCACTTGTCACGCAATGTATGGGATGAAACTTTACTGGTGAGACTTTATGAAATAGTTTGGATTTTAAGATCAATGGGAAGACATTAGACGTGTTACCCTTAAAAATAAAACTCGCCAATTATCTTACCAGAGAAAGTTGGGCTTATTGGGGAATGAAAGAGAATTGCCATCTGGGACAAGTAAGCTGAAGCAAAACTGTAGGCAAGCTGGGGGAGCAAAGGAGAAGCCTGCTTCTTCCAGGAGCAATGGAGTAAGTTGGGAAGGCTGTCATGAACTATGAGACCAATTGGGGGTGAAACCAGGAGTTGGAGGCCTGATGGCTTTTCACTGGCAGCATGGCTGCTGGGGTAGGCCGGCCGGGATGGAGCCTGTCCAAGTGCAATGTTGAGCCCGTGTAAGGTCAAGTCTCTCTTCTTGATGGTCTGCAGTTGACTCCAAGTGGTAGGGCATGCTTTTTTGAGGAGAAAAGGTTAATGGTTCTTGGATTTTACCATTAGATGTGATATCAATTCTTAATTTGAAAGATATTATTTACATTTAAGAATATTCATTTAAGGGTTGCCCGGGTGGCGCGGTTGCTTCCGTGTCTGACTCCTGGTTTCGGCTCAGGATCTGACATCAAGCCCTATGTCCAGCTCTGTGCTTAGCACAGAGTCTGCTTGAGATTGTCTCTCCCTCTCCTGTCCCTCCTGCTTGTGCTCTCTCTTAGTCTCTCTAAAATAAATCAATATTTTTTTTAAAAAAATAATGTTTATTTAAAGTTAATAGATCGTAAAAAGAACAAAATGCATATACTTATTCTACTTTTAGGAAAGTTTTTATCAGAGATACTGAATTTTATTAAATTTTTGGCATTTTTGCAGTGGCTATGTTTTTAACTTTTGGCAACTTAATATGATGGCAGATTTCCAAATTAGCAACATCCTTGACTTCACATAATGATTTTAACCTGCTTTGGGTATAATTCTAATTTAGTGAACTACTGAATTATTTTTGCTAATATTCTTTTTAGGATTTTTGCATCAAATACATGAAGTGACATTATTCTGTGGTATTGCGATTAGGATCTCAGGGAAACTCCAGACAGAACATAGGAGCACCAGAGGATCAAGGAGGGGTAGCACTTTAGTTTTTATTTTTTCCCTCTCTATAGAGCTTTGCTTATCTTTTCTCTTACTTTAAGACCGACTCTTGACTCTTTCCAGATTGGAGAACTTGTAGTTGTCAACAGATAATTGACAAAAGAATGGATGGCTCTTTTGATCTCAAGTCCAAAACTTCTAAGAAAGGGACACACTGGGTGGTACCTGCTATAGAGAGATTACTTTTGCTGCAACCTTAAGGAGGATGTTGAGTTGAGAAAGGGAAAGACAGAAATGGGGGTACAGTAAAGAGATCGTGCTTGATGGTTAGGAAAAATTAAAAAAAGAAAGATTTCTAGCATCTTACAGAAGCTTTAGATCTGAGAAGTTGACATATGGATAATATACCTGACTTCAAAAGCAACCCAGTAGAGGCTCCATAGGGGCCAAATTCAAGTTTTTGCTCCCTCCTTCCCAGTGGATTTAAGGGTCAACCCTAATGTTCAAGACTTTCAGATGATGTATTTTGAGACAAAGTCGTATTTTGAGATCAAACTCCTTCTGTCTGATCATCTCCTTTCCTTACTGGATTTTCATGGAGCTGCAGATAGGAGGGAAGTCTGGCAGGAAACACACACACACCATGTAGTGATTCTCAGGAAAACGAGAATGGTATCCCAGAGTACTTACAGCTTCAATTCCCTAGAAATGGGTCTTAGGAAATTTCTACTTGCTATAGCTACCACTCAGGGAAGGAACTTTTAATTTTGCACAAAATGGACGTGGAGCTATTCTAACTAAAGTGACCTACAGCTAAAATTAATGGTACTATTAGAGAAAAAAGAAAAAAAAATGAATTTTCTTCCATGCTGTCGGCACAGCCCTAGCTTGTCTTCAAATGAGCATCGGAGGATAACAAAACAGTCAGCTAATGAATAGCAGTGGAGAATTTACCAACAGCTTGGGCAGGTTTTGCCCATCAGCTTGTTTCTTTTCTGGAACCTTTGTTTGTGATTGTGATTTCGCATCACATGAATTTAATATAGTTACCTGTTCCACTAGCTAAAATATTCCTGGTCTGTATGAGAAATTAGATAAGCTTTCATGCTATTTGGAAGGGAAAACCCCAACCTCCAGGTCCTCTGTCGTCAAAACGAGTTTTAGGGCTTTAAGACTGGACTCTGTTTGGAAAGTCAGAGAGAATATCAAATCTTTTATGTGGTTTTAGCCTTTGCCCCCTTCCCATTTTATCTTTTGCTTCTTTCTCCCTGACTGATTGCATTCTAACCACTCGGGTGGCTTCAGGCTGTTGAGTGCGGGAAGCTTTCCATCTAGAGGCATTTGAATGCCAAGTTCCCTTTTCCCCAATTTGCATGGGTCCTTTCGGTGCCTATTGCAATCATCACCTCCTAAGGGAAGAATTCTTAAGCTTCAGTTTAGGACTCTGCAAGGCACACTTTCCTAGCCTCTTGTTATTTTCCTTCATGACGACTGCGATCAGTTGTGTAATTGGCTGTTGAATGTCTGTGGTGCTAAGTAGAGTGTAAGGTCTATGTTTGGTAGTTGACCATTGTATGCCCGGTGCCTAGACGTGTAAATTGTAAGAATGAATGAATGCGTGAATGATTAATGAGTGGCACATTTTACTGATTCCTGGATTAGGGTAGTTACTGCTTCCTGCCTCAAGTCCAAGCTAAACACACACACACATACACGTGCACCTGCACACACAACCTATCGATGCCTGCGAATTCACTTAATGTCTTGTTCGGGGGCATTGGTAGGCATTAGAGCACAGACATGTAGCTTCTTCACTAGGGTTTGAAGAAATCCAAGAGCACAAGCACAGAAGCAGCTTTGAGGAGGGAAAAGCTCCCCATGGAGCTCCCCTGAAGTCCCAGAATAAGGACATATGTCTGTATCTGTTTCTTATTTCTTTCCAGAGCCCTGCTTTGTCTACTTGCCCTGAGCGACAGGGCAGGCTGCTCAGCTTTATTTAGCTTGGACGATGTTCTTGCTTTTCTCTCCCTGCAGCACCGTGGCCGCCAGCATCAACGCCTTAGCAACAGTGACCTTTGAGGATTTTGTCAAGAGCTGTTTTCCCCATCTCTCCGACAAGCTGAGCACCTGGATCAGTAAAGGCTTATGTAGGTACAGCCGGTGGATCTTCTCCTCCACATCACGAAATGTACGTGTGGTGCATGTCAAAATCCAGGACCCACAGGCATGAACACACACTGACGTGTGTGAGGAATTTCACACATGGATTCACACTTCCAGAGCACCAGGAGGGTAATGGGAGATAATCACCAGCTAGCGTGCCTTTCCCCATCCTTAGACTTGACTCTCTTCCGTACTTGCCCTCTGCTCTATATTCATCCCTTCATCATCTCTTGGTTCTGCCTTGTGTTGATCATATTCGCCCCTCTACATGGGAAGATGTTCTCCTCACTGTGGCCGTGACTTTGTCTAAAAAGTCAAATCATTTCCTTTCCTTCTTTGTATTATTTATATTTATTATTACTATTATTATTATTATTAGTAGTAGTAGTAGTAACACAGTGTTGTATTAGATTCAGGTGTGCCACATGGTGATTATGCCAAATTCTTTCTCTAAAGAATTTTTTATTACCAAACTCCTGGTGACCTCACTTCCAGGAATAATTCCTCCTTGCTTAATCACAGGGTTGCATATTACGTTTATGCTCACTGTAGCACTTACCATGTTGAATTATCATTTTACAGTTTCCTTCTTTTTAAGTACAAATGAATTATATGCTTATTCACTTACTACAAAAAAAATGTAGGTATTGGAGAAAACATATGAGTTTTTTAAATAAAATCATACCTGATTTTGTTCTGGTTGGATTTTTTTTTTTCTAGGATAGGATAGTAAGCATTTTCCTGTGTCACTTATTCATAGGTTTTGAATGTTTGCCTAGTAGTCTACAAAGTGGCTTCCTTTTAATTTTTATGCTGTTACTTTTTAGATTTTTTTTGTGATATCATGATGACACCAAAATACATTAATCTTTGATGGCATCCATAATTTTTTTCCTTAATGAAAACCTCCAAAAAAACCATCAGATCAAATGATACAAATTCACTGACAGCTCTTGATGTATCTTCTGAAAAATATTTCCAGCATGGCCCAATTAATATTTATGTTTGGCAATAGTGAGTAATGACGTATTTCTCTGTGCACTCTGTGCACATTAGTATTTTTAAAAATTGGCCAAGTTCATGGTCAAAATAACATCACAGTTTTGCTTTAGCTTACATTTTTTGATTTATAGTGAATTTGAACATCTCTCAGATGATAAATAAGCCATCTTAATTTTTTGAAAAATCTATTTATACTTTCTGTTTGTTGATGAGATATTAGAAATTTTTCCTGTAAAATCTCTTCATGTATAAAGGAAATGTGACCTTTGTATATTTGAGAATATCCCCCAGATTTTTAAAATACATTTTTGATGTACAGAAATTATAATTACATGTTTGATCAAATATGTGTGTTATTTCTTTTCCTAATTTATTTATTTTATTTATTTATTCATGAGAGACACACACAGAGAGAGGCAGAGACACAGGCAGAGGGAGAAGCAGGCTCCATGGAGGGACCCTGATGCGGGACTCGATCCCGTGACTCCAGGATGACGCCCTGAGCCAAAGACAGACGCTCAACAGCTGAGCCACCCAGGCATCCTCTTTTACCATTTTATCCTTTTCTTTATGCTTATGAAATTCTTCCCATGCAAAACCCATTTATATATTTCCTTATTTTTTCTGGATTGTAAATAATTTTATATTTCACATTTAATATTAGCTGTAGTCAAATTATTCGATTTGTTTGTGAAATATGATGAGGATCTAACTTACATAGCCAATTCTCTAAGCTTCATGAATCCAATACTCTTCACTGTTTGTTAATATTTCAGTGATGATAATATACACTATAAAATTCTTTCATCTGTAAGGGTTTAAGGATACTACATATTATTTTCATTAAATTATCTATTGCAGGATGAATACCATCCTTTTGTATACTATAGCTTTATAGTGTTTTATTTAAAATATCTGCTAGAGTAACTCCTGTCACATTTATTTTAGTTTAAAATTAAATTTTTTTTCTATTGTTACTTTACTTTTTTTTCCTGGAAAAACAAACTTTGAGTTACACGTGTTTATTAATGCTTTATACTGACTTTAAAATACTTTATTGCATGTCACCTAGCCACACCTCCATCCCAATGGGAATGCATTAAATCTAAAAATGTTTTGGGGGAAGAATTGACATTGTTGTAAGCTTTCTATCTAGAGTTTCCAATAAAACTTGAAAAACTCAATTTTTCTCTTGATATAATTTTTAATTCTCCACAAAGTAAATTTCTTAACAATAATGATTTTAATTCTACAATTGTGTTTTGTTCCTTACATTTTATTATATAAATTTAATCTTACAGCAAAATTTAAGATTTTTATCATAAATTCTCATTTACATACCCCCTGGATTCTCCATTACTATTGTCCTTGTCTTGCTTTTTCATGTAACCATCCAGCTCTCTACCATCCATTAGTATATCATGTTTGATACATTTAAATGTTAATTGCAGATATCAGCACACTTCCACATGATTATTTTAGCATATACATTATTAACTAGAATTTAATACTTGTTTTAAAATTTTTATGTAAAATCTACCTACAAAGATTTAGACAAATGGTAAATATATATTTGCTGACTTTTGACAAATGCGTATACCTGTGAAACCCAAAGATTACTAAAGTGATATAAATCACTTATCTATGATATAAATCATAGTGATGTAAATCACTATCATTACCCTGGAAAGTTCTCTTTTGCTCATTCCAGGTAACCCCTGCCCCACGGCCCTCCCCTGGCCCATGGGGACAACCACTCTTGATATTTCTCTCATAGATCAGTTTTATCTCTTCTAGAATGTCATATACATGGAATCACAGTACGCACTCTTTTTGTGTATGACTCCTTTTGCTCACCATGTTTTTGAGATTTATCCATGTTGTTTTGTATATCGGTAGTTCATCCTTTATTTCCGAATAGTATGACATATGGATATACCACAGTTTTTTCAAACTCCTGATTCTGTTGATGGACCTGGGGTGTTTCAGTTTGAGTTTATAATGAATAAAAGTGCTATTTATACTCTTGTACAAGTCTTTTTGTGAACATATTTTCATTTCTAGTTGATAAATACTTAGGAGTAGATGTGCTCGGTCAATTATCATTTTAAATCTCTTTATAGTCCTTCCTTAGCCCATTTGGACCCATTTTCATCTAAATTTATTGGTGTTACCCCTTATCTTGCCATTTTTCACCTCATTTGCTTTCTCTTGACTTGAACTTGTTTGTTTTTTGCATCCTATTAAAATTGCCAATTTCCAAATACTGGATTTTTTTTTTTTTTGCTTCCTAGGGTAAATTATTTCTAGAAAGCCTACCTTGTATTTGAACTTTTAGGTTAATATATTCACTCCTTTGGCAATATTCTGCTATGGATCTCATATTTCTTTTTTTGTTTTATTTATGCTTGGACAAGGAGAGATCAATGCTGACCACATATTTGTTAACTGGTGGTGAATTGCCTTGCTATACTAGTCACCATCTTGCACAATGGACTAAAGCTAATAGTGGATGGGCCTTACTCTCAGTACAGTTTCCAATTTCTAGAAGATAGTCATAAACATGCTGGATGATAGTAGAAATTTCTTCTATGCCCATGATTTATTGTCTGATCCTCCGAGTTGATGTAGCACTTGAAAAATCCATAGTATTTGCTGTAACTGTGGGACTCTTTCCCTCCCACATTGACTGCTTTGTTTCTGATGCTACACATTCCAGGCCTCTATGGAACCTCCATTAACTTCCTCTAAATTTCCTGCCTTCATGGTTGTTATTGATTATAATATGGCAGGAGTATAATATTTTGGGGGAGGGGAGGAATGAATCAATTCTCTGGTCAGCACAAAAAAAGTAGAACCCTTGGAGAGAGGGATGACTGCCTAGGATTTCATCTGAACAGATGATTGTTGGTTGGCCCAGCAGAAGGGAAATCAGTAGTAGACAGAAAACATGACTTTTGTTATTTTCTTCAGATAGGCAGAGTTCTCCTTATTCATGAAGCAGTTCAGAATCAGGGCAAACATTGTTTTCTGTGCTCCAGTTTATCATCTTTAAAGATAATGAGAATAATATCACAATTCCAAAATGTTTTTATTGATGAAACTTGGCTTTTAGTGTTGTTGTGAGCTTCTTAATTTTTCTGTCTTATTGAGAAGTTGGAAAATATTACATTGGATGTTACTAGCATGAGTTCATTTTAAGAGTGAGTTTCTGATAATAAGTATCATGAATATCGTGTACTGAACCTGAAATATAATAATAATAATAATAATAATAATAATAATAATAATAATAAAATAATGATTAACTCAAAGTATTTTCTATGGCACTGTTGGATACATCATTTATATGTAATCTCTTCGTGGAATGTAAGATCTTTAGAACAGGAATCAGGTTCTGACTTTGTAGCACTGACACAGATAAAGTACCTGACATATGGTCAGTACTCAGTACTATAACAGGACATGTTGGCAACTGAGCGGGATATTTAGCTGAGAGATAATTTCAAATAATGAACAAAATAATTTTATCTCCATTTCTGTCATTGTTGTCTCTGTCTATATCTCTAATTCTTTGTCTCTGTCTCCCTCTTTCATTTAATCGAAAGGTTATAAGGGAATTGAACCCAATTTTAAGATGATTTTTTAAACAAAGATGTATAAAAACAATTCTTTTTTTTTTAAACAATTCTTTTTCTAAAGGTGGTTTAAAAGATGACTAATACACATACGCTTCTTCACTGAGTGAGTTCCCTTGGTACTAGAGGCCCTGTATTAGATGCTTCAGGGCTTGGTACTCTGATGGCCCTTGGGGCGCTCCTGCATAGATATGAAAACAAAGAAATCATTGCACAGTATACTGAGGGCCCGAAGGATGGTATGAATAAAACACTAAAGGAAAAAATGAGAAAAACTTTCCATAGTTGCAATTCCTCTGAGATAAAATGTATAGATACTTAAACATTTTAAAGTTGAAGAACTATCTGAATCCCAGAAAGGTACTCTAGTAACTTCTTCAGCTAGAGGGAACTGCTGCCAGTAATCCCACTAATTTGGTCTGGATTAGTCTAGACCAGTGCCTTTTCCACATTTTCATGTTGTGTCTACATGATGGTTCACTTTCTGAGTCCGGGAGAGCAAATCTCTGGTGGCTGGATTCCAGCTCTTTTTGCCCGACTGGGACCAAAGCCTCCCATATCTCCCTCTTGGGGCCTGTGATGGCTGGGTGGCCAGGACGGTTCTTACTGAGATCCCTTCCAAAGGGGCTCAGACACTGTTCCTGCCCAGGAGCTCGAGAAATCCCTCAAAGCCAGCTTGACGATGGCTTTTCTTTCTTTCAGGTCTCTTGTTTGGCGTGATGTGTACCTCCATGGCCGTGGCTGCATCCCTCATGGGAGGCGTCGTGCAGGTAATGAAAGAGAAAAAAAACACCTTTGATTTCAGAGCAACTCTAAACCCGCTTTCTTTGCCAATGCTTTGCCTATTCCTCCGAGCACCGTACCCTGGACTCCGATCCTAGGTCAGAATTAAACATTACATGTAAAATTTCAACCGAAATTGCCTTCAGAAGGGGAAACTAGTAAAAACCAGTAATGGAAGTCAGTGACTTGGTACACTGTAATAAAATTAGAAGCCCATTTGAAATCCAGATCTGAGAATATATGATCCGGAAATAAAAGTAGAAGTGATTAAAAAAAAAAGTAGAAGTGATAATTAGAATAGCAGAAAAAGAATAACAATTGCTATTAATGGAACAGTTAGTATGTTCAAGGTGCAGCCCCAGATGGATTACCTCGTTTAATCTTCATCACTTCTCTCAGGGTAGTTGTGATTCATGTACTCACTTTACAGATGAAGAAACTAAGAAGTAGAGAGTGAGGGGACTGTCCCAGGCTCACATGGTTAAGGAGTGGGGGAGCTGGCGTATGAGCCACCGCTACCTCTTATCCAGGCTGAACGGCCTCCCATATGTCCAACTCCCATTTCCATAAAAAGATGACTCAGGAGCCTCAGGGATGATCTGTTTGAGCATCTTCATTTTGTAGATGATTATAGAAAAGAGTGAAAATATCCTGCTCAGGTTCTCACAGCTACTCAGTGGCTGAGAAGTTTACAGCCCACGTCTCCCCGGGGGCCACCTCTCCTCCCTTCGCAAATCGCCCACCTGTCAAGGCAACAGCAGATAAGCCCATCTTCAGATTGTACCTCAGCCTTCCACCACCCGCCTTGTATCTTTGTATAATTTTGACATTTTATATTATCTTGGCATGGCAGGGGGTTTCCATAAATGTTGCTTCAACAAAGAATTGAATAAGGGCATGTGAAGAGTAGTCACGGACTTTTAGAGAGTGTCTTTGAATCTGCAGATCTGTGCATCTTACTTGAACCTTCCAGCAATGACTTACGCAGATTCCCTTCTTTCCATCTTGAACTTCAGGGAGTACGTCAGGGAGACTGAGTGATAGTCTGAGAATTCAGTTGTCTGTGTAAGAAGCTGTGGGACTGGAGAGCCGGAGGCCACTCCAGTTAAGCTGGAGGAACTTCCCCTTTTATCACAGATGCTCGATAATCTTGTCCCAGTTTTTGGAGCACTTTGATATTTGCCCGTCCACGCAGCAGAACCCTATGTTCCACATTTCACATGGTTTAGGAGATGCTGGTTGGCAAGAAGTGAAAATCCTGAGTTCTTTTTTCCTAGGAGAGATATTGTCTAGGGAGTGGCCCTCTCATTTCTTTGAATACATCTGATTTAACAGCTACAGAAAGCCAATTATAGTTCCCCTATTTAATTTTCCAAATGGCTTTGCTATAGTGAGCATCATGGGACAACATTCATGTTCAGGTTTCGCACATGGGAAGACCGAAGCCTAAGTCCCGTGGATGTGAGGGATAGAGCCAGGTTTAATTCCATGTTCACAAGACCATCCCTTACTCATGGTGTATGTGTGTGGGTGGTGCTAGGGGCAGGCAGCTTGAGTCTCCTTAAAGCAAAATCCTTTTACTGTTCTGGCTTAGGACTTTATAAAGTGTGTTCTGGAGACATTCATCCTGTGAAATACTCTAAGAAAGCAAGTTTCCTATGTCGGAGACATTTGGGAAATGCTGCACACTGCATTCTCTCTCAGATATCCACAGCCACGTTAGCCTATTGAAGGCCTTGGGAAGTCCTAAAATAAACCTGTTTCATTTTATTTCTTATTTTTATTTTTTTAAGTTCTACTTATTTAAGTGATCTCTACACCCAACGTGGGGTTCAAACTCATGACCCTGAGCTCAAGAGTGCCACCCTCTTCCAGCTGAGACAGCCAGATATCCCCTGTTTTACTTTAAATATGTGACCAGAGACCCTACGTGGGGAAGGTTGGTGGTGGTGGTGGTGGTGGTGGTGGTGGTGGTGGTGGTGGTGGTAGCAGAAATAGGGGGATGGGGCAGCTCACAGCAGCAAAGATCACCCGTTAACTAGTGACTTGCAGAGCTCCCTTTGGGAAGACCATTCTATCCATTGTGCTTCTATCTTAACAACTCCCGCCTAGTTCTACCAAGGGTTATAATGACTTCCAAACCCGTTCTTATCTTAATTTAAGAAAGTGCTTTCTGGGTCGCCAAGCAGTCCAATAATCTAATGATATGCCTCAGGAACTGGAGAGCTCACTGATGGGCTAGGCAATAGCAATGAGAAGAAGATAAACCATAATAGTGGATAACACCTGGAATTAATAGAACACTGTATATTAACTAATTGGAATCAAAATTAAAACTTAAGGAAAAGGAAAAAGGAGTGATCGTAGATAACATTTTGGGGGGGTACTTACTACATGCTCTGCAGTGTTTAGTCGCTATTCTGACCTTTCTCAGACTCCGCATTGAATACTTACAAGAAACCCCAGGAAGCAGGCATTAGGATCCCTACTTGATACCGTGAGAAAGCTACGGCACAGCAAGGCAACCCCCCCAAAACATACGTTCCCTGCCATCGCCCCCTGTTTGTAGGAGCAACTTCTGTGAGATTTGCCCACTGAGGAGAAAGCTGCTGGATGAGCTTTAAGTCTTCCCCCAACTGAACCTGCTTAAGAACAACAACAAAAAGAAATGTGAAAATTAAGATTAGTCTAGTTGTGTAAATTACAGAAATATGTATTTTCAAAAGCCAGAAATGCTTGGATTCTTTTTCTATCATGTAAAGACCCTTTTTTATCCACCCCCAGAAGCATATTGGCTAATGATTTTATAAGGGATTGTTAATGTTTTTTCCTCCACTGGGGGACATAAACACTGTTCCTAAACTTACTGATTCTCCTGTATCCTAGCTAGTAAGTAAATTAGCTTCCGAATTCAGCAACCATGGCAACTATGAATTCATGCTATCAATCAACAGAGGAAATGTCAGGAATATTAAAGTAAGTATTGACTTTGAGGAAGAGTATCGATTTTAATCTTATCTGCTTCCATCTTGTCAAAGATCCATCTGTGGCATTGACTTCATAAAAAATTAACCTGGAGAAACAAACATAACCACGAATTGCAGCTCGTGTTTCTAGAGAAAAGAACTTACGTTACAGCTGGAGGGGACTTGGCAGCCTCTTGGTCTTATCTATTTTTTATAAAGAAGACTCTCTGAAGTAGAATGTATCTGAATTAATAGCAGAAGGTTCAACGAATCATGGTTCTAAGCAGCAGGGCCAAACGAGAATCCAAATATTCGATTAGAGATGGAATCTTTCAAGAGTCTTTCAAGAACTTTCTCCCCTTAAACGAAAGGAGGCCATTATGAGAGTCTGTGCTCTTGGCCTTTTTTTTTTTCCCCTGTAGCCTACTTTCGGAGAGAAAATGTGGGTTTTACAGCCAAACAGTCCTAGCTTAAACCTCTTAAATCTTACCTCTTCCATTTTCTAAATGGAGTTATGCCCTTAATAGGTTTCCCATCAGTGCAGCTTTCTCATCTATAAAACTCAGTTAGTGATCTACTAAACTGGGTAATTGTGAGGATGAAACGAGGTCACTTATCTAGAGTGCCTGGTAGTTCATCCTAACCATCTGGCATGCAGGTGGTGCCTGACAAACCCAAGATATATATAGGATCTTTAGAGCATCCTATTCTTAGATATTGATCTAACAGCCCTACAGTTGCTTTGATAGAGCAAGATAGGGGCTTCCCTGTGGGATAGCTGTGTGCGTGTGTGCATGCATACACACGTGCCCATATGCTGGCACTCGCACACACCTGTTCACTAGCATGCATATCAGCACATTTGTATATGTCCAAGACTCTTGGATCGCCATGGCACAAGGCTACCGAGCAATCGCAAATTAGTTTAATGAAAGCTTCTTACCAATTCGGTGGTGTAATTTAGAGGCTAAGAGATGTGGAAATGCACTTGTCAAACTGCTTCAATTTCCAAAGAAAACAGAGCCGTAAAAATGGGATATGAGATATGAAGTGTCCAGTGGGCTCCCCCATCATGTCCCAACTTAGTGCTTCAACATCCTTGATGTGTTCTGGCTGGGATGGTAGGAGTGGGGTAATCTACTATTATCAGAATGATAGAATTGTTCAAACTAAACTAGAAAAGACGAGCAGTCATGTAAGATATGAAATATAAGTTATGGGTATATTTATGTGGTGCATTATAAAAAGAAAGTTTGTTTTTGACAAGATATAAAATGTAAACAAATCAATGAATTTCACCTGAAGGAGAAACCACCTCTACAAAATCCAAATTTCCTGTGTGTATGTGTACACACACACCCCCACACACACAAATGCATCTTTGTATGTATTTTTGTTATTTTACATAGTGCTTATCTCCCCAGAAGGGAATAGTGACCTCCATAAGGTACATGATTAATGAGTGTGACCATCAGGACGAGGACTGAATTTTATCCTGAGTCTGAGAGAGAGAGAGTGATCCCAGGTGACCATGGATTCAGGGGAGTGGGCGCATTTATCTGATCTATCTCGTTCCACAGGCTGCTCTCAGCATCCACGGCATGTGTGGGGGACCAATGCTGGGCTTATTCTCTCTGGGAATCTTGTTCCCATTTGTGAACTGGAAGGTAAGGATCCTGCATGTTGCTCCATGATTCCTAGCTAAAACTGAAGCCCAACTTGTTGAGATGTGCACTGGGTGTCATATGTAAGTGATGGGTCACTAAATTTGAGTCCTGAGACCAATACTACACTATATGCTAACGAGCTTGAATTTAAATGAAATATAAAATAAAATAAAATAAAATAAAATAAAATAAAATAATCTCTTGGTCCAATTGTTGGAAAAATAAAAATAAAAAAATAAAATTGAAGGCCAGCCATTTTCTATCTCTCCCTTTCTCCTTGGAATGGCCATCTCTCTGGACTAGGAAAAAAAAAATGGGGGCTTTTTTCCACAGTAGGACTCAGGAGAACCCAAGGCCTCCTATCTCTGACTTCAGTGAAGCCTTTTTAGAAGCCAAAAATAGGGAAAGTAAGAGGTGGACATGAAGTACCAGATGTCATGGCAGCAAAATTGACTCTTTAAAGTTGTCTCTTAATTCAAGGCCCACAAAATGAAATTTAAAATATATATTGAATTGTAAAAAATAATTTTGAAAACTTAAAAAACTATGTAAATTTCATTTTTTTTCTATATTTTACCTAAAATTATAACAAATTTAATTAACTTAATTAGGAAGAGAGGATTAAACAAAACCAGTATATTCTGATGGCTGGCTCTCCTTGGTTTTGATGGCTTACAAGCTAATAGTATATCTTTAAATGTTGGTTGGATGACTTTATAGTAAATGTAAACCAAAATTAATATTTATTTGGAAAAATAATATACACTTTAAATTAGTTTGAAAATCTTTATTTTCTCAATCTAGTAAAATTGTATTTTTTTTTACTTATTGTCATCCATACATTTACATGCATATACTTTTAGAAAGTCATTAGACTACAAAAAAAAAAAAAGCCTTTAGACCAGAAAAAAACCTGACTCCGCATATTTTTTAATATACTTCAGGGTGCTCGATGAAGCGTGAGTCACGTGATATATCTAAGTAGTCTATGCAGCTATCTGACCCTTGCTGACCTCTATTCTAGATAAATCTTATGGAGCTAGGTAAAGAGCACGGATAGGTAGGGAGCATTTGGTAATTTGTAGTGTTTCCTTACAGTTTTTTTTTTTTTGTTTGTTTGTTTGTTTGCTTTTCTTAGTCTTAATTAACCTTTCTGATATTGAGGTTGACAAGGATAACTATATTTTGGGAAGATGACATGAGGGAAGGCAGTTCCTTAGCCCCCCAAAAGTAACAATGATATATAACATCTTTGTCATTCTACACATTAACCTGTTATCTATATTAGTGAATTGTGGTCCTTCCATTTAGTCCAGAAAACCACTTTGTTCTAGGTAGAGGAAAGTAAATGTTACAAATTTGGGTCACCTCCTCCCTTGTCATTGGCCATGGCTGATCCTACTAACCAGTCATGGCTCTCTTTCCACAGAATGTGGATGCAACCCCAGATTCTTTCTCAGCATCACTTTCTAGACAGCTACTATCCATCTCTGAGGGTTGAACCTCCTGCTGAAATCTATTCACCCTTTACTGGTAGGCCAGGGGTCAGGAAACTATACTCCTCAAGCCAAATATAGCCAGGATCCAGTTTTTGGTATAGCCTATGGCCTATAATGGTTTTGACATTTTTAAATGATTGGAAAAAATGAAAAGAATGATATTTCATAACCCACGAATATATGAAATTCACATTTCAGTGCCCAAAAATAGTTTTACTGGTCCTAATCACTGTCCTTTGTTTATGTAGTGAGTATAGTTGTCCTTGTGCTGTAGGCCAGAGCTAAGTAGTTGTGACAGACACTGGGTGGCCCACAAAGCCTAAAATATTGACTAGCTTGCCGTTTGTAATAGAAGTGTGTGGACCCCTGGTCTGGACCAAGGCATGAGTATTCGAATCACATATATTGCTTTAGTTTCCCCAAACAGTAATGAACAAAACATTCTGGTTCTTTTACCAAAAAGTCTTTTCCTGAATCAAGAGAGAAACTACCAAGTTATTTTCTTGCACTGAGAAAGCTCAGCCGTCCAGTGGAGTCTGGGGGCATCCAGATTTTATTTCCCAGTCCCGGTCACTGCTAGACCACTCTGTCTCCTTTACAGGGGAAAAGCCTCACTCACTCACTGGCTTTTCACTGTTTATCAAGGGAAACAACCCTTAAATGGCAAGACTAGTAAATATGCTTGCTAGTGTTTAGACTCAAACAAAAAGCTCCACGCTTGTGAGTCAGGGACCTGCCAGGACCACTTGGGAAGAAATACGGGAGAAACAATTTCTCTATGACAGCCGTCAGTGAAAAATGACCGCATTGTCTCCATTTTCTCGGGTTCTCCCAAGCTTCTGAAATTCTTCTGCTGGGAATGGGGGTCTCAACAGGTGTTTTCTCCCCCAGTTTTGAGAATAATCGACATATGGCATGGTACAAGATTAAGAAATATGGAATAATGAGTTGACTTGCATATATTGTGGAATAATTACCATATTTAGTTTACCATCATCTCATACAAGTCATTCCTTGTGGTGAGAACTTTGAGGATGTACTCTCTTAACTCTCGTATATACCGTGCAGTGGTGTTAACTACAGTCATCACGTTGTACATCTCTCAACAGATTAAATGGTAAGAAGAAGCTAAAAAGGAGGGGAAAAACCTCCTGCTAGAATTCTAAAAATGGTGACCATTATAACATTCTCCACTACTTCCATTTAAGGAACTAGTTACTCCTAAATAAAACTGCATGGTGGGAGTTGCAAAAAAAAAAAAATGGCAATTTGGGTGGGTTGTTTCTAGCACATGTGGCCAAGACTTGAGGTGGACAGTAGGAATCTCTGAGACATGGACCCCCCATCTCCTCTTTTCTTTCAACAGCTTTGTCAAATCTCTCCTTAACTTTTTCTTTCCCTTCATCAAGGGTGCACTAGGTGGCCTTCTGACTGGAATCACCTTGTCATTTTGGGTGGCCATTGGGGCCTTCATCTACCCTGCACCAGACTCCAAGACATGGCCCTTGCCTTTATCCACAGACTACTGTGTCCCATCAAATGTGACAGAAACGGTGCCCACAGCGCTACCTAGCAGGTATGTGGACCTTGACCTTGGTGTTCGGTCCCAAGGGGTAGGTGACCCGGTTAGAGGAAGATTCATTCTCCAGGGCTGAGTCTGATGAGCCAGATCTTGCTTTCCAGTGAGAATCCTCAGGGCAGTGCCCAGCATTGAAGAGCACCAGACGGGGCTGTTGAACGTTCTGTAGAAACCCATTACCCTGCATCCCGGGGTTCACAAGAGGGAACTCAGCAAAAGCGTTAATTGGAAATATAAGTGCAAAGCAGGAGAAGTAGGTGGGGGGGTGGGGTTTGAAAATCAGTGGATGGAGAGGAAGATCAGAGATGGTGCCCCTGAAGGAGTAAAGCATCTGAGTAGAACAGGCTTCGGAGCAATGTGGAGAATGGTTGTGGACACACTGAGCTAGCAGCACTGCCTTGAACTTGCAGCTTCTAGATCAAACTAAACTGAATTTAACAAAGGATTCTCCTTCTATTTCTTGCTGGAATAAGTAACTTAAGATACTAAAATACAGAAGATAATATGGGGTAGGGAGAAGACCATGGCCTTTGAAATCAGAAATGCAGGTTTGGGTGTGGGTGGTACCATTTATCCACCCTATGTCTGCACAACTTGGTTACTTGTCACTTCTCAAATTCCCAAGAGTCTTTGAAAGAAAAATGAGGGTATTAATGTTTACTTTGCTGGTGTTTTGAGAGGATTAAATGAGATAAGACATATAGCCGGTAGCACTGTCCCTGACTTTAATTAGTGCACATTCTCACACTCTCATTGTTTTTAGAAATAAACCTAAGAAATGTGGGAGAGCTCCTAAGCTCTACATATGGAGTGGGAAAATTATTATGGGCGGCACTGGGGGATGAAGTGGGTGGGGCCGCGTCCTAGAACTGTCCTGGCTACATAGTCTATGAGCGCTCTGTTATCTTGCTTCCATTTGCCTCTGAGTTTCATTTCGTTTAGAACCATTCTTTTGCATAAATCTTACAGGCAAATAATACAACCCTAGTAGAGTTCCCAGGTCCACCATCTCTCTTCCTTCCTGCCTGTGCTTATTCTAGCCTCTTTTCTTAGAGGGCCAAATCCTGGCCCCAACTATCTTCCTTGCTTGATTAGCTGCTAACTAGTCTTTAAAAATAAGCTCAGATATTATCTCACACAAGAGCCTGAGTTTGATGCTCTTTTTAAAGGTTCCCACAATCCTTTGCTCCTATTCCACCAAGGTGCTACCACTCTACTTTATGATGATCCCTTAGCTCCTATATGTAGACTTCGTGGCTTTCTCATCCTTTATGTCCAATATCTGTCACAATTCTTTGCACTAAACCTGGGCTTAACAAATATTTGCAGAATGAATAATACAAAAGAAATGGGAGGCGCTGTCCTCATTGTATTTATTCTCATTTAGTATATACATTGTCAACACTTGTAATGCAAGGATGGATTGGATTGAGTGCAATACAAAGCACAACTAGTCTATAATTAATTCTTAAAAAAAAAGCCAAATGACAAAAAATTAAAGTGTTGGAATTTTGAGAAATGCCAGGCCCTACCATGAACCCTCAGCAGTCTTCTACGTCACTATGGATCGTAGCATCAGAACTCATGGAACTGTTGACATGTGCTGTTGTCATCCACAGACCTGCAATCGCTGACACCTGGTATTCGCTCTCCTACCTTTACTACAGTGCAGTGGGCTGCCTAGGATGTATTGCTGCTGGAATAATCATCAGCTTCATAACAGGTTGGTTATCTGGATTCCTCTCCTTGGGGCCAAGGAGACATGGGCTAGCCTCATGCATCGGTGGACAAGGTGGATGTCTTACTGGTGTGATTTTGGATCCACTGCAAGAAGCCCTTCTTCCCAGACAGGTGCCTACTCTCTCCAAGTTGATAATACAAAGCCATCCTCTTGATTATCATGTATCTTATTATAATATACATTTAAAAAATCCCCCATATATTATGGGGAAAAGAAGTGATATCTCAATACACGGCCCCCAGAAGCCAGAGTATGAAAAATCCTTTGTAATTAATAATTAGTAGGAAAGGTTAAATATTAAGAGTGGCAATTTCCCCTTCTTCTCAGTAAGAAACTAGGGTTTTTCTCATAACCATTTCTTATCTCATGGGTGAACTTTAACTAAGATACTATATGGGGAGTCTTTTAAAAATTCTCTCAAAGTTGCAATACAACTGGTGACATTTCAAGAGTAAACTCCTTTTTCTCCTATGGAGAAACCCACTCATCCTTTCTCATGAAATATGGCCTGTCATAGTCGTACTTTCTGTTGACAGACCCAGTTTCAGCCAGGAGGGGACGATACTCTTTGATGCCTAATCCCTAAAGTCTTGCTCATTGAACAGATTATACATGCTCTTGAGGAGGACAAGTACAGAGCTCCAAACTTGAATTCCAGTTTCATCTTTAACCTTCCTACCCCATGAGAACTGCAGCCCTAAATTCTGATTTTTTTTTATTGTTTACTATCTCCCAACAGCTTTCTTCCCCCCAAGAACAGAACCAACTCTAAATCCACATGAAGTAAAGTTCTCCTTAGCAAGGCTCAGCTCTTGTCCTTAGAGACAAAGTATCTATCTTACTTGTCCAAGCTTTTGGTATTTTTGTGGCCTATTAGGAGACAAAAGTCTTCTCTGATGAAACTTTGGAAATGGTTGTTTGGGTCAGTATTAAGTTCTTCTTATTCAGAGTTGCCCTTGGATAGAAGTTTGAGGTTGTATGATTCCTTCCTCCACCACTCATGCACGCTAAGGAAAATGCAGTGTTATAGGCTTTAAGAACACAAATGTTTAATTTCTTGTTTCATCATTTACTAGATCATAGAAGAGTTTATTTCCTCATTTATGAGATGAGAATAACCATATATATATATTTTAAAGATTTATTTATTTATTTATTTATTTGAGGAGAAAGAGAGAGAGGGAACGAGCAGGGGGAGGGGCAGAGGAAAAGGGAGAAGCAGCTTCTGTGCTGAGCATGGAGACCACTGTGGGGTTTGATCCCAGGATCCTGAGATCATGACCTGAGCTCAGTTTAACTGACTGAGCCACCAAGGAACCCCAACAGTATCTACTTCATGAAGATTAGATGTGCCTAGTACACAGAAGGCGCTCACTAATAAATATTCTTATTAAGGGTAGTATAATTCTATTTGGCTGAATGTCTTTTGACAGAGGGACATAATGCAGGGAGTATATCATTGAAACTTCAATTTGGAGATTTAGGAATCTCTCTCTCTCTCTCTCTCTCTCTCTCTCTATATATATATATATATATATATATATATATATATATATGAAAAAAATTTCTTTCTAGAAATAAAATATATATAAATTTTTTTAAAAGATTTTATTTATTTATTCATGAGAGACACACAGAGAGAGAGGCAGAGACACAGGCAGAGGGAGAAGCAGGCTCCATGCAGGGAGCTCGATGTGGGACCCGATCCCAGGTCTCCAGGATCAGGCCCTGGGCCGAAGGTGGTGCTAAACCACTGAGCCACCCAGGTGTCCCTAGAAAGAAGTCTGAATTTGGAAAAAGCTTTTGCACAGGCACAGTGTCTGGTACATAGAAGAATGTGGTCAAGGTTGTAACCGCTACTCCGCCACCCCTCTAGGGACATGTAGAGGAAACTGGCTATCGAATTAAAGACTGCCATTGAATGAGATTGGGTATTGGTGAACAGTTATGATTATACCAAGATTTACAAAGGTTCTAGGTGGGGAACATTGTCAGCCTTCAAATCTTGGTTTGAATGTCAATGAGGCTCTTATTGCACAGCAGGGTTGAAAGGGATAGGACGCTGCACAGGTATGTTTTAATGACTGGAAAGGAGGCATCAGGCAAGTCTAGACTGGCCGGAGGGGATGGGAGGGTACTGTTTATTCAGGATGCTGGGATGGAAAGAAGAAGAAATAGTAAAAACACCCTTTTTAATTTTATGAATATTAACTCTGATGACTCTAATATATCTGATGTGGCTGAAAAACCAAGAGTTTTCCTAGAGGAAGAAATTAGGATTCCTTCTGTCCCCTCTGGTGACCTACAAAGGGTACGAGTAGAGTTTTCCATGATCCATATCTAAGAATAAGTGTGGTGTCTCTGCTTAGCTCTGTGTCTGTGAGTTTGCCTGAGTGGACAGCTGGGGAGATTTAAAAACTATCCCCACCCTCGCTCTGAGCAGTTGTCGATTTCTATTGCCCAGTCAGACCCATTTTCCCCCTTTTACTAAGAAGGGCTACTCGGGAAGCACACGGTCCTTAAGTCCTTAGAGAAGCCCTGGAAGCATGCCAACGACTCACCCGTCTGTCCTTCCGTTAATAGGTCGCCAGAGCGGCAAGGACGTTCAACCACTGCTAATTAGGCCAGTTTGCAATTTATTTTGCTTTTGGTCTGAGAAGTACAAAAGACTGTGCTGGTGTGGTGTCCAGCATGACGGTGGGACGGAGCAGGTGAGCTGATGTTTGAACTTCTGAAAGACACACGCAAACTCAAAGGGATTCCCTTTTGGCCCCTTTAGACCATCCGCAGAGGTGGGTGTGGGTGGGGAAGGCGAGGAGTATGACCCTGAGTCTGGTGTCGACTTCAGTTACCCCAGCTAACTGGCTTTCGAGCGCGTGAAGGTGTTGGTAGATGAATGTGCCCCTGGGGTGAATGGTTGGCCCTGCCAGTGATCAGATTCCAGAATTCCGTTTAACCCTTCTGAGGCTGAATGCTAGGACAGCTGTAAAAATGAACAGTAGACAAGGAAATAGGACAGTGGGCGGCCGTCTAGCATCATGGGGAGAAGCGTAGGCTTTAGGGTCAGCCCTGGATACAATCCTGCTTCCATGTCTTATTCACCTTGGGTGAATTGGTTTACTCTTGAACTTCAGCTTTTAGCTGGGAACTGGGAGGAGATGTGGACGCACACAGCTCTAGCTCACGAAACGTGAATGTAGAGGCACGTTGACTAGGAGGACTGTTGAGGTAGAGAAGCAGCAGGGCGCACACTGTTCCTGTTCCACTGAGAACCCAGGTGGCCCAGGTGGGACTAGAGACAGTATCCAGGAATCACTGAGGTCCTAGCAGCCCAAGACCACCCGGAGGAGCCTGTGGTCAGATGGGACTGAACTTACTGAGGTGACACCGCTGGGGAGTGGGTAGGTGGGTGGGTGGGTGGGCACACTCCAGGGCAGCAGGCAATGCAATCCCAGCCGTGACAAGAGGGACCTGGACTTACTGCTGTAGGGATCGGGTTCCCACTGAGGGATGCTGGGAGGAGTCTAAGGGAAGCTGGGCATGAAAACAAAGCTGTGTGGGGCCCACTTGGCAAGAGTTATGCCACTTGACAACAGGACCTTGGGCCACGTGATGTTGCAAATGGTCTTAGTCATGTCGGTCCTCTTGGCCTCATTGAGTGTCGGAGGCTTGTTTTTTCCTTTTCTTAGTTCAGGCTGATCAGCATTCTTTCCATCCCAGACATTGAATTCCCTTAGTACTGTGGAGGACGACCGCTTCCCCCATGTCACGTCCCCGCAGTTGTGCACTCTTGTCCTTCCCCCAAGCGCCACCCGACACGTACATGGAGTAAACCTGAGCTAACGGTGAGGTGGGGCCAGGGCCACCGCACGGGCGCTCAGGCTGTGGAGGCAATCTGTTTGCTGAGGAAGCAGCTGATTGAGCTGCCTGTGTTGTTTGGAGAAGCAGGTTTTTGAGGACGTTCTAGAAGCACATAATCAAGTTATTTAGTGACTTACGGACTTACGTTCCCAGGCAAGGATTTCCTGGAGTGAATGCTAACTCCTCTGTAGGGGCAGCTTTTGTCCTGAGGGCTGAGCTGGGGGTGGGAGGAGGGAACCCTTCGTAGGTCGTCCTTGGGCTCCTTTCCTGAAGAGCGACATGGGGCAGCCCCCGCGGGGTTGGCCTGCAGGTGCCCTGCTGGGATCACGAGGCCTGCTCTCCGCAGCAGGGAAGGCGACCACCCCGTCTGAGGCACAGGTCGTCTCTCCTCAGGAGATAACATGACTATTTCCCAGGGCTGCCTACCCGCCGACAGACAGACAGCGTGCATTGCTTCACACAACCCAGGCTATAGGGCCAGTGCTCACTAAGGTGTTCGTGGTCTTAGAGATCCAACCAGAAGGCATCGAGGCGCCATGTTATGGTTAGGGAATACCCTGCTCTCAGAGTTCCTGCCCCTGGCTCTGATGCCAGAGCATGTGACCAGGTCACAGCATGGGGGGGGGGGGGCTAAGCAAGGTCCCCTCAGTGTCATTGGGAATGCGTCAAGACTAGGTGCCTGATGTGCGTCTCTCCCTTTCCTCAGGAAAACCCTGAGGGCGGCAGCTCCTGGAAGCGAGGGGCTGAATCTGTCTTACAGAATGGACTCAAGCAAGAAACCCTGGGCCATAACCCAGGCCACGATCCCAAGGACAAAAGCTACCACACTATGGCGTTAGAGAAGGTCACCCACTTCTAAGTCGCGCACGCGAGCGCAAGGCGCACACAGTCTGCATCCTGCTTGCCTGTTGGTCAGGGGACGTGCGTAGGTGTCACTGCTAGAAGACAGGCTTGTCTGATGTCTATTTATACTTATTTATAACTACAAACATGAAGGCTGCTCCCCTGGGTATTCCCGGCCGGTCTTTGGAAGACCCCAACTTTCAGGTGAGAAGACGCAGCCCAGCCGTAGGTGCCCTGGCCACTTCCTCCTGGGCTGAGTTAGGACTGGGCGTCACCCCAGTGCAAAGAGGCAGCCCCTTGCTTTATGTCCTATTAAACTTCAGGTTGTTTTGCTTTGTTTTGTTTTGTTTTGTCTTGTTTTTGGTAGTTCTCGAAGCATCCCATATCTTGGAGTTCACAAGCAGAGGGTGCAAGGGGGTAAGCTTAGTAAGAGCTGATAGGACTCTTCTCCATCACCGCTGATAGGACGGAGGCGTGCCATCCATCCCGACCCCCACGTCTCACATCACCCCCAACTGCAGCTGCACTAAGCACACGTAACTGCCGCTAAGGCCCTCATCCCGGCCTCTCCGCCTCTTCCCATCATCCCGGCTCCTCCAGCACCCTGACCAGGCCTTAGGAATGATTTTGCTCGGCACAGGAGAGGGACTGGTGTGTCCAGTTAGTGCAACAGTCATAACCAAAACGGCGGTTCCCGTTGTTACCTTGGTGTGTACGTCTGTCTTTCTATCACCTTAAAGGAAAGAATGATTCTGCGGATGGTTTCCCCAGGGCTGGGTCAAGAGGAAAAAGGCACGTCCCACAGGAGGCTGTCAGGATAGTGTTGTGGAAAAGCACCTCGCAAATAGCTTCCTGGCCCTCGGATCTCCCGGGTCATGGGGTCTTCTTTGGCGGAAGACACCTCGGCACAGCACTGATGCTGTACTTAGCTCTGACATGGGCTAGGGTGAAGCAAAGATCCATAGGGTTGAGTTCTTAACCCCACTCATTGAAAACTCTTGAAAAGAGTTTTCTAAGTTCTGGAGGAAGAGGACAACAAATGGAATCCTTGAAAAGTACAACAGAACCATGTCACAGGAGCTAGATCAGAGGGAGGACAGGAGAAAGTCGGCCAATGTCTCGGGGTCAGCTGTCTTAGGGCAGGTGGCAGATAAGTATTTTGGTGGCCAGGTAAGATCAAAAGGCCTGGAAATAGTACATCAGTGAAATAAAAAGAAATGGTCCCAAAGGGTAAGGATAAGAAGCCCCAAAGGCTGTGCTGTGTAAATGTAGCCCAGGAGGAGAAAAACTTCAAAAAAGGTGTGAGATGGGGGAAAATGTATATAACCAGTGTTTGGAGAAAAGATGGAAGGAGAAAAGGAGAAAAGATGGAAATATGGGGAAGAAAAAACCAATAAAGGAATTAAAACACCCCTGGAGTTCATATGCCACAGCCCAGTGCTTGCCTTCTCTCCCTCCACTCTCCATAGGGGAGGAGAATAGAGGGAGAAAAAGAGAAAATTGGGTTGTGGCATATAAGGGAGAGGAGAAAAAAAAATACATCTGGAAAAAAAGAGGAAAGAAGGAAAAAGTAAAAAAAAATACATTTTGGAAAAAATATCTGAAAACGAGAAGGAGCAGAATTTCTAGAAACATTGTTTTGAGGCCCACAAGCTGATGAAGGTGTTGATCTAAGGATCTGCAAATTGAAAGGTGAAATTATCTCCCAAATGATTCAGTAGTTGGGACATTCCAAGAATAGATTAGGTGAACGTTGAGATCTGGGCCAAACGTCGTTGGTTTAGTCAACATCTCAGGATGGGGAAGGGAAGTAGCAACTCAGAGGATGGGAGTTTGATCAGCAGGAGCCGCTGCACTTGTGGCCTCCCCTCACGCCCCGAGGCATGCCTCATCGACAAGGGACCCATTATGGGTTCAAGGGAGAGCTAACTGGGTTACCACCCTGCCTGCTGCCTTTCCCCCAAGCCCTTCAGAGAGCCTATGGCTAGAAAGCGGGGAGAGTGGGATCCCCAAGGGCTGACCCGAAGGGGGACTGAACCCACCGCTGGCCACTCAAGCATCAGAGAGCACATCACAGTCTTCATTGACCCCAAAGCAGATATTTAGAGCTGCCCGCCCGCCCCAGCAGGTGCACAGGTGCACAGGTGCCTGCAAGCAGACTGGCCTCTGCGGCTAAGAACCAGGAGGGCCTGCAGCTGGCCCTCCAGACACCCCTGACGCCCTGCGGGGCCCTGGGGGAGAGGCTGCTGGGGCGTAAATATATATAAACTTCGTTCAAGAGTTTGAACTTTCATTTGGACTCACATGAGAACAAAATGTACCATATAGTTCTTCGTTTCCTCACGAATTATACTCACAAATCACCCCACAAACATTTCACTAGGACAGCACTTTCCCCCAGAAAGTTTTTTTAGGCCTTTTTTTTTTTTTTTTAAATAGTCACAAATGCTCTTACCTGGAGTGTTATCAAAGGATAACGTGACTTACAAATGGAAGATTATTATTATTATTATTATTATAAAAATGGCTCTGTCTTCTCTCATGGAATGGGACCTATGGTATGAAGAGTTCTCACTTTGAAAGCCTGTAGAGGTCAATATAAGGATCCCTCCCAATTCTTCCTAATTGATCAACTATGCAAAAAAACTCTAAGGCTGCAGTTAGAGTGCAGGTGGGAGTCCCAGAGGAAAGGCATCTTCCACAGAGTCCAGGAGCCACATTTGCTGGGTGGCTACCCAGCAAGGAAGGTGAGGCACAGTCGTACGTTCAACTACTTGGTTGTGCACGTGTCTCCCGCTCTTGCTCCTCCCGGGGCAGCAGCTCAGATCTGGGCCGTGTAAGATCTGCCCAGGGTCAAGTTCAATGGGAGCCATGGAAATGGGTTAAATTTGTGGCTGTTTAGGCCCAGGAATGACCGGGGGGATTCTCAGTAAGTGGGGTTGTGAGGGATGAGTTGTAGGATGGGGATGGCCTACCGTGCGCCAAACGCAATGCCCGTCTCCGTCTTTTCAAGTCAATGACAAATGTTGGTAAAAATGAAATGCAATGGCCTCAGTGTCTCTTCCCTTCATTCTGATTCATCCGTTTTGAGAGCTGGTATTTCCTTTGTTATCATCTGGGGCAAGAAGTACAACCTGCTGGTGGAGGGGACGGACTGAGGGGAGACAGCTGAGGCTCCGACGCAAGTTCTGACACAGGTCAGCCTAGGAATCTTCTGCAAGGCTTTCTGAAGTTCTGCTGATTGCAATTTAAAAGGAGGCGTGGTGAGGATTTCTAGAGGGGAGTCACTCGGACAAGTTAGCCTGGTGACTGGCCCCCGTGGGACACTTGGCACTTGTTAGTCTGCAGCATATGAAGGAAGTGAGACTTATTACTCATTTTCAGTTAAATTGGTTCACTGTTCTTAATCTTCAAGATCCTGGCCTAGTATATGAGTTAGTGGGGGAGTGTGAGAATTAACAAGAACAAGGTGACCATAAGCTATCAACTTAAAATCATGCCATTTAATTTCCACATGGTATAGCCTTTTTAATGGTGAATTTAAACGAAATATAATTTTCCAGAGAGCGCCTTTCCTAAAAGTCCGAAGTTCTTGGAGACAAAAGAAAAAAAAAGCCCCACTCTTATAAAGATAGACGAGTTTATTACTGAAAAATGCAATATTCATATTTGCGCTTTGTTAAGTAGTATTTTTGTACATGTAAACTTCGGTGAGTAAACAGCGTCTTAACCCTCGTGCGTGACTGCGGGCACAGGTGACGGTGGCTGCGCTTCTCCAGACAAGGAGGGGCGAGGGCTCTTCCCTTGTTTAATTAAAATAATGTGACTTGAATATAAATTCCATTCTTTTGTGATTTCATAGGGTTCTAGCGTTTCACTCTAAAGAAAAAAAATAAACCACACACCAGGGGGCCTGCAAGCGATATTTCAAAGAGGATGTTACTGAACCATCTTCGTGCTATGACAACCTTACTTGAACATTATTGCAAGATCAGATCAGTAAATAGAAAGAAATAGAGCGGGTCTCCTTTTAATTATTCTCCTAGAAATAATTGTTTTAAAATGTTACAGAAATGCAAGCTCCCTATGTACGCATTTGTATGTTTAGAGATCTCATGTGCACAGTCTCGATGTTCCCAGGTAGCTGGCTTACTGTAAAGTCAACCTCTTCTATCCAACACTAATGACCCTGAAGTCTAATTCATTTTCAGGCAACTAAAATTTATCTGATGTTACCGATGATATTAAAGTGATACACAATTTTAATCAAGTGTAACTCATAATTAATAATCATCCAGTGGGTTATTTTTATTTGTAATTCTTGGAAAGAGGTAATGCTATTATCTCTTCCTGTATTCCAGTCTCCTGACCATATCAATCTAGATTTGCAAACACCTATGTGAACAACACACCCACATAAACCCGCTTTTCTAATACTGCACGTCTGGCATTTGAAATATCAGCTCCTCAGGAGACAGAGTTAAACATATAAATATTCGGCTATTTAGTCACAACATGGCCCTTACTTGGGGTGTGAGGGTATTAGTGGCACGCTCATGACGAATTAGAAAAATAACCCTACTCTGTCATGGAAATGTTAGTTGATAATATTTCTGTATATTAGTGTGAAATTTAAGACGATTTTTTTCTATTTCCAAATTTTGTGTTTTTTTTTTCATAGAGCCATGAAATACTTCTAAATTTAATGCTGTATTTATGCAACTACTCAATTTGAAGAAAAATGCCTGTAGAATAAGCATAGATATGTAATTAAGATGTATAACTAATTTAATTTCTCTTAGAAGTAAGTTCAGATGGAAGTGGATTTAAATGCCCAACGTGATTATTTTCTGCAGGTTGGGAGCAGGATGCAAAATAATCATCCACCCTAAAAGCTTTTATATAAGGCTAATAATCTAAGGCAGGCTTATTACCAAGTCACCAAGTAAATGCACGTCAAAATATGGTTTGACATATGGTAATATAGCGTGACTTCTTCTACATATTTTGGATAATGCCTATATTTGGGCTGTTTCAGGGCTTAGGGCACACCCACACCCACACCCACTCAGAAGTAATCATGAAGAGGATTTTATGACTTAATCGGCTACTATAAATCAAGAAAAGCAATATATTGTGGTGATGTCTTTTATGGACCTCGGCCTATTTGTCCTCGGGAATTTCCAGAAACCACCATTCATCTGTTTTTAAAAAATGTTAAAGCAACTGTGTACACAGGTGTTCTGAACATCCAGTTCCCCACTGCAGGATCTGTTCTGACATATTTAAAAAGCTAAAAATAATTTCATGTAGTAAATTGATTCAATGCCTTAATGTCACTACCACGTAAGAAAACAAGTGAGCGATCGGTCCACAGATGCTTTATTTGTAACAGCACAGGATGGTCAGCAGACTTCGTAGAGGCAATGTGATTGACCGATTTGGAATCCACATCATAAAGGTTTATGTGCCTTTATTGTTTACTATTTTCAAGAATGCCGACCTTAGAAATTTATTCAATCTATTTCGGTAGAGCAGATCTTCCTAAAATTGGCTTTAAAACGTCCCATGAGAGTTTGGAAGGGGTCTTTAATGATGAACCATCCACTGTATGTAATTTGATTCGCAGAGGAATTGCAGACAGTACAAAGAAAAAAATTAATATTTAAGTTCACTTGGCTAACTATGTGGTTGCAACATAAGTTCTCCTAGGGAGAACAAAAAAGGTTGGGGAAATCTCTGTCTCTTCCTGAAATTTCCTCTTCAATCACAGGACTCTCCAGCTTCTTTCTAGTTCAAAAATACAAGACTAGAAGCCGATAGCTACACATCCTAGGAGGATACAATTGCATATATTTAAAGGGCATTTTCATCTTGAGTATTGAAAATTGAGACTGTTATTCTTTGGCTAGTTGTCATTGAAAACTAAGCTTACCATATTTAAATTAGTAATCTTAAAATAGATAAGAAAAAAAAAAAAACAAGGGGAGAAAACTTCATTTCTCTGAATGTTAAAGGATGAAGGAAATTGCAGTTGTTTTTCCGTCAGAAAGAAGCCTGGGCACAGCAGAGGCTGAAATAGGACGTGCAAAGCGGACGTCTTTGCTCAGGTAGGAAAGTCCCTTAGTCTCTTCCACCATCCCCCAAACATTGCTTCCACAATTATCTTTGCCATCAGATTTTTCTGCTGCACGATTTCCCTCTTCTCATAACAAAAAGTGGGAAAAGCCTGTCCATACTACTTGTAAGAAAGATAGAAAATTTAGCTTAACATGGGGGGTTCTTGGCTGGCTTAGTTGATAGAGCGTGTGGCTCTTGATCTTGAGGTTGTGATCTTGAGCCTCATGTTGGGTGTAGAGATTACTTAAAAAAATAATCACTCAAAAAATAATAAACTTAGTCTACTGTGTTCATCTGATAGTGTTGTGTGGCATGGACACTGAAAAATAATTATACAGGATTTGAGGCAGTTTGAAAACCACTTGGGGCTAGCCATCCATGTGACAATTATATTTCATGGGGACTGTCTAAATAGATCTCATTAAACTTTGCTTTTCAACTAATAATTTAGGAAACTTTTGCCTTTTGTGAAACAGCAGAAAAAGTGTTTTCCCCAAACACAGAGAGAATTAAGATGGAAATAAATGTTCTGAAGAAGTCAATATAGGGATGACTGGAAATATGACCCCACTTCCATCTTAGACAAAGAAGCAACACAACATCCTCACAGCTTACTCTCGGGTGTTGTCCTCAAGCTCGCACTTGGGTCCAGGATGGTCCCAGAGCACACGCTGGTACCATCATAGAGAAAGGTGAGGTTTATTGGACACGCTTCTTCTCCCAGAGAGTAGAATCTGATTATGCAAAAAATTGGAGTTGATCCTAAATATGAGGCTCTTGTCTATCAACCCGTCTGCTTTCGTTTTACTTCCCTGGAAAAGATGCTTTAATATGGATGTGGCTGGAACACAGTGGCTATAATACTTGTGTTTTCTAGGAAAGAAAAAAATATATTGAATGTGGTTGTGAGTGTGGTTTTTCAGATGAACCCAGAGGGCATGTTCAATGGAAGGTAACTTATCACCATTACAAATGCATAAATCCTGCGCAGCAGGAACCTCGTCTGATCGATGATTCCAGCTGAAGCCAAATCGATCTTCCAGTTGGACTGTGTACTGTTGGCACATTTCAATTTGAATAGAAACTCCTGGAGGAAAACTCACCGCTTTCTACCAGAAGCTTGGTTTTTCAGGCCATTCCTAAAAGGTTCTCGCTCCTGAGTTACTGAGAATACCAGAAAGATTAAGATGGTAACCTGCCCCCTGGATGGAACCTACAACTATTCCTAGAGCCTGTTATAATATTGTGATTTGGGGGAAAACGGAGTGGAAACACTTTATAACCATAGTAGGCCTGCATTGGGGGTATTGCACAGTGTAGACACACACGCACATGCACACGCACACGCACACCACCCCTGGGCCTCCATCTACCTGCCTCCAATTGACAGACTAATCAATTTGGCCACATCAGTTAAGCAACCTGGATCTTCGGATTTTCAATTTTGACCAAATTGAGAAAAGAAAATGGGCAATTTGGTAGCCTCTTGTTGGCAGTTGGCTAGAGTGCTCCTACCCGTCCCCCTTCCTTGGCCTGAACTTTATCGGTGCTAAAATTTTTATCCTCAGACCATGTTGAAGGTGCTTGGTGGAGCCAGCCCAAGTGTGAAAGAAAGAAAATGCTTCTGTAGGATTGAAGTCTTACTGACTTCTTAAGAGCTCATCAAGCTCCCTCCCCCATCTGTTTCTAGAACAAAGCATTGTTAGAATCAGTAGGAGTCTCCATCTGCACGTTTCATGTGCACATGCCGTGATGATGACCATGAGCTTGTCAGAAGACACACAGCCAGAACTCTCTTGGAGTGTGACAAGGGCTCTCAAGACTGGGAAACCACAGCCTTTGGAGCTCGAAGAGTGAGCAATCCCCCCCCTCCCCAGAGGCGCTCCGAACTGACAGTTAAGAAACAAGCGGGATCAAATGTAACATGCAAATTATAGGGAAAAATATCATATCACATAATTTATTGCGTGGAAAAGGTTCCTTTTCATTCCATTCTACAACAGGTTGTGCTAAGAGTCATTTCAAAAGAAAATGCATCATTCGGAAGGTGCGTCTCATCATGCAGTCACTCAGCGGCATTTCATCGAAAAGTGAGAAAAGTGTGAAAAGTGCGTGCCCGGGCTCAGGGCGGGAGAGGAGCTCGGCCACGGCCTCGATGCTCCATGTGGGCCGGAAGAGCTGCGGCCCGAACACCTCGCCGAGGCGGCCTGCATGCACAGCTGCATTCGTCATCTGCTAGAAAAGACAACGATCTGGGATATGAAAATAGGTAAGCAGCATTCGTGGAATTCAGAATTCCTGAGAAGAGTGTGTGCTATATAAATCTTCTGAGAAATCATTTGTATTCATATGAAAACTATGATATAAAACATGTCTCTCAAGGAAAGCAAGAGTGATCCAAGACTCCCGGGCCGGAGGGGCCCGCCAATACTCTGCGTCGACAAGACGAAGGCGTTGCTGGGTTCTACTGCCTTGTGTCCCAAAAGGAAATTTCCAGATAACTTTTTCATTGTTTCCCTATTTTCCAATTCGTCTCAGAAATTACCAGGGAAGGCAATGTCTAAATCAATGTACTAGAATTTTTTTTTTTTTAATGGAAAATATTGTTCCCTTTTTCATGCTTTTTTCTCTAGGCAATCTGTAGGATTTTAAACCCGGATGGTGGTGATACCAAAATAACTCGGAAATAATAGAAAGAGTTCTCAGGGTCGTGGCTATCTTCCTTCTTTGCTCTACTGTAAGGCAAATGTCTTTGCCTTGTGTCCCTAATTTGAGGAAGGCATGAGTGTCAGGCTCCTTTATGGCCTTGACAGGCATCCAGAGCAATTATTCTCAGGCATGGTATACATTTAGCTAACGAGAAAGAGGAAATGCTGCAGATGCTACAAAAATGGAAGAGTTCAACCCCCCCCCCCCCCCCGTGTAGTTAGTGGCATGAGCTGCTACAAACATGCAGGTGGCCCCACAGAGCCTCGGAGGCATCTGATGGCCAAGTCCCACATGACAAAGGCTTGGGGGGGGGGGAGTCTGGGGCCCTACCCCCTGCTCAGTCAGAACCAGAGGCCAAGGAGGAAGGTGAATGTTTTTGACATCAGCAAACCAAGGAACAACCATAACCTATCACAGCTTTCCCCTGGAGTAAAAGAAGAAAAAGTAAAAAAAAAAAAAAAAAAAACATATTTTCAGCATTAGGATGATAAAAAGCAGTCTCCCAGTTAGAGGAACTTTATAATTTCCTTCCTGGGGACCCGCTAGCAGGTATACAAAATGGCTTTATTTCCACCATCTTTACTCTGGTCCTTAAGCATTTTGGAAATAACTGTGCTTCTTTAATTGAACAAAAACCCAACTGGTCAAAGATGATGAATCATATATGCACGTACATTCGTGAATGTGTGCGTGTATGTGCTTCACCACCCAATTCCCAGGGGAGGAAAACTGAGATTAACTTGGATTGTTTTGCCAAGGAACGGGGCCTTGATGCCTCCCACATTCCCTTCCTCCAGCTCTCCTCTTGCTTCCCCTCCTGCTCCCATTGCTTATGCCTCCACCGGACTTTCTTTCCTGGGAGGCTGCATCCTTTCCACTTCATCTGTCTGTGAACAATAACACGGAGCTGACGCTGAAACAGCAACTCCACAACAAAGCAAGATGACGTCTTTCACAATTGACTTGATCTTGGTTTTAGAGAGTTTTTAAAAACCAACCAAATCAGTCTACCAAAGAAACTATAACAGAAAACTCCCCTTCGTGGATGAAAAGAAAATAAACCAAAAAAAAAAAATTTTTTTTTTTTACAAATAATATAAATTTATATTCATGCATTGTTTTCATTAGCTCATGAACAAGAGTGCACATTGTTAGAAAAGCGTAAAGTGCTGCAAAGCATTTGGCTTCTGCTTTCCTGAATAAAGTCACAGCGGCATACTACATAACTGGTCTCAGGGCTGCACAAAATGTAACTTGCATTACATATCGCCAACGTGCAAAGGTACGAGGGAGACCAACATATTTACAGCATTTCAAGTTACTCTGCGATTCCGTGAGAGTCGTGATGATAAACCAGAAAGGGAGAAATCAAAGATGTTCTCAAACAGCCTTCCACCGTAAAGCCTGGTGAGTGGTGATCTAAATGATATGGGAATAAACACCCATATTTTAAAAGTATGTGGCTCTCTCAGAATTTAGTTTTTTTTTTTTTTTTTAAAGGCAGCACAACTAGTCCTGCCAGTGATACAACGCATTTGAACGTAGCCAATGCAATAGGATGTATGTCAAGGATTGGTATTTTTTTTAGAATCTCAGGTTTTGGTTTGACTACGAAGGGTGGGGTGCAACTCTTCAACTGCACAGTCAATGTAAAGCAGCATAAACTCCTTGGGGACACACATTTGTCATCTCGGCAGGGAGCAAGGGAATTTCCCCAAACCTAGAAGCTGAAGGGACACGGGTTTCTGGCAGCAAAGGCAAGCACTGATTTAAGTGGTTTCCTGTGAGTATCTCAGCTCAGCCTACGGTTCCAGAGTATGTGACCGAGGCCCACGTGATCCCCTACCCACACCTGCCTTCGGAATGTTTACATGGAAATCTGTCGCTAGAAACCTCACTGTCACCCTTCCCGTCCCACTGCATGACGGAAGGTGGAGGTCTCCAAACACACAACTCCCTGAGGCTGGGTCTGGGAATTAGATCCTGGCTTCCTGCACTGTCAATCGAACCCTTTTTTAAGGTCATGAGTCAGCTTTTTCTTCCCTAGAAGCCTGGATATTCCAAATCCCAGAGATGGCTGCGACGCATTTCCAAGTTAACATATCACACACATGGTTTGCAAGGTATGCCTTCCTTCTGGATCCCACCCAGCACTTAGAGTTGCTGTCATTCCCGCTAATGCTACTGCCCCTCTGGGCAACAGGCATCAGCTAAGGCCATTCATGGTGCACGGGGTGACCACTTTTTCTCCGTTGTTGTTGCAAGTGTTCTAGTTCAGCCTCATACATCATCTCCTGGACTAAGTACTTCTCCCGTCGTATTCGGTCATACAGGTTCTTTGGTACATCTGGAATCAGGTAGGCGATGAATGACTTGATCCCAAAAACAAGGTGCTGCAAATTTAAGAGGGGAAAGTACAGTTTTCAAAGATTCTGGAAGGCCAATTATAAAACAGGTCATAAACAATGCTGCATTTGCCTTTCAATCAAGCAGCAGAACTCAGGATGAACTTTTTTTTTTTTTTTTTTGTAATGCAGAACCAATTTATTTCCATGTATGACAATGAAGATTGGGATACTATTAAAAGGGGAGCAGTCTTCTGCCAAATAGAGATCCAGATTTTTAAGTAGCTGCTTTTGGGAACTACTACGATGGAATATGAATCCAGAATATTATTTGTTTTTTCCAGAAATTACATTGAGACCTCTACACTGTTGCTTTCCATCACATCAGTATTAGGAGAAACCAGAATTCTTTCCTCTTTTGGGTGCCACCTGTTGATATCACTTTATAAACACTGAATGAACCTGAAGGTCACGTCTATACAATCCTCATATAATACACAATCCTGTTGTGACACGCATGATTATACACAGATGAGAGATCGCATCCAGAGAAATCTCACGTCTGATAGATCACAATTGCAGGGTACGAGGCACATGGAATACTGTCTGTCTGTGACACTGGCATGGGACTCAACTTCCTGCATATGCATTGTATGGAATTTCTATTCTAGCAAGTTCAGATGTTGTGAAATATTTTGTCTCTACTGCAGAATTATTTTCTGATAAAAATGTATTAATTTTTAAAAACATACTGACAAAGGTATTGTATATAAAAAAGACAGGATCAAAACCCAAAAAGGTAATAAGTTCATGGTTGATAGTTCAGAGGCTGAATGAGACCACCTGTGCCTGAACCGTTCCCTGACACCCGCTAGCTGTCACCCTTACGCAAATCACCTATGCTGTGTCTCATCCCTAAAATTATGACAATAATAGTATCTCTTAAAGGTGGTGCTGAGGCTTAATGAGCAACTGTACATGAAGGGCTTGGTGCAGTATTAGCACCACTAAAATATCAGCTCCTGTGATAATAAATGCATTCTTTCTCTTTGCCTGTGGAGGAGAGTAGACCTTTCAATCGCTCAGAAAAGAAAAGGAAATACTGAGAGAGTCAGATGATGTGTGGGGAAAAAACCCATTTACATATAGGACTTTGTGACAATTGTCTCTCTATGCAGAAAGGAAGAACTCAAGGTACTTTTCATGGGGTTTACCATCAGTGTCTCAGGAAACCGCCCTCCACGGTAGATCATGGTAAAGCAGGTCCTATTTCCCAGAGAAAAGTAGACCAGGAGATTCTTTCCTGATCAAATATTTAATATTCGCAGAAATATCCAGCAATGTGTCTCAAAAGTATAGAAATAAAAATAAAAAACGTGTTGTAATTTGAGTGAAGAATATGCAATGAGTGCTATGCAATGATAATAAATGACCCTTTAAACTGATTCACATGGAGAGACTGATATGCAAAGATGATGCACTATTTTTTAAGAACCATTTTTTCTTAAAGCTAAAGATTATCCTTTATCAAGGCAAGCTTGTAACTAGTTACAGAGGACAATTTTCTTAAATGGGCAGAATTTATCTTAAACAACAAACCTAGAGCAAGTATCATAATTAAAGAAAGAAATGGGGAGGATTTATATTGAAGTTAGAAACAAGACACAATTGCTCACACCACTGCTATTCGATACCATGCTGAAATTTCCAACAACACAGCAAGGCAAGCAGGAGAAATGAGGCATAAGTCTCCCAAGTACATGGACAAAGCTGTCGCTGTTGGCAACTTGTATTATCCTTTGAAAAGACAAACTAACAGACTTCACAGACAGAAGACTGGAACCAATGAAAGACTGAAACAAGGAGCTACACGCATCTAAGAAAGACCATTAGAATTCCAGCAAATACCAATCAAATCCTGGTGGAGGCTAAGATAGTATTTTTAACAGCAATAAAAATATCTACAAAGTTCTTGGAAATGAGAAAGAATGAACAAGCAAGACAACATTTTAAAACTCTATTAAGGGATAGAAGAACGATTTGAATAAATGTCATGTTTATTAATGAATCAGCACGGATTATGTAAATAAGTCAGCACGTGCTTTCTGTAAATATGATTCTGACCATAATCCTTGCATGATATTTGGGGGAGTCTGAAAAATGGCCTCTGAAATCTATATGAGTGATGAATAACTCCAAATGGCCAAGGCAATTTTTAGAACTAAGAGCAAGCTTGGCAGGTGAGGGAAGTGGCTAGCTTTACCAGATATGAGTATATATATTCCAAAGCCATGGCATTTAAATAGTGTGGCAGTGAACAGGAACAGGCAAATAGAGTAATGAAATCAGAACACTGAGGCCAGGCACATGCTTTCTAGAGGAACTTGGAATATTACAGAGGTGGATTTACAAATCAGTAAAAAAAATAACATATTAGTAAAGAGCTGTACAAAAATTATGTCACCATGTAGAGAATAAGAAAAATAGGCTTTTCCCTCTACAAAAAGTCCTGATATCTTTAAGACGTGCGATAGGTAAGACTATAAAATTATTAGTACAAAATGAATATCTTTTTGACCTTGAGATAGGAAAATTTCCTAGAGAAGCTAGACAAAAAAGCCAAAACCTTTGTAGGAAAATAACGATGGGCTTGATGACATCAAAATTATACATTATTTGTAAATTAATAGGTTGTGGATGAGAAAAAGCTATTTGGTGCATTTATAACTGGTAAATACTAATAAGTAGAACACATAAGAAAATCTTGAAATTTGGTAACAAACAAACTGGAAACTCAGCCGAAAATAGATCAAAGTTATAGAGTCACAAAAAGGAAACCAAAATGGCTTTCTAGTAATAAAAGTGATAGTCAATATCATAAGTAAGTAGATTAAACCAAAAAATTTAAAGTACAATATTACCTTACTCTTATCCAATTGCAAAATATTAGAAATTCAGACAATATGAAAATCTGGTGAAAATCGAAGGGAATTTTAGAGAGCAACCTGTCAGTATTATGTGAAATCGAGTATGCATATAAATAATTTCACACCTGAGTATAATACTCCTGAAAAACTCTTAAATATGTTTAGAAGGTAACGGGTCCAAGATTCCTAATAAGAGATTTATGGAGGTAGAATTATTGTAGGCCTAAGTACCCACCCTTAGTGGACTTGGCATTTAAATTCAATGAACTATCAAATATAAGTAGACAGAAGAAATGATATGGATAGACTTCATGGATGGATCTCTCTCTAGATCTAAAAAAAACTAAAGTTAGCGATTAAAATGGGTTATTACATAATACTATCAAAGCAATTTTGAAAATAGAACATTTAATACTATATTACATATATAATATAGTTATTATATATGATATAGTTGTAAATATATAATACAGTTATATACTATATAATACATGTATATTCAAATATAAACATGTGGAAAAACTTCTAAAGAAAAGAAAGTGGGTGTTTTTAGAGTGGGTGGGTAATGGAATTAGCAAGGGGGAATGGAGAAGAAAAGATAAGGAGGGAATCACATGTATCCATGATGACAGGTTGCTGTGAATCGAGGCATTTGACAAAGTCTGTTGCTTGAGTTCCCAAAAGAAGATGAAGAAGAAAAAAAGTGCACATTTAAAACACAATAAAAAGACTTTTCAGAATCAGTGGATTGGAAATATGCCTTAACCTCTTATGCTACCTGTTAATAAAGTAAAAAGTCACACTTCATCAGTAGACATTTTTGTAGGCTCATAGAGTCATTATGTAATAGAATTTCTTCCTGGATTAAACCTTGGATGTAAGCATTTCATTTTACGGATGATGGATGTTTCACTACAAAATTTGAGGTATTTTCTGGTGATCAGTGGAGAGGCAGGTCTGCCTTAAAAAGACTTTTTCCAGAAGTTTTATGTATGGATACTTCTTTTTCCCCCTCTCCCTAAAAAACAAATGCGTTCCAAGTTTTTCCATAGAACTTGGTGGCACCTTAGAGCATACTCAATATATTCCAGGACTAAAGGCTTCACTGTATCGAGCTTAGGAAAGATTTTTCAAGCAATGTCCCTTATACAAGTACACGTGTGGTCAACTGTAATTAAGTTGATTAGAAAAGTTTCTCTACCCTCATGAATAAGTATAGATTCTCTCATCTTCCTTTTTTAAAATATGGGTACTCACAGGCTCAATGTTTTCAGTTCAACTGTTAACAGCTTCTTTTATCCCAGTTTTCTGGTATAAATACCCACTGACCTACCTTCTTACATCATTCAGCTCTTACTTCTTTGCATGTCTTAGAGTAGTTTCACTGTATTTAAACCTTTTACTGTGAGAGACACAAGCCCTTTCTTGGAAGTCAATGAGGAACTGATGTACTGAAGAGTCAACTATTGTATCAGTAGGGAAAGCGTTGACCAGTAGTGATTTTATCAGCCTGTGACTCACCTCGAACACGATAATGAAGGCCAGTCGAGCGGCAAGGATATGCCAGTACTGTAAGGTGAACTCATAGGGTTTGGAACTCCAAGGGGGACCTCTGTAGTCTCGGTACCTAAAATCCAGAAGACAAAGAATTTGAGGAAGAGAGACCAAAGTGCAAAGGCCCCAAATGTTTTTAATTTGCCCAAACTTCAAAATGACAGTTGAAATGGGCTCATAGGCATATAGAGGGAGGAGATGGGTGATGAAAGCAATAATTTGTAAGTAAGTACCTGCAATAACCAGATTTTCCCATACCAAGCTCGCTCAGGTCAAAGAAGGATAGGCTATTGTTGACATATCCCTTTAAACAACTGGGAGAAAAAAAAAAGTATCATGTGATTCAGAGAGTCATAAATTTAGAGTCCAATTCTTTCATTACACCTGACAGGATTCAATAAATACTATTACTCTTCCATTCTAATTATAAATTTCTGGTCACTCAGGTCTCTATCTCCTCTCATGAATCCGTAATTTTACCTTAATCTACTCTTGTCGGCTGTTTTCCCCCTTTCTTTTGGCTTACACTTATTAAGTGTTTACTATGCACTTGGCATTGTGTTAAAAATCTAAGTATGTGTTTTATAAATATGTATGCATAACATACCACCTAGTTAATGATAATTAAGCAACCAATTGATCACACCATGTGTATTTGTGATTAACGTATTCAATATATATTTATGGAGGGCCTGTAATTTGTTAGAAAAATTCCTGGATGACTGACAATGCACAAAAAAAAGGTAAAAATCCCTATCTTGGTTGGTGAGGTATTAAATTGTGGTCAGAGTTAACTTTTATAATAACCTTAGAACATACATATTATCATCTCCATCATATAGATTAAAGAACTATTACAGAGACTAAATAACTTCCTTCTAAGCCTGTCATTTTCAAAGTTTTTGATCTCAGCTAACCTTTTACATTTTTAAAAAATTACTGAGGACTTCAAGGAGTTTTTAGCAGAGGGTTTCACATATTGGTGTTTCATGCATTAGAAATTAAAAGAGAAATTTAGAAAATATTTATCTACTAATTCATTTAAATAATTTATCAAATCCATTACAAGTTGATATAAATAGCACAGTTTTAAAGAAAAATAGCTATATGTTCCAAAGGATGTAGTGAGAAGAATGACCGTTTTTCACATGTTTGCAAATCCTTTGATGCCTGCCTTAACAGAAGAGAGCTAGATCTCCTGTCTCTGCATTAAACCTGATGCGGGATATTATTTTGGTTGAAGAATAAGTAGAGAATCTAGACTCACATAGACAAGTACTTAAAACAAAAGATATTTTAATAGCATTTCAAGTAATTATGGATATTTTTTCATTGACATTGCACCAAATTTCTACCCGTGATCATTTCTTAAAGTTTAACTGTACTGTGAAGTCTTAAAGTATCAATAAACTTTTGACATGGATTTTACATTAAAATCCACCGGTCTATCTTGTACTTTGAATTTATATTTTATCTATACATGATTTTGCAATATTAAGTATGGGTCACTTGGGAAATGTTTGTTTCCTGAATTATCTAGACCTTCCAAATGTTGTTATATTTTTACTACAGACTATGAAAATAATTGTTAACATCACCATTGACTTTTATTAGGAAAAAAAAATCTGTAAGTACTGGGAACCTTTCAAGCTCAGTGGTAGATAAAGTTATCCAAAATTCTGATTTTCAATTCAAAACTTGAACTTTATTAATGGCAATAATTACTGTCAATTATTTTCCCTAAAGTGACAAGCTAGTTTTGTTCATTTCATAAGACTGACTCCTAAATATCCAAGTCTGAATAATCATAGTTTACGCGGCAATCACTGTTTCATGTTAAAAAATTGAGTAGTTTGGGGATCCCTGGGTGGTGCAGCAGTTTAGCGCCTGCCTTTGGCCCAGGGCGCGATCCTGGAGACCCGGGATCGAGTCCCACGTCGGGCTCCGGGTGCATGGAGCCTGCTTCTCCCTCTGCCTGTGTCTCTGCCTCTCTCTCTCTCTCTCTCTCTCTCTCTCTCTCTATCATAAATAAATAAAAATTTTAAAAAAATTGAGTAGTTTGCAAATTCAACAATCATGCAAGTTTTTTTTTTTTTGTCTGAGATGATCATTGTACTTTAGCCCGTAGCAGAAGTGCTTTATCACACTTTGTATTTTGTCACATAGAATACTGAGAAGCCCTTTATTCAAGGGTGGAGATTTGATATAATTAAATTATTATTGCTTCATCGAGGGCATTCTGAATTTTCTCACTGGCATTTTTTAAATGGTAGCTATACAATGGTGAAGAATACAATTATGCAAAGCCAACAGAACATTTTACCCACTGTTGCTTTTGTACCATCTGGCAAAGCAAGCAAATAATATCTTAGTATTATTATGAAAATAATCTGAAGGAGACCTGCGGATCTCATGTTGAGAATCTGCCCAGGATAAACAGCTGTTACAACCTGGATTCTAATGTGAATCTATCTCATTCTAAACTCTGAATTCTTAAGTACAGGACTACACTGGTTTCACTCCCTTCCCTCCTTCCCCAGAGGGATGATTTATCATTTCAACCGCTCTCTACCAATACCCTTCTCTCTATCACCATTTTGTCCTTTTGCTGCTTTGGCCTGAAAATTTCTGATCTGAATGAATCTACTTCCAGTTTAGCTTCTAAGCATATCTGGAAAAAATTAAATAACAGGATGGCCCTAGGAATGTGGCTTCAACCTCATACAAGCCCTGCGCATCTCTTCTTGAAGTTATTCTATATCTGGTCACTGAATGAATATGGAGAAGGTGTCAGGTGCCATCTACTTGAAAGCCAGGACTCGAAATGTAACAGAGGGCACGTGATGTAATGAACACCGGGTATTACAGAAGACTGATGAGTCACTGACCTCCACCTCTGCAACCAACAATACGTTATACGCTAATTAACTGATTTTAAAGACCCTTTAAAAAAATATCAAAAAAGAAAAGAAAAAAAGTAAACAGAACACATATCCAGCCAATTTCATTTTCACCTGCCACTAGGGGGAAGCAAAGACAGTAGCAAAAAATGCTTCTAAGGAAGAGGGCTGCCAAATATGCCTACATGTTATAAACCTTTAAAATCTGCTTCTAGACTTTGTTGAATTAAGAAGAAGGGGCTTTTTTGATTTTTCACTAGTAATATAAAAGCAACTTATTTATATAGTCTTTCAGAGTTTATAAAATGTTACTTCAGACACTGTTTCTTTATTACAGGTCCAGATTGATGATCTTGGGCATTTGATTTGAAGTTAAAGTCCCTTGACAAGGCTCCAAAATATATTTTATTCCTTTATTACTTCTCTCTGAAAGACAGATGTTTCTGTTCAGAAAGGCACTTCAGTGTTCTGTGAAATACATCAGTTCATCAGTAGAACTCAGGGTGGATTTCATCTTAAACCACAGCTCAGCTTCTTGGGGCACATGCCCTACATCTAAGGAAGATGCATGCCCAACGCTGCTCCTGAGGTAGGAGGGGAAGTGGCTTCACCTATCACTACTTTATCTCCCATCACTACTTCCACACCTAAGGCTAATCTCCAGCTAAAACTCCAATTTCTGTTCCCCAAGTCCAGTGCTCTCTTGTATTCTTTCTTTTTTTTTCTTTCTTTTTTTTATAAATTAATTTTTATTGGTGTTCAATTTACCAACATACAGAATAACACCCAGTGCTCATCCCGTCAAGTGTCCCCCTCCGTGCCCGTCTTGTATTCTTTGTTAATACTTGCTTTCAAGAAGGAAAGCTGTGAAAAACCCATTTCTCCCCAACAGTGGTTGTAAACTGGGTGGTTTTGTCCCCTAGGCAACATTTTGCAATGTCTGAAGGCAATTTTAGGTTGTCAGAACTTGGGGAGTAGGAAAGCTGCTATTTGTATCTACTGGAGAGGCCAAGGATACTGCTGAACATCCTACAATGCACAAAATAGCCCCCACCTTATCCTCAAAATAGAATTATCTGGCTTAAAATGTCCATAGCACAGAGGTTGAGAAATGCTGCTCTAAAGTGTGGATTCAAATTTTAATAACAACAACAACAACAAAAAAAAGACAAAGATCCAGGGCAGCGTTTTCTGCACCTTCAAATTTCTTGTTATAAATTCCTTTGGAAAATTCCTTTATCACATAGCTGACATTTCCCTCCTATTCTGTATCTCCTTGCAAACTAGCTTTATTCCCTGTAACAAATTGATTAACTAGTGTAGGCCTCCGTTTTCCCATCTATATATAATCAGAAGATTGAATTGCATGATTTCTAATGTCTCTTCCAGCTCTGAACTTAACTTCTAAATACATTACAATGCTTTTAATATTTGGATGCCAGTGATGCATTTCCAAGTAAAAACACAGAGAGACTCTAAAATTATTTGATTAAAAAGCACTGTCGCCCCTTTTATCCGCTTGATTTCCTCCAATAAGCACACGGTAAGTACAATGATCAAAAACACTGCCCGTAATGGTCACAGAACAAAACTTCCCAATGAGTTCCCACTTCAATCACAAAAATAAAACGTATCAGAAAAATGTGTAAATTTCAACCTTACTTTTCACCATATTCAAAACGACTTGCACAGGGGCCATATTTGTATTCATAGACAAAACGTGGGATGTAATCAGATGTAATAGCAATTACAAATGCATTGGTGATCACAGCCAATATGCCAATTCCTTCAAGAATGCCATACCAGATACCTAGTAGGAGAAAGAGTGCAGATAGGGGATGAAATGGAAAAAAAAAAATTAAAACTGAATGGATCATCTTTGGAAAGAATGTTTTACTTATTTGGGGGCTACAGCTCTGTCCATTATTTACTTTATCTCCCTACACATCAGACATCTACTGAATACTTTTCCCTAGACGGAAGATAGAACCCATGAAGGGAGGTCTGAAAATTAAAATATCATCAGGAATTGTTTCAAGAATTTTTTACATTGAAAATATAAAAATGTAAAAGTTTGATGTCAAGATATGGAAATCACTAGTTGACTTTTCCAGTCTGGCATACAGGTATAAGAAAAAAGATTTTGAAATTGTATACGGTATCCACATACTATCGATTACAGTCAAAGTTGATGTTTAAAAAAATAATAATTTTTGCATTGGAAAATGCAATAAACACTAACTAAAGCTGGAAAGGGAGTTTGAATTTTTCCTCTTTGATTTATTCTCTAGATTTTCTTTAATGTGTTTATATTATTTTAATAATGACATAATAAACATGTCTAAATTAAATAGCAATAATAATTTTAGTTGTTTTTAAAAAAATGGGAACTCAAGTTGAATAGCATTAAATCTCTATAGATTAGAATATTTTAATCAGCTTTGTTGGCTGTGGAGCATATATATGAGTAAAATTAACTGAAAAGGCAACTTTGCAATAATAGCCAGAAAATTCTCCAAAAAAGAAGAGGGAAATTATGAATTTGCTTTTTCACATACTTAGAATCTCTGTTTCAGAGCTATAGTTTAGTAAAACAGTATGCCAATAATAAGTAGTCTGATCAAAGGGATAAGTGGGGATTCTAGAAATATAACTAAGTTTACATATAGTTTCATAAAATAGAGATAATTCAAACAAGTTTAAAAAAAGATGGAATATTTAATAAATGTTTTGTACCCTTTAGAAGGAAAACAAGCTGGGTCTTAATTTCAGCCCCTTTGTTAACAACAAATTCCAGTTAGATCAACAATTTAAATAAAATCTTAAAATGCCAACAGATAACCAAACAACACACACACACACATCTAAAATATAAAACAACTAAAACACAGTGAAAAATTGAGTTCTAAAGGACATTCTAAGAATGTCATAAATAATAACTGTAAGACAGATATATCAGTGCGATTATATACACACTAAAACCTTACTCATGATAGAGTAAAAGATTAAAAACCAGCATCTGAATATATATCAAAGGTTAATATTGTAAACAGAGATAAAGATTACCAAATCAGATATAATAGCCAAAGGTCATAAACCGTAAAGAAGAAATACAAATATATTTAATCTCATAATTATAAAAATGCAAGGAAATAAAGCAAGATATCATTTTCCCTCCTCAGATTATTGAGGACAGAACAGTAAAAAAAAAAAAAAAAGCAAAAGAAAAAGAACCCTTATTATACCTGATGGAAATATAAATTGGCACGATATTTCTGGAGAACACGTTGAGAAAATATCAAAATTTAAATGTAAAAAAAAATTAAATGCCTACATGCTCTTTGACAAAGGAGTTCCATTCTAGGAGTTTATCTTGAGGAAATGATCAAAGTACATAGGAAGATGTACGTTCACCTCAGTGTTGTTTATAATAGAAAAAACTGAAATGATCTAAGCGTCTTCAGTTAAGGGGATGATTTTTTAGAAATGTCATATAACATGCAATAGAAATTTGTGCAGTAATTATAAAGAATGAGACAGAACTATACTAACATGGGAAGATGGATGGGAGACGATTTTTTGTTATAAACAACTTCGTGAGATAGTATGTTTAGTATACACATAACTCTCTACTGAGTTTGTGTCCATTTCATTATTTTGTTGACCCAAACTGCTCAGTCTTGTTCAATTTGGAAGGGACCCCAACAATAGAAACCCACACGGTGCTAAGATCATGGCACTTCTTGGCATTAGCAAGGCCAAAACCATTTAATTCCTGTATCTTACCTATGTCAGTTGCTCGAGCTGGAAGAGGCCTCCGCCACTGGGTGACAAATTTGTATGCATCCAGCCTGATCTCAATGATATTATTTAACAAAGCCAAAAGAGGGGCCAGAGGAAAAGCCGCAACAAAGATGGTGGTAAAACCGAACTGCAAAACTGTCCAGGGAGACAGAGCATCACAACATTAATAATATAAACAATACCATTTATTGAGTGCTTTCTTTGTGCCATATTAGGTGCTTTACATAAATCGCTTGTAATCCTTCCAATACCCCTACAAGGTAAATATGCTCATCATATTTTGCAGTTGAGATAACTAGAGTTCATATGCGTTCAGTAAGCTTGCTAAAGGGTGGATATCAAAAAAAAAAAAAAAGTTAAAACCTGCATTTAAACTCTGATCTTAATGGGTTGAAAGTCCATGTGCTCTCTCCAGCATGAAGAAAGAGTGAAGAAAAAAGAAGTCAAAGAGGAGGCTTTGAAGAAAAATGCTTAGCTCTACGAGGGACTCAAGACACCTAATCTCATCCTTTCTTTTTAAGGTGAGAATAGGTCAGAGAAAAAGCAAATATCAAGACAGCACACAAAGATTTTAGAGTTGGAGTGAGAATCCTCCATTGCTTAATATAAATAATGGGGCTTCTCAAAGCAGCTAAACTCTCAGCAGGTCTGAGCGAAGGTTTATTGTAAGAAATAATCATTGCTTTATTTGCACAAGATGGCATGTTTTTGGCATAGGGATGGGTTTTGCTTTATTGTGTTCCTTTCAAACATCTGCCCTAAAGCTAGGTGTTCTACTGTGAGAAAATCCTTCCCGTTGCTCAAATGTTATGGCTGACACAAGACAGATTTTGTGTCTTCCAAGGACACTGGTTTAATATCTTCCCTCGTAATGTTGAGATAAAGGTATAGATGTATTTTAGAATGCTTGGGGTTGGAAAGGAGAGAGATGGTTTTCTCTCTTGGATCAAAGCCCGTATGAAGTAAAAACAAACAAACAAAATGTATCAAGACGGCCAAATAGCTGTATAGAAGTTTCTTCCTTACCCATTTCTAAATACTCATCCATCAGTCCATGAATATTCATGGGCTGCAGGTTCCAATCATTTTCCCACTGAGGTATGGACGCATCTTGTATTCCCCGCTTGATTTTATGTCGTGACCACCAGTTCTGGATCAACCTACATCACAGAGCAAACAAAGGCTTTTTGAGCCCTTATTTAACTATATGGTGAATAATTTATAGTGTATTAAGGAAAGAGAGATACCACTAAGCATTGCTGGGTGCTGGAGATATCTGCATGGTCTCCATTTCCAAGTTCCGGATGAGAGGATAGGCCTCAGCCTTCCTAGACCTTATAAACATCTACATAATGTATCTGGGAATTAATCTCCCCATACACTTAGGTGCTTCCTATACTTATTAGAGAAATATCCGTTTCTATGATTCCTCCCCTCCCTACCTCCCCAACCTATATAAATACTTCTGTGTTGCCTGTTGTGATTGGATCTGAGCCCTTCATTGCTCATAACCTCAAATCTTCTGGGCTGTGCTCTCTGAACATGAGTAAAATCATGTCCTGCACTAAACAACTGAGCCCTAGATAAGGTTTCAAGAGATAAAGGCTCCACCCTGTGAGGTGTTAGCTGTGTGACTTTTAGTAAGTTGATAATCACCTCTCTGGGTTTATGAACATGAATGGCTTGCGTATTAACTATTCCATTCTGCTTCTGTAGTGAGCAATAGTTTACAGGCAATGGATCTGTGTCTGAGTCCATTTAAAAGACCTAGAAAGGAATAAACAACACTATTTCCTGAGCTTAGGGGGAGTCTGTACATTATGTGACTCCGAAATATCCCATAGTGGGGACTCCTGAGCAGTTATTTCAAGAGTTAGATGAAAATTTCCTCTAGAATGAAGTGAATCGCACAGTGCACCGAACTCTCAGTATTAATTAACCATGGACCTAGAACTCAGTGGGTGTTGGAAGAACCATCACAGACCAGAACTTGAGGTCATTGGTTCTTCAGTATACATCCCATGGAGGTTGCCTCTGAGACCTCATGAAAATGGAAAAGGTGCTGGGTGTTGGGATTGAGGCCCGCTTAGTTCCGTTTTATTTACCACAGTCTGCATAAGGTTTAACTTTTAAAAAGAGAACTGTGTTATGAAAGTTTCCAAATCATTGCTTTGGTCCACTCCTGCTGGACTTGGAAAAACACCAACAGGATGTCCCTTACCATGGTACATTTGGGATTTGAGAGACACAGTCCCAGCCGCCCAAGGTCATGGTGAAAACGTGTACCCAAAGTGCATGGTATGGACACAAGCACCTGGACAATGACAATAAGAATCATTCTTAATACTATAATGACCACTCTACCACCTTTCATATGCTTATGAAGCTCTTGCATTCACAGCAGGTCAGATCCTGTGGCGGCCACTTGCTACCCAATCTCCTCAGTTATTTTCAAATGACTTTTCCACATCTGTTGAGCCTCACACAGTTGAGTCAGGGGTAGGAAGGGATACAGACAATGGGCTGGGCTCCCCAATCCTCCATCCCTCTGCTCTCTCCACTTATAAGAGATTGGTTTTCATCCTTTTTGAATATTGAGGATCAGTATGAGAATCCCTTCACAAAACGGTTCTGTCATTTATTGTTAAAGGTTTAAAGACCACTGGGCATCTCCTGTAATCTCCTCCCTTATTTTCTAAATTAAAAAACAAACAAACAAACAAAAAAAAACCACCCCACAATGTCACAAATAGGTCAAGTAAATCATAATCATCTTTAGCAAGAGTCAGAGGAGGAACATGAACCAGGTCCCAGTCATTTCATCGTCCATGCTCTAAGACTGCCCGCAACTTAACACAACACTCTTCGGCAGATTGCAGGGTGGATATCACTTCCGCAGCCCTCAAGTCTACTCGGAATGTCACAACACCATTCGTAGGCCCGCAAGGAGGAGGAAGCTACTTGACTAAGCCTAAGCTACTTGTATCATCAATTAACTAGTTCTCCTATAGTCAAGAAATTCCTCAAAATAGTAATGTTTCTAACAACCTTGGTTAGGCCTCAAAGCTTCCACAACACATTGTTTGACATAAACTCGATTCCAGTGTATTTGGAGGAGTAATATATTTTTATTAGACGTAGAAGTGGGCATTCAACACCCTTCCACATCAGCCTTCCACAACCATTAAGCTCCATCCAAAGGGACAAAAGAGAATGCTACTGTTTTGTGAAATCAATCCTGTCCTAATGACTTTTTTTTTTCTTTCTGTGTAATGAAGAGTACAAAACCTCCCTATCTGGAATTTTATCTTTGTTTTATTGTTTTTTCAGGGAGGGAGCCTACATGGAGGTTGTCTTTGTTAAACAGCCATGACCTCAGTCTTTCGGTGGCCAAAAGAAACCAGAAAGTCACTTTTATCTTTAAGAACCTACGTACTGTCAATAGTGCTTTAAGAAGAGCAACAAGCCTCTTAATGTGCTTGACATCTACTCCTTCCTTTAATCCTCACAAGTGTTCTCGAGGAGCAGAGAACCACTGATCCCTTCTCAGCGCTGTGAAAACTGAGGCTCAGAAAGGCTAAACTCACACACAGTCACACATTGAGTGAGCAGCAGAGCAGGAATGGAACCCACACCTGTCTGCTTACCAGGCCCCAATTCTTAAGAATTATTCACACTACCTGTCCTTTTTTTGTGCGTAGCTATATACAAGGCAAGTCTAAAAATAAAGTGCTCACGGGTATCCCAGTTCCATGAAGTTGTTCCATATTTGCTTCAAAAACATGATGACGCCCATCTGGAGGCAGAGGTCTATCAAACAGCCACTGGGATGACACTGGAACAGAACAAGAACAATGATCTTGCTCTCAGTAGGTTACATGTCCCCACCCTCAGATCGTACAGCAAATTCTAAAAGCCAGGCTGCTCTATCTCAGTGCACAAAGAAAATAAATAAAAATAAGGAAGAAATAGCATGTATAAAGACACCAGATAGGGGAATTTTCAGTAATGAGGGTGGAATACTGATCACAATTTTAACAACAGAACAATGAATCTAACTTTTAATGAGCACTGACTATCTGCCAAGCTCTGTACTAGGCATGATCCCTTTTAAGGAGTGCTGTGGAATACTGTGTATCTATTAACAACTGGGAGATGGAAAAACATGTAAGTGTTAATAATGTGGTCTTTATAAATAATGTTTTGGACTCAGAATAGTTTTGAAAGTATAGCAAATTTGCAGAGAAAGAGCAGAGAATGCCCATACATGCTTCAGCCAATTCCCTCCATCGCCCCTTACATTACCAACGTATATTTGTCAAAGCTGAGAAACCAACATCATCTGATGTTTTCACGTGTCTAGACTGGGCTTATGTGCTTTGACGATGGGCAGAGATCACAGACGTAAAGTGCCATTTTCACTATTTCCCCTCGGAAATTACATGACAGCCACACGACATCACTGGTGACATTAATCTTCATCAGCTGGTTGGTAGGGTCTTTGCCAGGTATTTGTAAAGTTACTCATTTGTCCCTTTCCCTATTCTTTACTGAAGTGAGTCCTTAAGTCTAGTCCGACTTCAAGATAGGAGGCAGGTGTTAAGCTCTATATCTTGGAAGGGAAGATCTACATATATTAGAATGGGCTTTTAAGTGATAAAAACACGCCACAGATATGGGAGGGGAATAAAAAGAGAGGGAAAAAAGCTCTTTAAAAAGCCCTTTAAGAGACCCTTAAAGATAGTGAACAAACTGAGGGTTGGTGGAGGGAGGTGGGTGGGAGATGGCTAGATGGGTGATGGGCATTAGGATACTTGTTATGATGAGCACTGGGTGTTGTATGTAAGTGATGAATCACCGAATTCTACTCCGGAAACCAGCATTGTACTGAAGGTTAACTAACTAGAATTTAAGTAAACATCTGAAGAAAAAAAATGAAAATTTTCCCTCTGGAAAAAAACAAAAAAGCCACAGAATGGCTTGTCAGTATGATCCCCATTTTGCCTTCCCTGTGCTCCTCTGCTTTTTCAGATGTCCAATAAATGTCAGAACCAGAAACCCCCACAAACAGAAATGCGATTACAATGAAAAATCACAGCTGATGTGTTTTGCTTAAAAACTTTGCACTGCAGAAGATACTTGGGTAGGAGAGCGTGGGTCTGTTTCTTTAGAAATGGGTTCATGTCCTGCTCATAAGAACAACAGTCACTATAGCTTTGATCCAGTTTCTATTTCTGTCAAATTGGTACCAGTGGGACTTCAAAGGGAACAGATAATTAGGACACGAAGAGCCTGGTTTTCCGGTTCCAGCCCAGTAATTTAAAACTCCCTAAACTGAGTCAGAGAGAGGGCTTGCCGGTGGCAATTTTTATCGTGTAGAGAAGTCTCAGTTCTCCTATTTTAGCACACCCCTTCTCTCTAGGATGAATTCAGGACCCCCTGAGCTCTGACACGTACGGATGATAGATGGGTTCCACAGAACGGCTGAGACACAATAATTACTAAGCTACAGGGCCAGGCATAGGCCTAGATCACAGCTGCGAGATGAAACTCTTCATTTTTATAGAGACTGGAAGACATAAAGTAAGGTCTTTACAAGGTCACAACAAGGTCATAGGATATTGACTGTCGGTATGGAATCCCGAGCCTTGGTCTCCTGCACCCTGGTCTTCTGCTCCTGTACATGAGGCTAAAGATGAATTCTACTTACCAAATGTGTTTGTTGCCTTGAAGGGCTGGTTTACCAAAGCATATTACTATGTGGAAAGGGAAAAAGACCATTACAGAACCGTGTGATTGGCTCATTCTCCACAACCGCAGGCCAAAGTGGGGAGGCTGGATGACAGGCCATTTATAGTTTTGTTTAATTTGAGCCTTCATGATTTTGTGATTTATAGGGCGGAGAAAGGGATCCAACAGCTTCTGTGGGTCTGCCCTCCTCAAATAATAGTTCCCTTGAGCAAGATCCAATCCTTTGATGCTCTAAAATTCATTCGATAAGAGAGCTGCTACTTAGAATGAGTAAAAGGGCATGGGTGAGTGGGCAGGAGACCCAGGCTTTCATTCCCACTGCAGCCCCCCAAATCGTATGACTGTGGACAACCCATAGCTGGACGTCTTCACGTATTTTTGTCATTGGCTCTTCCTGAGAACCTCATAAGATGGGTGTTGGCATTTCCGTTTTGTAAATGATGTGAAGGGGCAGATGGGACTACTAGATTCTGATACCCATGCTCCTTTCACATGAAGTATGTCTACTCTAAATCCAATTTACACGTGCGAGTCAGCAATCATTCTGCAAGCTCTTATCAATTTCCTTGATGTTCCTGATTTTGCCTGTATGCTATTATCCCAGCGGTGACCGGAAAGCACAGTGTTCAGAGTGTGGACTCTGATGCTAGGTTGGTTGAATCAAACTGACGACTGCATCAGCTTATAAGTGTGTTTCTATAACTGTAGGCAGAGTATATAACCTGTCGAAACTTCTGTTTCCTCAAGATGAGGGTAATAGCAGAATTTTTGCATTGATCTATGTAGAGCAGGTAAGAACAATTGCTGGAATGTGCTGGCATATAGTAAGCACTCATTAAATATTAATCATTGTTACTATTTTTACATAGATTTACATAAAATATTTATGTGAGATATTATAGAGTACAGTATGAGGAAAGGTCAGTGTAGTCAGTTCATCAATGTTTTAGCATGTTAGTACCTTTTGCTTTCTTTATAATGGCTACTATTATTTGTGCCAGGTATTTTACGTGCACGATCCAGTTTTATCCACCTATCACCAATCCTACCCAGATAGCTACTCTTATCACAACTTACAAAAGAGAAAACTGAAACTAAGATACTAAAAGCATGCTTTTGGGCGGGGAATAATTAGAATGTAGACTGTGAGACTCCAAAGACACGATACTTGTTACATAGCGTGGTTATGTTCTTTTCTTCGGGACTATTAGCACCACCAGGAAAAGAAAGGGACTTCTTCATCTGTATACCCCATATTACCCAACAGAGGCCTGGAATGGAGTGTCAGTAAATGTTTATTATAGGATTGAAGTCAGAGGGTCAATTCTTATCTTCTGTTATGTGTACACTTCTAGAATTTCTAGGGTCTATCACAAACACAAACCCACATTTGTCATTTCACTGATTCTTTTCCAAAAAAAAAAAAAAAGAAATCTTTTGTTGGATAATACGCCCTTTATGTATGCCACACATACTGTGGAAAGTGTGTAGGATGGTTCTGAACCATTTATCCTGACACCAGTATTAGACTTATTTCCCTAGGATAACAGCATCAGAATTATTTCCCTGGGACTCCCAAAGAAGAAACATGACTTCTAATAATTTTACACTTCAGAGTGAAAATATCCAATTAAAATTACTGGCGACAGCAATTTCTAACATCGCATCAATATGCAGATCTACCTGCCTGTGCCACCCTGTTCCCCACACTCCCCTTACTAATTCCAGTTGCATACTCCCGATAAAGAGTAAGCTCTGGGTGCAATCTGGGTAGACAAAAACCTTTTAGCAGATATAGTCTAGGCCATGAGTGAAAACTGCAAGTTTGATTTGGGGACTTCCTGGAGGTCTGAAATTATGGAAGCTCTTCATCTGTGTTTACCTAAAAGGATAACACCCAGGTGGCTGTGGAGATAGAGCATTGATAACTATCAGCTACAGTTTATAGAGTGCCTGCCAAAGTCCAGAGGTGGTGCTAATTGTGCTATGCAAATTATCTCTTATTCATAAACAACTTTGCAACCTAAGTATTACTACTGCTAAGCTTAGAGACAAGGAGACAGATATTCAGAGGGATTAAATTAAGGGCAAAGAATTAATAAGTAGCAAGGTTAGCAGGTGAGCCCAGTTTTCTGTGATGTAAAGCATGTTGTATTTAGGAAGTTTGGGGGCTTTCTCCATGTATTCCAATCAACTAGAAGGCTCTAGGGAGACAACATCAATGAGGACACCCTGAGTTTGGGGGGAACTTTTTAGAGACTGGAAACATCTGTTTTCTCAGGGAATCTTTTCTTAGCCTCTCTCTAAATTATGACCTTCTATTAATATTACCATATACTAAATTGGATTTTACATTAGAATAATTAAAACAATTTTGAACTACAGAAGCAATAATCAATCTGACCAATGAGAATGGACAGGGTCCAGACATAGACATGATTTCAAGATGCAGAAGATGATAAATCTTGAAATCTTATTTTGCTGATAAAAAATACATTATTAATTAAATATGTGATGCCAACTGAAGGGGGGGGAGAATCTTGATTACCTTTTACTCAAAAATAAGCTTCTAATGCACCAAAGATTTAAGTGAAAAGTTCACACTTCACAAATCTGAGCTTTTTAAAAAAATTCTAAAGTGAAAAAAAAAAACATTTTTGGGCATGATATAAATGCCTGAAATCATTAATAGCAGTGATATTTTACTTGAAAGATGCTATAGGGTTTAAAAAAATGTAACAAAACAAAATTAAGACATCCAAGAAGATGAGAAACTTACCTGCAGCAAATTTGAAAGATTAGAGCCTAACGTTAGTATAAGGTTTATAAATTTTTAGGACAGAGAAAAATAGTCTAGTAGAAATGAGCAAGAATAGAACACGGAAATATAAAATATTCAACAAACATATGAAGAATATGCTCCGTCTCACTCATAATTCAAGGAGCTGAAATCAAAAGGAGATCTCCTTCAGATGTTATATTGGTAAAAATTAAAATGTTTCTGTTGGCAGAAGTCTGAGGAAGCAGGCTCACAGACTGCAGGTAGGGGCTGGCATTTTGGGGGATAATTTGTCAGTCTCAGTGACAATATACAATATGCTCAACCCTGTGATCTAGCAATACTAGACCTTTTGTTTCCATGACGTACATATTATAAATCCATAAATTAAAAAAAAAACAATTACGAGACTTGGAAGATACAGATCTATTGTCTACAGATTGGTGTTTTAAGTATGATTTCTTTTGGATGAAGTTTCCCTGCTTAAAAGGAAATCTGACATATTTAAAAGTTCAAAACCCCACTATATTGATTATAATAATTCCCCCAAAGTGAAAAATCCCTGGAGCTAAATTTCTGAGCTTTGTGAATGGAGGAAATGGATTTGGCAGAAAATTAAAGAGCTAAGGTCAGGATCTGGGGGTTTACCCTTTTAATTCACACTCTTTTTTTTTTTTGAAAGACATAGTTCCTTTATTTCTGAACCCATAGGAACTCTCTACCAAAAATGCCTGAGATTCCACGTACCCACCTTCTCTCTCTCTCTCTCTCTCTCTCCTCCCACCCGCTTCCCTCCTACATCATTGGCCCCGGTCCACACCCAGTCCCACATCCACCCTTACAAGGTTACTTACTTCCTCCAGTCTCCACCGGTTAAAAAGTTTATTGTAATTTCCCGGGTGGCCTACAAATCTGTAAAAAGCCATTTTAATTCATTAGCATTTATGTGGGGTTGGCCAAAGAACATTTACTAATGTACCACAGCAAGTGCATGTGTAGGTAGATATAAATGTTCGCTGGGGCATCCTGTCCCCAAACTGCAGACCTAGGCCACGCTTACACATCAAAGTACCTGACTTAAGGAGGAAAAAGTGGTGTGTGAATTCAATGCCAGGGGGAGAGAAAGTACAGACAAACTAACCAAAGGAAAAATTTCCACTTTCACCTGTAGGTCTTTAATGTGTTGCTGACCTAGCTAATGAAAATTAATGTAATGTGCCCGATTGTTTAGTTTAAAATGGTTTTAGCTTTAGTATGTTTCCATGGCACTGCTGGAGTGTTAAGCATAGTTTAATATGCTTCTTTTTCATACTGTGCAGCAAAGACAGCAAAAAATGTTAACATGATAAGTAGGAGAAATTTCCACACTAAGGAGCTATAACCTGAGGATATACAAAAATCACTTTCTTATTTAACACACCATTACTGAGGATTGGATGATCATAATCCAACCCAAACATAGTACATAGGTTTTATTTATTTTTTTTATGCCAACTTTAATTGGTAGTTGCAGCTGGAAGCACTATACTGAGAAGTCTTTTGATGGAATATGCATGTGAAGACTGACTAGCAGTTTTCCAAGGCAGGGGACAAGAATTTACCATCTCTGTTAACAAATCAACAATGGAACCCTTGGCAGTCTTTCTTTACTCTGAAAAGATAATGTACATAAAGTTGACTTACCTTCCCAAAAAGAAAGCAATATAGAAGATAGAACTATTTAAATTAACAAACTGGAAGAGAAACATCTTCAAAGCAAAGCTGTTTTCCCACTCAGATTCTGTTCGAGGATATTCTAAAAGAAAAATGGGATGTGTTCACATAGAGGAGGTGAACAAAAAGAAATATGGACAAATACTAGTTCTATGAGGTAGTCTGTGTGTCTGGATTCTATGGTATCTGCAAAACGTGAATGGTAATGTCACTGTACTTGGTAGATAAAAGGATCCAATGACACAATCTTTAGACTTTCCCCACAGCTACAAAAATAGGATGCCTGTTATTAATAATATATAAAGATTTTTGGGATTCTGCTTGGCATTGTCATTTGGAAGTCACCATATACTTGGATGGTTGGCTCAGTCCTTCACTCAAACTGTCTATGCTTAAAGAGGGACCTACATTGTTCACAGAGTTGAGGAGTGGATATTCTGTGCAGACTGAAGTAGAATGGAAAAAAGAATAAAGGCCAAAGTCAGTCATAGGAGCTAAGCTCCTGTCTCGATTCTATAGCTAATTTTCTGGTAATGCCAGGTAGATCTCTTTACATTTTTTTGCAACCAGTTTTAACATTTGTGAAACAAGGAGTCCAGACAAGATGATTTCAAGCACCTGTATACTCGCACATCCTATATTTCTATGACTCTTTTTTTAATTTTTTTATTTTTATTTTATTTTTTATTTATTTTATTTTTATTTTTTAATTTTTTTTATTTCTATGACTCTTAAAACAAAACGAAATTATGCAAGAGACTGAATTAAGATGGCCGTGTGGACTGCAACCTCTGCTTCCACCCAGGACCCAAATAATGGTAGAGGATCTGTATGCACAGTTGATACATACTTTCATGCCATTACGAATTCTAGAAAGATATAAAACAGATGGGATCTGATTTTGAGGAAAAGATGGGCCAGATTGTGTGCATGATCCAGTCACAGATTAGGAATAGGTCCTGGGGGATTTCAAGCCTGACTAGAATAGGTGCCAAAAATCAGGGGTCTGCAGGGCATCCCCAATGCTGCTAGTGGGTGGGCACTGGTGACAGCAGCCAGGAGAGCCCACATTTCCCCAAGGTTTTGGTAGGTTTTGTTTTCATGATTGTTTCATTCTAAACACTGTGTAAATTTAGCACAAAACTTTTTTTTTGGAAATGAGAATATGGATTTTTAAAAAATTGTGTCCTTTTTTGGGGAGGAATCTCCATTTCTAATTTTCCTGCATCATGATCCAAAAATGTTCCTTTGTGATTTCTGCTTTGGAGCAACAAAGTTGCAGTTTCATTTGTGGCCAAATTACTTGGATATATTTTGTCAATGTATTAAGTGTTTGGAAAGAATACATATATTTTTTGTTGAGCATACAGTTTATATATATTTAAAGAAAAGCTTGTTAGTTATGATATTCAAGTATTTTATATCCTGGCTTATATTTGAGTGTAGATTTGCCAACTTTTTTTTTTTTGTATTTCTATCATGTTTGCTTTCTATATTTTGAAGGTTTATAAAAAGATGTATAGAAATCATGACTATTATACTGACCTGACAGACTTTATCAGAATGACTTATCTTTCTTTCTCACTCAAAGATATATTACATTTCTTTCTCACTCAAAGATATATTAAATTCTGGTTTGCCTAATATTAACATGGCAACATCTGATTTTATTACTATTATCTTGAAATAACTTTGTTGTTGTTGTTGTTCCTGAATTGACCTCTGACACAGTCGAAACTCTTTCCATCAGTTGGCTTAATTTGTTTCTTGGAATCCATGCTCACTTTTCATAGATAATTCATATTATAGATAGTTCATTATTATAAATGATTTGTTATTTGGACCATAAAACCAAGCTGAAAAAAACTACATCACTTTGAATCAAATATTATATGTTTCTTCTCATATAAAAAATGTGATAGAACTGAAACTTTGTTTTTTTATGACCTTTGAAAGTAAAATATGTGGTTAAAAATAAATCAAAAAACATAAAGTTTAAAAGATCTTTTAAATAAAAAATGTGTGACCTTTTCCAGGAGGAAACACTTAATTTCTAATTTGAAGCACAAATTTGCACAGTCTAAAATTACACAGAATACAATGCCATATATATATTTATATGTACCTATAAATATTCAAATATTTAAAAATATGTATTTATATCTATATACACAGCATTTTAAACAATATATTAAAAATTAAAAAATAAACAATAGATTAATATTTTTGTTAATTTAAATTAATACAGTCCATTCATTATTAATTTAATAGCTATGAATCCATAGGCATTGTGTCATAAGTTATAGATGGAAAAATCATATATCAAGTGCAAACTTTGGTTCTCCTGGTACTTAACACAAATAACTGTTCTATTTCCTACTATTGTGATCCTCCAAATCACTCCCTTAGGTTGCTTTCATCCTTGGTATAAAATACTTTAAAATCAAACAAATATAAAGAATCAGAGCTAGAAGAAAGCTTTCAGACAATCTAGTTCAAGTGCATCATTATCCTGCTGAAGAAACTAGCTCAGAGGATTTAAGAACAATGCGACAGATCATTCCCATTTATTGAACACTTGTCACATGTTGGGCAGCCAACCTACAACAGTGAAATAGGAACTGTTATTCTCATTTTACCAATAACAAAACCTGAGACTCAAAAAGACAAAAAACAGAGGAAGAACCAAAGGAAGAGAAAGAAATGGTGGTGGGGGAATGGGGGACGGAGGAAAAGGAAGAATGAAAAGAGAAAAGTTGCTCATAGTCATGTAATTTCCAAGTGATATGACCACTTATTTCCAGAGCATGACCTAGGAGCTTGTTCTTCCCTCTACACCATGTTCCTTTTGTTATTGCTTGTACTTGTAAATACATGATAGGGGGAGCAAGAGTCTAGTGATACAGTTATTCCACCATAAGCAAGTGGACGCTGCCACATTTGGGTTTAAATTCTACATATTTAACTTAATTATCTTCATTTTCTAATTCATAAAATAGGGATCCTACTGTCATAGAATTATGATGTCAGTAGAACAAAATAATGAATGCAGGGTGTCTAGCACAGTGCCTGGCATCTGATGAGTTTTGCAACAATAAAAGATCACTGCTCAAATAGCTCTGCTTGTCCTCCGAATGGAGAGACCAAAAAATCAAGTTTGATGATAGAAAAAATGCATTTTCAGACACATAAGGTCTCAAGAAATTTACTTTTCAGGCAAAAAAAAAAAAAAAAAAAAGGAATTAAGCCAAGACAAAAGAAGACAGAAGGGTCCAAATAGTGGTATCCAATTGATACAACTCAGCATGTGGGAGAGAGGAAGCATAGATGCTGCTGACCACAGGGAGGGTAGACTCTTGAGAGTGGAGTGAATGTGGGTTCAGGATGGGTAACTCTAAGAAAACAAAATAAGTAGGAAACCTTATAGCTTTACATATTTAGAGACCATTCAGAATTGAGATGGGAAGTTTGGGATAAATCAAGAAACTATGCTGAAAATTAAAGAAAAAAGTGATATTATTCATTTCATGAAAATATAAAGATTGCATAAGAAAGGAAACAATCATAGACACATCGTGCCTGACATATAAAAGTAGTTATATAGAAACAATGATGTAAGCACTAATTATTAATTTGGCTAAAATTTCAAATCTGTTGAACAGAACTACTTGGAAGGGGGAAGAGACAGTGTGTGTATAACAAGTGATGAGTGGGAAACCGTGCAGGGAAAGAACACTGCAGGGAATGTTAAGACCTAAGGCAATAGCTTCCCAAACCTGGAAAGTCCAAGAATGTCAGAGAAGTATGTTATTTAGAAACAGGGTAGGAAACAAGAAAAGAAATTGCTAAAATTAAAAAAAAAAAAGTAATCTCTCAGGAAAGTGGAAAATAAGAATGGGTAATGTGGCAAGTACTGGTTTTAATTATAAATTTCTTTTTTTAATATTTTACTTTCTTATTTGAGAGAGAGAGAGAGAGAGAGAGAGAGCACGCACAAGTGGGAGGGGCAGAGAGAAAGGGAGAGAATTTCAAGCAGACTCCACGCTGAGCATGGAGCCTGACTCGGGGCTTGATCCTAGGACCTTGAGGTATGACCTGAGCTGAAACCAAGAGTGGGAGGCTTAACTGACTGTGTCCTTAATTATACTCTTTTGCCTTTTAAATTGTGTACATGTAGTATAATATTTCAACAAAAATAAATAGTGGGGGAAAAACCCAAAGAACTGAAAAGGTAGGGGAAGAAAAGCCCTCCCATGTAGGGAGAGGTAGGTTTGCTAGTAAGTCGTAGGAAGGAGATTTTGTAGCAACACACCGCCTCTCTGTAGGTATGCAATATGCTCCAACTTCCCATGCATGTCTTTCCTTTTGATTGACAATTCACAAAACTGAAGTTGACATTCGAAATGCTAAAGTACACCAAGCAGCCTCCGACTGATTTGCCCACATGTTATTCTTTTCCTAAGGAGTGAAGTTAAAACAAAGGACTTACCGAGGTTGGTGAGAAGGTAAGCAATTTTTTCATAAGCCTATAATGAGAGAGCAAATAGTGAATGTTATTCTTGTCTTCTAGAAAAGGCTATTTACACTGCTCAAGGAAACATCTAGAGTGTATTCCACAAAACGGCTACATTTTTAATCAAGTGGAACATGTTTTAAAACCTACTGCGTGGTGCTTTGCAAATATACACACACTAAATGCGTGTGATGTAAACCTGCTATGATTACGTGTCTGTATATACACAGACACACTTGATTTCGGTAACAGGAAGCTTTTTGGGGGGAGCTATCTTTATTTCCACTTTACAAACCAAGGAAATGGGACTTTAACAAACTTTAAACCTTTTGTAACCAAAGTCATTCAACTGGTCAACGGCTGACGTGGGATTGAATCACTCAATTATACGTACTTTTTACCATACTGGAAGGCTGAGTGGGAGGTTGGATTCTTTACTATTGACCAGGAATTTTCCAAACTAACACACACATAGGGTGCTAGTCCGCATTCCTAAAGAACAACTTTGGTTTGGTGGTTATTTAAAACCAGACCGTAAGTCAAACCTGTTGAATCCATAAGTAAGTCACATGCATGTTATTTTTACGATAACATTTTCCACCTTCCCCCCTGCCCCTACTACTCAGCCTACCACTCGTGCAGACTTAAGAAAAGGAGACATATTGCACAAAATTCCAAGTTAACCTAGTTGGGAAAACACCTTTGCTACATCTTGTACCATTTATCCTATGCCTTGTCACAGAAACCATTTCAGATTTTTGTCTTAATACTTAGCACACAGAACCTGTCTGCAAGCCTGAGATGGGAATATCTACAGCTGATGCCCCCAGTGGATTGTAATGTCCTTTGAAAGAGTGTTATAAATCACACCAAAAATGCTGTATCACCCCTGGAAATACTGCTCTTGGAAAGCTTTCTGGGGCACCCAAGAAACTGCATCGTCTAAGGCCCAGAAGTTAGCTGACTGGCACCACCATGATGATGAACTACAAACTCAACCCATGCACACTGACTTGTTAACTCCAAAACCACAAAATGCAGCAAGAAACCATAATTTAGATATATCCACTATATGGTGTATGACAGCAATCATGGGCTGTGTGTGTGTAGGGTAGAAAATTGATATGTATTTGGGGGAGGAGAGAATGAGAGGGGGGCTCAGGGACCCTTGGGGTCACTACACTGTGTATGTACATTATATATATATAGATCTCATGTTAGAGAACCTATGCTTTTAAACATCACTCACTCCTGCATTCAGGAAGCTGAAATTCTCTTAGTCATAGATTTTAATTATGTAAAAATATTTGGAATTTCTAATGAGCCATATAGTGAACAGACAGACACAGACACAGCCTCTACTGTAACGAACCTTAAATTCCAGTGGTTAGAGACAAGTGAATTGTGTACTTGGTCAGAAAAGGGAAAATACAGCGGGCTGTGTGCACAGAGAAGTGCGGTGGGCACAGAGTATTATTTTATAGTATGGTCAGATGAGCCTCTCTGAGAGGGTAGCGTTTGAGCCTAGAGCTCATGCACGAAGCGACAGAGGGAGCCAAGAAGAGATGTGAGCTAAGTACCTTGGAGACCAGAAACAGTAAGTGCAAAAGCCCTGTGGCGGGATGTGCTCAATACGTTTCATGAAGAGTAAGGCAAGTGGAGGATCAGGAGGGGTGGCAGTAAAGGAGCAAGGTTGTAAGAGATGAGAGAGATTGAGACCTCAGAGGAAAACAGGTTTTCAGGGCCTGGTAATCCATGGGAAGGTCTTTAGAATTCATTCTGAGCTGAGAAGTCATCATCTTCCCACTGATGCTTTGTTTTGGGGTGTTACTCAGAAATCCTTTGGGGGAAAATTTAGAATGGAAAAAACAGGGAAAGGGCAACCTTTCCTTCCAACCCTTTCCTTCCAACCAGGGGAAGGGGTACACTTGATTTAGTGCTCTTCATCTCTGCGTCAGAGCCTTACAGCCTAACTTGTGCTGTAAAAATGAGCTCAAAACAGAGTTTTTCAGAATCAAAGATAGACTGCTCTTTCCCAATAATCTACCTTTCTGAGTTTCTAGAAAGCATGGATATAGACATGAACAAACTAAACAAATATATACATATATATTTTTAAAGCCAGTCTTCTTATTAAATGAGCCTGTTGGCAATACCTCTCTTCCACATTAAGATGTGTAGTTCAACCCTTTGATTCACCTTATTCCACAATGATCAATTTGCATTGTAATTAGTAACCAAGGTGTTAAGGAAGTTAGGTACATTTGATGTCTTATGGTTAGGCCCATGAAAGAAACATACGAATGTATGTTCTCGAATCTAGAGATGGAAATAAATCGCTAATGTGAGAGAGTTCAGAACCAGCACGGAGTACTTTAGTTAAACGTAGTTGGAGCTGCTTTTTTGTTGTAGTTGTTGCTGTTTTGGTTATAGTGCTCACACAGTACATGAAGTTTGAAATGAGAAGAGGAATACCAAAAGGTGCTAATTCTTTTTTTTTTTTTTAATTTATTTTAAAGTGGGGAGGGACAGAGGGAGGGAATTTTCAAGCAGACTTCAGCTGAACGCAGAGCCCAATGCCAGCTCGATCTCACGACCCATGAGATCAAGACCTGAGCCAAAGCCAGGAGTCAGACCCTGAACCCACTGAGCCACCCAGCTGCCCCAAGAGTTCATTCCTTTGTTGACAATATTGAAGTGGTTTAATTGCCTTAATCCCAGATACTTCAAACTACAGGGGTACTTCTGCGATGTTTTTCTATTTTTTTCTTTAAAATCACACAGTAATCATGAGACCAGACAGCTGTCATGCTACTGTAACCTACTCTTTTTTTTTTAATGATAGTCACACACACACACACACACACACACACACACACACAGAGAGAGAGAGAGAGAGAGAGAGAGGCAGAGACACAGGCAGAGGGAGAAGCAGGCTCCATGCACCGGGAGCCCGACGTGGGATTCGATCCCGGGTCTCCAGGATCGCGCCCTGGGCCAAAGGCAGGCGCCAAATCGCTGTGCCACCCAGGGATCCCTGTAACCTACTCTTTAATTCATTAAAGTTTGCTTGTCAAGCAACAAGAATATATATTTTGGAAAAATTTTATGTTTTTAAATTTCATTGGAAATTTAAAATCCTCTTAGAAATATGACACTAACTATGCTGTTTACGGCACTTTTTATTTACTACAGCATTTTCAGGGCAGCAACATAAAGGACAAAAAGGATGGGATTAGTGAAGAGTAATTATTGGTTTCATATTCTGACTTTTAAAATTCTATAGATTTTTAGCTATGTGTCTGGTAAGAGGTGTTAAAAAATAAATTGAAGTGTTTTTTTTTGTTCTTTTTTTTAAATTGAAGTTTTAATCATTTTTAAATTATTTGCAATTTATCTTTGACATGTAGTTTTTGATCTTGGCTGTGTGTCAAAATGACCTCAGATCTCTTAAACCAGTGATTTCCTAATGCTATTTTAGGGACTGACATGATCAGAATCACTTGGAGAATATTCTGAATGTTTTGTTTTACATACAGATTTCCCAGCTCCACAAAGGAGACTCGGAATGGGTCTCTGGGATCTCTAGTTTTTCAAGTGTTCCAGGTGATGTGAAGCACAATAAGAACAGGAAACAATCTTTAAGTTACCTTCATGACCCATAAGATGGACTTGTAATCACATTGTAATTATTTTCACCCTAATTGAATATTTATTTGGGATGCCATGATCTATTTGTTTTGAAAGCTTAGAGGATGCATATTATTTAATGACCTGCTTGAAAATCATAAGTGCTGCAAATGTGAAAGACACTGAAAATGCAATGTAACAACAGAATAATTTTGAACAATATTTCGGGACACTAAGATCTTTGGAATGTGAACACTATCCAAGATGCTTAGGAAGTTTGGAGAATAAAATATTTAAAGTTTATTAGAAGAATATAGTCTATGTGTCTTTTAGGCCTGGGCAAAGACCTAGAGATAAAAAGTGAGGAGGCCCTGCTTACACCCCCATAACTGGGAGCCAAGGCATGCCCCAAGCACTGTAACAGAAGAGCATTCACAGGACCGAGTGGTTAATTCTATCCGGGGAGTCTGAGAAGGAGGGAGAATAGGGGTGTCCAACACCTTGTGAGAAGACTAAACACAGAGAAGGGATTATCTGATTCTGCATATGGGATCAAGAGAAAACCTATGGAGCAGTGATCTTTTACTGGAATTTCCGAAGATAAAAAGAATAGCCTCCAAAGAGATAAAAGGGGAAAAGGCGAATAGAGAAAACACTGTGAACCAAGAGCCAGGGCTGTGAGAAAGAATGCCAGGGAGCAAGCAAGCGGCAGTGATTTTGTAGGCCCGAGTGCAGAGTGTGTGAGGGAGGGAGTGAGATCCAACTTTAAACAAGATGAGAAAGGAAATGGGCTTTGAATAATGGGAGGCCTCCGTGCTGTGATAATGAACTTAGAATTTATACCAGAGGCAATGGGAACCCGTTAAGCATTTTTAAGTACAAAGCAAAGTGATCAAATCTATGATTTAGAAAGATCCTTCTTTTAAAAGAACATTTATCGGATAGCCCCGGTGGCTCAGCGGTTTAGCGCCTGCCTTCAGCCCAGGGCCTGATCCTGGAGACCCGGGATCAAGTCCCACATCAGGCTCCCTGCATGGAGCTTGCTTCTCTCTCTGTCTGTGTCTCTTCCTCTCTCTCTCTCTCTCTTTGTATCTCTCATTAATAAATAAATTTTAAAAAATAATCTTTATCAATTTGAAAGAGAGAGCACGAGAGGGAGGGGCAGAGGGAGAGGGAGAGAATCTCAAGCAGACACCCCACTGAGCGCAGAGCCTGACTGGGGGCTGGATCCCATGACCCTGAGATCACGACCAGAGCCCAAATCAGGAGTCAGACGCTTAACTGACTGGGCCACCCAGACGCCCCAGCAAGGTCCTTCTAAGAGCAGCGTGCAAGGGAGATGAGAAGAGTTGAGAAAGATAGGAAGACTAACCGGTGAGAAGGCTACTGCAACAGTTCAAGCTAGAAATGCCAAGTAGCTGAAGTAAGGAAGTAGAAGTGAGAATGGGGAAGAGGGAATGGGTCAGAGAGACGTCATAGGAGCAAAATTCACAACAGGCACTTGTGATGAAAGAGACAAAAGAAATGCATGGATGACTTAAAATTCATGGCTGTGTACCTTAAATATTTAAAGTTCCTGATTTAAAAACTCATTTGACTGATTGAAACTATTTTGCCATGCTATATTTCATGACTTCATGCATATGGATGACGGCGGAAAAGCATATTAGATTAGCAGAATATTTTGATTGAGGACAAACCGTCATCTGGAGAATATGGTAGCACAGAAATCCCAAAGTCTAGCTATTAAGAAACAAAAAGCACATTTTTATGTGTTGCTATTTAGTGTTGGTCTGAAAATAGCAAGAGGTAGCATTTGGTATCCTACGTCAATCTTTTTGGTGGTATAATTTTTTTTTAGAGTTGGCATTTTGATATTAATGGTTTTAATTTATGTTTATTTGATTAAGATCTTAAATTAATCCTGTGGGTTCAGATAAATCAGACGGGCTGTTTAATGATCTGTGAAGTGCCTCAACATCCTGAGTAGGAAGAGATACATAAATTCAGAAGGACATTTAGGTTTTACACTGATTAAATCTGAGGAATATAACATTCTTTCCACATTTGTTGAGTTGGTTGGGTAGTTTATTTCCTTTACGCTAAAAGCCATTTAAAAATATTTTCCTAAATTAGTTGCAAGGGCAAAGGAGAAGTTTTGTGGCTGAATCTACTTCCAACAATATCTAAATGTTTCTGTCAAAATTCCCAACGATTAGAAATAAATATTTAGAAAAAAGAAAGTCAGTTATGTCTTCTTTCAGGAAGCACGGATGAGTTACAGCACTAGGAAGTTACATGGGCTCCTGTGGGATTGTGAGGACCTCAAAATATATTTTTTTAAGATTTTTATTAAATAAATAAATTCATGAGACAGACAGAGAGAGGCAGAGACACAGGCGGAGGGAGAAGCAGGCTCCACAAGGGGAGCCCAATGTGGGACTCGATCCCAGGACCCTGGGGTCATGGCCTGAGCTGAAGGCAGATGCTCAACTGCTGAGCCACCCAGGTACCCCCTCAGGATTGTTGTTATCACAAAAATAATACTATCCTCATCTACCTCAGAGGACTGATTTCTACCCCTAAGAGATTCACCTCATCTAGTTCAGCCTCTGTTATCTGTACAAACCAGTACTTTGGAAGAAAAAACATCTTGAGCCTCATTAAATATACAGATTTAGTAAGAAGAAGCTGTATCTGAAGCTTAAGAGAGAGAAGGCTGTATGTATGTAGGTTCACCGTGATTCTAGGGGACAGGTGGTAACTAAGGAGGGGGCTGGACATGGAACAGAGTCAGAGTTTAAGGGACTGGTGACTAAGAAGCAACTGGAATAATAGGACATTGGAATCTGGTACACCAAGGGAAACTTCAGTCAAATTTTGATTTTTTGCACTATTGGTGAAAATAGAAAGATTCCTTTTGTAAGGAAAATATATGAAGGTGAAAGCTCCCATTTTACTCAATTGCAGGTTCTGATCGTGACAAGTTCTTCAGCCTAATGAAAAGATAGTTATTCCACTGGGTAGGACTCGAGGACTGGATCCTGGGCCTGGAGGCTCTGTTCCCAGTGTTGTCATGCTTGCCTACCCAAGCAAGAGTTAATGACACACATTCAGCTTTTTCATTTTTTCCCCCTGTCTGTGAAATCCTTTCCATCTTCAAGAGTATTAGGCCAGTTCATTAATTCACTCAAGACGTTTTTGAAGACCAGTAGGTCTTTGGAACAAACTGTCAGACACAGGAACACAGCGTAATCTTTTGAAGGTACTAATAATGGATGGTGAGGGGAATAAATAGACATGAAACCATTCACAATGATTGCCTCCAATGGGTACAGTTAGTTTATGATAGGAAGGGACATGAGAGGCATTTTAGGTAGAAAATAGTGACTTTTCTTGATATTTGTACTGTTTTCATCGTGTCAGTACTTTACATGATAACAATGTATTGATTTTATAATTCAAAACTAAAAGAGATAAAAATAGTAAACTTCAGAAAGATGAAAATACATTAAAAAAACAAGTAAGACTGCTGAAAATTAGCACAGTGGTATGATTTTTCCATGAACAAATTAAATATTTCAACTTTTCTTATATTTAATCAAAAGACATAATACAACATCTTAGATGTGATTCTATTTCTACAGACAACTCCAAGTACTTAAACATGTATGAAAGGGTAATAGGTAACAATTAAACAAAAAAGGTGAAAAATTATGAATAAATCACTGCAGGTGTGGTCCGAAGAATTTAGAAAGCCCATAGAAAAGATCCTTGGCATTTCTATACCAATGGATACTGAAGATTAATACACAAACTCTATGATTTAAAGATGAAAAGAAAGGGAAAAAATAAAATGTTGGTATTTGAAATGCCAAAGATTAGAATTCAGAGATGTTATGTGGTATGGTGAGATCACACAGATTGAGTGCTAATCTTTGCTTTGCCTGTGTCCAATGTCCACTGCTTTTTATCAGGACACCAAGTTGAGGAACTGGCATCACAAAGTGATGAGAGCCTGGGCAGTATTAGGAGGGCAGGGCGCACACACAGGAATAGTGAGTGTGTGCATGCGTGCACGCACACGTTCTGGAATGCCGCTGGGCCACTGGGAAACCTTTTCTCTACCTGGTGAAAGAGCGAATTTAAAAAGTGAGTCAAAGCTGCTACCTAGGTGGCTGTGGTTTTATGGGTGACTCATATATAAAGTAGAAATAAAGTACATTCCATTCATTTCTAACTTATTCCAAATTTTACATCATAGTAGAACGTTTTAAAAATAAAGGTTATTCTTTTCTGATCATAAATCAAAGCCTACATAGAGATAAACATTTGCAAGGACCAAAAAAAAAAGTTACATTAAATCCAATATTATCTGACTACTGAGAGATGACCGTTGTTAACATTTTATTGTTATTCCTCATAGTTTCAAAATGAAGAAAGAAGAAAGAAAGAAAGAAAGAAAGAAAGAAAGAAAGAAAGAAAGAAAGAAAAAGAAAAAAGGAGGAAGAGAAAGGATGGAAGGAAGGAGGGAATGATGGAGGAAGGCAGGCAGGAAGAAAGGAAGGAGAAAAATGCTTAGACCTAGAGAAAGAAAATGGAGTAGCCGTCTATTTTCTATTTCACAGGAGGCCTTGGAAATAACAAACCTTCTATTTCAAAGAGATTTTCTTATACCTTTGTAACAGATTCTCCACTGAGGTTCAGTTTTTTGAAATAATTTTTGGATCAAAAAATCCCTTAACTGAATGAAAAGAGCATAGCACTTTTACTAGCACACACTAGACCCTCAGTGAATAGAAGTTTTCACTAACCAAGACTGTAAACTCAAAGGACAAGGAAGACAATACAACTGTTATTGATTTTAATAAAAATCCATCATCCAAACCACACAGATGACTTTTTTTTTCACTAAACTAGGTTGTCATTGATGAAAATGTGGGTTGGGCTCATTTGGCTTCCTAGAAATACAATCCAAGCATGAAGGAAGCACAGACCTCTCCCCTACCCATGCCTTTTCACCTTTTGAAAACTGTAGACACTTACAAGATTCAGTGCCATGATGATTACAAAATTGATACAGACAGCAGCAGCTGATGTTGCAAACTGCCAGTGTTGTTTGATGAAATTCCACTTGAATGATGCAAACTGTTCCATGACAACCAGGCGATAGACCACAACAGCAAACACTGCAGTGATCACCAAAGAAATCTGCAATATGGAAGACCAGAGAAGATGTCCGTATTTTGCATAATTCACAAAACAAAAGCAATACCCTAGACCAATATACTGCCCCACACACTCCTCGGAGCGAAAGGAATTTATTTTTCCAAGAAAGGATGAAAAAAAATCCATTTTTTTCCTTTAAGGAATTGAGTCATGTGAGAGCCAAAATACATAGTACAAGATTTAAACTGTTCAGATTTCCACTTTTAAGTGGAATGCATAGTTTTAATTAATCAGGGAAAACTCATATAATTTCCATTTTACCTTAGATAATTTTTGTTTCTTCCAAAGAGTGTTTTATTTAAAGATATGCCCAAATTCTCTTTGTAATCACTCTATGGCTTTCCATGATTTTAATTTTGTTTAATAGTATGTGTTGAAGGTACTGAACTGGATATGGTTTGACCCTGAGGGTCACACAATGAGACGATATTAGAACTTTCTTTCTTTTTTTTTTTTAGAACTTCCTTTTAAATGCGGAATCCCACGACATTCTGAAATTGATGTTTGTACTTTACCATGAAGAATATTCCTGAGATAGAAACAAGAAGACGAGTGATTTTGTCTGAGGAAGGCTGATGTGGCTCAGGTTTTCCACTGATGGGATTCACTCTCTCCATCTTATAATACTTGGCTTCAAACTGGGGACGGAGTGTTTCCTGTAAGAGAAACTAAAGTTACCTACCTATTAGGTAGACATAAATTAAAAAAAAAATCACCCAGGAGTTGGAACAAAATTCCTGGATTTTGGCTTACTTTTAAAACAAGTCTTGGAAAAGAAATAACTTTAAAAAAAAATAAAATGCAAATTATTTTCTAAATAAACCCTAAACTCTATTTTCATCAACACAATTTTCCACTACTGTAATTTTAGGAAAGATTGTGGAAGTGCTTTGAAAAAAATTACATTACTTCATCAATTATTTCGCTTAACTTCATGAAATAGAAATCTCGTTAGTAAAAAACATCAAAGGAAAACCTAAATGCTATTTAGCTGCTTCCAGCTTGGATGCTAAGGACAGTGAATAGTTTTCCACATCATGTTATTCCAGTTTTCCTGTCTCCTGGTTTCCTAACATCTTACCTCCTCTTCTTCCCATTCAATAAGGTCCCAAGTATAAGTCAGGGTACTTCTTCTCCTTTTCCAAAACTCCAAGAAGACTGTGGCTATAGACAATAATAATGTTGTTGTTGTTGTTATTATTATTATTCTTTACCCAACCACATCACATTCTATCATCATTGCTTTTCTTTTTTGGATTAATGCATTTCTACCATATTATTAAATCATTAAAATAGATTAAATTTGTATTTAATTTATATAATTGGACTTCTGTCTTTCCCACATCCTATCCTCCCTGTCTCTGAACACTGCAGTCAGCATGAACTCCTAGAGAGTAATTTTTTTTAACAGATTAAACAAGCATAGACCTTTGCTAGCCTGGCCCATCAAAGTGATGCTCTATTAGTGAGCTGAATATATATTGTTCCTTTGACTTGTATATGCTTATTCAAAATCATATAAAAGACCTAAAGAAAGGCTTCCCCAGCCAGAAATGACAATAAAGACTAGATCATACTACTCTAGGACCCAGAGAGGGATGGTGTGGGAGAGAGAGAGAGAGAGAGAGAGAGAGAGAGAGAAAGTGCACAAGGTTACGGTGAAAGGAGAAGAAAGGAAAAAGACCAGAGAAGACACTCTTGGATGAATATCCTAGGTGAGCTCAGCATGGACTAGAGAGGACTCAATGGAAAAAGTAAAGGAATGCCTGAACCATTAACTGGATTTCCTGTGCCAACTGTTAAGAGAAAGATTGCTTTCTTTTTAATAAGAAATATTACAGCATTCAAGACTTTGCGGACGTCATTAAGACCTCACAGGTGCATTCTTAAAAATTATTCATCCATCCATCCATCCATCCATCCATCCAAACATCTTCCCACCCATCCATCCACTTGCTGTTCTTATTTTGGGCAAGGCACTCTAACCTCAAGGATCTCCTTATCAAGTAGACAGTTATCTAAATAAAGTTAACTTACATTGGAGTGAGAGTTATAATGAAGGAAGGATTATACTGGAAACCTAGAAACACATGCTTTTGGGAAAATACCACCATCACCATAAGCAGCGCAGAGCAAAGGAGTGAGCGCTTCTTCTCTGTCCGTGGTTACTCTCCTCCTGCCTTCCATGCAAAAGAAGGCCAGGGGAAGCTGATTCTGAGGTTTTGTTCTTTTTCCTTTATAAGTAGAAATCAGCCCTCATAGTGGTTAGAAAACGCAAGGTTCATAATCGCGTTACGTTACATTTTTATCAGTCTTCAAAATGTACAAAGTGCCTCTCACATATGATTTAATTTTGTCACTTTCATAACACCAGCAGATATGGCAGGAGTTACCGTCATCAGATTTTTGAAACAAAGATATAAACGTACTGGGTCTAAGATCATATAGCCAATAAATGGCAGAGTCAGGATAGAAACTCTTGCTAATTATTGTCCAGACGGTCTTCATATTTTTAATTCCCCCCCCCCCAGGCCTACTATACGTGCTACCTACTGATTTTCTGTAGTCTTTAAAGAGGAGATAAGGCTAAAAGAATCGAGATAGCCAAGATCCACTGACAGGAAGACAAACGAGGTTTTCCAAATACTGTATCTGCCATAAAAGAGAGTTGGCCATAATCATCGTTATGATCTAGAACTTAAAAAATAAGTGGAACATAGAGGAAGTATATTGAAGAAGAGACACAGAGAAATAATTATGAAAGGAAAACTGAAGAAGAAAAAAGCACTGTGCTAAATAAGCAACTATAACATGCAGTGATTAAAAGCCTGGGGCGTAAAGTCTTTCGTACAATCCATGCGGAATATGCAATAAAATTCTAATTATCACTGATCTAGGCCAAGGTTTCAAATTCCAATGTGTCACGTGGTCATTTCTTCATTTATCTTTCCAGAATAAACTTTGCCTAGAAGCATCTCCCAGAAAATCTAAGAAATGAAGGAAATCTGGGTTTTGTGAGCCTGAAAACTGGCTTTGGTGTAATTTTACCTTTTTTTTTTTTTTTTTTTTTAAGATTTTCTTTATTTGACAGGGAGGGAGAGCACCAGCAGGGGGAGCAGCAGGCTCCCGGCTGAGCAAGGAGCCTGACGTGGGCTCCTGGGATCATGACCTGAGCTGAATGAAGGCAGATGCCTAACGGACTGAGCCATCAGGCGCCCAAATGCTCACAAATGTTTTTACTTTAAATTTCAATAATACACGAGGCTTTGTGTTAAAAATCCATTCTCAGCTTGAGATACACTTATTTTATTCACAGATCATTTAAACTCTCAAATGAATCAATATTCTCACTTAAAATTTTGTTTTAATTAGAAAGAGGGCATGTGGAGTAATGTATCAGTATGCTGGGGCACCTGCGTGGCTCAGGCCACCAACTCTTGATTTGGGCTTAGGTCATGATCTCAGGGTCATGAGATGGAGCCCTTTGTCAGGCTCTGCACTGAGTGTAGAACCTGCTTGGGATTCTCTCCCTCTCCCTTTGCCTCTACCCACTACTCTTTCTGTCTAAAAAAAACCCATTAAAGGGGATCCCTGGGTGGCTCCGCGGTTTAGCGCCAGCCTTCGACCCAGGACGTGATCCTGGAGTCCCAGGATCAAGTCCCAGTTCGGGCTCCCTGCGAGGAACCTGCTTCTCCCTCTGCTTGTGTCTCTGCCTTTCTCTCTGTGTGTTTCTCATGAATAAATAAATAAAATCTTTAAAAAAAACATTAAATTATCAGCATGCCGAACATCAAAGAAGGAAGGAAATTTTGTACACTTACTAATACCTACTAAACTTAATACAAATAAAATCAATAATAAAAGTAGCTAAGTTAGAAAATTAGAATAGTAGTTGCTTCTAGGGCTGTGGTGACTGGCAGGTGGCATTAGGAAACCACCGAAGGTGATGGAAATATTCCATATTTTAGCAGGAGAGGTGGCGCTACAAGTTTAGGTCATTTTTCAAGGGTGACCGAAATACACCGAGAATCTGTAGATTTCACTCTATGTAAATTATACCTCAAATACCAGATTTTAGAAAGTAAATAACTTTGAAAATACCAAGTGATTAATAATATCAACGGCCTGGAACCTTATGGCAACCCGGTAGCTCCCCCCAGGTTTACAGCAGGAGGCTCTGAGCTTGCAGTGAGGACCACACAAGGAGGTGGGATGCTGGGAAGACCGCATCTCGTCACACAGACAGTTTCGGGGCAGATGCAAACCCAAATTATGAACTTGGGGGATTAGACTGGACCTGAAGACTACGCTGAGCATTAAGGAGGCCTGCACAGCACCCTGACACAACGACATCAAGGAGCCATGGAAAGAGGAAATGGTTTTATATACAGCAAGACCTGACAAGCAGGGTGGAGCAGAAGCATCCAGTGGAAGTGGCCTCAAGGTCCTCTCGGGGGGGGGGGACACGTGTGGCCTCGCATAAATGCAGTAGGAAAGGCTGGGCCTTACTCTGAACTGCTAAGTGCTCAGTGCATCTAAATGCACTCGAGTTCCAATAATTCATAATCACATAAACCACCACACTGCCCTGAGTCATCAGCAAGGTTTGTCCCACTGGCCCACCCTTTGTGCCCTAAATGGTAGTAGGTTGCAAGTGACAGAAATGTGAGATGGAGAGACTAAAGGCTTCAAGGCCCCAATTCAGTGACTCTGTTCTTCCAGAATCATTCTCTGAACTGGACCCCTTTCCTGGTGGCAGAGGATGAGAAAAGGGGTTGAGCTGGCCTCTAGTTCGGGACTGAAAGATGGAAATAGGAATTTCAAGAAGAAAGAGGAATCTTTGAAGGGCTCCATGAATCAATGACTTAAAAAAAAAAAAAAGGATGTCATAAATCATGAAAGTGACAAGCAAACTTTAGTCATTTTATTGTAATTGGTGGCGAAAAGTCTGGCATGAAGTAACGTGGAAGGACAGAGACACGATGGCTCAGGATGAGCAGGGTGACAGAGACCGTGAGATGGTAAAGAGGACGGGGGGCATATTAAACGGCCCTAATGCAAAAGTGAAAATGCTTTAAAAATGAAGGTGCACGGGCACTGAGGAGGGCACTCTATAGGATGAGCACTGGGTGTCATACTCTATGTTGGCAAATTGAATTTAAATAAAATAAAATAAAATTTTTAAAAACGGAAGACGTAGAGAGGGAAAGCCATTTCACTTAGAGGGATGTGTCACTATAAATAGGGGTGTAGGTGGGGTCATAGACATTTATAGTATATACTGAGTACAGAGTACAGGTGTCCACTTGTCGTGTATGCATGACAAGTAGCTGGGGGATCAGACGTGTGACAGCTATGCACGCGGGGCGCCCAGCTGCATATATGCCCAGGTGTCCATGCTAGCTGTCTGCGGAAACAGATCATGGAGCACTTGGATTCCCCACAAAGGACACGGTGATTGTACAAGAAATACAAGCCACCTACCTTCTTTTGACCTCTTCGTGTATGCGGTGAATCAACTCTTCCCCTTGGTCCGGTGAAACTGGGTTGGAGATGGGGTCGGAGGACAAGAGGCCTGCACTGGGGAGGAGCATTTTGATATCGGGGGAAAGCCAGCTTTCACAATGAGTCACGGAGGTGAGAGGACTATGCTGGAAAAGCTGAGGATGACACTGCACACTTCTGTCCCTTGGCAACTGTACATTGTATTTGTTTTCTTACTCCTGCCTCTCAGACTACAAAAGATGAGTTTGAGACATCTTGCTATGCTGGGTATCAAGGGAATTATCTATAAACATCAGGACCATGTTAGGCCTTAGAAGTCAAGATGAAGGGGCTTCTTTCTTGCCATAGATAGAACAACAAAGATGCACGTGTTGCATCTTGAACTTCCATTTATTATAGTCTACTTCTTTTTTTTTTAAAGATTTTATTTATTTATTCATGAGACATGAAAGAGAGAGAGGAGAGACACAGGCGGGGGGAGAAGCAGGCTCTGTACAGGGATCCCAATGTGGAACTCGATCCCAGGACCCTGGAATCTGAGCCCAACGTAGATGCTCAACCACTGAGCCACCCAGGTTCCCCCCTCATGTCCATTTCCAATGGCTTTTCTACGTGATCCAAAGTCAACAGCACAGAGTGACCAAATCATAAAGTTATGCATCTCAAAGAGGTTAAACTTTTTTTTTTTTTTTTTTTTTTTTTTTTTTTTTTTTTTAGTAAGCTCTGTGCCCAGTGTGGAGCCCAATAATACAGGGCTTGAACTCATGACCCTGAGACTGAGACCTGAGCCAAGATCAAGAGTCAGAAGCTTAACTGACTGAACCACCCAGGCGCCCCTCAAAGAGGTTAGATTCTATATGTAGTTTGTTCCAAGTTATTCTTCTTTTTTTAAAAGATTTTATTTATTTATTTGAGAGAGAAAGAACACACACAAGAAGGGGGAGGGGGCAGAGGGAGAGGGAGAAGCAGACTCCCCACTGAGCAGGGAGCCCGATGCAGGACTCGATCCCAGGACCCCGGGAACGTGATCTGAGCTGAAGGCAGACACTCAACCGACGGAGCCACCCAGGCGCCCCCAAATTATTTATTTCAAATGTATAGATAACAAGGCCCCGAGTGGTTGATAAGCAACACTGGCCTTCTAGAAACCTGCCAAAGCATCTACCACACTTCACCTCACTTTTCTCCTGCATTTGCTTTGTCCTGCCCTTGAAGTTAGGTTTTGAAGTTAGGTTCTCCTTTGTTTTTAGTGCTTGGCACACCCACATAGTCAAGAACTGCTACGTCAAGCTGAATTATTGAGTGGGATCCCGTGAGGGGGCCTCTAACTCCTGGCCAAGTGCCCGCTAGAGGTGCACGACCATCGCTTCAACGTCTTGACAGCGACGTTGCTGACCACCGCAGGGTGGGGCTCCTGGGGGTGGGGCAGGGGAAGCAGAGCAATGCCAGACCCAAATGGAGTTAATATGTCTGAATTCGGAGAACAGAAGGGAAGTCCAAGTATTGTTTTCACCCGAAGACATGAAGATGTAAAGCCTCCTTGGAAGAAGACCCGGCTGAAACAACAGTTTGTGGGAGGATGGCCTCTGCGATTGCCAGCGCAGGGAACACCCAAGCACCACCAGAGACTTTCTTCCATCCCCCAGATTTATTTTCAGCAACGTCCTGAAGCATAATGTGCCTTTGCCCACACAGTGTTGCAACCTCACTCTGCGTGAGGTAGAAACAGAAACCCCACAGAACAGGTCCTACGGTCGGCAGGAGGGCCGCCAACGTGGAACACTTGACGTTGCCCAGGGACAGCCACCTTCTTTCTTTCTTTTCTTCTTTTTTTTTTTTTGTTCTTCCCCATTAGCACCTTACAAAAATGTAATTAATGGAGTTCCTCCCCTCCATATAAAGCAGACTAACCAATATAAAAGGCTGAAAGATGAGTGAAGCCAGCGACAGATTTGGAGTATTTGGGCTGAAGGCTGCTTGACACAAGCGCCCCGGGAGCCGGTTAGTCCAGACTTGCCAGGCTTGTGAAATTTCCTCCTTGTCTAAGGACATGCAGTCTCTGTGGCGCTTGCCTTCCAGTTTCCCTCCTCTCCTTCCTCCCTAACCACATCCAACGGTAAGGTAAACAGCAGACATTTAGGTTCGAAATAGGCGGGAAGGCCAGCATTTGAACCCTAATTTGCTGAAAATCCTCACCAGTCCCTAAAATCAGGCTGGATAGTTTTTCCCCCTTGGGGAAATTCTTTTTTTTTTTTTTTTTTTTGAAATTCATTTAAAAGTAAGAAGCCACACAGAGACAGCATGACGTTATATTAGAATACAGTGAGAAGTCTCAGGACAATCTCGACCAGAGCAGACTCTGAACCTTGATGCGCAGAGTCCCTTGCAAGCGGACCCTTGTCACTCCCTGTGGCACTGGAGTCCGCTCAAATAAAAGCTTGTCAGCTTCTGCCAGGAATTTTTGTAAAATGTAACGTAGCCTTTTAAGCACAGGATTAGTTTTTCTGAGGCCCTTTCTTCAATCTTACCGTCCAACTATTTGACAGACTTAAGTTCTCTGAGTCCGTTGAACCTTTTCTGATTACAAATGTAGAAACACCAGTAAAAATAACTGGAGCAGCACCTTTGTCGGGTTCCCTTCCGAAGCACAGGGGCCTAGGAGCGCCTGTCCTAGAGGAGGGCTTCAGTACATGTACGCCGAGTGAATGAATTAAAACTATGAAGAAGAACCTCCGAGTCACCTACAATGTCCCCGTTGATAAACAGCTGTCATTATTAAGATGTTGCTAATTCCGTCCCAGGTTGTTCTTGAACAGCGCATTTAGGGCAGGTATGAGGCCGACGCTCAAGGGTACGGCCACACTGGTTGCTAATTCACGACTGAAAAAGGGAGTCCCTGGCTTGCCTTGCCCTGCCCCGCGCTGGTCTGTCCTTCCCAGGAAAGCTTCACCAGGACAGGGTGGATACCTGGATACCTGTCCCCATCACCCCTGAACAGCACGGCCTCCCACCAAGTGCTCCAAAACTAGGGCTGCGTTCCTTCCGACCGGCCGGTGCCAGGGCCCTGACCACTGCCAAATGTGGGCCCTTCCGCCTTGGAGGCCGCCCTCTGGGAGTGGGTGCGGGCCCATGACACCCGTACTTGGCACCACAGGTGAGTGGCAGCCGCTATCAAGGAAACGACTAGCTTCGCTTTTATAATAAACACAATACAACTTACCTCCTTGATCAAGTCACAGCGATCCTCAAAAAAACAAAACAAAACATAACAACAAAGCAAAACAAAACATTTAGGAAAGGCAGTGCGCTGCTGGAAGAAGAACATGGCTTGGCGTAGGAATGTTCTGGGTTTGAAAGCTGCCTAAACCTTTCCTAATCGGGTGACAAATGCCTTGACTAAAGTCTACGTAATGAGAACCCTCCAGTTTCACAACGTACAGCGACAAGAGTAAAATCATCTTTATAGGGGCATTGAGTGAATTAAGTGAGGTGCAGTTTGTAAGTGGTCTAATGCTTAATTCATTATAATATAATAAATTATATTATGACAGTATAACAAATTACAATAACCTGTTTTTTTTTCTGACATTCTGTTCGTTGTTGTACGTAGGAAACTTTATATAGACAAAGTTCTTGGTTTCTGCTGCATAAGAGATACACAATATAAAATATACTTCATAAAATTTAAACATATTGTATATCTTCCTGCAGGAAAAAGAAATCTATTGACATTTATTCATATTTTAATTGTTCCACAAATTCAGTATTGCTCAGTTTCTGCATACTTTCTTCTGCCCATAACCTAGCCAATGATTTAGGTTGTCCTTTTCCCTTCTTTTGTATTTAAGGTCGTAAAACTGCTTCTAAAGTAAATAATTCGATTCAGAGCTTACTGTTTTTGAGAGCACAGTTGTCTATTCCTACCGAAAGTGGTGAAAATGAGTGAGAGAAGCAGAAAAGCAGAAAAAAGGTGAAAATGAGTTGCATCATATTCCTGAAGAAGAAGAAGAGAACGAGCCTTTACTGTGCACCTACAACATCCCAGACTTTGTTCTAGTTATTTCTAACAGTATCATTTCCACAACAATCCAGGTAAAATACAAGATTATTAATCTCATTCAGTTGATACGCAAATTGAAGGTCTTGGAGATTAAATAACCTGAGGAAGATATTTGGCTGAAATTCAAATCCAGATCCAAATGCTGACCTTTTTCTGTGCCCCCACCCCCCCCAAAAAAAGAATTACTCCTAATGTGGTTTGGGATAGAACTTTCCGAGCTATATAATTTGCAATGTCTTTCCGGGAAGAAATTAACATCACAGATGAAATGTTTAAGCATCTTTCTTTCTTTCTTTCTTTCTTTCTTTCTTTCTTTCTTTCTTTCTTTCTTTCTTTCTTTCTTTTTCTTTCTTTCTTCTTTCTTTCTTTCTTTCTTTTTCTCTTTCTTCTTTCTTTCTTTCTTTCTTTCTTTCTTTCTTTCTTTCTTTCTTTCTTTTTCTTTCTCTTTCTTTCTTTCTTTCTTCTTTCTTCTTCCTTCTTTCTTCTTCCTTCTTTCTTTTTCTTTCTTCTCATATTTCTAAAAGACCTAAATGAGATTGAGAACTTCTGGGCGGTTTGGCTGCTTGTCCATTCAGTGCATCAACAGTCTAAAGTTCTTTGACCATAAATCTTTTCTGTTTTTGTTGTTGTTTGGCGTCTAAAAATGATTATCAACCACTCTATTAACACTGCCTCTACCAAGACAGAAATCTTTGCATAGATTTTTTTTTAAAGATTTTATTTATTTATTCATGAGAGACACACAGAGAGGGAGAAGCAGGCTCCATGCAGGGAGCCCGATGTGGGACTAGATCCCAGGACTCCGGGGTCATGGCCTGAGCCAAAGGCAGATGCTCAACCATTGAGCCACCCAGGCATCCCTGCATTGATCACTTAAAGGAATTTTCCTCTGCAGTAAAATTCTAATAAAATTTGATACATGCTTATAACTTAATTGTCTGAAAACAGTATTTTTTTTATTAGATCAGTATATCTGAATTTGTGGAGACAGACATGCAGCAGCCAATGTAATGCTTCTTGGTCCACAATTCAAGGGAATATTTACTTTGTCAAGAAAGATTGAATTGCGTATGTGTGTAGTTTTGATGTGTCTAAAAGCTGTGTGCACACAGCCAGAACCTCTGACCTCCTCAACACTGGGTGGTTGGCTGGCCCTGAGTGTTCTTGACAGCTGACTAATCGAGTGTTGAGTCAGGGATACGTTTAGTTTGCATTTAGGAAGATCCATCTATGTGGGTTTGCAGACACTTTCACAAGTTGTTCGATAAATATGGACTGTCTTCCTATAGCCACGAATTCTGAGGACACCCCTTTTACTTCATATGCAGACTCTTTCAGGTGCCAGACCAGGGATTGTAGAAAGAGATGGCATGTTCTGTGGTCTCCAGCACCCATAAAGCAAGAGAAATAAGATCTGTAGTACAGGAGCCAGACGCGACTCTATAGAAAATTATTGTCAAGACATCAAGTCGTCAGGCGCCTGGGTGGCTCAGTCGGTTAAGCATCCGTCTCTTGATTTCGGCTCAGTCATGATCTCAGGGTCATGAAGTTAAGCCCCGCTCAGGCCTCACTCTCAAGGCAGAGCCGGCTTGAGATTCTCTCCCTCTCCCTCTGGCCCTCCTGTAACCTACTCAAATAAATCAATAAAATCTTAAAAAAAATAATTTCAACTCATATGTGAGACACATCAGAGATCTTCTCAGATTTATATTGAAAATGTACAACATGGGGCACTTGGGTGGCTCAGTCAGTTAGGCATCTGCCTTTGGCTCGGGTCATGATCCTGGGGTATGGGATCGAGTCCTGTATCGGGCTCCTTGCTCAGCGGCGAGCCTGCTTCTCTCTCTCCCTCTGCCCCCCACTCGTGCTTTGCTCTCTTTCTCTCTCTCTGTCTTTGAAATAAATAAAGTCTTTTAAAAAATGCACACCACCACCACCAACAATGGATCATAAAGCTGAAATAAACTTTTCAAAACTGTCAATAAAAAAGAATTTCAATTAACCATGTTGGAGGAATAAGAAAGACAATTACTTTTCCCTACACTCTCCAAAACATTCTAATCTGGCACATTAAAAGGTAATTTCATAAAACACAGAAATGTAGGACAAAAAGCACTACAGCAATATGGATGGCAGGCAGTTTAGCTAATTAAAATATTGTTACTTTTCTGGATTTTGATTTTATGTATTGGGAAATTTTTAAACCTTGTAAATTTGTGATCTTTCCCAGTTTGTTTACTTTCGTTCCTCATTTTCCTATTCATATTTTTGTGGCTTCCAAAATTGTGTGTCTCCTTCCCATGATCAGCTGTCATGTGTCACACACACGTGTCAGCCATTCTGCTCAATGTTTCACACATTAATGCTTAATGTTCACTCATTAGATCCTCACAACAGCTCCATGTTCAAGAAATGATTTTTTTTTAATTGCTATTTCACTGGTAATGATACCAAAGTCCAAGAACAAATGTTTCCTGCCCCAGATGAATTTGACCGCACACCCCTGGTCACTCCGACTCCTAAGGCAGGGCTACTGGTTTCAAATACTTATTCAAAGGAGGGTTTCCCAATAAGCCTAAGTGTCCTTCTTTAAGGAATCCGTCCGGATTTGGTACCAAAATTTCTTTCTTTTTCTATGGCTTAGAGCTTCTAGGAACTGTCAGCTTAGTTAAACATAACATGTTTTCTTTGTTCTCTCTAAAGTCTTTAAGGTGCTTAGCGTCCTTTAAATGGATGAGAAAGCCACTTGTCATTGTTATTTGCAGTCTGTGAACCCGATTTCAAAATCCCCTTCAGGTCATGGATAAGTTTCCTTTCTCTTCTGTCCTGGGTTCTGAGCCAAGAAACAAATCAAGAACCTTCTTCAGGGTGTACAGACTGCCTCCACCTCCAGCCTCGGCATCCTGTCCTCTCCTCACTCTGCCCCTTGCAAGGTCGTAGCAAACAAACTGTGTTTGTAGCTATTCTAACTTTCTAACCAGAAAAAAAAAATAGAGATGTCAGGATTTTCTAATGATCTGCCTTAATACTTTTTTTTGGGGGGGAAAGCATTAATAAAGCAATCTTTCCCTCAAGGTGACACAATAAGCTATATTATCGATCTGCCGGTTTTGACATTTTATTATATCTGTGCCTCGCTGTAACTTCATCAAGTTGCTATGAAAATAAATTGCAGAGCTGATGAGCTGAGCAGTGGACCTCTAAAGAGATTACACTGGGGACTGGAATTAGGGCTCTCAAAGGAGGAGACCTGTAGCCGTTGCCCCATCACACAGAAGGAATCTGCGGTGCGGCCCTGCTGCACCAGAGTGCCATGGCCTTGCTAAGGAGGGCGCTAGTATTATCCAGCAGGTTGCCACTTGCCAGGCTCGACAGTTGTTGTGGGTGCCAGGAATCGGAGGAGGCCTCGCTTCAGGATTCTTCTGTGAGCAGCAGTCTAGAGGGAGCCCAGAGCTCCCACCTTAGCAAGATGCCCTCACGGCCGCATCCAAAGCACGCACACCAGTTCCTCCTGTTATTACTCACAGCTGGGTCCATCAGGGCTAGGTCATGGAGCTCCTTTTATTTTATTTTTTTTAAGATTTTATTAATTTATTCATGAGACATGAGAGAGAGAGGCAGAGACACAGGCACAGGGAGAAGCAGGCTCCTGGCAGGGAGCCCGACGTGGGACTCGATCCCAGGACCCCAGGATCACGCCCTGGGCTGAAGGCAGCGCTAAACCACTGAGCCTTAGTTCTGTTCATAGCAGCTCTTTTGAGAAGACCAGGATTTCCAGATCATCCCTTAACCCTTTTGATCCTCTAGTTTCAGGGAAACAGATGGCCCTTGTGAGCATCCCCCTCTCTTTCCTCATACTTGGGGATACTTTCACTGTATCTCTTGCGCTCAGTCATCAGCTGCAATTTATGTCGCGGGGCCCTCTTGCGCTAACTGAAAGCTGGGATGGCCCCGAGACCCCAACTTCCACGTGGCATTCTCAGGTAATAGCTCCTTGTCTCCCACGCCGATCTGGGCTGAAGATGAGGTGGCCAACTTCTGGCTCCTCATTGCCGCTCGAGACCTTTCCTCTCCCTCCTCATTCACAGATGTGGGTCTCACGTTGTCAGTCCGAACTTCCTGCTACCTGTCCTTGTGGAAGTCACCTACCACTCCCTGGGCTCTCTTCCCCGGCTTGGCCAAGATCTTTAAACCCTTAGCTTAGTGTTAACTCTTTTCAACACGATTCCTAAAACAATTCTTGGAAATTGCAGTAGATACAATCTTGCCAGGACCTCGGCTCTATCTTCAAAGTTGTCTCCTCCTACTCTATGTCACTCACCCACTCCCACAGCACACTTATGATCAATGACTGCACTGTCTAAAATCTTCGATTATCACCTCCATCCTTCTAGTTCACTCCCTATAAGCTCCAACAACTCCTTGACCCAGATTTTTCAATCCACTGACCCTTGACCAAGATTTTTCAATCCTCAACCCCATCATATTTTGACTGTCCTCTCATCCCCGGGGCTCTCACTCTCTTCTTTATGATTCTAATAATATTCACTCACCCGCACACATCCTCAGGGCTCTAGCTCGTCTCAGTTTGTTATAAACTCATAGTTTGAACATGACCCTAGGTAAAAACAACACTCCATCTACTGTCTGTCTGTACTCATACACGCCAACATCACTGGAGAAAAACACAGGGATGCTCGTGAGTTGATTTGTCTTAAATTAATGATTTGAGGGGACCTGTGCCATGCTGTCGCACCTTCTCTTTTCTCTTTTAACATCCAGTACATACACTCTCATCACTCCCAATTGCAGTTTTGCCGTCCACCTCATCATTAAGAGTAAAGTATCCAGAGGAAATTATCCCCCCCAACCGCACCTACCCACTTACACTGTGTGCCGTAGCACCTACACCCTCACCTGGTATAAGAGAATATTATGAACTCCTAGTTAAAATCAGCTCTTTTTGTCGTCTGGCCCCCATCCCTTATCTCCTGCTCAAGTAAACTGCTTAACGATGTACGTGTACAATCATACAAAGATGCCCAGGAAGTATCTTTAAGTGAAAAACAAAGCGGATTTCATATCAGAAGGAGCCATCAATTAGAAGAATATTCGAGGTAGAATAAAAGTGAGCTTGCAGATGTCTTATACTTAGTATATTCACTTTGGGGGGGGGTTATTGTTGGTTATATTATTTGCTTATATACCGCCTCACTCATTTAGTTTATTCACTTACACACTTACTGAGCATGTAGTCAGTAGAAGGAATTATTCTACCTCTGTGGAGAAAGCTTTCTTAATTGCTTTAAATTGCCAAAAATGTTTGCTTTCACAAGCTTTCTAGTACAGGAACAGACAATAAACAACAAAAATAAGGCGCAGGGTATGCTAAGTGATTTAACTGCTGTGGGTAAAATCATGCAGGGAAAGGAGGTTAAAACAGGTCAATAAAGGATGACTAGGGAAAGCGTCTCTGTTGGGGAAAAAATCAATTAAAATTGGAGAAGAATTATTTCACTTTTCATTCAATTGCTATTTACTGAGCAACTACTATGTGCCAAGGTATAGACACAAACTAATTCAATACAGGTGTTTCCACGCTTGGACTGGAGCCATTTCAATTTCTGTTCACAAAGATGCCAAAGCTTTCATTTCTATAATGTCTAAATAAAAATCATTATAGTTACCATATTATTATAGTTATTGAGCCCTACCAAGTGTCAAGCAACACAGAATGACTTTGCCTACCTTACCTCACTGTATATGTAAATATTTCCAAAAGACATAATTTCCAGTGCATTATTAAAAAATGGTATTTTAAAATATGACTCTCATATTAGTCTTTTATACTTATATCTTTTAAAAAATGTATTGCATAAACTCTTCTCTGTTGTAAAATTTCAATTGTTCCATTTTATCTTTAAATCTACTTCTGTTCTACCTCAGAATATTATCCTTTATATTTTATCTGGAAGTGTTTGTTATCTTGTCATACTTCCAACACCAACAAAAAAATTAGAATAGAAAACTATCTATGGTCATTTGAGGTCATTGAGAAAAAGATATAAATTAAAAATTTCTTGTAAACATGAGGCTTTTATTTTTTTAATTTAATTTAATTTTTTTAATTTATTTATGATAGTCACAGAGAGAGAGAGAGAGAGAGGCAGAGACATAGGCAGAGGGAGAAGCAGGCTCAATGCACCGGGAGCCCGACGGGGGATTCGATCCCAGGTCTCCAGGATCGTGCCCTGGGCCAAAGGCAGGTGCCAAACCGCTGCGCCACCCAGGGATCCCGAGGCTTTTATTTTAAAAAATAAAAATTTGGATTGAGTTATCATTATGATTAATTAGATAGAATTTATTCCAAAATTCAATGGATTTTAAACATGAAATCTAAGATCTTATTATGAACACATCTCTTGAGGATGTCAGCGGGCTTTCTGATTATTTTTCGATTGGTTCAGGTATCCATAGATACCTCTTACTTCTTCCCACAATGAGAGAGGCCTCAGCATCAGCTGTATGTTGATCTTCTGTCTTTATAAGGACATTTACTAAGCAAACGTGTTCATGTAAATGTGTAGCTAGGAATGCAACATGTGTTAGAGGGCTGTTGTTGAATTAAAGCTTGCATGTGATTTATCGTGTTTGTTAAATCAGGGTTTTACAACCTTCCTTGGCTCTCCGTTTATTTTGGCACGTGTGCAAGTATGTACACCTGCATACGTGTATGTGCTATGTCACAACTTCTACTTAAAAGAGGGCATTGTAGTAGAACGTCCTTAGCAACGAAATGGGGCACTTAATCTCTCCATAAACTTATTGTTAAATGAAGAAGGTCATATTGTAATATTACAATATGACATGATGTAGGAAAAAATATAAGCTTCTGTTAAGTAATTGTCAGCGTTCAGGAAAATGATCCCTCGATTTCTCTTCCAGCATAATATTGAAACAGATGGTATCAACTATAGGGAAGTTTTCCAGCTATCAAATTCCATTGTATTTCTAAAGAGTTTCATTATATCATCCTCAAATAATATTAACCATGATGCTATTTATTTTATTATTAATCAAATATTTGTTTCTTAGCGTACCCATGCTCCTGTGGGGAGACAAAACCTAAATCCAATTTATATCCTGTTTCGAACTCGGAACCTGCTGTTAATGGATTTCACTTATGGCAACAAATTCCCTACATGTGACGTCAGCATCAGGCATGTGACGCTAGAGGATTTGTATGAAAGGGATGCCATTTTGGATCCAGAACAATGTCTTAATTTTGTCGGAGGCATGGTCCCAAGCTGCATTCTGGTTCTATTTTCAGACCCACCAGTGACAACATAATGTAACTTCACGTTGTAGCAACTCCACTTGTTATCAGTTCCACCACTTTCGACAAAGAGAAGGTGTTTCTTCTTCCAATAAGTATTGTGAGACTTACTGGGTGTGAAGCCATGGGAGAGGGCCAGATGGAAGGTACCATCGTCGGGAGGTTCAAAGTAATCAGGCAGGCATTGCACCATGTGTCATCCCAGCTGGCCTGGCTGACGACATTGCCAGCCGATCGTCCCTTATCGTTGAGCTCCTCTGGAGAAACAAGGGACAGCATGGACTTGGTCCTACCTAGAACACCATCTATACCTGGGAATGTCTCCCTGAGACTTGTTTGTTTGGCAAGAAATTACTTTTTAACTCCAACTCAGGTGATTTCATAAGGATTTCTGATCACAGCTAAGTGAGCCAAGTAACCGCTGAGGCATTAAATGCATGCATGCTTCTGATTTTATGACTCTCCTTCTGGATGTGCTCAGGAGGGGGGTGAGTAGGGGTTATCTCTGGGGTCGTTTCTCATCAATTGGTGAAGGGGATTCTCAGGCCACAGGCAGAGTCTCCAGAAAAGAAGGCCGTGGGAGAGGAGCTTTGACTGATGCAGCAAAAGCAGAGGGTTGTAGCAGAAGCACCTGGTAATTTCCGCGCCTGGCATAGGCCGTAATTACTAGGGTCGAGTCAGAAAGTGGTAATGCTATTCATACACATATCTAGGAAAACCCCTCGGGGCCCAGCACACCCAGCCCTGCCAAGTCATGTTCAGATCTCTACGTAGACAGAAAATATTGTGTCAGCTGGATTTTTTTCCTAGTAACCGAAAATCTGAAAACAACTAACCGAGTTCCATCAAGCCTTTGCTCAGTAACCAACTGTTTGACTACAACCAACTTGCTTTTCATCGCCCCAGTGCAGATGCAGCTTAAATCTCCTTTGAGTAAACATTTTTTCCCCCCTAAGGGGTTGGCTTACTTTCTTAATCAAACTCTGAAGGGGCCTTTGGGCTTCAGAAAATCCAAAACTATAGCATTACCTTGTACTTTCCCAGGGCCAATTAACCAGGCACATTCTTTGCATTCAGTTTGAAGCTCCTGGACTTGAGCTACAGATTCGTTTCTCTCCCAGCAATGGGAAACCTCCCCCCTTGCAGGACAGAAACTAAGCCTGAACCTCAGCCGCGCTGAGCTGAACGGGCCTTGGCGCCAGGCCCCAAATTCTAGTGCGCAGAAGCTCCCAGAAAGGGCTCCCTTTCATAAGAAGCCTTGGAAGCAAGTGAAGGAAGCGTGCCAGGGTGGTCATCCAAGTCCGGCATCTGATCAGGCGTTCCCTGGGCACTTCTGAAACACTCCAGCGTCTACACTGAGAGCGAAAGCAGAGAGAGCCCAGCACGGATGCTGGTTCATCCAGAAGGCTCTCGGGCTTCCCCAGCTCCTGAGGGCAGCCAGGGCCCACCTGTGTCCAGCACCCCGTCGCAGCATCCCTGCAGGTGCCACCTGCGGGGGCCACCTGGTGGGCAGCGCGGGTGTCTGTGACGGTCCCGGGGCCCTGTCCTCGCAGCTGCCGCACATCGAGAATGACTCGGGGCTCACCCAGGGCGGCAGGTGCAGGGCAGGGGACACTTTGGTTTCTTCCCCTGCGAAGGGCGAATCTGGCACGTGCCACAGATTCCTGACACACCAGGTGACACTAGCAAAGGCTCTGTCCCCCCCCCATTCCATTTAGGGAGGGGCATGGATGCCCCTTGTTTTGCCGCTGCTCGAGGGATCCGGCCTGCCCCAGAGTCAAAACAACCAACCTATGAAACCTGGAGGGTTGGACTTCTTTTTTTTTTTTTTTTTTTTTTTTTAAGGTCTGAATGAGGTGATAGCTTCATGCTGCCAGCTGAGAAGCAGGTCGGTCAGGTTCCTGGTGCTCTATTACCCCAGCGGCTCGGCCAGCTGCGCCTCATTCTGCTGGTCGCACACTCTCGGGCTCAGGGGGACAGTCACACTTGACCCACCCGCTCCCTCCGAGCTCGGCAGGCTCGCTCGAGCCAGGACGCCGTCTGGGATATTGGGGTTCCTGCTTGGAGACAGCCTCCAGGACCTGGAGGTAAGTGTGGACTGGGTGCTGCGGGCTCCCCCACTTCTCCCCCCTCTCCCCTTTCCTCTGTTCCCTGCCTCCTCCTTCTGTACTTGCCACAGAGAATCAAAGCTGGCTCACCTGCACGGGGCAGTGTGGCAAGTGGCCACGGGGACCCCGACAAAGTGGGGAGCTGTTTCATCGGGGAGCCGCCTTCCCAGCGGGCACTTGCCCCAAGTGACCTAGCCTGATGGGTCATGGCCAGGTTCGCTCGATGATGAAACCAGCTTGAGAGTGAAAGACAAACTTTACCTAAAGTGTACATGACTACTGGAGAGAGCTGCCTCAGGTCAGATCTTAGGAACAGCATCGCGACGTTTAAAGTGGGGGTGCACAGGTACGACTTGATCACTGAGCTCTGAATCGTGCCTTCGGGCTTCGAGCTTCCTGCCAAGGTACTGGAATATGACAGGTCTTGAAAAATACTCTCTGAACACGATGGATCACAAGCTTCTATGCATCTTTTCCAAAGGTTTCATTAACCAGAAAACTGGCAAAGTGTCGTGTATGCATCCAGGTCACACAGCGTGGTACGTGTGCAGGCCAGGCACCGCCTGGGAGTCTGCGTGGCCACGGCAGGTGCCACGGAGCACACCTTATGCAAGGAAGGAAGGTGAAAATAAAGTTTCGTAAGATCATTTTCAGTTTGTGGCTACGTAAGACTCCTTTGATTAAAGGGGTGTTGAGTCACTGCTTAGCACTTTCTAGCAGATCCATTGAGGTATTTTTCACCAACGGTGGAATATAATAGGAGGCTCAGAACCCCAGGCTTGGGAATTTGGGTCCAGAATATTCTGGACACAGTCTTTCTTTCTGAGTCTCTGAGCCCGATGCTCTCCCACCTAATTATGTCAAAAAAAAAAAAAAAAAAAAGGTCACAAAACAAAACAAAAAAAAAGGACTGGAGTTCATGATGAACAATGCTCAAAGTAGCAGGGGCCATGACATTCTATGTACTTTTCCTGCATTTATGCATACCCCAGTCTTTTACTTAGAATTATGTTCACAAACTTGGAATTTGTTGTTGCTGGTTTTTGTATTTTTTTTTCCCCTGAAGGAAAGTACTGTTCTTATTTCCTTTTTAAGTCAAATGGAAGAGAACTGATATGCCTAAGGTCCTCAGGTCCAAGCCTCCTTTTGGGCCACTGAGTCTTTTCATCCTCTCAAGACCCTCTTATGAAGGAGACATTCCATGGTTCGTTATGTCCCTTACTGGGGCTCTTTCATTTCGGAAAAGCCAAATACTGTTCAAGGCTGTAAAGGCCACGCGAGAGTAGCACGCGGTGGCCTGCCTGGGGTGTCGGCTAATGTCACACCGGATCTCCTATGGCAAAGAGAAACAGTCCCCGACTGTCTAACCTGCAGCCCGAGATCTGTAATAGGAAACAAGCGAGTGCAACTGAGAGCAGCGCGGACTACGGACTGTTTAGTATTTCGCTGCAGCAACAGGTCTTTGCAGCCTCCCTTCAGTGTACCTGAACCAACGCTGTAATGCCCAGGGCTTGATGGACTTGCCAATAGCTCGCACGGTCCTTCCCCTGCGTAGGTTGATCACCTGTTCCAAGCCAGGCCGCCACATTATTTTTAAAGCTTGATATAAAATGCGACTGACTCGGGTACAGCAGGAAGGCTGGACAGAAGGATGACTTTGTGCACTTAGGGGGAAGCGAAGTCATGCACAGACTCTGGGGTTGCTCCCCTTCATGGCCATGCCTGTTTTTCTCTTCCCGACCTCTGCAGCCCGCATACGAAAGGCCTAACGTGAAACCACTTTCTGGTGCCAACACCAAAAACGCGACAAAATCGTGTTCGTTGGCTCTCTGCATATGGTAATCACTCAAGAAAAAAACCATAATGACCCATGTCACTCGCACCCTCTGAAAGCATATTCTAAAATTTGGTAGACACCAGAAACAATAAACGTGGTTCAATATACGCAGAAATGTCCAGAATCTGTGCTTAAAGTATCACCAAGTAGGTGGGAATCGTCCCCTCCCTCCTTTCTCTTCCCCTTCTAAGAATTCTAATCTGAGAAGCTCCCCAGGTTTGTAATGATCGTCGCCCTGCTCCGATGCCCTATTACTGCTCCCTGGGTGCCGCCCTAGGGGCCGGAAGGGCCAGGAAGAACCGGAGGGGACACGGTGCCCCCGGCTCTCCTGGCCGCCCCTCCGCCTGTGCACCTGTCCTTCCTCCCGCTTCCATCTGCTTCCACAGGGCAAGCTGGGTGACGATGCACCTGGGTGCACGCAGGCAGGCCCCCGTCGTCCAGCACAACTTTCCATCACAAAAACACAACATACTTTAGACACTGAAACTCCAGCGATGGAGAGAGGCCGGGAGGAGTGTTAAGGGAGAAAGAGCACAGATTTCCTTCATTGCCCTTCAGAGCTTCTGTGCCCCTTCCATGACCTCTGCAGCTTACGATGGGTTTTGATGGGTTTTGTTCCATTCGGAATGGGATTGGACTTGACCAGAATTTCCCAGTCCTTGCCCAGCAGAAGCCCCGGGCCTGGGGTTCTGAATAGTGGGTGGTTTCAATTCCTGGCTGCTTCCCTCCCTGTTAGATGAAGGGCCCTGAGCCAGAGGTGGCCCCTGCTTCTCTCCGAGGCGCAGAGGCCAAGCGGTCCCGGGAGGGCGGGAGCAAAGCCATGCTCACAAAGCCTCCCCCACAGCTCTATTATTTTTGGAATGGAGAGCACACGGTATTCACCTCGAGCATCGTTCTCTGCTCCCCCTCTCTGCTTTCCCTGGAGACAGATCACAGGCAGTAAGAGGAGGCCGGGCCCACTGGGGTGCTCATACCTTAGGTTTTCAAGTTACCATCAAGAGCTGGGTGAGGGGGACGGAGATCCCATTGGAGGTTCCGTGTTACAAAGTGAATCAGGAACAAAAACAACCTCTCTTTGCTGGCTCTCGGTACGTGGATTCTGGTTACGGGAAGGGAGTGAAAGCTCATGTAACACGAGAAAACTGGAACAGCTAAGGGTTGCTTGTTCCCCCTCCCGGTGACCACTTCACTAGGAAGCGAGGACAGCCACTAAGGGAAAGCCCATCCAAATGTGTAATGACGACACAATGGGTGGCCAAGTGCAATCCATAAATCTAATCAGATGATGGAATTAGCGTCAAAAAGGGCTGTGAACTCGCCAGAGTTCACAGAAGGGGGCTTCTGAGAAGACACCTGCCAGCGTTGTTAAGCTGGGTGAGTCGTCAGCCTGATACTGTGTCGTGAGCTGCACGTCCTGGGGACGATAGCCTCGGATTTGTTACTGTGCGAACTAAGCACGACAGGTGTCCACCTAGAATCATAGACAATTGTCGGGATTTTCTGAAATTGGGATAAAGGTGCATCTAGTGTGTCTGAGGGGCACGTACGGTAGAAGGCCTGCTTTTTCCATGGGTTTAAAATATTGGTGTTCTAAACTGCTTTGGGTTTTGGGTAAAATAGCAAAGTTTGGAGAAGCTGTACTAAAAACAAGTGTTGGTGGGAAGAAGTTCTAAGAAGCACCTAAGTTCTATATGCTCTCGTAACCAATTTCTGCATTCCTTTGAAATTTCCGTTACACGGATGAATGATGAAGCTTTAATGCCTCTCAGTCACCACTCTGAGTCCTAGGACACTTTTCCTTAAGCCCTATTTTTTTATTTTAGAGAGCGGCGGGCCGGGGGCAGGGGCGAGAGTCCCAGGCTGACTCTGCCTGAGCCAGAGGCCTGTGTGGGGCTCCATCCCACCACCCTGACATCACCCTCCCATCCCCCAAGCCAAGGGTCGTAGGCTTCACTCCTGGCCTCACATCATGGACAGTTTTAATGCTCCATTTAGCTCTGTGTGAAACAGGATGGATCATCCCTTCCTCATGGTCTGTTTGATTGTTTTTGGTAAGAATTAAGTGAGAAAACGCGTGAAGCGTCTGATGTGACAAAAGCAGAGGAGTGATGTTTTCCAGGTGTGGTAATGAGTTTCAGGATCTCACTCCCATTTTCTTGGCTATCAGGGAAAAGTGAATGACATATAAACACACAATATCACAAATACAAACACCTGTGTGGTTTCTACAAGATCAAGAAACAGTATCAGTGGTGTGTGGGGTGGGGTGGGGGGTCAAGGGGTGGAGGGACTTCCAGGGAATGTAAAATGCTTTTTAGAACTTCTTCCCACCATTTTAGAGGAAGAGGGAGGGACAGAAGGATGGAATCTTCCAGGGGACTCCTCACTGAGGGCGGAGCCGGAGGCAGAGCTCGTTCTCAGGACCCATGAGGCCATGACCTGAGCCAAAACCAAGAGCTAGACGCCCAACCCCATGAGCCACCAAGGTGACCCCGCCTTGCTTTTTAAGTAGAGTTTTTTAAAGTGATAAGCATAGGACACGGGATGTATTATATTTCTAAAAGCTTCTGAAGGAAATCTATATCAGGATGTATTATAAATATATTTAAGTTGTCCCCCTATATAAGATACCATTAAGCAGGGAGGGGGCACTTAAATCCAAAAGAAAATCAGAGGGATTATTTAGAGGCCCCCCAGACTCTAATGAAAAATCATCAAGGTTGAACATAATTGTAAACACTTCCGGGAGAGCTTTTAAGAAACGCCAGATATTACTGGATCTTAAAAATAGCAAGCGCACATCCCCCCTTTTCTTAGTCATTCTGGAATCTTTTAAGAAAAAATAAGTTCTAAGATCCAATTCAAAGAACAGAACATCAATTTTCAGGCTTTATTGTTTGAGGGGAATAGTCTAACATTGTTAAGAGGATATTTTTTATATCAAAGATGTTTCCAATGTTGGCATCCAACTAGGTTGAAGTCCACAGACTTGGACTGCAGGCTGCTCGTCCACCCACCAGCTATCATTACTAACCACTGTGAACCTCAGTCTCTTCCTTTGCAAACTGTAAGCAATCCCTTTGCAAGGGATCACCGTGAGGATCAAGTGAGATGACATCGCCAACTTTTTGAACTGTAAGACTCTTACAGAAATATTATTGTATTTTCATAATAAAAAATGGAGGTTAAGTCTATTAGCCGCTTACTTTGGGCCCGGTGTTGATTATAGTACTTCCACATCCGTCATTTCATTTAGTCCTCAGAACACTGAGAAGTGAGGACGTTTACGATGATGATGATGATGATGATGATAAAGCCACTGCTTATTATGATGATTATTTTCACAGTTATTCATTCAGAATTTTAATATAAGTCTCTAATTTTAAAATCTTTTCCCCACATCCTCCTACCTATGAATTGTGGCACTTCCCCATTTCAGAGGCATAATGATAATGCCTGGATTAAAGGTCTGGACCAGGAAGGGTTTCAACCCCAACTCTGCTACTATCTAGCTATGTCATTTTTTTCTACACATGCTCCCAGCCAGATGCTTCATTTATATAATAAGGGACTACATGGAAAGAGTATCCTGAAATCTGAGGGTCTTCTTGATTTTCCCCAATTTGGGATCAATAGGAAGAAGGGCATCATGAAAAATATTGTGAAAAAAGGGATGGTAATTTAAAATTCAAATAACTCAAATTAGGCACTAACAAAATGTCTTCAAGTGGAGGTCCTCACTGATTCACTTTAAAGTGGTATGTTTAGAGTATAACCGGCAAGATCATTCTCATAATAAATATTCCAAATTACATCTTTACAAAAAAAAAACATATTTTCTTAAACAGGTAAAATAAACCAACCAGCTCTACATGCCCTATATTTTATAATATCTTACTTAGCAATCCATATATAATATTTCACATATATATATATATATATGAAAAAATATGTATGTATGTCAACTTGTCCCAAGCTAAATGATCTTTGAAATAGCACAATAGTGGCATCTGGCTTGACAAAGTTTTTGCATGGCATTTCCTTAGAAGAAAGAAGAAATAAATGTCATATAGAAAATAGAATTCACTCTTGTTTTAGTATACAATCCAAAGAAAACAAACTTTTGGAATAAAGGTATGGTATTATCAATTCAGTATTATATCTCAAGATTTTTATCACTTTAAAGATGTAGATCCGCTTAAAAAAACTCACTACTTTAATAATTCAGATGTCTGTTCTTTTCTTTTTTTTTGTTGTTTTCAGATTCTCCTTAATAACACCAATACAAGAAAAGACTACAATGTTGACCTCAGTCAAAATTCTGTTGATTTCAAATTTGTTTAGTTTACTATTAATTGGAAGCCACGGGAAAGAAATTCTAAAAAAAACCACAACACAAAGCATTGCAGCAGGTTTAAAAACAATGGAAAATGAATCTGTTCCTTTGGAAAGTGATACAAATTCAAACTCAGATAAAGAAAATAAAGAAACCTCCAATCCCAAGGCAAGTAATTCCTCTCTTTGGGATCCATCAGATAAACACCATGGAACAACAGAAGTCTTCAACAATGCATCAACAAACAACTTTTCTGGGAATCTAAGACCCACGCCTATGTTTCCCACAGACCCTCCTCTGATCCATAGCTTTGTTTCTAAATTGCCTCGGAACTCGTCGATAGCAGATGAAAATCCTCCTCCAGTCTCAGCACCTCCCAATGCTACATCTGCTATGTCTTCAGAAAAGTCCACTTGGCCTTCAGCCAGTGATACCATGAAAACTCCTGACAACAGTTCCATTTCAGTTAGCATCCTCCCTGCAGCACCAAACACCATGACTGTGACCCCCATGGTAACAGAACCAGATGAGTGGCTCACCACATCCAATGATAGCTTCATAGGGTTCACCCCCTACCGAGAAACAACAACTCTACAGCCCACCTTAAAGTTTACCAATAATTCAAAAATCTTCTCAAACACATCAGACCCCCAAGAAGGTAAATATAAACGGATTTAACTTTCCTCTAGTGTGAAACTGCATCTTGAACTAAGTCATATAGATTACATCTAAGGAATGTGCTATATTAGGGAAAAAAAAAGGAAGAGACTACAGTAGCACAGGTGGTTCTCTCTTTCTGGGGGCAACCATGATATTCGGTGGAAATAGTGAAGGGATTCCGGGGCTTCAGGCAGCAGTAGTCATTACACTATAGAACGTGATGAGATGGCAGGACAAAATTAGAGGTGGGTTAGGTTGAGGTAGTGGTACAGTTTTGAGATACCAGGTAATGATTTTCATTGAATCTGAGAAAACTACCTGAAACGTCCCATGCTTTTAGGAATAATATGCAACTGAACTCCAAAAATACATGCATATGAAAACTGATTGAAATAAATGAATGTTTAAATTTCTGATGCCACATAGCAATCACAGGAAAACAGAACATGGATATATATTGTTTTAAATGTAAATAAACTCAACAAAAGGAAGTCCTCCTGGATTTTGAGTTTAGTACCTAATGAACACCATAAAAATGGAATATAGCTGTGAGTATCACAAGAAAAGTGTATTATAGGAAGATTTTATGTTTCATTTATGGATTATGTCAAGCTTTAAAACATAAAGCAGTAAATATCTCTAATATTTAATGAAAATTCATCTTTTTTTTTTTTTTAGGTCTACCCAAGTTCTTATTTCCCTGCAATTTTTTTTTTTAAGTTTTGGTTTAAATTCTAGTGAGTTAATATATAGTGTAACATTGGTTTCAGGAGTAGAATTTAGTGATTCATCACTTACATATAAGACCCCAGGGCCCATCACAACAAGTGGCCTCCTTAGTGCACATCACCCATCTAGCCTATTCCCCTACCTCCCTCCATCAGACTTGTTTGTTCTCTATCATAAAGTCTCTTATTGTTTGCGTCCCTCTTTTGCACCCCCTTCCCCTATGCTCATCTGTTTTTTTTTCTTGTATTCCACATATGAGTGAAATCATATGGTATTTGTTTTTCCCTGAAATCAAAAAAAAATACTTATTTCCTCCATGAAGTCAATGATTTCCAATCAACTTACTTCCAGATTATATTAATGATGTAAACACTAAATCATATATACAAATTCCTACTTGAAAGTTGTCAGTGTACAGGAAAAGTTTTAAATTCTGATACCTAGGCTTTACAATAACACTGCAGTACATTTTATGTACACCTACTTTCATTTTAGCTATAATTTTAACACATCCTTTCATTCAGACATACTCGGATACTACATCCGGAGGTTTTCTTTTTTTTTAGAGACAGAGAGAGCAAGAGAGGGGCAGGGCGAGCAGAAGGAAAGAGAATCTTAAGCAGGTTTCACACCCAGCATGGAGCCCCACATGGGGCTCAGTCTCATGACAATGAGATCATGACCTGAGCCAATATCGAGAGTCAGATGCTTAATTGACCGAACCACCTAGGAGACCCTATATCAGAAAGATTTTTAATAAATATTCTCTCTCTTTTGTCTCTCTAAACTCAATATACATATTAAGAATATTGAGCACTTACGGCCACCATTGCTCTTTAATCAAAAGGAAATTAGGTAACTTTGCTTTGCTTTCATTTTAGTAATAATTTTGCTGTTAAGCTTCCAATGTGTAGGTTATTTTTTTTATAAATGGAGTTTAATATAGAATTACAGACTTTATAAGATCCCTTTTCCACTTAATGAATAGCATGCTCATGAAATTTTTAAAAGACTGAAAATACACCACACTAAATATGAGTTCAGGGAGGATTGCGTAGTTTATTAATAACAAACTTAGTCTTCAAGTAAGGTACTTGGTTAAAGGGATGATAGAGTAAAATTTTGGACTCCTTTAAACCCAGAGCTATACCTCTGTTCTCAACGTGCGAGACACTGCAAACATCTTACTCTGGTCTACTTTTTGTGTCTAGAAATACCCTGTATCAGGATACACTGCTTTTCCCTTATAACACCTTTTTGGTTGGGATTTTGTGGATTCATTTTCTATCACCCACCACTCGCGTTTTACTTTTCAGTTATTATCGAAACAAGCTCATAGTTCATTGCATCATTAACATTCATTAGAGATTCAGGGTTGATTAAAAACTTAATATAGCACTTAATGTAGAAATTAGGTCTTAATGGAGCATACACATGGCATTTCAGTACTACTGTCGTTAATAGAAGAATAAGAGACAGTTCTAAAACTAAGAAGTATTTCAACGTAATTAAAAAATCGAAGTACGGTTTTATTGGGAGGCACATTTGCCAATATATCCCAAATGCTCAGTACTTCATAAAACACACACACACACACACACACACACACACACACACACATCACCATTATCTAATTTAAAAATACTGTTTAAATATTCTTTGTTATAAAGAAAGTCCAATGTGTATGTTTCTCTTCTTTGAAAGATTATTTTCTCTTTCTTTATCGGTTAATTATTTTTTCTTTGTTCTCTAGAGAATAAAAATACAGGAGTAGTATTTGGGGCCATTTTAGGTGCTATACTGGGTGCTTCATTGCTTAGTCTTGTTGGCTACTTGCTGTGTGGAAAGAGGAAAACGGATTCATTTTCCCATCGGCGACTTTATGATGACAGAAACGAACCAGGTAAAAACAACTTTTAGAACTTCACCTGCTCGCAGTGGTTTTAATTAAATGAGGGTGCTGATGTTCGCTACGTTATCTAGAAGGGATCTGGAGAGTCACATGATGGAAACAGACTAGAGATTTATTCTGATCTACTCTCTGTTTCTCAAAGAACATCACCAAAATAAGTATGGACCTGTGGGTGGAATTTTAAAACCAGTTGGAACTGTGGCTCATTGCATCACCATTAGTTTTAAATAAACTAGATCCCAGAACCTAAAACATGTCTCTAGAATTGGAAGATAATGGTGTGCTATGGAGGGAAAAGTGGCCAGTTTTGTTAGCAAGTAGCTGCTCAGCCATATTCTCTGCCATTGCTGGGTCTCTTAGCAGCAGTAGGTTGAACACTGACTTCCTCCAATTTGGAGTTCCTAAGGTTTACGCAGACACAGGAGCCCTCCGTCAATTGTCTCAACAAGTCCCTAAAACAGAATCTATAAGGAGTTGTGTATTTGGGTCTATAAAGTCACAATAGATCAGGAACTTTTCATTCATGTGATGGAAAGATCTATCTATGATATCTCTGAATAAGAAATGAATCTGCTAAGAATAAACAACTAGATTTGTTCTTAATAAATACCAATTAGAACAGAAATGAAATAATTTCATAGAATGGAATCATCATTTTTTTGTTTGTTTTTTGGATTCTTGCCATCATAAAAAAAATAGTCAAGAGCCCCTGGTACATCCTGTCAGTAAAGTCTTAATGATTTCACTAAATTCAGTTCATGACTGACATTACTCATCTTTGGAACCAAATCCACTGATTGTAAATTTAACTGAATTCTATTTTGGGGGGTTTCTAGCAATCCATATAAAATAAGAAGTGGCACTTTTCAAAATTAAAGGATAGGATTTCAAACAACAGGGGTTTCCAAACTTTTTTTTAAACCCTAGAATCTTTTCTTTGTCTGTAATCACAGGCAAAATCTCAGTCAATCAAACTGATACAGTCTAAGATGTTGTGATGAGGCATAAGGGAATAACTCAATCATACCACCTGTCTTCCTCCTTCCAGACAGCTTTGAGAAACCTCCCCCAAATCTCTAAGGTTTCTGGGCCCCCGGTCAATAAACAGAAGAATTCAAGAATAGGTAGGGTATGAGAATACCTAACTGAATAATTAAATCACTAATCTAATTAGTAATTAGTCACAGCTTTAGAATTTAGAGATACCAATTACGCACCAAGTTTTCTTTGAAGATCAATTCAAGATCTTTAAGGAAGTAATAATTGGCAGTTCGTTGAAATAGTAAAACAGAATCCTATACCATTAATCAAAGACCGTCAAGTGGATGGTAACTAGGATCCATCACGAGGAAACATAAGGTTTTACAGATTGTTTTCATCCATCTCCATCTTCCCTGGCTCAACCATAAAGACACTGATTGAAGATTCGTGCTCTTCAATTTTTAAAAGCTATTTTTTTACACCAGAAGTAAAAATTCTGGAGGTGTTGACAAGGCTCTGAGTTCACAAGATTCAAAAGTCAATGAGACACACGTCTGTCCTTCTCCACACAGAGTACGGCTCTGCTTTTGTTGTGACTTCTCCCTTAGTTCCTCTATTTTTGGTCCACCAGCAATGAAATCATTTTAGAAGTCAGACTGTTCTCTTAGTCTTAAAAGGAAATGTATCTTGAAAAATATATACTTATTTAAGACTTCAAGACCAGTCTCTGCAAAGCCCAGACAAAAGATGTCCTTACTCAGTTACTCATCTAGAACAATTCCTATAGTCTGGGCTATAGGATGCCTGCGCATGCATCTTCCAGACTGTCACCATAAGATAATTTTTTTTGTTGTTGCTTTTTTAGTTCTGCGATTAGACAATGCACCAGAACCTTATGACGCGAGTTTTGGGAATTCTAGTTATTACAACTCAACTGTGAATGATTCATCTGTGCCAGCAGGCCAAGAAAACGCACGTGACGGCATTCCTATGGATGACATACCTCAACTTCGTACCTCGGTATAGAACTAAGGGGAAAAAGGCTTCTGACGGCAAACGATCGCCTACATCCTAGGCTTTTCACAAACCCATCTTCCAAAAGCTGAAGCAAGATCACTGTCATGTGGCTGTGCCAAGGAGAACTATAAAAGTATGAGACTTAGTAGCAGACACGTAGAGGATAAATCATCTAAAAGGTTTCCTTTCTTACTGTTTTTGGCTGCGCTGAATCATCTATCGAGTAACCTCAATTTGTATTTTGGTCTCTTTTATTCTTAGTGGGAAATGTTTGTGGGATTCAGGTGAAACTAAAAGGCTTCACGGTGATTGCCCTGCCTGATGACTTAATTAACCCTGTTGTCCTAATTGCACCAAGATTGGCATTCTCTTGAGGGAAAACTGGAACAGTAATCTTTAAAAAAATTTTTTTTGACTTAAACAAGAGAGAGATTATATGGAGTTTCTGTTCCTGGGAAATCAAGGAAATGGGCGTGGGACATTTGTACTCTAGTCCATTTTACTTCCCTGTATCAGCAAGCACACACACGGTCAGCCCCTGGAAGTGCCAAGCTGGCAATGACTTTGCATCTAACAGGATAATGGTAGGAAAGCTGACTCTAACCAGGAAGGGCCTCACTTCTCTTCAAAGGGTGGGGACTTCTAACCTGAGTTAGTTTGGAATCAATTAATTGGGTGCTTTAAAGAGTCAATGGGAAGCATGGTGAAAAAAAAGTCAACCAGAGCATATACCTGTACAGAATTTCTACAGTTTTAAGATGTTAAATAAGAACAAGAGTTATTGTGTATTAGATATTATTGCTTAATCATATATGGAATAGATCCTGTATCTCTAAGTGTATAAAGTATAGGTTAAACAAATAGACAAAGAGAAATATTACGCAGATGAAAAATTTCTTGAGCATCGGTTTTACACGCAGAAGTACACGCAGCGTAATTTGGATTTTAGCATGTTTCAGTTTGTTTTTAATCATCACCTGCTTTTGGCAGGGAAAATGTTCTCCTTAGTATAGGAAGACACAGGCTTTAGGATTAGAGCAAGAGTTAAATTCCCAAAGAATCAGTGAATGTGTGAAGAGGGCAAACAGAGCGAGAGTTGAATTACACACGGTGTGTGTGTGTGTGTGTGTGTGTGTGTGTGTGTGTGTGTTTGTGCATGCGCGCGTGAGAAGAAACACAGCAAGGGCCTCAGAACATGAGGACTAGCAATTAAGCAATTAAGTAACAGAACATACTTACCCCATATTGCCATAAAAATAGCAAAGAAGACTGTGCCTCCATTATCAAACAAGTATGTCACCTTAATGGAAAATAAAGCAAAAATATTAGTCACATATTGATTACAATAATCTAGTGATTATAGTCCACATTTTAAGTTCTATGATTTTTTTTTCCCAATGGAATCACACTATTTTGTGGCTTGTAAATAGACAATATGAGATCCTTTCATGGGTCCTAAAACGGTTTCATTTGATTTGCTCATGGGGAGAGGGGAGGACTCTCAACATTTCCCCCATTTCTTCTTTCTTCCCTTTTCTTCCCTTTGGTCTTCATTTCTGCTAAGAAGTGGTTCTAGGACCCTGAGGAAGTATTTGTGAGCCATGGATTGTCAAGCTGAAGTTAGCTTTTCAGGGCACCTGGGGGGCTCTGGAGTTGAACGTCTGCCTTCAGCCCAGGGCGTGACCCCGGGGTCCTGGGATTGAGTCCTGCATCAGGCTCCCCGCAGGGAGCCTCCTTCTCCTTCTGCCTGTGCCTCTGCCTCGCTCTCTGTGTCTCTCATGAATAAATAAAATATTTTAAAAAACTAAAAAGTTAGCTTTTCAGTTGAGGCATACCTAGTTATACTGTCAGAGAAACTTCCAGGACTGAGGAAGTTGCAAAATGCAGAATTATGCCAGGGAGCCAGTGCTTCCAATGGAAAGGTATGGCAGTGCTAGCCTGACTTTCTGACATCTCTTAGAATGTGCCATAGGGTCCAACAGCAGCAACAATTATTTTTAAGAAGTTTCATATATCACTAAACATTTAGGATATAGTCCAAGTGTTTTTTTTTTTTGAATCAGACATGATCTGAATTTTTATAAAGAACAGTGTACAGTTATATGATGTTACTGAAGGGCTGCAGGGCTGCAAGGACTGTTTGATTATAATAAATTAAAAATTCAACTTACCTTTGCTTCTTTTCATTTGCATAATGCCCTCACTCTATTTATATTTTACACTACTAGTGAGGGATATTAAACCAATACGGCCAAGGTAACATTCGTTCGGTGGCCATACATGTACCATAGAAAGTACAGGAAAAATAGGGACGCTATTCTCACAGGAGAGAAAGGCCAATTCGGGGCTAAAGAACATTATTATAAGGGAAGTGGGAATAGAATGGTGTCCTCTTTGCACAGTCTACAGTCTAGAGGCTGGTCAATGAGTGCAGCAAAAGAATATCAATGTGCATTTTAATTGTAACATCTGGGACACACAGCCCAACAATATATAAAACAGATAAAGGTAGGGTGTGTCGGCCTGTAAAATAAAACATTACTGAAAATATCATCATACAAAACATGCTCCTTTGGAAGGTTTGTGGACAGGTGCAAGATGTCCTAACTGGCCTTAAACTTCTATGACCGTGAAGACTTGGGATTTCTAAAAACGTCGTAAGAATCGGTTTTCACAACAATAACCACCATGTATTACATAACGGCGAGAAAGTGGCCATAAAGAAATTCTCTACAGAGCTCTACATAAAATTACACCCAGCAGGAGAATCCAGCGTTTTTGTTTCTAAAGGCATCCCACAGAGACACCTGCTGCCGCCAAGCAGCTGAACAGCTGTCTGCTTTCCTTCATGACAGACCTAGTGAAGCAAACAGGCTCTTGCAGAGTCCTTACAGAGACTTTACACATGGAGACTTAAAGGTCACCAGGATAAAATGGCTCTCCCCTACTCCAGAAACAGCAGTGCCTTTAGAAAAGGCCTAAATAAAAAGCCATGCTTACCAATAATTGCATTGCATGTATACGATCTGTCATAGGTTAAGCAACGTTTCCCTTAAAAAGCTCTTCATTTTTATTCTTCTAAGTTTGCTCACAGATCTTTCAGGCATTTTTTTTTTACTCAATAAATTAAACATTGACTTTTTTTTTAGAAACACATCCATGAGACACAGTGAGGCATACATGTAATACTCACGTAATGTGAGATTACGTATATCTAATGGGAGATACAGCTAAAATAGTAGTTATGGAAAACTTCAGAGCTTGCCCTAAGGAGGAGTATAAAAGTACAAAATCATTATTTTAGAGCCACTAAGATATAACAAGTGGGATGTGCTATGATTTGGGAGGCCATGGACCTAAGAAGAACAATTTTAAGCCTGTGGTTATAGCTGGAGGTGTTTAAGAGTTTCATTTAAGGTGCTGATATACAAGCTGTTGAATAAAAATAACAGGAGGGAGAAGGAAGAGTCAGTCCAGCACGGCATGGATGGCTCAAGCTTAGGCTATGGGTATCCGGCAGGATAATAAAGGGAGAAGAGGCCTTCTGCCTAATAGGAAAGGGACTCTTGCCCAATAAATGAAAGCCCCAGATGAAATCTCAAGGAAATTCCCAAAGCAACATAATAGGCTTTTCCAAAAGCAAGAGGTAGCTTGTCCTAGCTACAAGTGCGTATTTGCAATGAATTATTTTATGAGAAAAAATAGCTTGCTTTTATGCATAGGGAGACCTATGAACAAGCATTTTATTCAACATTGCTGATGTGAGTAGGAAAAATATATAAAGACAGAAGCAAACTGAGCCTCAAACAAAACTATGTTTAAGCACACATTCTCCATTATGTTTGACATCTGATTTCTCTTGGAGAGCCGAGTGTGGCTAGAAATCAATAAATGTGGGTATGAATCCGGCTTACAAATCTTAAAAGTGAGACCCAAAAGGACCGAATGATTTCCAAGTAACTAAATCGCAATATGTCTACATATCTATTAGAATAGTTAGAATTAAAAAAGACTGGCCATCCTGAGGATTAGTGACTCTATGGAAAACTGGAACTCTCATATGCTGCGTACGGGAATGTTACATGGAAGAAATGCCTTGGAAAACATTTTGGCAGTTCTCAGAAGGTTAAACATCCACCTATCATATAATCTAGTCATTTTACTCTTAGGGGTTTATCCAAGAGAACTAACAGTGCCTGTGTATAGGGAGATCTATAGGTGAACGTTCAGAGCAGCTTTATGTAAAATGGTAACTCAAAACAACCCACAGGCCCGTTAATGGCAGAATGAATAGGCAAATTCTGGTAGAGCCGTGTCATGAATACTATTCAGCAATAAAGAGAAATGATCTACTGATAAGTGTTACAACATAGATGAATCCCAAAATAATTACGCTGTGCAAAAGAAGCCAGGAAACACACACACACACACACACATTGTATGATTCCATCTACATAAAAGTCTAGAAAATACACACTTATCTGTAAAGAAAGAAAATAGTTGGTTGCCTAGGCACAGTAGTGGAATTGGGAAGGGGTGGGAGCCCAAGATCACAAGAGGCCGTGAGAACACTTTTGGAAGTGATTCCATGTTCATCATCTTGACTGTAGTGATGGTTTCACAGGTGCATTTATAATGTCAAAATGTATCGATTTATACACTTTAAATGTGTGCATATTATTACACATTAATTAAACTTCAATAAAACAGGTAGACAATAATCATTGTAAATTCAGTTTCTCAAATTTGTATGCACATTGGAATCACTTGAGATGTTATAAAACACACTAATGTCTAGGTTCCAAACCCAAAGGTACTGACTTAATCAGTTGCTCTGGTGGGTGGCTTGGGCTTCAGAAGTTTAAAAAAACCCTTCAGGTGATTCTAATAGGCAGCAACTCGAGAATTTTAGTATTTTTCTTCCTTTTCTCTGTAAAATTGAGAATACTGTAATGAGTGTTCATGGAAGACACAAACTTAATTAGGAATAGAAACCATTATCTTCTCATAAAAAGAATCTAGAAGTCATTTCAAGTAGAAGTTTATGTCCATTAAAGACAGAAATCAGTTATAAAAACAATGGAAGACCAAAATATTCAAATAAAAATGTACTCATTTTGTAACTGCTGCAGAGTGATGGTCTATTCAGTTGTCAATGAATATTGATTGTCGAAACTCTTGAGAACACTTAACTCTGTTTGGAGGACTTCTTACCATCTGCTTCTGAGAATAAGTAGAGCTCAGGAAGGAGAATGCGAGGATCCACTCACCTTGGCATAGATACAGCTTTCGTTGAGTCTCTGCAGCGAGCAGTTCTTGTCACAGAGAGGGCACATGAAGACTTCGGTGGCCTTGCAAATTTCTTGGCTTGAGAAACCAAAGAAGAACGAGAAAGCATGAATCTCCAGGTTTAAGAAGGTGCTTAGCTCCTCTAGCTAATCCTGTGGGAAGTAGCAAGGCAGAGAGACGCAAAGAAGAAATGGAAACAGTGGGAGTGCTGCACAAGGACGGAGGAACTGTGTGGCTCTCACCGAAGTTTTTAGGATATTTGTGATACGGAGATGTCTGTTTGCTTGTTTTTAGAAGTCTCTGTCAGGATACGGTACAGAGAAGAGGCCACATTTTCTACTTATGAGACACCTGCAGGGCTTGCAAAGACAGTTCCGTGTGATTTCATGGCACTCCGGATGATCTCGTGAAGAACACCTGGAGAGCTTTCACCAAGCTCACAGCTTGGAAGTGGCTGAGCTGGAATCAAATCTGACTATTCTGATTTCTCAAGTCTGTTGATCTTTCTCCTGGATCTCACTGTCTCCGAATCACCAAAATCAACAGCATCCATAATTCTCACAACTTCGTAACTCCCACTAGAGTCAATAGGTGCATCATGTTCCTTGGCAATTTGAGGGAGTTTTGTTTTTTTTTTTTTTTTTTTTTTTTTTTTTTTTGCGGTGTCTTGCCATGCAGCCATGATGACACGACACAGTTTTCATTTACAGACTATGTATTATATTCTCTATTAGAATTTAGTTTTCTAATGTTTGTCTCTTCAATTTTATCCCCACCACCTTCAGCATACATTATAGATGACTTTGTGATGTCAGTAGGGCACCAATAACAGTTTCTCAAAAGCCTGCCAGCCCGAGAATTCACTGCAACCTATTTTTAAAATGTTTTGTGATTTTATCTGTCGTAAGTGGCCCTTTCCCACTTAGTGGCCTCTAAATAAATTGTCTCTAATTAAATCTGCTTTGGGAATGTTGAAAGTCATTTAAAGGCTTTTGAAAATATGTCTGGAAATGCAGCTGTTTAATAAATAATAAAAGTTTAATCAGCAGAGTTTACAGCACAATTTACTGTTTTCAAACATATATATTCAAATGAAGCAAAAAACAATGTATCTGTATTTCAAATATCACTCCAAAGTCGAAATAAATAGGAAGTGATGATACCATATAGTAATCCAGTGCTGTCAAGTGGGCAAAGGTGTTCATGTCCAGTAAGTCTGGTCTGCACTGCAGTCTCCTGCAGGGGTAATAATCCCTACAACTGACAGGCAACTAACGTTTAACTTAAGTAACTTGCTCAAGGTCATATAGCTAACCGGAGGTACTGCAGGGAACTGAATTTAGGTTTTGGTGATTCTAGGTCCAGTTCCCCATCAAGTATAACATATCTGAAAGAAAAATATTTATTTCATATTAAAAGCAACTTTCAAGTGGAAGAGGACACTTCTTATGATGAGCCCTGAGTAATGTACAGAACTACTGAATCATTATACTGTATGCCTGACATTAATATTCACTGTATATTAACTGTATTTGAATAAAAAAAATCTGGCAAATAAAAAAAAAAACAAAAAAATAACAGGAACTTTCCTGTAAACCTAGGTTGTTAATGGTGATGATGGTGTGACAGGTCTGATAGATACTATAATTCTCCTATTCTCACACACATCATCTTGATAGTCATCAGGATGTCTACATGAAGAAGGAAAGCAGGTAAAGCATACATATTAAAAGACCTAAAGAAAAAAAAAAGATTATACTTCCTCTTAGTAATGTCACTGATTTGTAGGAACAAGAATTAACATGGCCCTCGAAGGATATTTTGATTAAAGTTTCATAATTCATGGTGTTTCAAGAATGACACAAATTGTCCTGCATCGAAATCTCATAATGAAAAGCATTAGAGTCAGTCTATACCACATCATTTTTCCTACTTCCCTCACGGTCAAACAAAAGCACCGACCTATCAAAGCACCACGCTTAGAATCCCAAGTCATCAGACTGAGTCCTATTTTTAATTCCAGAATTATTCAACTTATTTTCTGTTTAAGTCATTCAAAGTTCAATTTGATATGTAACATAAAACATAAACAACTTTGGAAAATATATTTTTTAGCTCCAAATAAGAAAGTCAATACTACCACACATTTCTTTGACTTCAGTTAACCACTAGAGAGAAGGAGAGCGTCCAACGTGAGTGTTTCTTCTTTCTCTTGCACAGCCTGATAATAGAAACGGCCCCTTCAATTGTGGCTTTCTTTCATATCTACTGTTAATATACACATCAAGGGCTGATTTGAAGGAAATAGTTACTGGCAACTTAAAATAATGGAAGAAGGGAGCGATTTGTACTTTTGGGGGCGGACATCTGGACCTGCTCCTGGGTCTTGTGTTTCCTGTGATCCTGTTAACGTGACAAAGCACAGAAGAAGACACTTGGGAAAATGTGAAAGTGGGTTTAAGGGAGGGCAGTATGAAAGCATGAGTAAAACATGATTTTAGAATCAGATATAATCAGGGAAAAAGAAGATCTAATCACAAGATATTACTCTATACCTGTTAGGATTGCTATTATGAAACTAAACAAAACAAAGATAACACGTGTCGGCAAAGATGTGGAGACCTTGGAACATCTGCACATTGTTGGTGGGACTGTAAAATGGTGCAGCCACTATGCAAAAAAATATGGAGGTTCCCCAAAACTTAAAAATGGAACTACCATATAATCCAGCAATCCGGTTTCTGGGTCTAGATGGAAAAGAACTGAAACTAGGATCTAGAAGAGACATCTGCACTCCCATGTCATTGCAGCATTATTCACAATAGCCAAGATATGAAAATAACCCTGGTGCCTATTGAAAAATGAATAAAGAACATGTCATATAAATACACAATAGAAAATTATTCAGCCTCAAAAAAGAAGGAAACCCTGCCATATACAACAACATGAATGAATCCGGAGGATGTTATGCTAAGTAAAATAAGCCGGGCACCGGACAAATGCTGTGTGATTTCACATATATTAAGTATTTAAAACAGTCAAACTCATAGAAACAGAACAGAATCCTGGTTGCCAGAGGGTTGGAGAGTGGGAAACGGGGAGTCGCTATCCAATAGGTATAAAGTTCCAGTTATACAAGATGAATGAGCTCTAGACATCAGCTGTGTGACATTGTGCCTAAAGTTAATAATACTGGAGCGTGCACTTAAAAATTCATGAAGAGGGAAAATCTAATGTTGAGTGTTCTTACCACGATTAAAAAAAAGACAATAAAAGTTTAAAACTTAGCTGACCACTCACTATATACATTCCCCTGACCAAGTCTCCTACTCTCTGAGGATCAATGTCTTCATCTCTAGATGGAGATAATATCTAACTGGGATATTACATAAGGGATATTGATACAGGCCTGGAACATCACAGGCACTAGCTAAATAGACACCATTGCTAAGGATGTTGTCAGGAGAGGGTTCGAGGATGCTGAGTCCTTACGACTCAACAGCGTTTGTAAAGCTGGTCTGATGCTGGGGACCACATAAAATTTTTCAGTGAGTTCTAATGGCAAAGGGGAAAGATCAGACCAGAAAGTTGGGGCTTCTGCTCTTTTGCCCTGGACCTGCAAAAACACTTTATCTGTCTGCTTGTTCATTTTCATATTCGTAGGATACATACCCTGCCAGGCAAACATGTGACCATATTTGGTTGGGTAAGACCAATGAGCACATGCAAATACACATATGCACGTATACATACAATAAATAATCCACAACTTTATTGCTACCTAATTCTACAATGAACTACAGGGCAATTAAGAAATATGACCTTAATGTACGTGAACATAGTTGATGGAAACGTAATAAACACAACCCGATCTTCAGCTTTTTAATATGTCGTTACCCTATAATATAAAAAGAGATCAATAAAATAATGCTAACACAAAGCGACACTAAATAAAAGCCTCGTGTCCTCCCCTGACCTGAGAGGATAACACCTACAACTTAACCATGACTTAACTACGTCTGACACCTTGAATAGAAAATTTCAGTCCCATGAAATTTTGAAAGTCAAGATATTCAGTGATGCTTATCTTGGTTTAGAATAGAAAGTCTGACAAGATGTTAATTATAGTGTGACAGAGTGGCAGTAATATAATACCATAAAGCACTGAAGAAAAGAGTTTGCTAATGCCTTTTAAAACACTCCTTGTACTAAAGGTACTTATATGCAAGGAGCCTAATTGACTTTGTTGAATTATTGATTCATGGACTCATAGGAATTATTGATTCCATAAATCAACTGGAATAGCAAATCTATTCCTTTCATTGCCTTTTGTTCATTTTCGGCCCTGTAGGGGTAAATCAGGGAGTCTATACCACATGGTAAAACTTTGAGAATATGTTCTCCATAGGACCAACTTGAACAGTAGCTGCCCCTCTAAGAATCATTATATGTCTTTATCAATTCATTTTAAAAGAGTAGTTTCCCCAGATTTCTTCCATTGCATTTTCCCTCCCTTCCTCTTTGAAAGAAATCATAAAGGGAGAAAAGATTTGAGAGAGTCTTAACTATGGGAAAGAAACCAAGGGTTGCTGAAGAGGAGGCTGGGTGGGGGGATGGGGTAACTGGGTGAAGGGCATCAAGGAAGGCACGTGATGTGAAGAGCGTTGGGTGTTACATGCAACTCATGAATTACAAACTCAACATCTGAAACTAATGATGTACCATATGTTAGCTATTTGAATTTACATTAAGAGAATAAGTAAGTAAAAATAAAATAAATAAATAAGAGTGGTTTTCTAAAACCTTGAGGACTCTACCAAAAACACTGTTAGAACTAATAAATGTCGCAGAATAAAGTTGCAGAATACAAAAACAATATATAAATATCAGTTGCATTTCTACACACTAACAATAAACTACCCAAAAGAGAAATTAAGAACAGTCCCATTGACGATTGCACCCAAAAGAATAAAATAATTAGGGCTAAATTTAACTAAGAAGGTATAAGACCTACACAGTGAAAACTAACACACCAATGAAAGACATTGGAAAAGACACAAATAAATGGGAAGATATTCTGTGCTCATGGCTTAGGAGAATTAATGTTGTTGAAATGTCCATACTACCAAAGGATATCTACAGATTCAATGCAATCTCTATCAAAATTTTAATGGTATTTTCACAGAAATATAAAAAGCAATCCTAAAATTTGTATGGAGCACAATAAATCCCAAATAGCTAAAGCAACCTTGAGGAAGAACAAAATGAGAGGCACGACACCTCCTGGTTTCAAGTAATATTATAAAGCAATAGTAATCAAAATAGTATTGTATCGGCATAAAAATAGACCCATGGATCGATGGAACAGAACCCAGAACCCAGAAATAAACTTATGTGTATGCGGTCAATTTTTGACAAAGGGGGCAAAATATACCATGGAAAAAGGATAGTTTCTTCAATAAATGGTATCAGGAAAATTGGAGATCCACATGCAAAAGAATGAAACTGAACCCCTATCTTATCTCATATGCAAAAATTAACTCAGAATGGATTAAAGACTTAAATTTAAAACCTGAAACCATAAAACTCCTGGAAGAAAACGCAAGGGGTAAACTCTTTGAAATTGGTCTTCGCAATGATTTTTAGTGTTTGACACCAAAAGCAAAAATAGACAAATGGGATGGACTACATCAAACTAGAAAGCTGCTACATAGCAAAGGAAACCACCAACAAAATGAAAAGACAACCTCCAGAATGGGAGAAAGTATTTACAAAACATTTATCTGATAAGGGGTTAATATCCAAAATATATAAAGAACTCCTACAATTCAATAGTAGAAAAACAAGCAATCTGATTTGAAAAGTGGGCAGAGAAACTGAATAGGTATTTTTTCAAAGAAGATCTACAAATCAACAGGTACATGAAAAAGTGATCAACATCATTAATCATCAGGGTAATGCAAATCAAAGCCACAGTGAGAGCTCACCTCCTCTTATCAAAGCCCCGGGGATAGGAATGTAAATCCGTGCACCCACTATGGGGAAGAACATGGAGGTTCCTCAAAATATTAACAATAGAACGACCATATGATCCTGCAGTCCCACCTCCAAGTATAGAGCCAGAGGGAATGAAAACAGGATCTTGAAGAGATAGCTGCATTCCCACTGCAGCATTACTTCCAAGAGCCAAGATATGTAAACAACTTAAGTGCCCACTGATGGATGAATGGACAGAGATGTGGGATACATATAGATAGAGACCTATATCTTTAGCCACGAGAACGAAGGAAACCCTGCCATTTTTGACAACATGGATGGACCTTAACGGTATCACACTAAGTGACATAAGCCAGAGGAAGAAAAAAAAAATATTGAATGGTATTACTTTAAAGTGAATCTTTAAAAAAAAGCCAAACTCATAGGAATGGAGAACATAAAAGCAGTAAAAAAAAAAAAAATCCTTTTCAAGACACTATAATTTTAAATCACAACCTGTTTTCTTAGTCTCAGAGGTTACTGAGCATGCAGAGAAATGCCCAGCTAGGGATGGATGCTCCCACTGGGCACAAGTTTGTTCAGGAGAAGCTGCCTTCCAGAGCGGTAGTGAGTCTGCAAAACTCTGAAATAGACCTATGACTAGATGAAATGTCTTTAGAACAGTAGGTATTTCTTTGATTTCAAACTAACTATCATTTGGCCTTCATGGAGAACAGGGGCAAATCAAGGAAGTCGGTGATGGAACTGGATTGAACTCTGGGGCAGTGGAATATTTTGTTTTTAGGCAAATTATTATATGTCCACACATGCATATTACATAATGTGTGTATATATATCCATATATACGCATCCATATATACATATATATATGGATATATAGATATTTGAATTATGTCTTTCACACCTAAACTTGATGATATCCTTGTACATATTAAACAGAACATTTGTCATGAGGATTCTTTAATGCCCGGCTGAGTCTTGTTTCTGCTGAATAATAACGTATTTTTTCCTCCACCCAGATCTTGAGTCATTTCAACTTTAAGAGTAGAATCATCATTCTGACAAATACCTGATTTTTGTCAAACCTTATTTCACTACTGTCTTGATACCTTAAGTTGATACTAAAATAATTATAAATATTTGTTCTTACAGAGAATAAGAAGAAAACAGGAAGTGATTTTTATGTTCTCAGGAGAGAAGATTGCTTAGAGCAGGATTCATGTGCTACAATTATTTTGTTCAGACATCTCTAACCACGTAAGGTTCCCTCATCTGCAAAACATGATTACTCATCTCCAAGGGTGGTTGTGAAGTTCCTATCAAATGAAAACAAACAAGCCGTTATCAGGAAGCTCTCTGTAGGCTGTAAGTCGTTTAAAGGACTGTAGCTATTATAATTATTCGAACCACAATAGGGAGAGGGCAATCTAGACTACCAAATACTGTGGCAATGTACATTATATAAAACTACCACGCATCGTTGAATTATTATGTGGGATACATCGGAAAGAGAAACTCTGCAGACGGACAGTCTTAGAACTGAGCCAAGAGAATTTGCACGTACAAACGTGGAAATGACCCTTTATAAACAGTGCTCGTTGTCTCTTCTCCTCAAAATTCCCAGCCAATGAGCTGTAGAACCTTGATCTGTTTCTTTAATAAGTCAGCATTATCATAAAGCTTTTGTCAGTCAGGTCAGCACAAAGGCCTACATGTTTTGAGAAGTCTGTTAACAGCTCACCTTACTTGACTTCCATTCATCGTAAATATTCCATAGAAAAAAACACACAAGCCGACAAGTGCCGCAGGAATCAGCATTCCAGTGTACCATCCCAGCCAGGCAAAGTAGAGCCCGATCTTCTCACCAAAGTACAGCCTGCACGAGAAGGCGAAGCTTTAGCTTAAGGCAACACCAGCAGCACTACAACCGCTGACGTCGCACCCAACCAGAATTTCAGGCGCCGTACCCGGGCAGCTCTGCCTGGGGTATCTTAATATTCCCACTTGGTAAGGAAGCCAATAACGGTGATGCTGCTTATCTTTAAACATCGCCTTTACAGGGGCAATTTTATAAAATGGGATCTCTCCGTGTCAAACTTCTTAACAAGGCTCATGAAACTCTTTATAGGCCAGTTCTTTCCTTTCTCCATCCAACCCCCTAGTACATTTCTCTTGGTCTTCCACACACAGAGCGGTGCTGAAGCGTGTTGCTTTTGTGGAAATTAGAAAAAAAATCTTCCCTGTAGGTGAACGCTGAGAGTAGATTGGATTTCAGTCTCCGTCTGCACCCCCCACCCCCTTCAGCCAGGCTCCCTTATGCTGGACACAATCTTTGCACACCTTCCTCAACAAAGTTAACTCTGCGCTTCCTGGAGACCGGATTCTTTCTCTGGCTAATGCTGTTCCCTTATTTTGGAATATTGTGTTTCACCCCTTTTCTTTTCTTTTCTTTCTTTCTTTCTTTCTTTTCTTTTCTTTTTTTTTTTTTTTAAGATTTTATTCATTTATTCATGAGAGACACAGAGAGAAAGAGGCAGAGACACAGGCAGAGGGAGAAGCAGACTCCATGCAGGGAGCCTGATGCGGGACTCGATCCCAGGACCCCGGGGTCACGCCCTGGGCTGAAGGCAGGCGCTAAACTGCTGAGCCACCCAGGGATTTCCATTCATCCCCTTTTCTTACCTGGCTTGTTTGCATCCTTCCCTTATATCACTTCTTACAGGAAGCCTTCTCTGACTTCCACTGCAACCCTGGCCTAGATGCCTCGATCTTGCTCCCCTACTGCCCTCGCCCACATTTCAGGGTCCCAAACTTGTAACAATTTATGACAATTAACCTGCCACTCTTCCATTCCTCTCTCTCCCCAAAAGACTGCAAGTGCCTGGAAGTGGACCTGTGTCTTCTTCACTAACACTCATCACAGGGAGTAATGAATGAAGCTAAGGAAATGATGAGATCGGGCACGTTCAGGGTGGTATGGCTGTAGACAAGCTAAGGAAATGAATGCATTTTATTACCTTTGAGCTGATAAGAGTAGTTTATGCGGAAATGGAGGATGAGTAAGACAATTCTAATGACTATTCAGTTGCTACTTCATCAAGTCTACTGACAGCATCAACTGCCACACAGTTTATAAAATTCTGGTAAGGAATAATAATTTCTTGAATTCTCTAGGACTGTTTGGTCCCCATGTTCGGAAAATGGTTACTTAACACAGTTTTGTCCCAGGGATTGTTTTAAAAATTGATGTTTTACAGTTCACTTAAGAATACTGCATCGTGCAGCGATTCTTACCGGGAAGAAAATTCTCTTGGTATTTTTTTTTTTTTCTCTTTCTGAAAATCATTCTTAAAAAAAAAAAAAAAGAAAGAAAGAAAATCATTCTTTCACTAAGTCACTCTCCATATCGAGTCAATGAAACTTGTGCACACTCTCTACCAGGTATAAACAGAGTCATCCTCCAGTTATCTAAGTTTTTTATTTTTTTTTTCATTGATTTCTCCTAGGAGACATAGAGCGGTAGACCAGTCACTGCTCATACGATGATAATACTGTCCTAGTTGAGACAAAAGCTTATCGTATTAACAGGCATTGCGATAAAGCCAATTGTTTCTTTAAACAAGTGTTCCTCTGTTTAGCATATATTACTAACATAATGGAATGTCTTCATAACAATGACTACAGAGGACTGCGCAGACAACCCCCTTTAAACAGGCAGCACTAAACTGAGATTTTAAATTACACATTGTTGAAGGTGAAGAGGAACCACAGTATTACTTGACAGTAGTTTAATCACCCAAGTTACAAGAGACTTCAGATCTGGCTCAGAAGGGAAGGGAGAAGCAAAGAAGCTGATGAAAACCCCCTTGACCTGGAGCATTGGTTTTCACAATCTTCTAGGATCTCCAGAGGAGTCTCAAAAAACATGCTGAGGCGAGGAGAAATAGGACTGCTGCTGACGTCACTCTTTACCACACTGCACCTAGAGCTGTTCTCTTTTTATCTGTTTTATATTTCACTAACGAGCAGGTTCCTAGAGTAGGAACTCGTTGAAGGGCCATCTATGTCTACTCTTCTCAGGCCTCCACCTTGGGTAGGCCCTTGATCCCCTCCCTGTCTTCTTAGCCACTTGAATACAAAATACATGGTTCTCATAAGTAAAATTTCCCCACTATGTCAATAGCCAGACAATTGGTAGCCAAATAACCGTACTGATTAAAAATAAAGGTTGCTTGCTGAAATTACCTGAAGCAGCAATAAGCAACGTGCCCAATAGATAAGAGAATTATCGACACTGAAATGCTTGCTTGAAAATACCAACTTCATTTCAGTTCCTAAGAATAAATATGGTTCTGTGAACTGGCACATCTCACTGTGTTCACATATCATAGTTCTCTCTTCTCTCTCTCTCTTAAAAAAAAAAAATCCCCCAAATTAATTACTTAATTAATTAAATATTCATATTAATGGATGGCTTAGCTAGTTAAGTATCTAACTCTTGATTTCAGCTCAGGTCATGAGGTCAAGCCCCACTGTGGGCTCCATGCTGGGGACGTGGAGGCTGCTTGAGATTCTCACTCTCCTCCTTCTGCCCCTTCCCACTGCTCAGTCTCTCTCTCTCTCTCAAAAAAAAAAAAAAAAAAAACAAAACAAAAAATAAAAGCCAACAATTCTTTCGCCTGCATATATAAGAATCTGATAATTTGTTGTGGTTGACGAAATTAGAATCAAAGCATCTAGATTTCGGTTAGGCCCAAGAACTTAATGTCGGAAACAAAAGCGGTTTGGTGCTGGTTATTAGGATTTGTGCATCGGGATCATGTTCCACCTTTTTCCTGCCTGCCACGCGCCCCAGGAAGCTCACTTTCATGGACTGTATCACGTGTGCTCCTTCCTTCCTTTGGTTTCCTGAGGGCTCTCTGGCCAAATGAAGGCACCAGCAGGAGATGGCAGAGAGGGACTAAAGAGGTATCAGCGTCTCGGTTATCCTGACTTTCCCCTTCTTGGAGCGAGCATGGTCTGGCCGTAGCTGCTTTCCCCATGCCAGGCACCCCCACTTCTGTTTTTCACAGGTTCCACCAACGGCTCTCTCCCCTCGTTCCTCCAGGCTGAGGTTTGACAAGAGCAGCCAACTTTTGCTCGTGTCTGGAAGCGTCACCATCATCATGCACATGCTCCCTTGATACTATGTACACTTCTGTTATCTAGTTCTTTTATTGCATTTTCTTCAGATACCCCTTTTACTCTATCAGTTTCCTGCTGGGACAACAGCTGATACAGTTATGAGGTTATTCTTGATATTTATATTTCATAAACAGCTCAAATATCAACATATATAAATTTATGAGTGCTCTTTTTTCATTCATTCTAAGAACATTTGTTGCTAGCTAGAAACTCGATTAAAACCTTCTTAATAGGGGATCCCTGGGTGGCGCAGCGGTTTGGCGCCTGCCTTTGGCCCAGGGCGCGATCCTGGAGACCCGGGATCGAGTCCCACGTCGGGCTCCCGGTGCATGGAGCCTGCTTCTCCCTCTGCCTGTGTCTCTGCCTCTCTCTCTCTCTGTGTGACTATCATAAATAAATAAAAAAAAAAGTTTAAAAAAAAAAAAAAAACCTTCTTAATATATATTTCCTGATATTTAAAAAAAACAAAATTATTCTCCATCAAAATGAAATAAATCATGACTGTAACAGTATCTGGAGACTAATTCAACTTGAGAGCAGTTACTCAGTAGAAATATGCTTCCTGGAATAGAATAGATACTTCTTACGTATTGGTTGAAAGACAAATGCATGCATCGATGCCGTGTTGGTCATGTTCTTCTTTGCCTCTCAGATCCATTTTCTGCCTTTCCCTATTTTTTTTTCTTTCATAGGGAAGTAAGTAGATTACACAGGTTCCATGTTCCATTGCTCTTGGTTAAGTTGGGTCAGGAGGTATTGGCAGACTCACAGGTAGAAGGAAGGGAGAGAGCCAAGATCTTTCCTGCTCTGTTGGCCATCCTCAGGGAGAAGGGGTCATGCCTTCTCCAACACATTCACTTCTCTGCAGACAGTCTCAGTCATGGACGGCATAGCTCCCACCCAATGGCCCCGCTAGTGGGCTCTGAAATATGCTTCATCTCATTTTCCTTCTAACCCCAGGGTGGTTAGCAATCTTCTTCTTTTTTTTTTAAGATTTTATTTATTTATTCATGAGAGGCACAGAGAGAGACAGAGAGGCAGAGACAAGGCAGAGGGAGAAGCAGGCCCCATGCAGGGAGCCCGATGCAGGACTCGATCCCAGGTCTCCAGTATCAGGCCCCCGGCTGAAGGCAGCGCTAAACCGCTGAGCCACCCCGGCTGCCCGGTTAGCAATATTCTGCTGTTGTTAATCTCTGCTTGCCTCTCCATTCCTGTCTGGTTTCTCAGCTTTTCCATTCCCTTTATAACCAAAAAGTGTCTAAAACTAAATTAAGTGTCTTTTATTGAAAAGACCTACAGTGGCTTCTTTTTCCCCTGACTGCATCCTGACTGATACAGATGATCTGGTGGGCAGGTGAAATAATTCTAAATCTAGGAAAATGACAACAGCACAGAATGATCTACCGTCCATTATCGATCCACCCACCTTACCTGATTAAATCCAGGGGCTGATGCTTATACCACATTCCCCAGCGTGCCCAGCGCTCATATAACAGATGTCTGTTGTTTTGAGGTCCATGTGTTTTGATGGGCTGGCTACTCTTGTAGGCTCCCTGAAACACATAACATAAGATAAATTGATATATATTCCCTTAGCAAATTTGAACTACATAAGAATTGCTTTTACTATTTTTTTTTCCTTAGAGAACAATTTAACAGCTTACTGAAAGCTTCAGAAATTGTAAACTTAGGCTCATCATTGGAATGATGCGGTAAATGTTTTTATATAACACTTTTTCATTGAAAATGTTCTGATAATTCCTTAAAAGTCTTTTCTTAAAGTCCTTTTTTTTTTTTTTTTTTTTTTTTTTTTTATCAGTGAGATTGGGACGCCTGGGTGGCTCAGCGGTTTAGCGTCTGCCTTCGGCCCAGGGCGTGATCCTGGAGTCCTGGGATCGAGTCCCACATCGGGCTCCCTGCATGGAGTCTGCTTCTCCCTCTGCCTGTGTCTCTGCCTCTCTTTCTGTCTCTGTCTCTTGTGAATAAATAAATAAAATATTTTTTAATAAATAAAATATTTAAAAATAAATAAATAAACCAGTGAGATCCCCTTCACTTAAACTAGAATTTAGATTCTACCATTTGTAACCTAAGGTTTTTTAATAAACACTATGTCTTCGCTGTCACTGATAGAAATAGTTGTAATCCTTAATTCAGAAATTAAGAGTATTATTCTACTTTAAGAAATGACTCCGTCCCAGAAAATATTTATTTTATTTATAGAAGCTCAAGAAGAAAGTAAATGTTCAATCAAAAAGTGTCAGAGGTCTAAGTCACAAGTGCTAGTCAGGTTTTTAAATCCTAGAATCCTTACACCTTACTTTAGATAAGATATTCTTCACACTTTCCACCCGTTACTATTATTCCTATTACTACTGTAAGTAAGGACCACAATGAATTGATGCATTGGGGTCTGGCTTTCTGGGCTCAGATCTGTGCCTTTGATACCTCACTTTTCTGTGCCCTCAAGGATGTAGCTATAAAACAGAGCTATTCTTATTGTCTATCTCAAAAGATTGTTCTAAGGATTAAATGAGATAATCCATATAAAACCCTTAGCTCAGTGTCAAATAGGAAGAGCTCAATGGATTTTATCCTTTATGAGTTTTACTAGACTGTGAATTCCCCAGGTATAGGAAACCTGTGAGTCCTCAGCCTTTATAAATAGAAGCGATAGGTTCTGAGATTGCAGACCTCAGACCTCCTTAAACCCCATTCTTATTTTAAAATACAAAATTGCCTTAAAAAGAATAGTGTGTGTGTGTGTGTGTGCGCGTGTGTTGGGAGAGGATGTTCAAAACTGATTCAAATGTCATTCGTGACTCTGAGGCAGAGCTCATCACAGCTTGGAGCAGGTATTTTTACCTAAAATGGGTAGCCAGGTAATAGCCTGGCAGGGAATCAAGTAAATAATGGGGTGTAGGTTTTGGTTGTGGGTTGGTCTTAGACTTTCAGGTATCCCAAAGTCGTAGGCACAGACCAGTCTCTATCCTGTTTGGGAGTGGTGTGGGCCTGAAGCTGGGTCAAGCATGGAACTCTGGTGTTGGAGCAGAGGGTGGCAGTGGTCAGAGTGGCTGAGCCATGTCCCTGAGTTCCCTCCAGGGCTGGGACTCCCAGTAAGGGCAAAATTGCACAAGGGTTCTGGAGCACTGGAGCCAGTATGCAGCCAGAGATCATAATGGGGTCTCAGAAAGGCCCAGGGCCACCCACTGATGGAGTCATCCTAAGAGAGGATAGCCAGACTTAAAAGAAATTTAAAAAGATCAGCGATAAGCATGAGAAACTTTTTTTTTTTTTAATGGAAACTGTATTTCAAAATTACCTCATGTGGGGGAAAAGCTGCGATATATGAGCCATTGTTTATAAGTTTACAGATACCTGGGAAGAGAAACAAAAAACAGTTCCAGGGTCAGTTCAAATGAAGACTTCCCTCTGTAGCAACATATATATACCTGGGACAACAGATTCATTTAAAACCTTAAAATAACCCAGATGCCATCCATAGCCACACCACCCCTGAGGGCGGTGGGGGATGAGCGAGAATGATAATAAGAGTCTGTTTGTGTCCTTACAACACTAATCAATGGAGATTTGCAGGGAGTTTGCAAGGTGCCAACATACGGCACTTTGCCATATCATGGAATATGAGACATTTTAATATTTGGGTTCACATGAACCTGGAGCAAAAAAAATTTTTCTACCTTGAAACAGTGACATTTGGTCAAAAAAAAAAAAAAGCAGAGGAATTCTCTGCCCACAAAAATGTCTCAAAAAGATACTAGTTTTAAGGAGTCTTTAATTACAATGGAGCCAAGGAGACATAAACAGCAATATGTGACACGTCTTAAAATCTCCTCCAGCTCAGAGTGTAGTGAAATGGACATTCTCATAATGTCCTGATAAGATTAGATATTGGGAAGCTTTTAGAGAATAATTTTTGTTACAGCATTATTTATATTAGTGAAGACTGAGAAATAATTGTATGCCCTAAATTGGGGAATCATTTAATTACTATGGTGCCATCAATTATATTAGGTACTTGGTAAATAACTGCAATTTGATGAATGTCTGTAATAGAATTTTGTACAGCTACTTAAAATGTTTACAGACATACCAAAGGGCTTGAGAGAATACTCATAAATACTTCTTAAAAAGGACAGAAAATTGTAAACATTACATGATTTTAATAATGTGCTATACATCATATTCAACATATATATATATACACATATTATTAGAATCATGCAGGCTTACTATATATAGGCTTACTATATATATATGTATATATTCAGTATTAATTTGTGAGAGTGACAACTGAGTTTGGGGGTTTTTAATTTTATTTTTATACTCTTCTGTGTTTACTGTATGTTCCACAAAAGGCATAATATCTGTATAATCATTTGAAATGTCATATTTTTATTTTTATTTATAATACTAGGTAAGCACATAACACTATCACTTGGACACATTTTTAATTTATATTCTGGATTTCTCTATTTTTATTATTTATTAGAAAACTCAGTGTCAAATTTTTTGGTAAGGATTTAGTATCCAAATTAACAATTTTGACTTCTCAGTAATAAATGAATTGTTAATCAAAGAAGAACCAAAGTCTGAAATTTCCTCTTTAAAAAATAATGGCTGGCTTGAAACATAGCTCATTTGACTTCTGTGGCACTATATTTTAATTCAATTCAGTAGAGATTGGTACAAGTTCTCAGTGGCTATTTTATTTGTAAGAACTTTAGGACATAACTAGCATCTGATCTCTTCACTATCTTGTATTTTTCACCCTAATAATTAAAAAACCAGTTTGTTACCAGTCTTTTCCTGCTCTGCAGTATGTAAACTTGGCAATTGTATTTAATTTTTCTAGATGAAATTGTCTCAATTTTCTTTTGCAGTATACATGTAGTAGCACACCATCAATACATTTAAACAACACAGAAATTTAGAAAGTTAAACTTAGGTGTTATTTCACCTTCTGGAGGTAATTTCTAAAAAGTTTCATATATATTCTAGATTTTTTTCTTTTTACGAATGTGTGTTTAGGAAATGGGATTACATTGGATTTACAGTTTTTAATCTGTTTTTTTTTTTTCTGTTCCTTTTTTCACTTGATTATGCATTGTGGTGTCTTTCAAAGTCAATAAATGGAGAACTAATCACTATTTTTTAATCTCTACAAGTAAGGGGTCTGTGTCATATACTTTTTGTGATATACAGCATATAACAGATGTTTGGTAAATCTGAGTTAAGAGTGAATTAATAACATAATTTTAAATGGATGCATTTATGGAGAAGCAGCCTAACATATTTGCTAGTTCCTAGTGATGGATGAAATTAGATTTCTTTCTAATCTTTGCTTATAAACAAAGCCCCTATGTACAAACTTCTACATTTAGTATTATTCAAAAATCTGATTATTTCTTGGAGATAAATTTCAAGAAGTAAAATTTCTATTCAAAGTGTTAGCACTTCTCACATTTGATACATAGGGCTAAACGCCCTTGAAAAAGTCTTTGTTGTTGCTGTTGTTGTATTTAGTTTTGCTTTATTGAAAGGCTGAAAAACAGAATGTTTAGAGTTTGTGTTCAATGCATTATACCTTCATAGTTAACGCACGAAGGCAAAGCTTCAGATGTTAAAATAAATATTTCTGGATATGATTAGTAACAGCAAATTCTACCTCCTATTTTTGATCAGTGTTCTTACCCACTTTTGATATTCCATTTTCATATTTGGTGTGCTGTAGCATGTGATAGACTATCCTGCTTCGAGTAGCATTGCTGAAGAACGTGTCCTTATTGTTTATTATGAAGCTGTTAAGATAAGGGGATTTGTTTTAATATTCAAAACAGAGCACAGAGTCCAGCAAAAGTCAGAAGTTTCTAGGTAGTCATCCATCTATTTTCTCCATTAAAACGGACGTGTGAGAAGTAGAGTAAGTCAAAAGACAAACCATCATCTTAAAAAAAAAATCAATTGGCAGAGACAAAATACATTTATAAATAATACAGGTATGATCAAATATTCATTGACAAATGTTTCAGTTTATAAGAAGGCCTAGATGTCCTCATATTTCTTGTTTGGGATAAAACAGGGACAGCATTAGATTGTCGGTTGCCTCCCATAAATTTTGTACTACCTCAAGCAAAGTAGTTCCAAATAGGACACATTAAAAATTGATGTCATTTGCCCGTACCACACCTTCCAAGCTAACTCGTCTTGCCCTGAGAACTTCAGCAGTGAGCAAGAGCTCCCTTCCCCTTCATGCCCTGTCCTGCCGCCATGTAGGAAGAGGTGCAAAGAGGAACCGCATACGAGAGCCAATGAATAAAGAGCAAGAGGGTGATCTTGACAGCAAAGAGAGGGTCCATTTCAGCATTTACTTTGTAATTTGCTGGGATCCTCAAAAAGATGGAAGTGTCATGGACTCACTCAACTTCTGACAGTTTATGTAGAAACTCAAATGCTAGTTGAATGAATAAAGGAATAGAGAGAAATATGTTGGTATATAATTGGATAGTTAGCTATGCAACAAGTCTCTAAAAAATGTCTCATTTACCTTAGTTTAATACAATTAGACTAAAGTGGATTAAACTAATAAATACATATTAATTAAATGTAATTATGTATAATCATTTATTAATTAGGACAATCCATCATTCATCCATGTTATTTAATAGTAATCCTGTTATTATTATCATTATTGTTACTTTAACTGAGTAATTTAGCACCATTGCAATTATTTTGAAAGAATTGGGACTCTCGGCTATTAGCCCATGAGTTTACAATTCATTATTCATTTTTTTGACTGTTGCTAAATCATCTGATAAGGAATTAATAATGCTCACTGAGTACTGTTCATAAACAAAGTGCAAAAAAAATCAATGAAATGATACATTCTCTGACTTATTTGGCAAACAATGGAACTGCTCCAACGTATCTTTATTCTATGAATAATTCCTAGATAATGAAAGGTACCACGTCCGGCAGTGGGAGAAAAAGGAACATGAACTTACTGGTGAATCCGGGCCCGGCTGAAGGGGCCGGTATAGCAGTCTGACTCCTGCAGGTTTGGAAAAGCCGACTTGTCAAGAACCATTGGGTTCTGGGCCATCCATTTCTTTATCCTTCTAAAATAATTTTGTACACTGGAACAAAGTCACATGAACCAGGTGAGGCTGCATTCCAGAGCAATGCCTACCTTCCATTACTGTTCCGTAAACAGAGCTCCAAAAGGACACACCCCCACACACACACCCATGCACAAGCATTGCTCCTGTTCCCACACCACAAAGGGAATGAATTCCAAAACAAACCGAATCCTGCAGTTGTGAAAGCTCTTCCAGTGCAACTAGGTCATCCTTATGAGAAAAGCCTTGCGGAACATGTGGAAGGATCATCATACACACAGAGGGTGGTAGGAAAGAAACCAACAATGAGAGCAGTATGACACACTGGTCAAAGTTGGGAGTGCACAAATGGCTGTATTTATACCTATAGACATAGCTATAGATTATTCCCTGATTCCCTGAAAACTCTACAGCCCTGTGGCTCTACAAGTGGACACCAAAAGGAAATGAATGTCTACTACACACTTATTCAACAGGTCTGCGAGCCCCAGCTGCAATGGGAACACCAAGGCTCCTGGCATCAAGCAAAACCGAGTTCAGAGGCAGCTTGGCACCACAGTGGCTGTGCAAAGTGACACATATTATTGAACTTCTTGCCTCTGTTTCCTCACTCACAAAACAAAACAAAAAAAACAACAAAAACACACTGAATTTGTTAGAGACTTGTAAGTTGGTGTCTTATTTTTTAAAGATTATTTTTTAAAAGGCAGGAGAGAGAGAGAGGAAAAGGGAGAGAGAGCAACCTACGCAGGCTCCAGGCAAGGCTCCATCTCAGAACCCCGAGGTCACGACCTGAGCCGAAATCAAGAGTCAGACGCTGAACCGACTGAGCCACCCTGGCGCCCTCAGTGTCTTATATTTAACTTGATTATTAACAAACAGAGGCAAAGAGTCTTTGCGGTACTTTTAAGAATCTGATGAGCACATGAATCATCTGAAGATCTGGTTAAAAAGCTAATTCAGTCGGCCGAGGGCGGGGCTTGAGAGTCTGCATTTCTAACCAGCTCCTAGGGACGTCCACGCTGCTGTCCACTGGCAGCACTTTGAGTGATGGGTTTAGTACAGACACCACCCACATGACAGTAAGATACTGTTTCAGGAAATCTTATATCACGATACCTTGGTCTCAGCTTTAGATTATGGTCATAACCCAGGTCTTAAGTGTATATACTGATATTGGAATCATGTTTACTTTACAAAGAAAAACAAGTAAACAAAAGAGATTGATTCTGAAAACTTAATTCTGAGTAACTGTAATTATAATTGCATTTTTACTTAAAAAAAAAAAACCCCTCCAAACTGCAATATTTACACACCATTCATGAGATTCCATCTTTGTCCATTTGGGCCTCTTCTGCAGTAGTAAGAATGAAAGTAGCAGAATAAGAAAGTTTCCTAGGCAAGTACAATGCATCTTCATGTCCGTTTGGTCAACTCTGTTTAAACTTTAAAAAATTTAGTGGAGCAATGTGCAGGCCGCTAATAGTGTATCTTGGGAATTATTCCACTTGAGTCTATTATGCTAAAATTACTATGCATAATTTGAAATAATAATCAATTCCTGACGGGCAGTTTAGCATGTGGAGAGTCTGGACCTTTCCTTTGCCGGATGGGTTATTAAATAGATGCCAAGTCATTTTTGGTTTTAGAGGGACCCAAGCATTTCTTTCTAGCCTAACATAATAAATCAGCAATATCTGAGGTGTTCATTTTGCTTCTTCTCATGATAACAAAAGCCTCTGAAATCACAGAGTATCTCCGTATTTCAGTGATAGTGTATAGATGTTTATGAATCACTGAATGGATGAGCTAGCCATCACTCCTGCTTTCAAACTTGGCACAGGGAGGAAAACACTGGGGTAGGAGGAGGAGTCTTCCAGGACTGAATTTGCCAGTTACTGAAATCGAGGCAAACATTTTTAATCGTTGAGCTTTAGGTTCCTTATCTCTAGAAAGAGGACATGATTCTTTCTGTCTTACCTTACTAGGTGCCAGAAGGATCAAATGAAAGGATATGTTTTTGACTGCACTTAGGAAATGCTGACCTACTAGTATAAACATCCTAGAAGCGGAGGTAAATTTTAAGAACATTTAAACAGTAAAAGGGGCTTCATCATCACTGATTTTTTACAGAAATAAACATTTTATAATTTAGATTTTTTTCATATGGACTTTCTACAGAGAAGTAGAGGATTCTGATAGTGAAATGTGGTCAGGCCTGGATTTGAATCACGGGATGCAACGTTCTGGGTTATTACTCAATTTCCTTGGTTCTTATTCGATGTTCTCATCTCTTAAAGGAAGGGATTATTTTGAGAACTATATACGGAATGCCCGAATCCACAGTGCTCAGCACCCAGCGAGCACTCAGTAAGGTTTACGATAATCGTAAGAAAAGAGAGTATTACTACTCCGTCTACTGCTACCAGTATCACCATGTCACCAACACGACCTAATGCATGATCCACACTCCATCAAATCCTTGTCATCTTGGCCATCTGGTGGACTCAAGATTTCATGACATACTGTGAAGATGACTTCTAATGGAGCTTTACGCTGCTGGGGCAAAATCAAGGGAAAGCAGAGAATTCCACGGAAATTGAAAAGAAACTTGGAGAGAAGAGCCAAAAAAACGTGGTCAGGGCTCAAGCTCCACCCAAGCTGCTGTGAAATACTGCGGATGAGGCAAGAGGCCAGTAGACAGTGGTGCCAACAGTCACTGGTTCTCCCCGGTAAGCAAAACCGGTTATTCTGTGTTCTGCTGCCCTGAAGGGTCATTTTGAGGATGATTGGAAAACTGAACGTGAAAGTGCTTTGTCAACAAATGATAGACAGCAGCAGGAGTAGAACGACAGCTGCCCGGAGAAATGACCATCTTCAACAGCTGGAGAATTGCCTGTACCTTACATCACCTAATGTTTACTGGCGGAAACACCCACGCACAAATCATCTTTCCCACCTCAAGAGAGGAAAAGCACAGGGAAAATCTAAGTGCACACAATTGACTTTCATTTCTCTCTTGCCAATTGTCTACTAATGAGGTTTTAAAATTTTATAACGATGATCATCAGCACACACACACACAAACACACACACACACACACACACGGGGAGGAGGAGACAGTTAAACTTTTCTCCAAAGTTAAAGTTAAAAAAAAAAAAAAAAAAAAAAGGAAATCAACCAAGCATTTCCTTAATTGAAACTCTAAACTCAAGCAAACAACGTGACATTCTTCTCAGCTCATGATGTCATATACTTTTATAAATACCCTTCCTATTTATTTGCTACCCTTCCCGTTTGCGTCCAAAAAGTCAAGGACCAAAGGAAACTATTTGTCGTAAGTAAACTCTGAAGAGGTAGGCTGTAGTAACATTTCAGGTATTTTAGTGATTAGTTGGAAGATATAACTGAATTTTCATTTCATGAAAGTAAACAGAAAAAAATAATAAACATCAAAGATAGTAAAACAGTATGATACATAATATAGTGTTTAGTTCTCTATTTTTAAGTTTGATCAAAATAGAAAAAAATTAAGTGTTTTCTTTGCAATTTAATGTACATGTTTATCATGCATTCTAAAGACAAGTGCATTCTAAAGCGATTACATAATATTACGTAGAAATTTCTTGCTATTTTAGTCTATAGGATTTTATCCTTCTGCAAGTCTCTCGAAGAAAGATGCTTGTTTATCAGAAAACCCACTTACTCTACAGTAGCAAAATCTCACTCATTCTATGGAGCACACTGAACCTAACCCACTGACATTCTGTCGATGCCATCAAACATGATGCAGGTACATGCAGAGAAAAACAAACAGAACCCTCTGCAGTTATAAATTCATATATTATCTGTTCCAATGACTTTTATTTTATTATATAAAAATAATTTTGGAAACTTGCTATACAGACTAGGACCAAATACGCACAAGGGAATGATCAAAGCTCATTCTAAATCTGAGCATGTTAACCCAACAAAGAGAAAAATGGGACCTGGCTGAGGAGCATCATTAATAATTTTAGCATTTTAAAGATACTTTTAAGAACTCATTTCTTTCGCATTAATTCTAATTTCAAGTTTTCCCTCCATTATTTACTTTTCTTGTCACCTGTTCCTACCACATCTAAATTCAATGTTTAAGAAAGACCAACATTCTCCTCTCTTAAAATCAAAATTTTTCCTATTCTAAAGTTCTTAATTATATTCAGCCACTCTCTCTGGTAAGGAACTGGATTTATAAAATCCTTTCCTAAAATGTTCTGAGGTTCATACTACATGATTCTAGTTTTGTGTCCTTCTGACTGGTAACATCTTGCAGAATTATTCAGTAGAGTACACGCCATCATATCTTGCTTTTGTTAATTAATTCTTTTGAAATGAGCAGAAAAATAGAAACCTTTTTGTTTTTAGTGTCCATTAAATGGAAGCTCATTTTCCTCAGTGAAACAGGGCCAAGGTGATTCAGGTGGGAGAGCCTTTTCTGTCTCAGGGCTCTGGCTTGCTTAATTCCTTTGTCACAGCTACTGTTACCACAACAGGTAAAGAGAAGTTTTGGGATGAAGCTCTTGAAAAACAGCTTCTTTTCAATATTCGGAAAAGAGAGGCAGCTCAGCTGGTGACCTAAGAGTAGCCTGGGATTCAAAAGATGTTATGTGGCCTTGGTAAACCACTTCATCACTCTGGATGCTGGCCTCTCCTTGACCTCCTCTGTCAAAGAATTTACACGGAATGATCCACAGGGTTTCTGCTGTGTCTGTTCTCCTTTTATTCTAGGGGGTCCTCGTCTGCTCATCAATCCTGCTTTTAAAACTATTTTATAAATTAAAATCTTTCCTAAGATGCTAACTTGCAATTAAAATCTTCCTGTCACAACATTATACTAAAAGAGGATTGTAGGAATTGAAATGGTAAATAAAAAAAAAAAAGAGAGAGATTATCTGATTTTCACATTGTTAAATTTGGCATAAGTCATTTTGGAAATCTTTGAAGAAACCAACAAAATCTTTCATCCTAAAATTTATAACTGCTGATATGGGTAATTGAATGTTTCCTTTTTGTTTTTCCCAAATGTCAAATCGGTTGTAAACAAATTACACATCACCCACTGACCTGCCCATTGATTTGCTCCTCCGGTCAGTGTAGTAGCATTTTTTCCTGAAAAATAATAGAAACACTTGAAGAGAGTCACTTGAAAAAAAGAGAGACCAGTGAGTGACAACATTTGATCATAGTGAGTATATTAACCCTCTAACTTCCACACATCCATGAAAGACATGAAGTAAGTCGATGTAATAGTAAGAATTCTAGATGTGCATTGTCTTAATTTCAGACTTTAAGTTGCTAATAACAAAAAACCTGGATAAGTCAATAGAACACTTTTGAATATTTGATTTTTAATTCCATTTTTTGTCTGCCTTCTGCTACACAATGCGTATTAACTGGATTATTTGCTTATATGTTATATGAAGTCATCCATCCATCTATCCATCCATCCATTTATTTATATTTCTATCCATCTAAAGACATATGTAATAAATATTTATTATTTTGCAAGCTCTGTTAAGGTATAACTATTAAAAATCTAGGGAAAAATAACTTGCTTTACAGTTAAGGAGAAAAGTGAGAGTTATAATAAAACGTGATGATGCAGGAAAAACAGAGAGTGCTATGGAAGTACCTAGGAAGGGATCTTGATTAGTTTTTCTAGAAGAAGGAGAAAGGAGTCAGGAAAACCTTCCCAGAGCAATGTGTTATCTGTGTTGAATCTTGAAGCATGAGTGGGAGTCGTCCTCTGAATAAGGTACTTGGGACGCGGTATTCTTGACAGAGGTAGCGGCACATGAAATGGTTATGGAGCAACATCAAGTATTTTAAGATTCAGGAAACTGCAGCCACTTTGGTGCTCTCTGGAGTACGAATTGCAAGTTGAAAATAGATATAAAAGAGCTGACAGGGATGATGAACATGGCGCAGATAATGAAGGGTCATACCACTGACTAAGGTTTTAGGTGAAAAACAATGGATGAAAAACACTGAATGTTTTAAGCAGGTGTGTAGCATGTCTGATTTTAGAGAATCTAAAAATTCGTGACAGAGGTTAATTCACCTCCCAAAAGAGTCTTACCATGTCCTCATTTTGGAGCTCAGAAATCTCATAGTCTCTTCTAAAATACCTTTTTTATCCCCACCCATCAAAACCCGTTCCAGAGGATCAGTAAATTCCTCCCTGTGTGGCATCTAGAAAGCAGAGCTGAGTTTGGACAATCAATATTTGGTCCTAACTGTGTTATTAACTGCTGGGAAAACTTGAAAACCTTCTGAACTACCATATTTCATTGCAAACACTAGTCATATTGCTAAAAAAGATATTTTTTTTCAGTTGTCCCTGCCATACCTCAATACTAAATTCAAATATGGAATCTTAAGGCTTGCCATGTCTATGCTGAACTCATTTAAAAATCCCTCCCCTTCATTTTTCAAATATACTGGAATTTGTATGCATATAGAATTCAATCCCCATTGAGATATAAACCCATCTTCTTCCTGAATTTCCTCTACACAGATTGTCTTGCCCTATTTAGTCATCATTATGTAACAGATCACGGACCATCTTCCATAGGAGATTGGGCCTATTTCCTCTGTTGGGCTGCCTGTCTGTTTCCATGTTGTTTTCTTTTTTGAGTGACGTGTCCTTTGCATACAAAATTGGTCTAAGTTTAATCTCGGTTGTGATAAAAAGATTATTCTTAATATTTAAAAAATATCAGCCCACTTCCCCCCCGCAATCTGATGTTTAATGTATTTGTGGGAGAAGCTTAAGAATCTCATTAAGGAACTCAAACTGAGGGGATCCCTGAGGGGCTCAGCCATTTAGCGCGCCTGCCTTTGGCCCAGGGCGTGATCTTGGAGTCCCTGGATCTTAAAAACAAAAACAAATAAACAAACAAAAAAAAGGAACTCAAACTGAGAAACCAGGGGATGACAGAAACATCTTAAAATATGTTTGACTCTTTTAATTTGAAAGGGGTAAGAAGGACTAGGAACCACCTTTGAATTAAAAGAAAAATAATGAAAGCAGAACTTAATATTTCTGGAATGTGGAAGACATACGTTAGGTCCCTGCTGATAGGGGAAAAATAAGAAAATTTGAAGCATTTTAACCCTCTGAAATTTTCTTGGGTAGTTTTGAAACATCAAGTCTAATATGTAGGCCATGCTTACTTTGGAATGATAATCAAAAAAGGCAATAGCTAGAAAATTTAGGTATATAAAATTCTACACATACATCTGAGTAGAGAACTTAGATAAAATGTTCAAGACTCATGTTCATACAGTAAGGAGAAACCGTTTGCAGGCAAAGCAGGGTTATAACTAATATTTTTTTCTGAATAAATTTGCAGTTTTTCTTTGTGAAATTTAATATGTAGCTTCCAATGCTGAATAAATATATGGGATAGTCAAGCATGTGTAAGTTATTTTATGCATAAATCTTTTAAAACCTCTTGTCCTAGAAAGAGACATATGTTTTTCCTATTTAAGGTCTTTATTATTGTATATTTTAATTTTATGTTCTTAAATGTGATACCAGTTGACAACTGGAAACTGAATCGGCCATCATAGAAAAGCTTTGCCACTTAGTTTATGTTTGTATAGTATTCTCTTTTTATGAGGCAGGGCTATGCCAAATTTCATGTGTTCCTTAGAAATAAATGAGAAGTTAGTTACTAAGGAATTAATGTTACATCTATTATTTAAACTGATCTGGAAAATGTTCCAAGAAAACTCTGTGTTTTAGTATTTGTCAAACTGTTTTCCCAAGAACAACAACATATTAAGATAAAGATAAAATATATTAAGATTAAAAAAAAAAATCCCACCATCAAATGGAAAGGGTGCTTTGTATAACCAACCCTTGGAATGTATAAAAATGATCAAAATTATTAAAATAATAAAATTGTTAAGACAATATTTCTTTACCATCTGCATCAGCATCCTGTGAGATGTTTGTTAAAAATCTATACACCTTCTGTCCCAGAATTAGGATGCCATAATCTCTGGGGAGAGGCCTCCAGGGAACTTCATGTTTACTAAGTCTCCCAGGTGACTGTAACGCATTCTAAAGGCAGAATGAGGACCACTTCTCTAAAAATTCCTACAGTAAATAAACTTACTGTTTAACTGAGAAATTCAGAAACATATTTGCTCACAGGATATCTTTCTCTTAAGAACTTTTGGAACTATTATTCTTCTGATACATTTTTGGAGAATGTTGCATATTTCCTAGTATTTATGTTATTAAATCATGAGAATTTCAATGGCATTTTCCATAAGTTTTAGTATGCAGCAAATGTACACATTATTAAAAAAAAAAGTTATGAGGGGTACAGTTGATTAAATGTCTGGACTCTTGGTTTCAGCTCAGGTCCTGATCTCAGGGCTGTGGGATTGAGCCCATGTTAGGCTCTGCACCCAGCCAGGGGGTCTGCTTGGGAGTCTCTCCCTCTGCCCCTCCCCCACTCACACCCTCGTGTGTGCGCTCTTTCTCTCTCAAAAAAAGATGAATCTTAAAAAAAATAAAAAACATAAAGAAGAAATTTCAGCCACAATATCAAGAAGAGAGAGTAATTGCACACACTTCAGGGTTTTCATATTTCTTTCCTTAGATGTATCAGTACTGTCCTTTCAAATGCAATCTACTAGGAAAAAAAAAAAAGAATATCATCTTAAAAAAGAAAAAAAAAAACAACACCTATCTGAAGAGAACATCTTCTTCAAAAGCCATCCTAAGTCAGAACACCATGGCACACAGCCTGGAGACCTAAGCTCTAATTCATATCAACCAAGGACATTCACAATCTGGCATGGGAAGTGTTAGTGTTTTTGTTTTTTGTTTTTGTTTTTTATTTTTAATGAATTTCTAAGAAAAAGCAACAAAGGAAGTAAGTTCAGGATATATTTTTAGAAAAATTAAATTTATGAGAGTACTGATCAGTCTATCACTGAGTTTCTCAAAACTTGCCTGAAAAGATAAGAGTAAGGCAATGACAGAAAGGAGATCAATGTGCTCCAAACATACCTTCAATTTTTTAACACTTAGTAAAATCCAACATGATGGTGAAAAGAGCTATATGAAAAGTATGACATTGTAAACTGTCTTCATATATGAAAAGTATGCCATTGTCTTTGTAAGATTTTTTCCCTGTAGACTGCTGCAGATGAACATATTTTGAAAGTGAATTGGTAAAAAAAAAAAATCTTTGAATTTCAAATGTCAAATACTTGCAGTAAAGCAAACATGTAGACTGACACTATATTCATAACTTGTTCTTTCACTGAAGGCATCACTTCATCGTTCATAACAAGCGCCGTTGCGGGGATCTAGGGCAAACTGTGTCAAATCCCTCCTTGCGTATAGCACAAAAGGAACAAAATCTTCTAGATCCCTGGCCAACGACTGTTTTGTTTAAAGTCCAGAGGAGGTCACGGGGATGATATGCAGCCTTTCTGATGAGATAGGTTTTTTTTTTAAATATTTTATTTATTTATTCATGAATAAACACAGAGCAAGGGTGTATTCTAATTTACTCCTCTACTGTAGAACATAGGAGGTATTTCCATTTTCCACAATTGTAAGTAATACTTCAGGGAATGTTTCTACACATTTTCCAATTATCTTATTAAGATAAAAGTGGAGGGTATAAAAGGTTTTAAGGCTCACAGAAAAAAAAAAAACACTTCCAAATTGAGTTTCAGAATATTTTTTGAAGTTTGATTTGAACCATATAATAAGCAAATCTGATATTTACCATATCTTACCAGTGTCTGAATGTCACTAATCATAAAATTCTTCACTAATTTTGTAGGTTAAAATTTATCACAGTTTTAATTCTGCATGATTCTGTGCCCCATGAATAGGTACAATCCAAGCAAGAAGAAATTGGACAGAGCAAATGGCAAATATTCCCCCGTTATCACCTTGTAATAAGTCCCAAGTAAGTATTTCAAGACTTCTTAGAACGTGACATGCTGTCAATAGGGAAGAATTGCTCAGAAGTGAAGGGATGTACAGACTAGTGCAAGTGTATACTTACCCAGCTGTGCTCTCTAGCTTAGTTCGATATAATGACTTGAGTTGAAAGCAGTCTTTGCAGACCTCACACTAGTTAATCATATCACAAATAACATCTCGTAGGCCCTTATTTGCTTCTTTTAAGAACCACCTTTCATAGAAACATACCGACTTCGGGTCCTCTTAGTTAACTTATCATTTGTATAAGGTGCTGAAGGATTAGACTTTTCTTTCCTTTATCAGCTTTTGCTTTATATTTTGTCATTACCACTATTCTTTGCCAAGCTTTTTAAGGTTTTATTTGCTTATCTCCTAAATATCATTTTTAAAGAGAACTTTTAGACTCTTAGGTTTGAATACAAGCTAATTAGGTATTCAATTCTAATACTGTCTGTAGATTCCTCGGTAGTTGCCAATGCTTCATCAATTTCTGTTTCGTGGACAATGGCTGTGTTTGCATCTTTCAAAGCCTGGGGTTTTTCAAGTGACTGGAAAGATGGGACCACTATCTCATATTTTATCCTGAATACCATGGAATCGGAAGACTTGTCAGCACTCTTACCAGAACTGGCCTCTTCCAAGCTACCAGGTCTGACATGTTTCTCTGTATTTTCGAATTGTGCTCTTACATTCACAATCACTATCTAGAGGCTCTTTTACTCAGTATCTTGTTACTCTTTTTAAACCCTCTTATCAGCTGGTGAAGCACACTGAGCTTCAAAGGAGCATAATGCTTATCTCTTCGCACACAGTAGGAACACTATTGAATTCCACATGGAAGAAGTGATAATTCTGCATATAACACAAGATAGACAACAGAGGGAAACTCATGTCTATTCAATCTTTGTCTATAGAAAAATGGAAAAATCTTTGAGTGGGGTTCTCCAATTCCTATGTATCCTCTGGTGCTGAGGACAGAGCTAAGAAACCATGTAGTTGAGCAGCAAGGAATGATTCTTGCTAACTGCTATGCCAAGAGAATCACTGTATTTGTTCACAAATGGACGCTACACACACTTTCACAGAGACAGAAGAGTTTTTACCACCCATATGGAATAAGAACTGAGACTAATCTTGGGAACTGTAAGTCAAATTCCGAAAACAACCATTTTTCCCTCCCTCTTGGCAAGTCCACCTAAAAATGGCATAAAACATCCAAGGGACCACAAGGTTTATCACATTTGGTAAACATATTAGAAGGAAAAAAAAAGTGTCCAAGATATTCTAACATTTGGAAGAAGCAGCTCTGTAGAAAGAGTTACATTTATTGTTCTGAAGTTTTGAAAAAACAACAACAACAACAACGGATTCATCTTAATTACATTGAGATAGAATGAAGTAAAATTTGAAAGTACCTGAAGGGCATCCTGATATTTAGCCTCTCTGCATACTTGCACAGTGTGTCCCATGGAATATGAATTTTAATAAACATGATATCAGAGTTTGCGACAGCTGGCTGCAAAGGATAGAAAAGCAGGCACGATTATTTAGAATCAGAGCTGGTGATATCATCACACCACACTGTGATTTGAAAGCAAAAAACACTGTCACCTTGTCTCCACATAAATCATTGTCACTGATTTAAGGGGGATTTATATGAATAAAAGTTCTTAATACAGAACAATCTTCATAGAAATGTAAGAATGCCATTGCAATACAAGAATAATCACCATACAAGTTAGTGCATTTTCTTAACATTGATTATTATCAAGATCCAGATTTCCAACCAGAAAAATCATGAGCCAGTTAGGAATCTGAAGTTATTCTTGTTGGGAACTTTATCATGATCCTGCTCAGAGGGAACAGAAAACACTGACAGTTGCCACTAGTCATTCATTGATTCATTCACTTATTCTTCTAGCATGCTTTACGGAGTACCTACAACCTGCTAGGTCCTATGAAAATCCTGGGAAAAAATGCAATATAAATCATACAAGTCCATGACCTTACAGAGCTATCAAATTTGCAATTACTTTAAACTCTCAGTCTCTAAGAATTTAAGCATCTTTGATCCACACAAAAGGCTTCTAAGCAGAATTAAGTGTGCATCACAATTACTTATGGGACTTTTAGCAAAATTCTAATTCTTAAGAATTCCTAGAATTGGATTCCATTGTTCTGAATATTTTGTTCATATTACTAACAGAGAATCAGCTACGTTTCTGAATAAGATAATTATTAAGATTCTTAGATGTGGCCCACTAGTCTAAAATAGGTAACTAAATAATTGACTAGTTTGGCATTATATATCATTTATGGTCATGTTCTGTATTTTTAAAAGCCTAGACAGTTATTTTCTGAAGTTCCTGTACTATTGGAGGCCCATACAACGAGAAGGATGTTTGTGACTATTCTAGCAGTGAATTCCACAGAGCTTATCCTTCAAGGGGTTAGAGATGCTGAACATACGTAAAGGAACAACTGTGGTTTGCTTACACTTAGGCATGCCTGCCAAGCTATACACAGCTGGTCTCCATTTGGTTAACATTGTTCAAGTAAAAATACAGCTAGATAGAACTTCTCAAGAAACGCAACGGTGTCAAAGTGCAAAAGTATAGAAGAAATCTATCAGTTTAATATAAAATCATAAATATTTTACAATTAAACTGTACAGTTTTATATCCCTACATTCACAAAGCCCTCTATGTTAGGTGTGGCTACTTTCATAAGCTTAGCAGAATAATATTTCAAGTTTGTATCACTAATATTTTTAAAAAGTATTAGAACACCATAGGACAATCATCTGATTAATACTCAGATATAGAGGGCATCATTGTTGTAAGGCAGACACTTCCACAGACCAGCATTTGCTGAAGTTTATTCCACGGAGTACGATGAAAAAAGAGGCAAGATATCCCATGGTCAAGAAAATTTGGGGTTCCTCACTAGACGACTTGTGAGATACTTTAATATGCATATACTTGCTTAAAATATCCAAGAAGGTAAATTTAGTAAATTAATTTCCAAAATTTTGGACCATGGATTACTTTTTTCCTTATAGTTTAATGAGATACACGTATTTTGCAAATCATCACGGGAAACATAACAAAAGATGGTTTTACACAAGTACAACTTCCAAAGAGCTTTCTTACTTCAAATATGTTTGTTTTAAATTACAGGTAAAGAATGTGGGAATAAAATTGACCATGACTAAAGAAGATACAGGATGTGTTAAATATCGATAGGCCTTTGAATTTAGACCAAGGTCATAAACATTAGCTATGATGGAGAAAATAATGTGTAGAATTTTTTAAATGGGCCTTAATTCAAACAACTATTTGTTTAAAAAATACATTTTTTACCTAGCTAGAAGAGGGAAGGAAAACGATTATGATGTTATCTCTAGATTCTTTTTAGCGACTATTACAGACTGGTTGAAAGGTTTCTGTGCGGCTATGAGGTATTTATTCAAAGGACACAAAAATAGTGATTTGAACGGGGGGGGGGTGGGGGGCACATGCACTCCACTATTTATAGCAGCCATGTCCACTATGGCCAAACTATGGAAAGAGCCCAGGTATCCATCAACTGATGAATGGATGAGGAAGATGTGGTCTACATACACAATGGAATATTACTCAGCCATCAAAAAGAATGAAATTTGATCATTGGCAACAATGTGGATGGAACTAGAGGGTATTATGGTAAGTGAAATATGTCAGAAAAGAAAAACAAATATCACATGATCTCACTCATACGTGAAATTTAAGAAACAAAACAGATGAACAGAAGGGAAGGGAAAGAAAAATAAAATAAGACAAAAAAGGAGGGAGGCAAACCATAAGAGACTCTTAACTATGGGAAACAAATTGAGGGTTGCTGGAGGAAAGGTGGGTGGGGGATGGGGTAACTCGGTGACGGACATGAAGGAGGGCACGTGATGGGATGAGCACTGGGTATTGTATGCAACTGACGAATCATTAAATCTACCCCTGAAACTAACATTATACTATATGTTAACTAAATTTAATTTATTTTTTTTTAAAGAAAGGTTTCTGGGCAGGAGTGATAGAATCAAGAAAATCTTTCTGAAACATAAAAAATCTATATTAGACATTTAAATAACTCCTTCACTGAGGCAAGTGAAAAAAGAATTTCATGACTTAAGAGTTTTTCTTGCTTTACCATACAAAAATCCTTATATTCAAATTGATAACAAAGATCCTCCTTTTGAAATTATGGTGTTGGCCAACTGGGTGTTATATGGACTTTCCTTCTCGCTTACCAAGTACAGTTTAAATTTCTTCAATCTTAACTGTCTACTTAGAGGGAATCACATGGCATGGGAGAGAGAACATAGTATTCAGAATCCCAGACTTAAGTACACATTTCACGTTCATCATTTACTTAGCTCTGTGAACTTGGGGAAATTACCTAACCTCTCTCGTCTTGTTTTCTCACCTGAGAAATGGAGACAATGATCTTAATTCAGAGCAGTTAAGAGTGTTATGAGCCACTGGACATATAAACTACCCAAGTGAAACAGAGTCTCCAGAGTTGTTCATTCTCTGTCCAGAGTGTGCTTCTTCAATTAGACCCGAGCCAAAATAATGGCTAATTTCAAGACTTCACAAGAATTTTTCTCTCTCGCTCACTCTCTTTCTCTTTTTTTCTTAGTAAACAGCTACCAGACTCCTCTTTATCCCTTGGCTTCGTAAGCCTTCAATAATGGGCCTTTTGAGTCATACAAATATAAAACCAGTAACAAGCTATATTTGCAGAAAACTCTAGAGTGATTTGAACCAAGTGATAGAAGAATTAAATATTAAATATTACAATACTTTACAAGATATTACAAATTAAATATACAATATCATAGTGTATATAAGAATTATAGATTTGTATATCCAGTAACATATCCTGGATATAAGTCGTAATAAAACTATTTCTATAGACTATAGTCTCTTCCTTTATATGTATTTAAAATGTTCTGTACCCGTATGTTATTGCTTGTTCCTAGGGAGAGGTGGGCTCTTTTTCAGCAGTTAATCAAAGAGAAAGAAAATGATGTCCTCAAGATTGCGGAAAACATTTCTAGTATTCATTTTCCTCAGAATCTGGAAGAGAGGCCTATTTGAAAATAAAGGAGTCTAGACACTGGAAAAAAAAAAAAACAATCTATAGCAGACTGACACACTCTACATGTAGAATGATTTAAGACCGAATAACAAGCCTTTGAAAAATGCCCCGATGTTTGAACATCGCGTTCCTTCCAATGGTTCCCCGTGAGTATGAAAGCAGGGATCTCTGTTGTGGAACCGACAGCTCCTGGGATGAAAAATAGTTTCTCAGCTAAAAAAAAAAAAAAAAAAAAAATTCTCAGGAGCTGGACCTTATTCCCGTATGCATGGCCATCTCATTCTCCCTCAGAGCATCTCGGTGCCTGAAGCCTAGGATGGTGGTTGCCAGAGAACAGTCACAGCATGAAGAAAGTGTGAGTGACACGTGTGTTGGGAGAGGCCTTTGAAGATTCCACGTCCACAGCAGCAGAGCTGGGGTTTCATACTACCAGACAGTTCTTGATTTGTTTTACCTTATACTAGGACAACCTTGATTTGTTTTAATTTATATTATGATCACTCCCCACAGCTCTCACCCTCATCCAAGCCATCATCATCTCTGGCCAAGATTCCTATAGTGCTGCCCAACATAGCCTTTGCTTACATTCTTGTCCCCAGTAACCTATTCATAGCATAGGGACGCCTGGGTGGCTCAGTGGTTGAGCGTCTGCCTTGGGCTCAGGTCGTGATCCTGGAGACCTGGGATCGAGTCCCACGTCGGGCTCCCCTCAGGGAGCCTCCTTCTCCCTCTGCCTGTGTCTCTGCCTCTCTCTCTGTGTCTCTCATTAATAAATAAATACAATCTTTAAAAAAAAATCTATTCATAGCATAATGGCCAGAGTGATTCTTTAAAACATAACTCAGATCATATAACTTCTCAGAACCTTATTGCATTCAGGGAAAGCCGAAGTGTTTTCAGTGACCCACACAGCCTTTTATGTAATGTCACACTCAGTATCTCGCTAACCACCCTCTCCTACTACTTTACCCCTTACTCGTCCTACTTCTTATCATTTGGTCGCTTGCTACAACTTGCCTGTCCTTGCCCCATCTTTCTCACTGCCTATCCTTTTCCTTCTAGTATTTACTACCTTCTAATAAGTCGATCTATTGATTTATGTAAGTGCCATGAAAGAAGGGATCTTCATTCTATTCAACGATGTATACCAAACACCCCGTGCTATGCTGAGCACGTAGTAGTCTCTCACTAAACATTTGTTGAATGGATGAATGTGTGGGTTAACTTATTTTAAGTACACCTTCCATGTAACTTGTCCCTCACCAAGAGATGATGGAAATGAGAATGCGAATAAACCAAAATTATTCTGGGAGAGGTGCTATGTCAAAATTCAAATTAGCATCATGAATAGCTGGCATAGCACTGATTATTAATTCATTCCTGTCAACCTTTAAGAAGTGAAAAAAAAATCGAATACACTTAAATAAAAGAGATGCTTTAGAAGGATGTTGCTACATTAATTTTACCATCAACGAGTGAAATGTCAAGCTAAGTGCACATACAGCTAGAACATTTCTAATTCTGTATGTCTTAACTTTAAATATATATAGATCTTTTTCAAGCAGCATGAACTGTCTTCTCTTAGAACTTCCTCAACTTAATTTCTCTTTTGTTATACCTCTACTTAAAACAAAACAAAAGTAGTTTCATTTTCTCCCAGCTACTGAGCAGGGGGTTGGTGAAGGGATGGTGTTGCCAGGGAGAAAGATTACTTTCTCCCTGGGAATCAAAAGCTCCCAATCTGCCGCTATTCTGTTAGCTCTGATGAAGGCAGGCCTTTTGGAGGGAACAAAACACCCACCGCCTTCACACTTCACATTATTATTTAATTATTCCATCCAAAATTCCCAAGAAGTAGAACATTCACTCTCGAGAGAAGAGGAAATACTGAGTTTTTACAAAGTCACCTTCCGCGAGCTGGGGGCAGAGAGCTGCAAGAAAACAATGCGGTGGCTCATGAGAGTAAGTCTAACAAGCCAAATTGCTCATATGATCTAGAAATGTACATGGAACAAACACAGTCACAGATCACACACCGATCCACTCAAATATGGCCTTATCATCATCTGCTGATGATGGGATCATCTGGGAACTGTCCCTACCAACCTGTGATGTAATGAGGACTGGAGGCCTACTCTCCGCCAGACTCCGTGCTTAGCTCTAGTGAATGTAAATTTAAAAACTGGGGGCTCGTTCCCTAAGGGATATTCCTATTTTTTTCAGCTAACAAGTCTGATACTTGTTGACAGGCTCACTAGTTCATTTTCTGTGTCCTTGTGTCCCAAGTCCTTCCTTTTCCATCTGCTCATGCTTCCCGCCCCCCCCGCCTCCACCCTTCTTTCTTGGATCTTCGCCATCGTCGTTTAAGCATCTCATATAAGAAGAAAGAAAGAGACCAGGGAAATCTCACGAGAGCTCTCTCCCTTTGCTGGCTATTGTTCTTCACCCTCCCATGCACAGCGTGCTGACGACATTTACTGCTGGTGCCCAGTCACTCTTCAACCCATGTCCATCTTGCTTGCACGTCCATCTCCTCAGAATGATGATTCTCATTGTTTTCACCAAAGATCTCCACAACCTCCACTGGAAGGGGCCTCCTTCTTGTCTTCCTGGACCTCCCAGCTGTATTTGCCCTGTGACCCCTCATCTCTGCCCCTTGACCTACCTCCAACACCTTCAGGTGTCTCCTCTCCCCTCCTGCCTTTTACAGGTTCACTCTTAGATTCATTTTTTTCCCCTCATTCTCTCGAGTGGTTTCATCCTAATACATGGCTTATATTACCATCTCTGTTCTTCTTTCTTTCTTTCTTTCTTTCTTTCTTTCTTTCTTTTTTTTTTTTTTTACCATCTATGTTCTAAGGACTAAAGCACTAAGCTTCAATTCAGTCTTCTCATTAGGCTCTAATACAAATTTCAAACATTTTTTATTTGTATTTCTCAAAGCTCTGTCAATCACTGGCCTGTGATCTTTATTCTCATAATCCCATCTCATTTTCCCCCCAAATTAGCTTTCTTCTGTCAAAAGTAGTTTTCTTTTGGCTCTTCCTTCTGCAGATAGCAGTCTGCCCCCTTATCTTCCCACGATGGACTCTTTCCAGATCATACATGCTTTTATTCTGGTATTGAAAAATGCCAGGTTCCTTCATCCCACAACCATCATAATATTCAATTGATTCCTGTTATAATAGGGTTTGGCATTAAGAGATCCCCAGGTGATTATAATGTGCAGTCAGTGCTGAAAAATCATATCTAGCCCTTTTATTTGATTTACTTTAGGGACTATCCATTTTCAAACGTCAACGTTTATTTCTTTAATTTCACCTCTTGGGCAGCCCCGGTGGCTCAGTGACCCAGGGCGTGATCCTGGAGACCCGGGATCGAGTCCCACGTCAGGCTCCCTGCATGGAGCCTGCTTCTCCCTCTGCCTGTGTCTCTGCCTCTCTCTCTGTGTCTCTGTCTCTCATGAATAAATAAATAAAAAATCGTAAAAAAATTCACCTCTTCCCTTCCTCTCATCTTCCCTTACCCTTCAGACTAGATCACTGCCCTTGATATAAGTCATTCTAGCATCATTTTTTTTTCTTTTCGGTCATTTTTCACAGTTTGAAATTATGAAAGACTAACTCATATGTAGTGTAAGTTCAATGAAGGCAGGGATGAGGTCTACTTTACTCAACAGGTTGCATAGTACCTGTTAAGATCATTTGCTGAATTAATTAATAATTGGAGATATGTGAGCAAAATAACTACCAATATTATAATAGAATGTATGTATAAATTGTTCTGGAAACAGATGAGGAAATGATTAATTGTTTCTATAGAGAAGAAATCATAGGGAAATAAAATCTTATCACAAGACCGAGTTCATAAGCTTTTTGTAATATTTATTGGTTGAATTAGTCCAGTGATATGGATATTCTGGGTTAAAATTCCCAGAAGAAACATAAAAAAGGAAACACAATTAAAGGTCAATAGTATTTGAGATCAGAATTTAACTTGCCCAATTCTATAACAGTAGGCAGGGTGCGAATAAATCCTTACCTTGTAAAGAATCAAGGCAGTGTACTGTCATTTTATATATATTTAAAAAGTATTAATAAATATAAACACATCAGTTTTCTAGGGCCACCTCACATTACAGTTCAGTATTCCCTAATTGTGTTTCTTAGAAGACTAATCACAGGAGCCATCCTGTGGGGAAAAAGAAGGGGGCTCCAATGACATATCTAAGTGCCAATGAGCACTCTATTCCACTGATAACATTTATTGGAAAACTAGATATTTAAACAAAGAAATCATTTTTTCAGCTTGTCCATCTCAGTTTTTAGAAAAGTAGTTGAATCCCACTTGTAGTAATTTAGGAGCCTCTCAAAATACTTAATTTAACATTTTTCTCTGAATAAGGGAATGGCTAACTAACTCTCATCTTTTCTCAACTTTTCATCTAGTAAAAAAGATGAGCTGGATCTAAATATAATGGTAATTTAGGATATTCATAATATATTGTTAAATGACAGATTTGAGTAGAACACTATGTATAACATGACTAATTTCCCAAAAAATGTGTACATATTTATATACATAGAAAATATCCTTAAGGGCACCCAGCAGGATAAAATCAAGGTATTAACAGAGGTATAAATAAAGAAAATGATATGATTTGGGAGATAGCAGATGTAAACTTTACTTCTTATTTTGCACATTTTTATATTTTTAATTTTTCACATTAAGATTTTTTCTTTCTGTAATGTGATAAATATGTGTTTAATATGTGTCTTTTTAAGACCTTGGAGGTTTAACTAAAATAGCAGCAAAAAAATAAAATAAAATAAAATAAAGTAGTAGCAAGACTTTTTTTTTATCAAAGGACTACAAAAAATGCTTTATCAAAGGACTACAAAAAAGGACTCCATTCTATATTCCATTTTTCTACTGAGCATTGGTAGTTTTATTGCCACTAGGAAAAAAAAACATCCTTTAAAGAACACTTAAAAAAAAAAAACATTCAAGAAAAGAAAAGCCAGGAATAAAGAAGGGCATCACAGAATGATAAAGAAGCCAATTCTCCAAGAAGGCATAACAATCTTTAATGTGTGTGCATCTAATAGAAATGTCAAACTATGTGGGGCAAAAACTGATAGAACTGTAAGGAGAAACAAATGAATACACTATCACAGTTGGAGACTTCAACATTCTTTTTTCAGAAATAGACAGATCCAACAGGCAGAAAACTGGTAAGGAAATAGTTGAACTCAACAACACCATTGATCAAATAGATATAACTGACATCTAAAAATTACTTCATTTACAGCACGATACACATTTTTCTCAAACTCATATGGACCATTCACAAGATAGATTATATCCTGGGCCATAAAACACATCTTAGCCAATTTAAAAGAATAGAAATCATTTTACAATGTCTGCTCTCAGACCACAGTGGAATTAAACTGGAAATCTGTAACAGAAGGATAACTGGAAAATTTCAAAATAGATGTAGATTCAATAACACACTTCCACATGTCACACGGGGCAAAGATGAAATCTCCAGAGGGGGAAAAAATATTTTTCTATGTGAAAATGAAAATACAATTTATCATATTTAAACTATTTAAACTTTAAGTACAGTGAAAGCTGTGCTTAGGGGTAAATTTATAGCATTGATTTCATGTATTAAAAGTGAAGAAAGATTTAAAATCAAATACCTAAATTCTACCTTAAGAAACCAGAAAGCAGGGTTTTTAGGATACAGGATAATATACAGAAATTAATTGCTTTCTTTTAGCAATGGAGAGTAGAACTTGTAATTAAAAACATAATATCATTTACAATAGATACCACAAAGATCTAACTACTTAGGTATAAATCTAAGAAAACATGTACAAGATCCATATAAGGACAACTACAAATTTCTATTAATGAGCTCAAAGAAGAACTAAATAAATGGAGAGAGAATTCATGTTCATGGATAGGATGACTCAATATTGTCAAGATGTCAGTTCTTCTCAACTTGATCTATAGATGTACAATGCCAATCAAAATTTCGATACAAATCAAAATTGTGATGCCAATCAAAATTTCAACAGGTCGGGAACCCTGGGTGGCGCAGCGGTTTAGCGCCTGCCTTTGGCCCGGGGCGCGATCCTGGAGGCCCGGGATCGAATCCCACATCGGGCTCCCGGTGCATGGAGCCTGCTTCTCCCTCTGCCTGTGTCTCTGCCTCTCTCTCTCTCTCTCTCTGTGTGTGTGTGACTATCATAAATAAATATATAAAAAAAAATTCAACAGGTCATTTTGTGGATACTGATAAAGATTACAGAGAAGAAAAAGACCCAGAAGAGCCATCACAATATTGAAGGCGAAGAACAAATGGGACTGGCACTACCTGACTTTCAGACTTACTATGAAGCTACAGTAGTGGTGTTAGTGAAGAAATAGACAAGTAGATACATGGAACAGAATGGTGAGCCTAGAAATAGACCCACATAAATATCAACTTGACTTATGAAAGCCAACATATCTTTCGCAAAGGATTAAAGGTCAAATGATGGAGAAAAAAATGTCTCTGTAAACACCTTGTGCTGGAACAACTGGACATCCACATGCACAAACTAACTAAATAAATCTAAACACAGACCTTATATCCTTTATGAAAATTAGCAAAAAATGGATCATGACCTAAATGTAAAATGCAAAACTTAAAACATAAAATAAGAGAAAACTTATATAACCTTGGGTATGGGGATAGTTTTCAAAATATAACACCAAGAGTATAGCCCATGGAAAAGAATTGATAACCTGCACTTGTTTAAAATCAAAAAGTTCTGCTCTGTGGAAGACAATGTCAAAAAAAAATGAGAAAACAAGCAACAGGCTGAGAGAAAATATTTGCAAAAGACGCATCCGATAAATAATTGCTATTTCAAAATGTATAAAGAATTCTTAAAACTCAACAATAAGAGAGCAAACAACTCAAAGGCCTTAACAGATACCTCACCAAACACGATATATAGATGGCAGAGAAGCATACAAAAAGATGCTGTACATCATATACCAAGAAAATGGAAATTTAAAAAAAAGAGCTACCACTATACATCTACTAGAATGGTCAATATCTGGAATACTGGAAGCAGCAAGTGCTGGTGAGGAATGGGAGCAATGGGATCTCTCCATTCATTGCTGTGGAAAGACAAAATGGTATAGCCATTTGGGAGGACATTTTGAAGGTTTCTTACAAAAATGAACATAGTCTTACCATAGGATCCAACAATACCACTCCATGGTATTAACCTAAATAAGCTGAAAATGTACGTCCACACAAAAACTTGCACACAGATGTTTAAAGCAGCTTTATTCATAACTGTCAAAACTTGGAGGCCACCAAGATGTCCTTCAGCAGGGGAATGAATAAACAAACTGCGGTACATCTAGATGACGGCACAGTGTTCAGCACTAAAATGAAATGACCTATAAAACCATGAAAAGACATGGAGGATCCTTAAGTGCATACCACTCAGTGAAAGATGCCAAGCCTGAAAAGTCTACAAACTGTATGATTCCACTACACGACATTCCAGAAAAACTATGGAGACAGCGCAAGGGTCACGGTTGGCAGGAGTTGAGGTTCACGGAGACGTGCACAGGGAAGACACAGAGGATTTTTAGAGCAATGAAAATACTTTGCATACTGTCGGGTAGATAAATTATTATACATTTGCCCAAACCCACGTCATGTACAACATCAAGAGTGAACGCTACCGGACTCTGGACGATGATAATGATTCCATGTAGGTTCATCGGTTGTAACAAATGTACCACCAGAGGAGTTGATAATAGGGGATAATGTGAGGAGGCAGGAGCAGCATTGGAAATCTCTGTGCCTTCCTCTCAGTTTTGCTGTGGTCCTAAAATGGCCCTTAACAAAAAATAAGGTCTCAAAAAAATGATAAAAGTATTTAAAAAAAAAAAAGGATTGAGAAGGAACTCCTTCACAGTCCAATATTGAAACCAGACATTGACGGCTTGGCAGCCTTTTCTTTCAGCATTTTTCTTTTCGTAGGTTTTGTGCTTTATGTAGGCATGATGACTTCTTCAATTTTTAAAATCGTAAAAATAGTTATGCTCTTTGAAAAATATTTAAATTTACGGAAATATAGAAGAAAGAAATACACAGTTAAGTGGGACTGTCTGTACATATTTCTTTCACATTTAGGAAAATGTGGAAATTTAGGAAATGACTACACGTTTTATAAAGACATGAGCTATACACGCTTCCCATGCTAAAACAGAAGCCCTTCGAGCATGTCATGTCACGTAACTAATGTTAGGGCAGCACCTACCTCCTTTTCCAACATCAGGCCTTCTGCTCGGAGGTTCTTTTCAAATGTGTTTCTTTTGTCATATTGTATATTTGACTTTCTATAAACCAGGATGTAATCAATCCGCTTTTTGCCATCTTTGAATAGAAGTCCACTGGATGCTATGTAATTCATGTCATTCTGCAAATGAAGCAATGATCGTTAATAGCGTAGGTTAAACAAGCTCACACATTTTGGGTTCAGTCACTTGGTTTGGATACTGGCAATTCGACAGCAAAAAAAAAAAAGTGTTTTTTGACATTCCAGTTATTCCAGTTATGAGATATGTAAAGATGATTAAAGAAAACTTTGCGATCTGTAATAGGAGACAAGCCATCAAGGGGTGTTCCAGAATTTGAAATTAGGCCATCTGATACCAGAACCTCGTTCTCTGAGGCTGGCATCAAAATACGTATGTTTTATACAGTGACATCCTATAAAAATAATTATCAGGTGGCATACGATGAGTATTTGTCCGACATCAGGTTCAGACACACGTGCCTTACATGTCTGATCTTATTTAATACTTACAACTCCCATTTCAGAAATACGGACACTACTACAGCTTTACATAAGTACTGAAACCACCATAGTTTCCGATTTTGAATACTACTCAGAATAGATACTATTTTCTAAACCTGTGTTCAACAACCCTAAACCAAACAATAATTCCCGAGCTGCTCGCTCCAAGAAATACTTGCTCACGGGATGTAAAACTGCGAGCCGACCACAGCAGCTCACTTATCAAGACTAATCACTTTCTCATTGAGATTGCTTTGAGGTCCTCACCTTGCTCTGTTCATCCACCTGAGCTATTTTTTTTTCTAAATATGCACGGGCCAATTTTCCATCAAATCCCTGCCTTGCAAGACTTACCTGGCATGAGAGCTGAGGCACCTGCGTGATCCTCCACATTATAAATGACATCATGTAACTCGTCTCCTGAGACCCTTCAAGTTCCACCTCTTCCAAGCCCAGTCTATTTCCCTTAGCACTAACTCCTAACATGTTCCATAACTAAACAATTTGTTATCTTTTGTTTACTGTCTGTCTTATCCTACCAGAATAACAACTGGACCAAGGTAAGGTTTTTTTTTTGTTTTTTTTTCTTACTATTTTGTCTCAGAGTGTTCCAGACATCTAACCCAGAATCAGACACATAGTAGGCATCCTTGCGGGAGGAAGAAACAAAGGGAAGGCAATATCCATAATCCTGTGACCTCAGGAATATAAGGCCAAGAAGAAATCGTGTTATCATTTCTCATCCTCTCATCCTCTCCCCTCCAATATTTAAGACAAAATTATAGCAGGTTAAGATAATTAATTGCAGCAGAACTGCAATAGCCATGGTGTGCCATGACCCACTGCCTCCAGACGTTTCCATACTAATTTAAACAAGGATTGGATTAAAATAAGCTCATGGACAATTCTTCTTTTGCATTTTCTTTTGCTTAAAGTATATCACCCAGTCCAGTCCCTTAATGAGAGGGAGCTAAGTCGTATGGTACTAATAACGTATTTAACCCCAGGTGAAGGCAAAAGTCCTTCAGTGCAAAGACCTAGAAGTAAATGATTGATTGGTAGGAAAAATAGAAGAAAATCAGATAGGTTTAATTGATTTTGCATGCTTTTCATATTTTAAAAGCAGCATGCACCGAAAGTGGAACCTGGACAGTTACTGTGACCCATTGTTCTAAGTCTAAGCAAAGCAAATGGTCAACTCTCCCAGAAAAACCAGGGCCGCCTGACTATCCAAAAAGATCGACTTTTTTTGTTTCTGAGCAAATGTGTTCACAATCAAACCATATTAACTAGAATTCTAATTTATTATTTAATTATTCTATGAATTCTAAATTACTGACGATGAGTTTTACCAGACAAAATGAGAGATAGTAATCAAAATGGTAATAGAGAAGCACAGAAAAATTGGGAAATCTCTTCCGAATTACGTTTAAAAAATGTTGAATAGGGGTGCCTGGGTGGCTCAGTCGGTCAAGCATCTGACTTCATTTCGGGTCAGGTCATGATCTCAGGGTCTCGAGATCAGGCCCAGAGTCAGGCTTGAGATTCTGCGTCTCCCTCTCCATCTGCCCCTGCCCCTGTGCTCTCTCTCTCTCTCTCTGTCTCCCTCTCTAAAAAAATAAATAAAATCTTACCAAAAACAACAACAACAACAACAACATTGTATAAGTTCTGTACAGTTTTAAGGTTAGGAGTATTATATTTTATTTGAATACACATATGGCAACCATTGACCAAGGTGTTGGTTAACCGTGTTCAAACCTTTAAAAAGCGGAACGGGCAGGAAATGCGTTACACGTATCATTGTATCTAGACATCAAAAGAACGACTCCTTTAATTCTTTGATATAATAATAGTTGTTTGAAAATGAAATCAAGCCTCATCTCTTAAATTATCTGGAATAGTGAAATGCTTTTCAATTACAATACAGGATGCATTTAATTTAGAGACGATTTTTGTGTTTATCCCTCCCAGAAGACAGAGTAAAACTAGTTTTGTTCAGAGGAGCTGGCATGCTGATCATCCATCAGGCACCTTATCCTTTAACAGGTTTGAAAACAACTTAATTATTTAACGCACTACAATCCATAAATCTCAGGTACTTTCAGAAAAACTGGCTAAAAAAACCTCCTAAAGAATATCTTGGCAGGATGCACGCTACGGCTCATGCTGAGAAAGAATCCTTTGCAAAGATTGTAGCCTATTTGCAAAATAGCAATAGAAGTCTGCCTCCTTGCATGAAAACACATTTTTTTAGGGTATTTTTTCAAATAAAATTATGGTAGTAACTGCTTGTTAGTGACATGCGTATTTTTTTCCAGTATCCCATTCTCTTTTCAATCTAACAAGCACTTATTGAACACTACGTGTATGCTAAATACTGTGTGAAACTTAAGTGATAAAAATAAGAGGACCCAGAAGACTTTTCAGGGATTTCAGCCTACCTGTGCTTGTAGATATTTAGTTACACTGCTGCCTAATAATCCCAGGCTTAGAGGCCCGAGCTACAGAGCTGAAGAATGCCAGGGTGTGCCAGAGGAAGACTGATTAGCAGGTGCCAGTAGCCTCCAAGGGTCCTGTCTCCTTGGTGACTTTACCTGTCAGGGCACTGCTCTGGGAGTGACTGCTGACCCATTACGTGGGGACACCCTTCTGAGTTAGTACGATGCAGGTCGGTGCACCGGCTGCGGCCCCAAGGTCTGTACCAGACAGACTGGGGTTTCAACCAACTGTGTCCTCAGACACGTCACCCCATCTCACTGCTTGGCTTCAGGTCTCACAGCTGTTAAGTGAGGATAACTGTATTTGTCGACATTGTAAGATTATTGTTATGACCGAATGAGCACCTCAGTGTAGCCTGAGCTTTTGGGATGGAAAAAAAGTCATCTATTCTCATGCAAAAAAAAAAAAAAAGTAAAATACTCATGCAATGTATTAATTTGCTTTGGGATTTGTCTCGTTTGCTAGTTATCCAAATGACTCCTTTTGCTTTTTTTAGAAAATCGTCTTCCTTAGGACAAAACCAGCTAGAAACATAGATAAGTGCCCAAAGGATGTTGGTGTGGATACAGAATCAGAGCAAAGGAAAGCAGGGGGCCTTTACAAATACTTGTGAAATATGATTTGCAACAAAATAAACCATGCAATAAACAAATGCATAATAATGACTTATTGCAAAAAAAAAAACAAAACCCAAAGAACAAAAACAATGACTTATTGTAAGACCAACACCTATATAACTACTGCCTAGGTCAAGCAACAGAACCTCCCAACTCCTTCAGAAGCCTTTCTCAGCTGCCCTCCACATCCGCTCCCCACAAGGTAATCATAATCCTATTGTTCATGGAAGTACTGCCTTGCTTTTCCTTAGTTTTATTTATTTATTTATTTATTTATTTATTTATTTATTTATTTATATTTATTTATTTATATATATTTTTTTGCTTTTCCTTAGTTTTATTTCCCACACTATATTTTAGTTCTGTCTGTTTAGCACCTTTGTGTAAATGCAAATATACAATGAAGAAACTTTTGTGTCTGGCTTCTTCCCTGTTATATTACGAGTGTGAAATCCATCTCTAATTTTCATGTATTTGTAGTTCATTTTTCTTCAATGTTCTATTACTGTATAAGCACATTGAGACTTATTTATGCCTTCTACTAACAATGGCTATTTGGGCTGTTTCCAGTCTTGACTATTGAAAATAAACCTATAATAAACATTAATGTGTATAGTTTGCAACACACAGGTGCATACATTTCCATCCCTGTGTACCTAGGAGAAAAACTGCTGATTCATAGGAAAAATCTGTTCTCAACCTTAGCAGTAAGTCAAGCTTAACTCAGAATGCAGTGTGTTGCATACAGGCTCTAAGTTAATTTCTGGTGTCTCTCAAGATTTCATGGAATATGGCTCATACAGATGGAATCTTCTTGATCACTGAGGCCTGGTCTATGCTTAAAAAATTGACTTATTTTGCCGTACTATGTGACGTGAAAGACTAGAGGATGCATGGGTTTCAAGTGCTGTCAGTATCTACTTCCACCTGCAGGAGACTTTTTATCCAAATTTTGCTGTTCTGAATGCAACCAATTATTGTCGTGCCCTCTTACTGGGTATTTCTGTTTGGAATTAGAGAGAGGGGGGCACAGGTGGAGGGAGGCAGCAGGAGCAGTCATGACTGCCTTGCTCAGAAGATTGCTCTTGTTAAGGGCAGTGGATGCTTAGGGTCCTTGTCTGTGTGGCCCCGCAGCCCAAAGGTGAGGACCAACGATGGGACCAGGGTAGCCCAGCTCCCCACCGAATCTGGGTGGTGTTTCCTAATCTTTTCTTACCAAATCTTTAAACAGTGAAGATCTTTTTCTTTAGTGTTTGGCAGTTGTGTTTGTTTTTGTGTGTCCGTATCCTTTTTTGGCGATCATTAATGGGAAATTGGGAAATGACAGTCTAGATGTTGATAGTCTCATGCCATGTTTTGGTTAGAAGTTCTAGCTTTATCCCCCTTAATTAGGGGAAATCCGGACAGCCCGGGGATGTAACTGTAATTTATTTCAGAGTTAAAATCATTCCTCACAACAGCTCTTGTGGTTGACTCTACCTATTACAGAGGGGAAAAAGGGGTTTTAATACTTTTTTCATTTCAGACAAATGAGAAATAGTTTTGCCAAGCAAGTCACATATTTACAGCAATAAACCAATCCCTCTTAAAAGCAGCTAACAGAAAATACACCATGCACTGCGGTTGAGGAGACATTCTGCATGTGAGTAGAAATTTACCAAGTGCTGCTGAATTAATAAATATTCTGGTTTTTCTGTTATGGAATTGTTTTTTTTTTTATTTTAAAATGGTACTTAACGGGAGAAGAATGTTTCCGAAGTGTCCTCAGTGATAAAAAGTATATTAATAACATGTATTTTTTAGCACACCTAGCTTAACTCAAAATCTGTCAGAAGAGTAATTGCTATGTGAATTTTCCTATGCAAATCATCTCTGATCCCGAGTCCCAGGAACCCCAAAAAGTCAGACCTCAGTGCTATCCAGGCACGGCCTTCACTGTGGAGAAGACCCAGGCCAGGCTCATCGCTTCCTTAACAAGAAAGTCAACCCTATGTCTAGTCCACATCTTCTTCAGAAATACAAATATTCTCTAAATCAGTAACGGGAGTGCTCTTACCAGACGGTAGATTGTCTTCCAGCTCCTATCACATCTGGTAGAGAAAACTGCTGTTTAAGAAAATAATAGCTAATAAAGTAATATTTAAAGAAATAATACTACTAATGTAAGCTAAGCAGGAACCAAGCACTCTTCTGCACGCTTTGTGTATGTTCACACATTTCACGCTCACAAAAACTGAGAGAGAAGTGTTCCCCCCCCCCCATTTCACAAATGCTGGAATTGAGGAGAACTTTAAAATAGATGGACAGGTACAAATGCTGGAATTGAGAACTTTGAAAGATGGACAGGTCAGTGGTAGCCAAAGAGCAAGGCATCCACCTGGGGTTCCCACAGCACCCCCCTCCGTCTTCCTTTTATGCATCATGTTATTTAACCTACATTTGCTGAGTGCCCTAGATACACACCGCGGAGCTCCCCGACCCAGGTAGCCTCCCCTCGCCCGCCGCTCCCAGGCAGGGAGGCAGCGCCCGACCCCGGCCCAGAGGCAGGTGCACCCGGCCTGCAGCCCACCTGCCCACGGGATAGGGACCAGGTGGGACAGAGCTGTTTGCTCACAGGAATTAAACAACAGCCAAGTGTATCACAGACATTGCACACGTCGCTCCAATCTCCACCTGGACCAGCTTCTGGACTCTCACGGTCCCAGGAAGGCTTCTAGGGACGGGGGGGCCTGAGGATGCCTGTTCTTCCTGTGGCCTCCTAACTTCACAGCATCCACGGTTTCGGTGGTGTGTTTTCAAATCATTTTAAGGTTTTTATTTTATTTTTTTTTCAGCTTCAAAGATAAGTGTGCTGCCAAGTGAAAGAGTCCAGTCTGAGAGCTGCACAGGCTGTAGACTTCCCACTCCATGGCGTTCTGGAAAAGGCAAGACTAGAGAGACGGCGAAAGCATCAGTGGTTGCCGAGGACAGAGAGAGGGAGGGATGAAGAGCAAGGTGCAGAGGGTCATCAGGGCAGGACGCCCGCCCCAGCGACACTGTGATGACGGGTACGTGTCAGCAAACACTTGTTCTAACATACAGAATGGACAACGCCGAGTGTGAACCCCAATGTCAACCGTGGTCTTTGGGTGATTATGATGTGTTAATGCAGTTTTAGCGACTGTAGTAAATGTTCCACTCTGGGGGGGGGGTACGGATAACGGGGGAGGCTAAGCATGTGGGGGAGAGGGGTATATGGGATTCTTGTCCTGCTCCAGTTTTCCATGAACCTAAAACTGCTTTAAAAATATTCTTTAATTGGGATCCCTGGGTGGTGCAGCGGTTTGGCGCCTGCCTTTGGCCCAGGGCGCGATCTGGAGACCCGGGATCGAATCCCACGTCGGGCTCCCAGTGCATGGAGCCTGCTTCTCCCTCTGCCTATGTCTCTGCCTCTCTCTCTCTCTGTGTGACTATCATAAAATAAATAAAAATTTTAAAAAATATATTCTTTAATTATTTAAAAAAAATTTTTTTAAAGACTAAGTGAAATGTCATATACCCTACAAGCTACCTCGTATCTCTTACTGTCACATCCTAGGCGAACTAGTTAATGCACATGCTGAAGAGCAGAGAGGCATCTTTAAGTCAAAGACAGTTCCTAAAATAAAGCCAAAGGGCTCTATATCTTTTCATTTAGCAGTGTCATCCTTTTTTCTCTAATAAAAAAAATGTATTCATGTTTATTTGTATAAAGGATTTATTATATGTCTACTATGTGCTGGGAACTCATAGCTCTGGGAATATAGTAATAAACCAGGCAAAGTGAGGCTGGACTCTGTGAGGCAGATATGGTACGGAAATTAATACAAGATTAATACAAGATGTGATTCAGATGTAAGGTGCAAAAAATAAGTTTGGTGCATCGGGGGAACGTCAGTAAAGGTCATTTTAGATTACTAAAAGGAGAAGTAAGCTGTTCCCTTTTATTGGATAAAAGTAACAATTGGATTTGCAGTTAAGGCAGTAAGATCCAAGTCAGAGATCGAGTCAAATTTATTTTCCTGTGGAAGAGGGTAGTAATACCAGCGCTTCACAAAGTTGTTGCAAAGTGAAAATTAAGTATGGCAATGTGCACAAGGAAGGTGGTCTTCTGTCCATTTTAACATCCTATCACTGAATGTATATATAGGCCGCTCAGTAAATGTATGTTAAATAACATGATGCATAAATGACAGGAGTAAAATGTATATAAAATATTATAGACATGCTTCTTATTACTATTAATATTCTTTGATGTTATTAAGTAGGGATATAGAGCACAGAGAGAAAATTCAAAAGAGGGAGCCCTCTGTGTACAAAAAAAAAGGTTTTGGGCCTCTGGGTGGCTCAGTGGGTAAGTGTCTGCCTCTGGCTCAGGTCGTGATCCTGGGGTCCTGTGATCGAGTCCCACATCAGGCTCCCCCAAAAAAGCATGCTTCTCCCTCTGCCTGTGTCTCTGCCTCTCTCTCTGTGTCTCTCATGAATAAATAAATATTTTTTTCCTAATTTTAATTATATTTATTAATGTGAAACTTTTTAAAAAAGATTTATTTATTTTATTTTATTTTTTGTAAATATATTTTTTATTGGTGTTCAATTTGCCAAGACCCAGTGCTCATCCCATCAAGTGCCCCCCTCAGTGCCCATCACCCAGTCCCCCCCCCCCGTCCACCTCCCCTCCCCCACCCTTAGTTCACTTCCCAGAGTTAGGAGTCTCTCATGTTCTGTCTCCCTTTCTGATATTTCCCACTCATTTTTTTCTCCTTTCCCTTTTATTCCCTGTCACTATTTCTTATATTCCCCAAATGAATGAGGCCATATAATGTTTGTTCTTCTCCGATTGACTTATTTCACTCAGCATAATACCCTCCAGTTCCAACCACATCAAAGCAAATGGTGGGTATTTAACATTTTAATGACTGAGTAATATTCCATTTATTAAAGAGGTGATTTTTTTTTCTTCTTAAAGCTAAAGAGCTTTAAGCTCTTTAATAGCTTCTTAAAGTAAAGAGACTCATGAGATTAGGTCATTGCAATTTTTATCAAACTGAAATACTTGGCATTGTGCTGATGGAGTATCTTGTTGACTTAATTTTTATTGAATTGATTCCATTAATGCTTATGAGTTATGCAAAAATAATTTACTCAAAACTTCAAATCTGTTTCAGTCAGTCAGACAAAGCATACTGTTGATTATATTTGTCTGGCCTGCTGGCAAGCTCTTGCTGGTGTATTGTAGTTAGATAAAGAATTGTCGGTTTGCTTCATTAATGGTACAGGAAACATTCACTGATGAGGCTGCATTTTAAGGTATCAGAATATAATACTTTATGGTATTAGTTATCTATTGTTGCATAAAAAAACCTACTGCAAACCTAGGAGCTTAAAACAATGCAGATACATTATCTTACATTTCCATGAGTTCGGGTGTAGCTTAGCTGGTCCTTTGCTTAGGCCACCAAGGAAGCTGCAACCAAGGTATCAGAAGAGCTTTACTCTTATCTTAAGGCGGGACTAGGGAAAATCCATTTCCAAGATAACTCAGATTGTTGGCAGAATTCATTTCCTTGTGGCTAAGGCATGAGTGTCTGACTTCTGCTGGCTGTTAGCTGGAGGCCAACCACAGCCCCCAGCCCCGAGACACTTCCTACAGTTCCTGGACATGTGGGCACTCCCAGCCCGGCTGATGGCATAAACAAACCAAAGAGTCTCCAGACTGAGTCTGACAGCAGGACAGAGTTTTATATAATGTGACATAGTCAAAGAAGTGGTATCTCATCAACTTTGCTTTATTCTAGTGTTTAGAAGTAAGTCACAGGGAAGAGGATTATGCAAGAGTTTGAATGCCTGGAGGCAGAGATCATTTAGGCCTTCCTAGAGTCTGTTCATCAAAGTAAGATTTATAAATTAGATAAAAGTTAAAGAACTGATTTAAAAGGTTAAAAGGTGACTTTAAAAAGAAATCATGGGGAGGCCCAGGTGTCTCAGCGGTTTGATGCCACCTTAGGCCCAGGGCCTGATTTTGGGGACCCAGGATCGAGTCCCACGTCGGGCTCCCTGCATGTGTCTCTGCCTGTGTCTCTGCCTCTCCCTCTCTCTGTGTCTCTCATGGATAAATAAATAAAATCTTGAAAAAAAATTAAAAATAAATAAAAAGAAATCATGAAATATTGTACTAAGGAAAGAAGGCTTACGGTCTCACTCACCGAACTCCTCCATAGAATAAAGAACTGGGGGATGGATAATCTATCAGTTTGGAAATTGTTACAACAGAGGATATTAAAAAAAAAAAAAGGTATAAAAGAATCTGGGTTTACTTCTAGTTCAATCTCTACTTTCATGGCTCTAGACAAATGGTGTTTCCTCCCTCAATTCCCTACCACAAATCAGAGTGGGTATAGAACAAAGGGTCTTTGTAGCTCTGACATCAGGATCCCTTTCTTTTTCCCAAATATTTCTCCATTTGGGAGAAAACGGAAAGCCGTTTTCTAAGACCTCTAAGGTTTTCCAGCTAACTCTGGCTGGGGTTTTTATTTCTGTACGGAATGATACATAGATATTGGGCAGCTGAGTTCACTCCTTAAAGTGCTTCAAGGGTCTTTTCAGAAAAGTATTATAAATGACAATTGAGATCTGTCTTACTTTGACCTGAGTAGGTACCTTTGACATCATGAAGGAGAAAACAGGAGACAGGGCTTCTCTTATTCCAAAGTGAAAAGCCTCAATGTCATCAAATTTCATGAGTCGAGTAGAATACAAAGCACACACTTTGGAATGTGACACCCTTTATGACCACTGAAATGTAGCCTAAAGGGGGAAATGCAGAGATGTAAAGTACTTCTAGTAAAAATCTACTACCAACTTTCAGAAGTAGGGCATAAACATAGAAAATCAGAGTTATGATTCCAACAACATGGAAAACAACACAGTTTCAAAACTCTCATGTCATAAAACACTTAGAAATGACAAATTAAATAAAACATACAACTACTGAAATTCCAGAGGAATAAGCAGGAAAGTATGTATGTCTAGCTTCTAGGTAGAAAAATTACGTAGAAAACTATAACTTGCTGGCAAGTCAATAGTGTGGCTGCTCTGGGTGAAGATGTAGAAATCAATAAAAAAAAATAGCGGAAACAAACACTGATAAATTTAAAAATAAAACTTCTAAATAATAAGCTAAAGATGTAAAATTCAGTGAAAGCTAGAAAAGAAAGTGAAGATACAGTTTCTTTAGTAGATAATGCTGATTCAGATGAATTAGATATCTATATAAAAAAGTTATAATACTTTAGATTATATTTAAACATCAATTCTAGCTCAGAAATAAACAAAAATTCATGGTCAATTGACTTTCAGCAAGGGTCAAGGCAGTTCAATGGGGAAAAACGGTATTTTCAACAAATGGTGCTGGGGCAACTGTATATCTATTGGCAAAAGAGGTTGGATCCCTATCTTAAACCATACACAAAAATTAGTTCAAAGTGGATCAGAGACCTAAATGTAATGAAGAAAATTATTCATTATTAGGCTAAAATATATGAATAAATATGAATATGAATAATACCTTGAATAAATGAATATGAATAAATAAATACCTTGAGTTAGGTAATGATTTCTTAAATAAAACACCAATTATACAGAGACAAAAGGAAAAAGAAAATATAAACGGACTATATAAAAATTAGACACCTAGTGCTCTAAAAATATATGCTATCAAGACTGTGAAAAGGTGGGGCACCTGGATGGCTAAGTCAGTTGAGCAGCTAACTCTTTTTTTTTTTAATATTTTTTTTTTATTTATTCATGAGAGGCACACACACAGAGAGAGAAAGGGGCAGAGACACAGGCAGAGGGAGAAGCAGGCTCCATGCAGGGAGCCTGACGTGGGACTCGATCCCAGGTCTGCAGGATCACACCCTGGGCTGAAGGTGATACTAAACCTCTGAGCCACTGGGGCTGCCTGAACAGCTAACACTTGATTTGGGCTCAGGTCTTGATCTCAGAGTCATGAGATCAAGCCTCATGTGGGGCTCCATGCTCAGTGAGGAGTCTGCTTCTGTCCTAATGCTCTCTCTGTTCTTCCCACAACTTGTTCACATGCTCATGTTCTCTCTCTCTCTCTCTGAAATAAATCTTAAAAAAAAAAAAGTGAAAAGGTAAATCACAGAATGGGAATAATATTTTTTAAAAATATGTCTGATAAGGGACTTGTATTTACAATATACAAATAACAATAAAACCACAAATAACTGAGCTACCAATGAACAAAGGATCTGGATGTAGATTTTTCCAAAGAAGATATACAAACGGGTCAACAGGCATATTCCCTAATGAAAATATTAGGGGAATGCAAATCAAAACAGTGAAACACCACTTCTCACCCAATGGTTATAATCAACATGACAAACGTTAAGCTAGAAATGGGAACCCTTGTCCATCATTGGTGAAGACGTAAACTAGTGAACAAGCTTTGAAAAACCGTTTGGCATTTACTCATGATGTTAACCATAGAGTTACCGAATCACTCATTTCACTCCCAGGTATATACCCAGGAGAATACATCCACACAAAAACTTGTACATAAATATTCATAGCAGCATTATCCATAATAGTAAAAAAGAAAAAAGTGATGCAATGTCTATATGATCCATACATAACTGAAATGTGATATTATCCACCTAATGAAATATTATTTGGCATTAAAAATGAATTAAATATTGACACATGCTGCAACATGTTCATCTAGGATGAACCTAGATAATACACAAAGTAAAGGAAGCTAGTCACAAAAGACCATATATTATATGATTCCATTTATGTGAAATTCTGTAATAGACAAATACAGAATATAGGTTAATCATTTCCTAGAGTTGGAGGAGTGAGTAGAATGGAAAATAATTGCTAATGGGTACAGACATTTTTTAGGCTACAGGTTTTCTTCTTTAAAAAATATTTTAAAATGGATATTGTGATGATGGTTTCACAACCTAGGGTATACTAAAATCATTGAATTGTACACTTTAAATGGGCAGTGAATGTTATGGTATGTGAATTTTATCTTCATAAAGCTCTAAAAACCAATTACAGATGAATTATGGATTTTAAAATGCACAAGAATACATATATCTTCTAAAAGCTGACATAGGAACTCACAGTAGGTGAATATTTCTTAAACAGGACTCAAAAAAGAAGGCACAGATTTGCTACAATTCTATAGTAATTAAGGCAGCAGGGCATTCATGCTGGAATAGACAATATAAGAAACAAAATAGAGATCCCAGAAAAAGACCTACATAGAGAACTGAGATGGAATTACAAATCTGTGTACTTTTCCTGGGTAGGGTAGATGAGTCATTTAGTGGCACTAAAAAAGTCAGTTATTTTCTTGGAACAATACCATATACAAAAAAGAAAAAACATAAAAAGAGTTTAAAGACAAATGTGAGAAGCAAAAATGTAAAACTTTCAGAATAAAATATATAAAATATTATATATAATATACAAAATCATATTAAATATGTAATATTTAATAACATTAAAATAAAATGTTAATGATTTTAGTAGGAAATTTTTGTTTGATTTTGTGTGAAAAAAAGCTCCCAGGCCCGTAAGAAGATAAAACTATGATTAATAAAACCTTTGTACGTTAAAAGCTCATAAAAAATGTGATAAGGTAAGCGTTCATTAGAAGATATTTTTCATGACTACAATCAATAAATGATTAGTCTCCAGGACATGTAAATAACTCCTCTAAATCAATAAGAAACGATCAATAATCCAACAGAAACACAGTGATGCTATTAATAGGCATTTAAGAAAAGAAGAAACAGGGATCCCTGGGTGGCGCAGCGGTTTGGCGCCTGCCTTTGGCCCAGGGCCCGATCCTGGAGACCCGGGATCGAATCCCACGTCGGGCTCCTGGTGCATGGAGCCTGCTTCTCCCTCTGCCTGTGTCTCTGCCTCTCTCTCTCTCTCTCTCTCTCTCTCTGTGTGTGACTATCATAAATAAATAAAAATTAAAAAAAAAAGAAAAGAAGAAACATTATTGTATTATTTGGAACAGAAGAAGATTGGAAATATATAAAACTTCTCATCAGTCAGAAAGTGAATAATTACCTGTGGTGATACAGTTAGTACCATTAGTTGTGTAGTCACACAATGTAATATGACCGATCTGCTCAAAAATCCCTTAAAGAGGAGCTAGTGAACATTCAGAAAAAGCAATATAAAATATATATTTCTTCAGAGTTTGAAAACCTGAAAAACAGTCCTCAATATCGTCCAAGGAGATGATAGATAGATAGATAGATAGATAGATAGATGATAGATAGATAGATGCATTACAGATAATCCTATGTGCGGTAAAAGTACAAAAATATTCATAAGTAAGCTAATTACCAAAATCAGAAGAATGGTTATAGTGAGACAAATTGAGGAAAAGGATCAGGGGGGATTACATAGGAGTCTTCAATTTTTGTCTTTCATAATTATTTGGAAACAGATACGGCAAGCAATTCAGATCCAGTAAAGCTCTGTGTTGGACACAGCTTGTTACAGCTAAATATTATCTAATAATACAGTTTTCCATATGCCTGAAATATTCTTAATAATCATAATTCAAAAGGCCAGCATTGCTGTTGACTTCTGATCAACAATCTGCGATATCTATTTGTTTAGCACTTAAAATCTTACTTATAAAATTGAACACCTATAAAAAAAATCTTACTTATAACTTAAGCCTCAGTTTCCTCACCCAACTAATACTATAGTTACTATAATCAAAGATCGTTAAACAATAAAACTTCAATTTCAATCCCAGTTACTAAACTGCATGCCCCCTTCAGTCAACTATACTTGTGCCTACCTTACCATTTTGGGAAAAAAAATAATGAAATACTGTAAAATAAACTTATCAGGGATATTAAACTTGAACGTATTTGCTCAGAAGGTGGTTCGAGAAGGAATTCTATGAGGACTGTTAAAAAGAAAACCCCAGGCCCAAGATGGCTTCACTTTGGTTAAGGTCCTAAGTCAGTAAACCAGGACCTATTACCTAACCTAACTGCTCTTTTACCCCCCAGGAATTAGGCAGTCAAAAGGGGAATTTCCTGGGCAGCCCTAGGCAATTTACTGACAGACCCACTTTACTCCCCTTAGGAGCGTGACCTTGCCTAATACGTATTCTTTGCTAATAATTTCTTTTGGTTTATTCCTTTTCTGCCCTTTCCTTTCTGTAGCCCTCTGAAGCTCAGAGGGGATATTACCCGATTCATAAATAGATTAATAAAGCCAATGGAGAGCTTCAGAATGAAGAAAAAAAAGTGTTAGAATGTACTGGGTTGAATTTTCGTTATATAACAGGGGGGGGTGTTGGGGGGCATCGTTAGGAACAAATGATCAGCTCAGAGCTCGTATGCAGAAGAGACGTGAGCACTGTCAAGTCTCGTCAGCAGCCACCTACGACACCTAACACACAAACTCTGCTTAAAATCAGCCTGAAGTCACTCTGCACTTCTGGAAGTGATCAGCTGGAAATAAAAAAAAAAAAAAAAAAAAGCAAGAACCACTTAAGAATTCACTGAAAGTCTGAGAATGAAGATTTTTAGATGGAAAGATCAAATTTCAAATGCAAAACCAAATCAAATACCATTTTATTGTAAAGGACTATGAGGAAATTACCTTTGTAGAGAGTTTGAAAACAAGCAGTGACATCAGTGCATTTCTTGTTATCATGAATTCCATATTCTCCCTTACATAGCTGTTTTTTTTTAGTTTTTTTTTTATTTAGTATTATTTTTTAAGTAACCCCTGCACCCAACATGGGGCTCGAACTCACAAGCCCAAGATCAAGAGTTGCAGGCTGTTCCGACTGAGCCAGCCCGTCCCCCCACCCCGTACTGAGCTCTTAAAACAAAATTCTTTAAAAAGGTGGTCATAATAAAGGGGGAATGGGTGATTTCCAACATGAGTTTAGGAAAGTGATTTAAAATATTGGTAATCTCAGAAACCCAATGTAAATAGTCTTTAAAAATGCGGAACTATTTTATTAGGAGCAATCCTTCCCATGAAAACAAGCAAACATTACACAAAGCAAAACCTTAAAAAGCATCAAAGAATTCGCAAGATAGTGAGGAATTGCTAGGTCAAGTTCAGAACAGAGTAGAAATCAGGAATGGAGAGAGGGGAAGGTGCATACCTGAGCACTTAGGTCACTAGGCTTTTGCATTAGCACTTTTCTGTGTGTGGTTGCCAGGGGTACAAAGGTGAATAAACCAATCAGCCAAGTTTGTCCAAGGTATTTTTAGGACACGTCAGTAGTAAATGGTACCTGAAATATTAACATATTCCTCCTTTTGGCTCTGGATTCGTAACAGATGAAAAGTACAACAGATGCCTAAAAAGGATGGGAAGCTCGACACAGAGAAGTCCAATTACACCAGGGCAGGTTGAAGTCACCTGCGGTTTTGCAAATGCAAAGTAAAAATGTCAAGTCAAAATACAGAAAAGGGTAAAAAAATATCCCTGAACCACGGGAGTGGCCCAGAACATCACCCTGGCCAAAGGCTACTGTTTCGCTTGAATTTTTAACTTGGCACGAACGGCACTCTCTGAGGAGGGTATCAAATTTGTTGGTGCTGAATAAATGGGTAGTATCATCGTTAGTGTCCTGGGCCATATGAGGAAATTAGGAAAATTCACATAATGCTCCAAAGGAAACTATTCCCTGTTATCCGGTGTTTATCATTAATTATATATGCTAGGAAGGCAGAGGCTAAAACCTCCCGCAACCTTCACACCAGGGTGGATTCGATCTGATGAGCAGTGTACTGGCTCCTGCGGAAGAGATGAGACTTGTGTTCCTCACATTTGCAGAAAATTACTTTTCATGACCCAGCAGTGCACCGTTTCTCCCTAAAAGCTCTACCAATAAGACGAGAATCTCTTGAGACCCAGCAAGCCGAAGGCAGATCGTCAAACAACTAATTTTGCTAACATCCGAAAGCGGACGACCTTATCGTGTTGGCCACAATCAACTGAGCAAAAATAAATCAGGTCATGTTGGAAACTTTGGAAAGTTGGGACTGAAAATATAGCCTAGAATGCGAATGCCTGTTTTGCCATGAGCTTAGTTCTTTCCAGTTCCAGGGCTACTCCTGCTGCTTACACGTTAGATATTTGTGAAGACATAGAAAGGTGAACTCTCTCAGGTGCCCAGGAGTGTCATTTAAGATTATGGTCCTGGCTATTTGTACCTGTGCGGGCTTCTCCAGCGTTGGCAGGGTAGTGTCCTAAGCTGTAGAAGGGCCACTCAAGACAAAACCAGTGGTTTTTAACCCTTGGTAATAGCGAGTATCCCAAGAAAAAAACCACATAGGTACATATTTGTACGACTATGCATATAATCTCAGAGAGTTCACAGACACCCTGGGCTCCTGGGTCAGCCCCGTAGGGCTCCCTGGACACCAGGCTGAGAACTTCTGGATCAGGCCTTCTCAAGATCGTCCTAGGGACGATGTCTAGGGACACCTGCCTCTGTCACCTAAGCTCCCTTGGTAGGCCCTGACGGAAAGAAAGCTGTCTCTTAAAGCAGAGCCTCCAAGCACTTCGGAAACCCTCTAGCTAAACTAACAGGGCAGTCATCTGAATTTATTTAAAATTGGACATTAGTGAAGGTAGGCAGCATTTCCTTTTCCTCTACTAATCTTTCCTTTTCAGATACTATGAAAACAACGAACGTACAATCATGGCTCATATTTGAAACTGAGGTAAGTGTAGATATTCATATTTCTTCAATTTCGCAAAGACGGCAGGATTTGTAGTTGGAGGATGGGAGATGAAGGCCCAACTTCTGCTTCTTATCATGTCACTGTGCCCAAAGACTTAATTAAGGTTTCAGCATCCGTATTTATAAAATGGTGATTTAAAAAGGCCTATTTATTTCTCTGAGAACTGTGAGGATGGTGGCTGAATTGTGTAAAATAGCTAGCAAGAGTATCAGACTTCTTCGGTTCTCGATGAAGGAGAACTGTCATCTGAGAACTGATCAGACAAGATACAACATGACATTGTTTTTTCAAAGTTTAATCATATATCTCTATTTTTGACCATAGCCACAGACCACTTTTTAATATTTTTTTCTTTAGGTTGCATTCTTTCTTAAAAAAAAAAAATAGCCTTGGGATCCCTGGGTGGCGCAGCGGTTTGGCGCCTGCCTTTGGCCCAGGGCGCGATCCTGGAGACCCGGGATCGAATCCCGCATCGGGCTCCCGGTGCATGGAGCCTGCTTCTCCCTCTGCCTGTGTCTCTGCCTCTCTCTCTCTCTCTCTCTCTATGTATGTGACTATCATAAATAAATAAAAATTTAAAAAAAATAGCCTTTGCCATAAATATTAGCCTAAAAAATTACACGTTTAGGGTGCTTTATGTCCCCCCCCCCGCACACACATTACAATAAAGTCATATCTATTAAAACTGTTTAAGTCACTGTGGTGCAGTTTGAAAATGATCTTGAAACCAATGCTTTGGCAAACATGTAAGCTGTAACAAGCCACTAATGCTTTGCATAAATTAAACCCAATCTGGGTTTATTATCTTCGTTGGCAAAGAGCAAGACTTGAGATAAGGTGGTTGGAGTTTTGATGGTGGAAAGGGATAAAAGGAAATACCCCGAGGACGCCAAGTGGCAGGGCCTTGTGCATCTGAACTTCAGCCGGGATTTAGAGTCCCTGAGGGCAGAGAGCACAGAGTAGGAAGACAGGAGGCCAGGACAGACCTGCGTGAATTGTAAAGACCGACGTTACGGATCTCAGGTCCAGAGCTGGGCCAGCTTGTGTCCTTCCTACCACCTAAGAGCGGCATCCCTATTCACTGGCTGCAGTATTCTAAAGCTGGCAAAAGGTGACAGTTTGTCACTTAAAAAATAGAAATGAGAACATAAGGCAGGAGTGGTCAGGACATTAGTGTGGAAGGCAGAAAAATTGGCTGTCTGCTCTTGATTTACCGATGCAAATATTTTAAAATGCACCCCTGTTCAGAAGCTAAACACAGGATTCTAACTCCCCGAAGGACCTGGAAAGCCATGAAAACACAGTTTATCTTTTAGCCAATATTGCCTAGAACTGCCCACAGGGTCCTTCTCCAGCATGTTGCTATATAGACAATAAACAAACACGTCAATAAGCAAGGATGGAAACAAATGATACTTCATGAAGGATGGAGCATTAAAATTGAAGAGGCGCAACCTCCATCAACTTACAAAGCGCCTGCACGCACGCACGTACCTGCTATACTTAGCAACTACTTTAAGCTACATGCTATAGAAACAAAGAGGCATCTGTCACTCAACAAATCTCTTTTTAGCTCCAGTTTGATCCCAGACACTTGTTCAAGTGCCTGGATGGAGAGGTGAACAGCAACCAGAGGAATGGAATGAGTATTACAGTGAAGCCCTGTAGACTCCGGTTTGAACAAAAGGAGTTTATTAACCACCTGTAACATGATGCAAATCGTACCTTTTTTTCTTCTTTTTTAACCTTTGTTATTTCTCCCATCATATGGAGGCAGACAAATCTGGATTTGAATTTTGGCTCTGCCTCTTAACTAGCTACGTGGACCTGGATTTTACTAACCTTTGTGTTCACTGATTACCTCATTCAGGAAGTGGGAGAAAAATATTCCCTTCATTACAGAATTAGGTACGCTCTAACAAGTATGAATTTAGTGCTCTTCTGTCCTGGTTACTATTTTAGGCATGTGCAAAAACCGTGGACACATCGGACACACCCTTCTGTCCAACCACGCGGATCAGCCAGGGGTTTATCCAGGAGTGGTTAGTGGGCAGTTGACGCAGGGAACTTACTGCTGTAATTACTAAATGATGAAACTCTGAATGGGTGTCAGGATGAGGAATGCATGTGTATAAAAAACAAGAGGTGTAATAAAACAAGTGGCGGGCATTAAACGACCAATTTTGTGGCTATCTGGCAAAATAATAAGTATTTTCAATTACATTTTTAGGAAGCTAACTGTGGCTGCAGGGGTTCAATGCAGGACGTCATGGTACCAGCTGGGGCTAACCAAAGGTAGGTTTACTGAACAGCTAGGTTAACCAGGGAACATATTACAGGTAAAATGACTCTGTGCCTGCAGAAAGAAAAAGCTAAAAACTAACTATATAAACGGAGAGAAAAAAAAAATCCAGATCATATGGTGTCATCACCATTTGGGCAAAAGCATCTGTGAACACTCCCAGTAGACGCGACACAGAAGAGCTGAGGCAGAGCTAGAGGTACACACACCCCAGCTCCCCCATTCATTAATGAAACACCAATTCTTAGTCTCATTCTAATGCTTAAGGAGAACCCGATTTTATCAAACACCATTTTAATTCTAGATATCCGAGCTATCCCTACGCCACGACCCATAATCAACATATATTTATTTGCTCATCCAAACTGGGATGAGGAATATCAAACAGAGGAGCCTTTGTTCTTTTAATGATTGATTTAAAGATGACATTGTTTGGGTTTAGAATTTACAAACAGTCTAAAAAGACATTAAGCCGTACTTGGGAAAAAAATTAAATATCCTTAGCGTAACTTACCCCTTAGTAGGCAATGTATAGGTAGTTAAATGCTTTGGCTTTGAATTTCTATATTTTTGCTTGTTTTTAGGAAAACTTCAGAAAATGATAAGCTTTAGAACAGGGCTGCTCTATGTCTAGTGCTGCTTCATAGAAGTGGGAAGTGGAAATGGGGGGGGGGCTACAGGTGAAGGGTAGGTTAAAATTCACCTGCTGAAGAAAGAACAAGGACAGTGATGTGTCCTTATTGCCTGGACTTCTCAGGGACTCCTGGCAATGATGCCCCCTGGTGCTCTGCCTCTACTCTCTGAATTACCCATCTTTACATTGAGACCTTTCCTTGTTGCAGAGCCAGCCCGCACCTGCTCACAGGAGCCGATTTAGAAATCTTCGGGAATTTTGAGAACTAGCACACTGGTATCTGACATAGACCAAGGTGGGACTCAGCAAATGCTTTTTTGAAAAAACCCTTGACCACCATTGCTTATTTGGCTTAATGCATAAAGACACAGAACGCGTCTTTGTTGTCCACAGCCGTCTATGCGGTGCTTAGTCTAGGATCTGCTCTAGGGTGAGTGAATGCCAGCCAGACAAATCAGACAGGAGCGTCAGCATACACGTGCCATGCTTCATTTCAAAACCTATGTGTGACCCTGACAATTATAACCACTCAGCCTCGAGAAAAATCTCCAACTGGGGAGTGTCTCTATCATTTCCACAATTCCCTTTCGATAAGGAGGAGAGGTACGGGAATATTGTGCCTATGAGGGGAGACAGAGTAAAACATGAATTTCCGAACAGTCTCTGGGAACTCGGTCCACTTCAAGGCAGGGCCCCTCCCAGCTGAGGGACAGGGCTGCTCGCAGCACACGGGGTTAAACAGGGTAAATAACCTGCTTTCTGAGCAGGGTTTCGGTGAGCTGTAGATTTGAAGTTGCTTTTCGGCCTCCTGCTATTCAAAACTGCCATGGTGTAGGAATCAAGAATGCAATGGTGTTCAGGCTAAAAGATTATTGTGACTCATATCTTGGAGATTTGGGGAGCCCAATAGTCCTAGATCACCAGGGAGCCCTTGTGAATCGGGTCGGGGTCTGCAGGGCACAGCAACCACGTTAGGTAACGGTGAATGAGGCGCACACGACAGTAGAGGGGACTCCTAATCACAGTGCTCAACCAGTGTTAGCCCAGGCCCCTCTCCCCACTCAGAGCCTCCCCTCTTGCCTGCCTGTTCTGACCCGGGGCCACTTAAAGATCCTGTCAAACAAAGGTGACAGATTCCAAGGTCCAGGTTCGACAAGAGTAGGAGTTTCTCTACTCTTCGTCCTGCCCCAGGACCTCTGTTCTTTTTACAGATGGTTGCCTTAAGCCCATTAATAAAAATACATACATAAGTAAAAAATTAAAATTAAAAAAACAAAACCTTTAGCGCAATGTGAAAAATGCCAGTCGCATCTGCTAAACTCTAAGATCTCATGTGAGGATAAGAAATTCCTTGAGGCCATCTCCTTGTTCCCAAAGGAAGAACTGCTTACCTAAGAATTCACATGTATAAACACATACACATCTTGAAATGCTTGGCATTTGAGATGCTCTGCCAAGCATTTGCAGTTTTTGGAAATATTGCTTTCCAATGCAGAGGCACCGTACAGGAAAGCATAAACACAGTTATAGATAATGGCAGTCCCGAGACTTCGATTTAGCAACCCTAAAAGCATTCTCTTTTAACCATTTAATCCCTCTTTGGCTTTTTTAAAAAATACGTTTTCCTAAAAAGTATCGGCTTTATTGATGTACACATTTTTAATTTAAAAGATGTTATATATATAATGTATATATTTATAAAAATATATATATTACATAGCATATTCTAGCCAATATAATGGAATACATACAAATGAAACCAATTAAATGCATAGATGAATTTTCCTTATATACAGCTATGAAAACATCTGAAGTCAGATAAGTTCTGAGTAGGATGTTCTCTTACGCATGCTTATTATAAAACTTACTTCTAAAACAGAAAATGAAAGGTAAAAGACCAGATTTATAAGTACTCTACAAACTGAATCCCAGGTAACAAGCATAATCCCCAGAAGTTCTCATGAGCCACGATGTGCTTAGCAGGAGGAGAAAACCGAACCCATTTCAATCCTTTATATATGTATTTTGATCTTTTTAATATATTTCTTAGGTTGTGTTTGCCTTTTAAAAGCTTCTCAGAGCAAGGAGAGATTCCTGTTTCCTTTATGGGATTTCTTCCCCCTCTTTGCCTTCTCAACTTCACATACCCCCCCCTTTTCTCAGGGGCCTTTATTTCATTTTCTACCTCCCATTTCTACCAAATACTTAAAGACAAATCTTACTGATTGTGCCATGGGCCCACTTGCGGACTAGTGGCTGAGGCCGGCTGTGTCCTATTGCACTGTTAAACAGCTGAACAGTGTTAAATAGCTGAACACTATTCACTTTTATGGTTAGATCATTATTTATTTACCTTCAACCGAAAGAGATTTTGGCTTGTTTTGCTAAGTTATCTTTTGCTATGATTCATAATGATGTAATGAATATCCTTGTTCCCATATCTCTGGTAATATCTCTAATTGTTTTATTAATACAAATTCCTAGAAGTAAAATCACTCAAAAATTTTTATCTGAAGACAAGCTTGATTTCCTCTTCTCCATAAACTTCATCTTAACTCTTGAAAGCTACTAATAATTCCATGCCACCTAAAGTCCTAATATTCTCTTTCACATTCACTCATTTGACAAGTTTATCGTGAGTTCCTGTTATGAGTCAGGCTCTGTGCAAGGTGTAATGTAATTACAAAGAGAAATAATCCATGATCCTCATCCTTCAAGAGAGAGTAATTTAGTCAGGTAGAGAGATGGCAGGAACAAATAATTGCATTTTGGTGTGATTTGTGCTCTATGAGGGGTGAGTACAAGTGCCATGAAAGCAAACATAAAGGGACTATCCAGACAAAGAGAACACATCTGCATTCAGAAGGGTTATGTTCTCTTCAACAAATGTTGCTGGAACAACAAAACGTCCAAATGCAAAAAAAAAAAAAAAAGAAGAAGAAGAAGAAGAAGAAGAAGAAGAAGAAGAAGAAGCTGCTACCAGACATAGATTTATTCTCTTCACAAAAACAATTCAAAATGGATCACAGATCTAAAAGTAGCACATAAAACTCCTAGAAGGCAACACAGGAGAAACCTTAGATGACCTTGAATATGGTGATACCTTTTCAGATAGAACACCAAAGACACGATCCATGAAAGAAATAATTCATAAGCAGAACTTCATTAAATTTCTGCTCTGGGAAGTACAGTATCAAGAGAAGGAAGAGACAAGCCACAGACTGGGAGAAAGTATCCTCAAATGAGACATCTGATAAAGGACGTATCCAAAAAAAAACAAGGAACTCTTAAAACTCAACAATAAAGAAAAAGCAATTAAAAAACGGTCTGTGATCACTTAACATTCACCTCACCAAGGAAGAAACAAAAATGACAACTACACATATGAAAAGACGCTCCATATCATACGTCAGCAGGGAAATGAAAGTTCAAACGACGAGTTACCGAGTTACCACTACACATCTATTAGAATGACCCAAATCCAACCACTGAAAATAGCACATGCTGGCAAGGAGGTGGAGCAACAGGACCTCTCATTCATTGTTGGTGGGAACGCCAAATAGTACAGCCACTTTGGAAGGCAGTTTGAGGGTTTCATACAAAACTAAACATACTCTTTGTGATCCAGAAATTGAACTCCTTAGTATTTACCCAAAGGAGTGGAAAACCTATGTCCACACAAAAATCTGCCATGGATGTTGAGAGCAGTTTTATTCATAATTGCCAAAACTTGGAGGCAACCATATGTCCTTCAGTAGGTGAATGGGTTACTAAACTCTGGTACATCCACACAATGGGATATTATCCTGCACTAAAAATCACGGAGTGATAAAGCCATGAAAGGACACAGAGGATCCTTAAATGCATACTACTAAATGAAAGAAGCCAATCCTAAAAGGTGATAGACCGTATAATTCCAACTATACGAGGTTCTGGAAGAGACAAAGCCATGGAAACAATAAAAACACGAATAAAAGGATCAGTGGTTGCTGTAGAGGTTGAGAGAAGGGCTTGGAAGTAGGGAGAGATGAAAAGGAAGAACAAAAACAACTTTTAGGGCAGTGAAAATTCTCTGTGTGATATTACGGTGATGGCTTTATGTCATTGAACATTTGTCCACACCTACAGAATGTACACCACCAAGACTGAACTGTTAAGGTAAACTGTGGACTGAGGGTGATCATGATGTGTCGATGTAGGTTCATCTTTGGTAAAAAAAAAAAAAAAAAGTACATTTTGGTAAGTGTTGACAATGGGAGAGGCGATGCAGATGGGGGGTATTGGGGGGGTACAGGAAATCTCTGTACCTTCTGCTCAATTCTATTGTAAACCAAAAACTGCTCCTTAAAAAAGTCTTTAAAAAATAGTATGTTATTTGATTCCTGAAAAATGAATAGAAAGAGGTGCAGAAAATCTGACGTGCAAAGGCAAGGGGCATGGACAAAGAAGAGTATATTCAAGATTTATTGGGATGTTGGCTGTGACAGGAGCAACTGGTACCTTGAAGGGCTGTCAAACAGCATAAAGGATAATTCTTATTTTAACATTTGAGACCCATTGCTCTTATGTCCCTATTCTTATCCTCCTCAATAAACTGCAAACTTTTTGAGGACAAGAACTATATTTTATTCATTTTGTATCTACTATACTTTGCATCCTGTCTGGAACGTGTCTGTGTGCATGCACATGCACACACACACATCACAAATGACTTAATTAATTATTCAAATCATGGCTGTCTTCTCAAAGTCATAGTTTTTTCTTTCTCATTACATATTGGAATTTAACAATTTCATGATAATGGGCATCTTTTCGTATTGCATAAAAAATAAATGGAATAAAAATCACCTTATAATCTTACTATTATTACTGGTCTCTCTCTCTCTCTCTCTCTCTCTCTCTCACACACACACACACACACACACACACACACACACTATTATAATTTTGCTTCAAAGCTGCTTTCTTCTTTTTATTTCCTTGATATGTTTCCATGTCATTATAATCAGCCTCAAGATGGTTTTTTAAATAACTGTCACCGCTGTGGTTATATAGATAAGTGGTTTCCGCATTTTGATAATAGAAACTGATGCATCCACCTCACCTGCGACCACTCCTGGCTAAAGCCTAGTCCTCTTCCAGGTGGAATGGTGACATATCATCCCCACTTCCACCATTGTTCCCCCTCCCTCATGTACACAGTGATTTCATGAAGACAGAAATCTGTTCAAAACCCTTAAAAGTTAGAATAAAATCCAAACTTCCCATCGTAAGCTCTTACAACATTGCACTTGCTTACCTCTCTCTCTCCTCTCATTTCGGCCATCCTGGTGTTCAGTCTCTGTGTTCCTGCCACACAGGCCACATATCAGTTTCTCAAACACACCAAGCTCTTTCCCACCCCAAGGCCCTCATCGAGGGCACTCTGCCTGCAATGCCTCTTTCTCCCACTCTTCCCTCCTCAGATGACTTCTCGTTCTCTTTCCTTTCTTGCCTTTAATCTCTTCTGAGAGATTGCCCCAAGTAGCTCCCCTTCCACTACTCAGGACCCACTCAATGACAACCTGTAAACAGATATTTATGTGTTGTTGGTTTATTTATTTATTTTCTGTCTCCTCCACTAGACTACAAGCTTTGCGAGGGTAGAGACTTTGCCTGTTTTATCCATGAATGCCTATCCTGCCTTAGTAGAGAGTCTGGCACACGTAGGCTCCCCAGATACAGAGCCCACTGGAGATACTAGGAGAAAATTTAAAGCAGTCATTCTCAAATGTAGTGCCAGCACCAGGAGCCTCAATCCTCTGAGAACTTGTTAGAAATGCAAATTGTCAGGCTTCAAGGGGAATTACTGTTATCAGAAGCTCTGGGGGTAGGGGCTGGTCATCCTTTTTTCTTTTCTTTTCTTTTCTTTTCTTTTCTTTCTTTTCTTTTCTTTTCTTTTCTTTCTTTTCTTTTCTTTTCTTTTCTTTTCTTTTCTTTTCTTTTTTCTTTCTTTCTTTTCTTTTTTCTTTTCTTTTCTATTTTTTTTTCTTTTAACAAGCCATACAATTGATTCTGCTATTCCCGGTCTGACAACAACTGCTGTAAGGTATCTTGTAAGAATAAAAAAACATGCCGACTTTGTTTAGAAGTTGCTGAAGCCAAAATTTCTTAGAATGTGAGGTTTGAACCTTACATGTCACTAAATGTGGTCATATCATTTTACTGAAGGGAAAAAAAAAAAGGTTCCAAAAGAATTTTTTTTATATATTTTAATCTAACAATGATTCTGCTTATAAGTGTGCTTTGTTGAAGATAGCAAAGCATGCATATTTCTTATAAATACTAAGTATAATTATGCAGCATAAAACTGTTTCCTGAAAAGAGTATTCAAATACAAAGCTACTTTCATACTTAATGGCTGAGTATTAATTCAGTTAAATTCAGGTATAATTATGAAATATCTGCATTTCTTTCTTCTTTCAAGGTGGTTCAAACAATGAATTGATCTGGATAATTTATCAGACTCTGCCTTTGAGTTGAAATTTTCCCACGGTGATTTTAATTATTTTACTAAGGGGAATCATTAGGTTTTCACATTTGTTGGAGGGTCCTATAGAATAGAGCTGGCTCATCGAGGAGCACAGTATCGGTGGAGTCACAAAGAAGATGGAAAATTAATCATTAAAGACAGGACTTCAGAATGGATCTCAAACACCTGAGTTACAGGACCTGCCTATGTGGATAAAATGTGGCTTTGAAATCATACGGTAAGATGTGTAGATCCACTGAAAGAGTCCAAATTATGAAGCAAGTGTAAATATGCTTTTAAAAAGATAAGAAGGATAAGAAGGAATAAAGAGAGGAAAGAAACACAATACTGATTGCATTTCTATAATGTGACAGCAGCACTAAGTGCTGCTCTTTAGACTATCTTCTATTATTCTCTTTCCTCCCTATTTCTATTTACTCAAAAATCAGAGGTTTTCTGGTTCAGCTAAAGAAAACCAAAAGCCAAGTCTTTCTAAGTAGAATAGTCTATGATGGAGCATAGACTGTGATTTTCTAGTGGGTTCTCTATGAAATAAACATTTTTTTTTTAACATATGTGAGCCTTAAATGTCATCTTAGTAATTTACTTCCACTAAGAGAATATAGTTGAGTATACCTTTCCTGCACATTGATTTTTGTATTTTTAAAACTACATAAGGACTCTTTTAAGTACTTACTTTCTACTAAAGGGAACCACATTTATTTCCATATCCATTTTAAGTGATCTAACAATAAATGCAGATTTAGAAATTAAATCCTTGATCTCCAAAAGGAAGCAGTTAATGTTTTTAAAGAAAGAAATTAAAATGAAGCCTCTTGAATGGAAAAACAATAATAATAATTTTACCACCTTTCAAACAATGAGAAAATAAAGATAGCAGTTTTGAACATCTTGTTCCACAGATTAAATCACAGTGACTTTCATAGTTGTGTCACTTGTCTACTTGAACATTTCATGCTGCGAGTTATGCTTCTTTAAATTCAGATTTTTTCCTCAGATTTTCTATTTTGACTGAAATTATTTACTAAAATATCTAGTACAAAAATAATTTCTTAAGCACATTTTAAAAATACATTCTTTTACAAATAATTGAATTTTATATATTCTTGAATCAAGAATTAATTTTACAGTAGAATTTGTATTTCAATGAAACCAATAATCGAATGCATATAAATAGTCAAAACTTCAGGGAGGTGCCATTTGTTTTACATGCAAGATAAACACAGATGCTCAAAATATAACCTTTTAGATCATATATTTCTTATTTTTAAAAAAGCATTTCTAATATTTTGAAACAAGAGATGACACTCAACATCCTCAATTCTGAAACCAGTATCAATTATTCTTCATTGGCTTCTCTACCTATTTTTAAGGAAACGGAAAAGTAATAAAGAATTCCTAGATTGATGTATACTTTTAAACATACCACAGTCAGAATTCTGGGTTCAGCTGCATTTGGAATCCTTCATTGCTGACAACAGAATTGCAAATGACAATCTTCTTTAAAGCACTCTTCAGCATGACAACAGAAAGTTCTCCTTTCCACTGCCTCCTTTTTTTTTTTTTTCCATTAGCTAGAGTGTTACATATTGAATGCTGCACGAAGCATTTGACTGGAGGGTTTTTAGACTCTTTAAATGCCTGAGTCTGAATAATGATTAAAAAAAAAAAAAAAGACAACTCATGTTTTTATAAGAATTTCTCACTTTTTTTTTTTTAATTTAAGAGGGTTGGCTAGGGGGTGGGGTTTGAGGGATGCCTTCCTGTGTCATTGGTTAATAGTTTCTATGCGTGATTCACCTAAGTGACATTTAGTCATATAATGTCAGTGACATTTTGATAATTTTACCGTCAATTTTTAATAATCTATTGCACATTCTTTTATGGAATTTGAATGAGTTGAGCAGATTAGCATAAAGGGTGGGAGGTATGTTTCAGTCTGAATAATAGTGGTCTGGCAAAGGAAACTTAACCTTTTTACTGGTGAATGTTTTTGATAGCTGAGTGGCGTTCACTAGGATTTCCCTCCCCCCCCCCCCCCAGCTTTTCAAGGAAATTGCCTCATTTTCTTGTTCATGGTGGAAAAGTACAATAGAAACCTTTGTGGTTTCTGAAAAATCCTGCATCCATTAAACTTGACATTGCATCATAGTGGCCCTGGGCTGCATATAACGAAGTGACTGTAATCTGAAAGCAATAGAAGTAACTGTTTTCTAAAAGTAAATAAATAAATAGATTTGAACATTTTTGTCCCCCCTGTGGTTAACATTCACATGATGCACTTACTGGATATGGCCTTGAATTAATCAATATGCTGAAAAATTGATCTCCTAGTGAGCCGCAAAATAGGAAATTTTAACTTCGCACAATAGTTTGAATCCTTTAAACAGCAAAAGGTAGATTATTGTAATCTTTGAGTTTAAATTGTCCGTGGCATCGAAGAATCAATCAAATCATGACTGAGACTCTGATCCCAAGTCTTCATTTGCAAAGAAGTTAATCTGCCCAACTCATTCCAACAGCATAAGAATGTGCAATAGATTATTAAAAATTGGTAAGGTTAAAAAGTTAAATACGACAGGCTTTATTTTTGTTGATGTTTTATTTTAAGAAGAGGGACAGCTGCTCAAAATATTCATATTCTGACGGGCTCCTTTGGTGAGATTAAGACGTCTGCGTGCGGGTGTGAATGGAGTAAAAGGACATGGGAAGACGAAGGGCTAGAAACAGCACAGAAGGGATGAGTATTTTATAGTTTATCAGGATCTGAGCGCGGGAGTCTCAATTTTATTGTATTTTTCTTAAGCATAAAACATTGAGGAAAGCACAAAATTCATGGTCTCTACTGCATATGATCATTCATCCCTTAGTGACATGAACCCGTTCTCCAACTGTCTAATACACTGGTCTCGTGGCTTCTCTAGTCCCTTGTGCATACCTGCATCCTGTGCAACACAGCCCAGTGTTTACACTATGCTGGATTCTGTACCATTCCTGCCTACTGCTTCCCCAACCATATATTAACAGGGAAGTCACTTGGTCATTCTGAGCCTCCATTTCCACACCTACGAGATGGAAATAAAAACAGATTCTACTTTTTTAGAGTTATTGTGAGGCTAAAGCAATATAGGTCATCAACAAAATCCCTGAAAAGTCCTTAATAAATATTAGCCATTGTAGTTATTTAATATTAACATTATTATTAATGTCCCAACTCCCAATCCTGTGTTCCTTCTGCTACACACATAACCTGGCAGGCCTGGGGAGGGGATATTAATGTGGTAAATTTGACTTTAAATGCGTTCAAATAACATTAGTTTTGATGTGGCTTCTCTTCCTATCTTCACGTCTAAGCAGAGAACTGGTTTGCTGTGAGTCTATCACAGAGTAAACGGATAAATATCAAGTAGAACGATGATCTGAACCAGTTAACTGGTATGCTGACACACTAATTTATTGAGTTTATTTTCACATCCCATAAACATATGCACAAAGTCTGCAGACAAGTTCTAAGTACTCCAAGGAGGCTTAGGCGATAGATCTCCCAACATGAGGTCCTAAGCTATCATGGAGAAAACTAGTAAGCTGATGATTCAGGAAGCCTCCTCTACGTCTAATTACCTGACCATTGGTGTCAGGAGAGAGAAAACATCTGTGCATCTTGTTTGTTTGCTTGTATAGGCTGTGAAATAAGACTTCCTAAGTAGGCATAATTTTTCCTAGATAGCTTCGAAAGAACTAGAGACATTAACCTCGTCAGATTCATCCCTCACCTAAATCCACTCTCATAATTAAAATATCTACATGCCCTGATTTCCTAACCTTCTGTTCCATTGTTCCAGACACAGCTATGTTGAACTGTTATTTTTGTCCCAATTGACAAGAGGAGTTCCATTCTATATGATAGATGCATTTGAAAACATTGCCTCCACTGATTATTAGTCTGTAACCCCACGGAATAGACACCTTCTCCCTTGTGGCTACTTTTGCTGACTTTTAGTAATATTAAGTTGAAACAAACTCCTTGCTTCTTTACTTGGTTATTTGTTCATTTAAAAGTAAGTTATAAACAGGCGAATCCACTCCTGGGATGTTGTGAGTTAATTTTACACAGTTAGTAAAAGGCAGAGGGGCACCTGGGTGGCTCATTTGGTTGGGCGGCCTCTTGATTTCAGCCCAGGGCTCAGGTCATGATCTCAGGGTCATGGAATCAAGCCCTTCATCAGACTTTGTGCTCAGCGGGCGGTTGTCTTCAAGATTTTCTCTCTCTGCCCCCTCCCTTTGCTTGCCCATTCCTTTTCTCTAAAATAAATAAATACATTTTTTTTTTAAAGCAGAGATGCCTACTTCAGAGCAGTGTTTCAAGGTTTTATAAAGATGTGATTAATATGTGAGTATTAATTATTGCACTGGAGTCAGAAAGGCACAGGGTTCCGGGATGAGAGAGACATGCTACGATTCAGCTGTGTTGTGTTCCTGTCTAGCTCAGGGACTGGACAAGAAACCTTAACATCTTTAACCCTTAATCTTTTTCATTAGTAAAATGAGACTAATAGTTACTTTCATTGAGCTATAGGAAGTTATGAGATAATCCACACAAAGTGCTTACCACAGCTTCTGGTGGATAAGTGATCCATACATATTAGGGGGACAGACTGAAATGCTACTTAGGATGGTTATCAGAATACAAAGGTGAAGTTCTGAACTCTTCTTGACTTGCTGGTGTAGCAAATGGAAAAAAAAATAGTTTCAGGGAGCAGAACCATCTTATTTTTCAAATCTTGGCTTAGTCATTTATTAGCTGTATAAAATTTTAAAATGAGGATAATATGATAATACTTATGGCTTAAATTTAAGAATACATGGAAATAATGTTTATGCCATTTAAATCTACCACCAGTGATAAACACTATAAAATTTGTTGTGTATAATTCTGAGTATTTTCTTAAATCAAGAGTTAGATATTTTTATATAATTTATATCAAACCGTACGCTTTTTAATAACAACCTTCTTAATAATCACACATTGTGACATTTCCCATTGTACTTACTGAGTTTGGAAGTGTATTTTTCAATTGTTTTATTTGAGGGCATTATTATTTTTAATTTTATCTTTTATTCTCAAATATTTAAGTGTTTAATCCTCCCCAGCCCCTCACAAACACAGTGTGAGAAGCATCCTTAAACATAATTATATGGACAAACATCTAATTATATTCTCTGGATAAATTCTGAGAAGTAGGTTAAAAGGTAAGACTATTTTAATCTTTATTATTAGACTGTTTTCCAGAAAATGAGGATCAATATACACATCCACCACCAGGCAATGAAAAGTAGCAGTTTACAGTGCCAATACTGTTTCTTTAAAATTCTTTTCTAATTTGTTTCAGAAAAATATTGCTTATATTTGTATTTCTGCAATTGCTAGTACTGCTAATGTTTTATGTGTTAAATGATACCACCTTTAATTTTTTCACTCTTGTGTTTATCAATTATATAATCACATCACTGCAAATTAACAATATGAACTATTATTTGGCATGTATATTTTCTACTATGTCAGTTCATTATTTTATCTTAAGTTTATCCCTTACTCTAATTTTATTGTAACTTTGACACTGATAAATAAATAGTCAAATCTATCAAGTCTTCCATGATCAATTTCATTGTTGGTTTCAAAAGACCATTTAGAAAGGTCATTTTACTGTTCTGTGATTAGAAAAAAAAATGCTTATTTTATATTTACATATTCATTTTGAGTTTATTAATTATTTTGGCTCTTCAATAATTCATTTTGGTGTAAGATGTACAGCAGACATCTAAAAATAGTTTAACCCCTTAATGACCTATTATTGTGAGAACATTTGCACATTTGTTTTGAAAGATCAATAATTTCATTGCTGATGTGAAATGCCACCTTTATCATGACACACCACACACACACACACACATCACATATAGGTTTAAGTTATCTACAGGTCATGGGGAAGGCTTCTAGAAAATCTTATATTAAATCTGTAAAACCTACGCTAGCAACCAGCTTGTGTTGCACAAATACCAACTCTTACCAGAGAAGGCTTCTGAAGGTTAAGGGGGAGTACTTAAATGGCACAAGGAAAGGAGATGCCTCAGATGGTTGAAGGGAGGATAATGCTTTTTAGGGAGGATAATGCTGGAAAAGAAGTCTTATACTAGGCAAAAAAAAAAAAAAAAAAAAAATTAAAACACTGGTCAAAAAGATAAACAAACCAAGCAAGATAATTTGCTGTGTGTTCCATAATATGTATGAAAATTAAATTTTTAGAGTACCATTTCCCACAATGGTATTGTTAATAAAAATATTACTTTAGGTCCTAAAGTAATGTAATATTAGGGTTTTCCTTAGAAACTATCCCAATAAATGAAAATAATAAGCATTTTATTTTCGTTCATATATAATCTTCAGTCATTATGCTATAGTTTAAGTCATCATCATCTCACAATTGCTAGTAAAAAAAATATGCAAGTTCAGAATACTAACAATCCCTGAACATTATTTGGAGTCAGAGAGCCACCGAGGCTCATGAAATAGTTGTCAATGTCCACGTGAAAGGCACGTATCGTAGGAGACTGCAGAGGCCACTTTCCTCTCACCTCCTCTCACATATGATGTGTCTCCAGCCTTCATAGAAAATAGAAAATTATTCCTGTTACCAGTTAAGTTAAAGACGAACACCATCTGCCAATGCCAGTTGACACAATCAAATTGAATGGCTTTGAAATCTAAATTTAATGAACTGCTGAAATATTCATGTCAAGATTTTCCTGATCCATAACCTTTTTCCTGTCTGATTTGATACCCGGCATCCTTTGAGAGGAGAAGTCACTGTAATTTGGAATATAGATTCAGATTCCCGGACTCATTGTTGCTAACACAATTCTTTTTGGCATCCTGAGGAGAGTAGCACAGGAAATTCTTCATTAATGTCCACTACAGAGACCATGGGTCCTGCTTCATAGATTTGTTCCTTCTAACCTAAACTAACTGTAGATGTTTCCTATAAATTACTTACATCTAGAGACTTCAGCTAGTGTGTAGGACGTGGCTTTTTGACAGACAAGGACTTTGCTTCCGAGGATCATCCAGTTGGGTGTAGGATCTTATCTTCAACTGTAATTCATGAGGCTCTTTATATTAATGAGACAGAAAAAGGCAATACTTAACAAAAGTGTTTTAAAAGCAATCCCTAACTATTCTAGAACTTTGCTTGCAGTCAGAGCAGATGTCTCAGCCCACGGGTTTATAAAACTTTTTATATATATATATTACAAATTTGCTTCCTGAAATTTCTTATCCATGTAGGCTTTTGTCAAAAAGAGACTTTTTGTCAAAATGTAAAACAAACAAACAAAACAAGAATTGCTTTTAAAAAATAGTTCTTCACCAATTTTAGCGGGTATTTGTGCTTGTTAACTATATACACGTAGTTCAACTAAAGGTAATCTTGGAATTCTACCCTAATTTAATGCTATCACAAAGAAAACAGTTTTGTAAATAGAGTTTTGGGTTTTATTTTTTTAAAGATGTCAGAATGTTTTAGATAGGCTGGCATGATACCATGTTCTTTAGGTTACGACATTTAAAGCTTCTTGGGCTCTGTAGAGTGAAATGGACAATATGGCTATGTTTTGGAAAACCAGTTACAATTTTTCAAATCTTCTCAGTAATTGAGGAAGAATTCACTTTATGTTAACAATCAACTGGCCTCAGCCAACATGCTATCTATCCTTCAACATTCATGGCTGCATCCATCACCTCCTGCCGAGAAACAAATCATCAGCAGTTTACTGAGACCATGATTCTGTGGGTAGGCAGGGCCCAGCTGGGTGGTTCTTCTGACCTCAGCTAGACCCTTACAGGGTCTGAGCTTCCTGGTCGATGCCACTGAACTCTGTCACAACTCTGCTTCAGTTGGGCCAACCGTGCTCACTGGGCTCTGATCCACAGGGTTCATCCATACACAGGCTATTTCTGGCTTGCTCACCCGCTAGAGGTGGAGTTCCCAAGACAAAGAATACAAGTGCAAGACCTCTTGAGTCCAAAGTTCAGTGTTGGCACATGCTCACTTCTGCAGCAATCTCTGGCCAAAGCAAGGCCCAAGGCCATTCTAGTGATTTTATTTTTATAAGATTTTATTTATTTATTCATGAGAGACACAGAGAGAGAGAGAGGCAGAGACACAGGCAGAGGGAGAAGCAGGCTCTATGCGGGGAGCCCGACATGGGACTCGATCCCGGGTCTCCAGGATCAGGCCCTGGGCTGAAGGTGGCGTTAAACCACTGAGCCACCTGGGCTGCCCCATTCTAGTGATTCAACCTCTTGATGGGAGATGCTGTAAAGTCTCACTGAAAACAGAGTGGATCTGAGGAAGAAAGATTGTGGCCTAATTTCCATCTACTACAGCACCTCTGAGTTATTTAAGTATGGCTCCTACCAAAAAGCCTGAGGCTAGCTAAATCTAGACTTATCCCCTGGGTAGTGTCCTCTCTCATTTCTAGAACCTCTTAGCTTTCTCCATTTATACACAGGCATCTTGTACTGCACCCTGCTAGTGCTAGATGGGAGAGCGAAACCCGTCCATGTGTGCCATCTTTTTCTGTTCTACAAGCGCCAGGTTCTGCATGTAGTAGCTTCCAAATAAATAAAATAAATGTTTACGACTATTTACTACTACTTTTTATATACTTCATCACAGTCAACATCGATACTACAAATGTTTTTATTTTCTAAAATATTAAAGACTTTCAGTGTAAATGACATCACAAAAGTTCATGGTTTGTTGTTTTGTTTTAGAGAGAGGGAGGGTGTGTGTGTGGGGGGGGAGGGACAGAGCAAAATGGGGAGAGAGAATCTTTAGCAGGCTCCATGTCCAGTGAGGAGCCCAACATGGGGGTCAATCTCATGACCCTAAGATCATGACCTGAGCCAAAATCAAGTCAGATGCTTCACTGACTGAGCTACCCCAAAAGTTCACGATCTGAAGTCAAATATCCTAAAGATGCAATTCATTGTTCCGAAAATTAATTCTTGAACAAACTATACTGCCTTACAAATATACTTAGCTTCCAAAAATATCATAAGCAGTGAATACATGATCAAAATTTAAACTTAATACCCTGTCTCAAGATCATTCAGGAAACATTTACACAGTAGTTGACAAATCAAGTTCTCCATCTATTTCTAGATTTGCTTTTTGTTTTTACAGTTGATGAGTTCAACAGACTTCCTCATACATTCAATATAAGATACCACCTTAGAGGATTTGGAGTTACTTCCTATGAACCTGGTTTATAGCTGATGCCAAATTTTGTTGGAAAGCTCCATTTGTTTTTCTATAATCCAATACTTATCATTAGTCACAATATAGTTTACATTAGCAGTCACCTTCTCCTGGGAGTTTTGCTCTTTTCCTGTTGACTCTATAAGCTTGTTCATCATCTCTAAAATGATCCCTTTGAATAACTGATCCCAATTGAATAACTTTTGTAAAGAAATAAAATATCAAATGCATTGCATAATATGCAGGCGGCAGGTTGAGGCAAGTACAATTATCCCAACCAACCAAATAATGTGTGAGGTACACATCTCCAGCCACAGAATGTATACGTGTATTAATACATGTTAATGTAAACAATATGGAAGTTGCTGTTTAGTAGCACAAAAATGAGGAAGTCACTTCTCAGGTCCATCTTAAATTGTATATAATCTAATATATACACATAAATGCACACAAATCTTGTTATTTAGTGACGGGATCGAGTAAGAGGAAGGTTGACAAATTCATATATAAGTGGAAAGATATCTAGCTCAAAGATATTTACCTCTTTGAGGTTCCCTGTGACAAATGTACACAAATAACATGTTCTAAGCAGATTATTTTGCCGTCCGTTTGTAGATAAGCAAGTAACCAGTTAATGGCTTTTAAACATTTTTTTTCTTTTTGTCATGTGACCATTTGTTCAAAATGGAATTTATGCTGTGCTCTAACTTATGAAAGGATAAAAGTAGGCATTTTAATAGAGAAGCTAAAAGAGTGAGTCTACAAAGAGTGAGTCTATAAACATCCAGGTGACGCATGACATTGTTTTATATTTTGAGTCGTAGAAGTGCAACAGCAGAAAAATATGTATTTGGGCAGACTCAATAGGACGTTACACTAGCATTTCTTGGACTGAACAACTGTGATCTGTTACTATCATCACACACCATTCTCTTATTTTAAAAGCAAAAAAAATATGCATGCGGCCTTACCTATATAAGACTATAAATAAATCTTAAAAAAAAAGTTGTTTTTTTTTTAAGATTTATTCTTTTTTTAAGATTTATTTCTTTCTTTGAGAGACCGTGAGGAAGGGGAGGGGTAGACTCTCTGCTGAGTGCAGAGCCCAACACGGGGCTTGATCTCATGATCCTGAGACCACGACCAGAGCCGAAATCAAGGGTCGGCTGCTTAACTGACAGAGCCACCCAGGCGCCCCTTCACTACTTCTTAACTTTCAGATTCTACAGTTCAAGTCTAGTCAAAGTGAGACTGAAAAAATGGCTACTGTTGAGCAGAAATGAAATGCTGGGTATCACTGGTGGCACGTGGTGAATTCTAGAGAAGCAGATGAGATTCATTCTATTTAATCTTAGTTCATTTTTTAATTACTTGAAGGTCTTCTTATTGGTGCCATGGGCGTCTTGAGGAACAACATCTGCTTTTTCCTCAATACTTCTGATAGCTCCTCCTTCTCTCAGGTGACTTGGAACAATGGTTTACAGGTAGTAGAACATTCTAAACCCCATGTTGCTCAGACAGACACAGGGCGGCCGATGATGTGAACAGAGGGTAGATGAACCCCTGATTTGTAAAGATAACTGAAGAATTATTGGCACAAAATACTGACCCCATTTAACAAAACAAAGCAAAAGAGGAATGAAGAAATTTGACGCGAGTGTTTATGCCTACATCTATTTATTAAAGTCGGTCAAATTTATGATAGCAATATTTTAATTGTGCCATATTTCTTCTCTGACGCTGTGGTGGTGACTAATGAAGGGATTTGCATAATTAATCCAAGCCAAGCCAAATCAAACATTAGAGAAATAGAGGACTATTTTTCAAGGATGGGATGATTAGCCTTGCAGTGAGGATGAAGGTTAAGTCATTCCCTGTGTTAAGCTGCAAATTTCTTTTAGAAACACATTCCCACTTTAATCAATAGAAGAATAACGGAGGAGGGACTGGGCTTGGATTGAGCCAGAATTTGTCTTGGACCATATCAAAAGGGGATGGCATTTGGTGTTGAATGGCCAAACTCAGATGCTTTGAAGAGTTCACAAAATCATTTTGTTTGAGCAACGGTGGGATTGCTGCCGTCAGGGTTTTTTAAACCCAACTGTACCCAAGTTACGCATCTGCTGATGAACTGTAGTTTCAATGAGTTTCAGCTGCCAGGTTGTTACGAAAACCTGCCCCGTGGTCAGCGTGGACTCTGCTCTAAATGCTCTCATACGGTTATCTCACGCACCCATCAAACAATTCCATCGAGCAGACGACATAATCCAACTTAACAGATGAGGAAAACAAGGCCTAGTGCGTTTAATTAACCTTCTCACAAATAGTAGTAGAACCAGAGTTCAAATCTAGGTCTGTTCCGGGCTCTCCTGAAATCATGCTGCCTTTCAAAAAGTATGAAAAAATGAGGTAACAACCCCTTAATGGTTAATTTTATATTTCACATTGTTTTAAAAAAATATTTGATAACATAAATATGATGTCTACATACAACTTTCTACCTTTAAGTCCTTAACGACGCATATTAACTAACCCCTGTGCCCTCTTATCTTCTCCAGCACAAAATATGTTAATATTGAGAACTGAAAGATTTTAGAAATATTGCTTTCAAGTGACTTATTGATAGTTTAGTTGGTATTACCTTAGATAATTTTGCCTTGGATTCGGAATTATCTCTGGGAACAGAGTCTCTGATTAGCCGAGATCGGTCATAATTAGCATGTTCTGATTCATCCATGTAATCCTTATCTTTCCCTAGGGCTACAAAAGAGAAAGAGAAAATTATATCCACTTTTATCCTTCTGCCTTTTTGCTCTCTTTAAATGTACTAATCTCTCTTTTATTCATGCTTTCCCAAGGTTTAACCAAGTATAACTTTTCTCATGACCCATCCATCCAAAAAATAAGCAAAAAAAAAAAGGAAAAAAAGGCGGGGGGGAGGGGATAACATGAAAACTTCCCCGTTAGTGGATTAATACTGACACTACAGTAACTTTCATAAGAATCAAATACATCTCTGCTGTTTAATGGACTTAAACTTCTTTAAAACAAAATTAGAATCACGCAAACTCATCGTCTCTTTAGAACATGAAGATAAAGACATTACTTAGAACTCAATAGATTCCCAAGCATTAATTTGCTTAATTAAAATCTGTATTAACTTTGGGAATTTATTTTCTTAAAAGTTGGACAGTTTCCTAAATGCAAATTTGACCGAAGAGTGACAAGTCTGAGAACTCACATAAGCAATTCTAACAAACAGTATAAGAATTTTTTTTTATTTAATATTAGGGATTGTAAATGAAACTACAACTGCAAACAAGGAGAGAACACTGAAAATTAATTACCATTAGAATTATAAAAAGAGTAGGACCTTGTAAGAATATATGAACAATAAACAAGCTATAATCAACACAAGAAGCCTCTATGGTAGCTGTAGGTACAACCACGAACCGCTGACATATTTCACAAAACCTGTATTCCATATGATGGAAGTATGTCTTCAAATTCAAAAACAGCATCGTATATATTTAGCCTTTTCAAATAAGTGAAAATGCTTTGGAGAGTTATTTTATTCCATCTGTTGACACCTATCATAAATTTTGACATCAACAACTATGTACAATTCTTTAAAGATTTCAATCATTTAACTTAGTATTATAACACAAAAAATCATTTATGATATATGCACTAATAACTTTTATCAGTAATGCTTAAAACCTGCCATCACACATATTATGCCATGTGCAGCTACAGTATCAGAATCTTAGCAGTGGTAGGAATGAACTCTGGACACGTCATATTTTATCTTAGTATGTTATTAATTGTCAATTACATTAAAATGCTCTGAGCACCTAATATTCTCTTTAAAGATTTTATTTATTTATTCATGAGAGACACAGAGAGAGAGGCAGAGACACAGGCAGAGGGAGAAGTAGGTTCCCTGTGGAGGAGCCCAATGTGGGACTCGATCCCGGGACCCCCTGAGTCAAAGGCAGACGCTCAATGGCTGAGCCACCCAGGTACCCCTATGTTTACCTTTCTTATTGTTTTTCTTCAAATTATATAGAAGGATTCTTCTGTATGTAATAACAGCTTTCTTTTTTCCGTTTACTATTAGCGAGATTGCAAATTCCTGTTAATGTAATGTAAATTTATCTCTCCTGTCTTGTCTCTTAAAATGTTCCTACAGTGTTCCTGGGTTAGAAACAAGAAATCAATTAGATGCTTTTCCTGAATATAAAAATGTCTTAATGTAGTTTGTATTTTTTTTTGTTGTTGTTGTTGTTAAATAGGTATTTTTTTCTCACACTAACTTTATACACACTATTCCTGTAACCAATGTTTTTTTTTTCCTTTTTTTTCAGGTGGATAGCTAACAATTATTTAATTGTTATACGTATCAGGTATCCTTCATTCATTAAATAATATATTGAGCTAGTTCTACAGTGTTCCAGAGACTATTCTACTTTGAAGGTAGGAGGAAGCACAATGAACAAAAATCATCACCCTCATGAAGTTGATGGTGACAAAGAAAAGAACAAATGTAACTTTTATATATTAAATGATGATGTGGTTAATTAAAAAAAAAAAGAGGGCAGGGAGATTAACAGAGAGGGCTGCGATTTGCAATTCTAAATAAGATAGTTAAGGATGACCTCCCTTAAAGTAACCTGGAGCAAAGATGCCAAAATGGTGGGAAGAGCATCATAGGCAAAGGGTAAAGCAAGTGCAAAGGCCCTGAGGTGGGAACATGCCTTTCTTGTCTGATGACAGACAAATAGATTAGTGTGACTGGTGAGGAATGAACAAGAGTGAAGGTGGCAGGGTATCATGTTAAAGTAGCAATAGAGAAAGTAGGAGCATATCATGGAGGACTTGGGCCACTAGAATGATTTTGGTTTTCATCTTGAGTTAAAGAGTGCTATTGTGTGAATTTGAGCAGAGTGAATTTGAGCGGATTTTAACAAAATCAATCTGGGTGCTGACATGAAAATAGGCTGAAGGTGCCAAGGCCAGAGGCAAAGAAATCAGGTAGGAGTAATTGAAATAATGAGGTAGAGAGGTATGCTTTGGGTCAGGGTGGTATCGAGACTCAGGAATGGTCAACCTGAGGATGTATTTTTTAAGGGAAAACTAACAGAATTATATTGGATGTGACATTTAAAAGAGAAAAGTCAACGATAATTCCAATGTTTTTGGTCTGAGCACTGGGAAGGGTGTCATATTATTTTCACATATATTTTGATTAAATTGTTTAAAAGTACTGTTACTAGCCTTCCTTACCAGCAAGGAAATGTAGGCAGGTACCTAGGGTGTCACATTTGGTATGAGGCAGGACGAGAGCCCAGGAAATCTGGCCCTAAACCTTACATTCTTAGCTACTATTTAATATTGCCTCTTGTAGTATTGGAGGGATGATGATTTAGGAAACTTTGAAGCAATATAATATTAAGTTTTTAAAATATTTTATTTATTTATTCATGAGAGACAGAAAGAGAGAGAGAGAGAGAGAGAGAGAGAGAGAGAGGCAGAGACACAGGCAGAGGGAGAAGCAGGCCCCATGCAGGGAGCCCAACGTGGGACTCCATCCCAGGTCTCCAGGATCACGCCCTGGGCTGAAGGCGGTGCTAAACCGCTGAGCCAGCCAGGCTGCCCAATATTCAAAAATTAAAACAAAAACAACTGGGTCACGTAAATATTGCAATATATTTATTGAATGAAAAGGGATGGAATCTCTAATTATCAACATAGCTTTCTATCTTCCTTCAGCTGATGATGATGGAGATAAATATTAGCATCCCAACAGGTAAAGATAAAAATTGTCAACAGACAAGAAATAAAAAGTAAGGTAGATTTTATGAAAACTTACTTATTTTTATGTGGGTTAATATCTTCCATGGCCAAGAATTTAAAATTTAAAAGGTACTATTTTATGCTAGCACATGATTTTTCTTTGGCATCTTTCATTTCTAATAAGAATATCCATTGCCAACAAGACGTTAGAGAAATGATAATAGTCATTTGTTTTCTGTACCAATATAAATCAGCACATTTTTTGGAACACAGTGTGTTAATATGTTTTAAGAGCACACCTAGAGAGGGATCCTAAAGTCATCTAAAAGAAAAAAAAAAAGTTTCGTTCACAAGAATGTTCCCCAAGCCCATGGATAGAAACAATGAGAACTTTAATAAATAGCGACTCCATTCTTCCAGTTTACAGAGGCCAATATCCTGACTCCTCACTTTCTTTGACCTGATGTCTGATCCTTAAATAAATTTTGTTGACTGAGCACAAAATACTTTTTCTGCTTTGCTTTTACTTTCTAGCAGATCAGTTTCTAACATGCAATATGTTATTTTTATTTATTTATCCTCATTTATTACCTATTTCCCTCACCAAGGTATCTGTGGGTCAGTTTTTCGCTTTATTCATTTTTGTTGTCTTTTTTGTTCGCTGTTTTGTCCCTACCATCTAGAATAGGGTCTGACCTGTCTTTGCTATCCAGTAAAGATTTGTTGAATGCTTCCAAGGATTTAAACTCCTGTCTGACCTATCTTCAAATTACATCTAGAAACTGATCATTTATTAAAGTCATAGTTTCTTAATCCAAGCCACCACTATCTCTCGGTAGAAACCTGCAAGAGTCTCCTAATCAATCTTCCTGTTTCTGTTTTTTACTCCTACAACAGACCGAGTGGCCCTTTTAAAATTTACGTTAAATTACATTAAACTTCTACTCAGAACCTTCCAATACTTTGTAGCTCCAAGTAAAAGTCATATTTACATTATGGCACACTGGGCAAGCATCCTCAGGCCCCTTACTACCACTTCTCATCTCTGTCCTCTAACCTCACCCTCACTCCCTCCAGTCCAGCTGCACTAGGTTCCTTGGTGTGAAGTATGTTCTCACTGCAGAGCCCTTGCACTTGCTCCTTTCTCTGCCAGGGATGCTCAATCCCCGTTGCAGCCAGGGTTCTGTATCAGAGAGTCTTCCTCAACCACCATTTCTAAAATAGAACCTCCCATACTTCTCTGTCTCCTCAGAAGTTTTTATTACTTTTATTAGCACCTGACATAGAGTAACACGCACACACTCACACAAAACGTGCATGCGATATGTGTATGCATATATCAGCACTGGACACTAAGTTATAGCAGGGTATGGGCATATGTGTACATGTATATCATACAAATAAACACGTTGTCCATGCATATATTTGTGCTTTTATATAAGAAACAGAAAGAGCATCTATGTATCTATATGTACATATAACACAACTCAATAATGAAAAGACAACCCGGTTTAAAAAAGGGCTAAGGATCTGAATAGACATTTCTCCAATAAAGATGTACAGTGGCCAACAAACAGATGAAAAGATGCTCAACATCGTTATTTATCACGGACGTGTAAACCGAACCCAAGCCCACAATGAGACCACTTCACACCCACTTGGACGGCTATACTAGAAAAGATGGACAATAACAAGTGTTGGTGTGAATGTGGAGCTGTCAAGCCCTCAGAAACTGTGGATGGGAATGAAACATGCTGCGGGTGCTGGAGAAACCAATCTGGCAGTTCTTCCAAAGTTTTAACATAGTTTCCATATGATTCTCCACCCTACTCCCAGGTATGTATTCAAGAGAAATGAAAATATCAATTCACAAAATCTTATACACCAATGCTCATAGCAGCATTATTCGTAATAGCCAAAAACTATCCAAGTGTCCATCAACTGATGAATGGATAAATAACACATGACTTATCCATATAGTGGAATATTATCCAGCAATAAAAAGGAATGAAGTACCGATCAATGCTAAAACATGGATGAACCCTGGAAACATTAAGCTAAGTGAAAAATGCTGGTCATGAAAGACCAAATATTGTCTTTTGTGACTAGCATGAACTGTCCAGAATAATTTATAGAGGCAGAAAGTAAATGAGTGGCTACCTGAAGCTTGGGGGATTGAGGTAAGAAGAATAGGTGACTGCTCATAGGTATGAGGTCTTCTTTTGAGGTGATGAAAATATCCTAAAATTACAGTGATGGATATACGAAAAACCATTTCAGGTGCACACTTAAAATAGGTGAATCGTATGGTATGTGAATTATATCTCAATAAAGCTGCTACTGCTATATATATATATATATATATATATATATATATATATATATAACATGATTCCCAAACCTTAAAGAAAAATCATTTAATATGTTGAACCCAGGACCCCAACGTAGTGAAAAAACAGCTAATGATTTCAGAAAACCCAAATCAATCCTAGTTATGTCATTTATCAGCTTGAGGGCAGTGGGTCAGTTATGTTTTTTTAAATCTGAAAATCTGGAATAATAAAATCTTGCAACTCCTGTGTGATTTGTACATATAAGGTATTAAAGAAATACACATTCTCTTTCTTTAAGTTCACAACTCTAGTAATTAGGCATCTATAAAACCAATTATGTAATTTGGGACTGCAAAAAAGTCATATTTTCCACTTTAAAGCCTAGGTGGGCAGGAAACAACATGATTGACATGAATACGCCAATGGAAATTTAAAATTTAATTTACAAATCCTTTTTGAAATCATCAGTAATATAATTTATGATGAAAATTTTTGTTGAGTCAAGTGGGAATCCATGAACTCTTGCAAAGTTTGTGCGCAAACCAACATCAGCTCAAAACTCAAAGGGACCAATCAAGACAGCAGGCTCCTATGATTGCAGCATAAACCTTAGAGCCATCTCTCACACTGTAATTTTAATAGACAAATTATTCCAGCTCGATTCTTCTTTATTTTAATGCCATTTCATTACTTTGCTATATAGTAATATAACTGCTGGACCATCTGGAAATGGATGAGGTAACTGTTAGGCAATTTTAAGTATGTGTGAGTGATCTTATTAGTTGGCCACTACGGTGCAACCTTTCCATACATTGCTAATGATAGTGTGTTCCAGGATTGCCAGAGCACTTGGGGCTGAAGATTAAAATAAAGATAGTAATAGCTTAAAGTTATTTTTATTTTTTGTAATTTATATATAAATTTATATATACTAAAAACCATTGAGTGGGTGAATTGTACGGTATGTGAATTATATCTCAATAAAGCTATTATATTAAAAAAAAACCCACAAGATTCTCCAAGCTGAAAAAAAGATCATTTAATATGTTGAAGCAGGGAGATACAGTGAAAAGAGAACTAATGATGATTTTAGCAAACCTAAATTAATATTGCATATTATTAATTCAATATGCATCATCGTTGCATAATATTAATTATGCATAATTAATATAATTGCATATTAATGCAATCGATTATATGTAATATTAATTTATGTTAATTAATATGAATAGTAATACTTCCAACATACATTGTCTTATTTGCATCTCACGAAAACTCTTAATTCAAACAATCCTTACTCACATTATAAGAAAAAAATCAAACCATAGTATTGATATCTCCATTTCGTAAATCAGGAACCTGAGGCACGGATGGTGTACTTTTCTCCTGAGTGACAGAGTTAGTACCTGATATGACTGCTAGTAAGGTCCATGATTTTAAAAATTATTATTCCACTGAAGTTTCCTATGAAGAGTAAATCTAACGGCCCACATATGGTTTACTCAAGGGTTAGAGCAGGGTGATTATGAAGATCCGGACTTACTACTTCCTTGCAGTTCCTTTGCTGCCCACTTCTCCCAACACGAGCATTGCTCTCAAGCCCTGACACTAGCCAGTCACAGTGAGGGCACCACCAAAGCTGTATTCAGTCAACCCCACACCCAAGCAAATTTTGAAGGTAAATGCTTTCCACTGTGTCAGTGTGTCAGTGCTTACTCTATCCACATGCATTGTTCCACACATTCACCCAATCATCAATGATCCATCCATCGAGTAGACAGTGTGTACAGGTAACACGAATGAGACAGACACAGAGGGCAGTTATTATCATTCTAGTGAACTAGCCAAAGTGCTATAATAGAAATAATAATCGGATAATAGAAAGTAGGAAGCATCTAAATGGGCACTCCAGAGGACTTCCCATTAGGAATAATGTTAGAAAGGCATTCTCTTACTACTAAAAAGAGCCATAGCTATTAGGTCTTTAAATGCTCTGCAAAAGGTTTGCCAATACATCTTACATGAAAACGAGGAATGCCATTAGATTAGGTCTTCAGTGAGAACAAAAACACGGTACTGATTCCTAATGAGTGAGAAAACCCCAGCGATGAATGACATCACGGAAAGCAAAGTAGTAATGGAGAGCAGATTCTCCAAAGATACGTGTGTCAATATCCTCCTTGGCTTTCATCTGTTCATCTCTCCTTTCAGGGATCCTAAAACTACTCCTTGACAACCTACTATGTGCCAGGTACTGTTCTTGATTCTGGGCTGTCGGCACCAACAAGACTAAGCAAGTCTCTGTCCTCTGGAAATGGAAAGAGGGAAAAAATAAATAAATCTTGTAATTTCCAGTAATATCTCTTAAGTCAAGATCGGGAGACACAAAGTGAAGCTCATATTTCTATCAGCGTAGGGACTTGGGATAAGAGCAAAACTTATAATGAACAAAGAACACAAGAGGGCTGGGATGGCTCTAGCACTGTGAGTCAACGGAAGCGTTAGCGAATGCTCTAGAGCTAGAGCAGGGCCACATCTCTTAAGGCCTCTGAAGGCTACAGTTAGGAGTCTACTTCTGACAGGTAGTGGGAAACCAGGAGGGATGTGAGTAGAGAAATGATGATATTTAATTTTCCTTTTATGAAAGCTTCTGGTAACTGCTGTATGCAAAACAGACCATAAGGAGGCTAGGATGGGAGCAGAGACGATTAGGAAGTTATTATGCACATCTCCCCAGGGACGTGGCACATTGGACAACGGGTGGCAGTGGATATAGCACTTGCAGCAGCAAGTGCTGAGCAGTGTCAGATGCTGAACACAATTTGAAAAAAAAAATTGAGGCAAGAGGACTTATTTAATGGGCTTAGCTAACAAATGAAAAGATTTACAGCGACTGTGAGGCTGTCACAACTGGAAAACAACCCATTCTTTCAGTATAATTCCTCTATTTCTGTAATCTTGAAGAAGGTTGGCAACATCAATAAGAAGTTATTTTTTCCGCCATCTTAATGTGAAACGTTATTTGAAAGAAATATCAAAAACTATTGGAGATTATCTAATATTACAGGATGAAAGCAAAATTACCACGTACTCATTTGACCATCACTGTTTTAAGGAATAAAATGAACCCTCCACCAACCTGAACTTTTAAGCTCACAGAAGACAAATATCCGGCTGTGCCAACATAAATCAGATCCTAAAGGGACTCACTTCATAGCGTTAATGAAATGTTGATTTCACAAGACTGGGTAGATGTGCGTTTTAGTTGGCTGCACCCAAATTATGTTGGCCTTAACAAGCCCTGATTATTTCACTTTAAAGTTATCTGGGTTTATTGCAGCATAAGCTCCAGTTACTTGCTAATATGGATTTCTCTGTCCTTGTCACTTTACAGAACACCTGCAAGAGAGAGGGCGAGTGATAACACAGGGCTTCCAGGCCGACAGACCAGGGTATCGTCACATCGGGGTTTCAAGTCCCTTGTTACATGGATTGACACTTGCCAGAATAACTGTGTGTGTGTGTGTGTGTGTGTGTGTGTCTGTCTGTCTGTCTGTCTGTGTGGCTCCAGGCAAAAGATCAAATGGTGCTCTGGCTTTGTGAGCTGTCCTATGAAAAATAGAATTAGGTGCGCCTAGCTGGCTCAGTGGCTTGAGTGTGTGAGTCTTGACTTTGGCTCAGGCCATGATCTTAAGGTTGTGAGATGGAGCCCGTATGGGGCTCCACCGTCAGTGGGCAGTCTGGTTGAGGATTTCTCTCTCTCCCTTTCCCCCTCCCCAAGCTTTCACTCTTTATCTCTTTAAAATAAATAAATCAATCTTAAAAAAAAAAAAAAAGAATTAAAGGCTCACAGATGGCAAAATAAAGAAGGAAGAAAACCAAACAATGAAATTCTAAACCTCCCAACCTGATTAGCCTTATGCAACCAATCATCACCCAAATATATTTTACTATGCAGTGTTACCCCCATCTTTCACTGCTCGCAGCCCCATACTTATTAACATCGCAGAGCTAGTGTTCTATGGACACCACTAACCACCTCTCCCCTCCATGGACTGTGTTCCTACTGGGATGATTGAGGGAGAAGATGAGGGGCTAAGACCTCCTAGATTAGGATTTCAATTCTTCCTTGGCTAGATGTATGGCATTTAGCAAGTTATCCTATCTTGGCCAATCAGGTTCCTCAGCTAAAAAGAAAAGAGGCTAATAATAGTACCTAACTAAAAAAAAAAACTGTTATGAGAATTAAGTGAAATAAGGCAGGTAGAGAGTGTGTAATAAGTGTTCAGTAAATTATTGTTATTCCACTCTGTCATAAAAAAAAATCACATTTTAGTGATAATAGAAACAGTTGGTTGGGGAAGATATCTCTGAGCCCAGCAAAACTTGAGGTGCAAGATAAGCTTAATGAGTGAGTGAATAAAGCAATGAACAAATATTTGTCAAACCTCTATGATGTTGTGCTAGGAGTGTGATGGAGTTGTGCCTCTTTATTTAATTTAAATAAATTAATTTAATTTAATTTAAAATTAATTTTTTAATTTAAGTCTTGCAAAGCATGGATCATTAATTCCAATTAATAAATGGGATTACCAAGGCTCAGAGTGGTTAATAATATGCCACAGTCACACAGCTAGTAGATACAAGAATGAGAATTTGACTAATGTCTGGCAGGGAAAACAGCATTTCATCCATAATACACTACAAATCCTGCTAGGCAATCTTACTAGAAATGTCCAGCTCTGAGTCAACAGAACCACCAGGAGTGTTCCTTCCCCCGTAGCTATCACTTTCAACAATGAGCTATACTCAACCTCAATGGAACACGGGCTACCTGTAGCTAACTCTGCGATAGCACTGACAGTCTCATGGGGCAAACTACTTTGAACTACTCAAAGTAGTTCACTGTAAAAAAAAAAAAAAAAAAAAAAAAAAGAAACAAAACAAAATAAAGGAGGGTGCCTGGGTGGCCCAGTCAGTTGAGCATCCACCTGATTTTGGCTCAGGTCATAATCTCAGGGGTATGACATCGAGCCTCACAATGGGCTCCACACTCAGCAAGGATTCTCTCTCTCCCCCTCCCTCTACTCCTCCCTCACACTCATGTGATTCTCTCTCTCTGTCTCTTAAGAAAAAGCCATTAACTAGATGCATCAGTCAGGTTTCAAAAACTGTATTAGAGCCTGCTGGTACTTGGAAACTCTCATGCATTAACCAACCCAACGGTAGAAGCTGGCAGTCTGCACTCTAAAAGCAAAATTAGAAAATGCAACTTCATTGAATTTAAAAGAGAGTATGTATTGCTAAAACACTCATGCTTTATTTAATTGCACTCTTGGTATATTTGACACCGTTTTGCTTGATCTATTCTCAAAGAAGATAAAATCATATCCATTTTAGATATGTGGCTGCCTCTAAATGAGTACTTTTCAGCCAGGTGTTACATCCAGATGGATTCCTGGAACACCTGCTGATACCACAGTCAGCCAGAGCTTCATTCTCACCTTCACTGTAAAGGCAAATACCTCAGGTGTGGATGCTTTAACCTCTTGGGAAGCTGTGATGGTTCCCTAAATTGAATGAATGGTAGATTGAGGCTGGGGGTGCTAAAGTGTTGACTATGAGGTACGATGCCTGAAGAGGTAGGAAGACAGGTCAAGTGTGGCGGATGATTGGGACATACTGGAAGGATGAGGAGAGAAACACCCATGGAGTGAGGATGCCCAATTACATTAAGCATTTAGAGAAAATGTCAACACTTACGATGGCACTATCACAATTTTTTTTACTTTCAAAAATAAGATGCATAGAACTGAATGGAAAGGCTTGTAAGACCGGAGTCATTGTGAGGCTATTAACCAGTATTAATTTGGGAGAATTATTAATGAAAGGTGCTATGCAAACTATGTCACTTGTATGGTATTTCAGACAAGGTTTTTGTGCTTATTTTTGTCTTCTTATCAGAAAACAACAATAGTAACCTCTTCCAGAATTAATTAGCATGGAAAAGACCTTTGTACTCTGATTGACTATATTTGTTCTGACGAAATGTTCTCTTTGATATCGATGTTGTATATGAAATGAACCTGCCGGTGGCTGTCTTCCTTTAATTAGGAAACTTAATACGCCAGCACTGTCTCGATGCCACACACACAAAAGTGAATATTTAAGAAACATGACTAATTTGCAGTAATTCAGAGTGCTATCATAAATAACACAGCTCATTGTTTAAAAAATTATGAAAAAGTACCTTAACAATGTCCTCAGAGAGAAATCAAGATACATGTTTTAGGCTAGAAATTCTTAATTCTGGCTACATTCAATGTTGGCCTGGGGTTATAGTTAAAAGTATGGATCCTGATTTTAATCCTCAGACCAAGTAAAATTGATTTTCAGGAGCTGGGACCCAGAGAGTTTTAAGAGCTCCCGGGTGACTTGAATGTGTAGCCAGAGTTGAGAACCACTGAAGTAGGCGATGCTGCCAGGCCACCAATATGTTCACTACTGAAAACTCAGGATGAACCTTCTGAATGCTATAAGCAAATTCACTCTCAGGTTTAAAATAAGTGTTACAATAGGTTAATGCCACTTTTTGATCAATTCTGGCTTTATTTTCTTTCTATTCAGTTTATGAAAAAGAGAAGTCCCAGTTCAAAGGCATTGCCCATGCACAAGTCCAGCCAGCCACAGATCTGAAGGCAAATCTTGCTCAAATGAAGTAAATCTTGGGTGACAGTAGCAAAAAGCAAAAGGGAAGGCTGAGCAAACTTGTCTCTGCTACAGGAAAAATAAAAATTATATTGACTACCAACTGAGGGTCAGGATAGAACCTTTCAATATTACTGTTATTCCAAATACTAGGTGATTATTAACCAGTTTCGAGTTTCAGTTTTAAAAACTCTCCATTGAATTGTGTACTAGTTTGACTGAAATAAGAGCAATTTTCCCTACCTATGAAAAATTCTGATGTGAGTTTTTTCTTTACATATTCTTATTATATAATATTTATATATGTTGTTTCGAGAAAAAAAATATAGACAAATAACCTTATTGTGTGAAGCTATGCATTCTTAGCTAGCATACTGAAATATTTATTTCTACCTCTTTTCTAATACATTTTCAACAAAAATGAGGGGAGCCCTACATTTACATTTAAGCTATTTTTTCCCCACTCAGCAACATGCCACGAAAGGTCCAATAGTACAGTTACAAGAATATTCAACTTCTTTCCATTCTTAAGTTTGATGATTATTATCAAGAAAACTGTCAGGGAAAATATTTTTCATTTCTGATATTATTTTTTTCGAATAGAATTTTAAATGAAAAATCGAATACGGAGTCTCTAAAGTAAGTGTTCTACAGGTTTCATCCTTTGGCTCATACAATAAAATATCTCATTGAAGAGCTGGGTGTCATCAACTTGTTGGTAAATAAAGAAAGTTCGAGATGGCTGAATGAGTTTTCAAGTATATTTGCCATCCCTTGCTCTAAAGACGTCATTATCATGATAATAAATCACTTTCAAAAAGTATCTTCCTACAATAATTTTCTAGAAGGCAAAATTCTGATGTAAGAGTGTTAACTGATACAGTAGCTTAGTCTAGATTTTTTTGCAGTCAGGAAGACGGTGAACCTCTTTAGCCAAATCCTAAAGATGCCTGGGCTCAAAGGTGGTAGATAAGCACAGGAGTGAGAGTCAGAGGTGAAAACCTGAAGAAAACTGAAGGTCTGACAATACAATATGCAAACACAAACTTTTTCTCTGAAGAAATTCAAAGTGCGGGAGCACTCTGCATGTGCGAGTCAGCTCTCTGGAATACGGTTTTCAATCCGACATTGGGTGCATCACCTAAGTGATGGCTCCTTAACCATTTATTCGTGAAATCTTTCCTTTCCTGAGACTCGTGCATGTACCTAGAACTCTGAGTCAGCCTTCTTCTTGTTGTATTCTTAAATGTAAACAGATGACCAAGGATCACCAGAAACGGTTGGAAATTCTACAGCCTAAAAGACAATGACTAATTGAAGCAGGCCAAAAAAAATGGATCCCTGGAACAACAGGATAAACTTCAAAAGCAAAGGAAAACTTAAGACAGTCACAAGTGTAATTAGAGAGATTAGAGAGGTTGTGTTGATGACATGCAATAGGATGTTCTGGAAAAGTTACATCAATATACATACATGATCTCATCTTCTCCTCAACACACACACACACACACACACACACACACACACACACAAATAAAAAGTCATTTGGAAGAAAAGTGCAGGAAATCTTCCAGAACTGAGGCAGAAATCAAAACCATGAGATGAAAGAAAATGTACACACATGCATGCACACACACTTAAACATAAAGCTGTATGATTCTGTTACAAAAATAAAGATAATAAAAATGCACAGAGAGAAGAAAAAAAATCAATGACAAAGGAACAAGAATCAGACAACAATTGGGCTTTTAACAGTAACAATGGATGCTGGATGAAAAGTGAATCCAGTTTCCAGGTTTCCAGGAAAATTATTTTTAACCTAGGACTTTATAACCAAGCAAATACAATGAAGTGTAAGAGTGAACTGACGTCGTCTCAGACATACAATAACTTACAACGTTTGCATCACATCTGAGCCTTCAGAGGTAGCTGCTTAAGGATATGCTCTGGAAAATATGAGACTGAAAACTGAGAAAGAGGAGTATGCGGGACAGTAGAAACTGGAACTAACCCAGACATCTAATGAAAAGTCACCAGTGAGAATGGGGAAAATTAACAAGGCAGGAAACAACAAATGTTGGAGAGGATGCGGAGAAAAGGGAACCCTCTTACACTGTTGGTGGGAATGTGAACTGGTGCAGCCACTCTGGAAAACTGTGTGGAGGTTCCTCAAAGAATTAAAAATAGACCTGCCCTACGACCCAGCAATTGCACTGTTAGGGATTTACCCCGAAGATTCAGATGCAATGAAACGCCGGGGCACCTGCACCCCCATGTTTCTAGCAGCCATGTCCACAATAGCCAAACTGTGGAAGGAGCCTCGGTGCCCATCGAAAGATGAATGGATAAAGAAGATGTGGTCTATGTATACAATGGAATATTCCTCAGCCATTAGAAACAACAAATACCCACCATTTGCTTCAACGTGGATGGAACTGGAGGGTATTATGCTGAGTGAAGTAAGTCAATCGGAGAAGGACAAACAGTGTATGTTCTCACTTATTTGGGGAATATGAATAATAGTGAAGGGGAATATAAGGGAAAAGTCAGTGAACACCAAGAATTTCTTAAGGAAGAAGAATGAGGTAAAGGATATAAAAGTTAGAATCTGGAACATATGGGAATACTTAGAAGATGAGATATTTTCTCCTCACTAGAAAAAAAAATAGATAATCTAGGAAAATGAAACTAACAAAAGTTTGTGGTATAAGCAAGAAAGTAAGTTTAGTGTGGCATGATTCTGGGTAATCTATATTTTGATGGAGGGTTCGAAAGGGGAATCGATGTGACCTCAATTCTGGGACTATTCAAGACTGGCACAGGGGTCATAACAACTTGGAACTGTAGAAGACGATGTGATCCTATAAGTGCCAGAAGCCTTATTTTCATAGAAGTGCCACATTTGCCAAGTATAGAGTCAAAAGATAGTGTTAAAATGTGATAGAACATGACATATTGGTGTAAATATACTACTTAAAGCTACAAATTTAATCGGGAGAGAGGTTTAAAATTTTAAATTGCAATATAACTATGAAAAATTGAAGGGTTATGCACATAAGCTAAATCTTCATCTAACGCCACAGGGGATCAACAGGTACTGCTGGTATTTAATAAATCTAGAAACAGTGGTATTAATGTGCTTATTCATAGAGAATTCAAGGAAATTTCCAAAAGCTCAACAGCAAAAAGTGTTAAAAACTTTTGGTAATAAGATTGTTGTTCATTACAAATCTTCTTATGTTACTTGAATTTCAAACTGTACATGAAATACCTTAATCATTTTAACCTGAGAATATTATACTCACCCATCAAATATTAAAGACCAAATGTGTGGGTTTTTCTTTTTTCTTTCTTTTTTTTGTTTTGTTTTGTTTTGTTTTCTTAAAAAATTATTCTGGGGCAGCCCAGGTGACTTAGCCGTCTAGCACTGCCTTCAACCCAGGGCGTGATCCTGGAGACCCGGGATCGAGTCCCACGTCGGGCTCCCTGCAGGGAGCCTGCTTCTCCCTCTGCCTGTGTCTCTGCCTCTCTCTCTCTCTCTCTCTCTGGGTCTCTCATGAATAAATAAATAAAATCTTTTAAAAAAAATTATTCTAGGTTTGAAGAAGACAGTTTTTCTTTGGAGAGGCTGTAAAGGAATAAGGAAATACTAGAAATCAACTTACCCAAGCAGAAATCACTGAGGTCAGCAAAAGAGCATTTGAGCACAGAGTCTTTTTTATCCTCCTCAGCATTAACTGGGGAGAAAAAAAAAAAAAAAAAAAAGAAAAGAAATTTGTAGTTCTGGAAAGAAAAAGATTAAAATCACTTAGAAAAATGACCATCGTGACTGATGGCCAAATGATGGCCAAACAAAGAAATTTTCGAAGTTAATGAGTTGAAATTAGTTATTTAAAATTTTACTCAGTCAGGGCAAGATACATCTCTATTATATCTTAATACCTTCATCCTCTTGAGTAATTAGGCACTTTGTTATTGGACATGGATGTAAGCTATTATTCATAATTGGCAGTAATTTCATGGTATTATTGAAAAGAGAATCTTGGCATTTTCAAGTGATCCAGAGGAAGAAACCCCAGGGAATCATGAAGTAATGCATTCTCATGAGACAAAGAAAGCAACCCAGAGAGGGATGGGAGACACACGCCATCCTCTGAACGACAGGGGGCCTGGTTGTATTTTGACTCTTGGCTTTTGTGAAAACGAGATAATGATATCTCAGACGGGCATGTGTGTAGGAAGGCGCCCAGGGCAGCCACAAAGTGTCATCAGTGTGGCACCTAGCTGGCACTTCCCTGTATTTCGGCTCTTGTGTTGCCTAAGGCTTCAGGGATAGCAGTAGATTGCTAACACTTGTCCAACCATATCTTTGTGCAGCCAAACCTTCACTGCTATTGTCAATATTATTTAAAGTCTTTGGTCTTCCCTTTTAGGAAACCGAGTTTGTTATGGCTGACACAATTCTACTCAGTTACCGGTTATAGCTTCTCACCAGAAATGATAATGAGCCAGCAAACAGAAAATACCAGGTCTGGGTTCCCCCAAGGTTGGCTTCTTTCAAGGCAAGAAAGGAGTGGAAACACATCTGGTCAACAAATGGCCTTCTGTCTGACTGGTGTACCGTTCTCCTTTCTATGCCAGCCTTCCTGCTAGCGAGCTCTATAAATACTAGCAAAATGGATGAAGGAATGGTTTGAGAACACTTACTCTTTGCAAGTTGAACAAGAAAACCAGGAATAGCTGCTCACCTGGCTCTGCTTTGCCAGCGGAGAGTAAAGTTACCGAAGTGGGAGCCTGAGACTCACTCTCCGTTGACTGAAAGAGTGAGGCCGATTGGCTCAAGCTCTTTGAGTAAGCATAGCTCTGGGCGAGGCAAGGCAGGGATCTCCTGGACGGTTTCAATGAAGTTTCCTTTGTTATCTCGCTCTTGCTTACATTCATACCTGCGAATTCAGAAGGGTGAGTTTTAGAAGAAAGAAATCATCAGCAAAGGTCAACGAATAATTCTAATTCTTGTGATGGCTCTTTCAGGAAAGTACTCTTGAAAAGCACCACCCAGGGACTAGAACTCATTGAGTTAGTTTTGTTTATATTTTGTCAGGGAAGGTGAGGATTTTGTCAAATAGTTCTGAGAAATAAACAGCTTCTCTTACAGTTGACCTCTCACCATTTTTAAAGGCTTCTGTAAAAAAAAAAAAAAAAAAGCTCAAGTGGTTAAGTTCATTTAGGAATTTACGAGAACAATCATTTGGATTGTCTTTGAATAAATCTAACCATTTAGATTTCTAAGTAGCAAAATAAATGAAGCTTAATACATGAACATTTGAACTACTATTTACTATATGGAACCCTTCTTTTTATAGTCTATTTTCCCTCAAACACACATACTACATTTGATTTTCCAACCGTCTTACAAAGCAGGTATTGTTACTTCTATTAGCTGCAAGGAACTGAGACTTAGAGTGGAAAAGTGACATGACTTATGTCACACAGATAAATAAGCAGAAAGGGGTTTATATTCCAAGCTAAAACCACCACATCAAGGTGCATCTATAAGTTAGTTCGAAACTCCTGGATACCATCCATTCACCCCCAGATTTACAGACACTGAAATGTAAAGAACCTTTAGCAAGGTCCATACCAGTAGAGGGCAAGACACAGAAAGAACATAGCTAAGGGAACACCTGTTCCTACCAGTCAAGAAAACGAATTTACCTTAAGGACTCATGTGAAAAAAAAAAAAATAGAATGAATTCTGAAAATGCGACCAGTAAACTGTTAGAAGAATTTTTAGAAGATGTATAGCAAGAATATTGTGACCTAATGGATTTCACATCATGTCCCTAAGAAGGAGAAATTAAGACAAATGTAGTAGTCTGACTCCTGTTAAAATCTCAAGATGAATTTTGTGGTTTAGTAAAACTGTAAAATTTGATGGCCCGAGACTGGGTAGTGTCTCCGGATGCCATCTGACTTGACAAAATCTAAACACACGTTCCTATAATAGTAGATATAAACCGAAGCATATTTATCTAAATAATATGCATGGGGAGGGGAAGCATAAATGCACACAGAGTTTTCTTCCCTTCCTTGTCAAAATCAGCGTAGGAATCAAGGAATCAAGGAATCAAAGGAACGTCTCTGACCTGTTGCTTGAATGTGCCCTTTTCAGCGGAGGTTACGACTAGTGATGACAGCACCATTCACTGTGTGCCTACCGTGTCAGGAGCATCCTGTATGTTAGCAAGGATTCTCGTATCAGTCCTGTCCTGACCTCCCATCCCCACTTACATGTGCGAATCTTGAGACCCAAACCACGTAAGTACCCTGTCTCACATGCAGAAAGTTCTAGAGCCTGGAACAAACCAGGCCCATCTGACTGCAAGGTCTCTGCTCCTTGCCATAAAACATGTGACTTCTCGGTTTACTCCCAAATTTATAACAGTTTGGTCTTCACTCATTTTTCAGTTTTACCCTCGCTTTGAACAAGGAAAAGTATGTCTCTTGTATTGGAGTCCTTGTGGAATAGGGATGGCTATTGCAGATGAGCAATCTTTTTTTTTTTTTTTTTTTTTTTTTTTTTGATTTACAAAGGGGTGGGCAGGGCTAAGAGAAACGAGTAAAGGTTGACAACGTTCTTACAGCTCCCAAGGGCCAGAAACCTTTGTCGCCCTTGGGTTGCAGACGTCAGAGGCCTGAGACAGTCAGGGCTGGGGCTGAGGGAGCCTGAGCCCGCCCAGGCGCTGAGGAGCAGAATGCAGCCTGGGGAACACCATGGAAGGGCAAGGAGGGAGCCAGGCAAGAGCCCAAGCTCTTTTTTGTCCATTTCTAACCTGCTGCTATTCCCCAACTGGTCAAATCTAAACAGTAGCTAGAGGTCATGCGGGCCTGCGGTTGTTGTAGTCCATAGACACCAGCTTCCTGGGAGTGACAAGGTGGCGAGTGGTGCAGGAGGGACTTGGAGGGATGAACGAAGATTATTCACTACACACATGCACATGCAGTTCTTTTGTTTTTGTTTCTATTTCGGTGACCCCCAGTCTAGTTTATTAAAAAATGTGTGGACTAAGTTGCACCAACAGAAGTAGCCCCTCCTCTGCCCTCTAACCCCCCCTGCCTGTACCCTACACCCATGCACTCCCCGCCAGGGTTGTGGTGCCTCTCTGGGCACAGCCTCAGGGGGCGGGGCAGCAGGGTCTCTAGAACCCTGGCTGCTCCCCACCCCAGGTCCCTGATAGATTTAATGCCCTTAAGCAAAAGAAAGCACCGATCCTCTGCTCCTAGATCCCCACCCCCCTGCCCCAGCCCTGGCCCTCGCCCCCCACCTGGGGCTGCTCCACCAATTCCCACCACCCTCGAGGACAGAAAGTGATATTATGCACTTTTACCATTAGAGAATAAAATTTTGAGGTGGTGGGGTCTTGGGGGGTCATAAATTGTATGTGTTCTAAGAAATGTACTCTAAGATGTTTATAATTAAACACGGAAAAGGCAACTACTGACTTTATTGTACTTTTGATTGGCTTGCTCTGTGCAAGAGACGAAAGTGAACGATACACGCTCAGCCTTTAAACAAGAGTAATTAGTAGAATCAAAACGTATCTCACTCGATTAAAACGTATTAGGATGAAGAAGCAGAGCTCCGATAAACCTAATGCAAGACAGAGCGCTGTAGGGGAGGCACCGCGTTACGAAGGGGCTTAGAAATTGGTGAAATGTATTTCAAAAGTCCTGAAGGTGAAATGAGAGCCCTCGTTTTTATCTTTATCTGTGTGTGCTCTTCTCTCATTGCCAAGTCACATTTTCTGTGCTGCATGACCTCTTAGAATCATATACTTTGGGGTGTCTCAGTGGCCCCGTTGGTTCAGCGCCCAACAGGATTTTGGCTTGGGTCACTATCTCGGGGTCATGGGATGGAGCCCTGAGTGGAGCTCCACCCTGGGCATGGGGCCTGCTTGGGGTTCTCTCTCCCTCCCCTCTCCACTCTGCACCCCACCTCTAAAACAACAGCAGAGCATATGCTTTGCTTTAATAGAGCCTCATGTTTGCATTTATTTACTTAATAGGTTATTATTTAACATACAGTCTCTCCCGCTGCACAGTGAGCTCCAGCAGGGCAAGGGCCATGTTCGTCCTGCCCACAGCCACCGCCTCAGCGCGTGGCCCTGGCTCTGCATATATAACATGCAAATAGATATTTACAGAAACAACGGCTGAAATAAGGCTCTACTAATTAATGACTTTCCCAATTAACAACCTCATGTGACAGCTACTCGTTCCAATAGATGCTCGATATTCTTTCTAGACCATGGAAGACAGCAGTGAACAAAGAGCTAAAGACTCCCTGCTCCAGTAAAGCGTAAAATCTCAAGGGCACAGCAAGAGACGTCTCCTCTTCATGAAACAATGTTCTGAAACTTGAATGCTCATACCATCTACAGTCTGTAATGTTGTTGTTTTTTTTTTTTTTGAGATACAAATGAGATTTTTCTTTAAATTAAATGTTTACAGGGTAGTGTCCTACATACGAACGGAACCATTACAAAAACAATGATCCACGTATGAGTTAAGCTATTCTGATCCCACTCCTCCCCCATCCGTGGCCATTAATTTCCTTGCTTTCCTTTTAGGGCTCAAACAGATTTTGGCAGGAATTAAAGCTTGAGAGTAATAGAGGTTTCTGGTATTTATGAAATGTGCCGTGATGCAACGGGCTTTCTTTAGAATGCACAGGAGGGAAATATAAAAACAGAAGTACAAGATCCATCTGCAGCTGAGCTTTTTCCCATCGTTGTGTGTGTGCAAAGGGGTAAAGCTTGGAATTTCTGATCATCCTTGCCTGCCTCGTGGAAAGCAATTCCAACTGCAAACAAATCTTGGGTTTGGATTAGTACGTGAAAGTTGAAGCTCTGTATTACCTCTGACAAGCTGCAAAGTGATAATGTTTACCCCACTGCCAACTACAATACAGGCGGCTCCACTCTGAAGAGCCCAGAGAAGAGATTTGGATTTTGGCCCAAGTGCACGGACTATACCTGGATTACACCCCCTCCTGGAAGTGGGGAGGGTCGGAGGACTCCCGCCACATCTCCCAGGTCTACGATGGCATTTTGAAAAACGATAACTCTGATCCAATCTGTTCCAACCACACACTGTTACTGGTGAAGCCAGTAACTCAACGAGAAGCAACCGATATGTAGACTCGGAACCCAAACACAAGCACGACTAGTCCAACCAGCACTGCATCAGGGGCCTTTTCAGCCTGCCGTGAACATTCCTAACCACAGACCTTCCCACCACTTGCCACCTGCTGCTGTTGTTTTTACCGATGGGTTTCACCACACTGTGCCAAAGGCTGGCAATTCCCACATCTACTTTGGAACATAGTTTGACATTTTGTAATTGAAAGTTCACTTCAAAAGCGTAAGAATGGGAAAAAATAGCTTATACTAGAAAAGAAAAACATAAAAGTAGTATTGATTCTGGTTTGTTTGTTTTTTTTTTTTTTTCAATGAGTTTAGGATGAGAAAATTTTAGCTGTTAGGATTATTTTTTTAAAAGTCCATTTTAGGGTCTCCGGGGTGGCTCAGCAGTTGAGCGTCTGCCTTCAGCTCAGGGGTGATCCCGAGGTCCTGGGATCGAGTCCCACATTGGGCTCCCTGCATGGAGCCTGCTTCTTCCTCTGCCTAGGTCTCTGCCTCTCTCTGTGTGTGTGTCTCTCATGAATAAATAAATAAAATCTTAAAAGACATAAAAGTCCATTTTAAAGGATGAGGGATAAGTAATAAGGGCAGTATATAACGTCGTTATTAATTATTGCTATTTTAAATTATTATGTTGGCTAATAATTAATTTACCATCAATTATTTACAAGCTACTCTTCTCATTGATATTTATTTTATAGAAAGTCAGAATTTAAGTTTAATTTAATATCATTTGACTTTCAATTTTTCAAAATCATATTTTAAAAATCATGGTTTTTATTCATCATGAAGATTATACTATTTTTGCAAAGTTTTGAGTTCAATAAAACCGGAGCTACTTTTTTGCCAAACACTTTTTATTTTCATTATAAAAACCATATGTATTTTCAGGGATAACCCATGTGCTTATTTTCTCCCTTTAATCATTATTTTTTTTTTTAAGGTTCCGTGGATAAAGTTAACATTTCTGGTGTATGTTTTTTTGAGTTTTAACACAAGCATGGATTCTTATAACAACTTCATAGACAGGATACAGAAAAATTACAAAGCTTAAAGGAACTCCCTAGTCCTGCCTGTTTGTGTTCAGTGTCCTCCTTTGCCCAACTTCTGACAGTGATTTGTTCTTTTTACCTCTATTTTTTTTTTGCCTTTTCCAGAGAGACACATAAATAGAATCATACACTATGCAACCCCTAAGATTAGATTCTTTCACTTAGCAAAATGCATTTAAGAACCATCCATTTCTTTAAGTACTAAAAATTTGTCCCTTTAAATACTAAGTATGTAATTTCACCATGAGGATGTCCTACAATTTGATTATCTATTCATCCTTAGGAGGACATTTGGGTTGTGTCCAGTTTTTGTGATTATGGATAATGCCCTATAAACATTCACATAAAAGTTTTGAGTTCCCATAAATACACAGGAGTGAGCTTGCTGGGTCAAATGGTGAGTGCATATTTAATAGTGACAGAAACTATCAAATTTTTAAAAAACTGGCTGTACCACCAGCAGTGTATGAGAGAGTTCCTGTTGCACGATATGTTCATCAATAGCATTTTTGCTGTTATGAAAGATTCTAAGGTTTGTAGTGATAACTCACTGTGGTTTTGGCTTGCATTTCCCAAATAACTAATGTTATTGAGCATTCCTACATGTGGTTTTGCCAACCATATATATTTTTTGGTGAACTCTGTTCATATAATTTGTCTATTTTTTTCATTGCGTTTCTGTCTTATTAGTAAGTTTTGAGGGTCTTTTATATATTCTGGATATGAATCCTTCACTTGATATGTGATATGCAGGTATTTTATCTTTATCTGGTTTTTTGTTTTGTTTTGTTTCCTTAATACGTGCAGAGCAAAGTCATCATTTGCGATGGAACAAAATTTTATGAATCCTATTTTTGGTGCTATACCTAAAAAATCATTTCCTAACCCCAGTTTATGAACATTTTATCATAGGTTTTTATACTTTTATACTTGACATACAGGTCCACTATATATTTTATATATTTTAAGTTAATTTTTTATATACAGTGTGAGGTATAAAATCAATAATCTTTTTGGCATATGGCTAATAGTCAACTATTTCTTAAGAAGACTGTCCATTCTCCATTCAGTTGTCTTTGCACCTTTGTCAAAAATCAGTTTTCCATACTTACATAGATCACTTTCTGGGTTTTCTATTCTGTTCCTTTGGTTATGCGTCTACCCTTTCAGCTATACCACATTGTCTTGACTACTCTAGCTTTATTTATAGAGTATCTTAAAAACAGGCAGTGGTAGTCCTCCAACTTTGTTCATTTTTAAATTGCTTAGGCTATTTGAGTCATTTTACCTTACCGTATACACTTTATTTATTTTTTAATATTTATTTGAGAGAGAGCATGAGAGAAAGCAAAGAGCACAAGCAGGGGGAGGAGGAGATGGAGAGAGGGAGAGGGAAAAGCGATTCCTCGCCAACCAAGGACCCCAATGCAGGGTTTGATCCCAGGACCCTGAGATCATGACCTGAGCAGAAGGCAGATGCTTAACCAATTGAGCCACCCAGGAGCCACCATAATATACTTTAGAATCAGTCTATTTATAATTGATAATTGGCTTATCTATAATTGTTGATATTACAATTGAGATTGAATTTATACATCATTTTGGGGGAATTAACATCCTAACTATATCAACCGTTTCCCAGTCCATGAACCTGGTATAATGATTTCCTGAGGTTTTTTTTTTTTTTTCTTTGACTCCATCATATTTTCGTAGTATTCTCAACACAAATATCCTGTGCATATTTAATTAGACTTATAGCTAACTATGTCGTTTTGTTAAAGGTTTTTAAAAAAGACAGTCTTTTTTTAAATTTCAGTTTTCCACTTTTCAACTGTGCACTGCTAATGTACAGAAATGCAATTGATTTCTGTTTACTGATTTTGTATTCTGTAAACCTGCAAACTTGCTTACTAGCTTGAGGAAAAATTCTGTGAATTCCTTGGAATTTTCTACACAGACAAGCATGTTGTCAATGCAGTTAAGGGTAGTTTAATTTTTTATTTTTCAGTTGAATACTTTTCCTATCCTCCTTTTATTTTCTGGGGCTTCCAATGCAAACACTGAGTAGGAGTGGTGAAAGTGGACAATCTTGCCTAATTCCTGATTTTAAAGGGAAAGTAGTCGTTCATGATTCAGCATGATGTTCAATGCAGGTTTTCTTATAAATGCCCTATATCGAATGGAGGACGTTTCTTTCTATTCCTAGGTTGCTGAAGTTTTTAACACGATGGATGTTGCATTATTTCTTCTGTGTCTGTTGATCTATCAGGTAGCTTTCCTGTCAAGTCTGTTAGTTTGGCAAATTACATTGATGGATTTTTTGAGTTTTGAACCAGCCTCACATACCTATGTGATACTCATTATTTTAATTCTCAAATAATACTGAAAGAAAGCTTTAATTATACATATTTAAGAGTGAGAAAATAAAGATTAATTAAGGAGATTCAGAAAAAAAAATACATTCAGCAGCCCCATAACTTCCAAATCTATGAACTGAATTCCGGTCCATGGGATTCCCCTAGCTATGCTCCTCTTACTGTAGCATCACACCTTTCATATGTGCAAGGAGAAATATTATGACGGGCTCCAGGGCCGCGAAGTCTGTCCCTTTCTATATTCCACTTCCAGAGTAAAGAGGTCCTGGTAAGGTTCTGGGAACTGGACCCCTGTTGCTGAGAGCGAAGCCAGTGGGTACACTGGCGCAACAGATTATACTGCGCTGCCCGGTACAGTCTCTCTTGGTCTTGCCTCTATCCCTCGCTTGTCTTGGCATTTGTAAACGTGAAGCAAAAGCAGCATAGGTAAGGCGTATGCAGCTGACCTTTGGGATGATGGTTGAACCAGCTGAGATTACACTTTAGTAATGTTTTCACATTCCTTCAAGATTTTCTTGTGTTTCTGGAGGCTCTGAAGGAACCTTCAGAGGTTCCTTAACATTAAGTCTGAAGTTAGATATAAGCCAAGAAGAAAGGCATCGAGGAGGCCACCAGGTCTGCTGTAATTTTATATCTTTTAAAGCAGAGCCCAGTTTAGCAGAGCCAGTTTCGAGGCTAAGGCCCCAGTCAGAAAAATAAAAACAAGTAGTTTTGCTTGAATGTGTCTTGTGTCTTCTCTGCACATCTTTCTAAAAAATCTATTTTAAGATTTGGAAATAATCATTCTGGGTTTCAGCTAAAATTTTTGTCTTAACACAAGAAATGCTTACACATTTTCCCCAGAAATCCTGTACTCACATTTTTTTTTTGTCTAGTTAACCATATTTTTGGAACATACTTGCTAAATAGAAATATCAACAGTCAACTAAAGTCTAAGGGACTTTTTTTTTTTTTTTTAAAACCTCGGGCAGAGAAGGAGAATAGAGTTTGGATGATCTTATGTGTTTCTGACGGCTCTTAAGAACTGATCTTATGATACACAGATTCTTATATATCAAGAATAGAATTCAAGTGTTTAGAACAACACTTGTAATGTAAAATGGACACTGATAAGAAAACAATTGCCAATCTAAACAAAATCAATACTGAGCACTTTAATCATTATGTCTAAGCTGAAAACAGTAAAAAAATAAAAAATACTTCATTTACTTCTGTCAAAGTCTAACCTCAAAAACTTCGAAGGAGTTTCAGTGCCTCCTAATTTTCTTTCAAAAACTGTCTGAATATAAATGTTCTCATCTTATCATTATATAATACTGAACGTATTTGACACTATAGAAAAGAACGCTTTCAAAACCATTCACATTGTGCAGATTTAGGGTCCAGTTCAAAGATAAAGGAAAGGAAAACAGGTGCCTGGCTTTATTTCACTGGTTTTTCAAGAAATCACTTTTTTTTTTCCTTTTTTTCCAAAGTGACACACAAGAGAACAAAGAAATGATTCTGTATTTTCTAATCTTAAAAACGAAAGATGGGCTGATAAGTAAAGAAGTGCTGCTTTCTGCAGTGAGATCGGAAAGACAGGAGCCCACTAGCTGTTCTGTGCCTCCTCGCAGAGCCTGGGGGCCCTGGTTCCTGGTCGAGAGGCCCAAGCTCAGTGAGGGTTGCTTTCTCTCTTTCTATCTTCCTGCCTGGATGACAAGCTCTCAGCTACCAAAGAGGCAGCAGTGGGCAAACATATGGCACCGGACTGGGTGGAGGTTCCAAACGCAGTTTGGGGTGTAGCTTGGAAACAGAACGTAGAGTCTTCTGGAGGCTTGCCCAGGCCTTCTGAGGACACACTGTTACGTACAGGAGGAAGGGTGGCTGGGACTCTGACTCAAAGGGGAACACCGTCCTCTGAAGTCCTAATCGGTCTGCCACATGGCATTTTTCCACATGCCAATGGGTACAATGGCCTTAGGGCAAATCTAGGAATATTCAGGAGTGTCTCAAGAAATTCTAGGTAGGCCTAAGAATATACAGAACTCAAAGTTTCTCAAATGCACTCCCAGACACACACGTACCCTCACATTCACTCCAGCTAACGTTTGGTCAGCCTGGCTCTCCCTGGGAACCCGTCCCACGGCCACTTCTGCACCAGCCAGTCCTGTGTGCTGAGACGGGGACGTGGTTTTAGGATAGATTAAAAAAAAAAAAAGTCACTCTTCTAAATCATAAGCAATTTTCTCCAAATCAAAACAAATAAATTGGCCAGACCGCAGACAACTCTGAGGAAGAGTACTGCCTGTTATTAAAAAGAAGAAAAAAAAAATCCCAAATCCTGGCACTGTTCCAATATTGTATTTGGATTAACTTCCACAATCTGGACAATTCTAATTCCAAAATTGTAATATTCTATGGTTTCCAGCAGTTAAATTTTGCCATTCTAAGAGGAGTCTCAAGGCTTTTATTCAATTCAAATTTTATTCTAGTTGTTCTCATCTGTACTTTATTTAACCTCTTTTCAATCTCTTAAATCTGTCACTGGGGAGCTGCCAATAGATGCAAGAAGGCTATAAACTCAGTGGCATATTTTTATGGACTTGGGCAGGATCCATTATGTGTAAATTCTCTCCACCAATCCAAGCCCTTTGTTCTGTTTTTGAAAAAAAAAAAAAAAAAGAAAGTATAAAGACTAAATTAATGAAAACAGCACATACATGCAGTTTATGACATTAGTGCTTTGGGGTTAAGGTACATCACCCCTCCTAAAGTATGGATTTTGTTTCATATTAAGTTTATTTTAAATAAATCTTAAACTGGTTCTCTGGCATATTAAATCAGACTGAAAGTTATGATATTTATACATAGAGGTTAGAATAATAAGGCTTTTCTACAAGCATGAGAGAGTAATTATACTGAAATTGGAAAACCAGACAATCACAAGGGAAACGTATTTAAGTCATGTTCAGAAAATAGTTTTCCCAAAACTGAATGGCATATTTGCTTTCAAATATTCTTATTTAGAGATTCAAAAAATTCATCCTATAGAGAATCTGATGATTATCTCTGGTTAAAAAAAGTGAAGTAATTTCTTAAGTACCTATGGGAAAGGCACTGAGACATGGCAGGCTGACAATCTGAAAACACGTGTGATCAAGCCAGGCGTAGCTCCCCTCATTTCATCTCCTCCGGCCTCCACGAGCACCTTGGTAACTTAGTGCCAAGGCAGGGCTCAGTCCTGCTGAGTAAATATAGGTCAAGGCCACCGTGGGCCTGGAGGATCAAGTAAGAGTGCTCGGGCCATTCCCCCTCTCACTGTAGGGCACACGTGAAAAATAGTCCGTGTCTTGTGAATCCCTTTAGAAAGGATCCCTGACTTCTAGAACAGTGGGGATTGTCTACAACATTCATTCCCGCAAATTCATGGAGATTTTTCTGACTCCATTTATGACTTTGAAGATTAATAAGGAATTAAATGGGAGGAGGTATGTAATTCAAAGTAATGGAGATTAAGAGGAAAGCAGCTGTGTCACACTCCTATAGTTTAATACGCTCAATAATGCGTTCACAAATATCCAGACCCTCACACAATCTTCCTTTCTTTTGCCCTTAAACGTAAAATCTCTTTCTTTTGAATTTTAATAGCACCTAGTCTGCTTAATAGTGGTAGTTCTTAAAAAATATTTTATTCATTTATTCATGAGAGACACAAAGAGAGAGAGAGAGGCAGAGATACAGGCAGAGGGAGAAGCAGGCTCCATCGGGGAGCCCTCGATCCCAGGACCCCGGGGTCATACCCTGGGCCCGAGGCAGATGCTCAACCACTGAGCCCCGCAGGTGCCCAATAATGGTAGTTTTTATTTACACTATAATTTTTGTCTGTAAGCTATATCTCTACCATTGGACTCAGTCCCTTGAGGTCAGAGGCCACAGATCCTTGCTCATTTCTTCCACAGGAGCCTGCACACCGGACAGTTTGAAGCACTGAGTAGCTTTCAGTACCCCAAAGGGCCAGCCTCGATCCTTAAAGTATACCTCACAGACCAAAAATCCTAAAACAACTACCAGACTATTAAATCAACAGCAATATTCCTTCACTGTACCACAGTTTATGAGATTAAGTATATTACTTATTAAAATGTATATACCTAGATATTAAATATCTGTATCATTTTTTTGATTTTGATGAGTTATTAGTTTTTATCAAACAAATCTTTTATTTTACTTTCTTAAGTTTAATCAATATTATTATGGCGATTACTCTTGTTAAGGGCCTTTTATATGCCAGACGTGGTGCTAAACTATTTATAAACAACATTTCTGATCCCGTAAAATGTTTCATATCCTCATGTAACAAGTGGCTGAAAATATAGGCTCAGATGGCCTAACTAAATTGCTTGAGGTCCTATAAATTGTTGAACTTGTATTCAAATCCAGATTTGTATTTTTCCAAATCCTATGGGATTTTCACAACAGCTTACTTATGTCTCTATAAATATATAAAAGTTTTAAATTATAATATGCATAATTTAAGGAATGATCACTATGTAACCTGGATATACTTGTTGTTGGAGATTACATGAAAATTACAGACATAAGACTGATTTTATGTTACTAATTTTCCAATTAATACTCCTTTAATTTTTAGGATCAACCCTACATATTGAGAAGTATCCACTTCACTGGCCCTATCTTGAAAAGCCACAAGGAGAGTGGAAGATGTAGGGTTATAACATTTAATCTTAGACTCTATTGGAGGAGGAAGGATAAGTCCAAATGCAATTTGTAAATACAAACGTGTTAAAACAGTCATGCAACTGTTACATGTGATGAAGAATATGAGAAAGGTAAAAATAGGTGTGGATTTCTTGAACAAATGAACAAAGATGACGAGAAGGAAGTGAAATGAATAGAGAAGCATTCATTAAGTGCATACAAACATGCTAGCATGCCCGTTGGAGATCATCCTGGCTAACGTTTGTGAACATATCCTGAGTGTTTTGACTTGCACCATTAAAAGACAGTACTTGGTGAAATGCAAAATTGTACCATATGATCAATTTATTTTTGAAAATCTGCGATGACTTCTTTTTTATGAGATGTATTACTATACAACCTGATATCCATACTCGGATTGGCATATCTCTGAAAGGAATAGCACTTTAACTTATGATAATTACTGCAAACACTGTACATGATAAATGCTTTTCTCACACTGGCAAAATGCTCAACTCTAGCTAATTAGTCTTAATATCTTTATTAAAATAAATGTCTCCTTCTCTGCACTATAGCTATTTAGTGGAATCAGTAGTCTCTCTTAGACTGTAAGTTACTTGCAGTCAAGATGAGCAGCTAATTTACCTTTATGTCTCCCAAACCATGGGACACCACATTCTGTATATTTTGCAGAGCAAGGAAATGACTAAATGAAAGAATTAAATATTTCAATACTCAGATAATTCAGAGTTGGTTTCCCGTGTGCCAAGTTTTACAAACGGATGCCTCTATTTCCTTCAAAGTTAAAAGACTTTTTCTTTCTTCTACTCCAGGAAATTATAATTTATTATAATGTAAGCCAATAGATTTTTGTTCCAGAATTAGACAAACCCTCTGTTAGAAATTCAGGAATCTCAGATCCCAGGACAGAAAGACAAAACCGCTTTGACAACCGGCAGGATCGTTAATACATGGAGTGCCCATCCTCCAGACAATGGAAATTTCTACTGATGCTGCTCCAACACTAGACTCAGCAGTTCTGCTCAGATTGTCATTCTTTGCTTTAAAACTTCCTATGGATCCCCCAGGGCAGCCTGTTCCACATTCAGACAGTTCCAGCTGTTAAGACCTTCTTTTTGTAGAGCAGAAATTTGCCTTCCAATGGTTCCCAACACTGGTCCTTGTACTGCCCTTCAGAAAAGTGAAAATTAAATGCAGTCTCTCTTCCATATGACCGCTCTTCAAATATTTGCCCACTTCTATTACTTCCCCTTGAAGTCCTCTCTTCTCTCAACCAAAGATCTTGTTTCTGCAACTTGTGTCTGGGATGTTGCCAAACCAAATAATCTCCCTTCAATTCTTGTAAATGTGATGACGTTGGATTCGTTTCAGAATCACCTATTGACCTGCGTTTGGTTCTGTTGTGTTATAGGCTGCCCATTTCACCAGCTCTTGATATTACAAAGGAGAAAGATTATTTACAGCTACTTAGGACATATGTTTCTGATCCCAGCTCAGTTAAGTGAGGTTTCCCTGCTTATGACCTTATCACATATAGGCATGTAACTCCCGTTGTAATTAAATAATTCTCCCTGTAATCATTTGATTCTTGTCTAAATAGCTGCTATATGGTGAGTGCCTGGAAGGCAGGAAATATGGCTTGTTCACAGCTACACTGCGAGACTACCTGTGAGGCCACCAAAATGCTTGGCACATAACAGGGACTCAGCAAGTATGCCACATAAATACTGAATACACATTTATTGAGTGAATACTGAGTGGTACCTGAATACTGAATACTAGCCCTGTAAGCTTGGTGCACCTTTATAAATGTCAGAAGCATTTTTTTTCTTTATAATTCATTTGAGGAATTCATGAAAATACTAATTGCAACAGGATCCAGAAAAAGAACTCTGGATCAGGAGGTTTACAACCATATTGAAAATTACTATGTGGCATTGATTCCAACACGGAGACATAGTCATTTAATTACTCAACCACATTAACAATCAGCCATATGGCTGCCTTGACTCTGAAGCTATCATATCGTCCCTTTTACTATATCATTTTGTTAGAAGCAAAAGGAGAACAACACATCACTTAAATTGTCATCCTCCTCATACACAATGTAATACTTCTGCCAAGGTACAAACAGAGACAAGACAATTAGAGGGAAATAATCTGCTGTGGGAAAAATAGATGACATTCATTGCTTTCGTGGTGATTTCTATCTTGATGAAAATAAGAGATATCATGTTATTTCATTACAAGTGTCTCAGTACTTAAATTCAATACACATACGTGGCCAATTTAATGGGCTAGCATGAATTCATGCAACTGTTGTCCCTGAAATGTCAGGTCATTAAACAATAGATGGTTGATATGGGGAATTGAGGTCCAGTGTGAAAAAGTGTGGGTGAAGAAACGACTTTTTTTTTGTGCATTCTTCAATGCTTTGTCAGCTGACTCCAGGTTAAAAGCATCTCCTTTCTTTTATTTTCCAAGAAAAGCATGAGCTGAGTATATCTGATTTCAGTATTTCTATGTTTGTTGAATTATGTGCCATATGTAGTGTCAGATGCAGGAAGAAATGATGAACTAAGTGAAAAGCCCTGATGTATACAAGAACTTACAACTTGCTAGGGTGTGAGAAATGCCGTGGTAGGGGAAGCACCCCAGGCCCCTGCAGTACATAGGAGAGGCTTTTTATCAAAATGTGGTGTGGGAGTGGGGAGTAGGGAAGACCTCCGAGAGAAAGAGATTCCTAAGCTGTACTTGATGAATAAATAAGAATTAGATATGATAGGAGAGCAGAGCTTTCTAGGGAGATGTAGCATCATGCAGAAACACCTGGAAGTAAGGGAAGAGTTTGGTATTACTGGAAAACAAAGCAGAAAGTGATACAGAATGGGGAGGGCGAGGGATGGGAGCAGGGAAGTAGGGATCAGCTCCTGAATGGCCTGGCGTGGCCTATTGAGTTTAGACTTCATCTTAAGGGGATAGGTGAGCCACAGAAAGCTTTTAAGCTGTAGAGTGACATAGTCTAATTTTGTGTTCTCAGCATGAAGAGTGGATGAATTGGATATGAGTAAAGTCATGTCAACAAGAGAATAGGTCGCTTCCATTATCCATGGGACAACATATGGTGGCCTTCAGCTATGATTGTAGCTATGGGACAAGAGAAAAGTAGACAGATTCAAGAGAAGGTTAGGGAGTTAGAATTCACAGGTCATGGAGTGTGACTGAAAATGCTCATTTAATACTAAATATGATGGGACATTCTGTCAGCAGTAGAGTATGTTCCAAAAGCATGGACACAAGGGGTAGCAGACGTTAGTTCTAAGTGGAAATACCAACGGTAGTAGAAGAGAAAAAAAAATGTGTCATTTGAGTTAGGTCTTAGAGAATGCATATGATTTTCAGAAGGCCAAGCTGGGTGTACAAAACAGAACAAATTAACCAAGGCATAGGAGCAGATAAGTTTATTATATATTCAGAGAACTAATCAGAAAACTCAATTAGAGAAATGTTGACTTTGTTTCTCCTGACCAGTGCACAATGTTGGACACTGGACTCTCATATAAGCTTTTCCTGATTCATGTATATGTAAAATATATATAGTATACACATAGTTCTATGGACATTAATCAGTCTAATAAAAAGAAGTAAGTTAATCTTCTATTTCCTAGTATATAAGAGAATGAAACCAAAGTCTTGATTTCTATAAAACATGCATGATCACCTTTGTACTAGATCACAAATTCAAAGGGAAGGAGGAAGTATATTTTGTGTGAATGTAACAACTTAAGAAATTGGCATTTGTTGCCACATACACATACGCACCACCAGCCCACCAGCACCAACTCCCTGCCCCAATACACACATACTCTCTCCCTCTCTCTCTCTGTCTCTCTCTCACACACACACACTCTGCCATAGATTCCTGGAACTTCTACTCTGAGCTGGCTTAATGTTTCATCTCCTGCAAAAAGTACCACCTGAAAGTTAACAATAGGTCATACGCCAAGTCTTATTTTGCCAGTGTGATCAATAGGTCCACACAGACCTGAAATCTTTCTTTCTGTCATTCTGGTAAAGCACTAACTACACCAAAGTTTTCTAACAATCTCATGATTTGCCGAGAACATTCTATCAGAAGATAAAATGGGACTCCTGTGGGAATCTCACAGGAATTCGGTATTAAAAGATGAATTCGAAGGTTTATCAGTAAAGGCCATGAGAGATGAACCATAGGGAGAATTCTGTTTGATCCTACTTAATAAATATTACATCAAGGCTTAGAACGCAAAACTGCCACTTTCAAACACAGCACTTAGAAGAAAATGCAAAAAGAAAACCTTTCAGAAATGGCAGTTTGAGGAAACCCTATAGAAAGCATTACATAGGTAATTTAACAGGAAGTCCATGGTTGGCTGTAGAGAATATTAAAATGCAAATTTGTCAGCTATTCTCCAGGACTACTATGTCTCTCAGAAGGGAGTCTAGAATCTAAATTTTTAAGATATATGTTCTATATGTTCCTAAATTTGAAAACTACTGATATAATGTAACTGCACATTGACAAAGAAACTGATAATCAGAGATGGTAAATGACCTGCTCAAAGTTGCAAAAGTAGTTCTTACCAATGCTAGGACTTGTCTCAAAACCCGAGAAAGAGAAATACCATCTAATTTTACTCATATGTGGAATTTAAGAAACACAAATGGAAATAGGGAAAAAAAGAGAAAGAAGCAAACCAAGAAACAGACTTGTAACTATAGAGAATAAATTGATGTGATTCCCTGGAGGGAGGTGGTGGGGGGATGGGTAGAATAAGTGATGGACATTTAGGAGTGCACTTGTGATGAGCACGGGTGTTGCATGGAAGTGTTCAAACACTAAATTGTATGCTTGAAACTAATATTACATTGTGTGCTAACTAACTGGAATTTAAATAAAAACTTAAAAAGACCTTCTGTGTCAGGATCATTTGGTCTCAATCATTAGCTCAGATGCATGGCATATGTACAGGGCAGCCACAACTCCCTTCATCATCTCGTAGGTTGGCCTATAAAGAATATGTGCAGACTTGGTCATTAATATCCTGAGATTCCATGTCTTCTCAATGGTTTTTCATCATATTTGGTTATTAGGTTTTATCAGCAAATATAGCAATATCTAAAAGGCAAAGAGCTAAAGAAATGAAAACATATACATTTATCATTTCTTTATCAATAAGAAGTCATACTTCCTTCCTATTTTCTTTAGCAGAATCTTCAAGAAAATAACCCCAAGAACAGAATTGGTGACAAATTCAGAAAAATTTTTGGGAGTGTAGTGACATCATCCAAATATGATAGAGGAGAATTCCATAAATGGATTATTTCCAGCATGAGAACTTTGTTGATAGCAGGTGATAACATATACAGCAAATAGCATTTTATATAATTAAATATATATAATTATATATATATATTTTATATATAAATTAAAATTTTATATAATTTTTTCACTTTGTCAGTTATTTTTTTTCATGGAAAGAGTAAAACTCATACAGTGTCTATAAGGAGAAGCAAAAACTAACATTTTTAAAATACCTGCTGTGAGGCAAATACTGTACATTAGGAACTGCCATATAATGACTTTAGATCTCCCCCCACATGCACTAAGTGTTTATTTTTCAAATTAGCCACTGGCTATTAGCAAATCTACCAAGAATTAGCAATGCAATTTAAAAATCTAATTCTACTGTACAAGCCATGGAATTTTATGGTTTTCCTTTAAGTATCTCATCCTTTGGAATGTTTCTCTAAAATCACTGTTGCCCTGTGTAGCTTTCTCATCACAACACTGACAATAGTTTTAGTATCATAATTTTGCTTTACATAGATGACTCTCCCTCCAACCCCTTCTAAATTGGAAGTGTCATAGGGAAAAGCAAAGCTAAAACAAAGTTTTAGTTGAGTAACAATAAGTGCTCCAGCTATTACTGCCACTAGCACTGCCAGATTTTTCCATATTAGTCTAGAAATTTTGCTTCCATTAATTCTAATCTTTGCAACATACTTACTCATGAATTATTTTTTTTTCCTTCCTTAAATGGAATCATATGTAGGGGAAGGGTTGGTTAGTCAGGAAGGGAAGCGGTTACTCCACAAATCAGACAGGGAATACGTTTATCTTGGGAAACAGTAGTTTCCAAAGCGTTTAGGCGCTACAAACTAACCTGGCCTCCCGAGACATGCAAGGCCAGGATTCCTGCATATAGAGTTTAGCAAAATGAAGCTCCAGCTCATCACATAGGGTCACCTGGACAAGGACTGATGAAGACTGGAAATTATTCAATGTAGATTCTTGTTCCGATTCATTCATTCATCCTTCTATTCAAACATTTATATTACAGGGCACGTATTATATGACAGTTGCTGTTTTAGTCCTATCATAGTAAAAGAATGAACAATAAAGACGAAACCCCTCCTTCACGTCATTCATAAATGGAAAGGATTGTCAATACAGGCATGTAAATGTCAGGTATTTATCAAGTGTTCAGAAAAGAAACCAAAGGCAGGATCTGAGAACAGAGAATGATGGGCAGTACAGTTTTAGATGGGGCCCATCACAAAAATTCAATCCGAAGAGGTAAAAGATGAGCAAAAATCAGAACGAAGTGGGGATGAAGTATGCAAACACCTGGGATAAGAGCATCCCTAGGCCAAATGCAAAGCCAGTGCAGGCCGTGAGTTCTAAAGTGCTTGAAGCGTTCAAGGAAGAGCAAAGAGGCCTCCGGGGCTTTAGAAGCAGGAGCAGAAGAGTGAGAGAACAGAAGGTAGAGACACAGCCAGGAGCCATTTAATGTAGGAGTCTGCAAATCCGAACTACAAAGGCATTTGCCTTTGATTCTAAGTGAAATTGTAGCGTCCGTAATTCTACTCCTGAAGGCAAGATAATACTATATGTACTACATGTGTTCTACAGCGTTAGGCTGTACATATGGTATATGTAGTGTGTATATATACATAATATGTAGCATAACTAGATGTTAACTAATTAGATTTAAATAAAAATCTGAAACTAACTACTGGAAATCAGTAGAAGGTCAAGTACAGTGATTTGGTTGTCTTGAAGGATTGCTCTGCTTCTATGTGACAAATGAGTCAGAGGAAATAAAGGTTGAAACTGGACAATTAAGAGGCTGCGAGAGTAGTCCAGGTGAGAGAAAACAGATGTTGCCCTGATGTGCTACTGAGGCAGAAGGTGCAAGAAGACCCCATTCAAGCTGCATATTGAAATTAGAGCCAAAAAGATTTGCTTATGAACTGCCACCCTTCCTCCATGACTATGTATAAAAGTAACTCAACCTAACTGAGCCTCAATTTCTAGGATAAAACAGTCTTAGTGAAATAATAAATCTAGGCAATGATCACCAGTGACTGCTATTATTACGAAGGGAGGGAGAGAAAGCCACGTTTTCTGTGCTTCCTGATGGAAACGTGCAATGCCAATTATGAGATACTCTTGACAAAAACTGAATCTGAATCTAATCGTGTTTCTAAATCTAACTTTCGGATCATGCTTCTAAATCTTACTCAAAGTACACGGAGCCGAGGTACATGTTCACAGCAAGGGAATGTAACCAGCAAAATCTAGAATATTGGGTAAATCTGTAAGACAAAAAAACTTAAGGTGTCCATCAAATAAACTGCCAGAGACAAAATGAGAGCGTGAAGCCCCAATGCATTAAAATAACTCTGAGGGGGGCACCTGGGCGGCTGTCAGTTAAGCATCTGCCTTCGGCTCAGGTCATGATCCCAGAGTCCTGGCATGGAGCCCTGAGTCAGGCCCCTTGCTCCATGGGGAGTCTGCTTCTCCTTCTCCCCGTATCCTCCCTCTCCCTCCTGCTCCTGCTCTCTCTCTCCCACACACTCTGTCTCTCTCTGTCAAATAAATAAATAAAATCTTTTTTTTCAAATCTAAGAAACATATCAGACAATTGCAATGTATGAGTCTTTTTAGATTCTGATTTGAACAACTACCAAAATCAATTTATTTGACAATTCCTGAAATATAAACAAGGACTGGATATTAGTACCTTAAATATTAAGGATGCTATTTTAAAAATATTATAATAACATTTTGGTTTTGGTTTTAAAAATTTCTTAAAGTTTAGAGATACATGTTGAAATATTTACTAAATAAGACATGACATATGGCATTTAACAAAAATCAATCCAGTAGACAGTAGAATTGAATAAGGGTATGTGTTCGACCAGAAGCCCGTAATGTTGAAGCTGAGTATATACATAGGTATTCATTATATGATTCTGTGTACTTTTATATTATTTGGAATTTTCCATGATAAAAAATTATAAAACTGAAAAATTAAAATAATTGAGTGGAAATTTTAGAAGGATTGTTACATAACTATTCTTATTATCCAAGTGCATTCTTTCAACCTTTTGGGGCAAAAATGTAAGCACAAATGATAAAAATATGTACAATATTTGATGAGTCAATTCCCTTTTGATATATTTTACAAAGGAAATAATAGTTCACAAATATCGCTAAATATGTTTTTACATTATTGGTCTTTTACCCAAAAATCCATTTCCTGTATCTTTGTAATCAGGACCCAGATTTTGTCCAGGGATCCACCCATTTAAAAATGGTGACTCTACCCAGGCCAGTGGTGGTAATACCATTTTTTGTAACTGTGATTTTTTTGTAAGCGAGCACGTGACCCCATTTATATCAGTGGAAAAGAAAAGGAAGTATGCTAATGAGAGCAGAGGGGAAACTTTCTCACTCTCAGAAGGAAATATAAGGAAGACTTTTTACAGTGGGATGTTGTGTGTGTGCGTAAGTGTAGGGCTTGCTGCAGCTGTCTTGTGATCATGAGGTGCACTAGGCTGAGGATGAGAACACAACCGTGGAGAAGGAAGGGCCGACAAAGGTGTATGTCCTGGATCTTTGCAGACAACACTGAGATAGTGATAGTAAATTGGTGCATTAAGCAATCCTAAAGGAGCCCTAATTTGGAATTGATGGTTATGTGAGAATATAAATGTTCCTCATTCCGTTTAAACCATTTTGAATCCGGTTTTCTATTATTTTCAAATCAAAATTTATTTAGGGATAGCACAGAGTTAAAAGTAACAGACTATGGGAATCCCTGGGTGGCTCAGAGGTTTAGCACCTGCCTTTGGCCCAGGGCATGATCCTGGAGTCCTGGGATTGAGTCCCACGTCGGGCTCCCTGCATGGAGCCTGCTTCTCCCTCTACCTGTGTCTCTGCCTCTCTCTCTGTTTCTATGTCTCTCATGAATTAATAAATAAAATAAAATCTTTTTAAAAAAATAACAGACTAAAATGAGGAATTGAATGAATAAGGAGCTGTGGGGGGTAATAAATTATGGTCTGCGAGTCAAATCTGACTTGCCACTTATTTTTGTGAATAAAGTTTATTGCTCTACAGCCATATCCACCTGTTTACATGTTTCACCCTATAATGTCAGAATTGTGTGATTGCAACAGAGACCACATGGCCAGCAAAACCTAAAATATTTACTATTGGGTTCTTCACAGAAAAAAAGTGTGCCAACACAGAGCACTGATAACCCACTTTCAGGCCTGGGAGATGACAGCCCTTGTTATGAACGTGTAAAGTAGTTTCTTAATTGTTATCTATTCTTTAAGAGTGTAATATTAGGGAAAATAAAAAAAAATAATCAGAATGCTTCCATATGAGGACTGGTTCCTGCTTTTTTTTTTTTTTTTTTTTTTTTTTTTTTTTTTTTTTAGTATCCTCCAAGAAGAGACAAAGTTTAGATAAAGTTGACTCACAAAAAAAAAAAAAAAAAAAGGGGGGAATAACACATAGCTTTTCAAGGGAAGTTTTATGATGTACAATAAAAATGGATGTTTCTGGAAAACTTAATTTTCCATTTCACATCAAAGGTGGCAGGAAAAGAGCCAGAAAAGCAGAACATTTAGCAATAAAGTTCACAAACCATAAGAAAATGTGGCTGAAAGGAGGAAATCTCATGCTATACAAGATCATAAAATATCCGGCTGCTGCTATTAGTGCATGAGATTGGCAGGAAACAAATGGCCAGTAGCACACTAAATTACAATGACACTCTAATGCTAAAGAAACCTCAAATCTGTTCACAGAACCTCTAATTGTTCAGCTATTACGGTCATCTGTGTATTTCTGAATTTAGACACCAGGAAGTGCATTACTAACCATATGTTTTCTCTAGAAAGGCTTTTTCCTCATCCTCCGCCTAGAATAACAGGGGAGACTGTTGGAAGGTAGAACAAGGACAATAAACTTGGCACAATCATTTTAGAGAACAGAATCACGGGCTGCCCCTTGGCTGGCTGACCTGAGAGCTCACTCTACTTCGTGACCAAGAATCCATACTTTGTTCACACTGATATGATTTATGTCAAGTCCAAGTCTCTATGGTATTTTTGATTTTTCCAGTCTTCCTTTTGGGAATAGGCCTTCTTTTCTTTGGCAGGTATCCTGTTCCTTCTGTGCCCTCCTATAATGGGTATCTAGAGGTGGATGACTTAATTTCTAGCCAGAGAAACATATACCAACTTTCTAAAAAGAATAGCAACGCTCTCCAGAGATACTGGACTTTTGGATGAAAGTAGTTCATGGAGGTAACTTGGCATTTTCTCTTTTTGTGCTGTGAGATAAAAACATTATTGAGAGGTGTGCACAGCAAAAAAGCAAAAAAGGGATTCACATTGGCGGCAAAGAGAAAGGCCATGGGAAGGACTATTAATCGCCTCTTGAAAAATACTCCCCATTTCCTCCTTACTAACAGGAACTTCACTCTTTAATTGTGCAACATATGCATCCATATAGATGCGTGTTCATAAAGGTGTGTTTGATTCGTATTTACCAGGAATGCTTTGTCCAGCAGTTATCTCTGATACCTAGAGTACTCTCTGACTGAAAACAAATATATGAAAAAAAGAAAAGGAAAATACTAAAAAAAAAAAATTATGGAATAAAAAGCAACATGCCAAATGACAGATGTACCATGTTTATGTTTGAAACTGTGAAATATGCATATCTATATGGTCAAGGACCAGAAGGTGATACGCAAAACAAATGTGCTATAATTTGCTACAAGTGATTTTTATTTCAAAATGGTTTTCAATATTGTTTTATGTTATATTTTCCATAAACAAAAAGTAATAAATAAAATTTGGGAGCTGTTCAAGATGACTTCTTCCTTTCATCTGCTATGATTTTTTTCAGCCTCGCACGCATGGGAGCTGCCTTATGCCTGTGCTGGCACACAGGATCAGTTGAGTGCTTCCTCGGCATTAAGATTTGATTATGAAAATGCCCCAGCAATCCACTGTAAGCTCATAACCAGTAATAACAGAAACCACTTCTCCTAATGACCTTGCCTATTAAGTTTCCTCCAATGTTTGGGCTAATGCCCCACATCAGGAGTACAAAGGCAAAACGATCTCTGCTTTGAGGAATCACGACGTGTAGGGACATAGGCCTCACTTAACACAACGGAGTTATTGGGCAATAAAGATACGTATGAAGGAATCACGTCCTCAAGTCACTCGATCTATATGTGGTTGGCAGGAATGTGTGCATTTTAAAAAGTCTTTCCTAAACACTGTGTGTTTTAGCATGAGGTTAGCCTTTGCAGACCGCAAAATGAACAATGTAGGTCCAGAACCCAATATAATGTATCTCAAAATTGAGAAAGGCAGTTGATACCGGTAAGAGAAGAAACAGAAAGGAAGTGGGGCGGGGGATGTCTTATGTGTATTTTATGGCTTTTGTGTATTTAATGGGAGCTAAGTGAAACCACTTACATGAAGGGGACATCGTTTTAGATAGGCGTTGCCGGTGGGTGTGCTGCCTCACTGAAAGCACCATCCTCCTGCATAGTCCTGTTTGGGAAGGCAAATGATGGAGAGGAGTAAGACCTAGAACCCTTAGGACTTGAGTGCAAAAGTGCTCAATGAAACTCACAGATAGAGACTGGTGGACAGAAGAACAGAGAATCTGGCTCCAAAGGCGAGCACGAAGGAAGTCTGGGCCCCATTTCATCTCTCGAGGGTTTGAGTGATTCCAGGTAACAGAGTGTATTGGACCAACTGGGAGCTGGGGCAGGGTACAGACAACCTGCACTCTCAACTCTGTGACTTTGCCTTTATCGTTACATCTGCCTGGAAAGTCTACCTCCCGTCTGTACCCCAAATCCTAGTTACCTTTCCAGCCTGAGTTCAAAAGTCATCACATTCATGAAACTGGTGCTGCCCACTTAGCTCACCTCAATTTCTAAATGGCACTTGGGTAATTTGTGTTCCTCCCCCTCATCTTTCCTTCCAAGGGCTGATGAATAGAACATCACCCCAGGGGATACAAGTCCCACGATAATCTACTTGAATAGCTCCCTTGAGTTTTGCGGGCCACATCCTGTGAGGCTCCACGAAGAGGCCCTTCCTCCACGGGCCAGTGAAAGCACTGCTTACATACGCCTCACTCATGCCTCCTACAGTCACTTTCACACAGTTAGTCCTAATAATCACCATCCGTGCTGCAGTATGCCACATGAGCCTGACAAAATCAATTTAAAATCATAAAAAAAAAATCTCAGATTTACAAAAGAAACAGGGTATATAATACACGGTGAACATATATGTAGTAAAATGTTGTATTTGACAAATATTCACTTTTTGTGAAATTTGCTTTGAGTCATGCTTTTTAAGTCATAAAATATTGCCCATACGTATGAAATCTACGTTTTACTTCTTCACAGCTTTTCCCACCATTCCTCCCCAAATGTAACACTAGATTCATAGAGGTCTTTTGAAAATTCATAGAGCCTTTTCCCCTTGATCATATGCTGGCTGAGACTTCGTTATTTCCTGCAAAAGCTCCCTGTAGAGTGCTTTAAAAATCATGTATGTTATTTGGCTTTCCCCAAACTTAGTGCGCCCAGAACCTTGAATGGAGTGTGATTCTGGGTGCACTCTTCTTTAATGGATCGTACATCGGAGCTGCCACTTGGCCTTGCACCAGGATATTTTTAGAGTGCTCTTTTCCTAAATATTTATTGAGCTGTGCAGATTTTAATCACACGTCTCTTATGTAAGACAATACTGTTGTATGGCACCTTCTATTTTCAAGGGCTTTGTTCACCCATCGTCATAAACGACTGAGAAAAAGAGAACAGGTTTTATTCACCTTTTTGAGTTGAAAGAAACCATGGAATAGAGACTATGAAAGAGGCTGAAAGTGTCACAGCTCCTAAGGGACCAGAGAAAGAAAGCGTCTTACTTTTTTTCAACCATGTCTTCATCTTTTCTCAAAAGTTAAACAAAACATAGGGGCATTCTTTCAAAGATGTGTTCTTTTTTTATTAGAGAACTTCAGCTCCATTTTTATGGGGAGGGGTGGGAAACTATCTTAGAGAAGGCTCTTTCAGTGTTTTGATTTTTTTAAAAAATTCCAGATTTTTTTTTTTTTGTATAAAAGAAACAGGCTAAAAAAAAAAGCATTTAATGATAGCAGATACAAATTTCTAAATCCTACACTGTGATGCTAGATCTAATTCATCACATCTCTTAGGGGGAAAAAATTGTAACACCAGTTTTACCACCAAGGAAATTGAGATTCAAAGTAAGAACATATCTTAGTTAAGGTCACAGATATTCAAGACTGGAACCCCAAGACTGTCTGACAAATGCCCATATCCCTCTGTTTTGATCTTCTTTGGTATTTTCATCTAAATGGTTAAACAATCTGAATTGTGCACAGATTGGAAACTTCCTCAGTCCGTGCGATGAGCTTGAGGCAGCATAATGCAAGTTTCCTTATACGTAAGTAACACGATGATGATAGCTGCACCTAAATGTCCTATGGACTGAGGAGAATGAGAAGCTTGAGCTTCTATACCAGGCATCTTCTAGCCCCAGGGGAGGCTGAAAAGCCAACAAACTAAACAAACATACTAAAGTAATGTCTATGGTATGGGTCTTTGTGAGAAACAACTCAGATAATCCATTTTAGGCGCTCAGTCAACTGTTCAATACATAGTGAAAACGCAGTACACAGACATAGTGTACTATTATGTTATCAGTATTATTATGGAAATAAATTTGATGCTGCACCATCCGGAGTCCCCGTAGAAGGGCTAGAGGAAAACTGTCCCCTTCATAACCATGAGCTGATGATACCTGCTCCAGAGCTGAGGACATCATGTCAGGTGTGGGAAGACATCCATGAAACAGGAGTCTGCTCTTGTACTTGAGATACACAGTCTAATGGGGGGAAATGGGCAGTTTCAGATAATTCCAGTGGAGTCTGGGAAGTGTTCTGGTACATGTATATAAGAGCTAAAGGAATTTGAAGATGGAACAAGAATCCTCTATGCATTTGAGGGAAGCATCACTATAAAAGGTCCCTGATACTGTACCTGATGCTGCCATTGTGGGACTACAAATAAATAACAAGCCTCTAAGCCTTAGGTTTTCCCATTAGCAAAGAAAGGACAACAATATTCTTCTATATAGGGGTACCTGAGTGTCTGTCGCTTAGGTGTCCGTCTCTTGATTTCGGCTCTGGTCATGATCACAGGGCTGTGAGATAGAGCCCTGGGGTGGGCTCTGTGCTGGGCGTGGAGCCTGCTTAAGATTATCATTCTGTTCCTCCCCTCTCTTTTCTCTCCTCTTTATTGTGAGGCGTGGGCGCGCGCACACACACACACACACACACACACACTGGCTAAATCGAGTTTATCCAAGTTTGCATATTTGTCCCCAAATTCCACAGGAGTTTTCCTACAATATAATGTTCCCAGGAGCCTTAGGAGATTCTAAAAAGGGCTCTGGAGAAGTAATATTTGCTGCATGCTAGCTTATTTATGGATTACTAATCTATGAGATTGACAATTAAAGAGAATTGTGAAAGTCTAAGAAATTAATTTCAAAATTTTTTCAATCCAGGTTTTATTACTGAAGACATTAATCAGTACTGTTTTTAAGGAAAGACTAGGATTTTTGACTAGCTTTGTATTTTGGCCAAAGTATCATTGATTAACATTCTGACTCCATAAAGATTTTATGGATTTTCTGACTTCTAAACCTCTTTGTAATGTACAAAATGTTTACTATTATAAATCAGTCTGAAAAATAACTCATTTCACAGTAACAAAGCTTTTAGGGAGTAGCATAATATGTAAAAATACATAATATATGATAAAATGTCTACAGAATGGACTTTATGGGTATAACCAAAAAAAAAAAAAAAAAAACAACTGTGAGTTAGAAGGCCTGATTTCTAGTCTCTGTTATGATCCAAACAAGCAGTATAACCTCCCTGAGTCCACTTTCCCATAATTATAATATCAAAACAAGATAATCTCAAAAATTCTCTGATTTTATGACTTTTTTGACTCTTATTTGGCTAAGTTTTTTCAAGCAATGTATGAATAGATCTAGCAGTCGCTGTAGAAGATATTTTTATCACAAATGAGAAAATATTAGAATTGTACCCAAGTACTAAAAGCAATAGCCTGAGCAAGTGGTTTGGGAAAATAAAAGTAGATGACTTACAGAAGATCCTTATCAATGAAATAGTGAGATTTTGGTGGTTAAAAGTAACCTTTGGTACCCTAAAAGCTAAATAAGCCATCTTTATCAAGTTGATCAAAACATTCCATTATTTAGAAGGCCACTTAAATAAATGTCAGCATGCTTTTACAAATGAAGTGGATATTGTTAGATTAGTTTAAAAGTAAATTCATTATATTTTCAGATTGAAAGGTTTTATCTAAATATAAAAATAACCCCTTATATTTCTACCAAAGCATTAAAAAAATTAGTAGTATATACTTTAACCATTTATTTGTTTGAGGTTTTAAAAAGATCTTTTTATGGCAATAGCAAATCTTGAATTATATTATTTTGTGATCTGAAAAGAAAAAAAATGGAGACTGATATATATAACATATATATGTCAATTATAATTATAATATTATATTATACATATTAGCAAGAATTCACGCTTACGTTTGGTTTTTAATATTGAAAGCCTTCTGATCATTACGTCAACAAATGTCGACTGCTAGTGTGGCTATAGAAATTTAATTTCAATTAAGATGTATCCATTAAAACTGCTAAAAAAGATGGAATCTAAACAAGGTCAAGGGTCCCCATCCTCTGTGGGGTGGAGCATGGGGCTCTTCACTGTATTATGCCAGATGACCTTTTACATTGAGTTCCTGGCCTCTCTCCTCTGCCTTCAGATATTGATTTCTTTTTCTTTCCCTCCACCTCTTCCTTCCCCATAGAGGGAATACTGCTGAGGTTTGAGTTTATAAGTCTTTTGAGAAGGAAATACAAGGGAAAGGATTCAACCTGCATTCACTCAGTGCTACAAGGCACATAGGACTGTGTTTGGTGCTGAAGGATGGTCAAGATGAAGACCGTGTAGGATCTAAGTAGGAAAAGACAAGGATTCGCAAAACCACGAGGGGGATGGGGGTATGTGATTCAGTGCCAGAAGGAGGTAGGAATGAAGAACTCTGGAAGGATCTTAGAAGGGCACATGAACCCAGTTGCCCCATCATTCATAGCTTTTAAGAATTAGAAGGTACATTTGAAATCATGCAGTCCAAATCTTGCCAAGGACTGTTCTGCATCAACAGAGCTAGAATCTCTATCATTATTTCTTCACTTCAAATTTTTAAACATCTTGTTTCAGTCCTCAACTTCCAGACCTCTGGCCCCTCACATCTATTCCCAAAAGCCCTATCCTGACGTCTATTACAAAGAAAACTAGAGTCTCCTTCTGAACATCCCCGAAGATCTCCTAATTTCTAGACCTATTTTCTTCTGGATGTCTTTTGTTGTTGTTACTTATTTACCAACGAGCATAGTTAATTTTACGTGTCAAGTTGACTGGATCACAGGGTGCCCAGATATCCAGTTAAATATTATTCTGGATGTTTCTGTGAGCATGTTTCTGGAAGAGATTAGCACCTGAATCAGTAGACTGAATAAAGTGGATTGCCTTTGCCAATATGGGTGGGTATCATTCAGTGTATTGAAGGCCTGAATAGAAAAAAAAAAAAAAAGATGAAGGATTTGCTAGTTCTCTACCTGACTTTTTAGCAGGCACATCAGTCTTCCTCTGTACTCTGCTCCTGGTTCTTAGGTATTCAGACTAGAACTGGAATCTATACCTTCCATCCCCTTCTTTGGCCCTCAAGCCTTTGACCTATATATACCACCTTTCTGGGTCTCCAGCTTTCATATGGCACATCATGGGACTTCTTAGCCTCCATAACTGCATCAGCCAATATATGCCCATACCTTTGCACTGTGTGGGTGGCAACTATAAGGAAAGCCAGTTAAATTACCTTTTTGCAAAAGAAATGGAGTGGTCACTTTAGTTGGGCATAACTTTTTAAGGTAACAAGATGAATTAAAAATAGTTAACTCATTAATAAGAGGATTCCCTAGTTAATACACCTAGAAATTATGAATTTCTGAATTTGAGGGACTGATTATCTAACTCTTGGTAACCACAACTGTAATACAAAATTGAAGAAATGTAAAAATAAAATCAAACGTGCTAAGCGCATGAAGTATTAAAATATATAGCCTATTGTTTCTTGTTGTTCTGGAGAATCCTGACTAATACAGCATAAGACAGCAATGTAATATGTGTCTTCTTTAGGTGAAATTTCTCTCCTCTGATTTAAATGACACTAACATTTCTATTATTTATGTGTCTTAATTTTGTTTTTGATTTTATATTTTCCATCTCCTCTTCATTTTTCTCTTCTACATATTGAATATTTCTAAAATTTATCCTTTAATCTTCTACTTTTTTGCCTCTATCATTGGTTCTTAAACTCCAGTATGTGCAAAAACAATTGCCTACGGGTGTGTATATTGTGTGTGTGTGTGTGTGTGTGTGTGTGTGTGTGTGTTAGGGACAGGGCGGAAGGCAGTTAATAAGAATATTCCCAGTACTCACTTCTCAAAATTCTGATTTAGAATTGTAAGATGGAAGTCTGAACTTTTTATCAACCCCAACAATAAATGTAGAGGGTCTATTACCTCTACATGGCCAAAGAATCGCTTTCCAAACCTACCATTTCCCTCTGTCTAGTTTCACCTCTGAAACCATCAAAGGGAAACTTTCCATTCTTTGAAACGAACATAGTCATATCACAAAGAAAGTTTTTTCTCTTCAGTTGAACATTATCTTACACATAATGAACGTTTTTCTTGCTTCACATCACACCGTGTGAAGTTCACAGGTGAGCAAATGTAATGCTGTACCACATGGATGAGGACACAGAGCTCTATGCGATCAAGCCTTAGAACTACAGGCCTCACAGCTAGTGCATTATGAACACCCGGTCAGAGCCCAGCTCAATGTGACCTTTTTCGAGCACTTTCATGTGCTTAACTATCTTTTAAGTATTATAATTTTCTTGACTAAAAAGCACAGGTTCTTACAAAGTCCATTCAAAGGCATTTGGCTTATAATTACAAAGGCTGATAAATAATTCAGAAGCAGGAAAAAAAAAAGGGTGACTGGGTATATGCATGGATCTTTCCATCCAGAAGTTTCCCTAAATTCAAAGTCTTACAAATGAGAAGAGGTGACTCACAGCAAAAAAAAAAAAAAAAAAAAAAAAAGAAAGAAAGATTAGCAGAAACGGCTAAATTTGACCCCTAATGACTACCAAACAATTTAGAATTTTATTAAATATTCAACAAAGCTCCTAGAGCTCTCTATGGACAACATGTCCACTCTCACACCACGGTTTACAAAGTCAGATTAGCCTCCACAACAGAAAACCTGAAACAGTGATCCTTAATAGCACTAAAAAGAAAGAGGGAAGAAAGACGGAAGGGAGGCAGGTAGGACAGAAGTGCATTCTCGGAAATACAGGTTCCAACAAGCTAGTTATGTATTATTAGCAATTGGTATAGATGTGACAATTTGCAGCAGGAACTAGGGTAGAAGTTAATTTTAACAAATTCACAAATCATTTAGTCCACAAGGTATTATCAGAGGAGGTGAATGATGAGGCACTGGAAAATGTGGCTAACAGGAATTGTCAAATATCATACCAAGAATATTAGAATATTCTATATTTTCTCTTTCTCTCTATTTGTATAGAATGGTGGTTGCTAGAGATTAGCCCATGCATTGGTCAAAGATACAGTGGAATTCATACAGTGAGGAATGAGAGGGAAGGGATGGATTGAGAGACACTGGAGAGAGAAAGACAGGAGGAGATAGAGAGGGATAGGGAATGACCAGAGTTTGAGAGTAATGGGGAGACTAGGTGATTGAGTCAAGACAGCATCAAAATTAAGATAAACCTTTAAAGTTCAGCAAACACTGGGAATCTTGCTGGGCGTCACCATTTATTAGCCTTGTGTTTACTGGACAAATCGCTTAGATTCTGGAGTTACTATTTTATGTGTAAAAGCACAGCCATGGACAACCTATTGACTTGTTGCAAAGATTACACATAATAAGATACGTGAAACATTCAGGACCATGTCTTGTACTTGCACCTCAATTATTTAAAAGAAATTGAAAAGAGGTGCACCAAAGTGTGAGGAGATGAGTTCTTCAGGAACATAGCACAGGGAGAAACGTTGAGAAATGATTCAAAGTAACAATCATATTTATGCAAGATGAGGAGACAAGGCAGGAAGGAAGGATGGGGAGGCGGGGTGGGGGGTGGAGGGAAGGAGGAAGGGAGTCAGATTATGAGAAAGAGCAGGTCACAGAGGCTGAAGAAGGTGAGAGATCAAGGAAGAGGGGTGGTCAGGCAGTCTGGAATCATGCTTTTCCTACCACATTTCAAAATAAACCCCAGGTGATTTAAAAAGGCAAATATTGATAAAATACAACCTTCAGAAAAAATACAGGTGAATAGAGAAAATGATATGTACTAGCTCTGTGAAGAATTATATTCAACTCTGAACCAGAAGCCAAAATATTACAAAGGAAAATTATATACATGTATATAAAATTATATATATATATATATATACAAAAACTAAACATACATTTATTTGTAACAAAACAAATCTAAAAGATATGAATATTAAAAGTTATGGAAAATTTCAATTTTTATTAATTATCTTATTTATCAGCATAAGGTATTCGCTGTTAATAAAATGCTAATGATCAAATATGGTAAATTTGAATAATTAATAAAATATTAATTCAAATAATTCACTTAGTAGAAGTTTTGTTTATTAGTGTCCAAGAATAACATCAAGACATTAGTAAATAAAAATGAAAAGTAATTGGATAGATAATTCAAACAGGAGAAAATACATACAGCTTAAAAATAATTGTAAATATTATTCACCAAAATCATATAAATTAAAACGATACTGGGGACTCTGATAATCATAAAAATCAGACACACAAACACTAAAACTCAGGTCTGACGAGGTAGCTGAGAAACTGTTAAAATCATATACTACTTCTAGCTGCAAAAACTGGTATAACCACTATGGAAATAATACAGCAAGATATAGTAAAAGCATAATGATGTTTATCTGTATAGATGATTCCAGTCCCAGGAATTAATCCTGATGAAATAACTAAAGGAAAAAAAAAAAGAAATAACTAAAGGAAGAAAGCAGTAAAGAAAATAAGTTTTAATTATTTTCAGTGTTCTTCTGAGGCAAATTTTCACGATTCATAAAAGCTAGATATGGATACTGGATTCTTTCATTTCATCTGTGTAGTTTTATTTATTTATTTTTTTTTTAATTTAATTTTTTTAATTTTATTTATTTATTTATTTATTTACTTATGACAGTCACACACACAGAGAGAGAGAGAGAGAGAGAGAGAGAGAGAGGCAGAGACACAGGCAGAGGGAGAAGCAGGCTCCATGCACCGGGAGCCTGACGTGGGATTCGATCCCGGGTCTCCAGGATTGTGCCCTGGGCCAAAGGCAGGCGCCAAACCTCTGCGCCACGCAGGGATCCCCACCTGTGTAGTTTTAGAATTCACAAAGCATTTTTATATGCTTAAAATTGCATAATCATCCATTTGGATGAGTATTGTTATTCCTATTTAAGTATGAGGGAATGCCATTATCCTATGTTATTTAGCTAATGAGTAACACACGAGGCTTGAGCCAAGGCCCAAATAATCATATCATTTCCAAGTTTAAGGAATGATTATAAGTCACATAATCTTTTCAATTTCTTCAGTTTCTCTCTCGCTCACTTTTTCTCTCAATCTCTAACAACATTATGCCAATTCCTCCAAAATTCAAGATAAAGGAGGTTTTGCACCAGGCTTTGGGGTCTCCATCTTTTCTCATCAGTGCTTCTTTTACCTCATGGTAATTACCTCCTCAACGTGTCTCAACCCTCTGTGTCTAATCTCTCCCACCTATAATTCATGCTGTATACAACACTGTACCAAAACAACCCTTTTTGGAATTACTGAGACCTTAACATCCATCCAATATAAAAGAATGCTTGAGGTCCAATCTGAGTCCATATTTCTGTAGAGCTTCGCTGAAAGAAGCTTGACGGACAGTCCTGGTGATATTCCAGGAGTTTGGTACACTATTCTCTGCCAACCACAAAATTATAACTAGGGTTTCTAACACTCTGAAGACACCTATAAAAGACAAAACCATCTTAAAGTAGGCAACAGTGAGTAGTGTATAATGGATTGCCCTCTTTTCTTCCTTTTTAACTCTTATATCTGCTTTCAAGTGTTACTTCCCAATTCAGACCATCACACACATAACTGAACCTCCCAAGACATACTTCTTGAGTTAGGCAGCAGAGGTGTACAGTGCCTTTTAATTATAATATTTCAAAAATACATTAAGTTTATTATAAACCTCTTTTAAATTCTAGAATTTTGAAGAGTACATACAAAATTAGAATTTCAATATTCCTCAGAGTCTTTTATTCAAGAAGAAAACAATACCTTTCAGTATGCATAATGAGAAGACAAAGCGCTATAAAATATAGCTTGAGATATTCAACTTTTCGACAAAATTAGCAAACATGTGGTACCTAATACATATTCATAATTGTAAAGTAAGACTTTTCATAGGAATCAGAAAATTCTTTTCAAATGTTAATCAAAGTTTTTAAGATCTATGAAGAATATGGTATTTATAGCTATCAATTTGCACCCATTTGGGGACGCCAGGGTGGCTCAGCAGTTGAGCGCCTGCCTTCGGCCCGTGGGTGATCCCAGGGTCCTTGGATCGAGTCCCCATTGGTCTCCTCGCATGGAGTCTGCTTATCCCTCTGCCTGTGTCTCTGCCTCTCTCTCTGGGTCTCTCGTGAATAAATAACTAAATACAATCTTTAAAAAAAAAAAAAGAGTACACCCATCTGCAAACGAGCAGGTCTGCTTGGCTTAAAAGGATGGAAAAATATAATAAAAACCATACTGTGACTATTATGTATAGACTCTGGAGCCCTTCCTTCCTTCCTTCCTTCCTCCTTCCTTCCTTCCTTCCTTCCTTCCTTCCTCCTTCCTCCTTCCTTCCTTCCTCCTCCCTCCCTCCCTCCTCCCTCCCTCCCTCCTCCTTCCTTCCTTCCTTCCCTCCCTCCCTCCCTCCCTCCTCCTTCCTTCCTTCCTTCCTTCCTTCTATTATATTCATTCACCTTTGAAATTCACAAAATCCTTATGAGACAGGTACTTCTAAGAATCATATTTGTGAGGAAACTAAGGCACCAAGATTTTAATTTAGCCCAAGAACAGGAGAAATTGTAGAGCTAGGATTTAAACCCAGGCAGTCTCCAGGTCCATCCACGTCGAAGCAAATGGTGGGTATTTGTCATTTCTAATGGCTGAGGAATATTCCATTGTATACATGAACTATTATGCTGAGTGAAATAAGTCAATCGGAGAAGGACAAACATTATACAGTCTCATTCATTTGGGGAATATAAATAATAGTGAAAGGTAATAGAGGGAAGGGAGAAGAAATGGGTAGGAAATATCAGAAAGGGAGACAGAACATAAAGACTCCTATCTCTGGGAAACGAACTAGGGTGGTGGAAGGGGAGGAGGGCAGGGGGTGGGGGTGAATGGGTGACGGGCACTGAGGGGGGCACTTGACGGGATGAGCACTGGGTGTTATTCTGTATGTTGGCAAATTGAACACCAATAAAAAATAAATTTATAAAAAATACATACATATATATATATATATTTATTTATATAAAATAAAATAAACCCAGGCAGTCTCAACACATGTTCTTATTCAGTGATGTGCCATTTTGTTTCTATACTTTTTATTTTACTAATAAAGAGAGGAAAAAAATCGTATCTGGAGTAGCTGCTTATATCTGACACTGACTTGATCTTATTTCTATGGAGATAGAAAAAAATAAAAACATTCTGGTTTATAAATTAACATATCAAACAAAGTTGTCCTAAGGATTCATTGCCTAGGAAGAAATTTAGGGGGTGGGTGCTTATTTCTAAGCCCTGAATTATACCTTCTGAAGACTGGAACACTTCTAGGTTTGCCTTGAAAGTTTTGGCTTCTATCAAGTATAAAATGTTGCACCGATATTTTCTTCAGGTGCTAACAGGGTACAGAATGTGCAACGCTACTCTATTTGAGTAAAGTCTACACACAGAATCTTATTAGAAAAATTTAAGGAAGGAGGCTATCTAGAAAGGTGTGTGTAGTGGGGGCATGAGTTTGTATGTGCACGTGTGTACACATTTATTTAGTAATTTATTAATGTTTACATAATACATCTTTGTGTAGATGCTGGCGTTCTCTCAATGGGGGTCATCAGCAGTGCCTTCAAGAGGCTCCAGCACCAGAAAACCAGAAATTTGGCCCTAATGGGACCATTTATAAGGTTTGATGTTAGGCAACTCATTTAGCTTTCTCAGTCTGTTTCCTCATCCATAAAATGAGAAAAAAGTTATGGCCTAGTCATACATATATTATGAAGCTTAAATGGGATTTTACATGCCATGTACCTGGAACGTTGCTTGTCATATTTAAATGCTTAGCTACTAAATTGTACCTACTATTCGATATATTAAAGGCTATTGAGAAGAGATTTCAAATAGGCCTTCATTAAGTCATTTGTAGTTCAGTTCATTTTGACTGTTTTGGGTGAACTCTATGCCAAAGTTAAGACAAAAGGCATATACAATATCGGTGTTACCTATAAGAGATTTATAGTCGCTTTAGGAAGAGTAATATAATCCCATACATAAAACCTTCCTCTTTCTGCATAATAAAAGATGACATTTTGAAGGGTTCTGTTACAGTACTAATGTGTTTCTGGCTAAAACATATTTTAATATATTTCTAGATTGTAGGAAGTAATAAAACTTTCTAAGAGTAAAAAAAAAAAAAGCAAAAACAAAACAAAACAAACCCCCACAAAACCAAATCAAACAGCTAAACAAAGAAGTAACCATGATCCCAAGTCAGTACAGGGATAGTGAGCGCTGAGAATGTGAAAGTCTGTGTTATCCAGGAGAGTAGACCTTTGGGCATTTCAGAGCGAGGAGCTGAAATTACAATTTCCACAATTAAGCTTGGGCAGGGCAGTTAAAGCAGGGGAAAGTGGTTCTAGGCACTGGACCCCCGGGACCCAGCAAAAGAAAATAGATGCATCCCTGGCTGAAGCCCTGATGGCACGCCGACAAATTAAGATCTCACAGATAGAAGGCACAGCAAAGATCCCCCTCTACTAATAAACCTCTACTAATGAAAATCGGGACAAGAGAAAGCAGGTGCAGATCCTTAAGGATTTCACCGGAATAACATAAAGAACACGAAGAAACTAAGAACAACATATTTAAAAGTAAAATATAGAATAAAAAAGATGAACAAGCAAGGAATATTCATAAAAATTTCGATTTAAGAAATTCAGGAAGAGATTTTAGAAATAAAAAATACAATTACTCAGGAAATCAGCCTTGATACGCTACTCCTGTACAATCCACAGATCTGATTAACATTTTACTAATTACTTCAACAATGTCTCTTCCGCCTTTTGGGCCAGGAGAGTATCCAGGAATACAGATTTAGTTGTCTTGCCGATACCTTCCAATCTGGAATATTTCTCAAATCTTTTTGAGTTTTAAATATTATAGCTTATATAATCTTTAAATTATTATATAATTTATAGATTCATATAGATTTATATATTTATATAATTTAAAGATTATAGCTTTATATTCGATTTTAAATATTAGGGTTCTTATATTTTTTTGTCCTTTTTTTTTAAAGATTTTACTTATATTCTATAATATGAACCTCAATCTGAATCTGCCTGGTGTTTTCTTGTAAGAAATTCCTAGCAAAAACACCTCAAAAATGCATTCTTCTCAGTGCGCTGAATCCCTGGGCTCAGGACATCAACTCTCTGTACCACTGTGATGACGGTGTAGATCACCTGATCGTGTTGGCATCCACCAGGTTTCTTCACACAGTCAGGCCACCATCCTTCTTTTCTAGTTGAGTAGTACTTTGTGAAAAGATAATGTCCAAGAGTGACAAATTACATTCTTCCTCAAACTTCCTCCCACCAGACTTAGCTTCTATCGAAAATTCCACCTGAATTGCCAGCAATTTTTTTGCTAAAAGGTGACCTTCTGTCTCCATCATCCCTTCTGGATTCAGAATTTTGCATTATAATATAAGATAGAGCCTGGTCTTGTCCCCAATTTATATATTTACTTATTCATACTTATATAAATCTCGAGTCCCAGATTCCTATTTTATTCAATAGGTTACGTACATTATTATCATTACTTGTTTCAATGCTACAATTATCCCAGATCTGGACTGTGCCACTTTTACATCTTCTCATATTCTTTGAGTACACTTTCCAGCGCAGTAAGAATCCAGGTTTATTATGTGTTTTTCTCTGCCCTTGTCTCATCATTTCTAAAAGAGCCTTGGTTCTTTTCCTGGAGGATGGTATTTAAAACCAAGAACTGGGCACCTGTGCTTGTTATCACTGGGCACCCATGCTTCTAGAACCTACACACATACACACAAACATACACATGTACACATAAGTGCATATATATGTCATAAATTAAATATTCTTTTCATTACTTTCCACGTATCACATGTTACATACTTTTAAGTTAAAAATAACACTATCACCTATGGAACATTTTGAAGAATAAATAGGATGTAGACATTTTTTTTTAAAAGAGGGAACTTAAATGCATTAAACAATCTGAGAGGGAAAAAAAAATTATATATTCAGGCATCCGAGAGGGAGGGGGATTTTGGAGACCAGGCAGGGAAGAACTGGATTACATATGCATGAACCCTGACACGTTTATAGTAATGTTTCCAGTTCTCCTCCATGAGGGTCAGACTAAGACTGCCTTCCCAAAGGTGTCTACACCCCAATCCCTGAAGCCTGTGACTAACTTAAAGCTGGTGAGAGAAGAGGAATAACCTTGGGTTGGCCAGGTGAGCCCGGTGTAATCCCCCAGGGCCCTTCTGAGCACGCGTGAGAGGTGCAGGAGTGAGATGAAGATATGTGAGGGTGGAAGCAGAGGGCAGGGGACCAATGAGAGATCTGAAGGTGCTTCCCCGCTGGCTGGCTCCAATGACCAAGGAACCCCAAGCCTAAGCAATCCAGGTTGCTCTACAGGCAAGCTAGAAGAGCCAAGAAAACAAACTCTTCCCTAGCACCTTGAAAAGGAATCAGGCCTCCTATAATACCTTATGTTTAACCCAGCGAGTCTGATTTCAAACTTCTGACTCCTGGAGCTTGGAGAGTATAACTCTGAGTTGTGTTAGGCCTATGACAGTACTGCACCTGCCAGGGGAGCCTCAGAGTTCTTTTCAGCTTTCCTCTTTTCTGTTTCTAAACATTTTCTCCAACCGTGAGGCACGTGGATCCCGATATCCTCACTGTATTTACTTTTTGGTTCAGTCTTTTAATTTTTGTCAGTTAATTCATTGATGCGTCACATCTTAAATGTTCTTTTCATCTAAATCCTGTGTAACGAAAGTCACATCATTTTAAATTACAAGTATCGGTACTACGGAAGAGAAGTTTTGTAGAGTAAACAGGAGTTCGGCAGATATAAAAGAAGACACTTTAGATGCACTAAACGGGTTGAGAAAAGGTATTATATACTGGGGCCTAAGTACACGTGGGTAGGGAGACCAGAGGGAGAAGAACATGATTAAACAAGACAGAATGATGAGAGAACAACTTCAGGCAAGGTGCAATCACCAGGGGCAACGTTCACAGAAGGAGCGAAAGGTCAAGTCAAAGAAGTTCAGAGAACAAGGCCCATCGTGCTTACCCGATGATGCTTCTGGAAAGTTCTTAGAAAGGCTGGAGTGTAAGGAGCAAGAACAGAAACACAAAGGCCAATGAGGAATCCAATTAACCACAAGAACTGAAACCGAGTGGGCATATTTTGGAGGTAGAAGGGGTGGGGGTGGGGTAAGGGTTTCAAGAGAACAATGAGGGGAAAATCCAAGAAAACAGGGAAAATCGTGCCTGGGTTTCTGGATGCCTTGGAGGGTTCTCCTTAAAAGATCTTCAGCTGACCCTGCTGACGCTTACCCACGTAGCCCATTGGGGGGCCCTGGCAGTCACGGGGGAGCTGTCCTGGATCCGAGGAGCCACAGGCCTGCCTCCCCCTGGTTTCTCCAGGCACTCCCAGCTCGCAGCTCCCTCCTGTCCACAGCTAGCTCCCAGCTGCCCACCCGCCCTCCCAGGTTCCAGAATTGCCAGAGCACCAGCTGCCAAGTGTCACTGTGTGTAAAGCACTGAGGACAACGCCTGACACTGAGTATCTGGGATGTAAGAGTCAGCCCCTGCCGTTATTCTACTGCATTTTATTACTTCTAACCCTTTATTTGCATATCCTTGCCAATTTTGATGGGATTAGAAATAAGCAAATATTAGTCAATGTACGTATTTAATAAGGAGTCTGAGTAACTCTGTCTCCCTCCTAGCTCAGACTGAATTTTTGCCACTTGCATTAGTTTTTTTTTTTTTCAATGTGATTCTTTAAGGGCAACCTAAAATAACCGTGTTAAAATACTGTTCAATATGTTAGATATCATGATTTCATAGTCATTTAGGCGAGGGGTAACCCCTTGCATAAACTGCTGCAATTTCCTCAAAGAATCTACCGTGCTAGCCTGAGTTCACCTGTCAGGAGCACTCTAACACGGCATGATAGACGGCCTCCTGCATCGCCCATGCTAGAAATAAGTCAGGATTCTCACAGTCAAACATGACACAATATGCAGTTTTAACGACCCACTTTTTTGGTTGAAATGTCTCAAAGCATTTCTTGTGGAATTCTTTCACAGTGCGTCAGCACACACAGATTGAGAACAAGTTTTGTTTTTAAAACCTGTTTGGCCAGAGCTGGGTGAGACTCATGTGTCAGCCTTCAATGTGTTAACTTTTATTAATATTCACCTCACTTCAGAAGTGATTACGGGACAGTAAATCCTGAGTAATAAATTCCTCCCTCACTTGGTCATTAACCTCCTTTTTTTTTAATTTTCTTAAACTTAAAAGAATTCCCAGGATCACGCTTTGGAAAATGTGGATGTAGGCCAAACCTCGTCCAAAAGTGCTGCAGTCTGCGAGTACATTTTAAAAAAATTCAACACTAAAGGCCACGGTGATAATGACATTTATGAATAATATCTCAAGTCAGATATATGTTCAGTTGAAGTACAGGACATAGATTAGGGCTCATGTGATTTCCCCGTAAGGATTCACCATTTCAATAAAACTGTTAGGAATAAGGAATAGGCAAGAGGCCCATCTTCACCCTCTCAAACAATGCCAGGGAGGGTAGGCTGCAGCTCGAGTGAGCAATGCCAGTTCTGCATAACGTCGAGATGCTCAAAGAGGCAGAAACTAGGGTTTACGAGGTTAGAGTCGTACCTGCTGTAAGCTTGCTGCTAGAGAGGAGTGCGCTTTGAAAGAATATTTATGTAATTTCTGAGATATGATGACTAATTCTACAGTAAAAAGCATTCGGGGAGCAGCCAACCTGCTTCTAGAACTGCTTTTCCTGAGGTACCCACCTTTAAGAAATAACACCACCTTCATTAAATTTTCTAAAGGTAGGAGTTCATACTTATTTTTATCTGAGAGATTATCAGAGTGGGTAGATGAGGGAGATGAGTACAGGAGCCAAGGCTGAGGTGTTAGAGGATGCTCTTGCCAATTAATTTCTAATCTCCGAAAATCCTAGCAAACTGGAGACTAAGGGCGTCGAGTTGGCCACCAGGGATGACGAGGGTGTTGCTTGCTCAGGACAAGAACGAAAACGTAAGGTAAGAGATGCTGGAAGGGTATAATCAGTTATTTAATGTAGACTTTAATGTAGTTCAGCTTATCTGTGATGTGGCTACTTTCCCCCATGTCTTTCTTTTTTCCCTCCCCTGTCTTTTTAATCTTTAACACACCTCTTATTAACGGGGTAGAGGCCGGATCTGTTTGGGGGACCATGACTAAAAGTGCGACTTTATAAAGGGTGGCATGAGGAGTGAGTGGAGGCCAACCTCAGGAGGCTCACGGATCTGCTACAATGATCTCACTCTTCCTGTCCTGTACCTATAATGAGGTCTTATCGCTTGGTAATCAGAGACGTGCTCTTTAGCATGGAGGGTGGCGTTTGAATCCAATTACCTCAAAGTCAAGTGGCCTCTATAAAGTCTTTCTTCTAGGCTGTCTTCTCTCTGCCCTCCTTAATGTGATGCTACTTTTTGCATTTTAGGTGCATGACTGCACATATCTGAGAATGCATCCTTTTTTTTATTCCACTGCAAACTTCATTTTCCCCTTACCCGAACCAAGTAAAATAAATTAAAAATAAATTTTGACATCTGACTACAGACATGAGGTTTTGTTCGTTGTCTTGGAGCTAACAACCCTCCTGGCTGAAAATACTCAACATTTCTGCTAGCTTGTGGCCTCTGATGGTAACTCTACTGAATACTGCTGCTGATTTTTTTCTCTCATTGTTTTATGAACATCTGTCTTGTCTCCTCGTTCACTATTCAAAAACTAAGCCATAGACAACTTGAACATAAAGCATGTCTTATTCTGTACCCTCAAAATGTTTATCCCAACACTTGTGCCCACAGAGGATGGGGGAGAAATACTAAATTTACTCTAGTTTCGTTACTTGAAGTGTTGTAGCCAGCAATAACCCACTCACTCATTCATATTTTTAACATGATTTTTTCTACCAAATAACTTATTAATAACTTATATAGAGATAAATTTCTGGGTATGTGTTTAATTGTATTATATATGAGTAAAAGGAGTTCTTTATACTCTTATGGAATAGAAATTTATCATTTTTATTACCCAAATCTTCACACAATATTTAATTTCAAAACCCAATCTGAATAAATTATATAATTAAAATGGGGGAAATGATTATCACCTCTTCTGTTTCTATCAAAATTTCATTTGTTCCTTCCTAAAGACCAAGTTTCTTGATATGTAAGGTATCAATTACAAAGATTGATTCCAGAAACAGACTAAAGCATTAAAGGCAACTAGGTCAATAGTGACCTGTATATCCTGCAAGTGTGGGTCCTTCCATTTGTGATACCCCTTACGCAGGACTGAGAAGAATCCTGCTTTGCCACTGCCATAGCAAATCACGAAGGTTTAATGTATTTCAACTTCTAAATGTGATGTTTATCACATCAAATAAGAGTTGATGCTTTCAATGGTTTCTTTGTCACTCAAATGCAAATAGAAATGAGAAAGAGGAACTGTTTGAAGGGGCCCCTCCTTCCCACAAAAAAGGAACTACTGGTTCCAGAAACAGAAGAGCCTAAAAGGAATACGAGTCTTTAGACCTTCTACAATATAACCTCATTCAAAGCTACTTCCATTTACCCAGGTCTGTAAAATGTGGTAGACAAAAGTCGCCGTGACACAGCTGTCGATTTGGAAGCAAATGAGATTTCAGAACCAAGTAAAATTGACACCATTCATGCATCTTACTCTGCTGGTGTAGGAGTGGAAGTCTGTTATTTGCATAAATGCCTGTTTGTTCTTAAAACTTCTTGAATCCTTGTGACACTGTGAGCCAGATGTCATTACTGTTTCAGTTTACGTGTTTGGTTAATCGGAATACATATATAACTTGACCAAAATCACAAAAATAGTTAGTAGCAGAACTTAGTTTTGTACTAGAACAACTTGGTCCTAGAATCCAAATTCTTTCTCAATATACTCTATATCCACCAACGATGAATAGAAGTGACCTTTCAACAAACCCTTACACTCAAGTGTCTGTGTCTATACACATCTATACAAATGTAAATGTACGCATACATTTGTATGTATAAATCTTTAGACTCTAAAAAACAACTGGAAGGAAATAAACCAGTAGGATGAAAGTTACGGTTTCTAGGTAGTAGGTTATGATTTGTTATCCTTCACATTTTTTACATTTTCCAAACACTCAATAATCATGTACTATTCTCAAAAACACAATTTTTACAAAATGTTTGTAACTGCCCAATCTATCTAAAATTTTGACCCTTACTCTGCCACCTTATGGAGACTTTCCCTGCTTTAATTTTTACCTCGTTGGCACCAGTCACCATTTGTTTCATATAGTAGGTGTTTTCCTTACTTACGCTGTCTCTTTCTACCAGTAGAATACTAACTCCCTAAGAATCAGAATTTTTTATCTGTTTTGCTTATTTCTGGACTTAGAATAGTGCCTGATGCATTGTAAAATCAATCGGAATTCAATTAAAAATATTAATATAGTATAGAAGCACTGTTCCTTGAAGATTCATATTTGAATTATAAGGAATTTCCATCTACTGACAACCCTTTATAAATGTGTGGTAATTTATTTTATTAAAAAAAAAAACAATGAAAACCAATTTATTCAGGTCTGACTTTTATCACAAAGAAGACAAAAGGCCAGTAATCCATTTCAGTCACTCCTGATACTTCTCCTTTTCTAAATAGGGCAACTTAGTTTTTGTCCAAGAACAGATTTTATTCTTAAAAAGCAGTCTTGAGTGTATAGAGGGAGAGAAAGGATGAGAAGGTGTTCACCCGCTCCAGCTCATGTTCCCTCCAGGTAATCACCAGCTTGCAGAATGTACAACGGTTGATGTTTAAACTGAAATTCTTTTGAGTTTCCAAGAACGAACTCCTACAGGGTGGTTCAGTGATACATCGAACCAGGAAGATTTCAGTTTAGGGAGTAACAGTAAGCAACACTTGTCAATATTGTTGGAAGGGAAAGTGGAAGATGTTCTTGATACAGGGACGAAGAGAAAATGAGGATGAAGTTAGGAAAAGGTATTGTGTTGAGTTTGTACTTTGGGATTAAGAAGCAAAAATAGACACTATTGAAAAACAACAGCTAAAATTAAAGGCGTACCCTAAAGGTTGCCAAGGACACTAGAACAAAAGTTTTAAAAAGATGGTAACCACTGTGTGTTGTGCCTTCCTATTTAAAAAAATCGAAGTCTGACAAAATCAGCTTTGTTAACCTGTTAGCCTCAGAGCTCTAAATTGAAACAAAAACAAGATTTAGAAAGGGGGGGTGTGTGGAAGAGGAGGAGGCAACTGAAAATTAGAAATATCAAAGAGAAATGGTATAGTTTCTTTGACATTCAAATGTTTCTAGACAGCACAGAATCTGAGACATTTCTCAGAGATCCTTCTGAAATCTGATAAACATTTCACAATTCAGCTTCTGCTGCTTTTGCCACCTTTACTCTCTCACTACTCACCTCCGCGCTTCCAGCACATACGTGTATAGACACAGATTCATTGCATTTGAAATATGTGTTACTTTAGAGTCCTACTTAATTGATCTAGGTTAGAAAAACAAACGCAGCTATTTTATTCTATAAAATGGGCCCTGTAAATTCAGGGCGGGGAGGGGTGTAAATTATGCCATGACTATAGATCTTTGTGCTTTTTTGCATGTAAAGTAGCATCTAAAAGAGCAAGTTCTTCAAAAAGATTCATTTTTCTCTCCGTCGCTTATTCTCTCTTTGCCCATCTCCTCTTTACACTTTCTACCAGTCTTCCACATAGGCCACTGACCCATATCAGGGAAGAATAAAGGAAATGGAATTTTGTCAGTTTTATTTCCAGGAAATGTATGATTTTAAACTAGGTTTATTTTTATCGAGGTTGTTGACATCAACTTGGACACAGAGATCATTCAGAAACTCATGTTAGAGCTAACTTCTAATTACTGGAAGAAAGTCACAGTTTGTAGATTCTTCTGGTTCACTCTATAAACCACACAGAGCCGCATCTGTCATTAATATTTGTATTCATTGTGATGAGGGAAGAGAGTTCCCTCAGAACTCGTAGTTAAGAGTTCTTTGTCATCAGGATTTGTGGCCCATTTAGGTGGAATTTAACATTTATAGAATTCAGAATTTCAACTGGAGAATACAGAGACTACGATGGTCTTGCAGCACGAACAGGGAAGATTCTGAGAGATGGGCAATGATGTTTTAGAATTACTGTGGAATTTGCTGAAAATATTAGCAAGGGGTATGCTGCTGAACCAGTTAGGTTATTAAACCTAAGGGGTAGGTAGGTTTAGACTCTGTGCTTCTGGATGATCCTCAGAACAAATAGGGCCCAAACTTAGAGAGATGGGACTAAGTTTCCCAAAAGATTCATTCTGCATGGAAAAAAAATGAAATTAAAATCTCAGCTCAGCTTATCAGATTTGGAACTGAGAACCTTAAAGCTATGTAGACTCACATAAGGCAGCAACGTTTACTGTCACATTGAAACTGAGCTCCTTTTGCTTTTGATGTGGATAAAATATCTGTTGTCCAGATGTTAACTGCAGTTTCTACTAGCTTACCTCCTCATCTAAATAACACCACAAATTAATATGCCCTAACCCCTACTATAAAAGCAGTATTTTAAAAACTGTCCTGGTCATGGCTCAGTGGACCAAAAGTAGGCATTTGTACTTTAAAAGACAACTCTTCTCTCTTTAGGGGCCTATGCTATCATCCTTCCTCGAGAGAGGAGTTAGGCCAATTGGTTTCTTCTCTCTCTTTTTGCAATGTATGTTAGGGAATTTGAAGAAAGCCAGTTATCAATAAGAACTAAAGCTGACAGGAGACCTAAAGTAAAGAGAAATTCATTAGGAAGGAGCGTAGGTTGCCTCAAGAATATGAAAACAACCCAGAGATACATCCTCAAAAAGCAAAGACTTGGACCATTTTATGAACTGGACTGTGTTCCCCACAAGGAAGTTCTAACCTCCAAGGTGACGGTGTGTGGAGACAGGACCTTTAAAGCGGTAATCCAGATTAAATGAGTTCATATGGATGGGGCACCAATAATAGGAATAGGGGCTAGTGTCCTTATATGAAGAGGAAGAGATACTAAGGATGAGTGCACACAGAGAAAGAGGCTGTGTGCGGCCACAGCAAGGAGATGGCTCTCAGCAAGCCAACAAAAAAGGCCTCAGGAGAAACCAAACCTACGGCACGTTGATCTTGGACTTCCAGCCTTTAGAACTATGAGAAATCAGTTTCTATCGTTTAAGCCATCCAGTCTGTGCTATTTGGTGGCAATGAACTCTGATTAACAGAGACCCCAAAAATGGACATCAATTAAGGTTTGCACATGAACGACCTGATGAGTTTGTGTCCTGCCAATATCTAACTGGATAATTTAGGGAGGTTGTTTAGTCTCTCTAGATCATAGCTTCCTCATCTGGATGATGGGAGGACTCACTCTCTTAGACATGCACAAATTTAAATTTAATGGGAATGATAAAATTCCTAATTACTCCAACTCCCCCAGATTTCCCACTCTCTTGATAAATGCATAGATGACATTACTTACTGTAGGACAAACAGCCGGTTCGATCACTTTTTCTCAATTGAGACATGCATATTTTAGTCTCACCAGTTGAGTCATGAGAGTCTTGAGGAAAGATTCCAGATCGTGCACTTAGCTACTCACTTAAGAAATATCTATTGAACATATCCTATGTGTAAAGCACCATTGATGGGAATAATACTATAAAGAGGATGCACATGACGGCTTCCTTCATGGGAGAGACTAACAAGCAAGATTATGTAAATTCAGAACTGTAGCCAAGAACAAAATATGACATAATCTTAATGAATATTTGGAGAAAGACGGTGTAATGTTATACTGGAGTTCACAAGAAGGTAATTCCCTTCCCCCAAAATCAAATTATTAGGAGATCATCTGATTATCTGAAGCATATACCAGAAGCACACTTTGTTCACACACTTGAAGTTGGTGGTGAAACCCCTCTGGTTAGGATCAGTCCTGGCCAACACGAGTTCAAAACTGCTATAAGGCCACTGCTTAAAAATCCGCAGCCTTTGCTTGTCAATGGTCGTTCCTTTAAGATAAATTGGCTTGCTCGATGAAACAAGAGGGAAACAAGTCCAGTGTAGCTGGTTTAGAGTTCATGAAGAATAATCTGAATTTGAGTTACATAAGCCTTCAAAGCTTTCATTTCCATAACGGAGTGATGGAAAAACACAATCCACCTCCTTGTACAGTTATTGTGAAAATTAAAGATTAATATACATAAAACTCCAAGCAGACCATTTAACATACTGTAGGCACTGAAAGTGTTTATCATTTTTATTTGATTTCAAAGCAAATATGGAAAAATGATGATATGATGATGATGATGATGGATTGTGGAGCACCGTCTTGAGAATGAGGTAGTCTGTGACTTGACTCAAGATCCACAGAACATCAGTGAGGGAAGATGTACTGTGAGTCACATTTAATCATCTTCCTCATATTAAAAACTCCTACTGGAGGGGTGTCAGTGGAGATGGTAATGTACGCTTCCACTAACTCTCCTGAGCCTGTGAATCAGGCAGTGAGTAAAAGAAAGCCATTGGCAACTGTTCAGCTACATTCCAATGGTGATAAGTGAAAAGAAAATAAAAAAGGCGTTTTACAAAAATCTGGCACAGAGTTCACTAGTCACAGGCAGAAGCAGAAGACAACTAGTCATGGAGAGGAGATGGAAATATTAAAGAAACAGGAGGTTTTTGCAAAAAGAAACCAGAGAGCCAAAGAACTAAAGCTAAATATTTACTGGCAGTTTTGTAAGTGGTTCTTACTATACTACCTAGGACATACTTAAAGGAGTTGGAACAATATTTCTAGAAATATTACCTTCCACATCATCAGCAAGCACCAAAGCTGGCAGCTGACACTGGAAGCCTCATTACGATCCCTTTGTTTTTCCTTCAGGATAAATGTGTTTATTGCAAACGTCCTCTATTCTTTTTGCCTGGTACTCATAAGGGAGAAGCATGAACAAACAGTTCAACTAAATCATTACAATTACACCCACAGTTATATTGCAAATATATTCCAAGTCATATTTCTGTGTTAAATGCAATAATATTTCATTATAAACATTACAATAAAAAATAAGTCTCTTCAAAATGTGTGGAACAATAAAGTGTCACTATTCGAAATGAAAAATAAATCTAATATACCCAAACTTCTGCAATTACAAAACACTTCGAAAAACACCCAGGGGCCTTTCTTCCCAAGGTGATAGAACTTTTTTTTTAGACATTTATTAAGATCAGGATACCTCTCATTTTAAACAGCAGCTTTGCATTAGCCAGGGTGTTAAGTACCGACCTCTGATACGGTTAAACCAAACTTAAAATTAAGTTAAACTGGCCTTTTCTGGCTTCTGACAAAAAAAAGTATAAAATGCAGTCACATCCAAAGTGTGAAGCTTAATAGGATAAAATTTAGAAGTGATGTTGCATTCACACATCTAATGTCAGAACTTGTCTTTTTAATGAGGTATAACTGACATATAACCTATTAGTTTCAGAGGCACAACATAATGATTCAATATTTGTATATATTGCAAAATAATCATAATAAATCTGGTTAACATGTCAAAATATAAGTTACGATTTTTTTCTTGTGATGCGAACTTTTAAGATCTAGTCTCTTAGCAACTTTCAAATTTTCAGTACGGTATTATTAACTGTAGTTACCATGTGGTACATTAAATTCCCATGATTGATTTACCTTATAATTGGAAGTTTGTACCTTTTTGACGTTCTTCCCCCATTTTGCCCACCCACCCCACCCTCTGCATCTGGAAATAACCAATCTGGTATCTGTGAGCTTCCTTTGTTTAAAGTTCCACGTATCAGTGAGATGATGTGGTATTTGTCTTTTCCTTCCTGATTTATTTCACTTAGCATAATGCCTTCAAGGTCCATCCATGCTGTTGCAAATAGCAAGATTTCCTTTTCATGGCTGAGTAATATTCCGCTGCATATACACCACACTTTATCAACCACTGATGGACACTCAGATTGCTTCTGTCTCCTGGCTGTTGTGAATAATGCTGCATAGAAATAGGATACAAATATATTTTTGATTTAGTGGGTTTTTTTTTTCTTTGAATAAATACCCAGAAGTGGAATTGCTGGATCATGTGGTAGTTCTATTTTTAATTTTTTTGGGGAACCTCCATACTGATTTCCATAGTGGCTGCATCAATTTATATTCCCACCAACAGCACACACGGGTTCTTTTTTCTCCATATCCTTGCCAGCACTGGTTGGTTATTTCTTGTCTTTTTGATAATAGCTATTCTAAGAGGTATGAGGTGATTATCTCTTTGTGGTTTTGATTTGTATCTCCCTATGATTAATGATGCTGAGCATCTTTTTATGTACCTGTTGGTCATCTGTATGTCATCCTTAGAAAACTCTTCAGTTCCTCTGTCCATTTTTTAATTGGATATTTTTCTCTATTGAGTGTATAAGTTCTTCATATATTTTGGATATTAACCTCTTAGTGATACGATTTTCAAATATCTTCTCACATTCTGTAAGCTGCCTTTTCATTTTGTTGATTATTTCCTTTGCCACGTGGAAGGTTCTCAGTTTGCTGTAGTCCCACTTGTTTTTGTTTCTGTTGCCTTTGCTTTTGGTGTCAAATCTAAAAAGTCAATGCAGAACCTTCTCTGGATACGCAATTGACACTTATTCAAGATTGTCACTGCTACGAAAACATCAGCTTATCCATTCAATAAGATGTACCACAAACATTTAGCACTTGTATATCTACTCCCAGAACCCCCATTAAAATAAGAATAAAAAATATAAATAATTATTAATCTATGAGATCAAAGAATACATGATGAGATCATGTTAACTGAGAGACTGGAAGGAACTTCCGAAACACAGAAATAAGGTGAGGGAGAAAGCAACAAAATAGAGAAAGCTTCCAATAACAGCCTGCAGAGGAGACTCCACGAGGCGTTCACTAAGCGATTCAATGCACTGAAGCATCATTTCCTGCGGAAGGTAACTCTGCAGGTGACTCTGAGAGCTCGAACAGACTGACATATCCACAGAGACATTCATTCGCCAGGTGCTGTGGTGCAGCTAACAATTTGACTCCACTACAGTGAAACTCATTTGGACTACAAGAAATATAAGAATAAACCTGTGCCATTTAGGTCACGAGGTTTGTGTTAATTTGTTACAGCAGCAATAGTGAATGAATATACCATATAAGGTAATGCCAGTCAGCAATCAAAGGGATGAGCTATTGATACAAACAACACAACTGAACATAAAAATAATTGTGGAGTGAACTAAAAGGACAAGCATGAGTATATATTGTATTATGCCACTTCCACAGAATTCTAAAAAAAGGCAAAGTAATCTAAAGTGATGGAAAGTACACATGTGATTGTCTGGGGACGTGAGAGACAGGCAGGTGCAGGGAGGAGGTGTTGTGAGAAGCCTGAAAAGACTTTGGGGGTGAACTGTACTTTCATAGTATTGATTATGGTTTGGGTAAAACTTATCAACTCATACAGCCAAAACTTATCAACTCATACACTTTAATTATGTGCAGTTTATAGTATGTCAATTATGCCTCAATACTTTTAAAATTAAAAATATGTATATATGGGGGTATATGGATGCATATATAAACACAAACATACATATACATACACAAATGTGTCAATGCACACACATACATAGTGTGTATGTAGAGAGAGACGAAAGAAAGCAAAAAGAAAAACAAAACCCCAAAGCTCCAACGTTTATCTTACAGTAGCTTAAGAAAATGAATAAAATGAAACATTAGAGAATTGTTATAGAATACAGGGAGACCTCTCAGAATTAAAGGGTATCACTTTATAGATTCAAAGTGACCAGAATAGTGAATAATTAGAACCATGCCAAGATTCAAAATTATGAAATTTCACACAATGCCAAGTTAAAGAGAAGATCATTCTTTTTTTTTTTTTTAACAGATTTTATTAATTTATTCATGAGAGACACAGAGAAAGAGGCAGAGACACAGGCAGTGGGAGAAGCAGGCTCCCTGCGGGAAACCTGATGCAGGAGCTCCATCCCTGGACCCTGGGATCAGACCTGATGCTCAAAGGCAGATGCTCAACCACTGAGCCACCCAGGTGCCCCTAAAGAGAAGAGCTAAAATGCTTAGAAGAATTGGTATTGTGCAGGACTGAATACTTGGGAGGAGGGGTAATGAGGAGAAAAGAAATGAAAAGTCACAAAAGAGACTTGATTTGAATCCAAAATGACATTAGGCTATTTGAAAGCAAATCTATCTGTTGGAAGTCAGCAGCAGAATAATGACATAAAAGCTCTGAGAAGAAATAATGTCCAAATTCTTTATCTAGCCAAAGATTCAATCAACTTTTCAGGTAGGAAAAAAAAAAGACATTTATGATATACAAAGGCTCAAAAAATTAACTCCTAAAACACATTTTCTTAAAAAGCTATTAGAGAATGTCCTAGTAGAATATGGCAGCAAATCAAAAGAAAAATAAAAGGTAAGACATTGGATCAAGAAAGGAGATCTAATATTTAAAAAGTGGGAAGAGAAATCCCAGTATGACGGTTCTGCACTAATCCTGAAATTTAAAAATTTCTCAACAGAGCAGGAGACAGGTAAGAGAGAGGGGCATCTTAAGGAAAACAAGTTATAATTTTATATGTTTCAAGGGTCAGGAAAAATGTGAGGCATTTGATAAATTACTTTTGAACACTAAAAAATTATGGAAGAGTTATGAAAATATAGCAAATGCAAAAATAAGTTTTTCAAAAAAAGAAGAAAGCTTACTTGAAAAGATATTCATCTTGGTACATACTACTTATCACTTGACTAAGCACTAAACAATTTTAATGTGAAAATAATATATACATTAACTATTGATTTAATCAAGGGTAGAACTGCTTTATTGGGAAAGTAAGGAAGCAGGAATTGCAGAGGTGAGGTAGTGGCATTATGAAAGATTAAATTTCCACTAACTCAACAGAAAATCAATAGATATTTTAATGTAACAAAAATTGTAACATAGGTATATAATTTAGAAAATATAAAAGTCCCAGAACAAACATTAGTAAGAAGAAAAGCTAAAGAAATTGTTTTCGCAAATAGAGCCTAGAGAGCGCAAAGGGATGGGCAAGAAGATACTGCCTTTAAAAAAAAAAAAATTGTCAGTATTCTACTGTTTTAAACCATGCCCATATATATATTTTTTAATTTTTTAAGGTATTTCAACAGAAATCAGCAACAGTTGTCTTGGCAATACTTCCTAATAAGTACAGTTCTGCAGGAGTCTCTTTTCAGATGCTGAATCATTTACTTTCAGAAAAATATGCTTTAGGCTCACAAAAGAAAAAAATAACTAAAAAATTTTAATAGAGGTCTCGATTTTTATTGCATAGCAATTTTTCAAAAATAGAAATAAAAGTACCTACTGTGTATCAGGCAATTTTAATTTTGGTGATAAAAACTTAATAAGAACCTGTTCTCAACAGAGTATAGTTTATTGGCGGGTGGTAGTAACAGCAAGTACACAGAAAATTAGAATTCATGGTGATTATGTTCAAGGAAATAGGGGAGGTAGACAGGTTTAGTTATAGAGAGATTTAAAACCCAGAACAGTTTCAAATTTATAGAAAAATTGCTTGGATGGACAAATGTAATCAAGATAAATAAGGAGGGGAATGTGTGATTGATCGAATATTTACTGAACAGCGAGCACAGGCTGGAGCATCTGTAAAATCTAAAACAGAATATATACCTTTCAAACTATTGAAGCTGAAAACCAGCAAACTAAATTTAATTTAGCAAAGACAGAAAGAGAAGGAAATAGGAAACATAAAATCCAGGGAGCATTAAAGAAAATGCGGGGGGGGCGGGGGGGGAGAGCAAGGCACATTCATTTTCACAAATATAATCCATATATTGGTAAAGTTTTCACTTAAATTTCTAAGAGAATTCTGGAGAAGTCACTTGGTAAAGGTCATTCCCTCTCTGAACTACCCCCTCCTCCCCAGTGGTTAAAAAGATGAGAGGGAGAGAACTCGAAAAAGTAATGGATGATTCTTCATTCCTACCTCAATGCTAGAAACTAGGAAAGAATTCCGGAATAGACAAAGCCAGATTGATCAAATACAGATGTCAAGGCACCTTTGGTGTTGTATTGCTGCAAGAAAGTTGAAGGGAATTGGGGTTGAGTTCACCATTACGGCATCTGGAAAAGCGAGGCCCAAGTGGACAGGGAGATGAAGAGGCTGGTACCCTTCATCTCTAGGTCTTGACGGATGAAAAGCCAGATGGCCCAGGGCCAGCATATCCATCCCAAACAGAAAAACAATTGGAAGTGGAGTTCTCCATGGATCCTGAAGGGTTTTTCTTGATACAGGAGGAAATAAAAACGAATGAATTAAACAAAAATACAACGTGCCTAAGGTAGAAATCAGGCCAAAAAGAGATTTTCATTAGTCAGTGTGGCCAGAGGCATAGCTGGCTGAAGAAACACTTTAGGCAGATTCTTTAAGTGCTCTTTTTTATTTATATATTTTTTAAAACCTACTTCGGGTCATCTCAAGATTCTAGGTCACCGAACTAGGAGAAAAACCAAGCGTCATCAGCAGCTTGAAGACCTAAATGGAGGGTGGTAAACTAGCAGTGATCAGGAAAATCCTTTCAAACTGCTTGGGGCAAGCACCTGGCTACATAGCTCTCCCCTTCCTCCAGGATGAGGATTAGAAAGTAAGTTATAGGACTAATGAAATGTCTCTCTCTCTCTCTCTCTCTCTCTTTTTTTCAATATGAGGAGAAATAATATGTCTCAAAGGTTGCAGGAGAGAAAAACTTTGAATAAGATATGTTACAATAAATAAATAAAATGTAGACAGAAATCTGCAATTTCCCCCTAAATAAAAGTGAATTCTTAAAAAAAAATTATGTTACAAAGCATCAATATGAAAACAGGGCTGGGTAAAATAAAAGACATAATTTAGGGTTAATAATTTGTTGGTAGACATTAAAAATGCTTTTTGAACAAATAAAGAACAGAATCAACTCATGGAGAGACTGAGTCATTGGTAGAAAGGAGAATCGTAAGCAGCTTCCAGAATACAATGAGGGGGGGACCTGACAATTTTTTAAAAAAGGGAGGATAAATTGAGTTTTTACAATCAATTGTGATGGTTAAATAAAGAGGCAAGAATGAAAGAATCCAAAATAATTAAAGCATTGCTACAATAAATTCCCTGGGCTGAAAAACGATGCATTCTGCAGTTCAAAGTTATAATATTTAGGGACTACTATTCCTGTCCTAATTATTCTAGAGTCAAAAAGTTTTCATTCACATATGTATCATGAGAATGTATCCCATCAAATAAATCTGTATCTTCTAAAAAAAAGAAAAAAGAAATTGCAAGTTGTACTTGTTCCAATTGGGAAAAATAATAATAATAATAAAAAATAAAATATATAAAAACTATATATATATATCTCCAAAATGTGAAACTTGTAAAAAAAACACTGAACATGGACATACCTACATATACAATTAAGCCTACGTAATGATAAACTAGAAAAGTGGTAAATAAGCCTAAGTTGCGATAAACTAGAAAATCAGAATCTAATTATTTTAAAATTTGTAGAATGTTTGAACAGGCACAGTTTTTGAAGGTGATAATGTTTTTCCACATTTTCTACAATGATCATGGTATTTGAATATCAGAAAACAATTTTTAATTTAGGCGATGAGCAAAGACACCGCGCAGATCCACTTCCCGGTAAGCAGCCTACTCAGACCTGGTGAGTGGCTGGGGTTGGTGACGGCGCCTCGACCAGCAGGCCACAGGTCTGCACTCCTGCAAAAGATCCCCGGACTTCCAAGGTACGATGCAAGCAGTATCTGGATTATTTCATAACTCCGTCATAACATGAAATCCCAAACTTATTTGTTTTGCTCTGATTCCTCTTTTCTCCCCCCACTGTCTTTACTTCTTTTCTCTAACAAGTACTATCGAAAAGCAGAAAAATGTGCCACCCTGCCCTTGAGAGACTGATGAGGGAAGACCAAACCCAGCAAGAGAGTATAAAAGAAGTGACCCTGACGTGTTCTCACCATGGGTCTAGGTAGAGGTGAATTCCAGATTCAATAACAAGTGTGACAAAAGAGTTTCATGCCCACCTGAACTCTGTCCTGAGAAGGCCACGTAAAGAAGTATTTTGAAGTCGGGATTTGACTTGCCCGAAAGAGGGGGAATGATCATTTATTTGCCTTCTCTGCTCTACAGCGTCGATACCGCCTTTGTGCACTGACAGTGCAAGAATCTGAAGGTTCTGTACGCGGCTACCATCTTATACTACCTCCTTACAAACATCAGATACTGGAAAGTTTTATTTGAAAACACTTCCAAAACACTAACACAGGCAGTGCGTTTGGATTTTCAACGCTGGATCAGCTCCCTGGAGTCTATCCCAAGGACAAGGCTGACGACAGCTGTTCTTAAGGCTCTCTTGCTTCCTCTCGAAATTTTAAGGGATTCCTTGACCACAAGAACACTTTTATGATTAAAGCAGGTGTCCCAACTGATGACAGCCAGTTATTTCTTAAATATAAATGGCTAAGAGATGCTCACAGCGTTTCAACATAGAGGTATCAATGGAAAGGAACATAAACTTTAGCAAAGCTTCCTCAGCAGATGTCAAATCTTACTGAATGGTGTATTTTCAATGTTGAGCAAGGTGCCTGGAACACAGTAGATGTTCAGTAAAGTATTTGCCAAAACACACAATTGTGAGGCCTGGGATAAGCTGCATCATGTATCGTGATTCCTGGTCCCCCGTCATTTCCCATTCCAGCGAAAACTTCGAACTCAGTATTCACATCCAGGCGAAGTAACAATAAATGTTAAACCTGGATTTGAGAGGGCAGAGTAGAGGGTGGAGGACACAATAAGGGAATGGGTACTCAAGGAGAAGGCGGTCTAGCATAGTAGGAGAACGGAAGAGAGTCTGAGATGGTAAGAAAACCTTCATAGTTCGTCACCATCCCTGGAAAAAGTGAGATATAAGCTGTTAACAGAAATTCTGGAAGATTCTTGGCTGATATCTCTGTTGTATCACATAACTGAATTTCACAAGAGGCCACAGTCCTTCGACTGTGCGTGACGTACAAAGATCATACCCTGAAATGTTTACCATGACTGTTTTCAACATGCTATTTTTCCTAATCCAGTTTTTTTCGGGGTAACTAATGGCAGAAAGAAGCCAGTCTCCCTAAACCTCATGTACCTCTCGGTACACCAGCAAGCCTATGGGATTGATCTCGTGTTTGCCACACATCAGCTCTGTGGCCATGGGCAACTTCCTTAACGTCTCAGTCTTACGCTTTTCCTTTAAAGTGTTAATGAAGAATTACGTGAAGGCCCATAATTATGGCTAGCACCCCGACGCACACACAGGCTCTGGTCTGTACTGTTAGCCGCTCTTTTCAGCCACCTTGGTAAGACTTCTTCAGAGAACAAGACCATATTTGCTGGTTCCAATGCCAGCTCTGTTAAACACCTGTCTTACATTTACTAAATGCTCATCTTATATTACTAAGCAAACCATTTCTCATGCCAGGCCTCAATTTCCCTATTGTAAGGTGGAGTGGCTAGTACCTTCTTCGATGGATTTTTGGAAGAATTAGATGAGTTAATGCATGTCAAGCGCACAGTAACAAGCTCACTTACAGACCCTCCATGCTTTAGGGCCGCTATTTTCAATGGTGTTCAGTGAACACATGATAACATCTTTCCATTCACTGAGGAGTTAAACAGATTTAAATCTGACAAAATATTCTTGGCAGAAATAAAATTCAGACACACTAAGCCTTATATGTGTTGAGCATCCTTCACATCAAGGATTTCTAACTAGGCTGAAGGAAGGAATATCAGGTGATTCCGAAGAAGCCTTGATTGCCACATTTCTAGTTGGTTATGAAAGGCTATTTTTCAAGACTAGGTCTGAAGCAGTGAAAGGTTCAGATTTTTCCCATCCCTTTTTTACTTTCTGGTAACAGATCGTGCCATTCCTAAAGACAATGCAGTACTCAAGCACCACACAGGGCTCAGGCTATATGAAGGAAATTATGAGAATTAGGTTTTGGAATTATATTTAGATAGAAATATTCTCATGTACACACATTCCCTGTTCAGTTATATAGTGTCTTTAGACCACATAAAGTTCTGCAAAACATTATTTTATGGACTATGTACTAAAGTAACTGCGTACCTGTGATTTAAATTCTAGAGTACTGTTGTCTAAATGGGTAGAAGTGCCTCTGAGTGGGTGATTTCTTCACATCTGGTAAGAGTCATGACTAACTGCAAGCTGTTCCATGGGGCACATACCACCAACTCACTTGTCTTGGAGCAATGTGTGAGAAATAGAAAAACATCATTCAAAATACGAGTGCTCCAACAGACGCGTTATACCAAAGATAGTATTCTAAAAGACAGTATTTTCCTCAATAAGGAAATTTGAATTTACTCTCTTACCCTCGATTTTCTATACCTATTGTCAGCAGGTATATCTGAAACCTGCTGCTTTCTTATGATAACAGGCCATGATTAACAGGCCATTATATATATATATGTATATATATATATATATATATATATATATATATATATATATATCTTTTTTGGCCATGATCTATTTTATAACATATAAAATGAGGTGAAGGGAAAGATGCAATTTGATCCCTGTCGAAATAAAATTCTTTCTCGGTTGTCATATTCCATACTTTCATTTCATGAATATCTATAATTTTGCAAGCAAAATATCAAACCATCAAAAATTGCTAATGCTGTATCAGAAGGAAATGCGAATTCAGAGATTAACAATTATGTGAATTATTTTTTGATGACTGTATTCTGAATTTTATACCCTTGTTATGTCGAAATTTATAGATGTAACATGATTCAAAAGAAGTCAAAGTGCTGAACTATAAAGAAAAGATATTAAGCTTGACTTTTGCCGACCTATGTTTAGTAGGAACATTTATACTATAAGCATAAATTGTATTGGGATGTCTTAGAACGTCTTAAGATCTGAAAAAGTAGCAAAAAAAAAAAGAGAGGCAAATTGGCATATGTCTTATTTTTTTTTTTTTTTTTTTAGTATACACCATAGCAAGTAACCCCCTAAACAACCCTACCAATCCAACTTTATATAGGAGAAAATGGGAAATTTAGAGAAGTAAAAATTGTGGCAAAAATCATACATAACAAACCATAAGAAGTATCATTTTTTAAAGGTTTATTTATTTATTTATTTTACAGAGAAAGAGAGAGTGAGCGTGTGAGCAGGGGGAGGGGCAGAGAGAAAGGGAGAGACATTTTCAAGCAGACTCCTTGCTGGGTGCAGAGCCCCGCGTGGGCCGGATCCCAGGACCCTGAGATCACAACCTGAGCCCAAATCAAGAATTGGACACTCAACCAACTGAGCCACCCAGGAGCCCCAAGAAGCATCATTTGAATCCAAGCTGCTTGACATCACCACTCAAGGTCTTGACCATTTACCTCTCTCTGAGGCCGTCCTGTGTTGCGACGAGCGGTTGGTAGTCAAGGGCATCTTAGGGAGACTCTAAGTGTACCACCGGCGGCAAGTGCGCCCCTGTGTCTGTTAGGACCCGCCAGTTCACAGCTAAAATGTGTTTTGATGTCTTTTGAATAGGTCTGAGTTGAGCTTAAAGTTAGTGAATCAGACTCACTTTATCTAAAAGGAAAGAGAAGTTGGATCTTTGCAGTCAGCTAACCTTGGGGAGAATTATTTGAAAAATGGTTTGGGAAGCGTTGGCACAAGCAAGTGGATAGTGCAGATCGTGTAGATAAAGAGCAAAAACGCTGTGCTGAGTAACGGACAACCCTTAATTTCACTGATTTGAGGTTAGGGTGTTAGGTTAGCGACTGGCGTTTTATAAAAACATTAGTCACCAAGTCCCGAGCCCACGATACAAGCAGTTCCTGTAGGAGGAACTAACCCCGCAGACTTGCTGATCCTCGTGGCATTCCTACCCGCCAGAGGGCCACCTTAGCTCGACCTCTCCTACTTGTGCGACCTTGAGCACCTGCTTTTCTGTCCTTCAGTTTCCTCGTCTGTGCAATTACAGTAACAGAGATTGGTCCTTAGGAAGATTAAGTGGGTTACTATGAGCAAAATACTCTAGTGTCTGGCAAAGAATAGGCATTTAATCACAGCACTTGTTATTCTGAGTTCATAAGTAAGGAGATTGAAGCCCATTAAAATCCGCTTGTCCCGATCACTCTACCAACAGTCTTAAGATTCAAACACCTTTCTGTGATTTCATATTATGCTTATTTCACAGAGTGCTTTTTTCTTTTTTTTTCGTTTTCTTTTTTTTATTTTTTTAGAGTGCTTTTTTTCATTGACTTTAAATTATGACGGTGAATCATTAAAAATAGATAAATAAAATAACACAAGCCTACTACACACCTTCCCTAGGCGGAAATCAAGAACTATAAACTCTTACCATGCATTGTACCTTAAAGACACCACTGTGAGATAATTCATCACGGGAGGGTGCTCACTAAAGCCCCCTCGTTTTTCAAAAAGTTATACAGTTACAAAAATAGGAACTAAAACACCTACAGCAAATATAAAGAATTGACAGCATTTGAGGCATTTATTAGGGTCAAGATTGAACAGCCAAAGGCAAAGTCTGAGCGCTCAGCTCTACAAGTCTTACAACTTATTTACCGAAGTGTCCAGTAAATGAGACAAGACGGTAACTCCTATTTAGGAACTTCATCCGACCTTAAAAAGGAAGGATTAGGGGATTATAGTTAATATTAGAAACACACTAAAGTTCCATTTTCATAGGACTAAATGCATGTGTTTGGCTAAGTTTATCTAGGCTGTACCTACTTCGCCTCTACTAATAGTAGAGGACACTTATTTACAACCTGCTGCAGTCCACACGCGGAAATTCATTATCTCAGTGCATACACAGTTATTTTATTTTATAAAACTGTTTCTCAAAATGGGTTCCGTGGTTAGAGCCCTGGAGGCTGCATGTTTGCTAAGAACACAGATTCCTAGTCTCCTCCTCTGGAGGGAGATGAAATCATAAATCTGGAGCGACTGAAGAATTTGCATTTAACAAAAACTCTGGGTGATTCTTTAGATCTTGAAAATGTAGCTCTTATAATTGAGGAAATGAGCTAAGGCAGATAAGACATACTGGTCAAGGTACCAGTGAGTGATGGAAACTGGGTTTAAGCTGGACCTTGTGCTTATATCGGCAAAGCCCGACCCCTCTCCCCCTGCCTAAACTGTTCCTAGTGCACCAAAGCCAAACATAAAATCTATACCATTTTAGGAGTCATTTTGACAGATGTCTTTGGGACGGCCTATGAACTTTCTAGAAATGCAATGATACAAGTATGCCAAGACTAATACAGTGCATTTGCAAAATGGTTTCATGTCCCTCCAATTCTACGCACAGGGAAGTCCTCTCCTCTGAGGCCCACTGCATCTCAGTTCTAGTGAGGGGGTGAATGCGGGGACTCCTATTTGGGGGAACCTGGATCCTGCAGCTGCTGCTGGTTTCTCACATGCCTGCTGGGTTGAAACCAACCAGCATTTAAAGTAATTGCTGCTAAAAATAAATAAATAAATAAATAAATAAATAAATAAATAAATAAAGCAATTGCTGCTTTGCGATGCAGTTCAGCAGGGACGGCAGCGACTCGAAGGGACAGCCAGGTTGGTTGTCCTCACTAAAATACGATCTCACGCTTCTGTAACTTCTGATGACCTGTAGAGTCCAAAGGCATCATGGAGATTATTCCGTCTAAATTTTTAACTTTACAAAGGCCACAGAAGGGACAGTGAGCTACCCACGATGTAGCTCAGAAATCCTGGAAATCTGCCTTGAATTCTGATGGTTTTGCAGAGACAGAGCAAGAGGACCAGATGTAGACAACTGTGGCGGAAATCAAATGGGGGTGCGATGCCTTCCAGATGCTTCAGGGTTTGTTTTTGTTTTTTTGTTTTTTGTTTTTTTTCTCCAAAGAACTCACAGCAAGTAGGTTTCCTTACGGCATGTACACAGTCAGGAGGTGGACCTCGGAATCAGGGAGGGTTGTGTTCACGGCTCAGATCGACTGCTCATCAAGAGTTAATGCGTAGAGCACCTAACCCTCAATTCCCTCGCCCTGAAAATAGGAAAAATGATGTATCTCACTACTAACGGGTTACTGAGTATCAAACAATGCACTGGACTTGTAAGCTTTTGGGACAGTGGGCAGGGGTAGTATCCACACTGTGCTTGCTGCGGCTGCTGCTGCTGTGTTTGGTGGTGGTGTGATTATTATCCTCCACTGCAATCCTGAGAGGTGGGCATTACCCTGGGGGGTAGGTCTGGAAAAGCACCTGCAGCTCAGAAAAAGCTCAGTTCCCAAGTTCAGAGATAGGGACAGAATTTCGATCACAGGGAATTTGAGACCTTGGTTCTTTTCACCAAGGTACAACTATTTTACATTTATCTATACATTTCACATTAGTATTTTCTAAATATCTGCACAGTTCTAAAATATAAAATATTAAAAGGTTGAGCTTTCTTTTTTTTTTTAAGGCATAGGTTTCTTGTGAGAAGTTGATTTATACCATCATCAATCACCAGTATTTTTTTTTCTTTCTTTCTTTTTTTTTTTTTTTTTGCAGTGACATCCATGGCAGAGTCTAATGCTAAATCCTAGATTCAAAGGAAGACCTCAGCTCCTGAGAACCCTCAAGAAGTGTGATGTTTTGGATAAATGAACTTCTCGATAGCTTTGAAACACTCATAATTACCTCAGATGGAATTTCTTATTTATCACTTCTCTTCATTCCTAAGTAGAGGGTATGTATTTATCACAAACTCTATACTGCTTTTGCTCAAAGTCATCATTTTAAACCCCAATATTCTTACTTTGAGACGACAGTAATTCTTCTGAGCCATTTAAGGTGTATGTAGGATTTTATAAAAAATGGTCTTAGACACCCGTGTTTTCTATTTGGGTTGAAAAATGTCTATATTCTCTTCACGGTTTGGCTCTCCCTCATTGGGAGATTATCACTGGGAGGCCTGAGTTGTATTTATGTAGGAAATCTACTGAGGAAGTAAAGAAAGAGAAGGGTAGGAATTAAGGGACAGAGTAGACGTCCTGAGGGGTTCTCAATTAGATGAGATGCCCAGTCCTTTGTGCTGATCAGGATGCTATTCAGTACGAGCCTGAGAGAAGTATAGTTTTTGGCCCCGAAATATCTCCCCCCCCCAACTTTTTTCTTCTATGTTGCAGGAACTTTACGAATTATGAATTATTATCATGAATTATTATTATTATTATTCATAATTTTAGAAGGAGGCAATCAATGCCTTCTCTTTAGTCATAAATAAAAGAACCACCTGTCAAAATACCAGGGCAAGTCAGTACACATGTGTGAATGCATTTCTTTCACTGTATAAATGGCTTCAGAATTTGTTTTGTTTTTAACAGGGGAAGAGACTAGGAAAGTTCTAGATCCTTAAGACATGAGTGAGAGGAGAATGAGGCTTAAACAGTGGACATCGGAGATTCTGAAACTGTTTCCCCCAACAATGTCCCTTCAGGGTATTGTGAACCAGGAACTGGACACAAAGCAGGATGGTTGCTAAGAGGCTTTAGAGGTGGGCACCTGTCACAGCAAGCAATTTATTTTGAAAAAAAGGAGAATATAAGTGCTTTGTGGTCTACAAATTCCCACGTACGTGTAAAGATCATTATTATTATTAAACCACTTTCTGAGTAGGAAGTGTTTGATTCCCTGGAACTATTAAAAACACTCTTTTCATGTTTAACCAAATGTCCCTTCGAATAATGATGAATCACTTAACAGCTTCAGCTAATCCCATTAAACCCAAGCCTTTTAGGACAGGCTGTGTTTGAAGTGACCTATGGTTTCCCTGAAAGTCTCGCTGGCTCTATTGGTAAATAACAGCCACCAGAAGCCAGAACTCACATTGTCCTTTTCTCGCCCACTTTTGAATGACACATGAAATCCATCCTAAATCAAATGAACAGAGCAAGCCAGGCTGGGAAGCACAGTTGGACTTTCACCAGATATCACTGCCGATTTGCCGGCTAATGTGTTCCTCCAATATGTGCTAAGGCAAAGGCAAACACACACTCCCCGTTCTCTGTGAGCCTAAGACACGCCGGTGTACCCGTGAGACTTCAGAAATAAAATGCGGAATGCTCTTTCCCCCCACCCCAGGATTCTCACATTTTACTTCCTAATTTATTAAGCTTCCTAACAAAACAACATAAAATGTAATCAAAGTGGAATAAAAAGTTAAAAATATCTTAAAAAATAAAAGTATATGTAGACCTCTTCAGAAAACAAAACTTACAGGGGGGCACTGTCAGTAAATGAAAATGTCAACACCTTCCTGGAAAAATGCAGAGTTTCCTACAATTTGCATAAAGGTGGTGTTGAGGGGATCCCTGGGGGGCTCAGCGATTTGGCGCCTGCCTTTGGCCCAGGGCGTGATCCTGGAGACCCGGGATCGAATCCCACATCGGGCTCCCGGTGCATGGAGCCTGCTTCTCCCTCTGCCTGTGTCTCTGCCTCTCTCTCTCTGGGTCTCTCATGAATAAATGTATGAAATACTAAAAAAAAAAAAAAAAAAAAAAAAAAAAAGTGGTGTTGAGCAAACCTCTCAGCCTTCCTACTATCCTACTATCCAAAGTCCTCTGAAGAAGGTTTTTGCAGTAATAGGTTCAAGAATGCAAGTGTCCTTGATAATGCCATCGCTAAGCACCCTGCCCGGCATACAGCGGAGAGTGAAGAGGTCCGATTTATTTGCAGTGAGATTTTGAAATTATGAAATGAATATCTAAACTTACTCTATGGGAAGTTTTGAGAGGCTTTCCTGAGAAATGGGCATAGCAGTTCGGGTAGTTTGTGACTGCAGCCCAAGACGACTGTACGGGATCTTCTAGAAGGCCTGGAGTCTTGTTTTCCTTAAAAATACCCCAAAACAACAAAAGTGAGACAAAGTAAAATAAAGGGCAACAACTTATAAGGGAGTCGCTGAGGATGTTGTTCTACTCCTAAGTAGTCCACAAAGAGGCGGATGCGCCTGGGAAGAAGAGTAACTATCATTATTATTATTAATTATTCACTATATTTATGAGCCCCAATCTGCGTGCCAGACAAACTGCTGAACACATTAGGACTTTGCCAGGTGATATCTTCATTTCACAGAGGTAGTAGCTGAAGCTTAGAGATCTTAAAGAACAAAACTTGTAAGTAGTACATGAAGAGCTCACATCCAGGGCTGAAAACGAAGATCCTACATTAAACTAATGGAGAAATTCGGCTTTACAGACAGTATTTCATTTTTACAGATAACGATTCTGGCATCTATAGTGACTTCTTGAAAAATGCTGAGTAATATCAGGGAGGGGATTTGGCTCAGGCACTGATTACTTCACAGTTTTCATGGAAGGAAAAGTCCCCACGCCTGCTGAGAGTAAGAGTGTGTGTCTCTTTTTCAAGTGATGGTGAATATTTCTAAAGTCTTACAATAAGGGTGTTTTCTGCATATCTCCTGATCTTTCTAGGTATTATAAAGCTGAAATCAAAGGCAAAAGCAAACATTAATCTCCCTTGATTAAAACAAAGGGTCATCCCTAGAAACTGGTTTACTCAGCGAAATTATTTCTTAAAAGTGAACTAAAAAAAAAAAAAAAAGTGTACTAAAAGCTGGGCTTTCCTCTTTGGCCCAGGAAGCAATTATCTCTGCTTTCACACAGCCACCTGCCCCTCCCCAAAGAACAGAGAAGGGGAAATCAAAAAGGCAGGAGGCGTCAGGAGTTCAATGTTTCAGCAAAGTAAAGGCCAAAGAAGTTAAACACTTTGGTTGAGGTTTTTAGACTAGTTAGGAAGGTGAGCTTAGAAAGTAGAAGAACTCCAGAGTTCCAGCATGTTCTCCATTCTAATGGGAGGTTGGTGGGTCAATGTCATGGCGAAAAGCACCCCTAATAGCTTTCTGCCCCATGCCTCCTGGGTCAGAAAGCATCTCAAGTATTATTTTGCTGCTGCTTTGAAAAATTAAAGTAGCTAATCCTCCGCCTGGTATGTCTTTCTGAAATGCCCGTTCAGGGTTAAGAAGCAACCAAGCAGAGCCACTGTACTGGTGCTTCCTTTCCTGTCCCTCCTCGTCTCCACCTTTATCCTCCTGCTACAGTTGCCTTCTGTGCCAAAGAGTAAAAGACTTGAAAATAAATGGCGCATAATGCATCATAAAGGAAACTGAGTGTTTTTGGGTAATAATGAAGAACTAAGATCTGTATGATTTTTTTTTATGACTCACTCTGAGCAATAACAGGTGGTCCTTCCATTGGCAGTTGCTTCCTTTTAAAAACAAAGTATGAAAAAAATAACAAAATAAAAAATAAAAACAAAGTATGTACCCATACATAAGTCCTGTGGGGACCATTTCAAGGTTCTAGGTTCCAGAAATGAGTCGCCCGCAGCCACGCATCAGAGGAGAATCTTAACTGCACGACGCTGGGGCAAAGTTCCTATCATCTTTATCTTCATTCTGAAAATGTTCGTGTGTTTAAAAATAATGATTAAAGAGAACGCGACTCCTTGAAACAATTTAGTTGTCTTTGGAAACTTAGATTCCAGATGGAATCGCACACTCGGGGAAAATTAGGGTCTCACCTCATTCCCAATTTCGACATATTTTTTTTTTTTTAAAAAGAATCTACAGATTCTTGGACTGTAAACAGAGTATAAAATCCTGGAATCTGAAGCTCCTTCAGGCCCATATTCTTCCTAATGCAGCAATCCCTACTACACTATCCCTGCTACGTCCATCCAGTTTTGGCTTTAAAAAGTCAAAGATCTGCATGGAAACAAGTGTTGACGTAGATGGACAAAGATGGATAAATAGAGGACAGATGCCCCGGGAGGAGGTAGGGATATTTAACAAGTGTTCAGTTCACTCTGGATGCGCCAACCTGTCACCCCAGAATCCACATCTTGGGCGCCTTGGGGCGTCCTCAGCACTACCTGCGGCCTAAGTGCCATCGCCGGTGTAGACTCCATAGGATGGTCCTTGTGTCATTAATAAATGTCTTTGGACAAACTCCAGAAAACTGGGAGTGCGCCTGGACATCCACGTGCTCCCGGAGAGATGCTTCCCAAAGGGGATCACGGCCGAGCCAAGCGGGGAGGACGGCTCGGGGGGCCTCTTGGTTTGAGGCTGAGCAGAGCAGAGAGACCCGCCACTGTGCTGGGAGGCGGGGGGGGGGGGGGGGGGGGGGCGGAGCCCGGGGGTGCCGCTCGCGCAGGACCAGGGCGCGGCAGCCGGCTTCCCCCGAAAGTTTCGCCCCCCCCCCACAGGCCGGCTGGAGCTGCCCCAAATCCGAGCACCTGAGGCCTGTGCCAACCAACCTCCAGCGGGCGCGGGCTCCCGGGGGCTTCGTCCGCAGCCCAGGCGCAGCCCCCGCCGCACCCCGCGGCCCCAGCGCTCCCCCTGCGCCCCTGCCCAGCGCAGCTCCTGCCCTGCTCCCCGCGCCCCTGCCCCGCGCAGCTCCTGCCCCGCTCCCCGGGCCCCTGCCCCGCGCCCCTCCTGCTGGGCTCCCCCCCCCCCGCGCCCAGCGCCACAGCCGCGCCCCCCTTGCCCCAGCGCTCCCCCCTGCACCGCGCCCCGCCCCGCTTCCCGCTCCCCCTGCCCCGCGCCCCCCATTCCCCGCTCCCCGAGCCCCTGTCACCGCCTCGCCCCCCTTGCCCCTTGCCCTGCTCCCCCCTACCAGCTCCCCCCTGCCCGCTCCCCCCTGCCCCGTGCCCCCTGCCCCGCTCCCCTGCCCGCTCCTCTCTTCCCGCTCCCCTGCCCCGCGCCCCCATTCCCCGCTCCCCGCCCCTGTCACCGCCTCGCCCCCTTGCCCTTGCCCTGCTCCCCCCTACCAGCTCCCCCTGCCCGCTCCCCCCTGCCCGTGCCCCCTGCCCCGCTCCCCTGCCCCGCTCCTCTCTTCCCGCTCCCCTGCCCCGCGCCCCCATTCCCCGCTCCCCGCCCCTGTCACCGCCTCGCCCCCCTTGCCCCTTGCCCTGCTCCCCCCTACCAGCTCCCCCTGCCCGCTCCCCCCCCTGCCCGTGCCCCTGCCCCGCTCCCTGCCCCGCTCCTCTCTCCCGCGCCCCGCCGCCCCGCCACTCCAGGACTCCCCGCCCCGCTCCCCCCTGCCCCGCGCCCCGCCGTCCCGGACTCTCCGCTCCCCTGCCCCGCTCCCCCCTGCCCTGCGCCCCGTGCCCCGTGCCCCCTGCCCCGCTCCCCCTGCTCTGCGCCCCGTGCCCCGTGCCCCTGCCCCGCCGCCCGGACCCCCGCGCCCCGCCGCCGGAGCTGGTTCGCCGCAGCGCCGGGAGGCGGCGGGAGCAGCGGGGTCCCGGGGAGCAGCCCCCCAGGCCGGGGCCGCGCGGACGCCGGGACAGGACTCCCGTGGGCGCGGGGTGGGCGCAGCAGCACTTGCGGAGACGGACGCGCAGACGGACGCACGGACAGAGACAGACGCGGCGGGGCGCATCGTCCACCGACTTGGCGGAGTCCCGCGCCCCCGCCGCCAGGCGGCTGCTCCCCCCCGGCCGGGACCCGCGCGGGGCCCGCGCCGCCAACGCCGCCACCGACCTTTCTGCGGCTTGAAGGACTGGATGGAGCCCGAGTGGTGCACCATGTCCCTCCGCGCGTCCCCGCCGCCGCCGCCGCCGCCGCCGCCGCCGCCGCGCCTCCGAGCCTCCCGCCGCCGCCGCCGCCGCCGCCGCCGCCGCCGCACCTGCCGCCCGCGCCGCGCGCCCCCGTCGTCATGGCAACGCCGGGGCCGCCCGCGCGCCCCCCCTGGCGGCGGCTGGGGGAACCGACCTCGCGGCGGCCGCGGGTGGGGGGGGGGGCAGGTCTGTAGCAGCAGCTGCAGGGTGGGGGGGAGAGGGGCGCGGGGCGGGGAGGGGGAGCGGGGGAGCGGACACTCGGGACCTCGGCCGCCCACGCCCAGAGCCCCGCCGGCGACACCGGGCCGCCGGTCGTCCGCAGCGGCAGGTGCCCCGGCAGGTGCTCACCACGGGGCGCATCGACCCCCCCCCCAACATCGTGAAAGAACCCGAGGCCCCGAGCGCAAAGAACTCTCAAGACCATCAGAGCCAACACCTGCCTGGGCGGACAAAGCCACCTGGTCCCCGAGAGGTGTCGTGACCCGGGCAGGGCCAAATCGCCAGGCCCAGCCACGAGCTGGAGCCAGTTCCGCCAGCCTGGGGTGCATCCCCCCCCCGCCCTCCTCTCCCCGCCGCTGCTCCGACCCCTTAGTTCACCCCGTGCACAGCGCGGGGCTCTGCCCCCCCCTGCCCTGGGAGGTGTGGGTGAGCCGCCCCATCAATACAAGAGTCCCCGCCAGAGCGCATGACAGACGGAAAGCTGCAGCGACCTCAACATCTGCAGGACCCCAGGCCGCTGGAGCCCCTACCGTGTTGTCCCCTCCACCCCCTGCGGCGCACGACTCAAGGGTGGGGAGGGTGGGGGCAGCTCGGGGCAGGAAGCGGGTCCTGCAGCGTGACTGCACAACAGCCGCTCTGCAAGGGAAAGCTTCAGGCTACACCACCTGTTCATGCTTCCCTAGGTGGGCTGGGCTCAGCCTGGCGGTGCTGACTGGACCCCTCTTGGGTTTGCAGCGGCTGGGCCTGCAGAAGAGAACAGCCGGACTCACCCTCAGGGGGAGGCATCACAAAGACTGTGCAGTCCTGGTAATGAAGGATGATGTTTGGGTTTTTTTGTTTTGTTTTTTTTGTTGTTTTTTTGTTTTGTTTTGTTTTTTTGTTTTCCAGAAGGAAGATGTTGAGCCTTCAGTAAAAGCTCCGGATGCAAGCACTGAACAAATACTTATGTTATGCGGTTATGAAAAATCATCTCAGTGTGAGTTCATCTCCATCTGAAGATCTAGAACGAACCTCAGAGACTATCTCCGCAGAGCCTCACTTTACAGCTCTCTGATGGGAGAGGGCACGGAACCCCGGGGCAGTAGGTGAATTCCTGAGGGTGCTTTGTGATGTTTTGTTCATCCACAGTGAAGAGTCTAGTATAGCTCAAGTCACAGGTCATTCTGGTGCAGCCCCACTCCCTGGATCCTACTTCCCACTTCCAGGCATAAGGACATCCTGGTGTCAGCGTAACTCTGCAGGAGGCAAGCATGTGTGCCCTGGAGCTGGGAGTCAGTTAAGGGTTCGAACCTCATTAGAGATTAATTATTTTTTTTAAAGTGATTTCTAACACCGTGGCACCCTAACCTCTGCAGTGCAACTATGATTGAGTTATCTTCTCATAAAAGTTGATTACTTTTAATTAGGAATAGTTTAGGCTGGACTGACAGATTGGCTACTAGGGAATTCAAAGAACATCTTTGCTTGTTTTAAAATCCGTCTTTTAAGGAAGGTTGCTAGAGGAACGGCTTTCGTGAGGGGCCTAGGCAATTTCGAGCACCATCTGCTTTACAGGAAAGGCAATGCACAGACAAGGAAAAGCTGTGTGTGTGTGTTCAAGTGGAGAGGGGTTTGAACAAAGACCTTCCTAAAAAAATAAATCTTCCTATAATCTGGTAAGACGAAATATTTTGAATCGACATTTCCATTGTAGAAAGTTTAGGAATGAGTATTTAATGGCCTCATCAGGGAAGGCTAAACTGATCTTTCTTTTTTTTTTTTTTCTTCTATTTTTAGTTTCAGATTTCTTTCTTCAAATTTTAAAGATGAGGAAATACTTTATATAGTGTTCAGTGAGGGAACATGATTATCATATACAATGATCTTAACTATATTTTGCAGAAGAGAAAAAAATAAAAGACTAGTAAGAAGCATACCAAAATGTCCAAAATAACTGATTTCGCAAGTAAGGATTCAGGCTGCTTTTTTTTTTTTTTTTTAGACCTCCATATTTTTTGACGTGTTCTGCTTTCTACAAATGATATATACCGATTTCATATTGATTATGTACATATATTTTTAAACTCCTTCACTATCATTCTGCAGATCTATTTTTTCTTTTCCAGTCTCGGGCCCTAGCTTTTTCTGTCCTGCTTCTTTGCTCAGGTCTCTGCCGCATTCGCTCTCCCACAGCTCACCACCTGTCTCCTGTCCTCCTTGGTGATTAATTTATCAGGCCCCACGCTACCTTTTGCCTCCCAGAGGGGTATGAAACTTTGTTTTAACATCACTGGGAGGCTTTTTAATTCATCACTGGGAGGCTTTTTAATTCCTTTGAACTCCGAAATATGAGCACACAGCCCAGCCGGTCGTGAGCTTCCCGTGTTGGGCTCTATCCCCAGAACTGCAAGGGTTCTGTCCTTACCTAGTTGGGTCTTGAATAAATGACTCAGTTGAAACTGGGATCGCCAATTCTGCTCCTCATTGCCTAAATGAGAACTGAAAAAGAAATTCTCTTTGGAGACAGCCCCTGTCTAGAACCCAGTTATTTAGGGGATTAGGGGCAAAATGAAACAGCCAAGGCACATTGGTAGTGGGTTTATCTGAAAAGGGTGAGGAAGAGAGAAGGGGAGAGAGAGCTGCCCTGGAGGCATCATTATAGGGAGACTCCTATCTCCTTCAAAGCCGACTGAGTGTTGACTCTCTGAGTGTTGACAGAGACCCGTATAGTTCCTGTCACACAGGCTGAGCGAAGACTTACTAATGAATAAGTAAAGAAAGTAATTAATTTGAAATTTTTAAAATGACTTCTAGAAAAATGCTGCTTTGGTGACCTGAGCGAGCGCCGGGCTAGCTCAGTCGGTAGAGCATGAGACTCTTAGTGACCTGAGCAGTTGTCTTCCTTATGCAAAACCAAGGGAAGTTATCTTAAAATCATTTACATATTTTAGATCTACTTACATTTTATATATGAACTACTTTCTTGGTTCTAGTTGCCATCCCTACTTTATTAAGGGCCCAGGCAAGCTCTTCACAAAAACAAGCTCTGTGATAAGTGGAAGGGTGGAGTACAATTTAACAACTGCTTCCCCAACGCCTTGGGTTCCTGGCCACATGCGACAGTATAACAACAGGTTAGCCCAGCTGGCAGCCAGGCTAGATGCTCAGAGAAGCATCCAGAAGCGGCGTTCCGAATCGATATAAGTGACTAAAAGAGAGCATTGGAGGAAAATCATCAGCTTCTACTTGATCTGAATCTAGCCTGAGGTGCTCTTATCACACAGTATTTTGAAGAGACAGGGACATAAAACGATTTGTTTAAGGAGACAGCATTAAGAGAAGGCAGATGTATGGAACAAAGTAAGTGATGATGGAATAACCATTTTATATTCTACATCCCGGCTGAAAAGCTTACCATTATTTCAAGTTGCCTCTAGGTTGGAGGTCATGGGAGCAACGTGAACTTGGGTGCGGTCTGAAATTAAACACTGAAATAATGAAGAGACAGCTTGCCAAAATAAAAGTTAAAGGATGCAAAGATTATTGAATGGATTATTTACTGTGACACCACTGAATTTACCTAAAAAATAAATATTGGCGACTTGGAAACATTTATGTATCAATAGTGTGTCAGTTGTAGTCCTTGCATTCATAAAAGTAAATCTAATTAATTCATGGTAGCCTCACAGAGTAGATGATCACATGATGTTACCTTCAAGAATATTCAGTAAATCATACTTAATATCAAATAAAGTTCTTCTTCCTCCCTTCCAATAGATTCTGCAAATAATAGGAGAAAGATACATATTTTTTCAGTACATTTAACAAATATATACTGGAATCTATGTGACAAATCCAGCCGGGATATATATTTTTAGTCTTTGCAAGCTTTATACCAGAAGAACAGTGCATCTTTGTAATTTCTTTAAGAATAGATAGCAAATGGTTGTAAAAGCCCTAAATGTTTCAAATTCTAAGTCTTCCATGTTTGTGGTATTTTATTATTTTGAGGAATATGTAAGTAACATAGTCTGTTTGATTAAACATGATTCTGCCAAAAGAAAGATGAATTAGAAAAGACCCTGAGATAAAAAAAAGAGTAAAATATAATCATCTGAAATCTTTATTTACCTAATTAAATTCAAACGGACACTAATACACTCTCCAGGGATACTTAATATAAGAACTATAAAAAGCTATTGAAAAGCAAACACTACAAATTTAACAGGTAGTTGGGGGTGAGGTAGTTAGGAGTGGGGGAAAGAAGGATGGTACAGAAGTTTGGGGAGAGGGGACAATTAGAAAGGAAAATGGAAGGTGAAAATAGTCTTAAGACCTTTTATTAGGGAGGCTATCAAACAAGAGGCAAATAAAAGCTTGTAGGTTAATAGACAAAATAGTCTGGTTTAACTCATTTGATTATGAGAATAAGGAGCATAAAAAGTGATATTTCATGACTAGGGAAAGAACGATGAATTGTCCAGGGAGAAGACAAATGAAATATGTTGCACCTTGATCACACCAGGAAAAATAAGGAAAGGAGAATGTGGACTCAATGATGAACATAAATTATAGGTTCAATGCAAAATGGGATGAATAAAATCAAGTATAACGGCCAATATTCCAAATATAAGCACGCCTTTTCCCCCACTAAAAGACAGTGGCTTAAACTGGATTAAAATCAAGATAAGTACTGTATGAGAAATAAATATTTGATGCAAAGTAATAAAGGGTGGTCAAAGTGATTCCAGGTAAATGCAAATAAAAAAGTAAGCAAGGCTAGAAGATAGAATTTCACATTAGAAGGACTAAAATTTTAAAGAGGCACATTACCTAAAGTGAAAGGTATAATTTGTAAGTAAGATATAAGTCGTATATTTTATGTGCCAAACCATATAGCCTTTAACACAAAAGCAGAAACAATTAGATGATTGACTCAACAAAAATTGCAGTTGTTAATGGATGACGATACATACTTCTCAAAAAATATGAACCGTTATAATGGACCGAATAACATGCAAAGTTCTAGACTGACCTATTACATTCAATGAACTTCATTTAACAGAAGCTTTTAAGATCATACTTTGCATTTTGCAGATATTCACAAAAACCGACCGTGTGCTTTGCTAGGTCCCTTTTGTGTCAAGTTCACTAGACTAGAACTGTGTCCTCCAGAATGGCCTTCCCGCTACGGTTCCAGGTTAAACCTGATCAAAACGACATTTGTGCAAGACGAGCAAACTTGGAGGAAAGCAGCTGTAGCCGTGGCGCTCTGGCGGTCACCGTGCTTGGAAGCGATGAGGACGACACAGGTGCAGACAGGCTAGCTAGCCCCTGTTCCTCCCCGTACCACGTCCAGCTCTGGTTTTGTCTCTGGAGATGCCACGCTGCCAGCAGGTGCAGAGGCAATAGTCTTTCCGTGGGGGCTCCACCCGTGCTCCATCGTGGTCCCACTCCAGCTTCCCTGACAAACTGACTTGCTTGATTCAGAAGAGCTGGTTAGTGGCTTTCCTCTGATTCCCCAACACCCTTTTTTGGACTATTCTCCAAAAATGCCTATAATTGGGTAAGTTCTCATTCCTATCACAAATCCCTATTCCATAGTAAAGTATATCTCACTCTGCTTTGCCAGTTGAACCCTGATTGATACAAAGAACAAAAAGAAGGAAAAGGAAAGACAGACAGAAAAAAATAATAATAATGCAGAGTATTTGCAGACGACATTGTAAGATTCTAATCTTAAAAAAAAAACATAAATAATTTGAAATGAAAAAATATTTTCTCTGATAGGGAAGTGCACGTTAAAATAGTAAGGTATATTTTTAAGCTCTTCACATTAGCAAAAATGGAAAGGAGCCATGAGATCTATTTTTATAGGGGATGCTGGGAAAAGCATTCTTTCATAGATTGCTTTGCAACTGTGAAGTGTGAGAGCCTATTTTAACCAATAACCCATCTCGTAGAAGTCTCTCCCATTCAAACAAAGCCCATATGTCAGGGTGCTTATTGCGTCATTGGTCTTGGTGACCCTGGACCAAAACTCATACCAACAGAACACCGGACCAAAACTCATACCTGGCAATATGGTAGATTATGATTTATAATCATAATTTTTTTTTAAATTTAAATTTTTAGCCCCCCCCACTAGGGGATCTATTCAATTAGTTAGACAGGGAGAAAATGTATAAAAAGGTACATTCTGGGCTGATAATGCGGGTAGGTAGGTTAATACAACCGGACGGAAGGAAAGACGGAGGGAAGGAAGCCAAAAAAAGAGGGAAAAAAAGTAAAACAACTATACTTTCAAAAGTATGGGAATAACCACATGTATGCATTTATGTAAAGTTATGTACATGTACAGGTGAAACAAAATCACACAATAAAGACATTCTCATAATCTGGCTCATACCTAATTCATCCATCAGATTTCTCTGGACTTCCCAGCACAAACCCTGTTTGGGTCGAAATCTCTCCCTTGATCTGCCTCACAAAAACAGTCCAAAATACTTCTCTTTGTTTCCTCTTTGGGGAATGCTCTCCATCTGGTGCTCATCATCCAGGTTCTCCCAGGCCCGGTTGGTGAGCCACCTCTTCCTTGAGTATCACACCAGCCCACGTGGAGTCTCTTCTGAACTTGTTCATCCTTACTAAATAATTTAGCACTTAATTATATAGAATCACGAATTGTTCTGATTCTTTTGTGCCAGTTAGTCATGTCCCTAACGATTAATCCTATGCTCCGCTTTCTATTTCTCTTACCAGATGCATCACCAAATTGTACCTTTAGTGTAACGGCTGTTCTGTTTAGCATGATGCTTGGTATTTGGTTTCCAAACACGGAGACAGTTCTGAAAGTGCGCAGCCTTGACCTCAGAAGATCTCAGTTAAAATGTGTGCTCTGTTACTTCCTAAGGGATGTGCCCAAGTATATTCTGTTTTTCTTAGCCCTTAGTTCCCGTATCTATCAAATAGGTTTCTTTAAAACAGCCTAGGGACACCTGGGGGGCTCAGTGGTTGAGCGTCTGCCTTTGGCCCAGGTGTGATCCTGGGGTCCCGGGATCGAGTCCCACGTCAGGCTCCCTGCAGGGATCCTGCTTTTCCCTCTGCCTGTGTCTCTGTCTCTCTCACTGTGTCTCTCATGGATAAATAAAATCTTTATATATATATATATATATATATATATATATATATATATATATATAAACAGTCTGGATTGTGGAAAGAGTTCGGATTTTAGAGCCAGCTAATCTGGCTTTGAGTCCGGACATGGTGACGGTTTTATCTCATATAGCACTTGGCAATTATTTACTTGTGTCTCTGCATGCATGTGATTTTGGCCTGACAATAGTTAATGACACTTGTGGTAACCAGCACTAGTGTCACTACAGAATTTATTTCCCTAACTGGCATACTTTTTGAGTACGAAAGGAGTCATTATTAATGATTATGTTGGATAGAATAAGAGAAAATAAAGACTGTCTCTGACAAACCAGAACCTACGGCGACCCCACTTAGAATAAATATTTGAACCATAGGTCCCTCGTTTGTTGGTAGCAGGAAAGAATTTTCTTTTCTATTCACACTTTCTGTTTTCACCCCTGCCCCTGGTGGGGATGATAGGCCTTTAGTAAAAAAAAAAAAAAAAAAAAGAGACAAAATATTGGTGTTAACTCATCAGCCACTTGATGAAGGAGAATCAATATTAATAGGGCTAAGTTTGCTTCTTTTGTCCCCTCTCAAACTTCTGAAGCTTATAGATCAGAGATTTCGGGTTTGTAAATAAAGGACAAATCTGACCTTGGGGTCCTTTTATTACCTAGTATTTCTTTAAGGATTTGAAAGCACTGCCAATATTCTAAATTGAGATATTTATACATACATGTATATATATATATATATATATATATATATATATATATATATATATATATATATTTGGACTTGTAACTTCTCTGGAAAACCTGGGGACATCTATTAAAACTGAAACTTTGTTGTCACTTGTCAAAGGTCAAGTGGAACTGAAAAGTCAGTGCCTCAACTCTAATTCTCTAACTTATCACACTTTTCCTAAAGTTGAGGTTTAGTTCCATTTACCATTTCCTTTGGGATATTGTGGACTGCCTGACTTACTCATCCACTTGTCCTTCTGAGACCCTAAAAGATTCTTAGACATTCTGAGCTTCAATGTGAACTTTATTCCAGCAATTTGCAACAGTCTTTCAGAGTGGTACCAGGAGCAAGAGGGAGTGCAGAGAGCTAGAAAAACTCAGATTTTGGAAGGGAAGAGGATGAGGGCTAGAAAGAATGGATTCGGGCCATTTTCATGGACTGATGGATAATGAGATTGGAAATAATATAAAGATTTTTTTTATTATATACAGAGATTTTTACAGACTGATAACAAGATGGACAGCTCACCATCTGAATACCACAGGTAGGGGTGATCATGTACAGTTGGCTCCTTTTCCTTTCTTTTCTTTTCTTTTCTTTTTTTTTTCAAATAATATACTTACAGACCTTCTTCGAATTTATAAAAAGGACACAAAGATTACATATAAAATAAAAAGAAGTATTATTTAACTTGTAAAACCACTGGGATTAAAACCAAGTGGATGTGACTTATAAATAGCTATACAGTGTTAAATAGCCTGATGATGGTAGTGATGATGAGTCTATATTTATCAAGCTTAATTTTTGGTTTGGGAAGTTATTAGAGTACCCAGATAAAGTGTTTATTTTTTGCTTCTTATTATATTTACTGAACACCTCTTATTAAAAGTGGAGAAAAAGCCTATTAAGTCATTACTAATATGACTTGGATCTGTTCATCACTTATTTAACTCACTTCTTATGTTCTCTGCTTCCTGAATCCTGGAGCCCTAAGGAAAGGAAGAATCAAAATCTCTGAGCACCAGGTGGGATTGTAGCAAGGGACACTGCAAGGTGGAGACGCCAATATACAAAAGTAGACAAAACAGAAACAAAGAGGGGAGGACTGCCAACTTGCCTTTGTCATTTATGATATCCAGGGGTCACCTCATTTAATTGCATGGTATTCCTGAAAATCCATTTTTGGCAATAGGAATTTTGCATGCTGCCTCACTTATAATAACAGCAGTAACACGTAGATCAACAACAACTGACATTTAATGGGGCCTTAGTAGGCTAAGCATGTACTGACCTTTGAGGTCAGTACTATTATCTCAAATTCATAAATGAGGACATTGACAAACAGAAGAATAAGTAATATATTCAGAACCCTGCAGCTAGGGAAATGCATAACCAAAATTTGAAAAAAAAAAAAGTAATCTGACTGTAAAGCTCACGTGGTTGGCTGCCATGCTGCATTAGCACAATAATCATGTCCTAAGCCATCTTGTAAGAGGGGACAAATGACCAATAGCGAGCTACTTCCACTTCAAGGCATTGCTCAGATGCTACCCTGGTGATAAAGCCGTATGGAATTTGCTGCATTGAAATTAAACTTTCGACTGTGGACCTACAAATTGTATTTCTATCTCTTTATGGACAGCTGTTGCTTTTTATTATTGACAATTATATATCCTCCTCTTGTTGATTTTTTTATGTTCAGAAGAGATCCCTTGCCGTCACGTTCTCTTTCTCTAAATCTTTTTCTTTCTTATATTCTTATTTACTTTTATTATGTCATGAAATAATTTATACTATTTTTATGTAAAATATTCATGTAAAAATATGCAGCTTTTTATTATGACGTGATAGTTAATATTTACATAGCATTTTGCAAATGATTTTACAACTTAATAATTCCTTCAGTAGTTACACAAAACCTAAGTAGTTGTGAAATATGTATTATCACCTTCATTTTCTTCATTAAAAATATGATCACTTGCCAAAGTCACCCTGCTATTAGATGCCCCAGTCTGACTTGGTTCTTCTAATTCTGAATCTAATGTTCTTTTCAGTTTTCTTTATGAACATTCTCACCTAGCTCCGTGTCTGTTGCAGAAGAGATCCACTACAGTGCTGCGATGAATGAATGAATGAATGAGCACATGTCCTAATAAAGGAAGGTCGTTCCACTGCACAATTTTTTTCATAGATCTGCTAGTTTTATCTTTTTATTTGTAGAATAAAAGGGGTAGATGCTAAGATTGGGCTTTTCTAGGACGTTATTTAGGAATAAAATGGTAAGTAGGAGCGGCAATTTCTCATTTGTAACAATGAGGATTAAATTACATTCTCCATCAATAATTTGGAGTTAATTTAAGACAGAATTTGCTAAGAAAATGGAAATATATTACACTCCTTTGATACTTAACCAGCTACCACGTCCAGAAGACTAAGAGCTGTGTTAAGAGGGGAGCTTTTAACAAATTAAGGGGACCACCTAGACCTTTATCCCAGAAGAATCATGTGAATCTCCCCGCAGTTACTCATCTGGCTTTAAGACAAGAGGCTATCGGTCTTTAGTGTGGGAGGCGGTTATGCTCTGCTTTACCGTAGGGAATTTTGCACACGCACACTCGCACACACACATAGTAGTCATGGACTTGGCTAATGATTATCTTCAGAACACACAGAACACGAGCCCCAGGGTCTCCGGTTCATGTCACCATGCACATCAGAGAAGTCAATCCAGGGCTATGTAAACTGCTCTCGATGCCACTCTTTAAAGGCGCATCACTGTGCAGTGTTTCATCAGCAGTGTTGCTGCGAACCTACCACTGAATCAGGCGACCGTTCTGGCACCGAAGGCAGTGGTCACACCAGAAAAAACAAAGCAACGTTTATCCTCTCATGGCAGTAAAATAGCAAAAGATGGTATCTCAGGTAAGTCCTGTGAAGAAAAATAAGAGCCCTGAGGTGGGAGAGAGGCCTGCAATTTTGGGCACGATGGCCAGGGAAGGGCCACTCAACATCCCACTGCGCAAGTGACTGCACCGAGGCCTGACAGAGGTGAGGTGGAAAGTCGTGCTCACGTCGGGGCACCAGTGTTCCAGAAGGAAGCCAGGACTGCGCCAAGGCCTAGAGGTGAGAGGAGCCACAAGGAGGCCTCGTGCCCCATGGGATCATCAGTAGGGGCTGGAATCGGGGGGCGGGGGGGGGGGTGGAAATCACTGGGAGTGGTGGTGCCTTTGGAGCAAGGTCTGTAGAGATAAAGGCTTGGGAGGTTTTCGAGGAGAGGAGCGGCACTGTCTGCCGCGGCCTGGAAAGTCACCACAGCTGCTCAGTCGGGAAGAGGATGTGGGTGGAGGGGGTGAGTAAGGACTTTTTAGTAGACATGAGCTAAAAGGTCTTTCAATTTTCCATTGGGAGGGGTGGGGAGGGGATGATGGTCCTTTAGACCAAAGCGAAGGCAGTAAGCAGCAGTTGGGGTACGCACACATTTTGAAGACAGAGTCCCCAGGACGCGCCCCCAGTCTCCATAAGGAGAGCAAGAACCCCCAAGGAGACTGGAGGTGACTGGAACGACGGAATTGCTACCAAAGCTCTTGATGCAAACCAACAAATGCAACACAAAATCCACCTTGTTAGCCAGATTTTAGACACATTCTACAGGGTTCTTAACTCTACCAGAACTGTTCTCTCCAGACCGTAATCACCTGGCATAACTGAAGTCTCTGTGCCCTTTTGACCAACACCTTTTTGTTTTCCCCTCCCCCAGCCCCGGGTCACCACCATTCGACTTGCCACAAAAGAAAAAAATGAATAAGAGGGAGGCAAGGTGATCCTTTTGGAGGTGGTAGGTATGTTTACAGCATTGATCGTGGCGAGGGTTTCACAGGCGTAACTTCCCTCCAGATCCATCAAGGTGTGTACACCGTGCACTGTGTTCATGCCGATCACACCTCAGTAATGTGGCTTGAAATGGCACAGGTAAGATGTGACAAAATCTGCCTCTCGCTCCCAAGAGAAAACCAACCCGCGAATACTCTGACTTGACACTAAGGGAACATGTGAAAATGGGTACAATGAACAGAGGATTGTCTCCATGGGACTTTAGAAAGGAGGCAAGAGGGCCTCCCTGATAGGTCCTCTGGCTTGTGGTCACCTGGGCCTGGAGCCAGTAGGCCTTGGCAGTCTAGGCCTTGCTAACCAGGACACTGCTAGCCCCAGGATGTCCATTTCTTTATTAGGAACGGGAACTCCTTATCAAATTTGCATGTACTAGGATAGAAAGGACACAACGTTTAATGTGATAGGTGAATCTAAATGTACCAAATTCTCTCTTGTGATGAAAATAAGTACTTGCAATTGTGGATTTTTCTTTTTTTAATGCACTTAGGGTTGCCTAGTAAATCACCCTTCTCATCTTTAGTCATTTATTCATCTCCACATAGGATTTTGGAGACTAATCCTGTAAAAATACTGTCTCTCACACAGTTCTGAAGACAAGCTGACAATATTCCTTTCCTAACAATACTTCGAATTCAGATTTGCACAGTTGAAAATTTTGTGTGTCCCTAATTTGGGGGGATTGTACCCATGCCTGTGAATGGTCAAGAGCTCTGTCTTTTTAGGAGACAGATCTGGTTTGAGTCCTGGTTCAAGCCCCGATGAGGGAAGAAGTAGCTAGATCACAGACAGATTACTTCACACATCTGATCCCCATTCACATAATCTGTACTTGATAGTAACCGTGGCCTCATAGCTGCTGAGAGGAGTCAACCAACAGAGAGTTTAACACACTCCTCGGCACATAGAATAGCTTGATAAATACCAGTTCCTGCTAATATTCTAATTGTCATTTAATGTCATCCAAAAGCCTATATTTGGTCATAGGATTCTTCACCGACTCATCATTTATCCTTGCAAATTTCCATGCCACCTTCTTTTGGGGTAGGCAAAAATTTCTCATAATTTCCTGTGTATATTACTTAATACAAGAAAGCTACTTGGAGGCAAAATAGTGAATGATGTTAAGTACTAAAGAAAGAATAGCAAACTTTACACCAAAGAAAAGCCGGTCTACTGGTTGCTGAGAGATATCCCAAGGTGGTTTTCACTTCTATAGTAATAGATTGATTTTTAGTTATAGTCTTAGAAATCTGACTTTGACAGAAGGAAGCAAAACATTTTTCAAAGATGGAGTCATGGCAACCAGGTTTACAGGATAATAATAATACCTATACAGTGTTGGGAAAATTGGATAACCACATGTAGAGTAGGGAAATCAGGCTTCTTTCTTACACAACTCACAAAAATTCACTCAAAATGGATTAAATATATAAATGGGAGACCCACAAGCATAAAAGTACCAGGAGAAAATATAGGAACTATGTTCTTTGACTTTGGTATTAAAAACAATTTTTTGGATATCACAAACAGTGCAAAATAGCACAACAATAGTAAAAATAAAGAAGTAGGACTAAACTAAACTAAAAAGCTTCTGCACAGCCAAGATATATTCGGAAAAAAAAAAGGAAACCTACATAATGGAAAAAGATAATTGCAAACCATCTATAAAAAAGTTAATATTACACATATACAAGGAACTACAACTTAATAGCAAAAAAGTCAATTTGATTAAAAACTGGATAAAGGCCTTGAATAGACATTTTCTAAAGAAGACATACAAATGTCGGAGTACATGAAAAGACGCTCAACATCACTAATCATTAGGGAAATGCAAGTTGAAGCCACAATGAGATATCCACCTCACACCTGTTAGAATGGCTATTATCAAAAAGACAAGAAATAATGCATGTTGGCAAGGCTGTGGAAGAAAAGGAATCCTTATGAGCTATTGATAGGATTGGAAATGGGCAGGGCCACTATGAAAATAGTATACAGATTCCTCAAAAAATTAAAAATAAAAGTACCACATGATCCACCAATTCCACTCACCTCTGAGTATGTATCAAAGGAAATGAGAAAAAGCGGGTGGGGAATGAAAGCAGGAGATCAAAGAGAGATCCGCACCCTGCTTGTTCACTGAAGCATTCTTCACAACAGCCAAGACATGGACGACCTATGGTGTTGGTCAATGGATATACATACTTATACAACTATGGAATATTATCTAACAAAAAAGAAAAAGAGGGGAAAGAAAAGAAAACTCTGTCCCTTGCGACAATGGGAGAGCATTATGCTAAGTGAAATGAATCGGAGAAAGAAAGGCTAATATGGTATATTCTCATTTACACGTGGAACCTAAAAAAGCTGAACTCCTACAAACCAACTAGAATGATGATTACCAGGGCATGGGGATAGAGGAATGGGGAGATGTTGGTCCAAGTGTGCAAACTTTCAGCAATAAGTTGAATAAATTCTAGAGACCTCATGTATAGCATGGTGGCAATAATCAGCAATACTGTATTATACTCTTGACAGTTAAGAGAGTAGATCTTAAAAATTATCACCACACACAGAAAAAATAATTATGTGAAAGGCTGGAGATGTTAGCTAACCTGATTGTGGTAGTCATTTCACAATGTACACATGTATTACGTGATCACGTTGTAAACCTTAAACTTACATAGATGACACGTCGCTATCTCAATAAGCCTGGAATAAAATGAAACCTGTAAAATACTAATAAAAGTATTCTTATATCATGGAAAATAGTACTCCTTTGTGTACTGGCAGTCATGGCATATATTCAGCACGTACATTTCCCACAATACACACATTGGGAGTTGGACGGTAAGGCAAAGATTTCTGTCAAGCCTAGAGTCAAGGCAAGGTAAGTTAGTTATACAGTTTGAAAAGTTCATTAGCACTAGGCCGTGATAGCTCAAGGTACCCATCGCCACATGGTGTTGAGGCAGGGGGGTATCTGGAGCCAGAGGAAATTCTTCCATTGAGAAGTCCCTAACAAGCATTGCCAATATTTGCTTCTCTGTTTTCATGTATTCTTGTTTGAACAGTCTACCTTCTGGGAGGTCTATTCTCTAACCATGACAATTTAATTAACTTTATTAGTCAGTAACCAATAAGCTGGTAAAGCAATAGCCTCATTCTTTCTCTTTATGATTGGATCTCAAAAAGGAGTTGATTGGTAAGTATTTATCTGCTTTTATCTATTATGTGTTGGTTTATCGTTAACTTTTAACTTTTTAAGGTTTTTTTGGACAGTGTGCTGTTTTATGTAGATATAGAGAGGTCTTCCTTAACTTATGATGAGTTATGTCCCAATAAACTCTTCATAATTTGAACACATCGTTAGTCAGCCATGCATGTAGTACACCTAACCTACCAAACCGCATAGCTTAGCCTACCCTATTTTAAACGTGCTCAGAACACTTAACAGTTGGGCAAAGTCATCTAACACGATGCCTATTTTATAATAAAGTTTTGGTGATCTCATGTAATTTACTGAATATTCTACTGAAAGTGAAGAACAGGATGGCCGAAGAACAGCTTGGGTCCAGGATGACTCTAAGTATATCGGTCATTTGCCCCCGTGACTGTGCGGCTGGCTGACTGGGAGCTGTGGCTGCCACTGCCCAGAATCAGGAGAGTCTGATACACATATCACTAGCCCAGAAACGATCAAAATTCAAAGTAAGGTTTCTCCTGAATGTTTTCACTTTTGCACAATTGTGAAACAGAAAAACTGTAAAGCATCATAAACCAGGGAATGACTATACATATAAATCATATATAATGCAGGTTCTATATAACCTACATTACATGTCTTCCACTAAGAGTTATAAGTAACCATTTCAAATGGTTTGGCAGAGGCCTTTAGATGATTAGTCTTTTTTCTTTAAAGATTTTATTTATTTATTTATTCATGAGAGACACAGAGTGAGGCATAGACACAGGCAGAGGGAGAAGCAGGGTCCCTGTGGAGACCCTGACATGGGACTCGATCCCAGGATCCTGGGGTCATGACCTGAGCCAAAAGCAGATGCTCAATCACTGAGCCACTCAGGTGCCCCTGATTAATTTATTAATACTAACCAAACTACTATTATAATGTGAATACATTTTCCCCAATGATTTATTTATATTTTTATTTATTTATTTATTTATTTATTTATTTATTTATTTTAAAGATTATTTATTTATTTATTCATGAGAGACACAGAAGGAGAGAGAGGCAGAGACACAGGCAGAGGGAGAAGCCTGCTCCACGCAGGGATCCCAATGTGGTACTCAATCCTGGGTCTCCAGGATCACGCCCCGGGCTGAAGGCGGCGCTAAAGTGCTGAGCCGCCTGGGCTCCCCATGATTTATTTATTTAAATGAGACAGAGAGAGAGAAAGATAGGGGAGGAGCAGAGGGAGAGAATCTTCAGGCATATCCCCCACTGGGTGTGCAGCCTGATGTGGGGCTTGATCTTATGACCCATGAGATCCTGATCTGAGCTGAAACCAAAAGTCCAACACTTAACGCACAGGGCCACTCAGGTGCCCCATGTAAACGCATTTCTTAAGAACAAGTGGAACAAAGGTTTTTATATGTAACATCTTCCCTAAGACATTTATAAGTAAATGCAACTTCACTAGAAGCTTAGGATAAAACTAAACAAATTACAGATGTGAATGTGCTTTGCAAACTGCATGATATGCTAAAGTGTCACACTGATAATTAATAACATGAATGTGATATGTGAATTAGTGTTAAATTTTCACTCCCCATCAAGACTCTAGAGTTGCTACTTCATTGTACAGAAGAGCAAAGTTGGCGGGAGCACCTGAAATTCCGCCCTCATAACTCACCTTTATTATGTTTGCCTTTGGCAGCCCACACACTCTTCTCAAGCCCACAATGAGATGAGCACAATTTTTGCAAGCCTGTGAGAAGGAACAAAAGAACAAGAAAAATTTTGCTTAGAAACTCAGTAGACCAGAAAGAGAATAGAAAATTATCATGAAAAAAGAGCTTTTCATGTTGACTATAGCTGCTGTAAAACTACTATGTGGTATAGGTCAAACTAGGTATAAAGAGGTGTGTAGGAAGACACAACTTTTCAGTAAATTGTATTAGAAACTAAGCAGGTGGGCAGATCTGGGTACTGTTATGCAAGCAGAGTCAGCTGTCAAACTTTGGAAAAGTTTAGAATGGCTAGATTTTCCAGTTAGGTTTCCCTGGGTGAGTAACACTCTTCTAATATCCTGCCCACCCAAACTCAAAAGCTCCATCTTTCTCTTTGTTCACTCCCTGCTCTTCTGTGTAGCCACCGAAATCACCAGAATTCCCTGAACATGACCTCTGTTTCTTTGCTTGAGAAATTTAATGATCACCAGATAAACATGTAATAGAGTCTATTTTATAATAGTAGAGATTGTTTTATAATAGTAAAGTATATTTTATACTATGTTGTACAAAATGCCTTTAAATATCAGTTTATGGGTCATGAATGAAAGAGACTTGAGGATTATCTAATATAACCCTACTTATTTCACAGATGAGCTTACTGAGACCTGGTGTGTAGTATTATGGGCTTGTTAGGAGTTACGCAGTTGGGAGTCACAGGGCTGAGACCAAAGCCCAGGCTCAGCTAGCACTTATGTGGAAGGCTGTTTAGGTTTTCCAGTTGTGCTACAAACACAATAAATGCGCTATTAATAATGATAAAATAGATAAAATGATTTGGGGAGACAAAGGCTAGATTTTTTTTTTCTGAATGGCTATAATAATTTTAAACTATCTTCAGGTAATGATTGGATTTAAGCTGAATTTGAAAAGTAATGAAGACTGTGGGTAGAACAAGGAAATTATAAGGTTAATTCAAGTGTAAGAAATAATAAGTGAAAGTATGGAAGTAAAATATAGCAAAGGCTTTGTTAGGAGCCTGTTTGTGGAAGTCGAACCAACAAATGCAGAGAATGACATAAGGAAACTGAGAAACGTGCAATACAACTCAATCACATGATGGCCCACAACATGGAAACATTTTCTCTTTTTCACGAAATCATTAACTACATCTGAAGGATACTGAAGACAGACCCTGATTTTTGAAAGCAAGTTTAGGAAGATGAATCTGGCAATTGTGTAGAAGATTATGTGAAGATCCCCAAAGATCATCGGGAAATTCTTTTTTTTTTTTTTTTTTAATTTTTTTTTTTTTTTTTTTTTATGATAGGCACACAGTGAGAGAGAGAGAGGCAGAGACACAGGCAGAGGGAGAAACAGGCTCCATGCACCGGGAGCCCGACGTGGGATTTGATCCCGGGTCTCCAGGATCGCGCCCTGGGCCAAAGGCAGGCGCCAAACCGCTGCGCCACCCAGGGATCCCAGATCATCGGGAAATTCTTAAAGGCAGGTTGGAGCTCCAATCAAGACTGTAGCAGTAGAAACTCAAAAATATGAGTAAACATTACAAAAGAAATATAAGAAAGCCACAATTGGCTGGGAATTGGATAAAGGGGAGAGACAGAAATAAAATAGTAGTTCATGTTAATAGTTCAAGTTCCAGAGACATGACACAGTTTTCCATTGGCCAACTGGGGAGGAGGGTCACCTAGGTATGAGTTAGTATAGGCTTAGTTTCAGACTAACTTTGAGTTGAGTCTGGAATAATTCAGTACTTGAGTTCCCAAGCCTGAGGGACAAACAGGAGTAGGAGACATAGACTGAGATGTTACGCACATGAAGGCGGAGGCTGAACCTATATAAGTAGTAAACTCTTGAGAAAGAAAAATAGGAAAAAATAAAAAGCACAGAGGGAAAAAACAGACTCTTGGCCAATAATCACAGCTGGTTTCCTAGGAAAAAAAGGAAACCAATGAGGAAGGGAAGAGCCATAAGTGGATAATTTGGGAAAAAAAAAAAAAAAAAAAAAAAAAACAAAGAGCTGAAAATACTATAGTGTTGATCTTGGAAGAACTCCATATCCTAAATGTAGTGGGAGTTTGTCCAATATGTCTATGTTTATCAATTTCAAAAGACTGGTTTCCGTGTCAGTATGTTGCATGTTTTCAACCTTGTGTGAAAAATTATAGAAAGTTCAGTATAAAGAGTGTTGGGAGAAGAAAGCCACATTAGACTAATTCATCCTCAGAAACACAAAAGTAAATTAAAATATTTCATTCAAAGTTTGATTTTTAAGCAAGGTCAGACTGCTTATTAAATATTAGAGATTAAACTTGCTTTGCTACGAGACCTCTCTATTATGAAGATTTAGGACGAAGGCAGTCATTAGGTCTGTAGTCTGACTCAGTGGAAAAAGCCTACGCTAATCTGGGTAAATAGTCTAAATACAGTGACGAATGTGGACACCAGCGTCATCAGAGGAGGTGCGTATGATCTTGAAAGGAAGGGCAGCCAGTGCCAGAAGTCGTTCAAATGCAAAAGCTGAGACTCCTCAGTGTTGCTTGCAACCGCTCACTGATTCGATGAATAATGATCTCTGAACCAGAGTGGATTATGCACCATAAATGCTGGGGCAACTTAACCTGCAGTTGTTTTTCTTGATTAGGATCAAAGTTGTTTGTGTGAGTTTGTTTGTTTTTTTCTTTTCAAAGAAATAATACTCATCAGTTCATTGGTCCAGAATGAAAGTGAGTCATGACCCAGTAAGTGGATAACCTTGGGAAGTTCACTTTTCCTTCATTTCTGTCTCTGTAAACTAAGGGGATGGAGCTGGATGATCTGAAGCCTCTATGCTCTAATTAAAAAGTAGTTTCTCGATTATTGACCTGGGATGATAATACCCTTCTTATCAAATCTGCAGCAACCTGACTTTACACATAGTTGTAACACAGATATATGGATGCAAGTATGGGATATGTAATATGACCCAGGTAAAGCAGTCAACTGAATCATCAGATTGAAGTGAAACAGATTTTCTAAAATAAATCTGTGGAAGATCTAAAGACATATATGTGTCAGGTGGCAAATAGACAAACATTTGTGAAACACAGGAAGGCAAAAGTTCTGCTTCCTAGGCAGGAAAGCTTTTAGGAGAACGTGATGAAAGACCGGACGGCTGTTTAGCTGAGGCAGTTGTGTGTATGCGATTATTATAAAGGAATATGAACGCTGCATATGGTAGACGGAGGTTTAAGTCACTTGATAAATCCTAAATAGACAGCTTGCTCTATTCTAAAAGCAAACTTAAAAAAAAAAACATTAACAATTATGTAAATACTAAGAGATATTTATCCTCAGTAGTAACCAAAGAAATCAAGAACATGGTATTGTATGATCAAAGTCAAAATGGATAATAGTTAAGATTTGGGAGAGTTTGATCCCAAGGCACTTTTATACATTACTGGTGTTGACAAGTTTTCTTATGGTGTTATTATCTCATTAATGCAAATCTATGGTATTTTCAGTAAAAGCTAAAAGTAAATATTTTAGAATATCAAAAATGCTAATCTCCAAATAATAATAATATTTTAGACTCGTTATTTTCTTCTCTGAACTTTAAATACATTCTGGCAGTTGTGATGCATCATCTATATTACCTCTGTAGGGTGAAAAATATGAAAACAATGTTAAAAGTAGTACTTCAAGACCTTAGCTTACTCATTAATCAGGGGTATTGTGACTTTTGTCTTTTTTTGTGCACACTTCTACATCAACCACTTCTGTATGAAGGGGCCTTTCTCCTCACTTGGCCAAAGATTGAATAACCTTCAGTTTATGGATAAGGAATTCTGTGAGGCAGATGCCACCTGACGAACTGGCATGTTGGCTGGATCCTGGCAGGTGCCGTCATAGCCTCTGCCCAGTACCTGGAGCTTAGCGGGCCCGAATCACCAGTCTCTTCCCTACTTGGCAATTTTTTATATTGATCATTCTCCACCGCCTTTCACTATAAAAATTCTCCTAGCAGATGCAGGTTTATTTATACCACAGGGCTTAGAAACGAGATGAGAAGGCAAAGGTCTATCTGGGTCTCACTTTGAGCCCACTTCTTTTCCTTTGAGACTACATCACTGGGGAAAAAGGAAAGCAGTCTATGGTCTGCGGTATTAAGGGTTTAAGGCTCTGTGCGACTCCGAGTCCATAAGCATCTTTGGCCTGAATCATTCATTCACGTCGCTCTGTCACACGCATATGCACACCTGTAGCGTAGCATCACAGGCTTATAGGGTGACAGGGTCAAAAGAGATATTAGATCCTGTCATCCAGCAATTTTAAAACCATGATCCTTGGAGCCTTTGGGTTCCGTGTAGCTTCTCAGGGAAATCCAGGAAGGCGGGAGGATGTTCAGAGAGTAGACAACTGAGCCACTGTAGCTCTGGTTTAAATAAGAATTTTGCTTTCAATTCTCATACGGCCTTGGTGTAGCCACTTTAAAAATATTTCAACCACTGGTCAAGTCCATTTTATTCATTTAATGGGTTAGGAAACAAGTATCCCAGAAAGTTCAGTTACTTAAGCAAGGTTATAAGGCTATGGCAGAGATAGGACAAGATATCTAGATTTTCTATTCCAGTTGGAAAGCTAATGACGGTGGTAATCCTCTGTGATTCTGAGTTTTCCATGGAGCTGCTACAGCTTATGAAACTCACATTATGAAGATGCAATTAAGAAAATGGAGAGGTAACCAGGCAACAGTAGTGCCTTTTTTTTTTTTTAAACAGTGTGAGTGATATTATGCAGGCATGGGTTACTTCTGCTTCAGCTAAGCTGGTATATATATGGGAGATACAGGTTGAGCATCTGCTGGAAATTAGCATAGACCTTTTTCTACACACCTGTTCTACAGAAGAATATTTATAATGAAAGCTCCAGCAGCTTGAGCCTATGTGACTGCCAAAAATCTGAACAAGCAATACTCCCTGGCCATATCATAACATAAGGTGGAGTTGGATCTGTGATATGGCTCTAAAAAAAATAATAACAAAACAAACGAAACAAAAAAACAAAGTGAGGTTTAGTTGGTAAAATTATATGGAATCTTGTGTACTATTCCCTCTCCCTGCTTTAGTTTTCCTAATCTGTAATGAGGGGAATGAGATTGATCTCTAGAAAAATTTTCTTTTTTTTTTTTTTTGAAAAAATTTCAATATAAGGCTTATATACTCGGTTACTTTAGTTGGGGTACAGTGCTCTTTGTTTGCTTTTAAAATCAGGCTCAATGTCAAGAGGGAAAAAGCCAAAAGGAGGAAAAATATTAGCAATTGTTTTAGAGACACATTATCAAGCATTTGTATTATTTTATTTAAAAGAGCATCTCAGAAGGGCTTCTTCTGAGGAGTGGAGCAATGGTTGAGTGTCTGCCTTTGGCTCAGATCATGATCCCGAGGTCCTGGGATCGAGTCCCACATTGGACTCCCCTTAGGGAGCCTGCTTCTCCCTCTGCCTGTGTCTCTGCCTCTCTCTTTGTCTCTCATGAAAAAATAAATAAAATCTTAAAAAAATAGTAAATGAAACACCATCTCAGACAAAGTATAACATGGCTATGATTAGTATTTAAAAAGATGCTTTTGCATGGAATAAGGAATTACCAAAACACTTTATTTTTAAATATGAGATGGGTTTGTGTACGTATCATACCAATTCCCTGTGTCCACCCAAACGGTTAAACCACAGCTAAAGGAAAAAATGTGCCAACATGTAGACCTATCTCCCTCAAATTCATAACAATAACCTTAAGTGGGTCCTTAATGTTGACCAGCAGTCAATGTATTTCCCTGGTCATCTTATTTTTCTACTCACCTAGAAGACTATTTCATGTTTTATTCCCTCGCTTCAAATTCTGTCTTCTAACACCCACCTCCTCCCCACTCTTCATTCTCAGCTGATAATTTTGCTTCCTATTTCTCTGAGATTGAAGAAATCTGCAGAAAACTTCCACAGCTCCCACCCACATTCTGGCATCTGCACCCATATATTCTGACTTCCTGCCTGATACTCTACATAAACTAACTGCACTCCCAGCAAGTCCATCTCCTCTGCTTATACAGTAGTTTCCATCCCGCCCACCTACTCCAGCCCAATAATTCCCCATCTCTCTTCTTATAGAATCAAGCCCAGCCTCCCATCACCATGGAAGCGCGAATCCCTAAAAAAACTGGAAAGAAAAAAAAAAAAAAAAAGCAACCTCTTTTGGCTACAATTCTCCTGATTGTTTTTTTTTTTCCCTCAATCTATTTGTTCCTTTTTGCTCCAAGTCTCCACAGAAGCACAGTCAATAATCACATTACTAATTCCTCTTCTTCTTTCATAAGTTTTGTGGTTTTGTTTGTTTTGCTCTATATCTGCACTAAGACTTGTACACAAGCCACCGATGTTCTCTTTACAGGCAAAATCAACAGTGGATTCTTAGTCTTGATCTATTTTGCTACGTTAGAGACATTTGCCATAGTTGCCTGTGCTCTTCTAGGCTTCCAGAGTGTTACAGGCTCGCTCTTCACCAACCTCACCAGATGCTCCGTCTTGGTCTCTGTTGTGTCTTCCTCTCAGGTCTTGAACTTTCAACTTTGGAAAGGTCTGTGACTCAATCTTTGGACCTTTCTATTCTTTATCTTTTTTCTCCTTCTCTTCATTCCCTACCCTTGGTGATCTAACCTGTTTCATGGTTTTAAATATTATCTATGTGCTCATACGTCTTAAATGCATATCTCCCATCCAGATATCTCTCCCTAACACCAGGCATTTATATCACATCTCTCTTCCTTACATTTCTACTTGGTCTGAAAGAAGCATGTCCAAACTCAACATTCTTAAATGAGCTTTTTGATATTTATTCCCAGACCTCACTCAGCCATAATTTCCCCATCTCATTCGATGGGGAAAACATTGGACACCAAAATCTTAATACTTGTCTTTCATAACGCCCATTCAATTCACTTTCAAAGTTCGTCCAGAACCTATTTGTATCTTCTCACCCTTCCCCCTGCTGTGAGTCTCTTAAGTGGCTTCTCTACTGAGCAGCATGAAGGTGGGTTTGGGGTTGAGAATGAGTAGACATGAGGCAGATTATTTTAAAGTGAAATCCAGCTAATAGGACTCTTCTGCTTGAAAACCTTCATTTGGTAAGTTCCCATTTCACTAAGAGTAAAAGCCCAAATCCTTAGAATTATTAAATGACAAATGCCCAACGAGGCATGGAATAATCTTGCTTGCCATTGCAGATATAAAAATGCATCTGTGTCAGGGAATAGCTTTTCCACATCCTTCTGTAAATGCATCTTTAAGAATTCAAAAAAATTAAGAGTTCATCACTGTAGGAATGCTTATAGGATAAACACCTGATTATCCTTGTAAGGGAAATATAGGGCATAAATAATTTGATTATGAGTTTGTGCTCTGCCTCTTTCAGTACCTACACTCTTTAAAATGCTGCTTTCATTTCATATTTTTTCAGTACTAATGTTTCTTTTAGTTTCCCCCTCTATTAGCAGTGTGTTCATTTACTTTCCTTCCTGATTTCATTATCTGCATATCAAATTATATCAATGTTTTATAAACATATTACCTCTCTTTTGGTAACACAGTACTGATAGTATTTAAAGGATCAATAATACATGTTATCAATTTAAAGAAAAAAAATCCTGGACTGATGGCAGAAAGGAGTGGAGGACTCCTTTCCATTTGTTAATAATCTGCATTATAAAATGGCATATTAAAAAAAAAAAAACAGTCCCATGTGGAGGGACGTCAGTAGAGTACACTCCTGGCTTTTCTTCCTTTGGGGAATAACCTGGCCTATCAGGATTATGTGATTTGCAAGTTTGGAAAAACTTTCTTCTTTCTTCTCCATTTCAGCCTATTCACCTTTCTCCTGCCACATAATAAGGGGTCTGACACTATGGGGGTCAGGTTTCCCAGCTGTGTCACTTAGCTGATGGGTAGGTCTCCGATTCACAAGGAGAGGTAATTCAGAGGCTCATTTGGCCACACATCAAAGTCTTATTTTCCTGGCTTTCATCAGTTATACAGCTGACCTTTTGATATCCATCTGTCAGTCTCTAGTGCCCTATTTCTCAACTGACTCAGAATTCAGGCGGTAGGGAGAGAGGTGTTACCTACAGAGGCCATGAAAATCCCAACATGTTCATCATGATTCAGATACTAGTTTCTAAGCGTCCTATTTTTGCATGCAGTCTGAGGGGAGGAGGGTGCAGTGGAAAGAATGGGACCCTGGTGTCAAATCATCTTGGCTTCTAGTGTCAGATGTATGACTGTGTCGCCCTGAATCAAGTTATTTAACGTATGTCAGACACTTTTTCCTGATCTATAGGGGAGTGTGGATAAGGACTTCATTGCGTTGTTGTGGAGTTAAAAGAAATAGTGTACATGGAGCACCTAAGAGGAAACCTGGTGTATACTCAGAATTATTGTCTTCCCTTTATATCAATAGTCCATTGAATAGGTAATCAAAATCAAATCAGAAATAATGACATTTATCAAAAGTCAGGGGAAAATTTTTAGACTATGAAGTTGAGCGGTAGAAAGTGCGTTTGGGGAAAAAGCCCGTCTTTTATTTTGGAGGGAAAGCAAAATAAATTCTCTCCTTGCAAAACTGAAGCAGACGAATGAATTTAAAAAAGGCTGCAGTAAATCTGCCTAAAATTCCTATAGTAGCCAATGTGGGTGGAATCAGAGGACCTTTGATTCATCCAGCCCACCGCGTGTGTTCTGCATAATTACAAGTTTTTATGGTTTCTGCAAGGATGTTGTTGATCATTATATGACAACAAACCCATAAGCATCTGTCTGTGTTAGAACAGTGACACTCACTGGTTATTTCTGATATTGGCAGAAGTCTAAAAAGTAAATTAAACTAAAAAACAATTTTTATAAAGCAAAATTTAAAATGATCTTCAGCGATGACAACAATGTTAGTCAATAAAGGGACAGCGAAGGGTATCTATAGGCACCAAAAGGCAATACTGAAATCGTTAAAAATACTGAATATGACAAAGAAATTCACACACATACACAACGTGGAATAGTCAGGGCGACTGGGGATGTTTGGCCAGAAGAGAGGGCATAAGCAGCCAGTGATAGCTATCTTTAAATTATAGGAAATAATATCATAAATTAAATCTGCAAGTAGAGCTCATAAATACTTGGGCCAACATAATTTTAAGAGTCACCCAACATAGACTGAGCTTCCTTGGTTGTGGCTCCCTGCCTCTAGAGATACCCGAGTCTATTAATAGTGTACTATTAATTATAGTAGCCCTAGGAAGATTCGGGAATAACAGGGATTGTAGATGATCTTTAAAAACATTCCAGCTTCCAGTTCCTGTTGCTCAGTGCAAACCCACATTTATATGACTTGTAAGCTCATAATGTTTTTTCGTAGTAAAATCTGGCTCCTTTGCTCATAGGTAAATTACGAAAGCCTGTTTTAATTGTTGAGGCCCCATTGGTTTCAGGAATGGGAGGTCTGGGCAAATCAGTGCCTTGGCTATTGTCATCAGTGATAATTACACACTGCAACGAAATATAAGAGAAGCATCTATGACTTTTTTTTTTTTAGTTTATTTATGTGTGTATTTCTTTATTTAGTAATCTCTACAACCAATGTGGGGCTCAAATTTACAATCACTAGATCAAGAGTCACATGATCTTCTGACTGAGCCAGCCAGGCCCCCTGCATCTACAACTTTTTATTAATAGGATGATTTTCTATCATCTAACACAGAAACAGCTAGAATGACTGACCCTTTTTCTTCTCCTACCTCCTAATCTCAGTAAACACGTAGAGTCTCATGGTACATTACTCTCGGGTTTATGGAGGAATGCAATCTGTGTAACTGGTAGGACTCTACCCTGAGACAATATTACAACTTTCTCTTCCTTTTAGACTAGCAAAAAAAAGAAAAAAAAAAGATAAAAGAAAATACATGATTTGAATTTCAATGACTTAAATATGTTGCTTAATATGAGTCACTCCTAAAAGCATTAAAAGCGAGGGTCGGTCGATTAATCTAGGGCCAGAACCAGCCTGGCATCTCATGTAGACATTTTCTCATTCCTTACTTTAGAGATGTTTACATTCAGAGACTCATAAAGAAACTGCTTACTTGCCTAAGGCAGGAGAGTTTTAATAAACTCATTCCTGGTAATGAGAGCTTATTTTCCTTAGGTACCAAGAACATTTTTACATATAAATCCATGCACATAAGACCAGTTACCAACACAAGAAAAACAAAAAACAAAAAACAAACAAACAAAAAAAACTCCTTGCTACATGCCATCACTTTGTGAGAAGATTAAACCGATTCGTTTTCTTTATTAAACACACACATAATTAGGCAAGCCACAGCCTTGGGAGCAAACTTAAGGAGCTGTTTTTACCATCTGCTTTCCAGTCAGCATTGGAGTATGCTTAGCACAAGAGAATTTCCAGGCTAATCAATAAAAACAGAAGCATCTAGAGAAAGTCAGCTCTGTAGACTGCGGGGAGGAGACACTATTCCAAGAAGAACACAGAGGGTGGAAGCATTGGTCGAGGTGGGAAAAGGGAGGAATTTGGCTCAAAGTATCCATTGGGTATTATTTTCTCAGACTCATTTCCAAATAATAACACATGCAAGAAAAAAAAAAAAAACACCCAGAGATATATTAAAGGTAGCTTGGAAAATTTCAAGCTGACCTGATATCTAATGGAAACAGGAGTTGATGATCTATTTCACATCTACACTTTTTATAGAATCACATACCTTTTAAATGACTTTTTAAAGACTTATCCATAACTTTTTTTTCTTTTTTGCTAGATGCCTTTAAGTGTGATCAAATACATGTAAAACCTTTTACAAGTCTTACTATTATTCTCTAATAATTTCCTGGCTTAAGTAAATTTTATGATGGCTAAGGGAAAAAACCAAGGCTTTATCACAAGGGGGTTATAAAAAAATGTGTTAAGAGAAATGACGGAAGTGGCAGGCTGTCAATTGGTGACATCTACACCCATTGCCTCAGATATATTTGTCTCTTAAAGATATGCAAAAAAGAAGCATGAGTTATTTTTCAGTTTTTAAAAATTTCAGAGAAGAATTATAAATCAAACGGTAAGTCATAGTCCTTCTTTTTTCAGGAAGGGGCAAAGACATCGTGTAGGTGGTGAAGTCAGAGAACTGGGTCTAAATTTCAGGTCAGTCTTGTTGCATGACCCCGGGCAAGTTGCTTACCCTACCACACCTTCTGTTTCCCCACTTGGAGAGAAGTCATGATCATTAAAGTAACAGTAATAACAACAATGACACTAGTGCTTTTGCAAGGGTTCAGTGCGGTCATATTCTATAAACCACTAGCACAGTGCCTGCTGCAGATGTACCCTAAAAATGCAGGGGCTTCAGAAGAGCTCAGGGGTTCTCCACCAGTCTTAGAAATTCCAGATGGAAATGTGATCAGAGTACGACGGCAACATCATACTTTCAGCATAGATCAGCTTCTGACCCCCAAGGAAAGATGATAAACCATGACTTCTGAAACTAGACAACATTTCTTTAAACATATGTTATTTCCACTTCTGTTCTTTCCATTTCTTTCTTCTTTTTTGGGGGGTGGGGATGGGGAGAGGCACAGAGAGAGGGGACAAGAGAATCTTAAGCAGACTCCACGCCCAGCTCAATCCCACTACCCTGATACGTGACCTGAGTGGCAATCAAGAGTCGGGTGGCCACTTAACCAACTGAGCCGACCCTCAATTTGTAGTCCCCTCTCTGGCTCTCTAAAATGTGCCATCTTCCTGTGGCCTCCTCCAACAAACACAGAGACTCTCACATCGAAATGCAGTCACAAATGTTGGCAACATAAGGTAGCAAGGATATTTACCTGATTAATGAGGAAATCCCAGCTGTATCACTTGAGTGGGCTATTTAAGAATCTTTACATTCTATCTGAATATATTTCCATAAAACAACCTCTAAACCCCCACCCTGGATTTCTCCTGTTGCAAAGTAAAAGAGTGAAAAACAGGAACAACAGACACAACAACAGCAAAAAAAAAAAAAAAAAAAAAAAAAAAAAGGAATTGTTGGACATGCTCTACCGTGACGCTGGCTCTACCAAGACAACAACCTCCCCCCAGAAAAACAAACAAACAAAAACAAAGCCAGAAACTACAGAGACATAGATCTTATAGTTTTCTAGCAATATAAAACGTGGATCCAGTTCTTGGGAACAACTGAGCCAGGATGTGAAAAAAATCACTGAGAGCAAAAAAAAAAAAAAAAAAAAAGAAGAGAGAGAGAAGAGAAGAGAAAAGAAAAGAAGAAAAGAAAAGAAAAGAAAGAAAGAAAGAAAGAAAGAAAGAAAGAAAGAAGAAGAAAGAAAGAAAGAAAGAAAAGAAAGAAAGAAAGATAAGGACATTCCAATGATAGAATGACAGAATGAGTTTCAGAGCAATATCATCGGTCACTTTTATTTTTCTATTAAAGGGTAGGTATTACCGTGAATTGCTACAACCAATCATGCTTCATGTCCAGGCTTCTGGGAGAGAGCCCCAGCTTCCCTGAGCACCTCGCCTCCTCATACCTGAAGAAGGATGTCCTCTGAGCAAGTATGAAAGAGAGAATATTCTTGCCTGGGCAATAGTAGTTCCAGCCCTACCTAACTCCTCGTAGTTTCTGCCCAATGAACTTGACCCAGAGAAGGCATTTATTTAAAAACTGCTTGCAAATGCATTCATTTTTTTAAGATAAGGGGTATAATCGACTGTGTAACATTTGAAGGAATAAATTCCTCTCTGGTGAAGGCCCCTTTTGACAAAATCTGGAACAAACTTTCACCTGCTTTGTCGTCCTTCTATAAAGGAATATATATGCTACCAAATTTATAGTCTTTGTAACATTTAAAAAATCTTTTAAACTGAATATCTGGTGAAAAGTCATGCAACAATTCAAAAACACTCTTGGAACCCATAGTGCCATTTCATAATATGGGTTACATAATAAGTTTGCTCGCTGCCATGGGTCAAGAAGTGTTGTGTGATGATACAAGGGCTTAGAAAGATGATTGACTTCATTCTTACTCTTTAAGATCCCTTTTTTGTTGTTGTTTCTCACAAATGTTGGTGCCAAAGTTGTGGAATTCAATGAATATAGAATAGCTCACACTGCTAAGGTAAACCATGGTAAGCCCCACAATACATTTTAAAAGGTTTTTTATTTATTTATTTACGATAGTCACAGAGAGAGAGAGAGAGGCAGAGACACAGGCAGAGGGAGAAGCAGGCTCCATGCACCGGGAGCCCGATGTGGGATTCGATCCCGGGTCTCCAGGATCGCGCCCTGGGCCAAAGGCAGGCGCCAAACTGCTGCGCCACCCAGGGATCCCCCACAATACATTTTAAGGCAGGATTTATTTTAACTTAAGGTACATGATTGGGCTTTGGGGATATTTTTTTTAATCTCTTAAATTATATTCAGGACTTTGTGTGTATGAGTACATGTGCATTCGTTTTTGGGGAATTGATCCTTAATTTTCATCGGGTTTTCCAAAGGGCTAGGGACCCCTAATGATTTCAAGCTATTGTTTTAAATTGTTTTTCACCAAAATGCTGATGGACATATTTCCTCTGATCACTGTAAAATAAATCATAGCTGGACCAAAGTGACCTTGAAAATACCTCTATGTATTTGTACATAGTTTTGATTTCTATATATTGTGCAGTTACCTATGCAATAACTCTCAAGCACAGTGGGGTTTGAGAAACCCTGAATAGCATCAAAACAAGGAAATATATAAAGATACTTTGATTTCTGAACATTTTTGCTCATAAAATAAATATTCTTTCCCTAGCAATTAATGAATAGAAGGGAACACACTTACACTCTTGAGTCTTAAAATCAGGCATACCATGACTTCTAAGGCACTTGAAATTTAGTGTAACTTCTAGAATCTCCAAGTCACTTCAGCAAAGGCATGTAGAAAGTTCTAAATACATTGCATACCATTCACAGACCACAGGATTCTCGGAACATTGGCTGAGGTCTATCTGTAGGTCTACCTCCTTTTCAGCCCTGTCTCGTCTGTATAAGCACAAAATCAAAGCACAGATTTTCCTAGAGGTACCCAGAATCCTTGCCCCATGCTTATGTTTGTGCACCAATAGCACAGACATTCCCAGACTCTCCAAACCTTCATAGATATTTATACTAGCTCCTACTTAGGTTCCTAAGAGAAGAAGACAGTCTGGATCCTAGCATCATACCACCTTGTTCGGGACATGCCTCTCTTTTCTTTCTCAGACTTCACAATAGTGAAGAGTGTATAGTTTTCTCTTTTTCTTAATATTTGCCCAGGGTCTTTCCTTATATGGCATTTTAAGATCTAGCTACCCCATATATGTTTCTGTCTGCTAATTACCAGGCAAGTAAAAACTAGTGAGTATCAAGAACAAAAATGTCAATAGATATGTTTACTTATGTGATTGAGTGAGAGCATGTGAGACAGTACGTTGCATCTTAGTGCGATGGGTATAAAGTTTGCTAATTAATATACATGCATGGTATGATATCATTATAGTAATTACTCCTTCAAACAGCTACAGGAAATGTGTCACAACTCCTGACATCTTGGTAAAGGAAGATATGTCAAAGACAACAAGACATAAGGGATAAGCAATGGGATAACCCATGATGCTACAAGTATTAGAACACAGCAGGGTCTATGGCGACAGGACACAGCATCAGGCTGCTTGTTTCCCATTATTATGTTCCAACACACAAATTATTCACTTCCTCATTTAATTAACTATGATTAGATGCCAGCTTCTGTGGAGGTTCCCAAGTTGCCTAAAATTGGACTTGCCCTCACACAGCTCATAATCATCACCATCATTATTTAGATCCTTTGGCACTATAGACATACTAATCTTGAAAATAGGTACTATAATTACCACTATTTTTTTTTAAAGAGGTAACTGAGGTATAGCCAGGTTGAATATTTCACAGACACACAACAGATTAATGATAGAACAAGATAAAAGCGAGCCTCATACTCTAAAATTCATGCTTTTAGATAACTTTGAGGTTGTCTCTGTATACACATCACTGTAATGGAAGGAAAGAAGCAATAATGACCAGAAGAGAAGCATTTTGATGAAATTTCAGAAAACTTTATTATTTTATTATTTTTTTTTTAGAGGGTCCGGGTGAGCAAATACTTCGTGAAGAAGATGTTTTGATGCATATCTCCAAGATGAAAAGGTCTCAATTGGAAAAATAGGTGAGGCATCCCCCAGAGTGGAGAGGACTACATGAGCAAATTCTGTAGGGAGGGAGGTGGGTAGAAGGGCAAGGAAGCCAAGATAAAATTTCCTTTGGCTGGAGAATGGAAATAACATTCTTGAGTCTGTTCCTCTGTACTAGTCACCTTGCTGTGTATTTCACACGATGTACCTCATTTTATTTACTGTTTTCAGGAACTCAGTGAAGCAGGCATATTAGAGTTTTAACAAAAACGTATAATTGACAAGATGACAGAGAAAACACTTTCTGGAGAGAAGTTGAAATCAGAGTTAACAATAAAGTCTGTGTTCTTTCAGAAATACCATATTTTACATCACGAAAACAATCCTAGGGATAAATTTAAAAAATGGAAATTGGAACCATACTGGGTAGGGCCTTGGATTCCAAGATGAAAAAAATAAATTGGAGTTAGCTTTGAAGATAATCATGAGTCACCGTCGGCATTTCACAGCTATACCTCGGATTTCTCTGTAAGTCAGGAACCCATGTTAGTCATTAACTGATTAAGTTTATCTGTCATGAAGAACCAAGGTCAATAAATTCTAAACTGCATTAATTGAAATTTGTTCTTTTAGCCAAACATTAAGCTGCTGAGTCATAACTCCCATGCAATAACCAAACAAATAAGAACATCGAAATACTTTAGTGGGTATACATTCATGATGAAAAAAACTTGTCAGCAAATTACTCATAAAAAGAGTAAGATAAAATAGGCAGTAGGATGGGTTCATGAAATGAAGCTTAAATGTGCTATTTGTATAAAAAAGACTTGATATTTGCTTTGGCGCAGGAGGCAGCTACCTCCTAGTCAATAGCCAAAATCTGCCACTGAAATGTCATTCCTTATTTATATCCTTTCAGTTGTTTTTCTGAGAAATGATCCTTTGGAATTAATCCAGTAAAAACAATAGTTAGGAGCACAAATGACTTAATTGTGCAGAAAAGAAAAGGAAATGTGAAGCTATTCCCTAAAATATTAATGGTGATTCTGGAGGTGTCCGACTTATGGTTAATTCTGATTGTTTTTTCGTCATGTATTTTTGCATTTTGAAGATTTTGTACAATGAGCACATACTGTGTTTACGTTGAGAAAAAAAAATGGAGGGAGTGAGAAACAGAACTGAGAGTTCAGGGAAGATAGACTTCCTCCCCTTCTCTTGTTCTGTCTTCCCGCCTTTGCCCAGCTCCGTGTATGAAAATTAGCACATGACATGTGAAGATCAGGACAGGAGACCCATTCCATAGCTGCTTCCCAATCTCTTGGTACAAAATGTCAAACATGGAACCTACACCAAATTTGGGCATGTGGGAAGCAATGTGACCCGACAGGTCATCAGTTTATAGTCTCAAGCTGTAATCAGCATAATTTAATATAATGACATATTATTTTTCTGCCTGGAGAAAGGTAAAATTCATTAGAGTTGTCAAGTGGGGATTGGAATGTGATTTAGGTTAAGTAATTTTTTTACAGCTTATTTCTTATTCTCAAAGACCAAGGATCCATGACTTTGCCTGATGTTTTATGCCAGTAAAGTGCTTTGGATCTTCAGAGTATCAATGATCGTATTTCTTAAACGTTAAACACAGAAATGCTATCTGAATATTTTTGATCTGTGTAGATGTATATGTAAAAAGCCCCACACTTTCAAATTTTGAAGAGCACATTAAACTATAACTACACATTTAATGATCACATTAATGGGAAAAAATGCATTCTTAAGAAAATCCAATGTTTTGTTTTTTATATCAAACACTGATCACTCAAATATACTGGCCAACATTAATGCACCAAGCGGATATCTTTCTGTAAGAAATACTTTGACAACAAAAATTTTACCGATTTTTTTTTCTTAATTTTATACAATTTCCCATGCCTGAATCTATTTCTCAAAAATTTTTATTATTATGAAAGTTCGTTACTCAGCAGGACAAGGGTAAACTTCTCTTTTTTTCGGTTTGTGTTTCTTCCAGTGCTGGTGCTTCATAGCAAAAGTGAAAAGCCCTAGATAAATCATTTAAATAATAAATTTGTTTTGGGAGGATCCTCTATTTTCAGTAAAGAAAGCAGTGAATCTGTAATAAAGGCTAAACATACAGTTGGACAGAAGGTGAAACACAGTTGTTTAATAGGGGTTTGGAAAATTATCATAACAAAGTTTTAGTAAGGAGAACATAGCCCAGCGGAATGAGAAGAATCTGGGTCTTTAGGAGGGTTCAGCAGTGACGAAGAGGGAGGAGGCATTTTTGATGTAGATGGAAACCATCGGGTATAATTACTTCAGCAGTAACTTGAACATCATAAATATCTACCATTTGCACAGGTAATTGCATGCAAAATACACAGGGTCATCAATCTAGCAGAAAGCACAGGCCTCTCCTCTAAACACATGCAGTAGTTGCTCTGGAGTCTATGCATGGTGGCTGGCTCCCCTGGTTCCAGCTTCAGTCGCTGTTACCAGGCCAGCACGCCAGCAAGGGTGGATATTAATGTCTTAGCACGAAAATGTGCCTTTATCATATTTTGGAAGCAAACAGTTTCCCTGGAGTATTAGATGTATTGGCAAGTAATGCCATACTAGTTGCCTTTGACATTCCTAGAGCACATAACCTCCAACGATCGCTGTAGCAGTGCCCTGCCTTTGCCATCTCAGTATCTGTCTTCCTGAATTTTGCCCCCAGAATCTGTGTCTCTCTGCCTGAAGGGTTTCTCGCACCATCTGTGCCTATTGCGCTGGTGTGAAAGGCAGGCTAGGAGTTCTAGGAAGTAGCATCCCGGGAACATCGCTCAAGGAATGATTAATGGGTGTTAGTAGATAAACACCGTGGGTCCTTTGCCCTTGGGGTGCCCTTGGGGTGCCCTTGGGGTGGGTGAGGTCTGCGTGCTGTGCCATTTCTGAATCACCTGGGGATTCAGAGCAGGACTAAGCTACAGATGCCCACAATGGTGCTTTTGTTACTATATTCAATTTTTCTGCTTTCTTTCTTACTTTTCTACTTCTCTACGTCATTGCCTGGGGTCACCCCTCAAAAGAATTGTAATAATTACATTTAGTTCTTTGTCTCAGAGTCTGATAACTACTCATCAGAGACTCCTGAAACATCAGGGCTACCCATTCTAGACTTGACTAGTAATAACTTAATCTGTTGACACAGACATTGTCATCATGTCCAAAGTCAAATTCCTGGTGGGCTAAAAGCACGTAAGGCAGCTCCTACTGACTTCCTGGACTTCATGTTATCTCTACAGCACAGTCGAGACAGCCTTCCATAAATCAGTGAGTTTTTCTACTCCGTCCTTCGTATCTAACTGACAGCCAGATTTAATCGAGGGTATTTCCAGTATGTGCCTAGGGTTTATTATTTCTTTTCCTTATTTTAGTTCAGCCCCTGTTACCTAACACGTCGGAAACTTAATCTGTATAGAACTTATTGTTTGATGTAACGAGGTGATTTCTTCTCTGAGAAGAGCTCCCTCCTACTTAAATAATCTTCTAATCTCTATTCATGGTTCACCCAGGACTTAAGTAGCTCACCAATAATTTACAAGACTTGGTAAATTTTTCTTTACTGCTCATGGTTGTACCATAAAAAAAAAAAAAGGCCACAAATTATTTGATCCTTTTCCCATTAAGAAATGCAAACCCACATTTTGTTCTCTTGTGTTCTCTGTGACCAATTTGATAAAGTACAGATGTGATCATCTGCTGGCCCAAGCAGCGAGAGATTGGCAGATACAGATACGTCCTTTATGCGGGAATAGTCATGTATGGAAGCCAACTGTCACGTGAAAAGTGTGATTTCCATGGAGCCACCACACTGAAAGTATAAGCCCTGCAGAGAAGCTCAAAAGGATGAGGCATTTTGTAAGGGAGAAAAAAAAGTACAAAAACCATTTTGGAAGTGGACCCTCCAGCATCGGTCATCTCAGGTTGGGGGGGGCACATGGATCAGACACAAACTGTCTAGCTGAAGCCTCTCCTATATTCCTGACCCAATAACCTGCTGGTTTCACTCTAGGGTAGGTTTTATGTAGTAAGAGATAATGGGCGCAGTCCCCAAATCCAACCCAATGAGTCCCGTTAGCTCTGCCTCCAAAATACATCTTGATTCTGCTCATCTCTCATCACCTTCTTTGCTCTTCTAGTTCCAAACAGCATCGTGGTTCACCTAGACTCATACAAAAGACTTTTCATTATTCTTTCCACTTTCACCTAGCCATTTATTCCCTGCACAGAAGCTATAAAATTATTTAAAAAATTAAATCAAATAACGCTGCTTAAATTCTCCACTGACTTCTCACTGCAGTTGGAGTAAACCTGCTCATGCCGGGTTATAAAGACTGACACGGATGGCTCACACTTACCTCTCTGATCTCCTACCACCCTCTTTCTTAGTTACTGTGCTCTACTGTGCCCCCCTTTTAAAAATTATTTATTTATTTATTTATTTATTTATTTATTTATTTATTTGAGACAGGAAGAGAGAGAGAGAGAGTCTCAAGCAGACTCCACACTGAGCACCTTTTGGAGTCTCTCTGAAATGCTGTGACTCACACATGTCCCAGGGCCCCTGGGTTCCTGTTGTACCTCTACCTGGAATAGTCTTCTCCGGTTCTTCACTGATTGGCTTTTTCTCAGGATTCAGACATCTGCTCAACTACTGCTGCTTACGGAGAGGCCTTCCCTGACCGTGGGATAAACTGCCTTTTCCTACTTGTTAATATTGCCTCTGCCTTTAATGCGTTTCGCTTTTTGCGGCCTTTATCAGTGTCTAAAACTATTTGTTTACTTGTTGTTTATTTCTCTCTTATTAAAATGTAGTGTTTATAAAAAGAGACCCAATTGGTCTAGTTGGCCACGACATTCCTAAGGCTTGACCCATCGCCTGACGGATAGCGGGGGCTCCACGGTTGGTGAATGACCATCATGCGAAACAGGGTAACGTCATCATCTCCCAACTTAGAATCTATTTCCTCGGAACCTTTTATTACACTTGGACTGGACTGAAACCTCAAAACACACACACACACACACACACACACACACACACACACACACACACACATTGTGCTGATAATCAACTTGCTGTAGCTTCCCAGGTCATTTGCAGGCAAATGTATATTGCCCAGTAGATCCACTGCACCATATGAATAAAATGCCTTTAATTTAGAAACACCCAAGTTGACTAATTTAGTGTATCCAGTTGGAAAGACAATATTCCCCTCTCCTCCTACCCGGCTGCTTTCCAGGCCTGATAGAGACTGCAGAGGGCAGTACGGGTCTGCTTTAGATATTTTCTTCCCTTATTGAGCTCACAATGGCCAATGAAAAGGTTCTGAAATTTGGAAGGAAGACAGAGGCCAGGGAGGTCTGCACACATCCACTCTGGTCTGTGTTCCTTATTATCCAAACTAGAGTCACAGGCTCTTCTGGGCCTGTTAGAAAAATGAAAGCAAGCAAGCAAACAAGCTAGGGATCCTTTTCGTGCCCACTCATGGAAAGAGGACAGTTTAAGGGTCTAAATTTATGTTTTCTCCTGTAGGCACTTTGTTGAACATTTTTTTTTTTTAAATAGTGAAAAAGTCCACTTTATTGCCTGCTGACATAGGTCCCTTTGTGCCTTTCTGAACTACCAGTCTCTCAAAAGTCAGAGATAATGGATGGCTGTGAAGTAAGCTTCCACTTCTTTATCTTAAAAGCAAATTCGGAAAAAGGCAGGCTGATGGTTTCCCCTCGGGGAGGTTCCCCCTCAGGCAGTCCTCAGGCCTCTTCCGCCTTCATCCCCTTTCCTTCCTGGGCTTTCAGCCCCCTGGCCTGAGATGTAAATATTCTCAGCAGGAAGGAGGGCCACTCTGCCTTCCACAATCCTCTGATTACTTTTATGGCAGCATCAGTCTACTCTCGGTGGTGTGAACAGTCCAAATTCTACATGGAGAAGATGGAGGGGCAGTTGAACCCACAGAGGGTCTCTTCAGAAATTAGCACTTTGTATTTGACAGAATTCTCTCTTGGTTTCCATAGCCAAGTAGAGAATAACTTGGATTTCTTCCTTACAGTTGAAATATATATATATATATATATTTGAATCTCAACCCATCCCTGGCCATTGATCCCTTTTTGATATTTGAATATGTCACTTACATTTTCATGGCTCTAATTTGCTTATCTCTTCTATTAACTGGTTCCTAACTACCAGGGATAGTGGTTGGGAGCAAAAGCTTAGAAATATCTACTGCCTGGGTTGAAATGCTGATTTCGGCAATTATTAACTTTGTGACTTTGGATAAGTTGTTTAACATCTCTGTGCCTTTCTTTCTGAATTGGTGGAAAAGCATCTCAAATATGCACAGACCTGATTTTCCCAGCTACTCTAATGGTACAATAATCAAGCGGGTGACATAAAAGCAAAGTCATTGTGTTTTCATTCATTTATGTACAGTTCATTGTTTATAAACTCCTGTCTGCTAACCATCTAAATGTCCAAGGATTGTCCAGGTTTCCCCAAAGGACAATAATCTAAGCAGAAAGTCTTAGTAGATTCTGGAAGAAAGCTAAAGACTCTCAGAAGATAAGCTGAGAGTGATGTCAACAACCCAAGAGCTTCTACATAATCAAGCAACAATAAATATCACCAAACGAGCAGAAAGAGTTCTGGCGTCTTGGGGGCTCTACGTTTATTATGGACAGGACGGCCCACCCGCATTGCTTGGTTCCCTTACTGGGCAGGGTGGTGTGGTCATAGCAACCCCAACCATCTTCTGGGTTTCAGGCTTTACCCCAGAGACACTGAATCACATTCTATAATTTAACAAAATCCCAAGGTGACTATAACATCAAGGTCTGGGAAACACCAAAGATTTTCAGAACTGGCTACACAGTGAAAACACCTGGAAAACTCAAAAAAAAATAAATAAATGACTTACGCCTGGATTTCAATCCTAGCAATTCTGTTTTAATTGGTATGAAGTGTGGCCTGAGCAGCTGAGATTATTAGCAAATTATTTTCCCAAACGATTTCAGGGTAGAGCCAAAATTCAGAACCACCAACCTAAATCTGGAGGTGTCCCAGGCCTTTATATCAGAATATGATTTCTTTCGTGTGCTCTGCATACAAAAATGCTGAGATATGTCAAGTGCACATCTTTTATGGTTAAGAAAGGTTTATTGACCAGATTTTATTGTCACGTGCTGTATTCAGAGCTCCCCGGGCTATTCCTTCCACGGTGACTTCCGGATGTGGAGAGCTGACTTGCTCATTTTCAGACAGACAACAAAAGGGTGATTCCCCAGCAGGCTGCGCTAATGGCCCTCTGTCATGAGGAAGCATTTTGGGCTCAGAAGGTGGCATTTGCCACTGTACCTGGTACCTGGAGGCAACAAATGCAACCCAAGCCTTCTAGAACTCACAACGCCTTATGTGTCAGATCCCTGAGAGGAAGGCAACCCCAGTTAGAGACCCAGGCTTCACTGGACGGGCACGCCTCTCCAGGTGCCTTAGAGACCTGCTCTGAATGATGCCTTTATCATTCGTATCTTTCCACGGACTGCTCCTAAGCTGGGGCCAATGTCTTCACGCAACATTTCATGACTGAGCACCTGACAAAGGGAAGGGACACATCGGGGTTGCCCTGTCTTGCACTGTATCTGAAACCAACCCTTTTAAAAAAGCAAAAATAAAAAATAAATAAAAAAAAAACAGACAAAAAACCCAACCCTTTTGATCTAATGAAAATGATTAAATGAGTTTCTATAGTAAAGTGTTCAACTGACACCCAAACGGTTACTATAATTATAATAATAATAATTATAATGTTTGTGCTTATTTTGTGTTATTTACTTAATTGGAAATGTTTACCCTATATGACCCAGGTGCTCCACAAACTCCTTACAGCACAAAGATTTTATATTCAGTAAGGCTTGATATTCCAGGAAAAACAGATTTGGGGGCCATGTGAAAAGTAAATTTTGGCTGTTCGTAAACATTTATTACATATTCACCTCGAATTAAAAATAAAGATAACACAGTGATTAAGACAGAACCCATATAATTAGGATAAATATGTTAAAGTAATAATGATGGTCTCTATTAAATTTTATACAACCTTATATGTCTTATTTACTAAAATATTTCTAGATTTTTCCTCCACAGTTTATTTTTATTTTTTTTAAAAGGATTTATTTATTTATTTGAGAGAGTGAGAGTGCGAGGGGGGGGCAGAGGGACAAAATATGAAGCTGACTCCCCACTGAGCACAGAGCCCTACATGACACGGGGCTCAATTCCCAGGGCCCTGAGATCATGACCTGAGCTGAAACTATGATTCAGATGCTTAACTGACTGAGCCACCCAGTTTTTTTTTATTTTTATTATTCATTTATTTATGTATTATATTTAATCAATTAATTATTCTTCCACAACAGATTAAATCAGATGTTTTATCACAGATAAGGTAAACAAGTTTCTTTTTTTCCCCCAATTCCTACATTTTCCTTAATCTCCTACATTTTTCTTCCTCCAAATGGCTCTTGAGGAAGACCTGAGGATATTATGCAAAATATGTAAATGCCTTTCTAAAAGTTAACCAAGTGAACTTTATTATTAAGTCTTTGGGTGGCCAGTAGGCACCAACTTCACCAAGGTTATAGAAAGAGCGACGAGGACACGAAACACGTCGTGCTCGCTCCCTCTAGTGGAAATTCTGAAGACAAGGCGCTTCTAACAGAATAGTTGTGAATTCACAGGCTTGCGCACGTGGCCTCTCGGACACCAGCCAATGCTTACAGACCAACTGGACCCCGAGTCCATAAACGTGGGGGAGCAAGGAAGACCAGTATTCAAAATGTGCACTTCTTAAAGCAATGGATCCAGGAAGAAACTGACTTATGTTCTTCTACTTCTGAATTGAAGGATGGGGGGGGGGTACAGCCCTCTCCTTACCCACTTTCATCTACGTACAGTAAGCACGAAAACAGTCACTTGCAGGGTTGGTTTAAGGATTAGATGGGATCTGTGTCTCCCCAGTCTTTCTCTACATCAGTAAAAGTATGTGACCCCAGGGGATCAAACCTGAATGCTCTTTCTCCTGTACTTCGCCTCCTTGTACTCATCATGGGGTACCACTCATCGGTGCCACCCCCCCCACCTGCAAGCCATTCCCCAGCACAGGCCAGCCCCTCCTCTGACCTGGCCCTGCTGGAACGGCCTCCTGACTGCCCTCCCCCTTGCCTCCCCTGTCACCAGATGCCCCATGGGCCACCCGGAGGCCTACACGGCAGGCATGTGTCGCATCCACCCGAGAGCCTCCTGCACCTGCCTGCACGCTCAGCACCACCCTCGGAGCCCCCCGAGACTGCAGAGACCTGGGCCCAGTGCCACTCACGGGTGTCGTGTCCTCTACCCGCCTGCTCGACTTACTCCCCGGCTTTTCTCTGAGTTGCCCTACGATGGCCAAGGTACTCTCAGGTGCAGGCTCTTTGCATGGAGGGATCCCACCTCCTGACAGCATTTTTCTCAATTTTCTTAAGTCTGGTTCCATCTGATTTTTCAGGTCTCAGCTGAAATCCTGCTTTGGAAATCTTCTGTGCCCACACCTGGCGCCCTATCTTTCAACTCTTCCTCATCACGCCCTGTTTGTTTCCTTCACTCATTACAACCCATAGTTGTTTCATGGTTCATGATCCGTCTTCCCTCATTAGATTTTAAGGTACCAGGTCTGTCTTGTTGCCAATTAGATTCATAGTATGCTGGGGAACCGGTGCTTTTAAGCATCTATAGAACAGACTTGTAGACAAATTCCATTTTATAAGATTACTCAGCATAGGTTAGACTAATTAGGCCCTCACTAAACGCCAGTTCTTTTCTCTTTCCCAGAAGCTGTTGAGCTGTTTTAGTTCTCATTTCTGGGAACAATTATAAGCCACTTTTCTTTAGTTTGAACTAATTGTTAAATGCTTTAAGTAACTGACTAAAGGCATGGTGCTTCTGGCCCTGCGTGCGGGACAGATTTACAGCAAAGCTAATACATCTTAAGTGTCCAAATCCCTCATTTTCCTTGGACCTTTTTAAAAATTAAATTAAATTGTATTATTATTTTCTTTAAGAGACAGAAAGAGTGCACAGATACACGTGGGGGGAGAATCATAAGCGGGCTCCACGCTGGGCATGATGAGGGGCTCGATCTCACAACCCTGAAACAATGACCCGAGCCAAAATCAAGAGTGGGACACCTGACCGAGCTACCCGGGTGCCCCTCCTTGTAACGTTTAAGACCAAGAAGGGAACCCTAGATTTATGCTTACACTGTCATATGTGTATATATATATATTTATTTACTTTTTAAAGATAAAATTATACTGGCAGACTGGTGCATGAGCAACATCATTTCCTACACAAGAAAATAAAATGCAACGACATCACACCACTCAGATATGAAGGGAGCTTGAAAGAAAACCTCCCATATTTGATAAAAATCCTAAAGATCTGCACTACAATAAGTTATGAAACAAACAAATCTAAAAAAAATTCAAAATATTTGGTTAATTAGTTGAAGAAGGCAATGAGTTGTCTTTCAAACTTTTTTTCTGTACAAAATGTTATAAAATGCGTTAATATAGTCAAAGAGTGTGTAGTCAATATGTTAAGAAAAGTAATTATAGAGTTGTGACTGGTAGTTACTTAGAATATATGCTATTTTTCTGGATTTTCTGATGTTTGTGGGTTTTGTGACCTTTTAAAAAAGTTATAATCTGCTTTTGGTTTATTTTCTCATTTACTTTCTAGTTCTATATCTGTAACTTTGTATTCACTCTTAAAAGCCCCTCTTCCCCCCAATTAAAGACTTCATGAAAACTGAATTTTCCTCTCATGCTTGGGTGAAATGATAAAATGATACATAAGTATTGTTTTTAACTGAATGGATCAGAGATGTATTTTTCTGTTTTCAATTCTATTTAATCACATTAACTAACTTCTTTTTTAATGCCACAAAGTGACATACATAATGCTAGGAATAATAAATTAAACTTCTTAATAAAAAAAAAGGTGATGTGCTCTGAGGGGGGCACTTGGCAGGATGAGCACTGGGTGTTATGCTATATGTTGGCAAATTGAACTCCATTAAAAAAAATTCAAAAAATAAAATAAAAGAGGGAATCCACACCCTTATTTTCTCAAAAAATATATTTTTTTAAGAAATCAACAAGAAATACATGTGATAAGATTTTCAAAGTAGAGAAGAAGTAGAGGAAAATGTTATTGTGAAAATATGAATTCAAAAGAGGAATCAATATGCAGGAGGCAGGCTATGGAGTTCTCTCATTTCATCAGAAGTTGGCAGCAGATTTGCCCCTAGAATTTCCCAACAACCAACAAAAAGAGACAGGCACAGACATGGTAATCAGAGAATCTACTAAGGAAAAGAGAACAGGAAACCAGGAACCTCTTTGCTGAGGAGAAGCCCCATTCCGGATTGATTCCTGGATCTCCCTCCATGGTCACATGAACAGCACAGTCAACTGGGTTTTTCAACTGAGCACAAGGAGTTTCGGAAATTTTCATTCAACCCCCTGCAATTTGGGCTGATCATATCATAGCATCTTGGGGAAGCCCGCTTCCTGACTCTCCAGCCTCGCTCTAGTGGTAGCAGGGGCCACAAGGACAAGGGGCAGGGCTACGTCTCTTCAAACAGTGTTGTCAGGAACCTATCAGCATATCACCAGGTTCTTGCACTTTATGATTCTTCACACTCTTTTGATAAACAACAATGTTTCATGCCCTCCTGACAACACATTTTGATGGAATATCTTATAGACATTTTTGCTGACCCTTATTTACTTCCCTGAGTGGAACTGAAAAAAAACACAAAACAAAACAATAAGGCTTCTCTACATAATTATTGCACACTGGAATATATTTGCCAAATTTTAGTTTCTAAAACTAAAGTTTTCCATAATCTTTGAAAGGTAAGTGTAGAGGATTACCTCTTTCAAGTCATCTGAGCTGGAGTTTGGAGAAGGGCTTATCTTAATGATTTCAATCTCTTGATTTTCCTGTTCTCACCAGGAGTTCAGATTGGATTGGAAATGCTATTCCAAAGATGAAGATGGGGAGAAAATAAGTATTTCCTATTCATTCCGTCACTCATTTCTTTAACAGAAACTAATTGAATGCCTACTATATAGGATTAGATGTACCACATATATTCTGAAGCCAATAGGTTTATCATTTATAGGCTGTATGACTTTGGGCAGGTTACTTGGCCTTTTATATCTTCATTTCTTCATCTGTAAAATAGAGACAGTAATTTTAATTATTTCATAGGATTACAATAAGAATTAAATGAGTCCCTAAACGAAGAGCACTTCAATATTCCATACATAGTGAAGTATTATTACTACCATGCGCCAAGTGCTGGATATAAACTAATGACAGATGTCCTTACTAATTTTGGCAGCTATGAAAATGAGCCATTCTGACTCCAGGGAGCATGGATGACTGGCTTCCAGTTGCTACACTCTAAAGTCCATTACTGTGTTTGTGAAGTGGTCTGTCAGCTGCTCCCTGCCAATAATGAACTGAGTGTAGCAGAGAAACCCGATTCCTGGGGAATGGGGACCTCTTCTGACAGGTGATGCTGATTCCAGAACACACTAGTGGTTAGCAGAGTTTAAAATGGTGGAGGATAGGGGGTTGGGGTGGATGTGACCATAAAGAGGTAGCACAAGAAACCTTTGTAATTATATAAAAGTTCTCTGCCTTGGGGCTCCTGGGGGCTCAGTGGTTGAGCATCTGCCTTCGACTCAGGGCATGATCCTGGGGTCCCGGGATCGAGTCCCACATTGGGCTCCCCAGAGGGAACCTGCTTCTCCCTCTGCTTGGGTCTCTGCCTCTCTCTGTGTCTCTCATGAATAAGTAAATAAAATCTTAAAAAAAAAAAAAAGAAGTCTTCTATCTTGGTTTCCGTAACGGTCACACAACCTTACACATATGACAACATGACACCGAACTGTTCATACCTAGTGTACTAATGTAAGTTTCCTGATTTTGATAGCATACTATAGTTCTCTAAGAGGTAACAATTGGGGATGGAGTCAGGACACCCCCCCCCCCCAAAAAAAATCCTGCCTTCATAGAAGCTATAAGAAAACTGGAAAGCATTGTCAGAATGAACTTCTGCAGGACTCTGGAAGTGAACCAAATGAACCAATGGCAGTCCCCCTTCCCCATATCAAATTGAAACCTTTCATCCGTATCCTGAGAGACAGACAGGGAGAGACAGAGAAACTTAGTCTTAGTTTGTGTTCTCCCAGAAGAAGCCTCGGAGACAAAATTTCAAAGGCAAGTAGTTTGCTTGGAAGGTGCACAGAATATTAACAGAGAAGTGGAGGATGATACAAGGAAGAAAGATCATTAAGGGCAAAATAATCTAAAAACTACCATTTTGGGTAACTGGAATTTAAAGCACCGGGGACCCTGAGATGTAGGTGCAAAGCGCAACATGGAAGGATTAGTACCCCTGAGGTCAAAACCAACCGTGGCATTTTTATGCCAAATATCAAGAAGTATTTCTTGATGGATGCTTGCTTTCTAGCTGCTCGAGCTCAGGGAAGGAGGGATAAATAGTAAAACAGACATGATCAATTGCAAGGCTTAAGACCCCATAAAGACAGAAACACTCAGTCTTCCCTGGATCACCTTCCAATATATGCTTTATTGAGTCATGACTTAATTTATATCGCCCACCCCCGAATGTCTCTGTCTCTGCGCTCTAGTATCATAATGTCGGTGGTAGCAAGATGGTGGTAGAAATTTCATTTGTCATCTTTCAAGATTCACCGTTAGTGGAAAAGTATGAGTGTCTTATCCGGAGAATTAACAACAAAGACCTCGGTGTTGTCCATCTTTGAGTCAATCACCAAGGCCAGAGGCGTGTGTTGCTCTCATTAGTCAGATCCAAACCATATGCTCACGAGTGGGAGCAGAGCTGGATGGAGTCACATCCCTGGAAGGACACGGGAGCTCACAGAAAGAGATGAGTGAAGTCAGTCAGTCGGAGAAGGACAATCATCATATGGTCTCACTCATACGTGGAAGATAAGAAATAGTGAAAGAGATTATAAGGGAAGGGGGGGAACTGAGTGGGAAAATTAAAGGAGATAAACCATGGGAGACTCCTGACTCTGGGAAACGAACAAAAGGTTGCAGAAGGGGAGGTGGGTGGGTGGGGAATGGGGTGCCTGGGTTACAGGCCCTGAGGGGGGCACTTGATGGGATGAGCGCTGGGTGTTGTACTATATGTTGGCAAATAGAAATTCAATAAAAACAAACAAACAAAATAAAGGTCTACGATGTTTCCACTAAAAATAAAAAGATTCTCAGAGAATCTGAGTGTCCTTACCACAACGATGGGACTGGGAGTCCTAACGAAAAGAATGGGGGGGGGGGGGACACAGAGCTGAAAAAAGACACCACCAACAATGTCCTGGAAGGAAAGCCATAGGTGGAATTCAATTCAGAGTATAGCCACTAGTTTCTAATTGGCTCATTTATATGCTAAATGGATTTTTTTTATTCATAAGATTGTTTTACTGGAGTAGGTTTTAGATCACAGGCATACTTCCGGGCTTTACAGAGATGCTCAAAACCTCAGTCCACTACATTCAGTGATGATGTAGGAGAATGTTCAAGGTGCAATTGGGGAAAAGGAAAAATCAGGAAGCTTTTACAAAGTAATATTTAAGGCAAGGTTTAGACAAGTCTCTGAAGGAGGAAAGGAAGGAAGAAGGGAAGAAAGGCGTTTCAAGGGGAAGGAACAACATGGGGAAAAGGAGAGAAGTCTGCGTGGATGCAGCTCGTCCTACGTGCACTCTGGCTTGGCTTCAGTCTCACGATTTGAAATGAAGGAGAAGCAGAAGACTAAAAAGATTCTTTTAAAACCCGAACTGCTAAAGCCTTACTTATGTTGCTGTAAGGAGTCCATATTTTCACTTACTGGCCATAAGGACCCCATGAAAGGTTTTTTAACAGTGGGGAGATGATGAAATGAGAATTCAGACATCCCGGGAAGCAAAATGTGTTGCTTAAAACCAACCATAACAAGATATTTTATGATGGATATGTGTGCTAAGGTCTAGACACAGCCGGGCAATCCTGTCTCCTTGCAAGTTGCTCATTCCCCCCACTTATGTGATGGGAAGTAGCCTTCTAGGAAACCCATTCCTACGGCATCCCCGAAGTGCTTATTTTTTTATTGAAAGGCTATTCACGTGAGCTCATCCAAAATAATACTCTGAGAAAACTCCCCACACTAAGAACGCTATTACTGGGTGACATTAAAGGAATCGGTTTTTTGTTTGGATGGACTGATTTCCTACTGGAACCGCCCTCCCCATGCCCCCAGCCCCCGGAGGAAGGCCCAAAGCCCTGCCGTGCAGCATGAGCAGCAGCCTGCAGAGCACTTGCTTCCCTCGGGCTGTGCCCGGCCCCCCAGGGCTGCTGCAATTCCGAGCAAGAGGTCAGGGGAGGTCGGGGGAGGTCGGGGGAGGTCAGGGGAGAGCCCATCTCTGGAAACGGAGACGTCAGTCCAGCAAGTGACAGATATGAAATATCAGTGAAGTCAGACTGAAGCCACGGTGGCCAATTATACACATCAAAGCCCAACGATAATGAAAACCAGAAAGGTGAAGAGTGTCATTTTGATGGGAGATGACTTCTAGAAGAAGGAAAGGGGGGCAAGCCAGGTTAACCAATCTTGCCTTCCCCGGAGAGAGGCCAGGCATTCTTCAGACACATTCAATTGGGTTCCAAAAACGTGTTCTTTCCTGATGTGTTCCTAACAAGTAGAGCAGCCTGGAGAGTGCTGTTCTACCAGAAACTAGTGGTGCAATCCGTCTGTTACTAAGCTATGACCCTGGAGGGGTAGCCACCATGGGATCTCCTCCCTGCGAAGCGGATCCCTATCTGGATATAAGCACGGCTGCACCAAAACAGTCTGGACGCAGACAGCCTCGTGCCTGATTAGAACCTGGGACTATTTTTGGAAAGAGCTGAACGTCATGCAAATAGCCAATTCACCTGTAAACATGAAGCCGGAGTCTCTTGAGGGGCCACCTTTCTCAGACTCACTGCGGGGGTGGGGGGCAGTTGCTAAAATTTTCATTCCCAGCTTCCACCCACGATCTTCCTAACCAGAATTTCTGAGCTGGGTCTAGGCTTCTACAGGGTTGGCAAGATCCTTAGACAGTTCTCTTCCTTTGCGATTTTCGAGGACAAAGATGTGTGGCACCGTTTGGGACACCTGCAGGATGCCTTCTGTTGGGTCAAGGGCACTTCTGTTGGGTCAGGCTCCCACATGCAGGCAGGTGAGGGTGGCCTGTTGGCTCACACACAAACACACAGTTTCATAAAGCAGGTAAAACCCCCCTCATGCGGAGCGCCTGTGTTTGGTCACAGTGCTAAGCGCGGCGTGTACTTCACTGTCCCCCAGGCCACTGAAGACGGTATCGTTGCCCCCATTTACAAATCACAGAGGACACAGCTTCGGAGAGCTTAGCGGACTATCCACGCTCATGCATTTGGAAAGAAACAAAGCCAGAGTTAAAACCAAGATGTATTTCGTTCTAAAGTCACTTGGCTAAGAAGAGAGGGGGAGGGAAGTGTTAAAGGTTTACTGCATTTCATGTATTAATTTCCCCATTATTTCTAAGTCCTCATGTTTCAGATTAGATGTCAGAAAGCCCTCTGCCATTCTAGAACCTTCACTCAATATCCTGAGACCTGATCTCCAGGGTTATATGGGGAAAAAAATCTGACCTCTGACTTACAATATGACATCAGAGAAAAAATATTAACTCTTGCCTTTTCTAAGAGTGGAAGTATGGAGGAGTTCCTAATGGTTTTTCCCTTGAAAGAAATCCATTTTAAATGTATTTTAATGGATCTCTTTGGTTCACAGATTTGTTTGTAGGACTTTATAAACAATGGGTCTTGGCATTTAAAGTCAAAAGAAGGTCACACATTTCATCTCTACCAAAAATAAAGTGAATAAAAATCCTGAAAATAAAAAAGTGTGGATTTTTTCAGGCTTCTCTAAAGAATCCTATCTCAGTCTAGTTAGAGCCCAGTCATAAAAAACTGTAGCATAAAATTGAAATATGGCTTATTTTCTCTTCTTTTTAGTAGATTTGGCCATTCCTGTTAAATAGAGAAAACATTTTTTTTTTTGTAAATTGTATTGCATTTCAGAAGCACTGATGTAAATATGTCAGCTTAGAGACTAAATCCAGATTTTCGTTTTTTAAATATATAATTTTCAGCAGCCCCACAAAAAATGCAAATAAAGCAGCACACTAAAAATTAACCCTTAAAAATCAAATGACTGAAAACAACTCCCTCTGAAACCCACGATAATACTTATAGGGTTATAGATAAATCACGTGTTCGGCTAGCCTTCTTAATTTTAAATCTTGAAGCCTATCTGTCTATTAATCTATCTATCTTCATGTATTCTTTTTATGTCATAAAAAAGAGATACATAATTAATATATACAATCAGATGAGTTTGGAGATAACTATATGTCGGTGAAACCAATGCCACGATGTCTCCTACTACTTTTATAAATAATAAATCAGTAAATATTTGTATGAAGTAAAAATTGTTTCCTCCCCCCTCTGCCCCTGTGTCCCTCCTTCCCAACCATGGCTCAATTTGTTGTAGGTGAGAGTTTGGATTATCAAAGTTCACAATGGATTTGCCCTGTCAGTGTCACCTCCGGCAAATTTAGGCGGTGGTGATGACAAATGACTCTGAGTTCCCAGGGGCTTCCCACAACCATAAAGGAGGCCCATCATGCAGGGGGCCGGGGTAGGTGGTGGTTCCGGCCCGTGAAGCCCCCAGCCCTCCCCTGAGCGAGCAGACTGAGGGAACGGACACTCCCTGGCACACTGCATGTAGCATCACGGAAGGAAGGAAAAACAGAGGATGCTCTTTTTGTCCCAAGTGGGAGGCCTCTCTTCTCACCTCTCAGTGTCCTACGTAAGCCCTTCGATCAAGCTGGGCACCCATGGGCCTGAGATTTATAAGGGGGGGTGAGCAAGTACCTTTAACGATACATAAATTATAATAACATTTCAAATCATAATAGTACCTGCTATGTCTAACATTTGCTTTTCAGTGAACTTTATATTCATCATATGGATGCATCACAATTTATGTGTGGACATTTATGCTAATTTTTCAATAATATAAATAGCACTGGACAGAACATATTTCAACATAGATCTTCATGAAACGTTGGCCTGCCCAGCTCCAGGGGAGCAGGGAGCGAGAGGAAAACAGGTCCCATAGCAGTCTGAACCACATCAGCATCAGCCCGAGGGCTGCTCACTGACCTCAGGGCTTATGCGGGAGGGGGGAGCACTGGGAGCCTTTCCCAGATGGGGGGGTGCTATCTCCCCCCTCCAGTCTCGGGTTACCCTGCACAGCACCCACACTGCCTACCTAGCTGTGTACTTCTGCTCACCCGGCCCCTCTCCAGGCCTTCTGTGGCAGGAGCTTTTCTCCCGTGGGCTCAGCCCTCCAACCGTGAGGCAGGAGTTCTCCAAAGTGGCCTTAGGTCCCCATGCAGAGAAGACCCCCACAAAACTGCTCCAGGGAGAGGGGAAGACACTCACACATACCATTTTTTTTTAAAGATTTTATTTATTTGTGTTGAGAGAGAGAGAGAACAGAGGGAGGAGCAAAGGGGGAGGGAGAGGAAGGGGGAAGAATTCCAGGCAGACTCCAGACCAAGCGGGGAAACCTGATGTGGGTTTCAATCTCATGACCCTAAGATCATGACATGAACTGATACCAAAAGTCAGATATGCAACTGACTGAGCCACCCAGGGGCTCCTTACTATTCTGAGGCTCCAGAAGTGGACTGGGGGCAAAGATCTGCTCTAACTGCAGACCCCAGCTACCAGTAAAAGCTCCTCAAGGGACAGCACAGGGAAAGTATGCTGCAGCATGGTGCTACTGCATCCTGGCTATGTCTGTGTCTGACTCAACTCAAGCCCAAGCCCTAAACTGGCTCGCCAAGAACACAGGATCAAACTCTGTCCACAATGGGCAAAGAGAGTCATTGCAGATGATGGGACTGAAGGCAAAAATGGCTCAGCCATTAACAGTAGAGTCCATGCAATACACATAGGGGACAACACTGAAGCACCAGGGGACATTGCATGACAGGTCACCAAAGGACCTCTTCTTCATGAAGTAGATACTTTCAAGAGCAGGAGACATAGCTGAGATTCCCAACATATAGAAACAGACACAGAGAATTAGACAATATAAGGAGCCAGAGGAATATTTCCGAAAGGAAATAACAGGACAAAATTACAGCAAGCAAAGCAAATGAAATGGACATAAGTAATATGCCTGAGAGAGAAGTTAAAGTAACTGGTCATAAAGATATTCACTTGACTAGAGAACTAGTGGAGGACTTCAGTGAGACCTTTAGCACGGGGATAAAAAACATTAAAAAGAAAAAAAAATCAAGGAGGAAGACCTCAATAACTGAAATAAAAAATACACTAGATGGAATAAATCATAGACTAGAGGAAGTAGAAGAAGGGATTATCAACCCTGGGGACAGGGGCTGATGGAATGCAATCAAACTGAACAAGAGAGAGAAAGAAATTATAATAAAAATGAAAATAGACTTTGAGAACTCGGTGACACCCTCAAACATAATCACATTCACATTATAGGGACTCCAGAAGGAGAAGACAGAGAAAAGGGGAAAGAAAATATATTATTTGAAGAAATAATAGCTGAAAACTTATTAAATCTGGGGAAGTAAACAAAAATCCAGATTCAGGAAGCACAGAGATTCCCTAACGAACAGCCTAAGGGGGTCCATACCAAGGTACATAGCAATTAAAATGGCAAAAAGTAATGATAAATAATTTTAAAAGCAACAGGAGAAAAGAAAACAGTAATATAGCAAGGAAATCCTATAAAACTATCAGATGATTTTTCAGTAGAAATTTTGCAGGCCAGTAGAGAGTGGCATGATATATTTAAAATGCTGAAGATGAAAAAGAAGGGAAAAAAAAATCAGCCAAGAATACTCTGTCCAGCCAGGCTATCATTCAGAATAGAAAGAGAGACAGAGAGTTTCCCAAACAAAAGTTAAAGGAACTCAGCACACTAAACCAGCCCCATAAGAAATGTTAAGGGGAACACTTTGATTGGAAAGAAAGACCATGAGTGGGAATAAGAAGAGTAGGAAACATAAAAGCAGTAAATTGAATTATGTCTATAAACATCAGTCACAGGATTCACAAAATAAAATGAGGTAGAGTATGACATCATATACCTAAAATGTGGTGGGGAGAGAAGTAAAGAATGGTTCAAACTTAAGGGACCAACCATCGATTTCATATAGGCTGCTATATGAACAGATGTTAGACACAAACTTCAGGGCAGCTACAAATCAAAAACCTGTAATAGATATGCAAACAATAAAGAGAAAGGAATCCAAGTATATCACTAAAGAAAGCCAGCAAGCCATGTGAGAGGAGAGCAAGGGAAGAAAGGAACAAAGAACCATGAAAACAACCATAAAACATGAAACAAAATGGCAATATGTACATAGTTCTCAATAAGTTCTTTGAAGTAAATGGACTATATACCCCAATCAAAGGACATCAGATATCAGAATCGATAGAAAAGCAAGACCCATCTATATGCTGTCTACAAGAGACTCATTTCAGGTCTAAAGAGACACGCAGACTAAAGATGAAGGGATGGAGAAGCATAAATTATGTGAAGGGAGTGAAAACAAAGCTAGACTAGCAATACTTCTATGGGACAAAATAGACTTTAAAACAAAGACTGTAACAAGACAAGGAACACGCTGCATAATAATAAAGGGGACAGTTCAACAAGAGGGTATAGCAATAGTAAATATTTATGCACCTAACATGGAAGCCCCCAAATACAGAAAGCATCTTATAACAGACAATGCCCGTCTGGCTTAGGGGGTAGAGCTTAGGGGGGTGACTGTTGATTTCAGGGCCGTGAATTTGAGCCCCGTGTTTTTTTAGAGATTACTCAAAGATAAGTAGATAAATGAACAAAGCAGCTAATAACAAACATAAAAGAAGTATTCTATAATAATAATAGTAGGAGACTTTAACACTCCGATTATATCAATAAATAGATCATCCCAACAGGAAATCAACAAGGAAACATGGCTTTGAAAGATACATTGGGTCAGATGGATCTAACAGATATGTTCAGACCATTTCATCCTAAAACAGCAGAATACATCCTTTTCAAGTGCACATGGCACAGTCTCCAGAAGAGATCACATATTAAGCCGCAAAACACATCTCAATAAGTTCAAGAGAATGAAGGCATATCGTGCATCCTCTCTGATCACAATGCTATAAAACTAAAAATGAACTTGAAGAAAAAAAATCTGGAAAAAATGCAAATACATGGAGGCTAAATAACATGCTACTAAGCAATGAATTGGTCAATCAAGAAATAAATTAAAAGAAAAATACATGGAGACAAATGAAAGCAAAAACACAACAGTTCAAACAAAACCTTTGGGATACAGCAAAAGCTGTTCTAAGAAGGAAGTTTATAGCAATACAGGCTTACCCTAAGAAGCAAGGAAAAATCTCAAATAAACCACCGAATCTTACATCTAAGGGAGCTATTAAAAGAATAAACCCCAAACCAGTATGGGGAAGGCAATAATAAAGATTAGACCAGAAATAAAACGGAAACCAAAACAAACAAAAAACAAAATAAAACAAAACAAAACCCCCAAACACACAGTAGAACAGATCAATGAAAAAAGAAGCTGGTTCTTAGAAAAGATCGACAAAACTGACACACATTTAACCAGATACATTACCAAAGAGAGGGAGATATATAGGATTCCGATCAATGAAAAAGGAAGCTGGTTCTTTGAAAAGATCAACAAAATTGACAAACCTTTAGCCAGATTGATTTAAAAAAAGAGAAAGAGAGAGAGATAGGACTCCAATAAAAAAAAATCGGAAAGGGAAGAAATAACCAAGACCACAGAAATGCAAAGGATTATAAGTAAATATTATGAAAAATCATATGCCAACCAATTGGACAACCTGGAAGAAATGGATAATTCCTAGAAACATATAACCTCCTAAAACTAAATCAAGAAGAAACAAACAAACAAAAAAACGTGAATACACCAATCCCCAACAATAAAATTAAACCAGTAATAACAACTCCCAACAAAGAAAAGCCCAGGACAAGGTAGCTTCACACATGCATTATACCAAACATTTAATGAAGAGTCAATCCTTCTTTTTCTCAAGCTAGTCCAAAAAATAGAAAAGGAAGGAAAGCTTCCAAATTCATTCTACAAGGCCAGCATCACCCTGACACCAAAACCACATAAAGAAACTATTTTAAAAAAACAAAACAAAACCCTACAGGTCAATATCTCTGATGAACACAAATGCACATTTGCTAATTACCATTCATCCACATTTACTAATTAACCTTTTGTGCTTCTGCTTTGCCATGTGTAACGTGAAAATAATATTATCAGTGGTTATTTATGAAGCTAAGCCTCAGGAATTGGTAGGTTCTTCACAGAATATGATTTTTCTTCCCTTCCTGAACTGTCCTACATCCTTCTAGATTCAGTCCAGAGCCATTTCAAAAACAGAAATAAAGGCAAAACAAACCAAAAAAAAAAAAAAAAAGACAAACATGAAACCAAATGAGCCTGAATAAGCCCAAGCAATGAGAACCATCAGTTTCACAAAGATGCTATTTAATTAAAACGTAAAAAGGATTTTATGATTCTAGATGTAATTCATTCGGGGAGAACTGAGTCTGTATCATCCTTGGTCTCCAAACATCGTTTTGAATAAGCCTCAGGTCAAGGGAAACAGCATGAAATCTGTCAATAGAAAAGCCTGAGGTAATACTGAAGTTTTGTGACATAAACCAATGAGGAGGGGTCAATCATTTAATATCTCTAGGGGTTAATTTATTCATTCATAAAGTAGAGTTAATCCCTATCTTTCAAGGTTTTATGAGACTTACATGGAAAAAGGTCATGAATGTTCAGAACAGAGTATAGGCTTAGTGCTCAATATTGCCGTTCACCCTTTCTTATTTGTCAAGAGTTTTGAAAAACCTACATGTTCACCCAGAAATGGTCACACATGAAAATTGCTGTCTTAGGATGAAAAAAACAATAACTACCTTCAATAATTTTTGAAGAACAACCACTTAAAATTGTATAGAAAATCTCAAAATGGCATTCAGAACCTATCTTTTAGTTTACAGCATTCATAAAGACCTTCTACATTTCTTTCTTCAAGTGGTAACGGCATACCTCTAAAATCTTAAACATACAAGAAATCGAAGAAAGGATGACAAGGAATGAAGAAGGATGAGCAGAGAGCTTGGGGAGAAAAGAGAATACGGCCCCGCAGTTATTTGCTCTTCTGGATGACATTCACCTACTTTTATCTTCTCTTGTGTAATTGAGATCCTTGAATCTTTATGAAGATCCTTCTGGCTCAGAGGACGTTTAGACGGGAGCCTAGTGTGTCTCCCGTCCAGGCCATCCACCAGCAAGCAGGTGCAGATCTGCTGCTCGGAACGTGTCTTATGCTTCAGACCAGACAGGAAGTAGGGAAAAAGCCACATGTTGGCCTCAGACTGACAGGTGACTGCTACGTGTCCAACAGGACACTCACATCCAAGGTCTCCTCGGGTCCCTTTGTCCCTCCTGTCTCCTATGGCTCTCTTCACACACTCCAGGGGTGGTGAGCGCCTAGGAGTTCCCTGAACGAGTCTCTTTTCCAGAATCTTTTCTCTTTTTCCTTCTAGCTTATGTTTCCAGACTTTTCATGATTTGGCTCAAATGCTCTCTTCTTCTGAGAGTCAGCTCTGCCCTTCTTCTACTTGAATGTATCCCTCTGTACGAAGCATCCTTCTCAGATACTTATCGCGCGGGATATTTAGCTGTGGGTAGTGTGGTTGTCTCTCCTGCCAGACTATGGATTCTTGGAGGACAGACAGGTCTACGATTTTCCCATTCCCTATATCCAAATCTAGCTCAATTCTTATCAAGTAGAGAATTCCCAGTAATTGCTCAATGAGTGAATGAGTTCAGGCTCTATCTCTACATGACCTCATTTCCTGACGCCTGTTCTTTGCCTGCTTTGAGACTGCTAGGAGTGAAGCTGCTAAGGACAGCTTCTCAACTCAAGCACTCACTAAGAAGCCTTGAGAATCGGGGAAAAAAATAAAAGAGATGGAGATCTTTTCAAGCATAGAGTAAAATTATGTGCGGAGACCAATGCTAAACTATCCTAGATTCTGGGAAAAGAGAGTATATCACGGTAACTGAAATGGGAAAGTGGGGCTGGCTGATAGATGATGCGGTAGGAAAAATAAAATGGGGTCATTTTAGCAGATTGTCTTTAGACCATATCAATAAGTTTGAAGGTGTCCCGAGGACATTCCGGAGTTGTTAAATCATTTGGCATAGGAAGCGATCTGATCAAAGATGAATCTTCCAGTGTATGCGGAACTTTAGATGAGAGGTCTTAAAGTAGGGAGGCTAATCACGGAAGAAACGGAGGTCATATATATATTTCAAAGCTAAAAACAAAGGGAAATAAAAGCTGCTATCTCTTGAATATTTATAATACTCTTTGCTTGGATCGTCTTATTTTTTTATATGGTGTCATGAATCAATTATTAATTTATTCCCAATCTACATAAGAGAAAATTGTGGCCAAGAAAACTGCCATCATCACTGTTAGATTGATTTTCTGGGGCTGCCATAGCAAAGTACCACACACTGGGTGGCTTAGACAACAGACATTTATTTTCTTACAGTTCTGTAGGCAAGTTCACGATGACATTCATGTCATCATGATTTCATTAATATGATGATATAATACATATATAATATGATGATATAATATATCATAATATAATAATACAATATATAATATAATAATATATATATAATATAATATCATGATGACATGATGATGGGGTTGGTTTCTTCTGAGCATCTCTTGCCTCGGCTTATAGATGATGATCTTGTCCCTGTGTCTTCCCAGGCTCTTCTCTGTGTGTGTCCTGATCTCGTCTTCTTATTAAGGCAACATTCCTACTGGATTAGGGTTCAGTCTAATGACCTTAGTTTAACTTAAGGACCTCTTTAAAGATTCTATTGCCTAACATGATCACATTCCTAAGCTAGGGCTTAGGAATTCAGCATAGGAGTTGGGTGGGGTGGGAGGGCTGCAATTCAGCAGGTAACGTCAAACTCTAGAAAGTGGCGGAGTAGAAATGGGAGTCCAGTGGCCTGACTCCGGATTCTGTTACTGCTCAGGACAACACCTCCGGCTTCCACGCGGCCCAGATGACTGGGGGGCACCGGGAGCCAGAGACGAGCTGCAGAGAGCTGGGCTGCCAGGCCTTGGAGCAGCAGTTAGGACAAGAAGCCAAAATGAGAAGTGACAGTCAAGGCCTCAATCACCGGCTGCAGTCGCACAGGCAAAACCAGTGGAGGTTGAACTGGAGAAAGCACTGGCTCCCCGTGATCTCATTTTTGCCCCATGGGATAGAGCTGGTCTAGGGTCAGGGGGTCAGCGCGGATGTGAGGGCTGACTCACTGCAGAGAGCCCCTAGAGGCAGGGAAGGGGGGGCAGGGTGGCCAGGGGGCAACACTGGATGCGCAGCCAGAGGGGAGAGAAAGGGTCCGCAGTCTCCCCCTCCTGCTCCCTGTAATAGGGTCTCAGCTGAGGGGCCCGAGGAGGCTCTCTGCCCGAAGTCACTGACACGAGCACCTGATGGCTCAGTCAAGCATCTGGCCCTTCAGTTGTGCTCAGGCCATGATGTCAGGGTGGAGAGATCGAGACCCAAGTCGGGCAGCCCGCTCAGATTCTCTCTGTCCCCCTGCTGTCTCTAACCCCCAAGGGTGCCCGTGGTAGGCATGCACAGCAGGTGTAGGAGCACATCCCCCTCCCTGGGGACAGGGCGGCTGGGTCCCTGGGTGACTCTGCTCCGTGTGGTGCAGCACGGAGCCCTCGGGGAGCCTGGCAGGTGCGCCCTGGGCTATCCCCTGTGGCTGGGCCTGAGGGGCACGCAGAGCTTCATGGTTGGGGACCAGGCTGCATACCGGGTTAGGGAAGCCCCCCCCAAGCCTCAGCCACAAACTTCCTATTCATGCACGTGGACTGATTTTTCTTGAGATGCTCTGACCGGTCACCATCATCTTGGCTGCGTCCCAGCACATCCCTGCAGTGACGAACAGTGGCTCCAGGCGAGCCGGGCCACAGGGGTCATGGTGGCAGGGAGGGCACTCAGGAGCCTGGCCTGGAACCAGAGACTTGTCACCTCCCTGTGGGCAGACACAACCCGTGTGCCCCCCACCCCCAAGTTAGTTCCAGCAATCTCCTCTTAAGTTAGGAGATAGTTTTAAAAGCCAATAGACCAGAACGATGTACACATCAGGGCTGACCCCTTCGGCCACGCTCTCCAGTGGAAAGCATCCTGTAGGTGACAGGGGCCTCTGGCGTCCTCACCTGCAGCTTTGCGGCCTGTGCTGCGAGCACCTGGCAGGTGGTGGTGCCCAGAGAGGAAGGCACAAGCGCTGCTTCGGGGTACGAGCCTGGCGCCCCGGGCTGGTTTGATGCCTTGCGTCATATACTGTTGACAACAGCCACATGGGTAGGTAATGTCACCTCCACTTTGCAGACTTTGAAAATGCCCGAGTCTGAACACTGACACCATCAAACTATTAGAAGGGAAAGTAAAAACAAACAGACTCGAGCTTTCTTGGGGGTCAGTCTACTTGGTTTAGGTCTCAGCTCTATGATTTTTCCATTGCTGCATGATTTTGAGCCAAATATTTGAAATTACCGACTCCTTATGTATTTATGTTTTTACATTTGGTCATGCTTCTGGCAATATGCTACATACAGTAAATATTCTGTAAATGTTGATTTTTCTCATATTTCTTTCCTGACCAGCATATTTACCATAGACCCTAGGTCTCTCCTTTGCCTTTCTCTCTAGGCTGTTAGTGCTGTGTTGCTTAATTTTGCTAATAGTTATTCACTCATTGTTTTTTTTTTTTTTTTTAGAGTTCCAAGTAGTTTCCTTACTAATTTTTCACCGTAGTATTTTATCCAAGGTTTGTATGCCAAGAAAATAAGTGAAAGAGCAAAATGAGGCAGAAAGAAAGTCACAAAGTTGTGTAGAGCGAATTAGAGTAAGCAGAAGGCCTTTACGTCAGAATTTTTGAAGGAAAGTCTATGAGAGGAGCAATAAGATTCCTTTGGAGACCACAAAGAGGGGTGAGAAAATGTGCAAGTTTAACTGATGTCTATCTCCACAACTTAGCAAACTTATCTTCCGCTGAATTTGAAAAGAGATTCCTGGTCTTTAGTTTCAAAAGAAGAGGAAAATACTATGGAAACGGTTGCAATTGTACCCAGTAAATGTTTTATACTCTCTTAGCTGATGGTAATGCTTTTAAAGTCATTTGCAAACACATGAGCAAAGGAATTTCTGCCAATTTACTTGCTGAACCAAGGATGAAACAAAGGAAACTGAGAAAGCAGACAAATAGTATTTTAAGATAGGTTCCCTTAATATTCATATAAAATAAAAGCATCTCTGAATATGGATTTTCCTTTTTTTTAAAGATTTTATTTATTTATTCATGAGAGACACAGAGAGAGAGAGGCAGAGACACAGGCAGAGGGAGAAGCGGGCTCCCTGCAGGGAGCCCGATGTGGGACTCGATCCCAGGACCCCGGGGTCACGCCCTGAGCTGAAGGCAGATGCTCCACCATTGAGCCCTGCAGGAGTCCCTGAACATGGACTTTTCTATAGAATGAGATACTTGCCATGTAATATAAATTACTAGTGATGAATTTCTGGCATAATATTTTAGGTAACATTAAGCATTTAGGATTTTAGTGTCAAGTCTAAATGTCTAAAAACTATTCATACATGGTCTCAAAGAAAAATTTTTGGTGGCTATCTAGAGTCCAGGGAAAATCTCAGGTAAATTTAGCTTCAAGAACTAAAAATTTTGATATGTAAGTGGGAATGTGTTTTTGATACATGCTAAACTTGGACTTTATACATGAACGTTTTTAAAAATACCACTGAATTCTCTTTATTTAGAAGTATTTACATTTCTTATTTGAATTAATTATTAATTGCTTGGATTTAGGCTCATAAGAGCAGGAGTTACATGCATTATTTGGCATATAATAGGTGCCTAACTAATAGTGTTAAAATTAGGAGCACCTGGGTGGCTCAGGGGTTGAGTATCTGCCTTGAGCTCAGGACGTGATCCCGGGGTCCTGGGATCAAGTCCCACATTGGGCTCCCTGTAGGGAGCTTGCTTCTCTCCTCTGCCAGTGTCTCTGCTTCTTTCTCTGTATCTCTTATGAATAAATAAATAAAATCTTTAAAAATAGTGTTAAAATTAGTTAATGAATAAATTCTAATTAATACACTTTTAAAATCTGAGTCATAGGGAAAGAGGAAGTGATGAATGAAAGAGGTGAGTCATTTCAGAGTAATTGAGTTCTGGGTATGATCAAGTTTGAAAGTACTTCATTTCTAAAGTTCAGCAACTTTGCAAAGGTAGACTAAAAAAATTTCTCCTAGATAATTCATAGAGGGATTTGATGAATACAGGCTCCTTATACCAAGAGGCTTTTAGTAAAGATGGGTTGACACTGACAGGATTTCCCCTCCATTGTATAGCTTGTGAAGTAGGCTACTCAGCGGGAATCAAAGATTACCTTGACATTTATTCCACTCATCATGGCTATCCTTTGAATTGTTACCATTCACCTCAAAGTTTTCCGATTTATAATTTGTCAAGAATCCTACTCAGGATAAAAATTACCCTATATGAACTTCTAATTCCTACCCAAGCTTTCAGAAAGACTCTACATTTCATAGTATTAGACTCAGTACACAATTCAGGGCTTGGGGTACTGCTTGTGCTACAAAGGATTACCAAAAATGGAAGAAAATCCCTGCCCAGAGAACATAATGTTCCTCCAAAAATTCTACTTGTCTGGAGGAGAAAGTATAAAGGATGTTTTGTGTGTGTGTGACTATAGACAGCGGTGATGCTAATGGTGGGGGTGTATATGGTATGTATTACTTATGAGATTTTTTCATTAAATTTCTTCTGCAGAGCTAGAACAATGTCTGATTTTTCTCATCATTGTATCCTCTATGTCTGCCATGGAGAGGATGCTGAGTAATAATAATACCTACTGGATCAAGAAATTACATTTATGTAGAACCTACTAAGTGCCAAGCCAAGCTCTGACTACGTGGAGATGAAATAGCTGGTCCTTGTCCTCAAGGAGCTCTTAGTTTAGTGGAAGGAACAGATGTATATAATTATTGTACCAGATGATGACCCTGACAGTGCTGATGAACATCCGGGTGCTAAGAAGACCACTGAATTCAATCAATAAAAGTAAGAGAGACCAAGGTTTCCTACAGGGAATCGTGCTAAAGTTAATTCTTGAAGGGTGTCTAGGAAACTGTCATGTAAGAAGTGGAGAAATGATTACCAATGACAGACAATGTATACAAACGGGGCGAAGAATGTCTCATTGGTACGTGTTTGAGTGTGACACACTGAAAGACAATTATTGTTCTTTTTATCTTCTTCTTTTTTTTTTTTTTAAGATTCTCCTCTATCCCCTTTCCTGCTTTAATTCACTCTTAGTGCCAAACCACCAAGTCTAATATATATTATCTCCAAAAAAGAAATTCAATAACTATGTTTTATAGGTTGAAATGTGAGTCCCTGGAAATTCATATGTTAAAGTCCTTACCCTCAGTACTTCAGAAAGATATAGGGCTTTTAAAGAGATAATTATGAGGTTAAAATGAAGTAATTAGCGTGGGCTCTACTCCAACAAGGCCATGGTCCTTATGAAGAGAGGAAATTTGGAAACAGATACAGAGGGAGGACCTCGTGAAGACAGCCATCCTCAACACAATGAGAGAAATACTCAGAAGAAACCAATCCTGCTGACATATTAATCTTGGATTTGTAGCCTCCAGAATTATGAGAAATTAAATTTCTGTTACTTAAGCCACCCAGTCTGTGGTACTTTGATATGGTAGCCCTAGGAGACTAATACCATGGAAAATAGTACAAGTGTCTCTCTACTTGTGTAAAGTTAAAAATTCTCACCAAAAAGTATCAAAGATTCTTTCCTTTTGTTCTGTATAAACAGAACTAGAGCAGTTGGTCCATTAACTTTTTCTGGGTCTTGGTATTGTTGTCTTTGTTGTAATATTTATGTGTTTTCCTGGAATTCTTTCAAAGATTATATGGTTCAGAATTTCAACCTAGGCCCATGGTTTGAGAGTATTATTGCTACCTTTTCCATGCAAGGATACTGGATAAACCTTCATAGTCATTTGATTCATTTAATTAAGATTGCTGAGTAAATTAGGCTCCTGGTTAAAGTCAGAGCCAAATGTTCTAATTGTATTTCTTGGAAATATTACAAGATCTGATGGACTGTATTTTTTTCTTTGAGTAACTTGTAGAATCTTCCAAGAAATATATTTTTACAACTTCAGCTCATATGACCCCCTCATCATGGTAACTGAAAAAAAAATGTATTATCCAACACTTCACAGAAATAATCAAGAATATTTAATTTCAGTCTTTTTAATCAAGGTGATTAATTTTATGTGGAACTAAATGTGATTGGTTTGCTTTTAGCACAATAAACCTGAAACTCATGAAGTAATACTTTGTTCTGGCTGAATTTAGGTCTTTGACAAAGTAGGAAGCAATATTCACCATTGCCAGTATCAAATGATAATCAGTGGGGCCATTTGTTACATTCATTTGCATTTGCGATTATTTCAGTTTCTACAGAGCTTCCAGTAATCGTTGAAATTAGTATGATGTGAATAATTTATGCGGAGCCCCTATGGTCATTCAGAAAACATGGAATTTTCACCGTTATAAAGAAAAAAATTGGTCACTTTCTGCTAATTGACTAGTCAAGATCCAAGCAGGAAGACAAAAACGATTCTAAGTAGTAAAAATAATAATAACAACCCAGGAACTTAAGCCCATGAACTAAATAATCAAGCTGTGGGAACACAGAGGAGCAGGAGGAGAGATTGTGAAGTTACCCAGAAGTGAGTACCAGCAGTACTCATGGGGTGGGGGGACAAGAGGAAGAGGCAGCACTCCTGACACTCAGGGAATGGGATACCCTGGTAGATCCCCAAAACATGACAGGCTTGGCAGGTGGGGACTGGAGCCACAGCAAGGATGTGGCCTGTGCAGAGAAAGACCAAGTAAATGCCCTGGTTCCTCCCCTTGTCGGCTGTAGCGTGTGGCGAGAGCCAGCGAAGCCCGGGTCCAAGAGAGATCGCCTAATCTGACTCCGAGCAGAGTGAGGGATGGATTTGAACCTAACTGCCAATCTGACAGCAGTTTAAAAGAAGTTAAATTTCAAAAAAAAAATTATGCGTACAAATTTTACATTTTGGATACTGGGAGAGTAGATGTGGGGGGCAGGAGATAAAGGGGGAACAAAGGAGGAAGCAGGAAGATAGGAAGGACTGATTGAGAGGAAGCTTGGGGTTGAGTGAGGAACATGGGCAGCAAGATAGAAGAAAATCACATTGCAGATGGAAATAAAGATGGAGTTCACAAATCTCATTCACTCCGCCACTTACTCTGAAGTAGACAATCATTGAGCGCCTATTCTATCCCAAGTACCGTGTCTCTTAAGAAAAGCAAATATAATAAAATATCACACACACACACCCCTGGGGCCCCATAGTGCTCAGCCTAATAGAAGCTGAATATACAGCATCAATTTTAATACATGGGCCTAAAAACTGGTAAAGATAAGCACATGGATTATTGGGCCTCAGAAGAATAGCACCCTAGAGAGAATAGACGTCAGATGTGCCATTTGGTTTTTCCTAATGAGATTTGACTGGCTAAAGGAGGATGTTGAAAGAGTGGGAAATTGCTTCAATCAGAGAGAAGAGCAAATGCATAGAAAGGAGTGGGAGAAAATGCAGAGTTTTCACACAATTGTAAGAAGTCTGGAATTAATAAAGAAAAATGTTCTTGTAGTGTAGATGGTGTTATAAAGGTCGGCGTGGGCCATGCCATGAAAGTTCTTATGGGCTCAATTTCCTCTATTCTTATATTTCAGGCAACCATAAGCCATAAACACTCATCCTCCTTACCTAGAGCCCTCTATAGGTTTGTAGTGTCTACTATTATGGACAATGATGCTGGCCCTTGGACTTGAACATTTGATTCAAAACCACATAACCTTAAAGACCTCATACTGATCATGCTCTCATAGCCCGTGCTTGTCAGCCTTATAGGAAAATGCATCCTGCATACATTATTTCAAAATCTGTGGGCACCGTTGAGTCCCAGTCTAGACATTTCAGAATACAGCCATATGTAAAATTTATTTGATAAAATGCTCCCAGCTCCTTTTGTGGAGTAGTATTTTTCAAAAGTAAAAGCACTCTTGTTCTGTCAATACACCAAAGTTTCTAGTGAGTTTTTGATGAAGAAAAGCTTCAGGCCTTCTGTAAGGGGACATTTCGTCTTGATGGTGCCCTGGCAGCTTTCAGTTGTGGACAAAAGTGAGTTCTTAGGATCACTTAGACTTAGGTCAGCCTTAAATCAAGTAAACAAAGGAAGCTCCTGCCCCTGGTGGGCAATGCAAAGTGGGAGATATTAATGAGCAGAAGGAAGTCTACACAAATCAGAGGGAACGAGGACAGGCAAGGATATGGGGTGCTGCTCAAAGCAATAAGATGGTGATTTTGAAAGGGAGTCAGAGTATTTTGGAGTCTCTCCCAATATGCTTCTTATCACGGCCAGAAAAAATTTCAGAGTGTGGTTGATTTTAGAACCGTTAAGATACAGAAACAAGGTACATCTCGATGGAGGAAAAGACAGAAAGGCAAAGGAATCAAGGCTGTTCTTTAGATATATGTGCAACAGACTGATATGCAGATCCATAATGAGGCCATATAAAAATGTTCTTTTTTTTTCTTTGAAGGAAAAGCGAGAAAAATGTAAAAAGCCATTCCAAAGTGATTAAAAAACAAACTGATCATTCCAGCTAGACATGTTTAAAAAAAAAAAAAGGTATTTCAGGCCTCTAAGGACAGTCACAAAGTTAAATTCTCTTGCTTCCTTCATGTTTGTTCTCTATGGAACAGTTTCTTTTGGCACAGAGAGGATCTCAGGGGGTATTGATAAATGATGTGTAGAATTAACTATTGTGTTGACATATTATTCTATTCAAAGCTAATTTTCTGGAAGGCACAATCGCTTCTTGAGTTTCTGTGCCTTTGTTATTTCCTCCTGAGCCACTTCAAAGGGACTTCTTAGCATCATAAATCTACACACCCCGGGGAGACTCTATGAAGAGCCTGAAGATCTAACAAAAATAAAAATCACTGAGGGAAATGTGTGCATTATGTGCATGACAGTGATCTGAAGCCATGAAATAAAAATGGTCCATAATGGTCCTGTGGATTTAATGTTGGGTGGTGTCTGACCCATACGTCCTTGGGATTGGGGATCTTTATCTTGGGGTTAACCAAGGCAATGCCTGATTCATGACACAAAGGCACTCTGGAATCAGGCGGATCTTGGTTCAGCTCCTGGATCTCTGGTTTCTGGTTGCTTTTATTGTTCCCCAACTAACCTGTCAGCCTACTTCCCTGATAATCTCAGGCTCCGGCCCAGAACTGTTGTATGTTGGGTCTCTTTTTCTGGAGTTTGTTCACCCAGTGCCTGTTCTCATATACCACCTTCTGGTGGGCAATATTCAAGTGATCTACTATTTGTGGCAAAGGATAAATCACAACACGTCTTTGAGGTCTCAATGTCCTCATTTGTAAAATAGGGTAATAATTATAGTTATGCCTCACAGGTGTACTATGAAGATTAGATAGTATTTATGTGAAAGTGGTTTGTTAACTGCCGAGGTGTAATATGAAACATTTCCATTCCGGTACTCTTTCATTAATGACTAAATATTATTGAGTACGATCTTATCACTCTCTCCACTCATCTCCCCTTCTGTCTATATTTTCATACACACACAGAAAAGAGAGAAACACACTCAACTAAGTCTATCTCTGTGTTCAGTGAGAGCAGAAGAGAGTTTGTTTATCCCTCAAAGGGCATATAAAATCCCTGAGTTTTGCACAGATTGTATTATCCCAGAACCAAGTCCTATGGACAGAGGAATACCACATATTGACCTGGGTTACTTGGATCTTTATTGTGGCGAGAATTGACAGCCAAGATCCAATTTTTGTTCAGTCTACGTTCACTCTATTTGCTTTTTAATATTTTATTTATTTATTTGAGAGAGAGAGTGTGGTGTGCATGAGCAAGCACAATCAGTGAGGGTGGGCGGAGGGAGGGAGAGGGACAAGCAGACTCCTTGCTAAATGCACAGCCCAACCTGGAGCTCAAGGTCTCAGGACAGGGAGATCATGACCTGAGCTGAAATCAAGAGTTGGACGCTTAACTGACTGAGCCCCGCAGGTGCCTCCCAAGGCTCACTTGAAAGTAAGTGCAAGCCAGGCTTCATTTAGATCTCACTGTGGAGGAGCAAAGAGATGGATGCTGTCAAGGGAGCATAATGTCCATAGCTGGTATTCACTGGAAGAAGGTCTCTGTATGTTTATATTGAACTTACTGACACCAGTCCTCAACCTATAAAGAATTTGAGCCATCTTACAAGGGGAATTTTGAAGTTTTTGTCGATCTTTGTTTGGACATTGATTTTATAAATTCATTGGTTATAGTTTAAGAGTATGGGTTAATCTGAGTCCAATGTTTAATCTTGCATTTTAATACTATTGTTCAGGTTCAGAATGAATGTGAAGAGAAGAGAAATGAATGTGAGTATGGAGTATAAATAAAACACGTGAATCCAACAAAGAATAAATACCATGAAAAGATGGGTTCAGGAGAGAAGAGGCTGTTATGACTAAGTAAATAACTCAAATATGAGGACTGTAAAGACCTACAGAGTAGCTATAATCCAGCTTCAAGTTTGGCTCTGAGTTTCCTGGCAGAAACCTAAAATGCTATTAAATCCATTATTTCAATTTCATTTTCAGAAAGTGAAGTTTTTTATTTCCAAGTATGCTCGCACATAGCTGCACAATGATCAGCACAGAGTAGATATTTCATAAATATAATGCTGAATGGTTGACTGATATAACTGCTTAGTAAATGTACAGTGAATACCATTGTATTACATTTTTTTATCAACAAGAATGCTAAGTGAAACATCTTTTTTGAAAGCTAATTGTCCTGATCCATACAAGGTGATCAAAGACTATTTTACCATTGAGACATTAGTAAAAAAAACAACAACAACAACAACAACAAAAAACTCATAAAAAGTTACTTAATATATTTTGTATTTTTGTAAGAACCAGAATAAATATATTTTTATTCTGTAAAATGTAACATTAGTAAGGAAATTCTATTTGAATACCTTGTGATATTAACATAGTCAATCTTCACAGAAATGGGTACTCTTGTATTGAAAACACATGTTATATTTGTCTCCATCCTTATAGTTCCTAGTATTTGTTGGTATTTCTTGATTTTATGTTTTACAGAAAACATGAATGAAAAAAAGCCTGTGTGAATAGGTAATCCAACTTTTTCTCTAGTAGCAACTATTTTAGTTCAATCATCCTTAATTCAATCAGTAAATAAAACAGGTTGGACTGTGGAGGAAACTGTATTATTAGAGGTATTTTTGGTCCCTCTACTCAACAGATTTGTCAGAAATGTCACTTATCCAAACAGGATTTTGATTTCAATGAGACTGAATTTTTATTTTAATTTTTATTTATTTCTATTTCTCTTTCAATAGGAGATACTGATAGAGTATTGTTTCTGTGACATAAAGCTGAAATTTCCCAAGTATACTCAGTGATGAGATATATCTTTTGATCAGCAGGCATAGCAGCTTGCATTTTATGGTACTTTGGGATTTTAAAGTACTTTCATTGATTTCCTAACTTTCCTAACCTTGCTCACATTGATTTCATAGCATGGATGGAAATATAAAATTGTTTTTTTTTTAATGGAATAGAAACTGTAACTCAAGAAGAATAAATTCTTAGTCAAAAGACTCAAATAATTACATGGCAGGGCTAAAATTTAACTATTGGAACATGGTTTGAAGCAAAGCATTTGGAGACAGAAACACTTGGGGTTAAATTTATGTCTTCATCTGTTATCAATTGTGTGTACTCGGTTCAGGTTAGAGTACATTACCAAGACTCCTATAAAGATGGGCATTAAAAAAAACTAACTTCCTCTGAATGATGTAAATCAAAATGAGATGACAGTAAAACCGGTAAGTGTGTATATAAGTGTATGTATACATATATGTATATACACATTCATTTATACAAGCATACTTGTATGAAGTTGCCAATAAATACTATCGATATTAATGATAACCTTGATTTTGATGATTCTTTCAATTCCAAACCTGTTTTAAACGAAATATGCATGTAACCGGACATTTTTGATTTGTACTATTGACATTTTGAGCTGGATAATTCTTTGTTGGAGGGAGCTGTCCTTTGCATTGCAGTATCTCTGGTCTCTACCTACTAGATATCAGTAGCATCAACCTCTCCTGTTGTAACAACCAAAAATAATTGTAGACATTGTCAAATGTCCTCTGCAGGGGAAAAAGCAAATCTCCCCAGTTGGGATCATTTATTTAGTTAGCATAGGATAAAAACAGATAACTCACACCTATTTTAGCTATATCCTGCAAAACTGTGGTAGCTGAGAAAAGGGAGGGGGGCAACTGAAAAAAAAACAAAACCAAAAACAAAACCCTGCATGCCTACTTTACAACACGCAGTGGTGTTAGTTGCTTCAACATACCTCATCTCTCATGACTCTTTCAACAACTATAGACGTTTTCATCATCTTCATTTTATAGAATAAGAGGTTCATAGAAGTTATAAGTATACTGCAATTCAAGTGAGAAGGCTTGTTAGAGTAAGGTAACTTGATCAAACTTGTACACATACTTGTACACATAGTGGTGAAATCAAAGGTTGCACCTATCAAGGATAAAAAAATTCAAGTTTTTATCCACCATTCCATGGTAATGTCTGGAAGACAGATAAGATCACAAATGCAAGCAAAGATATATTCTTTATAACTATTTTTATGATTTCAGCTTCTATAATTTATAATCTTCATACTATTAGAAGAATTCTAAAAGCCAAAGAAAGGCAATAGACTAGGCACTTGAATGGATCTCTTATATACTCTGTGTTTCATTGATCCATTCAACAACTAAGAGTAGGAACATCCAGGGTTAGTCCAAAATTCATCCAGACCTCTTTGAGATTGAGTTTCACTACATGATACAGTTTCATATGGTATGATTTTGAAGCATTAAAACATTTGCTAAAAATCATCTAGTACCTTGGATTCCAAGAGGTTAGTGTTTCTTCCCAATTAACTTACAGAGGCGCAAGAATAGTGCCTACTCATCTGTCTCCAGATGACGTCTTCCTATGCTTACCTGCTCCCCGACAGTCTCCAGCCTCTCAATTACCTCTCCCTCCATTAGGCACCTTTCTAATTCTCCTCTTATATTTTTTTCATACATTCACATATAGATCAGTTCAGAAGCCTCATGTCAGATTTTTGAGGTCTATCACTGATGACTGGTCTTCCCTAGTCAAGTCTCTGAGGCATTGAACAGGGTTCTGGGAGTGCTGGGCTCTCCTCTAGCATCTGGTGTGACTCTGCTGAGAATTGAGAACATTTTCATTATATCTTAGAAACGGCTGTAGAGCACCTATGTCATCATGACTTAGTTGTTTGTTCCAGGAAACCTTAGCCTGGGTAAGATAAATCTGCAAACTAATGAATAACTTCACTGTTGGCTCTAAGAATTTCCTACTTAACAATATTTCTGAGTCACTAGTTTCCTCACTTGGGCAAACAGTTTGACTGTCAACAATAGTTCATTGGTCACAACTCACTTCATGACTCTTGCTTTGTAGTGTCCAACAATCCTCAACTGATACCAATCTTCGACTGATATTTTCCCATTCCCAATCTGAACTCTTCTTAAAAGCGATAACAAAAAAAATCTTAAACCACTTGAGCTTGGACCTCAAAGTCCTGCAAATATCCTACTTCTGACTCGACTCATCTATCAAGGTGGTAGTCTTCACTACTAACATAACTTCAACTGACAAGTGACCTGGTAATATTTTGAGGTTTACCACCAGGAATGGAACTGGATTTGAGACTCCTAAGGATTCTGGTTCATGGGTTAGGAGACCCATCCTACTGCCCATTTCCTAGTAATGCCACTGGGAAGTATTATTCTATCAGCTAAACATAGCTGGTCTAATCCATGAAATTAGAGATAGCAAACCATTTATAACATAATTTATCATATTCATCACATTCAGATGGTACTTAAAAATGAAACTGAATTTTAAAAATCTCATAAAGGTAGATATATAAGCAGATTTATGTACTGAAGGATAAAAGTGTTAAACATCAGGATAGGAGACTGATTTTTGCAGGAGATATTTCTGTATGGTATGTTAATGTTTGATACACCCAAGACACCAAAATCCTCTCCTATCTTTTGTATCTTTGACCTCCTCTCAAATATGCGGTCCAATTCTGATTCCTGATAATAAGATTCAAAATAAACTAAAGGTGAGAGTCTGAAAATGCATGGAAAACCCAAAATATGGTAAATAACTAAGATACCTAATATAAAGCAATAAATGGGCCATAATTTACATGTACCCACAAAATTCCATAAATACTGCATATTTAATCCTCACAATGATCCCCCCAAAAAATCCTAGTTGGAGTAGCTTCTCAAATACCACTACTAAAAATGGTGGCAGGAAAAATTAAGTCTATCTAAAACCATGGCCCATCCTCCACTTAACACCCACTGTCTCTTAATAGTGTTAATCAGGTAATAATGTTATACAGAGGGATACAAAATAAAATTAGGACAGAATGCCTTTGTGGCCTGAAGATAAGATTAAAAAGTACTTACTCTAATCGTCCCACAAACACTTCAGTAGTTTTTGTAATGAATCTCTTTAAGATATTTGGAAGAAATGCCAAACTCTAACCTACATGTCAGATCATTCCTTCATGGAGGGTAATAAGCAACATGGCTAAACACGTAATTACAGAGAAATAGCTCCAAGGATTGACCACAGTGTGGGCTTCCCTGTGGGCTTCAATCTGATTTCTGAATACATCCCTCAATTTGGGTAACTTCTCTAACCTTGATGAACTTGTTTCTTCATCTTTAAAACTGGAATATTGAAGCCAACCACAAATGATTGTGTGAAAACTAAATGAGGTAAAACACGTTAAAAATGCTGTGCAGGAACGTTTAGAGCATAATAACATCTTCTTTCAAAATATTTAGTAACACCTGCTGAGCTTTATGTGATTTTTAGCCCCGTGGTGTTCAACTGGATATAGAAACCTTGCTATTTATACTGATTGTTATTAAATCTTCTTAATATTTGCTTGATATGTGTTTCTTATAACAAGTCATTCAAAAAACAAATCTAGTCGCAAGTTGTTATTTAACGGTTAAAGACATATTCAAAATAGCATAACATAATGAATAATAAACAGAATTTTGAGTATTGTCAGCCACCAATAAAACCAATCCCAAGCCTCAGAAATAAATGTTCAGAAGTGCAGCATATAATAGATCTTAAAATATTTAGGTTCTCTGATCCCAGGAAATAGACTGAATTGGGGCGGCTACAACCTTTACTTTTAGTGCAAGATAAAACTCGATAATTCCTTTCCAGGAAATCCCACAAGGGTTCGAAAGTCAATAGCCTTGAAAGAAACACTCCAGCCTTGTGAAGGTTGAAAGCCTAGTATGCTAAATTTATTTCCAAATGGCTGAAGCATATTTACAATATGAAGCACAATCTGGTGTAGTAATTCGTTCTAGAATGAACTTAGCATTGTTTGGTTAGCACTAACCAAACTAATGCTTGGTTAGCATTTCACGTTAATGTTGAACAAACTTTCTTGTATTTTCACAAACTACCATCCTGGTCCCTATGTGATCTACTTAATAACCAGTAGAACAGATGGAACAAACAAATGGGTGATTTGTGTCAGAGCCTCGTCTATGAAACCCAGGTAAGTCAGGGAGAGGCACAGGCTCATATACAACCACAGGATTTGCCTAAAGTTGGCAAACACCAAGTGGGGATGGCATAGTGGATTAGCAATTGGATTATCTGGCCTTACATCCCATCTTTACCATTGATTGGCTGTGGGGTCTTGGATAAAAGTGTCATTAACTCTTAATTTCAATTTCCTCATCTGCAAAAACAAATAAAAACCCCAAAATACTTGACTAATTGATTTTTTAAGGTTATTTCAAAGTAAAGCATTCAATCATTGCAAATTGTTAAAAATGTATTCAATAAATTTCCTCTGTTTTCTCTTGTCTTTTTAATTATATATATATATATGTATAATTTGGTTTACTTCTGTGCATATATGTATATGTATATATACACAGAAGTAAACCAATATGCACACACACACACAGGTACACTTTGGCCAAGCTAGTGCATTGGCATGACAGTCTGACTACTCTGTTGTGTGTATGCACAGAGGGTGTTATGGGCCACAGCACTGGCTTCCATCAAAGACACTGAAGTGGAAAATGGTTTGCCTTTTATGGACATAGTCATTGTAAATGTGAAGTATTAAAGAAGGCTTTTGCTTCTGCGCTTTCATGCCAGACAGGATGGCTGCCACCCAAGTCTCATTGGCCTGTGTGGAATCTGGCTTTCAAGTAACTAAAATTTAACCAGGGATGCTCTCATTTGCACATTGCCCAAGTGTTTCTTTTAGGATCAGTGACATATGAGAGTCTTCCAGGTGGGATATTTAAATCATTTACCAGGCCACCAGCATCCTAGCATTCCACGTTAGATTTGAATTCTGTTCAGACTGCGGAAATAGCATAAAACAATCAAAAGTTTTATTTTTAATGAGATGTGGTTCACTGGTTGAATGAGAAAAATAGGCATGGAATGTGTATAAATGCATATGCATATCTGTCTGATACATATAAGGAGGGGTTTATGTGTGAGAAATGTTCAAATGTCTATGTGAGTAACACCAAGCAGGCCATGGCATTCACTCTAGTGACTCACTTTTCTAAAGGAGGTGATGGAAGTAGTAGTATTCCACGGAAGAGTCTAAGAACTTCTTAATTAAAATATTAGAAAACCAAAAACATTGGGACACCAGGTGGCTCAGTGGTTGACCCTCTGCCTTCGGCCCAGGGCATGATCCTGGAGTCCCAGGATGGAGTCCTGCACTGGGCTCCCTGCATGGAGCCCGCTTCTCTCTTTCTGCCTATGTCTCTGCCTCTCTCTCTTTCTCTCTCTGCCTCTCATGAATATATAAAATCGTTAAAAAAAGAAAGAAAACCAAAAAATGCAATTCCATGTTTGTCCTCAAGTTCCTTATTGGCCTTATTGAACAAGAGACTTTGAACTTTTACTTAAGAAACTAGAGAGAAAACTATCCAGAGAGTAAACGAGACTTCCTATAAGGATTCTAGTAATCTATGGCTTTTCTAGGATGTCAGTATTTCCAGAATAACTTCTCAGGATGTTTTTTTGTGTGTTTTATCCCTCAGAATCAGACTGATTTGGTCACTAAAAATATAATTTTAAAATTTAGTATTAAATAATATGATTTTTTTTTAGTTTCTTTTTGAGTCAAGCTAAAGTTGAATTTAATTTTATAAAAGCAAAATACCTTGTAGTTTGCATAAGAGAATACTTCTAACTGTGTATTTAAATCTTTGATATAGAAGTTTAGGATACATCCTTTTCTAGAAACAAACAAACACACATAAAGCAAATAACACTTTAAACATTTTATGCATTGAATATACATGACGGTACATCACTGACTTAAAATATGATTCCTTGCTGCCTTTTATTTTAAATATTCAATGCAGAGAAACACTGCCTCATTGATGGGAAACTCAGTTCAAACGTTTGCTTAGTGTTTGCAATGAATTATTAACTTCGATCTATAGAAAAAGAAACAGAACCAACCTCATTCTTCCTTTTGAATTATAAATTCATAGATATTGGGAGCTGGGAAATTCCTGAAAACATCCTATTTAGTAGATTTCAAAGACCTTTCTAGAATTGGATAGATCTAGAAGATCTAAATTGAAGATCTAGCATTAGATAGTTGTGCCTCAGATTTTGACCCAGAGCACACGAGCAGATCTATTTCCATTCTGTACCTCCTTTTCAATTAGAAAAATTTCATTTTTTGTTTATTAAGATATATCTTATTTTTAAAAAATCAAAACAAAACAGAAGGTGTGTCTGTGTGCGAACGTGAGTGTTTAAGATTTGGAAAGGAACTCATATAAAGCCACCCTCATTTCACAGATTAAGAAACTAATGCATGGAGAAGTTAAGTGAAACGCCCAGGGAGGAAAATAACTAGCTAGTGACAGAACTAAAAAGATAATTTAGTTCTCCTGATTATCAATTCTGTACCTCAACCCTATCTTTCCGGTGGCAAACTGCTTCAGTAATGAAGAACGGCAGTGATAAATCCAGCAGAATTTTTTTTTCCCCAGCAGAAATTTTTGCATGAAGTCAGCTTGCTGACAGCCTTTGTAAGCCTGAGGCAGTACACAAACTGGAAAATAATATTCCTTGGAAGTTTAACCACTTAACTACAGTCTGTATACTGGAAATGAAAAGATTAAACAGGACTCATGACGTATTTTGACCTGGGGTCAAAACATGTTACCCAGAGAGTGTTGTGCGATTAAGACCTCTTCCCATCATGGGCCTCGTAGCTCAGAATACAGTCAAACCATTTGTCCTCCAGAGAGGGAAGATTCTATTCTTTCTCTATTTCTCTATATATTCACCGACACAAATGGGTGGAACAGAGGAGGCACATAGGAGGAGGCCAGGTGGAAAACATGGAGTGCTCAGAACTGGAAGAGAAAGAAAACTTCAAACGCATGCAAAGAGAAAAGGAAGCTTTCTCTAGGTTATGAGCAAGGTTTTTCCCAAAGCAAGTGACAGAGAGACTCCTTCTCAGCCAATACTCCATGTGCCAGCCTCCACTTCCCAACATTTCTCCCATAGGTAGATGGTAGTTCGGCTGGGGCCAAGTGGATAGTTCTGGCCAGTGGGCTGGAAGTACAAGTGACAGTGATATGGGCCATTGCCAGTCAGTGGAAGCAACAAATGTGTGTTCTCCATGTTCCTTCTTCCTTCTCTTGCTGTGAAAGTGGAGGTCACATGTTGAGAGAACAAAGTCCTCAGTGTGTAAATCGAGGTCTCTGAGACACTGCAAGGAAGAAAAGTACAGAGGACTTTGCATGGGGGAGAAAAGGCACATCATTCGTGTTAAGCAACTAAGATTTGGGCGCTTGTCTTGCAGCAGAGTTTAGTCTGTATTAGAGGGAAATTATTTTTAGGATTTAGTTAAGATTGTTTAATATAAATTTGTACAAATTTCATAAACAAAACAGCTTATATTCAGCATATTAAGTGTAGTGTAAGATATATGTTTAAAGACAATGCTTAAAAAAATAAAGACTATGCTTAAAATATTTATATTTCCTTTTTAATTAGTCCTTTTAAAAACAAGGCATGAAAAAAATAAATAAAAAATAAAAACAAGGCATGACTTAGTTTAGCACAATCAACACAGCAATTAAGAATTAATATCAGGGGGCACCTGGATGGTCAGTAGGTTAAGCATCTGCCTTTGGCTCAGGTGGTGATTTCAGGTGGCAGGTGGGGGTTGGGTAGAGCCCTGCACCTGGCTCTCTGCTCAGCACGGAGTCTGCTTTTCCCTCTCCTTGTGCCCCTTGCCCCTGCATGTGCACTCTCTCACGTGCACAGATAAATAAAATATTTAAAATTTTTAAATATTTTAAAAATTAAAGAATATCAGAGTATCACTATATCCTGGTCAATACCATATATATGTATATATTATCTCCTATATTAATTACATAGTAAAATGTGTTCAATTGTCATTCCATGAATAAATTCAATTTTTTATAAGTAACTCTGTTGTCTTGACAAAGTCCTATGTAAACAAAACCCTGCAGGTATACGGTGTTATGAAATGATGTCTGGATTAAGTGGATCCTGCTCAACTATGGCAGTCAGTATCCACATACCCCACTGTCAAAACTAGGTAAATTGGCCTCCATCAGAGAATATTTTGAACAGGTAGGCAAATATAAGTTCTTACATTTTTGCTTAAGCCATAGTACTAAAATAGAAGGAATGCAGAAATCTGAAGGCAATATAAAAAAAATGGTACTTCCACTTCCACAGAATAAAGAACGTCACAAAGAAATAAAAACTCCAGAGCTTCAAAAAAGTCACTTCAACCGATGATGTCTAAGTGAATAATATGTGGATACATAAACCAGTTTAGCTCTACTAATTGATTTCAAGGAGATGTAACTGAAAAGAAAGACTTCTTGAAAATCTTTTTCTTCTGCTATAATAAATATCATTTACATAGTTTTCATTCAGTTTCTATACTTTGCTGTCATTCATGTAAGTAAATAAAAATCAAAGCCAATATCAAAGTCATAGGTAATAGCTTCATTTTAAAAAGAAAGCTAACTTGAGAGGAGTTTGTAAGATGCAAAGTTTAAATCCTTCTTCTTCAAAGTGACTGGAGTTCTAAACTAAATAAAACATCTAGATTTTCAATAAGACTCTCATCTCCTCAAAGCAAATAGAGAACACCAAGATGGTAATTGAATAAGGCTCCACCATTAATTGAGTTGAAACAACAGTTTCTGCAAATGGCATTCCCTTCAACTCCCAAAGGTCTGTCTTGGTTTCAATGACTAACAAAACCACAGTGTTTACGATTCTTAGTCACTGAGTACTTGACAAGTGTATTCCCCTTTGGGCACTGGTACGTGAATACCAGCTCAGCAAAATTAAAGGAAGTTTATAAACAGACAATATACACATAAAAATTTAGTATCTGGTAAAAAGTGGCATTCAAATCGCTGGGAAAAATGAAATATTAAAACACATAGGTGGACGACTGGTTCACCATTGGGGGTGGGGGGAGACAATACTATATCTCTACCTCATACTATACATAAAAATAAACTTCAAATAAATCAAAGATTTAAAAGTAAGAAAACAACACTAGATGTCAATATAACTGACCTTTCTACCTCAGTGTGAGGAAAGGCTTTCTCAGCGGAGTCAAAAAAATTCTGATATATTTGAAGAAATTATTAATAAATTTGGCTACATGAAGAAAATAACATTACAAGTAAAATCAAAACAATGTAAAAAAAATCCAGAGAAAATGTTTTCAATATATGTCATAGAAAATGGACGGAATCTCTACTATGCAAAGGACTCTTAAAAATCAGGGAAATAAATATAAAAAAATTCAAGAGAAAAACAGGCAACTGACATGAGCAGTTTAAGAAATACAAGCTAGCCCTAAAACATGACAAAACATTACAGTTTTCATTCATTAATACTAAAACTACACTTCAGATACCATTTTTCATTTATCAGATTGATGAAGTTTTGAGAAATTTGATGCATTCTGTTTACAAGTCTGTGATTTAACAGGCTTTCTCTATATTGCTGATAGAGATATAACATGTTACCACCCACTGGAGTAGAAACTGATAAGAATAAAGCAACAGGTCACTTGTGTTGCTCAGTTGGTTAAGTGTCAGACTCTTGATTTTGGCTCAGGTCATCATCTCAGGGTTGTGAGATCAAGCCCTGCCTCGGGTTCCACACTGGGCATGGAGCCTGCTTGAGAGTCTCTCTCTCCTTTTCTCTGCCCCTCCTCCCCTCTCTCCCAATCTAAAAACAAAAACAAAAACAAAACAAAACAAAACAAAAAACCAAACCTGAATAAAACAACAACAACAAAAGCAAAATAAACTCTTCATATTGGTTGACCTAACATACTCCTTCTAGGAATCAACATGACAAGTCATCTTCCAAAATAGCATATACACAACCAAACACATACAATTATTCATTTGACATTAGTTATAAAAACAAAACATTGGGAACATCCTTTGCCTTTTCTCATATGTAAAGAAATCACTTGATAAATTATGATGCATTCTCACAGTGAAGTACTGTTACTACACAGCTATAAAAAGAGAAGAGTCTTCATGAAGTGATACGGAGTGATTTCCAGGATATATTATTACTTCAAAAAAGCAATATGCCCAAGAGCATATATTGTATGCTACTCTGATTTTATAAAATAATGGAGAAGTAAAATATATATATATTATTATATATATATAATTTTATTATAATATATATAATATTATTATAATATATAATATTATAATATTATATATATATAATCTTATTTTTTCAAAACTAAAAAACACAGTAACAATAATCCAGAATTAATCAAAGTGGGTGTCTACAGGGTAGGGACAGGGAAGAAAGAATAGCAAAGAAAATGTGACTCTGCTAAATACATTTTTGAATTTTTAATCCTGTTGATATTTCCTATATGCAAAGTAGAAGAATTGATCAACAAGGATAAAGAAAAATCATAAAATGGACATTAAATCATAAAATTGAATATAAGCACATATGATTAATATAAAATGGATATCAAATTGATAAAATAAGCATATTGTAGTTGGAGGAGGGGAGAAAAAAGAAAGTAATTGACCCAAATACCTGAACTATACACTGCTAGTGAAATACAAGAAAAAATGACAACAAAAAAGTGAAGAAATCTTGAATATTAATGGGTGGTTTGTTGTTATTATAGCATTTTTTTTTTTTAACTTTTATTTATTTACGAGAGAGAGAGAGAGAGAGAGAGAGGCAGAGACAGCAGAGGAGAAGCAGGCTCCATGCACCGGGAGCCCGATGTGGGATTCGATCCCCGGTCTCCAGGATCGCGCCCTGGGCCAAAGGCAGGCGCCAAACCGCTGCGCCACCCAGGGATCCCAATATAGCAGTTCTTAAAGTAGTTTTTAGTGGTCTACGTAGTAAAGAGCAAGTACAAAAAGTAGTTTTGTGAACCAAAGATTTCCCTTAGAGACAGGAGACACACAGATGAGGAGAAATAGAGGAAAATGTGGCTTTGGGTTGAAATCGCGAATATCAATGCAATTTCTTTATGTATAAAAATATATTTTCCTAATACTGTGCACTAAAAAGGCCTAAAAACATCGACTCCTAGAAGCAACACATCTAGGCTTACATCTTTATTTCTAAATAGCATGACTCATGGAAAAGACCAGTTCTTTCAGGAAAAATGGTTGATTCTACGTCTATGTGGGGGAAAATTTATAGCAGGCCGAGACCACGTTATGTGTCAAAGGGTAAAGAGTGCAGGCAAACTAATGGGACTTGTTAAAGGACCCAGATGCCTGCTTGAAGTGACTGGTGCAATTTGACAAATTTCAACATCAAATGAAATTACGACAGCAAAGGATTATATCCTATTGGATTTTAAAAGAACAATAACAAAATACATTTATTTATAGGTTCACCAAAAGATATACATGCAAAAAAAAAGATATATATGTTAAAATGTTCATGAGGATATTTTTATGCTATAATCCTTTGTATTTCTCTGGTGTTGGTTATTACTTTTCCTCCTTCATTTCTGATTTAATTTGAGTTCTTGAAGAGTCTGGCTAAGGGTTTATTAATTTTGTTTATCTTTTCCAAGACCAGCTCCGGGTTTCATTGATCCTCTCTATTTCATTTTTTTTCTTCTTTAATGTTTTTTCTTTCCTTTGGTGGCTTTGTAAATAAACCTTAGAACTATGTGCAATGTATGATCCTTGGTGGTGTGTATGATTTGAAAAAAGAAGAAGGAAAAGAGAAGAAGAAGAAGAAGAAGAAGAAGAAGAAGAAGAAGAAGAAGAAGAAGAAGAAGAAAGAAGAGGAAGAAGAAGAAGAGGAAGAAGAAGAAGAAGAAGAAGAAGAAGAAGAAGAAGAAGAAGAAGAAGGAAAAGAAGAAGAAGGAAGAAGAAGGAAGAAGAAGAAGAAGAAGAAGAAGAAGAAGAAGAAGAAGAAGAAGAAAGAAGGAGGAGGAGGAGGAGGAGGAGGGAAGAAGAAGAAGAAGAAAGGAAGAAGAAGAAGAAGAAGAAGAAGAAGAAGAAGAAGAAGAAGAAGAAGAAGAAGCTGTGTAAGATATTATTGGGACAACCAGGGGATAAAATGGGAAATATTAATGTTAAATTTTTTAAGTGTAATATTTTTATTTAAGTTACATAGAAAAATGATTTTTCTATAAGGAATAGAAGCTGAAATATCTAGAATTGACATGGTTAATAAAACTTGCACTTCATTTTTCAGCAAAATAAATAAAAAGAAAATATGGCAAAATGTCAAATATCAGTGTAGCTTGGTGAAAATAAAGGTGTTCATTGTGCTTTTTACTGAACATGTTTTGAGGACTACAAGTTTTTAAAAACGAGGTAAAGGGATCCCTGGGTGGCGCAGCGGTTTGGCGCCTGCCTTTGGCCCAGGGCGCGATCCTGGAGACACGGGATCGAATCCCACATCGGGCTTCCGGTGCATGGAGCCTGCTTCTCCCTCTGCCTGTGTCTCTGCCTCTCTCTCTCTGTGACTATCATAAATAAATAAAAAATTAAAAAAAAAAACAACGAGGTAAAATAAAAAAGATAACAGAATGGCTTCTGGAATGGTTCTAGGCCTCTTGGCTCCTGGGTTCCTGGCATCCTTTCCTTTTCCATGTACTGGAGGAGGAAACCATTTAGTTGGTGGGGGTTCTCACTGGCTACTGTGCATAAAATCATCAGAAAATGTTGTTAACATTGTAGATGCTGAAGCCACCCTCAGAGATTTCTGATTCACTAGCCAGGATAGGAATCAGGTATTTGTGTTTGTAAGCACTGATTCAAGCACTTCTGGTAGAGTTGAAGCTAGAAGTCACATTTTGGGACGCTGGTGGTTCTCAAACCTAGATGACCACAATCATCTGGGAGATTTTATTTTTTATTTATTTATTTTTTAATTTTATTTTTAAAATTTATTTATTCATCAGAGACACAGAGAGAGAGGCAGAGACCCAAGCAGAGGGAGAAGCAGGCTCCATGCAGGGAGCCCGATGCAGGACTCAATCCCAGGACCCTGGGGTCACAATTTGAGCCAAAGGCAGAAGCTCAGCTGCTGAGCCACCCAGGTGTCCCTAACTGGGAGACTTTAAAAAGTACTTATATCTGGGCCTCATTTGAGATTTTTTTTTTTCCTTTAAAGTCAGAATCTCTGGCATGAGATTAGGTATTCAAATCACAAAAACCCCAAAGAAGCAGATAGAAATCAAAGCAAATTCAGTTTCCCATGAGATCTTGATTTGAGGTTCACTTGACTTGAGATTCATAGAAGGACACTGGTGTTCTTTGCCCAGGAAATATTCTGATGGCTATTCATGACGAAGTTTTCTGTTTCTGAGAAGAGTTAAAATCACAATGGAGAACTCTCAATTGCTTTTTCAGGTAAAAAGATAACCTTGGTTAATCAAACAAAAAATGAATCTTTTATATAAACAATAGATTTTATCTTTAAATCTTTGCTATTATACGGAATCTTCCTTTTTTGATTTATTACAGCTTTCCTTTGTTCTCTGTAAATCAAAGAAATATGATATGTGAGAATTCTTACATGTAAGCATCAAAGCCTCTATTTTTGCAAAGAATATATAATCTGGGTAGATCATGCATAAAGACAAAAAACTTTTTTTTTTCCTCTCTTCTCAAACAAGAGAGAGGAGAATGGGAAAGAGATTGATAAGAGATTGATTACATCCAGGCTGGCACGTCTGGCTAATAAACATATTGTTTTTCTAGCTGAGAATTTTCATTGGCCATGTCTCTGCTTTGGCATTTCTTTTTCTTTTTCTTTTTTTTTTTTTTTTTTTTTTGCTTTGACATTTCTTCAGAGTCTTCAAAATACAGCTCCCAAATCATATGCAATAGAGTCACTCAGGTTATTTCTTAAAAATGGAGATTCTTGCCCCAAACCAAAACAGAGCATCAGAGTGTCTGGAAGTAAAGCCACATGGAGTCTGCATTTTAACAAGCTCCTGGGGTGATTATTATATACAATTAGAATAAACATCAAAAATTGGGAAACGCTGATGCATTATTCATCTATGATTCTTAAATGTCTGATTGGAATATTGGAATATTCCTTGGAATATTCCTCTTTTCTAGACAATAGTAATGATCATGACTATCATTCCGTTAATGTTCATATTGAGCTAAGTGCTTTGCATTTACCATTATATTTAATCTTCACAACAGTGCTCTGAGGGATGTATTTTCTGTCCACTTCTAGAATGAGGAAATATAACTTCAGATTGTGGAGCCAACTTGCTAGATGGTCTGTAAACTCAGGGCTAGTAATCCCAGCCAGTTGTGTTAGATTACAAAGCCCAAGATTTTTACCTGCTGTTAAACAACTTTGCATTAAAACTTTTTTGGTAGATGATTTGTACAGATGGATGAGGGCTGGCTAGCCCCATAGTTATTAATGGATGAACAGAATGATGCATAAATACATGAAGAGGTGAACTGTGTGTGGGAAGTAATGGGCAACATGGAGAAGTATGAAGTGCGTGCTATGGAGCAGAATAGGAAGAGAAATGCAAGATTGGCCCTGGAGGGAAATGTTTTATGAAGGGGGAGGCATTTCTGAATGAGGCCTTGAAGATTAAGTAAAAGATGAACAGCAGAGACCTACAGAGCAGATTCATATGGATGGAATAACATGTATGGAGAAATAGAGGTAGGAAAGCATAAAGATGGAAGAAGAAACAACATGTTACAATATGTAAGGTAAAGAGCAGAAGACAATAGTAAAAAAAAACAAAAAACAAAAAACAAAAACAAAAAAAAACAGGACTAGATATTTAGGTTGAGGGAAGATCACATTGGCCCTTCAATGTTAGTTTAATTAATTTGAACATGATTCAGGAGGCAAAGAAATGTTTACAACAGTTTCAATTATCATCAATCCCTCTCTTTCTTTGCTTTTGTTTCTCGCCTGAAATACCTATCCTTTGATCATCTGCTTGGAAAATTAGGCATCCGTCAAATCTCATTTCAGATTGTCATATCTTCGCTGATTTTCCTTGAAAACTCCCTATTCTGCATCTCACCTCAAAGCTTAATTACATCTTACTTATCCTTGTCCTGGTAAAATTATATTCGAACTTTGATTGTAGCAGAGTAATTAAAAATTTGGGCCCTGGGGTGAAGATCTTACCTGGATTAGAATCCCAGCTCTACCACTTGCTTTCTGAATAACCTAAGTGATTCACACCCCCTTTGCCTCAATTCTCTTTTCTGTAAAATTGAGATTATTAGTACTACATGATGTGATTATGGGAATTATTAAGTAAGCTATACAGAATAGTATATTAGTTTCTGTAAACGTAGTAAACGCTTTGCAAATACTACTAGCTATTACTTGCTACTATGTTGGCATTTATTATTTGAACTAAAGATATTGGTCTACATGTTTCTTACTAAAGAGTAATTTCTTTAAAGGCAGGAATATATGAAAGCATAAATAAGGAAAACACCTAAGTGTTTATTATTAATGTGCACAGAGTTAGTATGATATGTATATGTTTGTTGGGTAGATATGTGAGGAGTATAGAATCCTATGGTGAAGCTTAGGACCACAGAATAAATCAGGGGCTATATTTTGAGGCATGGAGCTTTTTTTAGGAGCTATGGCACTTCGGATTACTTTTTCGTCTAAATCCAATCATATTTCAGAAATACCCATTATTAGGATGAAGCAGAAACTGTAATAGAAGCTATCTCACGCAAGCAATTTTGTTTATACATATATGTGAAAAAAACACACCTATTGACTTTCTGGGGAACCCCCATACTGTTCTCCACAGTGGCTGCACCTTCCCACCAACAGTGTAAGAGTCTCCCTTTTCTCCACGTCCTCACCAACATCTGTTGTTTCTTATGTTGTTGATTTTAGCCATTCAGACACGTGCGAGGTGATGATATCTCATTGTATTTCGCTTTGTATTTCCCTGGTGATCAGTGATGTTGAGCATCATTTGATGTGTCTTCTATTAGCCATCGGGATATCTTCTTTGGAAAAATGTCTGTTCATGTCTTCTGCCCATTTCTCACCTAGATTATTTGAGTTTTTTTGCATGTTGAGTTTGAAGATACTTTATAGATTTTGGATACTAATCCTTTATCAGATATGTCATTTGCAAATATCTTCTCCCATTCTGAACATTTGCCTTTTAGTTTTGTTGATGGCTACCTTCACTGTGCCGAAGTTTTGTATCTTGGTGAAGTCCCAATATTTTTATTTTTCTTTCATTTTCTTTGTCACAGGAGACCTATCTAGTAAAACATTGCTGTGGCTAATGTCAAAGAGGTTACTGGTGGTGTTCTCCTCTAGGACTGCAACAACCTGGATGGAGCTAGAGGGGATTATGCTAAGTGAAATAGAGAAAGACAAATGCCATATGATTTCACTCATATGTGGAATTTAAGAAACATAACAGATGAACATAGGGGGTAAAAAAAAAAAAAAGAGAGGCAAACCATAAAACAGACTCCTAATGGGAGAGAACAAACTGAGGGTTGTTAGAGGGGTGGGTGGGAGATGGGTTAGATGGGTGATGGGTCTTAAGGAAGGCACTAGTGGTGAGCACTGGGCGTTGTATGTAAGTGTTGAATCACTCAATTCTACACCTGAAACTAATATTGCACTGTGTGTTAGCTAACTGGAATTTAAATAAAAACTTGGAAAAATAATAAAATTAAAACATCTTACATGATTAAAAAATAAAAATAAAATAAATAAAAATAAATTGAAATGCTACTTGCCAATGTCATTGCTGCCCATGTGAAGCATCAGGTTACCCCAGTTCTGGGAGAACATACCAATGTGTTGCAGTGTTTTTTTTCTGGGTCTTCCTGTTCTCATTATAGCATTGAATCTGCTCTTTGCATTTAATATATGACTTAATGGTCATGTTTGAAGCCTGAGGAATCTCAAACAGGATATTCAAGTGCAGTAAGATGCCTCTTTTCACAGTGGGGCAAGAGCTTTAGAATGGGTCAGGGGAATTATTGAGTTCCTGTCACCTATTAAGTTTAGAAGAAATGTAACATGCTATTTACCCAAGCATTGGAAATAAAGAAAGCATATTTAAAGGACACATTTTAGCAAAGTTTAGCTCCAATATTTCATATTTCTGGGGACCAATTTCAATTAAAACAATCCTCACAAGGCAGAGGAAATTGGGGACAAGGTGCTACGTTGGCACTTTATATAATTTCTGGCAAGTAGTCTTCAGCACTCATATACATAGCATCTTTGAAATAGCCCAGTGTTTTACTTTTCTATAATAGCACTGAAAATGCATTTCTGAAAAACAGTTATACTATCAAGGGAAGCATTGGCATGATTAAAAATGTGAACATTGCTCAAAACTGACTTTTTATGGAGAATTTTACTGGATATGTGGGGATCACACTTGTGCTTTTTTATTTATGCACAAGGGTCACCATGAGAATGAGCAGTACGGTCACTGAACAATAATAATGATAACAATAATAGCTAATATTGTCAAATGTTTACTATGTACTATGCATTACCATAAACACTACAGGGGAATAAACTCATTTCGTTATCTTTGCAATAACTGTATGATGTAGGCACTATAATTATTTTGATTTTTCAGATGAAAAGGCAAAAAGGAGTGAAGTAATTTGTTCAAGTAAGCAGCTAAGCCAGAATTAGCCTGATGATCCAGCTCCACAGCCCATGATTTTAACCATTGTATTAAACATAAACATACCATACTATACAACCCTATAATATACTACTCTATTGTAAACGCATTTTTTTCATGAAGTATCAATTTGATTTCCCATTTAATCTAGCAATGGAAAGGACTACAGTGAAAATGTTAAATTAAGGAGACAAATTAACTTCCTGGAGTATTTTAACTATGCAAACTTTAGGGTGCTCATCATTTTTCATTCTTCACTCAACAAGTATTTCTTGAGCACTTAGTATGTGCCAGACACTCAGCTGAGCCCAAGGTTATCGTGGAGACCACATTGGACAGGTGCTGGGCACTCAGGGAACCAAAGTAGAAGGACAAGGTGACAACATAATGACAATCACCAAGGAAACAAATGAATCAACTTCAGTCCTGAGGAAAATGAAATGGACCCCAGAGGATGTAATCAAGGGGAAAGGCTGCTTCAATAACATGGGAGGAAAGTCTTTTTGATGGGGTGACATTTGAGTTGAGTCCTTGGTTGTGAGAAGGGGCCACCCAAGAAGCTGATCTACAGAAAAAGGGTTCCAGGAAGAGAGGACAGCCAGAAGAGAGCTGTGAAGGCAAGACACTGCTACGCTTTGCAACAAGCAATAGAAAACTCTCAGCCACAAGTCATGACTCATTTTCAGAAGGTTGGATGTAAATGGAGATGCAAATTAGCCCTGCTTCTTGCTGCAATAAAACAGAGCTCTACTTAGCATAAATGGGAGGTCACCAACTTGTTGTCACCACATGAATAACAATGTGCTTGGGGTATTATTTTTCTGCTTAAAGTAGCAATGTATTATCATGTAAATGATTTAATAATGTCTTGATGCATTTGTGAATATATAATACAATTTTCATTAAATAAGAGATGTCAGATTCAAAAACCTGAATACAGATCTGTAAATGACTTTTAATCCAAATTGTAATTAATATAAATATCGAAAAATTCTAGACAAAAATTAACAAAATTCCATGAAATGCTTAGAGGAGTTGTCTATATTTAGTAGAACTTTGGATTCAGATTTTCCATATCTTGGATAATATTTGAAATAACTGCCCAAAAATAGAGTAATAGTTAAATAGTATCCAGACATAATGAATTTCTAGGCAACAAGTGATGTTTGCAACGATCTGTAAAACATAAAGACCCCTCAATCCTCCTTCCTCTGCTCTACATTATTTTTTACACACAACACCTATCAGCTTCTAAAATACTATGTAACGTTCGTATTCATTTACTTCATGGATTTTCTACTCTAGGATGTGATCAACACCAGGGCAGAATCATTGACAGTTTTGTTCAATTATATGAAGACTAGAACATTTCCTGGCACTCAGTAAGTACCCAACAAATGGGCAATGAGTAAATAACTTAAAATGTTTTGAGGATGCAAATTTTAGAGACTATTAATATTAAGTCAGATTACTTCCTATGTCTTTTCAGTTTTAATGTACGATGCTAAATTAAGGGCACTGATTTCAAAATCTAATTTTGAACATACTGAAAAAAAATGTATGTCATACTAAGTAAATACAAATTAACCAGTTTTTAGCTTTAAATTTAAGAGAGATTCCCATAGAAATTGTTCCTATAGAAATTGTACTGACAAAGTAAATGAGCAAGTGTCCTCTTTGTGATTTCCACAGGCTAAATGGACAAGCTAATCTAATTAGGTTAATATGCTACACATCCTGTAAGTTCAGTCCTGTGTTAAACACAAGCGCGCGCGCACAGACACACACACACACACGATGTTATCACAAAAGATAGTAGTAGAGGTGGAGATTGATATTTTCATAAAGAGATTCACAAAACTGTTTAAACTTCTAAACTTTGGTTTAAAAAAATTACTACACAGACTATCTAATGGTTCCTGTAAACAATCCAGTTTTTGTCTGCCATATTCATGTAAGAGAAGGATTTTTTTATTTTAGAATCGGTCCAGCTCTTACATCTCACACTAACTTATGACATTCATAAACACTTTCATCTGAGCACAGTAAAATGTTTAAGTAAAGATTAAAGACTGATATGCAATGTGCTAAGTTATAAACTACAGAATAAAGGTTAGAATAAAAAAAAAACTTGGCATCTAAATTTTGGTACATGCATTTGGGCATATATAGCTTTTCTGTTACTAATTATTTTCACTTTACTAAGAGAATAGATGTCTGGATGTCTGTCATAGAACCTTTTACCTACACTTAAAAGATGTAGAGTAAAGCTCTTCTCCCTCATTATAAAACCAGAAACAGACACAATTTTGTTTGTCCTTCATCTATGACTCGTGCTTTTTAGAAAAAGAAAAATATCTTCAGATATATTTGAGAATCATTTAAAAAAATACAATTTCTTAAGATTTACCTTGTTTTATTTGTAAAATCTCGAAATAAAATTATCTAAGATGTTCTGCAATAAGAAACATATTTTGACAAATATATAAGTATAAATTATGAAACATTGACAAAAAGAAAGTAAACAAAATTTTTAAAAATCAAAATAAAATAAAATTTTATTTTATTCCCCAAAATGTTTCAGGGAAATGAAAAATATAATTTGAAGCTTACCCCATTCCAGATGCTGTATGTAAAGATTCCATAGTAATTCTACTTAATCCTAACAATGTACTTAGTAGGAAATGTAATTAGAATCAATTATATAGAATGAAAAGCCCAGATTTTAGAGCTGATAAGCAAACTGTTAATATCACATAAATGAAAACTCCAGAATTCACACCCAGCTTTGTCAGACTTCAAAATCTTAATTACTCAATGCATGGGATCATGATAGAGAAGGGCTCAGAATAATAATAAATTATAACTATAATAAATGAATAATTAATTTGATAATTATTTGATAATTATAACTTGATAATTATAGATTATGAATAACTGAGTTTGGGTAAAAGTATATATTTTTCCCAAATTAAAAAAGAAATTGAAACTGCATGTAGCCCTATTTCTGACTCAATAAGAATTAGAGTAAATGAATCTAGTACTTGGTAATTGAATACTTTCCAGACACTTGAGTTAGTATTTCATGCCATCACATCTCACAGATTTGAGGAATGCACACATATTTCTTTCATAAAAGGTTTGTCCTTTTAAAACTTTCAAGCTTTTTTGAAACAATACAACAACAAGAAAAAACTTTTGAAGAATGCATTGTTGATGAGAATGCAAATTGGCACAATCTCTTTTGAAGGGAATTTAGCAAAAATCAACAAAACTACACATGTATTTGCATTTTGATCTAGCAATTTCACCTCTGGGGATTTTATTTATAACACTATGAAAAATATATATACAAGTTTGCCTATTGAATCATTTTTTTAAAAGATATTATTTATTTATTCATGAGAGATTCAGAGAGAGAGGCAGAGATACAGGCAGAGGGAAACTCAGGCTCCATGCAAGGATCCCAATGTAGGACTCGATCCCGGGATGAGCCAAGACAGATGCTCAACCACTAAGCCACCCAGGTGTCTCTGAATCATTTTTTATAAATGTAAAATATTGAAAACAGCCTGAATGATTACATATAGAAAGATGATTTAAAAAACTATGATGCATTTTCAAGGTGGAATAGTATGTAGCTGTGAAAACAGAATGAGAGCTCTACAAATACTCTGTTTATATGAAAGATAATCTATAGAATTTTACAAAGAAGAGGAAATAAGAATATATATACATACTTGCTCATTGTGCAAAAAAAACCCACAGAAAGATAAATTCCATTATATTGAAATTGGCGACCTTCAGGAGGTGCACTGAATCAGAGTGAAAAGGGTAAAAGAGATGGAGGAAAGTGATATTCCCCTGAGTATCCTTTTGCCTATATATCTGGCTTTAGACCCATGGTAATGCTTCACATTTATAAACAAACAAGAAAATGAGTAAAAAGAATTAACAAAAGTGTTGGTAGTGGACACAAAATGGAATACATATATGTGTATCATATATATCACATATTCATATACGCACATTTAATAAAGGAATCGTATCAATGCTAACTTACTGATTTTGATCATTGTGCTATGGTTATACATGAGAATAAAATACTCACTTTTTTTATATAGGAAAAGGACAACCGTGTCTGTAACTTTCTTAAATATCTTCTAAGACATAGAGGAGAAGCTGAAGGGATGTGCTACGGGGAGTGCGTATGTCTGTAAATCACCCGCGAGGCATGCTGGCCATTGATAAAGTAGATAGAGTCTATGCATGATCACTATGTTAGCTTCAGTGCTTCTGGCTCTGTGTTTAAACTGGTTTAAAAATTCTGTAAATAACACATTTAGTTTTATCTCAGAATCTATCTTTTCCATGATGTCAAGGACAGTGTATCTGGAGCCTACTATTGCCTCAAAGCAATCTCCCAATGGCAGTCTGGGCCCAGATATTCAAACTGAGTGAAAAATAGAAAGCAGCATATGTGACATAGGTAAGTATTTAATAAAAACAATATAGGAACCACATGCAGCACTAACTTAATCTCTGTAATATTTTAGGAATGTGAACAAAAAAGACCTGGAATAATAGCCGTAATATATCCTGAAATCGGAGATGGGTATTCATTCTGAGGGGGACTATAACACTGAGCAATTCTCCTACAAACTCTTATTGTTAAGGATTTCTGGCTGCAAAGACAGAAACCAGATTGAAACTGACATAAGCAAGACAGGAAATTATTGACTCCTGTAAAGAAGAAGCCAAGGGCTAAGAGTTTTTTTCAAGAACACCCGGGTCAAGGACCTCCAATGATATTATTGGTTCACTTTTCCTTCTCTTCACTCCGCCCTCCCCTTTCTTAGCTTCATTGTCAGGCAAACTCTCTCTACAGAATGAGCACGTAGGTCCCTTGCAGCTCCAGGAGTGCATATCGTCAGCTTACACCTCCTTCTTCCCCCTTCTTTGGAGGGGCATCTACACTTAACTCTTACGGGTTCAAATTAACTTATACTTGCATCCACTGACCAAAACCAAGGTGACAATTATTGTGCTAAATATGACCATCTCCAACCAGACCATAGAGAACTTAAATAGGGAAAGTTCCTTAGAAGAAAAATTGATGCTCATTTATTAGAAGGGCAGGGTGGGGTGGGGGGGAGTTGTTCCTTCCTCAAAGCAGGTTTACTTGATAAAGCCAGCTTCAACGGAAAAGAACAAATACGTATAAAAATGTTTCACTATAGCCCCGTTTCTGTATCAGGTGCCTTAAATAAAAATCAACTCAAAGATTTACAAGTTGCCTGAATTCATGCACCTTAGAAGATGCAGAATAATACTTTAACTGTTTGGCTCCGAACAAGTTATAATTGTATAATAATAATGATAACACATAACATTTATTGACTACTATCTGGCAAGAACTATGCCGAGTATCTTACATTCGTAACCCTAATCCATGTTAAAAAAGAAGATTATGAGGCAGGGCTCATTATTCTCATTTTATTCAGGAGGGAATTGAGGCTTATAGAATTCAAGTTGTTTTTCAAAAGATATATGGGTTGTGAGAAGAAGCCCTAGAGGCTTAATTCTGAATCATAACATTCTCTTACCCTTGTGTTGACAAGTGTAGTTTATTACTCTTCTATTTTTGAGCAATAATGCCACTAATTGAAGATGGTTGGTTCACTACTATTGATCAGTATGTCAGAGACAAAGTTGGACAAGTTACCTTCTCAGAAATCATAGACTATGAATTCTACTGAATCTCCATCAAAACAAAGGAATAATATGAATATGCAAGGCGATAGTGGGTCACTGGCGACTTGTCTGCATTTTCTTCTTTTAAGTATGATTCTCAGAGAGCTTGAGCAGTCTTAGCAGACTGGAACACATTCTCCAAAGGGCCCTGACCCAAACTAAAGCCCTGATCACAGGACTTTAGGACTCCTTAGGACAGGCCTCGGATTTAACCGCAGGCTGATCTTATCCATGAGTCACCTAAAAGAAAACTCTACAAGACAACAACAGGAAATGAAAATTCTGGAGAAGAACCAGGAACATTCTTGTGAAAAGACAGATCTTTAATAAGAATGACATTAAAGAATCATCTTATTTCAAAATTAAACTAACCAATGAAGTGGTAAATCGAAAGAATCTCAATCTAGAGGAGGGATTGAAACTGCCTTTAGAGTCATCTACCCTTTACTTATTCCTTCTTGTAGTCAAGGTATCTTACAGCCTCTTAGCAGAGATGCTGACTTGTCCTCATTAACAGGGATTCACTATTGAAGACCCTCTGCCCTCCAGTCCTATACCGTCCCCACTCATATCCCTATTACTTTTCACTATTAAAGCTTTCCTATCTGTGTCCATTTCCTCCTCTGTTCTCTGCTCAAAGAGAAGAGAATGGGTTACAAATAAATTAACCTATTTTGTTGAACTATCCATTTCTATGATTTTACTCACTTAAAATCTTGTCTTAAAAAGAGTCATATTTACAGGAGGCTCAAGTCTTTTGGCCAGTCTATTTTCATCTCAGGGTGGCCTACCTTCCTTTACATGGCATGGATCTCAGGAGAAAGCAAGAAAGCTTTGATTCTGAAACAGATTTAGGCTAAGAGTAAAGGATCAGAAAGCAGCAATGACTTTACTATGGCCCAGTAAAAGAATAAAGAAGAATAAGAAATCTCTAATAATTGTTCTTCTTTTATTCACATTCAAATTCTGGCTTTACTTGTGTATTGACATTTCTGATGCATGCAATGTGACATAACAACTTGAATTTTCGAAAATATATATATATATATATATATCGGTAATATATATACACACACACACACAGACAAACACACATACACACACATATATACATTTATTTACATATATCAATTTTATTTATATATTTAATAAATATATAAAATATATACAATTTTAAAAATTAACCTCTTATAGGTGTAGAGGGTCTTGAACTTAAATAACAATAAAAACATATGCTGTGGACCCAGGAAATATGCTCATGAAGAAGTAGTGGTCCTCAAGTTGGCACCTAGCATAAGAAGAAGTAAAGAGGAGAGGTTCTGTGTTAGTTTTGAGAAGAGATGAGGGCCATCCATCATTTACAAGTAGGTGGTAGCATTTTTTTTTTAGGGTGGGGTAAGAACAACAGTAACAACAACAACAACAACAAAATGAGGGGATGGGTTAGCATTCTAAACACATACACACACACAAAGTACACTCTAAAGAAAGAAAACCAACTTAGGATATACACCAAGATATAAGAGGGGGGCTGCATGCCCAGAGCTAAGGAGCTACTCATGGCATTTATGACACACTTTGCCTTTGGCAAATTTCCTTTATATCCATTTTCTTATTTTATATTCACAAAGGGATGAAGTAGGTATTAATACACTGAGTCAACAAAATAGGGAATATTGAAGTAAATGGCTTGAAGTCAAATGGCTTGTTCAAGGTCACAGAAAAAGGGACGGGAGATCCAGGCATCACACCACGCTCATGACTCAAAGCTTTATGTGCTTTTGGAAATAATTATCGGGTTGGACAATTATGTTGTCAGTTATGCTTTACAAACACTTAAAGGCACTGTGTTTTTGAATCTTACCAACACTGAGACTTCTAAGCTTAGGAAAGTTAATGCTAGTTGGATTGACTGATCAGGAACCTTGGAGAAATGTCTACCTGAGGCTAATATGATGGAGCTTGTATCTACTCAGAAAAAAAGTTCTGTTTATGTAAGATATAAGAGCCTTAAAAAAAATCGCTGTAGGCTGTAGCACAATACAAATAATTGGAGGGTCTGCATGAGTTTGGCCTGGAAATGGCAGTTTTTGCCATAGGATGCCATTCTTGATTATTTTTTCTTCACCAAAATCTTAAAGTTATTCAGTTTCTGAACACACAGACTCAACCAATTGAAAATATTCATACTGCTTTGGCAAAAGACTCGCCACCAGATCTCCTTTCAGCTTTCAGTCCTTCCAGGATTGTCTTAGTTGCAGAGACAACAACTACTTCATTCAAGAGCCTGCCGCCCTTCCTTGGTTAGTCTACATCTGCTGACTGATGGGAAGTGTGGGTATAAAGGCCCAACCGTTCTGCTGCTCAGTCCTATTTCCCCCACCTCCGTTTCAGGAGTATTGATCCCAAAGGCATTCTTTACTAAAGACTTAGCAAATATCTTACACCTCTCTCAATCTCAGGGATTGCCTATCTAAGACCTAACCTGTGACAACTGATGCCAGGAATGGGATGAGAAAGCAGAAAAACAATATGAGGTTTTCCTTTTTTTTTTTAAAGATTTTATGTATTTATTCATGAGAGAGAAATAGAGAGAGAGGCAGAGACACGGGCAGAGGGAGAAGCAGGCTCCATGCAGGGAGCTCGACGTGGGACTTGATCCCGGGACTCCAGGATCACGCCCTGGGCTGAAGGCAGGCACTACACCACTGAGCCACCCCAACTGCCCCAATATCAGGTTTTCATGCTAGACTCCTTGTTACACTGTGGCAGTGAGGATTTTATCCTTGTTTTAGAAGGAGCACAGACACCGCTCTAGCACATGGGGCAGTCCAACGTCAAAGCTTTCACCAGAGGGAAACTGAGAATGCACGCTGGTATAAGGGAATGTGCCAGCTAGTGGGAACAGATCAAGCATTTGAAAAGTATGTAGGCCATAGAAACCACAAGGGCTTAGTGTTACATTTGACATCTCACCATGACCAACTACATCATTTCAGAACTGTACAAAAGCATAAGCTTAAAAGTACTCGTGTCCTCTCTGCTAAGCCAAGATATGAACCACAACATCTGAAACGTGTGGTCTGGTGTAGACATCTGGGGGCTCAACAGAGGAGGGTACATTGTGTCTGTGTCACTAGAATGATATCTCATGTGCCGCTCAGGGAGGTGCTTAGCTGTGTTGAAGTCAGATAGATTATGACATTATATAGGCAGGCTTACAATTTTTAACTCTTGATCAATTTTCCTTTATTCTTAGGTTTGACTTTAACCAATAAAGCTGACCACAGCTTTATTTGTCTACGCAGTAGGCGAAGAAACAAGAATTCTGTTGAACGAGTTCATTATTGCATGTGCCCAAAGCAAAATGTCGTCAACTCACTGGTCACACAAAACTGGAGCTGGTGGCGTGAAATGCATAGCGGAGGGGGACATGGTGTTGGGAAGAGTGGCAAGATGGGAGACAGAGGATTGCCAGAAGCAAACAAGTGGAATCAGGCTGTCTTCATCCTATGGCTCAGGATCAATAAATAAATGTCGAGAGCTTATTTTAAGATACAAGGGGAAGGAACTTCTCAATGGTGACTACAGAGATGAATCACTGATTGCTTCACCATCTCTTTTCCACAAATGATTGGATTCCATGCTATTTATCAACCTTTTCCCAAAGAGCGAAGATGGAAACGTGTTGTTAATCAGACCAGCAGATGGCTCCAGTGCACAGGCGATCCACCAAGGCTTTCAGGGATAAAGCAGTTACTCCAAGGAGCTTGTTTCTGAATAGAGGCAGGTGTCTGAAGAAAATCATTGGAGGCATAAAATGAAATACAACCGACGCATCAGACAATAGGAAAACTTTTCAGTAATATAAATTGTCATGTTTTTTTTTTTTTCCAGCGTTTAGGGTGAATTTTTATAAGTCAATATTTAAGTTTGGTAAAGCAGATTTTTTAACCAAACTAAGATTATGCTATGCTATTTTCCTTGCCTTTTGTTGAAATGTAATCTGGAAGCTTTGACTATGTGACTTAAAAAAAAAACATAAAATAAAACCCTCAAGAAGTATTTGACATCAAAAAAGGAAAGTGTAGCAGGGCAGTATTGCTGCATTATCTTACTAAAAGATGGCTGCTGGGGATGGTACCTATTAGGGTGATTCCAGCAGAAACTGCTCCTCCTTGGGGCATTTGAGTCAGGAAATGAGAAGTAGTTACAGCATATAAGAAACTGGTTTTGCCACTCTTCTACTGAAAACTAACAGATGGCTTCTATTAATTTACAAGTCACTTGGTATTATAAATTCAAGGTCCCTGGAGATCTAGTTTCTGTCCACTTCTCTTGCTTCATTGACTGCTTTTGTCCCATGTGCACCCCATGCCCCAAATGTAGAGTATTATTATTATTATTATTATTATCATCATCATCATCATCATCATGTAATGTGGGGCTTGAACTCCTGACCGTGAAATCAAGACCTGAGCTGAGATCAAGAGTCCGATGCTTAACCAACTGAGCCACCCTGGAACCCCACAGAGTATTATTTTCTGTGCCTGGCACACACAGTGTTCTTTTGTGCCTCTTGCCTTATTTATCATCTATTGTGCCTTCCACTGGGAAAACCCAGCCCTCTTCTCTGAAGGCGTATCCCTACTCAAGTCCAAAAGGTTCCACTCCAACATCAACTTTCTTGAAATCTTTCCCTCTCTACTGGATGGCTCAATTTCCCCTGTACTGTGTTTCCATGATGTTCTGTATAGACCCTCTTGAGTTCTTTTTTTTTTAAAGATTATATTTATTTATATTTATGAGAGAGACAGAGAAAGAGAGAGAGAGGCAGAGACATAGGCAGAGGGAGAAGCAGGCTCCCTGCAAGAAGCCCGATGGGGGACCTGGACCCCGAGATCATGCCCTGAGCAAAGGCAGACGCTCAACTGCTGAGCCACCCAGGTGCCCCTCCCTCGTGAATTCTTAATCACACCTGATTCTCATTGATTTTTTACTTCTCTGATCACTTCATTGGACTATGGGACTTAGAGAGCAGTAGCTATTCATTCATTTGCCATCATCATTCAACAAGCATTTCAAAGTGCCCACTGCATGCAATCTGTGATAAAGCTACAGACTAATCTGTACTTACTAAGGAAACTTACAGTCCAGTAGGAAAGGCCAAGAAATCTAGACATCATTTTACTATAATATTAGAAACACAAGAAGTGGTAGTGCAATTTGTGGGTGTGGCCTAATTAATAAGGCTGCTCTGATAAAGTGACTTTTGGAAGTAAATGGGGCAACGGCAATGTGCTAACTAAAATGGTGGCATGGAAGAGGCGGGACAAGTGTCCCAGGCCTCATGAATAGAATATATAGAATGGAAAAGGGCAGAAGGCAATCATAGACCCAAACCAAATGCCAGGCCAGTGGGTATACAATGTAGAACATGGACAGGAGAGAAACAGTAAGAAATAAGGGCAGAGAAGTTAGCAGAGAAGCAGATTCAAGATTCTAATTTCCATCCTGAGGACAATGGAACATTTTTGAAAGGACTGTGGTAAGGGAGGGACATAATCAGATTTGCTTTTTAAAAAGAATATTTTAACTCCCTCTGTGGAATGACTGGAACAGGAAAACAAACAAAAACAGAGCGACCACTTAGAAGGCTTAATAATGAACTGGGGGTTAGATCGTTCTGACTTGTGAAAAAGAGAGTGATTTCAGTGACAATAGAGAGAGATGAGCAGTAAACAAGATCATTCCAAAGCAGAATCCACAGTTTGACTTTCGATTGCATGCCAGGGCCAAAAACATTGGTAAAGTTTATTTATTCTCCTTTTCCATAGATTTTCACAGTGGCTGGTATATACAGCAGGTCTTTAAAAGTATTTATGGGTGAGTAAATAGATACATGAATGGATGAATGAAAATAAGTTTATCTCTGGACTGAGAATCATTTAAGGCTACATCAACCATGAATATATTTACTGAACTTTGGTACAGTTTTTCCAGGAGAAGAGTGTACCAGGAGAAGAACAAAAAGGACCGTGGGTTGATGTCATCATCAATATTTCAAGAAACCTGACCTCACGTGACTTTGTCCAGTCTATTGGGTTGGTGTTGGCTTGCATGTAATGGTAGCAAAATATGAGAATGCATGGTGTTGCCTCCTAAAGTATAGATAAAAGTTTAGGGATCTAGGAGTCACTTAAAATTTCCACTGAAGATATCAGCCCAATGTGGCAGTATCTAGTGGGCTTGAGGACGCTGCCAGGAATGACCACACAGGTTGGGGCCTAATGAAATGGATGACCAGGAGTGGCAAGAAGAAGGAGTCAGGGGGTAGATGCCACATTATGATCTATGTCATTTAGAAAGACTTTTAAAGATCAGTGTGGTGAAGTCCAATCAGTTTTCAAGTCTAAGAAGTAAATGGCAGCCCAGGAATAAACATTACAAACAATAGTTTAATTGGTCAGTTGGAAATTAGTGATGACTGAAACCTTCGAATAGCTCGGGAAGGTGGCTCAGGATTTTGCTTATGTATGGGGTTGGCTACAGAATGTGTGTGGCATTGATGTGAAAGACTGGGAGGAAGGCACAGAACTGGGAAATCCCAGAAGTGTCAAAGCAGAGGCTGAGTTAGTAGGAAAACTAAATATATATTGGATCCCAATACTGGGGCAAAGTATATCCGAGTGGTCCCCAAAGTCCAAGGTTAGGATTATATGATCCATGTCACAGAGACTCCACAATACTGACAACATAAGGGGTCTCCACCGCCCCTCCCCCACTAATTATGGAACACTCCTTTGTTCCAGATACTGTATTAAGTGCTTTACATCTAGTATCTTATGAAATTATGTCAGGAGGCCTTATCTTCTTCAAGTAGAAGACGAGGGAATCGAGCATAGGAAGTGATACAACATTTCTAAAGTCACACAGTGAATGTGCAGCTGGGATTTAAATCCATGACTGCCAAACCCACAGCTAATAATCCTAACCCTACAGTCTAGTGTTTTACCAGAAAAAAAAAAAAATCCAGGAACAAACACAATGTCCAGCCTATCTCGCATGCAGTCATGATAATTTTATGCTTGGGCTCCATGGTTTAAACAATTCCAAGGAAAAATCAAGATGCAAGGAAGTAGTCCAAACAATGACATGGCTGGCGTGGAATGATCAATTAAATGGTGCATCTCTTCTACTGTAGTTATTCCCCAGGCAGATAATGAGGTTAATAAAGTTTAAAATTCCGGGTGCCTCACGCTTAATATTTTCCCATAATAATTTTTTGGTAAAATCTGCAAAAGTCATAATGCGTAAGGATGGTTGTCTCTGTGTATCCTGAGCTTCCTGGGTCATACCCTACTTTCTATCAAGCGGCACCTTGGAGTGATCGTGCGTATCTCTGTGACCTAATAGGGGGAAGCTGAAGTGGGAACGCAGTTATCTTTGGTTTGTGAGTTGTAATCATGGGCTTCTCAGCCACATGGATGTAGAATTAAGCTATTGCTGGCAGTCCCAGTGTGGAGATGGCTTCTAGACCTATTCCTGCCATCTGCTGTGAACATACCCAGTACCAGGTATGCTGGTGGCACGAAGGTGTGAGGACAGTGGTTGTGGCTGGGAAATGGATCTGTCCTATGCTGCTTCACTCCAGAACTTGTGCTTAAGGGAAGAAGAAACAATACTTGGGGGAGCCCCTGGGTGGCTCAGTGGTTGAGCATCTGCCTTTGGCTCAGGGTGTGATCCCAGGGTGTTGGGATCGAGTCCCACATCGGGTTCCCCGCAGGGAGCTTGCTTCTCCCTCTGCCTGTGTCTCTGCCTCTCTCTCTGTGTCTCCCATGAATACATAAATAAAATATTAAAAAAAGAAACAATACTTGGAATGTACCAAGCCAGAAATATGTCCAAGGAATTGTTCCAAATCTTATAGATCATAAATAAGAAACTTGAGAGAGGTATTTCCAAATTTGGCATTAGTTCTAAAAGCTTACATGGCATTACCAAAAATTATTGTGTAGCTAAAAATAACTTTCACATGAAAATAAGGCAGTGCAACCAAGCACAATGTTTGAAATAATATATAGGTTTTTGTTCTTGCTATAGAAAAAGTTACTACAAACTCAAGGTCATATGAAGAGGCTATCAAAGAGCAGGAAGCCAAAAATTATAGGGGAAAAAAAAACATGGTAGAGGGTGTCAGGCAAGTTCATTAACAAAAATAACATGTTATTTATTTTTTTCGTAAGTTTTTGCTTTTGTACAATTTGTCAGCGTTAAAATAAAAAGGGTAATTGTAGTAATTTACTTTTCCCACTCTAAATGTTCCCTTTCTAACTATTTTATATATAAACTTGTATCATTGTTTTTTGAAAGGGGCCCTTTAATTACACGGGTTTCAGGCTCCATAAATCCTGGACCATTGCTTATTCTCAAGCTAGAAATAATTCCCATTTGAATTTTCTCTGAGATTTCTTTTCTGCCACTTAGTCATTCTTGAATTAAGTTGAATTATTCTATTGAGTTCAGTGCCTACCATATGCAAAACGTTAGGTAGAGTTAAGAGGTCTTTTTAAGTAGAGAATCCTTCCTTGGCCTGATCTCAGTAGTGGGCATTTAGTAAACGGGTATCTTTAATTTGACCACAAAGAGGACGTCCTTTTTCAAAATTATAATAAAAACACAACCCAAAAGGACAGCAGTGGCTTTAAGTTATAAGCCAACAGATACGGACGTTAGCCCTGTAGTTTTCCTCTTGGGCTCTGGGTATCTGGTTAGGTGCTTTGAATGAGGTACTTCCTATCTTTCGTGTGTTTCTGGAATAATGCATTCTCTATCTCAAAGAAAGGATTCATGAAAAAAACCAAGAGATCCCAAGGAAAAGAGCTTTATTTATTTTACCATAATAAAAACAAGATATGATTCCCTTTGCACTGCTATTTACTGAAGATTTCTACTCAAATAAAACAAACACCAAGTACAAAATGGAATGATTAAGCAGGCTCAGATAACACAAAAACTTTAATACAATTCTTTGAAGCTCTGCCCAAATTTCTAACTCGTATTTACTCTAAAGTTCTCCATCTCACCCTATCTTTTCCCATGGGCTTGAAGATCTTCTGGAAAAGAATGTTTTAAGTGCGTAGTGCTTTAGTTCTCAACTGGGGGCAATTTTGTGTGCATGGGATGACATCTGGCAATGCCCAGAAATTTCTGTCTGTCACAACTGGTAGGAGGTTCTGACATCTAGTGTGTCAAGGCCAGAGAGAGAGATTATTACATGTTCTGCAATGAGCAGGGCAACAACTTACCTCAAAGAATTTTCTGGCCCAAAGTGTCAGCAGTGCCAAGATCGAGGATCCCTGATCTAGCAGACCTAGCACAGGAGTTTAAATTTACCGTGACAACTGGAACCATGACTGAAGCCATCACTCAGCGGGACAGCAGCTCTCCCACTTTTCTTTCACATATAAAAATATGTATGTGCCACGTTCTGAGGTTCTAGGTTTATATACCTTTTTCTTTTTAAAAAAATTATCTTTTTTAGGGGCACCTCTCTCAGTTGGTTAAGTGTCTGTCTCCAGCTCAGGTCATGGTCTCAGGGTCCTGGAATCAAACCCCTCCTCGGGCTCCTTGCTCAGCAGGGAGTCTCCTTGTCCCCCTCCCTCTGCCCCTCCCTAAAATAAATAAATAAAATATCAAGAAAAGGTTATCTTTTTTAATAGTCTGAAGCTCTACTATTTTTTTCTTTTAAGAGCTTTGCACATTAATTCATATAAAAATTCTGATTATTAATACTGTCCTTTTGGGGAGTTCAAATCACTACAGCTGTTTGGCAGATATGAATCTGCGGTAAGTAAACACTGATATGAAGCATCTGCTTGGGACACAAAGGGGTCAGGGGTTTGACTGGATATTGATAATATCTAGGAAAGGAGTGAGGAAGCAGACAAGAGCCCTGGGATAGTGAGTGTAACAAATTAAATTAAAATGTTGGTCAAATAAAAGTAGGAACTAGCATGGGAAAATACAGAAGAGAAAAATACAAGAGACTGCACATTTAAAACAGAACATATAGGGAAAAAAAAAAAAAGCAATCAGCCAGGGTTTTAGATGGTTCCAAGAGAGGGTCATCTTCTTGTTAACACTACTAGGCACAGCTACAAGACCAGGTCTCTGGTCATTCCTCTTCCCAGGGCCAGCACTCAGACCTGGCTGCAATATGCAGTTATGCCTACCTCACTTACTGAAAATAATGAATAAACTAGATTTCAGAAGTGTTAAAGTTGCTGAAGAAGAAGTTCCTTATAGAATGGGATAGCCGAAGCAGAGAACCATGGCTGCACTCGGATTCTCCTGCCCACAGTTCAATAAGCATCATTATCACACTGGCCACAATGGAGATGTTTTCCGCTTAACATTCTGGGCCAGGCATGAACACAGACACCCCCCACCCCCAACTCTATAGTCACTCAAACAGAATACACAACACACACACACACACACACAGCCCAAATTCCTGTTAATTTTTAAGAATTAAAATAAGAAGTTACAAAAAGGAAATTCCACAGTAACAAAAATCTAAAAATAATTTGAATTTAAATTTACATTTACTTCCTAAATACTTTAAAAATACTTTTTATAGTATGTAATATGTCCCAGGTTTTGTTGCGGGCAATTAACAGATACTAACTAATTTGATCTTACCTCATCCCTATGAAGCATATTACTATTATCCTCATACACAGAGAGACACTAAAATGCAAAAGACTACATAAAACTTGCCTATGGCCAAGTAGTTGGTAAGAGATAGATCTGGGGTCCTAATCAGGACATAGGATGTAGGATGTAGGGAGTCTTGACTCCACGCTCTCTCAGGGTTGACTCCCTAATCTTTACTTTGTGTTCCCCAAATGCCATCTGAAAGCCCATCACATGGGAGAGACCATTTTTAACTCAGCCTGTTAGCAACACACATAGACATTCAAACTCCTTGAAGCTCAGGCAGAGACAGATTGAGAGAGAGAAAGGGAAGCTGATTGACTTGAAATCCCCTCTCCTGCCTCCAAGCACTGCTCCAAAGTTTTCACTCCCCATCTGTAACCTAGATAGAGGTCTGATGTCTTTCCCCAAAAATCAACTCTAAATAGATGATAGACAAAATATAAAATACACAAAAAACTATAAACCTTCTAGTATATAATATAAGAGGATATGTATATGATCATGGACCTAATAAGGGATGTATTTATTTATTTACTTATTTATTTAGTCAGGGATTTTTAGATAGAGCAAAAGTGCCATGTATGGAAGAAAAAAAGAATTGGTAAGTTGGACGTTATTAAACTTAAACTCTTATTCTGAGAAAGACACTGTTAAGGAACAGGTAAGCCACAGATTGGGGAAAATATTTGCAAAACAAATAGCTGGAGGACTTGAATATGAAATCTAGGAATAGATTGAGAACTTAAGAACTCTGCCGTAGGAAAATCACCACCACAGTTAAAAACTGAGCAAAAGATCTGTTCAGACAATTCACCAAAGATGATGTCCGGGTGGCGAATAAGCGTATGCATGTTGTTCAACATCTTGTCATTAGGGAATTGTAAATAAAATAACAAATACCACCATTTGCATTAGTGTGGCTAGAAAAAAAGTAACAATACAAATTGCTGACCATGATGCCGAATGACTGGAGCTCTCAATCACTGTTGATGGGAATGCATGCAGAATGGCACGGCCCCTTAGGAAGGTAGTCTGGGTACTTAAATCAAATCTAAATGTGATCTGACTCTATAATTTAACACTCATGCTCTTAGGTACTTACCAAATTGATTGAATACTTACTTAGGTCTCTACAAAACCTTGCAGGTCAAAGTTTTAGCAGCTTTATTAATAATCACCCCAAACTGGAAACATTCAAGGAGGCCCTTCAGTCAGTGAAGGGCTAAATACACTGTATACATAATATCATTCAGCAATAAAATGATATGAGCTATCAAACCACAAAAAGGCATGGATAAACCCTAAATGCAAATTAGTAGATGAAAGAAGCCAATCTGAAAAGGCTGCATAACGATGATTCCAAATTACATGACGTTCTCTAAATGGAAACTACAGAGATGGTAAAAATGACTAGTGGCTGCCATATGTTGGGGAGGAAGGAGGTTGACAAGTGCAGCAATACTGATATTTAAGACATAAAACTACTATAATACTGCAGTGAGGGTTACATGACATGACGCATTTGTTTGAACCTTTAGAACTTTTGTGACACAAAGAGCAAACGCTAATATATAGAAATTTAAAAAAATATTTAAGGTAGTCAGGGCATTTAAGGACAGAAGGAAGAATGTGACAAAGCCATTTCCATGTATTGCAAATGTATGAAACCACGTAGCTGAAGGGAGTGGGGGGAAACATGCCGTACTGAGTAAGTTTAGAAAGGGATGGAATCTGGGAGACTAAAGACAAGAAATTGTATAGAAGGACGGAATCTGGATGATTAAAGACAAGAAATTGTATCCAAACACTGTGTTCTAGGTGGTAAAGTCATGTGTGATGAGGATTAGCAATTCTGATAACACTGTACATCATACACCGGGATTGAAAAATTAATGGGTGGTAGATGGTGGGAATCAAGTTTTTTTCACTGTCGACAGTAGGGTGTTACGAACAAGATGGGAGGCAAGAACGATCCTGGGGTAATGGGTTGGGGTCGACTACACCAGGATGAACTCATGTGCTGCTCAACATAGAGGTAGTTGCATATGGTGATAATATGTATGGATATATGTTTATATACAGGTCATTATGCACACATACAGTTCACTTTTTTTTTAAGCTGAGAGACCCCAAAGGCTATGATATTACAAAACCAAGATGCATACCTGATGCCCTGATCTTGGTTTTGAAAACCCTTCTTCAATAAAAACAAACAACCCCCCCCCCAAAAAAAAGAAAAAACAACCCAGAGTTTTTAGAGAAATAGTTTAGAGTAGGGCTGGGGAAAGAAATATACAAGGTGACTCTGTAATATCTTATATTGCCCAAAAGTAGGGAGTGTTTCATAAAGGAAAAAAAAAATAAGTCATCATGACAGCGGTACATCAAGCAACCCAGGAGACAACTGAAACAACTCCAAATGGCCAAAGCTGGAACTTCTGAGCAACAGAATAGTGTTGTGTTAAAGTCCAAAGTATAAAATGAGTAGCCATGTGTCCATACTGATAAAAATAAATGAAAATCTAAACAAATGGGAGAAAACTCATTCCGAAGAATTCCAAATAATTTATCTAGATGCTGCTCCCTCAAAGGTTTGCCTCTACCGAACGTAACTCCCTATTCCTTAAGTGCAGGCTGTACATAGTGAGTTCCTTCTAAAGAGTATGGTATGGTAAAGAGAAAAAAAATAAGTTTATAATGGAGAATTACCATTTACCACCTGATAAACGCTACTCCGGTCAGGTGGTAAAGGTCAATTATGACAGTCATAAGTCAGGTTGAAAGTATGATGTAGTGCAATGACTTTTTACACCTGTGGTCCTTCTCCCCCAAACACATAATCCCCATCTAAACATGAAATAAGAATAAGACACACAAGTTGAGGGACTTCCAATAAAATACCTGATCAGTACTCAAAGCTGGAATAAGGAAAATCTGTAAAATTATTGCAGTCAAAGGACCCTAAAGAATCATGACATGTAACAGTAACGTGGTGATACTGCATGAGGTGCTGAAACAACAAAAGGACTACAGGTAAAAACTAAAGAAATCTGAAAAAGATATATGGAACTCAGTTAATAATAACACATGAATATTGGTTTCTTAATTGCACAAATGTGCCAAACCAACGCAAGATGTTAGTAATAGGGAAAACCAAGTATGGGGTATATAGGGAAGTCTCTGTATCATTTCCTTAACTTTTCTATAAACCTAAATCTGGTTCTTTATTTTATACTTTATTAATTATTGTTTTGATGCTCCATTCATTGTGTGAATACAATCTTTTTCTTAGTTTTTTTTTTTTTTGGCTTTCTTGATTTTGAAGTTTTTATTTAAATTCCAGCTAGTTAACATACAGTGTAGTGTTAGTTTCAGGTGTAGAATCAAGCGATTCATCATTTACATGCAACAGTCAGTGCTCATCACCAGTGCCGCCTTAATTACTCATCACCCATCTAACCCATCCCACTGCCCACCCCCCTCCAGTAACCCTCAGTTTGTTTTCTATAGTTAGGAGTCTGTTTTCTGGCTTGCTTCTCTTTTTCTCTCATTATGTTCAATTGTTTTATTTCTTAAATTCCACATACGAGTGAAATCATATGGCATCTATCTTTCTCTGACTTATTTCACTTCGCCTAATGCTCTCTAGCTCCATCCACATTGTTGCAAATGGCAAGATTTCATACTTTTTTATGGCTGAGTAATATTTCATTATTATATGTATTATATATATATATATTATATATATAAACATCTTTTTTTCCATCAGTTGATGGGCATTTGGACTCTTTTCATCATTTGGCTATTGTTGATAATGCTGCTATCAACATCAGTTTGCATGTATTCCTTTGAATCAGTATCTTTGTGTCCTCTGGGTAAATACCCAGTAGTGCAACTGTTGGGTCATAGGGTAGCTCTATTTTTAACTTTTTGAGGACTCTCTATCCTGTTTTCCAGAGTGGCTGCACCAGCTTGCATTCCCACCAACAGTGTAAGAGGGCTCCCCTTTCTCCGCATCCTCACCAACACCTGTTGTTTCCTGTGTTCTTTATTTTAACCATTCTAACTGGTGTGAGGTGTTACCTCACTGTAGTTTTGATATGTACATCCTGATGATGATTTTGAACATCTTTTCATGTGTCTGTTGGCCACCTGTTTGCCTTCTTTGAAAAACTGTCTATTCATGTCTTTGGCCCATTTTTTAATTGGATTATTTGTTTTATGGGTGTTGAGTTTGATAAATTCTTTCTTTATTTAACATATATCATTTGCATTTGTCTTCTTCCATTCTGAAGGCTGTCTTTTAATTAGGCTGATATACTGTGCAGAAGATTTTTTATCCTGAAGTCTCAATAGTTTTTTGTTTTTATTATTATGATTATTATTATTTTATTTTTATTTTTTTTTTTTTTTTGCTTTTTGCTTCCCTTCTCTCAAAAGACATATCTAGTAAGAAGCTGCAATGGTTGGTGTCAAAGAGATTACTGCCTATTTTCTCCTCTAGAATTTTGATGGTTTCCTGTCTCACATTTAGGTATTTCATCCATTTTGAATTTATGTGTGAGTATGGTGTAAGGAAGTGGTCTAGTTTCATTCTTTTCCATGTTGCCGTCTGGTTTTCCTAACACCATTTGTTAGAGACTTTCTTTTTTCCATTAGACATAGTTTCCTGCTTTGTTGAAGATTAGTTGATCATATAGTTGTGGGTTCATTTCTGGATTTTTTATTCTGTTGCATTGATCTGCACGTCCAATTTTGTGCCAGTGCCCTCCCACCTTAATCACTACAGCTTTGTAATATGACTACAAGTCCAGAACTGTGATGCCTCCAGCTTTGCTTTTCTTTTTCAAGATTGTTTTGGCTACTTGGGGTCTTTTGTGGTTCCATACAGATCTTAGGATTGTTGGTTTTAGCTGTGTGAAAAATGCAGGGGGTATTTTGATAGCGATTACATTAAATGTGTAGATTGCTTTGGATAGTATAGACATTTTAACAATATTTGTTCTTTCAATCCATGAGCATGGAATGTTTAACCTAAATCTGTTCTGACAACTCTAAGAATATTCTGCTGAGATGGGGAAGGAAATTAAGAAATTGAGTAGAAGATGGAATATAAAGAGGAATCAAACTATTTTTGAGATTGTAGCTCTGTATGGAGCTGCACACCAAACACTGTCGGTGCAATCTATGTCAGGGTTATTGTTATAATGTGGAACATTTTTGCCAGAATCCAAGCCTAACTCTTGAATGAACAGTTCTTCATGGGAAGCAGATAGTGGACCCTGATAGTCGTAAATGCTTTAAAGCCGGAATGTCCTAGACTATCTTACAAACCACCATCACTTAACCCCTTAACCCTGAAAGCAAAACAGAAAAAAAATGCAATTTTGATAGTTATATTCGTAAATATAGATATATGGTTTAGAGAAGCAGCATTTGTAACTTGGTTTTGTTTTGCCAATTTAGGAGACTGGCATATTATATTGTAATTTTTATTTCAAGAGACAAATATTTGTTTGGAAATCCATGTGTTGCTATAACATGAAAGGTCACGTACATGAAAATTATTCTTTTGAAACTCCCTTATTATAAAAAGCTTTGGAAATTAAACTAATGTTCAGAACAAATACCTAAAATTAGTTTCCTCTTAAAAGCTATATGTGGATAAACTAAATTATAATCTGGATTCAAAAAAATCTAATTAAACTTCCAGTAGTTCAAATAGAAATCAAATCAAGAAACATTTAAATGTAACATACTTTGAAGAGAAAGATAGATGCAAATTTAAATGAATAAAGACTGATTCTTTGAAATAGGCCTTCTTTTACAGATTTCAGGTACACAAACATTTTTATCTCACCTTTATTAATTTGTACATCAATCAAAGTATATCATTTATTTTTGTTAAAAAGCAGAAAACTTGAATTTTTCTGAAGTTCGCCTTGAGATTAGCTGTATTAGTATGAGAAGAGTACTCTTAAGACTGTTTTCACACACCAGAAACTTCCAGGCTGATTATTGTCCTTAGTTCCCACCACATACAGTGTTACAGAAATTGTCAAGGAGGAATGATGGGAAGACTAGTTAGTTCCTGTAATCTCAGAATTAGTTTTTTTTTTCCTTATAGTTTCTGAAAGATCCTAAGCCAGGTTTTCCCTGACCACACATTCATCTAGGAAAGGATAGTTACCACCAAGTGAATAATATGCTCTAATTACACTTAAAGGAGATTCATCAGGATAGTACTAGAAAGTCATCTTACCAGAATCAGCAATCTAGGATTTGAGTTACTGCAGGGATCTACTTCCTATTTTATAAGAGAACTTTTATTATGTGAAAATAGTCTTGATTAGGTCTAGAAAGGTCGACATTTGTTGACACCTTTCCTCGTTGCCTCATTTGCCTTCTGCTACTTTACTCACTTCTATAGTTCAACTTTTCTTCAAGATCCAATTCTTCTCACCCCCCCTCCCCATATTTCTTCAAAGAAACAAAACTGAACTTTAAAATTACGTCCATAATTTGAGGAAGTAAGAAACTTGTTTTCATCACATGTTGAATAAAAGTGCAAAATTAGCTCAGATGACTGTATTTGTATAAACAGTGTCCCTGAGAAATATCTAATTGAAGCTACTGACCATTTGGTTAAATAATCATAGCTTTAAAAACTTGGTTGCACGGGGGCACCTGAGTGGCTCAGTCAGTTAAGCATTTGACTCTTGATTTCGGCTCAGGCCATGATCTCAGGGTTGTGAGATGGAGTTCTGCAGAGAGCTCTGTGCTGGGCGTGGAGTCTGCTTGGGATTCTCTCTCCTCCCTCTGCCCCTCTCTGCCACTTGCATGCATCCTCTCTCTCTTTCTCTATCAAAAAATAACAATAAAAGACTTGGTTGCATAAAAAAGGTGGAATTGTATATTTCATATAACAACCACTAAATAAATGCCGATTAATATAAAAAGGCTTAGTGTGTACTTCTGATCCTCAGAAGTATTGGAAAATGGTTGAATCGAGATAGATGTGAGTCTAGGAAAAAGGGCATCAAATATTGACCTGGGGAAGTTTGTGCAGCTGCATATATTTAAAGAATTTAATTTGAATTAAGATGGAATTTTATTCTAGTTTATATTATACCACAGGAGTAGATGCATATGTATATGTGTGTGCATATGTGTGTGGGCATGCACACACATATGAAAGATGCCTAGTAAGACAAAGTAAATGAAGTGGCAACATTTATGTGACTACTATTTACAATTCCCACCAACAATTCTGAGCCAGAATATAATATAATACTCATATTCTTAGTTGCTGCTACTCCTAGAACACACAAGACTTCTAAATTTATATTCTTTCTTCCCGATCCAAGATTTACTTGACTTTCAGACTACCTAGGATATAGCAGAGATTTTTTTTTTTAAGAGATAAATTGTCAAGGAGGAATGATGGAAGACGAGAAGTCCATCAGACCAGAATGTTTGGCCACAAGGAGAAGATTTATATTTAACAGAGATGAGGAATATACAACACCGACATCAATAAATTCACTCCTTCTAGTCAGGAAGGAGTTGTTATTTATTGGTTGAGGCAATGGTTTATAGATTCATTTATTAAACTTATCTATTTATTAGCCATCATCATATTCACAGAGAATAAGTTCATATTATTCATACTGAAATCTCTGTAGGACTTGATCAACCCATATCAAATTAGGGAGTGGGTGGATGGTTGCTTGGTTAACCGGGTCCACAATTCTCAATCACAGAAAGCCAGTAGAAAATAAATCTACCTCCCCCAAAAGTTACTGCCTTACCTATGATACACAGTCTTATAGAGAGCATATTATAATCTTGAATTTTGTATGATTTTTCAGACAGTAGGTCTTGGAACAGAGGGCTGAAGTCGCAATTGGATTCTAAAAGTTTAATACTTTCCAGAAACCAATGATCTCTTCAGGAAATGCAGAATTGTTTTTTCCCCCCAATTTCAACAGAAAAGCACATATACTTAACCTTTGTGCACACCACTTACATTTTGCTTCTCCCTCTCCTTTTCGTATTTGTTTCTAGGTAATTCCTGAATGCATGTGCACTGGTTTGGCCAGCAGGACCATATTTCTGCTTTCCCTGTTCCAATAAAGAAAGCTATTCATGATACGGTGGCCCCCGAGTTAAGACTCTGTTAGAATAGTGAGTGGCTATCGTCGGGAGTTCAGTGGCTGGGACGTATGAATACAAGAGATTCATTTAAGGAACATTTTAATACCTGGAGAGTGATTTGCTTTCCAGACAAATGCAGAAATGTTTGAAAACCACTAATAGGAAAGATCAGTTGGATTTTAGGTGCCCCTGGTACGGGAAACTCCCGGGCTAGTTCAGTTGATAAGGCTTTTTTTGCCTTAGATTTCAAGAGAATATTTTTATTCTTTCATCCCAAGGCCCACTGAAAACTTTGTCTATTTGCATCATAGACATATCATACTTGACCTTTAAAGTCAGCTCATGACCCTGTCAAGAATATAATAATTTCTCTACAAAATATGACAAGAATCCATTGGTGTACTAAAATAGAATTTGCTCTCAAGTTTGTGATAAAGCAACAACAGAAGTCAGTACAAAGTGTAGTGCATTTGGTGTTGACTCTCATTAAATTTCTCCTATTATTATGATGATGATTACTCCTACTAAATCAAATCAGTTTATTTATTATACATTTATTGTTTTTACAGTTTACCCAGTATTTTCATATCAGCTCACTCACTTAATGATCATACATACCTGGTGAGATCAAAGTTATTCCTTTTTATTGAAGCAAAAGGATAGAATACAACATCAGGATCTCACATGTTTGTTCTTTTCTCTCTCTCTCTCTCTCTCTCTCTCTCTCTCTATTTCTTTATTTCTTAGATTATATTTTAAATAATCTCTATACTCAATGTGGGGCTCAAAGTCACAACCCCAGGATCAAGGGGTTGCATGCTCTAACAACTGAGTCAGCTAGGTGCCCCTTTCACATATTCTTTAGACACTCTGAAATGAAATAAATTTAATGAATCAGAAAAATGAAAACACAAAAGACACCTTGATGCCTTTCTTGTTCTGGCCATGGTGTCTCAAGATGACTGTACTCAAGCCTGCTGTCTCATTCAGATCCAAGGCAAAATCATGCTAACTGCTTTTATTTTATATATATAATGTCTCTGTGTGCGTATGTGTGTGGGAAAAGCTCAATAAATATGTTAATCAAAATATGTTAAAAATGTTAATCAAAATAGTCTTTAAAAAATTGCTTTGGATACCCAAGGCCCATTTTTCTCCTTCGATGAAGGCTGATAATATTTTCATAATACAAGGAATTATCTTTAGTTTTGACATTTTATATTTCTCAAATCACTAAATTCTCTGCAATTAAGTGATCTGTGGGGTTGTGGCTCTCTGTGGGGAGCTTCCATTCTCAGTGCTCAGCAAATGAAGTGGAAAAGGCTTGGTATTATATATCTTTAATCTACATACCATTTCAAAAGATTTTGACATCATTACCTCATAGACATTTTGATATTGACCTACTATGGAGCATATTAATAAAAATAAAGTGCCCCAGGGTCACTTTTACAAGTTTCACATTTTACTGACCTTGCTCTAATCTAGTGTAGGTACTACTAGCAAATTAAGTGCCTGGACCCCCCCCCCCGCCCCCCCGCTGCACCACTTACAAACCATGTGGTCTTGGGGAACCTGTCTAACATCTCTCTATCTCAGTTGTTTTTCTCTGTAATTATAGTAACGTCTTCACTGAGCCATTTCGAGAACTAAAGAAATTAAATTAGAAAAAGCATGTAGAACAGCGCCTGGTACTGAGTAAAGGCTTTATGAATGATTATTGTTATTATTATTATTAAGGATAAAGAAACTTTGAAGGAACAGAGAAGTTGAAGGCACTAGTTCATGCAAGATGCTTGGTAAAGAGAGGTATATGGTTTTATTATTATTTTTTTCAGGTTTTTTTTTTTTTTGTATATGGCTTTAAACCCACATCTTAACACTTAATGAAACAATTAGCTTGTGGATACAGAAAAGAAGAATAACTGAGATTCTTCTTTCAAACTTCTAAAGGTTATAGAGGAAAAATCTCCAATACCTTAGAATATTATTTACGGATTTAAAAATCTAATTTAGTTCAAGCCATTCATATTTTTAAGAATAAGCTTTAATTTTTAAAAATCCTTCATCCTTGTAAAATGATTTCTCTGGGTACTATATTTCCTATTAATTTGAATTTATTTAAAAAAATTAACTATAAGTGAGACACAGTTTTTATATAAGGGAAGGGAGAAGAAATGTGTGAGAAATATCAGAAAGGGAGACAGAACATAAAGACTTCTAACTCTGGGAAATGAACTAGGGGTGGTGGAAGGGGAGGAGGGCGGGGGGTGGGGGTGAATGGGTGACGGGCACTGAGGGGTACACTTGACGGGATGAGCACTGGGTGTTATTCTGTATGTTGGTAAATTGAACACCAATAAAAATTAATTTATAAAAAAAAAAGAGACACAGTTTTTAAATGAGCAAAGCAACACTACAGCATCACACTAGAATGCTCCTTTCCTGTATGTTCATTCGTCTGCTCTATGCCTAACTTAATGTTTCAATGTGCATTATGCCCCAGCACGTCAAAACCTCAGTACAACTATTCCGTAAATGAGAATAAATAACTTACTAGCCTTAAGCTAGACCATTTTGATTGAGAATATTCTGATTAATTTGTTCTTCTACACATTTATTTTTTCAGTCTAAAAAATAGCTTTGTACTGGGAGCAGAAAATCATTTTCATTTGTCAAATAATAATTAGGCTGACATCCTCTGCATACTCCCTTGTCTCTTCCTTGGGGATGTTTGTTCATATTAAAACATAAGCTAAATTCTTCTGATACTACCCAGTAAGGAAAAGGTATTGTTATTATTATAGAAATAGGGAAAACAGACATAAAGTTAATAGTTTACTCAGACACATAGGCCAAGCTTATTAACACACACCAGATTTCTGATTTTTTTTTAAGAAGAATTCTAACTACATAGAATTTCTAATATAATATTTCCATTTAGAATTGATTGAATCATGTGAGGAAATCAGGGAAAGGTGACATTTGCATCTATGGAAGATTCAAGTAATGTAAACCAGAAGCTAAAATTAGTAACTTAGAAATTAAAAGAGTATTATAATCATGTAAACGGATATTGAAATAGTTGCAAATTACTAATTAAATCAAATTTCCAAATGGACAACCAAATTATGTTTGACAATTTCTTCATCTCAATCAGAAATTATTTAGGTTTCTGTGATATATTCAATAAGAAACTAAACCATGAAACTTGAACTGTAATTCAGAAACTACAACAATATACTGTTATTGGCTGTCAGCATCTCTTGCTTTCTTTGCCCTTTGCATATATCATGTAACTCCATTTTTCTTAAAAGTTTTTGGGATTCTCCTTTAACATGTGATGGAGTAAAAATTACTAGCAGAGGACAAATTTGAAGCTTAAGCTTCACTGTGGGTCTTAGACAATGGTTTCTCAGGCATGGATTGGTAGGTTTAATGTAACTGCCATTTTACGTGGAAATAGGACTGTGTAATCTAATGCCTATGGGAATGACTGGCTCTTATACTTAGAGACTAGCATATTTAAAACAATTTCCTAGTCAAGCCACTAAATTCCTTAGGTTTTCAGAGGAAGTTTCTGGAATAAGGTGCCTTCCCTTGGGAGTATCTGTTCCAGCTGAAGCTAACCATCCACCAAAATACCCACTGTTCAGATAATGACCTCTTCGTCACAAATCAGTGTCTATTCTATCAGGAGCCTCCTAATTATTAAAACAAAAACAAAATAAAAAATGCTAAGAGTTGTGTGTGACCAAGCTAAAATATTTTTATTAAGACAATAGCCTTCATTCTGAGGCTAAAGAAAATATCCCCCCCTTTTTGGGGGGAGGGAAATATCAATAGGACAGCTCAGGCCCTTTCATTAACCTGGTTAAACACATTTGGAGGCTTGTCTTCACTGAACGAATACAGGCTAAACTGCTTTGTTTTGACATTCAAATCCCATTGCAAGTTGGCCCAACTTAACCTCCTTATCTTCCAATCTCTGTCTCACACAACCCACAGTCCAGCTACATCGCTATTCATTTGACAACTATGTTGAATGGCTGCCAAGGGCTGTATGTTTTGCAAGATAAATTAGAAATGGCCCCTGTACTTAAGAACACAGAGTTTGATAAAGGGAGTTATTCTAAGAAACTCATAAAAAAAAAAAAAACACCTATTCTACCAAATATATGAAAGACATTCTAAAAATTCAGAGGAATTATTAAACATCTCTAGTGGTTTTGGGGATGGCTTTAAAGACTGCTTTTGCTTTCTCAATTATAAGTTGCTTTCTCATGCCTTTCTGTGGTTGACCATGATGTTCCCTTTACCGGTACTACCTTTCCTCCTCATATTTCAGCTTCATGGAAAAATCCTACTCATGAGCATTTTGTGCAAATATCTCCTCCCTCAAGCTATTTTTTTCTGTAGCTTCATTCCTACTTCTGTCAGAACATATCACTTCCGTCCATGTGTTCTCACAACACATTATTCATAAATTTACTATAACACTAATCATGTTGCATTTTAACAGACAAGTGGCTATCTTCCTACTAAACAGTGCATTATATGTATCCCTGATCAAGATCCATACATCAGATTTTTAAAAATTACTTTTTTAAAATAAAAAAAATAATGGCATTCTGAAAATAAATAGAATTTAGGAGATTATTTGAGGTCAGTTAGAAATTCTGGATAAGATACTTCTAAGAAATTTTAGTTGCTGATTGTCTTATCCTAGATCCAACCAGTTATATGAGTAGGTAGGTTGAAACTAAGGAAGCTAATATCTTGAATCCAGTCTCCAGGGGATCAGGATTGCTTCTAACATCAGCTGTATCCTAAACTCTTAAATGACTTTTTCACAAATGATTGCAATGTAGCAGCAGAGTAGGAGCATAAATAAGGCTGTTTTGCCTGAAATTACTGGTACAGCTCCATCAGGGTTTTACGAGTGATCAAGCTTTCATTTGATAAGCTGTACATTGGAACCTGCAAGGCTCTGAGGGACAGTAATAAAAATATAACTTCATGTACAGACATGGAAATATTCAATATTAAAAAATATTCAATATTTTACTTAAAATAGTTTGAATATACAAATCATTATCACTTCAAGTAACTTAGAGTTCCACTGAATGAACTCTATTACTATTCCACAATAATGATATTCATGAACTTGATATTCATGGTTTCTATATTCTTGGCCACATTGAAAATACACAATATAATTCCACTTCTGATTTATTAACTTATAAAGTTGAATAATATGAGTCACTTAGCTTTAGATCAAAGCCAGCAGCATGAACTCGTGATGTTTTTCTCTCCTCACCCTTTCTCTATTCATCATTTAAGTAAATAATAACTCCTGAAAAGTCACACATGCAAACATTTCTTTTGAAAAATGGGTCTTGGCATAAGGCAGGATAAAAGTCCAACTAAGGATGATGGGTTAGATTAAAAAAATAATAATAAAGCCAATACATATTATTATTCCTTGGTTCTTAGCCTGGGCATAATAGTTTTAGAGACTCTTAAGAGTGAATTGTCAAGTCGGGGTTGATCTATCACTTGAACGTAATCTATAGTCTGCTGTGTATGGAAATAAGAAAAGGTATTTTTTAAAACCATTTCAATTAGTTATCTAGTCACTGTAATATTTTTTACAACACAGACGATAAAATGATAGTGAAGATTGAAAGGGTGGCAAGTACGGACTGTGTCCACATGGTGTTATAAATGTAACTTTCGGTGACATTATGATTCAGAGGGAGTTTTATCTGCTTTGGTAAATATTTCTGCAGTTTTGATTTGGGAACTCTTTGAAGATCTGAGATATATGGCTTATGAAAGTGAAGCATCAGCTCTCAAAATGTTAAGAAATAAATTAAGGCAAAGGTGGATATTCAATAAAGATTTAAGATGTCTGTGGAGTGGTGTTAGTCAAAAAGAAAAGGTTTAGAGATAAATATGTTTTGAATCGTGCACTAATTCAGTATTTTGCAAGCATTTGTTGTATATGAGAATTGAAACAGCCCTCACACAGAGCACAAACCATGCTTGTCTTGCTCAGCCCTATACCCCCAAAGCTTAACACAGAATAAATGCTAAATAAGTATTATGAAATGGATCATAGTAATTTACACTATGAGAGATACAGATAAGCAAACATATCACTGTGTTATATGATAAAGATTATAACAGAGTAACAAACTGCCAAGCTGTATCAAAGAAAAAAAAATGCTTCAAAGAGGAAGAAATACTTGAAGAATCCTTGAGAGAAATTTTGAGGAAAAAGAAAGAGCCTTCCAAGGGGAGAGGCAGAAGGAGGAAATATTTCCTATAGAACCAAACTAGAAATAGCTACATAAATCCTAATATAAACTAGTTTGGGAAAACATAATGGACTTAATTTGACTGAGCTCCAGGTTGAGATTAGCCTCAGTTAGAACCGGATTAAAACTCAAACATGACAGTGTTACCAATCTCTTGGCTCTGCTTCCTCTGGGTTTTCTCCACTGATAGTCACTGACAATACTAGGCCCTTACTTGCTTCAAGTCTCAGTTCCAGCCTCAATACCCTTTCCCAAGCTCGGAAGGTAAGCTCAGCATTCCTGACCAAGGTCCTAAAGTCCACTCTGATTGGACAGGCTTAGTCTCTTTTCTAAACCAGTAGGATACTCTGTGGTCATAAATCAAACCCGCTCAGAGAATATGGTTTTATCCCCTAACATCATGATCAGAATGTGACAAAGTAAGTTTTCTTATAAGAGACCTCCCTGAACGTTTCCATAAAGAAGGCGAAAATGTGCTCTGGTGCAACTGTGACACACTGCAACTGCCAAGACAGGTCTTATATATTTAGTCCTAGAACCACCCACTGAAAAAAAAATCATTTTCGTCAAATAAGGAAAATACAATCCATTGATTTTTGCTCCCCTCTGGTAACCTGAGTATATACAAACACAGGAAGTCATCAACATCAACAACTTCTGTAGCCACAGCTTCTCAGAGGGTAGAAGAAACTTTAGCCCAGTTTCTGACCAGATGGTTAAACATGACATCTCTCAGTGGCTCTGCAAGTATAAATTTATGCCTAGGTCCGATCCCTGCATGAAATGGAAAACAGGAACACGGAGGACCCACATGGATTCCACCCTGAAATAGAACAAATCGGACAGGCTAGGCCAATCTGAGACCCCTGGAGGAGTTTTTGTAAACAGCCTAAGATTAGCCACTTCCTCCTCCCCCTACAAATTAAATAAAAAATTTCTCTTAGTGGGAGGAAGAGAAAATCTCAATGTTGCCTTGGGGACACATTAAACTTCTATACGAGGCTTAGTTTTTATCTATTTTAGCTGCAAAAGAGTATAGAGCCAGGAACCTTGAGAGCAGAGGTTAAGGCCACAGTTTTTTTTTTTTACTTCTTTGAGTTAATAATGATGGCTTGGCTGTGGCCCCAGCCTAATGTTACCAAGGCCTTGACTTTAAAAAGTGAGGAAAGCTAAAGTGGGTCTCCTAGAAATAGCAAGGTGTCTATCAACGGTACTGGTCGACATTATTAATTTAGCATTTGAGGCCTACTCTTCTATCCATATTTAGCTTACCTTCGATTCTCCTACAATGTCAATCTTTCACTCTAACCAAGCTGACCTTTTCGTGTCACTGTCCTACCAAAAGCTAGAAATTTTATCACCATATCACTATTGAAAACTCTTCCTACTATACTTGATAGAAGAGTCAAGTCAAATGAACAACAACCCATAAGGAATTCATTAGCTTAGTAACTGAAATCACTGGAAGGAAGGCTAACCTCAAGCACACTTTACATTAGGGGCACAGACTATAGCATCAGAGGGTAGGAGGAAAAAGGTTGATCCTCCAAGAAAAATCCAGAATATTCAGGCTGGTAGAAAGAGGTATGTATGTAATTGTGGCAAAAAATAAAATAAAATAAACTGACAAACACATGTATGCATAGACACACAAGTAAATACTTTATGACACCATATACTGTGGTCGATCCATGTCATTTCATTTCCTAGGAGTGACTTCCTCCTTTCTTTTAAACAGTCTGTCCCTGTTTCAAGTTTCTTTCCATTTCTATTCTCTTGGGGCCACACAGATCTATTTCTTCTGAAAGTTCAAAACATATATCCTTTATCATTGATTTTTCCCTTTGGCACACACTATAATGAATAGTCACCTCATTTTCCCCCTGAGTGATCAGTTCCAACTTACAAGCAGCTTACAAACAACTTCTGTGTGCTATGAGAGTTAAACTCTAAAGTTCACCGCATGAGAGACAGAAAACCGCTACCCTAAGGAATGGGATAATATACTGTGTTGGTTTTCCAGAATAGCTTAGCGAAATTTAATTAATTCAACATGTGACTGAGGTACAATATTAAAATTCTAATTCGACTTTCCAGAACCATCCTAAATCCCTTACTCTAACACCTGCTACTTATACTAGGAGAGGAAAAAAAATACACAGGACATTGCTTCTACCTCTTGCCTCACTAGACCTGGGAGGTAGGAGAGGCATTCAATTACAATCCTTTGTGATGGCGCCCATGTTCTGCATTACAGTGGCTGGAGTCACCATGCTCCAAAAGCACAAATAAAAAAATAGAGCAAAAAAAAAAAAAAAAAACCCACAAAACAACAACAACAAAAAAACAGGTGAGTTGAATGAAATGACATGGGCGGAGGATGCACAACATAATGTGATATTTGTGGAGGAAGAGGAGGCTCATGCAGATGAGGATTAAAATGGCGGCCAAGTCAAGACCCATAAGGTTGTACATTAAAAAGAAACAGTAGGGGAAGACCATCACAAATAAAGGGGCATTCTGACATAGAAACATATAATATAAGCCCTGGAGAAGACTCTTCCCTAGCTTAACTTTCAGGAAACTAAAGACCAAAATTAAACTGACATGGACACATCTACACAGGGGCCACATTGCAATATTCTCCACGCAGGCTCTCTTTCTGCCCATGGCTGCCAGTTCCTTCTTTGTAAGCATCTACCACTGAAGATTCGAATACTGACCTTGTTTAGGGTTTGATGACAACACGAGCCTAAAACTGAAAAAGACCCTAACTAGTGCTAAGTACTCATGGATGAAAATGGGGCAAGTGATGCCACTGAAGTCTGGGATGTCAGGAAGAATAGGGTTGATACCAGCTGCACCCACTCGCATCGATGTATTCAGGGGTGTGTGTCAAAGTACACTGTATATATGGCACTGGGCTGCATTTTGTTTACATGTGTGTATGGTGCATCGTATACATGGCTACTCAGTAAGTATTAATGTAATGAATGAATGCCTTTAACACTTGAAGCAGACACCATGTTATAGTTTCCTTTCAATTAATTCCAATTTTTTTTTTGGTAAGATTTGTTTATTTGAGAGAGAGAGAAAGAGAGAGCAGGGGGAGAGACAGAGGAAGAGAGAGAGAGAGAATCTCAAGGAGACTACCTGCTAAGCCCAGAGCTCGACACGGGGTTTCATCGCAAGATCCCGAGATCATGACCTGAGTCAAAATCAAGAGTCCGACACTCCAGCTGAGCTACCCAGAAGCTCTTATTTCCTAACCTTGTACCAATACCTTACATTTTACTAGGTCTTACATTGTATTGTTGACCCATAGGTAATTACGATGTATATATTTGAACATCCACTAGATCCACTTATTTGCCCACCATTTATCTGTGATGAAATAATGCCCTTTTTAATTCAAATTTTAAAGTATCTGCATATGTATTTTATTGAGCGAACAGAATTTTACTTTTTAGCACTTCATCATGTAAAGGATAACTATAATAAGGATACGAGATAAATTGTTGAGAAGAGTTTCATTCAGCTACTGAGGCAAAAAACAAGATGAAAAAATGACCAAGCTCTCTGTGGTTATTGTATTTTCACCAGAGATTATGAAATATGCAGCATTTGTATGCATCAGTCAGGTGATTTCCAAAATCTATGCTCTTGACTCTGCTACAGAACTCGCTGTTTCTTTACATGCTTTTGCTATGAGACTTTTCTCCATTGTGGCCTTGGAAATAGAGCCTAAATTCTGAAATCTGGCTGGAGAGAGGCAAATATTCAGTGGACAAGAACTATGAGACACTGACTTGTGCTTAACTACGGGCATCAGATAAGAATTCTGAAGAAAACAGCAGCAGGACAGATAGAAGGGAAGGGTAATTTCTTCAGTGTTAATGAAAAATAAACCAAGAAATGATGATATCAGGATTCTTATGTTACCAGAGATGCTTAGACCAATAACCCCAGATCTTTATCTTTTTGAAATTAATCATAAATCACTTTTAAGAAAGTTTGATGTAAAAATCATATTGTTACAAGCATTCATTAGAAAACTCACAGCGATGTGTGTATTTGTAGAACACTTTGATTTTCAGATTCGATACCTCCAGTCCTCAGAGCAACTCATATGAATGGCCCAGCACTTTCTGAGTCGAGAAGGCACAAGGGAGTAATACGCGTAGGCAGAACACTGGAAGTAGTAAACGAGGAGACATCTCATATCCATTAAATATGTATTCTAAGCCCTGTCCCTGCACACGGCATTTTTTTCATACGGTTTCTAATCCCACAATCAATTCTGCAAAGTGAGTGTCCCACTAAGAACAGGCAGAGAAATATTAAGTAACTTTCACAAGCTCTAAATCTGTGTTTGGGTCCCAGCCAAAGGTGTCCAGTGCCAAGCCCGGCCATCTTTTATCATCGTGACCCAGGGGAGTTAGAGGACCCATGAGGGCCTGACGATACAGGATAGAGAAAATTACAGACTGACCTCTAGATCTAATTATCTGTGTAATATTAGGCAAGCTACTCATCATGCTTTCTTGGCCTCACTCTCACATTCGCATATAAAAGGAGCTTGTGAATCCAGCCCTTCCCATCTCTGAGTTTAGTCAAGTTAATCTAGATAATACATGGTTGTCTCTAAAATCTCTGCCTCCTTGTTTGATGCACTAGTCAGTGGTCAGATAAGGCCTCTCACTTCTAAAGGCTACATCATCTTTTTAAGATGAACATAGTGAAGACTTTCCTCTGCCTGCTTTTAGTTTTTGGTAACAAAATACGGAAGTTTAATTTCTAGCACACACAGAAAAGTTTCCCTTTCCCACCTCTCAATGAATTAGAGTAAAATTCCTAACTGCTTTCAAAAACCCAGGACACTCTGAGAAGAGAACATTGTTTCAGGATGTTGGTGCCAAAACTAACACAGCCTCCCTGGATCCAGGACAAACTACTGGCCTCATCAAATGCACTGAGCACCCACTGGCATCATGGGACATCACTGAACGGAGCGGCCAAGTGAAATCTCGGTTCTCATGCAACCAGCACCTGTTTTCTTTCCAGTGCCTCACAAACTTTCCTTTAGAAACATCTCTCTTGTTAGAGAAAAGTGAATACCCACACACATCCCTAAGCTAACAAGAATTTCTTTGAAGTCTGCCATTTTTATTATAAAAATTAATTTAAGCACTGATTCTACTTCCTACCACACCCTCCTTTATTTTAGTATTAAACATTAGTGGGATAACTTATCAAGTAAAATAAATGTTCCTGAAGTTTGTGACCTTTATTCTCTGTAGAGTCGTGTGTTCCTGTGGACAACTATGTTTGAATTTGAGTAGCTCAGTTTGCCCTACGTAGATTCCACAATTTGCCTCATGTGGACTGTAATCCCCAGAACATGGTTAATCACCACATTCTGGAATATTCCAACATTCTGGAATGCTGTTGTAATATATAATCTACCTTGTATAATATACTTAGCTTAACAGCATTTCATAGATACTTACTAGTGACAGGCATTGTGTTATATTGTTGTGGTTTCATTTAATATTCTTACCTTCTCTGTGAGGTACAGATTTATACACCCTTATTATATATAAGGAAAAAGAAACATATAAAGGTTCACTGAATTTTCTGATTCACAGAAATCACACAACTAAAAAGTATCAGAGCAACCTCTGAGCTCTAGCTTGACTAGGGTCTAAGCAATTACCTCTCTATCGTTTACGCAGAATAACAGTTTTAATTTGCACAAAGATACTGGATTATTTTAGAGGGTCTATTCTTAGGTAGACAACTGGTTCTGTAGCAACCAGTTCATGTTCAGTTAAAATGTGTAGCTCAAAAAATTATAAAAATAAATGTCATAGACTTTTGGACTTATACAGATTAGAATATGAGAATATTAAATCTGAGATTATATTTATAGTTTATATATTTTCCACTCATAAATGAGAGCAAGAACTTTCTGTATAGAATTTTCAGAGAACATAAACATGTTTATTTGGCTTTTGAGAACTCAAATTATAGACCAGAATAAAGCAAAGGATACACAATATGAGAGCTGAAACCTGAGAATGTGAAAATAAGATATAAACATGGGAAATGTAGGTAGTTCACTGGTCATCTAAAAATAGGCAAAACACCACTCTCAATAATAGGATCCACCACAGCTGACTCAAGGGACAGCAATGGTTTTTCCAACATTCTTGAGGACATGCAAAGTATCCCCATGTTAATGAAACACAGTGAGCTTTGAAAAAGCCCAGCAGAGATGGGTGAGGCCATACACATCCATAGGAAGCTGGGTGACCAGAGGGCAATGATGAGTTTCCCCAGTGTGCAAATTTATATTAGGCAGTAAAATAAATCAGACTTTATGGTGACTTGCAGAACTTGCTGGACCCTCCTGATAGAGCCTTATTTTTTTTTAAGTAAATGCCTATAAAATTAAATCAGAGAATCTTTGAAAGAGGTTCAGAGAATGTACCCTCTAAGTCCTTTGCTTTTCAAATGAGGAAACCAGTCCAGAGCGGCTTTCTCTTGCTGGATCCACCCACTGCCTATTCTTGGCCAATGTGTCTCTTGTGAAGTTATTCCCACTCCAGAGGAGAAGTTCAGCTGTGACTCAGGAAGAAACCAACCAGGGCAGAGGATTGGGAGAGAGGGGTATTGCTGTATCTTTTTCCTGTTTACTCAGTGATTTTCAGTGTACTCTGGGGTCAGAGCAGAACTGAGAGCTTTGCAGTCTCAGCAAAAGCGACATGACTCTGGAGTCAGCTGCAGCTATTTCTCTTTTCATGCTGATAATCAGCATGTTCTATGATTTTATTTTTCCCCTGAAAACTTAGCCTAAAACCTCACAATGATTTCTAGATTTTAGAATCTATTGTACTTTTGAAGGGAATAATACTTGCAAGTTAACTAAAGTACATTTTCTATAACTGGTTATAAATTATCAGTAGCGGGCAGGCTGGGTGGCTCAGCTGTTTGGTGCCGCCTTCAGCCCAGGCCGTGATCCTGGGGTCCGGGGGTCGAGTCCCACATTGGGCTCCTTGCATGAAGCCTACATCTCCCTCTGCCTGGATCTCTGCCTCTCTCTCTCTCTCTCTCTGTGTGTGTGTGTGTCTTTCATGAATAAATAAATAAAATCTTAAAAAAAATATCAGTAGCTTACCTGATTTTATACCTTAAGATGGGAACCCACCCACTATTTTAACTGTCTCCCGGAAAGAGCTCTATGAATAAAGATTGTGACTGTATATCACGATGCCAACCTGAGAATCTCATCAGAAACATTTCACCACAGTCCTTGGTTTTCTATAGGAAGTGCTGTATAAGCCAAGGTACTGAGGCCTATTCCAAAACCAGAGTAAGACCTTTTCATCTGCTACCAGGAAGACACGATACCAGGATATCTTTGAAGGAAAATATCTATGCATTTGCATCTGTCTCTGTCTCTATCCAATTTAGTGAACTCCACCAGGTATTATGCAGTATGAAATGGCCACTTATCAATACTTCCATTATCATACCTTGTATGGTATCAGAAAGGCCACTTTCTAACTTATCATTTTGAATTGTAATAGATGTACTCAATTCCTAGTAGTATATTTTCAGTAGGCATTTAACGAAATGATGGTTGTTGGGAGTATTTCATTTTACAACATCACATTAGCATTAACTTTTCATTTTACCATGGCAGCCAAGGATGCATATTATATGAATCTAGATTGCTCTTCTTAAGACAGAATGAGTTGAAGGCCCCTAGGCAGAGCCATTAAGAGATCAGAGTTATATTAAAAAATTCCACAAAGGAAGTGAGGGTTTCAATCAATTGGCCCATCTTTGTAAAGTCATATTAGAAACAAGCAATTCGGCTTCTCAGTTCATAGAGCTCTCTGCTGGTCTCTGCCTAGGGAATTGAAGTACAGCATACCCCTTATCTCATGGGAGTTTATTCTCTATTTACTAAAACTGCAATGAAAGCTGAAAGTTACACCCAATATCTAACAGCAAAAGATTTAAATGCAAGATTAAACGCAGAAAATAAATATTTAACATTGATACCAACGCCACAGAAATGGATACTCTGGGCATCTAATACAGGGAAAATTAGATGTTACATAGAAAGGAAGACAGGGAGGGCCCTTTGGAAGAGTTTGATCTGAATTTAACTGAGGGTAATATGCAAATGTAAGAAAAATAGGAAAACACTCTGTCAAGTATGTCAGTGGATCAACAACCTTAGTATAAAAGCCTATTGACAAAAGAGCTATAGTTGGTTGTAGAGTACTACAATAAGAAACTATCTGGAAAAAGTGCCAGAATGTAGAGATGATTGTAGGGGGCCCTTGCTAATTAACCTATCATGACCCTTGACCAAAACACTGATTTTCAAACTTTAGTGTGTATGGACATATCATGAGGGATTTCTAAAATCTAGATTCTGAGATAGCATCCACAGAGTTTACATACAGAGAATCTGGGATGGGATCCTAGAATCCATGTATCACGAGTACCCTGGTGATTCTAATGCAAGTGCTCCATGGACTATACCTGCACTTTGGAAACCACCCTGCCAAAGCACTATTCTCTAACTGATACGTTCCTGCCCTGAACGAGACTAACAGAATAAAATAGTGACCTATTTCAATAATATATATGGATTTTTTTCATAGCTAGATTTAGAGAATGTAGTTACATCAGGCGTTGGACCTTCCAAATACGAGACATTTTTTTTTTTTAGGAAGTGGCAGAGAGCTGGGCACAGAGGAGACATCTAATAAATCTAAATTGTTGATGATGGTAGCATAATAACTATTTTTAGTCATGCGGCAACGGTCATAGTTCTAAGCATCTCAAGAACTTAGAACCTCTAATTCCTTCTAACTAAGCAAAAACCTTTTTACACAGTAGCCTTTTACTTTCTGGTCAGAGATGGTCTTCTGGGCTGCAATTAGCTGGATACTCACCCTCCATCCTAGGTCATAGAACAGAATCTGTTCTTTGGATCTCCTTGCATATCCTTAGAAACCATGCTCTTTGTTTCCTAAGACAAAGAAATGAACAGTGCAAAGCCCAATTCATAAAGCCCCAATCACCCATGATGATGATTTTCTTTTTATGCTGACCTTAGCACAGATGGAAATTCTGCGGAGTGGTTAGTCATTTCTAGGTCCCAAGACATATCGAGAAAGATAAATATAGTCAAATTCTCAGAGCATGCAGTGACTGAATGTGTGTGTCTGTGTTGTGATCATGTGGTTTGAAGGGGATATGTGATGTTTATAAATGTTTATATTTATTCCTCTGGCTAATACTGGATAGTGTAATACTTTTTAAAAAATATGGTATTTGACTGAGCTCATACGAGACCTTAAAATCTGCTATTCTTAGGAAAGCACAATAGCTAATTGTCTTATGACTCAAGTTATACTTCAGCAGAGTAGGTTTATTTTCATCTTGTATCAGGAAGACATTATACCAAGGAAACTTGGAGGGATGATATTTATTTTAGTGTAAAATGGAATGGACAAGACACTATGAGACCCAACTTCTTATCTCCATTTAAGGTTACGAGTAACTTTGTAACTCTGGGTAAATCATTTTAAGTTAATCTTCAGCTGCAAATAAAAGGCAACAGAAAGGGTTCTCATTTGGCTCAAAATATTGTTATCAATCAATAATATACCAGCGCCTGGCTAAGATTGGGGATTTTTTTAAAAAATAAGAATTAAAAGAAGGAAATGAGTCATTTATGGAAATGTCTTAAAGGCAATTTTTAAATATAGAAACTGTGGGACAACTTCTAGTATTTAATAGTTAACAGCTCCAAAGTTAGGTTGGTTTACCAGGAACTATTTGGATTTGATGGACTTTCTAATATAGATAGGACAGGATATTAAGCCATTCTGAAAATGACTCACTCAGTATACAGGACACATTCAAAATTAACACAGTCATTATTTAAAATCAGCAAGTTAACATTTTCTATAGACCAATTAGTCTTACCTAGATTATAAAGTTTTTGTAAATATCTTTTCTTATAAAGATTTCAACTCAACCATTCTGAGTTGAAAATAGCAAGTTGGCATGTAAACTAGTGGTCTATAAATCTATACTTGAAATATGATGGATAATTTTAATAATATTTTACTTCTTCATGCTTCGGAACATTTAGAGAGTAGACTAGGATTCAAGTATTTGGCATTGTCAATAAAATAGTAAATGCTGTTTTTGTCAGGTTAAGTAGTAAGACTGGTACTTGCACTTATACTAGTGTAGTAGCAATAACATTTAGAATTGGAGAAATCTGGGTCCAAGTTGGTTTATCACTTACTAAAATTTCACTGTAAAATATCACTGATATGCAGTTTCTCCATTTATAAAAATGGGAGTAAAAATGATTTGATCTACAAGGTGGTTGCGAAAGTCAAATGTTAAAGAACTCCATAAATTATGAAATTCTTTGCATATGTTGACTTTCATTACTATTGTTATACATTATATGTAAACAGAAGCTTTGTCTTGACCCTTCTTTATATTCTGGTCTTTATCTAGCTTAACGACGTGCATTGGAAAGTTCTAAATCTAATTATTTTCATTAAGCTTTTTTTTATAGCTGTTGGTGGCTTTTAAAATCAACTGATCTATTCTAGACATTTTACAGATTAGAAAAATTACTCAGGAGGATGTTAAAACCTTGCCCCAAGTGATACTGCTTGTTGGTGGCTGAGCGGGACCTTACCTTGACTTTTTATTAGAGTTCTCCAAAGACTTCACTAGCATTACATAATTCATTTCTCCAAATCTTCAAAGCTGGTCTTTCAGGATGTTAGGAAATGTTCTGTGTAAAAGGGCTTGGGGGTCTAATAAATATTTAAATTTCTAATATGAAATTCTAGATTAAATAAAATCAACAAATTTTTTAAAAGTTCAATCACATACACTCACAAATGTGCTATACTGTGTTGTGATGGAAGCTTTATTACCTGTTTTTCAAGGATTAAATACATATATATATATTTACATATGTGCATTCATAAAAAAACACATGTAAATATGCATGTATGTGTGTGTGTGTATATATATGCATACAGAACATTCACAGCACTGCCTGAGGTATGGAAATGATATGTATGTGCTTATCATTCATATCACAATGGCGATAATGATGAGCATGATGAGGAAATGTCCATAACCTTAAAAGTTATTTAAAGCACAATCCAGAATTCAGGAATGACATTTATATTCTCATTACAGATTACTGATGAAATCCATTTCTGAAACATAAAGAAGCATTTTCTTCCATGGTACTGTTTCTTAATCAGATTTTCCATGAAGTGTTGAGAAAAGAAAAAGGACACTAAGTTTAGAGACATAAAACAGATTAAGAGCTCCTCAACTTGCTTCTTTCTTCTCCCTTTGCCACCACCCATCCACTGACACACACACACACACACACACACACACACACACACACCACAATAGATATATGTGTGCAACTTAGGTCCAATTGCATGATTTTTCTGGCCTTTGATTTCTCTTATTTAATAAAGTTCAAGATAAATGAAATCTGCCTCTAGGATTTGTTGTGAGAACTATTCATATTCTGTAGGTATGAATTATCTTCAAGTTATTATATAAGTGAAAGGTATAAATACTGTTTTTGCTGGCAATGGAATATTTTTCTTTTTAGATATACAACTTTCTATGGACTAACATTCACCTGTTATATTCTATTTCCCTATGCTAGGGATACATGCATATGTATGCTGAAAACATACTGTCACATCACTGAGGTGAAAACTCTTTCCCTGCTTCCACTGTTACCTCAGTTTCATCTTCATATAAATACTCCAACCACTAACTCTCAGTTATAGACATTCAATGAATATTTTATTTTTAAAAAATTCTAATAAATATATGTAAATGGATACAACTTGATTCTCTTGAATACAAGGTGAAAAGATCTAGCATACAAAGTAGATTCTAGGATGCTTAATGCTTCATAAAAATTTTAAATGAAGGACAAATTCCACATGGGTACTATCTTGTTTGATGGTATCATCAAGCAAAAAAAGAATTGTGTGGTAATTTCCATATAGTATTTTGGCAGATAGAATGCATGTAGAACTAGACTTAAACAAATACTCCCTATGACGGGAAATAAATTAAAAGATAAACTACACTTTACCATTTAGTCACTTAATTAATCATATTTATGACATGGGCATAATGCAAAAAACAATTGTGAAAAGGCAATTACCTTCAAGAAACATAATCTAATCACATTATCTAATAGAAGATGAGCTATGGACATATGTATTTATAACAACAATAAAAACCTAGAATGTGAACATTTTCATATATAGGACAAACTGTTTTTTAGAACTTAGAGACAGGAAATATTCCTTTATATAAAGAGTTAACCATAGGCATTTGGGACGAAGATGATTTTTTTTTTCTTCTCAGTGAGATCTTACTAAATAGAGGAAGGAGAAATAATTGTTGGAAATTATTTTGAAAGAATAACATGAACAGTAATTGGAAAGTGTAAGTAAATCATTCTTGTAGGCTATAGGTAGGTTACATGAAACTTGCAAAGTTCTGGGGGAAATAAATTAGATCCTAGAGCACCAGGTGTATAACACAGGCCACACAGATTTAATGGAAATTGCAAACAAAAGTGGGAAAAGGTCAGACTTGTGTTTAGGAAGGATTATGTGTCTGTCCACGGGCAAGAGTAGAAGGTAGAAGGTAAAAGACAATACAGGTGCACGCACTAGGGGAATGAAGAGGGCCAGTCCTTCAGCCCCTCAGCCAGGCGATCGATGAGTCAGGATATAAACAGTCTTCTATTGCCAGGCACCGTATTGAGTACTGGCACCATAGTGGTGGGCAAAGAGGTAAAGAAGACATATATTAAACTAATATGCATAGAAATAAGCATGCGCTTTAGATTGAAATAAATGCCGAGGAGTGTTTGAGATGATTTAGAGGATACTGACAAAAATAAGAATGTAAGAAGAAGGAGGCATTTCTAGGGAGTTTAGTTTATTTGTGTTGAATTTGGGGGACTGCCAAGGATATTGAGGTGAAAGTGCCTTCCAGGCACTGGGGAAGAGTTCATACCTAAGCTATGGATGTGCAATGTCCTGCTTCATGAGGACAGCAGTTGAGTTTACTGCAGAGATGACCAGGAGACAAGAAATTTGGTGAAACGAACATGGATATTTAAACCATGATTAAACTGGTAAATACTTTATTTATAAACCTCCTTTTCCCATCTACATCTACTGTGCTGTACTGTTCATTTATAAAAAAGAATGTATTTTTCCATTCATGCAATTGTAGGTTCAATACCCAGTAAAACTTTCAAACTAAAAAAGAGAAATAACAGCATGGATGAAAGAAGATTTAAAAAGTTGCTGTATCCTCCTGATTATAGAACCACCCATACTGTAAAACAAGTCATATAATATAAAAGAGTCTGAATAACAAATCAACGATTGGTTGGGAGTCACATAAAACTTCTTTTCAAACATCTCAAAATAAATAAATATGCCAAGTTTTCTTAGAAGAATCCTCTGCTTGCAAAATGGAATTTGTTATTTCTGCAAGTTCTTTTTCATTGGACAAAGATTAATGTCCTGTAACATCCAGAACTATGAAGACTTTGCTTAACTTTTACTTTTCTCGTTGCACTGTCTTTTTTATGAGTAAAGATAACTAACTCTTAAGGGAGTTTTCCTTTAGAACAATATTTAAAATATTAATTTATTAGATGATTTTTTTTCTACAAAGCATAGTTAATTCCCCATTGCCATCTCAGAGCTGTTCACATAAGCCAAACCCACAGAATTTTTTAATGCATGTAGACTATTAGTGTATATAGCTTTGTTTCCTCAAAACTGCAATGCAAAAATGAAAACTGTTGGATGCTAGATAAGTGATTATCACCCATAGGTATCAAAAAATGAATTTTTCACATTGAATTCTATCAACATTGTCAGCTCACATAGAATCCTAATCACGTCATAAAATAACATGAACAAAAAGAATATTCTCTTGTCCTTAATGAGAAGGTAAACAGCACATATTATCTTCATGTAATTATATAAAAGGAAATAGAAATAAAAGAAATGAATGAAAGATGGCAGGACTTTGAAGTTCATGGAAACAATCCATGATTTCATCCATCATCGCAAACAAAACTAAGACTTGATAGACTTGAGTGTTCAGAAAAACAAAATCTACTTCAATATTAACACTTTTCTCGGGTTCCTTAAATTTGTTTTCTGGCATTTCACTCTATTGAGAGAACCCTCTGTTCTTTTTGTAGAAATTCATTTATATGTTTTGTGGAAAAACAACCAAAGAAACTAAAATTGACATGAGTTTTACCACCACAAAGTAGGTGACATTGAGATGTATTTGTTACACACCTGACATTAAAGAAATACAAATGTAAGATGCTCTAAAATATCAAACTGAAGTTTAGCTTACCAGCGGGGACAGAATTGGAGTGCTGAAGTTCCAACTTTCTGGAATCATCAGAGAGTTCAGTCAAACAGGTTAAAGGAAACTCTGGGTTGGAAGCAGGCTCATGTTTAAAGCCTTCAGGAGAAAGATAATCCAGCTCAAACTTCACAGCTGACATTGCAAAATTCTTAAAGAGCTATGTAAGTCAAAGTTCACACTACTGAAGTTTCAAAAATCGTAGGTGACAGGACAAAAAAATCACTGTATTATAATCTGTAGTAACTCCAGGCTTTCCGGTGATTATTCTCACTTGGAAATCCAAAAGAGATAAAACATGCAGAGCTGACTCTCTTAAGCTTCCTGTATTCATGCCTTTTTCTAGGCAACTGTCTTCAACAGGATGGATGGATTTTAGAGTCGTTTTTTCTTGATGGTATCTTGCTGCCTTAAAATGATAGCAGCACTAACCCCATCTCAGAAAGGCTGCGATGAAAAATATAATGGGCTAAGTGAGGACATAGGCAAGGCTGCAGAGAGATGCTTTTAGTAACTTGGTATTGGAAGTTCTCATTCACATTTCTGTACACAAAAGATCAGCTGGGTGGGGCTAAGGACTGTAAGAGAATGAAACTTTTTTTTCCACCCGGCAGCTCATCAAGGAATGTTTTAATCTGGAAGGAAATTAATCCTAAATGATATTTCCAGGGTCAGGGTTGTGAGACTATAGCCATGAAGCTTATTGAAAGATGGCTATGATTGTGGAAACTAAAAGGTAAATTAAACTACAAAGCTTCTGCACAATCAAACAAAATTAACAAAGAAACAACATCAAAATGAAAAGGCAGGGGATCTACAGAATGGAAGAAAATACTTGCAAATCATTTATCTGATATCTAAATATCCAAAAAATATAAGGGACTCATACAACTCGGTGGTGGTGGTAGTAGTAGTAGTAGTAGTAGTAGTAGTAGTAGTAGTAGAGTAGTAGTAATTCAAATTTAAAATTGGGCAAACAACCTTTTCATCTTCTAAAGAGGATATGCAAATGCCTAATAGGTACGCGAAAAGGACCTCAACATCATTAACCATCACGGAAATGCAAATCAAAGCCAAAATAAAGTATCACCTCACACTTGTTAGAATAGTTACCATCTGAAAGACAGAAAATAACAAGTATTGGCAAAGATGTGGAGAAAAGGGGACACTTGCACGATGGTGCTAGGAATATACATTAGTACAGTCACTATGGAAAACACTATGCAGGTTCTTCAAAGGTTTAAACAACAACAACAACAACAACTACCATCTATGCCCCAGCATTGTCACTCGTGGGTACACCTCCCAATGAAGTGAAATGACTGTCTCAGGGACGTATGTGCGCCCTGCGGTCACTGCAGCATTATTCACAGAACTCAAGGCAGGTAAGCTGTAAGTGTCTGCGGACAGATGAACGATAGAGAAAATGTGATCTACCATGGGGTGTTTTCAGCCACAGAAAAAGGAAGGCCTACCCCTTGGGACAACATGGGAGAAACATGAGGGTGCTCTGCGAGGTGAGGTATGTCCAAGAAAAGGCCAGTGTGCTTGATTCACTTACATGTGGAATCTGGGAAAGCTGAGCCTGTGAGAAGAGAGCGCGGACAGGTGGTTGGCAGGGGCTGGGGGTGGGAATAAGGGGAGACGTTGGTCAGAGGCAGGTGAGATCTAGGAATGTAATGTACGGCATGGGGCCTATCGATCACAATACTGCATTATATACAGGAAAGCTGCTGACAGAGTAGATTTGTGATGTTCTCACCACCGAATAATAAAACAAAACAAAATAAGCGAACCATGAGGGGAAGTATGTGCTACTGGACCTTACTGTGGTAATCGTTATGCGATAGATGCATATATCAAAGGATCACATTATATACCCTAAACGTATACAATGTTGTGTGCAATTATATTTCAGTGAAGTTTAGAGGAAAAGGTGTATTTAAAAAATGGTGGTCAAATCAAACACACAGCTGGAGCAACACAAAGGATGGATGTCATAATATGAGCAAGTGGTCAGGGGAGGAGCAAATGCCAAAAAGGCAGGGATTGAGGAGGCTGACACTGTGCACTATTTAAAAGGTAAAACATCAGATCCCTCTGAGTAGCTAGGCGGGTTATGTTGGTCACCTTGGGAAATTTAATTTAAGGGGTGCATGGCTGGCTCAGTCAGTTAAGCACCTGATTCTTGATTTCAGCTCGGGTCATGACCTCAGGGTGGTGAGATTGAGCCCTGTATCAATCCCCACTGGGAGCGGAGCCTGCTTGAGATTCTCCCTCTCTCTTACTCCACCCCTCCTGCCACTGTACGTGTGGGTGTGTGCATGCTCCCTCTCACTCTCTCTTAAAAAAATATATAATTTAATTTAGAATCTCACTCTTATTCAATCTTCCATCCTTGAGCGCATAAATCCATGCTGATCACAAGCAGGTGCCCGTGGAGAGCTTGTCAAAAAGTAATTTAGCAAAATCCATCCTTCAAGTTAGGGAGTCAAACTAGATGAAATTCAGGTTAGTCCTTTGATGTTCTTTTTTGATCCATTATGTATCCATTAATTTATTTCTTCATTCAAGTGAGTATTCATTGGCCCTGTATTAGGTATTACCTTAGATGCAAGAGTGTTAAGACAGGTGCAATGGAAAGGATGTGGGTTGGATATGGTCTCAGTGGGAGAGAGAGGGTGGTTGGGATTCTCATTATGACCATAGCATGAGGTATGACACTAGATTTGCTACACATGAAGAATGGCATATTTGAAACAATTTCACTTTCTTTGTCCAGCACTCTTTGAGAGAGTAAAATATATATAAGAGGTTTGCAAATTCATTAGTGTTACAATACAAAAAGTGTCATGGACGAAAAAGTGGCATGTCTTACTCATCATTAGTTATTATAACGGAACAAACAAGGAAAGAAAATTGTCTCTCCGCTCCACAATCTTTAATAAACTATTGCTCACGGCCCAGGAATGATTGTCATTCCAACAGCATGGACAACAAACAAAATGCTGTTCAAGCCTAGTCTACTACCATTCTGGAACAGACATAAAAAAATCTGACTAAAATGACAAGCATGGCCAAGTTTCATTGATAACTATGTGACACTTTACTTAAATAAGAAGGTAAAAGCAGAATCCAAATTATAAATAATAATTCAGCAAATATTACCATTGCTTAAAACAAATATGAAAGTATCAGTACATATTCAGAATACCTGCGAAGTCATTTCATAGCAGTGTAGATCTTTACTTGTCTCTCTACCACCTATGGATTCTTAGTGTCTGCGGTAAAGTTTCTAGAAAAGACAGACATTGGGTCAGTAGAGAGAAAACGAGTTGAAGAAAAGAAGGTTGGTGGGAAAAAGAAAAGCAAATACTAGGAAATGACTAAAGGGTAAAAGAAAAAAAAAGTGTATATACAACTTAAAGGGGAAAAAAATAGGTTCTAGAATCACGAAAGATGGGCTTTACAATTCTCAACCGAAATATCTGTCCTGCTGTTTGGTAGGAGGTACTTCCTGAGAGACAGTCTAAATGGTTTAATTTAAGAGTTGCTCAAGGGTGTTTAAGCAGTAGATAAATTCTACTCTCTATACCTCTAATAAGGTTGACCAAATCCTCAAGAGTTCACCTTTCAAGCAATGACTTAAAGGGTATGGTTACACGGTTACACGGAAATGTGATCTGGCCTCAGAGCTGCAGTTCAATCATAAATGATTGATAAATGATTTCTGGTAAGACCCTGCGGGGGTGATATCTGATGTCACAGGATAGTCCCATTGTCTCTAGCACCGGGCCTTCGTTTTTGAGCATGAGGACATCTTGTCACTAAAAGAGAATTCTTCTATATATACGGTTATCCACCCCTCCACATTCATACTATTATATTTTTTGAGTATCAGTATCTGATATAATCATAGAAAACTACTTAAAATTCACTAGCATTTAAATGTTATTAATTCCATCTATATATTTTTGAAAATTCATTCCTGTATGTGTGAAAAATGTTACTGATTTGCTCTAAGACAATTGTTAAAAGGTAGGTGGGTTTATAAACCCCCTACTGTCATTTGATATGGTTCATATATCTGGAAATAACTGGAAATTACTATTCTCCGGTATATAAAAAAATAGGATTTTACTGCTTTGTGTAATAGAGATAAGCAAACCCTGTCAACAAACACACTTCACTGTCCTTTTCCACTAGTAACCTAAGTGTGAACATCTCCTGAGGCCTCCAGAAATGCTGCTAATAAAGAACATTTATTTAATGTAGAGACTCAAGAATCTAGCAGCTCAGCAGTTCTCTATTCCTGAGCCTTTGGTCAGAACTTTTTAACTTCCACCCAGTGTATGTAGATGTTAAGTCTTTTATTTTTTCCTTTAACTCAGTAAGTACCATATTCCCTCCTCCCAGTCTTACTGAGCTATAAGTGGCATATAACATTGTGTGAGATGGAACTATCATCTTAATTTTATTGCAGACTTCAAGTTTTTAGTGTTTTCCATGACATCTTAGCTAACAACTTCATTTAGAACAGTTTTCTATAACTCTTAGAAAATATCCATGTAAACTTTGAACTCATATCATCTGCCCAATACCCAGAACATGTTCTTCTTTATTTTATCTATCTATCTATCTATCTATCTATCTATCTATCTATCTATCTATCTATCTATTATCCTTTTAGAGTACAAACTGGAGATGGCAGGAAATGCCATACAGAAAACATAATCTTTTTGTGTTTTTTTTTTAAACATATTCTTTTTGATTTGGTCCAGCTGCAAAATCTTTTTCTCTCAGTCTGCATCAGTTTGTCTCTGTTACTATAGTAACCACTCACTTGTTAGTGACTGCAGTAAGTTCCAGTCTCTAGTCCTTCATTCATTTCAAAATGTAAGCTGTATTTAAAAACCTTTATTGTTTTCAAGTACGCTTAATTTTGGTATAATCTGTCTTGGGTTCTCTTAACAGACCAAACTAACTTTATTTTATCTTGAAAATGGTTAAACTTACTGTGAATAATCGTAATTTTAACGATTTTGCATCATAAAAATACATTTTATTAGTTTCTTTTTATTGGACTTTGATTTGCCAACATATAGCATAACACCCAGTGCTCATCCCATCAAGTGCCCCCCTCAGTGCCCGTCACCCAGTCACCCCCACCCCCTGCCCACCTCCCTTTCGACCACCCCTTGTTTGTTTCCCAGAGTTAGGAGTCTTTCATGTTCTGTCTCCCTTTCTGATATTTCCCACTCAGTTTTTCTCCTTTCCCCTTTATTCCCTTTCACTATTTTTTAATACTCCCCAAATGAATGAGGCCATATAATGTTTGTCCTTCTCCAATGGACTTACTTCACTCAGCATAATACCCTCCAGGTCCATCCACGTTGAAGCAAATGGTGGGTATTTGTCATTTCTAATGGCTGAGGAATATCCCACTGTATACATAGACCACAGCTTCTCTATCCATCATCTGTCAATGGACACCGAGGCTCCTTCCACAGTTTGGCTATTGTGGACATTGATGCTAGAAACATCGGGGTGCAGGTGTCTCGGCTTTTCACTGCATCTGTATCTTTGGGGTAAACCCCCGGCAGGGCAATTGCTGGGTCGTAGGGCAGGTCTATTTTTAACTCTTTGAGGAGCCTCCACACAGTTTTCCAGAGTGGCTGCACCAGGTCACATTCCCACCTGCAGTGCAGAGGGTTCCCCTTTCTCCACATCCTCTCCAACAGTTGTTGTTTCCTGTCTTGTTAATTTTCCCCATTCTCACTGGGGTGAGGTGGGATCTCAGTGTGGTTTTGGTTTGTATTTCCCTGATGGCCAGTGATGCGGAGCATTTTCTCATGTGCATGTTGGCCATGTCTATGTCTTCCTCTGTGAGATTTCTCTTCATGTCTTTTGCCCATTTCATGATTGGATTGTTTGTTTCTTTGCTGTTGAGTTTAGTAAGTTCTTTATAGATCTTGGAAACTAGCCCTTTATCTGATAGGTCATTTGCAAATATCTTCTCCCATTCTGTGGGTTGTCTTTGAGTTTTGTTGACTGTTTCTTTTGCTGTGCAATCTTCTTATCTTGATGAAGTCCCAAAAGTTCATTTTTGCTTTTGTTTCTCTTGCCTTCATGAATGTATCTTGCAAGAAATTACTATGGCCAAGTTCAAAAAGGGTATTGCCTGTGTTCTCCTAAAAAAAAAAGTATAATAAGCTTGCTCTTTACATAGTTTTCTATGTATTTAAAGTTTCTAAATGAACAACTGTTAAGAATTCAAAAACACATCATTAGTAAATTATTATAAAGCAAGAACAACTCAAATTATGTAACTCGAGTGTTATATCTGAAAGCATCATTTAAGGAAATACTCCAGCCAAAGGGTTTGGAATAACAAAAGAATCAGAATAAAGTATTCAAACAGAAAAAAAAAAAGAAAGAAATATAAGAGAGAGAGAGAGAGAGTGTACCCTCACAAATGGTGAGCAAAAATAATCCAGTTAGAAATGCATTTATGACTAAACAATTGCTGAAAATTTCCATCTAAAACAATTTAAATAATTAGAATGTAATTTCATGATTTCAAAATCCAGATTATTTCAACAAAATTTAAAATGAAGGAAGAAAAATAAATAAAATTAAGGAAAAAACTGTAAGGCAAATTAATTAAAAGGAAATAACACAAATGATGACTGATAAAAATGACAACACATTAATAAGATATCAATCAAAATGGGTTAAATGACCATATTAAGACTCAGGATTTCTTTATTTCCATTTTCCCTCTCTTCCTCCCAACCCCAAGACATTTCAAATCACCTTCTAGATTCCAGCTGGAAATGTTGCTTATGAGCGTTTGTTTCATATTTTTTTAAAAAAGGGTAAAATTCCCCCAAAGTGTTACAATAATTAAGGACATACATAAGAGGATATTTAAAATGGCATGACTGCTCTATCAGTTTTGATCAAGGGATAATGCAATGATAGCAATTATCTATCTGGAAACTTCCTAGTAGTTATGCTTTCTTTTTCTCTCCTTTCTGCACTGGCTAGTAAATCTGGTACCATTTTGACTGAAATGGTAATAGTGAATATTCTTATTTCATTCCTTATCTCAGTAGAATTTTTTCAATATTTCACTAAGTATATGCTGGTATGTTTTTTTATGGATACCCTTTTTATTAGATTAAGGACATTCCTTTGTATTCATAATTTGTAAAAGGATTTATTGTTTTTTATAAATAATGAATGTGAGTTGACTTTTACCAAATGCTTTTTCAATTTCTATTGACCTGATTAATACCTTTCACCCTTTTAATGTTGTGACTGACTGTCACATTTAATTTTTTTTTCCGTTATTAACTCTGACCTGGCCTTGATGTGATGATTCTTATATACTACAGGATTCAGATGGTAATACTGCATGTATGTTTATGAGATAAATCAGCATATAATTTTCTCCTGTTATCTCTTGTCTCTCTCAAATAAATAAATCTTTAAATACTAAAAGAAACTTTTATTTCTTATTCACTGGAACAATTTTTTTTAAGATCAGCATTCTTTCTTTCTTTTTTATTATTTTTTTGGTATTATTTCTTTCTTAAATTCTTGACATAATGATCTGGGAAACCACCTGGTTTTAGAAATTTTCTCTAAAAATTCTTAATTCCTGATTTAATATCTTTAATAAGTAAGAAGCTAGTTTTTTTGTTTTTTTTGTTTTTGTTTTTGTTTTTGTTTTTGTTTTTGTTTTTACCCTAACTCAGCAGTGGAATGTTGTCCTATTCTAGGTATTTCCCCTTTCTATTTTTTTGTTTAATGCTATTCGTAGTATCCTTGGTGCACTTGCGGGGCTCCTTGCTCAACAGGGCTTCTGCTCGAGATTCTCTTTCCCTGTCCTTCTACCCTTACCCCCACTCATATGCACTTGCACTCTCTTGCTCTCCTTAAAATAAATCAATCTTTTTAAAAACTCCTCTAAATATCTTTTTAATGTATGTAGGATCTGAAGTTATGTCCATTTTTCTTATTGGTAGTTTTTGGCTTCTTTGATTTGATCACTTCTGTTCAGGGTATTACCAATGCTATGAATCTCTTCAAATTGCCAATAGTAAACTCTGTTAATTTCTCTTTTATTGATTTATTTTTTACTCTCTGTTTCTACTTTTGTGTTTAAAATTTCCTTGCAAAAAAATTAAAAACTAAATTAAATTAAATTTCCTTGCTACTTTCTTTGGGATTGATTTGCTGTTATTATCTAGATTCTAAAGAGGCATACATAGATCATTGTTTTCCAATCTTTTCTAAAAGTATAAATTTAAATTTATGTATTTTTCTCTAAATATGGCTTTAATTATATCTGACATGTTTTGATATAGTTTGGTTTTATGAGTAATATTATTATTATCATTTTTATTCAACCAAAATTAGTTTCTGGAAACCTAGGTGGCTCAGTGGTTGAGCATCTGCCTTTGGCTCAGGGTGTGATCCCAGGGTCCTGGGATCAAGTCCCCCACCCACTTCTCCCTCTTCCTGTGTCTCTGCCTCTCTCTCTGTGTCTCTCATGAATAAATAAATAAAATCTTAAAAAAAATAAGTTTCTAATTGGCATTATGATTTCTTCTTTGAATTATAGAGTACTTAGTACTTTAATTCACAAATATGGGGAAGCTTCCTCCCTCTCCTCTTCCCTGAATTCCTCCCTCCCTGACTTCCTCCCTTCTTCACGCTGTCCCTCCTTTTCTCCTTCCCTTCCTTCCTTTCTTCTCTTTATAGTTTATTTTCATTGATAAAGTCTAGTTCTATCATGGTCAGGGATAATTCTTGTATGATTTCCATTTTTAGATTCCTGTTGAAACTTATTTATGGCCCAGCATAAGATCTTGGATGCAGTGTCCTTTATAGGTCAACAAGGCCATTTTCTAATCATAGTGTTTATACCTATATATGTGGTGGTTTTTATGCTGAGCGGGGAGTCTGCTTCCCCTTACCCTCTTGCCCCTCCCCACAGCTCATGCTCTCTCAAATAAATAAAATATATATTTTTAAAGATTTTATTTATTTATTCATGAGAGACACAGAGAGAGGCAGAGACAGGCAGAGGGAGTAACAAGCTCCCTGTGGGGAGACAGATATGGGACTTGATCCCAGAACCCTGGGGTCATGACCTGAGCCGAAGGCAGACACTCAACCACTGGGCCTCTCAGGCATCCCAAAATAAACAAAATCTTAAAAAGTAAAGGGGGGGGGCTTGGTAGCCCACTTGGTTGAGCATCTCGCTTCAGCTCAGCTTGTAACCCCGGGGTCCTGGGATGGAGTCCCACATCGGGCTCTCTGCATGGAACCTGCTTCTCCCTCTGCCTGTATCTCTGCCTCTTTCTCTGTGTCTCTTAAGAATAAATACAATCTTAAAATAAAATTAAAATTAAATTAAATTAAAATAAAATAATAAAATAATAAAAAAGAACGTCCTCTAATATTTTCTTTATTATGGGTTTTTGTAGGCCATGACCCTTGTTCACTAAAATCACTGCTGGGGCAGCAGCCAAGAATATTTCTCCAACCACCCCTCCTGATGGTTATGGGAGGGAGTGTGTTGTCCCAGCTAATGAGTTTGAGGGAAATTTGTTTTATTAGCCAGCACTCTCCTATAGCAAAGAGAATCAGGTTTCAGTTTTACCCGTGTGTGGAAGTGAGGAAACTGTTCAATACACATGATCTCACGCTATTAGATGAGACCATGCAGCAGAGGGAAACAGAGTGTGAAAGTTTACCAAATACTCCCGGGCTTATTTAAATACCAATATTAATACTACTATTATTTATTATTCATTGCTAATAAATGAAAATCCTGGACAAATGCTAAACTGAGAGGCCAACATAACAAATATAAATCAGAACTGGAATCCACTGTTGAAGGTGTTTGATTAAAGAACAAATCCCTGCATTCTTTCCCGCAATATTTATTTCTGCAACAACTAACACATTTTGTAAAAATTTTTAAAAATGTCATACACTGGGATCCCTGGGTGGCACAGCGGTTTGGCGCCTGCCCTTGGCCCAGGGCGCAATCCTGGAGACCTGGGATCGAATCCCACGTCAGGCTTCCGGTGCATGGAGCCTGCTTCTCCCTCTGCCTGTGTCTCTGCCTCTCTCTCTCTGTGACTATCATAAATAAAAAATTTAAAAAAAAATGTCATACACTTTCTTGTACCTTCAGGACAGATTCAAAATTGACTTTTACTTCTATATCTCTGTGTGACCCACAATGTGTCATTAATCTTACAGTTTCATCAAAAGTAGTATTAACCTGCAGAAATTTACAAATTAAAACTTACAAAGTATACTGTCCTTCAAGTAAATTTCATTAACAAAAAGAATTTGATTTATTCATAAAAGTGACCAAACTATTTCATCGATTCATTCATTCATTTCATTAAAAAACAAAACAAAACAAAACTATCATTTCAGGTCCTGTGCTAAATTACTTGGAGATTTAGAGGAAAGACATAGCATGGATGTGAATATAGGTAATTTGTCTAATTTTGCATAATCTTGTCTCAAGAAAATCTTTTATTGTTTTCATGAAGGCACTTGAGAACCCATGCTTATTGGTAATCAAAAACTATCCATTGTTTCTAAAATTTCTTTTGTGCACATTTTCAATGCAAATACCTTCATACATGCAGGTGATAATATATTAGTAAAAATAGGCAGGGTTCTGGGGCCAGTGCTTAAAACCTTTTGGAAGTGAAGTCAAACATCACCCTTCCTCCAAAATAGTTATTAGTATTTGGTGCTTGGGGGTACCTCATGGATTTGGAAAGGATTCCCGTGGCCACTGTCCTACTAGTCTCATTGTTGTCTTGAATTTGAAGAGTGACAAAGGAGCTACTTACGTGTATTAAAAGTCATTGATGTCAATTAAATTCAAATATTTATGTCTTTTGGAGCTTTGGAAGCAGATTTCGGGTCAATCTCTTCTTTTATGACCTTGAAAAAGTGATGTCTACCTGTTTGTTTTTCCAAGGTTGTCATTATTTTCAGTGGATCTGGTTGATTTGAAATTTCCTATCTCTTCAGTTCATCTTGATCACCTAAAATGTCCATGGTTGCTAAATTTATTAATTTAATAAGGTACCCTGCAAAAAACTGCCCAACACAGAGCCTGGTTTAAGAACTGATTGATGTTTATAACATCTAAGTTTCTTGGAACAAATTCCTTAAACATAGTTGCCACAGTTCTGGCTTAACTTGTTTTTGAATACTGTGTGGCCTGCATTTATCACATCTGAAATTCTGATCTGGCTTCCACTGAAGTCTTCCTTCCATCTCAACTCACACACACACAGGACTTTACTTTTGGACAGTGTAAGATTTGCAGAAAACTCTAGATATTTCAGAGTGTTACTATATACCCTTCAACAGGTTTCTCTTATTAACTTATATTAGCATGGAGTATTATTACAATTAACAAATCAATATTTATATATTATATTAATGGAAGTCCATGGATTTAGATGTTTCTTTTTTTATTTTTATTTTTTATTTATTTATGATAGTCACACAGAGAGAGAGAGAGAGAGAGGCAGAGACACAGGCAGAGGGAGAAGCAGGCTCCATGCACCAGGAGCCCGACGTGGGATTCCATCCCGGGTCTCCAGGATCGCGCCCCGGGCCAAAGGCAGGCACCAAACCGCTGCGCCACCCAGGGATCCCAGATGTTTCTTAGTGTTTAGGGACACTGAAAATTTTGAGGATAGGTATAATGGAATATATCTTTTATTGGAATTTATCTGATGTTCTTCTCATAATTAGACTGGGGTTATGGGTTTTTGGGGAGCAAAATTACAGAGGGAAAGTGATTCTGAATAGGAAAAGCATGGGACTTTAGGTAGGGAAGGAATGGGCCCCCAACTAGGCTCTGAGGGTATTTCAGGTATGCAGACACTGAGAATGAAAACAAAGGTAAGGAAGAAAGACCAGACCACTTTGTCCCAGCTGCTAGGGTTAAGATGTTTTTCTGATAATTGCACTGTGACCACAGAAAATAAAAAGTAACCACAAAAATAACCAGGCCTCAAAAAAGAAATCAACCATTAAACGTTGTTATCATACATCCTTACTCAACAAAAGACGTTGTGGGATTGTAGGGTCACAGTTTCCTGGTCAGTTCTAAATAAAACCCCTCATTGGCAACTCATTCAGGACCCCTCTCACTCTAGAGAGGCTTTTCTTTTCTTTTCTTTTCTTTTTTTTTAAAGATTTTATTTATTTATTCATAGAGACACAGCTAGAGAGAGAGAGGCAGAGACACAGGCGGAGGGAGAAGCAGGCACCATGCAGGGAGCCTGATGTGGGACTCGATCCGGGGTCTCCAGGATCATACCCTGGGCTGCAGGCGGCGCTAAACCGCTGCGCCACCGGGGCTGCCCTTCTTTTCTTTTCTTTTTTTCTTTTCTTTTCTTTTCTTTTCTTTTCTTTTCTTTTCTTTTCTTTTCTTTTCTTTTCTTTCTTTCTTTTCTTTCTTCTTTTCTTTCTTCTTTTCTTTCTTTTCTTTTCTCTTTTCTTTTCTTCTTTTCTTTTTTCTTTTCTTTTCTTTTCTTTTCTTTATTTTTCTTTTTTTCTTTTCTTTTTTTTCTTTTCTTTCTTTTTTTCTTTTCTTTTCTTTTCTTTTCTTTTCTTTCTTTTCTTTTCTTTTCTTTTCTTTTCTTTTCTTTTCTTTTCTTTTTCTGTTCTCACCTTCAATGAATTATCACTTCCCCCTTTGTGTCTGCGAGATTCATTCTTTGACACCAAGAGACAAGAGCCTGTAACAATTTCATCGCATCAGACAAAAGGTAGATAGCACCTTTGTAATTTGTCACTGTTGCTATTGACCTTGATCACCTAGCTAGGGTCATATTCATTAAGTTTATTTACTGTAAAGTTACTAATTTTTTTCCTCTCTTAATACCGTACTCTTTGGAAGGAAGTCACAATGTCTATAGCCCATGCTTAAGTAGTGGGGAGTTATGCTTTCCCTCTTCGAGAGCAGAGTATATAGATAATTTTTCTGGAATTTCTTGGCACAAGAGAGTTGTTTGTTTCCCCCTCTCATTTATTATTTTTTCATTAATTTATACACATTAATATGGGTTCATGGATATTTATTTTATACTTTGAGTTATAATCCAGTACTACTTTTTCTTATTGCTGAAATTGTTCTGGCTTTGACCAAAGGGAGCTCCTTCAGTTGGTTCCTATGATCTTCTTTTTTTTTTTTTCCATTCATCTTTCTTTTTTTTTTTATAAATTAATTTTTATTGGTGTTCAATTTACCAACATACAGAATAACACCCAGTGCTCATCCCGTCAAGTGTACCCCTCAGTGCCCGTCACCCATTCACCCCCACCCCCCACCCTCCTCCCCCTCCACCACCCCTAGTTCATTTCCCAGAGTTAGAAGTCTTTATGTTCTGTCTCCCTTTCTGATATTTCTCACACATTTCTTCTCCCTTCCCTTATATTCCCTTTCGCTATTATTCATATTCCCCAAATGAATGAGAACATACACTGTTTGTCCTTCTCCGGTTACTGTGGCCAAGTTCAAAAAGGGTGTTGCCTGAGTTCTCCTCTGGGATTTTGATGGAATCTTGTCTCACATTTAGATCTTTCATCTATTTTGAGTTTATCTTTGTGTATGGTGCAAGAGAGTGGTCCAGTTTCATTCTTCTGCATGTGGATGTCCAATTTTCCCAACACCATTTATTGAAGAGACTGTCTTTCTTCCAGTGGATCGTCTTTCCTCCTTTATCGTATATTAGTTGACCATAAAGTTCAGGGTCCACTTCTGGGTTCTCTGTTCTGTTCCATTGATCTATGTGTCTGTTTTTGTGCCAGTACCACACTGTCTTGATGACCACAGCTTTGTAGTACAACCTGAAATCTGGCATTGTGATGCCCCCAGATATGGTTTTCTTTTTTAAAATTCCCCTGGCTGTTCGGGGTCTTTTCTGATTCCACACAAATCTTAAAATAATTTGTTCTAAGTCTCTGAAGAAAGTCCATGGTATTTTGATAGGGATTGCATTATACGTGTAAATTGCCCTGGGTAACATTGACATTTTCACAATATTAATTCTGCCAATCCATGAGCATGGAATATTTTTCCATCTCTTTGTGTCTTCCTCAATTTCTTTCAGAAGTGTTCTATAGTTTTTAGGGTATATTTTGAGAACCATTTGAATGGTAAATGGTTCTCCAACCTTTTATTTTCAGGTTGTAGGTGTCCTTCTGTCTAAAATGAGTCTCTTGTAGACAGCAAATAGATGGGTCCTGCTTTTTTATCCAGTCTGAAACCCTGCGCCTTTTGATGGGGTCATTAAGCCCTTCACGTTCAGAGTTACTATTGACAGATATGAGTTTAGTGTCATCATGATATCTATTTAGTCCTTGTTTTTGTGGATTGTTCCACTGAACTTCTTCTTAAAGGGGAGTTTTAAGAGTCCCCCTTAAAATTTCTTGCAGAGCTGGTTTGGAGGTCACATATTCTTTCAGTTCCTGCCTGTCTTGGAAGCTCTTTATCTCTCCTTCCATTTTGAATGAGAGCCTTGCTGGATAAAGTATTCTTGGTTGCATGTTCTTCTCATTTAGGACCCTGAATATATCCTGCCAGCCCTTTCTGGCCTGCCAGGTCTCTGTGGAGAGGTCTGCTGTTACCCTAATATTCCTCCCCATGAAAGTCAGGGACTTCTTGTCTCTTGCTGCTTTAAGGATCTTCTCTTTATCTTTGGAATTTGCAAGCTTCACTATTAGATGTCGAGGTGTTGAACGGTTTTTATTGATTTTAGGGGGGGATCTCTCTATTTCCTGGATCTGAATGCCTGTTTCCCTTCCCAGATTGGGAAAGTTTTCAGCTAGGATTTGTTCAAATACATATTCTGGCCCTCTGGCCCTTTCGGCGCCCTCGGGAACCCCAATTAAACGTAGGTTTTTCTTCCTTAGACTGTCATTTATTTGCCTTAATCTGTCTTCATGGTCCCTTAATTGATTGTCTCTTTTTTCCTCAGTTTCCCTCTTTGCCATTAACTTGTCTTCTATGTCACTCACTCGTTCTTCCACCTCGTTAACCCTCGTCGTTAGGACTTCTAGTTTGGATTGCATCTCATTCAATTGATTTTTAATTTCTGCCTGATTGGATCTAAATTCTGCAGTCATGAAGTCTCGTGAGGCCTTAATGCTTTTTTCTAGAGCCACCAGTAGCTGTAGAATAGTGCTTCTGAATTGGCTTTCTGACATTGAAGTGTAATCCAGATTTTGTAACTCTGTGGGAGAGAGGGCTGTTTCTGATTCTTTCTTTTGAGGTGAGGTTTTCCTTCTAGTCATTTTGCTCAGTGCAGAGTGGCCAAAAACAAGTTGTATTGGAACACGGGGGAGTATCACTGGTCCGTCCAGCTGGTCTTCTGGGGGAGGGGCCTGCTGTGCTGATTCTCAGGTGTTAGCACTTGGGGGAGCTGCTCTGCCCCTGCCTGCTGCAGGGCTCAGCGGGGGTTGTTTACCCCGTGGGGCCCCAGGAGGATCAGCCGCAGTTGCTATGGCAGCTCTGGAAGCCTGGATTCAGCCTCCGCAGGAACTACGCTGGGGCTCGGGGCTCTCGGTTCTCCGTCTGCAGGGCCTGGAGGCTCCGGGGCGGGGCCGCTGATCTGCTCAGCTCGGGGCAGGAGCGTCCTCGCTGTCCTGGGCCCTCCCGGCCTCTGCCTGTCCCGGGGGAGGCCGGATCCTGGGCTGTGTCCCGGCGCCCTGTGCTCCGGGGCCTGCGCTGGTGGATTCGCGCTCCCGCCCCGCAGCCCCCTCCGCGGAGCCGCCGCCCGAGCCCCTCCGAGCTGCTCCGGTCGGTCCCGCCGTGCGCGCTGCAGCCCTTAGGGAGCTCGGAGCACTCTCCCGGGGCGCAGGTGTCTGTTAGTGTCCCCGGGAGCCCGAGGGCATCCCCGCCCTCCTGGGTCCTGCTCCAACTCCCTGCGAGCCCCTTTCCGCCCGCCCGGGAAGGTTGGTGCAGCTCCTGCTCCTCCGGGACGGGGCTCTCCTGTCCTGGGGACACTCGCCCCGGCCTCAGCCCGGCTCCTCGCGGGGCCCCTCCCCCTCGGAGGCCTTTTGTTCCTTTATTTCTTTTTCCCCGTCTTCCTACCTTGATAGAAGCGCGGACTCTTCTCACTGTAGCGTTCCAGCTGGTCTCTCTTTACATCTCAGGCCGAATTCGTACATTTTCAGGATGGTTTGAAGGTTATCTAGGTAATTTGGTGGGGACAGGTGATTTGGGGACCCTGCTCTTCTGGTTCCTATGATCTTCTTACAAACCCTTATCAAAGTGCATGCATGTGGGTGTGTTTTCAGTACTTACTTTCTGACACTATCAGGTACTTGGGAGTAATCTTATCTATTTCCTGCCCCACTCTGAGATCAACTGTCCCTCTGTGGAGACCTGGGTGTCTTTGCTGGAGAATGGCATTACAAACCAAGGTATGGCACTCAGGATATTACTGCTACTTCAGTGTCATTTCCTTTAGGGCATCTCAGCTGACAGGGGAGAGAAATATATGTGTTGATAATAACTGGTGTATATACAAATATTTATAAATATTTTTATGTAGCTATATCAATATATACTAAGCTAAGCCTGAGTTCATACTGATGCTTCCCAGCTCTAACCCATTATGACACAATATCATTCTAGTCCCCTTCACTTGCTTACCTAAAACCTCCGACTCCAATAGTGTATCTGAGTCTGCTTCTGATATTCACTTTGCTTCTTCATAGTACTACTTTGCTCTTAACTTTTAGTATGCCTTTTTTGTTGAAATCCAGGCAAAATCGGTAGTGGAAGTTGATCTGTATTTAATGTTTGCTGTACTTGTTTATGCCAGAAGATTCGATTTATTCTCTTGTCTTGTTTTTTATCTCCCCAGTTGTCTTTGGATTTCCGAAGAACTCCAGATTAAGTAGAGTCCACATACTCCAGCTCTTTCAGTTATAATCCTTCTTGTGTTATGTGACTAGAGCCCTGTGGTGGGGATGGTAAGATGTGGCAGGGGAGGGAGCATTCTATAAGCCTATGATTAAATTCCAGTCTTCCAGTGGGCCTATATGTCTCACTCAATTTTGGAAAAGGAACATACCCCCTCAAAAGAAAAAGGAAAACAAATATTTCAAAAGAAACATGACATTATTTTACAGATGTATTTTTTTAAATTTATTTTTGTAAGATTATTTGTTTATTTATTCACACAGAGAGAGAGGCAGAGACACAGGCAGAGGGAGAAGCAGGCTCCCTGTGGGGAGCCCGATTCAGGGTTCGACCCCAGGACTCCGAGATCAGGACCTGAGCCACTGAATCTATTGATTGATTATTTTAGCTGAGCCAATCTATCATTTTATAAAATGCCTTACATCTTAACAGGTTCACATATTGTATTAAAGTAGCTCAAAATCTTTCAATCAGTCAAATTGATTACTCATCTAAATATATTTACATCCAATACCAACAACTACTGATAGAGGGAAAACTGTCCTAATCTCATTACATTTACTATTCACATAGATAATGCATATTTCAAAAGCCCTGGGTGTTTGCTTCCTAACTTTCTCAGAAGAGCTGCTCAAGGTTAACTTATGGGAATCAATCTCACATACCAATATATGTTTAAAAACTCTACTTAGAGTTAGAAATATTCAATTTAGCACAAGTTTTATTACAAATAATGGTAAAGTTATCTGAATGCATTAGCTGCACATTCCATCCCCTACAAACTATAGCCACAAAAATCCTTTTTGTCAAACCACCTCTGCACTTATCATATTATGTGACTATTAGCTTAAACCAACTTGGTATTCTGAGGCATTCTAATGCAGGAAAGAAGACTAGATGGGTATTCCTTAAAAAAGAAAAGATGTATTTAGATCCAAGCAGGATGAAAAGAATCCCAGGATAATATCATCATATATTTCTCAAGAATATAAAAGTTTCATAAGATAAATTTACAAAAACAAAAGGAAAAGGTAACAATTAATTTCTCTTGAAATTGGGCAAAGATAACCTTAGTCTACTTGTGGAGTAGACTTTGAATTCTGTGTCATAAAAAGCCTTACAATTCTGACTTGGCCCTGGGGCTCATAGCGTTAAGGATAAATGTACCTCCAAAAGTCATTAGATTCAAGAAATTGCACATTATTTTTTAATGAAGACCTTAAACTCTCAGTAGAATTACTAAGACAGATGAAAGTAATATCAGAAAAACAATCAGAGTTTTAATTTTAATGGTCGAAAGAAATATCCTCATATAACGAGACTTAGTTTAATAGATATCTTATACTAAAACATGTTATCATTCTCTAAAATAATGGTTTGCAGCAGAGATAAAATCATTTTCCTGACTTTTCATCCAAAACAATCAGAAAGGCAGAGGAGTAATGGAAAAAAATTAGAACCCTAAAATTATATAGACCTGGATTACTCCTATCTCAAATATTTGGTACTTATGTGCATCTGTTAAATTTATTCGACATATTTGAATCTGTTTCTCCATGTGTGAAAAGTAGAATAATGATACCCATGCCTAGGAGGATTATTTTAAAAGTAAATGAGACAATACATTCAAAGCTGCTAGCATAAGGTCTGGCTCATAACTACGTATTCATTCAACACATGTTTAAGTGTCTGCAATATGCCAGTCATTGCTTTAAGCATTGTTTATCAAAATAGTGGGGAAGACAGAAGAAAGCTGACAAATCTAGAATGTGAAATGAAGAACAGAAAGCATTATTTTTAAAAAACTCTACATGCTAGGGAGAAAGATGGAACACAAAAAGGTGGTCAAGGAAATTCCCTGGGAAGGTGTCGTATGTGTGGAAAATAGAAAGAAAGGGAATGTGCTTTGTGGATGTCTGGAGCTAGAAGCTTCCAGGCGAGGAGAAAAAGCCCATGAATGGGGTGTATATTTGTTTGTTTGAGGACAGCAGGTTCAGAGAGGTTCTACTATGACCCTAGGATGTAACCTAGGCAATAATATCACAATTAGTATCTAGTAAACTCCATAGCTAAGAACAAGGTCACTGGGATCAGAGTGTCTGTGTCTATGTTGTGTGTCTACCTTTGGCAAGTCATTTAACCTTCTGGCTTTAGGTTTCCTCTCTAGCAAGGGAGTAATTATCCTCTAGAGTTGTTAGGGGAACTATATGTGTTAATAAATATTAAAGTGCTAGCATACAGTAATCACCAAAGAACTCTTATTTTTAAATTACTGAGAAACATGGAATGGAGTCTCTTGTTCCTCAACCTCCAGGTTCCAAGACTATAGCCCAATCATTATTATTGTATTTAACATTTGTGTCAATCTTATAGATGTTTTCTATTCCGGAAATATGCCTTTGCTGTTCTCTTGTTTTATATTTAGGTTCCTTTTGGATAGAGTTAGGATTTTGTTTCCTTCCAAACTTTAGGAATCTTACTTAAGAGCTTTGCTATCTCTTGAACATCAGTGAACTATACAAACAAACATTTTCAAGATTGATGAGTCATAAAATTCAAAGAAGAATTTTAAAATTCAAGAAAAAATAGTTTTGATGTTTTCTTTTTGAAAATTTTTGACAGTTGGGTTAAAGATTTTATCTAGTTGAACATGCCTGGAATTTGGCATTCAAATAAAATGCAGATTTCATTGCCTTTAATAGTGTTTTTTTTTGTATTTAGACTATGCATTTGCTTCTTGATTTCCCATGCATTTTCCTATGCAAGTGGGTCAACAACACAGAGATGTGGGTTTTATTTCCTCTATTTTGAAGATGTAGAAACTAAGGTTTATAAAGAGTAATTTAAAATATAATTAAGAGGTTAAATGTTGAATAGAGTTCAATCTTTGGCATCATAAGTCCAACATATATTCCTTATTGCTATAGTATGCGTATTTGTGTTCTCTGGAAAATCATATGTTGAAATCCTAGCTCCCAAAAGGGATGGTATTAGAAGGTGGGGCATTTGGGAACTACTTAAGTCCCGAAGGTGGAGCCCTTATGAATGATTTAGTACCTTATTGAAGTGCCTCCTGAGAAGTCCCCAGTCCCTTTCACTATGTGAGAATACAAGAAGCATGGGACGGAAAAGAGGACTTGCACCTGACTAGGTAGGTGCCCTGATCTTGGACATCTAGCCTCCAGAACTATGAGAAATCACCTTTTTATATTTATAAGCTACTTGGTCCCTGGTATTATGTTATAGCAGCCTGAATGGACTAAGATAACCACCAAAAACATAAACCTAATTAGTTTTTTGTTTGTTTTGTTTAAGATTTTATTTGTTTATTCATGAGAGACGCAGAGAGACAGAGAGAGACGCAGAGACGTAGGCAGAGGGAGAAACAGGATCCATGCAGGGATCCTGATGTGGGACTCGATCTCGGGTCTCCAGGATCACACCCTGGGCTGAAGGCGGCACTAAACCGCTGAGCCACCCGGGCTGTCCAAACTTTTTTAGTTTTGCATGCACCCAACCTACCACAGGGTCCAAACTCATGGCTTCAGCTCATAGTATTTATTGTATTTACATAACACATAATACACGATTGGGTTTCTATTTTATAACTATAGTAGTGATTATCTCTTCCAATATGAGTATAAACTACTTGATAACAAAATTTGAAAAAAATATATGGTTTATAAAATGGGTCTGGACATATAGAAATTGCTTGAAAAATCTCAGATAAATAAATTAACAATATCTGCACTTGGAAAGATTATAGGATTTAGAGCCACACATATTTAGATTAAAATCTGCTGTTTGACATTTCTTAGATCTAGATCCTGGGGAATGGTACTGAGCTTTTATTATCTTCATCAATTTAAGGAGGCTAATAATCTCTTTCTTTCACGTTCATTATATGGACTGAATGTGTAGGGGAGCAAAAGTAATTTTCCCTCTCTCCTTCTGAGTTCTTAACTGAGACCCCTGTAGTAATAAACAGATGAACAACAGAAAAACAAAAAGAAGTTTATTATCATGTACACTTCGTGTATACACAGGAGATATGCAGAGAAAAATGATTCCTCCAAGTGGTTTCGAATTCAGGCCTAAATGCCATTTTAACAGGGAAAGTGGAGGAAGGAGCAGGCCTCTTACGGGTGTAGGAAGTTTGTCTGGGTGTGTTGTCAACTTCTAGTCTCTTCTCCTGTAATAAGGATCAATCTTCCCTAGTTGCTGAAACTCTCAGGAGGGAGTTAAGACAACCGAATGTCTTTTGGAGAATCTGTCTTTAGACAGAGAGAGTTCAGAGAAAGCCTTCAACAGGCTCTTACGAAAATCCAGGAATTAACTGAAAACTCATATATTACAGATGATTATTTTATACCACTGACTGCACTTAAACATTATAACAAATTTAATTACATATCTTAATACAAAAAATATCTCAAGTTACATGAAGTTTCCTCAAGTTACCTTCCAGACACTGCTGGAGAAGACTGCATCGTACAGGATGCTCCTCTTGTGTAACACAAAACTGAGTTTGTAAACTCAGTCTCCTTGTCCTGTCACTGCTTTCAGCAGAAACACCTGGGCTCTTACTAGGATTGTTGGACCCTGGCTCACGGGTGCCAACGTGGCCCGTGGAAGCCCCAGAGACCCAGACCCCAGACAGGCAGATGCAATTAGGTTGCATCCAGGTTGATTTCGGGGAGGGTCAACATGAACCTATTCAGGGACATTCCAGTCAGGGTGTGGGGGGGGGGACGGTTTTCTTATTGTAAACAGAATGCTTTTAGTTGCTAAAATTTCAGGAAGAAGACTGGATGGGCTGCCTCTGGATTAGGGCTGGCCCTACTTACAAGGGGGGAGGTTTCTTCATTCCCTCCTCTTGTTTGGGCTGATTTTAACCTTAAAATCTTAGGGAACATTTATTTCTTCAGTTTGGAGGGCCCGACATTGCTGAGTTAATACCAGAGCTTGGGTAATAGACAATCTTTCTCGGATGAACTGGAGCAGCCGGTTGAGGACGCAGGGGCCGAAAGTTAGCAGCAGGAGCAGGACAACTAGAGGGCCCATAATGGTAGAGATTAGGGTGGTCAACCAGGGAGACTGATTAAACCAGCTTTCAAACCAGCCCTGCTGGGCCTCCCGGTCCCTTTGTCTTTTATTTAACCTTTCCCTGAGTTTGGCCATGGAGTCTCTGATGACTCCAGAATGGTCTGCATAGAAACAGCCTTCCTCTCCCAGGGCCGCACACAGTCCTCCCTCTTTCAGGACTAGTCAATCCAAGCCTCTCCTGTTGTGAAGTGCTACTTCTGAGAGTGAGGTGAGGGACTGTTCTAGCTTAGAGACGGACTGCGCTAGTGTCCGTAGATCCTCATCTACAGCTGTTTGGAGTTCTAGATAACGTCGTGAGCCCTGGATCGGAGCAGCTGCGCCAGTACCCACCCCAGCAGCGACCCCTAGTCCCAACATAACGGCTAAGGTTAGGGAGACAGGTTCGCGCCGAAAACGGGTGGGATGTTTATCATACTGATTTTCTAGAGTTTCAGCAGGTGATAGAACACCCTGGGTATGATCTGCACCATGACACAGAAGTCGTTTGAGCTATTTAGAACCTTAGCCGACACACAGGGGGTGAGGCCTTTGTTGCATGCCCACCAAGTTCCCGGCTGGGGCTCCAGGTAAGAATCAGTCCCCAAAATCGGGGTGGTAGTGTTGCAGAGTCTCTGGTAGCCCCGGGGGGGGGTGTTCCTATGCAGGTTCCCTGTCCTGTAACTTCTGTAAGGGTGAGTTGTGGTTGGGAGTCGGGTGTGCATCCCTGAGTGCTAGTGATGTTATTATAGGTCCCTGAAGTAGCAATTCCCTCATAATAAGGGGGGGTGGTGCAAGGCAGAGCCAGCAGGATTTAGTTACATCGGGGCTGGTTCGATTAAGGGCCAGGAATGCCCCTATGATAAGATTAAACAGTCGTTGTCCCGGCTCGGGTGACGACCCAGGGGTTGGAGTGACCGCGAAGTTAGTGGGTGCGGCGCTCCCTGCGGCTAGGGCCGGGGCAGCTCTTTGTTCCCCGAGGACCGCGTTAGGCCCGATCGCCACGGGGTCTGGGGATTCTATTTTTAGTTTAATTCTGAATATAAAACCATCATCTGTTCTTTCTTTGTATAACCTGAGTCCCCACGTATATCCATTGGCCCAGTGAGTAGCCCTTTTTCCGGGCTCCGTGAAGGATATCCGTAGGGGATGACACCACCCTTGGCAGGGCCCATAATTAAGGGTTTTCCATTTGCTAAATGTCGGGGGAGTATAGTTAGCCTTGACAGTGATATAATCCCAGGAGGAGGAGGGCCTCCATTCTGTATCCCCCGTAGTTTCGCACCCCCAATTTTTACAATAGAAGTATTCCCCTCCTCCACAGGTGGGATTTAGCCTGCGATCTCTGTGGTGCCCGGGACAGACATAAAAGGGAAGAGTGCTTGGCATGGCCCTTCTGTCAGGCGTGCCACATCCTCCCCATGGGTCTAATCCCAGTCGCCCTGGAGGGCTTTCTTGGTTAGGGGCTCTAGAGGTGTCGAAGTATCCCTCTAGGTCCCATGGGCTAGGGGCCCCTATGGTTAGCTTGCATAGGTCAGGATATAGGTCAGGCCACCAGGTTCCCACGGGGGCGGTCTTAGTTATAGACCAGACCTCGTCACCCCCAGACGTTAGTACCTGCCAGGTTAACCTTTTGAGGGCATGAGGGTCACCTTTGGCGGAGGTGAAGAGCGCTAGGAGAGGTAGGAATATAACAACTGTCATTGAACAATTTTTGAAAGTCTTATCTTGAGCGGGTTTTGGGTGCGGTGGAGCTTCCATTGGAGCGGCTCGTCCTGTCCGTCCTGGCTGGCGTCAGCGGTGCTCGTTGATGGGGCGCGCTGGACGTGTGAGGCGTGGACCCAAGCAGCAATGCCGTCTACCTTTAAGGCGGTTGGGGTGGTCAGTAGGACAGTATATGGGCCCTTCCAGCGGGGCTCAAGCGTCCTGGACTGATGTCTCCTGACGTAGACGGAGTCCCCGATCTGGAACGGGTGTGGGCCGGTTGTGTCTCCGGGGCGGTAGACAGCCGCAAGGGGTTTCCAGATCTGGTGCTGGATAATCTGGAGCGCCTTTAGCCTGTCCTGTAAACCGGGAGTGTGAGCAAGAGGGTCAAGATCAGAATCTAGTAAGTCCGTTACTGGCGGGGGACCTCCATAGAGAATCTCGTAAGGAGTTAGCCCATGGCGCGCGGGAGTGTTCTGGACTCGGAACAGAACCATAGGGAGGAGTTGGACCCAGTCTCTAGTGCCAGTCTCCAATGTCAATTTAGTTAGGGTCTCTTTAATTGTTCTATTCATTCTTTCTACCTGACCTGAGCTCTGGGGTCTGTATGCACAATGTAATTTCCAATTTATCCCCAGTAATCTGGCCACCAACTGATTTACCTGGGAGACGAAGGCGGGGCCGTTGTCCGACCCTATTACCTTGGGCAGTCCAAACCGCGGGAAAATTTCTTCCAGGATTTTCTTGACAACCACCTGGGCGGTTTCTTGCTTGGTGGGGAAAGCTTCTGTCCAGCCATTTCGTAGAAAGCTACTCCCATCGGTGTACCAGGTTGCTTCAGCATCTGGCAAAGGCTGGTCCGTCAAGTCCCCTCTGGTGCCATGGACTTCAGCTAGGATCTGGTGGCAATCATGCATTACTAGGGAGGGGGACTCGGTTTCTGGAAGCAAGGTGGCCGGGTTTAGAGATGTAGCCGTTCCAAACTGTATCCGCTCAGAATTCAGTAACATGGCCTGATAATGGGTGACCCGGGCGTTTGAGAGCCATCGATCAGGGGGCTGGCGGATGACTGTCTCTACGGCGTGGGGGGCCACCACAGTGAGGGGTTGGCCAAAAGTCAACTTGTCTGAGTCTTTTACCAGGACTGCCACAGCCGCTATTATCCGGAGACATGGGGGCCATCCTGCAGCCACGCTGTCTAATTTTTTTGAAAAGTATGCCACGGGCCTTTTCCAGGGTCCCAGTTTTTGAGTTAGGACCCCTTTGGCTATTCCATTATGTTCATCAACATATAGCGTAAAAGGCTTGGTTACATTGTCAAAAGCCAATTGCTGCTCCTTTCCCCAGTGGTAGGGGGTGTTGGATTTCGTGAGAGGATATAGGGGAGCCGCCATCTCCGCAAACCCGGGTATCCAGAGGCGGCAGAACCCAGCACTGTCGAGGAACTCTCCTAGTCCTTTGGCATTAGTGGGTGCTGGGATCAGGGCTACAGCCTTTTTGCGGCTCTCCGTCAGCCACCTCTGGCCTCCTTCCAGGAGATATCCCAGATAGGTCACTTGTCTCTGGCCTACTTGGGCCTTTTTGGCGGAGGCCCTATACCCCAGTTCTCCCAGTCTCTCAAGCAGGGCCCCCGTACCTTTTACACAATCCTGTTCTGTCCTAGCCGCCAGGAGCAAATCATCCACGTACTGCAGAAGGACGAGGTCCGGATGGCCAACTCGGAAATCTGCCAAATCCCGATGCAAGGCCTCATCGAACAAAGTAGGGGAGTTTTTGAATCCCTGTGGCAGCCTTTTCCAAGTGAGTTGTCCTGAGAATCCCGTCTCAGGATCTTTCCATTCAAAAGCAAAAATAGGCTGGCTTTGAGAGCTTAACCTCAGGCAGAAGAATGCATCTTTTAGATCTAACACCGTATACCAGACATGGCTTGGGGGTAAGGTGCTGAGCAAGTTGTAGGGATTCGGCACCGTGGGATGTCTGTCCTCTGTCCTCCAGTTAACCTCTCGTAAATCTTGTACCGGCCGGTAATCTCCTGTGCCGGGTTTTTTTACGGGTAATAGAGGAGTATTCCAGGGCGACTGGCAAGGTATTAAAATGCCCAATTGTAATAGTCTCTGTATATGGGGCCAAATGCCTTCTTTGGCCTCTTTGCTCATTGAATATTGCCAGATCGATATGGGGGTGGCCGAGGGTTTTAAATTTATAATTACGGGCGGCTGGTTTACAGCTAGTCCCATTCCGGCCGTTTCCACCCAGGCCTGAGGGTAGTTAGTGAGCCATTCAGAATCCAGGGGCTGCACGGACGGTGGAGAGTCCTCGTGCAGCCGGTGCTCATCCTCTAGGCGCAAGGTCAGTACCTGGAGGGGCTGCCCTCCCACGCCAGTAATAGTGGCCCCTTTTTGCTGAAAAGGTATCTGGGCCCCTACTTTTGAAAGAAGGTCTCTGCCTAGGAGAGGGTAAGGGCAGTCTGGGACCAGTAAGCAGGAATGCGTTACTTGCCCAGTGCTCAGGTGGACCTTCCGTTCGGTTGTCCATCGATATAACTTGCCTCCAGTTGCCCCCTGAACCCAAGACGTTTTAGAGCTCAAGGGTCCTTTTGCCTCAGTTAAAACTGAATGTGGAGCTCCCGTATCGACCAGGAAGGTCACCGGCTGTCCCCCCACTTTAAGCCTCGGTTATCCGAGGCTCAGGGGGGGTTCCTGGCCCTGACACCCCTAGCCCAAACAGGAATGGGCTTCTTTTTAGGTCCCTGCGTTTGGCCCTTCCTTGGGCAATCTTTAACCCAATGTCCTTTTTCCTTGCAGTAGGCACCCTGGTCTCGTTCAACCCGTGGTCCTCTTTTGTCTCCCAGGTCCCTACTCTGTCCTGACTTACTCTGCCCTGAGCCCTGTACTACGGTGGCCAGTATAGCCTTCTATTAACCTCTGCAGAAAACCTGCCGGCGTCTCCTCTTTTCCCTGCACTATAGCACGTACCTTTGCCAAATTGGTGGGGCAACGCCCTGCCCCTTTGAGACCCGCTAGGAGTACCTGGCGATAGAGACGGAGCCGCTCCCTCCCAGCAACAGTGTCGTAGTCCCAGGTCGGGCGAACCAAGGGGAAAACATCCTCAATCTCATTAGGCAGCCGGGTCGGCCTCCCATCCGCCCCCGGGACGTTTTTCCAGCTTCGAGGTAGACGCGCTGTCTCTCCTCCGTGGTGAGGGGAGTCTGCAGGCGCTGTTGGCGGTCATCCCAGTTCGGCTGATCGAGGTGTCCATTGGGTCCTGGCTGGAAGACCAGGGCCTTCACCTGCAAGATGATGTCAATATTAAAAGCTCCGTTCCTGGGCCACCCGTTGAAAGCGGCCACTCCGAGGAGCAGAAGGTGACCCATCTTCGTCTTCTGACTTCGACCGAGAGATTGTGTGCCCGGCCGGCGACTTCTTTCCAGTGATCTAGAGTGAGGCTTAAAGGGGTGGTTACAGTCTGCCCCATGGGTGTAGAGAAGGGGTGAGCGGTGAGGAGGAGGACAGGAAAGGAAGAGAAACACGGAACGAACAGACGCACACGAACGACAGGACTGGCGCGGCAGATTCAGATGGGAGCGGTCGCGAACACGACCCTCCCCGAAGAGGAGGGAGTGCCGGGGCTCTGTTCCTCTTCCAGACCACTCCGGAGTCCGACTCCGGAGGGGGACCAGGGGTCTCGGGCACGTCTGCCTCCCCCGCTGGTCCAAATACAGAATACAGAGTACAGCGTCCTGCAGGCACAATACAGACCCGGCACAAAACAGACCCGGCCAGTCAGACAAACGGACGAGACAGATATGACATTTAGCGAGCTCGGTCTTACCTCCTGCCGGTCTTAGGATTGAGTCTGGGGCGTCTCAGATCCCGGACGAGCCCCCAAATGTTGGACCCTGGCTCACGGGTGCCAACGTGGCCCGGTGGACGCCCCAGAGACTCAGACCCCAGACAGGCAGATGCAATCAGCAAGAGGGTTTATTGAACGTTTGCGCAAACGGGCTCTCCGCCTCCGAGGAGGAAAAGAGCCCCGATTAGCAATTACAGGGATCTTTTAAAAGGCAAAAGGAAAGAAACCTCCTAAAGGCAAAAGAACCGCGGGAGTCGCATGGCATCCAGGTTGATTTCGGGGAGGGTCAACATGAACCTATTCAGGGACATTCCAATCAGGGTGTGTGGGGGGGAAATGGTTTTCTTATTGTAAACAGAATGCTTTTAGTTGCTAAAATTTCAGGAAGAAGACTGGATGGGCTGCCTCTGGATTAGGGCTGGCCCTACTTACAAGGGGGGGAGGTTTCTTCAGGATTACTGCTTTCATCTCCTACTTGATATTGCTGCCTTTTTTTTCTTAATCCCATCAATCTGTCATTCAATTTTTTTTAAGATTTTATTTATTTATTTATTTATTTATTTATTTATTTATTTATTTATTCATGAGAGACACACAGAGAGAGGCAGAGAGAGAAGCAGGCTCCATGCCAGGAGCCCGATGTGGGACTCGATCCTAGGGCTCCAGGATCACACCCTGGGCCAAAGGCAGGTGCTCAACCGCTGAGCCACCCAGGTGTTCCTGTCATTCAAATTTCTAATTATATACTTTCTCTTTCAAGTAAGCAATTTTCTTTTATTTTGGATGATTTTTTAAATATTAAAAAAATAGTTCAAGGAGGAAAAACGTTAAATGTTCATATCCTTATCTTCCAGAATCAACTGCCTTTACTATTTTGACACTTCTGTCTTCAGAGAATTTTTTAGATGTGTGATTTTGAAAAGAAATCATAGTAATAGTTATTAGTTATTAGAGTAGTAAATAATTTCCATTGGAAATCAAAGAACTATCAGGTCAATTTAAATCTCTTCTTTGACATTTACAGGCCCTTTGTCATTCCTTCACCCAAGCATTTCCGCAGAAAAAGTAAGAGGAGGAAGTTATTCAAATCCCTTAACCAGAATAAAGTTCTCATACTGGCTCAGGACCTATAGTTTTATGCAGTGGTGTACTATGAAACCATATCCCTGAATCCTACCTCAGGTCTAAAAACTTGTTGCATTTTTCCATTCCGGAGTACACACAGATCTGAGCAGTTCTACCTATCTTTTTTGCTCCTAAAAATCTGGCTCAGTTTAAGACTGTTTAAAAAATATTACAGCGTCTGAGATGCCTTCCTCTATTCATCAAGTAGAGATGATTATTTTTGTGTCATACTCACCTTTGATGATACCTCCATCACAGAACCTACCACACCTCTCTGGTGCTACTAATGTTTGTGTAATCTTTGCTGCTGGTCTCTGAAGGGCTTGAGAGCAGAGTCTATTTCATCTTCATGTTTGCAGTTTCTGAATCAGACATGCTACAACTCCCTAGCCTGGGACCAATAAATCTTTGTTTTAGATAAAAGTAGAGGAAATAGTGATAATGGGTATGAAAGGATGGGAGCAAGACAGAAACTCCAACTTAGTATTAATTTACTCAAATTTAATCAAATGTTTCAGATGAAATAGTAGAAATAAGATATACAGTGTGGATTGAAAAGCTCAGAATATATTCATAGATGGCAACTATTTAAAGAATTCAGTAGCTTTCCTGGGATACAACACTTGTTTAAAAAATTAAGTCTTTCGTACTAGAAAAATGGTCTGCTTGAGTGAGTGACAATTGTTCTTAGAGAAAATATTAGAATACAAAAATATCGAATGAAGATGCACGCACAACTCTTAAAATTTAAATTTGCTCTAAAAATGAGAAAAAAATTAGTAAGCTATGTCTTATAACGGATTGTTTTATAATCAATACCTCTAAAATGAAGCCTTAAAATCTAGATGGATTAATGCAGAGTATTTTTTGCTTGCTTTGAGTGTCATGTAACTCCAGTTGATCTCTCAATTTCTGGACTCCAAAATAAAATACATCGGTAGAAAACTTATTGATGATTAATTTATATTTATTGGTTAATCTAGTAGTTTCAAAGTAATGATATTTTGGGTATTGTTTTAAATTGGAAACAGCAAGGTAATTTGGCAGTTATTAGTGATTATTTCCAATATTGTACAAAATCTAGTTGCATAAATATATTACTAACGTATCCAAATTATAGTGTTATTTGTTATTTCAAAATGAAAGCTCTGAGCCATTAATTAGCTGATGCTTTTAGATCAATTAGATCAAATGATGAAAGAAAGAGAAGAGTAGATTTGCACCAACCAATTATAGCAGGAAATCTGATTTAGAATATAAACACATACCTATGTGGAAATGCTGATTCCTTCTGGATTTATGGAGTCTACCTCAAAAACAGTCAATTTGCTCTGTGTACATTGATCAGTCATCTGTGTCTTAAGTCTCAGTCAAGCCAGAAGTTGCTTCGTAAAGTTGCTGAAACTGTTTCACTTCCTAGGCCTACAGCAAATAAAATAGGAAGAGAACTCTTTCTAAATAAGCCTTATAAGCCCTTTTTGAAGTTTTTCTACATCTCACAATGAGTTTCAATCTTGTCAACTATAACACCAAGGGTTATAGATTGAATGTAAGGAACCAGTACAAAGGACTAATGCAGATGGAAAATGTAGCTAAAATGTGCCTCAAAACCAGAATTATTCGGTGGCTTTTAGGTAAGAGCATTAACCAGATAGGATATCTGTTAAATTGGGTGAGCAGTAGACTATATTAACTATGTTTGCTCTGTTTCAAACAATGTCAAAATCCTAATGTTTACTTATTTCTCACATGACTTTGTGTGTCCTACATAAATATGGATTAATCTTGAACACCAACTGTATTCTTTTCAAGTAGTGGCAGCTTGAAAAACATCATCTCATCCTCATAAAGACTTCATTAAAGTGACTTAAAATACATTAAATGCCTCCAAAAAAGGAATCTCCAAATAAGGAATGCTTTATGTCCCAGATGGTGTTTTTCAACTTTGCTTCCAATTTAATAAAGAATCACTTTATGACCTAAATCACATTAAATCAAATGGTGGGAAATTTCTGTTTTCAGTTTTATATTGAATCCATTTTATAATTATTCAAGAATCAACAGGAAATATACTTCAAAAGTTTGTACATGCTTTAATCTTTCATCATTTTTAGTTCACTTTTTTTTTTCTGTGAAGTCAGTCAAGTTCCCCAGAACTAGCATTAGAGGATTATATATGTGGATATTTATATTGTTAGGTAGAGTTTGGTAATTCCTCAAAATGGGACGTTTGCCGCAGTAATTAGATAAGTTTTCCTAGAAAGGTTCTAAAAACCTGTCTGCAAAAATGTGCAAGATCTATTTCATGTATAAACTCATTATTAATGCATTGAGGAATGATGACAAGTGCTAACATTTGAGCGCTTCAGTGTAATATGTCTAATGATAAACATTTCAAATGAATTTTTAAAAATAATTTCACAGTTATAACAAAAAGTATTTTAATGTTTACAGAGAGAAATGAAAGGATCAAAGAAGTTAAGTAAAATCACCAGTTTACTCAGATAGTAATGAAGGAGCCAGAATATGAAACTAGGCCTGTGTGACTTGGGGCTTGCATACTTCATACCATTAGTGATCATTCTATGTTTGCTGCTTTACATATATGATCCTAAAACCACTATTGTGCAGGGTGTGTGTGTGTGTGTGTGTGTGTGTGTGTGTGTCACAATGTTATAGACAAGTAAAGTGAAGTTAAATAATGTGCATCAGGTAACATCCTTATGCAGAACCAGGATTTATGTTAATGTCTTTGCAACTCCAGTGCCCAATTCGACAACAGTTTGACTTTGCACTTAAGACTCACAACTTTCGGGAGGCTTGGGTGGCTCAGCGGTTGAGCGTCTGCCTTTGGCTCAGGGCGTGATCTTGGGGTCCCGGGATCGAGTCCCAGTCGGGCTCCCTGCACGGAGCCTGCTTCTCCCTTTGCCTGTGTCTCTGCCTCTCTCTCTCAAAAAAAAAAAACAAAAACAAAAAACAAAACAAAACAAAACAAAAAAAAACACAACTTTCATGGTGGGAATGCTAGCTGGTGAAGCCACTCTGAAAAAAAAGTATGGAGATTCCTCAAAAAGTTGAAAATAGAGCTACCCTATGACCCAGCATTTGCACTACTATGGATTTACCCCAAAGATAAAAATGTAGTGACTTGAAGTTAAAAAAAAAAATATTAACCCCAATGTTAATAGCAGCAGTGTCCACAATGGGCAAACTGTGGAGAGAGCCCAGATGCCCACTGACAGATGAATGGATAAAGAAGATGTGGTGTGAACACACACACACACACACACACACACACACACACACACATATTGAAATATTATTCTTAAAAAAGAAAACTTTTGCCATTTGCAATGACATGGATAGAACTAGAAGGGATTATGCTAAATGAAGTAAGTCAATTGGAGAAAGACAATTATCATATGGTCTCACTCATAAGAAACAAAAAGAGGATCATAAGGGAAGGGAGGGAGAAATAAAACAAGATGAAATCAAAGAGGGAGATGGGACAACTGGGTAATAGCCAATAAAGAGGACATGTGATGTAATGCTCACTGGGTGTTATATAAGCCTGATGCATGACTGGTCTCTACTTCTGAAATACACTATATGTTAATTAATTGGATTTAATTTTTTTTTTTTAAAGAAGACTCACAACTTCCAGAAGAATCATGTGAAGAATGAGGGATAAAAATCAAATGAAGTTCTGATCAACGAAATCCCACAGTAATGCTCAGGAACATGCAAAAGAGAACATGATTCTAAGACATCAAGTAAATCTACTAAACAAGGATTGTTTTTGAATTAGCCCTTCAGTGACCTTATTTGGGAAGTATATTTGAGCAGAAGTGAATAAAATACTTCTTTTTCTTTATGTTATTCTTTTTTCTTGACCCCCCCAAAAAAGGTATCATTTAAGTGAAAATGAAATAAGCTAATAAATACTGCTACAGTTAAAAAAAATCAGAGTAAGAAAACTCCCATATTTAATTCTAGAAGAATTTAATAGTTAAAGTAACATAGTTGGTAGACAAACGTGACTATGAATTCTGGCTCTAGCAACCATTAACTGTTTAATGTAAGGAAAGTTCTTTTGCTTCAAATAATTATAATTGTCCACTAAATAAAATTTATATAACTAATTCACAGCATTTTTACAAAAATCAAATGAGCTCAATCTATGCAAATCACCTAACATCCTACCAGACATATAGTAATTATTATATTGTTTGTTTCTTTACCATTCTTCTTATGTGCAGCATACATTTCTTTGCTGAAATCAGCATTAATATTTTTCTTCTCTGTATTCCCTTTAGGTTCTTCTTGGCATGACTAACCCAACTCTCTCTTCAACTAGCACATATATTAAATGGATATATTGGACATGGTGAACATATATGGGACATAACAATAAAGTATTATTTTTAAAACATTTTTCCATTATGTAGAAGAAGAAATGGATATGTGAATACTGGTTTATTATGTAAAACAAATTCTTACTGTGAGTTACCATCAAAATAGCTGAAAAACATAATTTAGTGCCGTTCTGAGGGCAGAGTGAATGCTAAGTAAACACGCAGTAGAATATTTGCATCAGATAAGTGTTGTACTTGGCTTCCAGTCAAGAGTTTTTTCTTGCATAAAACAAGTCAAAAGGCAGGAACCCCTGGTTTTATCTACTGCTTTGTAAAATCATGAAGAACCTCAACTACTTTTGTGTTTCTGTACAATTGCTGGTTGTTTCATGCTCAAGCTTCCCCACCTATTCAACATGACCACTCCAGCCATAGCATCTTAACATCAGCATCACACTTAACATTAAGACTAATGTGATTATCCCCCCTCCTCCAAAAAATAAACCCTAGACCCTTTTAGCAATTTAATTCTCATTTCATTCAACAAAACTTAGTTGCACAGCCAGCCACAATAGCTGAAAAGACATGACTAAGACAGATAGATCGTTTAGTTGAGTTCAGTTATTAAGGAAGATAGTAAAAGTGTATATTATTAGAAAGCTCTTCACCCAAATGGGGATCTGTGTTTCTTCTCCTCACTTTGTCTTCCCTCATGGGAAAGAGGTCTTTTAGCATCTGCACATATCAGAATTATGCCATGTAGGGAGAGGCAAGCAATAATAGGAAGAGAGATTTATGTTTTCCTTGTAGATGCTCTATTTTTGGCAATGCTAGCAATAATTAAAGTATGAGATTATGAGATAATGCAAAATATCCTGGTGTGAAGTGAGTGAAAACATAAATGGAGGAGAGAGAATGAAGAAGGATGGGAAGGGGTTGGGGGTCATTAGGAAGGGTTAGCAAACACCAGGGAACTGGCAAGATTAGGCAGATGGAAAAATACAACTTTTCTCTTCTTCAAGATGCTGTGAGACCAAATCCCTCTATTGCACACTGAGCTTGAGCACCTCCTCAGCTATTACCTGGTAATCCCAGACTTGCAAATAAATAAAAGGATCAATGAATGGCTAGTGGCCTTGTTGAGTGAGATTTGCTGACAACCCAGCAGTACAAGAGGAATCAGTTGCTTCATTCACTTGAAAAGGATTCAAACAATTCACAAGTTTTGGCAATCACATTTATTATTTCCATGTTTTTTCAAATAATTACCACTTTGTCTTAATGTTTTTCAGCATGACACATGTAAATACCACTTTTCTTTCAAATATTTGGTTAAGAGCCCTTCAGAACTACCTAGCTCAGCCCTTTGGATGAGCAAAACAAAACGGAATTTGTTAGTGTACAATTCCAGTTGATGTCTTTTTGTTGTTGTTGTTTCTATTTCAAGTCTTTATTTTTTACTGGTCCTGACCAGCATGCCTTCGTTTTCTAAATTACCTTAAAACCACAGTGATGCATGCTAGGGAGTTTTCTCAATATGATCAAAGGTCTAGGAAGAATAAAATCATCTCAGGTGTTGGTCAATTAAGAAATAAAGATGTTAGCTATGGTCGGGTACGTCAGATCTAAGACCAGCTCTGAGAGTCATCCTTGTGTCCAAGAAAACTACAGTTTATGTTCTGTCTCATAAATTTTTGTTTCTCCTTGAACCTTCAGGGTATTCAAAAAATACTGACTGGTGATACTTTGAACTGTAGGCTCAAAGGTTCAATAAAAGAGAATTTAAAGATCTTTTATAAGAAGGCCTCACATATTTATAGGGGCAAATGTGACTTCCTCACTTGCCATAATGTATTAACATACAATCACAGATGCTGGTATGAAACTGGATTTCAAATGTTACTGGTAGGACGGGGAGAAAGGAAGGAGGGGAGAGAGAGTAGTGTCCTCAAGTTCATAGGATGAACTAGTTAAAAAGAATGATGAAGATACCCTAGAATGGTTCATCTATTACTTATTGTTTTAAAATACTTAAATTAAAAAACTCCCAATTGTGTTCCTTAAGATACTAATTTCTTCAGATGTTAGAAGTGTTCTCATAAATTGGAAAATAAGCACCTCAAGGATATATAAAATGCACATTAGTATGTTAACATCTCGATGCCTGGGTGGCTCAGCAGTTAGAATGTTAAAATCTCTGATATGTTTTTCAGGAAAGAATTGGATTTATACTAACTTAGGATTTCTCTAATATAAGTATTTTAAAAATTTCACTCTTCTGTTATTGTTGTTGTTTTGCAGTTACTAGCATTTTGGGAGACTTAGCGTAACATAGAACACAACACAAGAAAAACTAAATTCATTTAACAAGATTGTCACCAATATCACAACAACTGGTATGAGGATATCATAAAACAAAATGTCATTTCATTATAATTGTTTCCTAAAGTTCAGACTGGTTAATATTAATATAAATTATCAAAATAGCATCTAGCTTTCTTGAAAGGGAGATTCTAGGATCAAAGTATAATCATTCCCTGGGCCAGTCCATGACCTTTGCTATGGAAAAAGTCAATAAGATGACAGTCTGCACTTTTACTGTGCACTTTTCAAGTATATGAGAACAAATATAATGCTATCACCAACTCTTGCACTACATATTCTAATATGAATTTTACTTTTTTTTCTCCCCACACATATTATTTCCCTTACTATTTTGTTTCATGTTGCTTTCACTTATGTTATTTTTCCATGAGAATAAATCTTCCTATCCTCTTTTTTCCCTAAAAATGATATGATATAATTTGTTTGAATTTTAGAAATAATTCAAGCCAATGAGGAAGCTGATTTGACATTAATGTCACATGACTATCTCTTGACATATACATAGCTATTTTGCAAATAGTCCCTTAAGAGAAAAGAAAGTCATAATACCTTTTTATGCATTGGTTTTACTTTTTCTTATTTTTATACAGCATCTAAATTTTGCTTGCTATTGTAGCTTATGCTGTTTATTTTTTTTTAAGTCAGATGGATTTATGTTGATTTTGGAAATACCAATCTTATTTCTCACAAAACCAAGAGATCAAGTTAGTATGTGATGACAATCACACTTCAAAGATAGCAAAATCTCTTAGAACCGGAATTCCTTGAAACAAACTGAAAATCTATGCAACAAACAGAAAAAGACAAAAGTGTAAAAACAATCTAAGTAAAAATCTAGCTAATGATTCTAGTCTCTAAATGAGTCCCAAATGGTTTAAAAAGTATAACTTTGATGAAAATACAGGTTCATCATTGTTCATTCTTTTTCTTAAAAACCTAATGTGTACACTAGTAAAGAGCGGTGTGAAGCAGAGTTGTATTTGCTAAAAAACCAGCCATATGATGTGAAGTTACTGTAGCCAAGCTGTTCTTGATTTCAAGTAGTAATAACCCCAACGGCTTTAGTACTGAAAGGCCATAAATGCAACTAAAATGCAGAGGTGGGTGGATTCACTAGTTGTAGTAAGGTCCAGCGTCATCAGGTTTTTGTTCTGTTTCTCTGTGGTTCTCTTCAGCTGCCCTCCCTCCTGTCACTGCTAGCAGCCTCCCAGCCTCTCATGGTTTTCTCATGGACCACAGGAGGGTGGATTTAACCATCAAAATAAATACATACGTTAAAGTCCTGCATTTGCCAAGGTCTCTCAAGTTAAAGCACATGGATGTAACATAACAGCAAATGGATAAAATGATCCCTACAGTACTCTCCGTATTGTTCAGAACGCTTGTGAAATCAAATGCGGCAAGTGGTGATGGGATTCCTTTGTTCTTTCATTCATCCGCTCATTCATTTATACAAGAAATATTTATTAAGAGCTTGTTATGTGCCTGACACTGTTATAGACACTGAGGATATAGCAGTAAAAACAGAACAAAAAGGCCCACATATATTTATAGAGCTCACATCCTGCTGGAGGGGCAGTCATTAAATAGGTATATAATGCAATTTCAAATAGTAACAAGAGCTGTAACGATAAATCAAGTGAAGACAAGAGATAGAGACAGACTCGGGTTTTGTTTTTTGTTTGTTTGTTTGTTTGTTTTTTCATGGAATAATCAGGGACAGGCTTTCTGCAGAGGCCTACATGAAAAAGAAATGCAAATCAAGGAGAAAGCATTCCAGAGGGGAAAGAACAGGGTGTGAGGCAAGAAAACTGCTTGATTTGAGTTTCAGCAGAGCCAGTGTAGCTGTCACATAATAGAGGATAGAAAGAGGGGTAAGGAATAAGGCCAGGGAGGGAGCTAGGAGTCAAAACAAAGTTTGGCAGAACAATTTTTGGAGGATCCGGAGCAGGATACAGCATGATTTGGATTTACACTTTAAAAACCTTGCCCATGCTGCTTTTGGGAAACTGAGTGTTAGAGGGCTCAGGGTGGAATTTGAAAATGTCATTTCAAGAAACGTTTGCAGCGTTATAGGCTGGAGGTAGTTGCTTAGACTAGTGCACCATTGGTGACAGCAATGAGATCTGGTGGAAATCAGAATATACTCTGTTTTATTTTTTAGGAATCAGAATATATTCTTGAGGTCACAGTAAATCCAATAGATTTTGAGAAATGTCATATGGTAAATAGACTTCAATGGAGATATCACCCTGAACAAAACTATGCGATTCCGTCTCCTTTTTAGCAGACTAGAGAGCAGATACATTGTGAGGTCTCTTTTTTTTTTCCTATTACAATGTTTGACCCTAAAGTTCCATCTTGGAAAGTGTTCCTTAAATGTCCGTTTCCAAACTGTGTTACTAAAGTCGGAGCATTGATGCTATGCAACAGGACTGACACAAATTCAAATCTTTCCCTCACTTAGCAGCTTTTTAACTTTGGACAAATTTCTTAACTTCTATGATTCAGTGCCCTCATTTCCAGATTCAAGACAGTAAAACATAACTCAATAGATTGTCTCAAGTAGCAAGTGAGGATGTGAATCACTAAGCACGCTCCCTACCTAGCATCAGCAACAATGCAACACATATTTATTCACTTTCTCCTTTTTAAATAATTATCCGTAGACTTTAGATGTCATGAGAAATTTTTCTATGTGAGCACAACACGAATCACTGCCAACATTTTGATGCCCAGCTGGTTTTTAAAGGAGAAAGTGGTCTTAATGACATGTTCAGTGGTCCAACAATGTTCTAGCATAGGCTCTTAGAATAAGACGTGACTATGCCATGGAAATGAAGAAAAAAGATCTTCATGTGCTGGGAATTTGTCCATTCTAGGCATAGATAATTTTCCTTTGGCAGAAGGCCTAAATGTTTACTGGCTTTTGCTTTCTATTCTTTGAAAAAGAGAAAAATAATTTTTTTCCCAGGAAAATTTTAAGTTCCCAGAGTTATCTGTCAAGATTTTGAGTAGACAAACTTTATTATAATTTAACTGGGTATTCTGTGACCTTCAGCTGTCACTAAATAAAATCACTAATCTCCTTGACTTTTTCAAAGCTGTGCATTTTATTCAAATTCATGTATGATAATATAATACATGTTCATTTGAAAAGAAAATAGGCTGCTTTTTAAAATTTGTAATGGGAAACTAAGCCAAGCTTAACTCCTGCTATGTGCCTTGATGTCTATTTGTTATGGTATTTGATTCTAAGAAATATACTCTATGCAAAAGTGCAAAAACAAGATAACGAGACTCTCAAAATTATTACTGGGAAGGATACAAATGTAGAAATAAGTTTTGACAGAGTACCATGGAAATTCACATAAACACAGGAATGATCTGTTGCAATCTAACAACTTCAGTGCTTGCATGGTCAGTCAAGTACCTTAATCCTTTTCTGATCAAAGTCAACCTAAAACCTACTGTATCCAGACTTTTCCCATATCCACCGTTGCTATTGCTACTAATTTGCTCTCAGTTGGAGTAGGACTCACTTGGCCAACTGTCTCTTAATAGTCTTATTCCTCCTTCCTATGTCACTCTAGACTAACCTTCCTGATTCACAAATCTGATTATGGTCAGGTGTCTGCTCACAAACTTTGTGGGGCTAACTACTGTCCACCACACAGTTGGAGAGGAACAGAATTTGCCACCTCAAAATATGCTTCCTTGGTATAAGGATTATTTTAGGCTGATTATTTTTTTAATATTTTATGTCTTCATTCATGAGAGACATACAGAGAGAGAGAGGCAGAGACACAGGCAGAGGGAGAAGCAGGCTCCATGCAGGGAGCCCCACGTGGGACTCGATCCCGGGTGTCCAGGATCACGCCCTGGGCCGAAGGCGGCGCTAAACCACTGAGCCACCTGGGCTGCCCTAGGCTGATTATTTTTAAGAAATGGCAGAGATAAGAGAAGCTCTGAAAACCCAGTAGAAGTTACTGTTCTATAAGGGAAACTGACATTTGTAAGGGGGGAATTTCCATTTCTAAGGGCATCTCCCTCTTTGTTCTAGGAGAAGAGAGATGGTTAAAACTCTAGAAGTCCTTATCAATTAATTACAGAAAAGTCTCAGCCCAGAACCTAGAAGGGTGGAGGGAAAATGACTTTTCCTCCCCATATAGACAAATTTTTAGACTGATGTTCAGAACCTTGGGAATGTGGCTTCAGTCTTTCCAGTATTCTCTTCCACTCATTTATGGAGGCCTACACTTGTAGTTGCAGTTCCAATCACCAACTTTCCCATTCCAACACGTACAAGTAGATTCCCTCTTCTCAGACTCCACTATCATGTGCAGTTCCCTTTGGGCACCTATCTCACTGCATATTTTATCATTGATTATTGGGGGCACTTGGAAACTGATACAAACTATTTTTGACAGTTTTAAGGTCCTCTTTTGTCTCCTCCTCTTCCTACCAAGTGAAATCTACCTCTTGGCTGGAGATGGGCAGTGACAGCAGTGGGACTGCTCCTTTCAGTGTGTGATGACTAAAGGATACTTTAAATGGGTCTTTTCTCATGAAAAAGTAAACTATAATCCTGTTTTGGAATAAGGGATTTGTCTGTAGGGATTAAGTTGCTCAGTATGATAATAAGAGGATTTTTGTCTATTATTAGCTGAATTGTGATGCTAGAGATGGTAAAGATGCAGGTGATAGTCCTGATGATGACTATGAGATCAGATACCTCTAGGATATCAGGGCCTACACATTGAGTCTGGACATGCTTTTAGGGATATTCATATTAGAAGAAGAAAAAAATTCCCTTGAAGTTCATCAGAAGGCAGAGGGGACAAGATAGAAGACCAGAAGAGATCTCCAGCTTCTGGAGAAGAGGACATGAATTCCAGCAGCAGTCATTCAAATACTCAATTTTTACCTCTTTTTGTCTTCATTTTAATATATTAACCTACGCATTTAACAGGTAATTTTTATGGATCTACTATTTGCCATATACTCTAGGCACTGGGGTTGTGATCACAGATATACTGGGAAGCTAGTGGAACTAAAGATCCAAGCTGCTCACTCACATAAGGCCTCTTCAAAAAGGATTTTAATATGATTCCATGTTTCTAAAAATCTGGCAAAATAAGAAAGTTTAACTACAATCAGTTAAGAACTGTTCTTTTCATTTCTATCTCCACTTCATATTATTTCCTAACCCATCATTGGCTTTAGAGTGACAACTATCATTTGGGGAATCTAATTAAAGCAAGGTTGAATTGAGAAGGCACATTTAGTTTGGGATTAATGGAATATATTTTACAGTTCATAATCATCTCCATGTAGATTAAGTTACAGTTAAATTATCACCAGCATTCTGGGAGGAGGAATGACGGCCAGGAATACCCGAGACATTGACCCTAAATGATACTTCCGCTTAGATGATGTAGCTATTGATAGATCTAAACAATCTAAACAAGCAGGTCTGAGGGGTTGAGATAAAAACGTGACTAGGTGACATTCGTTGACAAGGACCCCGTACGACTGAAAAGTAGGAACTGGGAAGAAGATTGTCCTGAGAGACGTGCCTGTGATTTGGACTAGTTGCAACTGAGACCCCCTGTCTGACTACAGAACTCAACCGCCTGGGCAATAATTTGTTCCACCTGACAGGGAATTTCATCTACGACAGGTTAAGGCAGTGCCGCAAGCACAAGAGTCATTTTTTTGGCAGCATGTTGATGCCAAACTTTTTGCCATCATTTTGATGACAGTTTCTGGCAGGTTGTACTTACACGCTATACGCCTACAGGACCCAATAGAAGTTACAGGTATGTTCTTCATCCCATACAAGCTTCTTGATATGACAAATACTGCTAACTTTAATCAGTGCTCTATTTTTTTTTAATTTTTAAATTAACACATTTTCTCATACATTTTCACATTCTATAGCCACGGGCTTGATTACAAATATCCAAAAGCATCTTCTGACTAAACAGAGACATCATTCATCTGATTCTTTTTCCTTTAGTTTATACTCAGGACTGAACCTAAGCTTGGGCCAGAAGCACATTTCTGCTTCCGGTTCTCATTTAAGAAAAGTAAATTGAAGATGGCAAAAAGGTGAGCCTCCCATAAACTAGCTGTTGTAGGGCTTGACCTAGGCATATGTGCTACGGGATGGGAAGATCACCTCAAGTCCGTGACCGGATTTTAGGAAATATTGTGGTATCGGAAACTAAGACTGCTTATTCCAGAGCATTCGCTTCTTTGCACCATTTGATTTAAAGGAAACGATTTCTTCTCCCCACAAACTGCCAGATATCTATAGTCTATATATTTCACTTTCCTGTTCAAATACAGCAAATTCAATGCTTGCTTATAGTAGGGGCCAGGAAGAGGACACTTAACCTCTACAGACTTTCTTCCCCTCCCCCAACACTTTGATTTGCTCTCTAAAACGTTACTTTATAAGTAGCAATAAAATTTAATTGACTTTTTTTTTCCTTTTTTGGTTTTCTGTGTTCTCTTGTTGGAAAATTTTTAAAGCCACTCATAAACATTTATAGCTAAACTCTCATCCCCCATAACATTTTTCCCATACACTAGAAAATTTACTACTCATGAAGATCTTGTTTTGAAAAAACAAAAACCAAACAATTCTGGTTTGTGTCCAGCACTTCCCTCAGTGACGATCCTAGGCCTGCAAACAATGGTTGAGTCTAATAATCTCCAGGGGCTCCAGGAACCTGCCTGTAGATATTCCTAAACTCATAGTGCAGGGTATCAATCTCCTTTTATATTGAAAAGGCAAAAGCAAGACAGTCATAGTTATAGTTTTCATAGACTCCTAAGAAATTTCAAAGGCAAAAGTGATGTAAACACAGATCATGGAAGACATTAGACTTAAATGCAACATAATCTCATAGATGGTAAACGGGAACAAATGGGATCATTTTACAGATGATTGTCATTTGTGAATTTTAACATCCAATTCATCAAGTTGGCAGCCTTCTTGTGAGAAATGTCAGGCCAAATCACAAAAGTTAGTAGATGTATTATCAGGATCAAAACACCAACACCACATTTAAGTAAATGTGCAGCAGGTTCATTTTGTAGAGATTCATTTTGTAGATGAATGTTCTTCACCAGATCACTAGGACCAAAATTGCGTTTCCATAATACTCTGAAGTTTAAAGCTCGAAAGTCTTCTGGAAGCTTTAAGTGATTTTTCTCTGACCTTCTGACTCTCCTTTCTGGACTTTATTTCTTCCACAATTGTGTAAAGTTTAATTCTTACAGCCCATCTCTTGTGTGATATGTTCTTGTTATCCAGCTTTTCTATCTGAGAGGCTACGGATAAAGAGACCTGCCCATGGGATCCCCCTGGGTGAAATTACTGACCTATCTCGTTGCCACAACTGATTAAACCAGGAGAAGAAAAATGTTAGAAGACGCAGTCATCTATAGGTCAGCCTGTTGACAAAAGATTATCTGCATTTTAGTACTGGCATACAGAGAGACTGTCAGTTAGTTGATGGATTTAAAACACATGACTTCATCTAGAAATAGGCCAATGCCAGCCATCGTGAAACATTTTCAAGTTGGGGGATCAGATGAAAGCTCTGTAGAGAGGAAAATAAAAAAATAAAAAATAAAAAACTAAAAAGAGGGGCAGAAAGTAATTTCTGACCCTGAGGGATGGAGATCCCCATGTTCCTGATTGCTTTTCAGTTCTCAAGAAGTCTAACCTTATGTTACTTTCTCTATTTAGGTCCTGGGAAACTTCTCAAGGCTTTTGAAATAAACACCTTCCTCTCTTACGTAAATATGATGTTTTCCCTTTGAAACAAACAAACAAAAATGCAGTAAAAGAGAACCAAAGATTTAAATTATGTAGACAGAGACTAAAGCGATGATGTAAAAATTGAGTGCCTTCAGGTAAGACATTATTTTATGATTAATCCTATCTAGTTCAGAGTCCAAAGGCCAGAGAATAATTATATTTATGCTAGTAATTACTAACATACAATGACAACTCTAGTCTATAGTGACAATATTCCGTCTTGCCACAAGATGGTGATTTTGTTCCAAAATAAAATAAAATAAAATAAAATGATTTCTTAAAGACTGATAAGTTGGTTACTATGTATCAGGCTCTGCGCTGAGCACTTTAAAAAAATAAAAAAAGAATCTCATCTTTCAGAACCTCTCAGTGTTGTTTGGGAAGACAAACACCCAAGTGATAATCATGAAATGACGCTGTGACATTAGTGATGGAAATGTACCCGCAGTAAAATGGGGAGGATATGGCACCCCATCTTTTAAAAAAAACAGACTATATTTTTCTCCAATTAAGAGGGGAAGGATTTCAGGAACACCTGCATTAATAAGGCCGAGTCAGGTACAGAACACAATCTTCTTCAACAATGTACATCATGTTTATAAGCTACAGCAGCTTCTGTTCCCACAGTCAATCATTATTAACACTTTGCACATATCCTTAACTGTCTTTTCTTCCTTTTGCTTTTTCCTACTCGGAAAACCCACAATCCAAATTAATCCAAACTCCGTTTCTGCTCTAGCCTACACCTTTACAGACGAGTATAACTGAACAGAAAGTTCTGTCCTCACTTTAAATGTGTGACTTCTACCCTCAAATGGGCCCTTAATGTTATCCAGTGTCGTACTCTAAACCCCTGGCCTATTCTCTTTTATATCCTCTGAGATGAATACTTCAAATTTCTCCTTTCTTTTCAAACTTCCCAAACTCCTCACCTATCCTTAGCTTAAGAGCTTGGTTCCTAGTTGGAAAAAAAAAAAGAAAAAAAAAAAGAAAAACAACAACAACAACAAAGCAACTAGAAGAAGTTAGGGAATATTTGAAAGCCATTGATCTAAGGGATCAGAGATTTTGATTTTTAAAAATGGATACTTTTTTCATGAAGTATTTATCAGCAAGTTGAGAACATGGTGCCCCATCACCTCCAAACACCTTGGTACTTTAGACTTCTTGTTACATAATAACAAAACACAAGAATCAGGAACTTAACATTGAGTCCTTACCAATGTAAGCCTCAGACCCCATTAAATATGAACATTGGCCCCACACGGTCCTTTAGAGCACAGAGATATTTTTTCAAAACATACATTGCACTTACTTGTCATGTCTCTTCAGTCATCTTCAAGATGGAACAGTTCCATAGTCTTTCCTTACCTTTTAAGATCTTGATCCCTTTGAAGGTTAGAGGCCAACTGATTTGTAGAATGTTCCTCAGTTGATTTTATCTGAGGTTTTCTCATGAGTAGATTCAGGTCATGCTCCTTTGGCTGGTTATTGCAGAAGCGATACTATGTTTTCCTCATTGTAGCCTATAACGGGCATAAGATTTCAATTTGTCCCAATACTAACGATGTTTGACCTCTTGGTAAGGGTGATAACTGCGAGGCATCTATTCTCAAAGTCACTATTATTTTACCCCTTGTAATTAATAGGTATTTTGTGGGGAGTTGTTCTGAAATTACATAAATGCTCTGTTCCTTGCCAAAATTTAAATGTATGCCCACATCTATCTTTATTTTCTGGAGCTACCGGTTCTCCATTGCGCTCAATGAATCATAATCCATCACTCTCATGTTTGTTTTTATGCTTAAGCTGTCCCAGAACAAGCTGGCTTCTGTGTCCCTAGACATTATCTTTTGAATGCTTCCTTATTTTTTGTGATACGTGGTTCGAGGTTCCTTTTCAAGCTTGGTTGCCCTATCCTTGCATTCAGTCATTTCTCCAACCACCTCTAGTTTCCTGGAGAAGAGAATGGCATAGGAAAGCCAAAATCTGAGAGGTAGATATGTATGTGATCTCAGTTCCCATTAATAATTCCAAATTCATGGGATACCTGGAGGGCTCAGTGGTTGAGTGTCTGCCTTTGGCTCAAGGCGTGATCCTGGAGTGTGGAGATGGAGTCCCACATCCCTGCAGGGAGCCTGCTTCTCGTCTGCCTGTGTCTCTGCCTCTCTCTGTGAGTCTCTCATGAATAAATAAATAAAATATTTTAAAAAAATCTAAATTCAAACCAGTAGCATTAACATATTTATGTAACTAATCCCCATAGCCACCACACCCCCTCTCCTATGTCTGTGTTCTTTATATCACACTTCATTTCTGACACCCTGTGACTCTCTTCAAATATCGCCCATCTATATAGAATTCTTCTTCTGCCCATGCTCCACACTCTATGCCAAATCATTTCACAGCACAGAAGACTCTTCATGTGCTCCGGGCCTTGGCACTCTGCAACGGGCTGCCTGTTCTAACCCATGAGGATACCAGCCTCACTTTACTTAGGTCCAATATCCCATAATGGACTGCCCTCCTCACTTTGCTGGGATTTCCAGTCCTCACTCCCATTTTCCTCCTGGGTGAATGCCTTCCTCATCCCCTCCCTGGGCTCTGAACCCTGCTTTTTTTGTCCATCGGGAGTCTTTCATTTAGTACAGACGTCTACCTTGCTTAGCCTGCCCTACCTAACAGCTTTAAGATTAGATTGCTCAGGAAGGGAAAGGGAAAGATAGAAATAGTAAAAAAGAGAAGGGAAGGAGTAGAATAAGAAGAGAAAGGCAGTCTTCTTGATTTTAACACATATCAAGATTGGTTTGTAGACCTTTTGGTTCATTGGCCCTCCAGTCAAATTTTTACCCTCCCTCAATTTGTCCTCCTTACATGACTATTATATAAAATTACAGAACAATTATGAGAATGATACTTCTTAAGCATAATTTCCAATGATAATACTAATCATTAAATTGAATGAATGAAACATTTCCTGTATTTCACTATCTAAAAAAAAGTTGTTCCCACTTACACGATTCCTTGATTATTATTCCTGAATGCCAATCTTGCATACAAGATAATAATAATTGTCCATACTAAGTAAAAATTCTTTTTTCTTTTAAAGATTTTATTTATTTATTCATGAGAGAGAGAGAGATTGGGAGGGAGAGAGAGAGGCAGAGACACAGGCAGAGGGAGAAGCAGGCTCCATGCAGGGAACCCGATGAGGAACTCAATCCCGGGACTCTAGGATCACACCCTGAGTCAAAAGCAGACGCTCACCCAGAATCCCCTAAGTAAAAATTCTTAAGGAATAATTAGCAAAACAAATCTGATACTAACATTTCTGTTTACTTCATTATTAAGTTAAAATGTGAAGGTGATGAATCATCCCATTCCTATAATTTTAGTTTTTCTGCCTACCAGCCCAATTTGTCTTCTAGTTCTTCCTTTTATTACTCCTCATCCTCTAGGCTTTTCTGAAAGCATATTTCTCTCACTAATGATTAGGGATGGTATTGCTCACAGTGAATGGTATCTGCTTCTCCACTCTAGGACGGTGCTGTCCAACGGAAATATAATGAGAGTCATCCATGCCATTTAGAGTTTTTCTAGTAGCCGTATTAAAAATTTTCAAAGAAATAGGTAGAGCTGAAAATATTTTTTACTTAATTCAATACGTACAAGTGATTATTTTAGCATGTAAATAACATTAAATTACTAATTGATATTTTGCATTCCTTTTTTTCATACTCAAACTTTGATATTTGCTGTACATGTTATCTTATACATCTCCATTTGGATGCTAAATTTCTATCATAATAACTTTATGCTGAGATTTCATAAAATGCTCAGTGAAGAAAGCAAATTACTATTTCCAAATTGGTTCAAACACACTTAAAAAGTTTTCCAATATATGAACTAAGTATTCATTTATAAATTTATAATTTAACTTAAAATAAAATAAACTTCAGCTTCTCAACCACATTATTTCAAGAGCACAATAGCTATATGTACCTAGTGGCTACGATATTAAATACTATAGACCAATCACTTAGAAATAAGGTAAATGTAAGTTACAACATGCTGTTGATGTTGATAAGAGAGTCAATACCAGTAACTTTGAAGTGATGAAATTGATCTGATTTGGAGACAGACTAGATCTGGGATTATGAAAGTTTAAAAGGAAATTCAGAATAACCTGCATTACTCACCTAATATAATACAGTTCTGAATAATGCTTCTCAAAACATTTAGTGTAAAAAAATTCTCTTGAGGAGTTACTTAAAAATACTTCTTTCTTGTCCCACACCCTCAATGCATGAGAAATCCTCATTTAGAAGTTCCACAGTGGGGCTTAACAAAACCCTATTTTAGTGAATGCTGCCTCATTTTGGACAAAACTTTGGGAAATACTGCCCTCCAGAGTTTGACTGTAGTAAAGCCAGCTTCCAATCCAGTAGTAAAAATATGTGTTGAGCTAATGTTTTCCTGCTGAACCAGAACCACTGCCCTTGTTTCATTAAAAACGCACACCTAGTCATAACTCACAGGGTTTAGAATCCTGACAACAGATCTGGATAAACACTGAAGCTATTCGATCATTAAGAAGACAGCAAATGATAAAGTGTCTAGTGGTTTGCTCTAAGCAATGAAGTCTACTGCTGTGCCTCCCCTAGGCTGCCGATATTCAAAGCAGCTCTTCAAAGACATTTTCCTATTCTTCAAATATAGAAAATCATGAAAAACAGCATTCTTCTTTTTACGATCTTATTTTTAAGTAATTTCTACACCCAATGTAGGGCTCGAACTCACAACCCCGAGATCAAGAGTTGCATGCTCTACCAACAGAGCCAGCCAAGTGTCCCAAGAAAAGCAATGTTTTTAATATTAGAGATTATTCTTTTGTTGGGGGAACATGGGTTACTGTTTTGGACATCTATACATTCATAGTACTTTCCACTTTACATTGTTTTGTTCTCTTTCCAAAATTTTATAAACATGTATATTGTATCAGTAGATTTAAACTTGTATTACTATTGGAGTATTTAAGCTTCCCAATCTTATACCACAGATTTAAAATGGAGTTTTCCATTTTCTAATATCTGATGTTTCTTAATGACTCAGCATATAGTCTTTAATCCTAATTACTATTTAAGAAAAATATAAGACACTAAAGGTAAAAAAAAAAAAAAAAAAAAACAGAAAACAAACAACTCTATTCAGGTATTTCTACATATGGCCTCATCTTATTATAGATGTGCCACATTGCTTGATCCTAATTTAAAATTGAGCATAGGAGAACAGAATGAGTAAAATATCTGATGTGTGTCATGGCAGTCTGACGATATTCACAGAGATTTTTCAGGGACCCTCTGCAAGTGCTAACGGGAACCTCAGGGTCAGACAAACATTGGGTATCATCAACAGAACATCTCATCACTATAACGTTCTGCTATGGGCTTCCCAGACAACAATCCCTTGCCTCTCGTTAAAATAAAGTGACAGAGCTGAGGATGAAATCTGCCATGCTCTGGAGTGGTCCTTCCTGAGAAGTCAAATATTTGTGACAAAAAAAAAAAAAAAAAAAACAAAAAAAAAACAAAAAAACACAAAGAAACAAAACTCTGTTAGCTCCACTCTAATTGGGCTATAGGTCCCATGAAATGCTAAGATGTACAAATCATTGCTGCAAGAGATGAGCCACAGATGGGCCAAGAACAAGAGATGTACTCTCATCCCATGAGTAGGGCAGGAGAAAACGGCCCCACACAGGACAGCATTACAAGCCCAAATGAAATTTAAGCAGGTTCATGCAGAGCACGTCTCTCAAGGAAACAGTGACTCAGTGTTTTGTATATTAGAAAATTCACTCCTCGAACCTAACATAACCATCAAAGGCATTTTGCAGTCCCCTTTCATGCCTTTATCTGCCAATTTGATCCAGGCAGTTGTGAGAGGTCAGGTCTTATTTGACGCCCTGACACAAGAGCAGATCTCCCAGTTCCCGTTGCCCACCGTGCACCTACAGATTGATTTGTCCCTACACAATCATCCTGCACAAATTAACTGCCACACGATTCTTGACCTAAGACACAGGGAAGGATGTGTTTTCTTCAGGGTTAATGACAGAGAAACTGTAGGAAGTAGAATAAAGTCAACTTCCTGTTGATGCTTGAAAGATGAGAGAATATAACCTCTAGGTGTGAAAAAGGACTGATTACATTTATTCTTGGAATTCGTACAGCTGACAAGTTTTATAAATGTATTCAAAACTAAATCTCACTTAGAAACTATTTCTTTCTCCTACTTAGATCGTTTGAGAGAAAGAGATGGGACTTCTTTCAGATTCTCTACACAAATAATTGTATTAATCAACTCTATTTTCAATGATGCATTGTACAAGTGTATTCTTGTTCTGAAATTAATAGTCAGGCATTAAAAAAAGTCAGGCATTCATAATAGATGTCACATCCATAAATTCCAAAGTGAAGAATTTGTTCAGGTATTATCATCTATAAATACCAGGATTAGCCAACCCAAATGATCTGTTTCTGTCATGATACTGATGCCAGCCTCGGCCAATCCAGGTAAACTGCCTCCTTCCAGAATTCATTCTACACTGTCAGTATGGGCAACTCGTTACACACGAGTAAATTATGCGTCCAGGACACAAACACAGCACCCAAGATCTATGCCTTTAGGAAGCTCATAGTCCAGTGGGGAAGTCAAGCAAGAGAATAAATAGTCATTATACATTACGCTCTGAGACCATCGTTTATAATGAGGTATGAGAGATTCGAGACTGGTTTATAGAGATGGTTCAAATTAAGTGAGTGCAACTTCTCCCTCCTGCCCAGTACAAACCGAAACCACATTCCAGACAAAAGGAACAGCATTTACAAAACAGAGATAGGATAGCTATGGTAGGCTTAGGAAATACACATAATTCAAATATCAAGAGTATCGATGAGTATGCAGGATATTGCAGAGGAATAAGAAGCTGAAGCTGAAGCTGAAGGCAGAGGCCACGAGCATCATGCCTGATGATTGACTTTTAACCTGTAGGGGGTGGGACATGATTAAAGGATTTTAAATAGTGGAATGACAACTTAAAATGTGTACTTCAACCAGAGTATCTGAGATGATTATTTAGAAACTTCAGTAACTTTTTTTGATGTGGTCTATGCATACAGTGGAATATTCCTCAGCCATTAGAAACGACAAACACCCACCATTTGCTTCGACGTGGATGGAACTGGAGGGTCTTATGCTGAGTGAAATGAGTCAATCAGAGAAGGACAAACATTATATGGTCTCATTCATTTGGAGAATATAAATATAGTGAAAGGGAATAGAAGGGAAGGGAGAAGAAATGGGTAGGAAATATCAGAAAGGGAGACAGAACATGAATAGTCCTAACTCTAGGAAACGAACTAGGGGTGGTGGAAGGGGAGGTGGGCGGGGGGTGGGGGTGAATGGGTGACGGGCACTGAGGGGGGCACTTGATGGGATGAGCACTGGGTGTTATTCTATATGTTGGAAAATTGAACACCAATAAAAAATAAATTTATATATAAAAAAAAGAAACTACAGTAACTGCAACCACAAAGAAACAGGCTTCCATTCCACAATACTTAACTCACTTTTTTTTCTCTGCTTTTCATGTCTTGGGTCCATTTAAAGGGATAATAAAAATTCCCAGCAAATTAGGAATAAAAAGTTTCTCAACCTGAAAAAAAAAAAAGGCATTCAAAGAAAACTTATAGATAACATTATCCTTAATGGTGAAAGCCTGAGTGTTTCTATTCTAAGATCTAAAACAAGGCAAGAAGATCTCACGAATTCTATTCATACTGTATAGAATGTGCTAGCCAATGCAATAAAGCAAAAAAATAAAAGGAAAAAATAAAAGTGTTTCTGTTTGCAGATGGCATGGTATTTTATGCAGAAAGTCCTACGGAATAAAAATAAATGAATAAAACCTGAAGAAGTAACAAGTAAGTTCAGCATGTTTCGTATAGTTATATAACAGTAAAATATTAGTAATAATAATAGATAGTCACTCCCATGAATATGAAGATTCAACATTAAGATGAAAAATTCCCCAAATTAATTGTGGATTTAGCTCAATCAAAATTGTGATCATTTTGTTTTTGTTTTTTGGTAGAAACTGGCAAACTAATTGTAAAATGTATTTGAAAATTCAAATGTCCTAGAATAGCTTAAGCAATTTTGAAAAAGAACAAAGCTTGGCACTTTATACCACATAAAGGCTCCTAGCATCCAGAAAAGGCATGATAGGTATTTGTTTAATGAATAGATATCTAATTCTATTACATTTAACAATATCTTAACCATAATAAAACCTTACATTCACCTCTGGTAAGAAAAATGAGTTATGAGAATGGCAAATGATGATATTGTGTAAAGTAGGAAATAAAATTAACAGATCTTAGTACTTTTGAGTTTTATGTGGACATATTGGGTGGCAGGTGGCTTGCCATTTGTAGATTAAAAGCAAATTTTCCCATAGTTCCCTTTTCAAGATTTCATATCAGCATTATACCCTTTTATAGCCATTCCTATATTATTTCTCTCGTGAAGTATTTAAAACTGTAGAACATATAAACACTTTGGCCATAACAATCATTAAAATATTAAAACAAATAAATCGCTCCATACTAAAACCTGTCATCTTGACAAATCTATGAAAGGTAAAGAAGGGGTGAATCTTGGGAGACATCACTTTATATATTCAAATCTAAACCTAATTATATCACCAAAAAATAATCAAAAAACAAGTAGTAATTTGAAGCATGAATTATAATTGTTGAACTGATTATGCTGAAACAAACAAATATCCATATGTGCTTTCTTTCTGGAAACACAATCTCTTCACTTTAATTGTATTTAGCAAGGTTTTCACTATGTCTATCGGCTTTACATTTGATTCAGCCAGCAGATTACTGTATATGATTTTGCGCGTGATTTGGAAATTCTCCATGTAGTTGACAAAATACACTGATTATTATTGATCTTAGCCTAGGAATGACTCCCAGTGAAAAGAAATGTCCATGTCTTCTAGGGGAAGTCCCCAATAGGCTAAAAAGTAGATACTCCTAAATTATCATCATCACACTATTAACATCAGATTTGCAAGAGAACCCCAATAGAAACAGAGAATTACAGCCAGGAGTGGGAAAAGAAATGCACACACCTGCAGATTCCAAGAGAAATACTGAACTATAAGGGGCAGGGGTATAGTGGGTGGTGGGGAGTCCTGAGCTATTTTATTCAGACACTAATTAACACTCCATTCACTGGAGAAGTTGAGGTTTTCCAGGCAACTCTCACTCCATCTGTAAGGTTCAGATAGTCGTTTTTCTTCCTTTGTTCTATCAGTGATTAAGACATCTAATCAAATACTCTAAGAATAAAGACAGTGGCTTCAATAAACAAACACAAATAGTACATATGTGACTGCAAAACAATTTCCTCTAAATCCTAAATGAAGGAATAAGAGAGTGAACATATTTCACACTGAAGAATCACCAGGTCTCTGAAATTCCTATGCTACTGATAGATTCAATAGCACTGAAAATTTAATTTAAATAAATTTAAATTTAATAGCTAATTAAATAAATTTAATTTAAATAGCTAATATTTGTTTATAATTTGATCATGCCTGTGGAGTTTTTCTCAAATGTTTGATATATGTTTCAGAACAGCTCTAGGTGCTGTTATCAACTGTACATTTGAGAAATGGAGGTTTTGAGGGATGAAGTAACTTGTCTGTGGTGATGCAAGTAAATAGTGTGAAAGCTAGATACAAACACAATTGATTTTACGTCACTTACTCTATAAACAATGCATATTGCATTCCACTACTTCATCTCATGTTTTCCTGCCATTTGATTGATGGTACCGTTGCTCCATTTTTTCCCCAATTTTTCTTTTAATATCACCAAAAAATAGCATCTCTTAATACTGAGAAGAAATAATTTCACAGGCATTCATGGATTTTAAATTCTTCCAAACCACTAAAAATTTCCATAAACAATTAAAATATAGAATTTCCCTTAAATCGCTATCAAGTTGAACCAGAAGAAGAAAGCTTTTAGATACATAAAGAAAATTATTGTACAATTTTTTTTTTTAAAAAAAGCTCAGCATTTAAGGATGGAGTGAAGTGAGAGGCTTATTCTCAACCAGGCTTATCCGGTACATTATTTAAGTTAATGACTCAGCAAAATTATATAAAAGTCTTGCGGATCTTGACTAGCTAAAGCTGTGACTCTCACTTTGGGACTGAAGGTCTTCTGCATGCATAACTTTTCTCCCTTATAAGCAACAAATTTCTCACTTCATCATAATGCTCATCAGCTTGTCTCTCTACTATAAGCCCATTTATTTCTCCCCAGCTTATTTTTTTAAAGGATTTATTTATTTGAGAGAAGGAGAACATGTGGTTGGAGGGTGGAAATCTTTGAGCAGACTCCCTGCTGAGGGTAGGGAGCCCAAGGGGTGGGAGGGTGTGTGTAGAGGGAGAGCCAGGTGGAGGATGGGGAGCCAGAGGCAGGAAAAGGGGAGGAGCTAGTCGCAGGAAGGGAGGGAAGCTGGATGCAGGAAGGGAGGGAAGCTGGATGCAGAAAGGGGGGGAATCTGGATGCAGGGGGGAGCTGGATGCAGGAAGGGGAGAGAGCTGGATGCAAGAAGGGGGGAATCTGGATGCAGGAAGGGGGGAAGCTGGATGCAAGAAAGGGGGTCAGACTTCAGAAAAGTCTTAATGGAAATACATTATTTCTTTTTCCTTTTAAAATTCTCCCATTGCCCTATCTTTCATTTCAGATCCACTTCCTTACTTTAAAAAGCTTACAAACAGGGGCGCCTGGGTGGCTCAGTGGTTGAGCATCTGCCTTCGGACCAGGCTGTGATCCTGGAGTCCCTGGATCAAGTCCCTGGATCGAGTCCCACATCTGGCTCCTGCATGGAGCCTGCTTCTCCCTCTGCCTGTGTCTCTGCTTCTCTCTGTGTCTCTCATGAATAAATAAATGAAATCTTTAAAAAATAAAATAAAATAAAAGGCTTACAAACAAAACAATAAATAAAGCTCTCTTTGACCCAGTGCAGACCCAGAAAAAAACAATGAGGTATGAGAGAATTTATGTATTAGGAATATATCAAGCGTTAGTAACCCATCTTGGCCATTATAGAAAAAAAAAGTTATTCCTGTCAATCATTAAAATAATCACGATATATTATGAATGTCCATATGTCCAATTTGTTCCCATTTATCTTTCCACAGGTACAGATTGATTTTATATAAGCCCATTCTGTAATGTTAATATATATTATTAACTTATATATATAAGCCTTACTGTAGGTTAGACTTGCTGATTTTGTCTTTATGTGGTTGCCCTTGTGATCTGCACTCTATAGAATGATTTAGGTGTCCCTGCTATTATTTTATTTTATAAAACATATAAGAGTTGAAAGAACTTGAAGTCACCTAGTTCATGCTATTTATTTTACAAACGAAAACAAAACAAAGCAAAAAATGAAATCCAGAGAGAGCGAATGCCTTTCCCAAAGTTCAAGTGCTATTAAGTGGTGAACTTAAAATGCAAGTCCACATTTTGTATTTATTCTACATCCCGTCTACCACACCAGTCTTTCTGTATTATATACGTTGTATACACAAAATTTGAAATAAGAAATCAGATGATTCACATAACATCACTTGGATCCAAACTTGGTACCTTTGGAACAAGGGAAAATGCCTCCTCATCCTCATCTTCTAGCTCTTCCTTGGCCAATAATTCCAGTAACTTCCCTCCTCTGTTAAAAGTTCATCTCTTTTAGTTCTTCTTTAAGACCCTTGAACTAGGGATCCCTGGGTGGCGCACCGGTTTGGCGCCTGCCTTTGGCCCAGGGCGCGATCCTGGAGACCCGGGATCGAATCCCACATCGGGCTCCCGGTGCATGGAGCCTGCTTCTCCCTCTGCCTGTGTCTCTGCCTCTCTCTCTCTGTGTGACTATCATAAATAAATAAAAATTAAAAAAAAAAAAGACCCTTGAACTAAGGCCAGTGACATGGAGAGTCCTGGTTTTAATGCTTTAAAGTCTTCAAAGTCAGGAGATCCCTGGGTGGCTCAGAGGTTTAGCACCTGCCTTCAGCCCAGGGTTGGTCCTGAAGGCCCGGGATCGAGGCCCCCATTGGGCTCCCTGCATGGAGCCTGCTTCTCCCTCTGCCTGTGTCTCTGCCTCTCTCTCTCTCTGTCTCTCATGAATAAATAAATAAAATCTTTAAAAAAAATAATAAAGTCTTCCAAGTCAGAAAGTACTTTAGAGCAAAGGAATTCTCACTCCGGATGGACTCCTCATCTTTTTTGGAATGGGACAGGCCTAGTCCCTCAGAACACAAAGATTAGCCAATACGTCTGCTTGACGTGGTATTTTTTTTTCTTTCTTTAAACAAATGAAGCATTATTTATTTATAATACAATACCTAGCTCTTAAGATGAGTTTGTACAAGTATGTAATCACCATCCCAAGGAAGATAGAAAACATTTCCCTCAGAAAGTTGATCTTTCCCTTTTGGTCACTATTCCTACTCCTCCAACTCACTTCCTAACTATCATCATCAATTAGCTTTGTTAGTCTATGTGGACTTTCTGGAAATGTAATCTTATACTATATTTATTTCATATTACTCATAATTTTATACTATATATACTTATAGAGACAAATCTCAAATAGTTTTGACTAACTGGAACACCTTTTTAAAAAGAGTTTAAAGACACTACAACTTTCCAATACTTTATTTGCTTTATAATTTAGCATAATAAACTATAATGTATTTTTTAAAATGTGGGATATCCTTATTTTGTGCATTTACAAAAGTTAGAAGAACACATGCACACCACATTATCAATTATAAAATTCATTCACTTTCCTTAACTACTAATTAATCTGTACCTCTTCATGTCTGTCATGGTCATCCCATGTAGTTTGAAATATATATATACTTTAAGATTTTATTTATTTATTCATGAAATACACAGAGAGAAGCAGAGACACAGGAAGAGGGAGAAGCAGGCTCCATGCAGGGAGCCCAATGTGGGACTCAATCCTCGGTCACCAGGATCATGCCCTGGGCCGAAGGCAGGCGCCACCCGGGGATACCCAAGTTTGAAATATTTATTAGAAAAAAAGTAAAGTGATTGTTTCGTAAGAATATTCTTGCCACATGGAAAGGATTTTTCTCCGATTTCAAAAACCTAAGGAAAGAGTTCTAACAGTTCAATGTGTACCTTACAGCTCAAAATCAATACCAAAATGGATGTCGTTATATATTAAATCTTCTCTCTTCCTTTGCCTAATACGTGAGAATTTAATTAGCTCTGTAATGAATCAATAACTAAAATAAAGGAAGCACGGCCATGGACAAACAATAATTGCAGCAGCAATAGTGACAACAACAAAGAAAACATGATTGTTCTCTTAAAGAGCTGCTTGAGGCTCCTCTAATTCTTTAGAATTTGAGTTTGTTTTTTTTTTGTTTGTTTGAGAAAGCACATGTGTCCATATATATATGGGAACAGTCCAGAACAGAGAGCTTGAAAATCACTTTCAGATCCCCAGCTATGCAGCTTGAGGCAGCAGCACAACCGTGGTGGGGCAGAGAGAGTAGTTTGGGGGATCCACCCCCCCCCCACCGCGTTGTCAGACTGTCCTTTAGTATAATTGGATCTCAGAGCCAATTTTTCTAAGACCATAAACCCCTTTTTAATTTATTCCGATGTTACATTATATCCTTAAATGTGATTTTGTAGATTTCCTCATATCGCCCTATTTCCCCTAACTGCTGATTTTGAAAATGTGAATGGTAGGAAGAGTAACCCTTTACCCATTACCAGATTCACCATTTTTGGAAGCTGCACATATTTATATACTTACACACATATTTTATACTTTGGTACTCATACACGTATTTATTAGTATATTTTTGGTTTCTGGTGTACTGAATAATCGAGCAGAACATGCAGAGAGTTTCCATATACTCCCTCACTCTTCATCCTCCACACTTTCCTCAATTATTAACATCTCACATCAGAATGGAGCATTTGTTACAACCGATGTGCATTGTACCTTCCACGGTTCTGTATCCACCATAACCTTATCATATAGTCTAGCTCCACTGTCCTAAAAATCCCCTGTGCCTTGTCTCTTCATTCCTCCCTTCCTCCAAATCTCTGGCATTTATTTCTTCTTCGGCCATCATTTCTCGTACAATGTTGAATAGAATGGGTGAGTGGATATCTTATTTCTGATCATAGAGGGAGAGCTTTCACCATTAAGCATATTTGATTTTGATACATCCACATAACAGGTTGAGGAACTTCTCTCTGGTCTTAGCTTTTTGAGAATTTTTATTATGAATGTTGATTTTATTAAATGTTTAATATGTATTAAGGTGATTATGTGATTAAAATGTTTTTTTTTCCTCTTTTATTCTGTTAATATGGTGAATTACACTGATTCTTTCTTAATTGGTAAATCAGTGTTTCAGTTCTGGTAAGACTCCTTGGTTCCAATGTATTACCTATCCATCTACCTATCTATAGATATATTACTGGATTCTGTTTGTTAATTTTTAGTTAAGACTGTTCTATAAATATAAATGATAAATATCGGTCTTTAGTTTTCTTTTCTTGGAATATCTTGGTCCATTTCGGTGCCAGCTACATAAGGTAAGTTTAGATATGTTCCTTGGTTTTCTGAGGAGTTTAGAGGAGGATTGATACTTATTTTTATTTAAATATCTGATGGATTGGACCAAAGAGGCCATCTGGGACTGGAATGTTTTCTGTGGAAAGGCTTTTAATTATAAACTCAATTTGTTCATCTTTTCAGAATAAAGAGTTTTAATGATTCTCCTCTGTTTTAGCCATTTCCTATTTTATTGAATTTTCTTCTTTTTACTTCTTTTTTATTCTTCTTCTTCTTTTTTTTTTTTCTGTTTTCCTATTACTCTTGTTTTTTTTTTTTTTTTCTTTTTTTTTTAGCTTTTTTTGTTTTGTTTGTTTTGTTTTGTTTTGTTTTAAGAGCTAGGAGCCTAGAGCATTGATTTTGGACTTTGCCTCTTATTTGATATCAACATTTAAATCTATCAATTTCTCTGTAAGAATTATGTTAGATGTAGACACACATTTTGACTTATTGTTCTTTCATTTTTATTTAGTTCAAAATATTTTGTAATTTTCCCGGTGGTATTCTCTTTGACTATGAGTTATTTAGAAGTGTATTATTTAATGTTTAAAGTGATCAACATATAATATCTTTTTTTTTTCATATGGAAGTAAATCTAGCCCACACTATTTCATCATGCAGAAGTGCTTTTAAATGTCTTTCCAATGCCTGGAGTATTTGCTGTAATTTTGTTTGTGTACTATTTCCGCTCTTTAAGAAAAGCCAGAGGATCAATTTTTCAGTCTTTCTTGAAGTTAGAAAAACAGAAACAAAAACCTGATTTACCAGTCAGAGACCCCAGTGTATGACCTTGATTCAGAAAAAAACAATATAATGTACTTGATAAATTAAAAGACCTTTTTTTTTTTCTCTTGATGTTGGTGACTAAAATAAAAAGATTTGTGTGTTGAGTGGCTGAGATTTAGATGTCCATTGCCCAGTTTTAGCAATATGGCTGTATTGTTTCTTTAGTTAGATGCCTTATAAGCCTAACACTGGATCCCTGAAATTTCATGATACTCTTTTATAAATTGCTTTTCTACTTGAACTAACTAGGGTGGCTTCTATTGTTTTCAAATAGGAACCCTGACTGATAAAGAGGTGATTATTTTTTTTTTAATAATTTGAAAGGCAGTTAATCAGCTTTTAAGCAAAGATTTGTTAACAGTTTCTCTGTACTTCAAGCAGACCAGAACACTCCGTGAATACTGAGTAAATTCTTGAGATTACCTTTGAGTATGATAAATAGCCTAAGTAATCACAACCTGTATTACATGAAATTTTTGTGTAAGGTATTTTACCCTCCAAATGTCTTCTATTTTATCTTTACTTTATTATGTTCCGAGTAGTTATAGAAAACAGTCTGGCTTACTATGAGAATATGTGGAGTACTATCTCCGACAATCCATTTCAGATTGCTGACATGAAAACTTCTGTGAATTCAGTTTAAAGCCTAATCTATTATTAATATGACTACTAATAATGTTATTGTAAGAAAGAAAGAACAAAAAAAACTGTTCCTGACAAATGACTCCAAAGCTTATTTACTGTTCAAGTCATCCCCATTATGATATGTGTGAAACTGTGGGCTGGCTAAGCAGTTAGTTTCCAGTTAGAGATTCTTAAGCTTTAATTGTTGGAATTTGAAAATCAATGAGGATTGATTGGCCTGACAATAAATCTCAAATTTCACCAAACTTAATCCATTACATTAATAATTAATGCAATCCATTAATAACTCTATTATTATAATTATTATTATATTTTTAATGGTGGTTGGTTAGGACATTGCTATGTATACAGCAGTAGATGCATAAGTGAAAATTGACTTGCTTTGACTCTTCCGTTTGCTCCGTTATTTCTATTTTTACAACCTGTTCTATGTTCTATGCCTCAAAAGTGTGATCCTTAGGAATTCTCCCTATTGGAGTGCTTTAGGTAGCAAATGGGAGGCACCAGTGGGAAAATAGAGGGTGGAGGGAAGAGAGGTAGAAAGAATTATCCCACCAGCCTCCTCTTTCCTGGTACGTGGTTGGCAGTGCATAAGTTCCTCCACCGACGTCTGCAGCTTTTATTGATAATTTTACAGCTAGAGTTTCTCCCTGAAGATAGCTGCCTTTGTCCCTGCTGACTTAACATTGGTATTATTTTCTAGTCCAATTTTCTCCAGAGTGCTTAACCCGTGTTTTTACTTAACCCTGTCTCAAAACTTTCTATTTAGTAATTTAGTGACTTTGTGATTAGTAATAGTGTTTTCCTTTAATTTATTTAATCACCACTTTTGAGTGGACCACCTTTATTCCTGCCGGGACCCTTGCTGGTATAGTAATGAGACCAGAAGTGGCTCAAAGAAATGGGTCTTTCGATTGGGAATCTGGGGTTAGATTATACACATATATGATGAGTCCATGGATCTCTTATCAGAAAAAAAATGAGAAAGTGTAATGTATGGTTTTCAGTTGCATCATAGTTACTCAGATTGTCACTAGTTATGGTATTGAAAGATGGCATATAGTCAGTACCAACTCTATGACCTGTGCAGTGACACAGGCCCTTTGCTTGAGGTTTAATGTCTTGTAGTCTACTCTCTTGAAATTCTTAATAATGTTATCTTAAAATTTGTGTTATTTAAGTGAAGTCCCATAGGATAATGAAACATGTGCCAAGTACCTGGAGCTTCAGTTCCCATGCAGTCCTACTCTGCTACCCTGCTGCCCCACCTCTTTACCTTCCTGTGGCTGGTTGGCCAAGTGGAGACCTGGTGCAGCATAGGGAGGGTGGAGATCAGGCATGCACGTTCTGCACCACTCTGTCACAAGCCAGGGTCCTGGCACCTGTGACGGTCTGCCCTTGTGCCACCATTTTCTCCATGCCTAGGCCAATATGATACTAATAGCAAATAAAAATCTCCATGACAATTGAAAGAGAGAGAGACCATTGAAGAAAGAAAAACTTTTCTTCCAGCTTTTTGAAGAGGGGTGTGCATTTTTATTTTGCACTGGAGTCCAACAACTGTATAGCCAGCCACAAATGTACTATAAGTGGTAGCCATGATTTTCAGAAATTGTGTCTGTAGCACCTAATTACTGTGGTTAATAACAATGATTAAAAACAACTGAAGCATGTGCTGAATTTCTTAACAAAACTAGAGGTTGTACATAAAGAGAAGAACGGGAAAAAAAAACAAAAACAAAAATAAAAAAACAAGCAAACCTTGAATGTCCAAATAAGAGCACAAGAGGAAAATTGGAAGGCCTCTACAGCAACTTTTAAAAGTGCCTTATCTCCCAAGAAGCCCATGAGAAAATGCTCCGCATCACTTGCCATCAGGGAAATATAAATCCAAACCACAATGAGATCCCACCTCACCCCAGTGAGAATGAGGAAAATTAACAAGGCAGGAAACCACAAATGTTGGAGAGGATGCGGAGAAAGGGGAACCCTCTGCACTGCGGGTGGGAATGTGACTTGGTGCAGCCACTCTGGGAAACTGTGTGGAGGTTCCTCAAAGAGTTAAAAATAGACCTGCCCTACGACCCAGCAATTGCACTGCTGGGGATTTACCCCAAAGACACAGATGGAGTGAAACGCCGGGACACTTGCACCCGATGTTTCTAGCAGCCATGTCCACAATAGCCAAACTGTGGAAGGAGCCTCGGTGTCCATCAACAGATGATGGATAAGGAAGCTGTGGGCCGTGTATACAGTGGAATATTCCTCAGCCATCAGAAATGACAAATACCCACCATTTGCTTCGACATGGATGGACCTGGAGGGTATGATGCTGAGTGAAGTAAGTCAGTCGGAGAAGGACAAACATTATATGGTCTCACTCATTTGGGGAATATAAAAAAAATAGTGACAGGGAATAAAGGGGAAAGGAGAAAAATGAGTGGGAAATATCAGAAAGGGAGACAGAACATGAAGACTCCTAACTCTGGGAAACGAACTAGGGGTGGGGGAAGGGGAGGAGGGCGGGGGGTGGGGGTGACTGGGTGACGGGCACTGAAGGGGGCACTTGAGGGGATGAGCATTGGGTGTTATTCTATATGTTGGCAAATTGAACACCTATAAAAAATAAATCTATAAAAAAATAAATAAATAAATAAAAGTGCTTTATCTCTAACAGTAGATGTGGTTCAAAATCGATTCCAAGGCCAGAATATAAGATTTTAGATTCAGCACCTCTTAAGTGCTCAGCCTCATACATCCATTACACCAACACAGAAGAAGGCAAACCAAAAAAAAAAAAAAAAAAAAGAAGGAGACAAACAGACAAACCACTGCCCAAATGTGGCCCACCAACAGTTTTTCTAAAATTTTTGTTTTCTTGTTTTACTGGAACATAACCGTATCCATTTGTTTTCATGTTGTCAATTCATGCTTTCTAATGGTGGAACCGAGCGGTTTCAATAGAGAACACAGGCCAGAAAAGCCTAAAATATTTAATATCTGGCCCTTTACAGAACAAGTTTACTGATTCCTGCAATAGGGTTGTGACACTAGCAGGATGGAGTGAGATTCTGAGGCATGGAATGAGGGCCTGTGGCTAGGACACACAAGGCTGAGAATTTTGAACCACCAGTTCCTTCTTGGCTAGCCAGGGTGTCCTCCTACATGGCCTCTGAGAGCTAGGTACTAGCATAGCTCAGCCCAGAAATACGAGGCCTGAACCAGGAATTTGTTATTCCGTTACTCCCTCTCCCCCCATCTTAGGTTTGGTGAGTTTGAAGTCTTAGTACCTAAGGAATTACTGAGGCGATAGAGTCATGGTCATGTGGGTTCTTCAGGTCTGAAAACCAAGAGGCAGCTGTGGTGGTAACTGTACTGGCCAGAATCATGGATCCTCTGATTAGAGAGCGCATCATCAGTTTCTGTGAGACAACAAGACCAAGAAAGACCTTGTCGGGAATCTGGTAGATTCAGTATTTGAGGTGATTTGTGACGCAGCAAATGATCATTGAAACACATTTTAGTACCTAGAATTTTGTGCTATCATAACAACCTAAGACATGGCACTGGCTTTGGGACACGGTGGCAGGCGGAAATCCGAAGAGCCTCGAAGAGAGTCCGGAACCTAACAGGCATTAAGGCAGGTGATCCTGAAAGCCTGAATGACCTTGAGCTTAAAGAGAGGAACATGTTTTAAAGCTGGTGGAAATGGGATCTTTGCTTTATAATGGCAGGTATTTGGCAACATTTTTGAGGTAACATGGAAAAACAGGAAATATCCCTGATGGATTTGGTGATCTAGCTGAAGAGATAGCTACGTGTAATAATCGAAAGTGCCATCTGTCTCCCTCCTGCTGTGTATAAGATGTGAGAAGAGAAGGATATGCTAAAGAATGAGCTCTTAAATAAAATGAAAGAAGGACGCGCTAGGCACTGAAATTAAAATTTCTCATTCCCCAGTATCTCCTGAGAGAAAAGGGCTCCAGGGCAAAGATTAAATCAAGGCAAGCCTATTTTAACTTCTGTGTGTATGTGTGTGTATGTGTGTGTGTGTGTGTGTGTGTGTGCATGTGGCTTTTTTTGTTTTGTTTTGTTTTTGTTTTATAGATATCAAACCATCTATAAATCTTGGGCAATCATTCATAGAAACATTTAGACAAGGGTCCTGTAAAGATTTTGCATGACAAACATACCCACGCTCTTAAATAGTAAAGCTTCTAAGAATCATAAGGATATTGTCTCATAGCAGTATGACGGGGAAGCCAAGAAGCCAATGTAGAGAAGGGTATGACTTAATAAGATTTGTGGTTGGAGTTTTTGTCTAATCCAGAAAACTCATATTAGATTCATAGAACTCTTACAAAAATATTAGAGGCGCTGGGTGCTGATAGAAATACCACCAGCTTGTACTAAAAGTACAGAGATGATAAGAAATGAGAAAGGCCTTTGGGCCCTTGATCTAATAGTTAGGAAGCTGGATGAGGAAACTACAAGCAGTAAACACTGGTCATTTCTAATGAAAAAGGAAGGGTGACTAGAGGCTAGGACCACTAGCCAAGGGGCTAGAGCCAAAAGCCGAAGAGCATCATCCCCAGGGAGGAGGGGTGAGCTCTAATCAAAGGAATGGCAACTTGTACCCAGATATATTTCAGGATCTCTATGAAACAGTGACTGCTGTGTGAATCCTGCTTCCCCCCCCCTTTTTTGGAATGAAAGGTGTACTGTGCCACCGTTGACATTGTATGTCCATTGTGGAGGGATAAGAACTGGTCTCTTTCCTAGAAGGTTCTTCATATTGAAAGGAGCTGTACTCAAACATGTCTATTCTGAGAACCACTTGTAGAGAATTCATCTGGGTCTGGACCTGATACAGATATCAGTTTTCAGGACCAGAGGGAAGACTGATTGCACAAAGAAATGCTACTTTGGGTAGGGAGTCTTGGAAGTAGGTGAGTTTTTTGCTTGTGGTTGGTATGTAAATAATTTGTAGTTTCAAAATATGGTCACTATATTCTCTCTCTCTCTCTTTCTTTCTTTCTTTCTTTCTTTCTTTCTTTCTTTCTTTTCTTTCTTTCTTTTTCTTTCTTTCTTTCCTCTTTCTTTCTTTTTTTTTCTGTCAAGTCATTTACTTTCCATGCCACATGTAATCACAGCAGAGTTTTAAAGTACTAGAAGATAAAGATACATAAATCTGTATTTCTCCAAGCTAATCCTTTTGTTTCATTGACAGGTGGATTCTGTGTCTCCTCTTGAACTTAGACTGCCTCATCTTTTGAACAATAGAGTATGTGACACTAAGACAGTTCTAAGCTCATGATTTAGGGTTCTGGCAGCTCACTTTTTTTTTGTTTGTTTGTTTTCCTTAGGAATGTACTCTTTGTTCTCAGTGACCAGCCTGTAGGAAGCCTCGACTGTACATAGAGGCCATGCATAAGTATTCTGGAAGACAACCAGTCTCAGCTGCAAGCCAGCATCCACTACCATATATACCACTGAAGAAGATTTCAAGCTGAATCAGAGTCCAGCCTCCATCTGACTGCTGTATGCATTTTGAATGAGAGAGTTCCTTAGCTGAGCCCAATCTAATCTTCAGAATGATGAGACATAATAATGAAATTATTATTGCTGTAAGTCATTAAGTTTTGGGATTATTTGTTATATAAAATAGTAAATTGCAATGGTGTTTATCTCTAAGAAATAACTTTTTTTTTTCAAAGTGCCTGCATTAAAATTATCAAACAGAAAATTAACAATAATGAGAACAGGGATTTATGCTTTTAAAAAATGTACATATAAGCAGTGTGATAAATATATCTTCATCGTATCTTCCATAATTAAAACTAAAAATGCAAGACAGGAAGAGCTATATCTAAGATAGCTACTAGCAACTCAAAGATCCTTTATCATCATCTTTAACTGTCCAAAAATAAATTATATTCATTGATCCTGAACATTAAAGAAACTGTAGGGTTGAAACAAAACAGGAAAATCTGGTCTCTTTTTTTATGAAGAGGTTCAGCTGAGATCTTTTAGTTGTCTGGAAATCAGTTTTCTTTCAGGAATTGAATAAAATATTTGGGATTTGAAAGTACGACTGGTTTCCAATACACCCTATTATCATTTATTAACTCAGTTTTAATTAATTATAGTAGGTATTGATCATCAGTTTCTCTGGACTTTATATAAGGAATTCATAATAAGGAATTATCTGATTTATATCACATTTTCTGCATCCTCTTCCCTTAGGAAACGTCATCACTATTTTTGTTTCTCTAGGGTAAGATACAAGTGGAAATAATTTAGACATACATTCCTCTAGTAAGTCATTTTTAATTTAAAAATGCTTTATAGATTTGTGTTTTGGAATGGACTTACTATGTAAAAGTTCTGCCGTTTTATAGAGTAAAAGTTAATCTCTCTATGTTTTTTTATGTAACCCTAGTGGATGAAAGTAATTTGTTTGAAAGAAGGAAATACTTAAAGCCAGACTTAAAGCCGGAATTTGTTTTTAGCCTTGAATCCATGTGCAAATTCTCTCAACTGTAAAATGGAAAAGGCATCTTCCCTGCTTACTTCCCACGTCTGTTAAAATTATGTTTGAAATTAGCCACGTGACCCTGCTTTGCAGTCAATATTTACTCATAAAGCAAATATCTATGTATCATATGTATTATCCTAGGCAAGTTAGAATGAAATATCCTATAAGATGAAAGAGAATCATAAAAATTTGATGCCTTTAAAAGTCATTGATGACAATCATTTTACAAGCGTGAGACTAGTGGTTTTTTAAAGTTCAAATTGGACCAGAGTCTATGCTCTCTGACTTAGGACAGCACCTACAAAATTATCAAGGAAATAAATGCTAAATGAATAATGCAGCACATTCTTTCTTTCTTTGAGAGAGAGAGAGAAAGAGAGAGTGAGCGAACGCCCAGGCAGGGAGAGCTGCAGGCAGAGGGAGAGGTAGAAGCAGGCTCCCGCTGCTGAGCAGCCCCATGTGGGACTCGATCCCAGGATTCTGGGATCCTGCAGGACCTGAGCCCAAGGCAGATGCTTCCCTGACCGAGCCACCCTGGTGCCTGTGTATTTTCATTTTAATAATTTTGTTTCTGATGCATACTCTAGAATAGATGTTGACAGTCACCTAGCCTTTCCTGTAAGGGAAATGAATCAGAAGAAACCCTGATTTTCTTTTTCTTTCTTTCTTTCTTTCTTTCTTTCTTTCTTTCTTTCTTTCTTTCTTCTTTCTTTCTTTCTTCTTTCTTTCTTTCTTCTTTCTTTCTTTCTTTCTTTCTTTCTTTCTTTCTTTTCTTTCTTTCTTTCTTTCTTTCTTCTTTCTTCTTTTCTTTCTTTCTTTCTTTCTTTCTTTCTTTCTTTCTTTCTTTCTTCTCTTCTTCTCCTTCTTCCTTCCTTCCTTCCTTCCTTCCTTCCTTCCTTCCTTTCTTCTTTCTTTCTTTCTTTTTTAAACCCTGACTTTCAAGTGAAAGGAAAACATAACATCATATACAGAAACAGCAGCATCACAAGCCTTAGATCAAATTCCTCAGCGCTGTCTAGATACTCCAGTGAAGAAAAGAGGCTCAGGCAAGTGACATGTGCCCCCAGCAGCAAGCACAGGTCCTATCAGAAGATGGCAGTAAAGGAGCAGAAGCAAAGGCAATCAGGCTTCAGTTCCAGTTTGCATACATCCCAGTTCTCTTATCCCCCAGTGGAACAGGACTCAAGATGTAGACATTTTGGTTTCTAAGAATTTAATATATGCACTTTAAGTAGAATTAGAAAGAAACATTGCATATCATATGTGGGAAAAAATAGCTGTCCCTGTCTTTGGCAATGAGGACATGGGATGCAAATCGTAGTAAAGGGATAGGGACTACCCAGAATTTATAGTTTAGCAGGTGAGACAGAAGTGTCAGTGATTAATGTATAAACAAACAAACAAATGTGTAAACAGAAGTAGGCACAGCATGCTCTGGGATTGGAGACAGAGTGTACGTTAATATGTCGGGGAGTAATGGGATGTTCTCTGGAGGAAGGAAGAGATGTTTGAACTGAGCATCCAAGAACAAAAGGTATGAGTGAGGAAACAAAAAGGATGGAAGGGTTTTCTGGCAAAAAGAGCAGTTTTCCCAAAAGACTGAGAGGAAACAGGTTATTCATTTAGATAACATTGGAATTATTAATTACGAAACAGAAATATATGTAACATGCAGGGAACTAGTATTTTGGAAGTACAAAGGAAATAGATACATGTTAATTCCTTTAATCTTTACAATTTCCTGGTTTGATACATTCTCATCTATTCTTTGCATAAGAGAAAGTCTAATCTAAGAAAAGTTAATTAATCTGCCAAAGCTCATATTTTTAAGGAACAATAAAACTACCTTCAATTCAAACTTCCTTCCTCACTCCACAATCTATATTCTTTTGGTTGTCCTTTGGTGCTGGCACACTTAAATATGGATACGATCAATCTCTGTATACCAGAGGCTTCCAAATATCAAACTGTTTCCTGTATTAGCTAAGTATTTCAGCGGCCAGCCATGTGTGCCCACTGTGGGAAGACGTGGGCTTATTTTTATGTTTTTACCATGTTCTCAAGATAAGAAAATCATGTGTGTTGTGAACCTAGGTCAAATGGGGCATGACAAGGAATAGTCTGGCCTGTAATAGGATCACAGGGAAAGTAAAAAAGAAGTGATAAATGAATAAATTAATGTACTCAGACACACCCTCATGTGAGCGACCTAACACCTGTTCATAGTAGGAATGAAGATCGACTGTTTAGCGTACTTTACCCTTACTTCCTTTATTTTTTGTAAAGATGCCTTGCAAAAAACATTTATATATCATTTATATACATATTCCTCAATTTCCCCTTCCTCACAGTCTCTCCTTTTCTCTATTATGTATTTCTAATTACTTGCAAAACATTTGGAAAATATGTTACGTTAAACCAGGCAAGGTGGCTAGCAGAGACTTCCATTCCTGCTACATATAGTTAATAAGTAAGTATTTGTACTATCTCTGTAATAGATATATGGAGAGAGAGAGAGAAGTTTCTTTCTTTGGAGGGGAGGGCAGAGGAAAAGGGAGAGAGAGAGAGAATCTAAAGCAGGCTCCACGCCCAGCGCCCAGACCCATGTGGGGCACGATCTCACAGGCTAAACTCATGACCTGAACTGAAATCAAGAGTCAGAGGCTTAACTGACTGAGCCACCCAGGTGCTCCAAGAGAGAAGATTCTCATCTTTAGGTTTCCAACTTAATAATAAACAACATGAAGGATACATGTTCAACAAATGATGTTAACAATATGCTTTCCACAAAGGATCAAGTGCACAAGGTGGTCTTCGGTTCATGCTTTACACCAGCACCTAGTATACTTCCTGCAAAGCAGCAGAAATGTAATAAGGTATATTTAATGAATACAAGAACAAAACATACTTCTGCTATAGCCTTCCTTGAATACTCCACAAAGCATCAAAATTCCTAATTTCCAATCTGTCATGACTATTTCTACCTTTGCCTTCATTTATTTTTCTTAATGAGTGCCCACTTGATATTCATAAGGCATGCGTTTATAACCCTGGGGAATTCCCATAATCACAAATGCAGAAATAGCTGTAAAAGCTTGTGAATTTTCTCTAAAGTACAATTCTACCAAAAGCTGCATATCTGATGCCATATGCTCAGACTAAAAGTTAATTGTTTTAACCTCCCCTTACACTTTACATCTATCTTTTTGAGCACTTCTTATATTATCTTAAGGACTCATATTGAAATTGTTTAACACATTTTTTTAATTTCAATACATAATAGGTGGCACATTGTTCAAATGCTTGGTCAACACTGAATTTAACCTAATCTTGATTTTATCCAAAACTTCTATTTTCTAAGAACCAAGAGTTTCTTATATATCTTTTTTTTTTCTCTTTACTTCAAATCCAGTATTGGTGGTTGGATGTTAATCTTTCCATTTTGCAGTGGCTCTTGATGAATGAAGAAAAGCTAAGAAGAAAGCAGGAATTATTAGAAGCAGGGAATTATTGGCTTTCTTCAGAAACTGAGTGATTTATGCTAATCAATACTGTGTTTCAGTAAATCACAAAGGAGTAAAAAGTACAGTGGGTTTTTAGGGTGCTAGAGGGCACTAAAAACCATGGTATACAGTAATAATACATTTTTTCTGATTAGATCTTATGGTTCTTCCTAAGGTGGACCGATATATCCAGGGCACAACTATAAAAATCTGTGGTGCTCTAGAAGTAGCAATAGAATAAAAGGAAGGCAAGGGTGGGTACCACTTTAAACTACCACCAAGTATTGTACAGACAAATCAGTTACTCTGGATTTCATTTTCCTCATCTATGCACTGTCTCTAATGTTTGCGTCTAATGAGTCATGTTTTCATTGCCAATTCCCATTATTTGCCAATGCTTCACATGTAACTTAGAAATTAGAAAGAATATTTGACAGTAGAACAAGTATTAAAGTAATAAATCTAGGCAAACTAAATGATCAAAGTGTTTCTGGTGTCTCTTTTGCAACGCTGTGATACCCATTTGCGAAAAACTCAGAATATAAGATGTAAAGGAACAGAATGAAGGCAGCTATATCTTAGGGAGGGAGTTCGGGTAATGTGCTTTATTCATAAATATTGCTTTAACTTGCTCTTATAATTGGCTACATTCAAGTAAAACAGACACAACTTCATTTTATAGAATTATCTATCTAGTTTTCTAATGACCTCAACTCATCTTTTCAATTATAATTCTTTATTGTAGACAAGTCCTTTAATTTCCCAAAAAAAATATTGTATAGATTCTATAAAGCTAGACATATTCTGGACATTCGAGTATTGAGTTCTAAAGTTAAAAAGACATTTACTCTGGTCTCAAAAATGGCCAAATGTCCTAATTAAATAAATAAGAGTACTCCTTTGTAGAGAACTGATGTAAGTTATTTCAAACACATATTAAGAGTTCTTTAATAAATACAGTAACCTCCAACAGTTAAATGTTGACATGACCTCCTCCCCAAAGCCTTGCTACTGCTTTGCAATGAAGTCAAGTCTCATCAAATTCTGCTATACAGGTACAAACATTTATTGACAAGTATGCACACATCAGTTATGCTGTTTTTATTAGTTTGATGGATTCTCAGCTCTGTTTTTTAAGGGCTGACCAGTAACTTCCAAGAAAGGCTCACCAGAAGATAATGCAACAATATCTAGTAGCAAGGACAGGCACCCAAGTAGCTTCTGAATCAGGCATCCAAGTAGCCTCTGAGTCAGCAACTAAAACAAGACTCTTGGGAATCAAGCAGAGATCACTTTCCTTTGGAGTATAGGCAGTGGGCTCCCATATTTGTGTTCATGTAAGGGTAGGACTGCTATATACTATTTAGAGACAAACCAGATATTTACAATCATATCTAACATTCACTGGGTTCATTTAAGGAAGTGTAGGAATTTAAGGAAACAAATTTTAATGTTAGTAATTGCATGGATGTTATACTGTGAACATTACTTGTAATTCAGAGTGGTGCTCCCTGCAATTCCATTGCTAGACTTTCTTTCTTTCTTTCTTTCTTTCTTTCTTTCTTTCTTTCTTTCTATTTATTTAGGGAATGAGAGAGTGAGCAGAGGGAGGGGCAGAGGGAGAGAGAGAGAGAGAGAGAGAGAGAGAGAGAATCTTAAGTAGAATCAAACAGGGCTTGATCCCATGACATTGAGACCATGATCTGAGCCAAATCAAGAGCCAGACACTTAACCGACTGAGCCACTCAAGAGCCCCTATCTGGATTTTTGTAACCAATCAGATTTCAAATATTTATTCTATTTTCAGAATATATCCCTAAGCTTTGCCCTAAGAAATATAGTCATTGGAGGATCAAAACAAGGAAGGAAAATTCAGGGTGTACTTTCAAAAGGATATTATATTAGAGCTGAATCATGAAGAATAAATAAAAGCTTCATATAGTTTTTTAAAGTGGGAAATAATATTTCAGAAATTGAGAGCTATATATGCAAAGAAACAAAGTACAAGAGAAGGGAGATGAGTCAGTGCTGAGGTATAATTGGAGCTTTATTTTAATAAGGTTTGTATAGGATCCTAGCTTGTTGGTACTAGCATTGGAGGTAGACAAGCCTAGGGGAAGTATGTGAAGAAAACAACTGGACCCAGAAGGGAATGTTAAAACACAGTTTAAGGAATAAGAGTAGCAGCAGTTGCCAGCAAAAGAATCTTAGAAGGAACCATCTGGATGGAGGGAATTTTGACAAATATGGTGGTAGTATGGGTAATAGACAAAATATGTTATGTGATACATTTTGCCTAAATTGGCAAAAAATAAATAAAACAGGAAATTATAACTATAGCCTACTTGAAAATGCTGTAGAAATATGTATATACTGATGGATATAAAATTAGAATATTTTCTCTTTTTCTGTGTGTGTGTGTGTGTGTGTGTGTTTGAGTATCTTGTCTGAAGTCACAAAGCTATTGAATGGTGGAGGTGGGTTTAAAAACCACATCCATGTATCTCTACAGCTCAGACTATGATATATCATGCTGTTCTGCCTCAAGCCCTCAATTCCTTCTTTCTCTACTCTATCCCTCAGGTACTCTATACTCTTTCAGGTCCTGGTTAGTTCATGCCTTGGAAGATACCTCTTAGCCATCTCCAGAAGGTCTCTTCCCCGTGCCATCCTGAAAGGTGTGGAAGTGGATAGGGAAAGTATACTTCAGTCATTTATAAATACTTAACGATAGTGGGTCATGAAACCAAAAGTTCCCTTGGGTCTGTCAAATGAAATTGTATTAGCTAGAACCCTGCCTTTGGAGGTGACAAATACAGAAGGTCGTCAAAGTTCAGATGCCATGTTCTTTTCATTTGTATTATCGCAGAACACATTACAATAGTTTACCCAAAGTATATAGGTAGCTTAACTGGGAGCCTTTGGACAGATGTGCATTTGAATCTCAACTCTACTTTTACAGTTTTACCTAAGTACAGTTTCTCCTTTAAAAAATAAATATCTAAATCTTGCTTACCATACAGAATTGTTATGATGGCTGTATGTGATATAAAGCATTTAGCACCTAGGTGGCAATCAGTAGGATTTCAATAAATACAACTTTTCAATACATGGACACATATTTATGATATACATCTATATGTGTTGAGAGAAAGATAGGGGTTACTTCTTTAAAATCTTGCAAAAAAATATTTTAAGAATATACTTTAGGATAGGTTGAAGTTAACAGAATCTATGGGCACTTGTGGTGCCAATCCTATATTATTCCAAATACTTTGTGAAAGGGAAGGGACAGGAATTGAGGCTTATTCTGGTCTAAAGGTTCCATGCAGAGATTTTACTTTTGACTACAAAGATTTATACATAGTTTTTCCCCAACTAATTCTCAACACTTCAAGGAAAGTATTATATAATTTTGTTGAAGAAGTTGAGACTCAGATATAATAAACAAATTTTCACAGCAGAAGAATGACAAATACAAGACTTAAATGTATTTTGACTTATGAATTCTTAATACTATTGGCATTTTTCACTTGGAAATTTAAAGAGAAAGGGGAGCACCAAGACAGTGAATTGAAAGAAATTTGATTAAGTCTTTGAATAAATTATTTTTTTGACTAAAAATTTTTGTTCCGATCTTATAAAAGTTTTTAAAAATTCTTATTATGCTATTTTTACTTCCTGGTGCTGAATTTTCATCAGGTCTGACATAAACTCTACTTTAGTAAACAGTAAGCTTATGGAATTAAATTTATGTTAAAAACATTCCATATTTGCCATAGATCTATGACAAAGATACTTCAACGAACTGGATTGCTGGACTGCTGCACTGAACAGAAATCTAAGTCCTCCCAGGAACAGAATAACATGGAAATGTCCACTAGAGGGACGTGGGAATCACAGTTGGAATCATGTAAACCAACTATTGTCATTGCTGATTTTGTATCTCAGAATGAGTAAGTGGGCAATAAGAACTCTAACAGATTACTAGTGGGAGTATTTCTCAGTATAAACTACAGAAAAGAATCACTGATTACTTCATTTCTACAAATAGGGCCAAGTTTACAATATTTATGAATGTTGAAACTGTTTCCTGGAGAAGAGCAAAAAGACATAAACTCTCTATTTTTTTTTTTTGTTTTCTAAGTTTACATTTATATGTGTGCGTGTGTATATATAGAACATAATTACACATTAATACATTCATTTTTTACTCATTCACTGCTTTCTATATATTATGGGCTAAACACAGTCCCACATCAGTGAACAAAGCGGACCATCCCTGGGTACTTGTGAAGTTTGTATTATATGACACAATCCATAAAAAAATGGACAAAATAATATGCAAATTGCACAGTATATTGCAAGGTGATAGAAAAAGAAAAACAATATAAGGATGACGGTGGGTGCCAATATCAACGTATGTAGTGTTAAGAGGATAACACTAAATGCATGGAGATGCATGGAGATATGATTTAACTATTTACGTGATAATGAGTTGCTTTTGTAGACAGAAAAAAAAATATATGGCAAGTTTAAAGATCCTCCATTTATAATTCAGAGGTCATCTTAACTGGTGGTCAGGGGTTGGCTGAATGATCTGAGGTTTTCCTACAAGTCCTATCCTTCATGTGGGAACATAAGGTGTCTTTCATTTACCTGTGTCATGGTTTTGGTACAAGAATCTGGACTAATCTCTTTGATCATGAGTATAGACTTCTTGAAATTGGTTCTGTGATTTGAGGTCATTGCTAACTTCTCAGGTCTGTTGTCGCCAGGTATCTTCTACTCTTCATTGTCCTGTGCCTGTAGTTGCCTCTGCCTGGAGTGTTTTTCCCACTAGTTTAGTCCTAGTCTGGCTCTTTTTCACAAACAGGGTCTCAAATCAAATGCCACTTTCTTGGAGAGCTTTCCGCCACACTATTTAAATCATCTGCTCCACTCTGGTATCCTCTGTCATATTAACTATTCTATTTTCTTCGTAGTACTGAAGTTAATAGTTATTTTTATGTCCCTATTCACTGCCCTTCTGTTCCACAGTTGGAGCTCCCTGAAAGCCTGTCTCCAGTCTATCTCATTCAGGGCTCCAACTGCAGTTCCAGCACAGGGACAGAGTAGATACTAAGTGAGTATTTTTTGAGTGAATGAGTGTCCCTACTTGTCCATGGTTAAGGTTGCATTTCTCTTTAGTATTTTCACTGTAGTTAAATTGTTAGCCCTAGAGTAAATACAGTTAAACCAACTGACTCTTGTAGTCCAGGAAATAATGCATTTTAGAGTCTGTGCTATTCCAGTAGTTAAAATATTGGGCTCTGCTGTTCAAATTCTAGATTTGGTATTGCCCAACATATTTAATCTTTCCATGATCTTAGGCAATTAAATTTACCTTTCTGTGTCTCAATATCCTGATCTGTAAAATGAGGATAATAATGATAGTCATCAGAGTAACTTTATAAGGGCATGATTCTTAAAAAAAAAATACCTGATATAAAATAACCGTTCAATAATTATTGCTTTAAATCTTTATGGGACTGTAATTCTCAACATTGTGTTTGTATCTGTGCATATAATTAAAAGAACACATGAACAACTATTTCATACATAGTAGGACTGTGGCTAAAATACAGGTGATTGCATTTTTCAACCAAACGAGCGTCTCTAAATGGAATAGGTGTTTCAGAAACCCATTTAGATTGAGGTGAATTGCAGAACATAAAATGTTGTGTTAAGATGGGCCATCTCCAAGCTGCTGAAAGTGTGACTGCTGAAATCTGTATTTGTTGCAATTTGTCTATAGCCTCAGCAGTACAATTTCTTTTGATGCTCTTAAGTCCTATAATATTTCTGTGAGAATATTTTTTTTTTCATTCAAATGGGTCCTCAGAGACATGCAATGTCAGGATGTGGCTTTGCTAAAATACATTATTTAAGTACACTTTCTCATTCTTATTTCAAATTTCTGAACAAAACGTTTTGGATCCCTTGATAAATAATATGAGTCAAAATTCAGCTATGCTTGGAGCACGATAGTAACATAATAATTCTCTTGGCCCAAGCATTCTCTAACAAAACTTCCATTAAACTAGCACTACTTTGTGAAAGAGATATTTTTCATTACTTCTAAATGCCTATGTAAGATTCCTCTGTCTTCAAATATGTTCATCAAGTCCTTTCATAAAAGTAGAGGTCAGACCCAGTGGCATCATCGAAGGAGGGAAGGCGGAAATAAAGCGCCTCAAAAGACCAATGCATTTCTCCAGAACTGAGAAAACAAACTGCTTTATGGGGGAGGAAATGGCCTTGGGAATTAATATTTAAGATGACCAACTTGCAACAATATCTGTAGAAAGGATCACTTACCCCTGGTATCCTGTATTAAATTTTCTAGTCTCTTTGCTAAAGTACATTTTCAAAATCTGAGTTGACAAGAGCTCTGGCTTTGACAGTGAGACCATTGCTGTGTTGGAGGACTTAGAAAGAAAATTATTATGCCTAAATCCTCATACTGGTGATTTATTCTGGAACCTTAAGCATTGCTCCGGAAGTTTTACTCTAATTCTCAAAAAGAAAAAAAAAAAAAAAAAACTCACAAATAAGAAAACAACCAACCTTAGTTTCAGTTAACCATGTTAGTCTCTAGGTGATTTATCCATTTGCTCTCAGATACATTTCTTACCTTTAAAGAAGCTACTGTATTTGTAAATCCGAAAAGAGATTTGAATCCAAGAAAAAAAAAAAAAAAAAGAACTCTCAAAACTTAATACTAAAGAGAAAACTCAGTTACAGTTGGGTAAGGATCGGAACAGACAGTTCTCCAAAACTACGTGCGGATAGCTAATAAGCCACGTGAAAAGATGCTTGACATCATTGCTCATTAGAGAAACGCAAATTAAAACCATCAGGTAACATTCATATTCCTGAGATGACTGAACCTGGGACTTGTGAAATCTTGGCATCACCCCCAAAGGATCACTTAAATTCATCTGACTTGTGTTTAATGTCCTATGTAGTGTGCTTTCAACGTGAATCTCTAGGCCTGTGCTCCACCGTCATCCCCCTTTCCTTCCCGAATTCCTTGCTGTTTCCTCCTCTAGCCCTGACACCTGTTGTGATGCCTCAGCTCCACTCTTAAGGAGCCCCCAGGTGATGGTGCTGCAGACGGTGTAGCTGCTGTCTTCTGTACAAGAGCTACGAAAGCTCTCGCTTGGAAAAGTGGCGCACTTACCTCTCTGGATACTGCCAGACTGCATGCGGTTCTTTCATTTCCCTTGTCTAATATTTTCTTTTTTTTTCTCCCTTGAAGAAGTAAAAGCTGCTTTGTTTCCTTCCCCCAGTATCTACTCAAACGATGTACACCTTGCAAATGCAGATGCTTTCATGTTAATATTTTGATTTACGGATGTGAACAAGGGAATCGCTGGAGTACTACTACTACTACTACTACTACTACTACTACTACTACTACAAAGCATGTGTGGTGGCAGTGAAGGTGGTGTTGAAGTTATGGCCTAAAACAAATGCTCACTTGAATTTTGTAGACTGAATTTAATTTTCGTTCCTGGAAATACAGTTTAAGGGGATTTGCGGGGGCTTACAACTTTCCGCAGATGTACCACGCTGTGACAGTGAGCTACCAAGAAGTTCAGTGAGCGTAGGAGGTCACCTGTTAGTGATTCCCAAATCAGAATCTCATGGGGGATGAAGCGATTGCCTTGTTGTTTTCCTTCTTTGGAGTTTTGAAACCACAAATTGGGTAGCATTCTGGAAAGCCTGACTCAGTAGAGTCGACTACAGCTGGGTAATCCATGCAGGTAAATAAAAAAGCAACAACAGCATTAATAAGAACAAGAGCAAAACGCCCCTCTTTAGTTTAGCCTATCAGCCGGTTTGGGGAACCACCTAAAATGTGGTTCTTACATCACTGGCTTCATAAGCTCTCTGGAATATTTTTCTAAAGCTTCCGACATCAAACAATCCCACTCTACTGTATCCAAATTTCATTATGTGGGCGCCCAGGAATCTGTATGTTAAACAGATTCTACTGTTGATTAGCATGTATGCAAACATTGAATAGAAATAAAATGTCTGTTCTGTGTTGTCTGTGGACCCACAAATGGAAGACAATACAACATTCAGAATGAAAATATCTAAAAACCAAAAAAAAAAAAAAAAATCTAAAAACCAAATGTCCAAAGACCTTTACGGGGGTAGTAGTTAAGGTCGCAGGAATATGCTTCATATTTCTGATTTTTGAAATGTGAAATTACAGAGAGGTTAAAAAGAATAGTGGAACTAGCATACATCTTTCACTTCAATTTATCTTTTGTTTAGCTGTTTGTCTTTTTCTCCCCCTTTGGTTGAACCATTTAAGGTATTTTGCACGTATCACATACTTTACTCCTAAATACTCCAGCCAGGAAATTAAAATTTCCCCTACTCCTTGATACTGCCTTTTTTTTTTTTTTAGCATTCCATTTTGCTTCCCCTTAAGAATTACACATCACATTTAGTTGTCATATCTTTTTCATCTCCTCTAATCTAAGACACTTTGTTTGCCTTTTAAAAAAATCTTTCATATTAACACTGATGTCTTTTAAAGATTTCAGACAAGTTATCTTTAACGTCTCTAATTTTTGTTTGTTTCTCTGTTTCTTTGTAGTTTCTGGTAAAATGGTTTTGGTGAGAATTCTGTAAGGTAATAATGCTGTTCCCAGTGTATTGTGGTGCTACATTGATAGTGGTCAGTTGATACTGCCGGGTTAATTTTTTTTTTTTTTTAAGATTTTATTTAATCATGAGAGACGCAGAGAGAGGCAGTGACTCAGGCAGAGGGAGAAGCAGGTTCCCTGCAGGGAGCCCGATGTGGGACTTGATCCCAGGACCCCAGGGTCACGCCCTGAGCCAAAGGCAGACGCTCAACCACCGACTCCCCCAGGCACCCTGAGATGTCAGCTCATAATGTTATTGGTGATTTTAAGTTTGGTCTCTGGATTAAAATGGTGTCTTCTAGATCTCTTCATTGTAAAGGTGCATTTTCTGTTGTCCTTAATAAGTAATATGAGGAGTGATCCCAAGATATTACTTGCTTGAAACTATTATTACAGGTTGTAAAATGGAGATTTGATAATCACGCACTCATTCTATCTATGACGATTTATTTGGCATTCTCTGCAAATACTCCTTTTCGATATTCCCACCCTTTGTGTCTTTTCCCTTTGTTTGTATCATCACGGGCTCACAAATTCTTTTAAATACATATAGCATATATTTTTTTACATATAGCATATGTTATAATTCATAACTGCCATTATGTCTTTTAAGCCCTCAGATGTCTCAGATGTGGCCAGTGGCAGACTCTTCAAACTAGGTCCCATGTGTCCTTTGATTTGCTACTACCGTCGATCCAGCATTTCCATGCTGTCAGCCGTAGCGACATGTCATCACATACTTTCTCCATCCTTACTCTGGAAGCAACAATCTGTTTAAGAAGTCCTGGCTATTTCAGCAGTGAAAGGGAGCCAGACACCAAGATCAGGTGTGCTTTATAATGAAGTTGCCATTGTTATTTGGCCCATTCCATGGACACCGCCAGGATGCATGTACGTATGTGTGTGTGTGTGTGTGTGCATGTGTGTGTGTGTATTTCAAAATTGTAAGTTCATAAAAGCACTTCTATTCCTATCCTACACCACAAAATTTTCTTTCTGCTTGCTCCATTGCATGTTTGCATTTCCCCTTTCCCCCATACAGAATATTCGGTCTCCAAAACTTTAAGATACTATATCTTGATGCTGTAATATACACCAAGTAGTTTGGGAATCACTTTATCAGTGTTACTATTACTATTATGGCTACACACACACATACACACACACACACACTTGCTATTAAAATTCAAGATTTCTTTACATTACTTCCCTTAAAGTAGGTCCTAATGATCACATATAGTCATAGTATTATGTTCAAAAGTTACTTGAACTTATTTTTAATTAATCTATTTTTGTTTGTATTGTCGGTTTAAAATACATTAGCTTTGTTTCTGTTAATAATCACTCATGAAGGTTTTTTACATCTTTACTCATTCTGGGGAGAGAAATGTCAAACATAAAGTTGCCTCAAACTTTATAACAGTAAGAAAAATTACCTCCCCTTCATTTTCTCTTCCACTGGGATCCCACCTATTCTGTGTGGGTGATTCATTTGACTCATTTTGATTTGATTTATATTTCCTTGTGCTCCTTTTAGCAAATTATATATAACTTATTACATATGTATATGATATATATAAATATATATGTAATACATATTCATACATAAAATGTTTATATGTATTTATGTTTACAGTTTTGTTTTTTAGGTTTACAATTTTTTTATAAATTTATTTTTTATATGTTTACAGTTTTTACACAAACTACACATATATGCACAAACACTCATTCTTGGTTCATGTTTTTTACACAAAAGGTAGCTTACTGTTTTGCAGTTGTCTTTTTCCATTTAATAATATATCTTACGAATCACTCCAAATCAGTCATAGAGGTTGTCTTAATTCTTTTTGGCAACTAGATAATAATGGCACCCAGTTGTTTGGATGTATGAATATGTTTATTTATGCACTCTTCTATATTTGGCATTGATCCCATTCTCAATGTTTTGCAGTTAAAAATAACATCACAGTAAAGCTATGCATTTTTTTTTTAAAACATTCTGAAGATGAGCCTTCAGAGTAGGTTCTAAGAAGTGGGATTGCTGGGTAAATTGTAAAGTGACATGTAGTTTTGTTAGATATTGGCAAATTCTTCTCTGAAAGGGTTGTAACCTTACCAGCAACACACTAAAGTGCCTGTTTTCTAATAGCCTCACATGTACAGTATGTTTGTCAAGCTTTTGAAATTCTGCCAGTATGGGTGAGAAATGTTATCTCCGCGCATTTTCCATTTGCATTGCTCTCCTCGTGGAAGAAGCTGAGCATCTTTTTATAAATTTATGGGCCATTTTGTGTTCCCTATCTTGTGAACGGTTACTATTACAGTATTACTCATTGTGTATCTGATATTTTCCCCTTTATTGGTATAAGTTTCTGGTAGGTTAGGGAGGTTACCCTGTTATTAGTGATTTTTTTTGGAAATATTTCCCTGTTTTCATTTATCTTTTGCTTTATTTGCCGCGTGTGATTTTTTGACTTCGCAGTGTACTTTTATGAAGTTGAAACTACTACACACTTCTTTTATTGAATATGAGTTTTTAATCTGTTAAACAGAATTCAGCTGAGTAAATTTGAAGATCTAATGACTTGATTAAATGATTCATGAATCGAAGAGCATCCTATCCAGCAGGTAGAAGAAGCTCTGAGGGATTATACAAAATGGAAGGTATTTATAGTAAAGAGGGTGGGACAAGAAAGTTTTCAGCAACAGAAAGGGCCCAGTTGTTCCAGGCTAGGTCACCTTCCCTTAGGCGGAAGAATAAGGGACCTTATTGGGTAAATTATCTCACTTCCTTTGGAGGCATGGAGGGGGTCCTTCTAACAGATTACTTCCTTGGTTCTTATCAGAAAATTCCTGATTGACAGTTTAAAACTTACATTCTGGAGGAAGTTGAATTTGAAATTAGATTAGGTACTAAGCTTTAGTTTGGTTACTTGGTCTAGCCCTTGTGACTGTATTTTGGGACTGTGGTTTTCTTTTTAACAAAAATCATAGTTGAAAAGTTTTTCACTTATCATCAAGTTATAAAAAATAATCTATTTTTTTCTAGTACTGATATGGCTTTTTTTTTACATACTCATCTATTTTTGATCTGTAATTCATTTAGAGTTTATTCTTGTATATTGTGCAAGATATTGGTTCAATTTTACTTTTACCAAATTTCCATCGGATTGCCCACCACAAGTTATTAAAAATCAATTTTTCCTCATTGATTTGAAATACTTTTATATCCTGGACTTCCACATGCACTCCACTATATTTCTGAACTTTTTCTTTTGTTCTGCTGGTTTATCTATCATCCATGTGCTAGTAGCCAAGGGGAGTAATCTTCATCAATTACTCACTGACGGTTAGAATTGCAAGTACTTTTGTTTTTATCAATCACACAAACATCAAGAGAGAGGCTGTTGGAAATCCCAGGAAATGAAATTTATAAAAACAGTTCTTCAACCTAAATTAATTAGTCTCAGTCTTTTTCAGTTACCATTTCTGTCTGTGCTATTTTGAAATTAGGAGAGGATTTTGATAGAGCCAGTGATTTAATTTAGTTAGAGTATGACTAGTAAGAAGCAGAATTTAAAAACTTAGTGTGGTCCAGGCTTGTCTCTTTCAAGTTATTTTTACCTTTTTTTTTCCTTCACTAAGAAGGCTTTTATTTACGTTTCTAGGGTTATTTCCTTTGATTTGTTATTTAATATATGCAACTTGAATGAAAAATGAAAAAACTTAAAGAATCTGCATAAAAATTGCTCCAAATGGTGTTCCAAAGCTAAAAGAATAGAATTTCACTCAAAGGATATGTTCATTTTAATTAATGAAAACAGAGCACTAAATTGTATTATTTATATGCTTATTATTTTCTAGTATTTTCTAATATTTTCAGATATATTTTTATTGAAATAATTTGTTTTCTTAAGTTCACATTAATTTACATTGGCTCTGATAATTTTAAAGAATAAAGTTTGACAGATTGTATTATTTATTTTTATTGTCTTTAAATTTGTATCTTATTGTATTGAAAGTAGCCGTGCTATAATTTTAGAAAAAAATAGTACAGAAAACTAGTTACCTTTGTTACCTTTGTTAAGCTATGTACAATATTCTGCATTAATGACTGTTTACCTGACTATCACACTGTACACTAGGTTACTGACTATCAGAGTTGACTTTGATACTCTTTTGTAAAAAAAAATCTATAGGATTTCTTTCAATATAGGATTTTCTGAAGACAATTGTTAACCTTAAAGATAAAATAGTTATATCAGCAAAATGGGTTTATTCGGGACTAACAGAAGTACAATTTGGGACACACAAGCTATGGTTAAAACATAGGCAAGTCCAACAAATTAAGAGGAATGTGCAGCACCTGGGTGGTTCAGTTGGTTAAGCGGGTAAGTGTCAGACTCTTGATTTCACCTCAGGTCAGGATCTCAGGGTTGTGAGATCGATCACACATTGGATTCCACATTGGGAATATAGCCTGCTTAAGATTCTCTCTCTCCCTCCCTCTTCCTCTGTCCTTCCCTTCCCCTCTCCCTCCCTCCCTCTCAAAAAGAAGAATTAGAAGAAGGACGAGAAGAAGAAGATTATTATTTTATGGACAAGGAGGAAGTTGGGAGAAGTGGTTTTGAATGAAAGTCCATTGGAGAAACCCAAGCATTTAGGGTGATGTCGCTTTCTCATTGGCTAGGTTGCACAGGTAGTCAATTTTATTGTACAAGGTGCTGTGCATATCATTCCCTGTTGGGACCTTGTAATGGATGATTCTTTCCTGTTGGGAATTCTTCTGTTGGCGGTGGGAATTGACAGTTCTTCCTGTGACTCATATTGAGAAGTGCTGATTCCCCCTTTTAGCCTCCTGATTCTAATGAGATTTCCCATTATTAATTTTCACACAACCAAAAAGCTTATTATTAATAATGGAATGCATACTTTAAATCAAGAATTACATACATTTTCCTAGTCTGTTAATTTAGAACAAGGGTCAGCAAACTATGGCCCATAAACCAAATCCATCCATTTGCCCATTTTTGTGAATAAAGTTTTATGGTGCCACGATCATGTCGTTTGTTTGCCTAGTCTCTACTACAGCTTTTGCACTGCGATGGCGAAGTTAAGTAGATATGACAGAGTCTGTCCAAACTTCAAACCTGAAATATTTACCATCACGCCCTTGAAGAATGTGTTGACTGTTCCATGACTTAGAAGATACCACACACAGCAAACAAATAATACAAAGCAATACTTTATAAGTTATCTAGGCCACATGCTATAGATTGAATATCTGTCTCCCGCACCCCAAATTTATATATTGAAGTGGTGACCCCTCAAGGTGATGATATGAGGAGACGAGGTCTTTGGAAGGCAATTGGCATCCTCATGAAGAGATTTGTAGAGCTCCCTAACCCTTTTTGTTATGTGAGGATACAAGAAGTCAATGGTCTCCAGCCCGGAAGAGGGCCCTCACCAGAACCCAACCATATTGGAAACCTGATCTTGGACTTATAGCCTCCAGAACTGTGAGAAATAAATTACTGCTGTTTATGAGCCACTCATTCTATATTAGTATCACAGCTTGAACAGACTAAGATGCTACATAACAAAACAACTCTCTAAATTTAGTGGGTTAAGGTAACAATTATTTTCCTCATTTTGTGGTTTGGTTGGCCCCAACAATGGGGTTGTGTTCTGTTGGGCAATAGCCTCAGCTAGAAAATCCAGGGTGGCCTTACATGTACTAACAGTTAGTTCTGGCTTTTATCCAGGAGGCCTCAGTTTTCTGAGTAGCTGATCATCTGTAAGACAGTCTTTTTTTTTTTTTTTTTCACATAAATGTCTCTGTTTCAAGGGAATGAAGGCAGAAACTACATGACTGTTGCACTGAATATTTGTGAACTCCATTGGGGAGAAGCCAAGCTTTAGTCACCATTACATTATGGTAGTACTGGGCAGGCATATGCTTTTGTAGAAGTCAGAGAGAGATAAAATAAACTTATGGACCTCAAAGTATAATTTGAATATGAGCTTACTCATGTCCATTGTAGCCTTGGGTGGCACATCTCTAGATTAGAGGTGAGTCTATGCCATCCCTTGATCTGAGTGGTGTGGTATAGACAAAGCCTCTGACAAAAAACTACTTACTCATTTGCTTGTTTTGTCTTGTTAGGTGTTGATAAGATCAGCATTAGGGAATTTAATAGGTACGTGGGCCAAATGCAGAGAAGAGTGAAAATACAAGTCTCCTGTGTGCATATTCATCATTAACATGCAATGCTAACAAAACTCTTCTGGCAGGCTGTAAGTTCATGAGGGAATTTCTAACACCTGGATTGTGATTTACTCTGTGGAATTGAGCCATCTGGTAAACGAATTTTAACATGCTGGGCCCTAGACCTTCACAAGGCTGGACTATTTCCTTTCAGGCCCACGACTTATAAGTGTTTATAATGTTTACTTGAAAGGTCTTATCAGGTTAAATCATGGACCAAAATAACAATCATAGATTGTTCCACTTGAGTTAATTTTGGGGGGTCAGAAAGCCTAAGCCTAAATTTTAAAAGTCATATATATTGTAGCAACCTCTGTCTCTAACTAGGGCAACCTTGGATATAAAAGAAAAATGAAGGTAGGATGGATTGAAAACAGGCCTGGAGAGACACTTTCTATATACAAATAAGATAGCCTTTTATTTTAGAAAATGATTGAATTAAATGGTATAATGATTTTGTCTAAAACCTTTACATTTATTACTTTTTTTAGTTTAAGGATTAGCATTTAGCATAAGCAGACATTTTTAAGTATTTCTATAAACAATATTTAAAAATGAAGCTTAGGGCTATTTATTTTTAGGGCTGGCAATACTCAGAATACTCTTTTCAGTGAAGCATTTCAATATTATATGCATTTCTAATTTCTTTTTTTTTTATTTATTTATTTTAGAGATAGAAGGTAAGAGAGCACAAGAGAAGGAAGGGGCTGAGAGAGAGGAAGAGAATTTCAAGCAGACTCCCCACTGAGGGTGGAATCCCAGTTGGGGCTCCCCTGACCCTGAGACCAGGACCTGAGTCAAATCAAGAGTCAGACTCCAACCGACTGAGTGGTGCCCTAGTGTTATACTCACTTAAATGACTCTCCCTATGCTTCCCAAATACCAAATTGACACAGGATAGATTTTATTGTAGAAATTTTTTAGAGAGGACTCATACCAACCAAGCAAAACTAGGATTTTTTTCTTAAGATTTTATTTATTTATTTATGAGAGACACAGAGAGAGACAAAGACACAGGAAGAGGAAGAAGCAGGCTCCATGCAGGGAGCCCGATGAGGGACTCGATCCCAGGACTCCAGGATCATGCCCTGAGCTGAAGGCAGGCACTCAACCACTGAGCCACCCAGAGATCCTGCAAAACTAGGATTTAACAAAAGTCTCTCAGCTTAAATTTTAGACTTCCAACGTCAAATTTAAGAGTCTGTGTTAAAAATGTCATAAAGGTCAGATAACATTTTTAAAAAATTAAAATCATGTACTATTTGTGTTTAATAAGGGTATATTTAGTGTGAAGCATTCCTTGCACAGAACCTTTTAGTTGCTTTACTTATTTTGTCCTCACAATTACAATTTTAGTTAGGCCCTAAATATTGTTCAGACAGAGAAGCAAGCTAAGGAAAGTAAAGAGCTTGACTAAGTTAAATGATAGAGCAAGAATTCAAATTCAGACCTGGCTTATTCCAAAACTCACATTCATATGATCTACTACATCATTTCTCTGTGAACACGTGTACAGCCAAGCTATATGTTATCCTAAATGAAGGACTGATCTGAGAGCTAGTTACATTTCTACATATTTTTTAAAAATGTTACAGAATTATTAAATGGCTGGCTAGAAGCTTGCTGTGACATTTATGGCACCACTGGGGTAAACAGTCTTTAATCTTATCTTTGGACAGATAAGACCTTTTGTCTGCACAATTTTATTGTGCATCCTTTTGTCTGGAATTGTTCCCTGAACAATTTCATATGATTGTAGAAAGAGTATAGTACCACTAAAATAAAAATGAGTTTTGGATATAGATACACTTGAACCCTAGCAATAGCATTTACCAACAGTGTTATTTAGGAAGGCTACTCCAATTCTTTGAACTATGGATTCTTTATTTTAAAATAAAGGTGATAAAATAAAATAAATAAATAAAATAAATAAAGTAAATAAATAAATAAAATAAATAATAAAATAAAATAAAATAAAGGTGATATTTGTACTGAAATCAACTTAGTGAGTTTTGATGAGGATTAAGGAGCACTATGTGTTGAACTTTGTTGTCACTCAATGTAAATAATGATGATCTATTTATTGCTTTATCCTGGATATTTTTTTAAAGGCTTTCAAAAATATATATTTTTTTAGTATTTTATCTACTTATTTGAGAGAGAGAGAGAGAGAGAGAGAGAGAGTTGGGGGAGGAGCAGAGGGAAAGGAACAAGCAAACTCTGTGCTGAGCATGAGCCTGATGCAGGGCTTGATCCCATGGCCCTGAGGTCATAACCCCAGATGAAATCAAGAGTTGAATGCTCAACCGACTGAGCCACCCAGGCAGCCCTTTATCCTGAATATCTTAGTAATCTACTTTGGAATTTCTGTAAAGAATGCTACTTTTTGTTTCCCTTGAGTTACAACAGCAAGTTCTTATAGAATGATTTGTACATGCCAAGCACTGTACTGATAACTGAGATAGAGCAGTGGACAACAGAGGAGGAATAGAAAGTCCTGATAGGTGAACTGGATATGGAAGGGTTAAAATTGCCTAAAGAGGTTTCAGGTTGGAATAACTGGGAAAAAATTTGAAACTCCTTTGAAGGGAAGAGAAATGCAAATAATTTCTATGGCAGAGCTGTCATATTTAGTCGTGTTGAGGTTGACAGCATGGTTTTGGGTAGGAATTGTCCATCCTGCATTTGGAGATTTGGGGCTAAAAATTGGACAAGACATTTTGACTAACATTTCATTTTTCAAATTTGTTAGATTGAGTGACAGTTGAAATAGTAGTAGCAAAAGCAACTACAGAAAAACTAAACTGAAAGAGCCAACATGAAACCATGGAGAATGCTCTCATTTAGAGAGAGTGAGGAATATTTAGTGATTGTCTCTTTCAGTCTTGCCTATTTTCTTTGACCTAATGCCTTCAAGGTCTATCTTATAACAAATGGGAGGATTTCCTTCTTTCTCATGACTAAATAATAGTACATTGTACATACAGACACATAGACACACACCTCAGTATCTTCTTCTTTTTTATTGATGAACATTTAGGTGGTTTCCATATCTTGGCTATCATGAATAATGCAGCAGTGAACACGAGAATGTGGGTTATCTCATTAATATTCTTCTTCCTTTCCAGTTTGGATGTTTTTCTTTTTTTTCTCCCCCTGCCCCCCAGGGCTCTGGCTAGAACTCCAGTACTGTAGTGAATGAATTGGTGAGATTCGGCATCCTTGTCTCATTCCTGGTCTTAAAGGAAAATTTTTCAGCTTTTCACCCTTCAGTAGGATGTTACCTGTGAGCTTGTCATTATGTGATGAAGTATGTTCCTGCTTCATGTTGAAATGTGTTCCTGCTATACTAGTGTGTTGCTACTTTGTATCATTAATGGATGTTGAATTTTGTTAATTCTTTCTGTTTTGGCATCTATTGAGATGATCACATGATTTACTGCATCTTTCATGTTGTTAATGTGGTGTGTCACACTGATCGGTTTGCAAATGTTGAACTATCTTCACAGCCAAGAGAAAAATCCTTCTTAATCCTAATATGTGGTTATTTTTAATGTAGTGTTGAATTCAGTTTGCTAAAATCTTGTTGAGGATATTTTTATCTATGTTCATTGGCCTGTAATTTCCTTTTCTTATAGTGTCCTTGTTTGGCTTTTGACATCAGAATAATGCTGGCTTCATAAAATGAGTTTCTTATTATTTTTAAAAGATTTTATTTATTTGAGAGAGAGGACGAGAGAGAGAGAGAGAGAGAGATAGAGCATGAGCTGGGAGACAAGGAGAGACAAAAGGAGAGGGAGAAGCAGACTCCCTGCCAAGCAGGGAACCCAACTCAACCCCAGGACCCGAGGATCATGACCGAGCCAAAGGCAGACATTTAACCAACTGAGCCACCCAGGTGTCCCATAAAATGAGTTTGGAAGTGTTCTCTCCTGTTATAATTTTTGAAAGAGTCTAGAAGGATTGGTGTTCATTCTTTAAATGTTTAATTTAATGAAATATGTATCACTAAGTGAAGCCATCTGGTTCTAGACTTCCCTTTGTTGAGAGTTTTTTGATTACTGATTCGATCTTTTTACTAGTAATTGATCTGTTCAGATTTTCTGTTTCTTCATGATTCAGTCTTGGTAAGTTGTCTATTTTCAGAAATTTATCCATTTCTTCTAAGTTGTCCAAAAAGTCGGTGTATAATTGTTCAGAGTAGACTGTTTGCCTAGAAATGGAAATATGGAGTACAAAGACAAAAAAAAAAACTCAGCTTTACTTAATATCATTCATATATTTCTTTTATATATTTTACATTCATGATTTGGTCAATATGGGTATGGAATGACCAAACTTTTCATTATTAATTAATGCTGTTGCTCTTTTTGCCATGTCTTTAATATTCAGTATTATTTGATGTCTGTAATAATAATAGCAATAGTCATTATTTTGGACTCTGATTATTCAGATACTTTACATGTATTTTTTTCACTGATTCTCCAAGTTATTTGTCATTATTATTTCAAAATATATATAATCATAACATATATTGATATGAAGTATACACAGTTTAAAGATTTTATTTAATGCATTAATTAAAGAGGGATATAATAAGGTGTTACCACAGCTTCAGAGGGGAACTTGCACACTACTTCACACATCTAGTCAAAAAGGAATGTTGAAATGAATTTAAAAATCGATGCAAAAACAAGAAAAACCTTGCTAATATCTATGAGCTAATAATCAGTTGTGTTTCACCAGACACGATTTGGTTTCTATCATCAGGGGTTAACTGCATTTTTATCAGTTTTCTACAAATGACAGATTTGTAAAGTAGCTTTAAGATGAGGAAAGGTAAGATCTCTCATAGAGTCATATAACTTAGAAGGATATGCTACACATAATTTTTTTTTTCCGTTGAAGGTACCTAGTAATCTTTTGGGTCAATTCTTTTATGGTTTTCCCTACAATTCATATTTTTAGATTAAGAAATTAAAGGCAGAGAAATAACAGCTTCATTTAGATCTCACAGTGATAGAACTTAGATGGGAACCAAGCTCTGTCTGTTTTCAGGGACACCTCTCTTAACCTATAGGGACACATTGCTCATGTGGTTATGATTTGAGGCCACAATGGGTTATTTTGCAGTGTCCAGTGTCTAGAGATGCGTTCCATAGTCACACGTCGAATGTTCTCTGCCATCTGGTGGGTATAAGCCAGGGGTGCTGCTACATGGCATATAGTGCAGAAGACAGTGCCCACAGCAAAGAATCATCCAGCTTAAAATGTCAGTGGTGCCAAGGTTGAGAAGAGTGTTTGTAGGACATGGACTCCTTTAATCAACTCTTAGCTAAATACCTCACTTTATTTGCGTTTCTGTGCGTTATAAATAACACTTGTATGGAGTGAAATGACACATTTGAAATAACATTGCCACCCAGTATTAAAGTCATAAAAAACCATTTGTGGGCTTTTTATCCTCCAAGGTATCAGATCACTTTAACAAACACACTTTCCTTAGTGATACCCATTTCATTATGTTTGCAGGCTCTTGGGAGCGTCTGTGATCCTGGAGGAGATCTTTGCAGTGGCACAGGAGTCAGTTTTGCACAGAAACCAAGGAGAACACTGCTCATTTAAGAAATTTAGCTTTGAACAAAAAAGTACGTAAAGCACAACAAGCGATCCTGCATACCCTGTAGCTTAGCAACAACCCCTTTGAGACACTTCCTCTACGCCAGAGAGATTGGAAAAGTTGTCATAGAGAACTATCGTCTAGCAGATGAGTAGATCTGACTTTTAGGCTTTCATTAAGACCTTAAAGTAAGTTTTTAAAAGACGTCAAACCAGAACTATAACATTTTGTGGGTCACATTGTGGTAGTTTTACACCATTGTTTTCTTGCTTGTCCTGGAAAACAAAGTTCTGATATAGCTTAATATCACTGTTCTATAAACTTTATCATATTGCACAAATTGAGCAGCTTTGCTTCTTTCCCCTTTATCTTGGTTTCCATGAAGATTGCCTTTGTTTATGCTCCTTGAAACTTTGAACTCAGCCGACACCCAGAAGGTTGTACTGTCCCTAATGGAAGAGCGATAGTCTCGCACAGATTTTAGCCGGGTCTCAGGGCCATACCTCCTTGTCACAGCTTGCTTTGCCTGGCTTCTCCCATCCCTGTAGATTCCCTCTCTCACAGACATGTGTGTCTGTCATCCTGGCCTTTCCAACAGTGCCTGCTGCTTCCTAACAGTCACTATGACTATGTGACTCACGGCTGTTCTGATTTGCAGGTGTCCTCAGCTCCTTAACTTACACCATAGTCTGCAACTGCTAGGACTCCAGTAAGCCAGGATGTTCCGTCAACAGTTGATCCAGCATTGCCTCTGGTGGGAAAAAGCAAGGCTTAGCATCTTGAAGAAAGGAGAGTAGATTTGTTTATGGGAAACTAGGGACCTAAAAAACTAAGAGTGACATCCTCGTCTATGAAGAGAATTAAAATGTTTCATCAAATATATTTGCAACTGTCTGCATTCTAATGTTTCAGATGAGATGACTGTTCTTATTTATTGATCTGTAACAAATTGTCCCCAGATTAATAGCGTTTTATTAAACCTCATAATCTTATGGTTCAGGAATTTAGATAGATAAGATTCAGTTAGGCTAAATCCTGTTCCATGTAGCATTGACCCAGGTACTCAGTGGATTTCAGCTATTGGCTAGGCTAGTTGGAAGGGTTAAAAATAGTTTCAATTACCTATCCACACCTCATTAGTGGTGGCTGAAGACTAGCCTCAGATGATATCAGCAGTGTGTCCCTACATGCCTCTCCAGCAGGGAATCTCAGAGTAGTCAGATATTTTGTGTGTTGACTCAGGCAGGGCTCAAGCTGAATAAATTTTGGACTTTATTTATTAATAATGTATAAATATTGGCTCACTAATTGTGAAAAATATAGCATTTTAATGTAAGACATTAATAACAGGGTAAACTGGATTTGAGTCACAGGGAAACTCTCTCTAGTCTCTTCACAGCTTTTCTGTAAATCTAAAACTCTTCTAAAATAACAAGTTTATTTTTCAAAAAGAGAGAGTCCAAACTCCTTAATGTATATTCAAGATAATCCTCATTTTGCCACAGACTCAACTACTTTATCACTGAAATATCTTATTAACCTGTCCAGGCACAGATCTATTTTTTTTTTTTTTTATGTTGTGAAGTTTGAAGGGTAACTTGTGAGCCTTCCTATTCCCTCTAAGAAATTTGTCATTTTCTTTGAGTGAACTGAACACTACTGAAGAGCTTTGAGTAGAGGGGTAATGTGATCTGAATCCTAATTAAAAACATGAATCTAGATGTTTGTTAGAATACAGCCGAATGCAGTGTTAAGGGCCCTAGTACCCTGCATAGTTGAAAACCCACATATAATTTTGACTCCTTCAAAACTTAAATACTAATAACCTACTGTTGACTGGAAGCCTTACTGATAACTATAAGCAGTCATTGAACACATATTTTGTATGCCGTATTATACACTATATTCTTACAATAAAGTAAGCTAGAGAAAATAAAAGGTTATTTAGAAAATCATAAGGAGGAGAAGATGAATTTACAATGCTGCATTTATCAACACAAATTTGCTCATCAGTGGACCCATGTAGTTGAAACCCAAGTTGTTTGAGGGTCAACTGTATATTGTGGATGGAGTAGAACCAGGGCAGTGAGTTGAGTCGGTGGGCATGCAGGTAATCCAAGTGAGAGGTGATGATGGCTCAGATGTAGGTGGAAGTAATGTAAGTTAGCAAGGAAGGATCAAAATTTGGTAATATTTTATGGATTTGGATTTAGAAGACTCAACAGAATTTGAGAACAGTTTTGACGTGGGATATGAAGAAAAGACAGTTACCAGGAATGACTCCAAGCTTTTTGTCCTAAACAAAGAGGGGAATGAAATTCCCATTCACTGAACTTATAGATAATTTTCTCTATCTGAAATTTTTCTAGTAATACTTAGGTTCTGGAAAAATCATCCCAACCTTATATCACTAATTGTACTTTTTTTGAAGTTAATTTATGAACAGTAAGCTGATGTACACTTGAGAACAAGTAGGTGAAGGAGTTTAATATATCAAACAGGTACAAAAAAAAACCAGGTACATTACTTATTTTTAGCATTTTTATGTGCAGCTGAAACTTGAGAAATTCAGGCAAAATAGCTAATACTGTCTCCTGTCCAGAATAGTATAATTCATTTCAACATTTCTAAAATTTTGGGGATCAAAATTCCCCTGGATTCCCAGGGGTGTTAATAAAGTATTATACACAGCAGCAGCAATACAGAGATGTGATTATATAATTTGGGATCCCTGATTAAACTACATAAGTTTTCAAAGCCTGAATATATTAATATGCTTTGTAAATCTCCAAAAGAGAGACATTCATTTTATGCAAAATTTCCCATTTTAAAAAAATTAGAACAAGGTATTTAAAAAGAAGCTGGGAAAAGTCTTTGGCAATAATGACCCAGTTGTTGGCAATAAAAAGCAAAAAAAAAATACTTTGGGAACAGAATTGCACAAAATCAAAAATGACGATTGTCATTGTGACTTTCTCCTAATTTATAGATGTATTATTTAAGAAGCCTTGCCTTGGCTTAAAAAACCTGTCTACTTTAATTCCATATTAAATAATTACTCTTTATTACAAAGATTAAAATTAAACAATTCTGGCACTGTCCTGTGAAATGTGGAAATGTGTTTTCTTTAACCATAGGAGTTGAGAACAGGAACATCTTTGTGAACTGTAGCAGGAAACTTAAATTCCCTGGAAGACTCTGTTTTGAGGATGAAGAAATAGAGCCTGCATCAATTCAGAATTGTTTTGAGCTGCAAGAAATCAAAAGCATCATTCCAGTGGCTTAAACTAAAGGGGATCATTTTTTCTTATAAGGCGAAGTCTGAATAGAAATTGTTAGTATCTGTTCAGCTGCTTGATTCTGATGCTAAGAACCCAGGCTCTTTTTTTCACTCTGTCATCAGTTACTTAACCAGGACAAATGTCTATACCTTCAGATTCTACTTCAATGTTATTTAGACCGTGATATCACCTTGTCTCAGGGAGTAGAAGGATCACTTTGTCAGGTAACAGGCTTTAGGAAGTCATAAATCACTTTGCATAGAAAATAAAGTGTAAGCAAATAAAATTTAAAAAATGTATGAACACGTAGTGTTTACAAGTCCATTCCTTCTTAGTGACTCTTTAGGGTTTGTAGAGGTACAACTTGCGTATCAAAGGCCTTTGTTACCAAACCCTTAGGATTTGATTCGGGAGATATGTATTTTTTGAAGCCCCAAACATCTGGTTTAAGTTTCAGTCTTCTATTTATGTGTGTAATTTCCCTTGGAGCGTTTTCTCATGTGTATATATTGGGGATGTTAATTGCATTTCAAGGTAATATGGAGATTATTTTTTTTATGACAACTTCAAAGCAAATGGCTCCAGGTATGTTTTTAAACTGTGTTGAATATTTGGATAGATATTGCTCCTATTGCTCTTGATCACTTTTTCATTGGTAACAAAAAACGATGACAACAAAAAAAATTTAAAAAGCTTGGAAGGTTTTCGTTTTGTTTTTCAAAATGGCACAATTTATATATATATTTTTTTGTCTCATATACTCTTCCAGAGCATAATCAGTTCCTTACCAAGGTATGTCGTCCATCCTTTTCTTTGAAATTTGCAGGACTTTTTGACTTCCTCCACAACTGACATACAGTGGAGACAAGGACGCATGACTTCTAAGCCTAAGTCATGCAAGGTGATCCTGTTTCTCTGTGGCACATTCTCTCTCAGGACACTCACCCTTGAGCTTAGCAACCAATTTATGAGGAAGCTCAGATCACATTGAGAGGCCATCTGTCTGTGTTTCAGCTTAGACCATAGCCAACAGCCAGAATCAACTGCCAGACATATTAATGAAGTAATATTCAGATAATTCTAGTTCCCAGCCTTAGAGACCCTCTGGGTAAGGCCAAGAGTACATTTAGAGACAAGCTATTGTTACTAAACTATGCCCAAATTGCAACTTCATAAACACAGTTATTCCTCTTATTTTACACCATTAAGTTTATACTGATTTATCACATAACAGTAGATAACCTGATTACATATAAAATTGATGCTATTAATAACCCCCACTTTTGCAGATGATGAACATGTGATTTTTTTTTTGGACATGTGATATTATTCGTCAATGTAGAAAATAATGAAACAGCAGTAGGTCCAGATATGTCTGTTTTCATAGCATGTTGCCTCAACTTGAAGACTTGTTTCTTTGTTCCATTTAATCATTAGTTACCTAAAGTAAGGAATATGTATCTCAACACAATGTTGAATTATGATTCTTAGTTTTGGGGTCAAATATGAATTCCATTTATATCTGATATCAAAGAGAATTTAAATCATATCTCCCTGAAGGAATTGCAAACTTTCTAAGTTAAATTCAGCATCATTTTAAAACGTAATGATGTCTTGAGATTTGGTAGGAGCCAGTTTCTTTTTCCATATTTCTATTTTTAACAACCATTTAAAAAATAATAATAAACATGCGGTTAAGTAAGTTCAATGTTTCTTTCAATTGTCAAGAAGAGTATAAAACCACATTTTTTTTTTATTTCTTGTCTTGGGTGAGCATAACTAGATTTTTGCACACCTTCCTAAAATAAGAAGTAGAAAATATTATTTTCCATTTAATCAAAATATCCTTTGATGGGCTCTATCTAAGGTTTTATCTTCAAAGCATCTCTGTGCAAAGTATCTTAATGATACGATTCTAGATCTGAGAGAAAGAATGCAATATAAAAGGATCTAATCACTGTCATTTGAGGGGAAGAAAACCTCAGAGAACAAAAGGGTCTCGTCCCAACCATTCTAACTGCTGTTTGTAGTGTATTTATCATGAGCTTTGCCTGGTACTAGGGGGGTTCACAAAATTAACTCCAGTCCGTATTGAACAACAGTCTGTTTAGGGTGACTTTATCCGTTTTATAGAAAGACGGGAGCTCAGAATGTTCAGCTCACTTGCAGTTATGCAATTAGGAAATCGAAGAATCAGATGCATAATTATATTCTATCATTATTTTACATAACTAAAGATATAAAACAGATGCATGGGTATAGTTCTAACTCCACTTCTGGGTAGAAAGCTCTGCATCTCCACCTTCATGACTGCAGGCTGCAGATATTTTCTTCCTACCTGCAAAGTCACAAAACACTGTACATAGCTATTAAAAAGCTTCATACAGCACATTTGTATATTTGATACTCAATCTGAGATGGAAACTGAAGTATTTTTCCAATTCATTATACAACGTATTTTGCCGTGCTATTCATTCCTACACAGAGCCTCAAGCACCTGTAAACTCATGAAATAAGAGATATTAAGTCGCCAGAAGGACAATTCACTAAGCTAAGTGGAGGATGAAAGGTCTGGAAGCTGAGAAACAAACAAAAGTCCACCTCTTATCTTTAAGTGAGATATGATAAGTTATTCAAGGTTAGTTAGAAAACAGAAAAGAAAAAAAGTTCTATTTTCTCTCTACTGTTTTTTTTTAATTTTTATTTTTTTTAATTTTTACTGTTTGCTTTTGTTTATTTGTCCCCACCAGAATGGCCAGTGTTTATTACTGAGGTAAAACACAAATTTATTACTGATAATTTTTCAAATCACTCAATGAGGATAAATGTTAAGGTACTAAGAAATCCAACTCATTATTCTCCAAAATGCCTAGGCTAAATTCAGTTTATCTCCTGAGATACATTTTTAAAAATAATTGTTCCAAAACAGACTAAAGTCAACAGAGGAAATGCTTTTGGAAAAAGAAATATACATACATATACATGCACACATCTATGTACCTCATTGATTCTACACTAAATATCGAAATGATTGATTGTGATTTTAAACTAAATGTTGATGTGATTTTCACAGTTTTCTTTTTAAAATTATTTTATAATTATAGAAATAAACGATATAAATTCATTAATATTGATATTTCTATAGAAAAGTTTGTACTGGTATGTAAATATGGATATTTAAACAAATATTCAACTTCAGTTTTCCTATACAATTTTAAACAAAAGCTATGAAATATTTTTTAGTTTTAGGTGTACAATTTAGTGATTCATCGCTTACGTCCCACATCCAGTGCTCAACATAGCAAGTGTACTCCATAGTACCAATCACCTGTTTGACCCTCACTCCCTTCCCCTCTAGTAACCCTCAGTTTGTTCTCCATGGTTAAGCGTTTCTTATGATTTGATTCTCTTTTTCCCTGCTACATTCATCTGTTTTATTTCCTTTTTAATTTTTTTTTAATTTTTTTTTATTTATTTATGATAGTCACAGAGAGAGAAAGAGAGAGGCAGAGACACAGCAGAGGGAGAAGCAGGCTCCATGCACAGGGAGCCCGACATGGGATTCAATCCCGGGTCTCCAGGATCGCGCCCTGGGCCAAAGGCAGGTGCCAAACCGCTGCGCCACCCAGGGATCCCTGTTTTATTTCCTAAATTTCATATATGAGCGAAATCATATGATACTTGTCTTTCCTTGACTGACTTATTTCACTTAGCACATAATGTGCTCTAGCTCCATCCATGTCATTGCAAATGGCAAGATTTTATTCTTTTTGATGGCTGAATAATAGTCCATTGCATATATATACACACCACAACTTCTTTATCCATTCATCAGTTGATGGGTGTTTAGGTTTTCTCCATAATTTAGCTGTTGTTGATGATCTTGCTATAAACATCAGGATGCTTGTATCCTTTCGAATCAGTATTTTTGTATCCTTCGGATAAGTATCTAGTAGTGCAGTTGCTGGATTGTAGGGTAGTTCTATTGTTAATATTTTGTGGAACCTCCATACTGTTTTCCAGAGTGGCTGTACAAGTTTGCATCCCCACCAACAATGTAGGAGGCTTTCGCCTTTCTCTGCATCCTCACCAACATATGTTGTGTCCTGTGTCAAAATCTACGAAATCTTGAGCTCTGAAATCAGTATGATTCAAGAGAGATTAGTAGTAGCCAAGGTATAATCAACATTAGTTTTATAAACACAAATAGTGAAAAGCCACTCTCCTATTTCAAGTGTCTCCTCAGCCCCCCTGTTGGGCTCCTCACGGGGCGTGGAGCCTACTTGAGATTCAGTCTCTCCCTCTGCCATTCCCCCAGTTCTCTCTCTCTCTCTTTCTCCTTCTCCAAAAAAGAAATAATAATTCTAGAACCAAGTCTATCCCATAGTCTCTATTATGTCTGTGTAAAGAATTTGGGTTACAAACTGCAGTGCACATTCTGCATGAGGAATTTATTCGTTGTAGACAGAAAAGGCAAATGATCACTTTTTCTTCTTTGACCCCTTTGTTTTCCCCACTTTGATATCACACATTCATTTAATTTCCCTCCTATATTTCTGGCTATTCCCACTTAGAATGCTTCCCTGGTTCCCTCTTAGATTTGTGACCTCTGAAATTTAGAGCTCCTCAGAGCTTAGTCCTTAGACATTTCCCTTCTTCTATGTCTGTTTACTCAGTGGGTGATGTCATTAGCTTGGCTTTGAACACCATTGACCGCTGACCCACCCTAATGTACTTCTTTTTTTTTTTAAGATTTTATTTATTTATTCATGAGAGACACACACAGAGAGAGACAGAGAGAGAGAGAGAGAGAAGCAGAGACACAGACAGACGGATAAGCAGGAACCATGCAGGGAGCCTGGTGGGAGACTTGATCCCGGGTCTCCAGGATCATGCCCTGGCCTGAAGGCTACCTGGGCTGCCCCCCTAATGTACTTCCAAAGCCAAGTCATTCTGCTTGCATATCAGACATGCATAGACAACTGCGTACTCTTGGTGGCTTTATGCTGTGTCATCTGGACTGAACTGGACTTTGTTTACTCACACTGTCTTCCCACTATGTGTTTAGATTAGAGTTAGTGAAACAGAAGTTTTTGTGAGAATTGGAAACTGGAATGAGACAGCTGCCATGATGCTCTAAGGTACGTGTATGTCAAGTGCCGTTGCAGCACAAATATATTATTGCTATTGCGCTGGCTCACCTTGCTGTGGTGCAATATCCAGGTCCCCATCCTTTAAGGTAACCATTGGATCCTTTCTTTTAGCTTCTCTGAGTCTTAGACCAAGGGTGTGTGCAGCCCATGGCGAGGGACTCCAGACTTTTCATTAGGTCATACTCATTGTTGAGGTTGGACGCATTTGCTTTCTTAAATTTATCATATCCCAAACTAAGTTCTTGATATTCCTTCTATAACAAATTTACTCTTCCTATATTCTTCTTTCACTCATTTCATTACAACTTTGTCATTCCAATAGCACAGGCCAAAAATCTTGGAGTCATCCTTGATGTTTTCATTTATTTACTTCCCATATTCTTTTTATCAAATCCAATCCTTTTTAACTTACCCTCATTTTTACTTCACTCTAAGCCACCTCCATACCTTGTATGGATAATTATAGTACCATACTAACTTCTGTTACAAACTTCTTTTCTTTTTCTTTTTTTTTTTCTATTTCCAAAATCTGTTCCCACAGTGGATGACTGATTTCCTAAAATATTAATAAGCAATGTCACTTCTTCTCTCAGAAGCCATCTCGTAGCTTCCAAACTCATTTATAGTAAAAGCCAAATCTTTCATTTACAAAGCCTTGCTTGGGATGGTCCCACTGCTATATTCTGACCTCTTCCACTCTTCCTCTTGCGTACTCACTCTCTTCTGCTGGGGATGCTTTCCTACAGACATTTGCATGTCTTGCTTCTTCCCTTCCTTTAGATACTTTTTCTTGTTTGAGGCCTTTCCCAGATACCTTATTTCAAAATTGTAATGCCTACCTACTTTGTATCTTATTTCCCTGCTTATTTTTCCCAGTTTTTTTTTTATTTTTTTAATTTTTATTTATTTATGATAGTCACATAGAATGAGAGAGAGAGGCAGAGACAAAGGCAGAGAGAGAAGCAGGCTCCATGCACCGGGAGCCCGACGTGGGATTCGATCCCGGGTCTCCAGGATTGCGCCCTGGGCCAAAGGCAGGCGCTAAACTGCTGCGCCACCCAGGGATCCCTTTTTCCCAGTTTTTATTAGTACTCAATACACTAATTAGTATTTAATACACTTGGACTGATAAATATATCATGCTTAACTAGTTTATGATTCTTCTTTATTTATCTTAATTCTTGTCCTCTAGAGGTTAAGCTTCATGAGGGTGGTGATATTGGCTAATTTGTTCAATCCCAAGTGCACAATACTCTGGCATAGAGTAAGCCAATTATTCAAATATTTCTTGAGTGAAGGAAGGAATACTAACTTTACCATTAATATGGTAGCCTAAAATTTTTCAAAATATATTGATATTTGAAGGAATTCTGACATGATTGAACTCTTGCTATTATGAGGTAGATCCATGAACATTTGTATCTGTTTTGTACATTAGGACAAACCACATGAAACAGCCAATTTTCTGGGTTTTTTTTTTTTTAACTAATATAATGTCAGTCTCACATGGTTCAATCTGTTTGTAGAATCTGATCCAGAAAAATGGACAGCACTGTAGATAAAGCTGATTGATCTCTCCACTGACTTCTTGACCATTCAGAACTATAGTTCCCGTATTCTGAAATCTACAAACTAAATAAATACCAGTAACTACAGTGCAAAATGAGTTATCACTTATTCCAGGCCCCGACTATTGAGGATTCAGCTATTCCCATGAAGTTACAAAATCAATATCAAGTACTAACAGATTCGTGAAATATTGAGTCAGGTTTTTGTTTTTTGCTTTCTATCATTATAATTCCCATTTTGTAGTCTTCCCTTGAGTAAATCCAACAATTGCACGTTGAGCAGAATCATGCAGCTTGTCTCTTTTCACAGAATTGAGGAGGAAACTAAGATGAGAAAAAAAAAAGAAGTTATATTGATACTTTGCCCTTGAGTGGTCAATAACTACCAGGGACACACTTAAAAGCAAAATAAAACAATTAAATGACCTTCCATTTTTCACTTCCTACCTGGACTGTGCCAGATATTTATACCAGTCTAATTATGCTAGATAACATTAGAGATCAACTATATAGTTAAACAAAAGAAAAATGGGACTTTTTTTTTTTATTTAATGGGGAAAGGGAAAAGAGTAATAAATGTCTTTGAAATCTGGGAAAGCAGACCAAAAAGCAATAATAAAATGGAATGGAATGCTAAAATGGGTGGGCAGCTAAAAGCATGAAACTAATGTTTTGATCACTTACTTTGTGGTATGCAAAGTCCTAATCCTTTACCACAACAGTCCTGCAGGCTAAGATTTTCCTATCCCTCAAGTTAATAAACATATCTAAGCTAATGTGCTTATTTTATTTATTTTCTATTTATTTACTTATAACTTGCTTTGTGGCAGGAGATTTGAGAAAGCTTTAAGAATATACAGCTAATAATTCATGGAGCCAAATCTTAATTCCTTTCTTTATCAAACTTACTGCTCTGTCAACTAAACCACACTGCAATTTCTTAATTATATAAAAGCATAGCGGTGGCCAAGGAAGTATTTGTTGAGAATTTACCTTTCCTGTATCCAAAGGTACATAAAATTGTATTTGAAAAAAAAAAAAGGCAAAGATACTAATATTGGCATAATATGTCTTTCAAGAGAATCTGAAATGACTAAAATCATTTACATGCTATCCTTATACATAAATTAAGCCATAAGTAATTTTAGAATGTTTAGGGATACAGTACATCTAGGAAAATTCTTCCTAAAGAATTATATTTTTAAGGTATTAATCCACAAGTTCTTCTTTTAATTTTCAGTTCTATAGCTAAGAAATTATAGAATTCTTTTTGTCTCATTAATTTTATTGATAGAAGTTTCTAGCCTGACCTGATTTTTGTCCTCAAAGGGTGTTGCACAATAAAATCTAAAAAAAAAAAAAAAAAAAAAAAATCACTTTCTCTGAGGTTTTAGCTATTGTAGTCCAAAGCTTTCAAGCATTTCAAGCAAAAACTATTCTCTTTAAATGTTTCAATTCTTCCACTTGTTTTTCATGCCTGGAAAAATCCATATTTGCTTTTTACAATTTCTTGGAGGACAGATAGCTTTTCAGATAGCAACTAACCGTGATGAGTTGCTAGAACAACTCATCATCAACAGGTAAAGTCAACCAACCAACCAACCAACCAACCAACCAACCAACCAGCCACCTCAACCTAAACTCCACACATTATACAAATCTAGTGCAAAATAGATGTTGAATTTAAATCTTAAATGTAAAATTACAAAAAAAAAATTAGGAGAAAAATAGAAAATCATCAGGGCTTGGACTGAGAGGAGAGCTCTCAGATATGACATTAAAAGCATGATAAAGTAAAAATTTGATAAATATGGTTTCCTCAAAATTAAAAACATTTATTTTGTGAAAGACCCTGCTAAAAAGATGATAGGAAAAGCTACAGACTAAGAGGAAATACTTGCTTGCACACCACGTATCTAACGAAAGGGCTTATTTTTACTTATTTTTATTTTTAATTTTTATTTTTAAAGACTTTATTTATTCATGAGAGAACATGAGAATTCATGAGAGATGCAGATAGAGGCAAAGACACAGTCAGAGGGAAAAGCAGGCTCCATGCAGGGAGACCGATGTGGGACTCGATCCAGGATCCCGGGATCACACGCGACCAAAGGCAGACACTCAACCACTAAGTCTCCCAGGCCTCCTGAAAGGGCTTAGTTTTAGAATATATAAAGAACCCTCAACAATCAACAGCAAAAAATTAATAATAATAGTAGCTTAATTTGAAATGGGCAAAACAAATCCACATTTTATTGAAAAGGCTATGCACATGACAAATAAATATATGAAAAAATGTTCCACATCATTAGCCTTTGGGAAATAGAAATTAAGTGTAGGTTGGGATATCACTACATACCTATTAAACAGAAAAATTAGAAATAGTGATAATATCAATGTTGGCAAGGATGCAGAGAACCTGGATTTCTCATGCATTGTTGGTGGGATCTGAACATTGGTAAGCATATCTGGACAAAATTTTGGCAATTTCATATAAAACAAATCATGTGCTTACCATACAACCCAGCAGTTAAACCCCTGGGCATTTATTCCAGAGAAAGGAGGACTTATATTTACATAAAAACCTGTACTTGAGTTATCTAAGAAGTTTTATTTGTAATAAAAACTACAGGCAACCCAACTGTTCTTACTGGATGAATGGTTAAGTAAACTGCAGTATATTCATACCATGAAGTGCTATTCAGCAATACAAAGGAACAAACTATTGATACAACAACTGTGGGTGGATATGAAGGGAATCCAGCTAAGTGAAAAAGAAAAAAGTCAATATCAAAAATTTACATGTAACATTTTTGAAATGACAAAATTCTATAGATGGAAAATAGATTAGTGGTTATCAAATGTTAGAGATGGGGTTGGAAAGATTGGAAAGGAGTGGCTATAACTGTAAATTTAGGGTTAGCACCTTCAACTATACTCTGTAGTCTGGTGCACTAGCAACATGGACAATAAACAGCAAGACTGTTCCTCATGTAACTGACTGCTTTTTTGACTTATGTGTTTTGCAAGTGGAAGTTTATTCCTCTTAATTCTCTTTATCTCTCTTCTCACACCCACCCTGCCTGTGGCAACTACCAGTTGTTTTTCTGTATTTTAAGTCTGTTTTTGTTTGTTCATTTATCTTTTTTAGATTCCACATGTAAGTGTAATGATATGATAGCTGTCTTTGACTTACTTTACTTAGCATCATTCCCTCTAGGTCCATCCATGTCATTGCAAATGGCAAGATCTCATTTTTTTTTAATGGCCGAGTAATATTCCTGTGTGTGTGTGTGTATGTGTGTGTGCACGCATATGTACCGCATTTCCCTTATCTATTCATATATTGATGAACACAAGGGTTGCTTCACTATTGTAAATAATGCCTCAGTTAACATAGGGGTGCTTATACCTTTTTGAATTACTGTTTTTGTATTCTTTGAATAAATACCAAATGGTGAAATTACTGGATTGTATAGTGCTACTACTTTTGAATTCTTGAGAAACCTCCATATTATTTTCCACAGTGGCTGCACCAGTTTGTGTTCCTACCAGCAATGCACAACGGTGTCTTTTTCTCCACATCCTCACCAACAGTTATTTCTGTGTTTTTTTTTTTTTACATATATGTTTTTTTTTTTATTTTAGCCATTCTGACAGGTGTGAGGTGATATCTTGTGGTTTTGATTTGCATTTCTCTGATGTTGAGCATTTTGTCATGTGTCTGTTGATCATCTGTATGTCTTCTTTGGAGAGATGTCAATTCAAGTCTTCTTATTTGTTTAATTTGATTATTTTTGTTCTTTTGGTGTTGAGTTGCCTAAGTCTTTTTGTATTTTGGATATTAACTTTTTATTGGATATATAATTTTCAAATATATTCTCCCATTCCTAGGTTGCCTTGTTTGTTTTGTTGATGATTTCCTTTGCTGTGCAAAAGCTTTTTATTTTTTATTTTGGTATAGTACCAATAGTTTGTTATTGCTTTAAATGTTTTCCTTGCCTGAGGAGACACATCCATAAAAATGTTGCTAAGGGTGGTGTCCAAGAGACTACTGCCTATATTTTCTTTCAGGAGTTTTATGGTTTCAGGACTCATATTTAGGTCTTTAATCCATTTTTTTTAAATATTGTATTATTTATTCATGAGAATACACAGAGAGGAGAGAGAGAGAGAGAGGCAGAGACAGAAGCAGAGGGAGAAGCAGGCTCCACGCAGGGAGCCCAATGTGGGACTCAATCCCGGGTCTCCAGGATCATGCCCTGGGCTGAAGGCAGCGCTAAACCACTGAGCCACCTGGGCTGCCCCTTTAATCCATTTTTAATCTATTTTTGAGTATGGTGTAAGAAAGCAGTTTTATTCTTTTGCATGTAACATGTAACTAACTTTTATGTTTTGTTGTAAAGTTATATACGACTAGCGAAGCCAACGTATGTCTTTCTTATAATTGCAAGAGGACTTGGAAAGGGAGACGTGTTGTTTGTTTGAAATTTTCATTGAAAGTATGCAGTTAACACCGAGGAAACTATCAAATTTTGGAAGCAATATTCAAAAAATTTTGGAAGTAATGTATAGTACAGGAACCTTCCTTGGACAAGAGCGATAAACGTTAAAGACCTAGCTACCTTAGGATCTTGCTGTTTAGATGCTCACAGAAACATAGCACAAGGCTCCAGACTTCTGTGCACAAAGTAAGTGGAATAAGACCGTCTTTGAACATCAAATGGAGCAGCATATTGTTTTCCTCCAGGGCTTAAGCAAATCAAGGAAACATGGAAATTTATGTCTAAACTTGGAGAGCAAGGCTGATTTTCCCAGTTATTATAGTATAGAATGGAGATTCTCAGTAGTGTAAGTAGTGTCAGGATGGCTGTAGGAACACTGGAGCTTCCGAAATGGTAAAGAAAAAGTTATATTTGTTCATTTGTATTTTTCAGGTAAGAGAACTGATAGCTTTCATCTGATTCTCAAAGGGAGATGGCTGAAAAAATAAAAAGGCTATTAACCACTGAACTGGGGAGAACTCTGCTGAGTTTTAAGAAGGAAACCAATTTTGGTCCAACTCTTGTGGCCGTAAATCTCTCTAAAATAAATTATTCCATCTTCTTGTCTCATTAAGTAGATGGAAGTGAAGATTATGGGTTATTTCATAATGTGATAGAGTGCTTCAGGGTCATCATTCTGAAAATAGATTCTCATGGCTTTCCTCAGATAAAATAGGGGTAAGAGTTTGAGTCACATGTACTGAGTCCAAGACATGTCTGAATTGTTTTTGAATTATTTTATCACTATGATTTATTTTATTTCATTTTGCCTGTCTTAAATGGTGAAACTTGAGAAGTCCTGGTGATTAATTGATTGTTTGGGTTAGTTCTGTATACAGTATTTAAAGTTTAATATATCTTAATACATCTCTACTTAGTATGTATTTCAGGAAAACAGCCTAACAATTTTAATAAATAAGCAAAGAGGGAACATTTTATTAGATGAAAGACTGTCCATGGAATACTCTGGTGTTTATTTAGCATGCCAATATAGTAAAGTTCATTTATTCAGATATTTTAAGAAATAATTGTATACTGAATTTTCCTAGTGTTGTTCTGGGTTCTACAGAAGAATGTAAAAATTATTAGATTTAAATCATACAAAATAATGTCTGTTCCTCATGAATACAGAGACCAGTATTTACATATTATATAATAGATTCTGTATCATACCGTATAGTAAAAAAAAAATAGCATGATATAATAACACTTATAAAATGCATGTAAATTGGGATCCCTGGGTGGTGCAGCGGTTTGGTGCCTGCCTTTGGCCCAGGGCGCGATCCTGGAGACCCGGGATCGGATCCCACGTCGGGCTCCCGGTGCATGGAGCCTGCTTCTCCCTCTGCCTGTGTCTCTGCCTCTCTCTCTCTCTATGACTATCATAAATAAATAAAAATTAAAAAAAAAATTAAAAATGCATGTAAATTACTTCAAAAAAATAGATTGGGGTAAGTATCCCAGTCAAATAAAAGGCAATAAAATGTACATGGTCAAATGAGCACAACATCTTATCCAGGTGTGGTGACCACTAAAGATCTCATGAAAAAGGCAACCTTTAAAAAGAAGAAGAAGAAGAACAGCGTCTGCTTGGGTGTCTGACTCTTGGTTTCAGTTCAGGTCCTGGTCTCGTGGCTCTTGGGATCAAGCCCCGTGCTCATTGGGAGTCTGCATATTCTCTCCCTGTGCCCCTACCCCCTCTTCTCTGCTTTCTCTCTCTCTCAAATAAATAAATATTAAAAAAATAAAAAGTAATGACAGCACAGTTTTTTTCTATCTACAAACAACCAAGAAGGCAAAATAACATAGAGTTGTTACTTCAAATGTTTCTTTATGCTGAAGAATTATGACTTGTTTTTGAAATGAAGACAGTTATAGTTGATGGTTGCTATAATTGAATACAGTTTCAGACCAGCTTGTTTGCAAAGACTGTCCTTGCAGTCTCCAAATAAATGCTGTATCTGCTTTAAGGAATCATTTGGATAACCTTTCCTAAATTTTTTTTTAAGATTTTTTTTTATTTGTTCATGAGACACAGAGAGAGAGGCAGAGACACAGGCAGAGGGAGAAGCAGGCTCCCTGCAGGGAGCCCGATGCGGGACTCGATCCCAGGACCCCGGGGTCACACCCTGAGCCGAAGGGAGGTACTCAACCACTGAGCCCCCCCACCCGCCAGGCATCCCTAACCTTCCATAATTGATACAGGGTACAGTATGCAGAAAATCTGAGATTTTTTTTCTAGAAGGTGTAACAGTATGCAAAGATCTTTACTCTGCCAGGACAGATAAATTTTACCCATAATTTCAGTGGTTAATCACAATCCATGGTTTACGGCACACTTTGAACATTGGCTCTGCATTGTTCTCTTCCACTTACTTATTTTAAATAATGTAATAACCCTGAGGTTAAGTTTGGCCCTACGAAATTCCCCTTTAGTATTATTTTTAAAAGATTTTATTTATTTATTTATTTGGGGGAGAGAAAGAGAGAGAGAGAGAGAGAGAGAGAGAGAAGAGAGGAGAGAGTACATGCACACATGAGCAAGAGGGAGGGGCAGAGGGAGACGGAGAAGAAGCAGACTCCCATCTGAGCAGGGAGCCCAGTGCAGGGCTGGATCCAGGGACCCTGAGATCATGACCCACACAGAAGCAGACACTTAATGGACTAGGCCACCCAAGCACCCCATCCTCTTTAGTATTATTATTCATAGTTTTTAAATAAGGAAATTGAAGTTTATATAGGTTAAATAACTGCCAGGTGTCAAACAGCTGGTAAATATCAGAACTGGGATTTGAACCCAGGATGCCTAGGTACACAACTAGTGCTGTTAAGTAAAAATCTTTTTTTAATATTTTATTTATTTCTTCATGAGAGACATGCAGAGAGAGGCAGAGACACAGGCAGAGGGAGAAGCAGGCTCCCTGCAGGGAGCCTGATGTCCCTGATGTGGGACTTGATCTCCGGACTCCAGGATCACCTCCTTGGCCAAAGGCAGATGCTCAACCGCTGAGCCACCCAGGCGTCCCATTTACAAATCTTACTGTGAATTTAAGCCCCTGTATTTGTGCTCCAGATTCAGTAGATCCAGTTTAAAGACTGAGATCCTAAATATCTAAGAACTTCCAGGTGATGTGGATGTGGGTACAATGCTCTAAAGGTGAGAATTCCAAATGCTGGTCGATGGCTAGGTGTTGTCTGGGTACCATCGATCACTTACATTCATGTAGAGAGTACTAACATCTCCTTAGTGATGCTGACTCAGTAGGCCTGATTAGAGACTTAAGAATCTGCATTTTAAAAATTTAGGTGTGAGGGATTTCATTGTATGGAGAGGATTTTATAGAATCGGTGAGAAGGCCAGCAAACAATTAACTCTGGAGGGTTGGAAAGGGAAAACTTCTGGACTGGTCTAGTGATATAAACGGTGTAGTCTGAATATAGCTACAATGTCTGCAGCCACCTTCCACTTGCATTATAAAAAGAAATCATCCTTGGCCTTGCCTGTACACCCTAGAATAGAGTTCTGTAGTCCTAACTGGGACTGGGGTGCTAACACTGAATACTAATGGGCAAGAACAGCCAAGACATGGTTCATCGGTTACAACTGGGACTTAATTCGTAGTTATGGTAAATAGGACTCTAGATTTTTAACAAGCAAAATCCAGTTTCAGGAACCACTGCTCTGAAGCATTTGTACTTCCAGGTCTCCCTACCAATATCTCGCTGTTTGAACTCACTCTTCTTGCCACAGCTGAAGGAAAAGAAACCACTCGTTGTATCGTACGGAAAGAATTATTTGGCATGTTGAGGGGTACGTGGATGGCACAACTGGTTGAGCATCCAGCTCTTGGACTCACTTTTGGTCACGATCTTCGGGTCCTGAGATTGAGCCCTATGCTGGGCTCCGCGCTCAGCATGGGGTCTGCTTGAGATTCTCTCTCTCCCTTTGCCCTTCCTGCTCGTGCTCTCTCTCTCTCTCTCTCTCTCTCTCTAAAACAAATAAGTAAAATCTTAAAAAAAAATTATTTGCATGTTGAATATTTTTCCTTCCATCCTCCCATCCATTCTTCTTTTCTAGATAAGAACACATCTCTGTTGCAGAGTAAAGAACCACTATTCTGGGTTGTCCATTAAACTACACTCACTATTTTGCTTCAAATAAGACCAGACTGCTTTTATATCTTTTATCTCACTTTCCTCCTGTCTTGGGAATGTTGATGTTTGGTTATATGTTTTTTTTTTTGTTTGTTTGTTTTTTGTAAATCAAACCTGTTTTCACGCCAGATGTCACCTGATGACCTGATGTTCTGTTTCCAAATAAGAGTCTGTTCATTTCAAGTCTGAGAAATTGGTTCTTATTAAAATGATCACACTGTCCTGATATGATAATATTTTATAGGTCTAAAAAATAGGCATTGATAATTGGTGAGTTAAATGTTTTCTTAAAATAATATTTGCTTATAAAATTATTTTTCTCCAATTAAGGCCTATAGTCACATTAGGTTCAAGGTTAAAAAATACATTATGTATTATATTGTCCCAAATAAACAACAAAGGCAGAGATCTAAAATTAATACTGCTTAGAATTCTATAAGGTGTTTTTGTAACACATTTTATGCCATTCCTTCTTTACTCTGAATCCCAGACACTGACTTTTAAAATAAATAATGTGGCAAAGATAGTTTAAAAAATAATATATATATATATATATATATATATATATATATATATATATTCCACTCTCCTAGTCTTCCATCCAGTAGTAGAATTTCTAAAGTCTAACTGGACCTATATAACTTAGAGACTACACCTATTAGTTTCCTATCCCTCCTTGCAATTGGACATTACCGTATATTAAATTTTGGCAGCTAGAATAGAGCAGTTGTGATGGGTACAGCCTCTCAGTCGTACACTTAGACACAGAGTTGCTGGTCATCCACCTTCTGTTTCTTCTTTCCAATGAATGGCATGTAACCTGGTGATGCTGGGCCACCTTCAAGTATGCAACCAATGGAAATACCCTGGGTGATGTTAAAAGAGAGGAAAAATTGGATCCCTAGAAAATCTCATAAAAATGCTTTCTAGTTTCTGTAAATGTGACTGTCTTAGTCCCTATACTGAGAGCTCGTATATATGTGTGTGTGTGCACATATGCTTATATATAAAATGTATTATATGCAAATATAATTAATCTGTAAATGTTTTCAGTTGAGGAAGGAATGAAGAAAAGAAGGGAAGGAGAGAATAAAGGGAGAAGGGAGGAAGGAAGGAAGCAATCTAGATTTAGCATGTAGACAAGTTGATAGAGAAAGAATGAGAAATCATTTAACATCATTGTCACTGCATGAATTATCAAAGTGTGGAGTTCCAAGTTTGCTTGGAGACATATACTCAAGTAGTTAAACAACCTGTGAACCATAAAGACTGTCATTCCCTGAAGAGTATTAATGATAGGGGCTCCTGCGTGCTCAGCTGGCTAAGCATCTGGTTCTGCTCAGGTCATGATCCCAGGGTCCTGAGATCGAGCCCCACATCGGGCTCCCTGCTTTGCAGGGAGCTTGCTTCTTCCTCTCCCTCTGCCTGCAGCTTCCCCTGCTTGTGCTCTTTCTCATTCTCTCTGTCAAATAAATAAATAAAATATTTTTAAAAAGAGAGAGTACTAATGATAGATCTATAAGAAGATCTGACATTTCAGTAGGAATTTTACAGAACTTGATAATAGGACCTCAGTAGCCCTTTTACTCTCAATGTGTTATTATAATATGACTCTCATGAAAGCAAAATAACTCATTTGACAAGAATATTGTGGCTAGGATCCTAATAAAGGGATAAGCCAGGGGTCAGACCTAGGGACCTCAGACATCAAGACCTCCCTTTCATGTATGGGAAGCTCACGGTTTACAGATACGAAGCTCCTTTTTCTTGAAAGCTCAGTTTCTCCCTGTGAACACTTTGTTTCAAATTGGCACTAGTCATAACCCACAGAAATGACATTTTAGGCATTCTCCAAATATAATTGAGTTTACACTATAAGTCTTGACTCTTCAGGTAAAGTTGGGAGTTGTGGCCCTAGGCACATGTTTGCATTTAACTTACATTCGATGGTGGGAGCATTTAGTCAGTCACTGGCACCTAGGAAATGATTTCATTTTCAAGTTAAGCTGTCATGGATTTCTCATGGTTTACAAGGGTGTAATATATGACTCACTTGTGGCAACCTAAAGAAAGAGGCATTTTATGTACTTCATTATTATGTATTGTCATAAAATGTTTATTAAGACACTTTATGAAGTCATTTATTTTTCCGGTAACAATGGAAAACACGGAAAGAAAATCGTAGAACACTGTATTCCCTTATCTCACCACAGGGAGGTACTTAGAATATATTGGCACATTTTACATGATGTATTTTTAAAATATGATTAGAATCCCAGTATAAGTAGATTTATATCTATTTTTTCCACTTACTATAACATAAAAATGTCTATTATAATATATTCTTGATAAATAACCTATGAAGAGCTGTTTATTTGTATCACGTGACCCATAACATTTGCCGATTTTTTTCTTTATTCATTTTTTTGAGGGAATGGGCATCACCTGAATATTTCTATTATCAATAATATGTTAAAACCAATTGTTTGTTTTCTTGCTGTGCTTATTGATCAGAAAATTAATCCTCACCCCAGTTATCTATTAAATATTCACCTACACTTTCTTAGGTTTGAGAGAAACTGAACTTCAAAACACTAAACAAAACATTAGTGAAGAGAATGAAAAAGATTTTGTATTCCTTGAGATCATTTCTCAAGAAACCCTGTCACTAAAGTATGACTGAGTTGACGGGATTGTTTACTCAGTTCATCCCCAGTTCATCAGAGTTTTGAAATGAATATTTTGGTAAATCAAATGTCCTTGTTAACACAAGGCACTTAAGTTCAGCCTGCTTCCTTCCCTCCCTCCCCGTCTGGTACGAATAAGATAACTTTGTTCTCTTAACAGCTATAATTGTAATCCTTCTAAGCCTCAAATGATCAGTTCCCTTTAGCAGTAAACTCTTGAAAATTAGGATTTTTCCAGGGTCTTGAGCTCATCATTTTGAGGATCAGTTCTCATTATGAGAGATTCAACTGCTGCAGTTCAACGGGATTGAGCCCAATATCTATTGAGTCTAGTCAATTCTGTATTTCAGTTTATGGGAAGTTCTTTGCATCAGCTGTTTCAGCTATAAAACAGAGATGATCATATATCGCACCTCATGAATTTACTGTGAGGACAGACTCGTCGTATGGAAAGTGCATAGAAAAGACCCAGGACAAGGTCGACACCTATTCATGTTAGCTATTTTAACAATCATTACTCTTTTTCAGGTTTTTACCTAATGTGAAATTGGGGAAAAATACATATTGGGACACCTGGAGGGCTCAGCAGTTGAGTGTCTGCCTTCAGCCCAGAGCATGATCCTGGAGACCCGGGATCGAGTCTTGCATCGGGCTCCCTGCATGGAGCCTGCTTCTCCCTCTGCCTGTGTCTCTGCCTCTCTCTCTCTCTCTCTCTCTGTGTGTGTGTGTGTGTGTGTCTCTCATGAATAAATAAAACCTTCAAAAATACATATTATCATTGGGTAGTTTTTAAAAGCCTCAATGCGAGGTGCTAAGGTCATGTCCTTAGGGTAGGGCTCTTAGTTAATCATTCTAATTTACTTGTTTCTACTTTGTCAAAGTTTTCTTGACTCTCCACCTCCCGACCATTATTTTTTATCCTTTTGCAGGATATTACGTTTTGAAGTGTCATCAAGAGACGGAAGGTAGGTCTTTTCGTACAATTGCCCTTAACTGCTCATAGAATTAGTTCCTCAGTGTGACGCCCTTCAATTGTGTTATACCTGGGGCGGCAGCGTAGTTGTCACCATCCCTGCTCATCCATGCTGTGTGTGCAAAACCCAGGTCACAAGGAAATCCTGTGACAGGGAAACAACCTCGGTGGAACAGTATCCTGCATTTAGTCACTCATCGTCCTTGCTCAGAACCACTTCCCACAATTACACATGAACTTTCAAAATCAGTAACTCCCTCTGAACTATCCCAGAGGATTCCTCATCTGTGGAAGTTACTCGGACAAAACCAAACAAAATATTAAACCAAAACTTGGTATCATCTTTCATGCATCTCCTTCCCTTCCACCCCACGGTGGGTCCTTCCACCAGCCTTGTCTGTTTGACTTCCCGCACTGCCAAGCTGTCCCAGCCACCATTCCCTTCTCTCTGGATCATTATGGAATATTCTACTTGGTCTTTCTGAACCCGTCCTATCCTTCCTTAACGAGAATGAGAGGAATTCTTTATTTTTTTTATAAATTTACTTTTTATTGGTGTTCAATTTGCCTACATACAGAATAACATCCAGGGCTCATCCCATCAAGTGCCCCCCTCAGTGCCCGTCACCCATTCACCCCCACCCCCCCACCCACCTCCCCTTCCACCACCACTAGGTCGTTTCCCAGAGTTAAGAGTCTCTCATGTTCTTTGGGGAATATAAAAAATAGTGAAAGGGAATAAAGGAGAAAGCAGAAAAAATGAGTGGGAAATATCAGAAAGGGAGACAGAACATGAATGAGAGGAATTCTATTTTACATCTGTCACTCCTCCCCTCAAAATTCCCTGGCACCTTCTCATATCATTCAGAGTAAATGTCCCAATACTTACAGGGTCTAATCAAGGCCTTCTATGTTTTTTGTTGTTGTTGTTGTTTTGTTTTGTTTTGTTTTGTTTTTCCTACATTACAGCTGTGTGCTTATTCTACTCTGTTCTGGAAACTGAAATTTTTCTTGTGTGTTAATAATCAAACTTGCTTTGACATTACCTTACGTCTTGATTTTACCTAAGATATGTATTCTCACATATACAAACTTAATAGTGTGCATTATATCTAGGGCATAGATGTTACTTACAGCTGATTTTGTAGGTTATTATTGTTGGTATTCAGTCATGTTTTTTAAAAGATTTTTTTTTTTTTTATTTATTTGGGAGCAACAGTGTGAGCAAGAGAGAGAGCACAAGTGGGAGGGAGAAGCAGACTCCCCGCTGAGCAGGGAGCCCGATGCAGGGCTCCATCCCAGGACCCTGGGATCATGTCCTGAGCCCCAGGAAGATGCTACACTGACTGAGCCACCCAGGGTGCTCCCCAATCACATTTTGACTTTGATTCCTTTGTTTTCCTAAGAATTTCCCTCTCTGCTCTCCTTCAGCTAATTCCAGGGCTTTAAATTTGATCTACCTACCCTCTGGCCAGGGCTCACGGGTGAGAAGCAAACTGCTGTGGTGGTAAAGGTCTTGCGAACCTCCATTTGGATCTTTACTCTGCAACATACCAGTCTTGGACAAAACCTCTCACTTCACTTTATTCTGAAGAGATTTTGTGTCACATGTTGATATAAATCCCAAAACAAAAAATTAGACTATGTTGTTCTGTTTATGTCATTGTTAATATGATAGCTCTTCACAGTTTTGCTCTTTGTTCATAGTTTGGCCTTTCTGCTTTATAGCATCTTGATTTATTTTATATTGATCTCCTTTATAATTTCCTGCTCTGATTTTTTTTTTTTTTTGTAAATTATTTCAGGTAACACTTTGGGCTATATGTGTATTTTTGGGCACCACTCTCACATGGAAATGTGAGCTGCTGGCATTGACTTCCTGAAAATGCCAGCAAATGCCCTCTGCTCCTAGACTGGCTGGGGTGAGAAGAGGTTTATGGATCATCCTAATTCAAATGTGACAAAAAGAAGAAAAGAAAAAGCAGCAACAGCTGTAACGTGTTTTCACTAGCTGCCTTGAGATGCTGTAGCTGTTTCAAACATTGTCACGGTGAGTTACATTTGCTCACATTTCTCCGTTCTCATTTGTGCTTAGATGATCATAAGTGATTTATTGTTAGAAATGAAAGAAACATAGAGTTCTTCCAACACTGAATTTGAGAGAAAAGTGGAATCTATGTTCATTAATCCTAGCCTTAGATTTCTAGTTTTAAGTAACCTGAGCTGAAAAGTATGCTTTTAAAATGGCAAGTTATGGGGATCCCTGGATGGCGCAGCAGTTTAGCGCCTGCCTTTGACCCAGGGTGTGATCCTGGAGACCCAGGGTCGAGTCCCACTTCGGGCTCCCTGCATGGAGCCTGCTTCTCCCCCTGCCTGTGTCTCCGCCTCTCTCTCTGTGTGTCTCTCATGAACAAATAAATAAAATCTTAAAAAAAATAAATAAAAAATAAAATAAAATAAAATAAAATAAAAAATAAATAAAATGGCAAGTTATCCATCAGATCCTAGGCAGAGGGTTAAGAGCCTAATCCAAGACCCCAATTCAGGATTCCCATTACAAGAGCTTGAGAAGAAAAGTGCATTAAACTCAGACTCAGCTGAAGTCAGAGTGACAGGACTGGATGCCTGCCTTCCATACATGCACAGATCACTCTTCTTACTGACCAAGATGTGCTTCTTGAGATTAGTTTACAAAAGTGAGTGATGAGGGTATGTTTACTTATCTTCAAAAATTCACATGATCTTGATGGCACCTGATAGTTTGTTTATTCAGACTGGCTGGGATTGGAGTCCACAGCGGAGAAGTCAAAAGAAATTGCCTGAAATAGTGAAAATCAAAACCTCAACATTGGACACCTGAATATTTTGTTGCACTCACTTGAACTAAATATTCACACACATTTTTATGTTTATTTATACTTATATATTTTCATGTTTATGTTATTTTGAAACGAAGAAAGACACGTAAGTCCATAAATTGGTAAAGAGTCGAAACTAAGACTGCTATGATTTTCATGAATAATCTGTGTCTGTGTTAGCTTTTACCTCACTTTTTCATTTATAAGATGAGAGTAAATATTCATTATCCCATTTTTCTCCCTGGCTTTATTTCAAAGCTCAAAAAAGTCTGGATGTGAAAGCACGTATTGACTAAAGTAATATAAGATGTTATGTTGTTAAATGGGAGAGTAAATGTGCCAATTATACAAATGTTGTGATTATTTAGATTCTAGGAGCAAATTCCAAATGTCTCAGAATTTTATTTTTTCCCCAAATATCACAGAATTTTAAAAGCTTAATGGGTTTGAGATCATTTGGCCATGGATAATTATGTCATATTTTAGTTGGATAATTGGCAGTGGAGAATTGAATATTTCCAATGCTAATCCCAGTGAGACTCATTATGAATGACAAAAGATACTCTTATCATTCAGGAAATTACTGGATTTTTTAAAGTTAGGGTCAAGAACTGAGGACAAAAAAAAAAAAAAAGAACCGAGGACAAAATCCAAATGTATTCTTTATTATAACAACCAATGAGCATTTGTACTTGTAAAAGTTCAAACAACAATATGATACTTAGAAGAAAGTTGTGAGAAACAAATTAATGGATAGGTTTAACAAACCTAAAGGTGTGTAGCAAATACTATGAATAGTGTTTGCTAAATTTTATAATAAAATGTTAAGGATTCCAAATTTTCATCTTAGTTTCAGAGCCCTTTTATTGTAGCCCATGATCTAATAATCATTTTTCTTCTTAGACTTTCTGATTATGTCATTGAAAACCTAGTATTATTACATTGTAGTTATACATAACCATATGTATATATGGTTTTGTGTGTGTCTATCTTGGATTTGTCCATGCCATTCTCTATCTCCTTTGGGCTTAATAGCTACTGGCAAATTAGCGATTATCTTTGAATGTCATTTGCTCTTCTGCAGATAAAATATCATCTACTTAATGGAAATGTTGTGAGGGTTAAACTAAATAATGTGAATAAATGTTTATTACCTGGTGGTATGGATTCTCACTGGGAGGTAGGATATGCATTGTTTCTTAAAACTGTTGCTACCCTCTAGAGTGTATATTTATTTGGGGACTTGGGGACTGACACAGAGCTGTTGGAAGAGCTAAATATCCCAAAACACATAGTGGCACTTACTGACAGATGAGCTTTAATAAATATTAATTAATCTTCTCTGACTAGATATCTGTAATGCACACTAACAGTATTCAGCAATGCCCAATTCTTCAGTCTCACTTGAACCTGGTTTGTCTCAGCATTTATAATTAGATTTTCAATCCAAGGCAGTTGAACATTCTAGAAATCAGAGCTGATGGTGATGATAATAAAAAAAAAAGAATGGTGATAACTTTATCTTCGATGAATTTTGTTTGGTACACACTGTATGACTGTGATACATATACCTCATATATCTCTAAAAACAGTATTTCAAACTAATTGTTATCTTCCTTCATTTAAAATGAGGAAGTTTAAATATTTTCTTCAAGGTTATGAAACAAGCATGCAGCATAGCCAAACTTCAATCTTCAAAGTCCTTTTTTTTTTTTCCAATTAGTCTCTTTATATACAGTGAGGATGTTTCCTGTCCATTTATAGATAATTTTTATGACATGAGAAAAAAAAACAGTTGTTCACCAGTGTTTTTATTTCAGATCGCCAAGGTAGCAACCATTCTCAGGGTTTATCAGAAAATCTACAAAACAACTGTTACCAATCATGATTCCATTTATTGACCAAGGCCTGTTAAAACATCTGCTGGCAGGACATTAAGGAGGGTTTGCGTTAAAATTTAAAATATGCTACTGAATTATGCATTTTCTCTTTTGTTTCTTTAAAGACACTTTAAAATCTTCATTATTTGGGTAGGAAAGACCAAGAGTGGTCTCTGAAATGGTATTAAGATCGACACAAAGTAAGGGAGTTAAAAGCATAAGGACCAATTTTCCAAATATGATAAGCTATAACAATTCAAAGTATATTTTTAAGTCATTTTTTTTCCTTCACACTATTACTTTCTGAAACACAGAGGGATGTCAAGAGAAAACACATTTTAAAAAGTCGAAGTATTTTGCTAGTTTCTTTCTTTGGAGCTCAAAGCTCCTTATTTTAAGTTGAGAGACTTACAAAGAATCAACAACACCAGACAGGGCAGTAGGGTGGGTACTTCTAAATTTTCATCTACCCAGTGGGCAATTCTAGCAGAATGTAAAAAGGAGAATTAAATTAAAGGATCTGTATAAAAGGCAAAGGTTTCCTGTTACTCTTTTAAAAAGTTGTTCAAGTAGATAAAGAACTGTTGTACCTACGTCGGGCGATCCTCCGGCCTCCATCCCTGTCCTCCAGGAGAGGTGAAGAGATTCCCTGAAGCTGGGCGAAGGGAGTAGGAGACCTCAGGACTCATTGCCCTTGAGCGCAGCCCTGAAGTTAGTGATCAAGGGCGGTGGGAGCATTAAGATCAGTGCATGAGACATAAATCAAGTTAGCCTTATTTTCAGCCTTTATTTTGGCCGATGCTACCATATAGCCCTAAGATTTTTTTTTTTTTTTTAAAGCAATGTATTTTGATCCGGGATACAAGTAGTACCAAAAAGTAGAAGTTTTCCTTGAGAAAACGATGAAATCAGAACATTTTTTTCTCCTTGTTCTCTTCCTCAGGTTCCTTCTCCTTCATAATGACTAACACAAATTGCATACTCCCCTGTCAGGTACTATTTTAAGTGCTTTATATGCAATAACTCCCTTATCATATCATCCCTTTAGGTTAGAAATGATTTGCCCCCATTTTATGAATCAGAAAACTGACAAAAAGGAGAAGCAACTTGTGCAAGAGTCTACAACTAGTGAATTCAATCCAGGCAGTCTGATTCGAGAGTTAATCTCTGAATCACTGTATGACATTGTGTTCATGGAATAATCTAGATCTTGGCTCTGGAGTCAGATTGAAGCGTGTTCAAATATTAGCTCTGCTAAATCCCAGCTTTGTTTTTGTTTTTGTTTTTTTTTTTGACCAATTATAATGAAGTTACTCTGCATTCTAAGCCTCAGTTTCCTCATCCATAAAATTGTAATATTTCTCTTGCAGGGATGTCATGAATTATTAAATAATTAGTATAGAGTCTGGCAGCGGGACTTAGTGCCCCAAAGTAAAATGTTCTTAAACTTGTATTTGTGTCAGAAAGAGTTCGTGAACTTTAAGGTTCTTTTACAATTTAGCTTAGGCACTGATAAAAATCTACTTGATCAATTCAGTCAAAACATTTTCAATAAATTTGTTGTGGAAATAAGTAGATACCCCCCAAATGCGAACAAACGGAAGCCATTTGTTCAGTTTGCTTAAACAACAGAATTATCTGGCAGAGTCTTAAGGCAGGCAGGGGAGTTGGGAAGCTTTATAATGGAAACCATAAAGGGAAGCTTTCAGGCATGCCCTGATTGGAGGTTGTGTGTGTGGTGAGGCTGACTCCATGCAGCACATCCTAATTATTTAGTGCGACACATTTGGCATCATCCTAAGTTGGAAGCAGGGGCAGATACGGGAACCCCGGCCACTTGTGACCGAGTTTTGTCTCTCTTGGGTGGATTGTTGCAGAGATTGTGGTTTGGCTTCCTGTGCTGGTTGCTACGGGTCACAGGTTCTGTGTTTATATATGACCTGTCACTGTCCATTTGTATAATCAGTCTCTCAGCATCTAATTAATGTAACTAATAAACAGCAATGCTAGAACCCATGGTAGTGAGGAAGGGACATGTACAGATCTTTGGTGTCTTGGATTTCACTTCAAAGCCCCACATAGCTTCCTCTTTCTTATGTCTTCTCATACCTTTTTACCCCATCCCATCCTATCCTTCCCTCCCTCCTTTTTTTTTTTTTTTTTTAGAAGAAAGAAGAGAATTTGTCACAGTTCAGTTCTTCTCCCTCAGCCTTCTCCCCACCACACACCTGAAGCCCTGAAGGTAGTAAAGCTAAAATGTTTCCCCTTACTGCAGAACTTTCAAGAAACTATATTTTGGAAATCCTTTTGAAGGAACTTGGGGCATCCTCCTGTCTTAACAAACAGAGCTAGTGTTCTCGACCTTGCGTCACGTTGTATTATACTGTGATGTTTGTGGCATTACCAACTTCAAATTCAGTTAGTAAAACCAGCCAGGTCTGTGATATTAAGTTACATCAGATGAATGGATGAGTTAAAGGACAACTATTCGGGCCAGGGTTCCTGACCAGTCAGAGATGAAGTGCACACATGGTCAACCTGTGCGTGTCACGTTCACATTCAACCCAGCAGTGACTCTAGGAAAACTAATGTGTCATTTGCTTTCTGCATCATAGTCTCAGGCATTTCCAATTCACTGCTCATGCTGGAAGAATGAGGAGCATCTGACAGGACTGTTCTCTGTGATTTTAGACAGGTGTGCATTGCATGTAAATTTTACTAAGGGCCCAGGTGGGATGTTTCCAAAGCATAAGACAAATAGAAAATGCAATGTCTTCTTGAAAGTATTTTCTATTTGAAGTCAACTTTGCTTTTCTTAAAATGCCTCCCCAAACTCTGCCCTGGAAACAGAATTATGTACATGGAAATTTTTTTTTTGCTTTATTTGCAATTATTTTATGGTTAGAGGGTTAGTGTCTAAAATATTACAGAAAGACTATCGTGAGTTGTGTCTGCATTTGCCACCAGAATGAAATGAAATGAAAATGATTGGTCGCAAAGTGCGGAGTAGATCTAACTTGAAGAGTACTTCCTTGTTTCGTGCGACATTCTGGAATCTGGCTTTGTTTCTATTTTTAAGTTGTCTGGCTTCAACATTTGGATTTGTGAAAAGGACTTTTATTTATGATACAGTATTCTCTGGAGGTTCATGTATCCCAAGGGAACGTTGTTTCTGCTGAGTCAGCATACTGCCCACTTCCTCAAAGGCATTGATGCAAGATTTTCTAGAAATGTCTTCTGCAGAGTTTAAATCTTAGTAAGTGAAGAATAGGGATAGGGAAGCTGGAGTACTTACCAACTTCTCTTAGATAATGGCTGAAAACTTATTCTGAGGACACTTACACCAGGACACATTCTAGTTAAGCATCCTTTCACAGTTGACACTGGCCAGTCCTATAGAGCCTGGTGGTCACAGCGATAGCCCTGTAGGATGGAGCTGAGGGCGGAGGAGAAATAAAATGGAACATGGTTTATGTCAGGAGTATTTTAAGAAAGGTTTTGCCAGAAGCTGGGATATTACATTATCATACTGTCGAAAGAGCTCTAAAACTGACGTTATCGAGCTAGTAATCATAAAACCACATGATATATGTATTTTTAGCCCTTTGCCATTTGCAAATCACATTCACACATATTCGATTTCAAATAATTTAAGTGTCCCTTGCAAAAGAGAGAGGAGATCCATATAGGTATTTTTACAGTATCCTTGACCCCAGCTACTTCAAATTACATTTGAGTGTAGGGAGGAAAAGTATAAATTTATATCCCTGAAAAGGTCACACCATGTCCACTATGTATTATCAAAATCCTTTTTACTACATGTGCAATCTACTTTACTCTCAAGGTTGGTAAATTCCAGTACCAACAATACCCAATACTGGCAGACCCATTACCCCTTATCTAATACAATGAAGCTCAGAAATTTTAAGTTCTTTTGTCACAAATAGCCAGTCTATAAATTTTCAGAACTAGAACACTAACCTAAGTGCAGATGTCTAAATTCCGGTATCACAATCTCCTAGCAGACTATCGATAGGTTTTTAAAACACAGTTAAAAATCACGAAATGTTTATTTCATTTAGAATCATTATAAAGTAAGTATATACTTAATTAGTCAGGAACTAATTGACATGGCTTGTGCAGTAACCTGAAATTTGTCTGAGTTTACATTATAGGTTGGTTTTCACTACCTGTATTTGTGTGTGTGTGTGTGTGTGTGTGTGTGTGTGTGTGTGTTATACACACACATATATATATAAAATATATATATTTGAATTTGAAAATCTGCATTCCTAAACTGCTACTTTTGTCAATAGCCACACACATAACACAAATCACTCTAAGACCTACATGTAAGAAAATTATTTTTATTTTAGGATAGACACGTGTTAGAGTAGTGCACTTTATTTTTACAGCTATGATATAACCAATACATAACATAATTTTAATATATAAAAGCATATGCTTACTGTATTAATGTTCAAAGTCATATTTAACATGTAATGAGTCCCTCCAATTATACAGATGACTTTCCACTTGATAAATATTCCCAGGAAGATCTTTATCAACAGGATTTTTTTAACATGAGACCCTGTCTCCTCTAAAGCTAAAGAAGAAATATGAAACTTCGATTTATTTTTTTAATATACATAGAAAACAAATGTATGATTTTAAACATCTTAAGAGAAGACATTTTTATGAATGCCTGCGTGCCATAGGCCATAATAGCTAAAACTTGAAAGGTTATTTTCTTTCAGATTTGACTTTGCAATATGGTCATGCAGAGTAAATGCAATGATAGAAAAACCTACCTAATAAGTTGGCTAGGGAAAAAACAAAACTAGCCCTTGGGTGACCACATCACAGATGAATATGTTGCTTTTTTTTTTTTTAATCATTTGTTTTCCATCACCAATTCAATATCCCATCTGGAACTGCCGCTCCATCTTTCATTACACTTTCCCTTTCTTCTCAGACCTCATTGATCCTTATAAGTGGATATTCTGTTTTATTTTAGAAATAATTTTTTATCTTACTTAAAGGTTTTTTCTATTCTCATAGAAATAGACAGGATATAATGGCCACGCTTTATTGTTAAGGTAGATTGAAAATAATGGAGAGGATGTAAGTGTGATTATTAGTGTATTATTTTAAAGATATTTTTAAAAAGTATCAAATTCCCTGGTAATCATTGTCCACAGAAGAATAAATAAAGCAGGTAACTCCTTTTTATTTTCTTTCTTACCCTACCTATGAAAGAGACAAACTAGAGTTTTGTTCAATATTAAATAATCTTATCCACTCAACAGACAAGTACTCAAAAGTGAATTATAGGGGAAAAGGAGAACTGGACTCGATATTTTGAAATCCTTGGTAGGTGATATCGATTTTTCTTTTTATATTTCTACAATAGAAAAAAAAAGGCTATTTCATGATCACTTTTCATGATGCTCAAAGAGCTCATGGATGCCAGGATTAAGTTTTGTATCTCTAAGATATCAATACCAGCATTTAACCTGCATTCAATTGCAGAGGTGCTGCTGAATCACAAGCAGTTGGGTTCTGAGTACTTGGCAACCCTTTTATCATTTAGTTACTGATATCCACTGATATCTGACTTACTTTTTTATGTAGATTTTAAAACTCAGGAACTATATTTTCAAACTATCAGAAGCGAAAAGCAATCAACATTGAGAACTAAACAACTGAGCAATATTATTCATAGGAGATTTAACCAGATTGCTGTGTATTTTTTAGGACTTCATTTTCTTTTCTTTTTTTTTTTTAAGATTTTATTTATTCATGAAAGACACAGAGAAAGAAAGGAAGAGAGGCAGGCAAAGAGAGAAGCAGGCTCCATGCAGGGAGCCTGATGTGGGACTCCATCCCGAGACCAAGGATCACACCCTGAGCCAGAGGCAGGTGCTCAACCACTGAGCCACCCATGTGTCCCTAGGACTTCATTTTACATATAGGTTGAACCATATGAAATTCTATTTATATGAATTAAAATGAATAAAAATATTAGAAATTTTATGTAGTTTAACATGCCAAAGAAAATGAGAGGGCTTTTCATGGAGCTATGCCAGTCATTTTTTCAGGATCTACGGATTTAGCCACTGTATTAATTACAACACTAATATTCCTTCATCCAGCAATATTTTTTTTAAAGATTTTATTTATTTATTTACTTACTTACTTACTTACTAGAGACAGAAAGATAGCACATGAGCAGGGGAAGGGGCTGAGAGAGAAGCAGACTCCTGCTGAGCATGGAGCCCAAAGCAGGGATCGATCCCAGGACCCTAAGATCATGACCTAGCTGAAGGCAGACGCTTAACTGCCTGACCCACCCAGGAGCCCCTCATCCAGCAATATTTATTGAGGGCAGACAAAGTGCAGTGGACTTAGGGTAAACAGCTGGACAGCCGACGATATCATCACCCTTATCAAATTTGCAACGTAGTAGTAGCAACATTAAATAAATAATAAATAAATAAATAAATAAATAAATAAATAAATAAATAAAATATATGTGTGATATTTGGTCAGCATTAAGTGCTTAGAACAAAAATATATAGCAGGGAAGGGAGATATTTTGTGAGAGAGTCAGGGATGAAAATTTAAAGTAGTTGTTCTGGAAGGTTTCAAGAAGAAATGAAGTCTGAAGGGAGGGGAATGTAAATCATGGGATTATAGAAAAACATTTCCAGCGGAGGAAAAAGCAAACATAAACAGCCTGAGACAGAAGGATGCCTGGTGTGAGGAGGTCAATATGGGTAGAAAAGGTGAACTAGAGGGCAAAACAATGAATAATAAGTTGAGCAAAATAATGGTGACACCAGAGCCTTTTGAATCAGTGTAAAGACTTTAGCTTTTACTCTAAGTGAGGCGAGAAGACTTAGGAGGTTCTGAACAAAGAAGTGGCATTATCTTATTTCCTAAGTGATTCACTGTGCCTAGTGGGTTGGAAATAAAATTAGGAGCAGGGATAAATGCTGGAGGACAAATTAGGAGGCTGGTGTAATCATCCCAGTGAGTCATGATTTATTTGGGACAGAATGAAGCACCAGGTAGGGGATGGAAAGAGGTTGGATTCTTGATGTATTTTAAAATAGAACTGAGAGTATTTCCTGAAGTACAGAATGTTAGTGTATGGGAAAGAGAGGTATTGGGAGTGACTCCAACATTCTCGGCTTTAATAGGAAGAAGGCTAAAATTGTTACAAATATGTCGGGGAAGATGTAGGAAGAGTAGGTGTGTGGTGGAAGGGACACTGGGATTTCAGTTGTGGATATGCTGCATTTGAGAAGCCAGGAAGGTACTGAGTGTAGGATCCAGCTAGGGAATCAGATCAGTAAGAATGTTATGGAAGAAGGGATTTATTATACAGATTAGATTTCCAAGATTATTTGAACTGATGAAGAATTCTTTGGGGGAAAGCTGTTCTCTCTGTATGTGCTGCTGGTCCTGACATCACTCTTCAAAAGCAGGGTTGGCAGTTTGGGAGAAAACACCACAGAATCAGCACAAAAGAAACCCCAAAATACGGAAAAATCTACAATGACAAAATGGAGCCTGTGAGAACAAACTGGAACGTGTCTCTCTCTCTTACTCCCTCTTATTTCAATGATGAAGTTTGCTTGGAAAAGAAGCCGGATCCCTTTGCCACAGAGAATGCGATGCACTCGGTTCCAAACCAGAGAAGTTGAAAAGAGAAATGGTAATAGCAGCCAGGAAAGATGGATATTGTGACCTTCCTCATTTACAAAGTGAGCCAGATCAGCGAAAATGTGTGTGAGCAGCACCAGGCCTACTCAATGGCCATTGCTTTGCCTCCAAATGTCATCCCCCGCCCCCCCGTTGTCAACCCTAACTTGGAAATATTAACCCAGCTTAGCCAAATTGGCACAGTACGGTACTACCACGTGGTGGCAGTTACACAGTGTGTCTAGAATGTAGGGAGGAGCAACGGGCTAACAGTACACACCTGGATTTATTCCTTTAGAGGCGATGCTCAAAGCTTTTGGATTGCATTCTGCAAAACATACATGTTGGGACAAGATGGAAAAGTGTTTAAGAATGAAGCCCCGGCAGGGGGCAGGGGGAGAACGAAGCCCCAGAGCACTCTAATTATTTGATATCAAGGATGTGAGGAAGAACTTGCCAAGGACTGAGAGCAGCAACGGTCAGAGTATAGGACGCCAATCTAGGGAGGAAAGGATCCTACAAGTCACGTGCAAACAGAGTGACTTAAGAAAGTGATTGCTTCTCCTCCCCCCCCCCTCAATGATTGAATTCCCCCATTGGGAAAAATGGGCTTTGGGTTTTCATCCAAATTGCTCACCCAGACATAATAAAAAATATAAGACAGCGCCAGTTTTCTTCTGTGTCATTAGATGCCAGGGTCACTTGAAATACATATTTCCTTTTGTAAATGAGAAAAACGTTTATTAAGGAAACCACCATTTAACGGCTCTGCCTTAGAATTTTACGGACTAGAGCACAATCTCAAGACAATTCTAGTTTCAGCCATAAACACGCTACATAGGGTTCTTATTATATCCAGGAGATACTGAAGTTTGTGACATGCCGACACACTTGTGTTATTAAAATTACAGTGTTTGGTGTTAGTTGTGGTTAAACTCTTGGACAGCAGCTCCTCCAAAGGATGCAGCTATCGTGTATGCCTCAGCAGCTCCCTATCAGCAACATTTATAGAAACAATCATCTTTCGCCATCACAGGTAACCTATATTCCTAAAGGAAGACGATGAGAAAAGGCTTCCTTGTATTTTCTTCGATCTGATGGTTAAGTGTCCCTGGTTGTCTGCCCTGTTGCTCACGAAATCCTTTAGCAGCCCGTAAGATCAAGCACAACACAGTTCCATTATCTGGAATGTCCATATGGAAATAACTTCATTCTAGCTAATTGTCTTCAAACCATATTCTTTAGTTAAGGATCTGCACCTTACAACTCCAAGCAGTGGAGGATCACTGCGGAATAATTTTAGTTCTTTCTCTATAATGGCCTGTGTTCCCTGGCCTACGCCCTGCAGCATTTTGTCAATATGATTACCCCAGCAGAAGCATCTTTCTTTGCTTTGATAGTCAGTGCTTTGCAGTTTCATGTGTGCACCCTAATCTGCAGTCACATAGGGAACTGTGCCCCAAACAGGTAAGTATCCTCGGTCCTCGTTGGCCACAAAGCCCTTCAAAGTATAAGTTAAAATCCAAACAGTTGGAGTCTGCTGATATTTATGCAACAATCATCATTAATTATATCTTCAATATTGATTGGGATCCGAGTTATATTTATTGCTATATATATATATATATAAAATCATAAAATGTATATGAATATAAATAAAAATATATTGTTTATATATAATTACATCATAAAATGTATATGAATATAAATAAACATATATATATATATATATTTAAGATTTTATTTATTTCTTAGAGTGAAATAGCACAAGCAGGAGAAGGGGCAGAGGGAGAAGGAGAAGCAGACTCTCCACTGAGCAGGGAGCCCGATTCGGGGCTCTGTCCCAGGACCCTGGGATCACAACCCCAGCCAAAGGCAGCTGCATAACCCAACCGAGCAACCCAGGCCCCCCAAGTGTGTTTATATCTTTTAAAGCTTCTTCAAATTTATCTCCATCTTGTGGAGCCCTAAAGACATTCTTAATCCCTGGTCTAACCAAATCTCCGAGGTTCTTTTTTTCCTTATACATTTTAGGTTCCACTGTTCCACGGTGCTAAATATTTGGCTATGATCGCCACCAGTGGAGTGTGGCCATGGGCCACCACACTTTGGTGCCCCCTATATGGTCCAGATTGTAAGACTGTAAATATTCCTTCAACTCAGGAAATGGTTTATTTAGTTGTAAATCTCCTAATACAGTATCTGAGTAAAATTCTATTACTGGCTGTTCTTCTATAATGATGCTCCTATAGCCAACCCGCCACATATATCCTGCAGATTAAAAGAGAAATGTGGGAATTCCAGAAGGATTTCAGCTAAATGTAGTAGTGTACTTTCAGGAGCCTAGTTGCAACTGCAGTAGTAAACCTATAGCAAAAAGAATCGTCATTGTTTGGGTTTTCTGAACTCTCTTCCCCAAACTTAATAGGTACATTGTTATTTAATTCTTATTAGAATTCCACAACTTGAGCTTGATTCTTGCTGGCATTGCTGTTTTATAGGAAAAAAACAATATTTTCAACGTCTCTGCTGATCTAATTTCTATCAATGATCGTAAATGAATCAATACCTAGTAGTTCCAAGTTAAAAATTTCACTTCTCGTGACTATTGCACTTACTAGGTAAGGATGAGCAGACCCTAGAGTCTTGCCCATGATCAGCCCACACCATTAGCTGCCCAGCCCTCAAAGAACAGCCAGTAACAGCCTACAAAAGTGCCACCATCACCTCCTGAGGTATTTTTCTTTTTAAATCAGAAATCATTCAGGGCACCCCGGGGGGCTCAGGGGTTGAGCGTTTGCCTTTGGCTTAGGTCGTGATCCCAGGGTCCTCACATCAAGTCCTACATCAAGCTCCCCGCATGGAGCCTGATTCTCCCTCCACCTGTGTCTCTGCCTCCCTCCCTCTGTGTATCTCATGGGTAGGTGGATGATATCTTAAAAAAAAAAAAATCGGAAATCTCTGTCACTCTTTTTTTTCCAATATTGTTGAGATATAATTAACATACCGCATTGTGTGAGTGTAAAGTGTACCACATGATGATTCAATACATTGGAAGAGATTTTTAATAGTATATTTTAATATAGTGAACAATGAAGTTTAATATAAAACTGAAAATTCACTGTGACCATTTTCTGTTCATACGTTGGCCATTTCACTGATAGAGAGTGTTGTGTTTATGTTCCTGTTTAGTCAAATCTACAGACCAGAGGACGTTTCAAAGGAGTAAGAATAAACTACTTATCTTGAACAAGTGTTCAAAAAAAAAAAAAACAAAACAAATCCAAATTTTCAATTCAGGTTCCATTTCAAGCCCATTTTATACTAGCAAGTGGAGACTCCGGTGTAAATTATATAAATTATAGAAACTACTAGACTCTTCAACTTATCTGTCAGGTAGTCATTTGCACAGAGCTGGTTCTACAGACAGTGATTATTTCCAGCTCTCTAGTTGAGTCACGTGACCTCTCTTCACCTTTAAAAATAGTAATAAATTACTCTTTGACTTCCTTCAATGAGGTGATGTGACTGTTGATGACATTTGTGAAACAGTTTGCCTCACAGAATCATTGCCGTATGACTTCAAACCACCTGCTGGATCACTCCTTCAGATTTACATGGGTTTGGAGTGAAGGGAGATTTTTATTTTCCCTGCAAGAAAGAATGTGTAACCGATTGCCAAAGGGGGCCTGTCCGACTGAGAGAACTCTCCAGGGTCTTAATGATGTTCTCACACATGTACACTAGGCACATGCATCTCTGAAAGCTGCAGAGAAAGTCCTCAAAGACAGAAGACTTAGAACTCTGACTCCTGGGAATAAGCTATCTTCCCTGTGAACTGTTTTGCGCATTACTATTTACTGAATTCTCCAGGTTATAACCCCAGATTATAAAATGGAAGACATTTTGGTCTGCTTTATTTACCACATACAACCCAAGTCTCAAAACCCCGCCCACCCTTCCTCCTCCACATATCTTGCCTTGTTATCCTCATTAATCTGCCTTATTTCAGATTGCCGTGATCCTCTCACCTTGAGTATTGCGGTGATCTCCTGTCTGGCTGTGCTGCCATTATTTTATTTCTCCAGGTGTTCATCTGTGGTGTGGCCTCCATTCGGTCAAACCTATACTCTGTGCCACTTTCACGAGCTGAGTTCTTGTTCTGGTCATTCTGAAAAACGCACAACTTTCTGAGGATGTGATGTGTTGTACACTCAAGCCTCTGCACGTGTAACTTCTGTCATGCCCTCCTGTGGGAGCTGCGGTATCCTGTAGTAGTTGGTAGTTCGTGTAAGGATTCGTGGTAGTTATAAGGATTTTGGAAGCTGGATGCTTGTGTTCAAGTCCTATGGCTTCCTTTTTTTTTTACATATGTAACTCCGGGCGGTGTTTTTAAACTCTTTCTCCTCAGTTCCTTATCTTGAAAATGGAGATGATGTCATCATCATCATCATCATCATCATCATCATCATGTCTTAAGGTTTGTGTGAGGCACACATAATCAGTGCATGGAAAGCACTTGGCACTATGTCGTGAACGTAGTCGACAACCGGTAGTATTTTTCTTGTTGTTATTATTATTTATTATTATTATTATTATTATTATTATTATTACTACTACTACTACTTTATTTTGGCCATTTCCAGCTTATCTGTTGTTTAAGTTCCTATTTGCTACTTCTTCTTCTTCTCCTCCTCCTTCTTCTTTTCATTAAAACTTTCCACCACATTCTTTCCCTTACTCTCTGGGAAATTAATTACTCTCTTTTTTGTTCCAATCTTCTATATTCTTTTTTTTCCAATCTTCTATATCCTATAGATAATCTTATAGTGTAGAATTTACAGATGATTGGTATTATAGATTTGTCTTGCCCGTTGGACTATGAGTCTTTCTTGAAGTTAGGGCCTACATTTTATTTCTTTTTCCAGTCCTACTTTTTGTTACAGAATCTGTCATAAGTTCGATGCTTAATAAATGTATTGAATATATGAATGATAAGCAGAATCAAAAGGGTATAGAAATATATCTCAGAAAATATCCCTGAGAGTTCAGGTAGGAATCACTGCTCTTTAATTTTGAAGAATATGTGACCCCTAGGGCTTTGATAGAATTATTTTTCCTCAAACACATGGATGCTCTCTTTCCTAGTATTGTGACATGAATACTTAGTGGAGGAGCCCTTTTCCTTTCAATTTTGCCTTTGAAGAAATTCTCCTGTTTCCAACTGACTTCTTCATTGACCCAAAAAGGTAAAATGATTTGTTCAGCAAAAAGTCCCAGATGGCTTTTGGCAGTTACAGCTCAGTGCATTTAGAAGAGCACAACAGGAGAGATTTATATTGAACTATGTCAGATTTTTTGCACTGTTCTTAGAGTTACAATTTTGGAAGCATTCATATTTGGCAGTATTTTCTGAACCATATTAATTTCACAAGTTCAGAATAGGAGAATAAAGTTTTGGCTTTAATCTTGTTAACTTAATTTAGACTGGAAAGCCAATAAATACAGATATTCATATGTCCCTAATCATAACACAATGCATACATGTCCTTATTAAGATGACAGCAGTAAAAAATATGACAGCATTAGTAGATATTTATTATTACTATTTTTTATTTTAATTTTATCACAAAATAAATGTCATGAATTTAAGTAGAAGAATTGTAAAAGACTTCAGTGGTTAGTTCTCATAGCAGTTTTGCTCTTACCTTTTTTAAAAAAATATTTTCTCTGCTGTTCTTGTGCATGTTGAAAGAAATTTTAAAAATCATCTCAGATGATAATTGGGAATTTAGCTTTAGGCACTTAGAAGAAATTGATATTTGTCCTCAATGTATAAGTTTGACAAATCATTTTATTATCATTTGCCCAACAATATACATAGCCCAGTACAAAGGTACCACATGCATGGCGATGCATATAAAGAAGCTCTTCTCTGATGGCTTCAAGGAAATGCTTGCTTTTTTTTCTGATCAGCTTTGAGCAGCTTTAAAAAAAAAAAAGCTCTTTTTTAATTGGAGTATGGTTGGCACATAATGTTACATTAATTTCAGGTGTACAACGTAGTGATTCTACAAGTCTTACATTGTGCTATACTCGCCAAAGTGTAGCTCCCACCTGTCACCATACAATGCTATTACAGCACCAGTGACTATATTGTCTATGCTGTGTGCTTTATCCTCGTGATTTACTCTATTCCATGACTGGGAGCCTGTATCTCCCACTCCCCTTCACTCATTTTACCCATCCCTCTGTGGAAACTATCAGTTCTCTCCAATTATGGGTCTCTTTCTGCTAAACAGACACTCTTTGACTTAAGTCAAAGACATATGGGTTTGTTTTCAGTCTCCAAATGGTTTAACCCCCACTCAGTACAGTTACCATCCATTTTATTTTGTTTGTTTTTTTTTTTTCAGGATTTTATTTATTTACTTATTTTAGAGAGAGAAAGAAAGAATGAGTGAGAGAAGGGGCAGCGGGAGAAGCAGACTCCTTGCAGAGCAGGGAGCCTGATACAAGACTCGATCCCAGGACCCTGGGATCATGATCTGAGCCAAATGCAGTTGCTTAAAGGACTGAGCCACCCAGGCACCCACTAGCCTTCATAATTTTATATGATTAATTTAAATGTGCATTATCAGAATATGTTGATAAAATATAGAGAGAGGCAGATAATACCTCAATTTCTGTCCCAGATTGAGTATGAAACAGAGCCACAGGATATAGACCAGTTTTATGTAAATAACTAATACCCTGAAGTATCATAATATGTGCTACATACGGAAAGGATAATTTTTTTCTTACTAGCAGGATGGTGGGCATGTTGGCTTCTAGATTCCAGAGTGATGTTGAAATTTATCCTAGTGTACCTACCTTATCTTCCCAGATCTGTGTAATGATGATGAAATATAATTTTTAGTGTAAAACAGTACATCCTGACCAAAACTAGGGTTATGTTGATAAGAAGTCAAGAATGTCATGTGTATATGAGCACAACTGAAGAAAAAGGGCATGCAATAAAAATTAAATTTCTGCTCTCATCACTTTACTGCATTCAGATTATTTTATCTTCAGTGTCCAGTATGTGATTGTTAGAGCAAGCCTGGATTACTACATACCTTCCTGCTCTGATTATCTATGACATGCAGTACCTGGTATTCTGAACAAAAGATGCACGACAGCCATGTTTCGGTTTTGAAAAACAGAGAACTTTTTATTCTCATCATCATAGAAACCTAAGAGAAGCAGAAGAGCAAAGGAAGCTACACATAGATGAAGGGAATAATAGGAAATAAATGAAAATGAGGCAAGTTACATCAAATCGTGTACTTAGCAACGACAACTCATCAGCTGGGGAAGCCCCATGGAAACAGCCAGGCTGGGGTCCCAGTTGAGAGAGGCCTGAGTGGAGCGTCCTGCCCTCAGGTGAGACTTCCAACTGACCATCCCCATATAAGGGCTGTATTTATAGGGCAGATAACGGGGTTTGAAATTAAACATTTGTCTGCCTATGTGCAGTTTGGAGCAAGTTGCATTTCCATGTTATAACACTTTTAAGGAGCCTGGGCTTTGTGTGTCTGCCTCCCCTTCCGGATTCCATTCTGGGAGGCCAGCCCAGCCTGGGGTAGGAGGGGAGGTGAGACAAGACTGTAGCTCTTGCCGTACAGAACAAAAGGGCCAGTTATGATCTGGAGGCCAGATCATATATTTGAAACGACGAAGCTCCCAAAGGTATTCACACAGCACGAGTCTCACAAACAGCATTGCTTAGCTTGCCCAGGTACATGCAGGCCCAGCTGGCTGGTTATGGGCACAAATCACAGAACCTTCTCTCCGTACAGAATACCTGGTGTGTTCCCGTAATGCTCTGCTCCTAGTAAACCCAGTAGATGTTTGCAGTAGAGACTTTTTTGTAGCATGTTCCCTTTCCTTTATTGCCTCATCATACAATGTACAGAATATATTCGTCTCAGTTTCTTCTGTATTCTTGGAGCCAAAAATGGTCATTGGTACGTAATTAGCACTAAGTATTTATATTGGAATGATCCAACAAGTATCTTGAATATTAGATTATTTAAGTCACACAAAAAATGGAAAAAGCAGGATACAAATACCAGTTTTCCTGGAGCCAGAGCCCAATGTCAAGATTTTATATATCATGACCTCATGACTCAAGGTTGTTGATTTCCCTTCATCCTAATTCACACTCTACAAATACTAAATTTTCTGGTCAGTTTAGAGCAAACCTAGCCCCCTAGTAGGGGACGAATTGCCAGGAGTTCTCATGTTTAAGGTAGAATCACATTCTTTGAATAGATTGTGTCCAAGCAAGGAAGCCATGTTCTTTTTGAGCTTTGCTAGTTTATAACCCAGATTAGTCAGCTTCAGACTCACAGCGGGTCACCTATTTCTTCACCGACATGCTAAATTGCTGTGATCCTTGAATTTTTCTAGATTGGACTGAATGCAGCTATTGGGATACATGTTCTTGGATAAAAAGTTATTGAGCACTTTTGAATACTTTTTATTATTATAAACTTAATATCCGCTTGAAGTCTATGATGTTATTAAAATAGTTAACCCAATGATAGCTTGAATTATTAAAAGCTAGTGTGTAGAATTCTAAATTCTGTAGACATAATACAGCCCGAAGATGACATCTGGAGAACTGAGTTGTTCTTTCACGTAGGCATGCATGCCAATATTTACACGGACACTATTTCTAGGCAGTGCTCCAGCGTGGGAAGATGTATGGTTCTTAATTCTACATTTCAGAATGAATGTTAACTATTAATATGACATATCAACTACATTGACCAAACAATTACTCCCTACTCCACTCCCAAACACACAATCTATTTGTTGTTTTCATTTTGCAGAGTTTCAAGATAGGCTGTTTCTGGTATTCAATACATTGATTCTTACTGATAATTAGCCTCACAGCACTATTAGAAAAACTGCCCAGTCCTTTTATGCTCCCGTTTGTTGATTTGCAAATTGATTAAGTGCAAAGACAAACATATAGTGTCCATATCTGTTTTTTAGGTTCAGATAGTCCATTAAATTTACAAATATACATGTTTAATATAAAGTTCTCTACTTCATAGAATACGTGATGGGTGGATGACAACTTGAATAACCTCTTATGCCCTTTTTTTCGTATTATTTTATCTTATCTAATTCATATCCAGTCTTCAGGAAATACTAATAGATTTCTATTTGAGCTCCACATCGCATGGTATTTCTTATTTCTGTTTTCCATACCCATAATTCAACCAACCAGTTACCAATTAATATCAATTTTGGGAATGCATCTCAACCTCTTCTCTCTTTTTTTTCCTTCACCATTCTCACTTTGAATACCCTAATTTCAACTGTAGTCCTACTTTGCACTGCGTGTTGTCTCTTCCCAGTATGCTCCTACATGAATTTTGAATTGCCCTCCTTAAAACAGGGATCAAAAGTTTCTTATTGGTTTATGTAATCTATAAAAAATAGAATCTAAGCTTTTTTGCAGCAAGGTATCCAGGCCCTTTGTGACCTGCCCCAAATACCCAGTCTTTTTCCTATGACTCCCTCACACATATTCTAGGCTTTTATATTTATTTTTTTTTAATTGTGACACTTATTTTCACATATTTTCTTTAATGTGACATGTCATTCTGTCATTCTTTCCAGACTCTATTTTATTAATCTCTGTGTATGTTTCAAGACCAAGCTCCCATTCTGCTTCCCTGATACAACTTTGTATAAACTCCATGCCACTGTGTGATTTAACTTATTATAATAGTTTCCATGCTTAATTATACGGTTTCTTCATTTGTTTCTCTCACTAGGCTGAAAATTCCTTAAAGGTAGACACCAAGAGTTAACTTATTTCTTGTGATTCCATAAAAATGTAAGAGAAGGCCTTCAGTAAACATCGAATGAGCAAAATAGATCCATTCTTCATTCTCACTCTTCTTCAAATATCCAACATCTCCATGAATTAAATTTAAGACTAATTTTAATGCAGTACCTATCAAGAAAGCAGAGATTACAGCTCTCATTTTTATACCTAATCTCATTTATATCTTCTCAGTTTTATTAACATTTCAAAGAGAAAAATCTTCATTGTGGGAACATTTTTACTATAGAAAGATCTAAATATAAAACAACAGGGAAATTTAACTTCATAACAGACATTGTTTCTTAAAAAGTTACCATTCTGAAATAAGTCATTGCAAAGAGGAAACAAAAATCCTGTGCTGAAAATTGGAAAAAGAAGTAAGTCTGGCTTTTGGGAAGGTATTATGAATCAGATTAACAAAAGAGTCTCTCTCTCTCTCTCTCTCTCTCTCTCTCTCTATATATATATATATATATATATATATATATATATATATATGTAAATATACCATAAAGCTTTTTATATGCTACAAAATGTGAAGAATAATTCAAAGTTGTGAACTGACACAGACAAAATCCTAAAGAAACCCAGAGAAGTTTTGAACTCTACCCATAACTATAAATTTACATTCTGCTAGGAGTTTTTGTGTGTATATATATTTCACTTTGCAATTAGAGGAAATGGCCACATGTAGTCTTTGTTGCAAAGATCTGTACCATACCTTTGACTTGAAAATTTACTAGTCTCTCATTTTCCAGTTTTCTTCAGCATGCCTACCTAATTCATTCAATCTAAGGTGACTACAAGTGCAGAACAAAAAAATTACAGTTGCTAAATTTTTGATTCCTCAAAATTAGTCAACTTTAAAAAAATATATACATTTTCCTTAAATGTAACATTTATTCCATTAAAGAAATATGAAGCAAAAATAAATTAAAAATGAAATTATTATGCATTTATTGAAATGATCATATGGTTTTTATCCCTTTTATTATTGATGGGACATATCATGTTGATTGTTGTGCAGATATTGAACCTCCCTTGCATCCTAGGAATAAATCCTACTTGACCATGGTATATGATTTTCTTAATGTATTGTTGGCTTTGGTTTGCTAATATTTTGTTGAAGATATCTGCATCTGTGTTCATCAGTGATATTGGCCTGTAATTCTAAGTTTTGGGTTTCTTGTTTTTTGTTTTTTTTTTTTTTTTTTGTGTCTTTATCTGATTTTGGTACCAGGGTGATACCAGCTTCATAGAATGAATTTGGAAGTCCTCCTTCCTCTTCTATTTTTTGGAATCATTTGAGAAAAATAGGTATTATGCTTTCTTTAAATGTTTGATAGAATCCACCTGTGAAGCCATCTCATCCTTTGACAAAATGTAACATTCATTAATGATAAAAATCCTCTGCAAAATAGGTCTAGAGGGAACATACATCAACATAATAAAGGCCTGATATGAAAAACTCACAGTCAACATCATATTAGTTGGTGGAAAACTAAGACCTTTACCTCTAAGATTAGGAATAAGACAAGGATATCCACTCTCACCACTTTTTTTTTTTTAATATTTTATTTATTTATTCATGAGAGACACACAGAGAGAGGCAGAGACGCAGTCAGAGGGAGAAGTAGGTTCACTGCAGGGAACTCCATGTGGGACTCGATCCCAGGATCCCGGGATCATGCCCTGAGCCAAAGGCAGATGCTCAACCACTGAGCCACCCAGGTGTCCCTCTCACCACTTTTATTCAACATAGTAGTGAAATCCCTAGTCACAGCAGTTAAACAACGTGAAGAATTTAAAGGCATCCAAATTGATAAAGAAGGAGTAAAACTTTCACTATTTGCAGATTATGTGATACTATACATAGAACAACCATAAAAATTCCACCAGAAAACTCCTAGAACTGATAAATGAGTTCAGTGAAGTTGAAGCACACAAATCTATGTATGGAAATCTGTTTCATTCTTACACACTAATAATGAAGCAGCAGAAAGAGAAATTAAGAAAACAATCTCATTCACAATTGTACCAAAAATAACAAAATATCCTGGAATAAATTTAACCAAAGAGGTGAAAGACTTGTAGTCTGAAAACTGTAAAGCACTAATGAAAGAAATGCAATATGATGGGAAGAAATGGAAAGACATTTCATGCTCATAGGTTGGAAGAACAAATATTGTTAAAATATATATACTACCCAAAGCAATCTACATATTTAATGCAATCCCTATCAAAATACTGACAGAATTTTTTTCACAGAGCTGGAACAATATTAAAATTTGTATGGGACTGCAAAAGACCTCATATAGCCAGAACAATCTTGAAGAAGAAAAAGAAAAAACTGGAGGTACCACATTTCCAGGTTGCAAGTTATATTACAAAGTGGTAGTAATTAAAACAGTATGGTGCTCACACAAAAATAAAGATGTAGATCAATGGAATAGAATAGAAAACCCAGAAGTAAACTCATAATTACATGGTCAGTTTGTTTGTCTTCAACAAAAGTGGATTGAACATACAAAGGGAGAAAGTCTCTTCAACAAATGTTGAGGAAACTGGACAGCTACATACATGCAAAAGAGTGAAACTGAACCACTTTCTCCATTATACACTAACATAAGCTCAAGATGGATTAAAGACCTGAATGTGAGACCTGAAACTATGAAAGTCCTAGAAGAGAGCACAGTCATCTCTCTGACATTGGCCATAGTAATAGTTTTTCTAGTTATTTCCTGAGGCAAGTGAAATAAAAGCAAAAATAAACTATTAGAGCTACATCAAAATAAAAATCTGCACAGTGAAGAAAACAATTGATGAAACTAAAAGGCAGTCTACTGAATGGGAGAAGATATTTGCAGATGATAGATTTGATAAAGGATTAGTATTAAAGATATATGAACAACTGAGATAACTCAACACCCTAAGAACAAATACTCCAATTAAAAAGTGTGTAGAAGATATAAACAAACATTTCTCCAAAGAATACCTGCAGATAGCCAACAATACATGAAAAGGTGCTCAGCATCACTCATCATCAGGGAAATGCAAATCAAAACCACAATGAGATATCTCCTCATACCTGTCAGAATTGCTAAAATTGAAAACACAAGAAACAGCAAGTGTTGATGAGGATGTCGAGAAAAAGACACACTCTTCCACTGTTGGTGGGAATGCAAACTAGTGCAGACACTGTGGAAAAGAATATGGAGGTTCCTCAAAAAATAAAAAAAATAATAAAATAAAATAAAACTACCCTTCAATTCAGTAATCACACTACTAGGTATTTACCCAAAAAACACAAACAACAACAACAACAAAAACCCACCACTAATTCAAGGAAACAAAACAAATAAGCAAATTAAAAAAGAGAGACAAACCAAGAAAGATGTTAACTTTATTTTTTTTTTAAGATTCTAACTTTAAAGAACAAACTGGAAAGAAAGAAAGAAAAGAAGAAAGAAAGAAGAAAGAAAGAAAGAAAGAAAGAAAGAAAGAAAGAGAAGAAAGAAAGAAAGAAAGAAAGAAAGAAAGAAAGAAAGAAAAAACTGATGGCTATAAGAGGGGAAGTGGATAGGGGCATGGGTGAAATAGGTGATGGGAATTAAAGAGGACACTCTTCAATGATGGAAAAATAAAAAAAATAATATTAAAAAATGCATTTGATGGGATGAGCACTGGGTGTTATATGCAACTGATGAATTTTACACCACTTCTGAGACTAAAGATGTACTAGATGTTGGCCAATTGAACTTAAAAACAAATAAAATAACTAAAAAAAGAAATGTAATGGTTATGAAAAAAATAAGTGATTCTAAATTTATGTTTCTGAATTTTCCGAATATGCATAGTTCACATTTCTGTAGTCCAATGGACTTCTATTGTTTGATCATTACGAAATAAATACTGAGGGCTAAGTTACATGCCAGCTATCATTTTGGATGTGGGAATACAGAAGAAAACAAAAGCACATGTTGTGCCCTCAAAGAATTTACATTCTTATGGTACAGACAGAACAAAAAAAATGTTATAAGTTACTGAACTATAAAATGATAATTGTAACAAAAATAGTTATATGGTGGTGATTAAACGAAGTGTTGGCAGTAGTGGATCAAGAGATAAGGGAAGACCTACATCAGCAGATGCTTTCTGAGCTAAAAATCCAGTGATGAGGATTCAGGAAATAAATTCCATCTATGTCCTTTCTCTGCAAAGTTGGAACACTATCATTTTGTAAAGTTTTTTTTTTTTTCTGAAACTTTTTAAAAAGGTTTTGTAGGTGAACTGAATAATCAATGAATGAGATCAGAGCAGTAACGTGGTTGAAATTTGGACCCTGTTTTCGTGTGATTACGCTGCTTTTCTACAAACATAAACCAACCACTACTTTCATAATGAAACTGTTCTCATACCTGACGTGACCCTAGATCTTGCTGGTCCTATTAAACAGGATTTGTGTTGCATACTTGCCCTTGTTTATTTGGACACTAGTGTTTGCTATCATGTAACTGACCTTCTTAAAAAAAAAAAAAAAAAGCCAAAGCAACTATCCTTCTAACTAACCTATAGTTTTTTCCTTTTACTGTTTTCATTAAACATTTAAGTTTGCAAAAGATGGTGTGCTAGGAAAAGACAACATATGATTTAAGATTGCTTGAAGGTGCAGTAAGGGACGAATAGTTACGAAGATGATGAGAACTGTCGGTGGGATCTAGGGAGGTATAACAGAGATCATTGTTTTCAAACTTTTTTCACTACAAGGCAAAATACAGGACATGATGAAATTATTTTAGGCCATGTGTAAAAAAAAAAGATTCTAATGTCAGAAAAAATGTTTATGGGTTAACATTAGTAGGAAAAAAACACACATTTTGGGGTTAACACTATACCTAAGTTCACCTCCTGGTTTTGTTATGAATAAGTTGTGTGTTCATTAGCAGTTTGCTCAATCCCTAATTCCTTTCTTTAAATGATAACCTGCTGACTCAAGTTTTCAGCTGTTTGCTTATTTTTCAGCTTAATTGAAATATAATTGACAATATTATAATATATTTAAAGTATAGAGCATATTGATTTTATATATTGTACATTTTGAAAAGATTGAGTTAATTAACACTTCCATCACCTCAGAAGAGAGTCTTAGCACTTAATAGTTATGTTGGAACATCCCTTTCATCCTTTCCCATTCTTTGTGGTTTACATTGTCTTCAAGAAACTTAGGGCCCGAGATACATGTCTGATCCAGCTGTGCTGTCTTGCCTTCAGTAATAACCCTCACTCTGTGGATCAAAGGCCAGGGTCAGGAATCTCAGCCTGTCTACCTTCTCAACCATTTCTTGATGATGACAATTAAATCTAAGACAATATTTCTCCATGTCACCCCCCTTTCTTTTTTTTAAAGATTTTTATTTATTTATTCATGAGAGATACAGAGAGAGAAAGGCAGAGACACAGGCAGAGGGACACATGCAGGGAGCCTGCTGCCGGACTCCATCCCAGGACCCCAGGTCACACCCCAAGCCAAAGGCCAATGCTCAACAACCCAGTCACCCAGGTGCCCCACCTCCCTTTCTTTTGTAAAAACAAAGCTTTGAGCACAATTAAGGTGGTTTGAAATCTCTATAGTTAGCTGAAAAACATTTGCAGTAGATTTAATATTGTTTGCTGTTCCAATGATCATAATTATTTGCCTCTCGACAAGCTTTAATATACACATCACTAAATCCCTGTTCTATTTTTAAGTGAGGGAAGCTTATATTAGTAAATATTTTCCATCAGTTGCAAAGAGACAGCGTCTTCCTCATGTATTGTCAAATATTTTAATGAGCTAGGCTCAGTGTGAGTGAGGTAGTGTTCTAGAGCTGGAAATACATCAGAGGAAAAAAAAACAGGAAATAATCTAGAAAGTATGTGTATAAATGCATCTGTATTACATGTTTGCAATATTATGTATATAGATTGATATAAATACATTGCATGTAACATATATGTGTGTATGTATGTATACATAGTACATAGAATGATGTCTTTGCAAAGACACATATCCCCTAATTCCCATTGTTTGTGTATATGTTACCTTCCATGGTAAAAGGGGCTTTGCAGATGTGTTTCAGTAAAGGATATTGAGATGGAAGGATAATTCTGGGTTATCTAGATGGACCACAGGGGTAAAATTGGTTGAGAGTGCATGGGATCTCTCTGTATTATTCTTATGACTACACGTAAATTTTTTATTAGCTCAAAAAGTTTAATTTAAAAAAAAAACACTATGCATTTACTTATTTATTTATTTACTTAAAATTTAGTTGCCTCTCTTAAAAAAAATGTTTGAGAGTGAACAGCAGGATGTTTCTATTTAAAACAAGGGAGTGCAGAGTGCCTGGGTGGCTCATTGGATTGAGTGTGCAACTCTTGGTTTTAGCTCAGGTATTGATCTCAGAGTTATGAGTTTGGGCCCTGCATTGGGCTCCATGCTGGATGTGGAGCCTACTTAGAGAATAAAATACAATTAAATGATGGAAAATAATTGGGAGTACTATTATTTGGAGAAACATGTTGCTTTGGAGAAAAAAATCCCTGCAGTAGAATTTGGAAGGCCAGGATTATGACGGTTGCTGTCACTAAAGAAACAGAGCTCCAAGAAATGATTCATTTAAATCACTGGACTTCTCTCTTCTTATGTGAAATATGTGTGGATTTGCTTACCTGATCCTAAAGTTTGCTTCAATTGATGATGTGATGATACTTGAATACTAGAAAATACTAGATTTTCTCCAAAAGCACTCGATATGTGTCCCATAAATATCCCCTTCTGAGTTTAAAATAATTTACTTATTCTTGTATTTTAATATGTGAGCTATATGCTTTCATAAAACCTCACTTTATTTTTGTGTACTGTAAAATGATATGGAGGAATTAATAATTATGAATTGTTAAAATTTAATATCAACAGAATAGATTATAATTTCACATTGTCTTATATTTTATTTTATTTTATTTTAAGATTTTATTTATTTATTCATGATAGTCACACAGAGAGAGACAGAGAGGCAGAGGCACAGGCAGAGGGAGAAGCAGGCTCCATGCAGGGAGCCCGTGGGACTCAACCCCAGGTCTCCAGGATCGCGCCCTGGGCCAAAGGCAGGCTCCAAACTGCTGCGCCACCCAGGGATCCCACATTGTCTTATATTTTAATGTCAAAACATAAATCTGTTTTTATTATGTTCTCCATTTGTTTATATAAAATATGAGCTGGATCCTTCATGTAAATTGTGCCTATGTGAAAAATGAAGGCAAATTTGATACCTAGAAAATTCATGAACAGAAATATGAATGCATGCATAAACCACACATACACTCACACATCCAGAATCAAGGTAGGATTTTTTTTTCATTTACCCCTTTTATTCAGAATATTAAAGTTAAGATGTCAGCAAGTTTTATGATTCAAAATAAATTCTAAATGTGTATTCTAATTTTTCAATGATTTATATTATAATATGAAATTTACATATGAAAGATACTCAACATAAAAAGCATTTCTATGAAGATTTATTAAGTAGAGAAAGATACTCTACTAATTTACATCATCACGAAATTCCTACCCGTAGGAGCAACAACTCATGGGACTTTCTGCGGGACTCGGTATAAATAAATTTTCCTCAAGAGCATTTTGATAAGTACATAAGCTTCCAGAAAATGCAAGTGCAAGCATTCTATGTCCTTTGTTCTCCCCTCTGAGCCTGAACAGTCAATATCCTTCTTCAGAGACTGAATACACTTCTCCCTTACAAAGGCATTGTGCTTGACACTGTCCTTAAAATGACAGAGAACAGGGACATGTGGGTAGCTCAGTAGGTTAGGTGTGTGACTCTTGATTTCTGCTCAGGTCATGATCTCAGGTCATGATCCCAGGGGAATGGGATCCAGCCCTGCGTAAGGCTCCACACTCAGCGAGGGTCTGCTTTTCTCCCTCTCCTCCTTCTGCCCCTTCCCACAGGTGCGTTCTCTCTCTCTCTCTCTCTCTCTCATGAATAAATAAATAAACAAACAAATAACTAAGATAGACAACAAAATCATACCAATATCTTCTGAAGACAATGTAGAAATCATATCAGGGTGGAGTCATTTATATTTCTATAGAATGAATAGAGCAACATTTAAGTAACACTAATAATTTGAGTGATGACTAATTCTGCTGCTCAATAATTATATATTTTTTTCTTTTAATACTTTCTCATCTGTTTATGTCATAGAAGGATCCTCAAGGTGATCCCAAATGTTTCATTACTATATGGAATAATTATTAGAGTCTATGTCAGTTGCATTATTGGCTGACTGGAAAATTTATCTAGATCTTTAATATAAGTTAAAACCATTTAAAAATATCATTTGAATTGTAACTTACAGAGAGTAATGTGAGGCATCTGTGATCTTCCTTATATCCCCTTAGGCTTGTGTAACTGAACTTTCAGGTCTTACCCTCCAGAATCATAGTCATATAGATCTTGATTGTGTTATGGTAATTGTGTCCCTTTGGAATCCAGGGACATCTTAAAAGAGACAGGGACCAAATTGAATGCCAGTAATTTTGGCGATTTAATCTTTTTCCAGACAAAAAGCCACACAGACAATAATGTCTGCAGTATCTCACACCTATCTCTGAATAGTAAAATATTGACCACGGCTCCACAGGCCAACAAAATTCTTTCTGTTAGGACAGAATTATACCTCATTTTCTTTCCTTTTATTCAATTTCATTTTACTTCCAAACAGTGTGAAAACTATCCAGATGAATGGTATCATGCCAATAACATTGCTATGAAAAACAGATAAATCAGCTTGGCATGATGGTATTTGCCCTCTATCCTAAAACATCTACTTCCATCTTCCTGTTATCTTGCATCATATGTTCTTCAGGATCTGTCCATTACAAAAGGAAGGATACAGAAATGACTTCATAGATGTCTAACTATTACAATCACTCAGGGACTCATAACAAAGGCCTTTTGCTTGGGATTTAGTGTTCTGTAGTTGCTATTTTGAAATGATTAGTATTTTTATTTTTAAATTTATATTTTGTAAGTGAAATCTGATGGGGCAATGCGGCATGTAGAGGGGGCTTGGAGTTTGAGCTCCTATATGGTCCTATCTGTTGCTGGATGGGTTCTGGGTCGTTACTATCTTATCCGTTAGTGTCCTAGGCCCCTATTGGCTCCTCCCTATGACTACTGTCACCTTTATCTCCTGTTGGGTGTGAGGAGTGTCAGGCTTGTCCTTATGCCCCAAAGCATCTAAGGGCAGGGCAGTACCTGTTCCATGCTGGCAGCATCATAAGGTATCCAGTGAGTGGTCAGCCATAAGCTATCTCTAGACAGTGGTGAGCTTCTCCCTTATTATTCGAGATTGCATAGTATGACTTGACACCAATCTAAAACACCTTGGGAGGTACCCATCTACCACAAGTTGTAGTGTTGTCTCACTGAAAGGAGAGGCATGTAGCTCCCCCAGTCAGGACATGGCGCATTAGTTTGGCAGCTGGTGGAAGGGTTGACCTATAACCCTTAGGCCTGTCATAGAGTGAGGCTTGATGCTTACATGAGGATTTCAGATGATACCCAATAGTATCATTAAAGTCATGTTGGTATGAGGGTGTCAGCGCACATGGGATCCACATACTAAAAACTATGATAACTTCAATTAATTAAAACAAGTCAGAGAAAAATTTCTGATATGAAATGAACTTCACAAAAGGGTATATAGTCTTAAGACCACATGAGACAAACGGTATAGAATAATGTATGATTAATTTCAAAATGTACATGGTGTAGTATGTTTAGGTCAGGCACATTGGACTTATATTTTCAATTTTCTGTGACTCTCACTTTAATCAATAAATAGAATTATTTCCTGAAAAATATAGTGAGTTTTTCCTTATAGGTTATTCTTACAGGTAAGGTAGGCTATTACTTTCCTAAATTATTATTTTTCGAGGTTGTATTTATGGAGATTCACTTTTAAAGAATCATAAAAAACTTGATAAAAATGAACTTATTATGCAAACATATTGAACAGTTACTATGTGCTAAGCTCTGTGGTAGACACCTGTGATACTGTGGAGAAGGCCACCTTCTTGCTTGTATAGAGCTTACATTCTGGAGAAGGAGGAGTCAGACCTTGCTTATTTCATGAACATATAAAATTACTACTGAGAGGCAGCTCTGTGGCATGAGAAGGAACTTACCACCAGGATATTCAGGGGAGCCTGAGTGACTCAGTCAGTTGAGCATCTGCCTTTGGCTCTTGTAATGATCCCAGGGTTCTGGGATACAGCCCCAGGGGCATCCAGGCCCCTTGCTCCGCGGGGAGTCTGCTTCTCCCTCCACCCCCTCCCCTCGCCCCCGCACTCATGCTCCCACACACTCTCTCACTCTCTCTCTCAAATAAACAAAATCTTAAAAAAAATTTCATCTGAGCCTAGAAAGTTAGAGAATGCTTTCCAATAAAAGTAGAGGTTTTAACTAATATCTAAAATAGAACTAGGAATATACTAGGTGAAGGGAGAAGGCAAAGGTGTTTCAGGGACAAAAAGTTAGCATATACCAAAAACTTTTGGAAAGAGGAAACATTGCAGGCAAAAAGAAAGGGCTGGAACAGAAAGTAAGGGGGAACCTGGTGCAAGTTGGGGTGGGCAGGATGGGCCGGGCTCAGTTATAGAAGATCTTGTGGGTCATGCCATGAACTCTGTCTCTACATCAGCAGTTTTTGAGGTTGAGAGCTGGGACTCTGCATTTATAACAAATATTTCAGTGACTCTTATTTACATTAATTTAATAGAGTTCTGGCCTGTGAAAACTCCTTGCTGACTGTCCTTAGAAACTCAGGTTTGGTTGCTAAGCCATTAAAAGGAGGTAGCAACTGCAGAGGGATACCTTGAGGTGATGATGACCCACCTCCAAACCATAGGAAACTTTCTAGTATGATTTATCTCTTAGAATATACCTGAATCTCCAGGCCTGAGTTCACAGCAATGTTCTTTCTTTTCCTGCTCCCTTGCAAGAGGTCATATTTGCCCCTTGTCACCCTTAATAATGGCAGCATTAAGGTCCTAGTGAATGCACACTGTTAGAAATACTGATGTGCACTGCATTGTTAAACACCTCACATGCTAGAAACTCCTGCATGTAGCTTAAGATTCTTTTTTAATTGCTTATATATAATTATATAAATTTACTCTTTTCATCACTCTACTGAAGTGATAAAAATTACCATGTTTAAATTTTTGGAGTACACAAAAAATTACTCATGATGAAATACCTAGTTAATGTCTTAGCAAAAATAATTATTGATATCCCAGTTTTTGATTCCCTGCTCAGCAGAGGGTTTTCACAGCATTGTTCCTGTGTCAGAAAAATGTGTCTCCAAGTATTACCTATCTAGCTTGGTAAATTGATGAATTATTATCAGCTTCTAAATGATGTGTCATAACCTGGGTGAACAACAGAGCACATTCAGAACTATGCTGTCTCCATGTCAGCCCAGCATTTATTGTCTCTAAGCCGGAGGTAGAAGGGGAGGCCGCTGCCCAGAGACCTTCAGGTTGGACCGGAAAAACTGTGGGTAGGTATGAAGGTCAAAAGGGCCAGAGAGAAAAGTCAATGTGTTCTTTCCTTATTTTTAGCTTAACGTGTTCATTTTTTAAAAAAATGTTTAGATTAATAAAAAGTCAGCAAGTAAGATGGCAATGGAAAACTCTTAAGATTACTGTAGGTAAAAGGACAGTGAGTGTCCCTGGCTTTCAACTTCAAATCAAAGGGAAGAGCAAGAAAATCAATAAGCGCTCCTGTGCCTTTTTAAAAGAGAGCCTCTGACATGATAAATCTCCATTAATTATCTTCAGAAAGAAGTAGCTAAACTGGTGAGAAAGAAAATCTTTATTACTGACTTTTGCATTCCTTATGAAGAAGAGCAGAGGGAGGCAGACATGCCTGAGAGGTCTGCTATGGAGGGCAAACAAACAAGACGGTGATGAAGGAATGGTCGATCTCCTTCAAACCATGGATATTTGAAATGAGAAAGATGCCAGGTACAGAGAATGCTTAGCAGGACTAGAGCAGAAGTAAAGAAATGGGAGGGTGATCACCAGAAAAAGAAAGGTGATGTGTCACACAGTCCAAAGAAGTGAAGGAGTCCAGAATATGTGTGGCACCAAAGTTATTTTGAGCAGAAGGCATTTATTTGGGTTCCTGAAATCTCTGCCTCCAACAAGAGAGAAGGATTCAAATATAAATATTGTCCATAGAGGCTGGACATTTCTGTGAACAGGGAATTCCGTTGGCATCTTTCATGCAAATAATTGAGCTCTTAACTGCAAGAGAAACTTTGGGATGGCCTCAGATATCTGCTTAAAAAAATTAAATAAGATGAAAACAATACGAAAGGTGTGAGAAAAAATAGCAATTTAGGAATACTGCTGATATTTGTTATCAGAGATCTTAATTATTCCGCATGTTTTCCAAATAACCAGTTGACCATTTCTTAAGATAGAATGTAAAGCAGAGCTGGAGGATAACAAGTAAGCCTATAAACAAAGAGATTATTTAGTTCTACAGAATTACAGAAGAAATAGGAGTTCTTATTGTTTGTCCTTTATTGTACATCCTTTCAAAAGTCCCACGGGAAGAACTGAAAATCATTCTCTCTCTCTCTCTTTTTCTCTCTTATAAATGTTCATGAAATCTATTTATCATCTCTCTTTCATTCTGTGTTTCATCTATTGTGGTAAAATATTCTTACGTCACATTTTTCCATTGCAACCATGTTTAAGAGCAGAGTTTATCGGCAATAAACATGGTCATGTTGTGCAACCATCACGTGAACTTTGTTTTTCAGTTTAATTGTATCCCATTTTCAGAACTTATAAAAGAATGCATATAGGAAAGTACACCTGTAAGTACACAGCTTAAACATTGCTCACCCAATGACCATAACCATGCAGCCAGGACCTACGTTGGTCATGATACATTATCAGCACTTTAGATGTTCTCAAACACACATAAGTTAAATAAATATTTAACAAATAAGTAACTGAATGAATAAACTAAGGATATATCTTTGAGCCCTAGAAGAACTCTAATACCTGTAGATATTCAAAGCAAAAATAAATGAAATTCATCTCTGGGGTGAATGTCTTTGTTAGTAGGAAATCTGCACTAAACGTCTACTGAATGCTTTGGGGTAAAAAGAGCACCTTTGTCCCAAATAGTCCAGAGAAAAACAAAGCTTTTTTTTTTTTTTTTTTTTTTTTTTGATTCTTCCAACGGTTCTTTCAACTACTTTAATATGTTTGAGATTGTTTAAAGAAGGAGGAGGAAGAGGAAAGGCAGAGTCATCATTAAAAGCCTTTGAGGGGGATCCCTGGGTGGCGCAGCGGTTTAGCGCCTGCCTTTGGCCCAGGGCGCGATCCTGGAGACCCGGGATCGAATCCCACGTCGGGCTCCCGGTGCATGGAGCCTGCTTCTCCCTCTGCCTGTGTCTCTGCGTCTCTCTCTCTCTCTCTCTCTCTCTCTCTCTCTGTGACTATCATAAATAAATAAATTAAAAAAAAAAAAAAAGCCTTTGAGGGATCCCTGGGTGGCGCAGCGGTTTGGCACCTGCCTTTGGCCCAGGGCACGACCCTGGAGACCCGGGATCGAATCCCACGTTGGGCTCCCGGTGCATGGAGCCTGCTTCTCCCTCTGCCTGTGTCTCTGTCTCTCTCTCTCTCTCTCTCTCTCTGTGTGACTATCATAAATAAATAAAAAAAAATTAAAAAAAACAAAAAAGCCTTTGAGGAGCCCCTGGGTGGCTCAGTTGGTTAAGTGTCTGCCTCTTGATTTTGGCTCAGGTCATGATCCCAAGGTTGTGAGAGTGAGCTCTGCATCAGGATCCATGCTAAGGGTGGAGGCTGCTTGAAATTCTCTCTCCCACTCCCTCTGCCCCTCCCCTTGTGCTCTCTCTCTCTCTCAAAATCTTTTTTAAAAATAGGAAAAAAAAATAAAGGCCTTTGATATTTTCAATAATGATGGACATATTTAAATTTCGATTACTCTTCCCTTTATCTGTTTTGTATCTGATTCCTATCCTCTATCTCCACCCCTACCTTTTCTGATTATATAGTGGGTATTTCTGGTAGTTCTGTACCAAATTTGGATATTTTTAGTGTGCGTGTATGTGCATGTGCAAGCATAGAGCATGCAAATTGCCAGTATATATATATATATATATATATATATATATTAAGTAATACTTTTAAAAGATGGATCCATGTTTGACAGCACAAACCAGTAGAAGGAGCCTAGGTTTGTTTAAACAAACATTGATTATTCAAGGTGCATGGGGATCTTGTTTAAAGCTTCTGAACAAATAGGACAAAGCATATACCTTTCAATTTATATTCATGGGTTGTCTGAACCCTGAAACAGCTGCTAAAAGAAGGCCATCAATAAGCAATGACATCTGGAATAAGGACAAAGGAGATAATCATCAAGACTATGAATAAAAAGTACCAGGATGACAATTGCTCTGTATTCTTTAAAGGACTTGTGAGGAAATGACTCTACTGGGAAATCTGTTCACCTAGTAACATAATAGCAGTTTATCCACAGCAAATGGACTCAAACCTTGCGGAGAAAGAGATCAAACTTTGAATCTCAGATTTGCCTCCTACAAGCCCTTGTGATTTTTGGCATTTGTTCCAACTTTCACCCTCAATGTCCCCATCCATAAAACGGGTGTATCTTGTGAGTTATCATGAAACTAAAATGGCCTTGTGCGATATTATGATATAATAAGAAATACATATTTTGTCTTTGTCTCCAGTTCCTGGCACAGAGTTCCTAAAACCTGTATTTCCTGAGTTGGTAGAGGTACTTGAAACATCTTCTGTTATAATATGTGGTGCTAGTCTCTCGTTTCTGACACAAGAGCTTCTTAAGACCCTCGGAATCTCTGGAGTGAAGAGAGTCTTTAGAATGATAATGAGATGAGCAAGGCCTGTTGACAGAGTAGGAACTCTCAGCCCCTCTCCACTTCCAACCTCTGAGGAAGGAAGGGGGCTAGAGATGGAGTTCGTGACCATAGCCACTAGCTTAATCAATCATGCCTACATAATGAAACCTCCATTAAAATATCCTACATGATGAGAGCCAAAGAACTTCAGAGTCGGTGAACACATCAAGGTGCTGGGAGGGTAACACACCTAGGAAAGGCATGAAGGTTCTGTGCCCTTTCCCCCATATCTTTGTCTCTGAATCTCTTCCATTGATCATTCCTGAATTGTACCTTTTATAATAAACCAGTCATAATGAGTAAACTCTTTTCTTGACCCATCCTAGCAAGTTATCAAAACCAAAGAGGGAGTAGTGGCAACCTCCAATTTCTAGACAGTCAGAGCTACAGGAAGCCCAGGTTTTGTGACCAGAATCTGAAGTGGAGGCTGTCTTGCAAGACCGAGCCATTAACTTGTGGAAATCTGATGCTAAATCTTGTGTTAAGTTATAGGAACCAGCTGATGTCTGGAGAATTGAAGGATCGGTTGGTTGGTGGTAGGAAAACCTTTCATGTTTGGTGTAAGAAGTGTTCTGTGGGTAAAAAGAATCTTAGTAGGTACTCAGCGATTTACTTTAAATTTGAAATAATACATCCTCAATATATTCTAATTCTCTCCATTGCTCTTCATCCTACTATTGTGCTTTCCACTTGATCTCCATCATACCCCTGCGAGTAGTTACCTAATTTATTTCTAATGAAGAAACTAGAGTCAAGATGCAGTTTTATGATTTTGTAGAAGGGAAGTAACAAGAATAATAGCTAATATTTATAAATCACACATGAGTCAGGTACTACATGTAGTAAGACCTTTAGATGTTATATAATATAATAAGTATATATAATCTTATATGTCATAGGCTTTTGTATTTATTATTTAAGTGTGACATAGAAGAAAATGTCTTTCTTTCTCAAGATTATCATCAGCGTATAGTAGATCCAAGACAAATGTTGAACTATTTGATCCCCCTCAACTAAACGTGTTTTTGCTATTATTATTAGTGGTAATAATAGCTCTAGCACTATACAGATCTTTTAATGAAAAAAATGTTTTCTACAATTTTGTGAGGGGCGTATAGATTGTTAGTTTATGGCTGAGATCATTGTGACTTTTTATTTTTAACATAGAAAAAGGTGATTCAGATAGGTGGGGTGCTTGTCCAGGAGCGTCGATTAGCTGGGACACAGCCTGCGTTAGCTGGAGTTCATTTTATACAGCTGGTAAGAGCGGACTCTGCACACCTTTTATCAACTCTGCGTTTAGAAGCATCATGTTGAGAGCTTGAAATCATCCATGGTGGGAATATTGACACCAAGAAAACTGTTAAAAACTAAGAATAAAGTCTTCTTCCCTTCCCAGAGCTGGCTTATCAGCGCACCACTGACAAAGCCATTTGAGAAAGACAACCTACGTTAACATAGGACAGAGAGAATGATCTTTTTCCAGGGCTTTTTTTTTTTTTTTGGAATTGACATGATGTATAATTGTATGTCTGTTGTTTAATGTCCGTGTACCCACCTACACCCACTCCTTATCAGACTGTAAAGTCCAAGATAATAGGAATAATATTTAATTCACCTATGAATATTAAGTTTCTAGTTTAGTCCCTGACTTATAGTAGACATTCAGTGAATGCATTTATTTTATTTTATTTATTTATTCATGAGAGACACACACACACACAGAGAGAGAGAGAGAGAGAGAGAGAGGCAGAGACACGGGCAGAGGGAGAAGCAGGCTCCATGCAGGGACCCCAATGCGGGACTCGATCCCTGGTCTCCAGGATCACGCCCTGGACCAAAGGCAGGCGCCAAACCGCTGAGCCACCCAGGGATCCCCAGTGAATGCATTTTGAAAGAATATATAACATACCTAGTTGGCATATAATTATATATTTACAGTGCCATAATTTTGAAATTCCTTACCCACTGATTTCATATATAATTTTCTTTTTTAACTCTTTGTTCAAGATAAGTGAGGATCCTGGCTGCTAATGCATGTTTTCAAATCTAGAAATCTGGCCCTCTGTTTGCTTCAATATGTCCTTCTAGTTAAAACTGCCATTATATCTTAAATGGATGGAAGAAATCAAAAGAAAAATGATATTTTAGGACATTTGAATAATATATAAAATCCTGAGTTCAGGGTCCACACATAAAATTTCATTGGGACAAAGTCACATTGATTCATTTATGTGCCATCTAAGGTTGTTTTTACACTGCAACTGTATAATTGAAAGACTGTGATAGAGCTCACATGACCTGCAAATGCCCAAAATATTTACTATTGAGCTATTTACAGAGAAAGCTTGCCACCTCCTGAGGCAGAGCATCAGACTCTTATTGAACTGCTTCCAGTATGGATGAGTTCATTTCCGAGTGAAGTATCCCTTCTATGGTGAAGCAGCTTAGTCGAAATAAACACTTTTCCTTACACTGATGCAAAATCTGGCTCTCTGCACATATTACCGACAAGGCTGTAGATTATAGTGCAGTGAAAGGTTGCTTTCTGTAGCATAATTGACTCAGCTGGAATCCTGGCACTGCTCTGCGCCAGCTGTGTGTCTTTGGATATTATTTTACCTTTCCGGGGCTCATTGACCTACATCTTAGAATTGTGAATGTTAAATCATGCTGATCTTAATATATTCGTTCTTAGATTTATATGATAGTTCTATAGGTCGGTACATAAAATATTCCCCTGGGGAGAAGACTTACAACCTTCATCATATTTTTCGAAGATTCTCAAAAACTGGAATTGCTGCCACCCTTAGCATGGTACCCATGAGGGAGCATAAATTTCCATATACTCTGTACCCAGTGGAGAGTCCAGTTTGGCTTCAGTAAATACTCCAGGGGCCCCTTCTCCTGGGATTTCGCTGAGCACATTTTCACAAGCCCATCCTTAAAGAGTCGTCCCCTTACTCTTTTTGAAAACTGAAATTTACCATCCAAACCTCGTTCCTTTCCCTGAATGTAAAACAGAATTCATTTTTTCTGCCTTACTTCTTCCTCTTGATAAATTATAACCACTATATTGAGAGATACTATCGCTCTTTTTAAAGATAAAACTCTTCCTGTCAGGCAGCAGAATCGTTTCCAAGGCAACTCAAGTAACTTGGAGGGACGAAAGTCGCTTTCTTTTCTCCTCTCTCAATGGGGGACACAGTTTCCACGTAGGTTCTATCATCCTACCTTCGGGAAATGGAATGTAAAGTCATGTCACACTGCTCCTTAGAGCTTCCTCTGTTGACTATCTCAACAAGAGCAGTTGGAGAAATAAAAAAGGGCTGTTCCCAAATGCAAGTACTTTCAGGGCCCATATTGAATTAGAAATGGTTGTTGTATCCTAGCCTTCTGAATTACAATAAGTCTGGGAACCCTGTAGTCTTCACGTAAAAAAGATGGATCCATGCAAAGCAGGATAAAATGTTCGAATGGTTTGAATGGTGAGGAAGTGACTCTATTTGTTGGAAAAAGCAGAGGGGCAGAGGAACAAATAAACAAGGAATTGCCAAACAAAAACAAAAACCCTCCAGCACTGCCCAGACCAGTGTCTGCGGTCCCACCTTTAGGCTTTCTTCCTGACCTGTCTCACTCCAGTTTTGAAATGCAAATGTTGTTAAGAGATATGACAAATTTAACAAGTATCAATCATAATCACAAAACTCCGTCACTTTTATTTAGCTTGTTGTGGGCTTCTGAACCCTTTGATATTCAGTATCTAACTCTATCTCAGCCTTTATTAAAAATGAAGCTGGTTGACTCCCCTGGAGTCATCCAGCTACCAGGAATGCAGTCAATCCAAAGGGACCCAAGACATTCTAGTCCTGTACTAAGCGGACACTAATTACTGACCCCCATAACCCTGTTCAACAACTCCCGCCCAGTTCAGTGTGTTCCCAGTCTTGAGCCCACTGTCTTCTTTCCAGCGCGTGATAGTCATGTGAAGACCATGTGTACACAAATGAAAGCGTTGACCATTTAAACTTTATGTTTATCCAGCAGTAGAAAAATATGAGATGAGTAGTTGGGGAAGCTCAAGTTCTGTTTTTTTTTTTTTTTTTTTTTTTTTGTCTGTTTGTTTCTGTACTCCTATTCATCTGTCATAGTGCTTGGCACAGAGTTGGTGCTCAAAACATATTTTGTTTGTTGTTGTTGTTTAAGATTGTGTACAATCTGGGCAAAAAATAGGCGAGAGAAATTCCCACTTCCTTAACTTCTTCTACTGACAATTAGGAGATTTCTAAGTGCACCTGTGGATGAAGATAGCATGTTGGGCTTCCCCAGAGCATGCCCATGGGAAGCTTGCCTTTTCACTTGTTAATATCTTGTCATTACTCATTAAGCTTGGAATTCAGCTTTTGCCAAAGTGCACTACCCAGTTTCTCCTGACTGTACAATTAACTGAGTTGTCTTCTGTTATTTCTCTAGTAGAGGTACTCATTAGAAATATTAATTTTATAATTGTAATTTCTTGTCTTAAAACTCTTTGAATAGCAGACTCCACTCCTTTCAGGTCAGTTGCACTCCCCCTTGCTGACCAGGATCACCACTAAAGAAGAATGCTGTATAGTACTTAGGATTCCATAATAGAAATTGAGTCATTCTCTAGACAAGAGCAATGGATTGTTCATACACTTGGGAAACTGATGACATGGTTGATTCCTTGACAGTTTCCATATATATATATATATATATATATATATATATATATGTCCCTAAACTTGTTCTCTAACATTTAAAAAGACATGGTCTTTTCAGTCCGGTGAGTATAATATTGAGGAGTAAACAAAAACTTCATATTGTATTTACATTATAACACAGTGGTAAAAGCAAGGGTTTTTTAATTGGATCCAGTGATGTTTGAACCCTACTCTACCACATACTAGTTCTATGACCTTAAAAATTGTGGTTTACCAATGTTTATAGTAGCAATGTCCACAATAGCCAAACTGTGGAAGGAATCATGATGTCCTTCAACAGATGAATGGGTCAAGATGATATCTATGTATCTATATAATGAGTATTACTCAACCATCAAAAGGGATGAATACTTACCATTTACTTTGCCTTGGGTGGAACTGGAGGGTATTACGCTGAGTGAAATAAATCAATTGGAGAAAGACAATTATCATATAGTGTCACTCAGTTGTGGAACATAAATAGTGAAAGGGACCCTAAAGGAAAGGAGGGAAACTGAGTAGGGAAAAATTAGAGAGGAAGACAAACCATGAGAAACTCCTAACTCTGGGAAACAGAAGAGGAGGAGATTGAGAAGATGGGGTAGGGTAACTGGGTGATGGGCACTAAGGAGGACACTTGATAGGATGAGCACTGGGTTTTATACTATATATTGGCAAATTGAATTTAAATAAAATATTTTTAAAATATTGTGTTTTAAACACTCCAAGGAAACCTGCATTATAAAATGAAGTTAAGTACTTTGTAAATATTAACAAATATTTACTAACACTCCTGCTGCTTTTATTATTGCTTCAGTTTCCTTATCTATAAAATGAGGGTAATTTTATCTCCTCAGATCTTTGTAATGGTTTTTAAATAAGATTGTGTATGATGTGGGGACATGGTAAATATTTAATAGTGTTTTTTTATATTAAAGTTTAGGGTATTTTAAGTTTTTTTTTTCTCTTTTCCAGTCCTAATTATTTTAAATATAACTTAATTATTTATAAACATGATATAGGCATAGTAAGTTATCAGCTTTAATACTCTTTTCAAGAATTACTCAGTCATCTTCTGTTCACACCTTATTTCATACTTAGTAGGCTCTATGATATGTCTTCTCTATCTTTCCTTCAAATATTTTTATATTATTTTTTTCTTATTATTCTCCTGGCCCCATGGAAGGACCATGACTCCTTTTTCACTTGTTCCTTAAACTCTTTTTCACAAATTATCATGAACGTTCTTTTATGTTCTTCCCTCAAGTTCTGTCCTCATAAGACTGTAAAGAGCTCAGCAGGGTTCCTGACTTGTGGGCAGAACCAAATAGTATCATGGGGTAATTATCTTTCCAGACTACCAAGGAACAAAATTAAGTATATTTCCTATGGTAGCCCACAGTATTGTCATGTTACCTCAGATGGCACAAAAAAAAAAAAAAAAAAACCAAAAAAAAAAAAAAAAAAAACAAAAAACCAAACAAACAAACAAAAAAACCAGCCTAAAATACAATTCTCTAGACAGAAATTGTCCAGGAGTTTCTTCCAGAAGCAAAATATTGCCTGTAAGAGTCAATGATGCAGTTGGTAAAATAAAACCACTTTATCCTATTAGAAAATGTTTATTGAGTACAACAGATCTCAAATAAGTATGCTAGTCACCAAGAGTAATAGAATAAAAAGGAAGATATTATTCTACCTAAAAATATGTAGCAGTGTATTGGAGAAAGTAGATGTGTCTATGGGCTGTAATAGGTGTCATGATAAAACTGACAAAGTTGTTTCCAATTTTGAAAGAAGAAACTTCTTAATTTATCTTGGAAATACAGAAAGATCTCATGAGAGTGTTGGCATTTAGCTAAGTTCAGATGACTTAAGTAAGATTTCAATCAGTACCAGAGTGTAGGATGTGAGGAAATAGTATGAGTTTGAGCATAAGTCTTGAGACATGCTTTAACTAATTAGGAAATGCCACTGTGATTTAAGTTTGGTGAGAAATGAGTGTAGATAGATCAAAGCCAGCCTAGGCACAAGAAGATCATGCTGTGGTATATAGGTATATAGGTGCTATGTTAGATATTAATTCAGGCCTTAAAGCATATTTCTCAGAATATGTTTTTCCCGGAAAGCTAAGCAACATAATTTGGCTTCAAATAGTCTTAAAAAGCATTCCAATTAAGTCAAAGAAAGTAAGTTATAGAATAAAGTCTTTATTGCTTTTCCCAGTGTGTAAATTCATAATAAAAAGAGAACATTTGGGGCACCGGGGCAGCTCAGTCAGTTGAGTGTCCAACTCTTGATTTAGGCTCAGATCATCATCTTGGTTTTGGGATCAAGTGCCTCATCAGTCTCCACACTCAGTAGGGAGTCTGCCTGAGGATTCTCTCTCCCTCTCCCCTTACCCTCCCCCCCACTCATGCTCATGTGCTCACTCTCTTTCTCTCTCTGAAATAAAACTAAATAAACATGAAAAAAAAAGGAGAGAGAGAGAACATTTCTACTTATGGAAAGAGAGTTTATAGAGTATCCATTTACATTTTTTTCCTAAAAATAATAAAGAGATTTTAAAGGGTAGGACATTTTTGGTGTTTAGTATCCAGGGACCTATGTGGAATTTTCACTTGTACCTCTGCCTAGGATAAAGGCTATTTTAAGTTTTTGATGTGTTTGTTTTTAAGGCATCATTTAAAAATAAACATGGGAACACCTGGTTGGCTCAGCGGTTGAGCATCTGCCTTGGGCTCAGGGTGTGATCCTGGGGTCCCTGGATCGAGTCCCACATCGGGCTCCCTGCATGGAGCCTGCTTCTCCCTCTGCCCTTTCTCTGCCTCTCTCTCTGTCTGTGTCTCTTATAAATAAATAAATAAAATCTTTTAAAAAACTAAAATAAAAAGAAGCATGGGATATAGAATATATGTATCTCTGAAGTCACTGGTATTCCTTTTGTAAGAAATTTACATAAATTTCAGTTAGCTCTACTAAAATAATGACAAAAAGACATATAACCTGATTGAAAACACAGGTGTGCACAAATACACATGCATGTGCGCGCACACACACACACACACACACACACACACACACCATCACCCATTACCCCATCTCAGACAAGGAGTAATTTCAGGATCTTAAAACATGTATTTGGACTCTTTCCTAAAAGATCAAATACACCTTCATTTCACTTTTCCTTCCACTAAGTACAGCTAAAAAATCTGTACAGAGATTTGTTTTTATTTTCCCCTAGAAAATAACTGATGTTATTTTTACTTATTTGTTATTTTTATTATATTATTTATATAAAATTGTGGACCCAACCCCACCATATGTATTCTATATATTTTATAGAAAATATAAATATTTTATAAAAGTACTGTAAAATACTGGAAGTCTTAAAAATATATATATAGAATACCCAGAGTAGCCACTAAAATAGCAATGGAGAGAGCTCTACACACAGTAGCACTACAGATAAATCAAAATTGAATTCTGAAAAAAAAATGTGTAACCAAAAAATGAAGAATGAGAAAACAAATGAAAAATAGAGGCAATAAATGGAAAACAAAAGTAAAATAAAATGACTAGCTTTGTCATGAATATCATCATGTAAATCCCACAAGTTAATGTATGATTAACCTGTAACTGGAGATAATAATGGGACTTACTTTATAGATTTCATTGAAGAATAAGATAAATTAATAAATGAAAGGCACTTAAATCAATGCTTGACATATGGAAAGTACTCAGAATATTTAATGGTGATTATTAATGAACAAGATCAGAGACTACTCTTCTGTGATAGTGAATTCCTCCTTTACATCCAGAGCTTGTCATTCAATTTGGTACAGTTAAATGTAAAACATTTCACTTAACTGCTGGCTAATTCCAAAAAAGCTAGGATGATAAATATGATGTCTGTAAACCTCAGCCTTAAATTCAGGGTAAAATGCTGGGCTCAGTTCCAAAGAGATAGAAACTATAGTCTAATACAATAACTGCTCACTTTTCTCCATCATTCTTTTAAGTTTTTACTGTCTTCAGTTATTTGTCACTTAAAAATGATGAATTTGACTCAAAAATTTTAAATACCTCAGGAATAATACAAATGTTGGGGATCCCTGGATGGCTCAGCAGTTTAGCGCCTGCCTTCCACCCAGGGCATGATGTTGGAGTCCTGGAATCGAGTTCCACATCGGGCTCCCTGCGTGGAGCCTGCTTCTCCCTTTGCCTGTGTCTCTGCCTCTCTCTCTGTGTGTGTCTCTCATGAATAAATAAATAAAATCTTAAAAAAAGAAATAATACAAAAGTCATATCTTCATTTACCAGTTTATTTCTTGACCTGTACATAATGTAGGAAATTTCAGTTAATAGTTCTAATAAAAACAATAATCTCAAGATCTAAGAATCAACCTTTAGTTTAGAGTATATAAATTAAGTAGGGAACATCTTATAAACTATAATCTTTACTATAGCAATAATAACAACTACTTTATGCCATAGAAACTTAGATTAACCAGGAGTCATTGAAGGAATAAATATCCATGCATTTGTCTGGAGCTCTTAAAAAAATCATATCTCAACCTTACCACTCATTAGAAAAAGTATGCATTATTCCATTCATTTTAAAAATGAGGAATCGAAGACATAAAGAAGTGAGGTGATACAGACTTAAAGAGGTATAAGTTAAATAATCAGATCTATTTATGACACAGTGAAGTACTTAGGCCTATGGCTAACACATAGTAGGAACATAATAAGTATTTTACTGAATAGATAGCTAATGAACATGTTAATGAATGAATGAATTTAATTTTTTTAAGATCCAGGGAAAGTTAAGTCTTGTAGGATTTATGTAAAAATTTTAGCTAAAATCCAGTCTGGTGAACTGGAGACTAAATAATGGTCAGTTGGTTCAAAATGGAATGGATCAAGCTGTAAAAATGGAAATGCAATTATGTTGCACTGCATGAAGATTGCTTATGGGACAGAGTCAAAGCTGAACCTGAATAGTGTCCATAACTATCTCCATTAAATTACAGAGGCATGGTTTGTGTTGGGTTGGGAGGAAAGCTGGCTGGGCCATGACAGGGTACAGTAAGGATAACCTGAATCTGCCTGGAGTAGAGGGTGTGAAGTGAGAGCAGAGAATTGGTAGTGAGTATGTAGGAATGGAGAGCTTGGAGAAGTACAGTAGTACAGTCCAAAAGTAGAGCTGAAGCCAAACACAGAAGTGCTGAAGCTCAAGTCTGTAGTCAAAAGGGCAATTAAATCAGAGCCAAAAGTTTAAGAACAGGTTGAAACAGAGGAATGACTTCTGGGTTAATCTAAGTCTCTGTGGTATTAAAGTACCTTTTATTGTTGCTGTGTTAAAGATTTAAGTAGCTCAACTGTAGCCATTAAAGGTGAGAGGATGCTTTGTCTTGCTGTTTCCTTGGCCTTGAGGTGATCTTGGCAATATCACCAACCCTGTGGGATCAGACAGTTACATCAATGTTCAGACCATTAAAAACTGAAAATTTTCAGGTTAAACTCAAAATAGATGAAAGATCTAAATGTGAGACAAGATTCCATCAAAATCCCAGAGGAGAACTCAGGCAACACCCTTTTTGAACTTGGCCACAGTAACCGGAGAAGGACAAACAGTGTATGTTCTCATTCATTTGGGGAATATGAATAATAGTGAAAGGGAATATAAGGGAAGGGAGAAGAAATGCGTGAGAAATATCAGAAAGGGAGACAGAACATAAAGACTTCTAACTCTGGGAAATGAACTAGGGGTGGTGGAGGGGGAGGAGGGCGGGGGGTGGGGGTGAATGGGTGACGGGCACTGAGGGGTACACTTGACGGGATGAGCACTGGGTGTTATTCTGTATGTTGGTAAATTGAACACCAATAAAAATTAATTTATAAAATTAAAAAAAAAAAACTGAAAATTTTGCCTTGCTTGTATAACATCTCATAAAGAATAGCTTAAAACCATTAATATAAGTGTAGTGATCCATTTAGTTTAGCATCTAAATTCTATTTATTAGAATTGTGTTTTATCAAGATAGAGCAGTTAAGTCAGCGTGTTATCTTTAATTCACAGACATAGTGTTTTGATATTTATTATAGTAAGAGAAGCCAGCATATAAATACAGAGAAACTATTGTTCTTGGCCTAAGAGATAATAACCATCAATACTTCCTGCCCAATCTGAGCCTTTCAAGTCTATAGGCTTTGGGTCCAGGCCAAGACACTCCCAAACCCTGTCACATCCAATCTCCTCCTATTGCCACATTGTAATATGTAAAAGAGGGATCATCCTTACGTTTTCCAATGGAAACTGGCTGATTTCACTCCTGACATGACATTCAGTGCCATGACTTGCTATTCTATGGAGACTGAGAAGTAGAGTCAGTCAGCATGATTGAAAATTACCCATAGAAAGAGCCATTTTATCTGTTTCTTTTTTTTTCCCAACCAAATTGCTTTCTTTTACTGCCTTCCTAGAAAAGTCTTCCTATTGTATCAGTTAATTTCATGTATTAAATATTACCCGAATGCCTTTTCTGTGTTGAGAACTATGCTAAGTGTTAAGTATGTATAAAGTGTGCACTGATAAATAAATATACTAAAATTAAAAATAATAATAGAGTATCGGAAGGAAAATATCAAACTTCAGTGCTAGAAAATAATGGAATGATGAACACAAGTGAATCAAAGACCACGGCATGCAAATCCCCAGTGACAAATTTGAAAAAAAAATGTGTTTGTATATTTTCTAGGTTTTATGTATCCAGCACTATCTTCTCCATATTCCACCATCTACCCACAGTTTAGATTTTTATTCTGTGTTTGGCAACTTAAGGCAAGGTTAATGAGAAGAAATTGGATACTTGTCTTATTTCTAACACATCTTTAGTCCCTATAGTAGCTGTTTGCATTACAGCTCTTTTTATCTCTTGTAAAGATCACAAAACATGAGATTTCCTAAACAGTTATTCTAACCACAGACAATTTTGTCTCAACGGTAAATATTAGCACTTGTCACACATAAGTGAAGAGCATACGACATACATAGGTATTCTGAAAAACCTAGTTATGGTCCTTACCCTCAAAATTCTATTTACTGGAAAGCTTTATACGCAGAAAATAATAGAGGATGATTTTGAAAGTATATTTATGACTTTTGGTTTTTGGATCCCATCTAAGCAGCTTGGAAATTGCCACTCAGTCTGACCAACAAAAAGCTGAACAGACTGAATAATCAACAACTATTCTTGGAACTGTAAGGGGTAAAGACACAGGGCAAACCATTGCTCCCAAGAGTGGAGAGACAGATAGGTGAATACAAAGAATCACAGCATACTAGAGCAAAGACTCACAAGTGAAAACAACTGTGGGAACTAGTGCTAGGGTGGAAAAGCCTAAAATTAATTGATAAATTGCTGGAGGCTCAGTGTGGACAAGTCTGAGAGTTAAAAACTCCAGGGGAGCTTCTAATCACAGACACACACCACTCTTTTGTGAGTTTTACCTTCAGGAACTTTACTAGTTTCTTGCAGTAAATATCAGAGAGAAATCTCCTCATGCTCTCGGCAAGAAGAGGGGGGAAATGAACCATTTGAAATAAGCCAGAGCACTCTGTTCTTCTTAACAAGGCCTGTACTCAGGAGACACCAGTCAAATAGAGACTAACCTCCTGGGGCATTATGAGAGCGTAACCAACCTCGGAGAAAGAAAAAAACAAAAAAAAAAAAAAAAAAAAAAAAACAACTCTAGCTAACTCTGGACATCTTGTCATACCTAAGGGGGTGGGTGGTGGAGGACTGAGAAACACTTGCAAAGTCAGAATCCAGAGGCATAGGCTCACTAAAAGACTAAGATCTAATTACAGGATTGTAGAACACTTCCCTTCTCCCCAGACCTTACCACCACATTATTGAAGGCCTTTTTACAGCATGATAAAGGGCAGAAGCACAATTTGAAGAAATAAAGTAAGCATCAGAACCAGATATAGCAAGGATGTTGGAATTATCATACTGGGAATTTAAACAACTGTGATTAATATACTCTAATGCTTTAATGATAAAGTATACAAGTACAGATGGGCAATCCAAAGAGTGATTAAAGTCCCAAGAAAGGGATCCCTGGGTGGTGCAGTGGTTTGGCACCTGCCTTTCGCCCAGGGCGCGATCCTGGAGACCCGGGATCGAATCCCACGTCGGGGTCCCGGTGGATGGAGACTGCTTCTCCCTCTGCCTGTGTCTCTGCCTCTCTCTCTCTCTGTATGACTATCGTAAATAAATAAATAAACAAATAAACAAATAAATAAATAAATTTTAAAAAAATTTTAAAAATAAAAAAAATTAAAAAAAAAAAAGTCCCAAGAAAGAAATGTTAGATATGAAGAACATTCTAACAGAAGTGAAGAATGCCTGGGGCACCTGGGTGGTTCACTTGGTGAAGGGTCCAACTCTTGATTTCTGCTCAGGTCAGGATCTCAGGGTTGTGAGGTCTGTGTGTGGGCTCTATGCTCAGCAGAGTCCACTTGAGATTAACGGCTTCTCTCTTTGTACAGGCATGCATGCTCACTCTTTTCAAATAAAACTTTTTTTTTTTAAGTGAAGAATGCCTTTGCTGGGCTTATTAATAGACTGGTGATGACTGAGCAAACAATCTTAGAGCCAGAAGAGATAGGTGATAGGTAGATAGATGATGGGTAGATAGATAGATAGATAGATATTTTAGTAGGCTCCATACCCAGCATGGAGCCCAACACAGGGCTTGAACTCATGACCCTGAGATCAAAAACTGAGCTAAGATCAAGAGCCCAATACTTGACCAACTGAGCCACCCAGGGACCTCTGAGATAGAGGATACATTAATAGAATCTTTGAAAACTAGAAATCAAAGAGAACAAAATATACAAAAACAAACAAGAAAACCAGAATAGAACATTGAAGCATTGTGGGGCAACTACAAAAAGTATAACATGAGTATAATGGGAATTCCAGAAGAGGAAAGAGAAAGATCAGAGTAAATATCTGAAACAAAAGTGACTAAGAATTTCCTCCAAATTAATGTCAGATATCAAACCACAAGAATATCAAAGAACACCAAGCATGATACATGCTAAAAAGTATACCTAGGCATATCATTTTCAAACTTTGGAAAGTCAAAGATAAAAAAAAAAAATCCTAAAAGAAGCTAGTAGTAGGGGGAAAACACCTTACCTACAGAGATAAGAATTGCATTTGACTTGTCAGGAGACATTCAAGAGAGAAGAGAGTGGCATGAAATATTTAAAGTGTTGGGAGAAAAATCCTACCAACCTAGAATCCTGAACTATAAAATTATCCTTCAAAAGTTAAGAAGAAATAAAGACATTCTCAGAAAAGCAAAATTTGAAAGGAATTTGTTGCCAGCAGACCTGACTTGCAGAAATTGTTAAAACAAGTTATTTAGAGAGAAGGAAAACATTGTATAGCTTAAAAACTGATCTGCATAAAGGGAAGCATCAAAGAAGGACTAAATGACAGTAAAATAAAATATTTTATTTTTCTTATCCTTAATTGATATAATTGTCCAAAATAATGTACCAACAGTGTATTCAATTAAATGTGTGTATATGATTATTTATAAGTGAAATGAATGATAGCAATGATACAGGGAATGAGAATTAGAATTATGTTGTTATTATAAGGCAATCACACTACCTTTGAAGCAATATAGTGTTATTTGAAAGTGCACTTTGGTTAGCTGTAAATGTATATTACAAACTCTAGGGTACCTAGTGGGGGAAAAAAGTGTTACTTCTGTGTAAAGAAATGATTGAAAATAGAATCACACACACAAAAAACAACAGAAAAACAATGGAAGGCAAAACTAGAAACAACAAGGGAAAAAGTTTTTTTTTTTTTTTTAAACTTACAGATACGGTACATATTAAACCACCTCTTTATTAATCACTTTTAATATCAGAGATCTAAAAGTACCAGTTAAAGGAGAGAATGTGAGAGTGGATTAAAGAACAAGTATTTGATCAGGAGCAAAACATTACAAGGAAGTTGAGTGGAATACGGATCGATTTGAATAGTTTGAGGAGAGAGTCTGAGCAAGGGAGGCTGAATCTTACAGAAAGATGAAAGACAGCCGAACCCTAAGGCAGATCCTTGCCACTTGAGAGTGAGACTAGACTACACCCCCTTTAATATCCAGCTTGCAGTTGGAATCATGTTGATGCACGAGGAACACGTGAAATATTTCTCTGATTATTGAGGGTCCCAAATGCCTGACAAAAACTACCACACTCCTGGAAAGAGGCTGAATGTGGAATAAAATGTAGCTCACTTTAATGTATAAAACAGCTACTACTGAACTGCAGGATATGGTACTCCAGGGTGAAAATGGGGGGTGAAGTAGGAGGAAAGGGAGGTGGAAGTAGACAAAGAATAGCCAAAGCCACCCATGCAGAACTTGTCTCTTCGATGTTTGTTCATTTGTTTAGAATGAAAGCCCTGAAGGAGCCTCTACAGTAAGGCCACCGATGTCTTTGTTTCACGATCATCGTGTCCCTATGTGTCTATCACATTAATCCACTTCAGAGGTTACCTTAACCCAGTAAAGTCATCTCCAATGTTCCAGTTGGAATGGCAAACTGAAGGGCACATTTTATTCTTGCTTAGAAAAGTAGAATCAAGTACTGTTATGCATTGCTTTGACAGCTTATACTACAGATTTATCAGAGTGGAACCAAGAAGGATTTCATATTGACTGAAAGATTAGGAAGACTATGGAAGATTATAGTAACCGGGTCTGTAGTCTCCGTAGTGAGCTGGGGAAAGTTAGAAGGTGACTTTTCATTTGTAGGGAATCTACAGACTCACGTAGGCAGCACCATCTGAACGTCAGAAAAAAAAAATGAATTACAGACCAGATCAAAGAAATGTATTTTATTATTTTCAGAAAAAAATGAATTACAGACCAGATCAAAGAAACGTATTTTATTATTTTCAAATGCGTCTTACATGCTGTAGATTGGAAAATACATGTCCTTAGATGGTTAAACAGTTTCTATACATATGGATTTTCTTTGTTTCCTTGTGCCAGTGACTCTCAGCTCCACTGCACATAAAATCACCTACAATTGGGGATAAGTGTTTTTCCACACCCACACCTAATCCTCAGAATCCTTGCAATTAGGTTCCAGATCTCAGTTACTTAAAGGAGCCCCCCCCCCCCGGCTCCCAGGATGCTTTTCACACTGTTGTGAGCATGCTGGAAAGGCATGTACATGAGTTGCATCTTTTCACGATGTCAGTTTTACTTAATCATAAGGCAAGTTTAACATAATTGTGTAGCAGGTTCATGATTGGTAACTCAATGACATTTCGCTATGCATTTATCTTGGCTTCATAAAAGTCACACAAAACAAAGCACAGTCGAAAGTCACACAAGACACAATAAGGGGTAAGAAGTTCACAAACCAGAGACAGGCTGAGTGGGTAGTTGAGACGAGGCCTCCATGTGGCCTGTGTCAGCTCTTGGCACCTCCTGCCTGTGATGTTCAAGCAACGGAAGATCTCTGTTACGTTTACAGATCCGTTGGGCAGAGTCTTTGGCAGCTGTTCTTTTTAATGCGGCCAGATGTGGAAGGGTCAGGCTGTGGAGAGTCCAACAATGTGCTGCAAAAGTCCTCCCTTTTTATAGGAGTTTAATCAGTCGGGTTTTTGCAGGTCTTCTCTGGTTACCATGATTGTCGGCTCTTGGTTCTTTCAGGTTCCTGTGGCCCTACAGGCTGGGTCCTTAGTATTGTCAGTCTGTGCTGGTTTTCATGACACGTGGTCTAAGCTGCAATGTCCTTGGCTGCTTGCATCACTGCTTGACATGAGTGACTGCTTGACATGAGGAACCCCATCTTGTTCTCTACACACACGCATTTAAGTTTGAGAACCAATGAGATAAGTAAATCTTTCCGTTCCCGCCACTCTCCTTTTCACAACAGAGCAAAATGGAATTTTGGCCCTGTTGTTGTTTGAATCATCAAAAACTTCAGTTTCTAAAGTCCACATTTGAAAAAGGCTTTAAGTGAATAATGATACAAAATATTTATAAGAAAAATGCTTTTGGTTTTTGCAACATTTCTTGAAGACTTCGTGCTTCAGTTATTCAAGCAAAACACATTGGATTTAGACATGACTGCTGTCTTTCCGTATTTTACTGATTTTTGTCAGTTTTCTGTTTTTCTCTTTTAGACTTTTAACTTTCACTGGAGCAAGAGTTTTTGAGTGTTTAGCTTAATGATTTTACTCCTATGAATACATGACACATAGTTAAGTATTCAATAACTCTTTGGATTCAATGAATGAAATTGCTTCTAAAAAGCAACTAAGAAAGCATCCGAAGCATCATGGCGATGCAACGCCTTTATATGACCTCAAGGTTTCTGTATATTAATACATATGAAGATGCTATAAAATGGGCTTTGATTAGCCTTGGAAAATGGAGTCGATTTGAAGAAGTAGTTCTATCAATTATAAACTCTTTCCTTCCAAAAGTCTCAGTCCAGCTATCTTGATCCAGATGACTTGCCCTCTGCCTTTTCTGAAGCCTCATTACCTGCATACAGGAGAAAATGGAGTTGAGTAACTCCTTGTTTTCTGACAACCCATGTAAAATGCAATTCAGTCCCATTGAGACTTTGTAAAATCCTAAAACCAGGGGCAGTGCCAGTGGTTTCTTTTTTGTACATTGATTATGACTAGTCAAATGTTGGCAAATGACAGATACTCAGTAAATAATTGATAGAAAAAAAACTATTCAATTGCACTAAAAAGGCTGATTGCCATATAAAAATAATTTGGAAGACAGTCTCCAGGAAATACCTGTGTCCTGGCCCCAGCCAATTTAGATTGAAGCTTCTGATTTATGGCCAAAGGACTGGGTCTTTTCATCTACCTCTTACCCCAGCTGGTCTGGCAAAATTTCTTGGAGCATGATGTAAAAATAAACTTAGATTTTTATTAAAATTCAGATTCATGGACCAGAGCCCATTCTACTGGATCAGACTCTCTCATGGTGGGGACTCAGAACTCACAGCTTTGATAAGGACCCCAGATTACTCCCTGTATCCTAAAGAGAACCATGTTGTTTAACCATGATTGTAACCAAGATCTGGAGTTTACCCATTTCATTTCTTCCAAACTATATGGTCCACTTTATTTTTTTGTCTAGATTGTTAACATTAAAAGTTAAAATTTTAAAACCTTATTTAAAACAAGCAGTGGCGGGCCACCCAGGTGGCCCAGTGGGTTAGCGCCTGCCTTTGGCCTAGAATGTGATCCGGAGACCCAGGATCGAGTCCCACGTCGGGCTCCCTGCATGGAGCCTGCTTCTCCCTCTGCCTGTGTCTCTGCCTCTCTCTTTCTCTCTCTGTGTCTCCCATGAATAAATCAATAAAATCTTAAAAACAAAACAAAACAAGCAGTGGCATATAATCTTGTCATGGGTTTGATCCCAGTTGCTAAGACATTTTTCTGGACCCAACCAAGCACTCCTAGCTCTGTATCTTAAGGGACATTTTACACCTGGGATCTGACATCTACAGAAGAAAATAACTCAAGTGACCAGTATTGCCAGACCAGTCTTACTTACCCACACTAGTACCATGGTGTGAATTTTATCATTTCTAAACTATCCGTAGCTGCCACCCGAAAGAACTTGTGGCAGTCTGATAATGTGATAAAATTACTCTGTCAATTGCTGGAAAGGAGAAGAGGCAAAGTCAACTGTATGGGCTGAACTTGAGATAGCAAGAGAGGTAAAATAGGATCAGCTTCTGTTATTTATAGAGTGTTGAGTTCAGGAAACACAATAAGAATTAGGCACAAAGCAAAGAGTTGGCTTTCAGTAAGTCACCCCTAGGCACTTGAATTTTAGGGAAAAAGGAAACATTATTTTTCTAAATAACTTCCTCTTTATTGATCTTTTTTGGTTTTCACGAGCCCACTTATCAGGAAAAACAGAAAGACAGATTAGAAGGATATGGCACATTGGGCATTTATATTTAATTGTTTAATCAAGAACAATTAAATTTAAACTGCACTCATTAAATAGTTCTATTGATTATTAAAGACTTACTATAGAAAATACACAAAATAAATTTACAAAACAAAAGGGAAGTAGACAAAAACAAGAGTGTGAAGAACTTCATGGACGTGTTTTTACTTTATATCTTTCATTTATGCTATGGAACTTTAGCATAAGATAGCTAAAGGATATTAAATTTGTCTTAAAAATGATAGCGTAAAGAATGATTCATTAAAGTGGTTTCTAATATATTTTCAAATGTGCAGCTTAGAGAGAAGGACTGTGAGAGGCTTTGGGAAGTAGACCTTGGATGTCTTTTGCCAAGGTGATTTTTTGAAATTCAGAACTGATCATTATACTCCCTTTAATTTGGGGGGATTTGTTAGTAGCACTGGGAAAAATCTCAGGCACCTTAATATAATATAAAAATATATCTTTAAATGGCTTTTTTTTTCCATTTTGCCATGGAAAAATGTCTCTTTTTCCATGTCTCTTCCCTCCACTTTGATGGACTCCTAGACTAGAGTCTCATTAAATGTGTGATATTTCCAGAATATGCTACCATCTGACAAATCTGTTCATTAATATATTATTTATTTCCCTTTTAATGTCCTGTCTATAAAAAGTATCATCAACTTGGGAGCCCCTGGGGGGCTCAGCCAGTTAAACATCTGACTCTTGGTTTTGGCTCAGGTCATGATCTCATGGGTCATGGGGACCAAGCCCCTTGTGGGGCTCCTCACTCTGCGACGAGTCTGCCTGAGGATTCTCTCCCTCTGTCCCTTCCCCTACTCACACACTCTCTTAAATCCTTTTTAAAAAAATATCATCAACCTTGAATACTCAACTCAAATGTTCATGTTCTTAAAAACCTGAGGCAGAGTTCATTATTTCTGTGTTCTCATATTTCTTGATCGGAGCCATTATTATGACCCACATCACATTCATTTCCTGTCTCTTCAAATAAACTCTGATTCCATCACTTCTGGAACCAAGTCTTAAGTTTATTTATATTTGTAGTGCTTAGAACAGGGTCTACTACAGAATATTCATTAATATTTTAGTGATAAATAAATGGTTGAAAATACAATAAAAGAAATCAAAATTTTTCTTTTTCTTTTTAAAAATATTTGATTTATTTATTAATGAGAGACATAGAGAGGGAGGCAGATACACAGGCAAAAGGAGAAGCAGACTCCTCGCAGGGAGGCTGATACAGGACTTGATCCTGGACCCTAGGATCACACCCTGAGCGGAAGTCAGACACTCAACTGCTGAGTCACCCAGGGGTCCCAAAATTTTTCATAAAGAAACTTGAATTTGATAGTTCCATTTGGCATTTTTTTTGTTTGTTTGCCTTTTTTAAATTTTATTTTATGTTGTTCAATCCAGGTTAAATCTTCTGACATGGAATAATAACTGTCCTTCAGTTTTGAAATTATTTTGGGAAACTTAAATAATGTTGAACCAGGCAAGTCTCAAATGAGTTGAAAATTCCATTTTCATGAGCATATGAAAGGGTATATCTGGATTGAATTTGATCTATGTACACACCCAAGACTTAAGATATTTGTCTCTGAAGTACTAAAATGGGGAACACTTCCAAATTGGTAAATAATTCAGAATTTGCAGATTTTTTTTTATTTTCATAAGAAAATCTGTTTTGTCTACATCACAGGGGTTATCATAAAAACAACACTTTAGGGGTGCCTGGGTGACTCAGTTAAGCATTCAACTCTTGATTTTGACTCAGATCATGATCTCAAGTCGTAATCTCAAAACAAACAAACAAACAAAAAAACACTGTATACTCAGTAGGGAAAGACTCTAATGTAAAAAGTGTACTCCAAACTTTGAGTATTGTTATATTTTATTTTTGAAAATGGCAGAAAGATGGAAAAAGGAAGTATCTCTCCTTTTAATGTTTCTCCATTTTTTTTCTTATTTTAAAATATGCCTCTTCTTTGAAAACAGTGCACTTATAATGTTTAACCTAATGAAATTCAAAAAGAAGTACAGCGTACTTTTCAGTTCATGAAAAATAAGGGATTAATGCCATGGAATTGGTCTTTGGTAAAATGAAAAGCCACCTACCCAGTTCTGAGTAGGTGGCTTGACTGCAAAGCAAGAACAAAGTTTTGATTTAATTTAGTCTGATAATTTTGAGTGAAGCAGTTATATAATTCTATGGATGTGTGTTACATTTATCTCCAATTCAAAGTGTGTTTGGTTATGGGATCCCTGGGTGGCTCAGTGGTTTAGCACCTGCCTTCAGCCCAGGGTGTGATCCTGGGGTCCTGGGATCAAGTCCTGCATCGGGCTCCTTCCCGAGAGCCTACTTCTCCCTCTGCCTGTGTCTCTGCCTCTCTCATGAATAAATAAATAAAATATTTTTAAAAAAATTTTAAAAAAACAGCATATTTGGTTAAATCTAACATTACATTAACTGTTTTTTATGAACCTAAATGTGGGGGAATTTCCTGACTTCTAGGCTGGAATGATTTACTCTAAGTATACTATATGTTGAAATAAAAATTAATATTTCTCTTGGTACATCACAGACAAAATGAAGGAAGTATTCAGATGGCTTTTTTATGGGATTACACATTTCTCAGAAGTGATATCAGAAAAATTTATTGTTTCAGATAAAATTTCAATCAATGTCAGTGAATATGCTCTGGAACTCTTCTTTATATATTTCCAATCGAAGTTTACTTGGATTTGTGTTGTATACATATTTTTAATCTTTCAGTAGTAGCAAAAATATTTATAAATTTGGGTCTTAATCTCTGTGCAGTCATCTTACCTATAATGTTAGAAAAACCCTGAGTCGTATGCATGGATGAGCATAGGAGAACCAAACAGAATGAAGTTTCACTACATGTAAAAAGTAACTTTTAAATAAGAACATTTCTCTGGGAAGTCTTCAGAGTTGGGTAATTAAGACAGTAATTTAATGTGCTAAACTGATTGAGGGCTATAACAAAACCCTTATTCTCTCTCGCTTGTTCTTCAGTTTTCTTAGCGCTGTTCCTATAGGATTGTTAAGAACAGTAAAAAAAATAATAATAAAAGTAAAAGTAGAAACGGGAAGATGCAGTCTCAGGAACCAAACTCCACCATAAGATCAACTGGGAGTGTCTGCGGCTGAGGCTGAGAATGAAAGCATTCACCTGTGGTTTATTTCTTCTCTGGGGTCGATAGGGAGGTGTATGAATATGTGAGGTAGGGAGCCCCTACCTGGCTCATGTTCTCATTCAGCAGACTGGCTTCCCTCTCCATCAGAGGAGCAGTAAGATGATCTCTTTCAGGATTCAAAACTCTCCAGATTGTAACCACAGTCCAAAATTACAGCCACAATTAAAAAAAAAATGAAATAAAATTACAGCCGTGTCCTTACTTCCTTACACATTCAAGTTAAGTTGAAAACGAACTACTTGGCTTACCCTACCCTACATTGAGAAAGTAGTTTTTTTTTTTGTTTGTTTGTTTTTTTACATTGGGATGATGTGCCCGACTTACATTTTCAACTGCATCTCCTTGACCTTGAACGTGCCCGGATTCATTTTCTTAGACATACTTAGTTTCATTTTCTGCTCATTCAAATTGAGGGAAGTGATCTACTAAATAATCGAAAGCATATAGGTAAACATTTTATAGTAAACATTTAAGGCCAGCGTGCCCTAAAATTTCTACAAAGTCACGTGTATATTTGTCCTGGAAACAAATCTATTATACAAATTCAATTTTATTTTTACAACTTGCCTCATCAAGAACCTATAGTAATAGATACATTAAAATAATGTATTTTATTTCTTATTTATGTATTTTTAAAGATTTTATTATTTATTTATTCATGAGAGACAGAGAGAGAGAGAGAGAGAGAGAGAAAGAAAGAGAGAGAGGCAGAGACACAGGCAGGGGGAGCAGCAGGCTCCATGCAGGGACCCTGATGTGGGACTCAGTCCCAGGATGCCAGGATCACGCCCTGGACGAAGGCAGGCACTAAACCGCTGAGCCACCCAGGGATCCCCAAAATAATGTACTTTAATGGCTAACTGCCCCACACCTTATTCATATACCTAGTGTTTCTCTGTTATTTTCTGCTGAAAGAAACTTAGTAACTTCAGGAAGAGTTGTTAGATTTAACAAAAAAGTACAGAGTACTCAGTTAAGTTTGAATTTCAGATAAACAATAAGTAATTTGGTATCATACTTAAACTATTATTTGTTCTTTATCTGAAATTTAAATTCAACGAGGCACCCTGTATTTATCAGACAACCTTCCTCCTCTGAGCTCCTGAAGAAAGAATCTGGAGTGAATTTGACTCATGACCTCAAGATGTGGAATCTGGGTGGTAATTGAGATGCCCCAGTTGACATATTCAGGAGATTTTTCCGAAGAGGGATTTGGAGAGTTCCTGCCCAAATGTACATACAGGATCAAAGAATCCCACAGAAGATGATCTGAAATTTATAGGCGTAGAAGGACTGACTCATCACCTTGGATGTGCTATTAATGTAATGGGAGAGAAGTGGGTCAGATCATGATGTAAATCCTCCATTCAACTCTGGAGAGGGGCTTAGAAATGTGAGAAGGGAACATGCAAAGATCTTCTTAAAATGTAATAAAAAATATTTGTACAGATTATACCAACTATTCTAGCCATAAATGATTTAAAGTTCATTGTTTCAGCTTACAATTCATTGTAAAATTAATGAATTATAACCTACATATCTATCGTCTATCCATCATCTATCATACAACCATAAACTTTTAGCATATACACCCATGAAATTATCATTATAAGAGGATAAAAATATACTAGTCATTTCCAGTCTTTTTCATGCTCTTTGTAGACCCTCCGTCCCATCCTTTTGTGCTCTCCCACAGAGCTCATCTCTTTCATGTCACTATGGATTAGTTTATAATTTACTAGAACTATGTATAAATGGAATCATAGATCAATGCATTTTCTCTCCCTCCCACCCCATTTGTCTTTTCTTACTCAGCGTTATTCTTTTGAGACTCATTCATTTTCGTATATACATCAATATTGCTATTTTTGTATTGTGGAATATTCTGCTGCATGAACATACCATAAATTTGTGTATCTATTCAACTGCTAATGTACATTTGTGTCAACTCTAGTTTTTATCTATTATAAGTTGAGCTGCTTTCAGTATTCATGCATTCCATTTCTCTTGGGTAAATTAGGCATGCAAGGCACAATCATTTGCAAGGTGTAGATTTAATTTTTTTTTTTTTTAAGAAATTGCCAAAATGTTTTCTAAAGTGGTTGCACCATTTTATATTACTAGCAGCAGGGATTGAATGTTTATGGTGTATAGATATACTTGTAGGTGAAAAACATTTTTAATTACCTGAACCTGATCCAAAACTGTTGTATATGTAAACACAAAACACTTTTGCATATTTTAATGTATGTGAATTTTTCTAGGAATAAGACTGCCTTGTAAATATACCGTGTTTATTTGGAACTTTATAAAGTGTTATTCTTCATTTTGAAAAATCTTATTTTGAATTGCCAGCATAATACACGTGTATCAATGTGACAATATCAATGTATCAATATGTCACAGCATTATTTCTGTTATGTTCATGGTACTTACACATTTCAATGAAGATGTCTGACTGTATAATTATATTTCTTGTGCAGTTGTGCCCAGGCATCTATATACTCAAATGTGTATTATTTTATTATAAATCAGTTTCCTTTTATTTCTGTTATATATTACAGAAATTTTATATATTTTTAAATTATGAGTAAAAGTACTTTTTATTTTATATTAATCCTGTTGCACCATAGCTATGTTAGGCTGAATAATGCCCGCCCCCCAACTGCCCAAATTCTGAACCCAGAACTTGTAAATATGTTATCTTACATAGTAGAAGGACTTTTCAAATTTGATTAAGGATTTTGAGGTGGAGATATTGCTTTGGATTACTTAGGTATAACCAATGGAATCCCAGGGTCCTTATAAGAGGGAGGCAGATGAACCAGAGTCACTGTTAGGAGATGTAACAAGAAAGCGGGAGTGATACAAAGAAGACACTAGAGTCAAAAAATACAGGTAGCCCTCACACTTTGAAGAAGTCTCTGAAATGGTTTCTCCATTCAGAGCCTCCAGAAGGAATTAGCCTTGCCAGCACTTGAGCTCGGTGTGACAAGTTTTGGACTTCTCATTGCTAGAACTTGAAGATAATAAATTCGTGTCATTTTATGCCACTATGTTTGTAGAAATTTGTTACAGTAGAACGGAAATACAATGAAATAGAAATATAATAAAGGGATCATATACTAAATCATAGAGTAAAGAGATCATTTAAAACTATGGAAACAAACAAACAAAAAACTATGGAAACACTGGGTTCTCAGTGCTTTATTTTTTTCTATTATTATTATTATTATTACTATTATTATTATTATTATTTAGAGGGAGAGTGTGCAAGGATTGCAGGGAGGTGCAGAGGGAGGGGAAAAGAGAATCTTACGGACTCTAATCCCAGCACAGAGCCAGAAGCAGGGCTCCACCTCATGACCCTGAGATCTTGACCTGAGGCAACATCAAGAGTCCGGCAATTAACCCAGGATCCCCCTCAGCGCTTTATTCATGTTTATTGTGAAGACCTATTATGGCATATAAGACATTCAAGAATTGTGTCTTAGAGATCACATGACAGGCTTGTCAGTGTTGGCTTGGAAGTTGAGGATAAGGCTGGAGTTAGAGACTAGTTAGAAGCAGTTGAAGTGACACTGTAATTCTTCCTACATATGACCTTTTGACCCGACAGCGAGCATCTCAAGGGTGGGAGCAGTAGTATATTTGCCTTTGTTTCATCTACTCCAAATTATAGCTGGCTTACAGCTAATTCACAGAGATAATTTTTGACTAGTTTACTGCTGAAGGTGTTGATCTTGCCAAGTACACAGAAAGAAAAAAAATTTTGGTCATTAATTCTGGAATGTTTATCTCATTATGTTTATAAGGAGTGAATGACTATCCAACCTGCTTTCCTGAAAATTAAACATGATGTCAAAAGTCAAATTGGTCATAAATTGTATTAATTTAATTAACTGAACTGATAAATTGTATTAATTTATTAACTGAACTGAAATTCCATGAGGTCAGAATTAGTGTCTTCTTTGTTCATCGATGATTCCCAAGCATCCGTAACAAGATCCATGAGGTGTACAGAAGGCACTCAGTAGATATCCATTGAAGGATAAATTATAAAGGAAACTGAGGAATGCTTCTACATCTCATTTATAGTACCTGAAACATTTTCTGTCACTGTGCATTTCCTTTTCTGAATACACTTTCACTATATTTGATTTAAACTACGTTATTGATTTATAGTTTTAAGGCATCTAACTAGTACAATTTACACTATGACTCCTTTATTAAAATGTCTACCTTTTTTGTCAATTTCATTTTCCTGAAGTAAAAATATATATCTATAAATTATACTTTCAACATATTTTTGCACAATTATACCTGTTTGGGCTCATATTCCCTTTCTTCAGACCAGATTTCAAGCATAAATATTTAATTTTTAAACAATCTTATAGGCTAAATTTTCCATTGTATCAACAAAGAAGGTGAGAATCAGAGATACTACGTTACTTGACAGAAATTATACAAACAGTAAATGGAATAATTGGAATTTGATTTTGGTTTTCTCTGTCTACAAAATTCAATTTCTTTTCTCCAAACCCCAATGGCTTTCTTATGTTGCGTCACTTGTACCAACATTTAAGCATTATGGACTGAGAGAAAAGTCAGTGGCTACAAACCCATCTGTTTCACTTCAACATCCAATTGCAAAAGAAATAGCTGTTAGAGAATAGAACTGCAAAGTGAGATGTTGAACATGCAATGTCCAAACTCTATCAATGTGAAATGATTCTTATTTGTACGTCTAGGGCCATTCCCTGGGAAACATCAAGGAAATCATCTTCTCTATAAATCTAGTAACCAGGTTTCCTGTTTTTTTCTTTTTCTTCCCCTGTTCCTTTTTCTCCTTTTGTCTCCCTCAGGGTTCTAGAGAAAAAAGAAATGATGATAGAGATAGATAGGTGATAGATAGATAGATAGATAGATAGATAGATAGATAGAAATAATAGATAGAGATTTCTTATAGGAATTGACTCACATGATTAGGGAGGCTGAGAAGTCTCACAATCTGCTATCTGCAAGCTGGAGAATAAGGAAACCTGGTAGTGTAATTCAGCCCAGGCCAAGTAAGCAGACCTGAGAACCAGGGGAGCTGACGGTGCAAGTTCAAATCCAAGGGTGAAGGTTCAACAACCAGGAGCCCAGATGTCTGAAGGCAGAAGAAGGTGGAAATTGCAGGTGAAGCAAAGAGAGGAAATTTGCTCTTCCTTTACCTTTTTGCTCCCTTCAGGCCCTAAACAGATTAGATGATGCTCACTCACATTGCTGGAGGCCAAATCTTTACTAAATCTACCAATTCAATGCTAATTTCTTCTGGAAACACAGCTTCTCCTACCCCCACCCCCACCCCCACCCCCACACCCACACCCAGATATGATGTTTGTCTAGCTATCAGGGAATCCTTTAGCCTAGTCAAGTTGACACATAAAATCAACCATCCCACTACCTCACTCACCTCTCTCCTCTTTTTCACCTTCCCCTCTTCCTCCTCCTGTTCATTCTTGCTGTTAAATATTTTATGCTCTAGAAGACTAAAACAGAAAGAATAGGCATAAGTCGCAGAAAGAATGGTTTAGGTTAAAAAAAGATAAAATATTTTTATGGGAAATAAATTTTTGAAGAACTGTAGAATCTTACTTCCTCAAGATGTCATAGAATCCCATTAAAACACATAAGCATCCTTGGGAAATAATTAAACAACAAATAACATGCCATCTGATTCTCTCCTTTGTACCTAATACTTCCTCATTCTGAATAGATAAAACCCCTATCATAATTTATTTATCTCCAAAAAACTTTATTTTGTACCTGATATATGATGCAGAAAATGTTTGCATTCGGAGCCAATGACCAAGAAAGAATTCTTGAGATGTCTTCAGGGCAAGAAGGTGGTTTTATTAAAGCACAGGGCAGGATCCATAGGGAGAAAGAGCTGGGGTTGTAACCGGTGCCTGATTACATACTTTCAAGATGAGAGGGGGGTCAGGGATAGCAAAGTCTCTAAGGAATTTTGGAAGCAAGGTCTCCAGGACCTTGAGGGGGTTGACTGTTGTTAGGAAAAATGTCATTTATTACTGTTTAGCACAGATTCAGTCATGAAGCCTTTTGGATGTGTTTCAGTGTTTCCATATGCTTGGAAGACGATTGCTGGCATATATCTTGGGGGGTAGAGATAAATGAAGTTTTCAAAAGAATTTTTATATGTTAGAATAGATTTCTAGGATCCTGGGAGGGTTGAGCTCAGATTGCTTTTTTGCCCTTAGCAAAGTGTCAACATCAAGTCAGAGCCGAGCTCCCAGAGGAAGGTCACTCTGCCTGTTTGAAGGACTTGTCAATGGGCTGTAGGCAGTAAAGAAGTTTAATTTTTTCTTTTGCCTTTGTTTCCCCCCATCAGTAAGTATTAGTTCCCATAAAATATCGAGGAAAGGTGGGATTCTGTGCCTTTGAAAAGCTCTCAGTCAAATCTAGAAAAAAAAAAAAGCATAAAATATTTTGGTTTTGTGTGATTTCAGAAAGAAAAATCATTTACAGATAGAATTTTTGTATTTGTACGAAGAAGGGGTGACTCTGTAGAGGTAGGGGCTGAGGAAAATCTGACTAGGGAGATATCTCTGTTTAAATTCTTTTGAGATTCTCTTAATTGTCCACTAATCCTCCTGTATCCTACAGGGTCGTTATAACCCAACAGGCTTCAACACATCCCAAGTCAAATCTTCTCAGTCAGGCAAAACCTATTAAAAGAAATCAGTGGGTCCAATGACTATAATTTTTATTCATCACTTCCCCTTCTCTTCCCCTCAGTTTTATAAGCATGTCTATCAGCAATCGGCTTAAACGATTGCTGTGCAACGCTCTCTAGAAATAGAGAGGTATGCACTCAATGCCTCCATTGCATCTTTTCATCTCTTTTTCAGTTCTTTATATCCACTGTTCTGGAAAAGATTCATTATAAAAATATCCAGCCATAACATCTTTAATATTCATTCTTCTTCTAAGGGAAATGAAATTGCATTATGTTTGTAGTTATTGCCATCGTTTTCCCCAGGTTATTTCGAGGCCAAGAAGATTTTTGCCATTTCTAGCCTAACTTTGAAAATATCATTTATCTCCCGAAAGATGTTTTTAGAAAATCTACATGTCCCTTCTCTAGTACAATTAATGACACTCCAGGCCACCGAGGTAGTAGAAAATTCACCTTTCTCCTTACAGTTTCATTTACCACGTCTTCTTCCCTCTCTTCCATTTATCTGTAGACCTTCGAGTAGGCTCCTGAGAAGGCGGAAGGGTGCCGTCCGTTAGCTCCACAGTAGACCACAGGAAGAGATGTAAACCGTGCAATAAGAGCAGATGAAAGAAGAACTATTCTTTCCTGTTCAAGAAAACAGAAGTCACATCCTTGTAAACTTTCAGAAATGCAAAATCAAATTCGTCCTAGGTGACAATATGTGGAATGTGTGCTGAGAAATCAGCCCCTGCTATTTATTCATAATTATCATTCACATAATAAAGAGAGAGACCTTGCGTTAAAGGGCCAGTATCTTCAAAAAATATATGTATCTATAATAGGATTTTTTTTTCCTTGTGAAAAGTGATACTCAAACCCGGAGTCACTAGTCCCAGGCTACTAAAACAACTTTAGAATAGTGAAGGAAGGAGAAATAATAAACATTTTTAAATCTAGCTGTGTCTATCTGGCCATACTTCAGAGAAAGATGCCTGCCCAGGTTTGATTAAAACCAGCTTTATAGGGGCACCTGGGTGGCTCAGCAGTTGAGTGTCTGCCTTTAGCTCATGTTGTGATCCTGGGGTCCCAGGATTGAGTCCCCTTGTGGGGAGCCTGCTTCTCCCTCTGCCCGTGTCTCTGCCTCTCCCTCTCTCTCTGTGTCTCTCGTGAATAAATAAATAAAATCTTTAAGGACAAAAATTTCATCAACACTCTTCACTTGGCAACTGTAGAAATCATAAAGAATCTTAATTCTTTTTCTACTGAATTCAGAAATTCCTAGAAGAGTAAGACACCACTGAGATGAAAAAGAACAACCACTTTTAATCCTAGAATTAGAGCATTGTCTTTTTTTTTCATTATCATGAACAAATTTAAGGGGCTTTCTTTTTATATTAAAGGAAAAATGATTTGATGGTCCATTGTCATGATGCCTTTTCTTTTTGTATTTATTCTTGCTTTCCATTGCAATCATCTCAGATTCTCATGTTCAGATCGTCAGCTGAACGGCTTAGTGCCCTCACCTCCTCCTGTTCTCTTTGCTTCTGATTGCTTGTCTTACTCCAGTCTCTCTCTTCATACTGCTGTTGGTCTTCTTTTAAAATTAATCATGTGTGTTAGTTGGAATTCTCCGGACAAATGGGACCAAAAAGGTGTGTGTGTGTGCGTGTATAGTATATACAATACATGCGTTTATTTTATATAATATGAAATCTCTTGATATATCATATCTTTATAAATATATATTCATTGCACATAATATGCAATCTCTTCATTGTAAGGAACTGGCTCATGCATTTACAGAGGCTGGTAAATGCAAAAGCTGTGGTGGCGATATTGTGGTTCTTGTACAAAGGCCAGAAGAAGGCTGCTATAGAACTAGGAAGAGCTAATGTCCTGGTTTTGAGGCCCATGACAAGGGAGAATTATCTTTTGCTTAAGAGAGGATCAGCCTTCTGTTCAGTGATGGCCTTTCTAACTGCTGGATGAGGCCCACCTACTTTAGGTAAGGTCAGGAATACTGAACTTTATTGTGCACATCCTGGCTCCTCAGACAGTCATGAACAAAGGCAGTTTCTTTCAAAATCATATCCATATGCTTTTCAGTATCTAACAAGTGACATGGAACACTATGATAGTTTTCAAGAAACTTTTTGTGTGTGTGTGTGTGTGTGCATTTATATATTTTGTCTTTATGTAAAGCTTTGTCTGTGTATCAACATCTGGAATTTTAGATCAAATTTCTTTGGAGGTTGGGGGCTGTCAAGGAATGCCGTGATTCCAAAAGGAACAAGATGGCCCAGCTCATTCAGTTGTTTGTGCTAAGATTTAAACCAAAAAGAGGCATGAGACATACAAATCACTTGATTTCCTTTGATCCTCTGCAGAAAAGGACATGCCGTGATTGTTTTTTAATTTTTCATAAATGCCACTACCAATTAATTACATTTATCATAAGTGTGACCCACTAGCCTACTCATCAGCAGCCCACATGTTATAAGGTGTTGAACTTTCTTCAATCTATGACCTCTAAGTTTTGGGTAGTAAATCTAAAATATGGACTTTTCAGAATATTAATAGTTGTACTTTATAATTTGATAGAACCTTTCATATAAGGACTTTAATAAAACTTCAAGATATTAATTTAATATATTTGGGGTTTAATTTTCTTTAAACATGTGCAGAGGGGTTCTTGATACTGCTGTATCTCACAAGATATTAGAAATGACCAAATGAGTCTTTAAAAATGCTATTTGCTTTTAACTTAATTTAGAAGACATTTGAGAGATCCATCACTAACCAAGTGTCTTACCTTTCTAACAAATTTTTTATACTTATGATTTAAAGATTTAAGAATTCAAGTGAGGGAACATTCCCTCAGTTGTAGTTCACACTGAAAATAGCAACTCCCAGCTCCACCTACCTTTTTCATCTCCATAGTCATTCTCACTATGAGCCTTTTCAGGGTATTTCAAGGGCATTTCAGTCTATCCTGTGTTACAATACTTTGTCAATACTTCTTACTCAGATGTTATTGGAAGTATAGTAAGTGTATGAGAAACTTTTTCCAAGATCAATATTTAACAGTGTTCAACTTTGAAAATGTCTACATGCTTCCTTTCTTTGAGTTTGCTAACAGATTGTATATATAAAAAAAATCCAGATAGATGAGACCAAACATATGGAGATAATTTAAGTTTCTTCACTATACTTTCCTTCTGGTTTGGCCTTTGAGATGACTCTATAACATCTTTAAGTTTCAGTTTCATCTCTAAAGTGGGTGAGATAACAGATCCTACCTTGTATAGGGAGGATGGAGTGGATACTGTATAGAGAGCATACTCTTAATAAACAGTATTAGCTGCTCACCATTGGTACTAATACAGTATCAGTTGAAACTATCTCCCTATTCCACACCAGTGTTTGGAGTGATTGACTCTTCTGAGATTTAGCAATGATGCTATTGTATGTAAACACAGTATAGCTGATGGGTTCATTCTGAAGAGCAAACCCATTGAGGCTAAACTGTATCTTAGTTATTTCAAAAAATATATTTTTTAAATCAAGAAACATAGTACAAAAGATGATCAATGAGTGTTTGATGGATTAAAAAAAAAGTGGTTAAAATTGAATGAAAGAAAGAGGAAACGGTCCTTCAATGGTCATCAGCTTATGACATGAAAGGCTGCTTCTTTCTCAGTGGATTTATCCCATCCATAAAAGCATTCTAGAAGAGAATCATGTTCATTTTAATGATATCCATGACCTTTCACGTGAATCACATGCTCTCACATTTGATCATTAGGCATGTTTTGCTCTAAATTTCAATCCCCATTATGGTAAGAGTTTAGATACCTTTTAAAACCTGACAGTTATACATGAGAAATGTGAGTTTGGAATGCTAATCATTTGTTCTACATTGAAGTATATAAATATTCCAGTTTTTTAATTTTTAAAATTTTATTTAAATTCTATTTGCCACCTAGTGCTCATCTCATCATGTGCCCTCCTTAATGCCCATCACTCAGCTACCCCCATCCCCCCACCCACCTCCCCTTCTGCAACCCTTTGTTTCCTAGAGTCAGAAGTTTCTCATGGTTTGTCTTCATGTCTAATTTTCCCCACTCAGTTTCCCCCCCTTCCTGTATGGTCCCTTTCACTCTTTCTTATATTCCACCTATGAGTGAAACCATATGATGATTGTCTTTCTCCAGTTGTCTTTCTCAGCATAGTATCCTCCAGTTCCATCCACGTCAAAGCAAATTATGGGTATTTGTCTTTTCTGATCGCTGAGTAATATTCCATCGTATACATAGACCACAGCTTCTTTATCCATTCATCTGTCAAAGGACATTGTGGCTCCTTCCATTTTCACTATTGTGGACCTTGCTTCTGTGACCATTGTGGTGCAGGTGTCCTGCTGTTTCACTACATCTGTATCTTTGGGATAAATACCCAGTAGTGCAATTGCTGGGTCATAGGATAGCTTTATATTTAACTTCTTGAGGAGCCTCCACACTGTTTTGTTTTTTTTTTTTTTTTTTTTTTTTTTTTTTACTGAGTGGCTGCACCAGCTTGCATTCCCACTAACAGGGCAAGACTATATCGTAGTTTTTAATCCAAGACAAAATGTAAAAACAAAAGATAAAAATGAAGTGCTTCTCATGAAAAGTGATAACACTACTGTATTCAAATTACCTATAACTTTTCAGCCAATTTATTATTATTTACTTATGGTCAAGACCTTGATGAAAATACAGAATGAAGTCAATGAAGTCATTGAATGTCTGGCCTTCTCTCACGTAGTCTCCTCCAGCTCCCATGGCCAACAAGTTTACCATTGGGTATCACTTTTGGGTGCTGATTCATTTCTCCTCCTGAATGATATCTGATAAATTCAGATTGTATATCATGATCTTCCTTCTCATTTCACCTTCTATTGGCCTTGCTGTCAAAAGACCTACATAACTGGGCATTTCACTGGATGCCTATATGCAGCCACTAAAAGTAAGATTCCTACCAGATTTCTTCCCACAGTTTTGACCATCTGTACTACCAAATGTTCCCTCATTTTTGTAGAGGAGCATTTGACATTCTTATTAGAATTTGGGTTTACTATTTAATGTCCATTGGCTTTCCTGAACAACCACAAAACCCTGGGAAAATACAATATCTTTCTCTCATATGTTCTATCTTGCCTTAACCTCAATAAACAGTGTTAGAATGTGATGTTCACTGACTTATACTAATTCCTACTGCCCGTGATGCTGTGTCCTACCTGCCCAGTGTAATTTCCTTTCTCTCAATTTTCTCACACAGTTGCCACCCAAATATTTCTACACTTGCCACACCCAACACCCACTACACACTGTAAACTCTACACTAGCAGTTAAAGTCATTCTTTACAACAGGGACAACATACCTGACCACTGCTACATCTGTTTTCATTTCCTCCTCAGCCCTCTTGTCCAAGTTGCCTAGTCCTAGCGAAGGCTCATTAAAATCCCAACTCAGCAGCACGAAGAAAGTCCTTATCTATAGATGACCTTGTTTTCATTATTGTGAACCATGTAAATCAGACCTTACCCAGCTTCTTCACATCTTTTGTTGGTTCAAATAGAGAATATATTTTAAATTTCAACCTTAAAATGGGTAAAAATGCATACACTGTTACTACTTATTAAACTTTTAGGTTTATTTTCCCATTGCGTTAAGATATGTTCAATATTTTTAACATCTACTTTACAGTGACAGTATTTGTTTCATGTCACTGCTCATAAAGTGTAAGACTACTCAAAAACATCAAATTTAAACATTTTTCTTCATATCATAAAAATAATCTTGTTTGTCATAGAAATTTTCATAGGACTATGAGTAATAAAAAAGAGATGATACTTACTCATTGCTTAGTATATGCTGTACAAAATACTACCCACAGGAACTTATTTAATCCTCTCAAAATTTATGTGGAGTAGAAGTTATTGTCATCTTCATTTTTCACATGTTTTGTAAAGTGGAACACAGAGAAATTAAGTAATTTGCAGAAATCATACAACTAGTTAGCATTTGCTGGGAAATAAATCATAGTTTATTAGAATTTATTTTAGACATACTTTTAAAAATTCCATATATTTTCACAAAGCTATGCTATAATTAATTTAGGAATATCCTTATTTCTTTATTTTTAATTAATTTTAGAGAGAGAGAAAGAGAGTAGAAGGGAGGGGCAGAAGGAGAGAGAGAGAGAGAGAGAGAGAGAGAATCTCAAGCAGATTCCCACTGAGCATGGAGCCTGACTCAGGGCTTGATCCCATGACCCTGAGATCATGACCTGAGCTGACATTAAGAGCCAGATGCTTAAGTGACTGAGCCATCCAGGTGCCCCAGAACTGTCCCTATTTCTAATTTTTCCCATATATTTATATATATATATATATATATATATATATTTTTTTTTTTAATTCCAAGGAGCATTGAAGCTACAAGTCTGACATCCACTCCTACAATTAGTTTCTTAAAGGGCGAAAAAACCCCTCTGTTTAGTTCCACTGTTCTTTCTCCTTTCTAATTTATCCTCTTTAATCAATAGCATTGAATACTGTGGCTTAAAACCACATAGTGGGTAATCCGTAATTGTTTGCAGAATGATTGATTCACCACTACATTACTGAGTTTAGGATTGTGTCAGGCACACATTTAGAGTTGACATTATGAGTTTTCCTAAGCTAATTTCTCAGCTTTCCTGTGACCGCTATGAGAGGCAGAAATAGAAGCAGAATGGCACCTTCATTTGACTCAGTGTGATACATTTTACATGTTGACAAGCTTACACTTAACAAGTCTTCAGTAGTTTTCATCCCGCAGTTTGTTTTTCTTCAATATTATGTAAAGCCTCATTGCATTTTTTGATTATCTAAAGATTCCAGCAGCGCTAACTAACTACCATCTGTACACTGCAGCAATGGCATGAGCAAGATTCCAGGCCTTTTCAAGAATCTAGTATATTTTCTCATCATTTGTGTATTTTTATATATAAAAACAAATAAGTAATAAAAGCACAGTAGCCTTAAAAAGATGTACACAAAAAGAGTGATATAAGTAAAGAACTTTATTTTGGAGGGAAATTAGCAAACTCTTCCTCCCCTCTATTTAATAATGTCTAATCAATTTTCTGAGCTTTCTTTAAAGGTAAAGACTTTTTAAGAAAAGCTCATTCTTCCACTTGCCACTGTGTAATAAAGTATGTTACTTCATTTATACTTAACCAAATTTTCTGTGAGAATTTCCAGCTATTCATATATTCAGATATGATGTTTTACAACAAAGCTATAGTTTTACTCACCTAAATGACCAGTTTTATTGTAGAAATATGCTTCTTTGTTACATTATCCCTTGCTAATTTTTTTTCATGTTCTCACCTCAAGGATTGTGTTCAAGACGTTACAGATATGGTGACATGTGGATTCTATTATCAGACAGCTCAGCTTTTATTCAACATTTAATCACCCATAAACATTATGTTTCAACTCCTCAGTTTTTCTCCCATGTATATTAACTTTTAGGAAAAATATGAAGATGTGGATTTATTTTTGAAGCCTTGTACATCATCATGATATATTAGAATCCCTTGAGTAAATATTTCCTTCTATCTTTTTAAAATATCTACTCAATTTTTTGGCCCAGACTTCACTGTCTATACAACATAAAATAGGAAATATTTATTATTCCTGAAATGAAAAATCTATGCCTGGCTTCCTGATTTTGAAATAAAAACTGAATATATTATCTAAGTATTTTCAAAAACTTTCATGCCATTTATATGAGGACTTTTAAACTATTTTATTCTGAAATATGCTTGTTGATCTTGATGATATATTTATGAAACTTTTGCAAATTAGCAACAAAGTGTTAAGAGAAAAGAAAAAACAAAACAAAACAACACACACATTAGATTTAAACTCATATTCCTGGGTCTTAACTCCATTCTTCTTCCCAGCTAGATCCTCCTTTGCAACTCACTTCATATCTTTGAGGCCTTATTATTATTCGTAAAAGTCTTATAATAATAATCTCTTTCAATAGTAAGAACATTTTGAAAAAAAAAATGTCTTCTACAGAACACTTTGGAAGCAAGAACCATGCCTGGTGAACGTAGCATATTATATGCAGCTAATAAATACTTATTAAAATCACCTACATTAAATGTAACCTGCTTCATTAAAGTTATTCAGAAAACTGTTAAATGCCACTTTGCCAGAAAGAAGCTAAGACTCTTGTTTCTTTAGGTGTCAAGAGCGGTGCAAGTAAGAGGAAGACTGGTTGGTGGAGCTCGTAGCGTGGAGACCAGACCTAAGCCATTGCAGCTTAATTGGGAGACTGTAGAGGCAGAAGCTAGTATGAGAACTGAGATCGACCAAAAGGTAGACAATTGATAGACCTTTCTGGATTCCTCTCAAGCAAAACCCTGTACTCCTCCTCTTTCTGAAGACAGGCTGGCCTTCTTTGTTAAAGACTTCCAGATGCCTCCTTCCTCAGCCCTGCAGATTCTAATTTCCCTTCCTGGAAGTCTCTCCCTGGCCCTATTCACCTTGGATTGCCACTCACATTTTTTTTAGGTTCAGTTGCAAGGTCATTTCTTTAGAGAAACCTCTCCAAACCACCTCCAGATGGATCAAGTCCATCCTGCTCTATTCTCTCGGAGCTAGATATTTATGAGAGAAACTGTGTACGTCTGTGAGTGTGTGTATACACTATATTAATATCCATGGTATATTTACGAAACTTTTATGAATGTTGTGTATATGTATGAAAACATTCACAGAATGCACGTGGCCTAAGAATCTGAAGTGACCAGGATACTGTTTCTGGAGAAACGTGACTGACAATGAGCTCCAGCTTCTCTGTATTTCTCTTCAGATAACACAAAAGTGAAATTGAGTTAAAATTTTGGCAGGATAGTTTCAGATTAGGCATTCGGATTGATTAACTAAAGCTTAGGTGATTACAAGCCATTTTCCCGTGAAGATGAATTGGTACAGTACTTCCTGGAATTTTTATTTGGAGTAATTAAACAGAAGAAGGAAAAGGGGGAGAGGGAGAAGAAGGGGGAGATGGAAGAGGAGGAGAAGAGGACTTTTCATGTACAATATGGATTCTTTTTCATTCTAATTTTTTAAAACTTTCATTTTTGACACAGGCTCAGTATGGCCAGTGGTATAGAAAGTGGACATTACGCTGACCACCCTCATTTACTTGCTGTGTAACTTAGGCAGTTCACTTAACTTCTCTGATCCAATCACTTTATCTTAAATTTGTGATAACATTAGGAATTATTATGATGCAGTGCATATAATGCAGCTGGATTTTTCTAGCACATAGTAAGAACTCTTAAGCAATAATTCACATTGCTTGGCCTTTATCCCACCCACTGACCCCAAAGAAACTCAGCTTGTATTAGTCTACACCTATTTAAATTGGTAAAATCCTGTTTTTTTCCCAGCTTTTAAACATGCTTATTTATCCCCCCTTCCACTGCTGACCATTTGCAGTTGAGTCTCTTTCTGCATATTGGCCAAACACATATTCATATGTACGTTTTAAAAATCTGTGAATTATCTAAAGAATCTTATATTAGAAACAATTTAATTATAAGCTATGCATTTAGGAATAATTACTCATACTCATTCTGATGTAAACAAGGATTTATTTCATATTGAAATATTAACCTATTAATTATGTAGTAATTAGTATTCAGTTTACTACAGCAATATTCATCTTTAAAATTCTTTGGAAGCATTAATATTCCATTTTTCATGATTAATGTAGGGTCATTCTCTTTCTTCTTGAATGCATAATATATTATATTATTTACATTACTTTACCTCATAATTTATTACCACTTTCAGGCACATTAGCAATGGAATTTAGAAACATCTATGAGGACTTATTTTCTAGATCTTTTCAGCTATTTAAATTTTAACCGAATTGTTTGGTAATGACTGTAGTTGCAAATAGCAACTTTATGAATAATTACTTCTGAGACTATGGTGATAACTTAAAAAAGTACAACTTAGAAACCAACTTCTCTTCCCCATTGCTTAACAGTCTAAACTCCTCTGCCTACAGACCAACCCATCAACATCTTGATATACCAAAGCCTTCCACAGTTGAAGCTTTCTCCTTAGCATAGTACATATCCTACTTTTCACTCCTCTCAACCTTTGTTTGTTCTCTCCTTCCATTTTATGTTATCTGGGATTGTTTCCTTTTCCTCAAATCCTCTTTTTTTCAGGTCCCACGGATCTCTTAAACTAAGACCTGGTTTCTTGAGTCATCTCGACCTCTACGACATTTCATACACTTCCCCAAAGAATAAGTTTCTCACTTAAATACCAATTTTGAAAGGGTTAATTGTGCACATTTTTTAATCACCAAAAAGCTGTCAATACCATTACACAAATAAAGGGAAACAGCAAAAATGTCTGAAAAAAACATAAAAATTTCTATAATCCTATCTACCTAGAAATAAGTCATTCCATATATATCTTTATATACATATATAAACATATTTAAATACTTTTCATAAAAACAATTATCATACTGAATGATAGCTTATTTTGTTTAATGTATGAAGAATTTTATGTCAGTTGCTATATTTTTTGCATCTCTGTTAAAGCTCAATTATGTAAAATTTACGTAGTATTTTCTAATTTAAAGATATGTGCAACTTTGAAACCTAAGAATAGAACACTTAAAATTTTTTGTGAATTACATGATTTTTAAAAAATATTTTATTTATTTATTCATGAAAGACATAAACATAGAGAGAGAGAGGCAGAGACATAGGCAGAGGGAGAAGCAGACTCCAAGCAGGGAGCCCGATGTGGGGCTCGATCCCAGGACTCCAGGATCATGCCCTAAGGCAGATTCTCAACCACTGAGCCACCCAGGCGTCCCTGTGAATTACTTAAAAACAAGAATATTATTAGACTTACTAAAGTTACTGTCAATTCATTTTCATTCACGGAACACAGAATGACCACTGTCCTAAATTATCTACTTATTCTCAATTTTTATGGATTATCACATACTTGTGTATCTCTAAACATTATTTTTAGATATGTTTACTTTTGAGAGTTTTTTTTTGAGAGTTTTTTAATGGAAATTATTTTCTATGATTTGTATGCAAGTGCTTTCATTTATTCAGTGTTCTATTTCTGTGTCCCTGTTGTTCCATGTAGTTATAGCTGTATTAATTCACACTACTAAATACAGCTTATTAATTTTTACTACTGTTTGTAAAATACATAAATGTATCATAATTTATTTCTTCATCCATTGATGGATATCTGGACTGATTTTAGTCTTTTTCTGCTCTTACAATGATGCTATGATAATTCTTATGCATATCTTAAACTAGATAAGAACATGGGCAAGTTATTTAATTTTTAGATTTCTTAGTTTCCACATTAAAATACTTTAAAAAGATGGCAGTAATTTTAACAATAAATTTTATTTTGGATACACTATGTCCAAAATGTTTTCTTTTGACATACTAATGCAGCCTCATGTTCCTCTTGCCTTGACTAAACTTTAGACATGTTTCTTCCTAATTATAGGTTCCTAACTTCCATTTTCTTAGACCATTTATTTTAAAAAGCTTCTGTTTACAAATTCTTCCTCTGCCCCTTTGAGATGTAAATTGTCTTCCAGCCTCTTGACATTTTTCAATCAAGGGTTGTCTTTCTCAATGGCCAAGAGTTATCCCTTTGAAATAGAATCACCATGAAAGGGTCCTCGTCCTCCCAGCCTCCTGTGAGGGTAGGAGCCTAATTTAACTAATTGTCAATTAGCCAACACAATCAAATCACACTAAACAGCCTCCCAGCTTATATCCTCCAGTACTTTCCTACTAGCTCACCCTAGTACTTAAAATCTCTCCTGCCTTTTGTTTCAAGATAGTTATGGCCAATCTCTCTCCCTCAGTGCAATAGTGTTGAATAAACTCTTCCTTGCTTCTGGTGTAGTCTTTCTTTGACAATATAAAGCTATAAAAGCGTCAATGATACATTTTTCATTATTTTGTTTGCACTAAGTCTTTGAAATCTGTTATGTATTTTACCTTTACAGCAAGCACATCTCAGTCAAAGCTTGCCATATTTCAAGTGCTCTTTTGAAGCTAGTAACTATCGTTTTTGACAGCACAGCACTCCAGTATATTCTAGCATAAAAGCCAAATGATTGGATGAAAAGCTATATATGTATTGAACTTTATAGTTTATTACCCATATGTTTTCCACAATGGTCTTCAATTTTCCCTTTAAACAGTGGGGCAGTATAACTCTTTTTCTTTTATTTTTTTTAACATCTTCACCTACAGCTATTATTGTTGTATTAATTTCTCCAGTCTTGTTAGTACCAGAGGTAGCTTATAATGTTCTTAACAACATTTTCCTGAAGACTAATGGAATTGAACATCTTTCCTTACGTTAATTTGTTGTTATGTTTGTTTTTCTTTCTCCTCCTTTTTTAACATATCTAGTTATGTTATATGCTCCTTATTAAGTTTGTATTTTTTTCCTATTCATTTGCAGAAGTTGATTTTATACTTCTAGTACTCCTTTTTGAACTTGTAATTATTTTCTCGGACAATCTGTTTTCAGTTTCTTTAAGATTTCTGTTGATGAACAGTAGTTCTGAATTTTAATGTAGTAGATTTAATCTTTCAACTTATTTTATAATTAGCACTTCTTTCCTGTCTTTAAAAAACCTTTCTGTAACCTTGATGCCATTAATATATTTACTCTTTCTTCCAAATTTTATAAAACTCACATTAAATATTGAATCAATTTGAAATTCTTATAGGATAATTGTTATTTAGGGCTATGACAATTTATTACAGCATAACTCATTTTTTTTACATTTGTTAAATTTTACACTTTTCCTCAAGGAATTGCAATTTTAGCTTTACTGTATAAGTTTCCTTTATTCTACAGTACTTACTGTGAAGTTGGATCTTTTCATCTAGGATTTCAGATGTATTGCTCTAAAGATTTTCAGAGTATTCTCTTTATTTTTTGAAATGCTCTAAATATAGCAACAATGTTATCCTGATTAGTTATTTAAATGTGCTAACTTTATCAATCTTTATTAGTCTTAATTTTTTGTTTTATTAATATTTTAATTAGCTTGTTGCTTAATTTTCTTTTTTATTCTAGATTTTTTATCTACTTCAAATATTTCTTCTCTTAGCTTTATAAAATCACCAGCTTTCAACTCTCTATGGTTTTACTTTCCCATTATGTAAGTGCAGTGCTCACATGTTATTATTCTAGTATTTTTCTCTTTTCTATATAAACATTTAGGGATTATGCATCCTACTCTGCAGGTCACCATAGATGGAGTTTGGAGTAGTCCTGTTCTTTCCTCTTTAATCTTATTCTGATCATAGGATGTGAGTTGTAGAATATAAATTCACAGAAACATTTGAGATTTCTTTTATGGCCTAATATATGCTAATCTTCCATAAGTACTTGAAAATAATGTATATTGTTAAATTTGCATACAAAATTTTGTATATGCCAAATAAATTTAGCTTTTTCATAGTAAATTGTTCTTTTCACATATTTTCAATATTTTCTACATTGTATGCTTGATATTGAAGAGGATGCCCTGGGATCCCTGGGTGGCGCAGCGGTTTAGCGCCTGCCTTTGGCCCAGGGCACGATCCTGGAGACCCGGGATCGAATCCCACGTTGGGCTCCCGGTGCATGGAGCCTGCTTCTCCCTCTGCCTGTGTCTCTGCCTCTCTCTCTCTCATTCTATGTGACTATCATAAATAAATAAAAATTTTAAAAAATTTAAAAAAAGATTAAAAAAAATGAAGAGGATGCCCTGAAGTCATTCCACATAATGACATTTTTTCCCCTGCATTTCTGTTAAATTTTGTTTGATGTATTTTGAAACCATTGTTTTAAGCACACACAGGTTTAGAATCTGTATTTCTCTCTGGTAATTAACTTTTAGTTCTTGTGTTGTGATTCTGCTAAAATATGTTTTATATCATCTCAACAATACAGTAAGGTGTTTTATTTTATCTGATTTTGTTACAGCTACACCAATATTCTTTGCTTAATATTTTTCCTATATTTTCCTACTCAATTCCAACCTTTCCTCATTGCATATCTCAAATATATATTGTTGAAATTCAACTTGTCTACTGAACCAAATATTGATGTAGAACTAGCACATTTAGTTCATTTATACATGGCATATTTGGAATTTTATCCACCAGCATATGTTCTATCACCTGTTTGTAACTATTCTAGCATTACCTCCTTTTCCCCTTTTGTTAATTAGTTGACTCTTTTGTTGTTTTTGTGTTTCTTATTCCACTTTCTCCTTTAAATTGTGTGCTTCTACTTCTTCAGTAGGGGAACTTGAAAGTTTACCGTGCATACTTAAAGTGTAAAAAATGGTAGTTAGATCTCTGACACAGCACTTATTTTATGCTGCTTGTTTTTCTACACTTAATTCTCTCCCCTAACTTTTGAATAATTTGGAAAAGCTTGAGTTTATGTCTAACCAAGCTATTCATAGTACAGTATTTATGTCTGATGTATGATAAGAGTACAGTTGGCATTTTTAAGCTTGAAGTTAATTATGTTAAAGATGAAAATAAATTTAACAAACTGGTGGATGTCATAAAACACTAGTGAAAACAATCATTTGCATATTTTTCTTAGCTATAACAGGAAAATAAATTATTCTAATTTCACTAAAACTCCTCTTTATAAAATGCCTATAAATAACATGAAGAAAGCATGTATTCAAAGAATAACCTGTTGTTCCATACATGAAAACGTTTTTGTGTGTAGAGAGGAAACCTAATTTGACCAGCATTTTGCTACACATGGGTGGTTGTGGAAATGGTTTATCACCTAAAACCTTGGATATATGACACCATTCTGTTGATTAAAATTCAAGTTTCATCCATAACCAGGGAGATTATAAGAGTGTGAGAGAGAATGTAAGAATATAATTAAGAATATAATATAAGAATATAATGAAGATATATGGGATAGTGTGACTTTTTTTCTTTTTTTACGGTTCCAGTTAGTTAACATACAGTGTAAGTGGGATAGTGTGGTTTTGATTGTCTTTTTTGGGGGGGGTGAGTACCATTCTCCAGTTAACAAAAGGTCAGAAGTAGTTAAACATAATTGGCCTACATGGTTCTCTAACATCCTGCTTAAAGGTACAGAAACACTTTGTAAAAGCCGAAGGACACTGATTCTTCCCCAGGGAAGAATGTTAAGCTATGATCAGTACTCAGCTCAGATTTTTCTGATTCCAAAGTCCACACATTTTTTTTTTGTTTGTTTGTTTGGGTTCAGTCTCATGCTGGAATTAATTCATCAGATTAAAAAAAAAAAATTCCAGTCAGTGCCAAACCACTTACAGAAAAGGATTGAAGGTTGCATTTATGTTTAAATATAATCAGCTTTTCTGTCAAATGACAAGTTTTAAAGTTCAAACTACCATTTTTCATGCATCATTTCTAAGACTGGTATAGTAATGTATAATTTCTTTTTTATTATTAAAATTAATACAAGCATGGGACCTTTTCCTAACCGAAGAGGGCTAAGATAACTTTAAAGTTAACATATAAGCTGGAAGGTTAAGGACCACAGATATTCAATAGAGCTAGAAAAGTTTTCAACCAATTGTTTGAAGTGGGAAATTTGCATTGTTTCCTCCTATTCTTTATGCATCTAAATAATTAATTCAGGTCTTTTATTGTCCTGACTCCTAAGTAGCTAGGACTCATTTCAGCATCCCACACCCAAAAGTCTCTAAAGAAAGTTCCTTATATTCTGGGAATATCCTTTGCCTCTAACTTCCCATTAAAAATGGGGACTCTTTCCAAAATGCACACTTAAGGAGAAAACAGAATAAACATTTTTTAAGTAGAGAAATACATAATAATCAGAGACGTACTAATTGAAATATATACACATACATATTTAAATATATGTATGTATATTCATATACACATTTACATAAAACATAGTCTTAAAGGTTTAGGGGCATCTGAGTGGTGCAGTTGGTTAAGCATCTAACTCTTGGTTCAGCTCAGGTGGTGATCACAGGGTCGTGAGATCAAACCCTGTGTTGGGCTCCGTGTTGAGCATGGAGTCTGCTGAAGTTTCTCTCTCCTCCCTCTGCTCCTCCCTGCCCCCCTTTCTCCCCAAAATCAATAAACAAAATTTTAAATGCAAATATGTATGTGTATATATGTATATGAATATACACACAATGAGCACATTTTATTTATTTATTGAATATAATGTTTTATTAGTTTTAAATGTACAACATAGTGATTCACCAATTCTATATATGATACAGTGATCAGCATGATAAGCAGAGTTACCATCTATCACCATATAAAATCATTACAGTGTTATTGACTATATTCCCTATGTTGTACTTTTCATCCCATTTCAATTTTCTTTTTTTTTTTTCCAGAGTCTTTGTCTGATTTTGGTATCAGAGAAATGCTGGCCTCATAGAATGTATTTGTAGGTTTCTCCTTCTCTTAATTTTTGAAATAGTTTGAGGAGGATAGGTACTAACTCTTCTTAAATGTTTGGTGGAATTCACCTGTGATGCCGTCTGGTCCTGGACTTCTGTTTGTTTGGGATTCTTTTGATTACCAATTCAATTTCATTACTAGTAATTACTCTGTTTAGATTTTCTGCTTCTTCCTGATTCAGTCTTGGGAGATTTTATGTTTATAGTTTCTTATAAGTTGTCTAATTGTTGGCATACAATTTTCATAGGGGTCTCTTACAATCCTTCATATTTCTGTGGTGTCAGTTGTTACTTCTCCTCTTTCACACTTGGATTTATCTATGTGAATCTACTGTTATGATTAGCAAATGTTTTTAAATGAGGAAACCATCCATCCTTCCTTGTGAGGTTCTGTTATTCTCCGAGCTTCCTGAGTGGGACAGTTACCTTTCCTGTCGGTTTCTGTTGTAAATCTTTATCCCACCACTTGTGCTCACTTCTTAGCTTTTAATTACTGGTTAGAAACAAAAAACAATGACTTTGGTGAACTTAAACACATTACTGCTACCGGCAGAACACTGGAAGCTCACAGTATCAAAGAGACATTGAAAGAAAAAAAAAATCCCTGGAACAACATAGAAAAATCAAGCCCATAGGTCAGGGGGCATGTGGGTAAGAGTGGTTTTATAGTATAGAAGTGTAGAACCCTACTGAAATGAGTGCACCCACTTGTTTTAAATCACTTTATATTTCCTTGAAGATTTAAATTCTATGGAGGGAGATTCCTATACTTTGAGTCCTTACGTAGCACACAGATGGGCATGGGATGCACCAAACTCTATGGGGGACACTCCATTCCATATCCTGTGAAGAAGAGACTACTCTTCCCAGAGGGAAATTAGTTACTGGTAGGAATAGAGAAGAAATGATGAGAAAAGATGTCTATTTACTGTTTGTGAGCACCCTGAGTTCAATAATTGTGCTTCTTTGTTGTTGACTTTGATTCTAGGTTCCTAGTATAATGCTGACACAGTGTAGAAGCTTAATAAATGTTATGCTGACTCACAGTGCTGCAGCAAATAAGGTTGACACATTTTAATACCGTGGTCATAAACCTAAAACATCTATTTTCCTCAGCAATTACTTTCATTCTTCTCTTTATCTTGAGAAGTGTATTCTAAAAAGTGATCAAAGGAAGAAAAGCAATTAATCAAAAAATGATTGAGCTCAAAATACACTAGATATAGCAGATACGATGGTGAGAACAGTAAAATATCTTCATGGTAGGGGCTCCCAGCTTATCAGGAGAGAGATTCATGGAGACCACTGATTTCTGGTACTGGTCATCAGAGAGGCTGATACCGAGAAGACTGATGCACATCACCACATTAGCTAAAATGAACCCAATCTGAAAAGAGCCTAAAGCTTCCATCTCACAGGGGAATGATTCTATAAATCTTCTCAGGTACATTCAATGGAGTATGGTTCAGACACCGAGTGTAAATATGCAGCCCATATGGCAACCTGGAAACATTAAAAACAAAATACAAAATGGTATGGGTTATATATAAGTGTGACTATGAACATATAAATTTATATGGCCATAAAATAATTGGAGGCAATACCCAGAAATAAAAGCAGTTATTGCTAGAAAAGTGATGCTTTTATTTTTTTTTTCAATTTGTAGGCTGTTATAATATGGTTCTATAATAATTAAATTTAGAGGGAAAAGCTGGAACTGTTTATTCAGTTTTCCCATTATTCAACAACAGCAAAATACTCTAAAATTGTTTCTTACCTGTTAATGGGACTTAATTCTATTCTTTACCTTACAGCTGTGATTTCTTCTCTGAACGCCTGGGGAGACTGTCATTCTGTTAGTCTTTATTTATTCCTCATTAATTCTTGTTGGCTTTGCTCCCCGGGAGCACCTGTACTTTGTGGGCTATAGAAGGAAACGTGTAGGTGGCTCAATAGATTTTAGTTAGAATAAATGGCTGCTTTTGACCCTTGCTAATGTGTGTTTTATTGTTATATTTTTGTTCCTCTTAATAGCACATCTCTCTGTAGGAGTCTCAACCACTTTGCACTTTCTAGTCCAACCTGAAAACCTCATCTTTCCTCAAAACTTTGCTATTTCTCCCCTATAACTCTGTGGAATTCTCCAAAGCGCGCAGGTTGTAACATTTTTCTGCAAACATAAGATCAGTGACCAGTTTCTGTGGATTTTGACGTCACCACTGTGGGCATATCATGTACATATCAGCCCTTTGTTGTCACCTACCTTCTCTTTTTAACAGCATCTCGCTGTTTTGCTCAGCCAATTTTTCTTCTAATCTAATGCTGCCTGCGGACTGCTACTACATCCCTCTGACAGGGACCAAATAATACTACACTCCAGCTTTACAACTCCTAAAAGGCTGCTCATGCATTCCTTAAATAAAGTATAAATCCTGTAGCTCAAATTCCCACTCAGTTTTGTCGCATTATCTTCCATGACTGTCCTATTCCAACCGTATAAACTAACCAAATGGATGGACGTCCTGTTCTTGGATCCCATAACTGACGCTACCATCTCCCTATATTTGTTCATTTTTCCCCTTTTCTTGGAATGCCCTGTCTTATTCTGAGCCTACTCATTCTAATTTCTACCAATCACTCTAGCAATGTTTAAACAATTACCCATTTTATAATGCTTTTTTTTATTATTCCAAATAGATTTGATTTGGAATAGGTAATAATGGTTATTATTCCAAATAGATTCCCTTTCTTTCCAGCCAAAGAGAAGTCTGCACATGTCCCATTTTACATTATTGAATCTGCTTTATTGCAATTTCAATGGTGATTGGACTGTGCACAGTCTGAGCACAGGGACAAGACCTTTTTCATCCTGGTATCTACCTGCAGCATCCAGCACAGATCCGGGCTTGGTTTTTGTCTTGAATTAAAGGTAGACTCCAAAATTGTTGAAGGTAAGGTATAGGATTAGAGGGTATATATTTTTCCTTTTAGCTTTATTGTATTTTTCATTCAAAGAAAACATACAAATGGGAAAATCAGAAAATCCTACAGATAGGAGAAAAAGAGAGAAAGATGAGTGAGAGAGGCCTTCTACAATCTGATCAGGAAATTGATCTTTTTTTTTTAAAGATTATTTATTTATTTATTCATGAGAGACACACAGAGAGGCAGAGACACAGGCAGAGGGAGAAGCAGGCTCCATGCAGGGAGCCCGACGTGGGACTCGATCCCGGGTTTCCAGGATCACGCCCTGGGCTGAAGGTGTCACTAAACTGCTGAGCCACCCGGGCCACCCAGTAATTTAATCTTTAATAAGTTTAGAGAAAGTAAGAGCTTTTCGTGTGTCTGTTTGTGTCTGTGTGCGTCTGTGTGTGTGCTCCAAACCAAGCAGTTTGGCTGTGCCAGTTGAAGAAATGTATTAGTAAAATACCGTGTTTTATTTTATATTCTGTTTCTGAATATTTTGATCAATTCATTTTTAATGATTTTCTTAAGCGACCTTATTTTTTTATTATTATTTTATTAGAAGCATCAATCTCATAGCTGGCTCCCCTGCTAGGATCTGTAGTTGCTGGTAAGAAAATGCCAGTACTGCATGGAAAGTGGCGTAGTTGAACAATTCTAGGTAGATTTTCAGACCAGTGGGCCTGGTTTCCATTCTTGCTCTAGCCCCTAATATTCACTCCAGACAAAATTTTGGACACAAGCACGTTAGCCATTCACTGAAGTGAATTTCCTTCAGCCTTCAGTAATTTCATTGACTGGTGAGCGTGAAGTCACAATTAAACCAGCTTTGCTCAAGGAACAAAAGCACTACACGGAGTAGTCATTCTTTCTTATAGAGTCCTGACTTTTTTGTTTCTCTCCCCAGGGTCAACAGGTATTTCTTCTCATCCACTCCAACAGGGTCTCCACTCAGGCTGGAGACTGCAATATTTTATTTTAAATCTAGGCTGTCCTATACCTAGTGTTTCTGCAGAGCTAATTCCAGGCCCCCTTCTGTTCCCTCTGAGATCTCTTTTTCCTGCAATTTTCTTTTTACCATTTTACAGCCCAATACTGCCCTGATTCTTGGACAATTTCCTCCTACCGATTGCTGTGTACCTTACCTCCCCCCAAAAAAGCGATCAGATGACTGTTCTGCATAGTAGTTAAAATGTATTACTGATAATATTAAAACCCAAGATTAAGTAAGTATCTAATGCATGCAAGATTCTGTGCTGTGTTTTAAATTCTTACAATTTGTCTTCTTCATAAGTAACCTAGAAGGTAGGTGCTATCTAACTTTAAGAGAGAAGGAATTGAGAAAGTTTAAGAATTTGTCTGACCAAGCAGATTCCAAAGTCAAGATGCACATACCAGCATTTTGCTGCAAAGCCTGAACTTAATCAACATTTTTTTTTCTTTCTATTTATTTGGGAATTCTGGGTCACTTGGAATGAGTGGGGTATGATTGGCAAAGATGTGAGGTCCCTTAACAATTAGGATACGGGGGTCCCTGAGAGATTTTTGATTGGATTCTATGACATCATTTCTTTGCTTCATATTTTGGGGCATGTCAGCTTGCATCTCTGAGATTTGTTGTTCTCATCTGTGAAAGGACAGTCGTGACATTTCTCCCCGACTGTGTTCTCTTAAGATTAAATGATCTCACCCAAGGGGAACTCTTTTGAAATTTTACAGATGGCAATACTTGGTATTCCAAGTGTGTGGTCTCAAGTCCGTGTTATGTCCATGCTCAGCCTCTACAGCCTTGCTGCTTGCTGGGACACATAGAAAAACTGGGGACATGAGCAAAATTTTCACAAGTGCCAAAGATAAATAAGAATCATGTACATTTATTTTATTTTTTTTCTAGGCTCCTCAGTCTCACATTCTCATCCTTGACGCTGCCTTTGAGATTTCACTCTGGTTAGGGAAAGAAGAGATCCTATAGGGGGAAAAAAAAAAAGCCACATCAGTACATTATTTAGTGAATAGAGCTTCAGTTCAGGAGAAAATCTATGATAAGCTGACTTAACCTCTGTAATGCTTAAGAGAATCATAAACAGTTTTATAAATTAAAATCCAGAGAACTGGTAGGGCTAATGGCTTGACTGGGGGCCCACCATGAATTATTGGCAAAGCCAATTTTAAAGCCCAGGGGCTGTGAGTCCCAGCCCATTTCCTGCTGGACTGTGTCAGGAGTTGCTCCTGAACAAAGCTCCAGCGATGTGTAGGCTAAAAGGAAATTTGGAGACAGTTAGTTGAATGAGCCCAACTGTCTTTTTCTGTTTATTCTCATGAAGAAAATCCTTTCTGTAGGAACACCTCTTCTTAAGCACTTGAAAGGTGACTGTTTTTTCACGTGGACCTCATGCCACTCTGCCCTGATTCTCCTGAGCCTCGCCAATCTGAGACAATAGGAAGAGTCCACGGAAGAACGTCTAACAGTAGTACCAGCACATCAGGAACGCAGCTGGATTTTCTGAGTGTTCACTGCTCACCAGGAGTGACTGAAAAATGAATCTGTGATTAAATCAATAGCAACCCCTACTTTCTGTGTGGAGAAGATGAACCCCTACAATACACCCTTCTAGAATAGCATCTTTTTCTGTCTCCTCTTTTCCACTCCCTCACTTTTTAAAGTCAAATTTTGAGGTTAATCATGGCTAAGAGATTCTCAGGGAATTTTCAGTGTTCTTTACAATACATAAGAAAATAAAAGCATTTTGTTACGAAAGTATTATGGGACACGATTATGGGATTTTCTTTTGGGATACATCTAAGGTGTCAGAGTTATATTAAATCAGTATTCTTGGATGGCTTTCTGGAGTATCACGAGTTCCCTCTAATTATTTATACATTTGCTCGTGTATGCATTTTTCTGGGCATCTGGTCCACTGCTGATTGTATCCAGTTTACAGAATGGCTCACAACCTCCCAAAGTAAAAACAAAAATATAAACAGTAATTGAAGGAGGGTATTATCTCATTAAACTAAACATGGAAATATAACTACATGCATAATGTCAGTGAGACCAGTGCATTCTTTTTTAAAAAGACTTTATTTTATATAACAGTTTTAGAATTGAGACAAAGATACAGAGGTTTCCCATATATTTTCTCTTTACATTGTCTTTTACAGGGGTAGAAGTTTTTAAATTTTGGTAAATTCTAACTTATCAGTCACTTCTGTCATAGATCATGTCTCTGGGGTCGTATCTAAAAAGTCATCATGTTTTAGTCATCTAGTTGACCATCACCTAAGGTTCACGAAGTTGACCATCACCTAAGGTCATCTGGTTTTTCTCCTGTTATCTGCTAAGAAGTTTTATAGTTTTGTTTTCTGTTTATATTTTACATTTATGCCTGTGATCCATGTTGAGTTAATTTTGTGTGTATGTGGAAAGTGTAAGGCCTGTGCCTAGATTTTCTGTTTTTTGCATGTTAATATACGGTCATTCCAACATCATTTGCTGAAAAGACTACCTTAGATTTATTGTATAACCAAGGCTCCTTTGTCAAAACTTAGTTGACTGTATTTGTGTGTGTGTTTGTTTCTGGACTCCTGTTACCTGTTTTATCGATCTATTTATTCTTTTACCAATACCACATTATCTTGATTACTTTACATTTATAGTAAATCTTGAAGTCAGGTTATATCCAGTTTTGTTATTTGGTACCGTGTCTGTTATTCTGGGCCTTTTGCCTCTCCATGTAAACTACGGAATGTGTTTGTCAGTATCTACAAAGTAACTGTACAGATTTTAACCAGGATCTCTTTGAATTTATAGATCAGGTTATGAAAAACCGATAGCTGACAATACTGAGTCTTGCTATCAATGAACATGAAATATATCTCCATGTATTTAGTTCTTTTTTCATTCATCAGAGTTTCATAGTTTTACTCATGTAGATCTTGCACATATTTTGTTGGATTTATATCTGAGGATTTCATTTAGAGGAGAGAGTAATGCAAATGATATTGTGCTTTTAGTTTCAAATCCCATTTGTTCATTGCTGATATATAGGGAATCTGTTGACTTTTGCATATTGATCTTGTATCCTGCAAACTTGCAATCATTGCTTTTGAATTCCAGGCATGTTTTTGTCTGTGCTTTCAGATTTTCTACATCAGTGATTCTGTAATCTGCAAATTAACACAGTTCTTGCTTTATAATCACTATTTCCTTATAATCTTATTTCCTTTGTCTTACTGTAAGATGTAGGACTTCCAATATAGCATGGAAAATGCATGGTGTTTTTTCCAACACCATGGTCTTGCTCCCAATCTTTGTAGGAAAATGTCAAGCTTCTCATCATAAACTATGATATTAGCTATAGGGTCTTTTAGTAGATGTTCTTTATAGAGCTGAGAAACTGCTCCTCTATTCATAGTTTAATGAGAAATTTTATCATGAAGACTGGATTTTGTCACATGATTTCTATGCATCTATTAAGATGATCATGTAAGTTTTCTTTTCCTTTTTAGTCTGTTTATGTGATGGATTATATTAATTGATCTTTGGATGTTGAACCAGCCTTTCATAACTGGGATAACCCCACTTCTTTGTCATATGTACATTTTTTATACGTTATTTGATTCAATTTACTAATATTTTGTTGAGAATTTTTGCATCTGTATACATGAAAATACTGGTCTGTAGTTTCTTTTCTTGTACTCTTTTTGTTTGGTTTTGTTGTTAGAATAATGCTGACCTCATAGAATGGATTCGGAAGTATTCTTTCTGCTTCTATCCTCTGAAAGAGACCTTAAAGAATTGATATAATTTCTATTTTAAATGTTTTGCTGAATTCACCAGTGAATCTGTCTGGACCTGGAGCATATTTTTTTAGAAAGTTATTAATTATTGGTTCAGTTTTTTTAAGCAATGGAAATCATAGTATCTTCTCTCATACTTTGATGGAATTTAACTAAAAATTGATGACAGAAAAGTAGCTGGAAAATGCCAAAATACATGGAGATTTTAAGTGACTTAAAGGATTTGATTTTCTCGTAGAAAATAAGACTTATTAAAACTATATATTTTTGTTTTAATTTCCAAGTCATTCAGTCTCTTCTGTCCGCAGTACTTCCCTGTGTCTCATAATGTTTTACTCATCACCAATTCCCACATGCCATTTAGATCATTTCAGTAGCCTGCACCAATTGGAAGATCTCTCCCCAGTCACTTCTTCCAGATAAAGGTTTTTGTAACATCTGTGCCGTTTATTCGAGAAACTATAGTTTTTACTGCAGACAGTGTTTTGAATTCAGAGGTTGCAGAGTCAAATATATTTGAGCCAAATGGATAATGCAAATGAGCAAAATGAATCAGATTGCAGAGTCCAGATCAGCAGTTCTTATCTCTAGCTGCATAATTATATCACCTGAGATGCTTTTAAAGTTCTAGAGATTTTAATGTACAGATAAGATTAAGAGCCACTATCAATCAATAGCCTCAAATGTATGTGAGTAGAAGAGTCACTGGAGAGATCTTTTTTGTCTTATTTGTCGTTGTTAAGGAATATTCCCAATCATTGACATCGACAAGAAATTATAAATGAAAATAAGATCTGTGTGGATCTCAGGGGCCTTTGTTTTTAACAAAAAAAATATCCCCAATACACACATCTGATGATTAAGAGACAAATGGCTTGTGGACCATAAGTTGAGACATATAGATGAACAGATAAATATTATTTTAATGTAATAATCATCAGTAAGTGTTCTGCTTCTTCTCCCAAGATATTTTACACACTTAATTAGGTGCTCTATCTGTTGGTTTTCTGGTGAAAATTATAAACTTAGCCATGAGTTTTGATTATGTGTAGGAGTAATCTCTGAAACTTTTGTCCAGTATCTAACCTTTCACGTAGGTTGTGAAATTTACCAAAACACTGATGTGACCATTCATTTATGACTTTTTCATAAGAATCATCATTTACCAATAGGCTGGTGATGTGAGAAACAAAATCCAGTTTGGAGTGAGTCCTTTCAATACAGGAGTCACAGGTGTGTTCTTTGTTTTGTACAGTGCCTAGCACAGCCTACTAGGCATTGTATATTGTGCATATTGGTCTTTAATTCCAGAATAACCATATTTAGAAAGAAAAGCCAGAAGGCATTTAGGTCATGGGGAAAATATCTAGCCTGTCTTCATATTCCTGGGCATTTTGGTGCTCAAGTCACATAGGTTTATGTCATGAGAACCTTAAAATTGGTTTAATTTTAGATGCAAGGAAACTTATCCTTAAAGAGATTGATCAGTGTGCCCAAGATCATCTGCTTGATGTTATCTATTTATATATAACACTTTCCTTTATAAATGGAAGCTTAAAACTATATATATAAGTATAATCTCTAGCCCTTGGGGAGAGGGGACAAGAATCTGGGAACAGCTGTAGCTAATTTGCGTGGATCTGGCCCTGAGTTTTTCCTGAAGCTGTAATCAAGGTGTCAACTAGTATGCAATCATTTTAAGCTTGACTGGGTTTGGAGAATATACTTCCAGACTCACATTTTGGCTGTTGGCAAGAGATTTAATTTCCTTGGCACATGGTTCTGATGGCATGGTTTTTCCTAGAGTGTGAGGTCCAAGGAAGAAGAATACACCCAAGACAGAATTCATAGTTTTTTATAACCTAATATTGGGAGGAATATGCCTTCTTTTCTGCCATTCTGTCTATTAGAAGAGAGTCCAGTACACACTCAACAGTAGGGAAACTTAAAGGTCCACCTTTTAAAGACGGGAATATCAAAGAATGTGTGGACATTTCAAAAGTGTTAAATTATTAACAGAAACAGCTGACATAACTTAATATCAGTTTATGCATTGGAAACGAATTGTCAAAAACAAGTCCCATTGTTTCTTGTAAGATGGTATCAGAATGACAAAAGCCTAACAATGTTCTTAGTATTTTGGGAATAGAAGCATTTCATGAGTCACAAATTAGCAATGGGCACAGTTCATTTCTTCAACATAGTTGGTTGGAGTTTTGTATCATTAATGTGCTGAGTTCTTTGGATACAGTGCAATAGAGGAGATGAATATAAGAAGAGTTAGGCAGAGTAGAGAATAGCAATGCTATGACAGGAATGACCCAAGTACATGTGGGGACACAGGAGAATTGGCCAGAGTTATAGGATGGAGAGAATTGGAGGAGGGACTAGTAAAGTCATCCTAGTGGAATTAATTCTTAAACTAGGTATTATAAGAAACTGTTTGGAGAATATATTTTAGTGCAAGCGCACTCCTGAGAGAGAGAAAGAGAGAAAGAAGTCTCTAAACAAGGAGATGACATTCCAGAGGAAGGGCACATCTTGGGCAGAAGCCCTAGAGTAATCAGAAACAAATGAAATGGTCTGGAGGTCCAGGGAACTCCTAGAGATATGTTAAAGTTGTAGATTCCAGAGGACAGAGAATGGAGCCCTAAAAAAGTAAGGCCAGAAAGATAGAGTAATGAATGGAATGCCTTGCTTTCTTGCCACTAGGGAACTTGGATTTTATTCTAGACCTATGTTTTTCAACTTTATTTTTTTATTTTTTATTTTTTTATGTTTTTCAACTTTAATAAGGTATATCTCACTATCACAATTTTTGCCAAGTCTTTATATGGTCCACACTATTATTTATGCGGTGCTTAAAAACTATAGTCTGATTTTACCTGAATATATTTAGCTTAACACGGAACATCTTGAGTTGGATATACTAAATTTATTTATTAAGATACACATTAAATATACAACCTGTTTGGACAGTTAGGTAGGATAGAGAAGGGGCATTGAGGGATTTTAAGCAGATGAACAATATGATAAGATTTATGTTTCATGGCGATCACCCTGAGAACTGTATGGAGAGTCAATAGCAGAGGGACACACAGGACACACTTTCCAATTCCATGTGCCTTGAGCTGTGGTGGCCCATAAATAAAATAAGCATTTTCTTGAGGCAGAGTCCCACTTAAAAAAAAAAGAAAAAATAAATAAAAACCCTTGTCTACTGCCTGAGGATCATGATAGCCCCAACTAAGCAGCACAGAGTGTGAGTAATCTTGAGTGGGGGAACCTTGTTGCATTTTATGAATTCCCAACAGAAAGAAGCTAATAGTGCTATCATCCTAGCCCAGAGGAAGAAGGTAGAAAAATTACTTGGAGTTTTGGAAACTTTTTTGCCTAAATTTACACAGAATACCCTGATTAGTGGTAAATACTGGCAAGTGGGTTGCCTTCTTTCAAAACATTATGGTTGTTAGTTATTAGCTTCATCTCAGAAAAAGCTTACTTAGTAATCTTAATATTTAAGTTACCTGAGCCGTGGTGAAGATTCCCAGGTTCATATTAGAGACACACTCATTCTTATATATATTTACAGGTTTCTCATACTGTGTGTAACTTCTGGACGCCTGGTAGGGCCTTTTAGAAAATGATCTTACACGTTGCTTTTCTTTAATAGTTAGAGAAATCTTGAAATAGATCAACAAGAGCTTCAAGGAATGTAAAATTTTCAGTTTGGGATATGTCCAGGTTACTCTAAAATGGATGGAGTCTCAGCAATATTGCTCAAATGATGACGTTGAAGTGACATAGGAAAAGAAAAGGATGTACCGGCTCCAACTCATTTTTCTACATCACATAAATGTGCCTCATATTATTTAATGGTGTGCTGAGAATTAAAGAAATTATGTAGAGATTGAGCTTTAACGTTTGATTTAAGTAGGATTTTCAATGTTTCCAATTATCAGAGGCAAAAAGCATTTCTTTATATAAATATAGACACACATGCTTCATACATACTGAGGAAATGAAAAGTTAGTGACTTTTAATTGGCATTGGGATTTCATGTTTGGTTTCCTATGTTATATACTTGCTTACATATGCTTTTTTTTTTTTTACATTTTTTAACAGGGGAAGTTTATTTAATAGCATGGCATTGTATAGGGACAATGAGTGGAGAGAATGAGTAGAAAATAAGTCCTAGAGCGGAGAAGAGAAACTTTTGCCAGCTTTTTCAAATTAAACCTGAATTTGGCAATAATTTGTGAAATCCTCATTTGATATTACATCATGTTTATTGTGTGGTATTTTAGGCTCGGAATTGTTGGCAAGTATTTGATTTAAAAATAAAATCCCTAAGCCACTCATTTTCTGCTGTATCGGTTGTAGCGACCACACGCCATTGCCGCTCTGGCTAAGATGCATCAATGCATGAAGCCATCTGGAAAGACTGGCTTCATATAAACAGCATCCTCACTTCTATGGTGTTTTTTCAAGAAGAGTGGCCTAGCCTCCAGATATTACAGACATGTTGGATATTTTCTGAGGTCTCTGGATTGCTTTTCCCATCAAGTGCCAATCCGCACATCTGCCCTCCTATAATATATGTGGACTTAGAGCATACAGAGATGAGCTTGCATCTCTATAATTAAGAAACCTTGTGAATCTCTTAAAAATAATAGCCATAGTCATTTGGAAGAATAAAATCAAAGCAAAAGTAGGCAACATTTAAAGTTATTATGAAAAGTGCAAATGTACAAACAAATTGATCCATTATTCTTTGCCACATTCAAACAAGATGCCTAATGGCTTCTTCCTTTCTGCCTGCACGGTACTTGGTTTATTCAAGTGGTAGGGCTGGATTATCACCTACCTTATTTACTTGCATAAGGGCTTATTTATCCACATGAGGTTTCTCTACGAATGCAGTAGATTAAAGACATTTGGGAATGTTGCCTATGAGAATCTGTTTATTCTTTTCAGTGCCTACCAATACATTTCCTGGCCCTAACAGCCATTCAAGATTTATTGAATAAAATTGCATCATTTCAACCTAGAGATCAGAGATTTTAACAAATAGAACTCTTTCACTGTACAAATGAGTAAATTTCAGAGAAGTGTGACCTTCCTGGAGTCACCTGAACAGTGAGCGGAGTGTCTTGATTAGAACTACCGCTCTCCAAGCTGACACTCTTAATACTCTGGCTCTCAACTGGCTCAAAGTCGTTGCTATGATTTAGCATCCTATTTCCTATCTTACAACTTCTTCCAGTTTCTGATGTTTTCTTAATAGCTCTACAATATCAAGGCAGTGATTTCTAATACATGCATAAAAGGTGGTGTTAAAAAACCGGCTGAATATGCAAGAGTACTCTAAGCAATATGGCACTTAATTCCAGTTCTTCCCTTTGAAATGAATTGTAGTTGTTTTTACCTGCTGACTCCTTCTGTTTCTCAAGTAAATAAGCAGAGAGGACTGAGAAGTTTTATTTTATTTTGTTTTGTTTTTTAACATGTCACAGAGAATCCCTGCTGTTAGAATTTCTAGTTCTCCAATTATGCGTTGGACTTATTTACACTGAGTTTTTAGAATGTACTAGGAAAAGGTCATAGAGGTTCTGATTGGTCTCTCTTGCAAAGTAGAATGAAGTGGTTAATACCATTAATGGGGTTAAGGCAATAGGCAGGCTTACAATCAAACTTCAAGAGGTACCAAGAATAACTGTTAAGCTACTCTGTCCACTTTATCATTAAAAGCTGTTAATTCAATCACAGGGCCCTTGGATTCAGGCCCTTGCAATTACAGATTTTGTTCTGATAAATAATTTCTGTTAAAGTCAGAATGCACCAGGTTATTGAGTTGATTTTACTCAGGCTATTGCAGTAGGGTGCGTGTGCCAAACCAAGGTGGGAGCATCTCAGCAGGGTGTTTCCCTTAAACTTTTTTTTCAATTAATTTTTTTATTTTTTATTTCTTTTATTTTTTCTATTTAAATTCATTTAGTTAACATATAATGTATCATTAGTTTCAGATGTAGAGTTCAGTAATTCATCAGTTACATGTAACACCCCAATGCCCCTCACATCACGTGCCCTCCTTAATACCCGTCACCCAGGTACCCCATCTCTCCACCCTCCTCCCCTCCAGCAACCCTCAGATTGTTTCCTATAGTTAAGAGTCTCTCATAGTTTGTCTCCCTCTCTGATTTTTCTTATTTTTTCCCTCCCTTCCCCTATGATTGTTTTGTTTCTTAAATTCCATATATGAGTGAAACCATATAATTGTCCTTCTCTGATTGACTTATTTCTTTCAGCATAACACCCTCCAGTTCCATCTACATCAGTATAAATGGTAAGAGTCCATCCTTTTGGATAGCTGAGTAATATTCCATTCCTCACACTCTATAGGGACAGGTAAACAAGTTGCAGATGGAGCGAGTCACGTGGTTATTTTACCCTCGAGGAGGTCTCATTCAGTTTACTAAGAAGGAAACATTTATCTCTGCCTCAGCTAGTTTCAGGGGGACGGAGTTCTCACCTTAGTTAATTGCTTATGAGGACAAAGAATAAAAAATGAGCTGGGGGTAAGAGGAAGGGTCTGTGTCTGGGCCTTATCAGCAGGTTCAGACAAAAGAGGAAAGAAAGGTCTGTGTTTAGCCTTGTCCTTTATTAATGGGATGTTTGTGTTGAAGACAAAGATGTACATGAATCATAATGAAAAGTGTCCCTCCTTTTTGGGTGGTTTATCTTGAGGAAGATTTATTATTCCTCCCTCCCCTGTCCGCTCTCCATTAAGATACAAATATCAGAGCAGCTTACCCAATCGTCTTAAGAAACCTACAGGTTTCGGGGATCCCTGGGTGGCGCAGCGGTTTGGCGCCTACCTTTGGCCCAGGGCGCGATCCTGGAGACCCGGGATCGAATCCCACGTCAGGCTCCCGGTGCATGGAGCCTGCTTCTCCCTCTGCCTGTGTCTCTGCCCCTCTCTCTCTCTCTCTCTCTCTCTCTCTCTCTCTCTCTCTCTGTGACTATCATAAATAAATAAAAAAAAATAAAAAAAAAAAGAAACCTACAGGTTTCTTTCCTGTGGTTGCTACAATAGATAACTGCAAACTTGGTGGCCTAAAACAACAGAAATTACTCTCTTATGATACTGGAGACACAGACATCCCAAAACAGCCAAATGGGACTGAAATCAAGGTGTGGCAGGGCTGTCCTCTTTCTAGACACTCTAGAGGCAAATCTTTTCCTTTTGTCAGCTTCTCGTGGCTTTCTCCATCTCTTGGCTTGGGGTCTCATCCCTCCGTTCATCAAGGCCATCATCTTTAGATCTGTTCATCTTCTCACTGCCTTCTCTGTGTTTTATAAATCTCCATTTGCCTCCCTCTTGTAACACCTGTGATTGTGTTTAGGACCCACCTGGAGAATCCAGTCTGCTCTCTACATCTCAAAGTCCTTAACTTAATCACATCTGCAAACAGCACTTTTCTGTTAAAAAAAAAAAATTATAAGTTCCAAGGATTAGTGCCTGATATCTTTCGGGGTCATCATTTAGCCTTTTATAGACTCATACATTTATTTTCTCAATTTAGCCTATTATGGACTCACACATCATTTTCCCAGTTTATTCTAATAAGTGATAACTGAGTCCTATCCTGGAATGGGCACTCTACTCTTTTCCTAAAAAGTGTTAAATCAAGAAAGGGGCCAAAAAATTAATTCAGATTTGCTTAGCACTTACTATATATTTTCCAGTGGTTGTTACAGTCATTATCTCATGCTACATTTGAGTCAACATTTAGAGAATGATTGGCAGTGTTCTTACTTTACAAATGAGGAGTAAATGACAAAGGAGTTTTGTCTGTGCTTTGTAAGCACTCACCTACAGAAAAATGTGATGAAGTTTTCAGTAATCCAGAGCTTAATTTCACTCTTCCACAAAATATTGCAGTCCAGGAAACTCCACGGGCATGAACCCACTGCATTATCACAACCAGTGACATTGTGATTCACATTCAATTACGTGGCTCCAAAGCCTATTTGTTCCTGCTGCCAAGGAGTTCTGCTGATTACTGGAGACAAGAAAGAGGGATGCCTCCATTTCCTCACCACAGGCTGTTCTGTAGTGTTTTCATGCAAAGAGGTAAAAGATTAACAGGGTTTGTAACATATAATTTTGTTCCTTCCTTGTCAGTGTTGTGATATATTATCACAATTGGCAGGTAGCAGGTATTCATTGTCAAAAAAAAAAAAAAAAAAAAAAAACCCAGAAATAAGCTGATTCTTCAGGTGGTGTTGGTAGAGGTATGTTTGGAGGAGAGCTGGGGTGTAATTGCCATAATAAAGATACATTCTTGGCTCATCCCATTTCATAACTCATAGACCCAGCAGCTCAAAGGTTTCCTGGATCACTGAATGAACGAACTGCATGTTGAAGTAGCTGAATTTGTGCATGATTTTCTTAATCAACTTGCATATTGCATCACTTGAATTTCCAGATACAGGTAGTTTGCTATAGAAGTTGAATTTTTAAATAATTAAGATGATAGGGACTCCTGGCGGGCTCAGTGGATTAAGCGTCTGGCTTCAGTTCAGGTCATGATCTCAAGGTCCTGGGATGGAGCCTGGCCACATGAGGCTCTCTGCTCAGCCGGGGTGTGTGTGTGTGTGGGGGGGGTGTGCTTCTCCCTCCACCCCTCTCCCTGCTCTTGCTCTCTCTCTCTTGAGAGATGAGATTGTAAATACATATAATCTTTAAAAAAATAAGATGATAGAAATGGTTTGAAGAACTCTGCCTACTTTCTGATTTTTCTTTTTTGCACAATTCTCAGGTTTAAGGAATTTTTTTTTTTTAATACAGAAAGTAAATCCTTTGGATAACCAGTCGGCTGATACACCGCATTACGTTTATGCCCATACTTACCAAAATTAAATTTATATTGTTCATCTCACATGAGAGGAGAGAAGTGAGATCTTGATATTTCCTTTTCTTTAAGAAAACTTGGGATTCAATTTTGACAAAGGTTATAGAAGGATCCTATTTCTGGGCATTGTTGCATTTGAAAACTTATAGTTAGGAAATGAAAGAACCTTGTACATCGCCCTGTAGGCCAACTCTGTAGAGATAAAGAGTTGCTTTATACCTGGCCATAAAGTGATAGATCACCTGTGGGAAAATGATAGAATCCGCAGCCCTGTTCATTCTCCCCAGGTGTGCAGGAACCTGAGAGCCAGTACTTAAAGGTTCTACAGTTATGAACTGATAATCATGATTATGTCTGCTAACCCCAGGAATCACCACAAAATATGGAAAGCAGCGTGGCTTTCTGTCCAAAAATATCATCTGTGTCTATAGCTTAGACACAACTATATTAACAGTTTCATGTATTTATTTTCATTTTTGTGCGTGCTCCGTAATGTTTCCGATGGTTACAGCGATATTTGCTACACATTTTATATTGCATCGTTTTAGAATAAACATTTCTACATTCCTAAATGTTTCTGGACATTATATTTATGATTATAATATATATCATCATACTATTATATTATTATTAATTAACCATACTATTTTTGTTCTACCGTTGACTTATTTTCTACTTATTTTCCTATTACACAAATCACTGCAATATATACCTTTGAGTGCAAGTTTTTTTAATTGAAGATTATTTACTTAAAAGAGAAAATACCTTGAAGTAAAATTACTAGATCATAAACATATTTAAAAACTTTTATCTCTTTAAAGAGTTTCCAAAGTTTGTATATGAATTTATTTTCACAAAATGAGTGGGAAATATCAGAAAGGGAGACAGAACATGAGAGACTCCTAACTCTGGGAAACGAACTAGGGGTGGTGGAGGGGGAGGAGGGCGGGGGGTGGGGGTGAATGGGTGACGGGCACTGAGGGGGGCACTTGACGGGATGAGCACCGGGTGTTATTCTATATGTTGGCAAATTCAATACCAATAAAAAATAAATTAAAAAAAATAAAACAAATACCACCACCACCAAAAAAAAAAAAAAATTATTTTCACACTAGCATTGTAAGAAAGAGAAAATTTTTATGATGTTCTAGCCAAGAGTAAGCATATTAATTTTGTTTGCTTAATAGGAAAAATGCATTTATTTGTTTTAGTGACAACTGAGTATTTTATTTTGGATTTTAGTATTTAGTATTTTAGATTAAGTGAGAATGTCATTAAACTAAACCGCTATGGCTTACCAGATGAGTGTGTCTTTGCTTCTAAATTTGAGATCTTACCTTTGTCTGATGGCTCAGAGACGTTCTCTTTAGATGTTCTTGTTCCTTTCCTATCCCTCTCACTTCAGGAATCTGCTATGGCTTGTTAAAGTCCTTAGGTTGGTAGTAGGTAGTGGTGGAGGGGAGTGAGGTCTCTGCTATTCTGATTTAGGTTAGGTCTTACGAACCCTGTTCCTGGCCTTGCAGTTGTGGCCTTCCAGTACCTTTTGCCTTTACCTTGGTTGTAGTTGTTTCCTTAGTATTGAATTTTATCATTTCTCCAGAAGTGAGGTTCTTCCTAAAGCGGGTATAAATCTCCCCAGTGTCTGCAACAACCCAGGCTTTCAGTGATCCTGCCAGTCCATACTTGACGTTCGCCAATTTGTTAGTTATTCTCTTTGAACTCTAGTTCTAGCTGCCTAGGTGTGTCTATCCTAGGTCATACTTGCTTATGTTTTCTCTGTCCTTGGACACAGTAATTCTCCTCGTATTTTGTGCCAGCTGTTTACTCTGTAACCTCAGCTACTTAAAAGTCTTGCTTTTTTCCCAGCTGTATTAAAGTATAATCGACAAATAAAATTGTAAGATATTTAAAATATATATGATAATTTGACATGCATCGTGAAAGGATTCTCTCTCATTAAATTAACACAACCACCACCTCGCGTATTTGCCTTTGTGTATGTGTGAACATTTAAGTTTTGTTCTCTTAGCAGATTTCAATTGTATAACACAGCGTTTTAAACTGTAGTCATTGTGTTATACATAAGATTCTCAGACTTTAGTCATCTTATAAAAGTCTTACATTTGAAATTAGTGCTCCTTTTTTTTTTTTTTTAAAGAGTGGATATGACTCTCCTTCCAGCTTTCTGTACCCCTAGGTAGATGTTAGTTTTGCCTTTAGTAAGTTTTTTAAAGTGTTTTCCAAAATTCTGAGGCAGGGAGAAAGAGAGGAGAGATCTTGGTACTAGATTAAATAGAGATTAATAATATTATTCAATGAATCACAATCAAACTATATTTCTCTCACCCTTAGGGGATTCTTCACCTTGCAAGAAAAATCATCTCAAGGTCCAGTGAGAAGTTTTGAGTTCTAGTGCTGTTTTCTAACCTAAGCTTGCTTTTGTTTCTTACTTAAATATTGTGAATATTGTTCATAATTATAACATTTAAGTTTGTTCTATGAATTGTACTTAGGTGGAATAAAAATATCAATGGAAAATTATATTTTCTTCCTGTTTTCTATGTTTCAGCTTATGGAAAATCTAAAATCCTGGGTGATAAGAAAATGAGAGTGATGGCTGCCAAAAATATCACCTGCTTACAGTGAACAACCTCAAATAAACTAAGCAGACAGAAGTACAGGCTTTGCAAATGGCCTCACATGTAGTGTGAAAGTAGGCCACAGGGATGATTGGGAGGAATCAGGTGTGTCTGTTAGTACGATGGGGGGAGGTCAGTCGTAGAGGGTCAGTCTATAGACATGTAAGGTAAACAAGAAAACAAACATGGTTTTGCTTCCATCCGTGAAAATGGAATCTTTCCCTTTGGAACTTTCCATTTAGATCCCTGGAGGCTTCCATTACTAAGGATACTGGGGATGGATGAGATCTCATGTTGTCTGATGCTGTTTCTGGGAGGCATTTGCAAAGCTGGGTTAAGCATCATATGGATTTTCCAAAGTCTTGGGTCAGATCTCAACACTACACAGAGTCTATGATTTAGAGAAGCTTGTTAATAATCCATAAATCACTTTGTCCTGATAAATTTGAAATTGAATATATTAGTCCAGAAGGTTTGTAAAACCATATGGTTTGGGGACATATTCGCTTGTATATAGAGATTATTTATTCATAAAAGTTCCCTCTCAGAAGAGAATTTCAAATGATCCATGAAACATCGATTTTTTTGCCTGTAGTTTTACAATGTACACTCTTCACATAAAACACTCTAATGTAGTTTTTTTTCTTTTTTTTTAAATAAACTCTACTCCTCGCCCTGTGGGGCTCGAACCCTGAGATCAAGAGTCCTATGCTCTATCAACTGAGCCAGCCACGTACTCCTGCTTGCTATTTAATGCAGTTCTTGATACATTGGAATAAGATGACCACTCTGCTTTTGGCTATTTATATGTCTTTTCCAATAATCCAGTTATTCCTAATTCATAAGTGTTTCTATTCCCAGTTGAAAAATATTCCTTTTGCTACACAAGTAAATGGCAGATTCTTAATTCTTGAAATGGCTATTAAAATAAAATTAAATCCTTCATTCAAGCGTTTCTTTTTCTTTCACATATATCCATCGCAAACTTGACAAAAGTATACAATTTAATATTTGCATTTCTCTCTGTCTAAAAAATATTGAAGGGGCACTGTGGTAGAGAGAAAAGAATATAGAAATTAGAGTCAGAACGGTCCTTGGTAAGTTATGCAACTTTTCTAGATATCGGTGCTTTTGTCCTTAAAATACTATTACCTACTGCGTACGGTTGTTGTTAGCATTAAAGACAATATTTCTAATGCATTTTTTAAAGTATAAAATACTCTAGAATTTGGAAAGGAAATGTGGTTATTTTTTTTTCTAGTATATATTGGTTGTAAAGTAAAATAGATACTTTGTATAAATTTCGATGCACAGTGGGGAGGAAAGGGAGAGCAAAAAGGCTGCAATCCGTTCTCTACTGTTCCTGTGGGAGGCCCAGGAAAGAAAAGTGACCTGGTCAGATCTTCTTGAAAACAAGCTAATAATGGATCTGACGGAACACTCATGGTATTTACTACCATGAGAGTCCTTCTTTAGGGAATGCTTCCAACATGATTAACCTGATCTGTCGAGCTTTGCTTTTGGTGAATAAATCTGGAATCTGTGAATTTATGAGGTCTTGCTTACTTTTGTTGAAAATATATGTTTATTGAAGACTGCTTATATTCAATTATGTGCAGTCTGCATCCAAACACAGAAGAAAAGTCTGGATAGCATTAGAAAACCCCGACTTTTCCTTCTTTTAATTGTGGCTTTTACCCTTCAATTACAGTAAAACTCGACACAGAATAAGGTCTTTGTTTCTTGAATATGATTTCACAATCATTTTTTTTAACCTAGGTAAAAATTAGTTGTTTTTAGCAGCAGTATTCAAGCTAAGAAATCTTCAAGTTTTCTTTGATATCTTCTTTCTCATCCCTGTATCTAATCAGTTATCATATCCTATAAATTTTAGTTCTAAATATGTCTTGAATGTGTTTATTTCTCTGCATTCCCACTGCTACCAACTCAGGCTAAGCACCTATCATCTCTTCTGTTTCTTACAATAGCCACTTCTGGTATCTCCTGTCCTCATACTATCTTCCTTCAATCCAATTTCCGCACCACAGATTCTTTATTTAGAGGTTCTCAGTAGTTCCCCATTGCTTTTCTTCTAAAGGTCAAAATCTTTCACATGGCTTTATGCCTCTGCCTGCCCTGACCTCCCACTCCATGATCTAATCACACATACGGACGCACGGGCATGCACACACATTGTGTTTTGTTTTGTCTTTCTGTTTCTCAGTTATATCAAGTTCTTTCCACCACAGAATCTTAACATGTGTTGATTTTCTATCCAGATCATTCTTCACTAGCTAATACACATCCCATATATTACTGAAATCTCAATTCCTCCCAGAAGACCCCTTGACCCTATACACTGGAATGGGGATGTATTCCATGAAGAATCTTGATGCTTCTTCAATGTCGGCAGATAACTTTTTCAACTTGTAACTTTTTAAATGTCTAATTTCTATAGTCACACATGTACCATAATGTTCATAAGGAAACAGATCACGTCTCTTTTGTTCACTGCTCTCCCGCAGGGTAAAACAGCATCTAGCAAGTAGTAAGTATTCTAAAAAATAACTAACACAAGTCATCTTCAGGTAATGGGAGCACAACGATTAGGTGCTGTGTGTTAGTAGATATTTAAGATAGAACTCGCTTGGTTCTTTTCTCCCTAATCCCTGTTTGCTAAACGTTCTGTAGGAACAACCCTATAATGCAGCACCCACAAAACAGTAAGTCAGGTGAGCTATCAAAATTAATACGTGGCTTTAATCAATACAGCAACTTTTTTGAAGGGCTTACTGTTTAGAGAAAGCATTGGTTGAGAATGAAACAAATAAAATATCTTCTGTCAGTAAAAAGAATATCAAATGTTCATAGAGAATAATGGGTCAATGTCTTCCACTGAGAGAAAGGACGAGTTATAAGCTTGGGAACAAATATGGAACAGACACTGTAGACCAGATTTTCACGGGGGCTAGACCTGTCAGGCAAAATACGTGCATTTGGAAGAGTGTTCATGTTATTGTTCAATCTTCTCTCAGCACAGTACTTTTTTCTTCATTTGGTTTCTTTTCCATGTATGTATAGAGTTTGCGTTTCTCAGTCTTTCAGCTATCATTTCTCATCATGTCAGAGGGGAGAAATCTGAACAGACTGACACAACAGCCATTAGGTTTCTTGTAGAGGAGATGAACATCTGATTGTTCTCAGCGATGCTTCTGGCTCTTAACAAGTAATAAAGCAGAGCATAAATAGCTGCAAGCAAGACGAAGAGATCTCTCATCCGATTCTAGCTTCTATTACATTGCCAGTAAGGATGAGTGGGTTTAAATTTTTGATATACCACCTATGTCACTGTAGAAATGGCTCAGTGGGTTGGTAGATTGTCATTCTAAATACTAAATCTTTGAGGAATCTTTTGGTTCAATGGTCTGACACAGTCTTATCGATTATGCATGTCACCCAGCGCTGTTTTTTTCCTTCAGTAGTTTGGTATATTGTCCAATATAGATGATATATTCAGAGATTTTAAACTCTGTAGAAAATTTATGATAATAGGATTGCAACTACTTATTTTTGTTATAGGTTCTTGAGGTTAAAAATGATTTGAGAAGTTTATATTTTCACAGAACAAATGAAATGTCATGATTTTTATGGCATGGTATGATCTAATGAAATGTCTCCTAATCTACTTCACACACTTAAATTGTGTTCAGTGCTACATATGCTGTGTGTATGCATGTATGCATGCTTCTGGGAGATGATGACATAGTTTAAATTACACTACTTTTTATGAGGTAGTATAAACCTGGAAAGAATCAGAGTGGATAGTCGCTATAGGGAGAGCACTTTGGTGGAGGGATAAAGACAAAAAAGGAGTGATAAGGCCTGAGTTCTATAAAGAAGGTCTTTGGGCTGGGAATGCAAATGTGAAAAAGCATATTACCAGCCAGAAGGGCTTGAGTCCTTGACTACAACTCCCCTTAGAGACTCCCTACTAGCATTGGCTATGCACCAAATCTGGTGTGGGGAGGGCAGCTTTCTGAAGGATGCTTTTCAGGTAAAGCCTTTATAATTGCCTGTATTCAAGCATGAAAAGGCATACATAAGTTTTTGGCAAGGATCTGTACTTTTCATTCTCTGTCTTTGAAAAGAAGAATATCACATACCTCAAGTACAATGATCCTTTCTCCTAGGACAGTTCTACACTTAGAAATTGGAGAAAGAGAAAAGATAAGTAAAAGAAGTTCATGTAGCTGAGTTAGTAGTGTCAGATGCCTGTAAGCCTCTTTTGAGTGTTTCCCAGTACAACCTCAGAGAGAGAAAAAAAGAAAAGAGAGAGAAAAAGTAATGTGTAAATGAACAAAAAGGAAACCTAATTCTAAATGCAGTTGGAAAGCAATGGAGGGAGGGTTCTTACTCAGGAACCACTTAGTGCAGCTTACTTTACATAAACCTGTAGGAAGTAGCTGACTTTACATAACCCGGCAAGAAGGAAGATTTTCTCCATGCCCAGCAACAGCCCAGCCAATGAAAACCTGCCAATGAAAAGCCACCACAACTCAAACTCTCATTCTCCTCTAATGGAACTTTAAGCCAAATAGCTCCTCCCAATCCTCTCCTTTCTTCCATAAAAGCAAGCCCTTTTCCTGTGGTCTTCAGACTTGGCTATGGTTCTCCGTAGTTTACATGCCCCAAGTTTCAATTCCTTTCCTATTCCTGAATAAACTCACTTTTGTTGGTGAAGTAATTGACTAATTTGTTTTTAAGGTTGATAGCAGATAATCAAAACTATGGATACTTTGTCTGATATGTGGAGGAAAGTTTATATAGAAAAATTTTAAAAGTTTTTGATGTCATGGTATGAAAGTGTTTTTTTTTCCAAGGATGTTAGTAAATACTCCATTTTTTTTATTAAGAATTTTTCGACACTCTTCAATTCTAGCATCCACCCCTGACACTGACAATTGAAAAGGCAATGAATAGGGATGCTGTCGGTTAAGTGTCTGCCTTCAGTTTGGATCATGATCCCAGGGTCCTGGAATTGAGCCCATCTTAGGAGCCTGCTTTTCCCTCTCCCTCTGCCCCTATGCCTACTGTGTTCTTTCTCTCAAAGATGTACATAAAATCTTTTAAATACATTAAAAGAAAAGGCAACAAACTGACATATTTTGAAAAGGAGAATGGCATCATTAGATTTATGCTTTAGGACTTGGCCATTTTTAGAACAGCCCGAAAGGAAAAAACATGAAACAGAGCATTTAGAATTCCATATGCATAATTCAGATAAAGATAAAGATAAAGCTGACCTGAAGTAGCGTGGTTGCAATGGAAATGGATAGTAGTGTGTACAGGTATAATGTATATTTCACAATTCCGTGTATATGGTTTGATAATTGGTCCAAAAATGAAAATAGAGGCAACACAGTAAGAGATCTAATTTCAGAAAGACTTCAGTTGGTTTCCTGCTAAAGTTTTCTAACATTTACTAGATATGTGACCATGAATAAGTCTTATGCTTTTTTTTTTTCATCTTAGTTTCCTCATCAATGAAAAGGGATGCTTATAAATAACAAAGAAGTGCTAGATTTCTTGTGAAGTTTAAATGCATCATAAGGAGGATTAGTGAATGCTAGTGTGTGATGTGTTATATAATATAGCTTTGGCTATTTCAATGAGATCATTGATCATATTTTTAGGGAAATGTAATTATTTCTAGAATTCCGAGTTTCTGCACAATGTAAAAGCAATCATAAGACAATGGATCATGAAATTCTATGCGTTGTACATTTTGCAGCCAAATCACAAGTGATGGGATTCAGATCTTCAAGTTCAGATTACACCTACTAAGCATAGTTCTTAGTATTTAAATATATGTTTTGTGCTTACAAAACATTGACAAATCAAGTCCTAAATTGTTCAACACTAAGCTGATTTAAAATGAAAATAGGCAATTATAGATGAAGTTTTAAAAATGCAGATGCATCAAAAATAAATATTGGGCATTGCATGCTACTGACAAAGTGATTTTACCCAGCCACATGTCATTGTATTAAGAAAATTGGCCTTTAAAAATGTGGTGGGTATTGTATTGATCAGCTGTCCTGTAAAAAAAATCCTACTATGTGAATTAGGAACATGTAACCATGTTGTATAGGTAAATGTAACATGTGTTTTCACATTGACCTCTACTGAGACTATAATCTCTTCATAATATTGTCTTTGCTGAGACAGCCCCCCTCTATAGGGGCTGCTACGTGCTGTGCTACGTGTATAACAAAGAGCTATGAACATTGCTATTTATTTCTCAAGTCTTCAGTCCTTCAGTATGTGTTGGACGTAAACTAAATAATCATGAGCCTTATTCACACTACTGTATCAGTGACTGATAACAACTCCATGTTCCTCTAGTTAGTGGAGAACTATGATTATAAAACAGTTGATTATGAGATAAGACATACGTGAAGATAAAAATAAAACAAGAATGAAAGAATGTTGATAGCTGTGGAAGTGATGAATATTTTGTTGATTCTATGTGGATTTGGAACTTCTGGTAAGAAAAAGTGAAAAGAAACTATGACTGGAATCAGATAGACCTAGGTTCTACCTCTGGGTTTGTTAGTGATTAGTCTATAACCTTGCACATATTTCAGTCTTTCTGATCCTAAGTTTCTTTATCTGTGGAATGAGGATGCTATCTTTTCAGAGAGGGTTGTTGTGAGGACATAATGGATAACATCTTTTACAATCTAAGCATGATTAAATATGGAGCCACCATTTTCCTACATGATGCTTCGTGCATGTGTGGTTATATGTGTGAATTAGAAAAGTTTCCCTTCCTTGAGAAGGAAGTTTCCCTTCCTGCTACCTGTCAGAACAAAAAAAGTTGCATGTAACAATTTATAGGGACTATAAGATGAATAGTGCCCTAGCAGTAGCACTAAGTCTCTGACACATCCTAAATGCTTAATAGCTAATACTATAATTCCCTATTACCAAAGGCATTGAACAATGGTAAGAAGTTATGAAACTGAATTTCAGATGAGACAATGTATGGGAGAGAAGACTGAACCTCACTGAGGCACAATCACTCCCACTTCTACCCTAACCTGATCAATTTTCTATTTTCCTGTCTATTAAGATCCTGGTTAAATCATGTTCATTTTTTTTAGGAAATTAGAACAATACATTAAATGTCCCCATTACGTTCTTTAACTGCCAACAACCTATAAAGTGGCTTTTCAGTGATGAACATTGTAGTCACCACCTACCCCAGGGAAGGTGTCTGGGAGCATCTCTGATGTCCTAGCTCACTTTTCATGCTTTTTATTCCACTTTTATCCCTTCTAGTTCTATTTTGCATAATGTCTGCTTTGTAGCAGGCTTCAAATAATTTGGTTTAGAGAAAATGAAGTGTAAATTCAAAATAAATGCATTCATAAATACAAATTATATTTGAAATGGGAAATGGCAAAGCTTCACATTTTCTGGACTTGCTGAGTAGAGTACTTTATGAATTGCAGAACCGTGTTGAGAAAAGGAATGCTAATGAGATATGAAGAGTCTACAAGCTTTAGTTCATGTTACTTCTGCACTTAGAATTCAAGGACAGCAGAGATGTTCTCTACTAAATGTTATTAATGAAGGACATTCTACTTGATATGGTTATATATGTGCTTTGCAACCACAATAACCAGAGGAATGACTTCAATAACTACCAACTACAGAGCCAAGAGCATAAGTTGTTTTCTGAAGTTTTTACTTTCTATTTATTTTTAGATGCACTGAGGGATTGCTTGAGGCTAAGAAATTTATATACATTTTTCCCATTCAATTCTAACAACATCCCCATGAGATAGAGATCATTACTATCCTCAGTTTACAAATGAGATATATAAGGCAGGAAAAAAAATGAACAAGTGGCTCCTCCATCCTAATAAGCGACAAAGCCAGGATTCCAAACCTAGCCTTTAGCATGAAATCCTCTGCCTATGACACCACACTGTGTTGCCAGTAGGTAACGTGCAGTTGACATAAAGTGGGAAACCATCCATCAGCTTTATAATATGGTTCAAGAATCTTTGGAAAACCACAGCTTTTCTATGGAATAGAATAGGGCAATATAACTTTAACAACATTATTATTGCGTTTCCATATATGAGAAAAAATATTTTAAGGAAAAATAACCCCAAATGCTTTCTCCTTAACCAAATTAGTTAAATGACTCTTTTTTTTTTTTTGTCTCATGCTTCATTTAATCTGAAGAATATTATAGGTTCTTTGTTCTTTGTCTTCAGATATAAATGATAATGTTAGAGAACAAGTAACAAATTCAACAATTTAAAAACTAAATTTACATGATGTTAATTTCTGGTGACAGTCTTCCCAATCAGTTGTTTGCTTGTTTGTTTGTTTGTTTTTTTAAAGTCATCTCCTGCCCCCATGCAGATGTGCACCATGCCATAGAGGATGTTCAGAACAGGATAAAGTTAAAGAGACCTCCCCGAGACCTCCTGTAAGGAAAGGTCTTCAGGATTTAAGATATTTGCTCTATCTCCTTCCTACTTTGAGAATTAAGAGCAGAGAGAGCAGGATGGAGGCCAGCAGGTAGGAGATGAAGCTGTAGAGACCGGCGAGTCCAAGGATGCCAGCCGTGGCCCCTGACAACGCTGACACTGAGGTCCTGCAGTAATCCAGGACCATGGCAATGCCTCGCTCAGCTGGATGAGAGTGGGGACGCGTAGGGTTTAGAGGCTTATTTAATCTGTAGTACTTAACATAACTCAGATTGTTATAATACCTCCTCCATGCCTCCATGCAGTGGGAATGAGGCCAGGAGCCTGACACTCTGGAAAGGGGAAGGGAGAAGAGAGGATGTGTGCAGCTTTGAGACACCCCCCATACCCACATGACTGAAATGCTGCTCTTAGACCAGCCAGCTGAGTGCCACTTCCCTTATCATTCACTCAGTCATGTAGTAATAGGAAGAGCCAAAGTGGGGAAAGGTTGATAAAAGAGGACTGTACAAGGAGTACACTGCCCGTCTGTCCCTCTTTGGAGATCCTAGAATGTTGATGCCTTTAATAAGTGGCAATTTAAATATGTATCTTTCAAATACAGAAGAGATTGTTTAGCAAGACGTTATTTAAAACCACTATGTGGGTGCCCGGGTGGCTCATTTGGTTGAGCGACTGACTGTTGATTTTACCTCAGGTCATGATCTCAGGGTCTTGAGATCCAGCCTTGAGACAGGCTCTGCACTCAGCGTAGAGTCTGCTGGAGATTCTCTGTCTCCCTCTCCCCCTCCGCCTCTCCCGTGCTAAGAGGGCATATCCTCTCTCTCTCTCTCAGATAAATAACTAAAGCTTTAAAAAATAAAGAACTGAAGCTACATAAATATGTTTCCTCTAACAACAGAAGAATTATTAAAAAAATAAAATCACTACAAAGGACTGTGAGAATAACTGATCCCCATTTTAGGATTACCGTTAATGCAAACATGTATTTTATATGTGTTCCTCATGAGAGAGTTGGTATAAGTGAGATGTATCCTCAAAAGGGAATTGGTGAAACCCATATAGAATATAGCAACGGCAAATAGCTAAGAGGTGAAACATCCAGATTCTTTTATCTAAAATATGTCTTAATTCTAAATTATCCATTAATCGCCTGGCTCTTATATCACTTTACTTTGAAGTGGCTTTTTTGGAGCCCCAACTCATTGTGAAGATGCCCCACTCTCTTCATCTGTCATAGCTCATCAGGGATATGTATTGTTTTTTGCTTATTCTGGTTCGTATGAGATATTGTACAACTTTGTATGAGACTGAAACTTAGGAGAGTTTTCTCCAAAAATACCTGTAGTTGCTGCCTGAAGTATCTCATCCACGGTTCCCCAGAGTTAGAGTTGTAATAAAAGAGGACTTTTAGCAGAGATTTATAAGTACCATAAACTGTGCAGCAATGATTTATTCTATTACTTTATGTGTTATAGGTACACTCCCTCTTCCCTGCCGCTACAGCCTAGGACTTGGTTTATAATTACGTTTTATACGTTCATATGCACAGTAATAATTGTAAATCAAAATAATTGGTAAGTCAAATTGCAAACTATTGCTTTAGAAACATTTTAGTATAAGTTGTGCAATATATATGTCTATGTTAGTTCCAATCTGTTCTTCAGGGCAATTACTTAATATTTGAAGCTATTTAATCAGTTATGCATTCTCCAGGATGGCATACTAAAAGTCTTCAATTTGGACAATACGGTCTTAACTTGACTGTTCCTTAATTACTAAATGACGTGAGAAATAATTTTCTGTGGAGAGATTTCTGGTAGTCAAGATATGTGGATTGTTAATAAAGGTTTTATAGAGACTTCTGCCAAAAAAATCCAAATAGCTTCCTAGATCCTTAGAGTGGAGCTCTTTGCTTTGGAATCAGATTGGATCTGATTGGATTACCTTAGAGGTAATTCTTCCCCGAAAAGACCAGAAAATTTGCTAAACCTACCATTATAGTATTGTTGCATCTGCTTATTATTCAAAGGACATTTCCGTGTTCTGTAAGAAAGAGAACAGAGACTTGTTTTACGAGAAGAGGATGTGGAACTTCTGTGTGTATATGTTTGTACAGGTGTGTACACCTTCTCACTGATAAATATCTCCAGGTGAAACAAAATTCAAGCTAAATTTAAATCTCATTAAAACATACCAGATGGTAGTGAATCTGCTAGGACAGAGAAATATAGTCATAATAAGTTACCAATCTCACCCAAAAAGAACCCACACCTGTGAAAGTCAGATTGGCTTAGTTCACATCATGACAGTAACAGCTATAATCGCTAGCGTCTGATAAATAGGGACAAAATATTGTTGACGTCTGTAACATGTTGTAAGGATTAATTGTGATAATCTGCATAAAGGGCTCAGCACAGTGTCTGGTTCCTGGTAAGCCTCTAGAGATGCAGCCATTGTACAACTACAACATTTTATGTATATATGCTATATTATTTTATGTATATATTTTATTATTTTGTAACATTTTATTTTTTTCCACTTTCCTGCACTTTATTAAAAAAAAAAAAAAGCGACGATGGTAAATCTCTAGAAAGTCAATATTCTAGGATCCCTCCCTCAAAAATGTGACATTTGATTTCCAAACACATGCCAGAGTTCCAAACACATGCAGGGTTCCCAACTGTGCCAAGGAGGTGAGAAGCTAAAATCATAAAATGTTCATCGTCCAGCTTCCCCCGGTCTGCGGTCTGTCTTTGGATCAACAATAATTGCCTGAACAGCTGCTATAGCTTCATGAATTTTTGTCTGTAGCTCTCAGCTCTTCCATATGCAGCAACCACAGAATGTGAGCAGCTTCCTTAAGAACTGCATCTCCTCCGTCAAAACCAGGAAAATGTTTGTCTTAAACAACAGGCAAGCCCTCTTTTATTTGATTTGCTTTAGCAACTGCCTCCTTTGTCAGGAGCTTCCGGACCAAAATGAGAATTGCCTTAAGCATTACCCGGTAATCATGATGCTGAATCTGAAGAAGGTTGGACAAAGCCATTACGCCAGCCTTAAAATCGAGATTTACATCCGAATTGATCAGTGGCTCTGCATTTTTAGCTGCATTTCAGCATCTTTTGTATTATCAGGTACCAACTCCTTGTATTCTTCAGCATTGTCTCCATATTCAAGTCTAACATCTAAACCAAAAAGCCAGTCATTTGCTTCTGGTCAGATCTTGAATCTTGGAAAGACAGTTCCCATCTCTGAGATACTTTTCAGGAACTTGGGCCAGTCCGTGCTGTGAATGTTTCTTAAATCACTTCTGTCTTCAGTCTCATAGTATGTGATTTTCTCGTCTTCAAGCCGAACATTAAGGTTTCTAAATTCTGTTTCATCTTTGCAGTTGAAGCCATTAGGCTTGTGGTAATTGAGGGCCACCAGCCTGTGTCAGAACATGGTCCCCCCTCTGGTCCCCAGGCTTTGGCTGGGAGAAGAGAGGCCAGGAGGAGCGGGCAATGCTGGCACCTGGGAGCACAAGACCTGCACATGATTTTTCCAGAATGGTACCGTGAGTCCCATTAGTCTTCATGTTACTTACACACTTAATGACGACAGGGTGATAAGTTTGTCGTTTCATTAATACTAATTACTAATACTCTGTACTCCAGTGTTTCCAGTCATTTGTCTTCCCTTTTGACAATAGATAATACCTGGATGAGCATCTCTATGCATTAACTATTTTGAGTTCTGTTGAGTTACAAGTGTATAGTAAAATGCACGGGGGAATGTTTTATGACTATTGCCATGTAGCAGTTTGTCTTTTAAAAAGTTTACACGACTTTATGATATCAGTAGTACTATATCTATTCTTCAATTTTATTACAACTTTTTGCAATGAGTATTATAATTATTGATAGTATTTTATTATTATTAATATTATTTTCAAATATGTATTTATTCTAGAGACAGCAAGCAGGAGCAGGAGGGGAAGAGGGAGAGGGAGTGGGGAGAGGGGCAGAGGGACAAGAAGAGATGAGAGTGAGGAGGAAGAGCAGAGGGAGAGAGAGGAGAGATTTCCAGGAGGAGGGGCAGAGGGAGAGGCAATCTCGAGCCACTCCTGGCTGGACAGACCACAATGCGGGCTCCATCTCAAGACCCTGAGATCATGACCTGAGCCGAAACCAAGATTTGGACACTTAACTGACTGTGCCATCCAGATACCCCTAGTATTTTTTTTTAATTTTAATATTGTTAATTCAAGGTTGTTCCAATAAACATTTCTTTGATGGTATAAACAGTGAATATATTCTTAGTATTTATTATTTTAGTTGCCCTCTATATATTCATTACACTTTTAAAAATTTAGTACTAAATATAAAAGTGTATATTTAGTGCTTACTTACTAATTGGTTACAAGAGTAAAAAAAAAAAAAAAAAAAAGGAAGTTTTAGGCATTTTTATTTACACCACCCATGCATCTGTTAAGGTGAGGTGGCACATCATTGCAAGATGGCTCCATATTAATAGGTGACTGGGAAACACAGAAAAAAAACTCTCCAGAGCTTGCTTAGGGTTGCTGATTCCCTTTATCCATAGCTGCATTATTAACTATGCTCAAAATGACTAACAAGGGAGAAAAGGCAAAGGTATGGGAAACTAGCAATTGAAAAGAAAAAAAAAAAAACAAGAAACAAAATAAGTTGTCCTTCTATCAAAATTGTATTGTTAAAAAAAAATTGTATTGTTAAAAACAGGCTATCATTCTCTTGAAATACATAAAACAAATAACATAGATGTTGACCTTAAGGCTTCATCTGTTGTACTATTTACAGGAAAATATCCATCAAGGGACCAGGTAAAAAACAGTGAGTTACATGGAAAGAAATAGAAAAAGGGATGCTGGCACAAGAAAACTAAAGATAAGTCTTGAATTGTTCATTCTTTTGAAAGTTCCAGTTCTTTTCCTATACTCCCTTCTCTGGGTTCCATGATTTCCTAGAAAGGCTCACAGAACACAAAGAAACACACATTTACTGGTTTATGATGAAGGATACAAGTCATAGGACAAGGTATGCAGGGGAGACAGGGAGCTTATTTGCCCTGTCAAGGTAGGCCAATCTGTCCATGTGTTCACCACACAGGAGATCTCTGAACCCTGTTATCATTATTATTTTTTAAAGGAGGTTCATTTCATAGGCATCATTGATGGAATCATTGGTGACTGGTGATTAATGCAACCTCCAGTCCCTAACTCTCTCCTCTCTCTCTGAAGGTCAGGGGGCAAGGCCGAAGGTTCCAACTCTTTAATCAGACCTTCATCTATCTTGAGGGTGGCTCCCATCCTGAAGCTGCCCAATGGCTCCTCCTTTTTTTTTTTTTTTTAAGATTTATTTATTATTTATTCATGAGAGACACAGAAAGAGAGAAGCAGAGACACAGGCAGAGGGAGAAGCGAGCTCCATGCAGGGAGCCCGACGTGGGACTCGATCCCAGGTCCCCAGGATCAGGCCCTGGGCTGAAGGTGGTGCTAAACCGCTGAGCCACCCGGGCTGCCCCCAGTGGCCCCTCCCCTTGAGGGCAGCCTCATTAGAATTGTCTCCTATCATCCAATCACTCATAACATTCCAAGGGTTTTAGGAGTTTGTCCCAGAAACCAGGATAAAGGCCAAGTAGCTTTCTATGATACCACACATAATATGTTAGACATAATATGTGCATCTGGCATGTCCCTATACAGGGGAAAGAGCAGTGAGTTAGAAAAAGGAAAGGGACATGTTAAGAGCAAAGCCTAAGTTCCAGTTCTCTTGAGGCCAAGGTGTATAGGAATACGTCCTTTTGAGAATCTTCTGTGTGTGTGCATGCGCTAATATTGCTAATATTCCAATTATTCCTAATCCACGTGTTAGTTTACTAGATATTTTATTTTACTTTATCACTTACCCTCAGTTTACCTTGATTATGGGAATACACTTATATTTTGCCAGCTTGTTAATCCTCTTAAATAATTGGTGGATAATTAACTCTAATAATATACTAGTTAGCTAGAATTTGACTATAGCTAAACATAATCTAGAAACAAAGCTCAAACCTGGAAGGTAATTTCCTATTAGGTAGCATTAAATAAAAATCAAGTCTTCCTTTTCTCCTGCTAAATTTAATAAAAATCTTCATTTTACTTTGACATTTTTGTCTTTCCATTTACATGTTTTAAAAGGTTAGAAATAGCAGTATTTCCCTGCTCAATACTTGTCAATCAATAAAGGCTATTTACTGCTTACAATCCAGCAAACAGAACCAAAACATTCACGAATTTCTATCTAACATTTATTAAATCTCTAGTTTTGAATGATGCTGCAAGGTTTAACAAGATTTTACAATAAAAAGACAAGAGCACAGTCTCTGTGGGTTAACATGATATTAAATATATTAAATATGTTTTTTAAAGGTCACCGTAGTTCATTTTACTAGGAAATGATTTGAAACCAGAAACCAGTACTTGATACACTTTGAATTAAACATTTTTTGTGATTTAATCAGATGATGGTTTAGTCAATATCAGGAAAGACTGGAAAGAAATATAAGGTTACAATTTTGAGACTCTTGTGAATAAATTTAGTATTGTAGGGTTTTTTTTTCTTTTTAGTTAATGATCTATGCTTATATAAGAATATAAATAAACTCTTAAAAATTACAACCAACTATATAAAGACCCAAATTAAATTATTTTGGCACATCCACAAAATATCTCTTGATATTTTCACAAAAGAAGGAAAATTGGAAATTGTGTGTTTAAAGTATATGCTTGGATGTGTTATACATGCATACAGCTGTGTGTTCATTGACATGTAGAAAGTAGGACAGATACATAAATATGTATACATTTAGGCTTTCACTATCTAAAAGGCATGATTCTACATGTATTTTACTTTATTTTGTTTTATTTTATTTATTCTATTTTTTCCATAAAAGATTAACAGATGTGGAGGTATTACAACTGCTCTGAACAATACAGTATTGTAGGGTTGCTAGGAGTTTGTAATTTGAATGGAAGAGCTAGAAGTGAGAGTTGGGTAGAGAATTTATACCATGTATTAATTAAATCAGGATTTATATATTTTAGTAGTGGTTTTCTGGTTGGAACATTTTATTATCAATAAATCTGAAGTGAGGGATGCCTGAGTGGCTCAGCAGTTTGGTACCTGCCTTTGGCCCAGGACGTGATCCTGGAGTCCCAGGATTGAGTCCCACATCGGGCTCCCTGCGTGGGGCCTGTTTCTCCCTCTGCCTGTGTCTCTGCCTCTCTCTCTCTCTCTCTCTCTCTGAATAAATAAATGAAATCTTTTTTTTTAATAAATAAATCTGAAGTGAATAATCAAGTACATAGAAATTCTGAAACTTTGTAATCCATAGAAGAACTTGAAAATTACATATAATTGTGGGATGACCAAAATAAATATGATGCGTTTCATTTACAATTTTTTAGTTCCCTACAATATAATTACTTTATAGGTCCATTATGTAATGTATATTCTAGAGAGTAGCTTTAGTAAGTACTTGCAATCATCATATGAGTTGATGCTGGAGATTATATTCCAGGGAAGTATTTCAAATATCATGAAGATTCTGTATCTTTCTTGGTAAACTATAAAAAAGACCAAGCCTTTTAGATGTGAATTAAATATGCTTTTTTTTTTTGTCTTCTCACAACTTTAACAATGTCTTTTTTTGTCTTATCAACTCAGTACATTAAGGATTCAAAGTACTTATATCAGCAAGATTCCTTCTTTTCAAGGCTTCAAATACCAATATGACCAACAGAATATTTCAACTTTAACTCAGGTGGATTTTTTTTTTTAGATTTATATCTATTATCTCTAAAAAAAGGTATATGTAAGGCAAAGCATCATTAAAGTCAGTATGCCTGGGTAACAAAAAGTTGTACAATGGATCTTAAGACATGTATTGTAAAGATATGTACTATAAGTATAGACAGGTCAAGTTAAGAAAGATTTTAACAAACATTGTGCTCTATCCTGCAGGTAACAGAAAAAAAAATAGCTTTTTTTTTTTTTTTTTTTTTTTTAGAAAGATCGTTCTTGTGGACAGAATGACTGTCAAAATACTATATCATTGGGATTCTACCAAAATGGTGCATAACTTTCTACACAATTAGTGTTGCTCAACTGTGTTTTGTTGGATCATTTTTACTGTTCATTAAAAATATCCCAGGCAGAGCCTACAGTTTTATTTTTACTTGGTTGTGTTAAAAACCAAAACTCTAGCGGTTCCTGGGTGGCTCAGCTTGTTAAGTGTCTGCCTTCATCTCAGGTCATGATCTCTGGGTCCCAGGATCCAGCCCCATGTTGAGCTCGTTGCTCGGTGGGGAGTCTGTTTCTCCCTGTCACTCTCACTCTGTGCTGTCTCCCTCCCTCTCTCTGTCGTCCTCTCTCTCAAATAAATAAATAAATTCTTAAAAAATCCAAAATTCTAATCTCATAGCAAATTTAAGGTTATCTTATCCTAAAATTTGTATGGAACCACAAAGACCCAAACATAACTTTGAAGAAGAAAACAAAAGCTGGATTTCATAGTGTGTTAATAGGCTGTAACCAGGGGGATCTCTGGGTTGCTCAGCAATTTAGTGCCTGCCTTCAGCCCAGGGCATGATCCTGGAGTCTTGGGATCGAGTCCCACATCAGGCTCCTTGCATGGACCCTGCTTCTCCCTCTGCCTGTGTCTTTGCTTCTCTCTCCATATCTCTCATGAATAAATAAATAAAATCTTAAAAAAAAGCTGTAACCATCAAGACAGTATGGTATTAGAACAAAAACAGGCACATAGATCAAGGGAACAGAATAAAGAACCCGGAAATGGACCCTCAACTCTATGGTCAACCAATCTTTGACAAAGCAGGAAAGAAAATCCAGTGGAAAAAAGACAGTCTCTTAAATGGTGTTGGGAAAATTGGACAGCCACATGCAGAAGAATGAAGTTGGACCATTTTCTTATACCATACATAAAAATAAACATGCTAGACACATCTCCAGAGGAAAGGGAAACAAAAGCAAAAGTGAACTATCAAGATTTCATAAAAAGCTTTGGCACAGCAAAGGAAACAGCAAAACTAAAAGGCAACTTGTAGAATGGGAGAAGATATTTGTAAATGTCATATCAGATAAAGGGATAGTATCAAAATCTATAAAGAACTTATCAAACTCAACACCCCCAAAAAACCCAAAAAACCCAGTCAAGAAATGGGCAGAAGACATGAGCAGACATTTCTTCAAAAAAGACACACCAAGTCCAACAGAGGCTTGAAAAAAAGCTCAACATTACTCGACATCAGGGAAATACAGATCAAAACCACAATGAGGTCAGAATGGCTCAAATTAACAACTCAGGAAACAACAAATGTTGGTGAGGATGAGGAGAAAGGGCAACCCCTCTTGTAGGTGGGAATGCAAACTGGTGGTGCAGGCACTCCAGAAAATAGTATGGAAGTTCCTCACAAAGTTAAAAATAGAGCTACACCCAGCAATTGCACAACTGGGTATTTCTCCAAAGGACACAAACGTGTTTTGAAGGAGCACATGCACTCCATAGCTATAGCAGCAATGTGCACAATAGCTAGAATATGGAAAGAGCCCAGATGGCCATCGGCAGATGGATGGATAAAGATGTGGTGTCTATATACAATGGCATACTACTCACTACTCAGCCACCAAAAAGAATGAAATGCTGCCATTTGCAATGATATGGTTGGAACTTGAAGGTATTAAGTGAAATAACTCAGTCAAAGAAATATAAATACCATATCATTTCATTCGTATATGGGAACTTAATTTAATTTAAACAAAACAGATTAAGGAACCTAGGGGAAGAGAAAATAAGATTAAAACAGAGAAGGAGGCAAAGCATAAGAGACTCTTAACTGTAGGAAACAAACTGAGGGTTGCTGGAGGGGAGGGGTAACTGGGTGATGGGCATTAAGGAGAGTACATGAAGTAATGAGCACTGGGAGTTGTATGTAACCGATAAATCACTAAATTCTACATCTGAAACACTTTATATGCTAATTAAACTGAATTTAAATATTTTTTTTAAAAATTAAATGTTATCTCTCTAACTCTTCTCTGTTTCTATTAGGCTTTGGGAATTTTATTTTTTATTTACTTTTTTCTAAGTAAACTCTACACCCAACATGAGGCTCAGAGTCACCACTCACAGATCAAGAATCACATGCTCTGACTGAGATGCCCCAGGCTTTGGGGATTTTAAAAAGCACTTTTTTTGTTTGTTTGTTTTTAAGATTTTTTATTTATTCATGAGAGATGCAGAGAGAGAGAGAGAGGGGCAGAGACACAGGCAGAGGGAGAAGCAGGCTTCACGCAGGGAGCCCGACACGGGACTCGATCCCAGGACTCCAGGATCACACCCTGGGCCGAAGGCAGGTGCTTAACCACTGAGCCACCCAGGGATCCCCAAGAGTGAGTGCTTTTTTATTCTTCACTTCATCCTATCACCCTGGTTTGTAGGGGTGTGTAGAGCCTGAATCTGAGGAGATATCTCACTTCCTTTGGAGAAGATTTTCTTTGAGGAAAGAAAGAATAAGGAAAACAAATTTTGTTTCCCGAACTTATCCCAACACATGGTAAGTTATGCAGCTTATCTCGTCATGGTAATGCAGCCTATCACATGCTGGTGACGGGGCTGCAGAACAGTTGCTCTGGTGCTTCTCATCTGTTCTAACGTGATGGTCTCAGCATAGAGGATGAGTTTGCTTTACCTCTTGAAAGTAGCATTTGGGCCTTCCCTGGATCCTGACATCATTTATGACTCATTCCAGGGAGAGTTGCTACATCTACAACTAGTCTTACCAGAACTGCACACTTCTCACCAATTCCAAGTGAGATGTTGATGTTACACCCTACTTTCCTTTCATCTTAACCTTTTTTTTTTTTTTTTTGCTTCCTCATGTGGAACCATGAAAATAGATCTCTGTGAATGATCTTTTTTTTTTTTTTTTAATTCTCTCTTATGTCACTTTGTGAAGTTGAGAGGACAACCAGGAATAAAAATCTCTTTACCATGAACATTGATCTGGGCACAGGTCTAAGACGCAGTCAACTTTTGTTGTTGTCCTTTCCTCTCCAGTTTTCTTAAAAACGCCTTATATAAGGCATAACCACTGGAGTTTAGTTGGCCATAGAAAGATTGTTTGTTAGTAAAACCAGAGGAAAATGTGTAAAGCCAAATGTTGACAGGTTTTTTCTTATGGAACCTTTTCTTTTCTTTTCTTTTTTTCTTTTCTTTTCTTCTTTTCTTTTCTTTTCTTTTTCTTTTCTTTTCTTTTTCTTTTCTTTTTTTCTTTTTTCTTTCTTTTCTTTTTTCTTTCCTTTTCTTTTCTTTCCTTTTTTCTTTTCTTTCTCTTCTTTTTTCTTTTTTTCTTTCTTTTCTTTTCTCTTTTTTCTTTTCTTTTTTTTCTTTCCTTTCTTTTCTTTTCTCTACTTTTTTCTTTTTTTCATTTCTTTTTCCTTTCTTTTCCTTTCCTTTCCTTTCCTTCTTTCCTTCTTTCCTTTCCCCTTTTCTTTCCTTTTTTTTTTTAAGATTTATTTATTTGAGAGAGAACATGCATGCATACTAATGGGGGGAAGAGCAGAGGGAGAGAATCTCAAGCAGACTCCCCACTGAGCAGAGAGCCCAATGTGGGGCTCTATCCCATGACCTGTGAGATCATGACCTGAGCCAAAATCAACGGTCAGAACCACCCAGGCACCCCTGGACTCTTTACTCTCAATTGTTTGTATTGGTTGCCAAATCTGGGGTAACAAAAATTCTCTCTCATTGACTTAATATACTAGCTACAGAAACCAAGCTTATGGGAGGAAAAAGAAAAAAAAAAAAAAAAAGCTTCTGCCAAAACAACTTTATGTAAAGGATATTGAGATTTCACAGAATCAACATAAAGGCTGGAGAAATTATCATACCAAAATCAGTTCCAGAAAGCTAGAAACCAGAAATTGCAGAAATTTCTTCCATAAGGGAAATTGTCCGGCTATGGTGATATAGTTAAATATAATGGATTCCAAATCTTTTTTTTTTTCTCATCTTTATTGGCACTTGCATGCTTCTCTTTCAAGATTTAATTGCAGGAAGGGAATATATGATTAATCAGGCTTCAATCACGACTCATTCCCTTTTCTTGGTAGAGAGACAAAGAAATTAGATCTTGGCATATGCAGTGAGAAGCGCTCTCTGGCTCCCTACCTCTCCTTCACTGCTTTCCATAAGGCAACACAGCATGAGGACAGTAATCTCTTCAAAGAAAGATGGCAGTGAATGCTTGTGGGTAAAAAAGAGAGAAAAAAGAAGTTTGGTGTTACATAGCTAGATAAACTGTCTATTTTAAAATAACCTTTCAAATATTGTATCTCATTGAAGGCCACAGTAAGACAAATTAGTGGCCAGGAATGCCTTCTTCAACAGCCCTAAATGTCCTCCAGCTGATGTCCTTTCATTTGTCTATAGTACTTTCAGAATCTTCCAGTTTCTGTATATAGTTCATATGGAAATCATAGACCTAATTAAAAGGCATGACCCATATTATCAGTGTGTCAACAAGCCAATATAAAGCAATTAAAACCATCCATCAGAAGATGGAAATGCTGTTTGAATCACCAAAATGGGTGTTCACGTAAAAAGTTATCTATTTTAATAATGTATATTTAGTTTTCTAAATAGTTTCAAAAAACTATTTTTTGGCAAAGATGATAATTAGAGTTAAACTTAAAAAACCTATTGGCTTGAGGGACATGGAAAAATGTGGTCAAATACATTCTTTTTCTATTAAATTTGAAAATAAGCTTGAAATCTTTTGAGGCCTGGGATCACGTGAACCACATTGGAGGATTGATAATTATATTCTGTTTTAAAGTATATTTATTTTACTATGGACACAGAGTTTTTTTTTTTTTTTTAAACATTTATCTGTTTTACTGAATTTTTTTTTTTCCTTGCATGCTCTCTCATTGTGGTGGTTTAAATTTGAATAATCTATCACTCCTAACTCATGTATGACCTCCCAGGAGCCATCACCGTGTGTAAATTGTGGTTGTCAACAGTAAGGAAAAAAAAAAAAAAGAACTCACAAGGAGAATGTAAACTCGGGTTCTTGAGGTGTAAGAGAGACAACTTCTGGCTAGTTCAGTCACTTTGAAGTAAATTCTCAGTAAGTCCAAAATCCAAACTCCTTAACAGGGTTCTTTTCTATTCTCCGAAGTGTTCCCTTGCTCCTGTCTCCTTGCCAAAATGATCCTGTCAGCACAGAGGTTTTGTGCCTGTAAGGGACAGAGGTATAGACCTTGATTCTGATTACTGTCCCCCGGGTCTTGTCCTCACGGCAAAGAGATTGCTGAGGCCTGATTCCATGTCCCTGCGTTAGAGACTGCCATCCTGTGTTTCCTCCCACCTATCATTTGGAGCATCGTGCTGGCTCAGTAGGGTGGAGATTATGCTTCCTGTCATTAACCTCCATCCTGAGATGCTTGAAGTCTTTGGCCCCTTCACCTTGTACAGCCAGACCAAGCCAAGCCCTTTCAGCACTTCCCTATCTCTTCATGTTTTACCAAAGTCATCAGAAGAGGTTTTCTTTCTTTTTTTTTTTTAATTTTTAAAAAATGTTTTATTTTTGTGCATATCATGAACAGATCATATCTTCATCTTTTCATGACACAGTTTTTAAATTTGAAGCACTTATCAGTGTTGAGCATAGCAGGAAAATGCAGTATCTGAACGTTCCCTGGTTCTTTCAACACATCTAGCAGTGTATTAGGGATGTCAAGAATCTTAATTCTCTTTTAACAGAGATTGAGGTGACAAAGATATTAGGTCCATTCTCACAGTCAGATTTTTCCTTTCCTTCTCACAGTAGTTTCTACTTCCTCTACGTCCTTTCCCTAATCAATAGAATAGAGAGACAGAGAGAGAGAGAGAGAGGCAGAGACACAGGCAGAGGGAGAAGCAGGCTCTATGCAGGGAGCCTGATGCGGGACTCGATCCCGGGACTCCAGGATCACGCCCCGGGCCAAAGGCAGGTGCCAAACCGCTGGGCCACCCAGGGATCCCCTTCTACACCATTCTTTATAGTAAAACTCTATCATTTAAATAGCACTTGAAACAGAGCTTTTGAAATTGAGGAAGTATCTGACTCATTCAATAATACTGTAATGTCAGAACGATTATATATTGAATTTCTTTTTTTCATTTTGGAGTTTGATTCCTAAACTTTAATTATTTATTTATCCATAGAACATTTCATTAATAATTTGGAACCAAAGGCTGAATTGTTCTGACTGAAAAGAGGATGATATTACAGTGTGAAGAATGAAAAGTGAGAAAGATATTAATATGTTTTCAAAGCATTTTTTAATTGATCATTCTATGACATGTATATATTGTTTTCCCAGCAAATAGCCAACTGTCGTTTCTTCACCGGTATCTACTGAGAACCTTCCAGGTGTCACACATTGATCAGGATTAAAATGGATTTAGAATGCCTTATGTGTAAACATGATAATTATGGGCAGCCCTTAAATATATTTATATAATTTAAAACCTTAGACTATTGCTCTTCTTATGTACACAACAAACATATCTTAAACTATTTTAATAACTCCCTAACATTGCTGAATTTATTTTGTCCTGAAACTATTCTTCACAGATTGGATAGAGCAAATATTAATAATTGTTTAAGTTGTATCATTTTGTTTCATTTAATCTTTCGGTATTTTTCATCGTAATTATGATTAAGCCTTAAATTTCTGCTGTGGTCTAAAAGGCCTGAAATGCAGCAGATCTGATTCATAACTGTGTTTTCATCTGAGTGGCCAGTCTATGTAATACTCCATCTTTTCTCCTCAGCTCAGGTTCTAAACAATTATGAGAGGGACAGAGTAAGTATGAAGTAAATCAGAATGTGACCTTTACTATTGATAATGCCTGCATTGCTTTATAAGGCTTAGATCCATTATCCAAATGAGCTTACACATATTTTATTCCCAAATTCGACTTAACCACTTGGTGATATATATGCTCAGCTATTCAGGGACAGGCCAAACTCCTAGAAGGCCCACTTGTGAAACTTTTCTCATGAAGAATCATAGGAAATTGTGCACTTTTTAAAAGTCATCTTCAAAGAAAAAGAAAAAGGAAAGAAACTGAGTCCTTTCTGTTCCTTTGTTTTTCTGTGAGAGTGTGCCCAATAATTTCTACCTTCTACTTTCTTTTAACATTGCATTAGAGGTCTTAACCAGTGCAATAAGACAGGAAAATGAAATAATAGGTAAGAGTGTAATTAGTTCATGATACTGTAATTGATGTCTCCCCACCTTTTTAGAGAGAGAGGGAGTGTGGGGGCAGGGGGTGGGGGCAGGCAGAGGGGCAGAGGGCGAAGGAGAGAATCTTGGGGTTGACCCGAGGCTTCATCTCACAACCTTGAGTTCATGACCTGAGCCCAAATCAAGAGCCGGATGCTTAATAACTCACTGAGCCACCCAGGTGCCCTATGATGTTCCCTTTCATAAAAACATGAAGCTTGGAGACTCCCTTCAGTGTTCCCCAGAAACATCCTGCATTACTCTCTACTTTCTATCACCGACCTTCTTTAAATCCCTTGAATAAATTCGTTTTCCCCCTGTGGCTCAACAGGCAGTTCTCTCTGCCCTCTTCACCATGTCATCTTCTATTTATCCTTTATATCGCAGTCAACCTCCCTTCCTAACTCTCTTAAACACTTTATTTTTTATGTCACTAAAAACAGTTTTAAATTACGTATTTTCACAGCTATTTATTTAAAGTACGTGTATCATACAAAAGGGGGGAGGCAGCTGAATCCAACATGGACCACATACATGAACCTCCTTGAATAGAAAGGATCATCTGTCAGCCGGAAGCAACGGTGGTGAAAGAGCCTTGACAGTAGGCACGGAGACACCACAAGTGACAACAACGGTTAATATTCTGAGTAAGAGAAGCCTGAATAAAAGGCTTTCATATTGACCCATAGGTAGGGACGTCTCCACACCCCAATTCAGCAGGAAGGAGTTACAGAAGATGAGACCTTTCACCTTCAACTTCAAAGACTTAAGGGTCACAATTGTTCAGGAGGGAAATGAGGGGGCAGAAGGCTAGCTGAGGACAAAGCAGAAGCAGACTCCCCACACCTCCCCCTACACCTGGGTGGGATGGTGTGACAGGAAGCTCCCAACTGTCTTAATGTTAATGCCTTCCTAGAGGGATAAACAACCTTAACTTGACAATGGGAAGGCCTCCAGTATCCTATAGGTCCTCTTTAACATATGCATATCCTTTGGAAACCTCCCTTTTCCTCACCTCCCCCAACTCTCAAGTGTGTAATCATCTACCCCTCACAACCCCAGGGAGGCAGCTCTTTCTGCCCAGGGGTCCTGTCCCTGTGCTTCAATAAAACCACCCTTTTTACAAAATAAAAACAAAAACAAAAAGCAAACAAACAAACAAAAAACAAAAACAATATGTATCTTCCTTAAAAAAAAATTGATTTATTCATGAGAGACACAGAGAGAGAGAGAGGCAGAGACACAGGCAGAGGGGGAAGCAGGCTCCACACAGGGAGCCCGATGCAGGCCTCATTCTCAGGACTCCAGGATCACGCCCTGGGCTGAAGGCAGACGCTCAACCACTGAGCCACCCGGGTGTCCTGGATATGTATCTTCCAATGCACTCAAGGTTTCATAGAGTCAAAAATCGTGACATTTATTGCATATTTTACTGCAGAACCTATCATTCCTTGACAGAGAGTAGCTAGACCAAGTGTTCGATATATATTTGTTGAGTAGAGAAAGAGCATTTGTTGATTTTTACCTGGGACATTGGTGGGGAAATCTGAAGTGAGCAGTGTATGCAGGCCGCATCCAAGGTGTTGTGCAGAAACAGGAACGGGGGCGGGGGGGAGACAGAGAAGCAAAGTGTGCAGCTAGAAGGCTGAGAAAAGGGGTTCCCAGTTTGTTTTTTAAGATTTCATTTATTCTGATTTTTGTGTGGAATCAGAAAAGACCCCGAATAGCCAGGGGAATTTTAAAAAAGAAAACCATAGCTGGGGGCATCACAATGCCAGATTTCAGGTTGTACTACAAAGCTGTAGTACAAAGCTGTGGTCATCAAGACAGTGTGGTACTGGCACAAAAACAGACACATAGACCAATGGAACAGAATAGAGAATCCAGAAATGGACCCTGAACTTTATGGTCAACTAATATTCGACAAAGGAGGAAAGACGATCCACTGGAAGAAAGACAGTCTCTTCAATAAATGGTGCTGGGAAAATTGGTCATCCACATGCAGAAGAATGAAACTAGACCACTCTCTTGCACCATACACAAAGATAAACTCAAAATGGATGAAAGATTTAAATGTGAGACATGATTCCATCAAAATCCTAGAAGAGAACACAGGCAACACCCTTTTTGAACTTGGCCACAGTAACTTCTTGCAAGATACATCCACGAAAACAAAAGAAACAAAAGCAAAAATGAACTATTGGGACTTCATCAAGATAAGAAGCTTTTGCACAGCAAAGGATACAGTCAACAAAACTCAAAGACAACCTACAGAATGGGAGAAGATATTTGCAAATAACATATCAGATAAAGGGCTAGTTTCCAAAATCTATAAAGAACTTATTAAACTCAACACCAAAGAAACAAACAATCCAATCATGAAATGGGCAAAAGACATGAAGAGAAATCTCACAGAGGAAGACATGGACATGGCCAACATGCACATGAGAAAACGCTCCGCATCACTTGCCATCAGGGAAATACAAATCAAAACCACAATGAGATACCACCTCACACCAGTGAGAATGGGGAAAATTAATAAGGCAGGAAACAACAAATGTTGGAGAGGATGTGGAGAAAAGGGAACCACCCTCTTACACTGTTGGTGGGAATGTGAACTGGTGCAGCCACTCTGGAAAACTGTGTGGAGGTTCCTCAAAGAATTAAAAATAGACCTGCCCTACGACCCAGCAATTGCACTGTTAGGGATTTACCCCGAAGATTCAGATGCAATGAAACGCCGGGGCACCTGCACCCCGATGTTTCTAGCAGCCATGTCCACAATAGCCAAACTGTGGAAGGAGCCTCGGTGCCCATCGAAAGATGAATGGATAAAGAAGATGTGGTTTATGTATACAATGGAATATTACTCAGCCATTAGAAACAACAAATACCCACCATTTGCTTCAACGTGGATGGAACTGGAGGGTATTATGCTGAGTGAAGTAAGTCAATCGGAGAAGGACACACAGTGTATGTTCTCACTCATTGGGGAATATGAATAATAGTGAAGGGGAATATAAGGGAAGGGAGAAGAAATGTGTGGGAGATATCAGAAAGGGACACAGAACATAAAGACTTCTAACTCTGGGAAATGAACTAGGGGTGGTGGAAGGGGAGGAGGGCGGGGGGTGGGAGTGAATGGGTGACGGGCACGGAGGGGGACACTTGACGGGATGAGCACTGGGTGTTATTCTGTATGTTGGTAAATTGAACACCAATAAAAATTAATTTATAAAAAAAAAAAGATTTCATTTATTCATGACACACACACACAGAAACAGATACACAGGCAGAGGGAGAAGTAGGCTCCATGCAGGAGCCTGATGCTGGACTCGATCCCAGGACCCCAGGATCACATGCTGGGCCAAAGTCAGGCACTAAACCGCTGAGCCACCCAGGGATCCCCAAGTGTTCCCAGTTTTAAAGCTCATCCACTTGGACAGATGAGCAAACACCATGTTTTTCCAGCAGCAAGTGGAATGAGGCCGTCCAGGTCAGGCAGAAGAAGCCAGGGAACTTACCCCAAACAGAGTTTCGGCCCCTGCTTGGGAATGTTCCTTAAAGTCCCCGTCCTGAAGTGGACTAACCATAGTTGGTTCCAATTATAACCATTCACCTGGGAAACAAGGGAGAAGCTCCCCATGCACAGCAGAGTAGCCTGGATCTATTGAGAGAACAGTGAGAGAGAGTCAGCATCCCCTTTGCTAGGGAGGGCCTATGTTTCCTCCAGCAGCCTGGGTTTATTAGGAAGCCTATTTAGATAATTATCCAAGATGTCAGGAGGGAGTTTAGCAGCCAACATGTTCAGGCAAACACATTGTTAGAACACCTTGGGTGGGGGTCCTGATGTGGAGCCCTGTTCTCTGCAGAAGATCTAACTGATGGATCCCACTGAGGCCGTACAGTGTTACAGGTGATCAATTCTTCCCTAAGTTTTACAATCCAAATTGTTTCCAGTGAGTTAAAAGACACCCCAAGAGAGTCCTTGGACACTGGAGACCATGCCTTGCCACGAAGGTCACTCCTGATTTTACCTTGCTTCGAATAACCTACGGTTTTTAACCTATGGAAAACACTAGAAAATTTTTACAAGGGGAAAATACACAATTTTGTAGGACCCAATCTAGAGAAGTCCCCGTGGAGGATGGTTTGTTTCCCATCTCAAGAACCTGGTAGGAGTCTCTTACGCCGTACCTGTCGTTTTAAGGATCAGTGGGTCAAAATTTTCCCAATTTTTCAGGGTGCAATCCAGAGGCGTCTCTGCCAAGGATGGGTTGTTTCCCATCTTGAAATCCTAGTAGGAGTCTCTTACCCCGTGCCTGTGATAGACAGGTTGGTTGACTATGAAGTCATCCCAACGTGTCAGCTCTTGTCTAAAGTGAGGTGTCCCTTGGTTCGCCCTCCCAAGTGAAGAGTGGCCAAACATCTTGGGATGAGGAGGGATCAGGCCGGTGGGAGTTAGCCACTCTTACCCATCTGCCACCTAATCCTCTTGAGCTCCTCTAGATTTCCCCCCAAAAAAGTCTGGCCTAGAGCTTGGTGAGGTTAACAGTTTCAATTGTGATATTTTTTTTTAGAAGGCCAAGGAAGCAAGTGAAACACCTAGGGCGTCTCAGTGGGAGGCATGTGCCGCTTATGGATGAGGCTTCCCCGGGTGTGACCCCCAGGGCTGGTCTCCATCCTTTTATGTGTCCTGGAGACCCAAGGCCCCCAGTGGCAACTGAAGGGCAGGTTCAGAGTGCTGGATTGCCAGTCCTTACATGTGCCCTCGGATGAACCTTAAACAAAGCAGGGAATCCTATACATGACCTTATTCTTCGGAGCTCTCTTGCAGGAGCCCTAATTGTTTGGTCATGTGAGTTCACTTGCATTCCCAGCTCCATGTGCCTGGTCAGTCAGGCCAGTTATTAGCCAATTTCAGACGTTTGCTCACCTCACCCTTGGCACTTTCTGTTCCTATACCTGAGGTCCAACTTGCAAACATGGCCCTCTTAAGGGGTGCAGACCCCAACATTTAGCATCATAATTCCATATTTTTGTTGTTGGAACAAGAAAGCCTAAACTCTATAACACCTTAAAGCCCCAGCTGATAATGCAACCAGTTGAAGAATTGGCTGGGGGAGTTGCAATTCCCTCCATAAGGCCCAAAGTATTACAAGGAGAGTAAAGCTCAGGGAACATCAGGCTGCCTCCAACTTGTCTCACAGGATGTCTTTAAATGAAAAATCAATCAGTCAATCAATCAATCAATCAATCAATCAATCACCTTGTATGTATATAGGCAACACTCTTCCTGAAATGAATCCCTGATTAAAAGGAAGTACTGACCATTGGAAATTGGAAGGGCCCTACCACAGGCAAAGTCCCTGAGGCGGGAGAAAGCCATTTAAGAGAATCCATGAACAGAAAGCAGAACTGGGTAGAGTCAGGCCAACATTCCCTTGTTTTGGGGAAGGGGGACTGACCAAACCTTTCTTCAGAAGCCTGTCACCTGAGTCTAGGCAGCTGTGCTATTTGCATTTAACTGGCTGACAGGTGCCCAATTTTGTTGTTTATTGGGAGAAGAGGTTATCCAAGGAAGAGACTTCTCCCAGGAAAGAAAGGAAAGGGTCCACAGTTACTCACCTTTTGATGGGAATGATCCTGGGTTTCAGCGTCAAAATGTTACAGGAGAGCTTGGTTCTTGTCTCACCGAGTCGAAGAATGAATCTCACGGACAAAGGGAGAGTGAGTCAAGCCATAGAAGTTTTATTAAGTGAGGCTGCAGAGAAAGCTCTCAGGAGTAAGAGGAGTCCCGACAGGGTTGCCACTGAGGGCTTGTAGGGTTGGTCTTTTATTGAAAGCCAACCAGGGAACCTAAATCCTTTTAACGTTGAGTAAGGACTAGTGATAACATCTTTCATGGCTCATTTCTTCTTTGGGGTCTGGTTATTCTTTGCTGGTCACAGATGACTGTCATGAAAAAGACACCCCCCACCCCACCCACACCAAGGGCACAGTGATCTGGCCTGTTCCCTTATCTCTGGTTTCCTTACACCTCAGCATTTTGGGGATTTTTATGAGCCTGCCTCCGTGGTCCCCTACCCAGCCCTGCCTAGCCCCCTTTGTCCCTAACTCAGAAGCATTTGAGGACCACTCAGCTTCATCCCACAACACACACCACGATAACCACATAATATGGCCTCAGTCGAATTTATATCATAGGACTCACCGTTAAACTTAATATTAAGACTAGGTTTATCCCTCTTTTGTTAAACTATGCCTACCGTCCTAAGTATTTTCTCATTCATAAAATCTGTTTTGCAAGGGAGGATGATTCAGTGGTCTCTCTATCCCATTGCCTGTCTCTCCCTCTCTCATTTTCATGTACGTATGTACACATATTCACTTACGAAATTCTTGTAAATAAAGAGCATCTTCTGTGTTTATTTAAAGCATCCTCCTAGTGATCTCTCAGACTATTACTTGTCTAAAAAGTTTTTCCCTATATTTATGACATGCCATAATATAAAAATCCAGATTGTGCCATCACAGATGTTATAAATCCGTTGAGGAGAAAGATGGTCATGTTCAGAGAATGAAATAATGCAAGAAAGAACCAAGGAATGGTAGAAATAGTAAAAGATATAGAATTTAAGAATGGTGATAATGATTATGATGATGATAGCTAAGATTTATTGAGCATTTCATAAACAAGATATGCACATGCCATCCTACACGTTTTGCTTAAAAATCTCATGATAACATTGCCTGAAATTCTCTGAGTGTCAGTATTTCAGGTGAGTCAAAGAAGTAACTTGTTCAAGTCACAGAACTAGTGACAAATGAAGTCAATATTTCAACACAGGTCTATTTGACTCCTGAGGGTGATTGGATGAGTTAGAACAGAGAAAAAATTTAAATTACATCATTTCTTCTTGAAGCTACCCTGGAGGAGGTGGAACCTGAGACGATCCTGAAAGTCGTTTAAAATTTATATTGATGGAGAGTAAGAAGACATAAATCTAGTATAACATTAGGCAAGTAAATGCCTTACCTCTGTATCTCAGCAGTGATCAATCTTCCCTTGGCCAATATTTTCAGAAACTGATGAAGGATACAAGACAACTATTTTACTATAAATCTTTGCTTGAATATGCACGGTTGCTAGTCATGATGTGGAATGAGGACAGAATGGATTTAAAAGATCTTAAGCTCCTCGAGTTAATCCTGAACACACCATCTAGAAAAACCTCATGAGAATTGAAAGAATTTGAAACATTCCTTTCTCTATCATTTACTGAATAAAAGCAAATAAAAAAAATAACTGTTTTCCAGTCTGGTGAAGTGCAGACAGCATGATGCTTAGGACTGAACGATCCATCATTCTGTCAGGAGACTTTGTGTATAACCCCACCCAATGCAGATAGAAATGTTTGCACCAAACCCTAAACAACTCAGATTACTGAACAGCGTTGTGACTTGTCCACAAAACACTATTGCAGTAAGTGTCAAGACATAGGAGTAAAACAGCTTGTAAAAGAACAGAAATCGGAAGCTGCGGAATCCAAACCCTGACGTTCAATGTGTCAATCATTTGTTTCCATTAGTAACCAAATGGAGGAGGTTCCCCAGATGCACCCAACAGGAAGAAATCCTGCAGCAATCGGCATCCACCTCAGGCCTTTTTAGTAGCAGGGAATATATCACTTCTGCTGATATTTCAGATAATCAACCTATTTTCAAGGTGGCTTCGGAGATCTACTAGAAAGAAGAAGAAGAAGAGGAAGAAGAAGAAGAAGAAGAAGAAGAAGAAGAAGAAGAAGAAGAAGAAGAAGAAGAAGAAGAAGGAGGAGGAGGAGGAGGAGGAGGAGGAGGAGGAGGGGAGAAAAAAGAAAGAAAGAAGAAAGAAAGAAAGAAGAAAGAAAGAAAGAAAGAAAGAAAGAAAGAAAGAAAGAAAGAAAGAAAGAAAGAAAGAAATTTGGCAAAATCAAATGCTGTGTTCCTGCATTTTTTTTTTCATTTTTTGTTTCTTTGTGTCTTTTGTAAAGAAAAAGAGAAGCTGTTCTCAAAAATAAGTCACACCATACACTATTATTTTGTAAATCCTCTCATTTCCTTGCTTCTCCTAAGTTATAGGAGAGAAAAAGGAAGTTATGTTTAAAACAGTATGTAAGATATTTCAAAACAGGAGCTGTCCTGGATCATGTGTCATATTCTCTGTTTTGCCAAGTATACTCCTGGCTATTTTCTTTTTAAATATTTAATTTATTTATTTATTCATGAGAGACACAGAGAGAGGCAGAGACACAGGCAGAGGGAGAAGCAGGCTCCCTGCGGGGAGCTGGATGTGGGACTTGATGCAGGGACCCCAGAATCACGACCTGAGCCCAAGGCAGGTGCTCATGGGCTGAGCCACCCCGGCGCCCCTGCTCCCGGCTATTTTCTGGGCAGTCTGAAAATGTTAGCATCGAGAGATTGCTCCACAGCCTCTTATTGCCTGGGGTAGTATCACAGGTACGTTTTGAGTAGTTGTATGCACTTTAGAACTCCAAATTATTGAAAGGGTTTATCTCTGAGGAAATTAGATAAGGGGACAAGGTAAGAATTGGACCAGGTGGAAAGCCTAAAACAAAGGTTTTCCTGGTTTAAAATTATAGTCAATGAAAGTATTGAAAAAGAAAAGTACTGAAAAAAAAACAAAAAAAAAAAAAACCTCATTCTTTTTTATGTTGGGGCTCTGAATAGACAGCGATTTCTACGTTTAAAGGGAATTGCGTGTCCAGGGAGGCTGAGCCTCGCCTTTGGAAAGCTTCATTTCAGGACCCATTATAAGAGAACGGAATTTGGGGATGTTTGCATCATTTTAATAATGTTTATAGCCTGCGTAGAGAAGCCTACGACTGCTGGCGCAAAGGATCAGGGTCGAGGCTGAACTGCATCTGTATTCATTGTCTAGCAGAGTCTGGGCGGATGACAAGTATTATGTTTATCACAAAGGGCTTTCTGTTATGAAATGCTGTGTAGCAGGCAGTTTCTATTTCAGAAATCATGTTAAGAAGATGCCTTTTTCGTGTTACGTTTGAGGAAAAAAAAAAAAGGAGCCTGAAATAGTATAGATAGCAATAAAGGGCACCAAATAGAGAATGAATTGTCAACCTTCTACCTTGGGCTTCATGAATTTCAGGTTCTGCGTGTGTAAAATGGGGACAGTGTCTGCCCTGGTAGGTGTCTTCTTCTCTCTGACTCTCTGTGTCTCTCTGTCTCTCTCCTATCTTAGCATCTCCCCATAAACCAGTCATGACAATAGTAGCCGATCTTTAGTCCTTACTACGTGTCAGGAAGTCTTTTATGGTCTATGTGTTAACTCTCTAATATTTATGATGATCCCGTGAGATTCATACTGTAATAATCCACATTTTGCAGATTAAAAGACCAAGGCACAGAGAGATAGGTGACTTGCCCAAACTTAAGCATCTAATTGGTAAGGAGCAGAAGCTGTGCCGTAAACCCCGACCGTCTGGTGCCAGATTTGTGTGCTCTTATATCCCATGTTACCCTGATTCAAATCTTTAAGACTTTGTGCTTGGATCTAGGTCTGCTAAAAAGTGGTTTTCTTGCATCCTTCCCTAAAGTACTCTCTAGTCACATGTCAGGTTTCTCTACAAGTATAATTTGATGTGGGATACAAAGGCAAAAGAAAAAAAAAATCCATTTCCTGACTGCCTACAGCCCACTGACAAGCCCTTGAAATAGGTGCAGTAACCTTCTAGGAACGCAGCTGCTGGGGACAAAAAGCAATCCGAGATGAACATTATCGTGACCCCCCCCCCCCCCCACACACACACAAGGGTTCTGTAAGTCCTCTTTACCGTATAAAAATTCCTTTGGAAACTTTGTTGATCTCAAACCCCCTCCCCCCCCACCACACACAGGATACATGTTGGCCAGCATCCCCAACATGACCCCCAATATGACCCATCATCCCCTCCCCCCAATATGACCCACTGATACACACCCGAAGGGTCTCAGGAGTAAGGTTTCATTCAACAATAATGAATGACCTTTTCCCAACAACAGCCAGCCCGCTAGAGGTCCTGGAGAACTTGCTTCCAAAATTCCTGAGACACTTACACTATCCCTGACTCCCTTCAAGCTTGAAAGTATGTGATGGGCCACTCACTCCTCAAGACCGCAGCACAGCTCTTTCTGCCCAGGGGTCCTGTCCTTGTGCTTTAATAAAATCACCTTCTTGCACCAAAGACATCTCAAGAATTCTTTCTTGACCATTTGCTCCAAACCCCAACATTTCCACGTCAATTAATTGTCAAAAGCTGGCCTCCATGCTTCGCTATAACGCAAAGATAGATTTTGGGATAAAGAGGAATAATAGAGGGACGCCTGGGTGGCTCAGCAGTTGAGCATCTGCTTTGGGCGTGATCCTGGTCCGGGGATCGAGTCCCACATTGGGCTCCCTGCTTGGAGCCTGCTTCTCCCTCTATCTCTCTGACTCTCTCTCTGTGTGTCTCATGAATGAATAAATAAAATCTTAAAAATAAAAAAAAAGAGGAATAATAGCTTTATTGCTTTGCTGGGCAAAGGAGGCTGCAGCAGGCCATGGCCTTAAAAACCACAATCTCCCCCCCACTCCCAACAACGACCACCACCATCACCATCATGGAGGAAGAGGCTGGAGGTTTTATAGAGAAATAAAGGATCTGGCCAGTCTTGACAGGAATTTTGTGTGTGCTGCCAACCTCCTTAGTCATTTTCAGGGGGGCACTGGGCTCCTGAAACAAAGGCTAAGAAGGAAGAAGGGGAGATTTGTGGAAGAGAAGAAAAAGGTTACTTGAAAATCAAGCTTTACTGAAGCACTGGTCCAACCATTTTGATTTTTGTTCAACTTGACGCTTTTAAGGGGCTTCATAATCTCTTTCAGAAATATTTCAGTCCGATTCTCCCACCCTAGACTTCTCTGTGCCACCATGGGAATCGGTGTCAACAGCTTGAATCGCACTTTGATTCAACTTTTTCCTACTTCTGTCTTTCCCGTCATTCTGAAAACCTTAGGGACAAAGACACTCTAATCCCTCAATAAATTTTCCCTGTCTGTGAATGGGAATACGCAGAGATAACATGAGACAATTTGGTAAAACTGCTTTATGAAGGATAAAGTACTCCTGCCAATGTTAATAGGACGATCACTCATTAAGCAGACACTCAGAAAAGCGTTCTCTGTGTTGAAAAGAAATTAGGAAAACCATAAAAGGAAAGTGGTTCAACAGGGCAGGCACTACTCATTTATGCCTCTGATAAGATAGAAGACTTTACTGAAGGGCAGATATGAAAGGAGGAGGTTTTCTGTTGGCAAATGTCATGATGCAGTTCAGCAGATGCTGCTAAGGGATGCCGGGGCGGCCTGCATCCCTCGAATGCTCAGCCAGTAGCTGAATAGGGTGAGAGGAGGCTCGCTAGGTGGGTGCCCTCCTCCATGTGGTGAGGTTGGGGATCTCTTCCTGGGGGCTTGCTCGGTGAGAAGGCAGGTGGGACGGGCAAGGCTCTCCTTCCACGTCCAAGGCTCTCCTACCACTGACGTCTCTGTCTAAAGTGGAAACCCAAATAGCGTCTGACAGTCAGCTTAGAGAAGAGGAAATGCTTGGTGTCCAGAAGCAGAGAGACCATCTGGTCACTGTAGGTTCGCCCCCTTGAGAAGATGGTAGGACAGTTTCTAGCCCCCCCCCCCAAGTGTGCATTAGCAACGTCTACCTCTCATTGGACTCTTGTGGAGATTCCAAGGGGATCGTGCGTGTTAAGTTGCACATCAGCACGTTTGTGATGGGCTTTTAATACATTTCAAGTCTACCTAACTCTACACACCCTTGTTTTCCCCCTGCGTGCAGTGACCTACGCTAATTAGTAGGCCATATCGTTTTAAGGTTTTGGGTTTACATGATTATAACTAAAGACGTGATTTGAATCGGCGTTTCCTTTAAAACTGTCCTTAACCAATCCTATTTATACAGATACACTAAATGCAATCAATTTTGACAGTTACCTAAGTTAAAGTTTTAATTACTCTCAGTAAGTGTATTAACTCTACAGTGGTTTCACCTTAATTCCTTAGAAATTCCATAACAATGCCCAAGAACAAAAGATATTAACCATTCGCTGTTAGACGTAGCATACTGATTCTTAAGAAATTCTATGACTGCAAATCAGATAAAACATAACAATAAACTAAGGAGAACAGGGATTATTTTACAGTAACTTTCATTTCAATTTGAGTAGGGTGTTTGAATTTTTATATGGCATAAACATTAGACCTAAGCATAATCCAACACTTATATCAATAGCCGGTCTGGTTCCTCTTGAAAAAGTGTGGATTAGATGGCACACCTGAGGTTACATATATTACGGCTTAATCGAGGTTTAGGGACTAGGTGTGGAGAGAGAGGAAGTCGAAAATTATAAATCAGGATTTTTAATATTCACTTTCACATGCATCACTACAGATAGGGCGTATTATATATTAATTTTTCCTATTTTTATAGATGAAGACTTACGTTTGTAGAATAATTAATGCTCTAGGCAAACCCACACAGATAAAGTGCTATGTTGTTTAAAAAAATATATTTATTTAGTTGAGAGAGAGAGAGCACAAGCGAGAGGGGCATAGGGGGAGACGGAAAGGCAGATGTGGGGCTCGATCCCAGGACCCCAAGATCGTGCCCTGAGCCCAAGGCAGCTCTTAACCGACCGAGGCATGCAGGCGCCCCAGTGTTAGGAAGCGTTAGAGACAGTATTTATAATGATAACACTTAGTGTCTGTGACGTTCCAGACACTGTCCTAGAGGTTCAAGGTATAAAAGTAAGCAGAGTTCTTGGTTTCACAGTTTTGCTTTGTTTTGTTTCTGTTTTGTTTTCTGAGTGAAGATGAGCAATAAAGTGATCAGCGGATAAATAACTAGCATGACCTTTCGAATGACTCGTGCTGTAATATGAATAAAGCTGGAAGAGGGGCTAGATCACGTTGAGGAAAGGGCTCATATTTTAATCATCTTACAGTTTAGCTATAAAATGCTTTTCTGAAATGTGAAATCTGAGCATTATTCTAAAGAATGTGAAGTATTAAGTCATGAGAAGCCCTAAGTGCAGGTGTTCTTAAGTTGAGACCTTGGTAGAAAAAAAAAACTTGGCATGTTCTAAGAATTTCAACACCGGTGTAGTGGGACCAGGGTGAGCAGGGGGAGAAATGACAGGAACTGATGTCAGTGAAAGAGGGAGCCGCCAAATTCCATGCAGTAACTTTGAATAATTTGAGCCAAGAAGTGAAATGAGTTTTGTTTTGAAAAGACGGGTGCATTATTGGATATCACAGTTCCTTGATATCCCTTGGTTTTCCGTAATTCTTACATTGCTCATTCTATAATTTCTGGTCCCTAAAAAAAGAGATGACACCCCTACCCCAACAGGCTGTTAATAAATGGAAGATTTGCAGAGGTTTGAAGAAGGTTAAGAGAAAAAAAAAATAAGGCATAGTAAACCTTTATCTGTTCTTACTATGAGTCCTTGGTGACTTCGTCTTTATTTGCATGATACAGATTTCCATTAACTAATAGTTTTGGCCAGAAAGTATGAAGAAGCTTCTTAATGTATCTGGTGGGTTTCAGATATAGTCTTTGCCCCTATAAACCAATCTCTCGTTTGTAAACAGAGTCAAGCACCGGGGCCAATACAGCGACCCTCTCCCCTGCCTCTTGGTTTAATGGCACGAGAAATCCCACACGAAGATGAGAATGTTCCACGGCTGTATTTCTACATTGGGGCATTCTTCCATTTGGGACCAAGGCTTCTACACTTACTGAACCAAAGGATAAAGGAACAGAAAGCAGAAATTTCTTGGTGGAATCATTAGGTAAAATAGTGCCAAGAGCCACTTTCACGTCTACCTTTTAATTCCTGGATGCAAAGTCACGTAGCTAAGGTAGACTTCACCTCCTATTACTCACTTATCTAGAGCATACCTTACAGCCTTCGAATCAGAACCACATGTTTATAGGGTCTTTCCTCCTGCTTGTTATTCTTAAGCTTTCTTCAGGCCGTTCCTCGGGTCTATGAAAACAGCTTTCTCCAGGTGGGTTGAGATAGCAAAGCTAATGCAGGCCGTAATGTTTTGAATCCACAGTGCATGCATCTATGTGGATAAATGAAAAAAAAAATCCATACATGTGTTCGTGATTCTTCTGACTTAAATTGGCCAGGTCTTGTAGTTCTTCTGTTCTGTAGGCTGACTCCTCTGGGACCAGCCCTTGGTTTTCTGTGCCAGCTCTGCTGGCATCTGGCTCTGGGTGTGGACTTCGACGAGGTCAGGAGGGAAGGTGGGAGTATGTTCTGTTCAGCAAAGAACTGTAGTGGGATTTAGATGTCCGAAGGCCCTTTCCTTGACTGTGTTAGATCAAACTTTCCCATCCTGTATCTCAGAGTCCCCGTCTTTCCACTCCACTCTCAGAAAATTGGACAGATTGAGCACTTAATTGATTTGGCAACTTTACACCCTTTATATTCAGACTCAGAGAATGTTCCGCAGTCATTGGAACTGGTAAATAGTCTTTCTTCTCCTGTACTGAATTAGGCCTTAAAAGCATTTACTTTGTTCATTCCTCTAGGAAGCCCCTATTTTTGTTAGAAGGAGCACCCTAAGCCAGTTTGTCTTTATTCTTCAATGCCACACTAAATCTCCTAAGATACTCTAACTCCCATATCTTGTCCTGTTTGTACTACTTTCCATACCACTATCACCATAAATTTCCTAATCACAATGCCATAGCAAAGACATTACCAGAGTCCCATATTCCCATTTTGATAATCTGGGTTTTTTTTTGGGGTCCACTCCTGGCATCAATGTATAAAGTTCCCATCAGGAAAATAAGTGTAGATTCAAAAGGATAATAAATACAGCTTAATAGAAGGACTATTACGAGGATGTGGACAGAGTTAAAGAAAACCAACAAAGGTTGATGAAGCCCCCTGGGGCTACCCGCAGAATTAAGCAACCGCTCTTGGTTAATGCCATTAACTACATTTAATTTTAGAGGGACAAGAGGTGAGAGCTGTTAGCGGAACCTGAGAGCAATCTGGTTATACAGAAGAATCACCAATCAAGAGATAAGATATTTTTTTAAAGATATTTATTTATTTTAAAGGAGGGAGGGGCAGGGGGAGTCAGGGAGAAAAGCAAAAGCAGACTTTCCGCTCATCGTGGGGCCCCACTTGGGGCTCAACCTTATGGCCCTGAGATCACGACCTGAGCCGAAACCAAGAATCAGCCGCTTAACCGACTGAGCCACCCAGGTGCCACGAGGGACATGTTTTTGAATAGAGGAAATGATTCACTACCAGCCTAGAATCCAGAAAGGAAGGAACCTTTTTTATCCCACTCTCCAATCTTTAGCATGTACTTATCATTGGTCAAAACCAAATAGAAATCAGAGAACAAAACAACCGTAAAAATAACACTTCCCGGACACTCTTGGTAGAAGAAGGTGGAGAGTTTGCAAAATGGATCTAGAACTTACAAAATAAGCCTAGCACAGCCTTCCTTCCCTTCTCTGCGTGGTGTTCTAGCAATGTTCACAAAAAGGACAAATTGCTAAATAATTCTCACTCAGTCTCGGACTTTGCAATTTTAGGTGTCCCAGTCTAGGAACTCTGAAGCTAAGCCACAGATTCACATACATCCTGTGGGAGCTGTTCCGCGGTAGGATCAGTAAGCTTTCATTTTTCAGGGACTGTGTTTTGTTATTGATTTCTTAAAAAAACAATCAGGCAAGATGGACATTAAAATTACATCCATTGACTGAAATAGCGGTGGCTTTGGTAGCTCCTATATAGACTGTAATTTAAAATCAACGGTCAAGACTCCAGAGAATCCCTTATCCTGCCCATCTCTTTTCATGCTCTCTGTAATAGAATAGAAATAAGAAGAACAGGATTTGGGTATAATTCACTTTAGGAAATACATTTCTACCTATCCTATCATTATTACTTGGTTGGAAAATTAAATATGTTTCTCACAGGCATTCCCAAGGAAGTGTCTATAATTTAGTAAGGTGGTTAAAAAATAATCCGGGCAGCCCTGGTGGCTCAGTGGTTTAGCTCCACCTTAGGCCCAGGGCCTGATCCTGGAGACCCGGGATTGAGTCCCACATCGGGCTCCCTGCATGGAGCCTGCTTCTCCCTCTGCCTGTGTCTCTGCCTCTCTCTCTCTCTCTCTCTCTCTCTCTCTGTGTGTCTCTCATGAATAAATAAATAAATAAATAAATAAATAAATAAATAAATATAAAAAAAAATAGTCCAACATAATTCATTCACTATCTATTGTATGTCTAGTACTGTTGAGGGTTGGCTTTAAAAAGCTATGAAACTTTTATATGCGTCCCTTAAAAGGTTAATTACTGACCCCCTCACACACAGGGTATGGATACAAGAACTCATATTGCTGATGTGGGGGCACTGGACATGAAAATTGCACTTTTTTAAATTTGTGTTAAGGTTTTTGTTCTGTTTTAATTTCCAGATAGTTAACATACAGTGTTATATTAGTTTCGGATGTACAATATACAATTCCGTACATTACGCACTGTTCATCATGATAAATGCACTTTTTCATCCGCGTCGCCTATTTTCCCCATCTCCCCACCCACCTTCCCTCTGATAACCATCAGCTTGTTCTCTGTAGTTAAGACTCTGTTTCTTGGTTTGTCTCCCTTGCTCTCTCTTTTTGTCCTTCGTTCTGCTTGTTTTGTTTCTTAAATTCTACGTGAGTGAGACCATGGGCTATTTGTCTTTCTCTGACGTATTTTGCTTAGTGTTATGCTCTCTAGCTCCATCCGTGTTGTTGAAAATGGCAAGATTACATTCTTTTGAGAGGCTTAATATTATTGTTGAAGATCTATCTGTCTATCATCTATCTATCATCTACATATACCACCTTTTCTTTATCCAATCTTCTATCATTAGACACATGGGCTGCTTCTATAATCTGGCTGCTGTAAGTAATGCTATGGTAAACATAAGGGTCCTATATTCCTTTTATATTAGGGTATTTGTTATTTTTTTTTTTTTGGTAAATACCCATAGTGTGATTGTAGATCATAGGGTAGTTCTATTTTTTTAACTGGTTTGAATCACTTTCGTATCATTTTCCACCTTGGCTGTACCAGTCTGCATTCCCACCCACAGTCTAGAGGGTTCATTAACTACATATACTCACTGACGTTTGTTGATTCTTGTGTTTTTCATTTGAGCCTTTCTGACACGTGTGAGGTGGTATCTCATTCGGGTGTTATTTTGGATTTCCCTGTTGATGCGTGATGTTGAGCATCTTTTTGTGTGTCTGTTCACCATCTGTCTTCTTTGGAGAAATGTCTGTTCGTGTCTTCTGCCCATTATGTGATCAGATTATTATTTTTTGGATGTTGAGTTGTATAAGTTCTTTTTGTATTTTGGATACTAAACCTTTATCAGTTATGTCATTTGCAAATATCTTCTCACATCCCATAGGCTTCCTTTTAGTTTTGTTGGTTGTTTTCTTTGCTATGCAGAAACTTTTTTATTTTGATATAGTCCCAATAGTTTATTTTTGCTTTTATTTTCCTTTCCTCAGAAGACGTACCTGGAGAAATGGTGCCCTGGCCAATGTTAGAGAAATTAGCACTTGCGGTATCTTCTAGAATTTATATGGTTTTGGGTCACACATTCAGGTCTTTCATCCATTTGGAATTTATTTTTATGTATGGTGTAAAAAAGTGGATGAGTTTCATTATTTTTTTTGCATGTAGCTGTCTAATATTTCCCAATACCATTCGTTGAAAATACTTTTTTCCCATTGGGTATTTTTTCCTGCTTTCTTTGTTGAAGATCACTTGGTCATATAATTGTGGGTTTGTTTTCTGGGCTTTCTATCCTGTTCCATTGATCTACATGTGTAGTTTTGTGCCAGTTCCAAAGTGTTTTGATTAATACAGCTTTGTAATATAACTTGAAATTTGGAATTGTCATACCCCAGCTTTTTATTTGTGTGTGTAATAGAATAGGCTACTTGAAGATCAGTCTGTACTGGATATTTTACCAAACTGCTCATTTTACAGCTTTCTGAGCCTAACATGAGCTCCCTCCCCTGCCTTTTATTCCTTTATCCTGATTCCAAGCTTCCTGGTTCATAAACAGGTGCCTGAAGTATGAGATTGGATTTTTTTTTTAATTTGTGTATCTTGCAAAGATAAGGGAATTCTATAAAGTGTGAAGTATTTTATTTATTGGTTTTGAGCAGGCTCCGAGGGGTTTGTAAAATACGTTTTAGAAGAGAAAGGAGAAAATGCTCCCTTCTCAGTAATTTCCCATGGTCTTCAGGATGGTATGCCTTAGGAGAGCACCTGGCATTTCAAAGGAAACAAGCAGCAGAGGTCTTCAGAATTAAATCATCTGGAGTTCCCTGAAGCCTCCTCCCTGCTTCCAGTTTCTGCTAAGGCCCATGTGGGTTCAATGTCTCCTTGGATTTCTACATTCTTTTATTAAATACCATCTGTTGGATAGAGAGCCCAAGGGATCAGAGCCACCTTAAACCTTGATACTCACTGCTGCAATGTTTGGACGGCTTCATTTGTTGACTTAGTATTTTTTTCTTTATATTTTTGTGACCTTTTTTTGACAGTCATTAGTAATTTCATCACTAAATGCAAAATACTTCCAAATTATGCCACAGTGTACGTTATTATAAAAACTCTCCAGCTCTCTGAGTATAACTGGCCTACACTTTGAGGAATTTTGCAAGTTCAATCTGCTAGAAAACTTTCTTTCTTTCTTTCTTTCTTTCTTTCTTTCTTTCTTTCTTTCTTTCTTTCTTTCTTTCTTCTTTTCTTCTTTCTTCTTTCTTTCTTTCTTTCTTTCTTTCTTTCTTCTTTCTTTCTTCTCAGTGAGTTATGTGTGAGAATTAGGATAAATTAACTATCTATCTTGGGGAATGCAGTTCCATCAAAATGCAAATCAATTGATTTGGAAGTTTGTGCAAAAGGGAATAGACTACATTTGATAAAATGTTTGTTCCAAGACAAGCAATTCAGTTCTCATGTGTCTCTGAAATAATTTGGAGAACTCAGCGTTTTTTTTTTTTTTTTTTAAGATTTCTTATTTGAAGTCATTTACATGTTCTCATAAGAGCAGTCACAAGGAACCGGGGTGTGGCTCTCTCCTGTGGGCCAACTGTGAGGAAATGGTGAGACTTTACCCTTAATGTTCTTAAGAGGTCCATTTTCATTTTAGAGGAGTTCTACAAAGAAATGTTTTAATTATGTCAAAGATTTTAACAAAGGTTCTTACAAACTCACCCTTAATTCTGTATTTGCTCTAAGGCTATTTCTCATTTTGAAAATTTTTGTTGGCTTCAGAAAATCACTTTTGCTCTTTTCCATTTACTCTAGGCTCTTCTAGAAACAGAACTTTTTTTTTCACCCTTTAATTTGTCTTTCTCCTAAAAATCTGTCTATGCAGCCAAAAGAAGCCAGTTGGATTTTGCGACACTGGCTGAAAATTGCTTTGGCTAACTGTGCGTGTTCACTAGGAAGTTTTTCTATCTTCTAAGTTACACCAACCTCTAATGGCAAATCTCACTGTTCTTCATTCCTCCACGAAGTCTCACCTTCCAGCCCCCCTGCCACCACCCACCCGCTCTATCCTAAAGTCATTGCCACATGTTGTAGGTTTTAGTTTTGGTACCAGCCTCACATCTAGTATTGACTTTTGATTCGGTTATTTATTGCCTTGAAGAAAAAAAGAAAAAATAAAGCTGTCCAAAAATCAGTGACTCTAGAACAGAAAGGATTTATTATTTTTCACAATTTTGTTGATTGCCAACCTAGTCAATTGTTTGGTTTTCTCCAGGAATTACTTCTGAAGCTTCAAATATTTGATAGTTTGGGGCTGGAGGACCCATTATGAGTTGCTTCATATGCATTTGCTTACACAGGCTGCAGGCCATGCTGCCTCAGAGTTCCTCCCTTTGACCTCTCTTCCTCTCAGTTAGCTAAACTCTGCTTCTTGACAGCAAGGTGGTTTCCAGATTTCCAGACATTTATATTATATTATATTATATTATATTATATTATATTATATTATATTATATTATATAATTTCTCTCTTGCATATTTTCTAACAAGAAAATTATAATCAATCTGATCTTAACTTCTGTGTAATAGGTCTTCCCTGCAGGCCTCCCACACATTTGGCTGCTTTTTGAATGGTTTCTTTATGGATGTTTTTCAGCAATTTTATTTTAATGTGACTTGTTGCATGCAGTGTGTGTGTGTGCACATTTGTGTGCATGTGTGTGTTTTTTTTTTTCTTCCTAGCTTCTTGGATCTGTTGTTTTTATAGTTTTCATGAGATTTGGAAAAATTCATCCATAATTCCCTCAACTTCTTCCCCTAGTACTCACCTCTTCTTTAGGACTCTAATTATACATAAATTACATCGTTATTAGTTTTTTCAGTTACCTTTGTATGAATGTTTCAGTTTTTATAGTTTCTATTGATGTATCTTTAAGTTCACTGATCTTTCTTTCTGTAGTCTCTAGTCTCTGGTTAATTTTATCCAGTTGAATTTTTATTTCAGATACTGTATTTCTCATCTCTGAATTTCTAAAAAGTATCTTCTATTTCCTATTTCAATATGTCTATGATGTCTTTTAAGCCCTACCATATATTTATGATAATTATTGGGATATCTTAATCTCTGGCTCCTGAATTTTTGTCATTCCCCACCCCTTACCTTACCCTCACCCTTTTAACTTATTCTTGTTTTGGTTAAGGATCCTATGTTCCCGTTTCTTGGCATGTCTGGTAAATTCGCATTGGATGTTTAACCTTGTAATGTCTGGAATTTGTTATGTTCCTTTAAATAATGTGTATTTGTCTGAACACTGAGGTTTTGGGGACTCAGTTTCACCTCTCCAAGTCCTCTTTTTGTATTTTACTAAAAAGTCTCAGGGAAGGCTTCATTCTAGGGATTGGCCATCCCTACTATAGAATGTGGTATATCTGGAGGCTCTCTGGAATGCTAAGGGAATGCTGACCGTACAGAGCAAGAACAACTCCCCAGGATGTGCGAGCTCTTAGAGTGGTTCAGCCTGGCTTTATGGAGATGCACCGTGTGCTTTCACAGCCTCATACTTACTGGTGACTCAGAAACACCTCTCGAGAGTTCTGGCTTGCAAATTCTCACCACTTCATCCTTCCTGTACTCTGATCAACTGTACTCTTCTCAACTCAGAGAAACCACTGTGCTGAGAAAAATGCTTCAAGGCATAAATCTCAGTCAGTGTCACAACAATTGTTTTATAGATTTCTGTTCTGCTTCCAGTTGTTCACAGCACGGGGATAATCTGCCCGTTATGCCACATGTTCCAAAGCAGATGGCCCCCTAGTAATAACGTCATTAATGTTTTCTCTTTTACACACACTCTCACAAATCTGAGAAGGTTGAAAATAGTTTGTTCATTATCATTGCCATCGTTTTCTCCGGACCATTTTCATTTCAAGAAATAATTTTAAATATTCTTAGCTTAATATTAAAAATGCTATTTATTTTGTCAAATTCAAGATATACTTTGCTGGTAACTGCAATTAATGACATGCAGATGTTAGTTCCCGAACACATCTTTTTATTTATTTATTTATTTATTTATTTATTTATTTATTTATTTATAGTAGGCTTCATGCCCAGAGTGGAGCCCAAAATGGGGCTTGAACTCACAACCCTGAGATCAAGACCTGGGATGAGATCAAGAGTTGGATGCCCAACTGACTGAACTACCCAGAGGCCCCCCACCCACACATTTAAAATATGATTATGATAAAAATATTGAATGCCTTCTATTCTTGATGATAAACATTTATATTCCTTCTCCTATTTTCTGTGGTTCTTCAATAGTGTTTTGAGAATACTTTAGCTTTTAATGTTACCTCGCTTCATAGTAAAGCATGAATAGACAAGTAGATATTGAAAATAAATGATTATTACCCCATCCCTTCTTCTCCCTCGCCCCTGACATTCTTTATCTATGTCAAAACACAAATTATTATTTAACGTGATAAATACAATGTATTGTGTAGCTACAGTTTTTTGGAAAGTCAATCTTTTAAGAATTGTTTTTCAAATCTTCAGTAAATCTTTTCTTTAAATTTCAACAATAACAACAGAAGACACAAATTATTTTTCTACTTGTACACTCTTCAGAAGTACAGGCCAAATTTCACACTGGGCTTCAGGTATGCATAGAATGGGATAGCAAATCACAATTTACAGTTGGAAAGCCTCCTTAATTATCCAAGAACTACTGGAGCAAGTCTACGTATGGCCCTTTTAACTTTCAGCTCCACATATTCTGTAACTTGTTAACATCAGATTATTAATGGAAACTATAACTCTCATGTCTCAGCCCTTGATTCATTTTGTCCTCTCAGCTTAGATGTTCAAAATAGTAAATTAAATTTCTAGAAGATGTCCACTTGCAAAGAAACTAGTTAAAATTTTCTTTCCTCCATAAGGAATGCCCCTTCTCAATCACCAACTATAATTTTCCATTATATGTTACTGTAATTTCTTAATTGGCTGGGGCAGATTATCTGCAAAGTTCAGGTTTACAAGGCACATTTCCCTTAGCATCTGTGAAATACCATTTGTGAGTTAAAGATAGGGTGAGTTCTGCATTGCTTTCTTATTTATTATTTATGTATTTATTTATATTTATTTATAGGGGTTTTGTTTACAAATACCTTATATATTCTATATAATCAAATGTTTCAGAAGCAGCACTATGGTGTATATTTTCTTCATTTTCTCTTGGAAAGAAGAAGGTACGATAAGATCTCTGTCATCATTAGTACTGCTAATAATTCTTAGAGCTGACATTTATTTTATACTTGCAAAGTGCTAGATACTGTTCTCAGGATTTTTTTGTGAAAAACTCATTTGAAACAATAACATTATAAGGTATGCTTGATTCCTTTCTCTTATTTTATTTTATAAGTGAGAGAACCAAAACTCAGAGACCCCAAAAGTTGCCCAGCAAGACTGGTAAATGCTGAAACCAGGGTTAGAACCCACACTATGCACTACAACTGTGATGAGCTAATATGTCCACTTTGTGTCAGTTAGGAGGGACAGAAATGACCATTGTTAAGTTCTTTTACTTAAAATGTCTGAACTAAATCTTTGATGCATAAAATATGGTAAATGTTAAAATGATGACATACAAGTGCAAAAAATATGCTGTAAGTTTGTAGAACGATAATTGGCCAGAAATTACTTTAGTTTATTGTGTAATTAATTGCCTCACCATACTCATCTGTGAACAGGAACTGTTTCTGTCAAATATTCAGTGCCTTTGTGTATCTAATTTAGGCCTTGTATCTGATAGGCATTTAATAAATATTTATTGAAACATAAAGATGAATAAACAAAAGTGAATACATATATAAAACTTTGTCCTTATGTAAATATTCAGAATGGTTGAGGTAAATTACAATTTTCAAAGATGTGTGTATTCTAGACTCTGCGTGTGTGTGTGTGTGTGTGTGTGTGTGTGTGTGTGTGTATTTCAGGGAGATGAAAGTACTATGATTCTAAATGATTAGAATTACTGTTCTTCATCCACCTACTGATACTTAATTATGACTTAAAGGAGCCCCTTAAGTTGCAGTTGAATTAAATGGCATTTTTTGGCCCTCAGAATTTTTTTAAAAAAGTTATTTCTGACATTTCCCATGTATACTGATAGCAACTGAATTCAGAATATAAGTGATCCACTGGCTCTGAGCTGTCTCTGTGTGCCCAATAATAGGTATATCTTATTCTGTGTGGTATCACATCTTTAATCTGGGACATCTATTGTGTAGAAAATTAAAATCCGCATTCATCAGAATAATCATGATAGTACTTTGGAATTGGTCGTAGTTTCTATCCATGGGCTTCACTAAAGCATGGAAGTATTAATTAGATTTTATCGGATCATATTTCCTTTAAAATATGTGTGCAAAAGGATCAAGATATCTTTATATTTTCCAAGAGACTAGAAATACACAAATTATCATGAAAGAAAATAGTACCCTTTTTCTCTTTTATTCTGAGAATATTTGACACTCTTAACTGACAAAGTGTATTATCTTCCAAATAGACTCTCCATATATAAGATCAAAATATTTAAGGTTTCAGGAGCACCTGAGTGGCTCTGTCAGTTAAGCATCTGGCTCTTGATCTCAACTCAGGCCTTGGTCTCAGGGTTGTAAGTTCAAGACCCCCACACTGGGCTCTGCAGTAGGTGAGGAACCTACTTAAAAAAAAAAAAGGGGGCCCCTGGGTGGTTCAGTCAGTTAAGCTGATATTCTTGGTTTCAGCTCAATCTCAGGGTGATGAGATAGAGCCTCATGTTGGGCTCCGTGCTCAGTGTGGAGATGGAGATTGAGATTCACTTTCCCTCTCCCTTCCCCTCTTGCACCTCTCCCTTAAACAACAAACAAACAAACAAACAAATAAATCAAATATATATTTTTAAAGACTTTCCTTCTTTAAAAAAAAAAAAGAATTTAAGATTTCATTAAGATAAAATGCCTGTTTTATATTCCCAGAGAGGAAATCAACTATTACCGGCCAATACTTCTTTTTAGTTCATGTTGTTCTTGACTTCAACTCCAAATATTTCCAGTTATCTAGCCTAGCACTGTGAGCTTCTGAAAGATTTTTAGTCACATCTGTGTTTTAAAAGTAATTTGCTATATTTTGTATTCAAATTTTATAAGAAAAATATTATGTGAAAAAAATTCCTGTGACTCTCGATTAATGTTCAAACATGCTTTCATCCTAGAGCTTTCCTAGGTTAAACATTTGTATTTGTCTTTAACACATAAGTTAAAAAGCGTAAGTAACACTTAATAGTTAAGACTGAGCATCTGAATTAAAGCCTCTACCCTGTTCATTATGTGCAGTTTGATTGAGGATAAATCACTTCCAATGTTTAAGTCCGAATTAGCTTATCTTTAAAATAGGTATGTACACCTCGTGGAGTTGTAGGGATATTCAAATAAGATTATGGATGTAGAGGTCTTAGCACATAAGGAACAATAAGTGTAGGTGCTCACAGCTATGATTTACTCCCTTCCTAGTTCTCTGGGGTCGTCTTCCTTCACCATTACCTAGTCCATTCTGTTTCAGCAACAGTGGAACACTTGCTGTTCCTCTAAACCACCGATTGTCTTATGCCACTTTCTACAGTGATGGGAAGGCACTGCCCTGTGCGGTTTCTGCTAGCTACCCGTGGCTACTGTGTACTTCAAATGTGTGTAGTGCCATCAAGGAACAAAGTTTAATTTTATTTGACTTTAGTTATTTTCAGTATAAATAGGTAGTGACTCCCTTATTTTACAGTACTGCTCTAAAGCACCATCGACCTTTTTGTTTGCTGCTCTTCTGCCTTTAGTGCTTATACATTTGCTTGCCTATGTCCTTCAAGTGTTTGTTCAGGTATCACTTTCTCAGAGATGCCCTCTTTGACCAGCTTATATAAAATAGCAGTACATGTTCAGGTAGTCGTCCCATATTACCCTCATAGAAGTTTAACTATCTGATAAAACTGTGATTTTGTTGTTTTTGTTACCCTAGAGTAAAAGTTACATGAGAACATGGATTTTTGTATAATTCTTTTCACTGTTTCATCCCAATACCTAGTATCTGGCTGATAGGGGGCACTCAACACATATTTGTTAAATAAGGAAATAACCGAATAGATACCATTTCTATCATTACTGGGACTCCTCCTCTTTTCTCAAGACCTTCTTCTTTCAGCTCTAGTTACAGCTTTCCAGTGTAAAGTTTGCAAACTCATAACCTGTAATTGTATGCAGAAACAGATATATTTATTTTAGACACTACAGTAGTTATGATAGTAGCTGCCAAACTTGAAAATAAAGAAAATCGATGGGGGGCAGTTATGATGGTTAGTTAGGCAAATAAAGCTGTGGACAGGGTGGGAGTTGACCTGTAGAATCAGGACAGTTGGCTTGTGAAGAAGCTGAGGAACAGTCAGAAGGAAGTCCTGAGCGGTAGTGGTGGGATAAGAGGCACCAAAGTCAGAGGTAAAAAAGCAAGGGCAAAATTGCAACAAGACAGGATAAACTCATGCTATGGGAAAAAAAAAAAAAAGAAATTACTGGGGCATTATTGATAGAGGTTAAGAAAGAAATCTGTCTTTAATGAGGTTGAGGCAATAGACAAGCTGACAAGACATCAAAGAGGCTTCCAACATGCATGAGACCCTTCATGGGATGGAATTCTAGGAGAATTGAGTCCAGTGAGAACACTATGTCTGGAGACTCAAATTTGGGATATGTCTGCTGGAGAGATGAGTAGATGAGTTCAGAAAAATAGAGAAGATAACTTGTAGAAGAAAGGTAAAAGAAGGTGCTCTGGGAATATGCGAAATTGTAGAGAAATGGAGTCATGTTAAACGTGAAGGGTCTGGACGCAGATTGCCTGGGCTAACTAGTTCTGGCACTTGCTAACGGGGTGCCTTTGTTCAGTAACCTAGCATTTTGATAATATCTCTGTAGTTGTGAAATGAGGACTATAATAATATCCACTTCATAGGGTTGTGGTGAGGTCACATAAATTCATGCATGTAAAATGCTTAGGGAAATTCTTAGTTTACAGAAAGTGCTCAGGCCATGATGGTGGAGAATACCAGAGATATTAGGAGAGTGAAATTCCTTTTAACCAACTAGAAGCAAACATTTTGCAGAATGTCAGTGAACCCTGTGCAGGAGAGCATTTTAAAGAGAATGAAGTCAGATGATAAAAATCACTTCGAGTACTTAATTTGGTTTCAGAGGTGATTCTCACAGCTACTCCGTGTGAGATGAAACAATAAGCATCCATTTCTAGATGAGGAGATGGAGGCTATAAATATTAAATGTGGAGCTGGAGTTCTAGTCCAGGCCGGTACAACTGTAGAGCACATGCTCCTAACCTACATTTCACACTTCCCGGAAGGAAGGTGAGACAGTATCACTGGACTAAATCTGAGTGCTGGCAGGGCTCATCCCTCCTGGAAGCTAAGGGAGAATCCGTTTCTTTCCTCTTTTGCTTCCAGAGGAACCTGGCATCTTTTGGTTCTGAATTACTCTAATCTCTGCTTCTGTCATCATATGGCCTTGTCTTTATCTCCAACCTCCGATCCCCCTGCCTCCATCTATAAGAGCACTTGTGATTACATTGGGCCCCCCCAGATAATCCAGCATGTTCTCCAACCTCAAACTCTTAATCACATCTGCCCAATTCCTTTCACCATGTAAAATAACATATTCAAATATTCCAGAGATTAGGACATGGACTTCTTTGAGGGGCCGTTATGTATACTATCACACAGTCCATATCTCTAAACTAGTGTATGCATCTTTCTAAACTAATGTGTTCAGATAATTCTCCCTGTTTATAGGAGACTAGAAAGTCTCTGTTGACCATATGTCCTGAGGGAAAATGAAAGAAAAAAAAAAAAAAAACAGATCTGTGAACTGTAAGAGCAGCAGAGTACCTGCAGGAGGCCTGTGGTGGTACAGTGCTCCATGAAAAAGGATTTGTTTCCAGGTACCTGTGAGACAGCTCCTGCTGTGGGCATGGGAAGGGGCAGTCCCAGGTGACTTTACAGGTGGACAGAAGGAAGGAAAATGTAGAAATTGCAGGTATTAAAGCCCTTCTCTAGATCTGAGAAGGTCTGGTAATACCTGAGGAAGGTCCCTGTAAATATTCTTGGACATGTAACCAACCGACTTTAATTCACCTTCCACATCCATAAGTAAAACCCACTCTTTTCCTGAGTTTCATACAATTTAAAAGTATTTGCACTGGAAGTAACTCATTTAAAACTCACAGAAATCCTAGTGAAACAAGACTCCCTTTTGTCAGTTTTTGTTGTTGTTGTTTTTGTTTGGTTTTGAGCAAGGGAACAGAAACTATATGATTTTTCTAAGTTTACATAGCTAGTATGTAGTAGGGCCCGGTCACAATTTATGAGTTTATATCTTATATTTTATGCTATCTCAGATTAAATTAGGTCCCTTACACTCAATCTTGCATACACCTTCAGCTGCATTCCTTTTGCTTGTTCAGGAAAAAAAAAAAAAAACAATTTTAGCAAAAATAAACTTTCCGCTTACTCTGACCTCACTGATATGGTTGGACATGGCTAGAGGAAACTTCATCATACTCATAAATCCATGATGTTTAGCCTCAAATATGCCATTGGTGCTATCCATAAATCCTGCTTTCTTAATTTGGTGCATTCCCTTTTCCTACCTATGAGGTGACTATTTCATACTTTCTTTATTCTGACCTCAAACTTCAAAAGTTCCTTCTCATCCAGAGTCTCATCTGATGAGAAATCAACCAACCAGAAGAAAACTTTCAAAAGCACCTTCATCTGAGTCCCCAAAGTGTATTTATTTATCTAGAAATACAGTGCAGACACTGAACAATCAGAATTTCCATTGGTCATAAACCATCACTCTGGCTCATGAATATTAAGCAGTGTGGCCACCACCTCAGGCCACCAAGATTCAGTTACAGGCCATGTTCTTCATGCACATTCTGCTTGCCTTCCACTGCTCTCTGTGAGGAAGTGACACAGAGGAGGAGCTGGTGAGTGAGCTCATTAATGAGGAGAGCAGGGCCTGTGTTATGTTGGACTTGTCTGGCTAATAGGTAGAGTTTGGAACTAGTTGCCTGATTTCTAGTACTGGCCTGGCCATGTACAGGCTTGTGTGTAACCTTGAATATGATTCGGTTTCCCCTGTCCTAACAGAGTTTATACTAATGCCCGTATCATATGCTTATTGAGTGGATTAAATGAGATGATTCATGTAAAATGCTCAGACTAGCCCCCGGGAAAGAACACACCAAGTTAAGCTATAAATTCTATTGCTTCCTGGCTCCTGTGATCTTGAGTAAGGCAATTTTTCTTAGCCTCTACCTTTCCTGTATCAAGAACTCAGGAAGTTTAAGTAGATACCGGATCCCTTGGGAGGTTAGCCTCATAATCTTGATGATTCCTTAGAATTTTAGGGAGCTTTTAAAAATACAATAGAAAAAGTATTATTTAAAAGCCTGCATTTATAATAATATTCATATTATATATGTAGCTACTAGAAATAATACAAAGCTAAGCAAGCAATTCCTTGATAGGCTACACTTTGAGGTGATCTTCATTTATGATAAATATTGTATCTAGATACAAACATCTCAGAACTAAAGTAGAAAAGTGAACATGCCTAAGCATGACCTCATTGATGACATGCTTCGTTTTCCAGGTAAAATGCAGGTAAAGTCTCTTAAGAATAAGATACAAAAAAATTATATCAAAGCTAAAGAAGTAGGGGCACCTGCCTGGCTGTCAGTAGAGCACACAACTCTTGATCTCAGGGTCACAAGCTCAAGCTCCATGTTGAATGTAGCAATTACTTAAAAAAAAAAAAAAAAAAAAAAAAGCTGAAGAAGTGACAGGTGTCACTCCTCTCAGTAGAGGAGTTGGTCCAAATGTGTCAGTTTACCGTGGCATCCTTCTAATAGGGGACCAGGCTGGGCATTTGTTTGGAAGTCTGTGTGTCTTTGACACAAGGCATAGTTAGTGCATTCATCACACAAAAGAGATGAGACTGCTTTCATTCATTAGTCAGGCTGTCTCAGGGCTCCGTTTTGAAGTATGTTTTGTAGTGGTCACATTAGATGATGCCACAGGGCCAGTGGGAATTAATTTTAGGCCCCTTTCCATTTATCAGAAGTGAAAGATATCCAGGTCAGTACATCCATTAAAGGATATGTAAGATTTGGTCTATTTACGGGATAGGGCCAAAAGATCACCGATGTCTTAGAGGACCTACCTCTGAAAGGTCTTGGTGAATCTATCTTTCTGGGGTTGGTTGTAAAAACACGAAATTCTGAACCATTACCAATTTGTCTCCGTCTTGTCTTCGTACTGATCAGAGGCTTGTAGTTCATATCTTTCTCCTGTCAGGCCTTTTTCTATAGCAAGAACAGATGCACAAGGCCTGTGGATTTTTATTAAGAATTAATTTCTGGAGTTTACAGGCTCCTTTTGTTTTCTGAGGAAAAAAAATCACATCTATTGGGATTTATTTTTAGTTATATAACTTAAGTATTAAAAATAAAATTGAGTGTATTGAATTTTAAATGCAGTTTAACATATTTGAGTGCATATACTTAACTACATGTATAATAGGGACTAATATTATTATAAGGTCCTTAAAAAGGAAGGCTAAAGGGGCAAACACAGTAGCAATAAGCATAACTGGCATCCAGATATTGATTTCTAAATATCATTTTTCAATAAAATGAACCAATGTTCCTTGAAGAAATGGTTGATTCTAGGGAACAGGGAAGGTAAAATGTAAGATATTTTTCAGCCATTTTTACATTGCCATCACATTTTGTATCTGTTTTTATACCAGCAATATTACTAAAGAGAATATTCATTTTGAAAAGGGATGAATTATCATTATTCTATATGAAAAGACTGTTTCATGTAGAGTTTATAACCTATACCATATGCCTTCCATGTAGTAAAGACTTCCTTTACATATTTTACTACAAGAGGTATCTCTTGACAACAGTATTTTCATTCTTTTAATGTTAATTTAATTAATTTAATATTTATTTCATTGGAGTACATAGTGTGATAGCTGATACCTTATAATGACATTGTGTCTGAAAGAAATTTAAAAATTTGAGTGAATTTAAGAAAGGTACAGAATATTTATTGATTACTTCCTCAGTAAATCACTTTAATATTCATTTTCCCATTATTTTGACAGTGGAATAAAGCATATGGGTATTTGAGAGCTCACTCACCTGCATATGGAGACTTCAGTTTTAAGCATTATTTTGCCTAAACTTTGCATTGTGATAATTTCTGAAAGGAATATTTTGCAAATCTATTTCACTGCAAAATTGGCAAAATTGCCAAGTCTCTACTGGAATAATTACGATTGAACAAGGAATGACAATTATTTTGTGAAGATTTTCTTTGAGTTGTATATAAATCTTCTCTAACATTTAATAAAAAAATAATAGAAGCTTATTTTAACCTAGAAAAAAAAATCTTGTAAGGTCAAAAAGGAAGGGAGTGCTCAAAAAGATTAAAATTATAGGCATGTTGTGAAAGGGACTGAATTTAATGACCTATTTCCACCTAATATAGTAAGGTAGGAGGAAAAACCTGTAGCTTTACAGTGGAAAAGCCTAAGAAGCCCATCTCTGCTAGGTAATCAAGGTTAATATCATCAGTGATAAGTAATATCAGCAATAATCAGACAAGACTCATGTAAGTCTCCTGCATATGGTGTTGATAGCACATGCCCTTGACAAGATGTGATGAGAACAGCACTTCACCTCTGTGGTTTTCCTGGCAAAACCTCATAATCTTGGTTTAATTGTGAAAAAATACATCAGACATATCCCACTTGAGGGACCGTCTACAAAATAACTCACTCTTACTCATCCAAATTTCCTTAAAAAATAAGGAAAGTGTGAAAGTCATCAAAAACAACAACTAAAGAGACCTGATAATTAAGCAATGGAGTATCCTGGCTTGAATCCCGGAACAGGAAAAAGACATTAATAGTAAAACTAGTAAAAAATAAAGTCAGGAGTTTAATTCATAACAATATTGATTTCTTAGTTTTGACAAAAGTACCATGGTGATATAGGATACTCGTAACAGGGGATTCTGGGTAAAGAGTATTTAGAAATCTATTATTTTTTATATTTTTTCTATTAAAGAGTCATTCCAAAAATGTTGTTAAAAGGATGGCTAAAATATACTTGACTATGAAATAGTAACTTAGTTAAAGTTAAGAATTCTATGCAATTCAGTATGTGAGGACCCTGATATATGCACACACACACACACTATATATATATAATTTTTTCTATATTAATCTTTGTGTGCAATGTGGCAGTCAAATCATATTTTACCTTAACCACTCTATTTGTTGTAACCCTGAGCACGAAAGCAGAAATTTAATCATTTAAAAATGCTAGTTCATGCCACTGTGAAACTGTGTTATTTTTATGACATACAACATCTCAAATTTTCTTAGCAAGTGTGAGAGCAAACCGACTCTATTAGAAGTATATGGGATTCCCATTAAGGATTTGGAAATGAGATTTAGGGCTTTTATGAAGATCACCTTTCTGATTGATGAATCGTAGGTTTAGCAATCTATCGTTCCCATAATCATTACACGAATATTGTTGGAAAAAGAAGTGAAGCAGTGTACTCTCTAGCAAATAAATAAAACCTGGACTATAGAGGCATCATGTTGAAGGAAAAGAGATTTGTACTTTCTAGTGATAATAGCAGATGGTTTCATAACATGTGAAGCTGTGCCCAGTGTTTTGCCCTTCCCAGAAACATGAAGGGCTAGGACTTTGAGGGAATCAAGCTCATCAGTAGATCCTGTTGGATACACTCAAACTCAGTCTTCAGTATGGTTGACAGGATTGGAAATGTCTGTTGTTAGAAACTGTTGGTGCTTAAATACAATTAGGCTGGAGTCTGTGAGAAGTATGTTACCAGTTTAGCCCTCTTTCTGTACTGGCTGCCAAAAAGTATAAAAAAAAAAATACAATGAATTGATCAACAATCTTGCTTTTAAATCTTAGACATTGCAGACACGTACAAATATAACACAAAATAAGACATGTGAATGTCAAAGAGGGGTAGAAACTGATGTATAGGTTCAGAGGAAGAAGTGATTTACTTCCATAAACCAAATAACAGGAGGTAAGGAAGGCTTTTGGCACAGAGCATTTGAGCTGTATTTTTTTTAAAAAAGGAGAGGTTTTTGACTATGTAAGCAAATGTATACAGGCAGGAAATTTTAGGGCAGGAAGGAGTAATGATTTCAGTAAAGCAAGAATAAATTGTGTAAGGACAGGTATAGTGTCACATGCTTTGCATTAAATCCAGAGCCCTGTGTTCAGATTGGTTCTTAACTTACCAATATTCATAATGATATATGAAGAAGATCCATAAGGTAATTTGGGAACAAAGAACATTGAAATAACATTTAGAGTTTTTTTTTTTTTTTAATTTTAGAGAGAGAGCCCAAGCGGGGCAGGGAGGGGCAGAAAGAGAAGGAGAGAGAGAGAGAATCTTAAGCGGGATTGACACCCGGGTTGGAGACCAACACGGGGGTGGATCTCAGGACCCTGACATCATGACCCTGAGACTATGACCTGAGCCACAGTCAAGAGTCAGACAGTTGACCGACTGAGTCACCCATGTGCCCTGGGGGAAAATAACATGAATTCTCTGTGCTCCCACCCGGGCATTTTACTGGGCATCTGGTAAACATGATCATGTTTTCGTTTTTACCTTATGTATGTTGAAACCGCATTTCAGACAGGTTGGGTACATGTTGAGACACAGCGCTCATCAGTGTGTTGGGAGAACAGTAGTTGCAATATTTATCCTGGGGATGTTGTTAAATCTCTCAATCTCAGGTCACCCACTAACCAATTAATCCATGGTACCTGGGTGTGGGGGAGAGGGGGATGCAGGCATAAAGTAGTTCTCGAAGCTCTCCAAGTGATTCCAGGATGCAAGGTGGGAAACAAGTGTACCACATGATCCCTTTTGAGCCTCACAAAACCCAGGATATAAATTGTAACCTTACCCTCATTTTATAGGTGAGGAAACAGATATTTAGAGTATGTGAGGTGGCTAAGGCCTCTTGTTAGAAAGGGTGGAGTCAGGACTTGACTACAGGTGTTCTGTTTTCCAAGCTGCTTCAGTGTCTTGCTGGCATAGTCACAAAGCACAGTTGTTGTTTTTTTTTTTTTTTTCTCTAAAGCAAGAAATCTTTAGTTGGTTTGTTTGCTTCCTCCCATCATGCCATTCGCAGTGATGCTGACTTCTGTGCAGTACAGGGAAAGTCTTGCTGAATAGACTGTTCCAAAGACAAAAATGTGTATTCAAACATGCGTACTAATGTCATTGTGGCACTTTAATCTGGCAGTTTCTTGATACTTATTTCCACCGTTCTGGAGTTTTCTTTTCTTTCTAGAAATGTTTTGTTTTATGTTTTAGAGAAAACCTAGGGAATCTCCTCAAACATTAGCTCAAAATTTTAACTAATTCTGAACGAGGCTGCATCATCACCCAGTTATTTATAAAGTACCAATAAATGTAGGTTCTGTAAAAGTTCCAGTGCTGCCACTGTCAACAGCATAGGAGAATTAATGGTGGAAATTGCAGACAAAAATGAGAAGTTTTTGATTACCCAATAGAAATTAGTAATCGTTTTTCATTCTTACCCAGCGCATAACAGAATAAAGATGGTATAGCTAATTGTCATTTGAGATCTGGGTTTAAATGCTTTTTTTCTTTGCTAGGAGACTAAACCTAATTTTTATCATTTTTTTTAAAGTGGATAATGCCTTACCAGGAGGCCATTCAGAGAGGGAAGAGAGATTGACATTCATAGAACTTGCCACCTAGAAATTTCCTGATAGGGGCGCCTGGGTGGCTCAGTCAGTTAAGCATCAGGTCATGACCCCAGAGTTCTGGGGTTGAGGCTCTGCATCCAGCTCCCCGCTCAGTGCGGAGCCTGCTTCCTTCTGCCCCTCTCCCTACTTGTGCTCTCTGTCTCTCTCCTTCTCTGTCTCTCTCTCACACCTTCTCCTGTCCTCTCTCTCTCTTTCTCATAAATAAATACATAATCAAAATTTCTAAAAGAGAGAGAAAATTCTCAATGAATATTATAGTGTCTTTAAATAATCATTATTTTATAACACCATTTTAGATGACTAGATAATTTTGCCTACTTTTTTTTTTTTTTTAATTCCCCTTCCTATTCTGTAAGTGCAGACAGGATTCAGGGAAGGGCAGTAGTAAGAATCAGAAGAAACCAAGTCTTTCCGTATGAGTTGACTTCCAGACTAGAACCTGCATGTTAGTTCCTGGATCAATGTATTATTCCCCTGATTGAAAGCACGATCTCACCATCTGCTCATTTACTGAAATACCAAACGTTGACATAAATCTAGATATTGAGAAAATGACCTGAGTCCTTGGAAAAAGGACTTTTAGGAAGTTGTAAACATTTTCTAGGTCCCAGGGGTGTTTTCATCTGGAATGATTACAAAACCAAAGCTGCATTTGTTAGTAGACATTTGGACCTATGGTGAGGTCTCCCATGAGCTGGTGAATCTTTGGCTTCTGTCTGTCTTACATACTTACATATTATAATTGGGTCTCTGTAGTATGTAGCATGTGCCCAAGCTCAGCATTTTTTGACACGTGTGTCAGAGAGATGAAATGATGAGTGAAAGAGCTAACATATCTTACACTTATTTGGGCTGGGTACAGTAGATTCTCAAAATGAAACATCTCCCCAATTCCCAGACTCCAGAATGATGAAAACCTCACAAAGTTCTTATTATTTTGTGGATAGAAATATCATATGAATGTCCACTTAGTAGTGGACACCCGTGCATTAATTCAATACAATTATTTAAGTGGCACGTGCCAGTACCAACCCTGGGTGTGAGAGATTCGGTGCACTGGTGGAGAAGTTAGAGTGAAGACCAGTTAAAATACACGGTGGTGCTACAGAACTCATACGCGCTACACCTTCACAGCAGAACTGAACATAGCCAGTACAATACAAAGAGAATTTCGATTGAATACAAAATGAACTCTTTTTGAGAAGTACAGTGTCTGGAAATAAAAGGAGTCACACGTAGAGATAGTAAACTGGACCGTTGAAGAATGAAAAATCTTCGCTCATATTCGAAGCATTGGGACTGGGAGGGGTAGGTAGTATGGGGATTATATAGTGTTGGGATCCCTTTCAATTTCAAGTCTCAGTGGCCTTGAGAGACTTCAGTGAAAGCTGATAGGAGTACCTTGGTATTTCAGTGAATGAATAGCAAAGGAAAAGCATTTGGATTTCTTTTGGTCATCACGAGACTGAGTCACATGGGGGAGAAAGCCTTGGAATCACAGAGGCTTGGAATCCTGACTTTGCTTGACCTTTGGATAAGTGGCTCTTATTCTGAGAGGTGGCTTTCCTCATGCATACGGTGTAGACGCGTTCTCAGATTGTGATGTGAGTCATAAATACACGGTGGGCTCGTACACAGTGGCGCATGTCTGTTGTCAGTGTTCTTTGCTCCACGCTTTGAGAAACATTGATATTAATATCTTGAAAAAATTTTGAGATGGTAACTCATAATAGATGTGAGCTCTACAGTGTTTTAATAAATACTAAGATCATTTATGTCCTTATTTAGTAACCTGCTCTACAGTTTTTATATTCTAGATTTCTGGGTCTCTGATAGTCAAAGTTTGCCTCAGAGGCCATGCTTATGCATGAAGAGATCTTCTTGGGTTCATTCTACATGCCGCATGCATCCTCTGTGAGTCTGGTGGGGCCATCTAGGAAATGGCCTTTGGAGTCTTTGGTATTTTTTTAAACAGAGTTAGAAAACTTGAAATGGATCATGGGGAGCTCAGGGGCATATTGAATTTTCAGTTTAGGATATGTTTAAATTACTTTAAAACGACTGGTTATTCTCAGCAGTTATTTTTTTTTAAAGATAATATTGGAGTCACATGGAGAAAATAAAAGATATACCTGCTCCATCCCAACTTTCCTGAAGCTTGAAATTGTACTTCATATCGTTTAATAGTATAGCATGAATTGAAGAAATTGGGCATTTTATTTTAATTTTCACTTAAGAATTAAGACTTCATGCTCCAAGTAAATGTATTTTGCAATGTTTCTGATTCGTAAATGGAGCAAATATTCATTTTTTTCTTAATGAACTGTGGGAAAGGAAAGACGGCAAAGCACTAGAAAGCCTTGCTTGGTGTCCTGTTGTTACATTCTCACGCACACGCCTTACCAGGAGGACTTATTCCACAACAAGGCATTGCCCGGGGACAGTAAGAAAAGAAAAAAATGTGTAAAATGTAGGTCCTGGAGCAAAGGAGAGGAAATTATGCCAGGCTTTACAAGTTAAAACTGATTCTTTTCAGGGATTTGTGAAGCCTTCATTTGCTCTATTCCCAGTGGCTACTATATGTGCCCCAGCTGCAGGCTTTGATGGGTTTTGGACATAAGCTTGACATTTTTTCCCCCTAGGCCAAATGTGCCCTGCTGTAACTTGACCCAGAGAACACAAGTCTAGAAACGTCACTTTGGTTGCACTACATCAAACAATCTGAAGAGGCTGCTTCAGACAAACCTCGTTACTGTGAGTTATTTCTATGTATCATCCATCTATCTATTTATCTATCATCTATTATCTATTTATTTATTATCTATCTACCTACCTACCTATCATCTATCATCTACCTATCATCTATCATCTATCTATCTATCTATCTATCTATCTATCTATCTATCTATCTATCTATCATCTATCTATCTATCTATCTATCATCTATCATCAGCTATCTATCATCAGCTATCATCTATCTCTCTCTCTCTCTCTTGTTTAAAAGAATAAGTTGTGTTTCTAGGTATTGCAGAACTGCTGAATAGTTTTCACATTTTTTAGACCAGTTGGCTGCACTGCCTACTAGGCAACTCTGCTATGTAAGATGTTACTTTGGGGCATGTCATACTGTGACACTGATTTTATTTTCTTGCCATAAATCCATGGACCTCTAAAGGCTGGACATCATTTGTTAATATGGGGGATGAGAAGAAAAGCTATGCTCAGTAAGGTTACCAAATCAATGATATGCAAATAAAGATATCCATAATTCTGTGACCTACCCTAAGAAAAATGTTAGCTCTTTTTTCCGTGATCCTCAACATTTGGATTAAATTTACGTTTTAACCCATATCACAGACTAATCTGCATTTCTATTACTTGTGTAAGGTTTATTTTATGCAATAGATTGTAAGCAATTTCAGAAAAAAGATGACAAAAATTTTTGCAATTCCTTCATCACATAGAATACATGTTATCAAGAGCTTAATGATATTTGTCAAATAAAAATATAGAGTTTTCAAAAAAATAGAGTTTTCAAGATAGATGGGACTATATATTTTAATAAATACACTCATTCACTTTATAGTTGATGAAACTAAGTTTTGGAGAAGGAGTGTGGCTTACCTAGAGGTGTGGTCAGTTGGAGAGCGTTAATGTTGGAAATACTAACTCCTCACCTAAACACTTACCATCAGCTACATCAAGTGGAATGAAAGGCATTGCCTTGATTAGGCATCCTGTGTTCCATGTTATAACTCCTTTTTTATCTTCCATTATCATTGAATTTCTCATTTTTAGAAAAATAATAAGACAGCACTAAGTCATTTTTTAATTAAATGAGACACCCATTTGATGCACAGTGGTGGTATTTCAGAAACATGAACTCAAAATATGTCTTTCCAAGAAAATATTTTTTTTTTAATGTAGACTCCATGCACAATGAGCGGCTTGAACTCACAACCCCCAAATCAACCATTACATGTTCTACCAACTGAACAAGCCAGACACCTCTCAAGCAGATGGTCTTTAATCATACTTTTTTTTTTTTAATTTTACAAATATAGTACTTGGTTTTTTTATCTCCAGGCTCTCCTGATTCCAAGTTAATGCTAAGTACTTCCCGTAGAACACTGCCTTAGATACATCCTGGAAATTTTGATATGTCATTTTTTAAGCTTTATTTATTTCAAAGAATTTTCCAATTCCCCTTGTGATTTATTATTTGGCTCATGGGTTATTTAAAAGAGTATTGTTCAGTTTCCAATTGTGTGGCCCTTTCTCGATACTGTTCCATTATTGAGTTTTAATTTGATTCCATTGTGGTTAAAGAACATATTTGTGTGTTTTAGTTGCTTAGAATTTATTGTAACTATTTCATGGCACAGAATAGGTTGTGGTTTTATCTTGGTAAATGTTCTGTATGTAGTCGAAAAACATTTATATTGTGCTATTGTTGGGTGGAACATTCTATAAATGCCAGTTAAATTGAGTTGATCAGTTGTACCATTCAAATCTTCTGTGCTGTTCATATCGTCTGCGTCCTCACTGGCTTTTCTCTACTTGTTCTATTAATTACTGAGAGGATAATGTTTAAACCTCCAACTGCAATTGTGGATTTTTCTGTTTCTCCTCTAAGTTCTATTGGTTTTGATTTTATGAATACTGATGTTTTGTTTTCCAATATACAAATACATTATCTCTTGATGATTTATCATTAGAAATTGAATCTGTTTTTGGTAATATTATTTGTCTAATACTAATATATCTGATATTAGTTTAGCTACTCCAAGTTTCTTTTGATAATTTGTAGGCATGATACATATTTTTCATACATTTAGTTTGGATGTCATTATATTTAAGGGTGGTATGTTATAGATAACTTACTTTTGGATTTTGTTTTTTGTTAAATAAAATCATATCTACTTAATTCTTTATTTTAGGCCACTGTCCAGTATAGGTTTTAGCCAACTACCAGAAAACTTAGTCATTTCCAGTTTACTTATGCTAACACAATGAATCCAAAATCTTAGGGAGTTCACTCATATTAAGTAAGTTTTCTTATCTGATATTATGTTCTTTTCTTTCTTATTTAATAGCACCAGAATACATCTCAAAATTACTTCACAAGTTATGCTGATAGAAATTAGCAAGCTTTTGTCATTTATTTTTATATATATCTATCTACTTCTGAGTCAGACTTTGAATTTTTCTCTAACTGAAGAAGACTAGGATGAAAGTCCCATTATAAGCTGGAGGGAGCACCTGGTGGCTCAGTGGTTGAGGATCTGCCTTTGGCTCAGGTCGTGGTCCCAGAGATTGAGTCCCCACACTGGCCTCCTCACATGCAGCCTGCTTTTCCCTCTGCCTATCTTTCTGCCTCTCTCTGTGTGTCTCGTGAATAAATAAATAAAATCTTAAAAAAAAAAAAAAAAAAACAAGCTGAAGGCAGTGAGGGTGATGGTCTTGGAGAATGAAGAGAATTGCTGTTTTTCAGTGGGGCACCCGCTCCACATCATTGTTAAACAAGGCCTGACAAATCACCCAGATAAGTATGATTACTGTTGTTGGTAAGATATTCAGAGAGCTTTATTCATGATATTCAAATTCATTTTCCATTTCTGATTTCAAGAGTTGACTTTTTTTTCTTCAAAGATTTTAATTTATTTACTCATGAGAGACACACAGAGGGAAGCAAAGACACCAGAAGAGGGAGAAACAGGCTCCCTGCAGGGAGCCCAATGTGGGACTCGATCCCAGGACTCCAAGATCACACCCTGAGCCAAAAGGAGATGCTCAACCACTGAGCCACCCAGGTGCCCCAAGATCTGATTCTTTCAAGACCTAAAAGTAGGTCCCTAACTTTCAAATAGGACCCAGGTGATGTTATTAATTTAACATAAATTGTAATACAACCACATATAGAAACATTTTTAACTCATTTTCAAATACATCACCTTGGTGGCTATAAGAGATCAACATTATTTTATCCCAAATGATCACATGCTGATCATTTGAGTAACCTTTTGCTAGTCTTTTGCCATCTTATGAAACTGACCAAGTGAATTCTGTTTTCTACCAATACTGATGTCTTCTCAATAATCTAACAGGTATACCTGTTATACCACTAACAGGTATAATTAGTAAGATAATCAATCTCTTATTTTCATCTTTGTGGGTCTGCAGTTTTGCTTCCAAATGGTGTACCAGTCAGGATTGAAGGAATAAAACAGACAGAACTCAAGGTAGTTTAAAAACACTCAAATATTTGAGCAGTAAAGAATTTAAAATGAAGAGAATTATATCCTGTCAAAACTATTGAAAGATTAGAGAGAATTGGTTCTATCCCAAACTCCTTGAAATAGTATCAAGGACCACACAGAACTAGCCCTCCAGGCATGGGCCTTTTGCTCTTGGTACAGTTTTTCATCCAGAAAATCTGAGCATCTTCATTGCTTCATCTGGTGTCTGCTCAAATGTACCTCCCAGTGAGGCCGTCTCTGACCACACCATATAACAACCTCTCACGGTAAGAGAGGGTCTGCTTGTGTGAATGGAGGTCTCAGGCCTTGGATTCCCAGAAGATCTAGGTGGACAGAAGGAAAGTAGCAAGCGCAGAGCAGTTTATTGAAATGAACGTACACTCTCAAGGTGGGAGAGTGGCCAGGCTCGCTGAGGTGGAGGTAGCCCCTCGGTTGTTTTAGAATTGGATCCTGTTAGGTCTCTTGGGCTGGAAGGAGCTGTGACATACTCCATCTGCTCTTGTACTCTTATTTTTCTATAGTAATTCTCATCTGGCATATATTTGATTGTATATTTCTTTACTGACTGCCCCCCCCCAGTAGAATATGGTTCTAAAATGAAGGAGTTTTTGTTCTATTCACTGGTATATTTTCCTACTTAAAACTGTGTCTGCCACTCACATTGTGAGTGCCTACTCTCTGTGGACTGAATAAATGGATGGATGGATGGATGGATGGACGGATAGATGGAATTATATGACTTTGTGGATTTCTTCTTTAAGGGCCGTTTTCCTCCTCTACATCTTCTCAATTTCTCAACACTCTTCAACATTCAGCTCCCATTAGGCATCCCTATGGGTTCTCCACCCAATTTCCTGTGCCTCTTTCCTGAGATCGTAATTGATTTGGGGTCTAACCACATTATTTAGGATTCTGCATATATTTAAGACACGCAAATACCACAAAAACCTTGCATGATTGCTGGGGGCAATGAACGTACCTTTGATTTATTCACACTTTCCAAGAATCTTATGTTGTAATGAACATGCTTCAATGCCAAGTTATTCATGACTTCAACAAGCCTGATGCCCCATTTTTAAAGTGGTTTGTCTATGCTTTCATACCAACAAGAAACATTTTTATTTATTATACCAGATACAGTTATCTACATTTTCTATTTACTCTGATCAGAACAGGTATCCTGTAAGAAAGGTATAACAATTTTGTGTATAGAGAAATTTGTAGGCAGGGATTTGTATGAATCTTCTCCCATTGATATAAATGGTATGTTGGGAGAAAGAGAACCAAACCTGGCTTTGCTGCTCATGAGTTATGGGATTTGAAGCAAATTACTCCTCAACCTTGGTCAGAGTTTCTTTGTTTGCCAGTTGAAGACTTCACAGAATTATCTCTAAGGCACCTTCCAGTTCCGGTAACGGATGAATGTGAGGTGGAAAAACCAAAACAATTCAAGGCTACTCTACAAACATATAAAAGTAGAAAAAGTAGAATTTTTAGAAGAAAAATTCCTCTAAGGAAACCAGACATCATGCATGCTCAACTAGCTCCATTGTCTCCAGTTCCAGGATTCCAGGAATCCTGAGTTCACTGACATTTTTTAAGACCACAGTTTAATATCTCATGTTTGGATAAAGTTATTTGTTTTTTTTTAAAGATTTTATTTTTATTTATTCATAAGAGAGAGAGGCAAAGACACAGCAGAGGGAGAAACAGATAGATGGAGAAGCAGGCTCCACAAAAAATATGGAACACTTCATGAATTTGCATGTCATCGTTGCGCAGGGGCCATGCTAATCTTCTCTGGATACAGTTATTTGAAAACAAAAAGCTTGAAATCTTTGTTAAACACAGAGTAAAATTCTCATTCAAAATGAAATTTTAGTCTAGCTGAAAATTAGGCAGATACTAAAGAAGATAATATTACTAGGAAGAAATCCTAAGTTCATAGAAACCTTCGTTGATGGTTGTAGGAGTTGGGGGTCCTAATAGGAAATAGGTCCCCACACTCAAATATTTGATCCCAGGCAACTTACAGAGGTATGAACAGGATAAAGTATCCAACAAAAAATATGAGGCGACCACATATTAACCACATCAGAAAGCCATTACTCTATCAAAGTCTAAAAGAGCAAGGGGAGGAAATAGGGGAAACGAAGCCTTGGATTAAACCATGGAAGAGGTGCTGACTCACAGAGCTGATACCTCGGATCATTGCCACTGTCAGACCCACTACAAGGCAGGGAGACAATGATGGAGGCAGGTGTGAGTATCCATATGTCATTTTTTTCTAGGCCTACTCTCCAGAATCCGGTCAGTGGCATCCATTGGCCAACCAATAGACATGGGTGCAGTCTATAGAGATTTGCCTCCTGGATTGCAGAGTGGGACAAAAGTGTGGGGCGAGGTAACACACAAGATCAGATTGTCAAATCCTATTCACACAAATCAGAGATGGTGTCTAGTGTTAGATTTTCTGGGCGGCTTCAAGGATACAAAGAATCAAGAGACACATTTTAAACAGGAAAATGTCTGGCACATTCAGGATCATTCTACATGTCCTTCTTTACTAATGAAATACATGGGTAGCGTTTAGTTCATGAAACATCTCCATTTTATACCTTGCCTATTTATATGGCATTTTTGAGGAAATTATGCCCCATAAATCCATATTTCCTAGGTTTAGTTCCCATAACCAATTATAATTATGGACATCCTGCTAAAATAATTCCATAGATGTGAACTCTCCTCCTAGAAAAATACCATTATTCAATTTATCAGGAAGTCTGATACGTTGAAATGGAGATTAGAATTATGTGCATTCCTTCTTTCTTTACCTGGGAATATTTGATAATGGAGAAACTGTTGGAGAAATGGTATCTCTTCGTTACACTGCTAGCTCAATTTAAATTTGAAAGTGAGTTACTATCAGTAATCTTCTTAGGGGATGAGCAGGTAAAAAGGAGTTAAAAATTAACATAAAAAACGTGGCTACTTCATTTATGGCTTTGAGGACACAGAATTAATCAAAGCTGCTGTCTTCCACCACCCACTTTATGTCATGCTTACCCTCTCCCAACAGCTCAGCATATTTTTTTTTATTTATTTCTGTTTGTTTTCCCTGCTAGGAAACCCAAATTTTCTTTAGATGGTCTTATCTCTGTATATAGTAGTTTGCTGAGGCTCCCATAACAACATACCTTGGCTTAAACAATAGAAATTTATTTTCTCACAGTTTGGAGGATAAAAGTCCAAGGTTAAGGTTCTGGTGGATTCTGTTTCTAGTAAGGAGTCTCTTCTGGGCTTATAGATGCACAGGGGAAGCTCTGCTCATGAAGTCCAGGGAGGTATACTGAACATGTCCAGCCCCTCAAACGCATCAAGACACTGCTTTCCCATGTCTGCTAATATCTCCCAAGCCACAGGTCAAAGGAGCATGTCTAAAGTTAAGCACGGTATGCACATTCCTCTACTATGAAGCCAAACAAGCCACATGACGAAGCCCACTAACAGGAGGGAGGTACATACTTTCAACAGAGTATGTACTTTGGGGAGTACTGAGTCAATTTTTTTATAAGATTTTATTTATTTATTCATGAGAGATACAGAGAGAGACAGAGACAGCCTGAGGGAGAAGCAGGCTCCCTGCAGGGAGCCTGACATGGGACTTGATCCCAGGACCCCAGGATCATGCCCTGATCCAAAGGCAGATGCTCAACCACTGAGCCACCCAAGTGCCCCTGAGTCAACCATTTCCTTCAGCAATCTACTCTATTGTATTGTCCAAGTCTAGATAAGTAGACTCTCCTGTCTGACAATTACAATCCAAATTCTCATCCCTTTCTTTTCTGTGTGTTATGTGTGTGTGTGTGTGTGTGTGTGTGTGTGTGTGTGTGTGTGTGTGTGTCTATCTCCCTAGGACCCTTCATGGTACTGTCATGCTTGTGCTAATCAGTATCTACCAAATTGCTCTAACCTGACATGGTTTTTGCACATACGTGCCAACTGTCAATGCCTGGCAATCCCAGATTTATTTCAGAGGGTTATGGAATTTGGCCTCATGTCCCTTTGTCCTCTCTTACTGCAGTGGAAATATCTACTGCTAATGTGCTATGCATTTCCCTCTTTTTTTCCACATTTACCTCTATTTCTTTTCATAATTATTCTTAACTGTGTGTTTTGGAATATCACCACCATAAGAAATGACAAAGAGTTTCATTACTTTATAACAATGATTAATAACTCGTTTGTAAGTTAATTCCATGAGGACAAAGATAGCATTTTAGGCATTTTTGGATGGAGGGGTAATTTCATATATATTCTATGATCCTTGCTGGCTAATGAGATTTTACTTATTGTGCGACTTTTATTTGCTAGGCAGGTTTTAGATAGTTCAAAAGCCTTTATATTGAATTAATTATATCATTTAATCATGTATCTTATACTGTTGGTATCTCTACTTTTTATGAATATATTTGAAATGTATAGACAACAAAGAAATCGTATGTGGTCAAAGCATTGCAAATGGCAAAACTGTTACTTGGAAGCTGAATTTACTATTCCAACTACCCTGTTTCTTTTAATACAACACAAAATATTGTAAAGCTGCCATAGTCCTGACTGATGTTCCACTAGATATTGCATGCAATAAAACTATATATTTGAGTAAAGTTTGTTTGAAAGATACTTTAATTCTATTTCTGTACCAATCTGAAAATTTAGAGCACAATCTTGCAGCTAATGAACTTTGCTCCATTGTGATTGAGGGTCATGTCAAAATGAACCCATTAATCACTATAATTCCTCACAGAGGAGTCTGAAATTGCTAGAGAGTGAACATTTAATAAGTGGGAAATGCTATAAATGTCACTCCAGATGTGAGCCAATGAAGAGACAGGTAATGATTCAATAGTGTATTTTTAAAACTATATGTAGGCTGATTTGGAAGAAATACAGTGATTCATTTTGGGAATGACTTTTATGGAACCAATTCATTTGAAAATTATAGCTGAGAAAATGGTATGTGTGTGACATTACTTTATCCATTTTTAACTGGAAGTTATAAAAATGAATGTTATTTAGAAGAAAAGTCATGAAGAGAGAATTCTTTTTCAAAATAACTCAGCCTGCATTGGATAGACAATTAAAGGATTGCCTATTTGCATAAATCAGGAAAAATATAGGTAAAATTTTGCACTTTTAATTTGTCTCATTTTTATTCTTCCAAATTTAAAAAACGGAGAAGAAAGCCTTCCAGTCTAATCTCTGCAGGTTAAGTATACCCCTGGCTAAAGAAGTATGACCAAACACATACGGGAAATGGCAGAAAAGTATTACCATGAGTATTTTTATTCTGTGTGATATGAGATATTAATGTTGCTCTAACCCAACTCAGCAAATTTCTTAACTCTCTGGTTCTCAGTTTCCTTGTCCATAAAACTCATCAGTTGTATGATGTGACATGTAAGGTACCTCCTAGCCCTGAGAAGTTGTGACTCTCTAGACAGTCTAATTTAGTGTTAGTAATGAGTAGTCTTCTCTCTGGCAAAAATTATTATCGGTTATTAAAAATAAAGATCCTAACATTACATTTCTTTTGGGCCCAAATAATTTTCCTCATAAAGAGAATATTCAGGCCTCCTTTAAAACCGGGAAAAAAAAATAAGATCTAATTGGATGGTTGATTTTTTTTTTAACTTTATTATTCTTCAGGACACCCCGTTAATGTCAAGAAGTTTATTTTAAATAATAGTTCCATCAGTTCATTCTTCAGCAAGGTTTGAAATCTTCTAAAAGTGTCTTTATCCAGCAGCTTATATATCATAAACTACTAACAATTAAAAAGAGTCAAGAAAAACTTTGGTGGAAGGCAACTCCGGCACTAATTAGGGATTATTACTGATTTGCAGATTGTGTATTTTCTAGCAAACTGCTGTGAAACGGCATCTCGTGTTTTAGATAATAACATTTTCATGCCTGATAAATACATTCATGATCACTGCTTTTTCAACCGGCAAGCTATGCATGTTTTATTTAAGCTGTAGAGTCTCAGAGGTTGTTCGTATTCTTCTACTGCTTAAAATTTTTTACTGAATTAATGTAACAACTCTTTTTTAAGTGATAAAAGAAATAATGCACAGCTGTAAAATTTCTTGATTTTTAACGTAGACTTAATCTGCATATTTTCCTCCCTAAGCCCTGTTTTTTTTTTTTAAGTTCTATAGTGATAATTCCCCTCTAATAGGAAAGTGCATATCATGAAGAATTGTGTTTTAAAAATAAGCAAATACCCTGGTTCTTTAGCAGAGGCATCTGCTAAGAATGAAGCAAGCAAAATATTTTCTTCTACGAGTGGAATATGAAATGTTTAGAGAGAATACTGGGTGAACGCACTTCTTAGAAGTGAGAGCTTAGAAATGAATGTAGAGCAGGAACTCAAGACTTTAAATTTTCATGGACTGAACATGGCCTGTAAAATAAATGTATTCAGAAGAATACGCATGTTAGCCTTCTATCCATCTCCCAGACGGAGCTTTTTATTTTTATTTTTATTTTGTATTTTTTTATTTTTTTTCCGTCCTGCATGTGTTCTGTATGTTATAGAATCTATGAGTCTACCCTGACCTTTCAGGCCATGACAACCTTATAGGCTATCAATGATCTTCACTCTTAATATTATTCAATTTCACCCTAAATAAAAGATGCTGCTAATTGCACATTAACTAGAAAAGTTTTGGAGTTTCATATACTTAGACAAAACCAGGCCATAGGTATAAGAAACTTTGAGATTAATTACAGAAGTCTCTTGGCCTTTGAGTGTTCATCTGAGAGTTAAGGGTAAGTAACATCACATAGAGGAGGTGATTTTTAGCTGGATGTGGAAGGACAACCCGGGACCACCCTCCCTGAAAGGGTTTGACATCCTGCATCCTGGCAATGGAATGCTGTATACCACGTCACTCATGTGTAAACGCGTTACATTTTTGAAACTGGGTTCAGATAAATAAATTATTCACACCCATGGAAATATCCCCTCTCTGTCCTTCCTCCCTCTGTCCCCCTCTCTCCCTCCCTCCCTCTGTCCCTCTCGGTCTCTCTTTCTCTCTCCCTCCATCTCCCTTCTCTTTAAGTGCAACTGTGAGTAGATCCCTGGAATTAAGACTCTGTTTTGCTTAGTGGTTGACTTGATTTCTTTCTTCAAATTAACATACATATTACTATTTGTATATGTAAAGTGACTGAGTCAGAAATACAGTACATTTATGGATCAAATCACTTTTATTTAAGACTTTCCACCTTGGAAAAATGAATACGCTTACTAAACTTTAATAATCTCCATATTTGAAAAGAAGGGTTTTTGGGTTTTTTTTTTTCTTGTACCTACTTTATCCCTTTCTGTGTGTATCATTATCCCTCTGTTGCTATTAGTTTTACTCCAAAAATGTGAATCTTCTGGGGTACACTCCTGAAACCAACAAAGTCAAATCCAGGCTCTATCACTAATCAGCTGTAAGACTTTCAGAAGGTCTGTTCACCTCTCTGGACTTTAGGATTCTCATCTATGTAAGTAGGGCATTGACCCTTAAGGTTTGTTTCAGGTCTACATTCTATTGCAGAGCTGCATTGATATAAGTGATAATTACCTCTGTTTTCTGTTTTGAATAAATGGGCACTCAAGTGATTGCTTGTTATTCATCTGTTCTTGAAATTTAAATCAGTGGAGTTTAACTTTCTGTACTCCCCTCTTGACATCCATGTTAGCATCTTTGAATGGCAATGAAAATTTGAGTTCCTGTTAAGACAGGTTATTATTTCACTTTATGGAGCTATGAGGATGACAGTACTTTTTAAGGGAGAAACGCAATTATTTTTTTAAATCTGAATTTGTAAGGTAGTTTAAAATAAGTTCTATATAGATCTTCTCCACTCTAAAAGGTAGGTGATATTAACCTCTTAAAATTTAAGAAAGTGAATTTTAAAGATGATTGTTTTCCCTAAATCTCAGGGAACTGCAAGATACATATTTTGAACCCAGGTCTGTATAGTGGCAAAACTGAGCATTTCATCCTGCAGTTGACTCTTGAATGATGGGAGAGTTGGGGTGCTGACGCCTGCACAGTAACTGTTGACTGATCAAAAATTAAACTGCAAACAGCCTACTCTTGACCAAAAGCCTTGCAGATAGCATAAACAATGAACGTGTATTTCGTATGTTATGGGCACTATATACTGCATTCTTACGATAAAATAAACCAAAGAAACATTATTAAGAAAATCACAAGGAAGAGAACACACAGTATTGAATTGTATTTATTAGAAAAAATCCACCTGCTGGTGGACCTGCACAATTCAAACCCGTGTTATACGAGGATCAACTATAATTAATCTATCAAGAAAGAGTCAATTGTGCAGTCTTTCTGATTCCATTAGGCAGGTTTTGCAGTCCTCTCTATTACATCTCATTCTCTCCCCACTTCCAAATTTTTCCCCTCTTTTTGCCATCAAGCAATATTTTTTTTTTCAAATTTTCTCCCAGAGACTTGATTCCAACCTTACACTGTCAGTTAGAGGAGAAGCACATAAGAATAGATTTGTACCATTTTGACCAGTTGTGACAGAGCTTGGTGTTGGATTATGCAGGTTCTGGAAACATTCTGCCCATGCTTGAATAGCGCTTATTAGCTATTATTTTTGCATAAGTTACTTACATTCTTTGCGTCTCATTTTCCTCATCTGTACAAGGGGATATGAATTATATAATCATGATATAATTAGTTGAGTTTTAGATACATAAAGTGAGTTAATGTTATGAGGAGAAAACGTTGGGCGTAGAAATCTAGCTAATATTCCCAGGCGTCCATGTGTCACTGGAGCTTGAGACGGACATATTATTTTTTTTCCTTACTGCTTACTACTGTTTCCTGTGTTGTTGGGCTTACTTAGACATGTGACATTGATCCCCAGTGACCCTGACTTCGTTTCCTCTTCTCTGACCCTCTTAACTCCAGACTCTGGTCTTGGCGGGTCTGACTCTAACTGGTAGCCAGACCCAACCTCAAATCTAGTTTTGCTTGATGACTGAACTGTATCACAAAATCTGGTTAACCCTACCATCCTGGCTCCAAATGAAACACTGCAGATTTTTTTTTTTTTTAAATTCTGTCCTAGGGAGATACACCCTGTTGGTTTTATTTACAGTGGGAGAGCCAAGCTCTAAAAAACTGGACATGGCACATGGAAGCATAGGTTTGGATGAGAGGCAAATGGGAATAAAGCCCAGGATACAGGTTCCTTCTCAAGAGAGAAATTTTGAGCCGTCTTTTGGATTTAGAAGAAATAAAGCACAATCTGAGCTGATGAAGTTGATTTATCCTTAGAGATAAAGGTAGTACACATTGCTCACCGCTGCTTTTAAGTTCATCTTGAAGACTTGAGAAAGTTAGATTTTCACGAGACAAATAAAACAATTATTCGTTTCATAATATCCGTGGCTTCTGTAATTTAAGGCTATGTCTCATGTTTTGTCACATTCGGTGAGCCAATGTGGTTGCTGTTCTTTCAAGTTTAGGGAATTTACATATTTATGTTTTGGAAATGGGCTCATGAGAATTGCTATAGTACTTCTCATCATCATCTGGGTTTTGAAGATTGACATAATTGTCAATCAATTATTGTCATAATTGAAGATGACTGAAAGCCACGTGCAGTGGTTCAGAGAATGAAAAGAAATAACTAATTAAAAGTGAATTAAAAGGCATTTTCTGGGCAGCTTGGGCAGCCTCAGCGGTTTAACGCCTGCCTTCAGCCCAGGGCATGATATTGGGGTCCTGGGATCAATTCCACATGGGGCTCCCCCACAGGGAGCCTGCTTCTCCCTCTGCCCATGTCTCTACTCTCTGTGTCTGCCTCTCTGTGTCGCTCATGAACAAATGAATACAATCTTTAAAAAAAAAAAAGGCATTTTCTTTCTCTGCTAGGGAACATGACCTTACACGAGGCTCAAAAATAAATTCAGAATATAATGCTCACTTGTGGCTAGAACAAATAGTTCTTGGTCACAAGATATGCCAATATTTTTTCTAGTCATTGAAGATAATCTTCATCCCCACATAACATAGTTGAGGGGAAAATGACTTTTGTTATAAGGAATTGTTATTAAAATGATAGTTATTAAAAAAATAAGAATAAAAACTGATAGTTATTATGACAGAAATCTACATGAAATGATGTAGAATCATAGTGGGAAGAATAAACAAGCACAAAGAAGTCTACACAAGTGAGAATATTACTTTGAAATAAGTATCAAAGGCTGAATTAGGATTAGCAGCCAAAGAATAATGAGCTCTATTAGAGGATGTAAAGCAGTATGTGGCAAAGGAAAAAGAGTAAGATCTTGCCATTTGCAACAACATAGATGGACCTAGAGGGTATAATGCTAAGTGAAATAAGTCAGCGATATGATTTCACTCATATATGAAATTTAGGAAACAAAACAAATGAACAAAAGAAAGAGACGAAAAACAGACTGTTAAATATAGAGAACAAACTGGTGATTACCAGAGGGAGTGGGGGGTGGGCAGAGAGCCAGAGGGAGGATGGGTAAAATAGGTGGAGATTAAGATCACACTTATTGTAATGAGCACAAAGTAATATATATATTGTGTAGAGTTGTTGAATCATTATATTGTATACTTAAAACTAATATAGCACGGCGTATTGATTATACTGGAATTAAATATATATAATATATATAAAATATAATATATAATCTATTATCTATCTATCTATCTATCTATCTATCTATCTATCTATCTATCATCTATCTATCTAGAAAGAAGGATGTGACAAGACACAGGTAAATAAAATCATCTTACAGGAATTATATTGGCTTCAAGCATATAGAAACCTAGTTCATTTTGCCCGTGACAGTGCTAGACTGTGTCTCTAACATCTTTTTTTCTTAATCTGTGCTTGCCAAATTAGTTATTGAACAGAACAAATTAGTTTTCTTAATCTGTGCTTGCCAAATTAGTTATTGAACAGAAAAGTGAGACTTTTAAAACTTTGATTATGCATCTGAAGTCCAAACCAGGAACGCATTTAGAGTTGGATAGTGGGAAATCAGACAATTTCTTAACAATATTTTTGGTGGGGGGGGTGGTGGAAAAAAAAAGGTGTTTTTTCTCTCTTTTTTTTCTTGTATTTGTTTTGTAATTTTAATCTGCTAAAAGGAGGCATTACAGAATTATTTGAATTTTATGGACTGTGTTTTGCTTTTAGAAATATTTTATTGCCAAAAAACTCCGAGATAGCAATTTGTATTTCAATGAAGAAGAAAAAGATGACAAATCCGTGCATGTTAAAACTGTATAAATACAATATTTGAGAATGGAACTTAAAGATCACCTTGCTCTTCTACTGCATTTTCAACTAAGAAGTTCTAGTAAGATAGATAAATGAGAGGAGAAAGTAGATTTATTCTACATAGCCTATTAAAAGTTAAATTTCTGTGAATGATTATTTGGATTAACACCCTAGAGCAAAGTTTTAGGGCCTTTCAATATTCGTTTTCCTTCTTATACTTTTTCTCTTCTTTCTACTCAGCTGCCAGTCAGCAGTCTCTCTAGAAAGTTAGTATTTTAGCTAATACCCAAAGTTATCAACCAACATTTCAGGATAAAAGTGTAACCCTTTATAGGTAAGACTGTAAATTATCCACATAAGTTCTACTAAATAAATATATGTTCACTTACATGCCATGTCTTAGAAGAAGTCTCTTTGATGTAGGTTGATCTATTTTGACTTTTAAATAACCAAGGTATAAAAAATAAGATCTTTAAAGAGTCAAATATGTTACTTTGTTCAAAGTCGATGTTTTAAAATGATTATTATTCCTTTCTGTCCCATCACCTGTCCCTAGAAGGGAAAGACAGAACATAAAGACTCCTAACTCTGGGAAACGAACTAGGGGTGATGGAAGGGGAGGAGGGCGGGGATGGGGGTGAATGGGTGACGGGCACTGAGGGGGGCACTTGTCGGGATGAGCACTGGGTGTTATTCTGTATGTTGGCAAATTGAACATCAATAAAAAATAAATTTATTATTAAAAAAATTGGGCTGCAATATCTCTCTTCAATTCTTGTAGCCGTAAAAAGATTTGTACGTGTGTGTGAACTTTAATGATAATTGATGACTGGTGATGTAATGCTGTTTGCAGCTTTTTGCTCTTTTTCCAGGACAGCCCATCACCCAGCAAGGGTTTGATGATTAACTCCTTGATTTTCAAATCATGACAGAATTTCCGAAATGGAACGGATTGGGTCGTTAACATTTTGTACAAAATTAATTGCCATGTTGAAGGTTTTGTTCTTTGGCTTCCTTCTGTGCTAAATCCCCAACCAAATGTTAGCAGCGGCATATGATTTCTGACTTCTTCATTTCAGAAGTTACGTTGTGATTATGTGCCTAAATTTTTAACGAGTGTGGTTATCTCTCCACAGTCATTTAATAATAGTTTTTGAGTTTAGCCATGTTGGGGTTTTGCTCTCTTTTAAAGAAAATTATTATATCAAATGACTTCCCAAGAGTCATGTAGAGATTTTTTTTTCTTTTTTCAAAATCTCCTGATATATAAAGTATAAGTGCGAAATGAAACTGCCCGGCCCAGCATAGCTATCCAAATGTTTTAATTAAGCTTAAAAATATCTTCCTTTTGTTAAAGAGCGGGGCTTAATGAATTATGATGTAAGATTCATGACAATCGCACTTGTCTCACTCTGACATAAAGGGCTAAGGGGAATTTTGTGTAAATGCATTTAATGTTTCACAGTCATGCCCTTTGAGGAGGGTTGGATGGATATTAACACGTTTTTAGAGTCTAGTCAATGCCCTGAGAGGTAAATCTCGAGATATTGACAGAATTTGAAAGACTCAGACAGATTCCCAAGTGCAGTGAGGTCACAATGGTGATGCCACTTGGAAGAGAACGGTTCTCTTCTGCTCTCCAACTTTAGCTCTGAAATTTCATCTACAGGGTTCGTATTTTGGTGATTTCTTTGTGTTCTGCAACCCAGGTTCTGAAACAGAGTTGTGCACTTAGTAGCCTTACTTGGTAACCTGTGGGGATGCCATCTGAAGCAATTCTTGACATTTTTCTGTGAGTGACAGATTTCATCGGATCTTGGAACTGTGTCCACATACCAACTGAGGAGATGGGCTAGCTTTCTCCTGGGTGCAAACTGAGTGGAGAAAACTATGTTTTCCCTGAGTGAAACTATGAAAACATATGTTTTCACCATGAAACTAGAAAACTGGTTTCCCCTGAGTGGGAAAACTATGGCCTACTAAAGTGGAAGACCTAGATATTAATCTTCGAGCCGCCGTGCCCCAGTGTAATGTCCGAGTCAGCCCAGATTCCCTGAACTTCCTTTTCCTCATCTACAAAAAACCAAGGTAATACTACTTACCTCACAGAGTTATTATGAAGATTAAGAGAATAATAGTAAGAATGGCTAACAGTCACAGAGGACTATGCATGCCAAGTACTATGTTCAATGCAGTTAAACTTCACCCAAACCCTACAAGATAGGAAGTGATACCCCACACCACTGTGGGGAAGCAGAAGCACAGAGTCAGAAGACTTGCCCAAGATCACACAGCTGGTAAATCAGGCTCCGGACCTGTGTTCTGAACCAGGCCACAGTGCAGAATATCTGGTCCAAAGGGTGTGATCCATGAATACCAGGTTCTCTCTTCCTGCTCCTCTCTGCTCACATACCAGGGCACTTGCAAAATCTGTCACCGTCTGCTGGAAGCCTACAGGGCACTGTGGCCTGGTCAGGGTTGGAGCTGCTCGTTTCAGTCTGTGCAATAAATCTCTCTCCTTTAGTATTTTCTCTCGGGTTATTTATTTTTATCTCTTTCATCTAAATACTCAACCTCCAGTTTTTTGGTTGTCCTGATCAGAGCATGAAGTGTGTAATGAATAACTTAGGTCTTTTTTTTTTTTTAATTTTTTTAATTTTTATTTATTTATGATAGTCACATAGAATGAGAGAGAGAGAGGCAGAGACACAGGCAGAGGGAGAAGCAGGCTCCATGCACCGGGAGCCTGATGTGGGATTCGATCCCGGGTCTCCAGGATCACGCCCTGGGCCAAAGGCAGGCGCCAAACCGCTGCGCCACCCAGGGATCCCAATAACTTAGGTCTTTAATGTATTCCCGTACCGTATGTTTTTCCCTGGCTGCCAGGTAAACCTTTTCCCAGGTGTCGGGACACAATTTGTCCTCAGCCTCTCCTCCTTTTTCATTCTTTGCCCATCCTCTCCATGTTGGAATGTTCCTTCCTGTTTCTGTTGTGTGTCCTCTCTCCCTCCTTACATGTTTCTTTATTTTAAATCAGGGAAACAAGTGTTTGCTTTGGAACCTATGAAAATTAGAATCGGAAAAGGAACTTGGGGAGGACTCAGGGTAGATCTAGAAACCTGCTACTCTCGCCACTTTCTTCCTTCATAGCACAGCGTAGATTTCGCGGGATCTTTAATTCTCACTAGTGTCCAATCCACTTTCCTTTGCCGCTCAGCGTCCTCCCTCCATGTGTTGATAGGGGGACTTTTAACCTTGGAGCCCACTGCCAACAGGCCCATTCTTTTATTATTACCTAGTTCAGATCCTCAAGCAGCAAACCTTTTGTGATGACATATTATGATTTGACCTTCTGCCTCTGCCTCGTGCCTCACTTTGGCCCTATGTTCCCACGAGGAGGATTCTAGACTAGACCAAAAAAAAAAGAAAGAAAGAAAATACCCTAGCCACAGTGGATATTTCCCACGGAAATAGGAATGGATATTTCCCAGGAACATTGGGTTGCTTTCTGTAGCTGAACTGAATCCAGCGTATCCGCACTCTTTTCATCCTGCAAAACTAAAACTGCAGCATTGTTCTATTTCCCATCTCTAGGCATTTGACTACTCTAAGTAATTCATGTTAAGCGAAATCAGACAGTATTTGTCCTTCTGTGATTAGCTTATGTCTCATCCGTGTATCTGTGTGATAATGTATGAGAGCAAAGACATAGAGGATGAGTGGTAATAGAAATACATTGGTACAAGTTTATTATATTTTCCTTGAAGTAATTTAATTTTGTGAATAACTCTAAAAACACTATGAAAATTTAAAATCAGGCTTATAATACTTTTACTAATAACATTTTATAAGAAATATCCACTGTGGCTAGGGTATTTTCTCTTTTTGGTCTAGTCTAGAATCCTCCTTGTATACTACGGGCTTTGATATTTCTTTTCTACTTTCATAGTGTGTTTGTTCTTTCACATTTTGCTGGAGTATGGTTTTCTTATATCAGGGTCTTTATCCTCTTAGCAAAATATAAATAGCTCCTTCTCCATCCTCTCTAAGTAGAACATGTGCATAGGGTACCTTTAAGAATTGTATTTCCTTCCAGTATGTACTGAAAAATTCTTGTCAGTCTCTCTCTTTAGCCATTTACTCAATGCATAAGATTTATTCTCAAATTCCATGTTCTATTCTCTTCTGAATTGAGACCTACAATTTCTGTAAATTGTGGTGAGAAGAAGGCTTATTTTAAACCTCTATTGGCATGAGGAATAGTTTCCTAAATGAACCGTATATAATTACCAGCCAGTGCCCACCCATCTCTAACCCCAGCCAGGGGTTTACCTGGATGCTGAGCTTTTCCTCTTATAACATCAATGCACTTTCGTCCCTCAAACAAGCAGCAATTTCTTTATTAACATTTTAATACCTGGTATCAGGTGAGGTCCATTGTTTCAGGAAAATGGAAACATGGACTTGTGGGAAACAAACAGGATTACCTAATAGGAGTCACTTGACCAGGGAAATTACTTAATGAGAAGTTTCTGATTTGTCCTGTTTCCTTGTTTACCAGGTTATCTTTGATTATATGTCGCACAATGACATTTCCAGATAGAAATAACTCACGACCAAGGCTATTTATACCTTGCCCCAGAAAAGCCTTTTTGTTTACTTCTCCCTGGTGTGACTTCAGGCACTAGCAAACTAGCAATGCAAGGTAACTTTATTCCAGTTCCAAGAAATGAGCTTTTCTGGGGTGCCTGGATGGCACAGTCAGGGCCACACTCCTGGCTTCGGCTCAGGTGGTGATCTCGAAGTCACGATCTCGAGATTGTCAGATTGAGCCCTGGAGTGGGGGGGGGGGTCTGTGCTCAGCGCAGGGTTGGCTTGGGGACCCTCTCCCTCGGTCTCTCCTCCCCTCAAATAAATCTTAAAAAAAAAAAAAAAAAACAAAAACCTGAGCTTTTCTGAGTCAATCATGTGTCTAAATTGGACTGCATTCCTTACTTGTAAGGAACAGTTTCTTTTGTTTGTGATTTTTGTTTGCCTGGTTTACCATTTTTTTCCTAAATCTGGAATGCAGAGTCTTCTATTCCAATTTAAACTGTGGGAAAGGAATATAATTCAGGTTTCTGTATTGAGTTCAAACCTTTCTTGCTCTGTGTCCTTGAAGCTGTCAGAGGCAGAGCTCAGTCTTCTGAGCCACCTCTTTCAGATTGGCAGAGAAATACCCAGAATAAATGTCTAGAACCTCTTTCTGGATGTCAATCTTCTTTATCTTTCTTAAAGTAATTATTCACTATCCTGTTACTTCTTTTGGAGACTCACTCAAGATATATAGCTAAATAAATAGGTACTGCATGTTGTATAAAAAACTGTCACTTAAAGCAGTTGTGAAAAGCACTGAAAACATTAGAAGAAGAAAACACGATAGATAGATGATAGATAGATAGATAGATAGATAGATAGATGATAGAAAAAAAGAAAGAAAGAAAGAAATATATATACAGGATCTTTGGTCATTTTCTGGTCTCCCAGGCTAGTACTGCATTTTTTGTTGTTTTATATACTTTTAAATTAACTAGATTTTGTTTTGTTATGTTTTTAAAATTCACTTTACTTGTTAATATCTATTATTGCTTTAAAATGACTGAAGAGCAAGAAAGTCCGAAAAGAGGGTGTGTGTGGGGGGGTGCATTCTACTGGAAAAAAGGCCACAATAATTGTACTTTGATGTTTCTAGTACTCTCTACAACTGCTTTAGGTTGTACTTTTTTATAGGGTGTTTTAAAAGACCCTCTTAATGTTACAGTCTTACATCCTAATTGTTATGATGCATTAGTGTTGTTTGCGTGTGCGTGCACATACATGCCTGCATGTATGGCCCGATGATCTCATGGCTTCGGAAGTACATTTGAAAAGTGTCTTTTAAATTTGCAAAATAGTCTCTGGTAGACTTGTCATTTTATTCAACATCCTCAACACTTCCAAAGATTCATTTTTACTTGAAAACAATTTCTTGAGAAGGTTAAACTAGTAAGAATAAAAACAATAGTAGTACTCAAGTCTATAAAGTATTTTCTGAAACAAGTTCGCTCATTTTATATGTTCAAATAATCATTGAGAATTAAAAAAAAATTGTTAGGTCAGTTTCTTAGCTAGAGGCCTCTGAAAAGATCTGTACTAAAGTTTCCCTTTGCTCCACCTCTTCTAGATTCACTACCTTGGACCTCTGATGTGTTTTAATTTGCACTTTGCCTCCTTCTTGCATGTGTTTTTGGGATCATCTTATCACTGTAGACAGATGATGAGTGTTTGTAAACAAATGCTAGGTGATTAGGTACAGTTGAGTCAGGGCATAAGCATTTCATTGAAGGTAGACTGGATCACCTGTATCCAAAGGCCCTTTCAATCATGAAATTCCATACTTTCATGATTTTCTTCATACTGGTAACTCAGGGTATGAAGCCCATTAACAGATTCCTGGCTTCCTTGATGATTACATTATTTCATAAACTAGTATTAACTTATTTTTTAAAAACTTACTTATATTTACAACTAGTATTTATTATCTCCATTTTGGGGGGTTTCTTTTGAAGAATGATGGTTTTTACTAGTGACTACTTAAGCTTAAAATGTGAAAATATAAAGGATGTTTGCACTGAAGTAAATATGAATCATCTTTAGCACTTATTCCAGTGACATAAAGGTTTATATAGGTGGGGTTAAAGCCTTGGATTTGTAGTCTGTCTGGGCTCTTTTGAAGGCCAGGGATCCCTTAAAAGTAAATGATTATTTCATGTTTTTTTTCTTTATTCATCATTTGCTTCTATACTCATCAGAATAATTTACAACTAATTTAAAAATTGAAGTTTAACAAATCATCTAATTAATTGAAGCATTTTGAGAGGAAAAACATGACTATACATGTGATTACATTATTTGTAGCACAAGCAGAAATAATTTTGTCAGGTCATATTCTTAAAGAATTTATCCACCTTTGGGACTGACTGTAAGAATGAAGTTTAGGGCGCTCCTGAGTAGCTCAGTTGGTTGAGCATCCAACTCTTGGTTTCTTCCTGGGTCGTCATGTAGGGATTGTGGGATCCAGTGGAGTCTATTTGAGATTCTCTCCCTCTCCCTCTGTTACTTCTCATTGAGTGTGCTCTCTCTCCCTCTCAAAAATAAATTTTAAAAATTAAATCTTAAAAAAAAAAGAAAAAGAGTGAAGCCCAATCCAAGTAACTGAGGTAGAGACTTTTAAGTACTATTTGACTCAGTAACCTTCCAAACAATGTTTGGACAGAAATTTAGTGGCTTATTTATCAAGGATGTCACAAATAGATCTTGAGCATATCATGGGGATTGATGTTCTAAGTAACATCTATAGCGGTTCCAAGAAGGAGAATCTCCGATTCATATCATCTGAAATCTCGTGTTTTTCTCTCACAATTCATTTTGAATTGATAGCTCTGGAGATCACCTCTTTAAAGCTCACTTTAAAAGGAGTACTGAATTTCTTTACATCACAAATTAGTGCTTTGTGTGATGTTTGTCATCAATTCACTAATTAACATTTGTTAATTGCCTTTTGTGTTTACAGGAAATTTACCAAAATCTATAATGTTTACTTGAGATTACCAAAATTTAAACTGAGCAAATATAAAAGGTCTTCTCTCCGGAAGCAAATGTATTTTTTTTCTTTTCTCATGAACTGTGTTTGGCGCTTCTCCCAAATTGCTAAACGAGTCATCACAACAAACGATTGGAGCCAAATTTGACTTCTAGACTGAATGGCCATCCAGGTGCAGCTCTCCCAAATACAACAGTATTGGCTCACTTTCCTGGTAAAGATTCTCAGAGATTAGAACAAGGACAGCAGAGGAGACCAGAAACTTCAGAACAGCTAGATCATGAAGATTAAGAAGTCACTCCTAGGTGAATAGAAAAGTTAGCATTTTCTCAATAGCATTACAGACAAACAAAGAATTTACAGAAACTAACGGATCGAGGCAGATCTGAAAATAAATTTTGAGTATTTGCAAATATCAGAGTTTGTGCAATTTGCAAACAGAAATCTAAATATCACAAAATCTTCACAGTTGGTGTGGGCCAAGAATTGTAAGTGACACAGAAGAGCATCAGCATACATTGAAAAGGGAGAACTTTATACCAGGCAACAATATTGGCTAAAAAATGTATTCACTTCTAGCAAAAGAAGATACAAGCTTCTGCACAGATGGTATTAATAAATTAATACATTTATTAATGTATAAAATAGATATTTTTAAACTAACATATTTTTAACTAACTTGAACACAATTCAATGGATTTGATTAATAGGACAGAGATCTCAGATCATCCTAAAAGACAGTTAGTTTGGAACAAATTCATAGTCATGAGAGGCAGATTGATTGTGATACGGTCAGTTCCCTAGACCTGATTATGCTTATAATCAAGCCTAACTATAGCTGAATCTCTTATATGCACGTGGTGGTGTTGGCGCGTGTACTGTCTGACTATCTGACTATGGTTTATGCTCCATAAATGGTAGATTTAGAAAACGTATTCGAGGCTCAGTATATAACTATATGGAATTATATCACCTATTGATGAGTGTTCTATCTACCCACAAGTCTTTATCCTTTAATCTACATTTTGAAGCTTCTTCTTTTTTTTAAGATTTTATTTATTTATTCATGAGACAGAGAGAGAGAGAGAGAGAGAGAGAGAGAGAGGGAGGGAGGGAGGCAGAGAGGCAGAGGGAGAAGCAGGCTCCATGCAGGGAGCCCGACATGGGACTTGATCCCGGGTCTCCAAGATCATGTCCTGGGCCGAAGATGGTGCTAAACTGCTGAGCCACTTGGGCTGCCCCATTTTGAAGCTTCTAAAAGTACACTGATTTTTTATTATTATTATTATTTTAGCCAATTTTACCAGTTCAATGTTGCTTCCAGTTTTTTATTCTATGACAAAAGGTTACACACACAGTCAAACACAAAAACTGGTGAGAGGAGAAAATAACTAAGATAATTCCACAAATTTGCCTGCAAAGTTTGTATTGACTTATTAAAAAATATATTAGACTATTTTTGAACATTTTAGGCTTACAGCAAAATTGAGTGGAAGGTATAGAGATTTCCCAAATACCACCCCCTACACACATGCACAGCCTCACTGCATTATCTGCATCTTTCACTAGAATGGTATGTTTTCACCAAGGATGGACTTAACATTGGTGATATCATAATCACCCTAAGTCTGTAGCTTACCTCTTGGGGTTATAAATTCTATGGGTTTGGACAAATGTATGACATATATTCATCATTATAACATTATAAAGTGTCTTTTCACTGCCCTAAATTCTTCTGTGCTTGCCTATTCATCCCTCCACCCTTCCCACCCCTGGAAACTACTGATCTTTTTATTGTCTACATAGTTTGTCTTTTCCAAAACGTCGTATTAGTTGGAATCAAACAGTACGTAGTCTTTTACGATTGGCTTCTCTCACCTAGTAATGTGCATTTAGAGTCCCTCCATGTCTTTTCATGTTTTCATACCTTATTTTCTTTTTAGTGCTGATGAATATTTTTTAAAGTGGAAAAAAAAAGGAAGAAAAAATAATCTCAGATACCCATAAAAGTAACTAAATAGATCGTCTTAATAGACGGTAATAGGAGTAAAAAATCTTGACAGGCTTGCTGAAAATTATAGAAAACTGACTCAGCAGCCCAGGTGGCTCAGCAGTTTAGGGCCGCCTTCAGCCCAAGGCGTGATCTTGGAGACCTGGGATCGAGTCCCACATTGGGGGTCCCCGCAGGGAGCCTGCTTCTCCCTATGCCTGTGTCTCTGCTTCTCTCTCTCTCTGTGTGTGTCTCTCATGAATAAATAAATAAAATATTAAAAAAAAAGAAAACTGACTCAAACAAAGTAAGATTTTTAACAAATTATCAGAGCCCATTTAAGCTCAAAGAAAAATCACAGATCCACACGCATGCATGATGGAATGACCTCTGTTGTCACACGATCCATTCTTTAGCTACTGAATATTGTGCTCTACTTTGTTTCACAATTTTGCCCAGCTGCTTAATCGTGTCAGATAATATGAAAAGACATGGGACAAAATGGCCTTCAGAGAGTATAATCAGCAATATGCCATTGATTAGCTACACCAAGGTTGGCTCAGGGACAAGTTCATACAAATTATTAGCATATCATTCACTGGCTGCAGAGAGGTCACAGAGAGATAGTGTCCGCCGAGATGTCCAGTTGTCTTCACAGATAGAAGCTGATTTTTCTCTCCTGATTTTCAAAAAGCTTAGATAAGAATATGCACTAATTTATAGTTTTCTGGATAATAGTGGACCTCAGTAATTATCATTCTTAATATTGGAAATGTGATTTTCCTCTAGGATAATATTGCTATTCTATGTCTGTGAAATGCTCCTTGATCTCTTGGATGAATTGTTACCGTGTCCTCTTGTATCCAGGATATACTGATGGGATGAGTATGGATTTTAGAGGCAGCTCAAGCCCCAGCTCCCTCACTGATTTTGGTGCCACTTTGAGTCATTTAGTGTCTCTAGACTTCGTTTCTCCCTTTATCCTCCTACAAAAATATGAAATACTCATATATTAATTAGCAACATGTTTAGACATATGTAAGAACAGGATATTACAGACGTAAGCAAACGGGTCAGTTTCCTCACAGGGAATCCAGGTCTAAGGCACTGCAGTTGTAGACTCTGCTTCTTTTTGAGTCAGAAATTCAAATTGTTTTTGTGTTCCTATCATCCTTAATGTGCTGAATTTTATCCTGATAGCCGTTGTTTCAAAGTCACAAGTGGCTTCTGGTATACACATTTATTAGTAGGATTCAAGGCTGGAAGCAGAGGAGAGATAGTGCCAGGTTTGTCTTTCTTGTTTCCTTTCATTAGCAGTCTTGTTGAATTGTCCCCTCCACCCAAAAGGTTTCCCCCTTAGTTATCGTTGCCTCCTTCGAGGGAGGCTCAGAATTCACAGAACATGATTGTCCTTGACTATGACCAATCATGATGCATCACCAACCTGAACATATTGAAAGAAGAAACTGATGTGTAAGTTAGTAGCAGTAGATGCCACATACAGACTTTGCGGAGTTGTTGTGAGGATTAGAAGATAATATCTGCATCTAATAATATTCCAAGTCAATGCTTAATAAATGTCAGTCCCATAATCTTGCTTACAGTCGTGTGCCTACCTCATTCTCCCATGTCTTAGAGTATTAATTACTCTCAAGGACAGAAACCATGTTGAATGAATCCGTAGGCAACACACATTACCTAAAACAGTCAACCTGGAAGTCGTATCTTGGAAACTAGTGCATATACACTTAAGCTTTTAACTTCTGTGGTCGTCATCATATATTACTATATGTTGACATTTGTCTGAAAACACTCAAATTACAATTCATCATTATGAGGCCTGGGACTCATAAGGAGTTGTTCTCAAAACTTTGCAGGTTATGCATTTTTTATGTATTACTTGGAAAAAAAAAGCTAAGTATTTGCTCAGTCATATCTTTTTTTGATTTTATTTATTTAAGAGAGAAGAAAGAGAGAGAGTGTGTGTGTGTGAGCAGCGGGGAAGCACAGAGGGAGAGCGGGGAGCAGACTCCTCACTGAGCAGGGAGCCCAATGTGAAGGCTCCATCCCAGGGATATGGGGACTCGATTCCAGAACCCAGGAATCATAACCTGAGTTAAAGGCAGACACTTAACCTACTACTGAGCCATGCAGGTACCCCTGCTCAGTCATATAATCAATTCTAAGTGATACTTGTTATGACTAGATTTTTCTTAAAAAAATCTTTAAAAATACTAATTTTTTGTTTCTTGTTGGACTAGCAATGCACTGGAGTTTATGTTCCCTCTTTCCAATATCATTCCATATTTATGAGATATTTAAGGAAAAGTTATTAATTCTCCATGATACAGTTTTTAATGTAATGAATCAAAATGGACTTTTTATATCTTCAGGATGATAAATATTATCACTATTTTTAAGTATTTTTATCCTAGAATAAACTCCAAGCAAGAAATAAGCAAAACCATAAATTCCCTGAAATCAAAATAAAACTATGAAAGTATTTATTTATTTATTTATTTATTTATTTATTTATTTATTTATTTTAATTTATGATAGTCACAGAGAGAGAGAGAGAGAGAGTGAGAGAGGCAGAGACACAGGCAGAGGGAGAAGCAGGCCCCATGCACCAGGAGCCCGACGTGGGATTCGATCCCGGGTCTCCAGGATCGCGCCCTGGGCCAAAGGCAGGCGCCCAACCGCTGCGCCACCCAGGGATCCTATGAAAGTATTTAAATTGAAAAAAATGACAAACAGCAAAATTTATCAAATGAGTTTGTAATACACAAAATATTAGTCATTATGAGCATTACCCATTCCACAGAAAATGTTTGAGATGTCCTTCACACTTAAAAAAAAATACATTCTGGTCAATTAATTCTAGGAAAAATTTATCAGGGTAATATTATATAGATTTGTTTTCTGTTGTCATTTTGTTTTGTTTTTGCGTGGCTCCTAGGATATTTAATACATTATATGCTGTGCATCTCCAGAGGAAGGTATGACATACAGTGTTTCTCAAAACTACTACATCAAAGAACTCTTGAACAAACAAATGCACAGGACTAGGCTTACAGAAACACATTTTGAAGACTGACTGAATAACTGTGTAGAAACACTACTGCCTGGAAGACTTTGTTCACACTACTGAACAGAAAGGGCTCCGTTTTCAATTATAGCTCTAGGCAAAAGGGTTGCTTCTAGACAAAAGGAGACCTCAAATCCCATTATGTGGACCAACAGAATGGCATCAAGTAGCACCAGAGCAGAACGTCTGATCTTGTAGAGGAAATGCAGACCCTGGAGTTTAAAGAAATTGTTTTTTTTCTAGTAGAGGGCAGAGGCTGCAGCACATGATGCTATACCCAGGGGTAATAGATAGTGAGAATCACCTGCAGTAAGATCCCCAAGTGAGGAGTGGGCCATCACAGATAGAGCGGAACGTAAGAGGCAACACTACACATTTTCTGTGTTCCAGATATACAGACACAGATTTAGCCAGAACTAAAATTAATTCTTCATCCATAACAATCAAGACATGCTAGAGACACAAGCCAGGGTCCACTGTTGCATGCTGTTGTGCTTTTAGTTCTATACATTATTTGAATAGCATGGTTTATATATTTCTTAACACAAAATGTGGATTCAAATATTCTTATAAATTCTTTGACCAGTTTCATACAATATATTGGTTTTTTTTTTAAGATTTTATTTATTTATTTATTCATGAGAGACACACAGAGAGGCAGAGACACTGGCAGAGGGAGAAGCAGGCTCCACACAGGGAGCCTGATGCAGGACTCGATCCCGGGACCCCAGGATCACACCCTTAGCTGAAGGCAGATGCTCAACCACTAAGCCACCCAGGCATTCCCATACAATATATTGTTAAATATCCTCTAGAAATTGCCGTAGTATATAGATGCTGGACAGTGTTGCTCTTATTTGGTTACCGGATGAGAGAATCCTGAAATCTACATGTGAAAACCCTACTAGAGGCTCCCACAGAATTCTGTGTATTTTGAACATTACATCTATTCCTATTTAGATTGCAATTTCTCATTAGAAAAAATACGTATGAATGTTTAGGTGCTAACTTTGATTATTTCTTTCCCTCTATAATCCATGAAAATCACTAGGATAGAAACTTCATGGGGCCATGGATCTTTGATGTACTCCTTTCCAATAACTAGAACAAAGGCGTTAAGTTCTTGTTGAGTGGTTAAATTAATAAAATTTCGATCTTGTGCTTACTAGCAAGTACGCACAGAGACATGCACACCCACACTCAGTCAACTGAGAAATTCCTGCTTTTTAGGTTCCTTACCTTCTAGGTCTCCCGATAGGTACATGCAGTTCATAAGCCTGCATTAAGCCATGTCACATGCTAACTCTGTATAATACCATTCAATACTAGTTATTAGCAGAAACTCTGTGGCACTACTTTTTTTTTGGGGGGGGGTCCACTGAGGTTTTTTTTTTTTTTTTACAAATTTATTTTTTATTGGTGTTCATTTTGCCAACATATAGAATAACACCCAGTCCTCATCCCGTCAAGTGCCTCCCTCAGTGCCTGTCACCCAGTCACCCACCACCCCCCACCTCCCCTTCCACCACCCCTAGTTCGTTTCCCAGAGTTAGGAGTCTTTCATGATCTGTCTTCCTTTCTGATATTTCCCACTCATTTTTTCTCCTTTTCCCTTTATTCCCTGTCACTATTTTTTATATTCCCCAAATGAATGAGACTATATAATGTTTGTCCTTCTCCGATTGACTTATTTCACTCAGCATAATACCCTCCAGGTCCATCCACGTTGAAGCAAATGGTGGGTATTTGTCGTTCCTAATGGCTGAGGAATATTCCATTGTATACATAGACCACATCTTCTTTATCCATTCATCTGTCGATGGACACCGAGGCTCCTTCCACAGTTTGGCTATTGTGGACATTGCTGCTAGAAACATCGGGGTGCAGGTGTCCGGGTGTTTCATTGCATTTGTATCTTTGGGGTAAATCCCCAGCAGTACAATTGCTGGGTCGTAGGGCAGGTCTATTTTTAACTCTTTGAGGAACCTCCACAGTTTTCCAGAGTGTTCGCACCAGGTCACATTCCCATCAACAGTGCAGGAGGGTTCCCCTTTCTCCACATCCTCTCCAACATTTGTGGTTTCCTGCCTTGTTAATGTTCCCCGTTCTCACTGGTGTGAGGTGGGATCTCATTGTGGTTTTGATTTGTATTTCCCTGATGGCCAGTGATGCGGAGCATGTTCTCATGTGCGTGTTGGCCATGTCTATGTCTTCCTCGGTGAGATTTCTCTTCATGTCTTTTGCCCATTTCATGATTGGATTGTCTGTTTCTTTGGTGTTGAGTTTAATAAGTTCTTTATAGATCTTGGATACCAGCCCTTTATCTGATACGTCATTTGCAAATATCTTCTCCCATTCTGTAGGTTGTCTCTTAGTTTTGTTGACTGTTTCTTTTGCTGCGCGGCACTACTTTTAATCCTTCACACCAGATCTTTAGACTTCAGCTTGTTCACTGAGGACAAGTGTGGCTTGGTAGATTAAATTAAATGTGTGAAAGAATAGGTGTGTGAAGAAAACATTTGTTAACTACCTGGGAGGAGAAGTTTAATATCAGTAATTCCAAGAAGTACAAAAATGAATTTTGAGTGTTCACTGTTTCTGAAGATAAAAGATAAAAACACTGATGTCAGTTGACACTCATGAACTATTCGGAAAAGCTGTCAGCTGGCCAGGAAGGTTTCAGACTGGCTTCACCATTTTCTTAGGAAAACTAATTGCTTGATGCTCAACGCAATAAACGATCATTAGTTTACTACTTCACAGTAACATCATTCACTTTATCCATATGCATAGCCTGAACATTGTTCCATTGTTTCCAAAGACTTTCTAAGGGCTATTCCAACGTATTGGAAGAACAAATGAAGTAAGTCTCTGACATTGAGGAAGATGAGAGAAATAAAAGAGGTCACTTTGGTTGCTGTACATTCATGCAGAACTTTCTTGGGTCAAAACACTAATTGCTTCCTTACAATCCAAATCTATTTCTCAGCTTTTTGGATTAAGGGTTTTTTTTGTTGCTGTTCTTGTTAATGGTGCCAAAACATTTTGAATCAAGGGCACATGGAAATGAGAGAAAAAGTCAAGATTTTTCCTTCTCAGTAACTGAAGTGTTTGCATTATTTTAAAAGGTTTTCTTTTACCATTATCTAGATACTTGAAAAGCCAGTAGCAATTAGAGTATCATTTTATAAATATAACACAAAGAGATTCAATGTTTTGTTCCAGTTCACCTGGATTCCAGAAGAGCTATGTGAGCTCTTCCTACCCCACAGCAAGCCAAATGTCCTTTGGATTTTTATATCTCAATCTCAGGGATGCTTTGCTTTGATGAAATTTTTATTAAAATTCCCTTTTGATGGAAGTTTTTAGTACATAAAATATGGCATACAGTTTATCTTTCCATAGCCTGGACCTAGTTATTATTGATGATTACAGCCAAGCCATAACCTGTTATGTTTTAGTTTATTTGTAATTTGTATTTCAGTTCTATATGTGTGTGTATAAAATATATATTTATATTCCCATTTCCTGTAGTTTATAATCAATTTAATGCATTTAGAATTGTTATATCTCTTCACTATTCTGTAGGTTGGGTCAAATTTTTATTGACATCTCACATCTAACTTAAACTTTAGTGACAAAAGTAAATTAGTTGTGACTAGGAATCAAATGTATGCACTACTTTAAAGGATTAGTCCTTGGGAACCAGCCTCCCTTTGGGCTGAATCAGTTATGTAGCCCATATCCCAGTCTACTGAAGAGAAGCAAGATAGTATTACTTAAAATTGTGTATTCAGTATATAAGATGCTTCATGGGCTTATGTTATTTTCAGATAAAATATGTATTAGAGCTTGAGAGAAGAGTGACTCAACTGATAGCAGTTAAGATCAGATAGCAGGAGTGTTTCATGCGTTATTCAAAACATGTGGATGACGTCCTAGAAATGGAAGAGGCTACTGAACCATTTTGACATGCTTCTATGTTAGAAAGGGCACATAGCAGAAATACAGAGTACAGTTGGCCAGTGATGAAATGAAAAAGCAAATGTATGAAAAAGACTAGTAAGAAGAGTCTATCACAATAATCCGGAGAATAACACAATCGCAGCAGAGAGGAAATCCTGGGTAAAGTGTAGGAGGGAGTCTGCTGGGATTCTCTAGAGAAACAGAACCAAAAGAATGTATACAGGAAGATATTTAGTATAAGGAGGCTGAGAATCTCCATAATATGCTCTCTGCAAACTGGAGAGCTGGGGAAGTTGGTAGTATAATTTAGTCCAAGTCCAAGGGCCTGGGGAGCAGAGGAGCCAATGATGTAGATTCCAGTCTGGGTCTGAAGATCCAAGAACCAGGAGTACCGAGGGCAAGAGAAGATTGATGTCCCAACCCAAGCAGTCAGGCAGGAAAATCTTGCTTCTTCCATATTGTCAGTTTGTTCTCTTCAGGCCCTTGTTGGATTGGATGATGCCTGCCCACATCGGGAGGGCAAATCATTTTACTGAGTCCACAAATGCCCATGCTAATTTCAACCTGGAAACACCCTAATAGATAAACCCAAAAATAATATTTATCCAAGTATCTAAGCACCTTATGATCCAGGCAAGTTGACACATAAAATTAACCATCACACATGGGAAACTGACCAGTGAGAAATTGTTGGTGATGGAAGTAACTGGAAAACTTGAGACAAATGCTTCTTAATAAATAATTACCTACTTTTAAGTGTTTTTTTTTTCTGATTCATATCATTTCATAACCCCATTATTTAGTGGCATTCCATCATTATCTATCCATTGTTTTCCTTCTAAAACATACAATCCACCATTGCCTTGAGTTATTGGCATTTGGGTTGACTTGGAAAAGAGAGAAGAGACTCCATGACAGTCAAAATATAATACTTCTAAAAAGTCAAAAGGAGTAGGACATTTGATATGGGAGTCTACCAGGAGGTTTCACCGAACTATGGGTGACGTCCTGGACTTACTGTGTATGACAGTAATGTTGGCAGTCGGACACATGAGCCCTAGTTCTATTTGTGATACTTGCTTAGTGTGTAACTTTAGATGAATTAGACCCTATGAGTCTCCTTTTCCATATCTTTCATATTCCAAACTCTTATGATTATAAACACTAAAAGATGGGATGCCTAGGTGGCTCAGCGGTTGGGTGCCTGTCTTTGCTCAGGTTGTGATCCCAAGATCTGGGATTGAGTCCCACATCAGGAGACTACTTCTCCCTCTGTGCGTGTCTCTGCCTCTCTCTCTTAAAAACAAAAAAAGACTCAAATTAATAAAATCATGAATGAAAAGGGAGAAATCACCACCAATACCTAGAAAATACAAACAATTTTAAAAACATACTATGAGGGGCAGCCCGGGTGGCTCAGCAGTTTAGCACCACCTGCAGCCCAGGGTCTGATCCTAGAGACCCAGGATCGAGTCCCATGTCTGGCTCCCTGCATGGAGCCTGCTTCTCCCTCTGCCTGTGTCTCTGCCTCTCTCTCTCTCTCTCTCTCTCTGTGTGTGTGTCTCATGAATAAATATATAAAATCTTCAAAAAATTCTTTAAAAACATACTATGAGCAGCTGTACGTCAATAAATTAGGCAATCTAGAAGAAATGGACGCATTTCTGGAAAATCACAAGCTACCAAAACTGGAACAGGAAGAAATAGAAAACCTGAACAGGCCGATAACCAGGGAGGAAATTGAAGCAGTCATCAAAGACCTCCCAAGACACAAAAGTCCAGGGCCAGATGCCTTCCCAGGGGAATCCTATCAAATGCTTAAAGAAGAAACAAAGCCTATTCTATGAAAGCTGTTCCAAAAGATAGAAAGGGATGGAATACTTCCAGACTCATTTTACGAGGCCAGCATCACCTTAATTCCCACCAAAGACCCCACCAAAAAGGAGAATTAGAGACCAATATCTCTGATGAACACAGATGCAAAAATTCTCAACAAGATACTAGCCAATAGGATCCAACAGTACATTAATAAGATTATTCACCACGACCAAGTGGGATTTATCCCCGGGATGCAAGGCTGGTTCAACACTCCTAAAGCAATCAACATGATAGATGGTATCAGCAAGAGGAAAAACAAGAACCAAATATGATCCCCTCAATAAATGCAGAGAAAGCATTTGACAAAATTCAGCATCCATTCCTGATCACAACTCTTCAGAGTGTAGGGATAGAGGGAATATTCCTTAGCATCTTAAAAGCCATCTACGAAAAGCCCACAGCAAATATCATTCTCAATGGGGAAACACTGGGAGCCTTTCCCCTAAGATCAGGAACACGACAGGGATGTCCACTCTCACCACTGCTATTCAATATAGTATTGGAAGTCCTAGCCTCAGCAATCAGACAACAAAAAGACATTAAAGGCATTCAAATTGGCAAAGAAGAAGTCAAACTCTCCCTCTTCCCAGATGACATGATACTGTACCTAGAAAACCCAAAAGCCTCCACCCCAAGATTGCTAGAACTCATACAGCAATTCAGCAGAGTGGCAGGATACAAAATCAATGCCCAGAAGTCAGTGGCATTTCTATACACTAACAATGAGACTGAAGAAAGAGAAATGAAGGAGTCAATCCCATTTACAATTGCACCCAAAAGCGTAAGATACTTAAGGATAAACCTAACAGAAGACTTCTGAAAGAAATTGAGGAAGACACAAAGAGATGGAAAAATATTCCATGCTCATAGATTGGAAGAATTAATATAGTGAAAATGTCAATGCAACCCAGGGCAATTTACACATTTAATGCAATCCCTATCAAAATACCATGGACTTTCTTCAGAGAGTTGGAACAAATCATCTTAAGATTTGTGTGGAATCAGAAAAGACCCCAAATAGCAAGGAGAATACTAAAAAAGAAAACCAGAGCCGGGGGCATCACAATGCCAGATTTCAGGTTGTACTACAAAGCTGTGGTCATCAAGACAGTGTGGTACTGGCACAAAAACAGACACATAGATCAATGGAACAGAATAGAGAATCCAGAAATGGGCCCTCAACTCTATGGTCAACTAATATTCGACAAAGCAGAAAAGACTATCCGCTAGAAAAAGTACAGTCTCTTCAATAAATGGTGCTGGGAAAATTGGACAGCCACGTGCAGAAGAATGAAACTAGATCATTCTCTAACACCAGACACAAAGATAAACTCAAAATGGATGAAAGATTTAAATGTGAGACAATACTCCATCAAAATCCTAGAGGAGAACACAGGCAACACCCTTTTTGAACTTGGCCACAGTAACTTCTTGCAAGATACATCCAGGAAGGCAAAAGAAACAAAAGCAAAAATGAACTATTGGGACTTCATCAAGATAAGAAGCTTTTGCACAGCAAAGGATACAGTCAACAAAACTCAAAGACAACCTACAGAATGGGAGAAGATATTTGCAAATAACATATCAGATAAAGGGCTAGTTTCCAAAATCTATAAAGAACTTATTAAACTCAACACCAAAGAAACAAACAATCCAATCATGAAATGGGCAAAAGACATGAAGAGAAATCTCACAGAGGAAGACATAGACATGGCCAACATGCACATGAGAAAATGCTCCGCATCACTTGCCATCAGGGAAATACAAATCAAAACCACAATGAGATACCACCTCACACCAGTGAGAATGGGGAAAATTAACAAGGCAGGAAACAACAAATGTTGGAGAGGATGCGGAGAAAAGGGAACCCTCTTACACTGTTGGTGGGAATGTGAACTGGTGCAGCCACTCTGGAAAACTGTGTGGAGGTTCCTCAAAGAATTAAAAATAGACCTGCCCTACGACCCAGCAATTGCACTGTTAGGGATTTACCCCGAAGATTCAGATGCAATGAAACGCCGGGGCACCTGCACCCCGATGTTTCTAGCAGCCATGTCCACAATAGCCAAACTGTGGAAGGAGCCTCGGTGCCCATCGAAAGATGAATGGATAAAGAAGATGTGGTTTATGTATACAATGGAATATTACTCAGCCATTAGAAACGACAAATACCCACCATTTGCTTCAACGTGGAGGGAACTGGAGGGTATTATGCTGAGTGAAGTAAGTCAATCGGAGAAGGACAAACAGTGTATGTTCTCACTTATTTGGGGAATATGAATAATAGTGAAGGGGAATATAAGGGAAGGGAGAAGAAATGTGTGGGAGATATCAGAAAGGGACACAGAACATAAAGACTCCTAACTCTGGGAAATGAACTAGGGGTGGTGGAAGGGGAGGAGGGCGGGGGGTGGGGGTGAATGGGTGACGGGCACGGAGGGGGACACTTGACGGGATGAGCACTGGGTGTTATTCTGTATGTTGGTAAATTGAACACCAATAAAAATTAATTTATAAAAAAAAAAAAAAAAAGAAAAGAAATGGAGTCCTAGACTGTTCAGGAGTCAGATGACTTCAGAAGAACATGTCTTACCCTTTCCTCCAGCCATCCGTAACCTCCACACAATTAGTTTTTAATCACAGTTATATACTCAGCAATGGATGTAAGAGATGAAAATGTAGGCATATCCACAAATGAACATTGTGAACTTCTGGCTGTAAATTATTTGAAATTATTTTCTCTCTACTAGCGTGTCTTTGAATTAAAACAATTTGCCAATTCAGCTCAGTAGAAATGATCCTTATACGCAGTTTAGAAATGCATACTTATGTTGTGTAAGTAAATATGTCATGCCTTGTCACACTGAGCCCTATTACGATTATTATCTCTTCTGAATAAGTCATGTAAACTAAATAATGTCTGTTGATAAATAATCTCTACCATGTTGTTGGAGATACGATGCCACTTGTGTAACAGAGCATCATTAAACATCATTACTGATGCTTCATTCAATTCTTCTGGGTGTCAAGAGTTTTCATATACTTTCCAGGTTACAATACTTTGATTTATACTAAAATGTTAAAAACTGATAATCGTTCAGTATTCATCTGCTCAGTATATATATATGATATATATACTTGAGTATTTCACCAGAACAAACAATCAACAGAAACAAAACAAATACATACTGAATGCTATTTGGTTTTATTGCTGACTAGTAGTGACTACAAATATATTTGTATTATATATATACAGTTGTATATATTTGAAACTTTTCATGGTAAAGAAAAAAATAGAGAGAGAGAATCTGTTCAATCTTGGTGTAAATCTTAGCTTGGTAAATGCACAGCTCAGTGTTCTTTAAAAGTTCAAGCATTGCAAACTTCAATTTGTTCATCTGAAAATTAGTATAAATCCTTTCAAAACAAAGGACAAAATCAGTAGTAACACCTGAAACATTCCAAGCATAATTCAGAGGCGTGATTTGACCATGTAATATTTTTTGTGTGAACATAATATATTTATATATATAGTTTCCTTCCTCAACACTTTTCTGTCATCTACCAGGAAAATGTTATCATGAATATACAAATTTACAATTACCTCAAGGAAAATGATGCCACTGGTATTTTGGGGTATGCATCCTTCAAAACGTCACGCAGCAATATTAGCTGTCTGGCATAAAATACATGCAAATGGATTGTTGTATAGTAATTCTCAGTGAGTAATGCTCTAGAACAATAGTAAGAGGTAATGACACTGCATTTCAGGCATCAGGAGATTTCTAGAGCACAAGAAATAAATTTGAGAATCATCAACACTCATTCAATATTCCCAGTTCTTTCTAACCTAACTTAATGTCATATTTTCTATGTCAAAACTTGCTTCATTAGGTCATTTTAATTCGCCTACTAGGAAACCGTGCAGTGGGCCCCCAGCGCCAAGCCTTGCACGCATGGCATCGTGTATCCTAGAGGAGGAGGCAGGCAGCCTCAGCTCCCTTCCTGTGGTTCCATTGGGCTTTTATCCCTAATAGTCTTATTTTGCATTATGTTTATCTTGTAAACTGCTTCGAATAGTTTTGATTTAGAGAAAATGTGGCATAAATCCTAAATAATTACACCAACAAATACAAATCATGTTTGAAATGAAAAATAAGTGAAGCTTCACATTTTCTGTAATTGCTTAGTGGAGGCACAGTTTATGAATTGTGAGACTGTGTTGAACATAGAAATGCTAATGAGGTAGCTAGACTCCACCAACTCTTCCACTTTCCTCCCACAGTTAGGTTTCCTGTGCTTTTTGAAGCCGAGATTCAAGGATAAGCAGATGTAGTTTCCTTTGAATGACATGAAATGAATAATACTTTGTTTGATATTATCATATCTCTACTTGGCAACTGTACAGACTAACAATACCTTTTTAAACAAAATTTGAAAATGCAGACATGGGAATGTTTTTTGACCCAGCACTTTTATTAAACCTGAAAAATCTTTAGAAAGTTATTTGCTAATTGTAGTTATTTTTTCTCAGCCAACTTTACACTAATTCATTTAACTCTGTGCAGATGAATACTATTTATTTAAGTGTAAGTAATATTGCATTTTGTAAGTTAGCCAGATCTTACTGAAATTAATAAGGATTAATTAACATGACTAATTCATTGTTATATATTTCAGTACCAAGTTTTAAAGGTTATCGACTTTAAATATCATAAATTTTTTCTTTATAGTGTTTAATCACTGTGAGTGTATATTATCAACCAGCTTTTGTTAATGCGAACAATAATGGCTAAAATAGATGTAATTATTATATTACCAAATAAACCACATGAGCATTTTTATCACACCCAGAGTGTGATAAATCTGCACGGAAAAACAAATCTTTTTTATTGTTCAGATATGATCCTTTACATTTATCCAATAAAGTAATAGTAAAGCTATAATTTACAAAGGAATTACTACATACCACGCAATGACATACATTATCTGATTTCATCTATAGTCAACCCATGTGGCGGACATGATTATTATACCTGATTTACAGACCAAGAAGAGAGGCACAAAGAAAGGAAGAAGAATTTTTCTGTGTATCACATAGCTAGTAAGTGAAAGAATCCAGATTTCAAGCCAAAAGTCTTTAGCACCAGATTTTATGCCGAAGTTTACCAGAGTTTAAGAATTCTGTTGCCTCTTATTAAGGTATTATCAATCCAAAGACTGAAATCATTTACCACTTCATGTAGTTGGAGGCAAAACATTTTTCCGAGCAAGGATTTTCTACCTTCTATGCTATTGTAGAGAGTTACATAACTTTAAAGGTTTCTGTTATATTGTTTTTATAATGTAGAAAAAGGCAAATTGTTTATCTCTTTGTAATCCTGCCGTTCTGAAGCCTTGGGATAAGAGCTGAAATATACATAATCTAAAATTTTCTACACAGACCCTGAGTTTTTCATATTATTTTCACCCTTGTCTCCACCCTACTTGAAATGAAGTGATATACTTGAGCCTTGGGAAGGAGACAGAAGGAAAGACATATGCAGATCCTAGAAAGCTCCACAGGTATTGGAGATTGAGCTCTCCTGACTGGTTTATTGAAGGTCACTGCTCTAATCTTACTTTAATGGTCATATAATAAGAGACTAACCTAAGAGGAAAATGGCTCATAGAGCAACACTCTGTAAGAGGTGAGTCAAATCAACTGCTCTGCCACTGGAGGCATCAGAAGAGTGATACCATTGATGATCAGCAATTTAAATATAAATCTTCAACTATATTAAAAGGGGATTTTAAATTCAGTAGTATATAAAATTGCTAGAATGCACTAGGAGCATAACAATCCAGTCAATGGAATTTGAGTTAATGCAAGTCACACACACACACACACACACACACACACACACACACGAGGGCCGGGAAGAAAAAAAAAAGAGATAGAATCTATATTTTAAGTACAATAAAGTTCTGAAATTACTGTCTTTAGCCTTCTCCCTAGGACATTGGTGAGACCCTCAACAAAAGACCCTTCTTTTGTTAAGGGAAACAACAAAAGCTCATCATATCCTTATTACTTCCCCTCTAACTTTTCTTAATTTCATGCCATCTTCAATCTCCTAATTTTTATATCTTTTTTGTGCTGAAATGCCTACACATTTCACTAGGTCTTCTATATTCATTGTAAATAAATTTCAATTTATGTCTCTATAGTAGTTCAAACATGATTTTACCATATGTTTATATTGATCTACCTACCCTGTTTCCCATCACTTTGTATGAAGCTAAACCTTAGGCCATGTGGTGGTCATGTGCAGACACCACTGCTTCTAAAGTTAGTCCTTATCTAGTGGCAAATCAATTCAAGGCTCTATGTGACCTAGCGAAGGTACACAGGCAAGAGCTAGGAGCTTGAATTCACATGAAGTGGATTCTGAGGATGCTGAACCAAGCAGAATGAAACATATTTAGATAAAGTAGTTTGTATCAATATGGGAGCACTCTCAGGGCTACAGAATTCAGTACATTGGTAAAGACTCTAAGAGATAATTGAGATATGAAGCTATGGTAGTCTCCCAAAAATATAGAAAAAGCAATGGCCCACACTAATGAGGCAAAAATGCCAAATTTCCATGGTAGATGTTGGAAGAAAGAATTAAAATCTTCTTAGTGATGGACATGTTAAAGTTGATAGATTATGTAAGAACACCCATCAGAGGAACTGTGTTTCATGCAGAGGGTCAAAGAACACTCAGGGACATTGGTACCAACAAGAAATTCAGTGGTTAGGATGGGAAGGAGGCCTGAAGGATACAGCTACCCAAAATGACCCAAAGATGCCTAAGAGACAAGTAACTAGAGCCCAGGGGAGCTTTGCATTAGCAAGTTAACTTGCAATACTCTTCCTCCTCTTCTCCCCTAAGAAATCTCATTTCCCCTTCAGTATTGGTTCAAATTCTTTCTACTCCAAGAAGGCTAGTCTACATTCAACTACTCATCCTCTATACTAAGTCTTTACTCATGTTTTTGCTATCCTTCCTCCTTTATAGCTATCTGATCACATATTTCTTGTGCTTGACATCTAGACAACCTTTAATATAAATGTTTTTTCTGAGTACATGGGTCCAAGGATGTAGTAAGATGGGAGGAATGCCCTTGATAGCTGGCATTTGCTGTATCCTTCTTTTCTCCTACATAAATAAGGAACCTAGGGAAGAGTTCAGTTGGATTCGAATGAGGAAGGAGAAACATCTAAGGCAGAGCAGTTCCATAAATAGAACCATCATATAGTACTACATGGGAGAAAACTGGGATTGGTGCTGTCTACTGAGTTGTCAAGTTAAATATGACTGCAGTATAGAGATCCCAGTTTTGGTGTTTGATGCCTGCATTTATTGATACTAAACTTCTGCCCTAGCACCATCTCCCTTGGGCTTGTAAGTCCAACCTGTTTATAAGTCCAATCCCTAGGGCATAGAACCCTGAAGTTTGCTGCACTTTCTTCAGGAAGAAGAGGGAAAGAACTACCCAACTAAAAATGCCTACTCTTTACTAGAAGGAGAATAAGAGAGGACACTGCTTGGAGTATCTTTACCCTTAACACAAATATCTTTGGTGGTCAGAACAATGGATGTAGCCTGGGTTTCATGTTTCGGGAACTAGTCTCTGATTTATCACTGATTGGATAGCATTGAGCTAGTTAATTCTCCCCTCTTGGCCTGTTTTTCCTCTTTAAAATTGCAGAATTGGTCCAGATGCAATCATCATACTAAGTCAACCTGGATATGGATGGATATCCAAGATGGAATCATCACTAAGTCAACCTGGATATGGATGGATATCCAAGATGGATAACAGATCCATCTCAAGATGGATAACAGAATTTAGCTCTACCACTTTAAACATTTGATGGTGCTTAAAAGAGATGATGAAAGTTAACAATTTTCTGATGTAGTATTAACCTTTGACTTTTCTATTTCTCATATCCTTCAGAATGGTGTTTATTGTAATTCAGCTAGGAGAAAAAAAATATGTGGGGAATTCAGCTTTTACTCTGAAATTTAAAAAATGTTTAGAAGTCTATAAGCAAAGGGCAAAATATTAACTCCTCTTACATCTTGGCTATAGTTTCATTATTTTCTGAAATTATATGTTTGATGTATTTCTAAACTAAAAGATTATTCCAGCATAATTGCCAAAGTCTTACAGTCACATCAGAAAGGAATTTCATCTAAATGTATTTCTGAAATCACATCAGGAGTCCACACAGGTGAAAGAGATCAAGCTTTGTAGTTTATGGTGACAAAACTTGTGATCAGATAAAAAAAAATGATCAGAGATTGTCAGATCAGATAAAAGGGAAATGCCCAATGTCAAACCAAAGATAAATACAGTGTGATATTAATATCATACAAAGCATATTTCAAATTAAAGGATATTCTTAAGATAAAGAGAGACATATCAAACGATAGGGTCAATTCAATGCGAGTATGTCAACCATACATGGACATGCAATTAATAAAAGAGTTACAATGTAGGTGAAGCAAAACTCAGAGAACTGAAAGGAGGGAGCCATATACTCCATTTAGTTGGAGAGAACAAAACTCTCTTATTATTGTAGGAAAAGTATACAGAAATTCAGTATGAGCAAAAAGACTTCAAAAACATTATGAAGCAAATCGACCTAGTTGAAAATTATGAGAATTTCCATACAAAAATAGCAGAATATACATTCTTAAAATATTCATATGGATTGAAATCCTTTTAAATTGGAGTATAGTATATGGCTGTTATGTTAGCAGTCACTAATAGAAAAAAAAAGATTCATATAGGGGATGGTTTTAATTTTTGTGTTGTGTATTTGATATATTTCTTAATTATAAAATATTATAGCATAACTGACAAAAAAGAACCTATAAATGCCTCAGGAAGTGATTTCATCTAACTGTATTTTCCCAATCATCCCAGGGCTTCATATTATTGTTTATATTAGAGTAATAATTCTTAAAGACTTTTTCAATAAACAGATTTGTTTAATGTTTCAATTTTCCCAGACTTGATGGACCTCAGCATCTATCTTAAAATGGCATTCAAGATGTCTTCTCTTGGAAAGTTTTTAGAAAAAGCTAGTTATGTAAGGAAATTTTTGTTTCCCACAAAGTCCTGGCCTATTTTGCAAATTGAGTACATCGTTCTGTTCCAAGGATTCCTTTAACACTTTCCATCTTGAAACATGAAGTCCATGATTATGTGTGCTTCATCTACTGGGGTTTCATCTTGATCAAAACTATTAGAAAACTATCAGCAATTTTTTTTTTAGCAATTTGTAATGAAATTGAAGATCTCTAAGGAAAAGTCTCTTTATTTTTAATTCTTCTGTGTCAGGTAAGAGGTGTGACTTTTTCCTCAAAGGTCAGAAGTAGTGCATATGAAGAATATCTTAGTAGTATGGACTAGAAAGACACTTGGTAGACACTCTATAAAGCAAATAAGAAGTTAAAGGTTGTGACTTCATCAAGACAACTTTGGGAGATCTAGTCAATCAACTTAATATTCTGTTTAAGCATGAATTGCATTCAATTTCAAGACATACTTGACCACTTTAAATCAGAAACAGGTGGAAGACTTACAATATGAAGAATTTACTCAGGAAGAAAAAATACCCATGGTTCCAGTTCTCATTAGGCTTATATTACAATCTAAGTTTGGATTTTCCAACAACAAATGGTAGCGAGTTACAGTCATATGAATTAAAATTTAAAAATGCATATAAATCTAATCACTAAGATATTAATTTCAGTTTCAAAATTCTAGTTAATGAGAGATATTCTAAAATGAATTTAAAAGAGCTCCTGCTTTCAAGTAGCATTAAATGAATAGTATTATGTAAGAAAAACCACTTTATCTAATATTTTCCAATTTTCATTGAGTACTCCCCTTGAGATGGGTAATTGCATACATTATCATGTAATTCTCTCAACAACTCTGCAAAAAAAAAAAATAGTAATATAGTAGGGCTCTGTATACAATACTCATTTTTCTTTCCAGTGTGTTTTCTTTGTGTCTTGGATCATGATTGGTCTGAGCCTTCTGGAGGTAGCTATCTGATCAGATTCTGGGCAGTTATATTAAGTGCAAGTCAGTTTCTGTTGCTCATAAAATCCTGATCATGCAGAAATATTTATATTTTTTTCTCAGAGTATAGTACTCAGATTAAAGATAGGAGTTATTCGTAGAAATACAGAACATTACCATTTTGGTGCATGTATCTAAGAAAAACAAAGTTTCTAAAGATACCAACTAATCATGACTTTATTTAATTGAGTTTTGAGCATTTATTAATTCATAAATTAAGAATTATTGCAAAGAGAAACATATTTTCTGAATTAAAATATTAAGAATCTCAGCACAAAATGGTGTAGAACAAGAATTATGAAAAAAGCAAAAGAGAATCTATAAAAACTAGAAAAATAAAACTATAGAGCAGTCATAAAGATTCAATTCTCTTTACATCACGGACTAAATATTTTAATTCCCTCTACAGAATGAAGAAACTAAATATACTGCATTTGCAAATATATTGCATAGTATATACAATATAGTTTATACATATATGTACTGGTTTCAAATACATATCATGTATCAATACCCTGTAATCAACTTGAATAAATTCATTAATGGCATTACACTTAACCCCAAGACATGATCAAAATGGAAGAAAATATTAATTATCAGGGTAGGTAATTTTGATATATGGTCAGTTTTCCCTGAACATAGACGGGAAGGGTCCCCCTGCACAGGACTGCTTATGTGTAGGTGTGTACGAGTTCATGTGTGTGCACATGTGCACCTTGGAGGATGTACAATACAGTGTCAGTAACAGAGTAGGCCGTCAGTGTATGATGCAGATAGAAATCATACTTGCAGGTCAAGCACAGGGTGTGCCGGATAGACCTTACACATAGGAGATGCCTGTACTATAGGAGAGGAATCTCTGTTGTTTAAGCCACCCAGTTTATAGGATTTTGTTATGGCAGTTTGAGCAGTTTAAGACAGCCTAAGACAGATAACGTGTGTGTGTGTGTGTGTGTGTGTGTGTGTGTGTGTGTGTGTTCTCTCCCGAAGCCTAATGCTTACATCTCAGGGTAAATACCATTCCCCCTCCTCCAAGAGACTTGTGTGCATTCCAAGCACTCTCTCCCTCTCTCAGAGGGAGAAGAGATGATGATATATTAGCTCCTATATAAGCTCTGAGACTCATAATGTTTTGGGGATTCCTCTCTTTTATGTGCAAAGTCTTCATGGCGGGTACTGTGTTATGTCAGGGGGGAAAGGAGCATGGGGAACCAGCCCTAAGATATTCTGTAAGTAAATAGAGGGTCTGTCTCTGATCCAGAAACCTCATATTTACTGTCATGAAAACATAAATTAATATGGATAATATATAAGAACAAAACCAGTTAGCCATTGTCCCAGGCTCCTGGGAGGTGACCTCTGTACTCTTGTAATTTCGTAAGTGACAGAGTGTTTTTGTTCCTATTAAAAGTGAACTGTTCAAAAAACAGAAGGCTGCTTAATTAATTAAAAATGAAAACATGGTCTTCTAGACAAGCTAAAGTAATAGGGGCTATATTTAGGCTCCCAGTGAAGAAATCACAACAATAACAACACGGACAATATAAGTGAAAAAATGATTTTCAAGATGAGAGGCATCAGACAATGAAGAACACTGATCCCTAAGAGATGCAAAACAAATAAAGAAATCTCTAAATTTTTTCCATATTTCTGTCTTGAAAAAGTTTCTGGGTCGGTGCTGAGGAAATAGGAGCACCGGTAGGTCAGGGAACTCCCCGAATTGAGAATGTGGAGCTGAGAGTCTAAGTAGGGGCAGGATGAAGGGCAGAGCAACTTCCGGAATGACACGTGTGCTCATTTTCTAATTGTGGTGTTAGGTTCATGGGCACATACATGTGTCAAGACATCGTGTACTTATTTTGGGTATAATATATTGAATATAAAATAAACAGCTTAACAAAAATGTTAAAATGAAAGGATATTGCCTTTTGGTGATTGAAATGACCTTAAAAATGAGCTCTCCAATTACTGAAGTATTAAAGAAGCTTCATTAGTAGTTACATTGTCATTTGATATACATGACCCAATAAAAGTGGATAGTTTTTGGACACTCATTTACTTGAAAAGCCATGTAAGCTACTCCTACTCCACAGCATCACATGTGCTTTCTGTGTGCTCCTATCCAGACCACATGCAATTTCTACTCTAATAAAACATTCTGAACATAAAATACAGCATGTCACTTGATAAAATGAGCCCACGTATTGTTATTGGTTGGGATTCAGCTGTCATTTGTTTTACATAACTAATTATAATTTTTCTTATGTATCTATACATTTACGTCCTCTTCATTTCATAACCAATTTGACATATTTAACTATCATTGTATTTCCTCGTTATTATATATTACTTTATGAACAGCTGTTCTCATTCTGTGTAACTTTTAGCAATTAACTGTAGTAACTCATTTGTTACTGTGGGTCACTTTGCTCCTTGGTACTAAAAAAAAGAATTCTGCTGAACTATAGAAATCTGTTAATTAAATTGCTATAATGAAATACTCCTTTTGGAATCTGGGCACTGTGCTGTGGCCAAGCCCTGCATCTGCCTCTGCTGTGGTCCAAAGCAGGCACAAGCCCAAGACCCAAGTGACTGCAGAGAAATTATGATGCACTTACTTAAAATTCTGTGTTCAATATATAACATAACTCATAAGAGTTTTTTATTTATTTTTTTTAGTTTCAGATAAGAGTATTAACCAAAAGAAAGTTAATTTTGATATGACAGTTACTGGAGTTGAAATAATGACCATAAGCCGGGTTACCATTCGATATTGTCTTGTGTGTTAGGCAAGATACAAATTTTGTTCTGAAAGCAATGAGGAACCTTAAAACTTTTTCAATAAGAATTACATGAACCAACTTGCTTGCTAGAATGTTCTTCATTACAGCATTGTAGAGTTGGTGTATACTAGAATAAGATGAGAAAGGAGGGAATCACAATCAGAGTAACAAGGGAGTCCTAGGAGATACATTAGAGAGAGTTGAGCAGTGAGAAATTGTCATGGCAGGAGTGTCTTTGGGGTGAACACACATATGCATGCTCATGTTTGTTTGTATATATACCTATATAAAGTTTTATTGATCTCATAAAAAATACATTTTTATTGATCTCTAATATGCCCTGCAAATGATTTAATAATGCTATATCCAAATAATAAACTTAGCTTTGATTCAGGAAAAAAAAATTTGGGATCTCTGAGTCTTATGGTTCTATGGTATCAATTTTTGAAAATTCTTTACATAAGGAAAGATACATTATTTGTTCTGCTTTCTCTTAACAGTTGCCAAATTTGTCTCCAGAACTCTCCTTAGTTTGCATGGAGCCACTAAGGGCAAAAATAATGGCCCTGCTCTTGTAATTTAAAATAGTCTTAATATGAGTGAAATAAGTCAATCGGAGAAGGACAAACATTATATGGTCTCATTCATTTGGGGAATAGAAAAATAGTGAAAGGAAATAAAGGGGAAAGGAGAAAAAATGAGTGGGAAATATCAGAAAGGGAGACAGAACATGAGAGACTCCTAACTCTGGGAAACGAACAAGGGGTCGTGGAAGGGGAGGTGGGCGGGGGGTGGGGGTGACTGGGTGACTGGGTGACAGGCACTGAGGGGGGCACTTGATGGGATGAGCACTGGGTGTTATTCTATATGTTGGCAAATTGAACACCAATAAAAATAAATTTATAAAAAATAATTTTAAAAAATAGTCTTAATAGAAGAAACACATCAGAAATAATAATAATGATGATTTTTTGAGAACCTATCCAAAGTCAATGTTAATAAATTTTAGCTTACTTAGTTGTTGATATACTCTTAGAGATTACCCTTTCTTATTTTCATTTTATACAGAAGTTACTTAGAGCATCTGCCCTGGAAAGCAATTAGAAGGACATGTTTCGCTCATACATGACAGGAAGAAAACAATCTTGCCAAAAGAGTCGCTTTGTACTCTGTCGACTCTGTTAAGGCCAGAGGAACTTCTGTTCCCAGGAGCTCTTGATTGCCTTCTAGATGTTTGTCAGCATTTTTATTCTAAGGGAACAGCTTGAAATAGAGTGACAGCAACTCTTGGGGGAATTGTATGCACACTTTGCCAAACTCCAAAATGTAATGCCATTTAACTTCTTAGGTATCCTGGGACTGTTCTCAACTGCTTGTCTGTATATCTGCTTGCCCCAGTCAATACTCTATTAGGTGCAGCAGTTTTGTGGCACCGAACCATGAAATGGTATTACTAGTTTTTCCATCCTGTTGCTTCTTTAAAAGACAAGAAGTCCCAGGACATAATGGTAATAGAAAACTATAGGAAATACGTCTATTTGATGATTTTGAATAAAAGTCTATCTTGTCTGATATTAACTTAATGAAGAGGAATCCTCACCATCACTAGTATATCATCTGGGTTTTCTTACTAGTTTAGTTGAATTTTCTTAAGGAGCCACTGACACCATTGCATGCATTGCTAACTTTTTACATTCCTCCAAATGGCTTACGATTCAAGTTTTGATATGCACAGGCTGCTTAGATCAGCTCTCAGATGGCAGGTGAATTACTACTAAGCTCAGCTTAGTGAAAGATTCACACAAAAAAAACTGTCCTTGGCATTATGAGAAATGCATCATTGGGTTTTATATGGTTCAGAGAGTTATGAAGGCTCCTAACATCTTGATTGCAAGGTAATATCCCAAGCATAGTAAATATTTCAAATTAAAAATAGTAGTAATGTCATACTCAATGGGCAAAATTATTGCCCATGAAAGACAAGGCTAATGGTATTTTTTTTTGATTATTGACTTATTACCACTCTTCTTCCCAAAACTTTCTGAAGGTGTTTATCATAAAAGACATGTGGAGTAGGACTGATGACATGGAAATAAAATACAAAGGCAAACAGGATATGTGAGTATTTTATTCTAAAAACTCCTGGATAGATATGATAGCTGTAGTTTGGCATAACATTGAACTACTTGGCAGTCAAGGATGGGTGGACGGATGGACAAAGTTTTAGTATTTTCATTTCATTCCTAGGGACTGGCATTATTTATTTAATATTGTCTGGATATTGTGAGAATTTGTTATACTCTCATTTAACTCTCTCAACAAACGTGAGATGTGTGTTATTATCCTTTCTGTACAGAGAAGAAAATAGAGATTGATAAAGGTTTATGTAACGTATCTAGGATCATCAGTCTCTAGAGGTCAAAAGCAGATTACAAATTCAGAACATTTTGTTGTCATGATGTTTGCATTTATATCCATCAGAGAGTGCATTATATGAGGATTTTACATAAGAGCGTTGAACTTCATAACGGTTAAGTTTTACAATAACTATTTCTATTGTCTTTGTTTCGGTAAGGGAGATTCATTGTAAGCTGCTGATAGACGATTCAACGTTCTCAAATCTGTTTTGCCTATCTCATCTTGTCACAAACAATATTAAATAAATCAAAGTTTGCATGTGATTCTTAGGCTCATTTTTGACATCTTTAAAAAGTTGCTTATAGCAGCAATATCCACAATAGCCAAACTGTGGAAGGAGCCTCGGTATCCATCGAAAGACGAATGGATAGAGAAGCTGTGGTCTATGTATACAATGGAATATTCCTCAGCCATTAGAAACCACAAATACCCACCATTTGCTTCGACGTGAATGGAACTGGAGGGTATTATGCTGAGTGAAGTAAGTCAATCGGAGAAGGACAAACATTATGTGGTCTCATTCATTTGGGGAATATAAAAAATAGTGAAAGGGAATAAAGGGGAAAGGAGAGAAAATGAGTGGGAAATATCAGAAAGGGAGACAGAACATGAGGGACTCCTAACTCTGGGAAACGAACTAGGGGTGTTGGAAGGGGAGGTGGGCAGGGGGTGGGGGTCACTTGGGTGGCGAACACTGAGGGGGGCACTTGATGGGATGAGCACTGGGTGTTATGCTATATGTTGGCAAATTGAGCACCAATAAAAATAAATTTAAAAAAAAAGTTATGTTAATATTGAATTGTGAAAGTTTCTTTTTAGATACGAGGGAGACAATCTATGTGATTTTCCTACTAGATTGACCTATCAATTGTAAGATTCAATAAATATTTCCTTTTCTTATGTCCTTATTTAAATGAAAAAAAGAAATTCACATATGAAAATCATATCCATAGTCCTTCTCAGTCCTAGAGTTTATAGGGGGTTAACCATAACTTACTGGTTTATTGAACTTATGGTTAGTGTTGAATTTGTTCATGATTAATTTCTTATTAAGCTTATGTTTTGCCGAATTACACAATGTCAGTTTGTGAAGCTGGAAACTATGTTCCTGGTATCAGCTCTGCTTTATGGTTCCAAGTTAGGTTGGCCAAAATAGAGACTTCCACAAAATTTGGAAGGCAGAGGTGAAACAGAAGCATTACACTTGGGGGGGGGGGATCATTGCTGTTAGATACAGGATCAAGAGTCACCGAGATGCTCCTTAGGTCCCATTTGAACTCATGCTTCTTGACTTTTATTTCCCATCTTCCTGTCTTCAGGAATGGCAGGCCCAGGTGCACCAGCAGGTGCTTGACTAGAGACCACAGAGGCAGCACCTACACCGAGAGAACAGCTTCCCACAGACTTAAGTACAAACTCTTCTATTGTGATTTTATTTTAATCTGTGGATGCACTTTTCTTTTTGTAATTTCCTTACACCCTTCAGCTTATTCACTCAATCCAGGGCTTTAGATGGACAGATTAATGACTCTTTCTATAATCCTCAAATCTTCTGTTCCAGACCCTTACTTTCCTAATCAATTCCCATTGTGTAAAAGATTGAATTCTCTTGTAACTCCATTATTTCTGTAATTTTTATGGTGATTCTCCTTTGAACCTTAACACAAATGTCCAAAAAATTATAAATTCAGCAATATATATATTTAAGTCTCATCATTTTTTCTTTTACTTTGTTTTATAAAATGTTAGTTTTTATTCATATTATTAGTGATATTACTCATTTTTTTCCCTTTTTTCTTACTAATTCTTTTTATTTCCACTTACTTTCTTAGACCTAAACCTGAGGCTTCTTGTCGAGAAGAAGGGGTATACAAAGTAACATAGTCAAATTGGTAAAGTCCTTATGGTTCTAGTTTGACATTTACAAATCTACAGCTTAGATAGTAGGCTTGAAAAATCATTATTTTCAAGTAATAGATCATTATTGAAGATAATGCAGCAAATGTAGGATGGCTTGTGTGAATCATGGTAATTCTTTGAGTAACCTTTCATATTAAGTCAGGAAGCTAAAAACACAGTAATTTTCAAGTTTTCTTCGAATGGTAAGCAGGATTCTGATATAACTTCCAAAGATCCATGACATTAAATAAACCCCTCCCTTTTAGTGCAAGTGAGACCTTTGAATATGAGAGACTATTACTCTTGGATTATGTTATGCTATATGGTAAAATGTAATATTGCAGATGGAATTAAGATCCATAACCTGTTTAGCTGATAAAATATGTTATTATCTGTTGGCCCTGACCTGATCAGGTGAGTTTTCAATTCAAGGTCTAAAGATAAGAGACACTCTTTTCTCGAAGAAGCAGCCTCCATAAATGGTGCAGCTGCAAGAAGATTGATTCTTCTACCTACCACATGAGCTTGGAAGTGGAAGCCTAGTCTCAGATGAAAACTCAGCTCTGGCTGACACCTTAATGTCAGCTTCTTGAGACCTTAAGCAGAGAGCTAAGTTTATGGTAATTTGTTACACAAACAAATCAAAATCTAACTCAATTCATGTTATGAAGCTTACTGCCACATCTAGGATTTGCATCCAGTCTACACTAATTTCAAAAAAGATTTGCCATAGAACACATGCCATAAAACCCATACCATGAAACACTTTGCCATTTACTAGATAGATACAGAGACAGAAAGAGACAGAGACAGAGACAGAAGAAAGAACACAGGAAGGTAGGGAGACAGCACCAACCATGTACACTTTTCCTACATAGATGATAAAAAGCAGCACTAATCATGAGAAATCCCATATGTCAGAACTTTACTGATAAATTATTTTTTATATGACTGGTAAATAAAATCAATAAAAATCGTGTTCTCGGGGAAAAATTATTAATAATTGCAAGGAAGAAGATAAAATGAGGTTCTGTAGGTATTGGGACAACCACAGAATACAGTGGTATCCTTGGTCTGTAGGATCCAGAGTTATTGATGAGCATGTTACTATGAAAGCATTATATCCTATATTGTTATTGTAACTATGATGTGAATGGCTTGAGAAGGCATGGTGACTATTCGATACCCGACAGGATTCAGGGAATGGGATATTTCCATATATCTTTGTAACTACTTATTAATAGCATAAAGTCCCATTTCCTTTCTTTTGACCCTCAGCTTCCTAATCTGTCCGTTCATCTAGCTATAGACAATACATGACGAGATGATTCGAATGTGACAGGAGGGAAGGAAGGAAGGAAAGAAGGTAGAAAGGAAGGAGAAGAGAAGGGAAGGGAAAGGAAGGAGAAGGGAAGGAGAGGGGAGAGGGATAAAGAAATCCAGGTGAAAAGTGTGCTTTATGTTTTTTTTTTGTTTTTTTTTTTTACCACTAATACTTTATCTAAGGAAAGAGAAGTTAGTTGGAAACTGAAGTATATTAGGAGATTAACACAAAGAACAGGCAATTAGGATGTTTGAAATATATTTATGTTCTAAAATATGTAGTTAAAGTAGACATCATTGTCTACAAAGGTAAAAAGAAAAGAATGTGGTTTTAGATGAAAATGTTTTAACAGGTCACTAAAACTAGCTTAACCTTGAAATATCAGAGTCTGCTTATCTCCAGTTTCAAATAAATACAAACTTCATCAGGTAGCTAGGGCAAGACACAATATGGTCAGTATTTATATTCATATAAAGTCAAAATTTCCTCAAGAAGAAGACCTGGATTTCTCAAATATGCTTGGTGTTGGGGTAGTGTGGGATTTTATAACTGAATTAATCACTTTGGTGTAATCCTATTGTAGCTGAGCAATAAAAAGCCAAGACACAGCCAGAAATTGAGATTCTCTCTCTCCCTTCCCTTCTGCCCTTCCCACCCTTCTCTCCATCTCTTGAGAATAACAACAACAACAACAACAACACACACACACACACAACCTTGACCCTCTTCCCTAAACTTCCAGCTCCACCAATGCTTCCATCTCATCCCTGAGGGACTAGAAACACTGAAGCCCACCCTGCCCTCCTGTAGTAACAGTATATGAGTAGGCAAGAAAGCCAGTGGCATCTATCTTTGTAGGATAAACCATTTGTAGATACTTCATGAGCTTCGACGACTACTAACTACTACTACTACTACTACTACTACTACTACTACTACTGCTACTTTAGACAGAGGATGGAATTCCAGCAAGGGAAGACATTAATGTGAAAGTTCATAGGAATTTGTGAAAGTAATTGAAAAGAAGTGAATATGGAAGGTTGTCTTATGACACTCTCTGAAGGCCCAAGTGATGTGAAAGATGATAAGGTGATAGTGGCTTGAACTAGAGCATGCTGATCTGAGTGGAAATCAATAGCATCATAGTTTTAGGGGAGCCAAAAAAGTGGTGGTGTATTCCTGAGAACTGAGCTTAGGAATCCTGAGACCACTGGACACTGTGGGATCTGAATGGGGTGCCATTAAAGCAGTAAACTGGGTGACTGTGGAGTGTAGAGTTAGGGGTTTTGCACAAATCATTAGCTCTTTGGGATGAGCACATCTACGGGGGGGGGGGGGAACAGACATATTTATTTTTTTGAGCCTGTGCCAAAAATTGAACTGGTAAGTATACAGTGAAGAAGGAGAGAAAGGGAGGAGAGTTAGTATTGTTAATGGGTCAGTGTGGGTGGGCGCATTGTATGAAAACTGCCATTGAACTCAGAACCCTACCCGCCTTTCTAGAGTGTTGTTACCCAGGACCAAAATAAATGATGTATGATCAAAGGGATGTACAGCTGGCGCCAGTGTGTTAAGTAGAAATGTTTTGGCCAAAATTAATAAATGCCAGCCTAGAGCAATATTCTTTAAAGGGCTCCTGCTTAAAAATACATTTTCTTAAACAGAAATCCTAGAGATGTGGCTAGGGAATGTTCCTTTTCAATAAATATCCAAATAACATTCAGACAATGAAGTATTGCAACCACGGAATTAGGGATGTTAGTTTTACTCAGTATCCAATAAGGAGACACTCTTCTGAGCAAGGGAATTATGCGTGGTTAGACCTATGTTTTCAGAAAAATAACCTGTCGGCCCCATTTTGAACATTTTGGGAAGGAAGCTGTGTCTCAGGAAGAATGATGCCAACCTGAAACAAAAGGGTTAATATGGAATTGATGAAACAACAGAAGTACAAGTTACATTTCAGACTTGTTTATCTATGGTTTGATATTTGATTAAAAGACAAAATAGAAAACATATGTAAATAATCATTACAGAATAATGTTTAATAATAAGGGCATTGGAGTGATAAAGACTTGTATTTGTTTCCTGACTCCAGCACTTGATAGCTTTGGGCTCTGAAAAAAAGTTACACGTTTCTCTCTGTCTTAACTTGTTCATCATTAAAATATTATTAGTTGTTCCTAAACCTTGGTTTATTATGACTTTTAAAAGAAATAAATCTTATGGAGTACTTAGTGGACATATTTCATGGATGCTACAAATTACTGCATCTAGTGACATTCTAAAAGATTTAGTAGTTATATTTTTCAGGTCATATGATTCATCACAATAATCTGATGCTCATCATTATGTAATAAAACTATCAAATAATGGATATGAAAGATTAATATGTTGTTCGGGAAATTCCAAGTGTAGTACATTCTTCAGTTAAATCAGAATAACTGAGAATTCCATCTTTAAGCTGCTTCTAATGTGATTGGAACATCATAGGGCACATTCAGCCTTCAAGTATACACTCTGCCCTTAGAGAAGCATTGTGGCAATGGAAGAACCAATAGTCCAGGAATCTGTCAGCTGATTTTACCCGAAAATAGTCAATTATAGACGCAAGATGTGAAAACGCAGATTCATGCATATATGAACATTGGAAAATTACAGACTGGCAACACATAGTCCTTTGAAATGATTTTTCCATCAGTGAATTGTTATATTTAAAAAAAAAACAACTATTTCTTGTAGCAATCGTGATTATTACATTTATCAAAAGCCCTTTTGGTTTAATGTGTGTCTATATGTTAGGAGCAAATAATCATATTGGATAAGTAAATGTGAAGTGCATTCACATATTGTCTTCTTCTTAGAATATGGTGTCTTTAGAATAATTCACATAAAACAATTTATTTCTCCAGAGTGTGAGCCCTGGCTTGCTGGTGGATACTCTCTGTTACACGAATGATAAATTACCACCTATCAACATGGGAGATGCTCCTGTCAACTTCTCTATACACCAAGTAACTTGGTAAATGCTACCAGATATATTCTAAATATAATTCTAGCTCTTCTATTCACATCAAATTTTTTTGTCCGAAACCCCTCCACATTCAGTGTTTTAATGTAGAACTGTGGTTTAAAGTGTTAGTGTCAGAATTACAATGTCCCGGTTTCAAATCCTCGCTCTATCAACTAACCAACTCTTAGCTCGTGAACAAATCCCTACTTTTCTTACCTTCAGTTTCTTAATCTGAAAAATTAAGTTAATATTTCTTTATTATGAGAGTATTTTAAAGGAAAAATGATAATATATGTAAGATTCAAGCACAGCTCAGAGAACTGGTAGCTTATGATAAATAACTTCATATGGTTTCTCAATACACTTTACCAGTCAATTGTTATAATAAATAATTTCAATGACCACCAAGAAAATGGTGCCCTCTAGGGTTGTGTAGTGTACAATGCATACTACAGCACCCCGCCCCCACACCCCAAGTGCTGATACAAAGTAGGTGCTCAGTACCTGATTGTGCTAATGATTTCCTATTTATAAAGCCTTACAAACTGGGAGGAATTTCAACCAGTCTGTGAATGATAGGTGAGTTTAAGGATTACTGGGTGATAGTCCACATCTCCATGCTGAATCACACCTTGAATAATTGTGTTTTTCTTTTCCTATCCAACATTACTCAGATGATACCAGTTCAACAGCACAAACAGTACACTACAATTTACCAATTTCATTTAGCATCCAGGAAATGAGGTGCTAAATTGTAATAACAAATATCCCCTGAAAGAAGGTACAACAGCCATACTTTATCTTATTGTGCTTTGTTTTAGAGTACTTCATAGATATTGCATTTTTTTTTTTTTTTTTACAAATGGACATTTTGTGGCAACCCTGCATCGAGTAGGTCTATTTGGTGCCATTTTTTTTTCCAGTAGCATCTGCCAACGTTGTATCTCTGTGTCACACTGTGGTACTTCTCACAAGATTTTGAACTTTATCATTATTATTATATTTGTTATGATGATATGTGATCAGTAATCTTTGATATTTGTATTGTAATTGTCTGGGGACACTGTGAACAGAACTCATATAAAATGGGAAATGTAATGGATACACGTGTGTGTTCTATTCGTGCCAGTGACCAGCTGTTCCCCTCTCTCTTCCTCTCCTTGGAACTTTCTATTCCCCAAGACACAAAAATATTAATTGAAATTAGGCCAATTGATAAGCCTGGATGACAGCACATCTGTTTACAAAATGATTTTCTGAGTATTTTAAGCTCGTTACTGAGACCTACTGTTCAGAAAAAAAATATATTTTTTTCAGAGTATTTCTGCTCACTCACAATGCACCTGGTTACCCAAGAGCTCTGATGGAGATGTCCAGTGAGATTAATATTACTTTCATGCCTGGTAACACAGCATTCATTCTACAGCCCACAGATCAAGGAGTCCTTTCAACTTTCAAATCTTATTATTTAAGAAATACATTTCATAAGGCTGTAGCTGCCATAGACAGTGATTTCTCTGATGCATCTGGGCAAAGTAAATTAAAAACCTTCTGGAAAGGGAGAGGTGGGGAAGATTGGCCTATGGAAATGATCACCAAAACCCACCAAGGAGACCCTGGGCTCCCAGAGAAAAAGAAGAAGAAGAAGAAGGTGGTCAAAGAACCGGAGGAGACTCAATACTCAGTTTTAAACAGTGATAATTATTTCAGAGAGATCTGTCCCATATCCCCCTTGAAGAGTGTGGTCCTAGAGCAGGCATCTGAGATGTCTCTAGTGAAGAAAAAGAAGGGAAAGAAGGGCCACAGCACCCTCTGTGAAGAGTGCCTAGAACCTGAGACTGTGTTACGTTCTGGATGGACAGAGAAGTTGTCCAGCCCCAGGAAGCAGGCTCTGGGGTTCATCTGAGTTCCAAGGTGAGGAGAAGAAAAAAGAAGAGAAAGTCCTTACTGCCTTTGGCCATGCCCCCTTCTTCAAGAGTGAAGACCTCCCCAGACCCCAGAGAGGACGAGTTGGTGACCAGAGTTGGCAAGAAACCCAAAAAAACACAAGGAGAAAAAGGCACAGGAGGCTACACCCTCCTCAGCCAAGAACCCTTGGTTCTGGGAGTCTGGGGATGCTCTGTACCCTTGTTCAGTGGGGAAAGATGGCAAGGAGCAGGCAACCTCAGGGCAGAAATGAAAGCAGGGGAGCCCCAGAGAATTAACGTAACATGTGTGATAAAGCATATGTAATAATTGTTGATTGATGTAATAATGATTGACAGATGATGGGGGAGAATGTAATGATACACTAGTGAGCACTTCTGTGCTTTAAACTCTCTCCTTCTATTGAGCTGTAATTGTTGAATAAATTCCCTGGGGAAAAAATGAATGAATGGATGAATTAATTAATTAATTAATTCCCTGGGAACGAAATATGATATAATGAGAAGCATGGTTACAGAGCAGCTTGGGTGACCCAGTGGTTTAGCGCCGCCTTCGGCCCAGGGTATGATTCTGGAGACCCAGGATGGAGTCCCACGTCGGGCTCCCTGCATGGAGCCTGCTTCTCCCTCTGCCTGTTTTTTCTCTCTCTCTCTCTGTATCTCTCATGAATAAATAAATAAAATCCTTTAAAAATAAAAAAAGAAGCATGGTTACATATTACCTTGTTTTTTTTTTAATTTTGCCACTTTACAATGCAAAAAGTAGTATAGTTATGCCCCAGTTTTGCTGCATCTTGCTAGCAATGGGTACTATAATTATATATTTGTTTCCAATCTGTTAGTGTAAAAATAATGCCTCCATATACATTTATTTACATTTCTTTGACATGCACATTTGTACGCATTATTGTTACTCTCAGAGGTGAACATTTTAACTGCATTTATTATGTGAACTTATCATTTTGCATTCATTTAACTTTTCAGATTTTAGCACCAAATGTAGATTACATGTAAACCTTATCTGACATTTGGTAATTATGAACTGCTTGTCAGAGTTCTTTTTTAAAAAGATTCACTTGATATTTGCACGTGCGGCCTTGTTACTACTCAAGTGAGTGACACATCACGACAGGATGCCAGATAGTTGGAAAATCTCTAGGAATATTGTGCAAAATTCCTAGAGTGTGTTGAGTTTTTCTGTGATACCGGAAGCTCTTCTGATAAAATTGCCTTATTAACTAGGCTTAACATGTTTAAGAGGCAGAATAAAATTGAAACAGGAAAGTTTAAAAACTACCATTTAAAAAGGTCGTCAGGGAACAAAACAGGTTACATTTCCCCTGAATAATGATTTTTAAAAGACAATAATTCTGAGTACATAACATAAGTAACACGGACAGTTGCTTCACGGTGTAATAAATTGCAATGTTTTCAAGAAAACATAAATCAAGAGACTAGCAAAATAAGGGTGAGACATGAAAAGACAGTGAGAAAGGGATATTGGTATGAGAAGTTAAATTATAGACCTTCCACTTAAATTATCCCTATCCCATCAATAGTAATTCCTGGAAAGATAAATAACATACCTGATAAATAATATAATGTAACATCTGAGTAACAAGCCTCCCCAGATTAACCAGCCCAGGACATAATTTTATTTGATCACAAGCAAATATGCCTCCCTGTCACTTGTGATATAAAGCAAAAGGTGAAAGGATACATTGAACAAGTGGGGAAATCTTCCCTAAGTTTTATTTCCTCTTCTGGCTGAGGAAAAGGCTCCTGCATATTTTGGTTCTTACATGGAGGCCAACTCACACCCCTGAGAAATGTGGACTAGAGCCACCCCAGCTAATTTTGCTAGCTGTCTGTGACTACGTATCTCTCTTCCATTCCTAAATTCATTGAATCGCTACCTATTAAATTCTTGAAGAGCCGGGGGAAGACAGGTCCTCATATGAGTAGACACATGTTCTGAAATTTTTGGATTGATTTTTGAGGCAGAACAGAGATCAGAGAGGTGGGATCTCAACACGCTCCAGATTTTCAAGGACTCAAAGTCAGATAGACCCAAGTTGGAATACCACCTCCATCATCGTTAAAAGTATGTCTCTTAATGTGTTAGTTCCCCACCTCCCACCCCCCATAAAAGAGACAAAGAGTGAGAGAGAATATCTCATGAGATGTTAGAAGGATCAAAATCCATGTATAGTGGAAATCTTGTCAAGAAGCCAGCCCTTGGTGGAAAGCCAGCCCTTTGTACCATCAAAGGCAGTACAGTCTTACGTTTAATTTATATATAAAAGATGATGGTGGTGGCAGTGGTGGCAGTAGGGCTGGTGAGTACACAGGGCAGTTCTCTGTGGCTGAAAAGTCTAATTCTGAATATCCTTTCTCAGTGTGAGATTCATAGTAAGAACAAGGAGTCATGGGAATCAACTATATCTTCTAATAGACAAATTGAGGACCAGCGGGAGAAGGGACTTACTAGGGTTACTCACCCGAGTGGGAGGTCTGATTCCCCAGATGTTCATTTATTGTACTCACCGTGGCTCTTTCCTCGTATTTCTGGGTTGAACCCTTTAACACACTTCAGATATGGAAAGACACTTATTTGGGGAATGGCTGTTTAATTCATGGAAGTGTTTTTGGGTCAACGTGTCAATCATCTGGAGCTCGAAAATAATCTAACAAAGTGTAGAAATGAAAGTCAAAATAGAAGATAAATTACTCCTGATTAATCCACAAATCTTAGGAAGACATTAAATGAAAATTGTAAATTCCTCTTGTTCTCGTGTCAAATTTAATAAAAGCCTTTACTCTGGTTGGCGTTTTTACCTTTCTGCTCCTATTTTTAAAGTTTTGTATTTTTAATTTGATTATTTTTTAAAAACATTTGAGTATAGTTGACATACAGTCTATATGAGTTTCAGGTGTACAACCTAGTGACTCAGCATCTCTATACGTAAGCTTTGCTCACCACGGGTATAGCTCCCATGTGCTACCATGCAATGCTATCACAGTGTCATGGACTATATTCCCTGGGCTGTGCCTTTTATTCTGGTGACTTACTCATTCCATAACTGGAAGCCTGTAGCTCCCACATCCCTTTGTGCATTTTGCCCATAATCCCACTCCTCTCTCCTCTGGCAGCCACCACTTTGTTCTCTGTAGTTATAGGTGTGATTTCACCTTTTGTTTGTTCACTCCTTTGTTTGGTGTTTTTTCTTTTTCTTTCTTTTTTTTTTTTTTCTTTTTAGATTCCACATATGAGTAAAATCATATGGTAGTAATTTCTTTGCCATCAGTCGTAGCAACATTTGTCAAGATATGTCTCCGAAGGCAAGGGAAACAAAAGCAAAACCAAACTGTTGGGATCACATCAAAATAAAAAGGTTTCGCACCACAAAGGAAAACGACAAAAAAGGCAGCCTACTAAATGGGAGAAGAAAGTTGCAAACGATACCTTCAGTAAGGGGCTAATATCTCAAATATATAAAGAACATATACATCTTAACACCAAAAAAACCCCTAAAAACAGAGGATTTGCTCCCATTTTTTTTTTCGTTATAGAAGTATCACTATTTCCTGTTCAGTATGTGTTACTGCAGGTTCCATAAACCTCTAAAAGCTAGCTACAAACTTCACAAAGATCTCTTGATATGTGGGAAAGGAAGGGTGTGGGAAGCTTTTAGTTGGACTGCAAATTGAGACAATGTATGTGGACGAAGAATTTAGTTTTATGGATCTACAATTAAAACCCTCATATCTTTTAGCCTGCCAATTCCCACTGAAAGAAATTTCTTCTTCAGATACATTCTCAAACAGTTACCAGGACATAGGCACAAGGATTTTCTTGTCACAGTCTTTGTTTCAATAAACCATTTAAAACAACCAAGATGTCCATCAATATATAATAGGTTAAATCAAATATGATATAGTCTTACAATGAATGGCTATTTAGCTGCTTAACGTGATCTGGGTCATTCTGTATTGATTTAAAATATCAATTTAAAGAAATATTACTGAGTCAAAAAAAAGGAAATTAGAATATGCAAAGCATGATCTGTATTGTACAAAAGAGAAAAACACAGGTATGTGCTTGTGACTGTGTTACATATACATGTTGTATATACACCAGAAAGCTTCTGAAAGCAAGAAAAACTAAATGTTAATAGGGAATGTTTTTGAGATAAAGGTACTGATATTTGATAGGAGGGCTTTCACTTACTTTTCATAGTGTAATTTTCTATTTTCTTTAAAAACTCATCACCAACATCCTCCAAGTTTTTCTGGGAGGTGGGGCTATGGCTCCTTTTTGTCAATTTGTCTTTGTCTTTTTGCATCTAAATTGAAACACACACAGGCACACACACAAGATCCTAATTACCTGTGATTGTCCTTACGGAAAGCAACTTTTGTGAATCAAATAATAATAAAGCATCAATTCAGTCCCAAAGCTTGTCTCTAAAGCCACAGAATTTAAGAGACTGAAAAATAATCATTGTTGGTAAGGATGTGGAAAAATTAGAAGATTCTCATTCTTTGCAGTTGGGAATATAAACTGATGTGGGAGTTTTGGAAACCAATCTGGCAGTTCCTTAACTGATTAAACACAGACTTATTCCATTTCCCAGCAATTCCTAGGTATATACTCAAGATAAATGAAAACACTCCTAGGTGTGTACCCGAGATAGATGGAAACATATGCCCACGAGGAAACATGCACATACATGTTTATAGCAATATTACTCATAATAGCCAGAAAGAGGAAACAACCAAAGTGTCTATCCCCTGATAAATGGATAAATAAAACAGAATATAAGCACACAGTGGAATAGTATTGGATAAAATATTATTTGATAATAAAAAGACTGAAACACTGATCTACGATACAAGGATAAGCCTTTAAAACATTAAGCCAAGTGAAAGAAGCCATTGACACAAGACCACATGTGGAAGAGCAGGACCTCAGCGGGTCAAAGCCACAGTAAGAGGGACAGGCATAAATGGCACCAACTCTGTGCGTGTGGCAGAACCAGTAATTCCTGCCATCGGTCCGTGCTGAAGACAGCAGTGACGGTGGATAAGGTGGCCAGGCCTGCCGAGGCCAGTTCTCTGGTCCCCTGCAGCCCCCTGGGGTATGCTCCCCTGAGACGCGTGCAGATTCCCTGCTGTCCCCCCCCCCCCCCCGCCATGATTGGTTTGAGTTGTTTTTCCTCCCTTGTTTCCACATACGTTTCATTCTATGATAATAAAACCAGGAGCCAACCCAGACTCTGAGCCTCTTCTCAGTGCCTGCACTACTTGGCAGCACCTGGTGGTGTAGCCCCTCGGGCCTCTCTTTGTTCCAAAATATTGGACTCTGAGTGATCATTTCATCTCTCATCGGACCACACCACTCGACAACCACATACTGTGTGATCCATTTATATTAAATGTCCAAAATAGGAAAATCCATAGAGATAGAAAGTAGATTAGTGACTGCCCAGTTATATATTGATTTCCCCATTTATCTTTTAAAGAACAGTATTATTTCTAACTTAAAAAAAAAGATTTGGGGTAGGATTATCTTCCCATAGTCTACAATTTATAGTCAGTGTCTGACATTTTGTTTATGTTAGATTGCATTACCTAGAAATTTTAGAACAAAGCTGTCATGGTGATTATATCATGCTGGAGAGATGTGGATAAGGACCACATTAAAACAATTTAATAGTTCTCAGAGAAGCCATTTGTCTAATGACTGACTTCCAGCACAAGTTGTAAGAGTGAAATTTGATCACCCATTTTTTGGCCAACATTCAGCCAAGTATGTTGAATTTTTATGGTATAAAAGATATTCATCCAACTCTTAAAACGTAGGCAATACGACCTTTAAGAGCCTTTCTACATCTTAGAATTTATGATCTTGTCATCTCACTTTTTATTACTTAGAAAATCTTATAATGCTGAAAGCAAGGATGGAGTGAGGGGGTGAATAACCTTCAGCTTAAAAGAATATCGAATGCTACACTCTCTCTGTAAGATCAAAATTGTGGGTATCCGGAAGGCAGAGTATGTAGTCCTGAAATTTCAAGCCTAATATATAAAATCTTTCCGTCCTTTCCCATTATTGCCCTGGCTCTATAGTAACTATCTCAGGAGAATAAACATTCTTCAGAGACAAGTCCAAAAGGAACTAGTAAAAATAAGTGACAGATTAAATCAACTATTTTATTATAATAGTTTTCATATTTTATTTGGATGTCATATGATGATAAAGTCCATGCCTATCTAGAGTTTTCTCCCTCACAACTCTGACAGTATAATTACGTCCTTAATGATCTGATAAAGCCAATACCATCTGAGCCCATCCTTTCGGCCGAAATCAGAGAGATGTGAAGCCCAGGCCACTGACTCATTCCAAAATCGGTAGAGTCTGAAGCAAGGGTTATGCCTGTGAGAAATATAAATAAGTAGACATCAGGCTTCTAAAGGGAGGGATGGTGTCTCACACATTTTTTTAAAAAAAATATTAATTAATTAATTAATTAATTGTGTGGGGACAAGAAGGAGGGGGGAGAGAGACAATCTCAAGCTGACTCAACCGTCAGTTTGGAACCTCACCCAAGGCTTGAGACCCTTAAGTCTCAAGAGATCTTGAGATCTCTTAAGACCCTGAGATCATGACCTGAGTGGAAATCAAGAGTCAAATGGTTAACTGACTGACCCAGGCACCCCTGTCTTACACATTTTTAGGGCCCAAGCAACTCAGCTTAGGCCTGGTACATGACTGGTGCTCCATATTTACAGTGTTAAACTGGGAGATCCTGAGGAGAGTTAAGAAGCTCTGTGTCTCATGGATGTGCAAAATGTAGAGGCGTAGAACGGTTGGAATGTGGGAGGGAACATGCGAGGAGTCTTTGATCCCCAAATTGCATACAATGAAAGAGGTAGCAGAAATAGAAAAAAAATAATTTGAATTAGAGAACAGAAATATCAAAATACTGAGACAGAAACTGGAATATTTGTTGAAATGCTATTAGTTCTCTCCATGGTTGTTTCCTTCTTCTCTTTCATTTTGTTCTTCTCACTTTTAGTTTCTTCTATATATTTGTGCTTGATTTCTACAGTGAAGCATTGTGTTACCATGTGCTTTATGATTAAAACTCGACTTTCTACTCTCCTTTTATCCCAAGTATATCTGACCCCCCCCCCCCCGCCACCAAGTCAACCACACTGACATTTCCATCTTCATTAACACTCCAAGGACTCTTCAATCCCAAGATGTTCTTTTTTTTTTTTTTTTTTTTTTCTAACTTTGTCTGGACTACTATTTCCCCCATTCTACATGTGGCTGGATCTTCTGTGTCTTCAAAGTTCAAGGACATGGGCAGACAGGGCGAGACTTCCTGAGCACCCCATCTGAAGAGGTCCGCTCAATCCTCTTCCACCTCCAGCCATCATCTTCTAAGTTACTGACATTTTCCTCATGGTGCCTATTAATGCTGAATATTAGTTGACTTATTATTCTTTTTTTCAGTATTGGAAGGAAACTTCATGAAGCAAGGACATTCTTTAACTTGTACATTAATATATCCCATACCTAGGACAATGTCTAGGACCTAGTCAGCATTCAACAAGTGATTGGTGAATTAAAAAAAATGAATAAGTTTGTGTGTTTATTGTCATTTTAATATTCTGCCCAAGTGAAGTAGAGAATGGCAAATTTATCAAGATGTAAACATGTCAGTTGAGGAAAGTGATTCTGGTGTTTCTTTAATTAGCATCCTCTAACTTTGCTGTCTAAATTTTCTTTTAAAGATTTTATTTATTTATTCATGAGAGACAGAGAGAAAGAGGCAGAGACACAGATAGAGAGAGAATCAGGCTCCCTGCAAGGAGCAGAGGATCACACCCTGAGCCGAAGACCAACACTCAACCACTGAGCTACCCAGGCATCCCAAACTTTCCTTTCTGAATTGATTAAATTGATTTAATGAGTAACTATAACCATATATATTTTTTTTAGATTTTTTTCTTTCCTTATTTATTTTATATTAGAGAGAGTGTGTGAGCAAGTGTGAGCAGGGGCAGGGACAGAGAGAGAGAAGCAGACTCTCCACCAAGTGCAGAGTTACCCCCCCACCTTCCCACCCTGACACAAGGCTTGATCTCAGGACCCTGAGGTCATGACCTGAGTCAAAACCAGGCGTTGGATGCTTAACCAAACTAAGGCACCCAGGTGCCCCTCATTTAACTATCTTAAAGTCTAGTCTTCCTTGGTAGAATTGTGATAGGAATGGAGAAGAGAAGAACAATATTGTTCCTACCCCGGCCGGAGTCCAGTTATGGGATTGGCACTTTCGATTGTTGTGCATAGAACTGAACCAAGTGTAAATAACACTGACATCCAGCGGAGAGGGTCTAGGAAACAGAATACAGGAAAGACGGAGGAGAAAGTTTGGAAGGTAGAATCTGAAAATAGCTTCCAGGAGAAAGTAACTATTGACATAATAGTCTCCTATGCCATTGGTAAGCTAATATGCTAGTCATCTTGCATAGCTCATGCTTATCTCGTATCCTCAGAGCAAACCTCACCATGATTACCTCCTACAGTGTGGGTTGATTGCTATAGATCTAAGCGATTCGAGAGTTTTTTATTAACGTTATCATGAAACTGAGAATATATGCTGAGATAACAGCCAAGATCCTTCCTCTATCTTTTTTTCTTGAGGGTTATAGTAGGATATACTCTGACAGCAAAATTACACTTGTTTTCCCTCATTTCTCTCAAACATATATGAAGCCATTTACCCTAGTAAACTGTGATGGAAATCACTTAGAGACAACAGAAATCCCCTTTTCTCCCTTTTCTGAAACTTTTCTTTTTCCTCTAAGCACATACTGGCAAAAGACTGTGTGCTATCTCCCCTCTGTGATCAATCTGAATCCACCTAGTTCACTAAAGATAAGTAACCCTCTAAAGCACAGGCCACATAAGAGGAAAAAGACTGACTAACAATGTAGAAGAAAACTGTTACCTCTTCTACAACTGCACCTTCCCTACTGGGTCTTCATTTATACACAACATGAGTCTTGGCATGGGACGGAGCTCACCATTAAAATTAAGGAATTCAATCAACAAGGACCTGTATGGATACATTGTCAAATTCATTGCAATGTCCTACAAATTTCACATGGCAACCCCTTGCCACTCTGGTCACACTTTCTACTATTCACCCCCTTTTCTAATCTGTTCTAGACATGGTCTTCCTTGTTGCTTTTTGAAAATTTCAGTATGCTTTGCTTTCAGGCTTCTGCTCTGATGTTAATCCTCTGCTAGGAATGTTCTTCCCAGATAATCCACTGGACTCACCTTTCAGTGTCTTCAAGTCTGAGCTCAAATTAAACTTCTCAATAAGGCCCTTCACTGACTACCCATTTAAAAACACAACTGTTATGTGCCTCTTAACTTACTCTACTTTTCTCTTTCCATAACACTTAAGTTTTAACAAGTACTATAGTTTGTTTATCATGTTTATTGTTTATTATGAATCTGCTCCTGCTAGGATATAAGCTCTATTATTACTTGGATCTGTTATCTCCTTTGTTGATTGATATATCTGGTATCCTAGAATAGTTCAAGGCTCATAGTAAGGTCTCCATCAATATTTTTTTGAATGATGGAAGTTAGTAGATAACTTTTCTAAGGGCCAAACAAGTATTATTTAACCAAATATGAGGTTATTTTGACATTCGAAAGTCCTTCAGACAAGGATGAAAGGGATACAAAAAAAAAAAAAAAAAAAAACCACAGCATTGGGCTCTAAGATCATGATGGTATCATCTCACTGAAAAAAAATGGACTTCTGGATTAAAAAAAGATGGCTATAATCTCATTGCTGAAATGGGTCCTTCCTGCAAAAACTCAAAGTGGAAATCAAAAATATATGAGCAATTTAACTTGAGCTTTTTGTTTTGTTTTGTTTTTCCTCTCCTGCAGATTTTAAGGAAACTAAGACAAGAGCATAACAGAATGAATTTTTGTGTATTGATATCATGAGAAAATACAGTGTTTGAATTCCAGCTTTGACTCTGCACAACACACACATACACAGAAAGTGAGTGGAAATGACTTAATGAACTAATTGACCAAACTGGTAATTTTATCACACAATCACATTTATGCATTTGACATTTTTAAAGAACATTAATTTAGTGGGTGTGTAAGCATAAAATCTCTTCCTACAATTATTAATTATGGTGACTAGATAATGGTACCATTAATATTCTAACTACCTTGGTGTGAGATAAAGGAAAGGGTAGTGTTCTGACTACCTTACAGTCTTCCACAGTCACCCTAACGCAGGGTGAATGCCAAGTTTGCTGTTCTTTCTCTGCTTCTGAGATTTATAAACTGAATTTTATTCACAGAGTCCTTCAGATCACATGATCTTCTTCACACACTGTAAAACCTACAGCTCAGTCTATTTTTCCAAGGAAGGGGAATGCAGTACTTTTAGTCATCTTTTCTTTTGTTTTTCGTATGTACGTACACGCAAGTGCCTCTGTTTCTTTTCCCCCTTCTCTCCCTCTCCTCCTCCCTCCCTCCTTTCTTTCCTCTCTCTCTCTCCCTCGCTCTATCTTTCTCATTCTTCTAGTCAAAAAGTGCCTTTTAATTTACTGTGAAAAGATACCTCTTCATAGTAACCAGATTCCTGATCCTATTCATTGCCCAATCACTTATACCCTCTACACAACAAATACATACATAAATTCGGTTCCTGACTTTGATGATGTTAAAAAATAATTAAATAAAGTACAAATGTATGCAGAAGTAAAAAAAAAAAAAAACCAGAAGGCCTAAAGAGTGATAGGAGTGAAGCAATATAGTTTGAGTTTAAGCATTGGGATGATCGCAATGCAGTGATGACCCGAGTACTGCACGTCAGCCGTGCACTCTTCTATGTTCAACGCTATGAAAAGTAAGTGGAGAGAATCCTCATCGTTCATGTGAGGAAACTGAGATGAGAAATGTTAATCAACTTGCCAACATCACACGGCTAGTGAAAGAGGAAATCAGGGCTTCCGTCCAGGTCTGTCTGCCTAGGGAGCTAAAGCTATAAATCACTACACTTCTGATGAGAACTAAAATGATCAGAAGTAGCTCTTTGTAAGGATAGAAATTGAGTAGTTCTTAAAAGTCATTAAGATTTAGGGTGGTGGAAAGGATAAGAAGGAAAAATAGCAATTCTGGCTCAGTGATAGTAAATTTATCACCTCTGTAAAATAGCAACGGCTAGTAATTTTAGGGACCAGCACAGGAAGTTATTTGAAAGTTTAACTATAAATAATTATCTCTACTTCAATATTTATTGCCACTCCTCACATATTAGATGAGGACAGAATTAATTCTACAGACATTGGGTTTTTCAAGGTGATCCAAATGCTGGAAAAGCCACATGGTTATGGGAAAAAAAAATGAGAAGAGGTGATTGATTCCTTTCTGTTGGTTTCATTGTTTAAAAATAAAAAAGAATAATTTGTCCATCCTGTCTAGTCAAATATATGAGACTTCATTTCAGCGCCTGAAGGCTTCATCATTCTGTCCGACTAGCTGCAGTTCTATAAGGTTTATAATCACAATACATGCTAATAGAATTTCTGGTAGAGAAACAAGTCGGATTAATGAAAGATGTAGCGATGTACAAAAAATAAGAAGTCCAAAAAGGAGCTTATGAAGAGCTTATAAAAGATTAGACATGATAAAGTCTTGGAGGACACACCCTGGCATTCAAGGAGACACTGATTTGTTGGCGTTAGTAGCAAGGTGAAGGCAGTGGCTTAGATGGAGCACTCCGGAGGAAAACCAGCCAACACCAGCTCTGACCCGGGCCTGTTCTCCAGCACAGACCATGCGCTTCATCCCTACTAATAAGGAAATCTTGAGTTGGCTGCTTCCTATTAACAAAGATGGTGATGCTATTTAGATTTGTTTTCATAAGTTGTGGCAAACCCTGTGTGCTATTATTTTTAACAGAGGAAAAACAGTTTTTCTTTAAATGATTAGCTGATATATTAAGTCTGCTTCAGTTTAGAGTGAAAACGAAAAGAAGCCTGTGCCTTGCTTGCATAATGGATGGTTGAAGACATGTGACACTCCCATACCCCATTACAGAAACACCATCTCTTGAGATACTTGAGGGCAGTGACTGTCTTAGTGGCATTTATAGTGGCAATCCCAATAGCCAAACACACCGGGGTATACATTCTAAGTGATCGATACCATGCATGAATTAGAATATTTCCCTCTGAGGAAAGTAGACCTTGCGCACAAGGAATGGGTAGTGTTTTCAACATTATATGTTGAGCTAAGATTAAAATATATGTATATATGTATATATTTTAATCTTAGCTTTCAATAAAGAGGAGAAAATCCATGAGAGAAACAAGAGCCTTTAGCCTTCTTGGCCACATGGCCTTGCTTTGCAGAGTGCTGTTAAAGACTTTGTCTGTGAATATTATGTTTTGAATGTGCAATTGCCTCCTTGGCTATTATACTCCAAATCTCATCTTATCTATGCAATTTGCACCCCCTGTGGTCAATAATAATGGATTCTTTTGGATTTACTCTAATGCCATGCAATTTTATTGGTTTCCACTTAAACATGGGGAAATGGAAACACTTGGATTTACATTAGGTGATTCCGACCTTAGTTCAATAATCCATTTAGAAGGTGGATAAGAGACTGTAATGCAAAGCACATAACCCAGCTACAGTTATCACGGGACATTTTCCAAATGCTAACATCCTTCCTTTTTGAAGACTCAAGAAGTCCTTCTTAAGTTCTTTGTCTTTATACTTTACTTTAGTCTATGTCAAGTATGGTCTCTCAAATACCTGGAAGACAAACAAAGATAATGTAATAGAGAAGGCATGGGTGGTAAAGGAGGTGAATGCATGTAGATGGCAGAAAATATGTTGGTGAGAAAATAATGAAGTGAAACTGTTTTTACTGAGCGACACAGGGCAAAGCATTTCCAGCGTACTACAGAATGTTTGCTGGAAGAAGCAATTATGGATAGAGCCAGTGTAGAAAGAGTGTTTCTATAGGTCATAGGGCTCATAGGTCTTCCTCTGATGGTACCCTAAATACAGAATTACATTTATTTACATTGTGCTTCTAACTTAAATGTGTGATTTATCTTTCATCTCCTGAACTCCAAAAGGAGCAAATGGGTTGCTGCAAAAATAATATAAGATATAAAAGAATCAAAGACGTGCGGTACACTTTTTTCATACATCCTCACTGTTCTGAGCACGATATTGGACATTTTATGGTTCACTGGAAACTCTAGCATTGAGAAATTTCACCATTACCTTGCATTTTCCAGGTTAATAGTCATCTTAATTAAACATGTGCTCTGGAGTTATATGGAATTCCAGTACAGATTCATGCTGTAGTTATATTCTTGGGTTGGAAGATGCTTTAGAGAAAAACTCATCCAGGGATAACTAGTAGGTATCAACACAGATTCTCTAAGTGATTTGTTGAGCTGCCTCAATTGCTGTATTGAGAACAAATAGGAAGCAGTGTCAGGCTTAGGAAAGTAGACTGTTGGGAGAGGTTAGTGATGTCTCCCATGGACATAGAAGAGAGTATTTGTAATCTGCGCACCAGATGTTTGTTACTACTTAGTCTGTTAAAAATTAAAATAAAATTCACGTAGCATGCAATTCACTGTTTTAAAGTATACAATTAAGTGGTTTTTAGTATATTTGCAAAGCGATGTCATCATCATCAGTATCTAATTCCGGAACATTTTCATCATCCCTAAGGGAACACCATGTCTTACAATCCCCCTCCATCTCATCCTCTAGGAACCAGTAATCTACTTTTGGTTTCAAAGAATTTGCCTATGCTGGACATTTCATATAAATGCCACCACAGTTATTCTTTTGGGTCTGGCTTCTTTCACTTAGCATAATATATTTTTGAGGTTTATGCATGGAGCGCAAATCAGTATTTATTCTTGTGACTGAATTATGTTCATTGCATGGGTGTATCACATTTGTCTATTCATCAGTTACATAATTCAGTTACATATTAGTCAGTTGATATTCTTTGAAAAAAAGATCAACTTTTTTATAATTATAGTAGTAGGCTTAATTTTTTATAAAGTAATTGTTTTTTTTTTTAATTAATGTCCTTTTCCTTAGATATTCATTTAAGCTGCCTTTCCCTTGGGTATCCATGTTATATAACCCCTGACTTTTTTTCATGGCAATGGAAGAGAGCATTCACATGAAATCACCCAATATTCAAACAAAAAATCAGATGAACACATGAGTTAACTTGAGGGTCACTACATATTTATTTTCTTTCCTCTATTTGAGCCTTGTCCAAAATTTAACATTATGTGTAAAAATAAAACTAAGTTTAAATCAGCCCAGAGTGGCAGAGGTAACAGATGCATTGCAGTCAACATAGAACAGAAAAATCTAGACTGTTAGAAATATCTTGTCTATTTTATTGATAATTAGGAACTTAGCGCTGTGGCCTAATGGAAAGAGTATAGATTTTGAAGTCAGGAAACATGGATTTGAATGCTAGTTCCACTGTTTCTCCATTATCTCTTGGTTGGCATATTGTTTAAGTTCCCTCATCTGTAAAATGTGGTTAATTGTAATGTCCTAAACAGGGATTGGGTGAAGATTAAAGTCGTTAATATATGTAAAGTATCTAGCACATGGCACATAGACACCCAAGAAATATTAATTCCCTCCCTTTTGCAAACATTGCTCCTGTTTCATAATTAATGATCTGGTGTTATCCAAATGAACTATATAATCATTGCCTCCTTGTCTTTAATGTTAAGCTGTTTTGTGTTATTAAGAAAGACTTGTTCCCCTTTCATTGTTTTTTCACTCAGATCTTTTTTTAATCTTAAGGGAAAAAAAACTGACAAAACCAAAAACTTCCTTTACTTCTAGAGTTATTACATTCTCTGAATTTCCATACCTTTTCTGTTTATTTCTGCCAACACATTTAGAATCCACGATGAATCTTGATTCATCTTTTGGCCACTTTGACATTCGTGTTTAGCAACCATAAGCCCCACTGAAATGTCTGCTCTTTGGGGCAGGTAAATAACTAAGTTTGAAACCATGAGGAATCAAACATGTTATCCTACTTGCAATTTTCCAGCTAACAAGTCAGCCTGCTGTAGTGTGTAGTTTGTGGATTGTGTGTATGTGTGCATGTGTGTGTGGTGAATCCACCTGCATAATGCACACACACACACACATACAAGAGACCTCTGGATTGAAGAATAGACCATTTACTCACAGAGCGTCTTGCGTCTCCCTACTCCCAGTTCTCCACAGGATGACCCCATAAGGGCCAACGTATTGCAGGGGAAGAGAAACCCTTAAATTATAAAACTCAGCAGCTTGTATAGGGCACTGGCATATCTGCCCATCCTCTCCTCCAGAGAAAGAGATATTTTTTGCCTTGGAATATAAAACAAAACCCTTCTGGGAGGAGAGGACCCATCTATCCTGGAAGTCTGCAAATGGCTCCAGGAGGGATATGAAGTTAAGTCCCTCCAGACCAATATACGATCTCTAACTTACAAGGCATGTTTGTTATTCACTCATAAATCCAGTCCCTGCAGAAATGTGAAAATATTCATGGAGCACTGTCTTCCGGCATCACCATGTCTCCCTGAAACTTCTATCTCTCTATTTCCCAAATGCCTGTTGGATGAATGAATTAATTTGTCATTTTCAGTTTTTCGGGTATTGTAACTGATCTTCATGGATTTCTCTCATGAAAGTGTAAAGCCTAAGCACAAACTATGCCTTGTAGTTCTTTGGAATTTGTAGTAGTAGCAGTAATAATAATAATAATAATAATAATAATAATACCAGCAGCAAGGAGTTTACCCAGGAACAACCTGGTAGCTGTTTGGTTTCTCCAGTCAGTCAATATCAGGAGAAAAAACATCTGTATTTTTTTAAAGTATTTTAATGTAGGTTATTGGATGATAGAGTTTTAGAAGGTGCAAAACTGGAACTCTTCTGTTATTTTTGATGTAGACCTACATGGTGTGGAAAAGCATCTCCATGATGTGTCTACCTGAATAGGAGTTTATTTTATTTTACTTTTTCAAAAATATTTTATTTATTCATGAGAGATACAGAGAGAGGGTCAGAGACACAGGCAGAGGGAGAAGCAGGCCCCACACAGGGAGCCCAATGTAGGACTCGATCCCGGGACCCCGGGTTCACGCCCTGAGCCAAAGACGGACACTCAACCGCTGAGCCACCCAGGCATCCCAGGAGTTTAGTTTCAAAACCTAAAAGCTGTGACTTTTCAAAGATGTTCCAAGGTCACAGCTCCCACTGAGTTATCACTTATTATCACTTATTCTGAGTCTGGCCCTGAATCAGGCACTCTTTCCATACATTTTCTCATTTTTTCATCTTAGTCTCCTTGGAGACAGGTATTGGGTACAGTCTAAAGTAGTTGTTTGTTTGTTTATTGGAATCTATTCAAAGTGATTAGTTAGGCAGCCTGACTCAAGGACAGTCTAGGAACTCCAGCCTTTTCTTACTCATGAACGTATTGGCTTATGGGAGATACAGTCTCTGAGCTCACCCATGGCATTGAAATACTGCCACAGAGATCTGTAACCGCGCCATGCGGAGGACGGTGGGGTAGTTTGCCATTATCAGCTACAATGGGGTATTATTTTTTTCCAGACACAATATACACTTTTTTTCTGTTCCATCACAAGACGCATGATACTAAAATTTGGAAAGCCAGCATGTCTAGACATTGTGTTCTAATCCAACGTACAATGAGAGGAGTAGCAATGCGAACAGCTGGGTATGCGAGCCCCTGATTGCTTGTGCTTCTTTCCCCGTCAAGACATGACTGATGTTTGCAAGGGTGGTTATTTGTTACTCCTCTGTGCCTGTTCTCTCCAAAGGTTGAGTTTCTGGGCATTACTGAATAGTTTATGCCACGATTTTGTGATTGTTGTTGCTGTTCTCTATTACTTTCACTGACACCAAGGTTTTCTCACTGATTCATTTTTCCCTTGGGAAACGCTAGGTTGCCTTCAAAGTGTGGAGCATAGTAGGAATGCTTCAGGACACCATTAAAACAAGCTACACTATTAAATGCAAAAGCTATTGCGCTTGATGATTATGATACAATAAGATGGCAGAAAATTATTTGACATCCCTCCAATTAAGGGATAAGATTTAACCTCTTTTCTGGTATCTCCACCTGCCTTAGTAGTTTATTTAGCTAAAGGCAGTGGAATGCATCAGGAGAATGTGGGGAAAGTGACATTATGGGTATTCCAAGCTACATAAAAGGAAGCTTGCAGCCTCAAGCTGGAGAGTTAATCATTTAATACACAAATAAATTCATTTCACAATTTATTATAGGAAAAATATTTCAATTTTAATTCAATAGTAACTAAACAAACTGAAATGATTAAAGTAAAAAAAAAGTTATGCTAAAAAAAAAAAACCTCATATTCACTATTCTATCTCCCTCAGTTGTCAGATGGTCTTTCTTTGGTATTCAGATCACTATGAAATGGGTCTTTGAAAGATGATAAAAAGGAAGAATAATCACTGCTAGTCTTTTTGAGGAAAATATTTTTGTGTGTATATTCTAGGAAGACTATTCATCACCAAATGACAAATAATATGAGTGACCTCATGTATATATATACTATTCTTAGTTTTATTTTTTTGATTGAAAATGACACTATATAAATTTTCATCTGAGAGTTTCTCAATTGTATCTAGTTACACAGCACAGTTTAGAAACTTGTCTGAGACTGACTCTATCAGTAATCTAATCAGCAAAGATCATATCCATGTGTATGTGGTTATACATTTTGACTTTACTGGACTAACCCAGGACCATTTCAGGGTTGCAAATAGCCGGCCCTCTGGTTTGCCTGAAACAGTCCTGGACTTCTCAGAGTCTTTGATGAAGTCTCCCACAGTTGTATAAATTGGCTGATTTAGGAATTTTAACCTTTAATGATCATTTTGTTCCTTTTCTATTTTATTTTTGTTAATGCAACAGGACTTAAACAAATGAACTTTAATCTTTGTTTTAAAGATTATTAAAAAAAATTGTGTGTATATCCATATGGCTCTTGAGGACACGTAGCTTTCACCACACTACAGGATATGGTCTCCATGTAGTACATATAAACCCGCAGAATGATTTTCTTTGAGTGCTTTGTACTGTTGATTTTATATATATATATATATTTAAAGATTTTTTTTGTATTTATTCATGACAGACGCACAGAGAGAGAGGCAGAGACACAGGCAGAGAGAGAAGCAGGCTCCCTGCAAGGAGCCCAATGTGGGACTCGATCCCAGGACCCCAGGATCATGACCTGAGCTGAGGGCAGGCACTCAACCATTGAGCCACCCCTGGCATCTCGAGATTATAGTCTTCACTTATATCAACTTCAATGATCTTAAAAATTGTATCATATAAAAGCATATTTATAAATATATATGTATCTAAAAGCCTCCTTCTTTTCACATCTTGAAGCTTCTTTAACAGTTGCCAACTAAGTATTAACTACCGTGGTTTGTTTTCAATGATTGTAATTTTAAACCAGTTTAATATAGTTAACACTGAAAGGCATCATAATTAATGGTATTTAATAGTGAATTACAGACCTTTATGGTAGGAACACAAAGATACAAAAAAAAATCTGTGGGTTATTAAATCAACAGTTGTCTTAACTTTGAATTCTATTAGTAATCTATGTATTGTTCTTAACGTTAATGAAGAAATAAGTTAATTATTCACTGTTAAAAAATATACATGTTTCCTTAAAGATTATACTAAAAAAGGGAGATTGAGAAAGACAGGTGGCTCAATTTGGTATTGCGCTCTTACAGGTTTTTCTTTCCTTCAAGATCTATTTATTGTGTTCAACTTCAACATTCTATTCTCACTCTGGGAAAACAGTAGAGAAACATTGTACTTTTGTTTTAGAAGTTAAATATCTCACAAAGATAATCTCAGTTATTTATTTTTTAATTATTCTACTGCTTCCTGGGATACTAGGGAAAAATGAGTGCTTTTAGGCGATCTTGTACAAAATTTAAACTATAATGCAAAGGGAACAATTCAAAATGAGATATATCCAAAGACAGAAATTAAGTGCTCAAAGACCCTACTAGTCATGATGGCCTATAAACACGGCTTCATTTTCCCCAGATAATTCTTATATTCTTACACATTTCTTTTTTTAATATTTTTTTTTATTTATTCGTGAGAGACACAGAGAGAGGCAGAGACACACGTAGAGGGAGAAGCAGGCTCCGTGCAGGGAGCCCGATCCGGGACTCGATCCCAGGACCCTGGGGTCACACCCTGAGCCAAAGGCAGATGCTAACCATTTAGCCACCCTGGTGCCTCTTCTCACACATTTCTACTTTTAACCCCGGGCAAGTCACTGAAGCTCTCTTAACTCTATTGGTTTCTGGATGAGGCTCTAGCACACAGTAGGGACTCAGGAAATACTTGTTCAATGTATGAGTAGATAAAGAATATGTCAATCTTATTTTAACCTTTGCATCTTAGGGCACGTAGCTCTACATATCTAGAATATACTTTTTTTTTTCTTACCTATCTGTATTTTGGTTTTCTCTACTTAACAGATTTCCACAAAGTTAGTGGCTTAAAATACAAGCATGTATTATCTCACAGTTTCCCTGGGTCTGAAGTCCAGGTGTGGCTTACCTGAATACTCTGCAAGGGTGTCATCTCAAGGCTACAGTCAAGGTGTCAGTTGGCTGTGCCTCTTTCTAGGGCTCAGGGTCCTCTTCCAAGCTTGTGTGGCTGGTGGCAGCAGTCAGTTTCTTGCAGCTATGGAGCTGCAGTTTCTGTTTCTTGCTGACTTTGTACTGGCTGTGAGTCTCAACTCCTAGAAGCCACTCACTGTCCCCTCACCACATGGCAGCTCTCTTCTTCAGAGCCAGCAGGGCAGGGTACTCATGTCATATCTCACTCCACTCTGCTCTGCTCAGATGTGGTAGGCATTGTGTGTGTGTGTGTGTGTGTGTGTGTGTGTGTGTGTGTGTTAGGAGCAAGTAAGTCATGGGTTCTGCCTACACCCAAGGGAAACGATCCCGCAAGAGTGTGACTCTTTGAGAATCACCTTTTGGAGCATTTGCCAAACTATGCATATCTTATTGATTTCAAAGTCAAGCTCAAGTCATTACCTCCCATGATTACCAAGCACCAGAGCCTACAGAGGACAAAACTAAGCATTTAGCTATGGTGGTATTTTTCATCATTTTCATGTATTTTCAACACACACACACACACACACACATCATGTTTGGGATGAGATGCTTAATGGTGTTGCCTAGGATTCTGCTAACCTGGAATATTGGAGACATCTGTAATATTTATATATCCTTTGATTATACTATCCAAACCATCAGCAAATTATACTAAATTGTCATCAGACACTTAGAATCCTCACTTCTTTACCCATTCATGAGTCTTCACCCTACATCAGACCTAAACTATATCATGTTTGAAAAAAGCTTCTTGGAGTCCTGGGATCAAGTCCCACGTCAGGCTCCCTGCATGGAGCCTGCTTCTCCCTCTGCCTCTCTCTCTCTCAAATAAATAAATAAATAAATAAATAAATAAATAAATAAATAAATAAATATTTTGCAAAAAGAAAAGAAAAAAGCCTCTTGGCTGTGCACTGTATTTCCAGTCTTTCTTCATTCCACTACTCGTGCAACCCCTTGGGGCACTGTCACCACACAGCATCTCCTGTGGCCCTCATGGCACAAGCCAAATGCTTTTTTTGTTTAAAACATTTGAAAGCTCTTAAATATCTTATATTTCATTCAGCAAATGCATCAAAGCTAAGCTTTCACTTATAGTTTTGAAAGAAGATTTAAGTTTTATATAGCATAAATATGCCAAAGATAACTGATATTTATGTTCAAAACATTTAGTTTCTGATAGATGTTTAATAAAATTCCCTCAGCTATGTATCTTATGATTTAAATAAGGATTGGGGAACTAGGAAATGGGATTGAGAAAGTTGAAGAAGAAAAAAATACAGTATATTAAAAGGATCATAGACCATGAGCTAGTAGGATTTATCCCTGGGGTGCAAAGATGTTGCAGCATGTGTAAATCAATATATATGACATCCCACATTAGTGGAATAAAGGGTAAAATCATATGAGTATTTCAGTAGATGTAAAAAAAATAATTTGACAAAATTCAACACCCTTTCATGATAAAAAACCTCTCAACAAATTGGGTATGGAAGTAACATTCCTAAACATAATAAAAGCCATAAAGAACCAGACTGTGGGCTAACATCAAACTCCACAGTAACAGGTTGAACATTTTTCTGTAAGATCAGAAGCAAGACAAGCCCACTATCACCACTCTTACTGACACTGTAAAATGGAACTTTCTCAGCCTCATAAAGAGAATCTTTGGAAAATCTATAACTAATATCATACTTAATGTTGAGAGACTGTTTTTACCCAAGACTGAGAATATAGCCAGGATGTCTTATCTCTTTGCTTTATTCAACATTGTGCTGGAGGTCAGTTTGATCCATAAAAATAAACAAAGGGCATACAGATTGAAATGAAGAGAGCATAACTATATTTATTTCAGAGAGTACTGCTATCATGAAGTAAACTATAAAATATTTACCAGAACTAATAGGTTGGTTTAGAATAGGTAAAGAATTATGGTCAATATATAAAAATCATTTATCTGTCTATATACTTCCATTGGATGACATAAGTAGAGATCAAAAATACCCTTCACAACACAAAAAATATAAAGTCTTAACTTAAGGGTAATATTTTTAAAAAGATGTCCAAGACATTAGCACTGAAAATACAAACTATTGTCATGGATAGTTACAGAATGCCTGAATAAATACAGATGTGTACCATATTTAATCAATAGAAAAACACATTATTCTATCTCTAACACAAAACATACATTATTCATGTGTTAGGGATAAACGGTATTCAGTACGTTCATATAGTGGATTATTATTCAGCAATTAAAAATTAGTGAGCTATCAAGACATGAAAAAGAAAAAAAAAAGACATGAAAAAGCACAGAAGGATCTTACTTATATATTGCTGAATGAAAGAAGCCAATCTAAAAAGGCTACATGGTTCCAAATATATGACAGTCTGGAAAAGGCAAAACTGTGGAGACCCTAAAAACTTTAGGGTTTCTGGGGACCTGGGGGAGGAAAGGATGAATAAGTGGAGCATAAGAGATTATTAAGGCAGTGAAACTATTTCTTATGGTACTTTAATTATGGAAGCAATAACATTCGTCATTTGTGAACACGCAGTGTAGTTTATTTCCTTGAATCTTGTGGGATAATTCTAATGAGTTCCTTCTTTTGATTAAGCCAAAAAAATACACAAATATATCAGGCATCTAAATATGCTATAATATGCATCTATGTGTCCCTTAATTACTTTTGTCATTTTTCAAGCAAAAGTAGAAAAATATATTAGGAAAATAATTGATTTGGAGACTCAGTAGAACAGAGATACAGACTTCAAAAATAAATGTTCTTTTATTCAGACAGATTCAATGAGGCAATGAAATCGTTAGAAAAGCAGTAGGCATCTAAACATGAGCTGAGTGACAACATCATGTACAAGTTATGGAGAAGAGTACAGCCGACCACATACAATTATTTTTTTATTTGTAAGGAATTAGAATCATGCACACAGCAAGGCAGACTGAGCATCGGTCTAATGGATCACACAGGATCCGTATCCAACGAAGTTGGTTTCTCTAGGCAATAATTCTTGCTTTGTTTATATAGGTTTCACTTTTTTGTCTTTTGGAATTATAATTATTAATTATAAGTCATAATCCCAGAGAAACTGGGGAAGCAAGTCTGTAGAAACCAGACGTATACTGTTAGTCAAATAACAGGGGAAAAAAAAATCAAGTGGTGAGAAAGGATTAGCAGTGTTTATAGGGTCATATAAACGAAAATACCCGCGTGTAGCTCCTGCTTTCACACTTTACCCGACAATTTGGACAAACCATCTCACCACAGGGAACCTCAACTACTTCACATGTAAGATAAGGACAGCAAAGCGTATTTTTGGGGAACAGATGAAAGTTGACAAAAGCTCCTTATACACTTTTAAACATACACTAGTAGTAAGGTTTCTTATTGTTTAGTAGACTAATAGTAATATTAATAAACCTATGGGTAGCATGAGAACTTCACAGAGCTGTTGACTTTTCTGTACGAAATATGCCCAAATATTAACTCTTCTACTTGGATAATGGAGGAAGTTACTTTAAAACCACAAATAGTAATCAGGTGATATGTGCTTTCATAAGTATTCATGGTGTTTATTCACTGAAACCACTAGTTTCATTTGGCATATTTGATTAGTTGTTTAAATACTTGACAGCACACGAAAAGATTATATATTATTCGGAGTTTGGCCTAAATGATTGCTGCCCACAAGTACTTACTGCCTTTGGCTGAACAGGATAATAATGTCTCAAAAATATGGCCAAATCCCCATCTCATTGCAACTCTTGCTCTCCTGCTCTCAATATTTTAGGAAATTCTGATGGTGTTTTTGGTTTTCTGGATCACCTCTGACTCCAATCCTTTCCTTCTACTCTAATTATTTGTTTTAATAATAGTCACTGATACACACAGCTAGCATGTGGAAGCATGTTTACATAGGTGCTTTAGATTCTTTATTAAATACAGCTCTACTCTAGCTCTTATTCTCTGCTGTGTGACTTCCCACCTCTGTCATTTTTTAAAGATGACAACTCAGATAATATGAAAGGGCCTGAACAAAAGCATATAAAGTCTTTCCCCACCCGTTTTCCTCTAAGCCAAGTGCCACAACTTTACGAGTTTAGGACTGTCTAGTTTTCCAGGACAGTTTCACATAATTCCTCATATTTACTCTTGTAAATATCAGACAACGAGGTTTTTTTATGATGCACACTAATTTCTCCATTTTAGAGAGATGGAAACTGAGGATCAGGTGGTTAAGAGGTGGGTCCATGTTATGAAATAAGCAAAGGTGTCTTACGGGATAGAACTTTGGCCTCTGATCTCTTTTAGGCTGGAAATGCTGCCATTTCCCTGTTTAAATTCTTGATTTGATTTCTTCTCCAGTGAGTACTCTCATCCAGGATCTGGTAGAAGGTGTGCTGCTTGTTTTTTCTACTTTTATCCTCTCATTTTCTTCAATTTCTTTTTGCAAATCTACAGGGAATAGTATTTTCTCTATTTATGTTTAATCCCTTCTCAAGGCTACACATATGTTGTTCCGAATGACATGAATGTCAATCTGAATATAATTATAGTTATTTCAAATGTCAGCACACCGAAACATTTTGATATCAATAATTTAAATTTTCTCTCTCTCCCACCAGTTACAGTATACAGCAAAATCAATGCATTTTGCAAGTTAGGGCCACGCCTCGTGCTTTAATTTTTTGGTAGCTGAAGACGCTTGTAATTCTGAAAGATACTACTTTTACAACAATGCAAAAAAAAAAATTGCAACTCTCATTTTAATTGGGTGGTAGCAATTTAGGAATATCTCGTTTTCTGCCCACTGTTGACCCACTTGTAAATGATGGCAATTTATTCATAGTAGAAGCCGGTGCTATGCTAACAGGGAGCAATTATTAGAATTTCATATAAACCACACATGCAGAATTTCCAAGTTGTCAGCAAAATCATGTGCAAATTATCAGCAGGCCCAAATTAGATGACTTGATGGAAATAAGCACAATAAATTCTATACAGCATGAAAATCTCACTAAGTAAAAAACGTAAGATTAGATTTTGCACCTTTGGAAAATAAGAGCATGGTCACATTTCTTCCTTTTACCATAACCTGTGCCGACCACTCAATTATTGTCGTGGGATGATCAGTGTTTGTGCTTATGCACTTGGTTATTTATGAGAATATAAGATTGTTTTGAGTCTGTAAAGCAATATATTTCTCCCAAGGTTCAAACTATTTTCAAATTATTCTTGCCTCTTTTCAGATTAGCTGCCTTTGAGGTTAGTGGCTTCAGTATAGACTATTTTATTTCAGTCTTAACTTTTTTTTTCCCTTTTGATTGCAACCTCAGTTCATGTGCTTACACATTGTTTAGTTCTTTCACAGAGGAATAATGTGGGATCGGATGTATAAGGGTGCAACGCTAACCTTAAAGTTTAGGGTGCCCTAGGGGTGCCTGGGTGGGTGGCTCAGTCGGTTAAGCATCTGCCTTCGGCTCAGGTCATAATCTCCAGGTCCTGGGCTGGAGCCATGTGTTGGGTTCTCTACTCAGTGGAGAGTCTGCTACTTCCTCTCCTCTCCACTCTTGCTGTCTCTCGCTATATTTGTCTATCTGTCTCAAATAAATAAATAAATAAAATCCTTAAAAAAATAGAGTTTAGAGTGCACTTTGGAACTTCGCTTTCATTCTGCAAAAGGCAAAGCTGCATCATACTTCACAGAACACAGGAATTGTAATTCTCTTGTTATCCCACCTCACCCAGTACCATCATTTCTCATCTGCTCAGTTCTTTCTTTGCTCTTAGAGTAGAATGTAAGATTTGATAATACTTGCATGTTATTAAGGCTAAGGAATTCATCCATTACCTTAATGGATATTGAACTAACATTGCCTGTATGCCCGAAAGAAGCAGACAAACGTGTTAGCCTTGTGACAATTCCAGCGCATTAATCTCCTGGGGATCTTGTTTAAAAATGCAGATTGAGGGATCCCTGGGTGGCGCAGCGGTTTGGCGCCTGCCTTTGGCCCAGGGCGCGATCCTGGAGACCTGGGATCGAATCCCACGTCGGGCTCCCGGTGCATGGAGCCTGCTTCTCCCTCTGCCTGTGTCTCTGCCTCTCTCTCTTTCTCTCTCTCTGTGACTATCATAAATAAAAAAAATTAAAAAAAAAAGAAAAAAATGCAGATTGAGATTCAGTAGGCATGGTGCATGGTCTGGTAGTCTACATTCGTAAAAAGCTCCCATGGATTAATGCTGCTGGTGGGATCATGAGCCACACTGAGGCACAAGATTTGAAGAAAGTCAGAAAGAAAAAGAATAAAAAAAATAAGTGAAATAAATAATTTCTCAGAGTTTTAAAGGTTATGGGGAAAAATAATAAAGGAATGGCTATAGAATTCCAGAGGTAGAGTGATGCCTGAGTGGCTCAGTGATTGAATATCTGCCTTCAGCACAGATCACAGGGTCCTGGGATTGAGCCTGCTTCTCCCTCTGCCTGTGTCTCTGTTTCTCTCTATTTATTTATAGATAAATAAAATCTTTAAAAAAAATCCAGAGGTAGAGTTTTAATTTTAAAAGGATGGTCAAGAAAGTCTTCACTGAGAAGATGCCATTTGAGCAAGATCCTAAAAAACTTAGGTTAGTAAAGCAAGCAGATACCTGTGGGGAGAGCATTTCAGGCACCATAAATGAAAAATGCCTTGAGTTGCAACATGAGATTATGTTGAGGCACTGCAAGAGAGAAGTATGGCTCAGATAGAATAAGCACTAGAAATACTAGAAGACAGAAGTCAAAGTTAAGGAGCCAGATGGCAGTGCTTTGTAGGCCTTTTAGTAAGGACTTTGACTTTTATTCTAAGTGGTGTGGTAGGCTTGAGCAGAAGAGTGATCTGACTGGATTAATTTCTAATAGGATCATTCTTTAAAAAAAAAAGGTGTACTTATATATTTGAGAGAAAGAGTGCAGGAGGGATGGGCTGAGAGAGAGATAGAGAGAGAGAGAGTCTCAAGCAGACTCTGCTGAGCACAGACCCCGAAAGGGGCCTCAATCTCAAGCGTCAGTACTTACCTGTGGATGCAGCAGCACCGAGGCCAGCGGAAGACTACTATTGTGAGATGAAGAGGACAGGGATTTGTACGGTTTGTTAGCAGTGAATATAATGAATGATAGATATATTTTGATGGTAGAAATGTCATTGGTGAACTAGCGTAGTAACTTAGAGGGGGTGAGAAGAAACAAATAGTTAAAAATTATAAGATACATTGCTCTGAGCATTTGGAAGGAAGGAGCTGCTGTTAAGGGGGATAAGAAGATGACATGAGCAATAGAATTAGAATTAGGAGAGTAAGGATTTGGTTTTGGACCTATTTGGGTAGAGATGGTTATTAGACAATCGAGTTGAGTTGTTGTGTTAACAAGTGGATACAGGAATCTGGGGCTCAGCTAGAGATAGAATTAGGTGTCATCATTCTATACATGCAGTGGAAGGCAAGAGCCTGGAGAAGATGATCGTTAAAGTCAGTATGGATGGAAATGTTGCATTAAATAAATCTCAATGAATTCCATTGTTAAAACATCAGCAAGATGAGGAAAGACCAATAAAGGAGAAAGAGAAAAAGCTAAGACAGATAAGAAAAGAAAACAAGCAGAACTTGGTGACTCGGAAGACAAGAAGGCAGTGTCCCAAGGAGGAGGGCAGGACTAAACTGCATCACTAACTAATGATAAATTATAACCAGATGTAGTAAAGTGGAACACACTGAAGATCTGGGCAACTGTTATTTTGATAGGGTGGTCTGCTGATTAAAAATGGACTCATGGGGACACACGTGTGGCTTAGTAGGTTGAGTGTCTGACTTTTGATTTCAGCTCAGGTCATGATCTCAGGGTCCTGAAATCGAGTCCCATATTGAGATCCATGCTCAGCAGGGAGTCTGCTTAAGATTCTCTCCCTCTGCTCTTCCCCCCCCCCACCCCTTCATACACTCTCTCTAAAATAAATAAATCTTTTAAAAATGGATTAGTGAAGAAGAAGAAAGAAAAAGGAGAAAAAGAAAAAAAAAAAGAAAACAATAATAAAAATGGATTAAGCGATAGAATGGGAGGAGACATAATATAGACAACTATTTAAGGAAAGTGTTTTTTGTTTTGTTTTGCCAGAAAGGGAGAACCATAGAGTGAGATGAAAATGCATTTAAGGATGTGAGAAACAACATATAGTTTGTATGATGTGAAAAGATCAAATGGAAGCAACCTAGTGATGCAGAAGTAGGACAGTATGATCACTAGAGCGACGCTCTTTCATAAGCAAGTGGGAGTGAGGTCTAGTACACAGAGGCCATGACGGGCTTTGCTGGGAACACAAAATGTTTGCTCCAATAAGAGAGTGGGCGCACAGCAAAAAGTGCGTAAAAGTGCAAGTCTGTGGGCAGATGTGGTGAAGCAAAGTGAAAAGCAGAAGATGAGGATAGAGAGAAGGTGTTGGAGGAATCAGGAGAGGGGAGCTCATAGGAAATAATCACCTAGCCGACCAATAGAGTTTAAGAATTCGGAAGATACAAGGTGATTGATTGTGCGAAGGACTGACGGGCCTGCTTGATGTTGGAAATGGAGAACGTAAAACAAAATGCGGAAACACGTTTTTGTGCTTTCCCAGCTCTATGTAGCCGATTAGGGAGGCCCTAATCCTACGTGGGCTTTCCTCTGATGCCTCAGAAGAGGTCATAGACTCAGGGAACGATGGCAGACATGTAACAGTGCCCTGTTCTACTTAGGCTTGCTCCAGAGATCCCAGGACCGACCCTCATAGCCATACAGACGCGAGCATGAGTCCATAAAATTGTAAGAACACCCTTGGTAGTCGCAGACTTACATCCAGACCGTAATAACTTATTACCACTTGGTTCAAGGCCCTGAAGTCATTGGTGCTTTCCCAGGGGTGTGTGATAAAAACAGAAGAAAGAATGAGTTACCGGAGGCAGCCGGGCACGTTCAGAAGGCCAGACCTAGTTGAAATGTATAATTTAAGTCCCAAGAAGATGACGATTGTTAGAAAGCGAGCAGAACGGTAGGGTTTGTCCTCATAGTTCAGTGCCACGGGCCGTCTTACCCATCCTGGTTCACTAAGGGAGAGATGGAGAAGACAGACCAACAGCGAGGGGTCATAGAGCTCCACTGTTAGGTGGAGAGAAGCTTCTGGTTTTCTTTCTTCTATTTATTCCTTGTACTCTTACCATTTCAAACACATGTAGGAGGAAAGTAAAGATAATTACACTTTGCTCCGTTTTTCACCCCGTCCTCAGCACAAGGGCGTCTAATGGGGACAGCACGTGGCTGCCCTGTAGGGTGAACCACCTGTCACTACCTCCCCCTCCGAGCCTCTCTTCTGCACAAGCCTGTACCTTTGGAGAGAGTCCAGGAGGAGTGGGGGGCCTTGGCTGCCACTGGCCCCAGGAATTCAGCTGCGTAGCTGTGGAATCACTCCCAACACCTGCAAACTCGGCCGCAGAGTGGGTGCAACTCTCCACCTAGAAGAGCAACCCCCTTCCACAAGGCGGGGCCGCAGAAGGGCATCGGGGGCGACCGCGAGGTATGGGAAGGGGAAGCGCAGGGGAGGGAGGGGCGCCCCTGCCTGGAAGGTGCTGGGGGGAGGTGGGCTCGGGACCCCAGGAGGGGCAGTGGGGCCTCGGGGCGGTCGGGGTCACAGGAAGACCGGGGGTGCCCGGGGCCCAGAGGTGTGGGCAGGGAGCGGGAAGCCAGGAGGGGGCTCTGGGCTCCAGGGTGCCGGGCACTGAGGACCGCAGCTCGGGCCCCCCAGGGCTCCCCCAGTGGGGCCAGCGGTGGCTGAGCCGGGGACCCCTCCTGCCTTCCCCAGGGAGGAGTAGCCGGGAGCTCGCTGCGGGAGGGGCGGGAGGGGGAGGGGAGAGGAGGGGAAGGGGAGGGGAAGGAGGGGGAGGGGAAGGAGGGGCAGGAAGGACGGACAGGAGGGGGAGGGGAGGGAGGGGAGTGGAGGGGAGGGGGGGAAGGAGAGGGGAGGCTGCAGAAGGGGCAGGAAGGACGGGAGGGGGAGGGGAGAGGAGGGGAGAGGGGGAGGGGAAGGAGGCTGCGGGAGGGGAGGGAGGGGGAAGGAGAGGGAGGCTACAGGAGTGGCAGGAAGGGCGGGAGGGGGAGGAGGGGAGAGGGGGAGGGGAAGGAGGCTGCAGGAGGGGGAGGGGGAAGGGAGGAGGGGGGAGGGGAGGGAGGCTGCGGGATTGGAGGACTCCCAAGGGGCCTGTGCTCACAGCACAGGCCACTGGCCGAGACAGGGGTCGTGGGCTGCTCTTCCCAGGGGGCGTGGGCAGTAGGCCCTGCCTGGCCCAGTTGCCGAGGTGGGAGGCCACTGCTTCCAGGCTGAGCCTCTGGAGGAGAGGGGGAGCCTTCAGGGAGCAGAGGCTCAGGAGGAAGGCGGAGCACGTGACCTGGCCGTTGCTGGGCAAGGGCCCTTGGCGGTGCCCCCAGGACCAGCCAGGGGGGGCCCAGACCGGGGTCACCCAGCCCTGAGCACTGCTCCAGTGCTGCGGGAATGCAGCTATGGACGCAGGAGGGCGTTGGGTGTTCCCTACAGTTTTTGACTTTCGATTTTTATTTTTTCTCTCTCCTTTTTCAACCAGTTTCTTAATTTATCAACTCTTTTCTATGAATTTTGTATTAATTTTCATTTTTAAAGTTGCATTTTACCTTTCCATTGTATTTCATTATATATATTTCATTATTATATATTATTATATGAAATATATATTATATATTTCATTGTATATATTCAATATATATATTCAATATTATATTTCTATATATATTTCAATATATATTCAATATTTCAATGTATATATATACATTATTTCATTATATTATATATATATATATATATATATTATGTTTTTTTCTTTACAATTTTGGGATACAGTTTCTTCTAACATACCAAAATACATCCAGAATGTGTGGCTCTAGTCTCTGATCATATTCACTCTTTTTTCCCTTTTTATTTTATTTTTTTTTGTTTTTTTTTCCTGTTTTGTTAAAGTTTTTTTTTTATTTTAGTCTATACAGTTGCACTCTATCCTTTCAATGTACTTAATTTTAGTTTGTGTATATATATATAACATATATTTTAATGTATTAAATTTTATTTCAATGTATTTAATTTTATTTTGTGTATATATATATACACAAAAATTGTAAAGAAAGAAAAGCATACATATATACATAATTTCTTTACTATATATATATAATTTATTTACAATTTTTCGTTCTTTACAATTTGGAGATGTATTTTCTTTGAATAAACCAACCAAAATACACCCAAGAAATAGTATATTGCTCTGTTCTGTTCCCTGTTTATATTCCTTCTTTTTTTATTTTTTAATTTATTTTTTTATATTCCTCTTTTTTTGTCTTTTAATTTTTATTTTTATTCTTAGATTCTATCTTCTCTTTCATTTTTCTTCTTTCTTTCTTTCTTATTATTATCTTTAAAGATTTTATTTATTTATTTATTCATGAGAGACACAGAGAGAGGGAGAGGCAGAGACACAGACAGAGGGAGAAGCAGGCTCCATGCAGGGAGCCTAATATGGGACTCAATCCCACGACCCTGGGATCATGACCTGGGTCAGAGGCAGATGCTCAACCACTGAGCCTCTTCTTTTCTCTTTTGGTTTCTGGCTTATTTGGATTTGTCTAGGATGTATTTCGCTTGGGTTGTGGTTGATATTTTTGATAGTACTTACTCAGTTGTTCATTTATTGTTCTCTGGGCAAAATGACTAGAAGGAGGAATTCACAACAAGAACAAGAATAATTAGAGGTAATAATATTCTCTGCCACCGATCTTATCAATATGGATATAAGCAAGGTGCCAGAGATGGAATTGAGGATAACAATTAAAAAGGTACTAGTTGGGCTTTAAAAAAGCATAAAGACACTAGAGAAACTCTTAATGGAGAAATGAAATCTAGCCAGGCTGAAATTAAAAACACTCTAGCTGAGATGCAGTCCAAATTGTTTGCTCTAACAGGGTAAATGAGGCAGAAAAGAGAGTCAGGGATGTAGAAGACAAGGAAGGAAGGAAGCTAAGGAAAAGAGATAAAAACAACTAATGGACCATGAGGGGAGGCCTCAAGAAATCAGCAAAGTCATAAAATGAGAAAATATTAGAATTATTGGGGTCCCTGAGGAAGAAGAGAGAGAGAGGGCCAGAAAGTATATTTGAGCAAATCATATATGATAACTTCCCTAAATCTGGGGAAGGAAACAGGCATTCAAGTCCAAGAGGTAGAGAAGACCACTCTCAAAAATAAATAAAAATAGATCAACACATCGACATATAATAGTGAAGCTTGCAAGTTTCAAAGATTAAGAGAAAATCCTGAAAGCAACTCCAGAGAAGAGGTCCTTAACCTACAGGGGCAGGAACATTAGACTGCCCTCAGACCTCTCCACAGAGACCTGGGAGGCAATAAGGGCCGGCATGATATATTAAGGGTACTAAATGAGATGAGAAAAAAAAATGCAGCCAAAAATACTTTATCCAACAAGGCTGTCACTCAGAATGAAAGGAGAAGGAAAGAGCTTCCAGGACAGACAGAAACTGAAAGAATCGATGACCATTAAACCAGCCCTGCAAAAAATATTAAGGGAGATTCTGTGAGCAAAGAGAGAGCCCAAGAGTAACACGGACTAGAAAGAAACAATCTACAGAAACAGGGATTTTACAAGTAATACAATGGGACTAAATTCCTATCTTACAATAGCTACTTCAATTGTAAATAGGCTAAATGCTTCAGTCAAAAGACACAGGGTATCAGGTTGGATAAAAAGTCTAGACCATCCATATGCTTCTTCTGCGAGACTCATTTTAGACCTAAAGACACCTCCAGACTGATAGTGAAGGGATAGAGAACCATTTATCATGATAATGGATATATTAAATAAAGCTGGGGTAACAATCCTCATATCAGATAAATTAGATTTTAAGCCAAAGACTGTACTAAGAGATGAAGAGGGACATTACATCATAATTAAGGGATCTACACAACAAGAAGATCTAATCGTTATAAATATTTATGCTTCTAATTTGGGAGCAGCCAATTATATCAACTAATTAGTAACCACATTAAAGAAACACAATGATAATACAATAATAGTAGGGGACTTCAAAACCCCCCTCACAGCAATGGACAGATCATCTAAGCAGAAGACCAACAAGGAAACAAGGGACCAAATCGACTTTATAGATATATTCAACATTCCATCCTGAAGCAGCAGAATACACATTCTTTTCAAATGGACATGGAACTTTCTCCAGAATAGATCATATTCTGGGTCTCAAATTAGGTCTCAACTAGTACCAAAAGATTAGATTATTCCTTCCATATATTTGGACCATAATGTTTTGAAACGGGAGCCAATCATAATAGGAAATTTGGAAATAACTCAAATACATGGATGCTAAAGAACACCCTACTAAAGAATGAATGGGTCAACCAGGAAATTAAAGAAGAATTTTAAAAATTCATGGAAACAAATTAAAATGGTAGCACAACTGTATAAAACCTTTGGGATACAGCGAATGTGGTCCTAAGAGGGAAGTATAGAGCAATACAAGCCTTTCTCAAAAAACAAGACAGGTCTCAAATATACAGCCTAAACATATACCTAAGGGACCTGGTAAAGAACAGCAAATAAACCCTAAAACCAGCAGGAGAAGAGAAATCATAAAGATTAGAACAGAAATCAATTAAGTAGAAACCAAAAGAATAGTATAATAGATCAACGAAACTAAGAGCTGGTTCTTTGAAAGAATTAATGAGATTGATAACCCCTGGCCAGACTTACCAAAAAGAAAAGAGAAAGGTCCCAAATAAATGAAATCATGAATGAAAGAGGAGAGATCACAACCAACAGTGAAGAAATAAAAACAATTATAAGAACATATCATGAGCAGTTATATGCTGACAAATTAGGCAATCTGGAAGAAATAGATGCATTCCTAGAGACACGTAAACTACCAAAACTGAAACAGGGAGAAATATAACACCTGAACAGACCCATAACCAGCAAGGGAATTGAAGCTCATCGAAAATCTCCCAACAAACAAGAGTCCAGGGCCAGATGGCTTTCTAGGGGATTCTGAGTTAGAATTCTTCCTTCCTTTCCATTTAAAGATTTAATATCTATTCTAATGAATCTGTTTGGAAAAATAGAAATGGAAGGAAAACTTCCAAATTCTTCCTATGAGGCCAGCATTCCATTGATCCCAAAACCAAAGACCCCACCAAAAAGGAGATTTATAGACCAATATCCCTGATGAACATGGAAGCCACAATTCTCACCAAAATACTAGCAAATAGGATCCAACAGTACATTAGAAAGGATTATTCACTACTACCAAGTGGGATTTATTCCTGGTATCCGTGGGTGGTTCAACATCCACAAAACAATGTAAAAGAAAGGACAAGATTGAGAGGATCCATATGATCCTCTCAATTGATGCAGAAAAAGCATTTGACAAAGTATAGCAACCTTTATTGATTAAAACTAGTCACAGGATAGGGATAAAGGGAACATACCTCATTGTCATCAAAGCCATATATGAAAAGCCCACAGTGAATATCATTCCCAATGGAGAAAAACTGAGAGCTTTCCCCTCACGTCAGGAACACAGCAGGGATGTCCACCTTCACCACTGCTATTCAACATAGTACTAGAAGTCCTAGCCTCAGCAATCAGGCAACAAAAAGAAATAACCGTCATCCGAATCAGCAAAAAAGAAGTCAAACTCCCACTCTTTGCTGATGACATGATACTTTATATGGAAAACCCAAAAGATTTGACCCCAAAATTGCTAGAGCACGTACAGGAATTCAGCAAAGTGGCAGGATATAAAATCAATGCACAGAAATCAGTTGCATTTCTATACTCTAATAATGAGACAGAAGAAAGAGAAATAAAGGAGCCAATCTCATTTAAAATTGCACCCAAAACCCTGAGATATCTAGGAATAAACCTAACCAAAGAGGTAAAGGATCTCTACTCAGAAAACTATAGAAAGAAATTAAGGAAGACACAAAGAATCATGAAAGAAATTAAGGAAGACACAAAGAAATGGAGAAATGTTCCATGCTCATGGACTGGAAGAAAAATTATTGTTAAAATATCTATGCTACCCGGAGCAATCTGTACATTTGATGCAATCCCTATCAAAATATCATCAAATCATTTCAGAGTTGGAGAAAATAATCCTAAAATTTGTATGGAACCAGAAAAGACCCTGAATAGCTACAGGAATGTTGAAAAAGAAAACCAAAACTGGTTACATCACAATTCCAGACTTCAAGCTCTCTTATAAAGCTGTGATCATCAAGACAGTAAGGTGCTGGCAAAAAAACAGAGCCCTAGATCAATGCAACGGAATAGAGAAATCAGAAATGGGCCCTCAACTCTGTGGTCAACTCATCTTCCACAAAGCAGGACAGAGTAGCTGATGGAAAAAAGACAGTCTTTTCAATAAATGATGTTGGGAAAATTGGACAGCCACATGCAGAAGAATGAAACCGGACCATTTCCTCCCACCAAACACAAAAATAGACTAAAAAATGGATGAAAGACCTAAATGTGAGACAGGAATCCATCAAAATCCTAGAGGAGAACACAGACAGCAACCTTTGTCACCTCGGTTGCAATAACTTCTTGCTAGACACGTCTCCAAAGACAAGAGAAACAAAGGCAAAAAATGAACTCTTGTAACTTCATCAAGATAAAAAGCTTTCTTTTGCACAGCAGAGGGAACAGTTGACAGAACAAAAGACGACGTACAGAATGGGAGAAGATATTTGCAAATGACATATTAGATAAAGGGCTAGTATCTATAAAGAATTTATCAAACTCAACACCCAAAGAACAAATAATCCAATCAAGAAACGGGCAGAAGACCTGAGCAGACATTTCTCCAAGCAAGACATCCTGATGGCCAACAGGCACATGAAAAGATGCTCGACATCCCTCAGCATCAGGGAAATACAGATCAAAACCACAATGAAAAAAAAAAAAAACCTCACAATGAGATACCACCTCACGCCAGTCAGAAAATGGCTAAAATTAACAACTCAGGAAATGGCAGATGCTGGTGAGGATGTGGAGAAAGAGGTACCTTCGTACAATGTTGAGAGGAATGCAAGATGGTATGGCCGCTCTGGAAAACAGTGTGGACGTTGCTCAAAAAATTGAAAATAGAGTTACCCTGCAACTCAGCAAATGCATTACTGGGTATTTACCCCAAAGGTAAAATGTAGTGATCTGAAGGGGCATCTGTACCCCAATGTTTAGAGCAGCAGTGTCCACAATGGCCAAATAGTGGAGAGAGCCCAGATGTCCATTGGCAGATGAATGGAGAAAGAAGATATGGTCTGTATATATGGTGGGAAACTACTCAGCCATCAGAAAAAAATGAAATCTCACCATTTGCATGATGTCTATGGAACTAGAAGACATTATGCCAAGTGAAATAAGTCAATCAGAGAAACACAGTTATCATATAATCTCACTCATATATGGAATTTAAGAAACAAAACAGGAGAATAGGGAAAGGGAGGGAAAAATAAATCAAGACAAAGTTAGAGAGGGAGACAAACCATAAAAAGCTCTTAAACATAGGAAACAAATTAAGGGCCGTTGGAGGGGAGACAGGTAGGGGTACAGGGTAACTGGGTGATGGACATTAAGGAGGGCACGTGATGTAAGGAACCCTGGGTATCATATAAGACTGATGAATCATTGACCTCTACCTCTGAGCAATAATACATTATATGTTAATTAATTGAATTTAAATAAAAGTTTTAAAAATACAATACATAAAAAACAAAATAGAGCTGCTGTAGCTGTTTTAATATTACTGATAATTATTTAAAAATTAAGAAATTTATAAATGAGAGATGAAATTGATCAGATCAATATTTCCTCTAGATTATTTGATTGGTTACCCCATTGGGGAGGGTTTCTAAGGCATGCCTTACTCCTAATCAATTATGCTGATTGTGTTACTTACAGTCTGCTGCTGGATTTATGGATCTATAAAAAAAATGCTTTGCAGGTACATGTGGTGTCACATGTTTGACAACTCAAGGACCAAACATTCTGTGTAGATAGAAGGTTCTGTGATTTGTGCCCATAACCAGCCAGCTGGGCCTGCATGTACCTGGGCAAGCTAAGCAATGCTGTTTGTGAGACTCGTGCTGTGTGAATGCCCTTGGGAGCCTCGTCGTTTCAAATATATGATCTGGCCTCCAGATCATAACTGGCCCTTCTGTTCTGGACATCAAGAGCTACAGTCTTGTCTCACCTCCCCTCCTACTCCAGGCTGGGCTGACCTCCCAGAATGGAATCCGGAAGGGGAGGCAGACACACAAAGCCCAGCCTCCTTAAAAATATTATAACATGGAAATGCAACTTGCTCCAAACTGCACATAGGAAGAAAAATGTTTAATTTCAAACCCTGTTATCTACCCTATAAATACAGTCCTCCTATGGGGATGGTCAGTTGGAAGTCTCACCTGAGGGCAGGACGCTCCACTTAGGCCTCTCTCAACTGGAACCCCAGCGTGGCTGTTTCCATGGGGCTTCCCCAGCTGATGAGTTGTCGTTGCTAAGTATCTGATTTGTGTAACTTGCCTCATTTTCATTTATTTCCTATTATTCCCTTCATCTATGCGTAGCTTCCTTTGCTCTTCTGCTTCTCTTAGGTTTCTACGATAAAAGAATAAACTTTTCTTTCCTTGTTGAAACTGGAAAAAACAAACTGTACCCGTAACCCAGACCATGACATGAACATAAAGAGGCAACAACAAATAGCTTCTAGTACAACGGAAAATTACTAGTTGCTCTTTTGTTTGACTCTCTCCTTTACTGTAGGAGAAAGATCATGGATCCTGACCCTTATTTTGTCTACTGAGTACTTGATTTATTCATTTATGATAGGTACAAGTGAACTGTCGACAAAGTTTTCTTAAAGAAAACCTAGTTATCTAGGTCAGCAAATCTAAGCACCAGAATCTTGATATACATGTAAACTTGACCTGTCTCGACATATACATCTAATAACATTTGCAAAAATTCATAACTCTTGACATTTCTGTTGGTGACTGATGGATTTGTAAAATCCCTGATTACAATTCTGGCATGAGATCACATGCAGAACATTAGCAGTGATACAGTGGACAGCTACGAAGATTTTACATAAGGCATCTGGAAGACTCATGTCTTCACTGTCGGGTTCTAGTAAATCCCTTTGCTGGACCGAGGAGATGATTTTTGTATGGAGTAAACATTTACTAACTGTCCTTCCTCATAACAGATGAGCCTTTTAATGAATCAAAACACGCATCCTTGCCTGAACCTGATATGCCTGGGACTTGCTTGGGACATATGAATCAGTCATAAAGTAGAAAGAGAGTTTTCTGTGTGCTCTTCAAGCAAATTTTCCTTATTAAAACTCCCTTTGGAAATCTGAGCTAATAAGCTTCTACCTAGAGGGACAACCAATGCACATCTTGAGTTTTCCCCATAATTCTAATTTTCTAGGATTTTCTCCTTACAGTACTGGCAGCTCATTAAATGGACAGAAAATGGATTTATTATTTATGCATTTGTGAGACTTTTCATGCATATAAATTCTTCACAGTTTTTTTTTTTCACAGTTTATTTTTTAAAAAATTCCTTTTCACACCATGTTTCTATTTGGATTTCAAAGTCTCTGGTCACCATGTTTATTTACAGGGTATATTCTCTAGTACCCCTATACATCAAAATGAGGATAATTTCATGGGCACTTATTTTCTGATGAAAACACAGTACTCTAATGCATTCTTAAATTCCAATACTGGTTTGGTTGCCAAGATATATAAGATCATTCCCTGTGCATGAAAGATATAATTGTGCTAATTGCAATTAAAATCAAAGGATGACTGCTCTTGTTTCAGAATATCGAAACAAGTGGTGGTTGAGTCAGTGTCTAGACAGCACTGTTAACAAAGGGGTTTAGGGACACTGGCATATGGTTTTAGTTAGATGAGTCACATCAAATTTTCTGTAATTCAGAGGACAGACTCTGCTTCCTTGGGAGACATACTTTATAGAGTCCTGGTTAAATGACAGCATCAAGTTCCACTTGAGCTGGAGCTTAGTTTGTTAGGACTCCCATAAAAAAAGTACCAGAAACCAAGTGTCCTAAACAACAGAAATTTATTTTTTCTAGATTCTGGAGGCTGGAAGTCTAAGATCAAGGTATCAGAAGGGTTGGTCTCCTCTGAGGACCCGTCTCGGCTTATAGATGGTCACCTTCTCATTGTGTCTTCTCATGGTCTTTCTTCTGTACGTCTATTTCCAATTTCTTCTTCGTAAGAATCCAGTTATGCTGGATTAGGAGCCACTTACCTGACTTCATCTTCCCATAATTACCTCTCTAAAAGCTCTTTTTCCAAATGCAGTGGCATTCTGAGGAACTAGGGGCTCAGGTTTCAAGACAGGAACTTTGGGAGCACAGAGTCCAGTTCACAACCACCCTATCTCTGGACGGTCTCTTGCCTAGCGGTCAAACAAAGGAGATTCTCTGAGTCGCTCAGCACCTGTGCATCACCTCATTCATAGCAATGACCTGTACAGTTCAGAGCTTCATGAGGCATCTGATCTATTTGAAGGGTATCTGAGTAAGGCTTCTGTCACATAACGTGACTTCTTGGCAGAAAGGACCATTCCTGGACAAGGTGAACTCTATCACTTTCTTTCTAATGGGGAGACACGTGTCGGCAATCTAGGGAGCTATACTAGAAGATCATCATGATGAAATGTTCCTTTGATTCTGATAGACATTCGCCTGATACCAAGGTTCCCATTGGGATTCACAAGGCCTCTCAGAAAAAGTTTTATCTGTGAATGCCATTTAGGTTGCCAGAAAAATTAATTACTCATTTTTTCTCATGTGCTTAATTTGCTATATTAGTTTTTTTTTTTAAAAAGATTTTATTTATTTATTCAGGAAAGACACACACAGAGAGGAGGGGGGCAGAGACCCAGGCAGAGGGAGAAACAGGCTCCATGCAGGGAGCCCGACGTAGGCCTCGATCCTGGGTCTCCGGGATCACACCCTGTGCTGAAGGCAGCGCTAAACCACTGAGCCACCCGGGCTGCCCCAGCTATATTAGCTTTTAAAAGCATGTCCATATCACCAACAAATACTACACTATGATACACAGAATACCTACAAAACAACTCTTTATATAATGTTAAATATTTGAAAGTAATAATTACAGAATGCATCACTCAGAAACAAGTATTGGTAAACACAAATCTTCATTTTAATCGAGGCACAGGTTTCTTTTTATATTGCAGGCTTATACATTTGAGAAAGCAGAACAAAAGTAAAGTAGAAAGTAGAATCGATATTTAGATGCTCAGAAGATCAGTATTATTTACTCAAAAAAGAAATAAGCTGTAAATGCTGTTAAGACTGCCAAAAATGTTTTCTCGACTTTTCTCGACCTCAGTAACTGTAGGCCATGGAAATATATTTGGAGAAGACCATCCTTATCAGTTGGATTTTGGCTATTTAAGCCAGGGATAGTAGTAAATTTCTTTCTTTCTTTCTTCTTTTTTTTTTTTTTACACAATCACTCACTTTGATATTTAATTAATTGTTTTTTGTAATTATCTAAGAGCTTCATTGTTTACCTATCATTTAAAGTCTGGGGGTGTAGGTATATGGCTGACAAAATGCAGACAATAATCCATCCAGAATCGCCTAGCCAGTGCAGGAATCACAATCCATATTCAAGAAATATTTTTAGTATTGGACTTGAGAATTGGCTGTAAGTGTCATCCTAAATTCTCAAGGATGGCATCCCTCAACCTGAACCAGAATTGCCAAGAATTTCAGGGAATGAGGACGGAGTCACTGAATAGACACCTTTAACTAATACCACAGGAAAATGTTCCCTCTCCCTGAAGTTCAAGAATCTTATTACAAGGTGTTGTAGAGTTAGATGAGCCAAACAAACCAGGACCTTGAGTTATTTCAGACTTCTCTAACCCTCATCATAACCCTCAATCCAGTCAGTTGCTAAATCTTACCATTTTTGTTCTCTTCAAAATTATTGGCATCCTTCCCTCCTTTTCCATGCCCTTCATTGCTATTGCCATAATTCAGGCTCTCCTGATTTTTACTTTGCTTCTGTAACTTTGATTCGCTGTGTCCCCTCACCAGTTTGTGTTCCTCTGATCTAAATGTCCCATTAATCCACTCTTCACATGAGACCCAGAGTGATCCTTCTAAAGGGGAAATCAAACCCGGCCAAACATCAAGACACTGTGGGGCTCTTCCTATCTTCATGCTAATCCAAACTGTGTCTCATTGTGCAGGAGCTCTGTCAAAATCTGACCCTCAGTTATAACTCCACCTTTCTCATATTCTCTCAGACTTAAATATTATTTACAATTCCATCTTTACTTTTTTTATTAATTTTTTGCCTTTCCTTAAATTTTGGAAATCTACTTGGAGTTAATATAGTGCCACCTTACCTCAAATGAAAAATCCTTGAAAATTCATGGTTCTACTTACATGTTCTTTGTTCTTTCCTTTTTTTAAGATTTTATTTATTTATTCATGAAAGACACACAAGAGAGAGGCAGAGATACAGGCAGAGGGAGACACTCCACAAGGAGCCCAATGTGGGACTTGATCCCAGGACTCGGGTGTCATGTCCTGAGCCGGAGGCAGACACTCAACCATTGAGCCGCCCAGGTGTCCCACGCGTTCCTTGTTCTTTATAGCATATTTGCCATATATATTGCATCTACATATGCAATAATCCCACAGTGCAATGGCAAAATTGTTCTTTAATTAATCGTATGTATTTTCAAAAAAATAATGGAGAAAATGTTATATTTACACACGTGCTTACCATTTATATTTTCATTTATTCCTGAAGTTCTGAATTTCCATCTTATATAATTTCCCTGATAAATTTTCTCTGTTATTTGGTGTAATGCAGGCTTACAGGCACTAGATTATCTCTCTCTCTCTTTTTAAATATTTTATTTATTTATTTATTTATTTATTTATTTATTTATTTATGACACAGAGAGAGAGGCAGAGACATAGGCAGAGGGAGAAGCAGGCTCCATGCAGGGAACTCCATTTGGAACTCGATCCTGGGTCTCCAGGATCATGCCCTGGGCTGATGGTGACGCTAAACTGCGGAGCCACCCGGGGATCCCAGCACTAAATTCTCTTAATTTTATATATGACATTGTTGTCTGAAAGACATTATCATTGTAAAAAGAAGTCTATGTTGACCACATATATATTTTTTCAGCTATAAATATTCTTTTCAACACTTTAAAGATATAATGTCACAACTCAGAGTACTAACCATAAATAAATAAATAAATAAATAAATAAATAAATAAATAATAAAGTTATAATTTCACTATAAATCGTACTTGAAATAACACTGTGTAGTTGTGTACTATTTCCCCCCTTCCTCTGATTACTAGTCTTTAGAGATAGATATATATATATATATAATAATGAAAAAAAAAGTTTTCAAAAATCTGCCTAATGCTCAAATTTTGAGCATGAAATAATATTCACTTTAGGTACATTGCTTGATTAACTAATATTCACCAGCTGCCCTGCTAGGTGCTTTACACCTATAATCTGATTTAGAGTGGGATGTATGATGTTAAGTTTGTTTATAGCATTGTTATGGACCCTGGAGAATGGAGAGAGGTCGGCATAAAGGAAATAATGGACAAAAATTCAGGCTTTGAAGTATTTATAGTTTTGAAAATTCAGTTGAATATTACAATCCTGATTTCTCGAAGTGATTACATGATGCATTAAAGGAAGATTTATGAATCAAATAATATATTGTGTTACATCAAGGTTTTTTGAACTGTGAAGAATTAATAGCACCTAGATAAATAGAATAGGTTGAAATACATTCTGGTCGGAGGAAAAATACAAATTTCTGTATGCAAAGGAATATATAGTTTACTTGCTCATTGGGAAATAGTTTTATACTGTATAACATTATTTTGATTCATTAACTGACTCTGGGGGACATTATCCGAGGAGTGGTTTATTAACAAAAAATACAGTTCACACGGGAGACCATGACGGCAAACTTTTTATCTTTCTGCATTTCTTTGCAACATAAAACCAATGATCTCTCTTAGTTAATTCTCTCTGATGAGTTTCCTGAATTAAAATAATAATACTAACAAAATAAAAACTGAAGGGAAATTTTAAATGTGCTATTATTAGGAGTAAAAGCCAGAAAATTTTTATTGATTTCCATTATTCAATTCTCCATTAGGAGTCCTTTATTTTGAATTCAGAATTGGTGTTTGTTTCATGAGTTTATTATCATATTTCTTTCATTTTGGATGCAAATCTATTTAGCCTGTTGCTAAAATTCAGAGGAATGGTGAGTTCCTTTAAATAATGTCAGTTGTTCCCTTTTATGTACCCATCAGGTACATCATACTTAGGTGTGGTATTCTCTACAAGCTTGTTTTCACACTGCCTTTCAGAAATAAATCATGGAGGGGCACTTAGGTCGCTCAGTCAATTCAGAGTTGGACTCTTGATTTCAGCTCAGCTCATGATCTCAGGATTGTGAGACCAAGCCCCACACTGGGCTCCCAAATGGGCATGGGTTAAGATTCTCTCTCTTCCCCTCCCTCTGCCCTTCCCCACTTCGTAAAAACAAAAACAAAACAAAACAAAACAAAAAGAAAGAATGGAAATGAGTATTTGCATAAAATGTATAGTGTATCTATCCATCTGTCTATACCTGTAGCATCAATATCTATACCTATCCGTCTGTCTTTCTACCTCTCTGTCTAATCTTCACCTTTTCAGCTACTGTTACAGGCTGCCATCCCCAGCATTTCTCATGGCAAAGGAGAAAAGCATTCTCTTTAGAATTTTAAATCAATATAATATATGAAGGCTTTAAGAATACTTATTTTTTTTAAATATTTTATTTATTTATTCATGAGAAACACAGAGAGAGAGAGAGGCAGAGACACAGGCAGAGGGAGAAGTGGGTGCCATGCAGGGAGCCGATGTGGGACTCGATCTGGGACTCGATCTGGGGACTCGATCTGGGGACTCCAGGATCACACCCTGAGCGGGAGGCAGGCACTCAAGTGCTGAGCCACCCAGGCGTCCCTTTAAGAATACTTATTTATGAATATCTGAATGTTTTGGAGAATACAAAAACTTGTGGTTTTAAAAGTCTTGGTTCATGAGAAAGAGAAAATTTTGGAGCATTAAATAGCTTTTTTTTCCCCCCCACAAAGTATTTTTTGAAGAGTTAAATTGAAGAGAGTCTGGTGGAAGAGAAGCCTTAGGGATGGACAGTATAGGAATAGAAGATTATAACTGAATTCATCAAGTTTTCCAAATGAGAACATGCAGAGAAATCAGATAAGGACTCTAGTAAAATTTATTTCAAATTTCAAAGTAAGTTTTATGGGTGTTTGCGGAGATAGACTGTAGGGTTTAGTTAAAAGCTTCTCTTTTCCAAGAAACATTGCATCAATCATTCTCATCTTTATTTCACTGAATACAGGAGATGAGTAAGTGTCTAATCCTGTTAGCTTTTAATGTGAAAAAAGTCATAAAACATATCTTTTAATTGTGCAGTTACTTAAGCTGTCTGTGGTAAGGAGAAATGTTTCCTCTAAAAGAACATAACAAAAAGAAAAATATACTCTGGAATAGGCATTCTTAGTTTTTGATAATAATGTCTTGAAAAATTGTTCGTAGATGAGAAATGATTACTTCTGGTCTCTTAGCACCTAGCCCAGGTCAGGACTGTAAGGTGGAGAACATACGGAAAGTTCTTCTCTTTGCCAATTTAAATTTAACTTAACTGCATGAAAATAGAAAGATTAAATAATCTACAGGCCAACATTTAGAGACATAATCCTGGATATAAATGGGGCAGGGGGAAGACAGATAGTCACTGCTACCCTTGTTTAGAGAAGGATGGTTTTGGACATTTACAGGCCTGTGGCTCTGGAATGCCAAAGTGTCATAGGCAAAACATTTACTTTAGTTGTTAAAAATAGAGCACTGTTTAAAACTTGGAACAATTTATTACATTGGAAAACCTCAAAAGAGCTGGTAAATCTGTCTGTAAAATGTTCTCTCTCCCATGAGCATGTCATCTAAGTAAGGCTGTCAGAACAAGGCATCAAAGGAGAGTGCATGTTGCCAAAATAAATTATGCCCCTGTCAAAATATGACACCGGCTTCACCTATAATATTTTTGGAAAGTAGTTCGAGAGGCAGGAGCCAGTGAAATCAACCGGAAGCTGTGACAAGTTACTGTCTGTACAGTTGGGTGCACCTTATTTATAAAGGTGACTTCTCATTTAAGCACCAGAAATGTATTTTGAAGTCAAACTAATTTAGTGCTATTGAAAGGATGAAGTTAGGAAGCTGTTTGCAAAGACCATTTATGACACTGCTTGCAGCACTGAGATCTTGTCGGTTGGAGAGTCTGAACAAATCCTTTGCGCCTGTGTTCTGTTCCTTTATCTCCTAGTAAACACCTTCCCTTTCTCTGCAGGTCCAGGTGCCACCTTATTCGTGGAAACGAGGGCCTCTGAAGAATTCTGACATCTAGAGAATGTTACATGAAAAAAACAAACCACATATGCGTACGAGCCTAATTTAATGAATAAACATTATTTGAGCACTTTTAGTTTCTCAAGGACTTTGATAAACTTCAGGACCAGGAAATGAGGAAGACACATATTTCCTTCAAGGAATTCTGTGTCTGATTTGGGAAACATGCAACAAATAAAATACAACCCCATAAAAATAGAGGCAAGAGTGGGGTTCTGAAGCAGGAGGGGAATCATTAGCCAGAACTGGTGGGGGTGAACGTCTCAGAATCAACTCACTGGAAGGCACGTACTTCAGCTTGTATTTAAAATATAAATGGTAATTTTCCAGGAAAACAAAAAAGAAAGATGTTCCAAGATGATGACTCTCCTACCAAACAAAACAAATGTTCTGTCAATAGTAAATGGCTAACTATTAGGTGAAAGATAAAAGAGATGGAAAAATCTAGGATGACACGTGGTTTCAGACTGTGGATAATGGAGCAATAATATAGGGAGTATGGAAGGAACAGTCAGGGAAGGGGAGGGAAGGCAGATGGGCAATAATATAATGAGCTCCATTTGGGGGTTAATCAAAACAAAGGACATGGATTGTATCATGTGCAAGAAATAGATGGCGCACTGAAATCTGAGTAATTTAAGAACAACGTATATATGCTGAAGGGACAATTTACAAAAGGATGGGTAGGTTGTAGATAAACCACTATCTACCGTGAGAGACAAAGGGGATCCTAACAGCAGTTCATAGCCACCACCCATGTGGGTAAAGGCAAGCAACAATTATCTGAACATGAAGGCAGGTCTTTGTGGAGCGGATCATCTGAAAGGTATGTGGTCTTTGATCGAACTTTCCCAGGCAGCCCCGCAGGAAGGAAGCTGGGCAAACAAATATACTGGCCTTATTTCTTTTCTCTCTTTTCTTTCTTTATTTTATTTTTTTATTTTTTTTCTCTCTCTCTCTTTTTTTTTTTCTCTTTTCTTTCTATTGTTGATATTCTCACTGGTCAAACTCAAAGAGAAGCCAGATCCAGAGAGCCAGTGATGTTTCCATATCAGTCAGCAACCTTGAACACAGAATAGAGCAAGAAATGATGAATGTTTATTTGGAAAGGCCGACAGGAGATTTTCAGTACACCTGTCAACTTCCATCTTCAGGACTTACTATCTACTGATTATTTCCCAGTAACTACTTTTCTCATGAAATTATTTATATTGCTTTATTTTATTTTATTTTATTTTTTAATTTTTTTATCTATTTATGATAGTCAGAGAGAGAGAGAGAGAGAGAGGCAGAGACACAGGCAAAGGGAGAAGCAGGCTCCATGCACCGGGAGCCCGACGTGGGACTCGATCCCGGGTCTCCAGGATCGCGCCCTGGGCCAAAGGCAGGCGCCAAACCACTGCGCCACCCAGGGATCCCTATATTGCTTTTTAATAATATTATAAATAAGATATATATACATGCATACCCTATATATGTAATATCTATCTATCATCATCTAGCTATCATCTATCTATCTATCTATCATCTATCTATCTATCTATCTATCTACCTATCTATCATCTATCGCACTTGTGTCTCATGAGCCCATGTTAGGGTCCGATTTTTTCTTTTCCAGCGAAAAATTTGTTAGGTTTGTTCTATCTGTTCTGAGCTGCAACATATCTGTTTTTGCTGTAAACATTCCACTTATTATCATTATTGACATGGTTCTAATTTTCCAAGCAATATTAAAAGTAAAATGTCAAAAAACATAATAAAATTATCTCCTTAGGAACATTCTCAGATGAAACACAAACAGGGCAGTTTACCTGCTGTAAATGCCAAGTGCATGAAAATTGTTTTCAAATATTGCCAGTTACCCAGTGCCACAAGGACCTTTGTATAGAGAAGTAATCAGTTGCCAGATTGTGTAGCCTATAGAACATTTGTTTGGAAAATACAATTTTACGAAATGACTCTGGAGCAAATACTAGAAATTTCTTCTATCAACATGATGTTAATAAATCTCTAAAGTGTGTTGCCATTTCTTGAACCGTAATATGAAAATTTATATGAATTACTGTGTTTGGCATTATCCAGCCAAGTTGTTTTAAAAGGCTATAAAAGACAAAAGAAATACGTTTTCCACAGAATGAGCCATTTCAGAAAAGCTTATATTTCTGATACATACTTACTAAAAATGGCAAGCCATTTCTGAATGACTAAGAATGACATGAAATATATAATGTTCAATTGCTTCATAATAACGTAAATTAATTATGCCGGAGCTTTAAAGTTTAGGGTTGATGGGCCTGGTGACAAGGTGTTAGGAAGGATTTGATAAGGAGACTTAGCTGAATAGTGAAGATCAAAAACCTTGTATTATTACAGATTTGTCGAATGTGCAAACTGTTCTACTCCCTGTGACTGATACTCATGACGATTATGTTTTGAAAGGAATTACTGGATTTTAAGGATTATAGAAAAAACTCAAGAAATAAATCCTATAATTCTTGGATTGTATAAGAAACAATATAGTATAATATAATGTGTTTCAATGAACTTCAAGTACAAAAGAGTTAAAATCCTGATTCTGAAACCTTGAAAAAGTGACTTTGGAAAAGTTAGGTAATTCTCTCTTTGGTCCCTACTGCTGATGTGTAAATTATTCCAAGTGGACACTGTTAAATTATTTCATCTACTCGATTTTTAACCTTGAATAATATTGGCCTTATCATTTCCTCCTGAAAGATGGTGGTTGAGATGCAAAAATTATTTAAAAAATACACAAAATATGATGCAGTCTTTATTTTGATTCTTTCTCCTTTTATATTTGTGCTTATTTAGAAAATATTTCATGATAGAAGCTTTAAGTGAATTTTAACTCTTGTAAGCAGAGTACACAATTCCTTTGAAAATTATGCTAAAGTAAGTGTACTAAAATGTACTTACAGGCTAATAATAGACTAGTGGCTTAGTGAGTTCCAGACAGTTTGTTCCAAAGTGCTAGTTTACATACTGTTCGCAAGAAAATCCCCCATGAATGTTATAAAATGAAGAGGTTTTTAACCTTAACTCAGAAGAGTCACGAATGGTATAGTCCGAAATTTAAGCACAACTACCCCAGATGATTCTAGTGTGCAGACAGGTTAGAGGATCACCATTCTAGAGCATCACTACCACCACCCCTATCACTACGACCACCACCACCACCACCACCACGGCCATAATCATCATCACCACTATCATAATATGTTGGAAGTGCTCTATAACGGTGTGTGTGTTCTGTGATTTCACATTTGGAAAGAAGAATGTTTGGCTCAAGAGAGGGTTTCTGGCCATCTGAGCTTTGCAGAAATCTTTACTCCTTAACTCTTTCAAATTCTGCGGAGAAATGTAGTAACTAGTTAATTAAGTAATAAGATAATTTCCTCTTACAGATTTTCCCTAAGTCTAATGTGATCTTTGGTTTCTTCTAATGTCATTGTAGGATTAGTCAGTGTTTTAATTGAATAATTTATTCCACAATGACCTTATGCAAGAAAGTGAGTAAAGCTGAGAGAATGGGAAAGAATTAGCTATAGGATCCCACTTCGTTCATTGTATACTCATCAAAATATTTGGTAAATACAAGACTGGAGGAACAAAAGATGCATTCACCTAAATTGTCTCTTTACCACATGTGACTTTATGCTGCTGCTCTATCTCTCCTGACCCTCCATCATCTATCTCGTCATCAATTTGAACAGCTTTTCTAAGCTGTTGTGACTCTACTGCATTGGTTTGCAATAACTTTTTGCACAGGTTTCTCCAGTAATAATATGTTTATCAAATTCATCTAACAGCGGCCATTTTAAAAAAACGCTTACTGAAGTGCAGTTCCCATACTATGAAATTCAGACACTTACCGTATGCCAATTAGCGTGTTCTACACACTTACGGGGTTGTGCGACCACTATTCTAATTTCATCACCTCATAAAGCAACCTTGGACCCTTGCTAGTCACTCCCCATTTTCTCATTTTCCTTCAGTTCCTGGCAGCCCCTAATCTGTTTCTATGGGAAACACAAAACATAGTGGATAGTTCATATACATAGAATCACACAATATAAGCTCTTTGTTGACTACCTTCTTCCACTTATTATTTTAAGGTCAAAGATTAGCAATTTTGCAATATGTACCAAACAGTTGATGAATAATCTCACATTGTGTGTATATAACACATTCAATCCATCCATTAGTTGATGGACATTTGTTTCAATTCTTTAGTTATCATGAGTAACGTGGCAACAAGCCTTTTGTGTATACATTTTTTGTGTAGATGTAGGTTTTCATTTATCTTGGGCATATACTAAGGAGTAGAATTATAGTTATTATATAATAATCTGTGTTTAATATTATGGGGAACTGTCACAATATTATCTAAAGTGGCTGCAACATTTTATATTCTGACCGATGTCTGAGAGAGTTTTCATTTGTCACCTCCTCATTAACAACTGCTATTCTTGCTGTATTTAATTTGAGCCATCCTAGTGGCTGTATATTGTGTTTCTGTGTATTATTAAGATGTGTATTGTGGTTTTAATTGGCATTTTTCTTATTACTAATGTTGCTTATCATCTTTCCCTGTGCATATTTATTATCTGTGTATGTGTATGCATATATAGATGCATATTTAAGATTTGTATCTTTAGGTAGTTTCTGCACCCAGCATGGGGATCGAATTTAAACCCTAAGAACAAAAGTCACATGCACTACTGACTGAGCCAGCCAGGATGCCCCACATCTGTATTTATTTTAAAAGAAATATCTGTTGCAATCTTTTGTCCACATTTATAAATTGTTTATATTTTGTGTGCATGTATACATGTAGAGTTTTAAGAACTCTAAATATATTCTGAGTATGAGTCCTTTATCAGACATACTAATTGAAAATTATATACAAACCATTATGTGGTTTGTCTTTTCACTTTCTTAATATTATTTTGTGAAGCACAAAAGTTTTAGTTTTGGAAAATTCACTTTATTTTTTTTTCATTTGTGCTTTTGGTGTTTTATTTAAGAATTCATTGCCAAAAAAAAAAAATTAATTGCCTAACCCACCATTATGAAATGTTTACCCATAAGTTAGAAGTACCTCACTCACCCAAAAAAAGAGCAGAATTTTAGCATACTTTTACATAACAAAATATGCCAGATTATTATTATTATTATTATTATTATTATTATTATTATTATTTTGCTTAGCTTCTCTCCAGCATTTAGGAGTAGTCCTTGTGGTGCCTCTCCCCAACAATCTAGTGAAAAGGGGCACAATGAACTAAAAAATAAGTGTCTCCTTGCTTATGGCCTTTGAAGTCTCAGAAAAACATGGGTTATAGTAATCTTTATTAGTCTGTATTATGCAGACTGCAATGAAGCTAGTATCTGAAAGGAACTATAAATCATTAGAGATGGAGTTTATAGGAGCTGAGGCTAATGTAATTAGGAAAAAATTGGAGAAAAACAGAATTTGAGTTGGTGTTGTTATATAGGATTTCATATGTCAGTGAGAGAGATAAGATTCAAAAGTAGACTGGAGCCAAATCCCTAAGGTTTTTAAATCTACACTGAAAGTTTTGATTCAGTATTGTACAATAAGAAGTTATAAAGGTTTCTGACCAAAAATTAGAGCTATAAGAAAAGTCAGTCCAGCAGCTGTGAGCAATTTAGGAAGCTGAAGACAATAAAGGATGAGTTAAGAGACCACTAAGATAGTAGAAATCCAGTTAAAAAAGGAAATCAAAAAGGACATGGGATGAGCTTGAACTTAAGGCTTTCTGTTGAGGGACGCCTGGGTGGTTCAGGGGTTAAGCATCTGCCTTTGGCTCAGGGCATGATCCTGGAGTCCTGGGATCCTGTCCTGCATCGGGCTCCCCCCTCAGCGACCCTGCTTCTCCCTCTGCCTGTGTCTCTGCCTCTCTCTCTGGGTCTTTCATGAATAAGTAAATAAAAATCTTTAAAGAAAAAAAAAAAAAGACTTTCTGTTGTTGACTTTCATTAGAATGTTGAAAAGTACCTGATTGAAAAAGTAAAATTTTCGGTTGTCTAAAGGAAACACAGACAAACTTCATGCCATGTGAACCTCCCATTGAATTTCACATATTTAGTTATCTCACTGAAATTATTTTTAATCTACTTACCTAGTAATCGTATGTGTTTTTTTTCATTGCTTCCATTTTATCTTTATTGTAGTTCAATGGATAGCAGAAACATAGCCATAACACGTTTCCCATGCTTGAGTTGGTTCATCTGCCACCATAAAATATAAGGTAGCAAATTATATCCTTTTTCCAAATGGGCATAATTTATATCATCAGGCATGAGTTTCAGTGAAAGTGCATAATTGCAAAGTCATTCCCATTTCAAATATTTGTTAAGATCACTGGACATACAATTAAGACTATTTTCTCCCTTAATCTAATTGTATATTGATGTCTTGGCAGTGATTCCTGTAATGAGTAAAATTTTTCATGTCACCCAAATAATCATTCAGAGTATTGAAGAAAATAAATTGATATACATTGATTTTTTACTAAATGCCAGGCACTGTGCTTAGTGATTCACATTTACGATCTCACTTACTACTTGAGAATATCCATGGAGGAATATTTTGCTGTCCCCAATTTATTTATGAGCGAATTGAAATGAGGGTTATGTAATTTTCCCAAATTCCAAGACAGCAAATGAAGCAGAAATGTGGATCTATGTCAGTCTAACGGCATAACCTTGTTGCTGCTACTATAATAGCAAAATTTGAAATAAAGTTTTATTGAAGACCTCCCAAGATGGCACTTCAGAGTTAATCAGTGCTAAAGAGAGTGATTTTGTATTTCTTTGCTATAGTCCCATAAAAGATAGATGAAATCTCATGGCACCTAAGAAGTATAACCTTCCTTTGATGTCTATTTTTTTTAATTTTTAAACTATTCCATTCATTAGTAATTCTACTGATCTCTTGCCATGATATTTCATGCTTCTAGTATTATTATTAGTATTATTTAATTTGGGAAAAGTTTACTTTTATTTTTATTTGAAGATAGTTGACACACATTACCTTAATTTCAGGTCTACGATCTAGTGATTCAGCACCTCTATCTGTTACCACAAGTGTTGCTACCATCTATCACCCTACAACTTAATTATAACATTTACTGTAATCCTTACACTCTGCCTTTCATTCCCCTGACTTACCCATGACTGGAAACCTCTGTCTCCCACTCCTTTCACCTATTTTGTCTCTCCCCCCACCCCCTTCCCTCTGGCAACCACCAGTTTGTTTACTGTACTTGTAGGTCTGATTCTATTTTGTGCCTGTTGGCCTATTCCTTTACTTTGTATTCATTTCCTTGTATTCCACATGAGTGAAATCATACGGCATTTGTATTTCTCTGAACTGTTTCACTTAACAAAATATCCTCTAGATCCTTCCATGTTGTTGCAAGTGGCAAGACTCCATTCTTTTATATGGCTGAGTAATATGCCATCGTGTTGTCTGTTTATATGTCTATCTGTACCAAATCTTCATCCATTCATCTATTGATGGACATTTAGATTGTCTCTACATCTTGGCCTTTGTAAATAATGCTGCAATAAACATAGAGCTGCATGTATCTTTACAAATTAGTATTTTCATTTTTTTGAGGGCAGGAGTAAACACCCAGTAGTGTACTTATTGGATCGTATGGCATTTCTATTTTTAAATTTTTGAGGAACCTCCAGACTGTTTTCTGCAGTGGATGTAGATGTGGATGTTGCCACCAACAGTGCCTGAGGGTTCCTTTTACCCCACATCCTCACCAATACTTGTTATTTCTTGCTTATTATTTCATCATTTCCACTGTAATCATTTAAAAATCGTAGTAAAAGCACTAAACATGAGATCTACTCTTGTGATATCTACTCCTAAAAAGATATTAAGAACACATACAGTATTAAGTATAGGCACAAAGTTGCACAGCAGATCTCGAGAACCTACTCATCTGTGTAACTGAAATTTCATATCCACAGAACAGCAACATCCCCAGTTCTCCGTTTCCCCAGGCCCTGGACACCACCATCCTACTATTTCTATAGGTTGGCCTATTTTAGTTACCTCGTACAGGTGGGATCATGTGCTATTTGCCCTTTTGTTTCTGCAAATAGCCAGAGCAATCTTACAAAGGCATCACATTTCTTGACTTCAGAACATACTAACAAAGCTACCGTAAGTAAAACAATATGGCACTGGCCTAAAAACAGATATATAGGCCCATGGAACAGAACAAAGAGCTCAGAAATAAACCCAAGCATACATGGGCAGCTCATGTTTGACAAGGGAGCCAAGGATACACAAAGAGGAAGGGAAGGGATAGTCTCTTCAACGAACGGTGCTGGGAAAACGATATCTGCATGCAAAAGAATGAAATTGGATCTTTATCTTGCACTATACACTAAATCAACTCAAAATGAATTAAAGACTTAAACATGAGACCTGAAACGGTGAAACACCTAAGAGAAAGCATTGGAGAGAAGATTCATGACGCTGGGTTAGGCCATGATTTTTTTAATACGACACCAAAAGTGCAAACAACAAAAGCAAAAACAGACGAGCATGATCATTGTTTTTAACCTCCTGGCGACTCTTTGGTGTTGCATCTCTTACACCATTGACAATAAAATTCTCCCTCCTGTTTCATTTCTTGTCATTTTTGCCCTGTTTTCCATTCCCTTACTATTTAGGCTTGATTAAAATGGTTTAAATACTTCTTTGTACATCCATTGTCTAAACTCTCCGTGTTTTGTGTACATTTGGCAAGTCTAAGTTTTCTTATATTCTTTCCTTGTATATCAGCAAATGAGAGCTACTGGGTTGGGGGGGGCACTATGCAGCATGTTAGGGTTATAAATACCTGATAACCATTGCAAATTGTTACCTGCCTGCATTCTATTACCCTCCTAACACATCCTATTACTTTTCTCCTGACAACCTATTTGATCACTTCACAACGTCTTTACACCTTCTCTTATCTCCTCAAACTATGTTTTCTCTCTTCCAACCTTTACATTATCCTCTACCTTTTCAGTAGAAAAGCCCATATTCTATTCTAAGAGCACTGAGCCATCAACTGGAACTCTTAATTTTTTTTTTTTTTTTGTGCAGAACCGTAAACTTTTGATGTTAAACCTACATACATCTAACTCTTCTTCTTCCTTATTTTTTATTCTGGGAGTTGGGAGCTGTTCTCTTTCCGTGTCAATCCCCCATTTTACTTCCACTCTGACTGTCATATTCTTTCATCATCTCAGGCTGTAACAATATGGTTTGTTCATTCTCTTCCATCTGTATTGTCAACCTCTTCCTCACCCTTGTGAAAAATCCATATGAATTTGAATATTAGGGTGTCAAGCCTTCTTGTATTGCACATGTCAAATATAAATGGACAAAAAACAAACAAACAAACCCTACCTCTCCAACTCCTTTCGATCCACAGTTAGGATCCTCTCTCCTCTCCATCACAGCCAGTATGCCCACATATGAACATTGACTATTTCTGTGTTTTTATCTCTTCTCATTCATCAGTCCAATCTGGCTGCTTACCTTCACTGCATGCCGACGGCTCTCACTAATGTCACTATTCGCCTGTTTATCTTTGAATACATTGGATAGTTTTAATTACTGTTTTGCCCAAACTTTTGGTAAAATTCAGTGCTATTAACTGCTTTATCAGTCTTACAACAATTTTTTTAATTGTAAAGATAGCATATTCTTTTTCATTTTCTCCCTACTTCTCGAGATTTTTCTGTTGGCTCCTACAATACAAAAGCCATTCAAAGATACCCTTTCCCTGGATTCCTACAATAAAGTCTGACAAAACAAAATACCTAATTTTCATAATCCTTGTTGCAGCTTGGTGTTGCCAAATTATGCACAACTATTAATTTCTGGCAAATGTAAGATGGTCAGAAGTCTCTGATGAAGGTTGCGTTTGACCTTGGCCTTTATGCCTGTCCCTGACATTTCACTTTTTAGAGATGACAGCAATTATCCTAACACATGAGTATAAATTCCATGTGCTAAGGATTTGAGGGCAGGAAAATAGATGTCTGAATTATCTGACATTTTGGAATCAATGCTCCCACCTTGGATTACATGTTGCCAGATTCATCATTAAGCAAGACAAATTCTTATGTAGTTAAGGTTGCTTTTTCAGTTTTCATGTGTTTAAACCCTTCCTGTTCATTCTCATTGTTTTAAGTCTCTTATTAAGCTAAAACACTGGTTAGAATGTCGTATAGAATTAGGTCTTTTCCTAGGCTGCTTTTCCTAGGCTTCATTTCTCAGAACTCTTCTGCGTAATGGGAGTCACACCACATTGACCCCTCTTCGGTTTCTTGCATTTGTCATATTCTCACCTGCTTCTGGATGTACTGTTCCTTCTTCTCGAAATTCTTTCCCATTCCCGTACTCTGAATCCTTTTAATATTACTCGTCTTCACATCTCAGTTCAGGATTTTCCTGTCTTGGAAAATCTTTTCTGTCTCTTCAAGTTTCCCCGTCACATGCACTCCTAGTTTATTCTTTCGTGGTTTTGTATAATTTCACGTCTGTGATTGGCTAGTATTCCTCTGCCCACTAGATTGTAAACTCTCTGAAACTGAAGCCTGTGCCTCTCTTTCTTCATCTTTTTTTTTTTCCCTAGCACAGAAGCCTGTGTCTGCCATGTAGGAAGTATTCAAAAAATGATTGCTGACAAAATTGAAATAGAATATTGGATTTCCCTTGGAAATGTACATTCTCCCTTTATAAGTTTCCTATTCTACAGATTATTTATCTTCCTTATGTATCTTGTTTTTATTTTATGGTTTTTACTTTTTCCATCTCAATGGAAGTGTAGTTGACAAAAATTGTATATATTTAAAATGTATGATATTTTGATATACATATAATGTGGAATGATTACTGCAGTCAAGCTAATTAACATATCACATCACGTAGTTACAATTCTTTTTTTGTGGTGAAATCAACTCTCTTAACCAGTTTCACATGTATCATACAGTATTATTAGCCGTAGTCACCATGTTATGATTAGATCTCTAAACTTATTCATCCTTCAGAACTGAACTTTTGGACCCATTGACAAATATCTCCCCATTTTCTCTCACCCCTCAGCCCCTGGAAACTATCAATCTCCTTTTGCTTTTCTTTTCTTTTTAAGATTTTTATTTATTTATTTAACATGGAGAGAGAGAGTGCAAGCAGGGGGAGCAGCAGAGGGAGAGGGAGAAGCAGGTTCCCTGATGCACAAGGAGCCTGATGTCAGGCCCCCAGGACCCCAGGATCGTGACCTGAGCTGAAGGCAGACACTTAACCGACTGAGCCACCCAGGCACCCACTCCTCCCTGCTTTTATGAGTTCAACTTTTTCAGATTCCGCATATAAATGAGATCATGCAGTACTTATCTGTGTCGGACTTATTTTACGTAGCATAGTGTTCCCAGGTTCAACCTTCTCGTTGCAAATGACAGGATTTTCTTTTTCTTTTTGTTTAAGTTTGTATCAATTTTTAAAGTATCAGATTATAAAGGCTGTCACAAACTGGGTCCAGGAAGTGGATTCTGAGATGGAATTTAGCATGCAAGATTTTTTATTGGGGAGTGCACTCAAGTCATTACCTTCGTGAGTGGCAGGAAACAGGCACAGGTAGATGAAGAAGTCAGAAGGAATTGTGGTATAAGCCCAGCGACACCTTGGCCTGTATCCAGGTGTGCTGGGAGCTGGAATGGCGCGCCAGTTGGGCTGAGATGGGCTTGCTCTTAATTTCTACCACCTATCGATCATTGGATATAAGCTGGCTGTTCAGAGTTGTCAAATCAGATTACTGTAAAATCAAAAGCAGCTTCAATTTGGGTGACTTCAGATAGCCTCTTTTGACTTTGTTAATTTACCCCCGAGTTTTCTCTCTTGCTATATGAACCTCCACTGAATTTTGATTACTTTATTAAGTATTCTTTCCTAGCAGTAGCGGCCTTAGATAGGGCAGGTGGAGAAACATATATTGAGTTTATTATATATATTGAAATTGAACAAAATCTATGGCTTTTATCCATTTCCTAGAAATAGACTCTGAAGTGGTATGTCCAGGAAGATTATGGGGAGAGCTTCTAGAAAAATACTTGCAAAGGAAGGAAGTGGGATGTGGCAGGGGGAAAATTTGATTGTGAAACAGATGCCACAAAGTTTCCAGCCAATCCCAGAGGCAATATGAAGCGGGGATGGCCCTTCAGGATTGGACTGACTTAAAGAAAACGATGCTGTCTTTGCATCTCTGCATCCATCACTCATTCAGTGGATGAAGGCTACCTCCTAAGATGGCACAGATCCTTGGGAGACGGCGCTTTTGAATCATCCCTAAGCGTCCATTCGTGCCACAAGCTAATAGAAATAGCAGCCAGGACTTTTTTTGTTAAAGGTGCATTTTATCAGCTTCTCTTTTGAACTTATATTAACCAAACCCATGAAAAGTCTGACTATCATCTAACCATACTGCCTTGTTTCAGGTCTTCAAACGCGGTAAATTCTTCTGAGCCATCAGGCCTTTGAACCTAACTATTATTCTGACTAAAATTGCTGGAAAACATAGTATTATCCAGAGAGAAATCATCTGAATCATGTTTCAAACCCAACTTCTTCGTGTAGTAAAATAGAATGCCAAGCTACATCAAGATAGCAAGTGTCTCCTGGTTCTCAGACATTATTATCTTTTGGTAATAAAGTTTCCTTAAAAATGTTATTGGAGGGCATGTGGGTGGCTCAGTCGGTTAAGTATCTGTCTTCAGCTCAGGTCATGATCCTGGGGTCCTGGGACCAAGCCTCATATTGGGTTCTTGCTCAGCGGGAGCCTGCTTCTCCCTCTTCCTCTACCCTTTTCCCCCACTCTGCTCTCTCTTGCTCTCTCATATACATAAATAAAATCTTTAAAATATTTTGCAATTTTAAAATGTTATTAGAATACAGCTCTCATAATACAATTTATAAAATTTTTAAGTATGATTTAATGTTTTATTTTTAAAAAAATATATTTAAATTCAATTTATTTAACCTATTTAACTGTTATTAGTTTTAGGGGTAGAATTTAGTGATTGGTCGGTTGCATAAAATACCTGATGCTCAATATATTGAGTGCGCTTCTTCATGCCCACCACCTAATTACCCCTCCCCTCCACCCCCCTCCAGCAACCCTGTTTGTTCCCTATAGATAAGAGTCTCTTATGGTTTGCCTCCCTCTCTATTTTTATCTCATTTTTTCCTTGCTTTCCCCTCTGTTCATCTGTTTTGTTTCTTAAATTCCCACAGATGAGTGAAATCATATGGTATTTGTCTTTCTCTGACTGACTTATTTAGCTTAACAGAATACCCCTAGTTCCATCGACATCATTGCAAATGGTGAGATTTCATTCTTCTTGATGGCTGAGTAATGTTCCATTGTATATATACCAAATCTTCTTTATCCATTCATTTGTGATTTGTTTAAATAGAAATATTCTCTTTAACTCACTGGGATATATTGTTAAACTTTGAATAGACAAATTACAACCATTTGGCCTCTTTAAATCAGGCCTATTTAAGAAATTTCTTTTTCTCTAGTGATGAATTTTCCTTAGTCTTGAAATGTCTCATAGTCCCCCCAAAAATTGGCTAAGTTTTTTTGTAACTACTTTGTAATTTTTTTTTCTGCCAAACAGCAATATTCTGATAGCTCTTACTCAGAAGCAGGTGTCTGTATTTACATTCACACTCAAGATGCTTGTGGCGGATGAAACCTTTGTGCGCTTTCTCTGATTCCCTCAACTGCCTCTTGTTTTTGCTCTTGTTCTTGTTCTTTCTCTTTGTCTGTGTTTCACCCATTCTGTGTCGCCAGTGTGCTTTCAGATTGAATAAAGCCTGACACCATAGGGTGTGGGACCTGACATACTGAGCATTCACGAAAGGAAACTTTGGATGCAAACATGAAGTGCAGAGGAGTTAATTCCCTATGGAGTGAACGGTAAACAGGGAGGAGTAGGAGATGAGAGGGAGCCAGGCAGATGCATTCTCAGTTTGGAATAGTCTCTCTCTGTAGTCCATGTAGGAAATTTCCATGGGAATGCACCTACAGAACCACCTGCCATTCTTGTCCTAGAGTATCATGCAGCGGAAGCCACCGAGGTCATGCATCACGTCACTTTTCCTTGCTTCTGATCTTTTTTCTTCATCCTCATGGTCCTATATGGCAGCTGCCAGAGAAAAGATTAGCACTCTACTCCTTGCTTTGTGAGGATGTGACACATTGTTGTCATTGTCTTTTTCTTCTTGACATATATTTGATGTATATTTGTTGCTGTATTAATCTCTGGTCAATTTTTGTGAAGACACTATAATATAAAATGAATTGATAATTTCAATAAGCTAATGCATATTTTAGATTTGCTCTTACGTGCTTATCTATTTTGATAAAAGAAGACATTGGTATTAATAATCAACCTGGAAGTTAGTATAAGTGATATGTGCCTTCAATGCTTGTTTTTCTGAAGATCTTTTCCAAATTTTTTTCCCCAGATTCAGCTTCTCACTTCAGTAGGACCCTATAAGAAAAAACAAGAGGTGTAAAATTTCAGTTAATAGTTGAAGTTTCATTCGTGACTTCAACTTGCTTCCTGCGTCTCATACATAATCTCTTCAGACTCCATTCCATGCTCTGTATTACTTTTTATATATATATATATTTTATGTACACATATTTTTGCCATGCTAGTTTGACAGAAAACATATCATATACATACCAGTCTAGTTTTTGCTTTTCTTCTTCAATATAGAAATCATGATTCTTTATGGAAATCATTCCAAGTCATCTTATATTTTAAAATTCATTGCATGATATGGCTATGATTAATTGAGTCATTTCAATGTTTATTTTATTGCATAATTATCCTATTTTTATTGAATAAATTCTCCGTGTAACATTGTGTAAGTGTAAGGTGGACAGTGTTACCTTGATACATTTATATGTTGCTGATATAGTAATATTTACCACATTACATAATTATAGTACAATATTATTATCTATAGTCATTGTAATGTACATTATATCTCTGTGGCTTACGTAGTACTCATTTCAAATTTATACCTATACACACCATCACTCTTATTCCCCACTTTTGCCCCCAAAATCCTCTGTTAACCACTGTTTTATTCTGCTTTTACATTTCTCACTTTTTTAGATTCCACATATAAAGTCATTTCAACATTACAGCATTGACACTTTTATTTTTACTGTACAAATTTCCAGGACTTAAATTACTATGTCAAGAGAGAGGCATCTTTAAACTAATATATGTTTACGTTATTAAAATGCTAACATATTTCAGTATTTTTGCCATGTTTACTCAAAGTATTTTTTTGATATTTATTTATTTTAGAGAGAGAAAGAGCGCGCTCATGCTCACCGTGAAGGAAGGGACAGAGGGAGAGAGAGTCCCAAGCAGACTCCACACTGAGCACAGAGTCCTTCCTGGGGCCCAATCCCATCACCCCAAGATCATGACCCCAGCCAAAACCAAGAATCTGAAACTCAGCCAACTACACCACCCAGGCACCCCTCCTCAAGATATTTTTTAAGAGATAAAATAATACATTTACAGTTGAAGTCCTCTTTACGCCTCCTCAGGGTCCTTTACTAGAAGCCATTGGTGCCTTAAAGGTAGAGTATATTTTTCTCATCCATGTTTTATGCCTTTGCTCTGCACTTTGCTTTATTCACTGGCAAATATCATTCTGTGGATTGTTCAAATGTTCATGAGTGTTATCATATTACACAGGTATTTCAGGACCTTGTAGTTTTTCTCAGTATCTTCTTAGAAAGCCTATCCCCCCAATCAATATCTGTTTCAGTCATTATAACACCTACATAGTATTCAGAGACCATTTTTTGCCTTTTGAATTTGTATTGTGTTGAAGCTACTCTAAGAGGCCACACATAATGAATGACATCTACATTCAGAACATAAGAGACACTTGGCCAAACAGCCATCTGTTCATTTCTTGTTGTTCTTATGCAAATAATTTCGTGTGATCATTTATCTGAGATTCAGACAGAAAATATAGATTTCAAGAAAAAACGAAACCATATTCTTGAAAAGGAAAGATTCTGCTCATAAAGTCATGTAGCTACAAGGGACTTGGGAATTTTTCTCTTCTTTTGTGCAATCCTTTGAAACTGGATTACTGTCATCTCCTTCTTAGCATAGATTCCCACTTTTATTTAGAAACAGGAATCTACTCACTCTTCCATTCAGTTCTTAACACCTTAACACCTAACATCCTACCTCTTTTTTCTTTTCTTGTCTTGCTGTGTATATTTTTTTTTCTCTGAACAGAAATACCCCTTTTGACTTTTCAGCAAAAGTTAATTCCTTCTACCTCCCTGCTCAAAGCAGCAAAGTCAGGTTCTGAGTGAACCTGGGCTCTGGAATCTGCTCTCCAGAAGTTTGGTTTGGTTTGGGGCAAGATACTTGATTTCCCTGGATCTCAGTCTAGTCATATATCAAAAGGAATGTAAAAATGAGATCTTCCTCAAGGCGTATGATAAGAATATTTTTTAGCCACAGTCCCTCAAGCAAGTCAGACAAGTAGTATAAGCCTAAGCCAAACTTTGTTTCATAATCCAGTTTCACATTTAGCATTTACTCTCACTGTGACACTGCATAAATCATAATTTCTACAATCTCAGTCCTTTAGTTTATATATAGGAAAATGAATATGCACTTAATGTTTTTTAAGGATCATGCAAAATAGAATTAGGGTTTGTGAGACACTCAATGAATGCAAGTTTTTGTCTTGTTCTTCCTGAAGAGAGGGATGTGGTGAGTCAGAGAGATTTCAGATCTTATGAAGGAAAGTGATGACCAAGAGGTAGCACTCGCACTCAGTGGGCTTTATTTCGGTAATCCCATGCCAGGTGTATTTCCAAGAGAATGAAAACATGACGTCCACATAAAAACTTATGCATGAATGTTCAGAGCAGCTGTAATCATAATAGCCAAAACTGCTCAAAAGTTCATCAGCTGAAGATTGGATACATAAGAGGTGCTGTATCCATATAACGAAATATCATTTGGCCACCAAAAAATGAATAAAATCTGATATATATCACACTATGGCTGAATCTTGAAACATGCTAAGTGAAAGAAGCTATTGTGTGATTCTCTTTATATGAGATGTCCACAATAGGCAAAATATAGAGAGAAAGTAGTGGTTGCCTAGGGCTGGGGGATATACGGAAATTAGAAATTGATGGCGGCAGGTAAGGTTTCTTTTTGGCATGATAAAAAATATTCTAAAAAAATTGTTTGTGGTCTTCATTGCACAACTCTATGAACATAATGCAAAAAAAACCTTGGATTTTACACTGTAGATGTGTGACTATATACCAAGTATATTTTCATAAAGCTGATTGTTCAAAAAAAACAAGAAGAAAACTGGCATCATTATTGAGAAGCTGAACTAAAAAAAATGAGAAATACTCAATTACTAAAATCAGGTGTGAGAAAGGACACATCATTTCTGACCTTACAGAGATCAAATGAAATAAAAGGGGCAACTTGAAGTGTGCAAACTTTATCATAAATGTTGTTCAAAGACTCGGTCAGCCCAGTGTTATCAAACTGTGTTTTAATTTAGTAATTTAGTTTGATATGAGCAAATATATCTGGAAAAGAACTCTGGGTTTGAAGGGTACTTGAGTTCCACTAGAGGACTTACTCTAAATAAAAGCAATAATCTCAGCTTTGTAGTATTGTTGAGATAATTCACACGCGAAACTCTGTTACTCAGTTTCTTTGAGCCACTGCATCAGTGGTTAGTAAGATATGTAAGAAAGCAGTACTTTGAGTAAAGAAATTGACAGATTTTGAAGATCAAGCTTAAAAGAATAAAGGGAAAATCAACATGACATTAATGAATAGCAAGGAAGTGAGACTGAATAATAGCATCTCAGGAATAAATGGAATAAAAAAAGTGGCTAGATCTATAAACTTGAGAGATTAAAAAACTATTTTGTGGAAAATTACCCTACAAAGCACATAGTCAAAGTATCACATTAAAAAGCAGTATTATTTGTTTTATAAAACAATAATAGGACACCAAAAATATTTTATGCAGTTTATAAGTTTATGTTGTCATGGGTCACTATACCCCTATTATGCTTTATCAGTAATAAAATATGTGTAAATAAACACTGCATATTTTAGTAGCTTTAAGGTGTTTTTATTCCTCTCTTTTTAAAAGGCCATGCAGGGGGGATCCCTGGGTGGTTCAGTGGTTTAGCGCCGCCTTCCACCTAGGGTGTGATCCTGGAGTCTTGGGATCCAATCCCACGTCGGGCTTCCTGCATGGAGCCTGCTTCTCCCTCTGCCTGTGTCTCTGCCTGTCTCTCTGTGTCTCTCATGAATAAACAAATAAAATCTTTTAAAACATAAAATAAAATAAAAGGCCATGCATTTTCATTTTACATTTTGCATCCCAAATTATGTAGCCAGCCCTCTCTGAGCCTTAGGATAGGAGTCATTTGCATTAAATCCTGAAAGAGGATTTACTAGGCAGAGGTTTTGACATTATGGTACTTTTTCGTCTTATTACTGCTTTTTGTGGATTCTAAAGAGTAAGACAGTGGAAATAGATAGAATTCAAAGTCCAAGCCATACGTTACTCTCATCCATACTATATGACAGGTGAAATTGGGATTGAATTTGAATAAAAGTACATTCAAGGGGCAGGGATTCTTTTCCCTTCCTTTAAGAATTTTATTGGAAGATTTAGAATGCAGAACAATGTTGTATTTTTCTAGACTTAGATGTGAGGAAGTTCATTTATTATATACACTCTTCTTACGCATCTGGGTCAGGTTCTTCACAATTTATAGCATGGCTTAGGTAGAGACTAGATTTTTTAAGAATATTTTTAAAATATTGTATTTATTTATTCATGAGAGAGAGAGAGAGAGAGAGAGAGAGAGAGGAAGAGACACAGGCAGAGGGAGAAGCAGGCTCCATGCAGGGAGCCCGACGTGGGACTCGATCCTGGGTCTCCAGGATCACGCCCTGGGCTGAAGGCGGCGCCAAACCACTGAGCAACCCGGGCTGCCCAAGGCTATTTTTAAGAGCAATTTTAGATTCCTAGCAAAACTGAGGGGCAAGGACAGAGATTTCTCAAATATCCCCTGCCTCTACACATGCCTGGCCTCCCCCATTATGAGCATCTCCCAGCACAGGGTACATTTGCTGTATATATAGTTGATGAACCTGTATTGAGGTGTCATTTCCATCCTAAGTTCATGGTCTACATTATGATTCACGGGTGTTGCTCTATGGGTTTGGACAAATTTGTAATCAAATGTATTTGTCATCACAGTATTATACAGAGTGATTTCCCTGCCCTACAAATCCTCTGGGCTCCAGATATTCATTTCCCCACTTCTACCCCTGGCGACCATTGATCTTTTTACAATGTCCTCAGTTTTGCCTTTTCCAGAATGCCCTATGGTTGGGATGATATAGTAGGTAGCCTTTTTATATTGGTTTCTCTCACTTAGTCATGTGCATTTAAGTTTCCTCCTGTCATTTCCTGGCTCCATAGTTCATTCCTGAGGTGAAATTTTCAATCCAAATTCCCTTTCATTTACTAGTTCAGTCTAGATTGAGCATGCAGTAAGTACACAAAGACCAGTTATGGCTCCAACCTGATGGACTTCATGGTTCAGGAGGAAAGACAGATGGTCTCACAGACTAGAAGTGGGAATGTGAGCAAGAAAGCATTGAGACAGAGGTAAGAACACGGCCTCACAGCAGCAGGTGGGAGCACCCGGTCCTCAGCGGGACCCAGGAAGGGCGCTTAGAAACAACAGGGGCCCAGAAACCTGAGAGTTTAGAAGACCTTACCTAAGTCTGCAAAAGAGGGAGACGGTACCCTGGAAAGAGATCACTGTGTTGTCCAAAGCCTCAAATGTGGAAGCAGTTCTATGGTTCATTCAGAAATTTAGAAGCAATAGTTGCAGCAATTAAAACATAGACGTTAAGGGAGGAATTAGCACTACCTACTGGAGTAGCTGGGTAGGAATGTGCTGTCTTCTGGTTATTCCTCTCTCTCTACCTTGTCCGGAGGCCTGATTCCTAAATATGTTCCCTGACCCCATATCATCCCCATAGACTTTGTTTCTGCTTCATAGAATCTCTGATTCTGGTTTTGGAACAAATTCTAACCTAATGACTATTTGGAACCTCAAAACACTGGTTCCTAAGTGCTCACTATGGATTTCCCTGAATCTAAACTATTTTCCTGTTGTCTTGACCTGACATTGACCAAGAAGTTCTTAAGGAAAAAACACTTAGTTTGGCTAAGGAGTGCATTAACCAAAGTTTAAATAAACAATTTCTTGGTCATTTGGCTTTTTTTTTTTTTTTTTTTTTTTTTTTTTTTTGCAAATCTCGGGTGCACAAACTGGGACTAATTGTAGTTTTTATTTCATGACACATTCTCAGCGTTGATTTATCATGGTCCATCCGCTTTATTCATTTATTGAACTAAATAAGCAAATCAGAGTAAAAATCATAATAGGAATTATTTAATTATGAAGTTGATCATTCAAATAAGATATCACAGGCAAAGAACTAAGCCCAATAATACTTTGTGTTAAATACTTGTCTCTTTTTTTTTTCCAAAGTGAATAAACACACATTTGACTGGATGCTATCAAAGGATTTTTACCATCACCTTAAATGAAGTTTAATTAGTATGAGTTAGACTCTGCAGCTGTTCAGTTCTTGGCTCTGTCCAATTTGAGTCTGTTGGATTCCAAAGTAAAGAGAGAGTTACAAGAGTTTTTCCTTTGATCTAATACTATGTGCTACTTCAAATAGTATCTACTGATTTTTTTATAAAGTAAAAAAAAAATCTGTGTATATTTGATAAAATTAAAATGTTTGTGTTTTCCTATTAAGAGACCTTAAGAAAACCAGATATTTCATTTAAAACACAAAATGAACACACAACAAAGCCAAATTCAAGCAATTTACTGTAAAGTGAAGGAGGAAAAGATAAAAAAATCCTCACTTTTCCATTACACCTCAATGACAGTTTTACTATACTCCTGAACGTTCATGTGCAAAAAATTTTCAGAGTGCGCATATTAGAGTCAAGGCTCTGACCGTTCACACAGGGAAATCTCATCTGAAAAGGAAATATCCTCTGCCTTTAATGAAACTTAGAAAGAATGGGAGCATTGGAACCTATGCCACTTAGAAAGTGTGTCTACATTTTTTCACTTAAAAATATACATTAGACATGAAGCATTAACCAAGAGAGTCGATGCTTGCTTAAATTTCATTTTTTATCATTCCCATCAAATTTTACCTCTTCATGTGCGACCCCTTTGGTCTTTGCAGAATATTACTTTTTCTGTCACACTTCACTAACTTTACTTTTCAAGGTCATGCACTTCTAAGACGCCTAAGATGAGCCACTAACGAGCACTGAACAAATGATCAACATTGCTTGAATTTGTCATGCCAAAAGGAGAACGTAGTGGTCAGAGGTAGGGATTCAACCCTCTGGCATAAATCTTTTGGCAGACAGAAATCATTTCCCAGTTTAATGATGACATTGGCATGCTTTATATCATGGGACAATTAGCCCTTGTTATTATTATTTTTTAAGATTTTGTTTATTTATTTGAGAGAGCGAGAGACCACTTGCAGGGGCAAGAGCAGAGGGAGAAGCAGACTCCTTGCTGAGATGAGGACCCGGTGCAGGGCTGGCTCCCAGGACCCTGGGTCATGACCCCAGCGGAAGGCAGCCGCTCAACCGACTGAGCCACCAGGTGCCTGACAATGAGCCTTTATCAAACAGAGGTGCTGTAAGTGCTGGCACTCTCTCCCTTCTTTGAGAAAAGCATGTGTTGTTTCTCCATCTCACAGTTTCTCTCAAACACATAAAGGGTATGGCTGAAAGGTTGCGCAATGCGGATCTCTTTCCTAAAATGGCAGGCTATCTCCTCCACTTTGTATCAATGACAGCACCTGTACACAACTTGTTTTTTGTTTTTTTTTTTTCCCAAATGATTTAATCATTGCCTTAGGTTGGACGGCACATACACGCTTTCTACTCAGCATCGGAAATGTCTGCAAAGAGCAGTGATGCTGAAGGGGAATCATTAATCACCGCGTGTTCTGAATCCGCTCCTTTGTCACACAAGGAAGCTGAAAGGGAAGTAACTGAAGGGTGACATATATCTATGGATTCCGGAATCTTAGGCTCCCTGTCTTAAAACAAAATAAACAAAAACACAAGTCTTCTCTTTCTGGTAGTTTGCAATAGAATTTGTTGACTTCCTTAACGTTTGCTTATAGATACTCTTTTTTAGCAAGTGGAATGAGTGAATTTGGGCCATACATTTTGCCAATAGGCATTTCTAAAATGACAGTGAGAAAAAAAATGTGAATAAAATATTTGGGGCTATTCTCCAAATCAGTTAATTATGCATGAAACCAAAGATAAGAAACCTGATCCTTATATGCCACCAGGGAGGATGCACTGGAGCGTCCCATTCAAATGGCGATGGGGTAATTCATTGCAAAGATGCAATGGGCAGAGGAATGATTCTTTGAAAAATTTTCAGTGCTATTTACTACCAGACATAGTAATTAATTTCCTTTTCTGAAGTCACTAGAGTAACTTTATCTTCTAATTCCAAAGCCTCAGCAGGGTTTCCAAAATTTGAGGACAGTGTGACAAAACGTTTCTCCCAATAAACCCATCTCCCACTCGCTGCCTTAATAGCGCTGTAATTCATCATGGTCAGAAATTTCAGCAGCAGCTGCCCCTGAGATTATTTATACAGGGCAGCTCTTATTTGGAACCCAGATGGTGGAACAGTAGTAAACCTTGGCAGTGTGGGTGACGGGTTCTTTTTAAATTATTATCATCACAGTAATAGATTAGTGAAAACCTCACTTAGAACAGAAACAAAAGTAAAAATAATTTTAATGACAATATCCAACGGAAATTGAGAATTATTTTTTTTAAATTAATTTTTATTGGTGTTCAATTTACCAACATACAGAATAACACCCAGTGCTCATCCTGTCAAGTGCCCCCCTCAGTGCCCATCACCCAGTCACCCCCACCCCCCGCCCTCCTCCCCCTCCACCACCCCTAGTTCGTTTCCCAGAGTTAGGAGTCTTTATGTTCTGTGTCCCTTTCTGATATTTCCCACACATTTCTTCTCCCTTCCCTTATATTCCCTTTCACTATTATTCATATTCCCCAAATGAATGAGAACATATAATGCTTGTCCTTCTCCGATTGACTTATTTCACTCAGCATAATACCCTCCAGGTCCATCCACGTTGAAGCAAATGGTGGGTATTTGTCGTTTCTAATGGCTGAGTAATATTCCATTGTATACATAAACCACATCTTCTTTATCCATTCTTTCGATGGACACCAAGGCTCCTTCCACAGCCTGGCTATTGTGGACATTGCTGCTAGAAACATCGCGTTGCAGGTGCCCCGGCGTTTCATTTGCATCTGTATCTTTGGGGCAAATCCCCAACAGTGCAATTGCTGGGTCGTAGGGCAGGTCTATTTTTAACTCTTTGAGGAACCTCCACACAGTTTTCCAGAGTGGCTGCACCAGTTCACATTCCCACCAACAGTGCAAGAGGGTTCCCCTTTCTCCGCATCCTCTCCAACATTTGTTGTTTCCTGCCTTGTTAATTTTCCCCATTCTCACTGGTGTGAGGTGGTATCTCATTGTGGTTTTGATTTGTATTTCCCTAATGGCAAGTGATGCAGAGCATTTTCTCATGTGCATGTTGGCCATGTCTATGTCTTCCTCTGTGAGATTTCTCATCATGTCCTTTGCCCATTTCATGATTGGATTGTTTGTTTCTTTGCTGTTGAGTTTAATAAGTTCTTTATAGATCTTGGAAACTAGCCCTTTATCTGATACGTCATTTGCAAATATCTTCTCCCATTCTGTAGGTTGTCTTTGAGTTTTGTTGACTGTATCCTTTGCTGTGCAAAAGCTTCTTATCTTGATGAAGTCCCAATAGTTCATTTTTGCTTTTGTTTCTTTTGCTTTTGTGGATGTATCTTGCAAGAAGTTACTGTGGCCAAGTTCAAAAAGGGTGTTGCCTGTGTTCTCCTCTAGGATTTTGATGGAATCTTGTCTCACATTTAGATCTTTCATCCATTTTGAGTTTATCTTTGTGTATGGTGCAAGAGAGTGGCCTAGTTTCATTCTTCTGCATGTGGATGTCCAATGTTCCCAGCACCATTTATTGAAGAGACTGTCTTTCTTCCAGTGGATCGTCTTTCCTCCTTTATCGAATATTAGTTGACCATAAAGTTCAGGGTCCACTTCTGGGTTCTCTATTCTGTTCCATTGGTCTATGTGTCTGTTTTTGTGCCAGTACCACACTGTCTTGATGACCACAGCTTTGTAGTACAACCTGAAATCTGGCATTGTGATGCCCCCAGATATGGTTTTCTTTTTTAAAATTCCCCTGGCTATTCGGGGTCTTTCTGATTCCACACAAATCTTAAAATAATTTGTTCTAACTCTCTGAAGAAAGTCCATGGTATTTTGATAGGGATTGCATTGAACGTGTAAATTGCCCTGGGTAACATTGACATTTTCACAATATTAATTCTGCCAATCCATGAGCATGGAATAATTTTCCATCTCTTTGTGTCTTCCTCAATTTCTTTCAGAAGTGTTCTATAGTTTTTAGGGTATAGATCCTTTACCTCTTTGGTTAGGTTTATTCCTAGGTATCTTATGCTTTTGGGTGCAATTGTAAATGGGATTGACTCCTTAATTCCTCTTTCTTCAGTCTCATTGTTAGTGTATAGGAATGCCATTGATTTCTGGGCATTGATTTTATATCCTGCCACGTTACCAAATTGCTGTATGAGTTCTAGCAATCTTGGGGTGGAGGCTTTTGGGTTTTCTATGTACAGTATCATGTCATCGGCGAAGAGGGAGAGTTTGGCTTCTTCTTTGCCAATTTGGATGCCTTTATTGTCTTTTTGTTGTCTGATTGCTGAGGCTAGGACTTCCAATACTATGTTGAATAGCAGTGGTGAGAGTGGACATCCCTGTCTTGTTCCTGATCTTAGGGGAAAGGCTCCCAGTGCTTCCCCATTGAGAATGATATTTGCTGTGGGCTTTTCGTAGATGGCTTTTAAGATGTCGAGGAAAGTTCCCTCTATCCCTACACTCTGAAGAGTTTTGATCAGGAATGGATGCTGTATTTTGTCAAATGCTTTCTCTGCATCTAATGAGAGGATCATATGGTTCTTGGTTTTTCTCTTGCTGATATGATGAATCACATTGATTGTTTTACGAGTGTTGAACCAGCCGTGTGTCCCGGGGATAAATCCTACTTGGTCATGGTGAATAATTTTCTTAATGTGTTGTTGGATCCTATTGGCTAGTATCTTGTTGAGAATTTTTGCATCCATGTTCATCAGGGATATTGGTCTGTAATTCTCCTTTTTGGTGGGGTCTTTGTCTGGTTTTGGAATTAAGGTGATGCTGGCCTCATAGAATGAATTTGGAAGTACTCCATCTCTTTCTATCTTTCCAAACAGCTTTAGGAGAATAGATATGGTTTCTTCTTTAAACGTTTGATAGAATTCCCCTGGGAAGCCATCTGGCCCCGGACTTTTGTGTCTTGGGAGGTTTTTGATGACTTTTTCAGGAAATTGAGAATTATAAAGCAGAGTAGAGATATTGAAATTATGAGTCATTTCTCATGACTTTACACTAGAAGGGATTTTATTCTGTTGTTTAAGATAAATAGGATGGGGGTGCTCAGGTGGCTCAGTCAGATACGCCTCTGCCTTCGGCTCAGGTCATGACCCCAGGGTTGTGGGGTGGAGCCCCACATTGGGCTCTCTGCTCAGCGGGGAGTCTGCTTCTCCCTCTGCCTCTCTTCACCACCCCCAGGCTCATGCTCTCTCTATCTCTCTCTGTCTCTCAAATCAATACATAAACTATAAAAAAATAAAAACTAAAAAAATTCAAAAAATAAATAGGATGAAGAGGCCTTCAACTCTAGTGACCCATGTCTATCAAGTCAAACTTTTTCCTTTTTTCTTTTTAATAGTTATTATATTTCCTATTAGAATTCATTTTGAAAACACACACCCCCTGCACTTATCACATTAAAAACTATTTGTATTTAGAGTTAGATAATTCAAAGAAAAAAAAAACATACTTTCAACCTATGATCATAAAAGATATGTTTTTAATCACTTTGTCTTTTTTCTGGTTTATTTATCATAAGGCATGATATATATATATATACATACACATATGTGGAAGAGGACAGGCTTGGAACAGGTATACGTGTTTACTAGTTAGTGTGAGCATGCTTTCTGAAACTTTGCTTCAACAGTTGCTCACTTTAACAACATGTCTGTTTGATAAAACGTGCCTCATTGGAAATTAAATAAATTTTAAATAGACATAGTATATTTTTAAACCCCACAACAATATGTATTGTGTACCTTATTTTCTAGTAAGAATGTGCCAGACTCTCTGAGTATTTTTTTTTGTTCTAACATTTATTATAATTTCTTTTAACAGGTAGAAGACCAAAAACCACATAAAGCCTTATTTCTTCAATGGCTATATGACATTCCCACCGTACTCCCATTCTCTAAACTGAAAAGCTCCCCTACGCTAAAAATCCAGTAGTACAATTTATTGTTGTATTGAAGTATGTGGTTAACTTTTTAAAGAAATTCCTGAACTCTTTTCCAAAGTGGTTCTACCATTATAGATCTGTATATACATTCCCTTTGGTTCACATCATTGCCAGCACATGAGATTGTCATTCTCCTAAGTTTTACCTATTTTAATAAATGCGTAGAAGTATCACATTGTGGCTTTCCTGATGACTAATGATTTGAACATCTTTGTCTGTGCTTTTTGGACCTTGATGAAGGTCCTTATATGTATTTTTGGACCCTGATAAGGTCCTCCTTATACGAAATGTACGTGCAAATACATTGACTGCCTCGAGTGGGTATGTTTTGCTACTATTGCATTGAAAGAATGTTTGGTACATTTTAGTAAAATATTTTGATTGAATATACACATTACATTGCTTCCACTGTTGGTTTGCCTTTTCATTTTTCTGATGGTAACTTTTGAAAGGGCAGGAGTTTTCAAGCTAAATGAAATTAAGCTTATCACCCTTAAATGTATGATTTGTGTCTTTTGGGTCCTAAGAAATAATGTATTTCATGAGGCTCACAAAAAAAAATTTATATATGTTGTCTAAAATCTTATAGTATTCAAAGCTTCACATTAGGTTTATGATATACTTAGAGTAAAATTTCATGTACAGTGCAAGGCAAAGTTCTAGGTTATTTAAAATGTTTTGACATGTGGATAAATGATTATTCCAACAAAACTTTTTTAGGAGATTCTCTTTCCTCCATTGGATTAAATTGTTTGCACTTTTGAAAGATCAACTGAATACTGAGCTGTGGAACCTATATTCTGTTATGTTGGTCTATATATCTATTCTTATGTCTATATAACACTGCCATGATTTCTTCAGCTTTCTAGTAATTCTTGAAATCGGGTAGTTTGATTTACTCAGTCTTTATTCTGCTTTAAAAAAATCAACATTCTTGGCCTTTCACATTTCTAAAAATATATTTACAATCATCGTAATTTCTACAAAAATACTTAGGATTTCCATAGGGATTTCATGAGTCCATTGATCAGTTTTGGGAAGCATTACCACCCTTATTGAATCTCTCGAATTAATATAGATGGTATATCTCTTCATTTATTTAGCTATTCTTTAATTTCTAAGCAGTAGTTTTTAGTTTTTAACATATAAATCTTGTATATATTCTGTTATACTTAATATATCTTTGATACTATTATAACTGGTATTTTAAAAATTAATACTAGTTGTTGCAAGTATATAGACATAGATTTGATTTCTCTATATTGAGAAATATATGGCCCTGCTAAACTCCATTATTACTTCTAATAACATTTTCATGGATTCCAGTAGGAATCCCTTACATATAGGAATGAATATGTTTTCTGAATGAAGTGTTATTTTTTTTTTCATTTCAACTGTGTGTCTGCAGTAGATAGCTTCTGAAATTATAACCCCTGTCTTATGGCGTTCATCTCCCCACATAATTCCCTCTGAGAATGGCCTAGACCTAGTAACTAGAATATGGTAAAAGTGGTGGGTTATTGCCTCTGGTACTAAGTTACCAAAGGCAGTGACGTCTGGATTGCTCATCCTCTCCTTGTCTCACTAGCTCTTTTTTATGAGATAGCGATGCAGAGGCATCAGGTGGTAGGGGGGTGAGAGTGGCCTTTGCCCAAAGGCCAGCAAAGAAAAAAGCTTGCATTGCAATAGTCTGGAAGGATCCGAATCCTGCCCAACACGGAAGAAGATCCTCTCCCAGTCAAACCTTGAGACGATCGAAGCCCCAGATGACACTTTGAGTATAGCTTTGTGAAAAACCCAGAGCCAGAGGTTACATTTCCTAGAATAGCTTTTTAAAAAGATGGACTACAGTTCTCTTGTTGTACAGAATACCAGCAAAAGATGCGGTTGTAGAGTAAAATAGATTGTCAAGCTTACAGAAAGATATGTTTAAAAAAAAAAGTAGCAACACAAGGATAAGACCTGTGAAAATAAGCAGAAAAAGGAATTCTGGCCTATGAACAATTAAGAGAATACCTGGTGTGTTAGTGAAATCATAAACCTCATTTACATAGAAAGAAAGAAAAACAGCAAAAGGTTGTTTAGAAAAAAAAATGGTTTATTATTTATTAAAATCTGTCACCAAAGTTTACAAACTGTTAAAAAATAATACCATATATTTTCCCAAATGGTTTCTTCTACTATACAGAGAGAAGAGAGTGAACAACAGTTTAGTAGGGATGATGATATAAATGATTATACTAAGTGTACTGTGCTCCACTGCTAAAGCCGAACATGCAGCATGAATCTAAGAGTTTTCAATGTTGTTGTTTTTTTAAGAGTTATTTATGTATTTGAGAAAGAGAGAGCATGTGTGGGGCCAGAGGGAGGGGCAGAAGGAGAGGAAGAGACTCCTCAAGCAGACTCCCCTCTGAGCACAGAGCCCATCCCACCCCCGACGCTGGTGCAGGCTCCATCCCAGGACCCTGAGATCATGACCTGAGCAGAAATCAAGAGCCTGACCCTTAAGTGACTGAGCCACCCATGTGCACCTCCAGTGTGTCTTTTATCAGAAAAGTGGGTTCTCACTTCTATGAATTTGCTTTTTCCTTGAGAAAGGACCCCTTACAACCTTGAACTCTCTTTTCAGCTTACAGAATTAAACTAACTGGGAACTCTTTTCTTCCGTAAAGAACAAATAAATATGTTCAAAGAGCAAAATTATACGTTTTTCAATGATTTCTTAATCCTTTGTTTGCCTAATTAAAAATAAATCCATGCTAGGGGTATATCCACAGTGTTAGATTGAACTGTTTACTTACTTTTATTCATTACAATCTCTAGAGAACAAGAATTTATCAAACCCATTTGGCTGAGATTTAATATATTTTGGGGTGAGATTTGGACGATGACTTTTTTTTGCCAACTTGGGTCTCCTGCAGAATATTCTGACACTTTGCACTTTGACACCAGGGAGTCAGTCTGGGAGCTGCGTTTGATGGGTCATTTTTAACTGGGCTGGTCATTGGAGCATTTTAAACTCCTACAAAACATCCTTCGGGTATATTTGGAAGCAATTTTACCCTAGAGAGCTGGCCCTCTGCCGGGTAATCTATTTTCAGATTTTTGGAAACCTTTAATGACTGACATCTCCTGAGTCTAGAAATGAGGATAAATTCTAAAGACTTCTTTCCCTGGAATAAATCTCATCCCTGTCTTATTCATTACTCTGACCTTAACCATTGCTGAAGATTGTATTTGAACTCCTTTACCCCAGACTTGTGTCTACTCTAATTTGAGGGACAAAACCTCTATCCCAGGGAAATACAATTATTGTAAAGAAACAGAGCTCAGGGCTTATAACACAGCAAATAATGTTGGTGCTCTCCATATATCTGTCATTTTTCTCCATTTAGCCATGCATTTAAAAACACTTATCAAGATCCTGTCCTATGACAGACACTATAGCACAATGAACAAGATACGTATATCCCTGCCATTTTTCGAACAGATACTCCACGAGGACAGACGGGGATCAACAAGTGTCGTAAAACAAAAGAGAACATGGTGTTGGTGGAGCACTGAATGGGCAACTAACCTAACAAGGCAGATGTAGGGATGCTTCCTGCTGAGACGATAAGCTGAGATTTGCCCTTGCCCATTGCAGAAGGTTCAACACAGTGTTTTAGGCAGAAAATGACACATGCAGAGACTGCGAGGAGAAGGAGAAACTGAATTAGATTTTGAGCTCGTAAGTACCAGATACTGGTACTTCGATGTGGTTTATATGAATTCATCTAGGATACCTACATAAACGGTTTACCCTAAGGATCTTTTGTAGCTTTCTAGTATAAGCACTTTGCTTCATGCATTTAACCATTTTAAGCCTAGCCCGTTAGACAGCTGGCATCAAGGAAACTCTGAACAGGTGCTTATGGAACAGATTTTTTTGGCTGTTAACTTCTTGGCGTACTCTTAAAACACTATCAAATGTAGAAAAAGCTTAAATGAATCATTGACACTTAGGTGCTGAATGTTGAAAATGTAAATGAACACAAAGAGCTAACGTAAGAAAGGCAAATGGTAAGTCATCCTTGTGCCTGATGGAAAAGGGTGTTATTAAAACAACTTCTCAGGCCCAATTTTACTCTAACAAAATAAACGTAGTTGCAATTATAGCACCCACTGGACCAGTTACACCTGCCATGGTAATTGGTATATTATTTTCAAAAGGTAACGATATAGTAGATAACAATGTGGTAATGACTTGTGGATGATTGGTTGCCATACACAACCTGCTCAACGGTACACAGTAGCATAAAGGGGTTTTCACGTGGGAGTAAATGCTAAATGCATTGTTGTTATGATATTTTCTGGTTACTGGGCAGCATAGGAGGATGGTAGGAAGTTGTAAGCGCAGCCTTACTACAGACCAGGTGGTTTGTTTCACTAAATCAAGCTTTAGCTTAAATCTGCTGCACGTAGAAATATTTATTAGCAAGAAGGCACACCCACAAGCCAGTACTTCTACCACCTCATTCTTTAAACTTGTTGAAATTTAAGTTCTCTGTCCTAACAATTCCACAAGTACCTTTCGTTAAAGATTCCCTTGAGGCAGGTTTTTTATAGTGACACACTGAGCAAATTTTTCTGGGTAAAGCAAGCAAGCAGTCTTCTCTTAGAGGCGCATACATCTTAATCTGAGCCCCTAGATCCACTCACAGAGCAGAGACTGCTAAACTCGCCAGATTCTTATATCCTGGGCCACATAAAAATACAGTATGTACGTTATGTACACTCTTTCCACTTGTTCTCATTACTACTGCTGTTAGTGATGAAAAAAAACCAAACTGGTACTAACATCTCTATGGCAGTTGAGAAATCCCATTAAAGAGCTTCATCTATTAACTACCTGCTTCTGCAGCACAGGTGATACCTAAATGACGTGCATAGAAATATCGCATGGCCTATACTGAAGTGTTTTAAAGCAGGCTACAGATTATGTAATTGTTGTAATTGCTGTTGTGAATAATTATAATAATCATTTTTATAGTAAAAATACTATTGGAGTCGGGGGGGGCTCGATAGTTTAATAAATGAAGGAGTCACATCAGTTATTTCTGCATGGTAAGATCTGGGAGGAAGGATTATTTTTTTATACATTGTATTTGTGCCACAAGTCTGCTTCTGATACCAGTCCTAATGCTCCTGAGCTGCAGAGGGGATGATCCCAAGAAGCCTTGCAGGTGTTTTTGAAAAGAAACTTTCTCAAGTTTCAGCTTTACATAAAATCAAGCAGTAGCTAATAAGAACCAGAATAGTTGAAAACAATATAAATATATGGTGGAAATGCTGTTTGAGCCGCCACAGAGAGAGAAAATGAGATTTCTTTATAATTAATATAGGAGCCCCAGTAACCAAGAAATAACCTATTTTAACACAAGGTATTGCAATAGGATTAGGATAGAGAAAAGAATTCTGAGTCGGATCAGATCCATACTATTTGCTTTCACAATAACTACTTAATGGTCGCACTAGTTCTCTGTTCGTAAGGTCCTGACAATTAATTAATATCAGCACTTGAGATTGTTTTTAAAATTTAGGGTTTAGGGACGCCTGGGTGGCTCAGTGGTTGAGCATCTGCCTTCGGCCCGAGGAGTGACCCTGGGGTTGTGGGGTCGAGTCCCATGTCAGGTTCCCTGCATGGAGCCTGCTTCTCCCTCTGCCTGTGTCTCTGCCTCTCTCTCTCTCTGTGTGTGTCTCAAATAAATAAATAAATAAATAAATATAAATAAATAAATAACAAATAATAAATTTTTGAAATAAAATTTAGGATTTATCTACTCACCCATCTATTTATTTGCTTAAGTTAACAAACTGTATTCTAATTCCAGAGAGCAAGCTCAGTCATTCCCACAGTGTTTCCTAGTGATTTTATATACTGTTGGATTAAATATTCTCCTCCGGTGAATTTAATGATCTATAATTAAGTTTCCACCTGCCAGGGGCAGCAATATTCCAGTGTTTCCAGAGGCTGATCAGTCCTCCTTTCTTGCAAGGAGAGGCTCTATCAGCCCTGTTCCTTCTGTTGCTCTGCCTCTTATTACATATTCTTTCTAATAAAGATGAGAAGAATGGCTTCAGCTGACTTGTCAAAGGAACTTTATCTTGGTCCCCGGAGTGGCTTTCTCGACCTGCAGGTGGCCTTCTCCCCTCCTTTCTGGGCGTCAGGCACCTCACCCCATCATCAGGATCTCAGAGTCTTAATGAAATACCGTAGATTAAACAAGCCTCTGAGCTTTCATTCGCACTCACCCCTATTCTGCATTCTAACTCAGGGGGAATTTAAAGAACTGTGTTAGGGTAAAAAGGTTTGGGGTCCTTTTTTAGGAATTATCATCTCCCTCATTTATAAAGACACTGAAATCCTAATATTTAGGCTACCCAGCGCTTTGTCATAGAAGGAAGAAACCCTTGCACCTCTGGGCTTTCTTATTCTACCCACAGAAGCTTGTGGCTGGATGCCTTCTGTAGGCTAAGGACTCGTTACCTACCGGGTGACACAGGGTGATGAGGACAGAAGGCTTAGTGCTAGAGAGGCCAGGGTTAGAGGATTGGTTCTGTCCCTTATCAGCCTGGGGACTTGGGAGATTTACTTCTTTATTTGGTGCCTTGGTTTCTTCATCTGTGAGTTGAAAATAGTAATGATACCTACTTAATAGGTTTGTTTCTATTAAATGAGAAAATCCAGGAAAATTGCTTGCCACATTATAATTGTTTTTAAAATAAAGTCTTTACTAATATCTTATTAAAATATTGAAAGGGGGCACCTGGGTGGCTCAGTGGGTGAAGCATCTGCCTTCAGCTCAGGTCCCGACCTCAGGGTCCTGGATCGGGCTCCCTGTTCAGCGGGGAATCTGCTTCTCCTTCTCCCTCTGCCCCTCCCTTCAGCTTGTGCTCCTACTCTCTCTTCCTCACAAATAAGTAAATAAAATCTTTAAAAATAAAACCTAAAATAAATAAATACATTGAAATATGTTATATGAGAAATATACTTTCTACTGCTAAGTTCTTTGTGCAAAAGTAAACTCCTTTTATAACTCCTAACATGACTATTGTGTATAATTATAGCCCTTACCAATAACATTAAGATGGAGCTGATAAATAATCTCAATTTACATTGCTTACAGACTAATGAAAAATCCTGTGGGAATTAAAGATTTGGCAGTAAAAAATAAAGCAATAAATTAGTCATTTTATTTAATCAAAATGAATTTTAGATGGCAGGATTTTATTTATAAAAGCTAATATTGATTAAAAAGAAAAAATTATGCATATAAATGAATTACATTCTAAAGCTAGAATGAGAAAGCACAATTATGGTTTCTAAATGGGTTTAAGGGTCAATAAATAAAAAAGGTCAAAATAACCATTATATTCCCATCTCTGTTTTTGTTGTTGTTGTTGTTGTTGTTGTTGATGTAAAAGGCATGATTTTGGTTTATGGGGGTTCAAAACAGATACAGTCATATCAAGAATAATGTCAAGGCACCTGGGTGGCTCAGTCAGTTGGGCATCTGCTTTCCATTCAGGTCATGATCCTGGGGTCTTGGGATTGAGCCCCGCATTGGGATCTCTGCTCAGCAGGAAGTTGGCTTCTCCCTACCTCTGTCCCTCTCCCCCAATCCCCCCGCTCTCTCTCAAATGAATAAATAAAATATTTTTTTAAAAAATGCCATTCATCCCATAACAACCAGTGGAAAGCACTTCTGTTATCCTCTCATCTCAATTCCAGAAAGAACAAGAGTGACACGTTATAAAGCATGCTAAGTCACCATATCTCATTAGTACTCTACTCAACACAATCCCTCAATTCCTGAAATGAATCTGTCCCTGTTGAGCAAGTCCAGAAAATGTGAAATTTTACCCATTTTCCATTTCAAATGGAATTTGTGTTTATTGTGATTATCTAAATATACCTTTTTTTTCTGAATAAGAGTGATATGAAGCAGCTTATAAGAAAAAAAAATTAATGGTTAAAAAAAAAAAGACAATTGGGGATAAAATAAAAAAGGAAACCTTAGGAAGTGGTCCAAGTGCTCAGAAGAAGCTGCTAGCATCTTCTCTGTGAAGAGGGTGGTGGTTAGAGTTCTGCTATATTTTTATCACTTTCTGACTAACAGATTTGGTTTAATTAAGGCAGTGTGGATATATGAAAACAGCAAATCGATCAAGTTATGGGTGGGGGTATGTCATGGAGCCTCAAGGAGACACAGACTCCTTTACCATGCTCTAACTGATGTGAAATTCCATGGTCCCTACCATTCTTATGTGGCTTTGATGACTGAGAATAACTATAACAACATGTTAGCACTGACTTTGTGACAATTTAGTGTTGCTGCATATAGTTGAGCATGTTTTGTACCGCTCAACACCAGCACCTTGTTTATACTGCAGTCAACTTAAAGACGTGTGCTTAATTCATTTTTATTTTTTTTAACAGCAGTAGAATGTCTTGAGGAGGGGAATCAGTTTTTAATTAACACAAAGACAACGCATCGGTAAATCGTGGCTCCAAACTGGTCTCATAAGGTGAAATACATTATTTTGTTCTTTTTTTTTTTTTAGAAAATTTATTTTTTTTTAAGATTTATTTATTTATTTATTTATTTATTTATTTATTTATTTATTTAGAGAAAGAGGGAGAGAGAGGCAGAGACACAGGCAGAGGGAGAAGCAGGCTCCATGCAGGAAGCCTGATGTGGGACTCGATCCCAAGTCTCCAGGATCACACCCTGGGCTGCCGGTGGTGCTAAACCGCTGTGCCACCGGGGCTGCCCCCATTATTTTGTTCTTATGGTGACTTTTGTACTGAAAGAGTATATTCATTTTTTTTTAAGATTTTATTTATTTATTCATGAGAGACACAGAGAGAGGCAGAGACACAGGCAGAGGGAGAAGTAAGCTCCATGTAGGGAGCCCAATGTGAGACTTGATCTCAGGACCCCAGGGTCACGCCCTGAGCCAAAGGCAGATGCTTAACCACTGAGCCACCCAGGCGTCCCCCGTATATTCATTTTATAGTGGAAGAAAGTGAGCCTAAGAAAGAGTGAAACTTGTCCAAGGTCATAGAGCTAGTCATTAACAGACCTGGGACTTAAGGCTAGATTATTGTAATTCTAAAGCCCATACATCTAAAAAAAAATCTTTTTATTATGGAAATTTCAAGCTCATTCAATGTAAAAACAAACAATATAGATTCTCTGTGTACCCATCACTCAGCTTGAACAACTATTAGTAGTCTCCTCATCATGCTTCATCTATAATTCTTTTTTTTAATTTAAATTCAATTTGCCAACACATAGTATAATTCTATCCAGTGTTTTTCTTCTAATTTTATTTCCCAGGACCTTAATCTTATGCTTTAAAAAAATCTAATTACAATATGTAATTGAATTGCAAGCTGTCTCAGGTATTTTATTTAGGAAAGAGAAGTGCATGAACACATACATGAATTGGTTAAAAGAGAAATAAACCAAGATTGATCTCCTTGACCATTTATTTTAAAAGTAAAGAAGATAATAAATAATATCAAATTAATAATTATGTATATTCTTAATAGAAATGGATAAAAGTATAGAGATTTTAAAAGGCTTACCTCAACCTCTGGCAAATGAGTTCTAAACTCATGAGATTGTTAGTAGCTGAGTGAGTTGATTTAAACTCATAGAAAAATCACAGACATACCCATATTTAAGATGGGAATAACCCCTGAGGTCATGTAGTTGATTCTTTTTCCATTAGAAGATTGTAGTTGCTTTGCTTTATGGGCTGTTTACTCATCTTATTTTATTTTATTTTATTTATTTCATTTTATTTTATTTATTATTTCATTTCATTTCATTTCATTTCATTTTTTTATTTTATTTTATTTTATTTTATTTTATTTTATTTTATAGGCAGAAAGAATCTTAAGCAGGCTCCCCACCCAGCGTGAAGCTGGCTGCAGGGCTTGATCTCATGACCCTGAGATCGTGGCCTGAGCCAAAATCAAGAGTTGGACTCTTAACCAACTGAGCCACTTGGAAGCCCCTACTCATCTGAGTTTAAATCAGACAATATGAATCAACAGGCATATAGACATCATGAGGGGTAATAACAAAAGCTGTTCAAATTGTCTACTAATCAAACATTAACCACTGAGAAATCAGAGAGATGGTTCCCACAAAGATGTGCAAATGTCTTCAGAGACAGAAGGTAATATTTCATCTCTGATTAGAGACCTAGATTGGGAATATTCAGTAAGTCAAAAAAAAAGTTTAATTATGGCAGATATAGTTAAGAATGATACAGAAATGCTAGAAATGTACATATAGATTTGTGTGCATATATTTGTGTATTATGCATTTACACATATACACAAATATATACATATACACATACATATATATATATTTATTTCTATGCCTCATCCTCAAATTTTAAGAAAGTTTTTTGGTGGTTTTTGTTTTTGTTTTTGTTTGTTTTTGTTTTGGAGGTCTTCTGTCAAGATTGTAATGGTCACTTATGCCAATGACTTTCTCATCTATCATTTATTTTCTTTGGAAACTCACTTTGATCTCCTGTGCACAGTATTCAGTAACAGATACTGAGTGGGAGTGTCATGAAGATTTATGGAGTTTTTTCTCTGAGTAGCCTCATCCCCTAGGAAACCTCTCATGTGCTCTGTACCTTTAGCCACTCCAACCCCCTCCTTTGCAGAATGAGGTGAAACCACTGTGGTCTGCTCAGATTCTCCTTCTTGTACTGTGGCTCAGACCTCAACTTGGAAAGAAAACCAAGGTTGATTGTGTAAGCTCACCTCATTGTTTTTTCTTTTCCTATAATCACAGTCCTATTTTGCCTGTGTTTCAAAGATTGAGAAAAAATTTCCCAGATGTTTTCCATTTTTTGTTATTTAGAGGAGGAGGCTATAACTGGTGCCAAGTACACTATCATGGCTGCAGGCATAAATTTTTCCTCCAAATTTCAGATGTTGGAACTTATTTATTTAGTTAGTTATTTCTTACATGGACTGCCTTAAACATAGTTTCTAAATACAGTATCCCTAAATCCTTGAGCTGTAATTAAAGTTAGATTTTTATCCTGTTTTTCCTCTTAGCGTTTATTTGTATCTGACTTATACATGTGTTATATTTTACTTAAGTTTCTCCCTAACACAAATTCAAGGTATTTCCTGGAAGCAAGGAGAAAGTGGGGTACAGGGGCATCTGATCTTGAAAGTGATGATACCAAAGGAATAATGCATCTGTTTTTATGGTTTCTTGCTTGAGATTACCTTCTAAAATCAGCCAGAAAATTTTCTGGCACAATAAAAGCTAATTAATAATTGAGTTTAAGAGGGTTTTAAAGTCATTATCAGGTTCAGAACCATTTTGGAGAAGCCTCAATAATATAATGAATAAAATTTACATCATAGTTGTATCTTATTAATCACATTATCAAGAGGCCAGTCTCTGATATTCTCAAGGATATGGATAAATGAAGCTTAACTTGATAAGGAGCAAATGCTGCTTGATACTTTATATGAAGTATTGCCTTTTATGGAAAATAATATATACTGAGAAAGACTATGTACAGATTATTAGAAATTCCTTTTTTTTTTCAAAATAAGAAACATCTCTATTTCAAGCTACTAGCAGTGTGTTAGCCATTTTCCAATCATGAATTCACCTCCATTCCATGGCTGTTTTACATCATACTTGTGCAAAGCATTTAATAAAAATATCATTAATCATTTGAAAATCTGAGAAATTAAACTTTATGTAAACTGTCATTCTGTCAATTCTGGAAGTAGTTATATATCTAAAATCCTGACAAATAACTACACTTTCACTATATTAGGAGACAATGATTAAAACTTCTTTAAAATCTTATACTCAAATTTTTGAGAATCTTATGAAAATCATGAATTCTTTGCTGGAGAAAACACACGTAAGAGCACACACATCATTTGTCTATGATTTGTTCTTCCTCAAGTGTTTGCCTGGGTAATTGGAGTTGCATTTGTCTTACTCCATTATTAGAGAGCAATGGGAATAGTTTAAAGATAACAATAAATAATACTTCTGAGGGTATGGTGACTGCACCGCCTCTCATTTATTTAATCAATTTAATAAACATTTAGTGCAGTTCTGCTACATGCTTGATATTGCAGTAGGTTTTGGTGATACTCTCATGAACAAAACAACCTTAGTGTTGTCTTTATGTTTCTTAATTTATTTTTTTATATTTTTTTAAATTTTTATTTATTTATGATAGGCACAGAGAGAGAGAGAGAGAGAGAGAGAGGCAAAGACACAGGCAGAGAGAGAAGCAGGCTCCATGCACCAGGAGCCCGATGTGGGATTCGATCCCGGGTCTCCAGGATCGCGCCCTGGGCCAAAGGCAGGCGCCAAACCGCTGCGCCACCCAGGGATCCCTGTTTCTTAATTTCTTTATGTTTCAGGCAGATAAATAATGAGCAGGTAAGCAAATAGTGATACAAGGATTTTTGCTGCAAGCACTATAAATAACATACATTGTGATAGACAGTGACTTTGTAGACCTTAAAGATGTGCACATAGCAGGTAAACCCTATGTTGACATAAGTGTTTTCTAGGCAGAGTGAACATAAAACCCAAAGCATCTGAGGTTGGGCAAAGTTTGACATGTTTTGGTAACAGTGGTGAGCCTCAGAGCTCTCCACATAGAAATGAGATCAGGGCACTGGGTGGGTCATTCGGTTAAACCACTAACTCTTGATTTCAGCTCATGTCATGATCTCGGGGTCCTGGGATTGAGCCCCATGTCGGACTCCATACTCAGAAGGGAGTCTGCTTAGGGAGTCTCTCTCTCCCTCTCCCTATTCCCCTCCCCCTTGCTCTCTCTCTCTCTCTCTCTCTCTCTCTCTCTAATAAATACATCTTGAGAAAAAAAAAAAAGGAATTAGATCAGAGGTGGAGGCAAGTGACAGACCACAGAGCAGCATATACCACAGTGAAAGGTTTTCTGTAGTATTCAGAGTGGAGCAAGGAAACTAAAAGAATGGAGCCTCTGGCAATAGAAGCTGAAACTACAAATTCCCACTAAAGAAATAAATGATAATGAATCACATATGGATTCAAGTTAGGAGAGAACAAAGCTGAATAGATACAGACCAGATGCAAAAAGTCAAGATACTGCAAAAGAGAAGTCATGTGACTCAGAGGGAAATGACATGATACCCGAATCCCTGGATCCACTACTTTCCAGCCAGACACGTAGAAAGAAAGTCAGGAGAAAGAGTTGTCATGGAAACCATGACAATGTGTTTGAAAGCCAAAACTCAAAAATAAAATAAAATAATAAAATAAAATAAAATAAAATAAAAGCATCTGTAATTTTTAATTTAGAGGATGAAGAAGAATCTGAGGATATTGACAGCTTCATCATTTTATTGTATTCACTTTCTCTGTGTCTCAGTTTACTCACTTTAGATTTGGGATAATAGTCCTATACCCTGAATGCGTTTGTTGTGAGTTTTATTTTTATTTATTTATTTTTTTAAAGAGCATTTTTTTTATAGTTACTTTCCTTTTTTTTTTTTTTTTAAGATTTTACTTATTTATTAATGAAAGATACAGAGAGAGAGGCAGAGATACAAGCAGAGAGAAGCAGGTTCCATGCAGGGAGCCTGACATGGGACTGGCTCCCAGGACTCCAGGATCATGCCCTGGGCCAAAGGCAGGCGCTAAACTGCTGAGCCACCCAGGGATCCCTGTTGTGAGTTTTAAATGTTCTTAGAATCATGCCAGGCATGCCATAAGTGCTCCATTATTATTATTATTATTATTATTATTATTATTAATTATTATTTTATGACTAATGTTAATATTATGTAAATATTATCAAATCCATTTCAATAATGAGGATAAGGCAGTCTCGGAAAGATAAGGTGACCTTCCGAAGCCTGTGCTGTTTCTGTCTGGTAGATATTAAAAATCAAATTCCAGCCTTCCAGTTCAGCCTGTGACTTTTTTTTTTCCCCCTGATCCGTTGTTGCTGGTGGGTGATGGGGAGCTTTCCCCAGGCTGCACTGACTCAGTATGTGGATGCAATACCAAAATGAGATGAAACTTTCATTCCAGCACAACTGCCAGATTGCCTGAGAAGCAGTTGCATGTACCCCAAGCCGATTGAGACTTACGTGCACAGTGACGGCAAAGAGAGCTGCTCTCTTCCAATGGACATCAATCACGGTATTGGATTCTCTGCACCCCAGGTTACGTCCTACATTCTTGAGAGTTCAGAAATCAGGTTTTGCTGCACCTAATGAGTAGATGTGTGTCGTCTCAGGCTCGGAACAAACTTGCAAGCACCAAGATCTGGAGGCATGATCAATCCCAACACTCCAGGAAATTTCTTTGCAACATTAAATGCACCAGACTCTTCTTTAGTTCTTTGGCAAAGGTAAGGGAAAGAAAATGTGATTGTTATAAATCGTGCATTGTCACCAATAATAACCCTCTTTTACCTGAAGGACGATACTGTCAGGATTTACTGACATAACTTGTGTAACCACGTTTAGTCTTTATATGTTGGTCTTGTATTTATGCTTCTCTATCAGAAGATGGCAGGAAAAATCTCTTTACAAGAATACTGGGAGATCATTTTTATGAGCTCATTTAAAAGAACTTCACATGATCTGCTAATCTAAGAAATTATTAAGAGACTTCGGAGGAGGTCCCCGCCCATTAAATATTTAAACATTTGCACCAAATAACAGTCGCTGAGACGAGAACTGTCAAAATCACATTCCTCTAATGACATATGATCGAGAATGTAGCACAAAAAGAATTCACAGCACAAAACCATCTAGGAACAATCAATTTTACACTAAATGTCGACGATCCCATGTGTTAAACGCACAGACCATTTTGAGAATTGGTAATCATTTCAAAAACAAGGGCTCAACATCCAACTGTCAAGATAACAAAAAAGCAACAGAGGTGGAATCAAATTCATGCTTCACTAGTCCTCATTAACACACAAGTACATGTGCACACAGACAATGACACACGTTCATGGATGTAAAACTTCTAGTCACATAGATTGAACAGAATTATTGAGATCTAACTTACGTCACTTTGTGGGGAAAGGTGGTGGAAAGAGCAGAAAATGCCGCCTAGTGTCAATAGCCAGGGTCTCGACTAGGGCCACTGTAATCAAATATATGACCTCATTTATCATGTGTTGCAGATACGGTAGTTTCCATGAAGAGAGATATCACGTCATTTTTTCCCCTAAAATATGAGGCGGAAAACAACTTTAGTTATCTCCATTTGGTAAGAGAGGATTGCTTGATAATTTAAGAACAGATTTGAGATGTGTCTCTTTATCCTGAAATCCTGAAATGTTTTATCCCAACATTGCAATTCTACTCATGGCCAGAAATAAACAAACAAATAAACCTTCTGGGACTTCCAAACATCAAAAGATCCCAAAATGCTGTTTCAGTATTTTTATGCAAATTATTGCTCATAATGCTATAAATGTGATTTTAGTAGATTAATTAACATAAAGTTGTTCTTCCCCCCCCCCCCAAATAATTGACCTAGCTCCTTGACACTTCTTTAGTGAGGGATACAAGAAAAGAAGAATGAGCTGTTATTTAAAACTTTTCCAGCCATTCGTTTTGTATTTTTATTCTGCCTAGATTTATAAATAGTAAGATTGCTTTTTTCTTTTGTTTTGAGCATGTAATTTGCTAGTTCTCAATCCTTTGGGGGAAAAATGCTTCCTAAACCAAGATGCGGGCTGATACATGCAAGTGCTCTGTGCAGGTCACCTGTTAGTAAGGTTAAAATTACTATAAAGATGGCACTTTTAATTATTTTTTGATAGGTTAGGGAGTTCGGGGTTGCCAGTTTGTGTGAGTGAGCAGTCAAGAGAGGAGTCTCCCTTTTCCCAGTCACTCCCATTCATCCCTTTTGTCCTTTGTGCTAATGAGATGCAGTGTCCTCTTCAGTGATGAATTCTGGTGGTCTGATGAGCTGGTCATTTGATGTACCCAGGAGGCTTTTTTTTTTTTTTTTTTTTTACCAAAGGGATCAGAATGAAAAGTGGCTCAATTAAAAACACGTGGGTTCAAGCAGAGAGCCTGTAAAACTCACACGGTTGTATACATGCGTGCAACATCCATTTCCTTTGCACTTGAATCATATAATTGGACATTCGGTCGCCCTTCACAGCTAACTCTTTATGACCTGACACAACCACAACGGTGATGCAGTCTGATACTCTGCACTGAAACAAGACTTAAAGGCACCTGAGAAACAATCTGGATGCAAAATATTCATGATGGTTATAATCACCCTCAAATGTCTATAATAAAAAATCAACTTTAATTAGTAGCTTTTACTAATCCTTCATACATTCATAGAAAAGCCATCTTTCTTTCCTCAGTTATATTTACCTGTACATTAATTTAACTTAATTTGCTCATACAATTACAATAAGGAGGACAAATTATTGGCCACAGGCAGTGCAAAGACTAGAGAAGAGCTTCACTGAGATGCTGGAGAACAGCCTCATGATCTGAAAGTTCGTGTGGGGTGGACCTCAGTCACTGGTATGCAGAAGGGACAGAGTTCATCAGTTAAGCCAGGGTGTTGGCTAAAGAGTTCATCTTAGGGGGCATCCAAACATCAAAAGATCCTAAAATGCTGTTTCGGTATTTTTATGCAAATCATTGCTCATAACACTATAAATGTGGTTTTAGAATAATTAACATAAAGTTGTACTTTTTTTCCCCAGATAACTGACCTAGCTCAATTATGTTTGAAAATGTTGCATGCCTATAAGTTATATGTCAAGAGATGAGGATGCTCTACTGAATTAAGGCATACTTGGTATCAGTGCAGTATTTAATCGTGAATCTTTATTTTTTAAAGATTTTTATTTATTTATTCATGAGAGACACACTAAGAGAGAGAGGCAAAAACATAGAAAGAGGGAGAAGCAAGCTCCCCACAGGGAGCCTGATGTAGGACTCGATCCCAGGACCCTGGGATCACACCCTGTGCACAAGGCAGATGCTCAACCACTGAGCCACCCAGGCGCCCCTGATGTTGAATCTTTAACACAACCATGATGGCCTGCCTCTCATAGAACTTAAAAAAAAAAAATTAATACAGTAGCATTACCTTGGATTTCTTAAAATGTAGTCCTAATATTAATACTTCACATTGATAGTTTATATTTATTTCTGAATTTTAAAGAAAATTTGCATTTAATATTATAGATTCGGTAGCCTAGACTATTTTTTTATATTATACATGAATAATGAATGAATTATAAAGAATTAATCAAAAAGGAGGAGTCAAAAAAAGGAATGAGTCACAGACCTCTGGCATTGTCATGAGACAAACCCCGCTGGACAAATAAGACTACCTGTCTCCAGAAGGACAGAGAACATCGCCATGAGTTCGTATAGTCAATGATACATGCTGAATATATATTTATGCATAAGTGTGTGTGCTCATGATAATGAGGCAGCACCATATCTGGTGGTAAATGGAACATGGAGTTCAGTATGAGCTACAGAGGCTTCATTTTCATCCTTTTTCTCTATATGTCAATTAAAAAAAAAAAAACATGAAACATTGAAGAAAATATTTGTTTTTCAGTGGCTTGCAAGTAGCATTCTTCCAAGATCTAGGAATCCTGGCCAATGGCTCAGTGGCCTGTGTTGGTGGATGGAATTGAAGTTAGTGGAGGAGGGTCTAGCAAGTGGGGCTGGAGTGCTTCACCCCTCCACGCCAAGATCTGCATTTCCCTCTCTGAAGAGTAGTCTCCCACATAAGATTTCCTAGAAAGAAAGAAAACAACAACAACAACAAAAAAAAAAACATATTTTAAACTCCTGAGATATCACCTGTCCTCTTATGGAAGAAAAAACTAAAAATAAGAAAGATTTAGAATTCATTTAAAGCCCACAACTCAGTAGGACTCAGAGCTGATTCTCAATTCACATATTTTCACATTTTCTCTCCCTCTTTCCCTGGTGTTATTTCTTGTGATGGAAATAAAGCTGAAGAAAACAATTAGAAAAGAATGGAGCATTGGGTGTTATACTATATACAAATCGAACTCCAATAAAAAAAATACAAAAATAAAATAAAATAAAATAAAATAAAATAAAATAAAATAAAATAAAATAAATAAAATAAAATAAATAAAATAAAATAAATAAAATAAATATAAAATAAAATAAAACAAATAATAAAATAAAATAAAATAAAATAAAATAAAATAAAATAAAATAAAATACTGTGTGTTACAAGAAATAAAAAGAAAGAAAAGGATTGTGGAGCATGTATTCTTATCAGAGGCCATCGATGAATGTCACCCAAAACTCAGATGGTTTCATCCAAAGCTCAGATAACCTCATCCAGTGTGTTCTCTGAGAGTTTTCTAATGGTTTGGAGGGATTCTTGGTTTTGATGTATTTTCAGCCTATGTCTGAAATGATGAAGAAGATAAATTAGCGGTGCCTGCCATTGTCTTAGGAAGGGGAGCACGCAGCCCCTGGATCCCTGACCAGGGTGGTGACCAAGCATCAGAAATGTTCTGGCTTAAAACAATACCCATGTGTTTCCTGGCACTTCTGTAGGGCAGGGGTCCAGGTGAACTATGGCGCAGCGAGGGTCCTTGTCGTATGAGGGTCTCCCAAAGAGTAATCAAGACATCAGCAGGGCCGTGTTCCTTTGAGGTCATTGGTAGGACTCAGGTCCATGCAGAGGCCCCTGCCTGCTTTCAGGCTGTCCTCTGGGACACTCACTGGGCTCCTTGGCCACCTGCATCCCTTATCACACCCACCACCTCATTTTCAAAACAACAAAGGTGCACTGGGTCCTCCGCAAATATTCAATCTCTGCTCATTCTTCCTCTTTTCTTCCACCTCCAGCACGAGAAAAATCTCTGTTCTGAAGGGCCTATGGAGATTATAGTGGAACCATCCTGATAATCCAGAATAATCTCTCTTTTTAAGATCAGTAATCTCAATTACATCTTCAAAACCCCCTTTGCCACATAAGGAATGCGTACTTTCAGCTTCCAGGGATTAGGTCAGAGGCATCTTTGGGAGGTCACCACACCAGCTCCTCAGAGAATCTTTTATTAAAAGCAGGTGGTTGTTTGGACAGCAGAGCACCTATTTTCCAATCATGTTTATTTACTATAAGTTTTTATATAACAGCCAGCAGGAAACATACATTTTTAACCCATAAATCCCCAAAGGAGAGTATTTCAAATCATACATTTTAAGAGTTGTTACATAGGATAATATATCGAAATCTGACTATCTTAGGCATGAGGGATGATGCCCTGATGGATCATCCTCAAAAAACATTAGCCTGGAACCAAAGTATATTTATAACATCCAAAGATCCTTATGTACATCATACCGATGGAATCAGTTCCTGTACTGAGGCTAATAATTTGAAGAAATGAAGGTGATAAATACAGTTAACAGTAGTTGCTTCAGGTATCAGTTTCTGAACGTCCGGCTTCTTCTATATCCCACGTTTAGGTGCAACAATTTGTTGCCCAGTGTCTTGCAAAGGGCGTTCTTCCAAGGTCTGGGGATCTAGGCAAATGGCCCAGTGTCCCCTGTTGGAGGATGGAGCTGGTGTCAACGGAGGGTAGTGCAAAGCATAAAGAATCCATTTGACATGCGTAGTACAGAGAGAGAGACAGAGAGAGAGAGAGAGAGAGAGAGAGAGAGAGAGAGACCTCTTTTGTTAAGTAGAAAGTAACGAGGATTCTAGATATCTGTAACTGCAGTAGGAATCCCTTCCCTTCCTCCCTCTCTCAATGGGACAAGGCAGTTGTTAGCCTGTAGCAACTGTGATAGAGAATGCAGAGTGCAGAGATAATCCTCCCCAATTCGGCACTGACCAGACTACACTGAGAATACTGGGTTCAGTTCTAGAAATCACACGCCGATGGCAATAACTATGGTGGGTTTTAGCAGAGAGCATCATGTTAAGAGAGTTTAAATATGACATTTGAGGAATGGTTAGAGTAGCTGGAGAGGGGCAAAGGGGAGATGAAGTTTTGTTTGCCATTCTCTAAAACACTTCCCTGAAAGAAGAAGAGGGACTGAGCGTTTTGAGTCACTTTAAAGGAAGATTTCTGACTAATTAGGTAGACGTAACAGAGAAACAGATCTTTGCTGTAATTCATGTAAAAAATACTTTTACTACCTTGGAAACTGTTCAACACTGTACAAGCTACCCCGGGGAGTGACTTCCTAGGAACTGGAGATGTTCCGGTAGGTCTGGATAATCTTTGGAGGTCACATGATGGAGCAGCAGTGCTTCTCCAACTGGAATGCACATGATTCTGCACTTCTAAGCACCTAATCTTGATTCAGGTGTCTGTGGATCCTCACACCCCACTTAGAGTAGCAGCACCATGGAAGGGACGCATGCACAGCATGGCAGAATGAACTGGGTCTCATGTTCCTTTCATCCCTGATACTTTATTAAATCCTGTTGGCATATGAGGAATACCATTGTTTTGTTGGTTAGGGAACTTCTACCCTCTTTTTCATTTGTGCAAAAAAAAAAACAAAAAAACACGGTAAACAAGGGAGGATCCATCAGAGAGGGTGAGATTACTTTGACTAATGAGGAAGATATTTGGGACTTAAAACACATTTCTCCACGTTCTCCACATTATTTATATCTCTTATGTTGAAGTTTTTGACAGCAAACATTGATCAGAAACAATGTTGTTTCCTTTAGTGTTGTCATTTCATCTTGTGTAACTGCTTCCTGGCCTTGTGGAGTATATTTGAAGTCAAACTCTTTGTTGGGGTGTTTATATTTGGATCATGCTTATGCCACCTGAAGACCAAATGAATATTGCAAATTACATGTGGCGGGCACAAAACAGAAATATTATTCAACTTTCCAAGCCTTTTGTTGTTATGTTATTCCTTCTGTGGTCTACTTGTAAAGAGTGGGCCATTAAATCCACAATCATTGGCTATAAAGCAGAAGCACGGGGACTAGACAATATAAATCTTCGGGACAGAAATGTCTAAGCACTCTATCTTCGCTAACACATGGATTATAAATCATATATAATCTGACCATAATTAAATCTTGTCTCTAAGATGCAATGCAGTTTCTACATTATGAACGTTCCCTTCAAAAAAGGTAGTGATGGTTTTACCACTGTATGATTGATTCCAGTCACTCCTTTTAGTGTTTTTGGGAAATATCAAAGGAGGATAAAGGTAGGACTTTCATATAATTTTTAAAACCTGTCACAAAACAGAAAAAATAGCTACTTTATAGCTCAATTTTCATCTCCTACTGCCAATATCCAAGCCAACATCCACTAAAATTCAAAGAAAGAATTGGCACTCATCGGTTCAAAAAAGCTGAAAGGAAAACATTAAACATACTAAGAAATATTCTAATTGTTGGCCTTTGTTTCCAAAATTGAAAGGAGGACATAATTTAATGGGTTTGTTCCAGATTATATAGAAAAGCATGATAAATTGGTGTAGGGAGGTAGGCTTCAAGCTTTGTGCTCTGATTAATGAAACCCATTCTCTTATTTTAGGATGATGAAAGGGACAGAAAGTTGAGGGAAATTTAGGTTGACAGATTTGATTTACCATATTGGGAGAAAATGAAACCATATTTCCTTTGCATTTAGATGTCAATCATTTAAAAATCAATCCCTATAAATAGTTTCTTGTTATCCCATCTATCTTCATGTCTGCTTTAAGAGAAGACTGTCACAAAACCAATTTAGAAGAATAATCTTGGTATAGGTCTATGTCTTGGAAGCCCAAAATGGACTATCAAGAATGAATTTTGTAGCTGAAGGAATTTAAGTTTTGAACAGTTGGGAAAATAAAATACCCAACTTGGTTTCAAGATGGATGGGGAGATCTAATTGATTTGGGATCATTAAGACATACATAAAACTATCTTACCACTACATATATAATGTGTATATATAAATATATATATATATATATATAAATATATATATATCTATATATATATATATTAGGTTGTCTTTACTATGCAATGCTTATGTGATGGCATTGTGTTTGGGGATGGTGTGTGATAGCAAGGGAAAGTTATTTAGGAAGATGAATTCCAGGAGAATATGGGTACAGCCTATAGAGATGGGAGGAAGCTAGAATCAGATATTCATAGTGAAGTGCATGAAAGAAAGAAAATAAAGAAGAAAGAAAAAAGATATGAAATTAGGACTTTTCTATAGAAATTGTTCACGGTTAACAGGACCTGCATTTTGATCCATTTGTCATATCTTTTGAAATAAAAAGCATATTTATTCATCGGTTTTGTTTTAAAGGGGGTTCTATATCCTTTAAAAAATGTTATATCAAAGACAGAAAAATATTCACCATTAACATGTAATAAGTTTGTTTTGCCCAGAATAGCATCATTATACCTCTGCTGTCTCCTACTGTTATATATACATGTAACATGGATGTATATGAACACACACATATTTGTGTTTCTGTATTTTATTTCATTTTTATGTTTTTCTGTTGCTATATTAATATTTCAATATTTTAATTACTTTAAGTTTATTAAAATAGCATTTAGCTTAAGATTATATCTATCAATCTATCAGGTCTATCCATCTGTCATCTATCTACACACACTGTAAATTTTGTGGTTATTTCTGAAATACAGATGTGGACTGTTCTTTAATACTTTAAGATCTTTAATACTTTGAGATTTTTGACAGCAGTCTTTAAAACTAATGGCCATTCACAAAGTAAGATTAAAGTCACTAACTGTTAATTAGAATACATATGTAAAAGCTGAAGTGTAGCTTTCAGTAAATAGCAATCACCTTTCTTGAAAATCATTTTCATTAAAATACCTGTATAAATGGAACTTACAATAAGGAGTCTCAACATGAACTCATACAGAAATCTTGACATGAACTCATATTTTTATTACATTCAAAGAAGTACTTTGTGTTTCTTCTTCTTCTTCTTCTTCTTCTTCTTCTTTTTTGTACTTTGTGTTTCTTATTTGAATCTCTTGTTCAATAGAATTCCCATTGCTAGGATGTCCATTTTATTATAAAACAAGTGTCAAAATATATATCCCCACTTATTAGCATATTCAATTTGCATAAAAGACACTCCTCTATGTAGATTTCTTAACTCCAATCCCTGGATAGCCCCCTACAGCTACTATTAGTATAAAGCCTAAATTATAATAGATAAAAGAAACTCTCAATGAAAAGTATTACATGTACAATGAAAGACCATTTTGCAAAATGAATTTTTAAGAGGGAATTGAATTAACTCCTGATAATCATTTTATTGTCATTTAATTGTTGTATTAAATGACTCCTCAGTTTGAAGAAAATTATGATGAACTATAGCCATTAGTTAAATAATTAGAATCAAAATTAAAGTATCACAAAATAAACAGTGAACTAATTTGTTCACAGATGGACTCCACTGTATAATGTGTATGTCTGTGTGTGTGATATAAAGATGTCCATTTATCAAGAAAGTATAATCCATGTGTGTATTACATTGGGGAAGAAGACCTTCTGCTCTAAGTCCTTCTAGCTAGACTTAGAATCAAATTGACAGGAGAAAATCAAATTTAATACGTACACAAATGGGGGATCCACACAGAAACTGAGATGCCAAAGACAATGAGGCCACTTGAAGTTTATAGGAGCTAAGGAGGGGAGAGGGGCCTGAGGACACAAAAGGGAGAAAGCTCGTTAGCAAGAAGATGAAAGGAGACGTTTGGAAAATAAGGTACCTCTATTATGCAGATGTTTCTTAGGTAAAGGGGAGTCTCTGTTAATAACTCTCTTCCTGGGACTGGTTTTCTTTTTCAAAGTAAATTTAGACAGTTATGAGCTTTCCCTGCATCTGTCAAGTTTTTAATACTCTTAACTTGAAATAACTTTCTGCCAAAGTGGCACAATTAGGGATGTCTCATCCTGCACCTCTTCAATTACATACACAATTAATTACTCATATATGTAGAAAAACATCAGTTTCCCAACTACATCTGTCATCTAAAATATAAATTCCATCCAGAAAGTAGTAAAATTGTCTTCTTGATAAAGGACAGATGTTAGAGCTCAAAGACGATGGCCAAGAAAGAATTCTTGAGATTTCTTTGGTGCAAAAGGTGATTTTATTAAAGCACGGGGAGATAAAGAAAATTCCCAAAGAAATTTTTGTACATTAAAGTAGACTTACAGGATCCTGGGGGTTGGGCCTTTTGCACTTAGCCAACTATTAACATGGAGGCAGCTGAGTCCCTAGAGGAAGCTCACTCTGTCTATTTCAGGGATTTGTCAATGGGTTGTAGGGAATAAGGAAATTTAATAATTTTTCTTCTGCCTTTGTTTCCCACATCATTCTGACCAATCAATAGATGTCATGAAAGCCATGCACTAAAAATCATGCCCTTGGAACAATTGAAGAATCCCCCCAACCTGTTACTGAAAACCCATTTACTCCATTTTAGGAATAATTTTAACTCTTACAGCTATTTAGTTTTTCAGCCTACAGGAGATTTGACTAGACATGATTATACTTCTTCACAGGATGAAATGAAAACTGACTGAGAGATGAGACAGAAAAATTCCTAGAGAGAGAGAGAGAGAGAGAATCAAAAGAAGGGAAAAAGAGAAAGAAATGAAACAGAGTGATATGATATATACAACACAAAACATTTCATGGCTGTTTAGGCCAGTTGCCAAAGGTGGAGGTATGTTTGTTTTCTTTTTCTTTCTTTCTTTCTTTTTTTTTTTTGTAATTAAGTGTTCCCACCTGTCCAATAAGATCCTCCTACAAGTGACCTGTCAAACTTAAAACCTTCCCATCCATTCTAGTAGTGAAATGGAAGCTAAAGTCAGATAAATTTGCCTCTTTGTTTTAAGCTGTTTATCCCAGGCTTTGCCACTTGTTAAAAGCCAGAAGGATCTTTGAGAACAAGCAGATGTTCAATTCTTCTACCAGAAATTAATTGCACTTGTGTAAATTTATCCAGCTCTCCCCTTTGCCCCTCAGGTAAATGATGGCCTGAAAGATTTTATAAACCCACAGATCCTACAACTATATATATGTTACAGCACAGACAAATGCAAAAAAGACAGTTCTGTGGTTAAGATGAATAGAATGTTTAACAGGAGTATTCGGAGTATACGTACTCATTTTATCTGAAAAATTCATCCCCAAGAAATGTGAAATATATGTTTGTTCTGCATTTGTTCACAAGCTTATGTCTTATCCTCTGCCTCTAAAGAAGACATTCACCCATAATCTCTACACACATTTTGAATTGCATTCATTGAGGAAAATATTTCAACTCTTGCCTTTATTCAGGGACTGTGTCTGTGTTTGTTTTAAGCCAGGTGCTATTCTCAAAAGATGACCCAATTTATTCTTTCTCATATAAAAGGAAACTGTTCCCAAAGAATTTATATCAAAGAAGGGATTAGGAAGGAAAGAGTGAAGGTTAATTGTATTTCTGAGTCAAGGACAAAGGACAATATGGCAGCCCTTTGTGATTCTTCTATTACCAGAAATCCTCGCTTACTAAGACTTAACTTAGATGTTATGATATCCATGTGGGATATAGCAAAGAACAGGAATGAGAAAATGTGATTTCATAGGGCTGTCAGGTGAGGCGAAGGGAAGTAGAGAAATTAGATAGATCCTCGCATAAGCGATCAGCTAGTTCATTATAAATACGGGAATGCTCTACAGAAATACAGGGTAGCCTTGAGATAATGGGGATGACTAATCTGTCTGGGGTCAGGGAATCTTCTCAAGCAAGCAAAATTTAAGACAAGATAAGAGATCAGGCTAGCTGGAGAAGAGGGTCCTAGGAAGAGTAAATAGATTACATTAAAGTCCTGAAATAGGACAGTTGAGAAAGTTAACAACATCTGCGTAGAGATTCCGTCTTTGCCTGAGTGAGAGCAGTGAAAAGGGTAAGATATGGACAGAGTCCAACATATTGAACTTCGTAGCCATGAAAATAGGATTTTCTTTTTGCTGTTCTCTGCTATTTCCCCAAGCAAAACATAGGCGCTAGCTCTTGGGAAGTGCTCAGTTGCAGGTTAGGAAAGTATTACACGTGGCTGCCATCGGTAGCTCTGTAGTCTGTTCCTATAAAAATATAGGAATGTTATAAATGTTGTGACATTTATACATATAGATGTTAGTGTTTGTTAGGTAATACTATAATTTATAATTGTCTTATTTCCTATATGTTTATATGTTTGAAATTTTCAGGAGGCATATGGCACGACACTGTAATTGCCTATCTTCTTGTCTGTATCTCCCACTAGCCAGGGTGGCCACAAAATATTATCTGACATGCAGTCCTCTGACCTGCCACAGATTCTGCTTTCCCGTTTCAAGATAGTAGCCAGAGATGGTTTTCTCTTTAATTTCCTTGGAGGAATAAAGATGGATCCTTTGTGGGTCCTGAGGGTTAAATAGATCACTCATGTTTGTCTTCTTGGAAAGAGATTTACCATTACTGATAAGTCAATATTATTAATCATTTCTATTAAAAGTCACATTTGCCAATTTATTGCCAATATAGCATGCATATATATATATTTATATTTTTTTTCTTGAAAGCATTGTATATAAGGATGGATGAGGTCATTGGCTAATGCAGTATTTAATAAGATTAAACTTACTGTTTAAGGTAAGGAAGGTAAATTCTTATTTAGGATGAATTACTTGGCTTCCAATGTGTGCACTTAGACTTAAAAAAAGTGATACATATTAATGCAGAAATACCAAATTAGAAAATTACTTCTGATCTAATGGAGACCTGGGCATACATTTTATGAGCAAAAAGTCCTATGGTAAGCATCAGAAATAAAATCCTGACTATATATGTATGCATATCTAGATGACACACACACAAATGAGTGACAAGGGCAAGCTACTTGCCACTAGTGATACATTTATGTTCTCTTAATAATTAAGTCTCAGAGTTACAGGGTTTCTATATAACATCTTTTCTGTTAGGCGAGGAATCCAAGGCCCAGAAGAATTAGGTGATTTTGTCAGGCAGCCATCAGCAACATTGAACCTAACTATCACAAAAAATAAAATACCCCTAGTTAATAGAAGTGCTTTTCTGCCATTTTCAATGTGCTCGGTACCACATAGATATCTTAGCCACTTATTTTTTTAAGGCAAATTGGAAAGATTTTAAGACTTTTATCCTTCTATAAAAGTAAAGGCTCAGGGCTTCTGGGTGGCTCAGTCGGTTAAGTGTTTGCCTTCAGCCCAAGTCATGATCGAGGGTCCTGGGATAGAGTCCTGCATTGGGCACCCTGCTCAGCGGGGGATGCAGAGGGTTGTCTGCTTCTCCCTCTACCCCTCTGTCCTCCCCACCCCCTGCTCATGCATGTGCTCTCTTTTTCTTCTCTCTCTCTTTCTCTCTCTCTCTCTCAAATAAATGAATAAATCTTTTTAAAAAGTTGCAGTTAAATTGTCAGCTCTCATCTTTTTCATAGAACTCAGGTAAATGATTTTTGAGAATTACTTTGATCCATTAAGAAAGATGAATTAGGAAAGTTCCAGGTCTGCTTTCTTACCCAAATGCATCAAATTTTGTATTAACTTATGAAACAATGATACACTTTGTTTATTTACTTTTGAAAATTTTTTTGTATAAGACAGTAACTTATTTTTTGTATAAGACAATGTACCAGTTTATGGGTTATAATAGTATTCAATTGAGACAGGATCCTTTCTTGGACATACAGGCAAGTAGTTGATCAGAGAAAGGCACAAGGATATTGCTCAAATTTCTGCTCCACAAGATCCTGAGGTGGAATATATACATATATATATATTTTTTAAATTTGGATATAGTGGTCACACAATGTTGTATTACTTTCATATGTACAAGTTAGTGATTTGACAAGTTTATACACTACGCTACGTTCCACACAAGCATAGCTACCATCTGTCTCATTACATTGCTATTACATTATCACTGACTGTGTTCCTTATGCTGTGCCTTTTATTCTTGTGAGTCATTCATTACATAACTGGAAGCCTGGATAACCCACTCCCTTCTATATTGTCCATCCTCCCTACTCCCCTCTGGCAACCACCACTTTGTTCTCTGTATTTATACGTCTGTTTCTGCTTTTTATTTATTTATTTATTTATTTATTTATTTATTTATTTATTCATTCATTCATTCATTTATTAATTTATTTAGATTCCACTTAATGAATGGAATTATATGGTATTTGTCTTTTTTAGTCTTATTTCAGTTAACATAATACTTTCTAGGTCCCTCCATGTTGTCTCAAATGATGCAATCTTATCCTTTTTTATGGCTGGTAATATTCCGTTGTGTCTGTCCATCTGTCTGCTTATCGATACCTAGATGATGATAGATAGATGATAGATAGATAGATAGATAGATAGATAGATCACATTTTCCTTATCCACTCATCAACACCCAGGTTGCTTCCATATATTTGCTATTGTAAGTAATGTTGCAATAAACAGAGCAGTCCATATATTTGGACATTTTGTTACTCAAAGATATATGACGCAGTGGAAGAGAGAGGAGATTGAGTGAATATTTCTGAGTGATATTTACAGAACAGTAACTGAATCTCTTATACAGTCTGAAGAGATCATGTTGGATGCATCACTCAGGTGTTGTACAAGAAGGCATATTCTGAGGAATATGGTTGATTGACAACCTTTACTTTTGACACCTACCCTCAGGATACTGCCAGCCAAATATTGAGCGTAGTGAAGATACAAGATCCAGGCCATTTCTACCAAAATAAGATTCCATAAAGAGCCAATTTTTGTTCAGGGACTTCCACAGATCTTGCCAAAACTTTCTCAGAGTCGTCTCACAATCTGATGCTCTTCCCATTCTCTTCTTCCATCCTTCTCTTCTTTCAATAATGCCTGCTCAGCATTGTGTTCTGAAGATATCCCTTGCCTTCATCTGATTCTTGAACCTAATTCTTCACAGACATCCCTAGCTATACTGTATAGGAAGAGCTCATTAAAAACTTTTCACTTACTGAAACCCATGTGAATGTGATATTAGAAAAAAAAATTCTTGAATTTTAAGCATTGAGGAGTAAATTTTGGAGGAGCACTGGGATATTATTCTTGCATTGCTAATGATGACTGAAGTCTGTTCAAAATTACTAATTGTGAAAAAAATCAGGAGGGAAAACATTCAATGAAAGGAAGTCAATGGATTCCATGAGATTTCCTAGTCTATTGGATATGGATTTAGGGGAAAAGTCAGAGATGGTTTCTGGATTGAGAATCATAGCTTCTTCCATCTGATAATATATGGGATTTGAAAAGAAAAAAAGGGAAACCATATATGCATCTGTGTGTGTGTATTGTGTATGCATTTTAACTAACATTGATTTCACTCGTTATTAGAGGCCCTTTAAGTGCATGAATTGACATAATTTGTATGTGCTGCACTAGTCCCCAAATGAAATTAAGTCTATTGTTAAAAGTAAAGCACTAAGCTGGAGAAGGTCAAAACAACAAAACAGCTTGGGGATAATGGAAACAGATGAACAGTATTTATAAGCTGACTTCTTCACCATAAATTAATCGAGATAGTCATAAAGGGCAATTATCTGTCATAAAAAAGGAATTGGAAATTAGCACCGAGGACACTGTAAACGTCTACACTTATTTTACAAACTCAAAAGAAATTTCATATTTAGAAATTGCATCAATTGCAGCAACTTATTCTATAAATTGAAAAAAAAAAAAAACCCACACACTACTGATGTAGATCTCATTTCCTGCCATGAAATGAACTGTTTTACATGTCAGTCATACTTTGGAAAAATTAAATTTATTTCAATTTTACTGAACTCCTTAGACTCTGGTATTATCCCTGCATCTATTCATTCTTAAAATAGCCTATGAAGAGCTCTCTGGAGGGTAATTAGAGAAGAGTAAGATAGACGCACATTCTGGGAAAATTAATTCATGTAATTAGCTTCCAGACAGAATAATATAGGCATGTTTCTGTCCTGACAGCCTTTGCTCATACACATGCACAGTGAACATAGCTTTAAACAAAATATATACATATTTTATTTTCACATTTCAGTTTTATATTACAAATTTCATTTTAAAATTTAATGAATTCATATCACTTCACCTGGCTTCTGTATCATAACCTATTTGCTGTTACAATCATCCCTCAGCAGTTATCCCTGCTGTTACAATTATCCAGCTATGTCATCACCCCTTCTTCTGTCTGAATATGCGCTGAGCCCTATTGCTTCCTTTTTATTCATGGACTCTTTCCCAACAACTATCCTCTTCTTTTCATGAATCAGTAATTTCTTTTTTTTTTCCCCCTTAAAAGTCATTTTCTGTGTCATTTGGGTCACCAGAATGTAGGCATTGAGACAAAGTTAGGACTGTAAAAGGGATTTGGTGAGCGATTCCCATGAAGCATAGAAGTGCGAAAAAGTCAGATTGAACAAAACAAGCCTTTGGGGATGATAGGGATTGGCAATCTGTGAAAGGACAGGGAAGAGGGATCAGAAATGGGCAGGGGCGAGCCCTCATCATGATGTCCATCTGACAATGTCTTGGTCACTTCAACGTGGAGCCATACAACAGAGCAAAGATTGTCAGAAAAATCGTGCATAGGACAGAATTCAGTCAGATTCAGGGCTGCCTGGCGTGACCCTGGCCCTGGCTGGAACACGGAGGTGAAGTGTCAGTGCGTTTCCAGCTGGAGACAGCCAACCAACTATATATACTCTTGTGACAGCACAGATTTTTTTTTTTCTTGAAAGGCTATAAAAATAGCAGATGACCTTGAATATCATAGAACACCCTTTGTGCCACATGAATCAACTTGTTTATAAACATTCAGGGATCCTCTCCTACAAACTTGCCTGCGTCTTTTTTCCTGAAGAGATACTTAGAGATTAGTGGGCTGAATTACAGCCCCCTCATTGCAGGTGATTTCTGGAACACAATTCATACTCATTATTCTCATTATTGCCTTCCTCCACTTTCCAGTCTTAATTACTCTTATCATTTAGACCTCTGCTGTTCTCAATGGATTGCCTGATATTGTGACCCAAATCTTTCTAGAAGGGTCTGAGACCCTGTTAACCATAGTTTACACAGGCCACATTGTTATACCTCCCACTCATAGTCCCATTTGGATAAGGGATTACTAAGAGGTCCCCAAGTGAACGACCTGTGTTCTACATGCAATCTTCTCTGACCCAGTAACGTGATAGCAGCCTAACTGTTCTTGCTCATCCGGGTCAATTACCTAGGCAAAGTAGGTCGCTCCTCTTTTTTTCATGCTGGTTCAGTGACCAAAGGAATCTAAATTGCTCAGGCAGTAACTGTAGATTTCTAGTTTAAGGAATCTTTGCTGAGTTTCCTTGACAAAAGTATCTTCCCTTTGGGATCAGAACTTCTAATCCTGCAGACCACAGAGTTGTAGGGACAAAAGAACTTCATTCAGTGACTCATTGGAGGTCATGGTAAATGGAGCTACTCTTGTATCCCTTTCTGGGGGATACAAGACTCTTGTGTTCTTCCTATTATGGACGTAGTGCCGTAGAGAGATTTCATATTCAGTTTGTATATCACATCCTGTTGTAAGCTTTGTAGTATTTTATATCTGGAAAGAAATGAACCTGCTGTATATTAATGTCAACACTTGTCATTTTAAATGAAAAAAAAGTCCTCGTTCTCAATCTCTTATTTAATAAATGAATGATCTTTTTTATTATTTTTTGGTTCATTCATTTTGATTCATGAAATAACTATCAACTGAGCTATGTTCTAGGTATCTGTATGGAGCAAAAGGTATGGTCCTTATCTCCATGCAGTTTACTATAGATGTAAGCTCTTACTTTCTCTGAGATTTATAAATGTTTACATTCAAATCAAATAAAGGTTGCTTCAATCTTTTCAATAACTGGTTCATCTCCTAGTCCAGTGTGTCTCAAATGTTGTTTCTCTAGAAACTTGTGGCAAAATAAGATACATTAAATATTATAGGAAAGTGTACCCTAAACAAGTATGTTAAACAAAATCAGATATGTTTATTTTAATTTGTATTTTCCAGTTCTTTTTTTTCAGTTCTTTAATATGTTACCATGTATTAAAAATCTCTTAGAATTATAGCAGTGTTTCCAAAACATTTCTCTATGGAGGGTTTATTTTTTAAAGCAATAATTAGCAGTAGTATTCAATAACATTCCAATTTTTAAAGTTCTTCTCTAGAGTCTCTACCTATATATATCATCTTTATTTTATTTTTTAAGATTTTATTTATTTATTCATGAGAGACACAGAGAGAGAGAGCAAGAGAGGCAGAGACATAGGCAGAGGAGAAGCAAGCTCCATGAAGGGAGCCGACGTGGGACTCGATGCCGGGACTCCAGGATCATGCCCTGGACTGAAGGTGGTGCTAAACCACTGAGCCACCCAGGCTGCCCTATATATCATCTTCCTGTCTATAACCTATCCATGTAGAATCTAGAATCTATCTGTTTTTTATCTTTATATATTTATTTTCTAATCTACCTAAATCTTCCTTTGACCTATAACATATGGTTCTAAAATGACTTTCCTCAATTCATCCAGTTATACCAATATATTCATCAAATATTTTTTTTTCTATTTATTAATTTTACATATAAATTTGCATACTTTGTATATTTCTATTCTGATCCATATACTTTTCTCTTTGGGTACTTTTCTCTTTTTGTACCATTTGCAAATACTTTTGTTGTTTCTCCTTTATATTTAACTGAAAATTATACTGTGGCTAGTCTTCCATTGTAAACAGTTTTATTTTTGTGTGTTTTCATAACTGACTTCTTGTCACTATAGTTCCTATTTGATGTTATAATTTTTTAAAGATTTTATTTATTTTGAGAGAGAGAGAGAGCAAGAGAGCACACACATTAGCAGGGGGAGGAGCAGAGGCAGAGGGAGAAAGAGAATCTCGAGCAGACTCCATGCTGAGTGTGGAGCCCAAGGTGGGACTTACTCCCCCAACCATGAGATCATGACCTGAGCCAAAATCAAGAGTCAGATGCTCAACTGACTGAGCCACCTAGGTGCCCCTTGGTGTTGTAAACTTTTTGTTAGTCAATTTAAAATATCTTATTGAGGGGGCACCTGGGTGGCACAGTCAGTTAAGCATGGGGCTCTTGGTTTCAGCTCAGGTGGTGACCTAAGGGTTGTGTGATGGAGCCCACTGTCAGGCTCCAAGCTCAGCAGGGAGGGAGTCTGCTTGAAGTTCTCTCCCCTCCTTCTGCCCCTCATGCTGCGCTGTCTCCCTTTCTCTCTAAAATAATAAAGAAATATTTTTTTAAAAAATCTTGGTTTGATTATATTTATATTGGTTGAAATTTATTAAGAAACCTGAAGAAATTTATAAACATGAGTAATTAGCCATCTCCTCCAGAAACATAAATGTTTTTTCCCTTCTTTAAACCCTTAAAATACTTGTATTTTAATTTATGTTGCCAGTGACCAATGTACTATTTGATAATGTTTATTTGAGATTTCTCTATAAATATGCATAGGGGAGATCATTTTACAAGTTTTAAAAAGTTGTCTTTATTAGATTTGGGGACAGTCTTTTTTATGACATATTTATTTATTTTAGAGAGAGAGAGAGAGAGAGAGCATGAGCAGGAGTAGCAGAGGGAGTGGGAGAGAAAAATATCAAGAGGATTCCATGCTGAGTATGGACCTCAACTCAGGGCTCAATCCCATGACCCTGAGCTCATGACCTGAGCTAAACCAAGTCAGAGCCTTAACTGACCACACCACCCAGGTGCCCCAGATTTGTGGACCACCTTAATCATTTCAGTTTAAAGTGTCTCTTTATAAAAAAGAAATTATTTGCATTTTAACTCAATAACATTGACATATTTTTTTACATGCATTTTATGTTAGATGACAAAATTGCATATGTATGTAAGAGATAAAGGTTATTTGGCAACAAGATTATATTTAAGATTGATGGGTACATGGGCAGCCCTGGTGGCTCAGTGGTTTAGTGTTGCCTTCAGCCCAGGGCGTGATCCTGGAAACCCGGGACTGAGTCCCACGCCGGGTTCCTGCATGGAGCCTGCTTCTCCCTCTGCCTGTCTCTGCCTCTCTCTCTCTCTGTCTCTCTGTGTCTCATGAATGAATAAATAAATAAAATCCTAAAAAAAAAAAAAAAAAAGATTGATGGGTACAAATACAAAATATTTATGTATTTGACTTAAATATATCAAAAAATGATCTACATACTTTTTATCTAGCCAATATTTTTGAAATGTCTTTCAGACATTTTAAAGATATAAAAAATACTTTTTTTTTAATTTTTATTTATTTATGATAGTCACAGAGAGAGAGAGAGAGGCAGAGACATAGGCAGAGGGAGAAGCAGGCTCCATGCACCGGGAGCCCGATGTGGGATTCGATCCCGGGTCTCCAGGATCGCGCCCTGGGCCAAAGGCAGGCGCCAAACCGCTGCGCCACCCAGGGATCCCTAAAAAATACTTTTTATTAAATTAAAGGAACTCTTTTTCTCCACTATGTTATGTATTATTTAGATTAAGCATAAGCCGAATTTTTTTTGGGGGGAAGGGAGGGCTTTAGGTGAATTTTAAGTACTTTATAAACACATTTCCAAGCAAAGAATGAATGATTTTTTTTTAATATTAGTTGTTTAAAAATCTGTACCACAGACAACTTAGGATAATGAAAAGATAAATGCCTTGGATGTTAATGAGGTCATCCAGGTTTTGTTGGTAGAACCACTTTGTGATTTGACACCAATTATTTAATCTTCCATATATAAAATTAAAGCTTCTATGATTCACATCAATTACTGTATATTCTTCATTATTTGGGAAATTTATTCCATTTTCAGTTAATTTGGCTCTGAGGCAACTTATTCTGGTGGAGATAATCCAGATCTAGCCAATAGGAATTATATCTCCTTTGCCACAGTAATTCATTCACTAGTTAATGTGATCCAAACTAGGACAAACCAGATCGATTCTGGAGATTTTGCTAGAATTATTGAGTGAGAAATATACTTTTACTGAGGTTACAAAGTTAAAGGGAAGAAGCTTCAACACTAGCGCACATCTTTGTTGCAACTCTGGGCCACTATGTCTGAGAATCAAGTCAATAAAGGAAAGCCTTGCAGAGAAAAATGAATTAAAAAATGAAAAAAAAAATAATCTTTTGACACCTTTGGTACTTAAAACTGAGCAGTGCCTGCAGGTGATTATCTCCTTGGAACTCTTTATGACATACACCGATACCTTTTCCCATTCTGTATAAGCTCATTTGCGGGGAGCGTTTGCTATATGTACTGGCAAATGCAGCGTTCTAATGTATAAAATATAATCTTGGATTAGATAAAATTTATAATTTAGCATTCTAATGATTGTTCTAGATTCTGAAGCCATTAACAGAGGACAAAAAATATTTAAAATTTTTATAAGAAATGACACTCCAGCTACAAATTTTACCTTTCTTTGAAAGTTAGTACTTTTAAAAATATATATTTTATTTATTTATTCATGAGAGACACAGGCAGAGGGAGAAGCATGCTCCATGCAGGAAGCCCAACCCAATGGGGGACTCGATCCCGGACCCTGGGATCACACCCTGGGTCGAAGGCAGACTCTCAACCAGTGAGCCACCCAGGCATCCTGAAATTTAGGACCTCTTTAGACAATTAAGTTTTGAATGTTTGCTTAATAGAATAATTGACTGCTCTTATTTGATGATTACATCTCAAGTCTTGATTCAGAGTTGTCCTAGTCAGCTGACTGCTGTAACAAATTACCTACACTAAGTGGCTTAACAATATTTTTCACAGTTCTGGAGGCTGGGAAGTCCAGGTTCAAAGGACTATCAGATCCAGTGTTTGTTGATAGCTGCTTCCTGACTTGTAAATTGCTGCTTTCTCCCTGTTTTCTTAACTGAGAGAGAGAGAGAGAAAGAGAGAGAGAGAGAGAGCAAGCATACTCTCCTTTGTCTTCTTATAAGGCACTAATCCCTCCTTGAGGGCTCCACCCTCATGGCCTAGTTACTTCCCAATGGCTCCACCTCCTAATACCAGCACAGTGGTGGTTAGGATTTCAACATAGGAATTTGGGAGAGACCTGAGTATTGAGTTGATAACAAGAGTACAAGATAAATAGTATTTTCTAAAAGGAAAAAAAAATACTTTTTATGGATCTCATTGCTGACATAGTCCAATTACCTATCATATCCTACCCGGATTATTGTTATAATCTCCAGTTTTTTTTTTCAACTTCTATGTTCCCAGATAGTTTTTTCTCAACACAGTATATGAAATTAGCTGCTTTAGAATATAAATCATGTCACTCCACTCAAAAAACAAAATTTAAAAGCCCTAGTATATCTTCTATAGCTCTCTACAATCTCATCCTCTCAGATTGTGGTTTAATATTCTACCATCGTCCCTCTACCCACCCTGCCACCATGGACTCCTTGCTCTTCCTCAAATATACTACATATACTCCTCTCCTAGGTGCCTGTGTCATTCTTCCTGGGAATATACCCATGGCTTCCTTACCATCTCTTTTAATGTATTGCACAAATGTCACTTTCTCAGTGAGGATTTCTCTGACTACTGGATTTAAAATTGCAAAATCCCCTAGAATTCCTATCCTATATCTCTGCTTCATTTTTTCCTATATCATTTAGCTCCAATTAATATTTATTATTTATTATTTATTTATTTATTTAATTTTACTAGTTGCTTCATCTCCAACTCCTGTCAGAATGCCAACTCTTTGTGGCCATGGCGGCTAGATTTGTAAACTATCAGTTTTGTTCATAAATAAACACTCAGTACTCATAACACTGACTTACAAATAGAGTTGGGTTAATGAATATATTGGTTAATCAATGACATTAAGTTTCACAAAGTTGGTAAATAAATACTTGTTGGTCGATACATAAATGAATAAACGGATGAATAAATATAAAAGGATTATATTGATCAGAATTCTCCAGAAAAATGGAATCAGTAAGATATATAGAAATATATAAAAAGAGATTGGTTATAAGGGATTGCTTCATGTGATTATGGAGGAAGAGAAGTCTCCTGGTTTGCCATCTGCAAGCTGGTGTGCAGTTCCAGTCCAAATCTGTCAGCCTAAGAAGGGGCGGGGGGGCAATGAGGTGAGTCCTGCTCTGAGTCCAAAGGCCAGAGAAGGAGTACCGATGTTTGAAGACAGGAAAAGATGAATGTCTCAGCACAAGCAGAGATTAAATCCACTCTTCTTCCTCTTTTTTTTTTTTTTTTAATTCCTATTAAGATCCTGGGTAGATTGGAGGATGCCTACCCACATTGGTGAGGACAATCTTCTTTGCTCTCAATCTACCTATCTAAATTCTAATCCCCTACAGAAACGCCCTCAGAGACCTATCCAGGAATAATGTTTTCACAGATATCTGGACATCTCAATCAGTTTGACACATAAAAATAACCATCACATGGATAAATGAATTTCTGGTATACTCTGGCCATATTAAGCAGAGAGCAGTGTATTATACTGCATAGAATTTGCAATTTAATGGCAAATTGACAACGCCATCTTATATCTCTTCTTACATTTTTTTCCAAAACATCTATCTTTCATTCATAAAACACCCTTATGAGATGATCTTCCAGTTATCAATTTATTCTTCAATTTAAATTTAATCTCCTTTGCCTGCTTTAGGATACCACAGCTAGAACCTATAAACCTTCCTCGTTTGCCAGGTGGCACAATATTATACTTTTTTGTTAGAGGGTACGGGATGACCACTGAAGGAGAAAAGTGTTTCCTTAACTGGTCCAGGTGTGCTCCTCTTCTGGCTCCTGCGTGATGCAGTAGTCACCGGTGTGGAACATCTAGGGCGGCCCCTTCCCATGGCTTTCCATGACAACGGCCACTTCTTAGCGAGTTCATCTGGCATCACAACGAGTGTTTTCCCATTTGCCAGCCCCCTCCTGTGCCAGCTTCATAAACTTCACTGTTTAGTGGGTGTAGCCTATCCGACAAAATCTTAAAACGGTGTGCTGAGGATGATCATCTATTAGGTGTGTTTCTTTCTTGGACACTCTGCCTCAGCCATTGAGATAGTGGCTGTTCCCTATAGCTGCTATTCCCACAGTCTTTGCAGGTTTTTTTTTTTTAATCTCTTAAGAATTAATGACCTGTTTCTACTTAGTACTTTATGATATTATTTTTTCCGTTAAAATCATAGGATAGTTTTGTGCCCTCACTTTAATCTGACTGACAAAAATTCAGCATCACATGTCCTGTTTTAGCAGTGAGGGGCAGCTTAACTTTATGTGAGCCTTAGGCATCTGCACAATAAAATGGAATTACTTGTTTCTCCTCTTCACTTTGGACATTAAATCATGTTACATATGTGATAGGGTTCTACATACGCAGTGATACACCTTTCAATGTACCGTTACTAAAATTATGGCCATATTTCAAATCACTAATAATGGTTTATTCTTGAAGAAATCAGAGAACCCCAAAGCCCATTTTCTGAATGTTCCCTGGGTAATAAATGTGCCATATTTTAAAACCACCAGTCCAAAGAGAAAAATCCTTGCAAGAAAGGGCCTTTCTCCTACCAGAGAGGACACTTGTATTTAGGCTACCCTTCATTTCACTTTCTCTACAACTGCCATTTAATCATCTTTCCTTCATTGAAATAGAATATAGACCCCCATTCTCCCATGGCTTGCAGGAAGCATTTCAGCCTTTCTGTATTTTAGTCTACTCTATAATCTATAGCTTTCATCATCAGAAATACAAAGCTAACACTTAAAATTCACATTATAGTATTGCTCAATATAATACGTACACTAACTAAAGCTAATTAACTGAAATATATAGACTAAAATAATTTCTAAAAATGTTCTATAATTAATAATTAAAGCATGTGATGTGTTATAATTATAATAAAAATCCATTCACAGCCCTTACTTCTAGAGAATCTCTCTGTACTGCTTACTGGTCACTCAATATCTAAATATTAAGAGGACTTCCCTCCAAACCTGAGTTATCTCAAGAGATAAAATACTCTTTGAAAAAGTGAACTAGTTGTTTATAGGGATGCAGAGTCCTCTTGGACACATTTCAGATCACTGATTAAAATGGTCTCAAGTGGGCAATTACAATTCTATGCTAGGACAAATATCTTCTTTGAGACAGTTTCTTCTACTTTAAAATGAGTAGCTGCGGGGAACAAATGAGATAATCTGGGCAAAATTATAAAGAAAAATATATAATATAACACTATATAAATACATATACTAAATTAATTATATTATATATTATTTATATGTTATAAATACATATATTTAAACTATTTTACATATTTAAAATAATTTATTAAATATATACTATCTATAAACATATTTATATAAAATAAAATATTTCTATATAATATACAATTATAAATATAATTGCATTTGAAGGAGGAGGCTCTTTGGGTACACAGAAAACCTTAGGAAGTCATTCAGCCTCTCTAATCCGCTTTTTTATTGTATATAAATAGTGACAACAAAGAAGATTCTCTTAGGGTTGTTATAAAGGCTTAGCTGTTGAGACACGGAAAGCATTCAGTACAAATTGTCCAACATTATTATTTTTATTACAATTATACCGACAGAGTGTCCTTTTTTACTCCACAGCACCGCACGTAGAAAAATCTTGGAATATTCTCAGTGACCGAATACACTTCATTCTGCTGATTGTCTGGACAGAGCAGTAACTTTTTGATAAAATCAAAGATCCAGTGACAAACCAGCCAACTGGTTGGAACATGTCTTCCAGCTGCAAGGTTCCCATTAGCCACTTAGGACAATCTTTGTCCTCTGGGCACCCACCATCTTTGGGGAAGTGAAAGTACCTCCCAAGAGTTTTCTTGCATTTATCATCTGTGACTTGGTAATTTATCCACATTTCCCCCCGGGTGATTCCGCAGGTGAGATAATGTAGGAGCTTGAAAGAGCTTGACTGTTGAGAGCCAAGAAAATAAATGAAGAAATACAGCTCACCTGAGTCCCTGTGCTGGAATGTGCTCTGTTCAGAGGAATAGCTTCTGACGGTTCCAGGTAGTGGGGAGGTGACTCTGACATCAGGTGACTCTTCACCTGCCTGTGGATGCTTGCTAGCATTAGTTCATCGAGTGTCCTTTCTCCCAGACAATATTAATCTCTACAACTTTCACTTAAAACCGAATGAAATGAGTTCACATTGAATACCATTTTCTTGATTGCCGTTTTCAGAATAATTGGCTGTATAAAAGTTATTCCCCCCAAAAGTAGCTTTAACTCTCAAGAAATAATTTTAAACACAGTTTTAAATCATTACCTTCCTCTTTATGGGATCATATCTGAATTGCCATTTATAGTGTTAGTATTTTTTTATGGCGCTTTCCTCAACTATTAACTTCTCTTCTCAGGCAATTTCAGGCTTCTTTGTGTGGAATGATAGTGTTTAAAGACCCTCGGTCTGACATGATACTGAAATTCATTTGCCTTAACTTCTCTTCTAAATTTCCACCTTGAAAGTAGAATTAAGATATCTTTAAATAAAATTTCCTCTAAGTTACTAAGTCCTATTATGTGCAGAATTTGGAGAAACAACAATCAGTACTTTGGCAGATAGAAAACTTCATTTTGTACTAAAAGGAACATGAAACTTAAAATAGAATGTTCTATATTCAGGTCCCCATTCAGCCATTTGTGTTAATGCCCATGAGAATTTATTTACTGTCTTGCATTTCAGTTTTATTTATAAACAAAGATATATTAATATTATATATACTCTGCAGGAAAAATATGATTAATGCATCACAATTGTAATCAAATGATTAAAAATTGTTCCTGGCACACAAGTGTTAAATAATATACAATTTTCCTTGCAGCTTCGGGTTACAATTTATGCACATAATACCACTCAATCATCTGGCATGTATTAATGACATGTTGCTGTCTAATCTAGATTGAGCATTTTAATTTATAAAATGATGCTCAATAAATCATTAATATTATCAGCTCAGTTAATTCCTCACATACTATCAACAGTCTAAGATACAATTTCAAGTTTCGGATGGGAATAGTTATAAAAGACGGAATAGTTATAAAAGATGGAATTCCATTTTCTTTCATAAGCAAAGCTAGAGAGGAAATGCCTAGCAGAGTATGTATAGATGTTTTACATGGAATTCCTGGGAATAATATAAAGTTAAGGCAAAGAAACCCTAAGAGTTGAATATAATCTTCATCTAATATGAGGTGGAATGGAAATCATTTTAGTCCCTTCATGTAACTGAACCAACAAACGTTGAAGGGGCTGCTGTACTGCCTGGGACAATTGATTCTGATCACCAAAGAGAAATGGGGTTGCCACTCTACAGTGGTGGCAAGGACAACCATGTCTGGAATCTATAGGATTCAGTAGTCATGTTATAGTGCATTTATTCCCAAATAATATTTGTCAGTGAGAACTGTAGAAAAATAATTTACTAATAAGGAAATACATGATTGAAATTATTCAATAAGGAAGATATTTCTGTGAGAAATAATAAAGTCAACCTGCTGAGTTGTTAGAAGAGGTAAGAATAAAATGAAATGAGTGATGGAAAAAAATCTATACTGTTGTAATTCAGCTTAATGCCTGCTAGAGAAGCAAAATCACAGCAGCAATGTTTTTGTTGTCATATATTGTAATTATTTTCTCTTAAATTTTATATAGAGTATCATCCATGGTACGTCACTTTACAATTTAAATTCCTGCTGAAAATATGAATGAATTGACAACATCCTGCCATAACTGGGAGAGTCCAATAAAACCATGTTTATTGGCAGTGGTGGTGATGGGGGGGTGGAATGTGAATTTCTTCTTCAAGTAGAGGATGTCAATGGATGCTGAATGGCAGGACTGATTGGATGTTCTAACAATTCTCTGTTTCTTTTGCGTATTTATTTATCACTCTCTTTAACTTGCTCTCACACTATAACCTATGCCATCTGGGTTCTATCACCCTGCGGAGTGCAGACAGCCAATGGAAGGGACTTGTAGGATATCAGAAAATAAAGGAAGAGAAAACTTCATTAATGATTCCCATGCCTTGTCCTTGTCATTCCTTTGTTGCTTTACAATGGTGACTGTGTCCCAATAGGCCAGCTTCTGGTGAGTGGCCTACTTTCCATTATTTCTGTGCTGGCTGCAGTAGTTTTATTCATGCCTCTTTAATTTTAGGTCTAGATGTGGCAATGATGTCTTCATGATTGCTCCTGTCCTCTTCACACTGAATATGCAAACTGTGAGTACCTAACTTTAACTTTTACCTTTGCTTATACCTCTGGAAGCAATCCTTCCATTAAACCCTCTTCAGAGGAAACCTTTGATATTCTCTGTGTGGTCTGCTGGATACTTGGCTACTACACAAATCAGTGAGGTTCCCCTCAACATATGTTGTCTCCCTACTAATATTTTCTCCTATAGCCTCTGCCTATTTCTATCTACACTTAATTTTTCTTCAAAAGGTACTTTTAGCTTGTACTATTGGTAAGATTTCACAAAAGAAATTTTATTTTTTTTTATTTTTTAAAAAATTTTATTTATTTATGTATTCATGAGAGAGAGAGAGAGGTAGAGGCAGAGGCAGAGAGAGAAGCAGGCCCTATGCAGGGAGCCCAATGTGGGACTCGACCTCAGGACTCCAGGATCACGCCCTTAGCCAAAGGCAGATGCTTAACCATTGAGCCACCCAGGTGTCCCCATAAAACAAATTTTAGTTAAATAACAAACCCAGCTAAGAAAAAAAATTACTTATGGTTAAATGGTTAAATATTTACTCTCGAAAAAATGAAAATGAATCCAGAATTGATGTCACCATGAACAAGAGGGATAGATTAGAGTTACTTCAGCCTCATGGACCCTTTCCTTTCTCAGAAAAATTTTCCTTCTTAAATATCTTTCTTTGTACATGTTTGCTGAACCTGATTATTGAGCTGCTATAATCTCTCTACCATATCAATGTAATGAAATGATGACTAGAGTTGGAAGAGATGTCAGTGATCACTTAGTCCATTTCTTTATTTGGTTGATTCAGAAACCCAGGCCAAGAGTGAAGAAAGTTGGCCAAGACCCTACAGTTTCTGACCAGCCATGCCTGGTGTGGGTCCTTGACTTCCAGTCCCTTGAGGGCATCCCATAGGCAATAAGACGTCGGTTCTCATTTATAAATTGTTCCTATAACAAATGTGCTTTGCAAATTTAAATATACAATTAGCATATAACGTGTTTTGATAAGTGGCAATGTTTATGGAGTGATTAATGGGAATAGAGGTAGAAATAGGGATATCTATGAAAATATAGAGCTACAGATATGAAGGCATAGAATATATTCTTCTAGAATAAAGTGGTTTGCTAGGAAGAGAGGAAAAGGTTCATTAACGTGCAAGCATTCTGAAAAGGATTAAGCCCTGATCATTTACGACAATATTTTCTCCTAGGGCAGAGAAACAACCAGTTGCCCTGGCTCTGACAAGTCCAATATGCTTTGTCATTCTTAAAATGTTCCAGTTGGTTTCACTAAGAAGGTATAAAACAACTGTGAATGGCCTGAAGGGACTACAGCTCATTCATTACCTCTCTTTCCAGTGATGAACATCACACATTGAATCTCAGAGCCCTCCCACCGATCCTGCTAGGGCTATACTTGGGAAGTATTTTTCAGAGAATAGGAGCCTTGAGCAAACTGCCCTCATAGTTTCCTTGTTAGTTGATGGGACGGTAGGCAACCTGCGGGATGAGCTCAGAAATAAAACACAGAAAAGAAAAGCAGAGGGAAGTGACAAGGCAAGGTTTGGGATTTATTACAGATTGATTTTGATGACCAAGATGCTAAAAACACAATGTAAAATGTGAGACTTTATATTTTAAACCTTGCCCTGAAAAATAAAAATAAAAATATAAAAATAAAAATATAAAAATAAGAATAAAAAAAAAATAAAAATAAACCTTGCCCTGTTGAGGAGTAAAAAGGTAAAACCCTGGGATTTTGGCCATCAATTTAGGAACTATTAAACACAAAGAGCAAAATTAGTACTAAAAGACATGTTCCTTTGTGAACTGCATCTAACTCCTTGCTTTACGGTCAAATCTGTTACGTTGTGTGGAGCCTAACACAGGAACAGGACACGGGGGAATTGATCAAATGTTGTGAAGGAATGATTACATAAAAGGAAGGCTGGTGTCACACATACCACACAGTGACAACAAAACCTACCAATCATAGAAGGATCTCTCAGCAAAGACCCAGAAGTTTCTTCAGGATTTTGGAAGTGACTCAGCATCATTATTCTATAGTGCATGGTTTGGATTAAGAATCCCCACTTCCTTCTGACCTTTTCAATCATATAATAAATAGTAGCCCCGTTTTGTTCCAATTGCTTATTTTTCTGAATGAATGAAGTGGGATAACTGACATAGAAGAGGTCATTCAGAATTGTCGAAAAGTGAGATGGTTTCACTTTCTGATGTGATGCATCCTTTGCCTCTGTGGGAAGTTACCTGGGACCATTGACGGGCAAAACAGTACTGAAGGCAGGCATGTAGAAATTTAAGTGTATTAAAGTTAGAGAAAACAATATTTTCAAAAATCTGTGAAGTCTAGAATCTGTTTAGACTCTAGATACAGTAGGTTTACTTGTTTGTGTGTTTTGTTCAATTACAGTCTGTTCAATTAAGGTCTTGACACCGTCTAACTCATTTTCAAACTTATCGAAGAGAGAAAGGCTCTAGGAATAACTAATGAAATAAATATGTATTTCAAAGAAAATGTGATATGACAGAAATAAGCAAATACGATATAAAGTTTAAGCTACCATTAGTTTTTTCATAGTACTACATAATAATGTATTTTCTTTCACTTTAAATGTATAGCATTCCCGATGTATCCATCAGTCTTAAGTATTACTTTACAGTCACCTAACTACCCTTGAAGTATGTTGAATGGTTATACAATGGGCTTTTATTGTGCAGTAACCTTTATTAAATGTCAAGTTTTTGGTCTGATGCTTGCAAAATTGCTCCCTGCTAGAGGACCATGACTAACACCAGTAATCAATAAAACAAGAGAGAAATGCAAAACAAAACAAATGGCAAAACAAATAAAACCCACAGATAAATACAGTATAATTCAGGGTGGGAAGTAAAGTAAGCTTTAATTATATCTATATACTATTACTACATTATTACTATATTACTAATTATTATATATGTTACTATATTACTTTTTAACTGGTGGGAAGTACAGATGTTTTGTTTTGTTTTTTAATATTTTATTTATTTATTCATGAGAGAGACAGAGAGAGAGAGAGGCAGAGACACAGGCAGAGGGAGAAGCAGGCTCCATGAAGGGAGCCCGATGTGGACTCGATCCCAGGTCTCCAGGGTCATGCCCCAGGCTGAAGGCAGCGTTAAGCCACCCAGGCTGCCCAGTACAGATGTTTTTTGATAGATCATTTAACATTTTTTCATATGCAGCATATATAAAAAATAAAAAATAGATTCAAATACATTTAGCATGAATTTATACCTATCCCTAGTGATATGACCCCAGTTTTGAGGTTCTTGGATCCCTCTTCCTCTGCCCCGACATTGCCCGCATTCTCTATCAAGTAAATAAATAAATCTTTAAAAAGAGAGGCAGAGAAAAATAACTTCCTTAACTCAAAGGAATGGATACTTGTGGTTATAATTAAATTACGTAGACAGACTCACATGAGTATTAAAAGGAGTCGTTACTCCAAGAACTCCAAGTGCAGGAAGACAATCTATTCTAGGGCACTGGTGACAATGAAAGTCCAGTTAAGATATTAAGATATAAACAGATTTTTTTTTCACAGAGTATAAGAGCAAATCAAAAGCAAGATATATGCTATTGATAATAAGTAAATAAATTAAAACAGGAAACTATGGTAAGGGAGCTTGAGGTAGATGAATGGAACCAGAGATCTCCAAGGTAGATGTTATAACTGATTAATGATTTGGGGATGAGTAGTATTCAATGTAGGGGAAGTGACATTGAACACAGGCACGTGAGTGTAGTAAGCTTTCTAAAGCACACATTAGTCTTCTCAGGCAGAACCCAGACTTTCCCTATTCTTTCCCAGAATTGAATCCCAACAGCTTGAAATAAGCTAAACTTATTTGACCAACTTTTTTGACCTGCATCTACTGAACCGCATCCACTGTTTGACTTGCACCCAGTTGCTCATTATTTAATTTGCCTAATAAAGTGCCTCATATTATATGAAAGTATATGAAGGATAGAAAAAGAAAGGAGGGAAAGAGGAAAAGGAAAAAAATATATGATACAAGTAAACATAAAAGGGAGTAGAAATGAAAAAAATACACACGACAGACATGTTCCTTGGAGTTTATCTAAATTGGTAAATGTATTCGGTGCTATTCTACATAAAGATGACCTTATCTTGAGAATTGTGTGATTCCTATCCTTTAAGGGCATGAATTCACATTATTATACCAACCTGATTTAAATACATGATCAACTTAGAACAGTTTTATCACTGGCTTCTTTATTTTCAAAGGAGTTTTAACAACCTTTTTCACTGGCGGGAATGTATCTCCTGAAGGCTCTCAGAGTGACTCTTTTCCCTCATTCAATAATGGAGTTATATTTGAAACACTGAATGAAATATTTTCCCTATATCTAACCAGAATATTACTTGTTCAAATCAATACCCATATATCTATAAGCTCATAACAGAGGATAATTTCTTAGCAGGTACGAGGTATGTAGGGTTATATAATTGGAAAAGGTAAAAGGATAATTGAACTACACATTTTTTAAACTTTATTTTCTTTGAAATTTTCCCCTTTGTTTTCAAATTACCTTATGAGGTGTGATTTATAAGTAAAAGCATTTTTAATGTATAGAACTCAATGAGTTTGAACAAACTCACATAACATTATCACCATGAAGGCCCATGACATGTATATCATCTTACAGTTTCCTCTTTCCCCCAGGAGGTTAGTATGCATGGTAAGAACTTTACACTTAAGACCTACAATACAGTATTATTAGATATTGACACTATGCTGTGTAATAAATCTCTAGATCGTCTTTATTTTGCATAACTGAAATTTTGTACCCTTTGATCATCACCTCCTCGTTTCTTCCTCTTGCCAGGCCCTTGCAATCACCATCTATTCTCTGTATCTATGGGTTTGATTATTTTAGAGTCCACATATAAGTGAGATCATATAGTTTTTCTCTATCTGCATTTGGCTTATTTCACTCAGTATAATGTCCTCCAGGTTCATCCACATTGTCACAAATGGCAAGATTTCCTTCTTTGTAAAGACCAAATAATATTCCATTGTATGTATATATCACATTTAAAAAATATATTCATCTACTGATTGATATTTATGTTGTTTCCATATCTTGGCTACTGTGAATAATCCTTAATGATCATGAGTGAAGGTATGTGTTTAAGATCCAGATTTCAATTTCTTTGGAAAAATATCCAGAAGTAGAATTGGTCAATCATACAGTAGTTTTATTTTTAATTTTTTAAAAGATTTTATTTATTTATTCATGAGAGATACCCAGAGAGAGAGGCAGAGACACAGGCAGAGGAAGAAGCAGGCTCCATGCAGGGAGCCCAATGCGGGACTCAATCCCAGGACCCTGGGATCACTCCCCGAGTCAAAGGCAGGCGCTAAGCCGCTGAGTCACCCAGGGATCCCCTATTTTTAATTTTTTGAGGAACTTTTATACTATTTTCCATAATGGCTATACCAAATTATATTCCTACCACAGTATACCAGAGTTCCCTTTTCCCCATATTATTGCTAACACTGGTTATCTTTTAGATGTTCAATTATAGCCATTCTAGGAAGTATGAGGTGATATCTCATTGTGATTAATTTCAGTGTTCTGGCTTCCTGTCTATGATGAATAGAAGTAGTCTGAGCAGGCAACCTTGTCTTATTCCTGATTTTGGATGAAAATATTTTGTTTTCACCATTGGGTTGGATGTTTGCTATGGGTATGTCAGATATAAACTTTATTACATTGAAGTACATTCCTTCTGTATCTAACTTTTGAGAGTTTCCTTTTTTTTTTAATCATAAAGAATGTTGACTCTTTGTCAAATGCTCTTTATGCATCTATTGAGATGATCATATGATTTTTATCCTTAATTTGTTAATGTCATGTATATCACATTTATTGAGTCATAAATTGAACCACTCTTGCATTCAAGGGATACATTTTACTCGATCATGGTATATAATCCTTTTAATGTGTTGTTGAATGGAGTTTGCTAAAGCAGCTTCTTTATTCATCATTGATCTGCTCAGATATTCTGTTTCCTCCTGATCCAGTCAAAATAGGTTGCATGTTTCTGGGAATTTCTCCATTTTTTCTTGGCTGTCTGGCATGTTGGTGTGTAGTTCTCCACAGTAGTCTCACAATTCTTTGTAGATCTGTAGTGTCCACTGTGATGTCTTCTCTTTCATTTATAATTTTATTTTTTGACTCCTTTCCTTTTTCTTAGTCTAGTTAAGACTTTGTCAGTTTCTTTTTATCTTTTCAGAAAACAAAAATGAAATCACAACAAAACAAAATTTGTGCAATGCAACAAAAGTAGCCCTGAAAGTGAGTTTTATTGTGATAAACACCTACAATAAGAAAAGAGGTCTTGATAAAGAACTTAACTTTTATACCTCAAGAAACTAGAAGAGGAAGAATGAACTAAGACCTAACTTATCAAAGGAAGTAATAAAGGTTAGAGGAGAAATAAATGAAATAGAGGCTAGAAAAACAATAGCAAAGATCAAGATAAAATGTGAATTATATGTTTCTGGAGTGATGTTCCCCTGTGCTTCCCCCTCCATACCAATTGAATGAATCAGTAGTGAGTCTATGTAGTTTCACTCTCAAAGTCTAATGAAATCACATCGTATCTCTACACGCCCAGTGATTTGGAGCTTGTTGAATCATTTCCTACAAAATAAAAAATGGGCTAAATCACTTTTCATTCTTTGCAAGTAATGAGAAACAGTATTTTGAGGGGGCCTATTTTTGGTTTTGAAGGCAATGATCTACAAGAATATGTTACTCTAAGCAATTTACTTAATTACCCTATGCTTGTCAGATATGCATGGAACTTAGTACAAGAAAAGATACTTCCACAGAATTTTTTTTTTTTATCAAAATTTGGTTATATTTGGCAAATAACCACTTTCAGTGAAGGGGATGTTACCAGCAAGGACTAGCTACATTATTTTCCCAGTTTAGCTCTCTTTGGCAGTAGTAGTTTACAATATTATTTTTTTCATTGTCTAGTTTCTATCTCTTTTTTTTTGTACACAATGTAGCTTTAGTAAATTTAGCATAAGTGTCTTCCCAAAGGCTTCTGCACATAAGTTTACAAGCACCTATCTTACTTAATAAATGCAGGTGTTACTCGAAAGACACATTATACTATATCATTTTAATATTTCATTTAGCCCATGTTCCTGATCCATAGTGTTCTCAAGCCATGCATCAAAATCTTGAATTGCCTAAATTTTATAGGTGAAATCAGTAACGATAATAAAATCCTATATATTCTTCTTTCCTTTCTTGCTTATTTTTTTCCCTGTTTCCCCTAGGGTTTTAACTACTTTCAAAATTAGAGATCTGCTTTTATAACAAAATCTTTTAAATATATTAGCTCAGAATAAACAGGAAAAAATGCTGTAAACAATGGAGTTTGGTCACTCAAAATCACTTTTTACTTAAGAGTCAATAAATGACCCCAAGAAAGACAATAGGATAAAATTTTTATTTCATTACTTAATCTTATTTCATTCATTCAGAAAATATTTATGCAGCGCCTACTAAACATTGTTAAGGCACTGAAAAAGGCTAAATTCTTATTCATATTAAGCCTCAGATGCCTTATCTAAAGTAGTCAAACTCCCAGAAGCAAGAAGCAGAATAGTGGTTACAGGGGTCAGGGGAGGGGGACATTGGCAGTTGTTCAAGGGCTTTAGGGATCCAGTCATACAAGATGAAAACTTCTAGAGATGTGCCTTACAGCATTGTGCTTATAGTTAACAATCGTGAACTGTGTCCTTGAAAATTTGCAAAGAGGGTAGACTTCATGTAATGCACTTATTTGTTTGCCACAATAAAAGAGATAAAGAAATGTGTCTGGCGCATAGATAAACTGAATGGCAGCTACAGTTCTTGGGAATGGTCATAGTGTATTTTAAAAGTCTGTGCCCAGTGACTGAGGATAGAGAGCCTTGGGAGCAGTGAGTGGTGGGAGGAGAGGTCAGAGAAATAGCCAGAAACCAGATCCTGCAGTGCCTGATGTCAGCCTTCAGGGGAAGTTTGGACAATAAGCAATTAGGAGCCTCCGGAATTTTAAGAACAAAGGGTGACATGATGGAATTTTTCACTTCATTCTCTTTAGTTCTCCATCTCTTTATTAAGGATTTAATTCGGAGATTCAACCCAGAATTGCCCATAGGTATGGCCCCTCAGAAAGTAGTTTTTGATACTGAAATAAGAATCACTGTGGAATTTGGCTTTTTTTTTTTTTCTAAAAGATTTGAAACAGAACTTCTTCCCTGAATTTCATCCCAGCTGTATTTCTTAATCTCCCTTATAGACACAGAAGAGCCTGAAGCAAACTCTATATTATAGTCAAGAAATCATCCAAATCGAAGTCCTTTAATGATCTATCCAACAGCTAGCTCATTGCAAATTGCCACTGTATGAGCCCTTTTATAACCATTGATAGTGGCCTAATCATTACTTCACAATGCAATCTGAATTAGATGAAGACAAACTTATTTTTCCTGAAGCTTATTTCCTCCTGTTGGAAAAAAAAAAAAATATCTGAAACTTGGAAATAAAGAGATTATGAGGGCTTGTTTTTTTTTTTTTTTTTTTTTTTTTTTTCCCAGTACAATTCTGGGCTTTCAGTTTTGATAGAATTTGTATTGACTGGGATATTATAATTATGTAAGGACAGATACTGACTTGCATATTTTTTGTACATTGAAAGGCAAATAATTTCTTTCTGGTGGAGCAGATAACCCGAGAGGCTGTGGTTCATGGTTTGCTGGACATTAATTAGGTTTCTGTATAAACCAGCACTCTTAACCTGGCATTTTTTTTGTTATTTTTTTTATATATACTTAGCTTTCCAAGTGCACTTTGAACTGTGCACAACATCTTAGTGTTTTTTTTCTTAATTAATGAATTGAACAAGTCTTTGATATGTGTACATTTTGGAGTAATGATTTTTTCCTTTTTGAAAATTATACTTTAACATCCCTCAAATCTTCTTCTTCATGATCAAAGCTCTAGTTCCTTTTTATCTCCACCCCAATAGACATCTTCAGGTTTCAGCAATACTTAAAATACAATGTCAGTATCAAAACTTATTTTCAAGGAAAAATAATACCACAGTTGATTATTATTTACAAGCATATAGCCAAAAACAACGACACCAAAGCTTCCAAAAGGGGCTGTTGCTATGGAGATCTCATCACAGGCATCCCACATGGAGGATGATTAGGTGATTATGAGAGTGATTATTATTATTTTCAGTTGTCAGTTACCACCTAAAATATTATTATACATTCAAGCAGGAAGAAGACATAAAGCCCATTAAGTTGCCAGTCCGAAGACTAAATGACAGTCTGGCATGCTGTTTGCTATGCAAGAGGTAGATGAAGAGGGAGAAAAAAAAAACAAATTTGCCTCAGTACTAGCTGGAAAAACAGTCAGTACTAGGGAATAAATACCTCCTTTGTAAGGAATTTGTAATCCATTGTTTTTTTTTTTTTTTTTCTTGGAGTGAGACACATTTGGATAACAAGATAGAGCTCATATAAAGGGAAAATATCTAAAAGCATATTGATTACATAGGCGGTATGACATATATATGGCAGTGATTCTTAAAATTGAGTGTGTTGATTCATTATGAGTACATAATAAAAAAACAGCTTCCTTAGCATCTAGCTCGAGAGATTTTTCTCAAGCAGTAAATCTAGGGTATGATTCAGAAATCTATACTTGTAATACTAACTTCTGATTATTCAAAGGCAGGTGCCGTATCTAACATTTCATTGCCAAGATAGTTGAGGCAACAATGGTTTTCTCACTTTAATCTCAGCTCTACTTTCATAAGAGCTTGAGTAAGTCAACATATATTCTTTGTGTGAATAACAAATAATATAGTCAATCTGAAACATATGTATACTACATTATACTACATTTATATGTATAAATCATTCTATCATTTATTTTCTATTATCTATCATCTATCTATCTATCTATCTATCCATCTATCTATCTATCTATCTATCTATCTATCTATCATCTATCTAATCTATCTATCTATCGGCCTATCCCTATTGTAAGCCCTTGCACCATTCTGATTTCTGATTAGGATAATTTATGCCTCTCTTTTCTTTGATTTTCCATGTAATCAGATTCTTTAATCTTGTCTAATTTCTTTAATACTCTCTCTGAGGAAGTCTAGTAAATTGGAAAGGAAGAATAAAGTAAGAACACCATTATATCCATAATGTATCTCAAACATCCACCTACTTTTCTGAGTACTTCCTCATCACTCAGCTTAACCCTGTATTGCCATTGACAGTAACCTTGAGTTCTTTAAATGTGTCAGTTCATTATTCTAGTGGGTCTATGTACCCATTGTTTAATTAATCTGAAGAGGTGTTGATACACACACACACACAATAAAAATCTTGTAGGAATACCAAACATCAAATTAAACAAATGATTACACAGAAAAAAAAAATGTATTATCAATTGTACCTAGAAAATTGATGTAAAAAGCTGCAATCCTAAGAAGATTGTTCAGTGCACCATTCCATGTATTTCTATTAATAAGATATTAAATTATAGAACCAGGCCAGTTTATATACAAACCATAGCTGTACTTGGTATGCCTCAGTCGCCTTTTTACATTTGGTCATTTTAGAACTGTACTTGGAAGTTTATAAGGCATTTTCACCTTCTGCTTTCTCATTTGGTCCTGCTAGCAATCTTGTGAGGTGAGGAAGGCAGGTGTGGATCTTATTAGTTTATAGGCAAGGGTGATTAACGTTAGGGAGGATGAATGACTTGCCTCGGTTCACAAGGCTAATTACCCTGCAAGGACAGAACCAGATTTAGACTGAAAATATATTAAACTAATTTCAGAGTGATTCTCATGATAGTACTATGAAAAGGAAGCAATGGGACTTATTCCCACAATATTTATTGAGCCATTACTTTGTGCCAAACCCTACAAATATAGCCATAGACAGATAAAATTCCCACTCTCAGGTAGATTATATTTTTGGCAGCCAAAAAATCAACAAATCAATAGATACTGTAAGGTCTCATCATACATAGTTTGAAGATACGGAACTATACAGACATCGATATTGGAAGAATAGCAGTTATGGAAAAGGAAAACAGTGCAAAGACTCTGAGATGGGATATTTGAGAGCTCCAGGCACATCAAGGAGGCCCTCGTGACTGGAACCAAGTGAGTCATAGATAATAGATAGTAGATGAGGACGAGAAAGGCACAGTCAGGTCTAATACACCATGATGAGGATATTTTATTGATTAAATGAGAAACCATTTTTGGGGGGTGGTGCCATGATTTCATTTATGTTTTTATTTTTTTTAATTTATTTTTTCCATAAGGTTGTTTTTTTTTTTAATTTTTATTTATTTTATGATAGTCACACACACAGAGAGAGAGAGAGGCAGAGACAGAGGCAGAGGGAGAAGCAGGTTCCATGCACCGGGAGCCCGACGTGGGATTCGATCCCGGGTCTCCAGGATCGCGCCCTGGGCCAAAGGCAGGTGCCAAACCGCTGCGCCACCCAGGGATCCCTCATTTATGTTTTTAAAGAGTTATGTCATTTTGTGCTTTGTAGACAGGAGGAGAGGTGAATAGGATGACAATTTAAGGGGTTAGTGCAGCCATTCAAGAAGTTTAAAAAGGTTTAATTATAAGATTTTGATGGATTTTGTAAGATCCAAACCTTTCATGAGCTGTTCAGTTCTACAGAAATCTTGTCCCATTTATTTCCTTCAAATAACAATTATTGTGTATCAGGGAGAGTTCTACTCATAAGCAATTATTTTTAAAATGATGGTGGACAGAGAAGAATTAAAGCCTGCTTATTATTACTGAAGCTTTGAACTTTGGATAAAGGAAAATTGAAAAGGAAAGTAAATGCTCAATTTTCCAAATGAGAATAAAAATCTCATTTGAGAGCACCTGGATGCCTCAGTTAAGCATCCCACTTTTAATTTTGGCTCAGGTCATTGTCTCAGGGTTATATCAAGTTCCTCAGCAGTCTCCAAGCTGACTATGGAACCTGCTTAAGATTCTCTCTCTCTCCCCCACCCCCATTCCCTTCCCCTCCCACCCCTACATACTCCCTTTCACTCTCTTTCTCTCTCTCTCTCTCTCAAAAAAAAAAAAAAAATCTCATCTGAGAAAAGATTTGGAATCTAGTAGAATCATTTCTACCATAAAATTTGAAATATGGAAAAAAAATTGAAATATGGTTCTTTTGATTGTTTCATCAGTGTTTCAAAGGCCTCTCAGAGTGCTTGGGTGGTGCAGTTGGTTAGGCCTCTGACTTGATTTTGACTCAGATCGTGATCTAAGGGTTTTGAGATGGAGGGCTCCTGCTCAGGGTGGAGTCTGCTTGAGATTCTCTCTCCCTCTCCCTCTTCTTCTCGTGCTCATGCTCAGTCTCTCAAAATAAATAAATAAATCTTAAAAAAATTAAAAAATGAAGGTGTCTTTTTTCCCTATAAAATGTCAAATAAAACTTGTTAAAAGTTTACTCTTATGTCTAATTAATTAGAAATATTTCTCTTTGTCATTGGAATTGTATCTTAATGAATACAGAGTATATTTTAAAATAATAATATTTTAATTGCTGACTTTGAAATTTCACATTAAAACAATAAGCGTGAGCAGCCCAGGTGGCTCAGCAGTTAAGTGCTGCCCTCAGCCCAGGGCCTGATCCTGGAGACCTGGGATCAAGTCCCACATCGGGCTCCCAGCATGGAGCCTGCTTCTCCCTCTGCTTGTGTCTCTGCCTCTGTGTGTGTGTGTGTGTGTGTGTGTGTGTGTGTGTGTGTGTGTGTTTGTCATGAATAAATAAATAAAATTCAAAAAATAAAACAATAAGTGTACATGATACTGCTATCTTTCTACAAAAATTTCAAGCATGAAAAGGAAATGACTTTAACTCACAAAATAGAGAGATAATGAGTTTCATAGAAAAATCACTTTACTACGTTTCTCATTTTTCTACATCATTTTTTTCTAATTTAGGGAGTGTGAAAATTTTACAAATAATACTAATATATGTATCAATGTTTGGAAAACCTGGATTTAACCTTTCCTCCTCATTTATAAGTTAGCACTTATTCTCAAAATTGATATCACAGTGAAATGAGATAATGTCTGCAACTCAACTCAAGAAGTACATGTTGAAATTGCTCAACAGAATGAATTAATTCCTGATCCCTTCAGACGGATAGCACATTATAATGAAAACATCTATGAAAAGCTATCGCAGGTTAGAATTTCTTGAACCTTATTAGTTGTATGAACTTGGGGAAGTTACATCATCCCATTGAGGTTCTGATTTTTCAACTTTACAGCAAACAAAATAATCTTTTTTTAAATAATAATCTTTTAAAAGGATTGTTAGGTTAGGTTAAACTAGATGGATAGATAGATGATAGAGAAATTCCTTATATAAAGATTTTTGCACACAAAAGACTGAGCACAATCAAACTCAGTTGAGCTCAATTCAGCTTAGTTTCTTTCCTCCTACCCCTTCCCCAGTCTTCTATTCAAATATGTTCTATATTAATAAATGTATGAGTAGAAATCATTTTACATTTTATAATCCCTGATGTCAGTACACTAACTACTTGTCTTGAGATTGTCAAAGGATTTGCTATTATTTTTCCTCCAAGCATGTGTTTGTTTGTTTTTCTTTCTCATTCCTTTTCTTTTCATGATTCAATAGGGCAAGGAACATTTTCTTCAGTCAAACATCTTGCCTTCTTGAGAAATATTCCTTCAGTAGATTTTTGTTTCTTCCCATTTTCCTCCATTTTTTGGAAGAGCTTGTGCCAAAGAATCCTTTTTTTTTTCATTTGTTTGTATCTCATTTATTTTTCCCATCTCAATAAATAAGGGCTGATAGCCAGATACAGTGGATTATCAAGTTTTCATCATCAACTCTTATTTCAATTAAATTCTATACTCTCTGCTTGTTGCTCTAGTCCTGTTTTTCTTTTCTTTTAATAAATATTTCTAAAGGTTTTATTTATTTATTTGAGAGAGAAAGAGCATGAATAGGAGTGGCAGAGGGTAAGGAGGAAGCAGACTCCCTGCAGAGCAGGGAGCCCAATGCAGGGCTCCAACCCCAAACCCCAAGATCATCATCTGAGCTGAGGGCAGACACTTAACCCACTTAGCCCCTCTGCACCTAACACAGGGCTTGAGCTCATGATTCCAAGATCAAGGATCACATGCTGTGCCAACTAAGCCAGCCAGGCACCCCTGGAATTTTTTTCCCAAGTTTTTATTTCAATTCCAGTTAGTTAATTAATGCACAGTGTAGTATTAGTTTCAGGTATAGAATTGAGTATAGATTCATCACTTATATACAACAGCCAGTGCTCACCACAAGTGCCCTCCTTGATACCCATCACCAATTTAACACATGTCCCTGCCCACCTCCCCTTTGGTACCATCCATTTGTTCTCTATAGTTAAGAGTCTGTTTCTTGGTTTACCTCTTTTTCCCCATGTTCATTTATTTTGTTCCTTAAATTCCACATATGTGTGAAGTCAGATGGTATTTGTCTTTCTCTGACTCTCTTATTTCACTTTGCTTTATAGTCCCTAGCTCCATGCAAGTGGTTGAAAATACAAGGTTTCATTCCTTTTTTATGGCTGAGTAATATTCCATTGTGTCTGTACACCACTTCTTTATCCATTCACTAGTCAGTGGGCATTTGGGTTCTTTTCATAATTTAGCTATTGTTGATATTGTTATAAACGTCAGAGTGCAGGTATCCCTCAAATTAGTATTTTTGTATCCATTGGGTAAATACCTACGAGTGCAGTTGCTGGATCATAGGGTAGTTCTATTTTTAACTTTCTGAGGAGCCTCCATACTGTTTTCCAGAGTGGCTGCACCAGTTTGCATTCCCACCAACAGTGCATGCAGGTTCCCTTTTCTCTGCACCCTCGCCAACATCTGTTATTTTCCTCTTTTGTTGGTTTCAGCCATTCTGACAGGTGTGAGGTGATATCTCCTTGTGGTTTTCACTTGTATTTCCCTGATGATGAGCGACGTTGAGCATTTTTTCATGCGTCTGTTGGCCGTCTGTAGGTATTCTTCAGAAAAATGTCTATTCATGTCTTCTGCTTATTTTTAAACTGGATTATTTGTTTTTTGGGTATTGAGTTTTGCAAGTTCTTTATATATTTTGGCTACTAACCTTTTATCAGATCTGTCATTTGCAAATCCTTTTCCCATGAATTTTTTTTAACCAAAAATCTGCCAAGAGCATATTTGAGCCTAAAAATGTCACACAATAAATATGGCATAGTAGCCAACAAGGATTTTGCAAATCTCAGCCAAAATTCAGTTTTAACTTGAAAATCTGGCACACGTTTCTCTTCTCTGCTCTAGGACTTACTGCTTTCTACAGATTTTCTCCTCTTGTCCCTAGACAATACCATGCAGTTGAACCAGGGATGGGCAAGCAAGTGTAACAACAGGAAAACAGAGCAGGGCTCCCACTGCTAAGCAAAAACTATTGTTGCTTTTCATTTCCTCAGTGCATTAAGAAAAATTAAATGTTTTTTACCTCTAGGATTTGGAAACATTACAAGACCCATTTAAATTGAACATTAAGTCTTAATCCCTAAGTTAAAGTAAAATGCTCAATTTGTTTAATTGTAGATATGCTATTCAACAATATGGGGCACATTTATGAGCTGGAGGAAATGGGGTAGGGGACGGTGTATTCTTTTCTCCCTTCATTTGACTTCAATGTTATCATTTAAGCAAAACTGCTGAGAATAACAAGTCATTTTAAAGTAATTTAAATACACCTCAAACTGAAAATTTAATATTTCCCTAAGCTCTTAATGACCCATTTCAAATTTTCTAACTCTATTAAGTCTATTAAAGAGAATCAAAGGACCAAGGCTAATTCCTTGAAGAGGGTATAGGCAGCATATGGAAACTGGAAAAGTCTAAGAATGAGAGTGATCCCTGACACCAACCTAGGAAATGTGTTCATGGTTCACAAAATTTTAATACTAAAATTGCAAAACATGATTTTTGCGAGAAAGAACTAATAGTAACTGTGGAAAACTATCAGAATAATAGAACTGTGGATATACATATATATATATATATATATATATATCCACTATATATTGGATATATATATCTACAGTTCTATTATTCTGATTTATATATATAAATATATATAATATATATAAAATATAAAATATATATATATATATATAAAATCTCCATAATAAACTTGAAAGGCATCAATGTCAATGTTCCCTAAAGCATGAACATGAAGTATTTAAACATTTATGAAAGAATACTTTAAGTCTGTTACTTAAAATGGTTTCGATTCCTGGGCCCTACCCCCCGACCTACCACATCCTTATGGGAAAGAATGGAACCTGTGTATAGGCTGTTTTAAAACATGTTTGTTGGGATTTTTAAGTACCATAAAGTTTGAGACCTATGGTTTTACACTTTATAAATGAGGAGAAATTCAGAATATTGAAGCCACTTGCCCGAAATAACACAATCGGGAGTGAGCAAAGATGGGATTGCAATGTCGTGTCCTCTTAAGTAGAAGCCCAAAGCATTTCCCACATATGGTTCAGCCTCAGGTGTAACCAGCATTGGCCAGCTTTGCTCTTCATTCATGGAGAACGCAGGTAGGCTCCTCTTCCAGGAGGAAGGGCCCAGTAGAATCACCAGCCCATGCATAGTTCTCACGGTCATTTTGTTTAGCATCGGTTTTCTTCATCAAACATATTTCTTTCATACTGAGCCTCAGTAAATGCAAGTGTTTCTTTACTTGTTTGTTTTCCCAAATGAGAGTGAACCGGATAGCTGAGTGGTCTTAAGGGAACACAGTCATGATCATTTTCATCGGAAACAGGGACCAGATGTGTCCTTTCCGTTCAGAAGCAGAAACAAGTATTTTTCACTGAGACATCGGATGTGCTCCTCTCAGCTTCCACTGAGGTCTCTGATCGATGGCCAGAGAATCTTACAGTTGAAAATCTTGTTAACATTGACCTCCTTCTTCCCTCCTTCAGTGCTTCAGTGTCTGAAAACATCCCTTAGTGCTGTATTTTCTTTTTGGTCATTCGCTAGTGCATTCTCTTATTTCGGCCTCTCAGTGTACCCTCCAAAGAGTACCACAGAATATGAAAAAATAAAAATAGATAAAAATGTTAGCTGACACAGCTACTCAAAACAACCATTTAAAATCGTATTATAAGACGCTGATCAAAAAATAACGTAAAAAAAAAAACCTAACATTTATCAAGTACCTACCCTGTGACAGGAGCTGGGTGTGTGCATCTCATGTAAGCTCCCCACTCCCCTATGGCCTACTGGAAGTATCCCCATAGCCTTAAAAGATAGGGGTACCTGGGTGGCTCAGTCAGTTGAGTGTCTGCCTCTCACTGGGGTCATGATCCCGGGGTCCTGGGACGGAGCCCAGCGCCTGGCTCCCTGCTCAGTGGGGAGTCTGCTTCTCCCTCCTCCTGTGCTCTCTCGCTCTCTCTCCAATAAATACAAATTTTTAAAAATCTTAAAAAAAAAAAAAGATAATGAAACTGAGGTTTGGTTACACAGAAAAAAAAAAAAGTCGCATTTGAACCAAATGCTTTCTGCTTTCTAAATCCTTATTCTTTCACTATATGTAAACCGCTGAGCTGTTTTTTGTTTTTGTTTTAACTTAACTAGTAGGAGTTAACACAGAGCAAATAGAATTATAAGCAAAGGGCTTTTATTCACATACTGAGTCTCCCTGCCTGGATTCTCTTTGATCCCTGTGTCTTTGTCAGGAACAGACCTGCGCATCCCTGGAGTCTTTGGGAGATGCGAGCCTGGGTTTCGTGATTATCACAGGGAGGAGGTAAAAAGACTCCAGAGATGGACTCCCTGTGTCCAACTCCCAGCACTAGCCTTGGGAATATGAGGCTTTAGGCACATTTCCTCATCTCTCTAGACAGTCCCTAGACAATACCATGACAATACTAAGCATCTCTTTTCACACGCTGCGCCCTGGGGTTGCTGTGAGGCACAGAGGAGACAGTTTGTGTAAATTAAATTGCTGAATACAGTAAAGCCCCAGCGTGCGGCAGTTACAGTGTCACGAGTGCAGCTGGCATCAGGGATGTGACCTTGGGTAAACTGCTTAACCTCTCTGAGCCGGAGCCGCATCTTAGAAAAATTAAATGACATCTTGGTCACAGCTGTGTGATGATAAAAGGGAATTAAATCGGACAACTTATAGAAGTTTTCTAGCAAAATGTTTGGGAAAGAGCGGACACCTAAGAAATGCTACCTCTTACCTCTGTGTTGCAGACGTCCCAGGGCTCCTCTTCCTCCTCTTCCTTCCTGTATCATGGTTTTTTAGGGATGGAAGAGCTGACCTGAGTCTGCTGCTCTGTCATGCTCAATACAAAGCAAGTAGGCCAGCTACGACCCTACTCAGGAGGAACTACCCTCCCTGCAAACTGGGTTTGGGTTCCACCAGCATTAGTTAAGTGCTAAAAGGCAATCCACACAAGTCTCCCAGGAGGACCTGACGCACCTGTAGTTACGCAACAAACCAAGTGTCTGGAGTCCGCCCCACTTAGCTGCTATTAAAGTTCAGTGGTCTAGAAACTACAGTCGTCATCTCCACCAATGAACCCACACCCTAGGAAGCTCACTGGAGCTTTGACCTCTTTAAAATATGAAACGTGTAAGGGCAGGGGAAGGTGGAGCATCTATTATTGAATACTGTGCCAGGAGAGGTGTGTTTGCCAAAACTGACAAAACTAAATCAGCTGTTTTCACTCTCATTTAATTACTGATACATGAACATCCTACCTATAAGCTCTACTGGGGAGAGGAAGCCGTCCTGTGGGTTGTCCTGTCTCCCCGTTTGTTTCTGTGTCCTCATCTTCAGCTTCAGTGATTGGCTACTACAGAGTAGAATGAGTGAGTAGGAAAGGCGACGGTAGGATTGCCTGGTTGTGCAGGGGTCTGAAAACAGTTACTTTCTCTCTCTTGTGCCCCATGAACATATTCTAGTTTAAATGCAAAGTGTGGCCCCTCGGGGCTGCCCGTACCCCCTTCTGAGCGGCCACCCAGACACAACATGCTTATCTCATGCTGGCTTTCATACAGGCTGAGCTGCCGGGAGGCCTGGGTCAATCAATAGGTCAATCGGAGTTTTGCATTCATGGGGCTTCACAAGGGATGGTAAGCAGGGTGCATACTGCAAGTATGTTTTCTCTCCACCACATATGTTCCATTGTCTCTCTCTTTTTTAAAAGATTTTATTTATTTATTCATGAGAGACACAGACTAAGAGAGAGAGAGAGAGAGGCAGAGGGAGAAGCAGGCTCCATGCAGGGAGCCCGACGTGGAACTCGATCCCAGGACCCCGGGGTCACAGCCTGGGCCGAAGGCAGATGCTCAACCGCTGAGCCACCTAGGTGTCCTCATATGTTCCATTATCTCATTAAATTTCTCCTACAAAACAAAGATAAAATTACTACGGTTTTTGAAATAGTGACTGCAGAAGCTCTGAGTTAAAGCCCTGTGCAGAGGTGCAGGTGGCTTGCACACGAACTGTCCTTATTCCTAAACTCGGTGTTGTGGCCGGGCCACCTGGGTGTTCTGAGATCAAGCCCCCAGGTGGGCTCCCTGGTCAGCATGAGTCTGCTTGTCCCTTTCCCTCTCCCTCTTTTCTCCCTCCCACTGCCTTGCATTCTCTCTTTCTCTCTCTAATACATAAAAAAAAAAAAAAAATCTTTAAGAAAAAAAAAATCAATGTTCTGGCCATGCCGCTCAGTCACACACAAGCTTTGACCAACCTCTGTGGTCTCCCTAATTAGTCCTTCTCCCTTAGCCCATGTCCCAAGGTCCTCCACTAGTCAGATTCTCTTTTTCCTGGGCTTTCTCACCGTCCCCCCTCGTGCACTGCGGGTTCTAGCCGTGCTGAGTGTAACCCTAAAATTTCCTGCCTCCGCACACTTGCTCACTCTGTCAAAGACATGCCCACCTTTCGAAGTACAGCACCGGTGCCCCCCTCTTATTTGAAGCCCTGGGTTTCCCCTTCCCTTTGCACCCTGAAATTGCACTTCCTTTAAACAGCAGAATATTTCACATCTCCTTCTTGCTAACCCTGTAGTGTTGTTCCCTGAATCACTGGGGCACTTCTGTAACTCTCTGGGATATGATAGTGAGATCCTGGATCCATTTACGTTTTGGAAATCTCCCTTGGCAGCCAGCTCGAGACCAAGAGACTGAAAGGTTAATTTACTTTGGTTCCCCGCTTCATTTCTTTAGACATGTAACCCGATTTCTCTTCAAGCATCAACAGTTTCAGCAGACTAGTTCGAATTGGTGAACTCTGCTGAAGCTCTCGTCCTGAATCTATTCAGTGCCATCATTATTCCTTCTTCCTCAAGTTCACGCAGGGTAGCACTATAACCTTGAATCGCCGAAAGTCCTAGGATTAAAATGATCACATTTCCTTTGTGAAATAAATAAATAAATAAATAAATAAATAAATAAATAAATAATAAATAAAATTAAATTAAATTATTAAATTAAATTAAATAAAAAATAAAAATAAATAAATAAAATAGGTTTCTGCTTCACATTTTAAAAATTCTATCATTGTTAAGTAAAAAAAACTCCTTTTAGTATGAAATAATATGATGTCTCTATAATATAGGTCATATTTACTTTCTAGGAAAAATACTACAGAATCACATCCTGCTTTCCTTATATTTCAATAGCTTCCTTGCAGTGGGTGTAGGGATGAGCAGGCTGCTGAGCCTGTTGTCACCCATTCCTGTGCCTTGCGGCTCACATTCACAAAGCCCTAAAAGGCTGGCTGCTGCTTCCAGAGAGGTGCTTGGGTACTGCACATCCAAAACGCATTTGCCTTCCTATACTTGAAAGTGGAGTGTTTAGGTAGTTTATATTTTGTATGAACAGAACGTTTCAGGGTGGCAGCTGTTAGCATTGTGCGGATGTGTATGCCACAGGTTCACAGTTAGTGCCATTAGGCCCTTTTGAAACCTAATATTACATCTTTAGAGTCAAACATGGTAATAGGTGTGTGGTTTTCTTCCCGTGATGGATTCAACCTGGAGGGTCTCATTGTCTCCCATTGTGATCACACTATAAAGACCTGAGAAAAGAAAATTGGAAAAATGATGAACAAAAAATAGAATTAGTTTCAACAACTAGATATAAATATGGGTGATTTAAAATATAATATAGTTGCAGCATTGAGAACGAAGACCAAACCAAAGTATGTATTTTATATATCAGACACATTTAATGGAGTGCATTATAAAATTCTTTTTTGGGGATCCCTGGGTGGCTCAGTGGTTTGGCGCCTGCCCTCGGCCCAGGGCGTGATCCTGGAGTCCCGGATCGAGTCCCGTGTCAGGCTTACTGCATAAAGCCTGCTTCTCCTCTATCTGTGTCTCTGCCTCTCTCTCTCTCTTTCTATCTGTGTCTCTCATGAATAAATAAATAAAATCTTAAAAAAATAAAAATAAAATTATTTTTTGTGTGCATTATAAAATTCTTAACTTTGAAATTGAATCACATGATATCTATTCAAATTTGAACCACTGGTGTTCAATGAAATCATGTACCAAATAACATTTTTTGAATTATTTGCATAAATTAATTTTATCCCAAAATCACCTGTCCCGAATAATCCCCAATTATTTCATATTAGTATTATTTTATGGAAACATACATAAGGGATTATGGTCATGCTTACACTTCACTAACAGACCAATCTATGACACCAACACAATCCCTTTAATGAATCCTAAAGAAATAAAATGGCAGCATTTTTCAACTTTTCTAAGTGAAACTATGTTATGACCAGTGAGTAGAAGCATCCCTATTGTCTTGGTAAGTCTAGTCCTGCAGTAAAAATATTTTTGTTTCAGACTTATGCAGACTGACACAATACACTGACATTTCCCAAACTTGCTAGTTCTCATCCCATGCATAAAAAAATAAGTATTTTTATAGTAATAAAATTAATTCAAAAGGACTGCAATTGCTATGTGCAGTATTTTGGTTCACACAGTTATATTGCCAAGAATAAATTAATAGCTTGCTTTTTTTTCCCCTTAAATAACTGTTCTATTGTCTAAACACTTTAATTTTAAGAAAGGAGTGGACCGTATCTCGAGCAAATCCATGTGTGCACAAATGCACTACAATGGGAAACTCATGGTCCCCCAGAAGATTATTTGCCCCATTCCCACCAAGGAAATGTGATGAAGTCTTACTGCTAGGATGTTGGCAAAATCAAATATATGGATCGCTCCTTCTAAGAGTCGTGAAACAAGAGATATTTCTGATCATTAATGTAAATGACTTTGAGATAAATAGATCTACTCCAAAGACCACCATAATTCTCTCCCTATGGAACATTCTTTCATTTAATAAAAGGAGCACTGCAAATTTCCTTAGACCCTTTTATCTGCAATCAATCCCAACCTTTAGGTCTTTAAATTGAACGGTACGGCATAGGAATCATAATAGGTGTTATTTTACAAGTTTCTAGTCCTGGGTCTTCATCTTTTTTCTGAAGGTAGGAGAAAAAAAAAATTGACTTGACCACTACAATTTATTTTCCACTCAAGCCTTGACTCATCAGAACAATTACAACGTCCAGGAGTGGCACTGGTATTGCAGTGACAGATTTTTTTTTTTCCCATCACAAAGTTCTTTTTTTTTTTTTTCTTGTCTCAACCAGTGGCAGGATTGGAAGAGTCAGTTCAGAGTGGGGTATAGGTGTGCTTTCAAATATTTAGCCTAATAGGTTTTCCCACAAAGCTTAATCTTGGAACACCTATTTACTTAAATGCTTCGAAAAACCTCTTCCAGGGGCTCTTGCCAAGGGCTACTCTTCAGAAGCAGCTGTTAGCTCTGTGTCCTGCAGGCAATGGTCTGGGCCTCAGAACTCCTGGAAGTTTTATTCCCTCGGCCAGACAGTCATTAACTGTGCTCTCAGGCAAGTTGCTTTCTCCGTTACTTCGCTTATAAAATAAACTGTTTGGACTAAATGAAGTCCAACATGGACTTGAGCATTAAATAGGCTGCATTGGGCCTCTCTCCTGTCTTCTCTTGATCAGAATGCCCCAGACTGTGTAATGAATAGATGTGGACTGTGTCTGTGGTATCCTATCCCCCTCTTCACACACACTGAAATATCTCAGTGGCAGCAGGAATGACAACACGGGCCTCAGAGCCACGTGTCACCACCAGGCACACGTTATTTTGCAATTTAGCTAGGGCCAGTGAGGAACTGGATTTTAAACTGTGTTTAATTTTCCTGAATTTAAGTTATAAAACTGTTGGACACACGTAAGCATCTTTGCAGCAACTTGGAGATCGGAATTGCCTTTTTCAACTTTAATGAAATTTAAATGCCGATCAAGTAGATAGAAATTTAGCATTCAAATTGAAATTAGTCTAATAGGACATACCAGCTTTAATGACTCAGAAAATTGCATTCATAATTCTTATCTGTTTATATATTTTTAAGTAATCTTTAGTCCCAGTGTGGGACTTGAACTCATGACCCAGAGATCAAGAGTCAGATGCTCCACTGACTGAGCTAGCCAGCTGCCCCTCATTAATATTTACATTGACTACAAGCTGAAATGACAATATTTTGGATATTGGGTTAAATAAAGTGTAGTGTTAGGTTAATTTCAGCTATTTAGTGTTTTTAGACACGTGGCTACTAATAAATTGGAAGCTACAGTTGTGGCTATCATTTTGTTTCTTTCGGATAATGTTCTTCTAAGGAAAGGCAGAGGTAAAGGATCCTTGCATACCTGGCTCTGAGGATGTTTGGATTTGATGTCTAACCTTGAAGGTTCGTTTGTCCTTAGGTTTTCTCTTTTCCTTAAGTATCTCCTATGGCAGGGGCTTGCAGTGGTGTGAAGGATGAAGGTTGACATCAACACAGAACTGGGGTTCCACAGTTAGAATATCAATTATTACTATTCATAAAGCCTAGGAATACTTTGCTTTGGACAGTCTAATCCTAACCTTAGTAGAGCCCAGTGGAGAGAAAGTCTCACTTTACCTTTGTGTAGGTGAGAAGAATGAGTCCCAGAAATGTTCATGATACGCCCTGGGACAGAGAGCAGTTAAGTGATGTCATAGCATCGATTGGGACTCTCAGTTATCCCTCATGTTTTGATTCTTGAGGTGACCTCACACCTCCCCAATCCCATCCTTCTTATTCTGAGTGCCCCAAAACCCTTAGGGATAACAGACTTCAAATAAAACTGATGGCTAAGTGTTTTATTGGCTTTGTTGCAGGCTGTTGGGGTTGGAATCTGACTTACTAGATTCTTCACTTTAGGCAAATATCCATATTTCAACCTCTCCCTGAGCTGATTTCTTTTTATTTTTTTAAAATTGTGATTAAAAGACACATCATTATGAAATCTGCTCGCTCTCCTAATAAATTTGTAAGTGTCGAATACAGTATTGTTAACTATAAGCACGTGGTTGCCCAGCAGATCTCTAGGCTTTTTCATCTTGCATGACTGAACCTCTATAATCAGTGAACGGCAACTCCCCATTCCTCCTGCCTGCAGCTCCTGGCACCCACCATGCTACTTCTGCTTCTATGAGCTCCACTATTTTAGATACCTCATTTAAGGGGCATCATGAAATACTTGGGCATCTGTGGCTAACTCGTGCTACTTGGCACCAAATCTTCAAGTTTTACTCGTGTTGTAACATATGAAAAGATTCCTTTTCAAGGTTGGGATAATAGTAGCATGCACATTCTGGATTTATTGCAAACACCAAAGGAAAGACTCTGCGATATATTAAGGCGTCATTTTATCTTAGCTTTGAATACTTTTATTTATTTTTTTTTAACTTTGAATACTTTTAATAATTAATTCCGGGTCCTGTGGAAAATAGCATGTGGCAAAAAGAAGGCATATTCCCAGAATCTGCCTTCGACAGAAGAACAGTAATGTCTCCCATCGCTTACATAAACTTTAGCTAGGCTTCCTTCTGATTCTAGGCCCCTGACTTCCTTTTTCTTCAAGCACGTACTATAGAAAACTTACGATTGCAAATTGTTTCCCTGCCCCTTTGAGACATATGCCAAACTTTCTTAAAAGACTCTTGCCAGTTTTAAGACTCAGGGATGTCTTTGTTAATCCAGGACCTGAGAGTCATCCCTCTGAAATAATAATCCTCAAGCAAGATATCATCACCCTATCTCAGAGGCCCTGTGGGATAATAGAAACCTAACTTTGATAGACAGCAGTTAGCAAACACAGGTGGCTTAATCACAGCAAAACATTTGTGAATTTAGGAATAACTCAATAAGCTCCACACCTTCCACTGGCAGACGTTTCCCAAAGTTCTCCAGTACTTTTCTACTAGCTCAGCCTCTTGATTTCAGCTGAGTGAAATTCAGACTTTAGTTCTGGCCTGTGTCTCCTATTGTAATAGCCTTGAATAAAGTATCCCTTGCCTGTTTTACATTTATTGTTTTAATAAATAAAATGTGTTAGTATATAAGCATTCTTAGAAAAATAATGACTGATTAAATTTAAAATCAAGGGTCATTGTTAAGGGAAAAAAAAAAAAGACTAATACAAATAATTCCAAACCAAACCTCAGGGAAACTAGAGAAACTAAAGTACATTAGTTCACTAACATATTATAATTTAGTTCTCACAAACTTCTTGGCTTGGGGTTAAAAAATAAATGAGAGCTATTCTACGAGCCTTCTTCTAAGTTAACTTAATCATAGACTCTAGGCAGTGACCCTCTAACCTTTAAAAAAACTAAATCAAAATCAATTATAGACCTAACTATAAAATTTAAAACTATAAAAACTCCTAGAGTATAGGACAGAAGAAGATCGAGATGACCTTGCCTATAATGATGACTTTTTAGATGCAATATCAAAGTTGCAATGCATGAAATAAATAATTGATGAGCTGGAATTCATTAAAATTAAAATCTTCTACTCTGCAAAAGGCATTTTCAAGAGAATGCGGAGATAAGCTACAGGCTGAGAGTAAATATTTGCAAAAGACACATCTGATAAAGGACTATCATCCAAAATACAGAGTGAACTTTTAAAACTCAATAGTAAGAGAATAAAGAACTAGATTTTTTTTTAAATCAGCTAAAGGCTTCCACCGACACCTTATTAAAGAAGATCTACGGATGGCAGAAAGCAAGCATGTGAAAAGATATTTAACATTATATATCACTACGGAATTGCAAATTAAAACAAAAATGAGGTATCACTACATATCTCTGAGATTGGCCCCAAATCCAAATCACTGACAATACCAAATGCTAACAAGGATGTGGAGCAACAGGAATTCCGATTCATTGCTGGTGAGGATGCAAAATGGTGCAGCCGCTTAGGACGACAGTCGGGCAGTTTCTTCCATGTCTAAACATATTCTTCCTATATGATTTCACAACAATCATGCTGGTTGGCATTTACTCAAAAGTAACTGCTACTCAAGAGAGATAAGACTTACATGTCCACAAAATACTGCTCCTAGGTGTTTGGTAATTGCCCAAACTTGGAAGCAACGAAGTTGCCCTTCAGTAGGCAAATGGATAAATAAATTGCGATAGGTCCAGATGATAAAATATCATCCAGTACTAAAATGAAATGAGCCATCAAGCCATGAAAAGACATGGAGGAAATGTAAATACATATAAGTAGGTGAAAGAAACCAATCTGAAAAATATGCGTATTGAATGATTCTAAGTGTTTGACCTTCTGGAAAAGGCAAAACTATGGAGACAGTAAAACAATCAGTGGTTGCCAATGGTTAAGGGGGAGTGGAGGATGGATAGGCAAAGAACAGAAAGATAGCGTGCCACTGTCTTTATAATTCTGTACGTATAATACTAGAGTGGCAGATACGTGTAATGTCCACACACATTTGTCAAAACCCTTAGAATGCACAACACCAAAAATGAACTCCAATGAAAACCATGGATTTGGGGTAATAATGACGTGTAAAGGTAAGTTCATTGATTGTTATGAATATATCTTTGTAGTGTTGATAGTGGGTGTTGATAGTGGTGGGGGTTGTGCACATGGGGGGGGAGAGAGCATATAGGAACTCTGGACTTTCACCTCACTTTACGTAAATCTAAACTGCTCTATTAAAAACAAGCAAATGGCCAAAAATCAAATGGGGTAACAAAAGGATAAACTAAAGTGGGGATAGCAATGAGATAAAAGTCTACAGAAAGTGAGAACCAAATGGGAGAACAAAAGAGTTAGAGACTCTATAATTTAGAGAATTCAACGGAAATGAGAGAAGACAGTGGAAAAAGAGGGCTTAAAAAAAAAACAATTTCAGTTTGGATAAAACAGTTTAAAACTTTGGGTTGCCTACAAAGAGATAAACTATGGAAGACAGGTAAAAAACAAAATGTTAGCAAGAGTCAAAAATCCCCATCGACTTTAACTAAAATTTAATGAGTGCCCCAAACCCTCCCCCGCCATAGTCCCAATCTACAGGTGATCTGAGAGAACAAAGAATTCAGGAGGATTAAATACACACTGGCCCTCTCCAGACTCCTTAGACCTTCCACCCAAAAACCAACACTACCCAAGAGGCAGATTAAAAAAATGGAATCAAATCACAGTAACAGCAAAGGGACAGTTTTATTCTACTTTGTTTCTTTCACATAGGAAACTTGAGAAAACAATCTCAATCCTTCTCTTTAAATTTTATTTATCCTCTAACAATATTATAATAGCAGTAATGTAAATTGCAAATTAAATTTATCTATTAGTATGGCAATAGCTGTTTTTAGTGATGCCACCCAGTCTTTGGCCACATTCACATGCATCCAAGTTAATCACTTTCTGTATACACTGGTTGTAAGTATTTTTCTTTTTCTCCTTTTTTTTTTTAAGGACTTTATTTATTTGTGAAAAAAGAGTATGTGTGCGTGCATCATCAGAGAGGGACAGAGGGAGAGGCAGATTCCCTGCGGTGCAAGAAGGTCCTGGTCGCAGGCCTCCTTCCCAGGACTCCAGGATCATGCCCTGAGCCAAAGGCAGAGGCCTAACTGACTGAGCCACCCGGGTGCCCCAGGTTGTAAGTGTTTTTCACGTCAAGCTGTCCTCAGTGGATGGCTGATACCCCAAAGAGTACCAAGCTAGGGTACTATACATACATACCTGTGATAAAGTTTATTTTAAAAATTAGGCATCATAAGAGAGTAGCAACAACCATATCAGAATCGAACAATTATAACAATAAACTGATAAAAGCTACGTGAGTAGGATCTCTTTCTCCCTCAAAGTATCTTACTGTATGGTACTCACCCTTCTGTGGTGATGGGAGATGATAAAATGCCTTCATGGTGAGATGAAGTGGAGTTAATTACCTAGACATTGCACCATAGCATTTGGCTACTTTTGACCTGAGTGTAGAAGGATCCTGTGCGTTAGTGTCCACACAGCACTGATATATTCTCAATCTTTGCTGAATGTCCCTTTTTCCTTATCCAGGATACTACATTACTCTTATGTCATGTCTCCTTAGACTTCTTACAGACTTATATATTTTTGATCACCTTGATAATTTCGAGATATATTGGTCAAGGATTTTGTAGAATGCTGCTCAAATGGAGAATGATTCATTTTTTTCCCCCATGATAAGATTGAAGCTAAAGGTTTGGGGGAGGAAGAACAGAGAAGGGCTATTGTCATCGTATCAGATCAACAGGGGCAAGTAACTATCTACATGACATCACTGTTCATTTTGATCACCTGGAGAAATGGGTGTTTGTCAAGTTTCTCCACAGTAAAGTCTTTTTACCTCTTCTCATACTTTTCTCTTTCGAAGGAAGTCACTCTGTGCATCCCACATATAAAGAGCAAGGGATTTTGCTCTACCTTCTTAGGTGTTGAATACCTGCATAAATTACTTGGAGTTTGCAAGGAAGATTTGTCTCTTCTCCACCATTTTTGTGTTCATTCAGTTATTTCTTTACATTAGTTTTGACTCATGGAAATGTATTTTATACATTGGGTTATAGTCCAATGAATAAAATAGTATTGACACTTAATTCCTTTTTACCATTAAAATGAAATGGGGAAATTCACTTCAGGAATTTTTATATATACACAAAGATTGACAAACACTAAATGGACACATTCTTTACTCCATCACTTCTCACTAAATACCTATACACTATACTGCTGTTTCCTGGGAGGTCTGGGTGGCGCAGCAGTTGAGCATCTGCCTTTGGCCCAGGGTGTGATTGTGGAGACCCAGGACCAAGTCCCACATCGGGCTCCCTGCATGGAGCCTGCTTCTCCTCCCTCTGCCTGTGTCTCTGCCTCTCTTTCTGTGTCTCCCTCATGAAAAAATAAATAAATAAATAAATAAATAAATAAATAAATAAATAAATAAATAATGAATAAATCATCTTCAAAAAAATTAAATAAACTGTTGTTTCCAATTTTGCTTTAGCTTCTCTACTAGAAAGCAAAAGCCTTGATGGTGAATGTATCTAACCAGGTCCTGTGGTCAACACATATTCATATCCAATATGTTTATGATAATAGTTTTGGATCTTTCATTGGATTTCTTATTCTTCATTCAGGAATTTGCCCTGCTTCTTAGTTCTGGTTCTATCTTGCTTCTCTTCATAAAAGTATCCATACTGATCTTTTTTGTCGTCTCCCTAATGATTTCTTTCAACTCATAGATCTGTAATTTTCTTCCTTTTGTACTTATTCCTACTTCTTTGTACAAGTTGATGATGATTCTTCATCAGACAAATGGGTTCAAATCTTGTTTCCGCCATTTACCAGGTATGTACTCTGGCAAATTACATAATCTCTCTAATCCTTCTGGGGGGTGTTTTGTATGTTGTTTTTTAACCTGTTAAATAATTTAACCTGTTAATAGTATTCCTAAAAATGTGAGGATTAACAATCACAATTTGCACGTTTATTTGTTTTTTTTCAATTTGCACTTTTAATACAGTTACTATCAAATGTTAAGATGTTAATTGTTACTGTTACTGTTTTTTCATGACATTCCCCTGTTTTGTTGTTGTTGACATTCTTTTTTATTAAGATTTTATTTATTTATTCATGAGAGACAGACAGACAGAGAGAGAGAGAGAGAGAGGCAGAGACACAGGCAGAGGGAGAAGCAGGCTCTATGCAGGGAGCCCGACGTGGGACTGGATCCCGGGTCTCCAGGATCAGGCCCTGGGCTGAAGGCGGCGCTAACCGCTGAGCCACCCGGGCTGCCCTGGTGTTGACATTCTTATTATTAATTAGACTTTAAGATTCCACTTTATTCTTAGTTGATCAGCGCCATTCTCTTCAGTAGACCTGACCTGGTTACCAGGGAAGCAGAATGAGAGAATGCCTTAACCATCCCAGGCTCCTAACATCCTTGCATATGGCCTTTCTTCATGAAAAATATAATAATGAAGGAAACACAGTGTAACCTACCATGCTATCTGCACAGGCAACAATGAATTATAAGTTGAGGAAATTATGTGGAATGATGTGGGAATTAAGGAATTATGTGATGACATAAACTAGTGGTGTAGTTAATATTCCGTGGAACATTTTTTTTTCTTGCTCTGAATTATTTTTGGCACATTGTTTCCCTCTTCACTTCATAAGAATATATATAAGATTTTACCAAAAACTGAATAGAATTACACCTCAGATAAACATTATTTTATGGCCAGAGGCTTATTTAACAGAGTTATACATGAGAATATAAAACTAATTTCAAAACCGACAAATAGTGTTATACAAAAGGACAGAAGACAGAGGATTGACTTTGAGTTAACAGGGAGTTAGAAGTTTTCTTGTTATCATCATGGCAGTAAGAACATATTTTATGTGAACATGTCGTGCCTTTTATTTTTTAGGTTTTGAAATTTCAGATTGTATCTAGCAAAAATTAAAATGAAGCTCCTAAAACCATTTTCTCATAAGAAATTTAAGAGAAATTATCAACCTTTTGTGAAACTACCTTTGGCTTTCAAATCAATGACAACAGTTTTTAAATCTTTCTACTGTATAATGTGAACATGTCAATCTACTAGTATTAGAAAAGGAAGTGGACTGAAATTGTTTGCTCCAAAAGGTATTTTTCACGATGCAAGTTTCCATGATATCTGAATAGGGTGTCACAAAAAGCAAATTCTCATAGAACAACAGTGCTATTTGTGAGTGATGCTATGCATTCTATGTTGACATGTGCTTGTGACAAAATTTGGAGGGAGGACTGAGTTGTTTTTAGTACCAAGGAGAGAGAAAGTACAAATACATCATTTAACACTATTTCTTATTTTTCTACAAAATCTAAGAGGACTCCCTACAGACTCACCTCTTGAAAGACTCTTTCATTTAATTATGAATAGTTTGTTGTTAAATAATATGCTTCCAGTAACACAGTTTGAAAAAAAAATTGTTAAAAGTTAAAATTGTATATAAAGCTTCAATCCAGATATAAGAAAAAAATCACTGTTTCTTTCTTCCCATTTTTTTTGTATATATGTTTTACCACCATTTATACACTATTTAGAAAGAATCAAATTTACTTTGAGAAATTAATGTTGGAACATTTCCCAAGCTTCCCAACATTTTATTTTCAATACTTCATTTAATGACTGCTTAATATAATGCAGTGTGTGAATATACATTTTAATTTAATCTGCCTTCTTTTAAATAAATATTTAGTATCCTTTTGATACTATAAAATAATGCTAATATAAATAATTTTTCAAACAAATCTTTGTGCACCTTACTTATCCCAGTACGCTAGTATCTACTAAACTTGAGAAGTTAGTAACTGAATATTCTGAGACTACACAATACACCTAAGTTTTCCAGAGTTCTTAATTCTTAATTCTTCCTACCTTTTCCTCAGTATATACTATACTTTTCTCACCAACAAGAAACTTTCAAGACAATGATTTGTAGAAAGGTGCCCTGTAGCAAAAGAAGAAAGTTACAAGAGATGAAAAGCGATGGGAATTTAGAGAAAAGCAGTGGAAAGAATTCTATGTAGCCATTAAAGGAATGATGGAAGTTAAGACTAATGATATGGAAATATATTTTAGTATACTTTTAGAAATTAAATATTGTATTCTTTTTAGTTCAAATATTTGCATTTGATAAAAATTATTTGCGCTGTGCATATTTAAAGTTATTTGTCTCTCTCTAAATACTGCTATTATGAATACTTGTGTGTGTAAGAGTCGTTCTCTCAGGTTACCAATAGTTTCTAAATATTCAAAAATGAAAGTTTAGTTTCTATGTATTTAAGAAGTATATAAGTCATTTATGGAAAAGCAAAAATAAAAAATAATTCAAGATCCAGTGGATTTAAAGAATTACCTCATGTCAAAAATGGTTACTTGGGTCAATTTAAGAAGCTATGGTCAATGTTTTTACTCAGCTTACCAAATATCAAGAAGAGGAAGAAAAGTAAACAATAATGTCAAAACCTGTGGATATTATATAATTTCATTTTATTAAGTCATTTGGAAAAGGCTACAAATAATAAAAGTTGACAACGTTAGTGACAGCACCATCCATGTTATATAAGAAGAGGCACATTTTTCCAAGTATTAAAAGAATTTTCTCTGGAAAATATGGCTCTAAAATACTTTTTGCAAATCATATATCTGATGAGAGGTTAATACCCAAAATATATTTTAAAAAAACTCACGCAACTCAATAGCAAAAATCAAAACAGAACAATCTAATTTAAAAATAGGCAGAGGATCTGAGTAGATGTATTTTCAGAGAAGACATACAGAAGCCCAATATACTCTTGAAAATGTGCTCAGCATTACGAATCATCAGGGAAATACAAATCAAAACCACAATAAGATGTTACCCTCTATGTGTTAGGCTATTATCAAAAGGAAAGGAAATAGTAAGTGTTGTTGAAAATGTGGAGAAAAGAGGACACTTGTGCATTGTTGGTGGGAATGTAAATGGGTTACGGCCATTTAAATATGAATATTTTTTAGCCATAAAAAAAGAAATATTGCCATTAGCAACAATATGGATGGATCATGAGGGCATTTTGCCAAGCGAAGTAAGTCAGACATAAAAGGACAAATGGTCTCACTTATAGGTGGAATCCATAAAATAAATAATTAAGAACTCATAGATGCAGAGAAAAAAAATGGCAGTTACCACAAGTAGGAGGAATGGAGAGTGGGAGAAATGGGTGTGGGGAAGAAGAAGTACACATTTCCAATTATGAAACAAGTAAGTTATGGAAATGTAACAGACAGCTTGATAGCTGTAGTTTAATAACAGTATCCTGCATATTTGATTATTACTAAGAGAGTAGATGTTAAGGTTCTCAGGACAAGAAAATAAAATTTTATAAATATGTATGGTGAAGTATATTAACTAGATTTATTGTAATCATTTTGTAATATATACAAATACCAAATCATATTATTGTACATCTGAAACTAATAAAATGTTATGCCCATTATATCTTAATTTAAAATTTGAGGATAAGTTATAAATGGAAAAAATAGATGCTGTTTTTTGAATATGATACTTATTATATATGTAAATATAGTTTTTTTTCAAGATGTATTGATTTGAGAGAGAGAAAAAAAAAAAACATGTGAGAGTGTGGGGAGGGGCAGAGGGAGAGGGAGGGAGAGAATCCTAAGCAGACCCCCTCCCTGAGCACAGAGCCTGACCTGGGGCTCGATCCCATGACCAGTGAGATCATGACCGGAGCTGAAATCACAAGTCGGATGCTTAACTGATTGAGCCACTGAGGCACCCCTGATCAACCAATTTTTATTCCAAAACCATAGTTCCTACTTATAGTGAGTAGGTGACCCATTTTTACAGCGGAGTTTAAAAATATTTCTTCTGATGAAATTGCCCCCTGTTTTAAAACTGTCAATAGTTTCCTATGGGTTCGGTTGTCTCCCCGCTTGCCTTTACCCATAGGCATCTCCTTTCATTTCTTAGAACACAACGTGCTCTTTACAGATGCAAGGCTTTCATAGGTACTGTCCTCCCTACCTTTCTCTTCTTTTTACCTAATATATTTGTTTTCATACTTCAAGCTAAGCTGGCCTTTGACTTCAAAGTAGGATTTCCTGGCCATGACTGTTACACATATTTAGGCAAGTCTCCAACTTTGTCTTTTTGTTTCACACCGTATTTTTCATTTGCAACATTTTTCACGATTGAAATTAAAAAAAAAAAAAGCATGGCTTTTAGTTCATGAAATCCATGCAATTTGAACAGTGTATACCAAACTCACAGCTCTAACATCACCATCTGAGACATTGAATTCCCCAGAGTAAATTATAATAAATATTTATTGAGAGAAGTTTGGAAGGGACGTGGCAGAGGGGATGAGAAAGTTTTAGAACCCAGAAATCCATTCTGATTTTTAAATCATAAAAACTGAAGAACCTTGCATGTCCTGGAAGGGAAAAATCTTTACATTTCTGAACTAATGAATACCTAGTTTAAGTATTAACAGAAATCTATAATTTATATCCCCTCTGTTCGGCAACACAGAAAAGTGCAAAGATTGATGGCTTTAGGGCTGTCAGAACTTAGTTTACATCTATACTACTAGTTGTGTGGCTTTAGGTGGATTTAACCTACTAGTGTTGACCTAAGCAAGTTGAACAAATGCACTGACCCATTCCTTTGAGTAGAATCCTAAAGGTCAAAGTCTAGAAATCCGTTGTGCTCAGTCTCACAAAACCCTAATCATATGCTTCATTCATATTGTTTTCCCCTTTCAATGATGCAGGGAGGAAATATTGTAGAACATTGGGTAGATGGGTGCAGGCATGGATACAGACAGAGTTAAAATGTAGATTTAGGAAAAGGAAAAAGTCATTAAAGATTTGTGTGTGGGGGTGTGTGTATGAAAGAGAGAAACGTTACGATGTGAAATATATTCATGATAACTTTGACCAGAAAAAAACTGGCCCACCAGGCCTGCCTTCAGATGGCAGACAAGCGATATGGAACCTGGTTAATGCCACCTTGAACCAAATGTAAAGGGCCTCAGAGTTGATTTCCACTAATCCCCCATTCTATTCCAGCAGCAACTTTTGAACCAAATAAATACTGGAGTTTAACCAAACTAAAGAGACATGGAGGAAGATTTCTCTGTAATTTTTGAAGTTATATTCTGACCAGTATCTCAGAACTTTCAGGAACTGGGGAGGGGGGATCTCTAGAAATGACAGCAAAAATATAATCTGACAGTTTAGAGGAAACTTTCTAAAACAATAAACCTGCCCCCCCCCCAGGTGGCTCAGTGGCTCAGGGGGTGATCCCAAGGTCCCTGGGAGTCCCCCATTGGGCTCCCTGCAAGGAGCCTGTTTCTCCCTCAGCCTGTGTCTCTGCCTCTCTGTGTGTCTCTCATGAATAAGTAAATAAAATCTTTTTAAAAAACAAACTATTTTCTCAAGTGTAGAACTATAAAACAATATCTTCATTGCATTGCAGAGTGGCCGCAGTGAGAGAAGACAGTATATAATAAATTCCAAGCCTGAGTTGAGCACGCTGATATAGCTTCATAAATGTTTATAAGCCCATGACTCAGAGAATTCTTATACAAGTCTATTAGGCTGAATTGTGCTGACTGGGGCAGCTATGGGGGCAACGTGAGAATTAAGCTCATAATCTTTGCCTACTTAATCCTAGGATAGAGACCACTACATTTCAGTCATACTCTTCGCTTTACTAAACGTCTTTTGTGTGAGGGTTCGAGGCATTTTGCATTCTATACATTGAGCTATCTTTCAATAATGAACTACTGTATAGCTCAGGGGAAAATGGACCATGAAAATTCCCTAATGTCATGTCTTAAGACTTAAAATGAAATTTATTCCGACATGTTATTTTATACCACCTGGTTTCTAATCATGAGAAAGTATCAGATGAACACAAATTAATGGACATTCTACAAAATGACTGCCTCATACCTTCAAAAATGTCAATGTCAGGATGCCTAGGTTGCTCACTGGTTGAGCATCTGCCTTTGGCTCAGGGTGTGACCCCCAGTCTGGGGATCCAGCCCACATCAGGCTCCCTGCATGGAACCTGCTTCTCCCTCTGCCTGTGTCTCTGCTTCTCTCTGTGTGTCTCATGAATAAATAAATAAAATCTTTAAAAAAAATAAAAAAAAAACTCAATGTCAAGAAAGTCAAGGAGAGAGCGAGGAAGTATTCCAGGTGGAAGGATACCAGAGAAGCACGGCACTGGGGGCAGTGCCCATGATGCTGGATTGTATAACATCACTGGGGCAAATGCCAAAGCTTGAATGGAAACTCAGGATGAAAGATATATGTGTGTTCTTTGTACTGGTATTACAACTTTACTGTAAGTTTGAAATTGGTTCAATGAAATTTTAATAATTATTAAATCATTATCTATTATAATACTTTTAATAATTATAATTATGTATAACAGCTATTTATTATAATTATTTATCATAAATTATTTATAATAATTCTCCTTTTCCTCCTTCATCTCTCTCTTCTCCTCTTCATCCTTCTCCTCTCCTTCTATTTCTCTCCCTCCAAATTCTCCTTCTTTGTTTAGAATAAGGGTATAACAGTGGCCCTCTTTTTTTGTGTGATAATCTTAAAAATATACACCTTATAAAATATTTTAACCACAGAAACTATATATAAATTAAATAATTATTCTTGTTGTTATTGTCTCTGTTATTGTGGGTGATGTAATTGTTGTCACTATTATAATTATTATCATTGTTATTAGTAGTATTAGTAGTAGTAGTATTACTATAGCTTTTTGGTTGGCCAGGGAGTTAAAAAATAATAATATTAGAACACTTACAAAGCAAAGCGTATCAGTGAAATTTCTAGGACTTCATATCAATTAATTTAAAAATGATAATTATGCACTTGGGCTCTGGTTGGTGATGCTCTTCAAATACTGTAAGATAGATTTTATATTCTGGAAATAAGTTTACAGGTAAACTGAGATATATAATTCCAAAGCATGATTAATTTGTAATTTTGGAAATGTGTTTGTCATTAATTTTCCTTTTCACTTTCCTTCTCTTTGGTCTACTACATTACAAACTACTTCAGGCACAACATCTCCAGTATCCACTACATTTCAGGTCCTAGATATATCAAGAAAAAAAGGAACTCAGTTTTCTACTTAAGTTCAAGCAGTTAGACTATGCAAAAATTTTCATCTGTGGAATATTATTGTAGATAAAGGAAAATACTTAAAGATCAACTATGTCCCAATGTGAACTAAAAAAAAAAAAAAGAAATAAGAATTCCATTTCATATGTATGAAAAACTACAAATACATCACAAATGTCTAATCAGTTAAATGTATTATATTATATAAGAATATGCTGCAATATTGATCACACTAAAAAATAAATTTGTGGGGCACCTGGGTCAGTTGCACATCTGACTCTTGATTTCAGCTCCGGTCATCATCTCAGGCAGGGTCTTGAGATTGAGCCTTGCATAAGGCTCTGCACTCGGCAGGGAGCATGCTTGAGATTCTCTCTCCCTCTGTCTCTTCCTGCTCCCTAAAATAAGTAAATAAATCTTGAAAAAAAATTTAAAATAAATTTGTTACTATCTTGTAATGACTGAAGTATCTTAAAGAAAAGCATAAGTACGCGCGCGCACACACACACACACGGGTTCTCCTCTCATAATCTGCAAAGGGCAAAGAAAAAAAAACAAAGTTATAACTGTATGCATATTGCTTCTTCATGAAGGAGTATAGCAAATACCTGCACAGGGTCAGAGTTGCTGATAAGATTGTAACTGATGGAAATAAACTTCCAGCTTAGGGAACACATAACAATTGATTTTAGAACACATACAATTTTTCAAGATCCACAAAGTATCTTTGCTCTTATAAATCCAAAATCAAAGATGGTTACATATGTAATATACACTAAAGCTAACACCATGAAGGAGCGCACCAAACTTGGCCACAATATCATGAAATAGTGAAGAATCCAACCACCTTTGTACAGTGATGAAAAAGAAGGTTTTAATTATCTTTGAAATGATTCTGACTGTTACTACTTTTAGTATTGATCCACAATGCAAATTCCCTGGAATTTTATCGGCATGACCAAAAAACTAATTAGTTTCAACACATACAAACATCTTTTGCTTCTTATGATTTGAGGAAGTTCTTTTGATTAAAGTTGGAATTATTTTGATTTGTTCTGTTTTGTTTTAATTTTAATTGTTCAAACTCCGTTTAGACCTCTACGTTGGATACCTTCTCATAGATGATTATGCAACATTCTATTCACATATGTAGATGTGAAAATGAGAATATTGATCTATAAGGAATTTCTTTTTCTTCTTCTTCTTCTTCTTCTTCTTCTTCTTCTTCTTCTTCTTCTTCTTCTTCAGAAAGAGAGTACATATGTATGAGAGAAGGTGGAAGGACAAAAAAAGAGGGAGAGAACTTAAGCAGGCTCTACTCCCAGCATGGAGCCGTATTTCTTGACCTGAGCCAGAATCAAGAGTTGGACTGCTAACTGACTAAGCCTCCCAGACACCCTTTGCCTATAAGGATGTTTTTAAACTTAATTCTTTGAATTTCTGATTGTTTGCAAGGCTGTTAGAGGTCCCCTAAGAGGGTAGAGAAGGTTGAGTAGGAGGAAAGATACAGATGCTTATCACCTGAGATGAAAAGAAAATGTTCTATTTTTTTACATGTATTCAAATATTGGACTTCTTGCATGAAATGTATTTGAAAATATGAAAATTGAACACAAAACTTGCCCTGCTCTAAGAATAACATCAACCTTTTAATTTTGATTTTTAGAGACAATAAGGTTAATTTCAATTTGACATGGATGAATATGATTCTCTGATGAAAACCTAGAGATACACATTAAAAATGAATGCCTGAATAAATATTAGCTATTTATCTTTAAGACTTGATTTTTCAAGTTGTTCTAATTTTGTTGTTTGTTGTTCTAATTTTAAAAGGTTATTGAGCATTACTGAGAGAGAGAGAGAGAGAGAGAGAGAGAGAGACTTCATACCACACTTTTATTGCATAAAAATGTTAAGGATGTATAAGATAAAATGGTCCTGGTAGCCCAGTTGAATGTGGTTAAAAAAATAAAAGTAAATTCAAGGCCTACATTGCTAGTTCTAGAAGACATCTGAAAAATATTTGCAGGATGCCTGGGTGGCTCAGTGGTTTAGCATCTCCCTTTGGCTCAGGTCGTGATCCCAGGTTCCTGGGATGGAGTCCTGCATTGGGTTCCCTGCAGGGAGCCTGCTTCTCCCTCTTCCTGTGTCTATGTGTCTCTATCTGTCTCTCATGAATAAACAAATAAAGTCTTTTAAAAAAGAAAAAAATATATTTGCATGATGACTATGATTGGGCATGTTCTCTTCTTTTTCTAGCCTTTGCTTCTACAAATACACACACAAGAGATATATGCACAGAACACACACAAATTCTTATGTGCTCATTGACATCTCAGTAAGAGGCTACATATATACTCAGTTCAGTATTTTCTTAGTAAATTCTGAGCCTGAGATAGTGATAAGCTTAGTCATTGTGGAACATTTATGGAAGGATTTTTTTGGAAGGATTTATAAGACTTGTTATCTCTATTCATATATGAATAAGTGCAGCATTTATTAAGTTGAATAGTCAGTCTGAAAGCCATCAGTCAGTTCTCTACCACACACACACATGCACAACACACACACACACACACACATCTCATAGAAATCACAGTCAAAACTAGACTTTTCTTCTCTATTGTACTAAGTATTTATTTAACATGCATTTATTCATCCAATATTCATAACAACCATAACAAGAAAATACTATTAACATTTTCAGTTTTCAAGTGAAGAATCTAAGGAAGAGGTTGATTTAGTTTTTTTTTTCTTTACATGCAGCCAGTAAGCAGCAGAATTGAGATTCAAACCATGTTGAATAGCTTTAGAGTCTACTTTTAACAGCTCTTAATAAGTGGGCATGCTACCTGCTAGAGGCATCATGATTCTAACTTCAAGCTATATCATGATGTTATAATCATCAAAGCAGTGTGGTCCTGGCACAAAAACAGACACCTAAAAAGAAACAAAAACAAAAACAAAAACAAAAAAACCAGAAACCTAGATCAATGGGGCAGAAAAGAGAACCCAGAAACGGACCCACAGCTATATGGTCAACCAATTTTTGACAAAGCAGGAAAGAATATCCAATAGAAAAAAAGACAGTCTTTTCAGCAAATGGTGCTGGGAAAACTGGACAGCAGCACACAGAAGAATGAAACTGGATCACTTTCTTACACCACACACAAATATAAATTCAAAATGGATAAAAGACCTGAATGTGAGATAGGAAACCATCAAAATCCTAGAGGAGAACACAGACAACCACTTCTTTGGCCATGGCTGTAGCATTACTAGACATATTACCAGAAGCAAGGGAAACAAAGCAAAAATGAACTATTGCGACATCATCAAGATAAGCTTCTGCACAGTGAAGGAAATAATCAACAAAATTAAAAGGCAGCCTACAGAATGGGAGAAGATATTTGTAAATGACATATCTGATAAAGGGTTAATATCCAAAATATATAAGGAACTTATCAAACTCAACACCCAAAAACAAATAATCCAGCTGAGAAATGGGCAGAAGGCATGAATAGACAGTTTTCCAAAGAAGACATCCTATGGCTCACAGATGCATGAAAAGATGCACAATATCACTCATCATCAGGGAAATTACAAATCAAACCACACTGAGATACTAGCTGATACCTGTCAGAACAGATAAAATGAACAATACAAGAAACAACAGGTGTTGTAGAGGATGTAGGGGAAGGGGAACCCTTTTGCACTGTTGGTGGGAATGTGAACTGGTACAACCACTGTAGAAAACTGTGTGGAGGTTCCTCAAAAAGTTAAAAGTAGAATTACCCTATAATCTAACAATCGCACTACTGGGTATTTACCGAAGGATAGAGAAATACAGATTTGAAGGGGTACATGGGCCCTGATGTTTGTAGCAGCTTTATGAACAATGACCAAACTATGGAAAGAGCCCAAATATCCATTGACTGATGGATGGATAAAGAAGAAGTGGTATATATACACAATGGGATATTCCTCAGTCATCAAAAAGAAAGAAATCTTGCCACTTATAATGACATGGATGGAGTTAGAGTGTACGATGCTAAGCAAAATAAGTCAGAGAAAGACAAATACCATATGATTTCACTCATTTGTGTAATTTAAGAAACACAACAGATGAACATATGGGAGAGGGGATAAAAGAGAGTGAGAGAAACAAACCATGAAAGACACTTAGTGATATAGAACAAACTGAGAGGTGATGAAGGATGATGGGTGAGGGATGGACTAGATGGAAGATGGGGGTTAAAGAGGGCACTTGTTATGATTGATGATCCCAGGGTGTTGTGTGTAAGGGATGAACCACTGAATTCTACTGCTGAAACCAATATTGCAGTGTGTGTTAACTAACTGGAGTTTAAATAAAAATTTAGGGGAAAAAAAGTATATAACTTACCATTACATTAGATTCAATGATTTTGTATTGTCCCTTCTGTTTCATGGATGATGAGTCAAAACTTGGAGTAAATTTGCAGAGTATCACATACCCAGGGATGAGGCAGGAGAAAACAGGACGTGAATACAACCTGTCAGACTCCAAGGTCTCTACTCTTACACATGTTGCTTGGCACTAGGTTCGTTATACTAATGTTCATAGCAGAAAAGTCATTTGAAAACAGATAACAGAGGAGCCTGGGTCCCTCAGTGGTTTAGCACCACCTTTGGCCCAGGGTGTGATCCTGGAGTCCCAGGATTGAGTCCCACGTTGGACTCCCTGCGTGGAGCCTGCTTCTCCCTCTGCCTGTGTCTCTGCCTCTCTCTCTCTCTCTCATGAATAAATAAGTAAAATCTTAAAAAAAAAAAAAAAGAAAGAAAAGAGATAACAGGTTCCAACATCATTTGCAAGGGCTTAATGTGTGACAGGGTCTACAGCAGTGAGGGGACCTCATTAAAGTAGCTTGCAAATGCCTTACAGCAGAGCAGAAAGTCAGGATCGGCCAAAGCTCAGAGAACACTCTTAGCTTCTCTCTACCTGCATACAATATTATTTGTGTAGAACAGAATAGAAACCACCCCCTGCCTTTAAGAGAAGGTGCTTGAGGACTCAAGGAGGTGGTGAATTACAGGTAAATTTAGTCTTACAACACATTCTGCTCAGAATTTTGAGGTGTTTATATTTTAAATTACTAAGCTTATGTTGAATCAATCTTAAAAATTAATGGGTATCTTTTTTTGACATTATGATTATGATTCTTTGATACCTCTCATTGGAAGACACACTTCGTTGCATCCCTTCTGCTTAGCTATCCTAATGCTCAGTCTCTTGTGAACAAGTGTGCTTCCTCATGCATTGTACTCTTCAGGATTTGCAAGCAAAGTAAGAAGCTGGACAAGTACTCAGCAGAAGTGAGAAATGCAGAGGGGAAGATTTGATTTGTGAAGTGAGCGTGTGTGGTCACATGGAGATGTTCAGTGTTTTGTCTTCAAGGTCAAAAGCCTTCTCCCCTAAATGCATCCTTCGCTGAGAAAATAGAGGCCAGTGGCATCTCCGTTTCTTATTTGATTTTAATATAAAAAGTTATAGCATCTGCCTTGTCAGCTTGTCTCTCTTCTCAAACGCTGATGGGTCTTTTCTGTCATTGTCCAGCTGCTCTACTTGGGTTCAAGGCCACATTCCTTGTCTCCTCCTATGGGAATTTGCACTAATTATTACCTCTCTCACATAGGATTTCAATGTCTCCTTCTTCTGTTTCCTTTCTCTGTAATTAAAAATCTGTTCAACCTCTGGCCAAAAAATGAAGCCTCCCAAGATCTGTCCCCCTTTGTCTTCACTACCAAATTTTTAGAAGGATTTTCTTAAATTTACTCCACATCTTCACAAATTCCTGCTCATATTATCATGTGTTTCTCAAATCCTTCTCCTTTGTCCTTTTTAGCTACCACTGTCCCCTTCTTGTTCCCCCAGAATATGGCAGTCGTCCCCACCACCAGCTTCTTGCTCTCTGATCCTTTCTTCTGTGTGACTATGTGACTATTTTTCTAAAACTTTAATCTCGTCAGTGTTTCTCTTGCTTAAGTTCATTTATTGACTTTCTAGTGGCTTCCTGGTATGGCCTAAATAATACGTTGATAAATTATCCCTGGAGAGGAAAAAAATAAATCACATCGAATATTCTTCCCACATGCCATAAAGAAATAACATTTTATAGTTGGCATTTTACGCTTAGTGATTGTTATGGGATAAAAAGAAACAGAAGGAAAGTGGCTCAATAATTTCCATCTCCAAAGCAAAACGTGCCCTAAGGCTTGATAAGACTAGGTTTGGTTCATTATCAGGAGACCATATGGGCGGTCTTTCTAACTTATGCCTAAGGAATTGATAAACAAAAATGTATTTTTATGGTTGCTTGGTACCAGCTACTTTAGGACCATCCAGGAAGCTATTACGACTGAGAGGGGTACCCTAACAATTATAATGTCAATATATTAAAAGGAATTGAACAATATATTAAATTAATATTGTAATTTATATATATATATATAGAGAGAGAGAGAGAGGGAGAGAGAGAGAGAGAGAGAGAGAGAGAGAGAGAGAGAGATACATTCAAAGGAATTCTATGACAGTCGTAGGAATTGGATAGTGAAAGTCATTCTAAATATGACTTATTGGAATTATATAGAATAAATCTCCACTAAATGGTAGACTCTAGTAGGAGTGGAATGATTAGCTAATCGCAAGCAACTGGTCAGAAAGGAAGCTATTGAAGACCGATAACCAGTATCTGGGAGAGCTGAGAAGTTATCTGATCTAGAGGCAGGAAAGTGGTAAGAATAAACAGGCTTCTTCTTAGAGTCTCCTTAATTTCCCAGGTTTCACAACCATGGCTGTAAATTAAAATACCTACGGGCTTTTAAAATCTCGTTTCCCAGAATGCACTCCAGTCCAATTAAATCAACATCTCTGGAGATGGGACTTTGGCATGAGAATATTTACAGCTCCATGATGATTAACATGCATGGCACAGGTTGAAAACCACTGATCTATTATGACTCCAGGTGTTTCTATTGAGAATTCCTGGAAAATTCTCTGCAACAGATTTTTGGCAAAGGAGAGGGAAATACAAAAACTCTTTGCTCTAATTATGCAGATGCCAAGCAAAATGTAATTTGCTTTTGGGTGTCTTCAAGCTCCTGGATAGGGCTTGATGCCCTAACACCACTTTACATTCCCTACAAATGTGAAAAATTGACAAATAGCTCATGTTCAATGAAGCAGGCTTAACAGTCATGGCCTTTAAATTGTAAAGTTAAGAAAATGTAAGCTAGTGAGTTACATGGAATGAAGAAAATAGCCTAGGGTTTGGTGAGAGATGGAATTCTGGCTTCTAACAACTTTATCAATGATTTTTTTATCTGTACTTCTTGTCTGAAATGTTTTTATCCCCATCTTTTATTTCTGCTGCATTTTATAGCTGTTTACTTGCTGTTATAATCCCTAAAGTTAAATGTACTATGAGGGTTCTCCTGTACTTTTAAGAAAGTCAGTCACGTAATTGGTTAGATATGTTCTCATATGAACAATAAAATAAGGTGAGAGCTTAATTTGGGAGGTGGGGGAGATTTTATCCTATCAAAGAAACTTCTTCATGTATTTTAATAATATTACTCAAGATCCCAGATATTACCATGATACTAATTTCATCCATCCATCCATCCATCCATCCATCCATCCATCTGTCCATCAGCTGTTTCCTTGGTGGCAGTTTGATCACATTCAGACTGCTTGACATAAGAACAGTGGATTTGGTAGCATTTTAACTCATTCCATTTTCATCCCCTGCTCAGGTGTAGTTTTGAAAATAAGAGTCTGCATTCTCAATGCTGGAGGAGAATAAAACAGGGCCTAGTTTTGAAGAGTTGTAATTAAGTGATTGAACAAATAAAGAAAGGAAAGAGACAAACCTCCTATGCAAAAATAGTTTCAAATAACTTGTGTAGATGCTCTTCCCTCAAAGAGGTGGAGTATATCTATTTCTTAAGTATAGGCTGTGCATGACTTCTTCCAAAAGGTACAGTATAGAAAAGAGAATAAGAAGTAATCTTGCTTTGTAGAAACCTGACATTAACCACTTCAGCCACAATATCATGGTCAACATCAACAGTCATAAATCATGTAGATAGTAAGTACCCTTGATAGGATGCAATGAAAATTGCACTTCTATCTCTGGGATCTTTTCTCCCCAAAACCCATAGCCTCAGTTTTATCATGAGAAAAATATCAGACACATTCCAATAAGGAGGTATTCTACACAATATCAGAGCAGTAATCTTCACAATTAAAAACAAAGGAAGTCTGAGAAATAGTCACAGCCAAGACCAGCCAAAGGACACACAAAGACTAAATGTATGGTAGCCTGGATAGGATCCAGGAATAGAAAAAGCTCATTAAGTAAATACTGAGGAAAAAATGAATGGAATATGGACTTTAGTTAATAAAAATCTGTCAATATTGGTTCATTAATTATATCCAATGTACCGTACTAATGCACTATGTCAAAATAGGGGAAACTGGGTGTGGAGTATATGGGAACTGTCTGTACTGTCTTTGCAATTTTTCTGCAAAAAAATTGTTTTAAAAATAAAAGGTATTAAAAATATACTGAGAAAATAGTTGACATATGTATTTGTTTATTTTAAATTCATTGCTTAATCATTTAAAGATAAACCCCTCCAAAAAACTATAAATATTTTTATGTATGTGGTCTAGATATATTTCTCTATATATGTGAAGATCCCTCTGATGAAAAACACATGGAAGTCATTCTTTATGTAGAACCCAATACTCATATATAAATCACAGTTGTATTGTTCCTGGTCATAATGGTCTCTTAGGCTGACAAAAATCTGTGGCTTTAGGGGAACTAAAATCCATTGTATAATTAATTGTCCCTCTCATCTTTGGGCTAATTGTCTGGGATTTAGAGTCTAAGCTCTAAATATATTCTTTTGTAACCCATTTATTGCTTCCCAAGTGATTTTGTAAAGTACTGCTTGATTTGTGTAAGCCTGCTTCATCTTTCCCTGTCTCGATAGTTCAGACTAAAAAATCACTAAAAATTATAGTTAGGATGTCCAAATGTTGATATAACCATTCTTGCAGATGGTCATCAAACTATGTTTACTTTAGCTCTTCCTTACTGGGTTTGAGTTTACACTGATATTTTATTATCTAATACCCATAATCCAATACCCATAATCTAATTCTGAGTATTCCACAGCCAGATAGTTTATTACTCTACATTTTCAAAATGAAATATTCTTATAAGACATAAGAGAAATTAAATATAAATTTTGATTTATTCTGGGAAATGTGTTTATTTGGATACTACAGGTTGTATTAAGAAGTCCAGAAGTCTTTCTCTTTCATTCATTCACCCAACAACTCATTCATAAGTCCATCTATACACTCACCCCTCCATTCTTCTTTACCTTTTCACTCAGTTATTCACCTATCAACCCATTATTCATGCATCCATATATCAACCCACTGACCCATCTACCAATTTCTGATTTGCAATATTCATCCACTTGTCCGCCTCTGTATTTGTTCACTCATCCACCAATCCATCCATCCACTTTCCCACCTAATTTGTATTGAAGCCAGTTGTAAGTTAGACATTAGGAAAGCACTTGAAGTATAAGAAATAATTCCATTGAGCTTATCTAGACAAGAGAGGAAAGATATCTGATTTCATTTAGTTAGAAAATTATGAATTTTTGGTAAATGATCAAATAGCATTTATTTATCTTTTATTTACCTAAATCAAGATTTCTTAAATAAATTATTTTCTATTGTAGGTGCACACAGAAACTATTTCAAGTGTTTGCAAAAAAAAAAAAAAAAGATATAAATGTCCTAAAGCAGACTACCCAGTGGATTAGAGAGGGTATCAATGCTTTTAAATACCTGTGTATAGATTTTGGCACACGTCCAACCTTGAGTACAACTGGCTCAGAGCAAACATATCATATAATCATTCAATACAGCATTTCTCCTGGCACAGCTCAGTAGAACACTTACATATTTTAAACATTTTTACCATCCAATGTAAACTCTATGTAATCCAAAGGGAGAGGAAAATTCAATATTAACATACTGTAAATATGTAGTAAATACACTTCTTAAAATTAAAAATACCAAATCCATTGACAATAATGAAGAGAAAAGGAGTATGTTTGGAACTGCACATTTATCAAAAGAAAATAAGTGTAAGGTTTCAGAATAGATCTTTCTACTCATGATTTCATGAAGGAACTGTCCTTTGCACTTTCTAAGAGGGAGTGATATTGAGAAAACACTTCTGGACTCATTCTTCATTTCTTATCCAGGGTAGAGGTATATGTGTGAGGAGTAGGTTTCTAGAGTCTAAAAACACATTGATCTCTTTTATAAATCAAGGTTAAGGTACTGAAACACTGAGTGTCCTCATGGCTTCACTTTATACCCTCTTTTAGGACTTTCCTAAAAGAAGTTATTATTATCATTATTATTATTATTAATTATTTTACTCCTAACCTCTGTATGGTAAATGTACCTGCATAGGGACCCAGGGTATGCCTTCTAGAGACAATTCTGGAGCTTATATCTCTTTCCTGTTTTGGAGATCCTCTGCATATAAGACTTTTAATGTCCTTTGTAGTTAGCCTGGTACTGCCTTGCTGATTCATATCTATCATGTATGAATTCAAAGCATAGATTAGGAGTAAATTGGGGAGGTAATTAGAATGCCCAAATTTGGCTATAGTTTATAATCTCCAAATTACCAAAAAGCTAATATTAGATTTCTAAATTCTAGAACTATTCCTAAACAATTTGTTTAGGTCATAAAAATGGAAAACAGTGGGATTAAATAGTATCTTTAGAGAAACTTTCAACTTCTCTGTGTACTACAAAATCTATGTATTTATGTGATTAATAATTCAGTATTTTTGAGATATAACATTATTCAATCTACCAGCAGAGTTATTTTTTCACTTTTTATTTTTTAAATTTTCACTTTTTAAACTCATTTCTTAATTTGAAATCACACTGTACTTTAGAACAGGTCAGTTTGATAAACATTTGCTAAGTAGGATTGATACCTGTGTCATTCTGATACCTTCCTTCCCCTCACCCGCTGTATCTAGTTCAGGAACAAGTGCTATATGTTCACCTCTTCCAGGTTACTCCCATCTCCCATCAGGAGAGACTGAGGAGCCTCTCAACAATTTAACCAGTATGGTTTTATCCATTTTCTATTGCCCACTGCGGGGGGGGGGGGGTGTATATGTGTGTGTATTTTTATTTTCTCCAGTATTATTTTGATTGTGAGCTTTTGAAAAGCTATAATAATCTTTTGCCAACCTCTTCCTCTGCCTAAGTTTCCTCTGTTGTGCAGAAATTTTTTAATTCGATAGAGTCCACTTGTATATTTTTGCTTCTATTGCCTTTACTTTTGATGTCAAGTCCAGAATATCATGACTGAGACCCACATCAAGAAACATATTAACATCTATGCTTTCTTCCATGAGTTTTAGGGCTTCGGGTCTTATGTTCAAGTCCTCAATCAATTTTGAATTGATTTTTATGTGTGGTAGAAGATAGTGATCCAGTTTCATTCTTTTGCATGTGGCAGCCCAGTTTTCTCAATACCATCTATTGAAGTATTTCTGGGCTCTCTATTGATCCATATATCTATTTTTATGCCGATACCACACTGTGTTGATTACTATATCTTTATAATGTACCACATTTAAAAAAAAATAAAAATATTATTCCATCAACTGTAATATCACCGTTTATGTATTTATTGGCCTATGAAGAACAACACGGTTGTTATAAGAATGGGCAATTATGTATAAGGTCATTATAAACATTTATGTGCAGAGTCCTCAGGGGATATAATTTTTTCAGTTCATTTGGATGAACACCAAGGAGTGTGATTCGTGAATTTTATGATAAGATTATGTTTAGGTTTGGGGTTTTTTTAAAAATATTTTATTTATTTATTCATGAGAGACACAGAGAGAGAGGCAGAGACACAGGCAGAGGGAGAAGCAGGCTTCCTGTGGGGAGCATGATGCAGAACTCGATCCCAGGACCCCAGAGTCACGACCTGAGCCAAAGTCAGATGTTCAACCACTGAGCCACCCACGTGTCACAGATTATGTTTAGTTTTGTAAGAAAGTGCCAAACTGCCTTCCAAAGTGGGTGAGCTATTTCGCATTCCCACCAGCAATGAATGAGGGTCTTTGTCGCTCCATATCCTTGCCAGTATTTGGTGTTCTGGATTTTGACCGCTGTAGTACAGGTGTTGGTATCTCATTGTTTTAATTTTGCAGCTCCCTAATGATGTATGGTGTGGAGCATCTGTTCATTTGCCATACGTGCATCTTCTTCCATGAGGTGCCTGTTCAGATCTTTTGCCCATTTGTTAACCAGTCAGTTCACTTTCAGTTGATGAGTTTTAAGAGTTCATTATGTATTTTGGATAAAAGGCCTTAAACAGATGTGTCTTGTAAATATTTACTCCCAGCTTGTGGCTTATATTCTCATTATCTTGACAATATTTTGCGGAGCAAATTGTTTGTTTGTTTGTTTGTTTGTTTGTTTGTTTTGTTTTCAATGAAGTCCAGTTTATTAATTATTTATTTCATGGATAATGCCTATTGTTTCTAAAAGTCATTATCAGGCTCAAGGTCATCCAGATTTTCCTCCATATTATCTTCTAGGAGTTTACCATTTTGCGTTTTACATTTAAGTATATGATCCATGTTGAGTTGATTTTTGTGAAGAGGAAAAGCCTGTTTTTAAATTCACTGTTTTGTCTGAAAGGGCATTTCAAAATGGACAACTATGCACTGGTTACAGTACACTCCTCTGGGGGTATCCGTTTCTATGGGTTTTGTGATTTTCATTTTCTTTGCTCTGTTTTGGAACTTTGTGGAGATAGAAGTTTATTTGTGGAAAACCAGAAATAATGTAAATAATGTTTTAATAGATCTACAAATAGATTCTGTGTGCTTGATGTTAAACTGACTCCCCTCCTCTACGCCAGAAGCCAATTTGGCATCTATTAAGAACATCCTTTTAGAGGGGTATGTGGAAGGTTAGAGTATAAAATCATCAAAATTAAATAGCTGTATTTTAGTTTACCCAAAGCCTTCATTTATCCCCATAAGCTTCCTGAGTACAAATGTCATTATTAGCTTTGTTAGTGCCATATACCCAGGTACTCAAAAAACATCTGTTGAATGAATTAATCTCTGCTTGAGCCCAGCTGTGAAGCTATAACATTATAGCACATATTCATTTTTTTCCCATTTTCCCATTTAAAATCCATGAATCATAATTACTTTCTTTGTTAGCAGAAGCAAGGAAAAAATAAACAACCTTCTTACTTATTGAATTCAAAATGGAAATGAAAGTGCTACTAGTGGTTTGGGAACACATAATATACAGGGGGAAAATTGCAGACTCAACCATGCCATGAAATGTGACTTGTTAAGAGTTATAAAGAGGAATGTGTTCATAATCGATTGTGTGGGACGACACAGCAATTACAGGTTACTGTGCCAGAGTGATGTGGGCTTTAAGCATTTATCTTGAGATAATAAAAGACTGTGAGACACTACTCTCCATGGACTACGTTGTGAATGCCATTGGTCTCCCTTATATCTAAAATAGAGGTGTATAGGTCAAGCCTATCTCAGATTTACTTGTGAAGTATCATCAGGGAAAAATATTTTGTGTTTCACCATGTTTGTCTTTGATAATATATAATAATCTAAATGCAATTTTGTTAAAAATACATTGGGAAAATCAGAAGTCAGCATTTGATTAGCCTCTGTGACGTTCCAGGCTTTGTGTGAAGTTAATTCCCAAACGGTTTTTATTTTGACCCTTACATTATTCCTATACAATGATTGTAATTTCCATTTAGTTGAAGAAATAGACACAGAGAAGTTAAGAAATCTATTCTGGGTCAGTATGGTAAAGGCAATTGGAAATTTAATCTTTCAGATCTGTCTCCAGACACCAGTCAAATGAAATCGTGTTAATAAATTGAATTTATTTTGTTGGTACCTACATCTATTACTTTTCTTTAATAAGGGGACTCATGTAAACCTGTTATCAGAATAATCAAATAAAAATGGAAACCTTATGTGTAAAAAGCTAAAGTCTTCCTTTTTGGTAGCCCAAGAAATAACAGAGTACGTGAGTTTTGAACTCTACTGAATGCATTCAAGAGGCTTTTTGCCTTTATAATATTTAATTAAACTAAACAAAAGAACTCTGCCTCAGCAAACTGGGTAGATTGTTCCCTTAAGATAAATAGAAGGGGGGTGGATGAAAGGTCCTGGAATAGACCTATAAACAATCCAGGGATTAGAAAATACACCCTAAATTGAAGAGTTGGACATACTTATTGATTGAAAGAAAGATCATTGTTTTACATTCTGAAAAAGTGGTGAGAAAATTTCTTAAGAAATATGATATTTCTCTCAGAAAAAATGGAAAGTAAACCATAGAAAGGCTTTTCACAATTTTGACTTAGAAAATTTTCTTGCATGTGTATAGTAGAATATTTTGCAAGATACATTTACAAGGACTCCTGGGGGACTAAGCAGTTGACTCTGCCTTTGGCTCAGGGCATGATCCCAGGTTTGGGGATCAAGTCCCGCATTGGACTCCCTGCGTGGAGCCTGCTTCTCCCTCTGCCTCTGTCTCTGCCTCTCTCTCTGTGTCTCTCACGAATAAGTAAATAAAATCTATTTTTTTAAAGATGCATTAAAAAGTTCATCATATTTGTTCCAACAATCCTGAGTGGGGTATTAAAATGGTATCCCCTGTTTATATCCAGGGATATTGATGAGCAATGACAATAAGAGCCCTGACCAAGTTGAATTGTTAGTGAAGTGAAAGAGTTCAAAGGAACTCAGACTTTAACCATATATTGAGGACACCTCATAAACTGTGTTTCCTACACAAGAATCAAGGTAAAAATCTTCAGAAGAAAATGTTTAAGTGCAGATGCAATTAAAAGTATCTACGTAGTTTAATCATGGAAACACTACAGTTGGCATTGAAATGCAGTCTTCCCTAGAGCTGTTTTTCTGTTTCACCTGCAGCGCAGTCCTGGACTCGGGGCTGGTGCTTCTTCACTGTGGTCTGCAAATTTCCTAATTCGGTATCAGAAAGCGCTAAATGCACAAAGAGGTTTAGGTGATTTGTAGACAGAGTTTCCACACATGGTATAACATCCCAAGATAATCTAAAAAATACCAGCAGCCTCAGAGGAGTTTTCTACCTCTAGTTCTGAGACAATGGTGGAGGGAATATTCTAGCTTAGGTTTCCGAATGAAAGGCTATGGAATCAGGAAGAGCAATGAAGAGGGTGTATTAGCCAGCGTAGGTAAAGCAGGAGGCTTAGACCGTGTGTCAATACTGAAGTGTCATGAGTTCAGAGAAATGATCTCCATGCCCTTCCCCAATACTCCCACTTTGCCCGTGCCTGCCCAGGTGACTATTACCTTTAAATCCAACAGAATTTTATGCTTTACTTAAAACCAAACCCCTCATGGGAGTGGAAACCACTTACCCCAGGACCTGAAACTCTCAAAAGGTGTAGAGAGTGTGGAGAACAGAATGAGTGGAGAGAGCCCACGAGTTGAAGCCTGGAGGGAGAAGGTACGCTTGCGCCTTCTTCATAAACAGCCATTGATTTATCCGTGGTTTTTATAGCAAGCTTTAAAACCAGGTTTTACCTTGTGTCAGATTCGATAACAGAGAACAGGAGATTCTATAACAGTCAGAACTTAGCAAGAAGAGTTGCTAACTTTCTTGGGTGTAGCAAAGCCCTTCTACTGAATAATCTCATAGGAGGCAAGAGTGCTGTCTCTCAGAGGCTATAAGGGAAACCCCTGCACCTTGTCAAAAATGGATTAGGAGGATGTTCAGGACCCCTCCAATTTGGAGATTCTGAGTTTCTGAGAACTTTTGTATAAAATGGTGGAGGCTGAGCTATCAGACCCTGATGCACAGGAAGTCGGGCCTGGGAGGTCTCTCATCTGGCTCTAGGTAAGAACTGCACATGCCAGCCACCCGCACGTGGGATGAACTCTCAGATTTTGGTCTTACTTTTTATGAGGTGAACTGTATGATTTATGAAGTGTTGTCATCAGGTGGTCTTTTTCTCATTTTCCATCCCCTGCCTTCCTGCCTGCCTTCCTTCTCTCCTCCCCACTCTCCTTTCTCCTCTTCCTCTTGTTTTCTTCCTCTCCTCCTTCTCCCTTTTCCTCTCCTTCTTATTCCCCTTTTAACATTTTTTCCTAGCTGTGTTTGTTGCCAGACCTTTCTGAATAACTACTTTTATTTTTTTAAGATTATTTATTTGAGGTGGCGAGGGGATAAAGGGAGAGGGAGGGAGTATCTCAAACAGACTCTGTGCTGAGTGTGCAGCCCGACGCAGGGCTCAGTCTCCCAACCCTGAGATCACGACCTGAGCAGAAACCGAGTCAGTCGCTTGCCTGACTGCACCACCCGGGCATCCCTCTGAATAACTACTTCTACAGATGGACAAATGCCTTTTCTCTCTCTCTCTCTCTCTCTCTCTCTCTCTTTTTAACCAATAGGTCCACAACCTCGTACCAGAATATCCATAATGAAATGAAGTAAAATCAACTAAATAAATCTATAATTTTAGTTTCAAAATGATACTGCTAGGACTTTAGAGAAAAAAGAATATGTTAAAATGTGAAGTTATGCTTTGATCAGAGCACAGCTTTTTGGGTTATCTAATTTTCATTCCATGGAGACTCCGTACCTCTCACTGGCTGTGGGCTATTTTGCAGTTTTCTAAGTTGTGGATAACAGACACCAGGACAAAAAATAATTCCTCCCTATATATTTAAATAAATTATATCCAGAGGAGTTTCAATTGACCTGTTTACCCTGTTGTGGAAGAAATCAGTTTAGCATCCATTTCTAATTTGACTACAGTATTCTAAATTTATAAATGACTATATTTTTGGAATTTTCCGTAAGCTGATTACATGGCAAATATTTTTGCATGCCTCAATTATATCGAGCTTCCTGCTTGATATGACAGTAAATCAAATCTTTAACACAAGCTCATTTTGCCTGTAGGACAGATGCGATTTCACGTATTTTTTGAAAAAGCATTCTTTAACATGTAGAAAAGAACAACTAAATACAATGTCTGAAGAAATAACATTCAAAGGAGTAGTAACATTTATTCCTGTTTTAGAAATTATGGACAGCATCACCATTAAGATAAAAGCAAGGCATAATTTTCGGAGTATTTAATGAATAAAATCAATGTATATTTTCATCAGTGACCTTTCTTTTATTTTACAATAAAATTTATAATATTATTTGCTATTTAGGATGCAGGTCTACATTGGAATTTTTTACATTTTAAATAGGGATATTATGCTATTTATGGATGAAATACTTCCCTGGGCGGTGATTCCATAATGTCTAACTGCAACTCTACAAAAGACCACAATTTCAGAACGTGGTATGTAGTCTCTCAAAAAGTCACTCAAAAGTCACTTGAAAGATTTAGAAGATTCATTACAATTAAGTTTTTCAAAAAGTAATTGCATAGGAAGCATATATGGCCTGACGAAATGGTTTCACCAATTAAATCCCGAATTACTTAGGATAGAGACGATAGTAATAAAAGCAATTCTGCAAGTCGGTAGTTTCCCCAAAAGGACTGATGAGAACTGTACTGTCCCAAATACATCCTCAACTGTGATATTTTCAATGATCCATTGTAGTTTTACTTTGTGAGCCCATTTAGAACAGTGTGCCAACCAATGATGCCCCGATAGACTATTGGGAAGGAAAACCAGCACTGCAATTATTTTTTTTATTAAAGATTCTTAAAAAATTTGTTCATGAGAGACACAGAGAGAGAGGCAGAGATATAGACAGAGGGAGAAGCAGGCTCCCTCTGGGGAGCCTGATGAAGGGCTCGTTCCCGGACCTCAGGATCATGACCTGAGCCAAAGGCAGATGCCTAACCACTGAGCAACCCAGGTGCCCCCAGCACTAAAATTAATCCTCCTTTCCCAGGAACAATGAGAAATGCTTTGCAGCTAGTCTAAATTCTGGGTTTTTTTCGTCCTGCTTCACTGCATGAAAAGTTTCATTTGCATCCTAACACTCTAGATTATCAGCTATACTCTCTCCAGCAAAAGGTGAAGATAATGAATTTGACATATTGCTCCCACAAGACATTGGTGAGCAAATCTTCATGGAGAAACTATCTGGAGACTCAAAACTGGCTACTAGGAAAATATGACTGAGACTTGCCTTCATGGATGATAATACTTCAACGTTGAATTCTAACACTTACTGATTTGAAGGAACTGCTCAAAGCCCTGAATTGAGAAACATTCTGAGCCTGGATCCAAGCTGCATTAGAAAGATCACCATGACCCCTTAGCAAGGTCTATAATAGGCACAGAGTGGGACATACATCTACTAATAGTTTTAAATATTTTTGCATGCCTCGATTATATCACTTAATTTTCATATTTTCCTATGAGCTGCACCATGTTTTTTTAAATTTGAACTGGTGGCAAAATATAAATATTATGTGAACACTGACAATTATATATAAATATTAAATACTACATGCAATAGCTTATGGATAAGCTATTTATGGTTGAGAACACATACATTAAATGTCCACTAACATAACTCGGCAATGGAGTCATCCCTCTCAGTCCTCAAACCTGCAAACTGATAGGAGTGAGAAAGACAGAAACCTGGAACGATTGTTATATATTGACTTCTAGGTTAAGAAAACTTCCTAAAAAGAATGGCTAGAAAGAGCACTAATCATTGCCTTATAAACAATGCAGCCCCAGTTATATTTCCTGAATAAATAAAAAATGATAAACTTGGAATTATGAGATTTAGATTGAAGTTATGTGACTTCATATAATTTTCTCAATCTCTGAATTTGCTTTATTTTGCTTCTTTTGGCCCTTAAAATATAATAGGTGGACTAGATTGCCCCGTAAATTCTCCTGGATAACCCTATTTCTAGGGATTCTGTATATTTAAGGGAAATCCTAAATTTGCATTGAGAAAAGTCAGGTCGCATACACTTTGACAAATAACATTTGACAAGCAACAAACAGGTATATATATAGACGTACATGGCAAATATACCATAATCTACATAAGTATCACTTTCTTTGGTAAATGATGAAAAATAACATCTGCCAATTGGCTTCTAGGCTTTGAGTATGATAGTAATGAGGTCCAAAGATTGGGTTTGACATGTATTTCCTAGTCCTATGACATATAATTCAAATGCTGACCATAGATCTTTTAAAACCGGATTATGTTATTGTTTTTGTTGATTATAAGAATTGAGGAAATAGGAAGAAGGTTATATGAGGCTGGGCAAAGTAAATCTCTCCAATTCTTTGCCTGCTCTATAGGTAAAGCATCTTATTTTCACATGAAATATGCTAATACTGATAAGGATGTAGACTTGATTCTGGTGACTTGTTGATGTTATGTGGTTGTTATGTTGTGCTCGTGGAGATGTTCAGTACCATGTATTACATAGGCATTGAACTATATATTAATTTTAATATTAAGTTAAATCAGAATTAAATCAGAAAAAGTGGGAATCTTGCCATGCATTTTAATATTTTACAGTATCAATATATAACTCATCTAGAAATAAATTCAGAGACAATATATAATCTGCTTCTAAGGAAGAAAAAATATAAATCATTCATTAACTTAAGATCTAAAAATGTAAGGAAGGCCATATTTTTTTCCTCCAACACCAAAGAAATTCTTCTCCCAGTTTCCACTACCCTACCATACACATGAGTGCTGTGAGTTCCCTATGAACAAGTGGGAAAGACTGGGAAACAGTTTGCATCCAGACTTTTATTTTCTTTTAAAGATTTATTTATTTACTATTTATTCATGAGAGACACAGAGAGAGAGGCAGAGACACAGGCAGAGGGAGAAGCAGGATCCATGCAGGGAGTCTGATGCAGGACTGGATCCCAGGACTCCAGGATCACAACCTGAGCTGAAGGCAGACGCTCAACTGCTGAGCCACCCAGGCATTCCAATCTAGACCTTTCTAATCAAAATCTTCTAGTAGTAGTCAGGGAATGCACAATCCATATTTGTACCATTACTAAGAATATGGCAAGTACAGAAAATGAAGAACACAATTTTTCTACAGAGACATGCAATTAAAATAGAAGAAACACTAATTAACTAATAATTCAGAGCTACTTACCCTAGTATTTTATCTCAGGGAGCACCGACCCACAGTTTCTAGATTTTCAATATTTCCATTCATATAGTCAAGGGTATCATTGACTATTATTGCCCCTGTAAGTTTTGTAGTAAGGACTATTGCTCATGCAACTAATATCCATTCTCGCCTTCTTACAGGGATGTTCTCCCAAAGATGGACAACTCTTCTTAGTAAATCAAATTTTATCTGAGAAGAAAATTATACAGTTTACGTCTATCTATCTGTTTTCAATCTAAAAATCTTAGGGTCTTCATTTTAAGAAGCATTCTGTTCATTGTCAGGGGGAAACTTCCTTTTGTGTGTCTTATTTTTGACTCTTCAGCATCTTTGGTGAATAGATAAAATTCCAACCTACTAAAAAAGCCTTTTCATTAATTGTATAGATTTATACTGTTTCTAGACTGTTTGCTTTCCTATTAAAGAATTCTCTTCCTTTCGCATGAAAATTTCTTGGCTTAACCATGGAAATTTTCTGTTCATTTAACTGATTTTGTGATAGAGACCTTGGAAATGTTAAACATTAGTACAGAGTTTTTTGTATTTTTCTGAAATGAAGTATTAGGTCAACATGTTTTTTTCTACATAATGCCGTTTCAGCACTCTATAAATTTTAAGGGGAATTATGGCCATTTTGGAAGAGGGACACAAAGCCACTTCAGAACACATCTTGATGAACCTTGCATTCCAGAGGTGGGAAAAATCAAACTCATTGAATGCCATGTTATTACCACAATAAATAGGGAATCATACCAGATGGAGGCATTTGATGATTTGGGGGAAGACGATAGTTGGTTGTTCTAGTTAACACTGGAATAACTACATTTATTTATGTCTGTATGTATGCACTTACTTATTTTTTGCATGCATTTACTTACATATAATACATAATAAGTATTTACTTACCTATGTATGTATGTATGTATGTATTTACTTACTTATTTTTAAGAAGTGCATGAAACCATTTACTTGCCTCAAACATGAATAAATAAGAAAATGTGTTGGTTCACTAAGATTTATCATCAGCCACAGATTGCTCAATCTGCTAATTGATTGTCATGGCACAGAACTGTAGGACTGACATAGAAAAGTCATAAAAACTCACTGGAATGTCAGTGCGATGACAGGTATTTATTATTACAGACAACTGTTAACCAAGTTAATAAAGTATTTCCAAGAACTTCAGCATGGCAGATGAAAAATGACAATGAAAAACCCTCTTTAAACAAACATTGCGTAGATGTACGACTTTACAACATTTACTGGTGTCGAGGCACTTACAATGTTTTCTTTCTTTTTTCTTCTAAAATGTTTGCAATTGTGTTAGAAAATACACTAAAATTAATGGAACTGCTAAGAGGAGAAAGGGACAATTATGAAAGATGGCAAGTGTCTGAGGTTTAAAAGAAAAAAAAAAAAAGGACCCTAATGTTGTTTTTAACTGATTAAGCCTAGAAGAATAGAAATACAACTCATCCCTTCTGCACGGATGTCTCCGAGCTTGTTTCATGACAAGTTTTGCATTTCAGGCTTTTGTACTGAATTTAAAAACAAAAAATAGCCATTGTTTAAGAATTCATGTAAAGCTGAGTGAAATTTTTAATGTAGAAGTATGCTGCTTTATTCAATGAAAAGTTTTGATTAATTAATATCAACTTATTTATGAAAAAAGAGGGAAATTTATGGTAAACATAGCATTTTTGTCGAAATATAACAACTAGTACAACATTTATTCAGTATGCTAATATTCAGGAAATTTTTGAATTTTATTTTGGCTTTTTGATTATTAATATGCATCTGTTTTTTTTTTTTCATCATGACAAGCGTATTCTTTAATTCCCATCCCCTATTTTGCCCACCCTCCATTCCCTCCCCTCTGGGAACCATCAGTTTATTCTCTATAGCTAACTAAGAGTCAGTTTCTTGGTTTACCTCATTTTTCTTTGCTCATTTGTTTTGCTACTTAAATTTCATATGAGTGAGATCACACAGTATTTGTCTTTCTCTGACTTATTTCACTTAGCATTATACTGTCTAGTTTTATCCATGTTTTGCAAATGGCAAGATTTCATTCTTTTTTATGGCTGAGTAAAACTTATATATATACATATACATATATATGTATATATATATATATATATGCATATATCTCACCTCTTCTTTATCTGTTCATCTATCCATGGACACTTGGGCTGCTTCCATAGTTGGGCTATTGTCAATAATGCCGCTATAACCATAATGATGCAAGTATCCCTTTGAATTAGCGTTTTTGTCCTCTGGGGGAATACCCAGTAGTGTGATTACTGCACCATAGGGTCCTTCTATTTTCATCTTTTTGAGGCACCTCCATACTGTTTTCCAGAGTGGCTGTACCAGCTTGCTTTCCCACCAGCTGTGCACGAGGGTTCGCCTTTCTCCAAATCCTTGCCAACACCTGTTAGTTATTGTGTTGTTGATTTTAGACATTCTGACAGGAGTGAGGTGACCTCATTGTAGTTTTGATTCACACTTCTCTGATAGTAAGTGATGATGAACATGTTTTCATGCGTCTGTTGGCCATCTGTGTATCTTCTTCAGAGAAATGTCTGTTTATGTCTTCTCATTTTTAATGGATTATTTGTTTTTGGGTGTTGAGTTTTAGAAGTTCTTTATATACTGTGGATACTATCCCCTTATCAGATATGTCATTTGCAATATCTTCTCCCATTTCATAGGTTGCCTTTCAGTTTTGTTGATTGTTTCCTTCTCTGTGCAAGAGGTTTTAATTTAGGTGTGGTCCCAATAGTTTACTTTTTGTTTCTAGACGTATCTAGGAAAAAGTTGCTTTGGCTGATGTCAAAGAAGTCACTGTGTCCTCTTCTAGGATATTTATGGTTTCAGGTGTGGAGCCTGATTAAGAGTCTCCGTCTTCCTCTCCAACTGCCCCTTCCTCCTCTAAAAAAATTAAAAAATAAAAATAAAAAGGAAGGAAATTTTATTAGTAGCATGAAGAAACTGTACAAATTCTATACAAAATGAATAAATAGTTGAATTAGTATATCAAATTTAAGTGTTCTTTCCTTAATATGTTCTGATCTTGAATAACTGTTTTTCTATTTCATTTTTAGCCATAAAACGTTATTTGAATAAATTGTTTATTTTTCCACTGAGGCTGAGTTTTAGCACACTAAAATCTTATTTCAAATTTTTAATGCCAGAGAATCTTAAGTACACAGTTCATCAAACAGCAAGGTAACAAATTGCAAGTTCAAAACAGATTCTAATGTATATTGTCTCTCTCTTGAAAGGAATGTAAAGTACAATAAAGAAATATATATTAAAATGTCCTAAAAAATGTCCTAAGCTACGATATAATTGTAGGTAAAAATAAGTAGATATGAGTCAAGGGTATCTGATATGAGGATCCATGTAATCAATACACACCAATAACGCCTTGGTAGGTTAATCTTGAGAAATCATTATAGGTTAATAAAAAATAAAATAAATGGCATACTTAAAAACTGATCCTTTTCTTTATCACTTATAATTTGTATTTCCTTTTTTAAGAACATAATACGCTTTTACTAATTTTAACCCTCCAGTATGGATATGATTAAGGGCCTTTCCTTTTTCCTTAGCAGATAGAATTTTGAGTAAAAATAATTCCAAACTTACTTAACTTACATATTTTGTAAGACCAAGCTATATCTACCAAATTTATAGAACAATCCACAGTGCTAAACCTTCCACACCATCAGTGAACCTCTAGTCTCTTTATTTAATAACAGGATTCAAAGTTTTGTTTTTTTTTGTTTTGTTTTTTTTTTTTGATTCAGAGATTTAAAACTGTTGCTTCATGAAAATAATTGAATTAGATGCTAGGGGTGAATATAGCAGAGAATGTGTGCTGAGAGGGCAGGATCTCAGGATAGGAACATTCTATCATAAGACAAAGACAAAACTTCAAAACTTGATGGAACAAAGAGAAAAAAAGGTTTTCTTGTCTGTCAAACTTCTTAGACCCTTTGTTATACGACTGCATAATGCATAATATTCTCCTCCATTTATTTCCTCATGGACCACTTTTAAATGAAAAACCTATCTCTTACTGGTGTTTTGGGGAAGACACTATGTGACATGTGATCCTAAATCCAGTAAATTTTAATCCAGTAAAAAAAAAAAAGCAAATTATTCTATATGTATATTATACACACGTGTAAATATATTTACAAATGTGTGTTTATACATACGTATACATGTGTATATATGCATGTGTATTTAAATGTATAGGTAAACACACAGAAATGCATAAATAAATTGACACATGACCATAAAATTGCAAAATATAACATAAAATGGAGCTGAAGTTCATGAACTAAGAAAAAATAATAAAGAACATTTGGAAGAACGTTTGGAAGAGACAAGAATTTCACTTAATGGGACAAGCACTGGTTTTTTTTTTTAAGATTTATTTATTTATTTATTTATTTATTTATTTATTTATTTATTATTTATTTATTTATTTATTTATTTATTCATTTATTTATGAGAGACACAGAGACACAGAAAGAGAGGCAGAGACACAGGCAGAGGGAGAAGCAGGCTCCATGGAGGGAGCCTGACGTGGGACTCCAGAATCAAGCCCTGGGCTGAAGGTGGCGCTAAACCGCCGAGCCACCTGGGCTGCCCAACACTGGATATTATACTATATGTTGGCAAATTGAATTTAAATAAAAAATAATTTAAAAAAGGAAAAAGAATTTAAAAAAGGAAGAGTCAAGAATTTTCTAAGGAGGAATTCAGATATGATCTCTAAATGTGAATGTCTTATTTGAAAATTTTCCAAAAAATAAATACACATACCCCTGGTAGGTGAAATCAGAGGCTTTCCTCCGTGCATTTTTCTTCATCTAGCTTACTAGGTAGAAAGAACTTTAGAACATTTAAATTATTCCCAGGAAAAAATACTTTAGAACAACTTCTACATTTTTCACCAGGTGCAAAAGAAATCTCTGCTTCACACTTGGTCACATTTGACAGTGGTAATCTGTGTTTTCTGTTTCTGGCACTTTCTTGTTATACACATAAACCTTGTCTTTTGCCAGATTCCATGGAAATATTCTGGGGAGTCCTCCCAAAAGTATGTTGAACAGAAACTTTCATGTTTCTTACATGGTTACGATATTGCCTGAAATTATCTTCAGAGAAGGAAATGTGATAGTGTGGGTGCGTGTTTTCAACACTTCATCTGGGTTTCAGACTTACTATACCAAATAATGTTTCTATGTATCTTTTTTTAAAGATTTTATCTATTTATTCATGAGAGGCAGAGAGGCAGAGACACAGGCAGAGGGAGAAGCAGGCTCCCTGCGGGGAACCCGATGTGAGACTCAATCCCAGGACCCCAGCCTGGATCATGACCTGAGCCACAGGCAGATGCTCAACCACTGAGCCACCCAGGCTCCCAGTCCCTCTTTCTTGACATTTTTTTTAAAAAAACAATGATGAGAATCAATAGAGCCTGGTCTCATCTTTAGTCCCTAGGGTCGCATCTGTATATTTAACTGAGTGTCTTCATGTTATGTGCCTGTTGATAACCAGTGTTGTGGCTGGACTGGCCCTGGTGGTTAGGATTTCAAGATACCCTCAGCAATAAATATCAGGAAACTGAAGGAAAAAAAAAAAAAGAGGTTGATTACTCACAAGCAGTGGTAAGCACATGGCCCATCCGGGGCCACACAGAGCAATGTGTGCCTGTGCTTCTGCTTTAATCGGTGTTGAGGATGGGAGCCTAGGCTTTCAAGGCCTCCTTCTGCCTTGATGAAGTTAGAACATTAGAGTGAGAATTAAAACTGCAGGGACATTAAAAAACAAGCAGCCACAATGGTCGGTGAAAGGTCAGCCAAGATCTCGAAAACAAAGGGGCCTGGTGGAGGAAGAGAGCCTGTCTCTTCATCTACTCCTGTGGCCGGCAATCGTTCACGCAGGGTAGCGGTCTTTGAGGTCGAGCACCTGCGTCACAGAGAAGAAAAGGCAACTGTTAAGGCTCACCCTGTGCTTAGACGTGTTTCATATGTGGTGTTACATCACCCATCCCCATGGCTACTTTGTCATTGGTCCACATTTTCTCATGCATCTGCGCTTTTGTCAGGACCTCTCAGGCTCACTCATCTCTGTTCCAGCCGCTGCCAGTGGGTCTGCCTCTTCCCAAGTGAGGCCTGGTTCCTGGTTTCCAAAACCACTCATTCCCTCCATCTGCCTATTTTTCCTTTCCGCCTTCCATGAATCTTACATCTATTCCTCTTCAGAAGCTGTGTTTCCTTTAGAAAGTTGTCTGTGCCAGCCTTGCAGGCCTCCCCACCAGCAATCTGTTCCAAACTTCCATCATCTATTGTTGTTCTTGCCATTTGGTGTTAAGCAAATAATGTACTTATTCACTCTTCTCCGTTCAGGTATTCAATGTGCAGATCCTGGCGTACAAATATTCATGAGAGCCCCTCTCCTTTCATAAAGTGCACCACTTAGGGGCGCCTGGGTACCCAGCAGTTGAGCATCTGCCTTCAGCCCAGGTCATGATCCTGGAGTCCCAGGATCGAGTCCCCCCATCGGGCTCCCCTGGAAGATCCTGCTTCTCCCTCTGCCTGGGTCTCTGCCTCTCTCTCTGGGTCTCTCTTGGATAAATAAATAAAATCTTTTTAAAAATATCTATAATAATTCAAATATGTAATCACTGAACAAGCACACATCAAATAATTAGATTTCACAATGAACAACTTTATGTGATGTTAGTGACATAATCGTGACTAATCTTCTCCGTGATTGTAAATCTTAAAAAGTTCATATTTAAATAGGCTTTTCATAATTTAAACCATCTTTTTTTAAAGATAGTTTCGAAATTAAAGTTATACAGTTAAAATAAAATAAAAATAGACCATAGCTAAAATGATACGCCAGTGCTTCTAGAAGCATATGAAAATAAAAGCGTTTAATATGGAAGGGCTAAAACTTGAATTTTGTTATCATTACTGATTATATTTAAGTCCTGTTTTCTCATTCCAAGTTTAGGGCTTAATCTGAATCTGAGTTTACTCTGTTTCCAGCGCCAGGAGTAATGTCCTACTTGTTGTTCATGCTCAAAAAAAGATTTCTCACTGAGGACAATTCGAATACGGAGAGAGGAGTGGGAAAGTCAGTGCCTCCGAGAAACATTACTTTGCTGTATTACCTGTTTGGCAAGAGCTGAACATCTTAAATCTGTATCTTGAAAACACCTGAAGCATCCACCATATCGGTCCACATTTTCCTTCCAGAGAACATAAAGGAGAAAACCTTGTCTGTAAATACGATGCAATAATTTGAGTCCTGCCCATTTCCCTAATGATTTGGCACCTTCCTAGAAACTGTACCCGAGCACTGCACGGTGCTCCTCCGGGAAGCAGCAGCTGGAACCAAACTATTGTAATGGTGTAAGCTCCTTTTTTGGAGCTTCTCACCAGGCTGAGCACCTTGAGCTTTAGAATCATGGGTTATGTGTTTGTTTGTTTGTTTGTTTGTTTGTTTTTAAACGTGTCAACTCAGGGCACCTTCTCAGCGATGGCCTAAGGGAGGTGCTCAGTAAATGAGTAAATTGAGATCCTTTTATCTAAAACATGCAATTGAGTCACAAATATCCACCGTCCTTGGTCAGCAGGCTGGAAGAGAATTAGCTGCCTGCTGAGTTCGGATACACGGAGAGACTAGCATTTTAAAAGGATTTATCTATGAAAATAATGTCTTGGGTGTTGAATCAGTACCAATGATTACCAATGGCCAGTATAGACACACACTGGTGTCCTACGTGTCTCCCGTTCATTAAATAATGCAAGCTAGTAAACACATGAAATTTGTATGGGTTCAGAACTCTGTTTTGAATGAAAAAAATATTCCAGGCGAGGGTTTGGCAAACGTCTTCAGTAAAGAGCCAAACAGTCCACAATTTAAAATGGCTTTGAGGGTCATGTGGTTTCTGTCACAACTACTCAGTCCTGTTGTCCTAACACAAAAGCAGTCATAGATAACATTTTTTTTTTTTTTGAAAATTGGCCTACCAGTGTTCCAGTAAGACTTTGTTTACAAAATCAGGCAGGAGGACAGGATTTTTCCATGAATTCAGATCCTCAGCTGCTGCTCTACACTGTAGTAGAGGTCTCATTAAGTAGCGTTGAGATGTGTAGTGACGTCTGCACCTCCCTTAAGTGTCCAGTGTCTGGCTTTTGCGTATTAGTTTCTGTTTAGAGAAACAGAAAATGTAAGAATGTGTATATTCTGTTAGAGAAACAGAAAATGTAAAAGGTTCATATACATATATAAAACTGCATCTATAAAAATAGCATATATTTTATATTATATTGTTATATATAATATACCTATATATAATATGTAGTTTATATATAATATGAAAATACTTAATTCTATGTACAATTTTTATTTAAGTAATAGTGAGTACACATTGTAGTCATGATAACAGGCACAAAACCTTATTATTTATTTTAGATTAAAGATTTCAGGTGATATGACTGCCAGAGAAACAACTTATTTATTTATGCCAGGGCATAAAAGACCCCCAGTGCCTTAATATGTTTAATTTTTTAAGAGTGACTCCTGTCATCTTCTTTAATTGTTCTTCCCTACCTCAGCGTTCGGTTTAGCTATCACAAAGTCTTCATTCACAAATCAGGTCGGCATGATTGATTGTTTCGATTATTTGCTAGTAGTCACTCATCATGCAATTGACAGGTTCATAAAAGGTGGTTCCAAATGGTCATCAAAACCAACTTAACGGAACCATCCTTCATAAAGATCACATAAATAAGCTATTTTCCATTTGATCAATTATATGGCATTCAACTAAAATGTTGCTGGAAAATTTCATTTTAATTTAAAAAACCTAATTTGTGGATCTCTATAGATTACATATCCTCATTATCTCTTCATGTGCTTAATCAACTTGTTTTATTTGAAGTACATTAAAATGCAGACTATCTGCTTTGACGCCTACATGACTATCACAGCTATGGTTCCAAATAATTTCAGAACCTTTTTTTTTCCCCCGAGAATATTTTTGTGTTTATATTTGCATATAGTCATCCAATTTATGAACTTACTAGTGGGATTTTTTTTTGGATTCATGGATGTCATGGATTTGGAAGGAACCAATATATTACATGGTGACGACTTTCATCTGACTATATTATATTGACTTCAAGTAGAACAAGAACAACTAAATAAAGCTATTTGCCTCAGTGAAAGCCAAGAGAAATTCACTGATATCACCCTTCTGTTTATTCCATCAGATTCCAAGATCATTAGGCAGCATAATTCACAGGGTTTCAGCATAAACGTTTATACTACACTTGGACAACAAAGCTGGAGTGTCGTAGGAAGAGTTTTTCATGCCTGGATAATGGATGTACACATATGGCCACCCAGAAATGGGCAGTGATTTTGATGCGTTCCATAGTCCACTCTGGCAGCCAGTGGTTCTGGGCAACTGAGTAAAGTGATATGTTTCCATCAACCTAATCAATTCTTTAAAAGATAAAAAAGTGCGGTCTGGGTGGCTCTGTCAGTTAAGTGTCTGTTTTCAGCTCAGGTCATAATTTCAGGGTCCTGGGATTAAGCTCCACATCAGGGTCCCTGCTCAGTGGGGGGTCTCCTTCTCCCTCCCCCCCTACTCCTCCCCTACTTGTGCTCTCGCTCACTCACTGTTTCTCTAATTAACGACAAAATCTTTAAAAAAAATATGTTTCCATTGAACCAAATGTTAATTCCAGAACTTTATAAAGTATTTCACTCTTTGGAAAGATAATCCAGAACACTGTCTGATGAAAAGCTGGGCCAATTCAGCCTGAAAGCTGAATGGGACTCAGGACAGCCTCTTGTCAAGTTCCTGCTGTGGTTGTTCTTAGGATAGAAACCTTCACTTCCAAGACATAGATGGCGTGGATGACGAAGAGGCAGGGCTGACTCTCAAATCAATGGCTGATACAGACGGTTCCCTTGTAATTAGTCCACCTTTATTCTTTTTTTTTTTTTTTTGATATACATAAAATATAATCCAATAGGGCATAGGCCCTGAGAATGAACTTTCTACAGGTTAATGAGAGGGCTTGAATCATGATTATCCGTACTCTCCATAATAGTTCTTATTCCTATCGTACTATTTAGATAACAAAATACATTGTGATTCTCTCTTTACTCTACACTCATGATTAAACCATCCTGACAGAATTAAAAACAAAAACAACAAAATAAAGCTCTAACTGTAACATAGAGGAGACATCAGTGGAAAGGCATATATAATGAATAGGTACCTCAAGATGTCAGTTTCTGGGCACAACCTTCTGGAAAAGCTAATAGAGACTCATGTCTTCATGTAGAATTACATGAGTGCCACAACTTGAAATGTAGAAAGTTATGAATCAATGTATAGCATCTCAAGCATCACAAACAGCACTAACCTTGGTAAAGTTCTGAACAGAACAACAACAACAACTATATATATATATATATATATATATATATATATATATATATATATATCCTAAGTATATATATTCCTAAGTGTATATATATATATATATATATATTTTCTAAGTATGTGTATATATTTCCAAAAAATCTATATATATATATATATATTTCCTAAGTTCAGCTGGTAATTGCATACTTGAAAAATTTAGTGTGTACTAAACTCATGGAAGATCTTTCTGTTTATATAAAATGAGTGTTAGGTTCTAGATTAAGATTATTATAAAGAGCTTATTTTTATTTTTTGGATTGGTTTTCTAAATGAAGGGCTAGCAGGGCATCCAAAATTTGCATGAACAATGGAATATTTGTCTTTTATTAAAGATAGTCTTGGCTGAGCCTGACGGACTGTCCCCACCCCTGAACATCCCCACATGGCAGTAGTATTTCCCACATGGAAATCACATGGCCAGACCGTCATCATCAATTTTCAAAATACCTTTTGGAGATAGTACCACCTGATGCAAGAAAGAAGTTACAGTTCAAAGCCAATGGCCAAGCAAGAATTCTTGAGACATCTTTGGTGCAAAAAAAGTGTTTTTATTAAACACGGGGACAAGACCCATGGGCAGAAAGACCTGCCCTGAGGTCTTGGAGAGTGGCCCATTATATACTTTCAAGTTGGGAGGGGATTAGTGATAGCATCAGCCTCCCAGGTATTTTGGAAACAAGGTCTCCAGGACTTCGAGGGGGCTGGCTGTTCTTGGGAAAAGTCACTCATTACTGTCTAATAAAACCTTAGTCATGAAACCCTTCAGATGTGTATCAGTGGGTCATATGCTTGGGGGGATGATGGCCAACATGTGTTTTGGGAGGCAAAGAAAGAGGAATTTTCCAAAGGAATTTTTATATGTTAAAGGAGACTCACAGGATCCTGGGGGTTGGGTTACTATTGTCTTTTGTCCTTAGCCGAACGTTAACATGGAGGCAGCTGAGTCCTTAGAGGAAGGTCACTCTGCTTGTTTCCAGGACTTGTCAATGAGCTGTAGGGAGTAAGGAAATTTAATAATTGCCTTAACTGCCTTTATTTCTCACATCGCCACTCGCGTTGAGAAGCATTGCTATTATCACTGTGGGCAAACTGTGTAGACCACTGACAGAGTATATTAATCGCAGCCAATCACAAAATTTTGGCCCCAAACAAGTGGACATCTCGCAAGGAATGCCTTTCTTATTTTGTGTGATGTTTTCCTTTCCCTTCCTTTTCTTTCTCTTTTGTTTTTTGAAAACTCTACCTTACAATGAAACAACTGGTTTCCAAACTATCTCCCTGAATCAGCTAGAAGTAGTCCCAGAATTCAGAAGTGTCCCCATAATTAGTGTCTGTTTGAAATAAGTATTAATGGCTATTTAGTATTAAGAAGGAGTTTGGCCATGTATCATTTGTTTCCCACTTAACTAAAATTTGTGGCTTTTGTTTTACCTTGTATTGGATAACTGATAAACTATGACCTCAGTGTGTGTAACTTAAGAAACTCATTAGTGTTCTTCCAACTTTTAAAATTATTTTTCTTCCTAAATTGGAATGATTAAGAAATAAGACAAGTATGATTTACAAAGAAATATATATATATATGAAACACTATATGTGTTATATATGTATGTATGTAAAATATCCGTATATGTATATATACATGGTTCTTTGTAAAATATATATAATTACATGCAAAATTGATTAATAAATAAGTAAATATTTTAAGTCTAGATTTCTAAGTGAAATTTACTTTGTCAAGTGGTACTAGTAAAGTTACATTTTTATTTTTTCACTCATACTTTGTTTGAGGAGCTGGAGATATAGAAGTGAGTAAAAAAATGAAAACTTTTGCCTTCATGGGGCTTATATTCTAGTGGGATGATGTATATGAAAATGTTAATACACTATACAATGTACATAAATGGATTTTTTTATTATCTATCACTATTCATCCTATTCTGATTTAAAGAACAATAGAGGGATCCCTGGGTGGCGCAGCAGTTTGGTGCCTGCCTTTGGCCCAGGGCGTGATCCTGGAGTCCCGGGATCGAATCCGACGTCGGGCTCCCGGTGCATGGAGCCTGCTTCTCCCTCTGCCTATGTCTCTGCCTCTCTCTCTCTCCCTCTCTCTGTGACTATCGTAAATAAATAAAAAAAAAAAATTTAAAAAAAAATAAAGAATAGAAATATTTTGTTGGTGTAGGGACAGGGAAAGTTAGGAGACATAATTTACTGGCTGAATTAAATTAAGTGCTGTGAAATTGTTTTTGAAGTGTAGGACACACACTAATTGTCCTTGTCATGCCATCTCTTTGCTTAACAATACCTTTTTTATAGAAATTTCTTGAAATGATTAACTTTAACTGAGCTTTTGTTCAAACTGTGATGAGAGATTGATCATTCATAAGATAAATTATTTTCTTTTTGATTTTCTTAGATTGTGGACTTCAGTGAAATTTACATTGTAGTGTTAAAACTTGTAGCTATATCGACACCCCTGACCTACAGCTCTCACATGCTTTGTGCCTCAGGAATCTGAAATTGCTCATGTTGCATTGGGAGGGATATAAGGAAAAGTGGTTTAGAAGAAAGAGTCTTTATCAGGTGTGCCCATGTGGCTCAGTTGGGTAAGCAGCCAACTCTTGATTTCAGCTCAGATCATGATCTCAGTGTTGTGCCATGATCTCAGGGTTGTGAGATCGAGCCCCACATCAGGCTCTGTGCTGGGCATGGAGCCTGCCTAAGATTCTCTCTCCTTCTACCTCTGGCCCTCCCCACTCAAAAAAAGAGAGGAAAAAAAGAAGCATCTTTATCAAATGTAATAAGTATCTGTTGTTTCTACCTATCAGTTTGCCTGTATTGTTTCTTCTTCCTGTCATCACACCATGACTTTTTCTAGGGGACACACTCCTCCTCCACAGTAAGCTTGTTTGATGTGGGTACTTTGACTCTACCTAGAAAACTGATGAATAACACATAGCACAGTTTTAGCCCATGAATGCTTCAGTTTATGGTTTACTGCATAAGCCTGACTACGAAGTTACGAATACATAACTTTTGCTAAAAGTCATAGGAAGAAAAGGGTAGAGATTACCAGAAGAACAAAGCTTATTGATGAATACATTTTAACAAAAGAGAAAGGTAAAATGTAGAGAGTTAAGACGTAGAAAGAGATACACTGATTTGAATGATATAGCATGCCTGGATACAACTGTTCCTGAAGCTCTACATTTCTGGATTTTTTTTAGTTACATGTATCTAGAACTGTTGTCATTAGTGACTTTCCACAATATTTGACTCTTTTTGCTCTGCCATGAATATGAATATTCTGCCTTTTTTTAAAAAAAGTCATCTTGTTACTACTTTAAATCAAAACAGCAAACAGAAATGCACAATTGGCCAAGCTTAGATCACATGTCCATGACAACTGCCAAGGAAAGGTAAAGTTAAATACCTTCCTCTCATTGTCTTCTGTAGCAAAAGGCAGATCATCTTTACCAAATATTTAGGAATGCCTCCAAATTTGAACTTTGGTCAAATGCTGGATAGACTAAATGTCCACTATAACCTTTCTGAAACACAACTTGATATATTTGTAAGTCCTGCCTAACATTATTTACTTACTTTATCACATTTATTAATTAGTTTATTATAATATGTTTTCCTCTTATATACATTAAAAATCTCCCAATCTGAATTATGGGACTTATTAATTAAATCAATGTAACCTCCATCAGAAGGTAGTCTTAAAGCTAAAGTCAAAATTCACCCCAAAGGAAGAGGCCTATATTATTTACTGTAATTCATACGTACTTTGAAAGCATCTAAACTTTAGTTCATGTTGCAAGCCAATCTATAAATAGAGAAGGAAATTAATTATTGCTCCCTCCACCAAGTTATAATTGGTGGAGTTATCAAAGTTGAAGAGGATTTAGGGTGACGTTTCTAGTTTTTATTTTGTACATTTCTTATCTGGGCATCTGATACATCTGAAATATTAATAATATTTGGCCTTTACTATGTGGTATCAGCTGGACTTTGAACATCCTTCTCTTTGGGTGGGAGGGTGTCCATTATTGGAAAGCAGAAAGGAGATAGTAACGAAAAGCCTTACTTTCTCAGTTTCTGGCATCCTAAGACCATCACTACTAATAACACAAGAATAGGAAAATGGTATCATCATTTGGGTTTTGTGAGCTAAGTGAAGTTGTGCACACATCCGTTTTAAAAGCAAATGACTTCATCTCTATCCTTCTGCCTCAAAGGGAATCTATGCTAATGTACTCTGGTAAATATGTGTTGACTTGTGAACTGATGTGAAGGGCAGACTCTCTGAGCCTTGAGTATTTTGAAGGTTGAAAAATCTTGTTCGCATAGGTGACCACCCAAAAGCAATCCAAGGCCGTCTACATGTCACAACTGAGACAAATTGGGAAATATGTTGTCTAATGTGAAATAAAATGTACTACTTAAAAAAAAAAAACTCAGTCTGATAATGGTATTGAGAAATTCTTGTTTGAAAACAAACCCATTTAGTTTAGATTTGCATATTGAAAGGAAACCTAAAATATTACAAATTTAGTAGAGCATATGTACATAGATAGCTAAAATCCTTCAAACGTGTTTAGTCCGTAAAACAGAAATGAGTTATCATGATTCTAGTACATCTCTGTAATCTTCCTGCATAAAAAGTCATTAATTCCAAAATCACTATGATCCTCCAATTTTTCATCATATTGAATTTGTATTAAGCAGGATTCTTTTGGAAGAATTTTGGATAAAATTAAGAAAAAACCTAAGGATCAAGCCTTGGAAAATGAATAAGAAACAAGCAATATGCACTTGATGTAATGAGCACTGGGTGATATATGCAGCTGATGACTCACTAAATTCTACTCCTGAAACCAATAACTAATGTGAATTTAAATGAAATAAAAAAATAAGCTAAAAAAAGATACAAGCAATATAAATCAATGTAAATCTTAATATGCATCTAAGGTCAACAGATGGGATTAAAGCACTATACAAAATTGTAAAATGGAATAATTGAACTCCAGTAGATTTTCACAGCAAGTTTTAGAATCTCAGACTAATTACGGTTGCATAAATTATAAATTATGAAAGTGTGTGCATCACATTATTTTTAGATCTAAATAAGATGTATCATTGCCCTCAGCTGAAAATATACCATTAGATTTCCTAAGTATAATTGAATTTAAAATGAGAGCAAAAACACCTGCAGAAGCATTCAATCTAAAACTAGAGTTTGCTATGTCTTATTGTGAAAATATCTCATATTTAAAATGTCCTGAAGTGACTGTACGGAGGCCACATTATAAGACTGCTTGGGCTCTACAAATAGCCAAATATTTCTTAAAATCTTTGGAAAAGTGTCATATGCCCTTCAAAGATGTGAGTTTGCACATGATGAGGAATCCTATATATCAATAATAAGGAGCTTTATGGTGTATAGTGGTTAATCTGAAATGTGAGCATATAATTTCATTAATTCTTAGTTATGCAATTTTCCACTTTTAATGTTTTTCATTCCAGGATGCAGCTTGCAACAGGTGAAAACTCTTCATTTTAATTTTAGAAAGTTGTTGGTAGATCGTCCTTTTAGTTAAGATATAGAGTATGAGATAAATGATGCACAGAAAAATTCAAAGAAGCTCTTGTTTTGAAAAAAACAAATAAACTAGCTCTCTATAACAAAAATTATGTATGTACTGAGTTAAACTTAAATATGCTTTCTTTTTGTCAGAAGCCTGAAGTTTTCAGTCAGTGCATCCCTCTATAAGGCGATATAGAGTATTATGATTCAAGAAGTGACTAATAACTAGAGCAGTAACTAGGCAAGATAAATTTGCTGTAACATCATTAGGAAAAATTAGTTAATTCACCCATAATTACTACTGAGGATATTTGTGCCCTGACCTACCCAATTAAGGCCTGAACACCTGCCACCTTTTCCTTACCATTCTGCTGGGAATCCTCTGGCCAATAAAATGATTTTATCCCAGGAACATGGCTGAATGACCACAGTGATTAAAAACAGATCTCACTCTTATCTCAAATTTGAGGGAAATCCTTGGAGTTTTGGCAAATTACTTTTCCTTATTGTTCAGGCCAAAGACATAAAAAAATATATTACATGTTTCCAAATAACAGGATAAGTTTGCTAGGTACGTTAAGGCATATAAATGTCCTTTGTTTTAAAAATGTTCTGCTCAAATACTAACAGTAAAAGGGACATATAAAAGGCCACAAAAGACAATTTGTTAGATGGAATAAGCGGACACCTTGTTATTATTATGTGTGCATTGATTAAAACTTGCCAAATATGTACTGCTGTGGACAATTCCGTTTTATCTGATGACTAGCTAGGCTCTCCTGGATGCCTCAAGTTGAGAATCAAATGCTGTTGTATATTTAGGAAGCAAGATATTTTATATAATGCATTTGGTTTATTTTCTTCCATCAGCATTATTTGAAATTTTTCAAATGCTGGGTAGGGTGGGCAGGGTCATGCAATGAGTCGGGAATTGCAGTGTCATCTCCCTTGTTATTCCAAAGCAGAATAAGTTAGTCTTGCCTGTGGTATAAACATATGGCACTGATTGGGGCGGGGGGGGGGGATGGTTAAGACAACAGTGTAGAACTTAACCCATGAGAGGGACTATAAAAATAATGAAGTCTCGGCAAAAAGTGAAAGAAACCAAGTTTACTTCTCCCACCATGATTCCACATTTCCTTTCCTCTCCCCTGGTAACGACGATCCTGAATTTGGTGGATACATTTTTGTAGCTTTTTAAAAGTGTTATATACAAATAGAAAAAGGGGGTTGTGGGATCCCTATTTTATAGTACGATGAGAAGCAGGAACTTGTAATTGCTCTCTGAAGTGGGACAGTCTCGTGGCTCAGGACCCCTAACCTGTGGGATCTGTCCCAAGTTCCAGGTAGATAAGGTCAGAACCCAACTAAACTAGGCACCAGGCTGAGAACTGGCCAGGGCGGGCAGATCTAATACATCTGGGGTCCGAAGTACTGTGAGCATAGGAGGCAAGGAAAGCAGAATTTTCCAGGCCAGCTTCAGAGGTGCCTCCCTCTTGCACTCCCCTGGATCGCTTTGTTCTGTGTGGTTGTTTTCCAAGGGGTATTCCCCCTTTCCCTCCCTCCTCCCATTCTTGTCAGTGTCCATCGCTCCCCAAACTTTCAACCTCGAAATGACACACATCTCAGTACATGGTCCCCTCCCTACCTACCCAAACCTAATAGTGTAAAATGTGCAGGTGACCTGTCTCTCCAGACCTCTTCCCCGCAGTCTCCCCGCTTCTTAGCAATGATAAGACTGTCTGAATATTGTGGACAAGGGCTATAATTTTCATCACTCATCATTGACATACACAGTTTCAAAACAGCACCACTTTTATTTTCTGAGCATATTCAGAATCTAGTATCGTGTCTTTATTTCATCTAAAATAAGAGGCGTTCGGAGACTTGTCATTGGTGTCCAACTCACGTATAAGAAGCACTGTGCTGGGATATGCAGAGATGAGTGAAAGGTAATTCCAGGCAGCAAGAAATGTTGCCATCAGATGCAGCCGCTAAAATATGTTCTCTGATCATTGTAATTCAGGGGAAAAACAAAAACAAAAACAAAAACAAAACAAAACAACAACAAAAAAAAAAACACAACACCTTGATTCCATGAGTTTTATCTGAGATCAAATACACATTTTAAGAGGGTTTTGTTTTGTTTTGTTTTGTTTTTTTACAGGAGGGAAATATTTAATCTAAAATTCATATCTTTGTGATTAAATAAAAGCTGTAGAATATATTATGTTTAAGTCTGAGCTCTGCAATCAAATATAGAACTGGCCCCCAAATTTGCCAGTTATTTGACCTTGTCCGAGTTATTTAATTTGTTTGGCCTTGATGTCTTAATCTTTGAAACGGGATGGATAATTGAGGGGGTTAAGATACGCCAACACCGAACGAGTGTTTTGCAGCTAGCAGAAGATCCGTCACTGTCAACAAGCAGGCTTCATAGCTTATCACTTCTGTCCTCAGTATCTTCGCTCACCTGGGCCTGCATGTCCTAACTCCCCAGCTTACGATAGCTATGATTCCACCTCTTGGCCTCCTTCAAATCACAACATGCCTTCCAGACCTAGTGAACATTTGCCTCTTAAAAAGAAAAAAAACAAGGATTTTTCATTCTAATTAGCGCCACGTCACTGCATTTTTCTCAAGTCCATTCCTTGAGTGCACTTGTGTCTTTGTGTCACACTATTTTTCAGTTTTACATTCTAACGCCTTTTTGTTTCTCCTCTTTAACAGGACCTGACCTTCCTTAAGCTTAAATCCTATTACTCCCTTAGCATTTTCTTTCCTCAGTGTCCAATACAATGTTCTTCACACAGAATGTACTCAGTAAAGGCTTGGCCAAGAATGGACGCTCAACGCTGAAAGTTTACGTTAGGGGACTACATGCTGTAAAGGTGTCACCCATTTATGTGATGATAATTCTCAAATTACACCTTTCTGTAAGATTTGCAGTTGTGATACTCTATTCCTTAACGTTTGATAAATTCAAACAATTTTAAAAAAAAGATGGTATTTCTTAAAGGGGGCTCTGCTTTGATGGATGATTTCCGATGAATTTGCCTCTTGAAAAATAAAGATGAAATTGTATTTTGTTTCAATCTACCCTAACATGTAGTATGAGCATAACCGTTTCATGAAGTCTGGGATGCTTTGGAGTGTGAACTATATTAATTGTTCTAAGCACCGATCCAAAGGTACACATGCAGATTAATGTATTGGAATGAAAAAGTAAACAGGAGCTCCTGCAATGAGAAACCCTGAAAGTTTAATGCCAGCCTAGAGGGAAAACAGGATTTGAGATAGGAAGATTTTATTTACCTGTGATCCTCAGAGAGATACGCTGATGTCATAGATATACGTAAGGAGATCTAATGGGCCATAGCAGTGCTCAGACCAAGGCTGCACTTACTTAAGACCTATTTGTTCCTTAAAAACACAATAAAGCTGTTATATCCCATTTATAGGGGAGCAATTTGGATCTCACTGGAATTGAAAAATAGAAGAACTAATGGATGGACTAGCCCTCACCACTCGTTAGATAATTTTATCTGACTGTGGAGACCATTCTCAAATCTGGGTAATGGTGGCAGATAATTTAAGATACACTACTTAGAATTCTCTACTAAAATCAATTGAAAGGAAGGGACTGGAAAATCAGAATAACAATATCTCATGTTAGATTCCTTTGCTGTGTGCCTCATCTCTTAGGTACAAGTTTGCTTGTTCCTTCCTGTGTGTGTTCTTAATTTTTATGCAATAAGTCTGCTGCTGGTTTTGTCCTTTTTCTAGTTTTTTTTTTTAAGATTTTATGTATTTATTCATGAGAGACAGAGAGAGAGGCAAAAGACACACAGCCAGAGGGAGAAGCAGGCTCCGTGCAGGGAGCCCGACGTGGGACTTGATCCCAGGTCTCCAGGATCAGGCCCTGGGCTGAACGTGGTCCTAAACCGCTGAGCCACCAGGGCTGCCCCTTTTCTAGTTCTTATGAGACTGAATTTAATAATTTTATAGCAGTTTAACACAACAAGTGTCCATGCATGCTACGCCAGGAACAGGTGCCATTTAAAGGACACTCGTCATATAGTACAAACTCTCCAACAAATTTTCCCTTTTGAAATGTCTTATCACCACACATTTTCCTGCATGCAAATGATTCTTTTCTTCTTGGAGGAAACACCTGCATTTATAGCACACTTTATATGCTGCAAAATACACACTCCCTACCATGATACAGGTGAGGCACTCCAACAAGGTCTCCTCAGCCCATCTGAATTCTAACTTCCTACAGTGTCTGGAATGTCCCCATCAAAGTCGGTGCTTTGGGTTGTAACTGGAATTCTTCAAACACTAAATGCTTCTGTGAACCATGCGTGGAAAATAAAAAGAATCATGAGAAACTAAACATGACTTCAGAAAGCTCACTGTTGGGGAGATAGACACAAATACTGTAAAACACTTGATTGTAAAAAGCAGTTTCTATCACCATCATAGAGACCACATTGGACTCTCATGTAAATGCATGTTCTCTGCGGAGTGTTAGTAGGTCACATATAGAAAAGGATGGAGAAACCCCTGAACACGTGTTTTCTTGTTTAATTACTAACCCAAAACAAATGTCACGAACACAGTACACTGAATAATGAGACTGGTTACACAGTCTGCATAAGTACAACGGTGATTGCAATCCCTTGAGAAACCCCAACAAGCCACCTTGAGTACGTGAGCAGGAGAATCCATGGGAGATAATCATAAATGCTTAATGCTGTTTGAGGTAAAACATTTTGGAAGGATTTGTTATACAGTATTAGATAAGTAATGTGATTGCAAAGATATCCTCTGCTGTGTTCTCTAAGTTTTATAGAATCACCTTTAGGGTTTTTTGTTTTGTTTTGTTTTTTTATTTTGTTTTGTTTTTAAAGCAAGCTCTACGTCCAACGTGGGGCTTGAACTCACAACCCCACGATCATGAGTTATATGGTCTGTGGATTGAACAAGCCAGGTGCCCAAAGTATTATCTTTTATATCTAAGCTTCTGATATGTGACCCTCCTTGTTCTGACCAGTCCCTGGATGTCAAAGAAGACACCATACCACGACTGCCAATAAAAACCCCAGACCCCAATAAGCAAAGAGGAGACTCTTGCTCTTCTCCTTTCCGAGTCTCCTGGAGGATCCATACGCCACATATCCTGGTGTATACTATATATTTTCAATAAACTCTGCTTTCATTTCCGGCTGGCTCACACTTGATTTCCATCCTGTTGAAAAGAAGGACTCATTTGGCTTATCCAGTGGGACCTCCTCTCTGGCTCCTTGGATTGGGCTTGCTTGCAGCAGAAGCATTTACCCCCTGACTCCCTCCTTTCTGGGCTGTCATTGGGGGATGGATGAGTTCCTCTTCTGAAGGCCTCAGCTCCTCTCCAGTAGTCTTCATCAATGATTAGATTTTTCTCTAAGTCTTTAATCACAGTTCCTTTCCCTGTCCCTTTAATTTTTTTTAAGTTTATGTAAATAATCTCTACACCCACTGTGGGGTTCAAACTTACAACCCAGAGATCAAGAGCTGTACACTTTACTGAGTGAACTAGCCAGGTGCCACTCCCTATCCCCTTAGACCCAGAGGTGGTACTTATTTTTCTCTACTATTTACCCCCAAATATTCTCCTATCTCTTAATTTTAACTTTGTCTGCTAATAAACTTTCCATTAACAGCCGAATAATCACTTCCTTTGAACATTCATCTATTTCTCACTGGGGATCCCATTTAATGTACTAATTAATTCTCTGAGTGGCCCTAGGAAGAGATGCTCAATATGGATATGGAGGATTGGGTTGTCCGCACTCTTGACAAATGAACAGATATCCTTTTATTTTTTTTTCCAGGGGAAATAATAAAACAACATGCACTGATTATCATGATTATGAAACTATCAACGGAGTGGCATGGGATGGGAAGTAGTAGAAGTGCCGGACAAAGTCCTGGGAGATGAAGTGCCCTATGGCAACTTGTTACTATGGCACCAGTGGCATTAAGTAGAAATTCAGGCGTTGATTTGCTATTTCTGACACCACCAGAGAGGATACAAGAGTAAAGGACAAAGTCCAAGTTTGATTGCCCAAACTTGAGGCAAAGAGGAAAAGCAGAAAGCTGCTTCCAGAGCTGCAGCGGTTGAGAATCATACCTAGGACCTTTATACTTAATGGTGCAGAGTCTCATCTGGAAGTTAATGTTCTGGCTCGCGTGTTTGGAGCTGCATTAGGATTCCAGTCTCAAGTCCCACCAACAAGAGGAGTTGGCTTGATGGAATTAAGAATCAGACAGCTGACAGCTGTTAGGCTATAATCTGGAAGAAAATGCCCCGCAAGGATGGGATTCTTTCTAAGAGGATTTGACATATGACTCAAACATGCCGGCATAGAGTGAAGTCACCCCTGCGGCTGGAATACATGTGTCCAGGAATCAAAAGGTAGAAGTGAGAATCAAATGACTGATTTGAGTGTAGGACACCGTGTACTTCCCCCGGTTTTCTCCAGTTTTCTCCCTGCCTGGACATACTGCCTTACTCCATTTAATAACTCGCCTAAGAGAGTTGTGCATCTTGTCCCTACAATATTCAGTTTACTGAATACAAAAGACTTGATTCTCAACACACGTTGTTTTATTTTTTTAATTGTGCCAGCATATACATAACACAAAATTTATCATTTTAACCATTATTAAGTGTACAGTTCAGCAGCAGTGAGTATATTTACACCGTGCAACCATCACCACCATCCATCTCCAGAATTCTTCATCTTCCCAAACTGGCACCCCATATTCCTTAAATGATAACCTCTCCCCACCCTTCCCCTCTGCACCCTGACAACCAATTTTCTACTTTCTTTCTGTATGAATTTGACTATACTGTGTACCTCATATAGTTAGAATTACATGATATTGACCCTTCCCTGTTTGGCTTATTTCACTTAAGTGACGCCTTCATGGTTCATCCATGTTGTAGCATGTGTGTACTTGGGAGCGTGAATGTGTCTATGTTTGGAGGTAGGGGACGTTGTACTCACAACTAACCTAACAAACACACTATTTCCCCCTACCTCCTTGATTAAAATTGAACTCCGTTGTCCTGTGACTTGTGCTAGCTACTTATTTCAGGGAACACCTTTTCTCCCTGTTCCTAAAATATAATAACAAAATGATGCGTTTTTCTTGCCACAATTTCTGATTTTTAAATTGTGATCCATAGATTTGCTAACGCTAAATAGCCAGTCTCATTTGTCTTCCCATAAGGTAGTAATTCATCTTCCATTACCAAACAGACAGGAGTTAGGAGCTGGTGGTGGAGGATCATGCTTCTGAGTGTTCCATCTGGACAAATTCTTGCTTTTGTCATAAATGGAATCAGATCACTAAAGCGTTGGGCCAAGTTTTGGTTTTCAGAGCTTTATCACGTCTAGTTTTTAATGAACTGCATAATAGCTCATTGTTTGCCCTTTCTTGAAATAGTATCTTATGGAAAATTAACTACATTTGTTATTAATTCAAGTTGTTTCTTGGGCATTTTCACCAACATTTCTGTCTTGGGAGTGATTATCCACAAATTATGGAAATTTAGCTGCCAAGACAGAATGAAGGCCCTAAAAAGAGGCTTCATGGATTTTTTCTGGACAAGATGGAATCATTTTCCTCTTTGCTTTCATACGATGAAGATTAGAGAAAGGAATTTCTTTTGGACTCAATTCTCCCAAGTATTATCCAGATGGTAAGATTGGGATCAGCTCAAAGAGCCTAATACCTTTCACATCCAATTTGATCTTATTCCAAACCATGATTAGCTGCAGTAAATATGAAGCTATTTATAGTCAACCCTCCAATCCACTTCCTTCTGCTAAACCCTGGAAATACAAATGTAGAGAAGACCTGATTACCGCCAAGATGAAGTAAAAAATTTACTTTGCTTCACTGGGCTTGACTTGTTATTTTTTCTCCTTTCTTTTCCAATATAAATCATAATAAATTTTAAGATCTATGAGTTTCTACCCCACTCAGAAAGCTATTAAAAAAAAAAGCTATTTTTTGTTATTCTGGATCCCAGGTGAATGAAGTAATGATATTGATAGCTTTGTCTCTGGAGGCAGATAATCTTGACTGTATCCATCATGAGCCGTGTGATGGGAAGTTACCTAATCTCTCATGTCCCAAATTCCTTACCTGAAAAGTGAGGGTACTCTCAGAGTCTTTCCGTAAAGTTGTTATGAGGATTTCATGTAAATTCTATTGAGCCGTACATATCCATATGTTAAATGCCCAAAAAGCTCTCAAGAGCATCATGATGGCCATAATCACTGTTGCCAGCATCTTTAAATTTGATCTATACCACTTACCCTCTCTGCAAACCTTAGGCTTTCTCTTGTACTGTTAACTTAAATATCCATTTATGTATTAGCTCTTCAAATAGTATGTAACATCCTTGGTAGGAATAACTGAATTCTTCTGTGTGTTACATGATTAGACTAGAAACAGACCGTGTATTAGTTTATATTGCTGCTTTAACAAACTACCACAAGCTCAGTGACTTAAAATAACACTTTTTTTTTTTCTACCACAGTGAAGTCAAAAGTCTGAAGTGGGTTTTACTGGGTTTGAAACCAAGGTGTCAGCAGGCCATGCTTCCTCAGGGCTCTAAGGGGGAAATCTGTTCTCTTATTTTTTCCAACTTTTAGTGCGGCATTCCTTGCATTCCTTAACCCATGATTCCTTTTTTCAGTTTTCAAGGCCAGTAGCATAGCATCTTCACATCACCTTCACTTCTTCTGTGGGCATATCTCCCTCTGCCTCCCTCTTATAAGGACACTCATGTTTACATTGACGAATCACACATCTAATCCAGAATGATCTCTTCATCCATATATATATATATATATATATATATATATATATCCTTTTCCCGTGTAAAAACTTTCATAGTATCCAGAGATTAGGATATAGAAATCTTTGGAGGCCACTATTCCTTGTACACTAATTCAATCCCTGGTTCACAATAATTCATGTCCAGCCCACATGCAAAATACATTCACCCTACTCAATAACCCCTAAAATCTCAACTTATTATAAAATCAATTTAAAGTTCAAAATATCACCTAAGTACCATGGCCTCAAAAGTCCCCAAATCATTACTTAAATAATCTAAGTCAGATATAGGTGAGACTCTGGGTATGATTCTCCCTGGAGCAAAATTTATCTCCAAGTGTGTATGTGTGAAAGCAGAAAGCAAGTTATGTTATATGCTTCTGAATTACAGTGATGGGCAGGCATAGGGCAACAGTACAACATTCCCACTCCCAAAGAGAGAAAATGGAAAGAAGGGAGTAGTCATTGGTTCCCTAAAATCATTAGGGAATTTCAATCAGTTGAAATCCAACTGGGAAAACCCCATGAGGATTCAAAGCCTGGGAATAACCTTCTGTAATTTGAGGCTCCACCCTCTGCACCCATGTCTCCACCTCTCTTCCCCAATGTTGCAACCTCTAGGCAGACATTTCCTCCCTCTCCACCTTCAGGATCACACTCCCTTCTTCTTAAGGTTAACACGTATTTGCCACTGAGTGGATTCATCAGCTTTTTTTCCTACTTATCTCAGGACCAGAGAACCAGAATCTCAAAACCAGTCTTTCATATTATCAATCTTTTGGAAGAATTAAAGAGCCCACCAAACGCAGGTTGATTTCCTTATCTGACATGGATTGAAGTTTATATATTTGCCCAAGGTTAATGAATCTAAATGAAATATTTGGTACGTTAATATATGGATCATCTAAAAGTACCACATGCACACAAAGGAAAGGATTCTCAAGAACACACACGCACACACACACACACACACAGGGAATCCTAAAAGCTGGACATTAGGTCTCACTATAACAGAATTTCTTTGTGTAACTTTGGCAAGTCCCTGCTCTCCCCTGGGCCTTGGTTTCTCACTCTTGTTAAGAGAGAGGGCAGATCTGCACGGTCCATTTGTTTCCCAAGGTATTAGGAGTCTCACCCTGAGTTGGGGACTTTCAGATGCTCTTTCACTTCTCAGTCACAGTCATCGGCTGCCCTCAGGGACCAGCTGCCTACTACCAGCACTACCACCACCATTTTGATAAATGCCAACGAAAGAGAAGGTTGGGTAGTTGAGAGGCTATTTCACTCCCAGAGACCAAAGTCTTCCACAAGCGGTCTCATTAAAATCTTTTCAAAGACTTAAAATGGTATTTTACATTCTTTTTAATGTGACAAAAATATAAAGGTCAGAAAAATTAAGTCAGTTTCCAGAGCAACAGAACAAAGAATGGAGGAAGTGGGTTTCTGCTTGGTTCCACCTGACCTTAGCACGGACTCTGAAAGCCTAGAAAAGTGAGTGTCCTGATTGCTTCCTGTTCCACCTCAGAAATCATCTCAAACCAAAGATTCTAGGAAACTCATGTATTCCTACTCATACCCGCATTTTAGAGTTTTAAGTCACTTTAATAAAGGTTCTAATCGGACAGACTTAGGAACAGAACAAATATCTTGATGAAAAACAGTGTCCCATTGTCCTAAGCGTCATGTGCCAGTGTCAGTGGAACAGTTAAACCTGCTGGAATTGTTTTCTTGACCAGAATGGGAAGTGTCACCTCTAGGGAAGCCCTTCTGCTCCTTCAGAATGTTCTCTCAGCTTTTACCTTACGCCTTACATTACAAGTGAGAGGAGGGAAGATGTTTAAAAATGGCCAAGTTGAAATATGATGTGGACTACTCAGACCCAGGAAAAGCTCCTTGCTTAGATTTTCCATTTTCAAATACCTTTACAGTGTCTTATCATTTTAACTGTAGCTACCATGGAAAATATTTAAATACACGATTTGTTATTTCCTTGAAAATTCAGGAAGGACCTCCTTGTTGTCATTGTCGGACCATCATCCGTTTCTCCCTTTCTTTATAATTGTTCCAACTTGTTTATTGCTCCTCTCTTGATTCATGTTTTCCTACGAACATTGTAACCAGTTATACCTTAAACTGCCGTCTAGACTACACGTGTTATATAGACTTCAGAGGAATTATGATCTTTCTTTTTCAAGATGCTATTTGAAGGAAAATGTAAGTGGTTTACTTTTGTAATGTTGCCTTTCAGATACTTAAAAAAATACTTTTTCTTTTCATTTTTATTTTGCTCTTTATATATTTCAAGCTTACTCAGTAAGGGAATTTAAACAAATTGTAAACTCTAAACCTGCTCAAGTTTTGTTCTCCAAATGTCAAAGGTATCTCTCCAACGTCATGTCATCACATCTTTACTTGTTATAATGGATACAACATCTCTGTGAATGGAAATGACAAATGAAATCTCTTTTTTCCCCCTTTTGCTCTTGCAAGTAAATGATAAATACAAAGAAAATGCCTAATGTATTTCTTCCTGCATTTGGTGCTGAATTTTTTAAAGTTAAATGAATGCAAAGAGGTTAATTAACATAAGAAAAGAAGCAAATACTGAAAGCAAATGGAAAAAAATGTTCACCCTTTTGAGTAATCAACAAAATGCATATTTAATCAACCTTGAGGCACCATGTTTATAATGTGAACACTAGACAATATTACAATTATAATGCTAATTGCTAGAAGATTTAGCAGAATGAAAGGAGAGTTTTAGAAATTGTAAATGGCTTTAAACTTTTGAAAATCAATCAGGTAATATGTACATATTTATGTATATAAATAAAGATATTTATATATTCTGACCTTGTAGTTATATGTCACCTTGAAATTGTTAGGGTGCTTGTGTTTCTAAATTTATAAAAAAAATAGACAAAATTTTAAGTACCAAAGATACTCATTGATGCATTACTCATTACTTAAAGAGAAAGAAAAAAAAAAAAGGCCTGGAAATAACTGAAGTACACAATGATATTAAAATGGGATGTCAATGCATGCAATTATTACCCTATCATTAAATGTATAATTATAATGGAGACTAAAGATAATGTGGGAACCATTTCTAAATGTACATAAAATCATAAAATGAATTTATATTTATTTAAGTATTACAATTGCAATGGCATATTTGTTTGTGAATGAATTTGCCCAATTTTAAGAATGGAAATAAAACATTACAGTTTTGTTTTGGGAATTAAATGCGATAATATAAAGTGCTCAGAACAGTGCCTAGCTCATAATAATCCTTGGGTATATTATCATTGCTAGTAGTGTTGAGAAATGACATAACTCAATTTTACCTTTGCAGTTATTTTGTGTCTTGGTTTGGTTTTTTTTGTTTTTTGATAAAATTCAATGGCTTCATGAGATTATTGTTAGGTGATCTTTATATAAAGTCCCTATCTCACAAGACCACTGATAAGGTGGCATGTGGTAGTCAAATCCTGTTCCTAGCTGGAGTTCTGCTGCTCATAGAAACATGTTTTGGAAGAATACTTTTGTACAAACACATACACACTCAAGTTATACTACATTTTATTTATTTATTTTATTTTTTTTTAATGAGTTATTTCCAGGTAAGTTATACAACATTTTATTGTAAATGTGATAAAGTGTCAGTGTCTGTCTCATAGGTGCTGTGTTATTATCTGCTGAGAAAGTTATCTGAAAGAGAAACTGAGAAAGTTATCTGTTGAGAAAATTATATTTCTGTTAAAAAATTATCTGTTGACAAAGTTGCAGCAATATTTAATGGTTGTTTAGGCTAATTTAATGGTCTGATCAAGCAACAGAATCCTCTCTACATGTATCATCTACTATACATTTCCCCCAATAACGACAACAAAATGTGTCTAATTATTTATAGTAACTAGAAAATGCTTTCTTGAATGTATAGCCAGAGTTGAAGCACGTTTAGTACACCATGCCTGGAGTGACTGGAGAGCTGCAAACGTTAACTGCTATTGAAGTACAGATTAGAAGACACACAGGTGTATTACACTGTCTACTGAAGTGTCATAAAGGAAATGAGAGATAATATGATAATCATGATCACTGTTATTACTTACAATACATATTCTATAAATGCATATACAATACATGATCATGCAACCAAATCCTGGGCAAGGATGGATGGGGGTAGTTGATATTAAGGGAAATAATTGAATTAATTATTTCTATACGCCCTTAGGATTCTCTTTAGATGCCATTTTCCTGCTAGAAGTCAGCCTCTGTTACCACTTCAAAATCTGCTGAGCTGCAGAGGAGGTGCTTCAGACAGCTCTACGGAAAATTTTCAAGAAAACTTTCATAAGTTTCAGTTCTACATGAAGCTTTACCGTAGCTAATTGGAACCAGAATAGGTTGGTCAATATAAATTCACCTGGAGAACCTCTGTGAGTTATTTTAGATAAAAGGCTGAGATTTCTTTATAATTAGTATAGAAGTTCCAGTGCAAGTGACAGGTGTTACAACTAAATGAGTGAGAAGATCCAGGATGCAATAGGTAATTAGCACTAGACAAAGTAGTAGAAAATCTGCAGGATAGGATCACTTAATTATTATTTCATTTTAACATCAAGTAATTTTATCTGTTTATATATATATATATATATAATTATATATATATATAATTTTTTAAAGGTTTTATTTATTTATTCATGATAAACAGAGAGACGGAGAGAGAGGCAGAGACACAGGCAGAGGGAGTAGCAGGCTCCATGCCGGGAGCCTGACATGGGACTCGATCCCGGGACCCCAGGATCACGCCCTGGACCAAAAGCAGGCGCCAAACCACTGAGCCACCCAGGGATCCCCTATATTTATATTTATTTATATTTATACTACTTGACTCTAATTCTATATTATTTAATTGTTCTCATAATTATTTCTAGTGATTTTATATAATATTCGGTTAAATCATATTTTCTGATTCAGGAAAAATATCTGTTTACTTTCTAGTGACAGTACAGCTCACTCTTTGCAGAGCATTGCTGTATCAGTCTTCTCCTCTTTGCCTCTTATTACAAAGCCTTTCAAATAAGAATTAGAATAGTGTCCCTTCAACTGGTCTGACCAAAAAGATTCGTTCCAATCACTGTGGAACATTCTAAGCCTGCTTAAGCCTATTCTTCTCCATTCTGCCTCTCTGAGGTCCAGGCACCCCACTTATTATCTGTGGGATATGGGGCAAGGTAGTGGGTATTTTCAGATGTCAATATCTGTATAAACGGTTTAGATCAAACAAGCTTCTGAGCCCCACTCCCAACACTCATATAATATTATTTTTTATTAAAATTAACGATAACATTATAAAATAAAATTAATAATATTTGAAGTTAACTTAAATAATCTGAATAAGATGAGGGGATCTGGGATAATGTTTTCCCTTTAGAGATTTTATCGTTCTCTTAGTCATTAAAAATAATTTATTAAACAGAGGTCACTTTCTGCCATGAAGAATAGTAACCTTTGCCTCTTCAAAAATATGTTTTAGAGAAAAGATATTTGTTTCATTTGTCTACATGAGCTCACATATAACTAACTAACCTACAAAATGAAGAAGAGGCTTTGGAACCTGGGTTCTTTCATTGGTTCTGTGACTTGGGAGAGCTACTCACTTTCTTTTTCCTTTGTTTTTCTCTCTTCTTTCAATTTTGGACAAAAATAACACTGGATTTTTCATGGGATTATTATTAAGATCAAATTAGATAATGCATGTAGACTGCTGGACATATAGTAGATTTTTATATCAAAGTCTTGCTATATTTCATTTGACTAAATTAGCATGTTATTATGTATAGTACACAACCTTAGTTTTTCAAGGCAAAATTATATGCATTAAACACGTTTTTAATTTATTCAGTGAAAAATTCTTATTATATACTTGTAATCTTTATCAGTGACAGGAGAAGATAATCAGCAATATCATGTTGTATCGCTATAGAGCACAGAGAAATTTTCTGGTTATTTAAATCTTAAATATGTAGTAGTAAAATGTGAGCCAATGACTTAATCATCTAAATTAATTTCTTTTCCAATAGGAATTGAGTAACTTATATTAAACAAAATTAATAAAAATAATATTGTTTCTGTAAAAATAAATTATCTGGATCTTTTATCTAGACTTATGCTGAGAAAAAATAGTCCATGAAATGAATGACTTTCTAAACGATATCTAGGGTCAATAAAATTAAAAATAGAAAAATAAAAATGTATATCCCATGTCTTATTTTTTGGTTGACATTAAAATTGTGTCTTTACTTGGTACAGTTTCAAACTAGAGAAATAAAAATAGAGTTTAGGAAAAAAATGGACAACACTTCTGTTATCCTTGAATTCCAAATACACGTGGTATTAGAATTCTAGGTGAAACATGGAACACATGTTGGTGTGTCTTTTATGGATTGAATTGTGTCCTCCCCGAAATTAATCTGTAGAATCCTAATTTACAGTATCTTAGAATGTTAGCATATTTGGAAATAAGATCTCTGCAGACGTAGTCAGTCATGTTAGGATGAGGAGACTCTGGAGTATGGTGAGTCCCCACTGTAATATGATTGGCATCTTTATAAAGAAAAAAGTTTTCATTAGCACGTTTGCAAGTAGTGAAGTCAAAATTTGGTTTGGTCCACATGGATGTTTGGGGATACAGCATGTAGCTTCATGGTCCTCAGTTCCTCTCCCATGGACTGGCTGGTCTGCAGTTCCAGGACCACAGCATCCTACCACTGTTTTAAGTTTTGGTGCCTAGGAATTTAACAGTGATGATTTGGGTGCTTATTTTATGGCAGGTACTTAAAACTGCTGCATACAGTTATACAGATTCTATATCATCAACACCTGGGGCCCAATATACTTTTGGTTCATCATGAATATGTATATGCATTTTGATATTTTTTTCTGGCACATGGTAGAAAGATGCCATGACCAGATAAGCTATTTTGCAATTCTTTTCAAGACGGCATAGGTGCACACCTTGGCTTCCTTTAGAATTTATGTATATAATCTATTTATTCTTATAAGTACCCATTTTAAAGGAGGGATATCTAGATTTTACCGTTGAAGAGACTGAGGTGCAGAAAGATTGCAATTCACCCAAAGACCAGAGTTTGCCATTGATTAATTGAGAAGTTGAACCCCAATCTACCAATGAAGCATATATGTATGTATAGATACTTTTTATTTATATTTTATAGTGAGCACTTCCAACCGTATATAAACTAAATAGAATACACCCATGAGTCAGGCACTTGGTACCCTGGGGGAGTTGAGGGAAGTCCCATCACTCCTGGTGAGTAGAGTCTGTCGCACATGTGACACAGCATCTCTACAATAGGACAGGTCTCTCTTGGCAGACATCAGTTGTTTCATATAATTTATTCTGAAGAGATCATATTCTCAGTAGAGGTCATTGTGAAAATACATGTTTTTCTTTTCATACAATGTATTTATTTATCCCTAATCTGCAAATTTGAATCATTCCTGTAGGGCTTCTGATGAAAACAAATATCACTGTGGCTGGGAAGTTGCTGGAAAGGCCAATTTTCTTGATTCAAGGCCAAGCTGATGGAAATAATCATTTCAAATGACTTTTTGTTGCCAGCCTAGAATATCCAACATTCATTTTCGAATGCATCTGTATTTTCATATCTTGCATCCATAATTGAGTATTTTCATACAAAATCATCTTACTCCCGAACAATTGAGAACTCAGTATCCCAGAATGCTTCTGCAAGCACAAAGTACACCTTTATACACTACGAAACATGCCTGCTTTAACGAATTCTAACTTATCTGCATTTGAAGATCTAATTCTTAGGCTACTTAATTTGGCTAAAGAGTATACTATATTGGAATTCTAAGGAAAATGCAGTTTTGTTTTCATGGCCCATTATCTTATGGCCATTCTTATGCAGAGAGAAAATTCACAATTTTGTGACTTATCACATTAAATGAGACATATAATTAGTAAATTCTTTAGAATATTATTAACATAATATTTTACCATAGACATAAATGCACTAACATTCCCAGCCCTTTCTTATGATCCAGGGACTATGCTATGTACTCCCTAATTATAACTCTGATTAGAATATTGTTCTGCTCAACAAAGTCTGTCTTCACATTACCTGGTAAATCACCATGCAGCCTGATTTTATCTATATGGAGCCAATAGAGAGTAATGAAATGAGGACGGCGTAGGATGAATTTGCTTTACATGGCATTTCCTCTTTTTTATTTTTATCCTCTTTCATATTTGCAAGATTATGTTACAGAGAGTGTATATTGGGTGATGCAGGGCAGGGTCTGAGGACTATAGAAGGAGGAGAGGGATTAATACCATTCTTTAAGAATCACACAGACGTATGGAGTCGCCAACCTTACTAATTTTAAACTTCTTTCTTAAAAATAAAATAAACTCCCCTCATAGCTTTGCTTAGCTACTTAAGTTACATTTATGAATAGACTATAGACATTCCCTGATACGTGGAAATGCATCACTTTAAGAGAACACGCCCTCATCAGTAACACCCAGTACTACAAGCCACTGCTACTCCTGTGTTTTGTGGTGCTATTTATCCACACATAATTCCATCAAATCTAATGCTCAGGGTGATGGAAATGTTACATTGAATCCCTAATTGGATTCAATTCAATAAAAATATTGCCATTTTTATCTTTCCCTTGAAATAGAAGTTGAATAGTTTTCTTTCCCCAGTACTAAGGGTTAATTGCTTTTCTTAGAATAGTCACCAAAAAATGCAAATAATTCATAAGATCTGATTAAAAAAAAAAACAGATCTGATACATTTATCGTTTATGATCAAGGTAGCTATATGATAGATGTCTCAATATTGGAAATTTGTTTTCACTTACAGGTGATACAGTTATCCATCCTGCCTGTTTTATATGTTCTGTATGGGTTTGACTGAACTCAGAAGTTAAAACAGGTTGATGTTTAAACCATGGATGTGTTGATCAATTGTTGTCACCTTGGGCAAAATGTATAAACTTTCTGATTTACCTTCCTAACTGAATGTTGTTGAAAGAATACACTCAGATAACATATGGCAGCCTCCCAGCATGCTATTTCAACTACCATATTTTGGAGTGTCCGCTGAGTTCACAATGACACTCTTCATTTAAGAATGCCACCCGATGGGAAGAATCCTGAAAGCTATCACTCTATCCCCATGGCCACAGATCCAGAGATGATTGTATCACCAGAGGAAAGAAAGCCCCAGACCCCAGAAATCTGGAACTGAACCAGTGACGTTACCGAAGGAGAAAGGATGTGAATTGCAATGTTGTATTACTTAAAAGGAAAGGCTCTCTACCAAAACAAAACAAAACAAAACAAAATGAGCAAGAACGAAACAAGCTCAAAGAAGGAATCAGATTAAAAGACGAAAGCATGGCCCAGAGCATTTCCAGCTTCTGGGTGTAGTACAACCTAAATTCTTTGCTGTCCTTGCTCCAAAGATATTTTAATGTCTCTTCAATAGATTCACTGGTCTAAAGCAAATGCCTACAACATGGTACATTTCAGTAAATATCATTTCAACTAACTAGTCACACAAATGCTTTGCCAAATCATTTACTATATGAAACGGGAGTATGAAAACACACATGTAAATGTAAAGTTAATGATTAAAAGAACCAGGAACTGACCCCTTTCCTATTAAAAACAAAATCAAGATCTGACTTTTGTTTTCATTTTTGATTTTTAAGGGTTTTCATTTTTAAATAATCTCTACATCTTACAACCCCAAGATCAAGAGTCCCATGCTCCACTGACTGTGCCAGGCAGGCGTGCCTGACTGTTTTTACAAAAATAAAATGAAAATACCTTTAAATTTACACACATCTAAAAAGTTAATAAAAATATTCTTTATTAAAAGAGAACAACGAAATGAAAAAAAAAATATTCTTCATGAGAGAACACAGGGGAAAAGAATAAGAGATAGATTTCCCCAAACCTCAGGCAAACTGATTCAAACAAAATAAGATTTCCAATGTAGACATTAGCAGAGTTCATTTAAATTCACAGAGAAAACATATATGCAATCACATTCGGGATGGGAAAGACCTCTGAGGTCAATCACCCAATCTGTTCTTCAACTACCAGCAGGTGATGCTCTACTTTATTTTACTGTATATTTGCCCTCTGGCGTTAAATGTCAGATAATGTAAACCCACACTGGCAAAAATCATCATCATAAAACATAATCAGCCAAAATCAGGTCTCAGCAATACACTAACATTTTTCTTTGTTTGTTTGTTTTGCTTTGAAAAGAATCTTATAAATTGATGTGAAGAACAAAAGACAAAAATTAAATTTCCTTACAATGTACCTCCCACTGGCAAGTCCTTGAGACAGGCAGTGACCTTCCTCTAGGAGCTCCACTGCCTCCATGTTAATACAATAATTTAACATCAGCCTGGCCTCCAGGATCCTGGAAGTTTCCTTTAACATATAAAAATTCCTCTGGAGACTTCTTCTATCTCTGCCCCCACCCCCAAGATACATGTTGGCAATCTGCATATGACCCACTGATACACGTCTGAAGGCTCTCGTGACTAATGTTTTACTGGATGGTAGTAAATGACCTTTTCCTGACAACAGCCCGCCCCCTCAAGGTCCTGGAGACCTTGCTTCCAAATTCCTTAGAGACTTACACTATCCCTGACCCCCTCCCAATGTGAAAGTGTAGTATGTAATCAGCCACTCTCTCACAACCTCACGGGTCCTGTCCCCAGTGCTTTAATAAAATCACCTTTTTGCACCAAAGACAACTCAAGAATTCTTTCCGGACTGTTCACTCTGAACCCTGACATCTTCACATCATAAATTGTTTGCTTGAAAGTATGCTAGTACTTGAGAAGTTGGCTGAAGATTTTTCTCTCAGAGATGCCTGTCTTCAGAGAAAAGAGCAAACCTTTCAGATCAGATTTCAAAAAATATTGGATGAGAATATACGGCTCACTAAAAGAACAAGTTAATTTTGGCCAATTGGGAAGGACAGATGTATAGACAGCTCTGCATTTCTAACACTTCTTTTTTAATCTTATCGAGATCTGTTTTATCAATCCTACCATATTAAGATCTAAATGTGATCCAAGGTAAATGTTTTCCTTTTTGAATAACCTTCTGAAATTGAACATTGCTATTCTCCACTGATTTGGGGCATCACCATTTCCTCTCTGAGGAGACCGCCTTGATCTCTGGAATCAGGCACAATAAGTTGTCCCTCTCATGACCACATGAGTTTTGGAGTCTTCTCAAATCTCTATTCTTGACTAATGTCCATGTGATATTGACAGATCACTTAGTGCGTTTGATTGTATTTTTCAGCCACCTCTTGAACATCCTGCACAATCTAACATTTAAAACCATCTATGTGTATTGCCATAGGAGGTGTCCGGACTGCTTTGCCTTACTTGGTTCTTGGAGTCAAATCCTAAAAATCAAAATAGGCACGAGCAAATGGTGAATAGTGAGAGCTCCTTAGAGAATTCTGAGTGCCCTAAGACACTGCATTGATATTACAGAAAAACCTGCAAAAACCTGCAAATGTCTGATTGATTTCCAAAGTTTCTTCCTTCAGAGAGCTGTGAATTTTAATAGACTATAACAACCATGAGAAATGGATCCCTGTTTTGTTCACAAACAAATCTCAAATTCCAATTGTCTTTAGTGTCATAGTTGGTGCTCAGTCAAGAATTCTTGAATGAAAAAATTTAAAAAACAAAACTAAATCTCATTAGTGAGTGAAAAAAAAAAATAAATTAAAAATGAAAAAAACTCCCAGTTGTGGGAGGCTATAGGACTAACCTCTAGACCTTAAAATATGCACATCCAGAAAATATGCCTAAGATGGAAATGTATGTCCCGCTGTTTCAGATTTGGCTAACGATAAAGCTGTATTTACCTCTGGAGTCATTTTTCATGTTTACTCAGATTCAAGCTTCAGTGATCACTTAGGAGTCATTATAAATCTAGGTAAGAAACTGTTATACATCAAAGGCACTAAGTAAATGTTAATTAGTGAGTTGATAACAATTATTATAAAGCCATAGATCCTTAGTGAAGGAGAACTGAGAAAAGCCTGCGTGTCTCAAAGAAGAGGTAACAACCCGAGCTGTTAGGAGAATTCTTGAGGGAACCACGTTGGCTTTGATATGGTTATATTAGGCTCTAGAATAAATATACTTCATGTTTGCTCATGTTAAGCTTAAGTACTCACTACTAATCATCATCAAGAACATGATAAGCAGAGGGTCGATTAATCAGATCTGGCAGCCATCTGAATAGCACTTTAATTATTGTCTTCCTGGCCTCCGTGAATCTTAATTGTTCACATGTTAAATGAGGACAATAATAGCTATCTCATAGTTCACAAAAGGTTGTCTTGAGAGTTAAATATAGTTACATGAAAGCATAAAAATATTGTCCCTAACTTAAAGTAACAGTTCATCAAAAGTTCACACTTTTCCATGAATTTCCTAGTGAAAAATGGAAGTTTAAAAAAAAAAAAAAGGCAGATAATCTAAGGGATAGTTTGGTGACTGATAAATTGGAGAAAAGATGGGAGCTGGGTACTGGTCTTGGCTTTGCCATTGGTTTAACTGGTCGTGAGCTTGATACCATGGGGGTCAGCACATCTCTCCAGGAGCTTCAGGATCTGCGCTCCACAATGTGGTGCCAACTTATGTTCCTCCTTCCCACTATCGCTACCCTCTTCTTGCTACCTCCAACCAAGGATGCCATTATGATAAAATGGGGGTCTTCATTCAAATAATGGGCCTTTCCCGTCTAAAATGATCTGCTCTGAAGCTGCCTGCCTGTCTTTGATTAGGGCCAATCATTGCTCGCCCAGGGGAGCTTGTGTGTGCCTCATGCACATAAGGCAGCCCATACAGGATTGTGAGAAGTCTGTATCAGCATATCAAACCCATCATTTCAGAGGTGGAATATTTAAATCCTCACAGGTGGATAATTTTTATCAGAACTAAAATTGAATTTTCTAAATTGTTTTTCATTGACACTATGATAAAGGCAGAAGCTAAACACTTGTCAAGATCCTTCTCATTGGAGAATTTTCCCTATTTATGCAAGTCTAGATTTTCCAAACTCACTGTCAATTAAGTTCCAGTTATATTTAAGTGTACTCTTGTATCAGTGATTCTGACAAAGTGTCTAGAAATTCCTTCAATTTTAAGGCTTTCTAACTCACCTCTAGAGGAAATATATCACATTCTAAATGACAGAAAACTTATATTTTCAAGACAAATGAAAAAGATACACAGTTGTAAAGATAATTAGAAGACAACTCTCTTAGTAAACTTTAGTTTTTCCCTTTTGGTGTATGTCACAGTGGTGCTGTCATGCCAGAATAATTTCTAACATTCACCCCATGACAATTAAAAAGGCAATTATTGACTTATCATAGACAACTATGCCTTCCTTTGGAAAACAGTGATGAGAGAATAATATTCTATTCCATTCCTTTGGTACAAAGATAGTTTAAAATTTGTTAATTTAATTTGATTTAATTTGTTTGAATAGTCTCATATAATTTTTTTTAATAGTGATGCAAATGATTAAATAATTGTTTCCATGTGATTCTAGGCTGGGATCCAGCATCAAAGACATTTACAGCTGGGATAAGCAAAGAAAATTAGTTACTGAGTTCTAGAAGTCATGGGGCATTAAAGTGACTTCAGGATTACCTTAATAAAATATAATTTACATAGTAGATGCTGCTTGGTATTAAAATCAGCAAGAGTGTATCTTCTCTCTTTTTTACAAACACATGAATAAAGATGTGGTTTCCTTTGATAACTAAGTGATCCCCTCCAAAATGCTGTGCTCCATGTGATGCTTTCCCTTTGTTGATGAAAGAAATGTTTCCTGAAATCATTTCCACCTACAGAATACATGGAATCCTTTTAACATAATGAACATTTTTAGTGAACATCGTAGTGGTAGCTTATTCATCTTTCATTCAAATACTTGCCTCCAACCCATTTCCCTCTCCATGTTTAAAAGTGTTAGTTACTTATAGTATCAAAACTTGCCTTGAACATCTAGGGGATGAGTCGCCAGTTATTTAAACAATTATTCTTCAGCTGTAAGCTGTTAGATGTCTTGCATCCTGATAAAACAACTCTGCTTTATAGGTCAGTGATTTAATATTCCTTTGAGTCTCAGATTTTTTTTTTTTAAACTGGTAAAAACCATGGATTATCTCCTGAGAGACTATATACGCTCTTGCACTGGAAAAAAACAACAGTCATAACACACTTTTGTAAATCCACACACATAAATCCAAATGCCTGTAAGTTGCCTACAATTTCAGAGGATTCCTAGATCCCCTAAGATTTTAGTATGGTCTCATATTATATTTGATCCATGGAAATAGGCTACGTACTATGTATACTCATGAAGACAAGTGTCTGGCCAGTTTGCCTAAAACAAGCAGACCATGAAGGCATCTGGTAGATGGAAAGAGCCTAAGACACTAACAATACTTATACCCTGACCACCAGAGTGATATGGAGCAATATTCTGATTTTCTGTTTGTGAAATTGTATGAAATTTATATTAAAACAATCATAAATCTTGGGGATTTGCTAAGCAAAGAAAATGTGTGAGTCAAATAGCATAATGATCACATCCTGTGTCAGGTATTTGGCACAGCAGGTTGGACAAAAATATTGAACCTATGTGGTACTTTTTATTTTTTTGTAACTTTATTTTTTATTGGTATTTAATTTGCCAACATATAGAATAATACCCAGTGCTCATCCCATCAAGTGACCCCTCAGCGCCCGTCACCCAGTCACCCAGTCACCCCCACCCCCCACCCACCTCCCCTTCCACCACCCCCAGTTCATTTCCCAGAGTTAGAGGTAGGCTTTTGTATAACGTTCTCTATTTGAATTGTCTAGTGAGGTAGCCAACATGTGATTATTGAGCAGTTGAGATGTGGGTAGAGAAATGAAGGAACTAAGTTTCTGAGTCTTATTTAATTTTTTAAGATTTGATTTTTTTAGAGCTGTTTTAGCTTCATAGCAAAATTGAGAACAAGGTACAGAGATTTCCCATATACCCACTGCCCCTACACATGCCTAGTTTCCCCCATAATCAACATCCCCCACAAGAATGGCATATTTTTTTTTACAACTGATGATGCACATTAACTCATTATAATCACCCAAAGTTCATAGTTTACATTAAGATATTCAAGGGGCTTAGATAAATGTTCACTGATGTGTATCCACCATTATAATATCATACAGAGTATTTTCACTGCCCTTAAATTCCTCTGCATCCACCTACTTAACTTCTCCCACTCCCTGAATTTGGTTCTAATGCTTGTTTTGAATTTTCAAGGCTCTGTTTTTCCCTCCTTTTAATATGCCAAGTATTTTATGTTGGAAGCCAGGCATGGTGTTTTGGGTAGCAGAAACTGAGGTTAACAGATCTTACTGTAAGATTTAATGTTAATATGACTTGGAATTGGGCTGTTTTTAATGTTTGCTGGAGCTTTAAGGGTCAGGGCTTCGAATGCAGTGTCCTTGCTTCTTTCATCTGTTGTCTTTGGGTTTTCTAGGAACTTCCTCTTAGGCAGTGTCATTCCTTATAGCTGCTTGAGCTACAGTTTGATATTATTATCTTGGACCCTTGTTCGTGTGATGGTAAGATGTTGGGGAAGAGAAGCATTCTGATTTTTAGATTAAATTTCATTCTCTTAATGGCCTGAGCTCTGAATGTGGCTGTCACAATGTTTATTAGAATCATTCTGTTTTTTTTTTTAACTCTAATTATCTGAGACAGAAAAACTAGTGGAGCTGGAGTTAAATATTTTAGTGAAAAGTTCAGAGAACTAGAAAGAGATATTACCATTCTGTACTTGTATATTATAGGTCAAGAGATTTTGAGGAAAATACATTATGGACCTTTCAGGAAATAGTTAATGCATAGCTCTATATATGGTATATGTTTTAAAATCCACATGATTTTAACACCTAAGGAATTATTATTAAAAGATTGCAGAAGAAATGTCCACCATGATGGGCAATGTAGATACATGAACCGAATAGTATACTCTGAAATAAAGAATACCAGAAATGACAGTCTTCTAATGGCATTTAGTTGGGAATTTAGCCCAGAAGGAAACCAAAGCACAAAACCATCTCATAACAATTCATTTTGTACACAACATTAATGATCTCATTTGTTAACTTCAGAAACCATTTCAGAATCAAGGGGCCCAACACAAAATTTTTACTGTGTTACAGGCTGTTTCTGGCAAGGCAACAAAGAGCGGCAGACATAAAATTATATTCATGCTTAATCAATCATCATGAAAACACACACACTCAAATTATTTCCATGGCCACAAGGATTAAAGAGTGAGTTAATGAAGCTTGAATGCTTTCACTTTGTGAACAGTGTTTGGGGAGAAGGCAAGTAATAAAACTAACAACCTCTAAACACCTATAAAGTGAAGGACAGATATATTTCCCCCTGGCCTTCTAACCTCTTGGCTGGGTCCCCTATAACAAAAGGCAGATTAAGAAGACCAGAGCAGAGGAATTTATTTATGTGATATAAATTTGAGGTGATATGTGAGCCTTCATAAGAAAATGAAGATTTTACAAAGAAGCTGAGCCTAAGTGTTTTTATGGTAGAGTTGATGATGTAGGGAAAGCTGTCAAAAAATGTGCCAGAACAAAAGGGGTAAGAACTAAGTGGAACAAATGGGAGAAATTAGCAAGATGTTTGTTCAGATTCCTCATAGTTCCTGTGTCTCCGGAGATAAGGACGTTCCTTTCTTCCAAATACAGGGATGTTACCTATCACATAAAAACGAGGGCCTTATGATCTACTTTGGGGGAAGGTCAGAAAGTCCTTCCTGCCCTGTAGTCTCTCAAATTCCTTCCATTTAAAATATTCAATTTGCCAAGGTCCATCTTCATGGGGTAGTGTCTCCTGAACCCCATTATCTACAGTAACTAAATGGGACACTAGTATGGATATATGGCTTGTGTGGATGGATGATGGTGTGTGTGTATTCTCATTTTTCATACGTTGATGATGAAAGATCCTATATGAGATTTGGCACCTATGTGAATTTAATAAAGATAATGTAATAATCTGAGATCCCTGTTGCGTGATGGCAAGCTTTTATTCTAAGATGCTGGTCAATTGCTTTTGAATTGCTTTGGGTCTCGGTTAACAGAATAATTTCAAAGAAAAATTTCTTACAATAGTTATGGAAAATATGCGTCTAACCCTTAATATCAAAAGATCTCAAAATGTTGTTTTAGCCCTTCCATTCAAAATCATCTCAAAAAGCATTTACAGGGCAGCATGGGTGGCTCAGTGGTTTAGCACCGCTTTCAGCCCAGGGCATGATCCTGGAGACCCGGGATCAAGTCCCATGTCGGGCTCCCTGCATGGATCCTGCTTCTCCCTCTGCCTGTGTCTCTGCCTCTGTCTCTCTTTGTCTGTCATTAATAAATAAATAAAACATTTCTTAAAAAAAGCATTTACAATAGCATTCTGCATAATACTTTATATGCAATTCACCTATTTTTCTAAAAGATGTACCTATTTCTTGGATCCCTTTAAAAGATGGACAATGGGATCCCTGGGTGGCGCAGCGGTTTGGCGCCTGCCTTTGGCCCAGGGCGCGATCCTGGAGACCCAGGATCGAATCCCACGTCGGTCTCCCAGTGCATGGAGCCTGCTTCTCCCTCTGCCTATGTCTCTGCCTCTCTCTCTCTCTCTCTCTCTCTCTCTCTGTGTGTGTGTGTGTGTGTGTGACTATCATAAATAAATAAAAAAAAAAAAAAGATGGACAATGTCTACCACAGAGTGGGAATGATGCACTCACTGATGAGGCCCAGATCCTGACCTAAAGTAGTCCTAGATTCAAGTCATTTTGTTTTCTGAGTACAAACCGCATATTTAAAAAAGAAAAAAAATTATAAGTAGATTTATGAAGAGTGTTGTGCATTTCAGACATCAGAGAAAATACATCCTGTCTATAGCTGGAGTTATTCAATACAGTTTATAAATTTTAAGAACTGCTATATAGAAAACCACATCAAAGTCTTGATTTCTTCCATGTGGTTAATAATAGCAGTTTTCAGCCTTAAAAGAGATTAAGGCAGAAGGAATAGAAGTTTCTTAAAATTAAAAAAAAATCATGGTTTTGAATCATCTAAGTTGGCTGATTTGATGTGCTGAATTTTAAAGGGATAAGTATATTTCAGCTAACTAATCAAAGCTACTTCAGAGGAGAAGACAAATACTTGCATGTGGCCTCACATGGTCCGCACTGAGAGAGCTTTCTCTTTGGGTCCCAAATATCAGATTGATGTGTAGAGGAGAGGAGGAAGACATCAGCATAATTTAGCACCATGTCAGAAGCTGAAAAAGGACACAGGGTTCTCGGTATCTGTAAATGTAACATGGGATCACATGATGATGCAGGCCCCCTCTCTCTTCACTCCCAGAATAAGTCAGTCATCTCTTCTTTAACCTTGACTACTGGATTCAGTTGCTTTCATCTTTGTGAAAATCGCCAAAGTGATCAGAGTAGTGCATCTAACATGATGTGAGCGCTATGTCTTTCAAGGAATGACTGAAAGAGCTGAGAAGGAATAAGGGGGGAAAAGACAACCATCTGCCCATATCCATCCTAGAGTGGAGAACTATGACTAGTTTGATAGATGTAACAGAGAAGCTGACTTTCCCTTAATATAAGAGAGAATTTAAAAATGATTAGAATTGTTCAACTATGAAATAGGTTATCCCCCACAGTGATTTCCCAATAGCTAGAAAATGTTACATTATGGTCAGGATGAGCGTATACTGGAGAGCAATGCCCCTCAAGTTTAATCTGTCTAAAACCACCTGGGGATCTTGTGAAAATGAAGGTCTCGATTCCATAGGTGAGAGAGGGAATGGATCGTTTCTTATTTCTAAAAAAAGTCTATTTTGATACTAATATTGCTTGTCTATGGACTGTGCTTAGAATATAATGTAGAGAGATTGCAGAGACTTTTGCGTAGCTTTCTTTTAACCTTGAGAGTTCATTAGTTCCTGATGGGCACGGCATGAACACAGAAGTGTCTCAGGTTAGACATTTGCTCACCCATCCCGCTCTGGTCACGACAGAAGTAAAATTTTTCACAGAATATGCAAGAAGAACAAGTGAGGCTCCATTGCCTAATGGAGAGGAAATCTTCTTCCCAGTATGTGTGTTGCCACACACACTACATTATTTTTGCCTTCTAAATTAAGTTTTTGAAAACGAATGTCACTCACAAACTATTTTCCAGTGCCTTTTAGTAAATACTTGTATTTGTGTCGCTTTTCCTTGCTTTCATTAATATTGTTGGTAGTGAAACTCTTTACTACAATGACTGCATCAAGGTCGTACCTAACTCCATATGGATCTCAAACAATTGCATGTGGCAGGTGAGAATTTGAAACATTACTCAACATTCAAAGTCTTTTCTTGTGATTTTATATCTTTGCCATTCTTGTTATAATGGAGGACAACTAAAACTTCAGATGCTTGGCCATCAGTTTGAAGGATGGTGGCTGAATCATCTTTTGGATGAGAATGTCTGGGCACTATATCTTTTTTTTTTTTTAAACACAGAAGAATACAAACTCTATTTGATTTGGCCACATTTAAATCTTTTCTTTGAAGATGAAATGCAGTGTGTGCTGCTTAAGAGAGTTTTGCTCAATAGGTGCTTCTCAGCGAGATGGTTGATTTCGGTTTTAGTTTACATCAAGGACTAAAAGGAAAATCAAGGACTAAAAAATAAAGATTCAAAAATTATTTTCAGATCCTCGGATAGAGCAGGCAAAACAATCAACATTTCCCCCTGTCTCACTTTGAGATTTCAAATCATAGTAAAAAAAAAAAAATGTCATTTCTATAGTTCGATGTTTAACTCACATTTCACTCTTTTAATATCCAAGCTTAAGAACTCTATCATTTTTAATGAGCCAATCTGTACCAATAAGTTCCAGAAAGCTGAAAGGAGTGAGGAGAATAAAAAGAATTAAAAGGTTTTTAATTTTTAACACAAGTCACCAAGAAATCTAATTAAATAATGAAAATATATTAATTAGCTTATTCCAGATTGCATGGCAAATCATGATAATTTTAATTTGGAGCAAGGAGCTAAGCTCTAAGCTTTGTGCCCTGACATAGAAACCAGTCTCTGATTCATCAGATGCAATAAAGAATATTTGCCTTAGTAGAATTTAGGTTGACAGATTTGATTCATCCTCTTAGGGGAAAGTAAAACCATATATTCTTTGAGTTCAGATGTCAATCAATGAAAAAACAATTCTTATAAATAAATGGTTTCTTGTTATCTCATCTATCTTCCTGCCTCCTCTAGAATGAGACTGTCACAAAGATATTTTAGAAGAGCAATCTTGGTTCAGGTCCATGTCTTGGAAGTGCATTATGAGCTATCAAAACCAGTTCTATAGAGTGTTAGCTTTACGAAAGATGGAAAAATAAATTTCTTCCAAACTCAATGAGAAAAATAAACTCTGCGGTGCTTTAGGTTATAGAAAATTACACAAAATCATCCTGAGGTATATATGTGTGCGTTACACATGCATGTCTCTATATGCACACACATATGTAACATGCATGTGCTACATATATATGTGATCCATATATGTATAATATATAAGGGTGTGTGTTAGGGTCAGGGTCATGATTATCACTGGGGTTCATGTTTCTTATTTCCCAAGTGATCTTTACATTGTCTTGTAGCTCTGAAATTTATGACTCTCATAGTCTAGCTGGAAGAAATCCTGTGAAAATTCACTGAGCTGGTGGAAATCACACAGTCCCTCACTAAGCTTCTGGTGACAGGATGAAGAAAATGCTCAAAATGCATGGTTTTCTCTTGCTGTGGCCTTTGTTCTCTTATCTTCCTGTAACTTTTATTGTATGCATCAAGAGAGGGTCAAGAATTTCGTGTGTTTCACATAGCACTCCTGGCAAAAGGGTTTTGCCAGGAAGTCTAGGGTTAGGTGACACATATTCAGAATAGAGAGATGATAGGTAGGTAGATGGATAGGCAGCCATATCCTACCTACCTGCATATATGTATAAAGATCAGTGACTGTTAGAGACATTGAAAAAAAATGAAATTATCTTAGCAATAAGAGAAATATGACTTGGAAAGCAATTTGAATACTAACTATCATTATAGGTAATGATAGGCTCTTATCTATATTCTGGGTCCATACAACACATGTTCCTTAGACTGTAATTCCCAAAAGTAATGTCCTAGTTTCTATTTTGGTAGAGCATTTTTGACAGCCACAGAAACTTATTCCTGGATACGTAATGCTTGCAGTCTTCCGTAGTATAGTAGTAGTAGTAGCAGCATCCCTGTTACTGAAACCATTTCTTCTGAAGTTTCTTTATTTTCCTGGGCGATTTCCCTAAAACCCAGTGGCACAGTAGTATGCGATAAGGAAGCAAAGTACAATGAATGGCCCCACAAAGCCAGTAGCTCCTCATCACTAGGATGCTGTTTTTCTCAAAGATTTATGTCCCGATATAGTAGGGGCTCATGATTATAGCTGAAGGTTATGATCTTAGAACTATTGGAAAAGAAACAACAAGCAGCACAGAGTCTGAAAATATAACCTGTTCAGCTTGTCACATGCAATTATCTCTGCAAAACAGAGATACACACAGTTACACGCAGTTTTTGCATGAGAAAGCTATTTGGTCAAAAATATATATTTTTACTTAGGTATTTAAATACTTACCATATTAAGAAGGGGAGAAGAAACAGAGAGAGGTGCACGTGTGTGTGTGTGTGTGTGTGTGTGCATGTGATTGTGTATTTCTTAGCTGGTCAAAGTGTTCACATTCATATTGCCAAATAATCCAGAGGAGTACATGATTATACCCTGCAATGTGAAAAACTGTAATTTTAACATTGTATCATGCGTTGACTATGTCTGAAGCGCTCTTGTAAGCCAGCTACGTGTTAATCATTCAATCCTCACAACTCTACAAGATTTTATTCATTCCCAACTGAAAAGTAAGAGACCTGAGGTCCCAGGAGGTAGAATGATCCATGAGAGGTCAGGGGGTTCATGTTGGTGGAACCAGAATTCAACCAGGACAGTCTGGCTCCGGAGTGGTCTCTATCCATCGTTCTCCTGCATCTCTTCACAAAGAGAGAACTTTAACCCTGCTTTCTCTGCTCAGTTAATAGCGTCCTTGTCTCACTTTCCTGAAGCTGTGGAAGGGAGATGTGCAGTCTTGACAATCAGGCACTGCTGCCACATTTCCACAGTGGTTAAAAACAAAAAACAAAAAACAAACAAAAAAAAAACCAGTTCTGATCAAAATGTATTTTTTTTTTTTTTGCATCCCACTGCCCCCTTGCTGCTAGGTAATTTGTAAACTTAAAGAGCTAAAAATAATACAAATGTAGGTTTTTACACTTTGCGTTGCATACATTAGAATAAGAAAATTCTCATGTGCATTTTTAAACTGTCATTTTCAGTAATCAAGAACCTGTCATTTTCTTGTGTACTGAAGAGCTCAGTCTCAGCTATTTTCAAAGTTACACGATGGCACTTACGAATTGAGAACATAGTAGGTGGGCTATTGGAAAAATGTCTGAAAATATGAAAGTGTCCATCTTAGATTTGAAGCATCAAGGACTGTATGATAGTATGTTTTTAAACAGTTTAATCGGGATCCCTGGGTGGTGCAGGGGTTTGGCGCCTGCCTTTGGCCCAGGGCGCGATCCTGGAGACCCGGGATCGAATCCCACGTCGGGCTCCCAGTGCATGGAGTCTGCTTCTCCCTCTGCCTGTGTCTCTGCCTCTCTCTCTCTCTGTGTGACTATCATAAATAATAAATAAAAATTAAAAAAATAAATCATTTAAATATTCAGCCTAAACACCTTTAACTTTTTTCTGTATTATTTAAAATTATTTTTTAAATAAATAATCATCTCTATGGACAAGAAAGCAAAACCCACTTTCATGTTTTAAATAGGTTATTTCACATAGCCAGCCCTTTCATTTGAATAGAATCATCTGTATTTTTTTTTTAATGGAAACAAAAGAGAATCATGGAGACTCATAATCATCTCTTGAAACAAAGTTTTGGGTTGGTGTTGGGATTTGCCCCAAAGATCCAAATTCACATATACGGCCTACCCCAGTACTACTGGGGAACCCTCAGATGTAGCATAAGACCATCCAACACCCCCTAAATCTTAGACATAATGGCTTCATCAAGTTTTAAGCAAAAGAATAGCCCGAGGATAAACTCTATCATCTTTCTAGAAGAAAGTGAATGTTTTTTCAGCTGACACGCCCTCACTTCACTGCTCATACAAATGCACAGATGTCTTCCTCAGCAACATCACCCTTGGGGAGAACTTGTCCGGTTTTATTCTGCAAACACAGATCCACCTGCGTGGTCAGTACGTAGGGTGCTTATTTCTTTTATGGTTCTTAAGCTGCAATTTGTTTTCTGTGTCCATCAGCTTTTACTGTTATAATGTGCTTCCAGCTGAAGCGTCTACAGATGACGTAGGCATAGAAAGGATAAGAAATGAACATTTCCTGTTAATTATATTTATGTATCTATATCTATATACCAAGATAATCATAATCATCTCTGTGTGTGTGTGTGTGTGTGTGTGTGTGTGTGTGTGTATGAACTTTAAGTTTCAGGTGATTTTAGGCCCATTGGCTATTTTAAGACACAGAGAAATCCTTTGTGGTTTTCCCCCAATTCTCCTCAATGGCAGCACCTTGCGTAACTATAATTTAATTTTCCATAACAAGAAAAATGACCTAAATACAATCCACGAAACTTATTCAGATTTGAGATTGCACCAGCTTTACATTTTGACTTCTTTACTCCAATTGAGTCTTCCAATCCATGAACACAGTATGACTCTCCTTTTTTTTTTTTTTTTTTAGGTCTTTGATTTTCTTCAACAGCCTTTTGTAATTTTCAGTATGTAAATATTATGCATGCTTTGTTAGATTTAGACAAAATGTTTCCTTTTCTTTGGAGCCATTAAAATCTGTATTGTACTTCTGATTTCAGCATCCACACGTTTGTTTCTAGTATATAAAAATATGATTGAGGGGCACCTGCCTGGCTCAGTCAGTAGAGGATGCAACTCTTGATCTCAGGGTTGTGAGTTCAAGCCCCACGCTTGGTACAGAGAAACTTTAAATCAATAAATCAATCTAAAGAAAAGTTTTTTAAAAAGATAAAGTGATTGATTTTTGTACATTGACCTTTTATACTTGGTAAAGTCACTAATTCTTAGAGATTTTTCTTTGTTGTTGTAGTTAAATTATTGCTATTTGTTATTGACTTGTTGGGATCTAAACAGATAATCATGTCATCTTTGTAAAGGGCAGGTTTTTTTTTTTTCCTTCCTAATGTGTATGACTTTTATTTATTTTTCTTAGCTTATTGTGCTGGCTAGAACTTCCTGCACTATGTTGAATAAAAGTGAACAGAGGTTATTCTTGCCTTGCTCCTGATCTTTGAGGAAAAACATTCAGTCTTTTATCATTAAGGATATGAGCAACTGGAGATTTCTTTTACAGATGCTCTTTATCAGAGTGAGATAATCCCATTCTATTCCTTACTTGCTGAGAAAGATTATCATAAATTGGTGTGGATTTGTGTCCACTGCTTTTTTTGCACCAATTGCTATCATGCACTTTTGTCTTTAACTTCTTCATGAGGCAGTTACATCAATTGATTTCCAAATACTGAATTAGTCTTGCTTCCTTGGAACCAATTCCATTTGATGATGCTGTGTATTTGCTTTATATGTTGCTGAATTCTATTTGCTAATATTTTGACAAGAATTTATATGTCTATATTCATGAAGTATATATATTTTTGGGGGGGAACTCTTTCTATCTGATTTTGGTCCCAGTGTAATACCGGCTTCATAAAATGACTTTGATTATGTTCTCTCTCTTCTATTTTCTGACAGTGACTGCATAAAATGTGTTAGTTTTCATTTAAAAATTTGGTAGAATTTTCCAGTGAAGCCTTCTGAGAGTAGTTCTTTTTTTTTCCTTTTCTAAATGATACATTTATTTAGAGAGAGAGAGAGAGAGAGAGAGAGAGAGAGAGAGAGAGAGCATGTGTGGGGAAAGAGGCAGATGGAAAGAATATCCAAGCCAACTTCCCCTGAGTGCAGAGGCCAACATGCTCCTCAGTCTCATGAATGATGAGATCAAGACCTGAGCCAAAACGAGAGTTGGATACTTAACCAGCTAAGCCATCCAGGCACCCCTGAAGTTTCCATTAAGGGTTACATTTTTATTTAGATTATCTATTTTATCTTGACAGAGTTTTAGTAGATTCTGGTCTTGAGAATTTGTCCATTTCTTCTAATTTAACAAATTTTTCAACATAACATCTTTCATAGCATTCCTTTCTCTTCTAAATGATGTAGGCTCAGTAGTCATATTCCCCATTTCATCTGTAAAACTAATATATGTTTTTTCATTGATATCTTTTTCATAATTTTTGTTTTCAATTTAAGTATATCATTGTATTTGAAGTGACCGTCTTGTAGAAAGTACATAGCTCCATCATTTTATTTTTTATTTTTTATTCTTTATTTTTTTTTCATACTTTTTTTTTTTTAATTTTTATTTATTTACGATAGTCACAGAGAGACAGAGAGAGAGGCAGAGACACAGGCAGAGGGAGAAGCAGGCTCCATGCACCGGGAGCCTGACGTGGGATTCAATCCTGGGTCTCCAGGATCGCGCCCTGGGCCAAAGGCAGGCGCTAAACCGCTGCGCCACCCAGGGATCCCTATTTTTTATTCTTTATACACTATTCTAGTCTACATTTTAATTCATGTATTTAGACTATTTATATTTAATGTAATTATCACTTAATTGAAACTTAAGTCTTGCATTTTACTATTTGTGTTTTTGTTTGTTTCCTCTGGTTCTTGTTTCTCTGTTTTTCCTCATGTGGTAAATTGAACATTTTTTAGCATTCTATCTTGCTGTATTTGTGACTTTTTGAGTATATTGCTTTTTTTTTTTACTATTGCTCTAGGTATTACTATATATATATATATATATATATATATATAAAACTGTTGTCTACCAAACATTTTATTACTTCCAGTGAAATGTAGACTCTTACCCCTTTTTGGGTTCTATTATACTGAATGTTTCCTCTCCATTTGAACATCACAATTGACAGTGTTCTAGTTTTTGTTTGAAATAAAAATTTGATTTTTAAAAATTTGTGCTCCTCTTTACCATTCTTTTGTAAAGTTTATTGCTTTTTACTTTTCTGGAATTCTAAGACTTCTGTAATTAGTGCTGTTCTGTCTTGATAACTTTTTTGTTATTCTACAGGAGTAGCTCTTCTAGTGACAGATTCTCATAGTTTTTTTCTTCTGAGAATTTTTTTGTTCCTTCTTCATTCCTAAATGATACTTTCATTAATTTTAGAATTCAGTTACACAATTTTTCTTTCATCATTTGAAAAATGTCATTTCCTTGGCTTCCATGGCTTCGTGTGAAAATTCTGTTATCATTCAAGTCAATGTTACCCTGTATGTAATTCATCCTATCTCTCATCATTTTCAGGATTTTTTTTTCTGTTTTTAACTCTTAAGAGCTTAATTATGATGTATTTGCATTTATATTTGAAAATTTTTGACGTTTTCAGGAGATCCAATTTTCTAAATTTATAAGTGTATGTCTTTTGTCAAATTTAGGAAATTTTGAGCCTTTACGTTCCAAATATTCTTCTCAGTGTTACTCTTTCTCCTCTCTAGGATTCTAACAACAAAAATTTGGAGATCATTCATTATTTTCTTATAGTATATATTTATTCCGCTACTGAGTCTCTTCATTTTCATTTAGTTTTCTATATTGTATTTTTCAAAGTCATAATTTTCTTTTGATTGTTTTTCATATCTTTATTGCTTTGGTGCTTTAATGAGGTTCTCTCTTTTTTTCATTTGTTTAAAGATTATTTGTAATTGATTGTTAAAGCATTTTATGATGGTTACTTTAAAATCTTTGATAATTCCAACCTCTGATTTCTCTCTATATAGTATACAGTGATCATTTTTTTCTTAATCAAATTGTGAATGTCTTGATTCTTGGTACGATTAATTTTTTTTCATTTATTGTATACATTTTGGTTATATGTTAGAATACATCATGTACCATTTAATTTTTTTAAAAAAATATTTATTTATTCATGAGAGCCACAGAGAGAGAGGCAGAGACACAGGCAGAGGGAGAAGCAGGCTCAATGTGGGGAGCCCAGTGCGGGACTTGATCCCAGTAGCCCAGGATCATGCCCTGGGCCAAAGACAGACACTCAACCACTAAGCCACCCAGGCATCCCACCACTTAAATTTGTTACTTTAGCCAACCTGTTGAAATTTGCATGCCGAATTTGTTTTGGCTTTGGCTCCAGTAACAATGTAATTTTTAGAGATCTTATGTTGCTTTTGGTCTGACTTTTGTCTTGTGTTTCTGAGGTTCTTGCTAGTCCCTGCTGGTGCTGCTGGATTGCCTGGTGCATCTAGGTAGGGGATAGAAGATGCAGCCCATCTAGACAGAGAATACTTTCTTAGGCTTCTTCACTGGACATCTCCTACCACTTCCTCGTCATGCCACAGTGTTGCCCCTACATAGGGAACGTTCCCCATGACTCCACATAGGGACAGTCTCCCTAGTCCTGGCTTCTTCCTGTTGGTTCAATCCCAAAGCAAAACCTATAGCTCCTTGAGGGCTGAGAGTGCTTCCATAAACCAACACACTGTTTTTTTGTAGAAATCACCTGCTGGTGCATGGATTCCTCATATTTTCAGTGGGACTCCCATACAATCAATCCATAGTGAATGCATCTACCTGGGCTTTCTTCTGCTGCTTTGTTGGGGTTCAGAAGATACTGGGTCTGTATTACATTCTGGGCAGGGTAGAAGTCATGAGATGCTACTCTTCCAATCTTGTGATCTTTCTTTAGTCCATCTTCCCTTTCTTAACATTTTTTTTTAGTATCCTTCTTTGTTTACTTGTTGTTGATTTCTGAGTTTTATAGTTTTATTAAGGGAGAATTGAAAAGAGATGAGTTTATACCATCTTATTGGGACTAGAAGTTTACATTCCCTGTTGATCATATTTGTGCTTCTCAGAAATAGAATCAAATAGCAAATTGAAATGATCACTGTAAGAATGGATAATTGACATATTTAAGTGAGAAACTAAAAATCCAAACAAAACCAGGAATAAGTTAAAGTTGTAGCATCAGAGCTCTAAGCATTGGCCCTGAGGGAATTCTTTCCTTGTAAGGAACTTCCTGCACACTTAGTATCAGAACTTATGATATCAGTGTGCCAGTTCGCACACTGAGTGCCTGAGACAATAACATTATCGATCACCAATTATTCTAACTCCTTCTAATCCCCTCCCTCCCGCAGTCCAAGTATATATATATATGAAAAATGGTAACATTGAGTTTTAGCATAAATGATAAAGCAAATGTAGTTTCAATGGATTCATTAATATATGGTAGCTATAGGTCATAAGGATTAGTAAGTAAAACTGAAGTCAATAGTTGGGTAATGAGTGGTCATAGCAAAGAAACTCCATCATCTTAACTAGAAAATGTTAAACATTGACAGTCACCATGTAAAAACTACTTACTTATTTACTTACTTCTTTATCTTCTTTCATATATTCATTTGGGTGAATAGTTTTTAGTCACCCGTTGAGTTTATTTTTTTGTTTTTTCCCTGAATTCCAGTGGAATTATGTTCACATGGCTTCTCCCTGTTCTTACTGTTTTGTAGGGTGCTTTGTATAAACTTCAGACCTTTAGTTGGTTTGTAAATAAATTAATGGAGTAGAGCAGAGGAAAATTTGACATTTCAACTGGGATAGATTTGTCTTCGTTTATATTATGAGCATATTGGACTGGCTATTTCCCCTTAGAGCTAACAATATTATCTTTAGCATGTTTTTTTCTACTTTTCCAACACCTTTAAGAGAGACAATTTCAAGTAACATCACAGTGCCTGTAGACCTTGGTTATCTTTTATCCTTATAAAATTGTTGTGTATAAGGCTTATTTCTGAAGAATATGAATCTGTTTGTTCTTACATACCAGAAAAGAATCTCACAAGATAGAGGATAGGTAGGCATGTAGATAGATAGATAGATAGATAGATAGACTGATAGAATGCAAAATTGAGGATATAACTTAGCCTATCATTCCACAGTCATCGTTTAGCTATAACTACTAGATAATGTGAATACATATATATATATATTTTTAATTTTATAATAAAGTCTTCCAAACCCAAAATAAATTTGGCAACATGTTAGTGTTTGTTAATAGTGTACATATTATTTTATGCATTTTTGTAAGTTTGAAATATTTCATAGGATGAAATATATTGTAACTCATCATGTGCTTTTCTCTAGCCTACACTAGACAGTTATATTAAAATGTTCTCAGATGACTAACCCCATACTCTGCATCCCCATTTCAAGGGAATATCAAGGAAAAATTTACTATTTCTTTTCACAAGGGAAACAAGGACAAATCCACTGAAGGCCTTACCATTTATATAAACTGTATTTTGCTCCTTGGAAGAACATTTGTTATTCATCATATATTATATGTCATTTTCTGAACTACAAGACTTCATTACCAAAGCAGTTTGGTGGGGGGAATTTTTTTTTCTATTTTTAGAACAGAAGTAATCCTGTGTTTATCAGATTTTCTGTCCATCATTCCTTTTTCTTAGTGTCTTGCAATTATTAACATCCTATTATTGTGAGTATACATAGGACCACTGAAATAATTATTTTTCACATTATTTAGTACATGCTAAGGAAGAATAAAATTTTGGAGTTCTTATTTAGCTAATACTAAATAAGATTATACTACTTGATTTCTACAGTACTCTTCTGAGGGAATTACAAAAAGAGAGAGAATATAAGTGGAGAAACACCTGATTAGAAAATTATTTGGGCTCTGTGAAAGTACCTAATATGTTCTTATGAGAAAAAGTGCTTTTAGCAAGCACCAGAAGTATAGTAATAAAACCTTTTTTGCAATAATCAAGAAGGATTTGACCAGAGTGCAAGCTACTTGTTACTATGAATAAATTAGGTTGTCTTTATATTCACAGAATAAGAGTTTTAAGGGGATTTATATGTCCTGTCACCCAACTGCTTGATTTTATAGTCAAGGAAACTGAGTCCCAGAGCAATTGAATGATTTGCCTAGTAATGCACCTGCAACCCTCACATATTTTATTACAGAAAATATAAAATCTTCTAGTTTTAATAATGTTTTTGTACATATTTCCTTGTGTCCTCCACGCCACTTTCGAAATATGTATTTGACAGTGATAAAGGATTTGAAGTCTAAAACCAGAAGTTGAAAAATCTTACTGATATTTTTTTTATTTATGCAAACTGGAAAATCCTGAATCTCTGAAATATAAAACGCATGTAAACACAGGATAAAATAGCAACTCTGATCTTCATAAGATTTAAGATTGTTCTTTATTAAAGATTTTGCCAGATATTTTGTAGATGTTTTCAATTATCTTTCTATCCATGTTTTATTTTTTTCTTTCCTGAGGGTAGAAGGGGATAATATATTTAAATTGGTGTCTCTTTGTATCCAAAGTCTTGTATTTTTCTATAAATGGACCTATTAAATACTATTGTTGGTATGTTTTGAATTACTATAATATATAATATTGTGGATATGTTTTGAATATATATTTATCACATTCAATACACATTTTGCATTCTATTGGCTCACTCAATATTGTGTAATCTAAATCTAGTTTATTCACTTTATTTACTAGATAGAAATTTATTATATGATTTTACATAACTAAATTTGTCTATCCCTTTTTTCAGGAACATTTTGGTTTCTAGTTTTATGATTATATACACTTTGCTGTAAAAACTATTCATCTACATATTGTGAAAGAAATCTTACACCAGACAGAGTACCAGACAGAGTAATACAAAGATGTTATTCAACACTAAACAATGTGGAAGAGAGATTGAATTTAATCTCACCAAAATGAAGGTGGGAGGAATTGTAAGCATGAGGGTGAGCAAACAGAAAAAAAATGAGTGGGAAATATCAGAAAGGGAGACAGAACATGAGAGACTCCTAACTCTGGGAAACGAACAGGGGGTGGTAGAAAGGGAGGTGGGCGGGGGTGGGCGTGACTGGGTGATGGGCACTGAGGGGGGCACTTGATGGGATGAGCACTGGGTGTTATGCTATATGTTGGCAAATTGAACACCAATAAAAAATAAATATATATATATATATAAAAAGAAAAATACTGGAGGTTGCGGAAGGTTGGCTAATGGGACACGTCCAGCACAGTGAGTCACTCTTGAGTTTCAATCTGTGTTGCTACTGGCCTTATCAAAGTTAGGTTCCCACAGAAATTTTATTTATCTCTGCACCGTACAACTCCGTATTTTATGTGACAGGCTTACTTACAAGCTATGGGAAAAGAACAGTGAAAAAATAGGCAAATGTTTGCTCTTCACTGGAGCTAATGTTCTTGTGGAGATAGGCAATGAAAATAACTAAAAAGATAGTTAAGCTTCAGATGTAAATAAATTTTAAAAAAAGAATTAAGACTGGGAGCCATTAGTTTTTCTTTTTTTAAAGAATGGACAGCACATTCATCATTAAGAGAATTGTATTTAAGACATGGAAATAGATGAGGAGCAAGCCATGAGTTTATTGAGGAGAAAGAGTTACAGATAAATTGAAGAGCAAAGACAAGACCTGAGGCAGGAATATGCCTCATGGGTTTGAGGAACACCCAGATGGACACTACAGCTAGAGCAGATTGAGACACCATTTGGTAGACACTTTTAACAACTTTGACTTTTACTTTGAGAGAAATAGGGAGCCAACAAAAGTTTTGAGCAAAACAATGATAATGACACTTAGGCACTAGAAGTAATATTACGACCACTCTGTTGACAGTAGAGAAACAGGACTTCAGAACAGGAGCAGGAAGGGAATTGGGAAAGCTATTCTAATAGGCCAGGTATAAAGGTAATGAAATAATTGTCAAATAATTTGTATTTTGAAGGTGGTGATAAAAGTATTTTGGCGAATCATAAGCCGACTGGAGTGAGAGTGGAAAGTAAAGATGAATTAGAAATTTTGGGCCTGTCAATTAGAAATATTTTCATTTTGCATCTGTTTCTTTGAGATGGATAATTATAAAACTTTATTAGATCAAGATATGAAAATGCTGAGTATATAGATATAATTGTAGTTTCATGGGAAACATTGTCCTTTTTATTTTATATTTGAAAATCATTTGGACAATTCTTGGCTCTAATTTTGTAAAGGAATTTTTTATATGAGCTTGTTAAAGTCTGTGAAAATCCTGATGATATTTTGCTGCTGTCATCGTTTTGAATATATTAACAGTTTTACTCTCCTGGTGAGTAAAGCAATAATTAATTACCTATAAATACATTATCCATATAGCAAATTTTATGTCTTTATTGCCTAAACTAGGCCTTTAAGATTGATTTCAGATAATTTCCATTTTCATTGGACTAACCTCTTTTAAAAATAATTTAAATTAAAATTGACATTCAGTTAAAAAAATATGCAATAACATATTTAACCAAGAAACTGGAAACTGTGACCTAAGTTCTTTTAGTCAAAACAGAGAAAATAGCTTTTAGAATCTAACATAAAAAAATTCCCAATTAAAACTATCAAAATTACATGAGAATAAACCATTTAAATGCTTTGAATAGAAGCTCAAAGAACAGATATAATTTGATGCAATGGCCTTTAATACTTCAATGTTCCCTGGTGGCTCAAAGAAATAATTTCTACTTGACAGATGTAGTAATTAGGAAATACTGCACTTAATTATTATAATTGGGATTGGGTTAGATTTATAGATGACTTTAAATAGAGAACATAAATTAACTGGAATAGTTACAAATTGATGTAACAAAAGAAAGTCAATGAAAATATTTTAGTCTATTTCAAATAAGGCTTAAATTTTTGAAGAAATATACATAATTTCAGAATAGAAATAATTGTAAAAAACGCCTAGACTTAATATGACTAATTTTTACTCTCTGATTAGATAATCACTCTAATTAGCATTTATATAATTTAAAGATTCAGATATTTATTGATCACTTTGAAATAGTGTTTAATGAAATTAAATACCTGGTTGTTTTTCAGTCCCGAGGGGAAAAGACAATGAACATTTTAATTGGCTATTGCCCCAAGAGAGTTCATCCAATATGTCCCACTGACTACAAATTGTATTTGCAAGTATCTATTCTATTTGCCAGTAAATAAGAACAAAAAAAAAAAATGCCACAGAAAGATATTTTTTAAACTTTAATAATTTAAAAGCTATTAAGATACATTGAAAATAAATTTATTAATCAACTCCTTGTACCTGCTATGAAAAGATGATTCTATGTGTGAGTTCCCACAATCTCTTTCTCATAATGTGTGTTTATGTGTTCTGTATATTATATATATCAATAATTTGAGCAGCTGCAGTACTATAGTTGATTTCCTAAAATGTTTTGTATTACCTGGGAAAAAAATCATATTCTCCAAATAATTGACTTAGTGACAGTGGGTGGGGAATGTGTTAGTAATTATGTCTAGTTGGCCAAATCCAAATGCTACACTCAATTTATTTTATTTCCTTTGTTGCTTCTTTTTTATTATCAAGGTGTATAAAATGCATATTGACTGGAAAACTTTTGGAGTCAGTAAAACAGCATACTAATTTTTTTTTATTTTTTAAGATTTTATTTTTTTATTTGAGAGAGAGAGAGTGCATGCCCATGCAAACATGCCCACGCATGAGTGGGTGGAGAGGCAGAGGGATAGAGAAAAAGAATCTCAAGCGGACTTTCTGCTGATCACAGAGCTGAGGACCTTGAGAACATGACCTGAGTTGAAATCAAGAGTCAGACGCCCTATCTACTGACTCACCCAGATAACCCATCATATCAATTATTTAAGTGTTTGTCCTGAGGGTCGACACTGAAAGGAAATACACTCTATATTTTATTATCTATGGATGCAGGATAACAAATTATCCAATCAGACACATACAATGCAGAGAACTTACCCGATGTCAAACTTCACTAATAAATTCAATGATATGGGTCATTTAGAGCTCTAGGAAAAGCAGGAAACATTAATCTTAGGTACTGTCTGTCCACATAAGAATGTACTTTGGACCAGATTTTTGTTATGGATCCCTCTAAATTTTGCAAAGTATTATTTACAGAAAGTGATGCAATTTTAGTAATCAAACATCTCCATTTTATACTCTGATAGTTATATAAGGTGACATTTTGTAGAGATGAGCAGAATGTAAATCTATACTTTCCACGATTATTTATCATAGTTGATACCAGACAGAACAGGTTCAGCCTGCTAACAGCATTCCATACCTAGGCATTTTTCCACGAATTGCTCCATAATTGTGTCTGCCAGTACATCTGTCACTATAATCTTTAGCAATAATTTTCCTCCCTTCCACTCTTCTCTTTCTTTCCCCCACTTTTTCCTTCCAGCCTTTGATTCTTGGATTTCCACTGGAAAAGTAGGAGTTAGATCTCAAGTGTTGCTGCCGTTACTTTCTTTCCAACATGCAAAGAAAAATAATCACCTAAAGAAAGGATGACAAGTCTTCTGAAATCTCCCCAAGTCATATCAGATGTGCCAAGCACCTAATACGCCTCCTTCAAACAGTGCAGATGAGTAAGGTTCTCAAAAATTGGTTTACTGTATGGTATCACTTATATGTGGAATTAACAAAAAAAATCTGACTTCATAGAATTAAAGAATAGGATGGTGGGTTGCCAGGGGCTGGGGAGAGGGAAACAGGTCAAACTTTCAGTTCTGAGGATCTCTTGTAGAACATGGTGACTATAGTTAATAATGCAGTATTGTACACTTGCAAGCTGCTGAGAATAGATCTTAAGGGCTCTCACCACACACAAAGTTAACATTGTAAAGTGATGACCATGATCTTACTTATCTTGATCTTGGTAATCAATCCACGGTGTAAACGTACATCCAATCATCACATTATATACCTTAGGTATATGTAATCATATCTGTCAAATGTTCTTCAAATAAGTTCAAGGAAAAAAGAAAAAAAATTGTTTCCAGAATCACTTTTGAATGTGAAATTTTTAAAGACATTATCTCACTCTAGATTAGAAAAGGATACAAATTAAATGAACACTAGATCGCAGGCAATGAGCCCAAATCCTGCTTCCGTATTCCTTGTAAGAAATCACACTAATTTTCAAAAGGAAAATAAAAAGAGTATGAGGGGACTTATTTATTTATTTATTTATCTATTTAAATTTTTATTTATTTATGATAGTCACACACACAGAGAGAGAGAGAGAGACAGAGACACAGGCAGAGGGAGAAGCAGGCTCCATGCACCAGGAGCCCGACGTGGGATTTGATCCCGGGTCTCCAGGATCGCACCCTGGGCCAAAGGCAGGTGCCAAACCACTGTGCCACCCAGGGATCCCGAGGGGACATATTTATGATATAAGAAAATTATAGAAGATGTGAGATTTTTAGCTTCATTGTGTGTAGTCTTTGGGGGATAGACAAAAGTTGCTTCAGATTTTCCGAATCAAGGAATCATTGGTAAAATCTACCTGTGTAAGATTCCTTTTTTTTTTTTTTTAACAAAAAATACAAGTAAAGATTGTATATTTATTTTAAATGACATTAATTCCATTTAGGATTTAAATCTCTTTTAAACTGAAGAACAAAACATAATCATGTGGGATGGCACCATTGACCATTGATCAGTTGATCAATTTCCTTGAAATTGAAACACCCATGGAAAGTGAAATAAGCCAGCAAAAAGAATTGTGGTGTAATAAATATAAGATAAATATATTCACAGAATGATTTATCTTACCATAAATTTAATGAGATGGTAGAAATTGGGCAGCATCTGTCATAGGGAAAAAAAATAAAATTGGAAGTTAGCATCATAGTTATCTAGAATTCGATATTTATTTTCTAGATTTAGGAGCAAATTTCATGCGTGGAAATGGTTTAAATGAAAATTGAGTGTGAAAGTAAGTGTCCTTTCATTTTTATCACAAGTACCTCTGTTCTATTCCTTATCTTTCCTCCTATGAAATCCACTGCTTTACATGTCAGTCACACTTCGAGAAAAATTAAATTTCATTTTAACCTTACTGAACTGTTTAATCAGTTTTATTATGCCTACAAGAATTCATCTTTAAATAACTTGTCAAAAGCTCTTGTAGAAGAATTGAAGAAGAGTAGCATCTGATTAAAATGGTGGGTAAAAGTATTGTCAAATAAGTAACTTCTAGGGGTGCCTGGGTGGCTCATTCGGTGAGGCGTCTGCCTTCGGCTCAGGTCATGATCCCGGGGTCCTAGGATCGAGCCCTACGTCGGGCTCGCAGCTCAGCGAGGAGCCTGCTTCTCCCTCTGCCTCTGCCTCCAGCTCCGCCAGCTTGTGTGCTTTCTCTCTCTCAGATAAACAAATAAAATTAAAAAAAAATAAGTAACTTCTATCCTGAATGACATAGTATATCTTCCCTTCAATTCTTTATCCATATGAATTCTGCATTGTTCTTAATATAACATGCTGTGTTGTTCTGTTTCTACTATATTATAGATTGCATTTCATCATTTAATGATTCCAATCATTCCATGTAGCTGATGCGTGATCATTGATTTCTGGTAACCTCCTTCCCATAATAATAGAAGAATCGTTCCTCCTCATGTCCTCTGCTGCGTTGTCCTTTGTGTTCAAGTAGACTGTGGCGGAATTATTGTCTCTCTCACCTGTATCGTTAATTTCCTTTGTATATTCCATCTTTTTCTTCTTCTTCTTCTTTCTTTGTTTTTTCTTTTCTTTTTTTTGACACACAGATGCCTTAAAAACAACCATCATTAAAAATAAAAAAAAAAAAAAGCCTGTCCCACCCCACTCTCCATATGTTACCTGTATCTTGAATCATCTCACATCGCAAAGCGTTACACTTGCTGTTTCCGTGGCACACGACCTATTCTTCCTGAAAGCTCTTCCACTCGGGCTTATTAAAGCCTCCAACGGCAAGTACGAGGCTGAAGTCAGTGAATAATGGTTCCTGCTCCTCCCACTCGGTCCCTCAACGGTATTGGGTGTGGTCGGCATCTCCCTTCTTCTCTTGGCGGGGCTCTGCTGTCTAACCCCCTGGACGCCACACTCATTCCTCCATCCCCTTATCATCGGGGCCATCTGAGCCTCCCCGGCGCCCCCTCCAAGACCTCAGATGTCGGCTCGCCCAGTGCTGCGTCCCCAGCCCTCCCTTAGATGTGCGGTCTCGCTGACTGTCAGGACTGTAGTAAGACGAGCAGGTGGATGAATTTCTGGTCCGCATCCCTCGCCAGGAACGCTCCCCCGAGCTGAGATGTTCCGTGTCCACGAACACGACGTTGCCGGATGTGACGTCAGGCTCCCCCCCCCCATTGCCCGTTCGAATGAACGAACCACCCAGTGACTTCTGCATTTAAATATTTAAATAGTTCTTGATGTCATAGGACACGACCTTGCCGGATGTGACGTCAGGCTCCTCCCCCCTTCCGATTGGCCCGTTCGAATGAACGAACCACCCAGTGACACACTGAAGGCTACGAAACAAAGGCGCGGAGACAGATTCAAACAGAAACGAATACACGGTTGACGACGTAGTGGGTGTGACCTGAGAGCGGAAGTGATGTCACAGGACACGACGTTGCCAGATGTGACGTCAGGCTCCTCCCCCCTCTCCCGTTGGCCCGTTCGAATGAACGAACCACCCAGTGACACACTCAAGGCTACGAAACAAAGGCGCGGAGACAGATTCAAACTGAAACGAATACACGGTTGATGACGTAGTGGGTGTGACCCCAAAGTGGAAGTGATATCACAGGACAGGACGTTGCCAGATGCGACGTCAGGCTCCTCCCCCCTCTCCCGTTGGCCTGTTCGCATGAACGAGCCACCCAGTGACTTCTGCATTTAAGTATTTAAATAGTTCTTCAATTGCCAAATCAGAGCTCTTGCCGTATTTACCTCCCTCAAATTGCTCCTTCCGGGTCCCTCCTCACTAACTGGTTCAAGCTCTGTTTTGAGGGCTCACGGGCGCCAGGCCCCAAGAAGCACCCGTCGGGAAACAGCAGAAATGGTGTATGAGGCTCAGGAAGTAAGCGGGGGTACTTTCTGAAATGTCACACACACACACAAAAATACCTAAAATCTTAACCATGCAATGGGAAACCTAAATAATGTCTGTGAAAAAAAAAAAAAAAAAAAAAAGATTGGCTCTAAATTCTAAAATATCTTCCCTGATCACCATCGCTTCTGAATATATGTCAATTAAAGTGAGGACTTTTTTTTTTTCTTTCCACTCGCCCTGTGATAGGCCCCTGGTTGCATCTAGAAGGTGATGGGGGTGACTCCCTGACACACACAGACTCTGCTTTCCTTGCTCCTCCGAGGGCAGGCAGTGCCCTGGCTCCATGTGGCCTGTGGCTGTTTGCATCTGTCCCTCTAAGCCCTGTGGCATGACACATCCTTGCCTGTGAGCAGTATATTCAAAATAAACAGCCATCGTGACAGACTTATAAAAAAATAAAATAAATAAATAAAGTCTCTGATTACGCACTTTGGAAATTCTGTAGGGACGTTTGGGCTGTCTATTCTCTTTCAGAACTTGAAACAAGGAGACGGTTCAAAGCGTTATTTTGCCTGCTAAGTGTAGATTCTGGTTCCCATGAGAGAACAGCCTTCCTGAATGTGAATACCACCTTTAAAACTGAAAGGCATTCTTCCTGATGATGGTCACTTATATCTTAAAGCTAAATGAGGAGTCGAGAAGGTGGTCATTATTACTCAGTATCCTGTAATTATTTTTCAAGGCAATTGTGTCGTAGGGAGGAGAAGTCGCTGGAAGTGATGCTCAAGGGGTTTCTCAGGCTGTGCCCCCTTCGGAGCAGCCTCTGAGGAAGCAAGAGGTTGGAAGAGCGTGGAAAGAACACGTGGTTTCAGTTGTCACTAGTTCCAGGGTCCCTGTTAATAATGTTAAGAGCTTCTCTTCTCACCTTGGTTCTGCTCTCCTCTCAATATTGGTTTCAGCCTGTGGTCGGTTTATTGTCAAGTAGCCATAGAAGATGGATGCAAGCAAGTCCAGCTTTGAGTGCTTTGGTAGCTTATCCTTCTGGTTATGAGAAAGACCATCTCCCATCCCCACCTCCCCCCCACACACACCACCAAATATATATCCACTGTAGGGGATCAGTCTCATTGGCTCAGTCCAATCTTCAAGCCAATAATCCTGACCACACAGATGGGGTGCTCTTGTAAATGATGGATCTTCTTCCATTTATGATGCGGTCGTGTTCCAGTAAACCCATTTTATTTTATTTTATTTTTTTATTATTATTTTTTTTTTTTATGATAGTCACAGAGAGAGAGAGAGGCAGAGACACAGGCAGAGGGAGAAGCAGGCCCCATGCACCGGGAGCCCGACGTGGGATTCGATCCCGGATCTCCAGGATCGCGCCCTGGGCCAAAGGCAGGCGCCAGACCGCTGCGCCACCCAGGGATCCCCCAGTAAACCCATTTTAAGTTGAAAATATCCTAAGGGAAAAACATACATTTAATGTATGTTTCAAAGTATACCTAACCTACCAAACATCACAGCTTAAACTAGTCTACTTCAAGTGTGCTCAGAATACACCTGTATTAGCCTACAGGTAAGCAAAACCATGTAGCACAAATCCCATTTGATAACAAAATGCTGAATAGCTCATGTAATTTATTGAATATTGTGCTGAAAGTAAAAAACAGAATGGTTGGAGGGGTACAGAATGGTTGGAGGGGTACAGAGTGGTTGGAGGGTAAGGAACAGTTGTATGTATGTTGGCTATTTACCGTTGTGATCTTGTGGCTGCCTGGGAGCTGTGGCTCACTGCCTGGTATCACCAGAGAGGATCCCACTGCAGATCGCTAGCCCAGGAAAAAGTACAAATTCAAAATTCAAAGTAGGGTTTCTACCGATTGTGTATTTTTTTTTTTTTTTTGCAACATCGTGAGGTGGAAAAACTGTAAATTAAGCCATGATAAATCAGGAACCATTTATAGTTTGAATTAAGTCTCTGCTCCTTTTGTTTGCGGATTCTCTGTGATAGACTTAGTATAGTCACACTGATTGTTTTAAGATTAATTCCCAAAAGAAAATTTAAAAAAAAATCTTATCACAACTATGTGATAAAATAAGGGAAGACAGGAAATAAAATACAAAATGTGGCTCATTATAAACATGGGAAATATACACTTTTTTTCTTTTTCTTTTTCTTGGATATTTATTCAGGAAACACTCAAGAATATCTTTATGCGATCTATAGCTATGCACACGCATTTCCCTACATTTATTAATATTGCCATATTGTTTCCCTAAAGGAATGAACATTTTGCAGGACAAGGGACAGTTGAATAAACTACTTTTACAATAATTTCACCATTGTTACTAGCATTATTTTCCATTTTTCACAAATTTGTGTATAGTAAATTATAATTTATTTTTTAGTACTGTGATGTAAAACATTTCTAGTAGAGTCACTCCTCGTGTGGTCGAACATTGTTTTATACATATTATTCTTGCACTATTATTTCTTATGTGAACTGCTCCTTTATGCCTCTCATCCATTCAACTATTTTGAATGTTACTAGGTTTTATATTCTAAAAACAAATGTACTTCCTCATTCTTCTGTGTCTTTTTAATTAATTATTTTTCAGAAAAGATCAGATACAAAGTAACTACTAATTGAACTACTACTGAGAATATACAGTAGAAGAAGAACATCTGGTCACACTTTTCCTGGAGTTAATTTTATTAAGTCTACTTAACATTTCTCAGAAGTATAAACAGTGTTCATAGTCAACCATGCAAATATTTCTTTTCTAAATTTTTAAAATATTTGTATTTCATAATTTTAAAAGATCTGAAAAAAACAAAAAACAAAAATGAAAAATTATCTGTAATATTCAATGTTTCTAGGATTTCTCTTCTGAGAGAGAACTTCACAGTCATTAATATATTTTAATAGCCTTTTTTTTTTTACTATTAGCCTACTGTTTATTTTTTTGTTTTTTTTTAATATTATTTGCCGAACTTTTGAAACCTATTTTTCAGAAGCATTTTAACATATGCATTTTCAGCCTATCAACTTATTTAACTGGTATTGATATTCTACTGTACCAAATTTATTTATTTATTTATTTATTTATTTATTTATTTATTTATTTGACAGAAAGAGCACAAGCAGGGGAGTAGCAGAGAGACAGAGAAGCTGGCTTCACCCTGAGCAGGGAGCTGATGAAGGGCTCCATCCGGGGACCCTGGGATTATGACCTGAGCCATGACTGAGGCAGACACTCAACCACTGAGCCACACAGGTGTCCCCTGTACTGAAATTATTGATTAAATTAGTGAAACTCACAAGGAAGGATATGAAGTATTTTTTTTTCTCCAAGAACATTATATGCCTTTCCATTATGAAAATTTTATTTTTTAAAGTTTTTATTTATTCATGAGAGACAGAAAGAGGCAGAGACACAGGCAGAGGGAGAAGCAGGCTCCCCGCAGGGAGCCTGATGTGGGACTCGATCTCAGGACCCCAGGATCACGACCTGAGCCCAAAGGCAGACACTCAACGACTGAGCCACTCAGGGGTCCCCATTATGAAAATTTTAAATTCTATTAAAGATATATATTTTATTTTGGTACTTTTTGGTATTTTTTGGTATTTTTGATAATTTTTATTTTATTTTGGTAGTAGACAGTTTATTTTGGTAGTAGACAGTTATTCTGTATACTGATTCTTTAACATTTCTCCATCAATGTACATACGAAAGCTCAAAGTTTTTTGTCCATTTATTTGTTTTTTTTTGTCCTAATACAGTTACAATTAAGGAACAGCCATCATCATTCATATTTTAAAAATATTTTCAAACAGAAATCACATGCAATTTAACTAAATCTTGCTGTCTTAGTTTTTACTTTATGATAGAATAAGTTGTGTATTTAAGTTAGAGATAATGTTGTTTTGGACAAGATTATTTTATGTGACAAATGACTATAAGATATGTTACATATTTTACTTGAAATTACCATATATAACCATATATATGTATATGGGTTTATATATACATTCAGTTTAATAAATTGTGTCGATTTTCTGAGACATATGGAGAGTATTTTTATGAAATTTGATAACTTTTTCTCCCTATCATATACATTATTCAGGTTGATCATACATCTTAATAAATTTAGCTCTGAATAGCTATGCACACGCATTTCCTTACATTTTGATACATTTTTTAAAAAAGCATTAAATGTGCAATACTACCCTTCTCAGAGAACAAGCTTTTGTGATGATATTATATTTAATTTAAAAATCTGTACCCCAGACAGCTTGGGGTTATCAGACTGACGATCTGGGTATAAGGAGTTATGCCAATTCTTCTAGTAATTCACTTTGTGACACAAGACAAATTACTTTCGCATCTAGACCCTGGGTTTCCAAATGAATATATGTATCCTGGACAATGCTTGTCCCCTATGCAGCATTCTATTGGGGTATCTAACACATCCTACTACTCAGCCACTATGACTTTGATGAAACTGTCACCTGTTCCAGAATCTAGAGAGTGATAATGGTAACCCAAATTGGCCAATCTAAATTCCATTTCCATGGCAACATTCACATTTTCAGTGATTGACTATGACTCAAATGAGGCCAATAGAATCAATCCTAAAAGTTTTTCTGACATTTTGAGAAGACATATCCTCTTCCTGCTGAGATTTTGAAGGGGGTAGAATTTTAGGTTAACCCTGTTAGGTATCTTTGTCTGTCTGGGAATAAAGCCAACAGAGAGGAAAACGATTTGGAGAGAAACAGTTAAGAAGTAATACAAGACTCTTTATTGTAAATAGTCTATGCCTAGTTGATATATTCCATTATGAATTCATTGATCTTTTTCCAAACTCTTATACTGTAGCCAACTTATGCTTGCAATTTAAAAACAAGGGTAGTTCTGACGTATCGATTGTTTTCACTTATAGTTATGTGTAAAACCGAAGTGAACAAGAGAAACATATTGCCAAATCTTTGCTTATCACAGATTTGAATCACTTCTTTACTGAATTACATGTAATTTTTGAATATTGGAAGAAATTCATCGCCTTTTTTCTATTTACAATGTAATGGCTAAAGATATGATATACTTTTAAGTTTAATTTATCCTATTAATATTTTCTGCTTTACTCTAGCCAATCAACATAATAATGACTGAAGGCTCAATTTGTACTATTGCCCAGTTTCTGTTTTATAAACTTGCAAATTTCTACTATAGCTTATTTTACTGGTGACATCTCAATAATGTCATATTGGTGACACTGTGAAAAGATCTATATTTCCACCCTACGTGTACACACACACAAAAGATTCAAACAATCTCAAGAGTACAGTTTATAGTAAATATAGTAAGATGATTAGGAAATTATGAACTTTGAATATGTATTATTTTTGTGTTTAATATGACATACTTAAGTCTAAATTAACATAAATCAATTTTAAATAATGGTTGCATTTAACAACTTTAACAATTTGCTTACATCCTAAAAATTTAACAATTTCCACATTAGGACTTCAATCTTTGAGTCACAGTTTTTGGACTTACAGTAGATAGTCTGGAGTACAAATGAGATGATTTGTGCCAAATGGAAAAGAAAATTGTGATTCTTTTGAAAACAAAAAGCCTCCTTGGTACCATTTACCTCACGAAGGTATTCAACTTCACTGAACATCAATTCCCTTAAAGATAAAATAGGATTGATAAGAGATTCTTCTTTATAGGGTTATTTTAAGAACTAAATGAGACTTAGGAATCTCTTAGCCCAATTCATGGACATAAAAAATTGAGTAATACTATCTATTGCATTACTATAGTTATTAAATCATTACTTTTCTTTCCTACAGTTGAAGGCTTTAGTTCCAGAGGTAATATCTCCCCTTACTTTTGCTCATAGTGTAGAATAGAAGTTTCAGCCACTCAATTTGTCTTGGCAAACTTGTGTCCTCTTGATGGATTCACTTGTCATGCTTCTGTGATATGCTGTTACCTGGCTGAAATTTATTTCACATTTTTTAAACTCTAGCCAGCTTCTCCTAATTCTTAACTCTCTAGACCCTCCAAACATGTGGATAATCCTCAGGATCTCCAATGTGCTTCCTTTCACATATTATCTATTGCTTAATCACTTACCCACAATTATCTCCATGAGAGGTTCTATCAGTGAGTTTAGGAGTTTAGGTATCACAACATAGCTCTACTACTGAGGGCCAAGAAAATAAATACATAATGTACACTCTTTTTGAAATGCAAATCATCATTATCACTCTTCTTGGGAGCACTGTGTTTGGTAAGTCGGGAGTTTGCTGGTCCATTCATCATGGAGAGTTATTCAAACAGGGAACCTGCTCTTCCATGGTGTGCCAGTTAATCCTTGGATGAAATCAATCAGGAGAGTTTTTAATGAATGTCCTCTTTCTTCCAATTCCAGTTAAAAGTAGGTAAACTGATTTTAAACCTATACCATTTTCTCAACTGTAATTTTAAACACAAGTTTTTACAAAATATTATTCTTAAAATGGTGTCTATTCTTCATTATAAGGCCTACATACAGTTTTTAAAATGTAGTGTTGAATTGTTACATGCTTTTTCATTAGCTCAAATCTATATTGAAGCTTATAGTCTTAGATTCCCTAATAGAACATCATTCACTTTTTAAGACTCCTTACTCAAGTAATTTTAAACTCCTCTATGTGGAATTATAATGATTAAAGACCTTCATTCTGACATGATCTTGATTCACTCATAATATAGTGTTTATTAGTTTCAATATTCCATTCTGAATCTTCAGTTTATTTTTGCCAGTGGAATTAAAGCATATTTTAAATATATTTTCCTTCATAAACTGAAGTTTTATTACTTGTAGAATGTGCTAGAACAACGGTCAACTGAAGCAGGTAAGAAGCTTTAGGTTATATTACAAGGGTTATAAAGCTAGGAGTAAACAGTATTTCTGCCACATGAAAAGGCCATGACTTCAAGGTAGTCTCTTTTTTTATCAATGCATTTTCATTTTTCTTTATTATATATCCATATCTACATATCAGAATTATAAAATATATAAAGTAAAATGATAAAAATAATGTATACGATACAAACTAAATGAAATTAAAAATGCTTGGCCCACAAGAATTGCATAGTGAATGTAATTTCCATTGTTGGTTGGGATGACATCATAAATATAAGATAGCTCACTTATTAACCGAACATTTAATGACAGCCTAAAACGCCCCAAATACAAGCCTAGACATTGGGTATAAAATGGTGAATGGAATAAGTCATAATCTCTGTCCCCATGGAGTTAACTTATAAAAAGGTGACTAATGATCCATAATTCTTATAAACTTAATATAATGCATCTTATTGTACACTAAGATAAGAGATATGCTTAAGTTTCTTATGGGAAAAACAATGAGAGAAAGCTGGATGTTTATCAAAATCCAGGAACTATAGGTGAAAGTCATAGCAGCACAGAGCTAGATACTTTTCTTTGAAAGCCTCAGCAAATACAATGGAGGCAAAGAAATTTCAGACCTTTGAGATGAGCCTCAGTCTTCTGGGGGACAGAGTTGACATTTGTGTAAGACGGAGCTAATGTTGGCAGGCCAGGCTACTTTGAAATGTACTGATGAGCTCTAGCATGGAATTAGTGTGGAGAATGCTAATACTATTTCCCAGTATGTTATAAAAAGTAAAGAAATTTCTAACTGCTTTTAGACACAGAAAACCCCACAGATAAAGATTTGGGCATTTTGGTAGATTATTTTTCAAAATAGTCACTCTCCCTTCCCTCCTCCATAGAAAGATTATTTTACCAGTTTGTTCAGTCATACATCTTGCTGAAGGTGATGGGATGTTAGCAGATATGAGATGAGCCGAGGCTTCAAGTATGCTTGTGGGGTTGAACAGGTCTTTTGCAAACCTACCATATCAACGAGAAAGTAATAGGCCTCAGGTAGCTGCACCTCCCTCAGTCCAGCACTAGAATAACTTCATCCTGAGCATATCGGAGTGAAATGCACGGCTAACTATGCAGCTGGAGACAGAGCCACTCAAGCAAGCCCAGCCTGTGTCAGCTAACCCCTTAGTAGACATACGGCTATGATAACTAGAATAAATTGTTGCTTTAAGTCACTGAGTTTGTTCTACAATATTATACCTAATAAATAGACAAATTAGTAACAAAAAGGGAATAGTACTTTAACAAAAAACCCAAACTACTTGGCAATAGATTTTGATGTCAGGTATTGAAGAGAGAGGAGATTGCAAGCAAACCACCCTCCTCTTCATAATTACATAAAGAACGGGGAGGGATTGTAAGAATTTATTATCCAAATGTATGGAGAGAACTCTGCAGGATTATCCATGAAAGTGAATTGAGAATTTAAGGTTATTATCACACATATGCAGATGGTATTAAAATATTTAACAAATGAAAGAAAACAGGTACTATCCATGTTAAATAGGTACAATGAATAAAAATGGATTTTGGTCATAAACAACTGGTATGAATGCAATGGTGTGTACTAGTTTAACACACACTTTAATTCAAGATTCTTTAGTACTTAACACAAGTGGAAAGATGTATATTGATCGGAAAAAAAAGATCAAAAAAAAAGAAAAAAAAAGCAAGTAATTTTTTTTTCAAACAGACAAGGAAATAGCATTCTACTCAATGACTTTCTTCACAATAATTATTTTTCTTCCACCCCAAAACTTACAATAAGGACTCTTTCTTTCCCTACTTTTCTTCATTGATGAAAAATTAGGGTTGAGACTCAGCCTTCAACTACATGGTGCTAAAATATAAAATACAAACCCAGGGTCAATATTCAATCAGGATTTTTTCAGTTACTTTTGCATGTGATTCTGTAATGGTCTGTCCTGCTCCCCTGCTGCATGTTGCATCTAAGGAAATGAAGTGACATTTTGAATATTTGCCTGTAATATTCTCTCCTCTGTGAATGCATTTCTTATTCTTTACCTAATGAAAATCCTTTTTGAGGCATATTTTACTGGTTATTTCCACTTGCTCCACCAGATTTTCTACTTTTTTCTGCCTTGTTCTGTGCAAAGAGTCTGACCTCTGTTTTGTAGGATTTCAGCTCAAGTTCACACTGGTTTCTGATTAGATTCAGTAACTGGGAGTAACAGGTAGTAGATCATATGGAGAGAGAAGTAAGATATTGAGGGAATCTTTATTTTTATTTTCCACAGCTAATTGTATTCACTCCCTCCTTCTGGAATAGTTATACTCCGATATAGGTATCCAATTCCGGTTCTATGTCCCAATTTATTTACCAGAGAAACCAGCTTGCCATGAGGTTCAGGTCAACAGAAAGTTTTCAGAACACAAACAATAGCATTACATGGCTTACAAAAAGAAAAAAAAGAAATGAAGAAGAAAAGAAAGAAGAAAGAAAGAAAGAAAGAAAGAAAGAAAGAAAGAAAGAAAGAAAGAAGAAAGAAAGGAAAGAAAGAAAGAAAGAAAGAAAGAAAGAAGAAAGAAAGAAAGAAAGAAAGAAAGAAAGAAAGAAAGAAGAAAGAAAGAAAGAAAGAAAGAAAGAAAGAAAGAAAGAAAGAAAGAAAGAAAGAAAGAAAGAAACTTTAGGAAATAAATGATAGTTGAGGTATCCCTGGCACATAGGAGAGGTACATGGAGTCTCAGGGATGATCCTTCCAATAGGACAAACAGAACAGGAGTCCATTCTGTTGCTAGGATTTTGAAGTAATGCAACACTGCCTATCTGTTTTAAATAATCTCCATTTGAAAAGTGTCTCTGGGGCTACTGCTGGATCCCTGTAAAAGATTTATGAATGCTTCGTGGGATGCCAAGTGACTATGGAAACAAAGAGATATGAACTTTGAGTTACCGTATTTGCTAAATGATAGAATGGGATGCAGACAATTGCATTCTATTCCTAAACAGAAGTAATATGAAGGAAACTGATTAATTTTGCCTGAAATAAACAAAGAAATTTAATGAAGAGCAAACATAGACTCTCATAGTTCTTCTTCCACCGCGTTGTTGTCTCTCCCTCAACACAATCCTGTGGCTTCATGAAGAATTCCCTATGACCAGTTGATTTGAAAAGATAAAGTTCCGGCCTACTTTACAGATGGAGATGTGCCGTGTGTTGGCACTCAACAACAACAACAACAAATGGCCCCGCATTTTAGCTGTCAGGATGTCTCCGAAAGACAATGGTGAAAAAAAAAAATATATCTTTCCAGTTAACAGGTCTATGGGCAATACATCTTGTTGTCTCCTTCAACATGAGTGTGGAACTGTACTAATTAAGGCACACTGTCTAATGGGTTGGCTAGCTGGTAGGGAAATTGGAATTAAATTAGGTTGGCCTTGAAGTCTTGAAGTAAAGTAGGGTTCAACTTCTTGTAATGAGCACAAATCTGAAGGTACCTGTGTCCTATAGAAATACCTATTAAATGCCATCTATGAGTCTCTTCATAATCAGAGAGAAAAGACAGTCTCTCCTTTAAAGTTGCTCTGCCTCTTTCCAGACTCCAGAGTTTACTCAATGACCCCAAGTATAAAATGGTAAGAATGGTGTATATTAATGTGCTTAACTACATTGTTATTTTACCAAGACCGCCTTGCTGTTACCATATCTGAATGTTCACAACGCTGACATGGGAGGCTCCGTTGCTCAGAGAGACCAGTCCCCCACCAGAATGTAGATTGATTGCTTTGGACACGTGACGGGAGATGACAGCAAAGTTACCTCAAAGAAATAGAATACTTATTCTAGATAGATTTTGTTCTTGCCTGGGCAAAAAGCATGTCTACCAGCATACCGTTTCTGGGCTTATACAATATGTATTAATATGCATGATATTCCATAAAACATTGCCTTTATTAAGGAATTAATTATACAGTGGAGTACGTAAGATGGTAGTAGGCTCACACACAGAACTGAGAAATCTTACCATATGCCATGTCACTTAAAGAAACTGACCTGATAGGACGGCCAGTGCCTTACAGACATTAATTTTTGTCACTGAGTGGGAAAGCTCCTGGAATTTGGGGTCTGCTCTGTATCCTAAGATCTGATCTGTATCTTAAACTAGCCACCAGTCTATTGTGTGTTTTTCCACATAGCCAGAATAGATGGGTCTAGAAACCAAGACGTGGAGGCAAAGCATAGCTTACTTTAGTATTTGGTGTAAAAGCCCACTTCTAAAGAAATTTTGTTTACTATCCACACTACTTTGCAATTAGTAGATGTGGAGGCCTACTGGCCAAAATAGGGACTTTTCCACTAAGGAACACTGCCATGGTTCTACTGAATTCTAAGGTGCAAGCTCCTGTTGAGTTGTTCTTTTGTTTCATGGCTTTAACATCTCTCCAGACATCATTAACCTTCAATAACCCCTTCCTTCCTCTGGTTCCTCTATTTCTAGATGTGATAACAACTCCTTGATGTTTACAGACCCTAAGGACTTCATTTGCTTGTTAGATACCTCAACTACTATAAATAATCTCTCATTAAATTCCCTTCAGTTAAAGTCCTTGTGTGTCCTGTTTCCTGCCAGTATTGTGCCTGCAACATGCACCAATGAAATTCCCCCTAAATATTCCCTTCATTTTTTTTCCAATGTTCTTTCCTTTAGTCCTTGTCTAATCTCTACCTGCATTAAAATGTCCCAGAAAGAAGTGATTTTATTCCTTGCTATAGATGACATTTTATTTGTCTCATTTAAATTGCATGACATTTTAATTAGGCATTAAAATCATACTCTTAAAAAATGACAGTGAACCAGGGATTTTTTTATCCCTATGGATAACAGAACTGTTTCAGCCTATTGGAATTTTAACTTAGAGGGATTTCTCTTCCTAAACCTCCTTCCTTATACACTTTTACTAACCAAGGTCACTGAGCTACTTCAATTTCTTTGGGTTAGTGAACATAAAATCTAGAAGGGATTTTAGAGTCTAACCAAATCCAGTTTCCTTATTTGATCAGCCAAGAAACCAAAGAAGGCTAAATGTGAAGTGACTTGTGTGAAGTGACTAAGTGTGAAGTGCTTGGAATGCAAAGCCAGGTTGGGTTCCTGACTCCCAATGTATCAGTGACCTATTACTTCTGGAAAAGATACCTTACTTCTTAGATAAAATAATGGTACTACTAAAAATAAAGTGCATATTTCTTTATATGTAAAACCGAATGTAAATGCATTTACAAGGGACATGCTATGGAAAGTTATAGGTATAATCATACAGATACATATAAACACAAGGATTAAGTGATCTGCTAAGCAGAAAGGATGGGCTTTCATTAAAGGATGGAACTTCTGAGTAGGAATGATGTCTTCTTGTATTATTGCACTAACTGTAGTTCTCTAGATCAAAGAAACTACCAGTATCCCTATTCTGGAACGGCCAATAGACTCTCTTGTTCTTATAGCCTTTGGATTGGGTTTAACATAAAAGAATAAAACAACTGCAAATGGCCTGAAGGCAACTGCATTCCTTGCCTCTCTGATCGGATTGAACTCCAGTGCCTGAGAGCTCCTAGAGACCTTGCCTAGTCTGACTTGAAAGGTGTTTTTCGGAGAAATAGTAATTTCTGCCATTGCGGGGCTCGATCCACTTAATACACTAGCTTCCTTTATTTCCATCCAATTAAAAATACCTTGGATGTAAATCAGGATAATTTATAAAATTCCTTTAGGATTCTCTGTATACACATGTCTGCTAAAACAGATCTGCTCTGTGGGCATCCAGTGAATAAATCCAAATGTAACTCCTTAGTCCAGGTCCGACTGTAGGCAAATGGGGAGATGTGAAGGTGTATATGAGGCAGGCATGGATGTCTAGGTCAGTTGTAGCTTTAGTAGCTGTGGACAGCCTATATTAGTATATTGGGTCACGGCCTCTACAGTGGAACTTCACACAATAGTATCTAAAGCTTTTAGAATCCTAATGCCTAGTGCTTTTAGAATTCTTTCTATTTTATTTTATTTTATTTTTTTTGCTTTTAGAATTCTTAAGTGTATAATCCTGTGAACAATCTAAACAAAAATAAAACCACACAAACAAATAGAAAGGCATGCATCACCTGTTTGTACATTTTCTGGATCTATGTTATTAAGCATAGATGCCTGTGTAGATACGTGCACACATTCATGTCAGGGGTATACAAATACAGGCATGTGTATGTGCCTAACATACGTGACAGCAAATATGAATGTGCACAAATGCTAGGAACCATAAATAAATACATAAACACAAGCCTATGAGAACGCCCACAGTGGGACTCTACAGAGAGCAAGATACACCAAAGGAGACCTAGACTTATACAAACATACATATATGTGCAGAAATGATAATTTTTGACTAATGAGATCTCAAAGAAGGAAACATTTGTGTTCTAGAAGGAAATGAAGTTTATTAAAAGACTCAAACACCAGAAGAATCTTTATTTTTTTATCCCCCTAAATAAGTGATGGTGAAAGCAGAAATCGCAGGCAGTGGACGTAATACCGTGAGGTACGGAGATCTGCCCTAGGTGTTCTTTCAAAAGCTTTTCTGTTTCTCCAGAGAAGGTTTCTTCCAGGGTTCTGATTTCCCGAAACTGTAATCAATTCTTTAATACCTTATTTTGTGTCTTGAAGTTAGTTACTTTGAAGACATAGAAATGAAAGTCCCAATTTACCACTGCTTTTTGAGAATATTTTCTTTTTTTCAAGGATTCTAGAAAACTTCATTATCACCCCCTGCACTTGGCTGAACACATCTCACTATTGTCCCATTTAACTCGTTCAATTAAGGGAGAACAACAAAAATACAGCCTGCACTACCATATCAGAAAAAAAAAGAAAAGAGAAAAATTTCTTTCTTTCAAACCCAAACAGGATGGATATTTATTGACACATGGATTTGTTGCTCATTTAATAAGGGGTGAGTGTAGAGCCTGACCAGAGCTAACAAAATTCCTGCTGTATCCTTTAAGACTTAAGCAGGAACAATCTGTTAAATATATGTCCCCAGACTTATGCAGATGAAATTTTCATCTAATAGCCAGATTTTATGCGATGATAGTATAATGGACTGGCCAGAATTAAGAGAGAGAGAGAGAGAGAGAGAGAGAGAGAGAGAGAGAGAGAGAGAAGGACCTGCTTTTACTCTCTATTTTCTCCTCTGGCAGAGATATTAGCCATGGAAGCTAGAGGTCTGCTCGCTGCGTAAGCAGGAGTACCTGTGGAGGTGGAGGGCAAGGCCGCTGGGTATGGGGACATGGCATTGCCTGTTCTCAAGACATTACTCTATCTGAGAGGCATTAGGTAGAATGATTCACTCAAAGGAGTTAAGCAGTTTGGTTTGAGCTAAGGTAGATAAAGGAAAACGCATGCACATATTTTCACTTATGTTGATGCTGTCATGGTACATGGTATAGAACATTTTGGATCAATAATTGTAGTATCAAAATTCTGGCCTTCTGATATGCACACACTCTAGAAATACATTGGAGAGAGAGATAGACACACACACACATAGAGAATATAAAATATCTACAGGAAAAGAAATAAGTTCAAAAGGCAACTAACTTAAAGAAGCTCAGAAATCTTAGCTTGCACAGAATAAATAGGAATGGGCATGATTTTGAGTGATGGTATTATTCTCTACCCACCCCATGCACGAAATTATTTGGTTATTTGAATCCCAGCAGATGCTTTCAAATATTTCAAGACAGTATCTGAATAAAATACACAATTTCATTATGGAGGTTTTAGAAATCCATAGAGAAGAATGTATTAGCTAAAACTAATTCAAATTCTATTTCCTCAGCGAAATCATCAAACAACTCAAACACATTCCGGTGCCTTTGAACCAGGATCCGAATGTTTTTCTTGGTAGTAGTTATCACCGTCTGTAATTATATGTTTAATTGCAAGCTGTGTGGTTGAATGTTTGTCTCTTCCACCACAATTTTGGCTGTGTTAAGACAGGGCTCTGGCCTTTTCTGCAGAAGCCGTATTGAGATGCTGGTTAGACACATGGACTCTGCAGTTGATCACCAGGCCACCTTCCCACCTCATGCTCTCACAAGAGTAAGCAGGGACAGGTGATGTAGCATCCTTGAAGTCATTTTCCTCCTCTGTAACCTAAGGACAAATATAGCATCGACTTCCCGGAGTGTTGTGAGGACTTAGTAAGTTAATACATGAAGAAACATTTAGACCAGTATGTGGATCATAAGAATATTAGTACTTTATCATATATTTTTCCTTATTATTGTATTTCTAGTAGCTTGTATAATTCCTGACACGTTGTATTTAAAAAGTGATTCTAGAATAGTTTGATGACTAAACTATTTAATGAATAAGTGATAGGAAAGACATCATAGATATCTTCTTTGGTCATTATCAGACCATTTTAGCCATGGATGCCATTGTTTGAATCAAAATTACAGATAGGATATCAGTGCATTAGCCCGATACAAGTTGAAATACAAGAGAAGATACTATAATTTAATGAGGAGGAGAGAAAGTTTGTGGACTCCAGAGCTCTATCCTTTACCTCCCAAGAGTCTGTTTATGTCCTAAGCAGTTCCAGAGTTTTCTGCCAAAAGACTAAGCATCCACAGAAAGAAATAGGAAAATCAATCAACGCATAAGGATCAAGAGGAAAAGCTTCTCTATGTCCAATCGAGAACTAAAGCCTTCTGCCTCTCTGTCCATGGAGTATATTTCATCTTCACATTTCTTTCAAAAACATACTTGCCTTGGGCACTAGAAGGACACAGGTGCTCTCATTCTCTCTCTCTCTCTCTCTCTCTCTCTCTCTCTCTCTCTAATACAAGCTATATATCTATTCAATTTACCATACAGTTGGAATATATAAAATGAAACCAAAGTGCAAAAGAAAATCCTAACTTAGAAATAAATCTACGTAACATATTAATAAACATTTTAAAAGAATTGGAAAGAGCTAAACTACTTTTGCGTTTGTTAAGAACTCTGTCAAAGCGCGCTCTTTCAAGGGACAACATGGCTGCTTCTCAAGAATTACTTTATATTACATGGACAATGAACAGTCTTTCACTCCTTGTTATTATAGGTGTGCCACACAATTTTATCACTTTTATACAACACTTGGATTAATGTTTTATTTTACATTAAGGTAATTGGGCTCTGTATGTTAACAAGCTAAAAAGATCATATATATATATATATATATATATATATATATATACATATATAAATGTATATATATATATATATCTTAAAAAATGTATGATACCTATATTCTAGTCAAAAAGCCATAGACATTATATAAATAATTTAAACCTTACTAGTCCTACTTTGAAAGCAAGTAAAAGAATATATAAAATAAATACATGTATTGACTTTAGTGTCATAGAATACAATGGGAATAATCTCAGGCTTTCTGTTACTAAAGAAATATACATTCTTTTAAAATCCTTAAAAAGCCACTCTTATTATCAATTGTTTTTATGGTAGAATAAATGATGCGATAGGTCCATTACAAGAGCTACTTAAGGATGCATGGTTTTGTGTATCTGTGAAATACAAGAACACCCAGTGCTACAATGCCCACTTGATCAAGCCAGAAATTAAGAGATGAAAATCTTAGTATATTGTCATATCTTAGAGTGAAAATTTAGAAGAATTAAGAAAACAAATGGGAAAAAGTAAATTGTTTAAATCTGATTCTCCATCTAGAAAAATATTAGGCCAGTATGTTTTGGGTTTGTTTGTTCATTTTTAATCAATATATTACTGCCATATAATTCCTGGCAAAATCAGACTGATTCTCCTGTTAAGTCTCACAAATATTCAAATATGTATCATGTTAGTGTGAAATAATGACCAACCTTGCTTTATATTGTATAGGGTGGAGCGGATGGGATGAGGGGTGGATCCAAAATTAAATTTGCCGTTTCTTTTCCATAAACTTGTAAAGACGGTTAAACCTCTCCCCTGAGAAAGGTGGAAAAGTAAGGGGACTTGTAAGACACTATATTCACCCAGAAAAACCCATATTTTCAAGAACTAAGAAAAAGTCTTAGGAAGTCAACAGAAATTTTTGATTCCTCAGGGTGCATGGGTGGCTCAGATGGTTAAACGTCCAATTCTTGGTTTCACTCAGGTCATGATCTCACAGTTGTGGGATCAAGCCCCATGTCACGCTCTGAGTTTAATGCAGTATCTGCTTCAAATTCTCTCTCTCTCACTCCTCTCTCACATAAATAAAATCTTTAAAAGAAGAGAAAATTTTTATTCTCATCTGGGAACTCTAAATATCACCTATGAAATGGATTCTTTCTCTTTTTTCTTTCTCACACTCTTTGTTTCTAGTTGTGCTATGGAAAACGTGAAAATAAGATCATAAAAGACACTCTTTAAGTAAAGTTTTTATATTCTAAAACAATAATTTAGTACTAGTAATAATTTTCTAGTTCTCCAAATCACTAAATTATTTTGATATGTCATAACCAATACTATGTGTCCCCAAACAGAAGGTGAACTATTGATTTGAGCTTTTATTTAATATATATTTTTATAAATGAAATACTATATGCCTCTAGGTCTCTGGTCTTCTATACCTGAAGGCATTTTTGAGACAGTGTACATGGCCCAGGGCCTGTCATTTACATTATTTTGAATGTGCTCATTATGCCTTGGTACATTTATTTTGTAAAAAAAAAAAAAAAAAAAAAAAAAGATTTGTTTTTTGTGTTTGCAAAATGTATCTACCCAGAAAAATTGAATACGCTCAGGGAAGAGAAATTACTCCTTCATTCAATCCATTTCACTTAACTCGAATCTATATGTTCAAGGCCCTATCAAGTCTCTCAATCAGGAATTATTCAAATACCAATTTCCTTAAACTTGAAACCCATTTCCAGAATGTTCAACAGTGCATTTGTCTGATTTCTCAGATCATATCAAGACTCTAGTTTTCTGTTATTATCAAAACCATTAAATCTGTAATAATACAGGTTTTAAAAGTACAAGTCTAAGATTATCCTTGGTTGTACATGAATTTTTTCTTTCATTAAATCTTGCTTTCCTAAACTTCCCTTTTAAATAGAGCATGTTATCTGCTTGTTGTGTGTATGTTTTCTAGTATACTTCTTCCAGTCCACATTCCACTATCTGATTTACACACAAAATAACATTAACCATTTCTAACTAGTCAACAATTTTTCTAAGTTGGGGTAATTCTGTGATACATACATAGGAGAATTGTCTTTAGAATGCTAAATAAACAAATTGAATCATTTATCCAATTATTTTTTCAAACAACATGCCAAATATCAGTTGTAATGAATTCCTTAACCAAGTATTAAATTATTTATTTTTTCTTAACATTGTATAGATTTACTAGTATAAACTAAGTAGAGAAATAAAACTCACAGTAATGGTACACTCAAGTTAGCACAGAATCCAGTCGTGAGAAAAGCGACCTAATTGGGTTTGTAGACAAATATTTACAGGATGGTTGTAAGTCCAATTCTATTAATGCTAAAGATCCACAAATTTTCGTAATCCACAAAATGATTTTTGTGACTGGATCATAGAAGGATTGGAAAATAGAATGAACTAGGAACATTACATAACACTGCGCTCAAAACAGATGAATTCATAATTGGCAAGTTCCTAAAAAAAAGCATATAGTCTTTATGAAATGATGTCGGTGGATATCTATTCCAAATAGATTACTTTTGAAGGATCAAAATTGGTCTGCCATCTTTTAGGGGAAAAAAATGGACTACTTTACAAATACATAAAATTCGTTTTTAAAAATCATGCTTTTCAACCAAGATTAGAGTCTAAAAGTATATGAAGAAGCCAGCAACTAAGTGTATGTAACTCAGCTTTTGGGTCTATCTAGTTGTTTATGTGTTTATAGTTTTTCTTCTGTATTTACTATTTCTTAGAAGCTGTTCAGTTGTTTTTCTGCCTGTGTGTGTATATGTGTGTATTTTGCATTCTAGTGCAAGGACACTTTTGAAATTTCTTTTAAAATATTTACCAAAAAAATCAAAATTAATGTTATTTAATACATAAAATCTAGAAACCTAACAATTTAAGAATTAACTTATTTGGATCAACAAATTATGAAACATAAAAGTGATAAAGGAAACTAATATGAGACAAAATTTTTAAAACCTAAATATCATATATTCCTACTTATGTAATGCACAAAAACATTTTATTTGTTTGTATGTGGCAGGATACTTTAATAATGATTCTGAGAAGAATGTAGGCAAACCGTTTACCTCTGACCTGTCCAAACAAAAGGATCAGAAGTGTTGTATTGAAAGAGATAAGTCTTTTCATGATACAAAAGATTTTGTCAAACACAGAACGATGATCGTTGAAGTTCAAAATAGTTTCCTCAGTTACCTTAGTTTTGAGGGATGGGTCTAAGTTTATATTGTAACCTTTTCCAACAGTCTATTCATTGATTTTGCATCATAAAAAAAAATGTGTGTAAACTTTGTTTTAGTCTTTGTTTCTGTTTTTTTTTTTTTTTTTTTTTTTGGGGGGGGTGGGTGGTATTTCCCTCGCTCTCAAACTTTTGTGGACCTCACACAAACAGAATCATGTTATAAGCATAAAGCAGGCAAGGTGTGTGGAAGGTGCCGGGTGAGGAAACTGACTCCTTTTTACATTATACCTGTGCTAGAAGTTCACAGAAAAGGATCTACTGTAGTAGCTCTAATAATTGCTTTCTATAATCAGAACCAGTAATGGCTCCTGACAGTGGTGTTGCTTGGGAGACACTCTTCGTGCAACAAAGACAGATCCTATGGATGTTTGCACCAATTGTGAAGAGCACAAAGAAATTAAATTTGAGGAGGAAAGGGAACAACAAATTCACTTGAATTCTTCACATTTGAGAAAGTCCCACCACTTTAATAAATGTGGGAAGGACAAAATAGAGAGAAAATCACAAACATCAGTGGGATCTATAAGAAAAAAATCAAGTATTCACCGTGGCTTTCAACAGACATATAGGCATTCAGTTAATACAAACAAGTTTCCACTAGAAATCTCTCTTTCTTTTCTTTTCTAAGTAAAATATTTTTATGTAAAAGAATTAGAAAAGCATTGAATTCATAAGGTGTCTAGACACTATAATTTTAAAAAATGATAATGACCTATGTGCTTTTAGATACAATAATAGAAGTCATGAAGTAATTTAAAAAAAAAAACATAATAATCAATCTGTCTAGGAAAAACTTCAACATCTTGTAACAGATAGTACCACCCTGAAAACTAAGATACAATCTTTGGTTCTTCAGGAAATCTTCCCTCATATATGAACTTCAGTATTTTTTTTTTTAATTGAGTGCTTGTATTCTAAAACCATACCAGGTGTTTATTATCTGAATCCACACTTTTTAAAAACAGATTTTATTTATTTGAGAGAATAGAGAGAGAGCATGAAAGAGCAACCAGCAGGGGTGAAGGGGCAGAGGCAGAGAGAAGCCAACCCCCCGCTGAGCAGGGAGCCCAGTGAAGCTCCTTCCAGGACCCTGAGATCATGACCTGAGTCACAGGCAGACGCTTAATCCACTGAGCCCCCCAGGCGTCCCTGAACCCACACTTTTTAGTGAGCATCCTAGGTGATTCAGAAGCCCAGTGAGGTTTGGAGTGTGCTACTTGACAGTGGTCAAATACAATATGAGGTAGATACAGTGTGAAAACTTTTCTAAATCTCTTCCTTTACCCTGAAACCCTTTTGGTATAGCATATCCCTTGACTACAGTCATGAAAAAGGCACTTTAGGGTATGCTGTAGTGTGGGTTCCTTCATTAATAAAAGCATAGATAATTATGAAGATAAAATTCTTTGATCATCCCAGCACCATTATTAAATTCGAAAATTAAAAAAACATGATTGATGGCTGGAGATCAGCAACAACCTTGTCTGGGACGTTGATCTTATTGACAAAAATGCCTTTAAATGTGTTTTCTTTGTGCTTCTCAGGCATTATGAAAACTTAGCAAGATAGTGTTCATAAAATTTTTGGTGTTTTTCAAGGAGAAAGCAAGAGATAAGTCCAAAATAATTATGACTTGCAAATGTCATGTCTTAACTCTCTTATCAGCACTGTAGCTATTGTTGAAGCTGCGTTTCACTCTGTAAGACTACGAAGGGGTATGGATTCTTGGCAGATTTCTCTCTACAGGGCTCTCAAGGCAAATAACACCTTGCCTTGGGGAAGAAAAATGATCAAAGAAAACGTCCCATGATTACAAATGCTGAAATCCTGGAGAACTGCCCCTTCTCCTGTGTTATGGTAAAAAGGCAGCATTGTCAGGCTAAAGATAGAACTTGGCTTGAGAAGTTACCCCAAGAACAGTACATTTGCCCAGGGAAGCAGCTTCACCCGCAGACGGCACCAAGAGGTTTTGAATGGCAATCTACAGAACCAGAAAATCAAAATAGCAGAAAAGCGAACTGTTGTTGGAACCAAATAAGTAAGCCAGACCCTACACACTAAACCTATTCAGGGTAATTGTCTGCTAAAATAGAAGTGTTAAATACTACCAGAAGCTCTCCTGACATGACAACCTGCATCTATAGGATTCCTCCTAGAATCCTAAATGAAATCAAATCCTAAATCCTACTCAAAGCAAAATCCAGGAAAACTACAATTTGAATAAGGAAAGACCATCAACTAATGCCAATAACAATATGCATCAGATCGTAAAATTACCTGACAAAGGTTTTAAAGCAGTCATCATAAATATGCTCCAAAAATCAATTTAAAGTTCTCTTGAAGAAAAAGAAGAATTAAAAAATCTCACCTTTTTATTAGAAAAGAAGTTATAAAGCAGCACATAGTATACAAAAGACAGTTTAAAGAAGAAAAATCACCTGATCATATCATTTGACGAGATTCAATATATATTCATGATCCAAAAAAAAAAAAAAAGTGAGGCACTCTATGTAAGGAGGTTGGCAATCACCACTCCATCAAAGCAAAGAATAAATGAAAAACAAAATAAATGAATAATGAACAACTCTTCTTGATCTCTACAAGATGGAAGGACACAGAGCAAACAAAGTTGGAGAAGCAGACAGGTAAACATAGAGAGCTGAGGTTCACCAGAACAGGGACTCATGACTGGGAGCCACCAGGAGAAGCTGTGCAGGATAAAAAAAAAAAAAAAAAAAAAAAAAAAACAGACTGTGATTGATGAATTGCTGGAGGCTTTGTGCCCACAGCTCTGAGACTTAAAAGCTCCAAGAAAATCCAGTTAAGAGGTGGGGAGACAATAACACTGTAGGAATTGCCTGGAGAAGCTCAAAAAGATTCCCACATAAATATCAAAGAAATAACCCCTCTGGTTCTGGCAGAGGGAGGGAAAGAGAAACCATTTGATAGTGGAGCTTTTCTTAACAAAACTAGTTAACCAGAGCTTAACCCACAGGGTATTATCCAGGCCTAACTGACCTGGGGCAAAGGAAATACTCAACTCCAGCCTGCTCCGGTCTTCCCTGTGGGACAAGGAAACACCCAACGTGAGCCCACTCTAGCCAACCTACCTCACCAAAGGAAGGAGAACAAAACTGAGAAATACTTGTGAATGTCACAGTTCAGCGGCACAGGCCCCGTAAAAGGCAGAGACTGAATGACAGGACTGTGGGCTGCTTCCACTCCCCACTCACACCACCCCTGCATGACCAAAGGCCTACTGATAGTGGTCTCTGCTACCCCCTACATCATCCCCAGCTATCAGAAGAATATTGCAAGTCATACCAATAGGCAAAAAAAGGAAATGGTCTGAAGACACAGAGCAAGCATCAGAACCAGATGCGAGGACACAGGAATTATAAGGTCACACATCTAAAACAACCCTGATGAATATGCTGAGGTTTCTCAAGGACAAAGCAGACAGGATGGAAGAACAAATGGGCAAAGTAAGCAGACAGAAGGAAGTCCTAAGAAAGTACCAAAGAGAAATACTAAATTAAAAAAAAAATGCCTTTCATGGGCTAATTAGCAGACTGGACATGGAAAGAATCTCTGAACTAGAGGATGTATCAATAAAACCTTCAAAAACTAAAAAGCAAAGAACAAGTCTGAAGCAGCAAAACAGCATATCCAAGGTATATGCTGGGACATCAAAAAATGTGTAGCACATACTTAACGGAAATAAAAGGTGTACAAATTAGGGGGAAAAAGAGAATTAACTTTGTTTGCAGATGATATGATCATCTCTGTAGAAAATCCAAGAGAAATGACCAAAACCCCCCCAAAATTCCATAAAATGAATATTATGCAGTGTTAAAAATCATGAGCTCAGCCCTAAAATGCATATTACCAAGTGAAAAAAGCCAGTCTGAAAGGCTACATACTGGATTATTACAACTGCATGAGATTCAGAAAATGCAAAACTATGAAGACAATTTAAAAAGATTGGTTGTTTGGGGGGGTGGGCATGGGGCAGATGAAGAGGTGCAGCAGAGGAATTTTAGGGCTCTGAGAATACTCTACATGATACTGTAATGATTGATACTTAACATCATCCATTTTCCAGACCCATGGAATGTTTCACACCAAGAGTCAAAAACTTAGTGTAAACTATTGTGCAAATTATAGGCTTTTGGTGATTATGATGTGTCAATGTAAGTTCATCAATTGAAATAGACCGTTTTGGTGGGGGATGTGATTATGCATGTGTGGGGCCAGGTGGTATATGGAAAATCTCTATCTTCCTTTTGGTTATGCCGTAAACAGTAAGCTGCTCTTAAAAAAAAAAAAAAGAAGAAGAAGTCTTAATTAAAAAAAAAAAACTATCAGAAAACTCAAAATGGAAGAAAACTTCTTCAGCTGATAAAGAATATCCACTGGAATAAAAATTATAATGGCTAATATCATACTTAAGGGTGAAAGACTGAATACTTTGACCCTAAAATCAGGGACAAGGCAAGAGTGTCCACATTCACCACTGCCATTCAAGCGGAATACTGCTAGTCCTAGTCAGCTCAGTAAGTCAAGAAAAATGAAGTAAAAAACTTACAGTTTGAAAAGGTACAGCCCCTACTTGCAGATGGCGTAATTATTATTTAGAAAATCCCAAGATATGTATAAGAAAAATTAAAAATTGATGAGTTCCATTTGCAGGATAAAATGTGCCTGTATCAACTGTATTCCTGAAGATAATAAGTAGTAGGTCACCAACATTAAAGAATATAATAGCCTTCCAAAATAAAATAACTAGTTGTTAATGTAATAACAGACATGCAGAACTTATATCCTGAAACTTACAAAATATTGATGAAATAAGTTTAAAAGGGTCTAAATAATTGGACAAACAGGCAGTGTTATAGATTGGAAGGCTCAATATAGCAAAGATGCAAATCCTCCCCAAACTGATCTATCACTTTAACACTGTTCCTGTCAAAATTTCAGCAAAATTTTTATAGACACAGAAAAAATTATTTTAAGGTTCGTATTGGAAGAGAAAAGCCCTAGAATAGCTAAAACAATTTTTTTTGAAAAAGAAAAAATGAAGTGGGAGGGAACACTCTTCCTGATGATATAATTAAGACTGCGTGGGAATTGACTGAGGGAATATACATATCTACAGAACCAAAGATCTCAGATGCAGAGATCCACAAATTCCCCCCATTAATATTTTACTAACAATCTGAGATTGAGATCAAACTGGTTGCTCTTATTCCGACTACATTGGGTGCATTTCAGCTTCCTAATTCTACGGATTTCCTTCTCATTTTATTCCAATAACGATCAATGATGTGAAACAATTAAAGTGTATTTTAGGTAGCATTACGTAACCAGAAATCACACAGAGTAGCATTTTTTCATTACGTATTATATATACTACGTAATAGAAAAATACAGGATAATTTTAATGCCGCATGATTAATGTTAATAGAACCTACTTAAAAGTAATGGATTGTTAAATACATCAGAAAGTACTATTTTTACACAAAACAAAAAGCAAACAACAAACTTTATCCAGTTTACTTGCCATGCACAGATTTACTGTCGCATTGCCCTCAGGGGAAAGCTGTGTCTTCGAGATGGAAAATGAATGTCGCAGTGATTGCAGGAGGCTGTCCTTCTGTGTGTGCGGCTGTAAACTATTTCTCAGGAAACTCCCTTAAAAACCCTGAGCTACTGCATCTGTTCTCTGACACTGGGTAGATGGATCCAAGATCATTGGGGTAAATGAAGTTATTTCTATTAGCATGTCACACATCTAATAGGCTCCAGTGAATGGGAACTCTTACCCTGTGAGCATTTGACTTTGCACTCGGGAGTTTTTGCCAGCTGCCAACCATGTGGGTTGCCTTCAATCCTGCTATAGGTTTTGGGAAGGTTTTTTTTTTTTAAGAGCTACTGTCTTTTAATGAGCAATTTAAAGGACAAATCCCCAAGGCTAATCTTCTGTGGAGTTAAAACCTTAGAAGCAGGGACACCTGGGTGGCTCAGTGGTTGAGCGTCCGCCTTTGGTTCAGGTCGTGACCCCGGGGTCCTGGGATCGAGTCCCACATCGGGCTCCCTGCATGGAGCCTGCTTCTCCCTCTGCCTGTGTCTCTGCTTCTCTCTCTCTGTCTCTCATGAATAAATAAATGCAATCTTAAAAGAAAAATGTTAGAAGCCTCTCTTCCACCCTGCCATTTCCCCTGGTCCTCCACCAGAAAACAAGATCACAGAACTTCAAAGTCACTGCCTCTCAATTTGACCCCTCCTTAAATATTCTTGTGCACATAACACAAGGAAGAGTAGGAGGTTTTTGAGTTCCAAAAGATTGGAAGTGAAGGAAAGAACAAACAACTCAAAAATTGAAAACGCCTTTCCAATTAAGAAAACATCCCACACCGGCTTTTCTAATTTTCCATATTTGAGCACATGTACATTTGGATATCTGCATGCTTTCTGATGGCAAAAACTATAAAAAATACGTTTTGCCAAATTCGCCGTGCATTTTTTTTTTCCCCTTGTTTGGATCTGGAATGATGAGAGAGGAGGAAGGCAAGGTAAGAATCAAAAAGACGGATAAGACTGTTTTATTTAAAAAGTGAGATGAGGGATCCCTGGGTGGCGCAGCGGTTTAGCGCCTGCCTTTGGCCCAGGGCGTGATCCTGGAGACCCGGGATCGAATCCCACGTCGGGCTCCCGGTGCATGGAGCCTGCTTCTCCCTCTGCCTGTGTCTCTGCCTCTCTCTCTCTCTGTGTGTGTGTGACTATCATAAATAAATAAAAAAAATTTAAAAAAAAAGTGAGATGAGATTCGGAATCGTGGGCAACATACTCACCTTGATGGATCATAGCAAAGGCATGGTAAGGCTGGCACGGCTGCATTTAAGACCAACAGCTACAACAAAAGAGTCTGCACCCTCCATTTAGGAAGCAGGCTGACTTCTTATACCGGTGAGCATAAACACAAGCATAAACGAGACATTTAATCGCCCCTAATACATTCTTTCCTTCTTTTGCCAACGCTGACTAGATTAATTATTACATTTTCATTCTTTAATTTCTGCCTGATGCAATCTACTTAAATACGGGACTCTTGGAAAGATGCAGGGGATACCTCATAGACACTTTTTAAAACAAAACGAGTACATAGTATTGAACACGCTGGCTAATCTAATGTTCAAGTTATAAAATCTGCTTTGTGCTGAATCTGTGGCCTTGGGTAAGTACCTTAATTTTGTTCACATTCACTTTTCTTATGTATAAAATAAAACAATTCTGTTTGTCCTGGGTACTTGGTAATTTTTCCAGTTTTGTTTGAATGTGTTGCCCCATTTCTTAGAAGATAGTTGTTACCATTCAGAGTTGGCTGATATTAGGCAATTGTAGTCACAAAAATACTATCAATGTGGTGAAAGATATCTCAAATATTTAAAAGGGTAGTTACGAGGGAAGAAGGGCTCGATGTAGTAGGCATTCTTTCACAGATTTAGCTAGGATAATGGAGTGGGGCAGTGTGGGGAAGTTGGATTGAAACCTCTACCAAATAATCATCTATTAAATTTAGATATAGCCCCAAATGGAGCGAACTATCCTAAGACCAACTACAGTCCCTTGGCTCTGTAAATATTTATACCAAACCAGAAAACATCTCTCCGGGACGGTCATAAGTCAGATTCATGTAATGGATTCAGGCGTGTTCAAAATGCTCCCTACCTAACTTGAGACTCCGTTGAACGATGTGAAAGAAAACTAGTTGGCCATGTTGATCTCGGGGTGCCATGGCCCAAAGGTATCTCCAACATTTGATGATTGTACTTGTCAGGAAAAAATACTGACATCAAGCTGTTGAAATTCGGTCTGTTCACGCCCAGAAAATTACATCCTACTCACATTTCTTAAGTGATTGATTTTATACAACGAACTAAGAAAAGGGATAAGGACAGTAATTACAAAGGAGATTTAGATTCAACAATCAACTTCAGTACAAGGTAGTTTAATGCACATTATATATCTCCTCCTAACCCCAACTCTGCAAAATGTGTATCAACACTATTTTAGAGTTGATAATTGGGCTAAACATTATGAGTAAACAATGACTGTATAAAATGCCTGTTTTCCTCAAAGAAAATCAGTAGACATAGTAAAAATGGGAAAAATTTTAAAAAACAGTAGAATTTGATGCATTATAAACTAACACTGATACGGAAGTTCTGAACTAGAAGAACTCAGTGGAAATTGCAAGAACTCAACACCGTGAACTTTGGAGTAGGAAGACCTGGGTGTGAATTTTATTTAGAATTTCCTTATGTGTAAATTCAGTGTCATATTTATTGCAAGTTACTGCCTGTTATCCACGTACTCTTGGGCCAGTTACTTAATCCTTTTGAATCTTGTGTTTATTGTCCAAATTTCCAACATCACGAAAGGAAGGACACAAAAATATAACTCATTTTGTGGTGTTGATGTAAGGATTAATGAAGTAACACTAAAAAGTTCTTATATAGTTCTGGGAAATGCTATGTTCTCAGGAAACCTTACCTATGATCACTAGGACAGCATTTTTTCTTACATACACACAGATACACATTTGCTAAATTCTAGTTATCTATAAATTATTATTCTTGTCACATGTCCCATTTATTAAATAATTTAGATTATGATTAATCTTTTGAGGCATACTTATGTCTATCAAATGCCAACCTGAGTACTTTTGCTTGTCACACAAACATAACAAATAGGATCACTGTTGGTTCAAACATAATGAAATTAAATCATTATGTTCTTTTACTTGCAATGCTTTTGTAATAATAAATTGACTCAGAAACTTGGGTACAATCTAAAGATGAAAATATCTTAAATATGTTTACGATTCGGTTTCTTTCCATTCTGGAATTTCCTCTTTGAAGTAAATAATCTTCAATCATATTAAAACTGTATATGATTGGAAAGGTACAAAATAAATAGTTGAATATACGAAGGATAGTTTATTAATGTTACCACAATAACATGACATATTTTTAGTGATGGAGCATTTCTTAAAAATGTTTAGAGATGTGAAAAACACTTATAGTAGAAGGATAAGATAAAATTTATTTAGATGATTATTATGACTACACAAAAGGAGTCGTTCCTATAACAAAATGGAAATAAAAAGATAAAATTGTCAATATAGTCATCTTTGGGTGCAAGAATAAGAGGATAATATTTCCTTAGGTAGACACTTCTCATTATTTTTGCAAAAATTTCTGGGGGCATGTAATGAACCCAGGAAGTCTTTGTGTATACATAATCAAAATATATACTGAAAAAATATTTTATATATAACCGAAAGTCTTTGTGCTTTGGTGTTTGATGCTGCTAAACAGGACAGAAGGAAACAGAATTGAATGTGTACTGATCACAGAACACGGGCATTCCATGTTCTGGTAGATGTCTACTAGGAAGCTACCTCTTTGCTATTCACCATAGACCTACCAGTCAAGGAGAATAAATCCTCCCCTATGGATACACTTTGGAATAATCATAAGATGGGGAGGGAGACAGAAGAGAGAGGAAGAGAGGGACAAAAGGAGGAAAGACTGGGGGAAAAAGGAGGGAGGGAGAATGAGAGATGGAGGATGATAAGTATCAAATTGCTCATTTCCTCCTGCTCTTTTTATTTCTGTTCTCCCTCCCTCCACCCCATGTGCCCCTCACCTTCTCCCTTACTTTCTCAGACTTACGAAAGGAGGAGAAAAGGACAGCAAAATGTAATCCACTGGCAGCAGATCAAGCTTCTAAGTCTTAGAATGAAAATACAACGTGGATGCATCTGACTTGAAACTTCATGCTATTTCTACTCAGCAGCATCCAGACTCTGGAAAAGTACAACATTAGTTAAGGTCAAAATAGGAGATTTGACATTAGACAGGCTTGACTTAAATTTTAGATCTGCTACTTGATGACGTAGGACCTTGGGACAGCTACTCAAGTACTCGATTTTAGTGTCATCCTCAGAAAAAGCAGGTTAATAATATATAGCTCAAATAATTATTGTAAATGGCATATTCAGGGTAGGCATTTACAGGTCCAAACATTTAATATTAGTTCAATCTCTCTCTCTCTCTCTCTCTTTCTCCTTTCCAAATTCCCATATCCTCTTTCCTTTCCATTCTCTTGGTTTATGTTTTTAAAAGTTATTTTTAAACTAGTACATATCAATGTCCCAATCTACTTACAAGTAAAAAAAAAAAGAAAAAGTTCTCATAAGAACATAAATGTTCTGTCACTTTATTTTTTAGTTTAGTTTAGTTTTTATTAGAGAGAGAGAAAGGAGAGGCAGAGGGAGAGAGAGAATCTTAAGCAGGCTCTACATCCATCATGGAGACCAACACAGGGCTCCATCCATCTCATGAACCCGAGATCATGACATGATCCAAAAATCCAAATTTGGATGCTTAACAAACTGTGCCACCCAGGTGCCTCTGTTCTCTCACTTCAAAAACTATTGCCATTTATAAAAATAGAATATCTGTGTTCAGGTGGCCCATATATTTAAACCAATACGCATGTATCTATATATGGTGGGCAATTAATTAAGTTACTTTCTATCTTAAAGGAAACAAAAAAATGAAGGTGGTAAGCTTAAGAATTGAACAAAAGAGTACAATGAAAGTCTAGGCACAGGTCGTCAAAACACTTATATTATCTTGATTAGTTAAAAGTTCAGCTTGATGAGAAAACGTACCAGCCTTTAGAAATTCACGTGATAAAATATGCAGTTTGATCAGGAAATCATGCAAAAATTCAGCTGCTTCAATATGCAGTTTGCCCATTTAATTATACAGGAGACCTGGGGAGGAGCACAGCTGGGTCTGTAAATTATGAAATGGGACAAGCCACGAATGCATCTTTATTAAAATGATTACCCAGCCTCTCTCCTACATATGAATCTCCATCAAGAGATATCAGAATAATCAGTTTATTTCTGTCCTTTTTGACGACAATCTTTCATCAGCTAAAATGAGAAAATCTAGTAACAAAAACATGTGAGATAATACTGAAACTCTTACATTGGTAAATAAAGATAAGTACTTATATAAGTGAGTAAATGCCCCTAATCACTTAACTCTTTGCATGAAAAACAGCACGCAACCCATAATGAGAAGGATGTTATACTATATATTCCCAAATAGTCAGCAGAATTTCATTGCAGTTGGGAAAGACAGGCTTCGATCTGAATTTGAGTTTTAACTCCACCTAGTACCAACTGTGAAAATAAAGTTAAAAACATAGATTCCAAGACTTTTTATTGTATAGGATGGTAAAATCAAGTACCAGTAACAAAAACTGAGGTTGCCAAGTGCAAAATTTGACAATAAAACAAATGAACTGAAAAAACAAAACCAACTACTACCTTTTACATGTTAACCCGCAAAACTTAAGAGATATTCAGTATAAAAACAATTACTATACTTAAAAAAATAATTCATGGAGGTCACTATTTTCACTATTTTATCCCTATTTTCTCATTCATACAGGTTATTTTTTGATCTTTGGATTGTTGAAAACATTATCAAAAGCTATTCCTTGTTTGTGGATTAGTGTTGGAAAACACAGACTTAACCTGTTATAAAAAATGAGTATAAGGAAGCTCATTCTTAAAATACTGACATTGATTTGAAATGAAGTAATTGGGGGATCCCTGGGTGGCTCAGTGGTTTGGCGCCTGCCTTTGGCCCAGGGCGTGATCCTGGAGTCCCGAGATCGAGTCCCACGTCCGGCTCCTGGCATGGAGCCTGCTTCTCCCTCTGCCTGTGTCTCTGCCTCTCTCTCTCTCTGTCTATCATAAATAAATAAATAAATCTTAAAAAAAAATGAAATGAAGTAATGGATGCAACACACATCTGGGAAATACATAATAAATACATAACAAATGTGAGTTAATTTCTGGCCCTTCTGGAGGTAACATAATATAGTGAAAAGCATGAAGAATATGCCTACCCCATGTTTAGCTTCTTTTGCTCCTTATAAGCTACATTGACTTGGGAAACTTTCTGTATCTCACTGATGTTCTGATTCTTCTTCTGTAAAGAACATAAAACATCCTTAGTTTAAGAGATTGTTGGATCTTAAGCTAAATAAGAATAAATTACAATTTTTTTTTATAAAATATATAATCCATTGTAGGTGATCAATTAAATTTTGTTTGTCCTGTTTCTCTCTCTCTCTCTCTTTTTTTTTTACCTCGCCTTCCTTTCTTTCCATCAAAATATCTATATATTAGTAATAAATGCATGGATCTTATGAGGGTAGAAATAGTAATATTTATTTTCATCTTGGTATTTTTGTTGTCATTACAAAACATTACAAAAGCTAAAAACATAGCTATTGGTTCATCAGTCCAGACCATCTGCCCTAGCCTTCAGAATTTTTAAATTATTATTTTAAACTCTTTAACATGCACATGTTTGGTTTCAAAGCAAATATTCTCATTTGAAAATTTTTGTTGAATCAAATTTAAAAACACAACATCAAAAGAAAATGCATTATTAGTAAACAGAAACTATAGTGACTAGAATTATCTATAATAGAACAAATCAACACTCCATACCTACTTAATTGAGAGGTGAGAGTAGAAGCTGAAATTAAGCATTTTTTCCCTAGAATATTACAAAGCGGAAAAATTGCAATTAAATTCTAAGCTGTTTAGAAATGTGTGCATTTTGAGACAGTTCTCTGTGATAATACCACCATTCGTTTCGTTCATTACAAAGTGCACTTTAGTACTGATAACTACTCAGAAATCTTCAGATATTGGAGCAACATAGGGAAAAACAAAGAAATTACAAAAGAAAAATATGATTCTGAATCAAAACAATAAATGTGAGGCCACTTGACAAAGTCAATAAGATATTAGCATGAGAATGAGTATGGGAGTCTCAATACTGATTCCTATCAAATGACCTGGGGACTCCAGGCAGTCTTCACTCCCTCGTTTCTCAAATCTGTACTCAAACTATTATCTTTCTGAGATATACCTTTCCTGTAGCTTCACATACATGCAATTCTGTTTGATAAATGATATTAAACATTTGCTATGGCAAATATTTTGATAGGTGTTGAAGGAACAATGCTTTGTAGAATCCGCATTCTCAAATTTCTTCCAATCTAAAGCAAAAAAAGAGAATCCTTAAAGATAATTAAAATTCTAGTTATAAGATTTCTGGCTTAACAATATGGTGAAGTCTCATGTCCACAGAGTACAACTGTAATCTTGGAATATGGAAGATTAAGCAAGAACTCGAACAGGTGGGAAAAGAAAAACAAGTGGGTAAAGACCGCATGATTGGGAAAGAAACATGGCAACAGGCAGGGCATCTTATGACCCAGACATAAAACAAGGCACCCATTTCACTAAATCAGTACCTAAACATGTGAACCTTACCCATTTGGCCTTAAATAACAAACAAACAGCAAACAAATTACTGACCAAGATATCCCCCTTCATTTATATTTATATGAGTTTCACTTCACTGTGGGATACTCATAGGTATATTGCTCTTTCTCTGTCTTTTCACCCTTTCTATTTTTGTCCTCCTTCTGCATATTTATGCTTTGTATTATCCTCTCTGAATATTCCCTCTAAGCTAGAAAAAACAATTAAGCTGATTAAGCTGGAAATCACGCTTTGTGGTTGGCCTTTAAACTAATACACAGACCAGCGTGCTGAGATAGATGTGAATGGTGGATCCAGGATTGGAAATGGGTAGCACTTGTCCTCAGAGGGATTATATTAGTTTCAGGCACACAATATACTGATTTCAACAATTTCATAAGCTATGTGGTGCTATGCAGTGCTCACCACAAAAAGTGCAGCCACCATCTGTCACCCTACAATGTTATTGCCAGATTATGGACTATATTCCCAATGCTGTGCTTTTCATCTCAATGTATTTATTGTATAACTGAAAGTTTATACCTTTTAATCCCCTTCATCTATTTCACTCATCCCTCCAGGCACCTCTCCTCTGGCAACCACCGGTTTGTTCTCTGTATTTATGAGTATGTTTTTGTTTTTTGTCTATTTGTCCATTTGTTTTTGTTTTTTTAATATTCTTCATGTAAGTGAAATCACAGGGGTTTGTCTTTCTCTGACTTATTTTACTTAGCAAATACCCTCTAGGTTTATCCATGTTGTTGCAAATAGCACACAGCAAAGGAAACCATCAACAAAACAGGAGGGCAACCTCTGAAAGGAAGAAGATATTTGTAAATGATGTATTTGATAGAGGTCTAATATTCAAAATATATAAGGCACTTATACAACACACCAGAAAACAAACAGAAACAAACAAACCAACAAAAAAACAAAACAAAAAACCCAATCTTATTTAAAAATGGACAGAGGATCTGAACAGACATCTTTCCAGAGAAGACATCCAGATGGCCAACAAACACATGAAAAGATGCTCAACATCACTCATCACCAGGAGAATGCCAATCAGAAGCACCCTGGGCTATCACCTCACACCTGTCAGAATGGGCTAGCATCAGAAAGACAAGAAGCAACAAATGTTGCTGAGGATGTGGAGAGAAGGGAACCCTGTGCTCCATTGGTGGGAATGTAAATTGGTGCAGCCAGGGTGGAAAACACTATGGAGGTTCCTCAAAAAAATCAAGAATAAAATTACCGTACGATCCAGTAATTCCACCATTGGGTATTTATCCAAAGAAAACAAAAACACGAATTCACACAGAGATAGGCACCTCTGGGGTCATTGCTACATTATTTACAATAGCCAAGAAAGGGAAGCTGTGGTGGTGTGCTTTGATTGAAAGGGTTAAGAGCAAATCTGGAATAATAAGAAAACATACGTTGAGCTTTGAAAGACAGAATGAAGTTGACAAATTTGGCAACACTGAGGGAGGGCATGACGGTATACATGAGATAATATGAACAAAGACCTGGAGGTGGGAGAGTCAGAGTCTCTCTGAAACAGTAGGTTGGCCAATTTGGCTGCTTATAGGGTAAGATGAGTATAGACTAGGAAGGTAATGCTTGAAAGGAAGGAAGGAAGGAGGTTTAAAGGGTTTAAAGGTTTAGCTAGTGAGTATGAAATTAAGCCATTGTGTGGAGCCACTTACACGTTTTTAAGGGAGTAGAATGGCATCCTGAAGCTCCTTACAGAATGATGTGGCCGTAGTCAGTGCAAAAATTGAGAATGGAGAAGATTTTGGCGTGTGAATCCAGTTAAAGAGCTCCTTAAGATCAGGAAATCTCAAAGGGCCAGATTAAGGCATGAACAGTGGAGATGTGACAAAAGTATGCTTCTCTTAATTGGAAAAGAAAAAGATTAGAACCTGCATAATTTGGAAAATTCAAGTGAAATAGAGATGAAAGGAAAGGGGCTGTGTTTAGTTTAAGTAAAAAACGTTTAAAACCCTTGCATCTTCCAGGAAAGACAAAAAGCAGCCAAGAGCAGAGCATGAGAAAGGGCCAGGGGAAAGCATGTATTCTAACTAAAATTTATTTGACATTCATATTTTTTTTCTATGGCTGAAAAACTGCAGGTACATTTAAGGTATAAAGCTACTGAGGACCAAAGAAGCATAAGTAAACACTAATATTAAAACCACTTGTTTCTCTTGACATTCATGACAAGAGCCTAGCTACAAAATAGACTAAGTTAAAGAATGGAATTAAATTACATTAATAGGCATCAGAGCAATTTTAGTTATGTTTTATTTTGTTGAATAATAAACCGTCCACCTTCTTTCTATAAATCATATTTATAGTATAATTATACTATAACTACATCAAACAAAATTGAAAATAAAATTCATCTATTATTGTAGCACTCGTTATTTTTACTCCTCTAGGTTGTCCATGTCCTTATATGTGTATATTTTACACGGTTAAAATGATGATGCCTGTAGTATTTTGCATTCTAGTTTTGTGACTATAAATCATAAATGTTTTTTTTTTCATATTGCTTTGTGGTTTAAGCATTTATATTTTAAATTTCCAAACAATATTCTGTTGATTAAATTTGTGGAAAAAATGTAGATTTATTTTTCGGTGGTTGAAGTGTTAGGCTTTTTTGAGGTTTTCTATTATTAAAACTAATGTTGTGATTAACATCGATCTGCATAAGACAAGCCTCTTCTATAAATCCTATTGATTCATCCCAGATATTTCCCTGAATCTTTTTGCTAGGCTGCTAACTCCCACTGAGAAGCCATTTTGCCTTATTCCCCATTGCATCTGCTGAAATTAGCATATGCCATGCCCCTAACAAATGTCTGTTTAGTGTTTTTTTTTTTTTCTCTTTTCATCATTCATTAAAGTAGGGAGAAAAGAATAAACAATATATACTGAATGAAAGGGAAATGAATGTAGGAAACCTCTCCAAATGATTGAGTACCTTGGTTCCAGTAGAGGGCATTGCCCAGATTTTCCCACTACGAATTATTGTTTTGTTTTGTGTTTTCTCTTCCTCCCTCCCAATCTTCTAAAACAGTCTTTGTTGCAGTTCATTCTCAAACTCCTCTCTCCAGTCCCCTCCTTGACACTACAACATCCTAACATTCTGTCAATAAATCCCATTGGTTTAACTTGGGGAGAATTCGTTTTGTTTTAACCAAAGAGGTCTGCTGCTACAAGTAATCAAAACAGGAAATCCAAAGAATTTGTCTAAGGAGCTGTGGTAGAGCGACGGCTGGATTAAGCATCTGCCTTCAGGCTCAAGTCATAATCCCAGGGTTTTGGGATGGAGCCCTAAGTAGGACTCTGTGCTCACCAGGAAGCCTGCTACTCCCTTTCCCTCTGCCTGTGGCTCTCGCTGCTTGTGCTTTCTCTCTGTCAAATAAATAAATAAAATCAGAAAGAAAGAAGAAAGAAGAAAGAAAAGAAAGAAAGAAAAGAAAGAAAGAAAGAAAGAAAGAAGAAAGAAAGAAAAGAAAGAAGAAAGAAAAGAAAAAAGAAAAGAAAGAAAAAAGGAAGAAAGAAAAAAGAAAGAAAGAAAAGGAAAGGAAAGGAAAAGAAAAAAAAAGAAAAGAAAAAAAGAAAAGAAAAGAAGAAAGGAAAGAAAGAAAAGAAAGTAAAAAAAGAAAAGAAAAGAAATGAAAAGAAAGAAAAGAAAAGAAAAGAAAAAAGAAAAGAGAAGAGAAGAAAAAAAGAAAGAAAAGAAAAGAAAAGAAAAGAAAAGAAAAAAAAAGAAAAGAAAAGAAAAAAGGAACAAGCTGTGGTAGAGACACTGGGAAACCACAAGAGGGAAACCTAACCCAGCTCAGAGGGTAATAGCAGCCTACTCAAGACAGATGGCCCATTTCAAAATATTACCTAATTTATTATATGCCTAAAATAAATACACATTGTTGTTTTAATTAGCATGCTTGTGTTTATTAATTCTATTCTTTCCTGAAAACATTGTGCATTTCAGGAAATTCATTTAGCTTTTTATGGAGAGGCAAAAAGAAGGAATATGTCCAGAATACAACATGCCGTTGTCAGTTTCATTTTGCAATTTATTTCTTTATTTTTCATGCCGAGTTGAGAGTCCTAGTCAACGCCATCAAAGACTAAGAAACTTGGATTAATGATGCTGGTGCACAGAGAGTGAGAGTGGGCAAGTGTGAAGGATTGACAAGGTAACTTTCTCTTGGATTAATGCCACCCCTTTTAGCAACTGGGAAGTATTAAGGAGGCACTTGTATTGAGCACTGGGAGTTAGATGTAAGTGATGAATCAATAAATTCTACTCCTGAAATCAATATTACAGTATATGTTAACTAATTAGAATTTAAATAACCTTTTTTTTTTAAGAGAGGATACCATCAACTTATTTTATAGAACACAACTAATTGGAATTAATTCAGAGAAGCATGATACAAGAAAAGGTTATATTATAAGTAAGTCTCAGTCATATAAATATACTAAATAAATGTTAAGATCAAATTTATCAGTGTATCAAATCATATATGGTGATTTTCATTTTAAACCATGATTGAGTAATCCAGCTTAGACTTACTTTTCCTCTGTAAATGATAAGAAAAAAAATTATAGGAAGTAGTGATTTTCAGATATTGGGCAATAGACAGTATGAAACCATAATATTGAGAGAAGAAAAAAAAATGACATCGCTCTAAGATTTCCTCAGTTTATTGCCTGGAAAAAAATTCTGTGCCGTGGTAGAGAAGGGAGGAACTCTATCAGTGGAAGGAAAAAATTGAAATAAATAAATAATAGAAACAAGTCCAACATTATTTAAAGGTACGCAACAAAAGTTCACACCCCAAAACATATAATTCACTATATCCAGCAACCAATAAAAAAAATTCTCAAGCACAGAAATAAAGGGGAAAACGTGATTCTTAATTAGGCCAAAGAAAGCAACAAAATACGACAGCTAAAAACCCCGTCAATATGAAGGGACCCGGAAATGGCATAGATGACGAAAAAGAGCAGCCAGAGATATTTAAAAAGCTGTTATAAGTATGCTTTACAATTTCTTGAAGTTACAAAAAAAAGACTAGATAAAAAAAATTGGAAAATTTAATAAAGCTCTAAACGAAACTTCAATATAAAATTATTCAAATATTGAAAATGAAAAATACGACATAAGTACTTACTAGCAAATTAGACATTGAAAAAGAAAAGGTAAGTGAACTCACAGAACTAGCAATAAAAATATTCTAAATGATGAGATTAAAAATAATGAAACTTATCTAAACTATAGGAAAATATCAAACATAATATATATGCGATTGGAGTTGAAGAAGGAAGATGGGAGAGAGTGAGTGAACCATGTTTGAAGAACTGATGAAATTTGAGAAACAAAACAAAGAAAAAAAGGACAAACAAAAACCAGACTCTTAAATACAGAGGACAACCTGGGGGTTGCCCGAGGGGAGGCGGAGGCTGGAGGTGGGGAGTAGATGAAGGGGATTAAGAGTATACTTATCTTGATAAGCATTGATTAATGTATGAATCGTTGGATTGCTATATTGTACACCTGAAGCCAATATAATTGTATATTAATTATAGTTGAATTTTAACAAATAATGGCAACATTTTTTCTAAACTGAATGAAAACCCTTAATGCCAACGTCCAAGACACCTGTTACATTCCAAGAAGAATAATTTGAAAAAGAAAAATACACTAAAGTATATCATGATCATCAGAGGAAAACATAAACACGTGAACACACACACACACACACACACACACACGAGTGGATCACAGATAATATTATCTGAAACTGCCTACCAGACACAATGAAATCTCTAAAGTAAATTGCTAATCTATATCCTATTCCCAATTAAAAAATATTCAAAAAAATATGTAAAAAAAAAGAGATTAAAAGATCCTCTTCCAAACTACCCCCCCCCCACACACACACACATATACACTCAAAACCTGGTAGAGGTTATTGTCAACAGATTTGCAGTCTAAGAAACATAAATCAAAAAGAGTTTCTTTGGCAAGAAGAAAAAAGGTACCACATGGCAATTTGTCTATACAAACAGTGACAGGAACAAAAAGATGAGAACTATGTGTCCAAATATAAATCATTAAAAAAAAACTATTTAAAAATGAAACTGATTTTAAAAACAAAAATAATAGTATTTTATTTTTTTATATATAATTAAATAAGCAGTAAAAGACATCACAAATTTGCACAAAGTACAAAATATGCATAAATGGACATAAACCCTAACAGCTCTTATTAAACATGTGAAAAAAATATGTGAGGTCATATTTGAAGGTTGACAGGTCTAAGTTGAAAATGTATATTATAGACCATAGAAAACCACAAAAAATAAAATAAAGGGATATAGGTAATAAACTGATAGTGGAAACAAATTGAAATCATAAGAAAAACACTTGATTTAAACTTATATGGGAAGAAAGAAAGAACTGATGAGACAAATAAATTGCAAATATCAGACAGTGGATATAAAACCAAGCATGTTTATTTCTCATTCATATATATTCTTGAATATGGATCTATTTTCATTTTTGCCCTCTTTTTATCAGGTTGTTACCTTCTTATTGGGTGATGAAAGCTTTTCATATTTTTTCTATACATGTTCTTTCTCAAGTATATATTTCACAAATAATTTTTCCTTCCATATGGCTTGTCTTTTCATTTCCTTAACAAGTTCTCTGGAAAAACAAACATTTCCAGTCTAAGAAATTGCATCCTATCTTAAGAAATATTTTACTAACCCAAGGTCACAGATTCTTTTCTAACTTTTTCCTTTAGAAAAAGTTTGATAGTTTAGCTTTCAGAGTATACATAAATTAATTTCAAGTTAATTATTTATACATAGTAAGAGATAAGTGCTGGATTCATTTTTTCCCTTATAGATATCCAATTGATTTAGTAGAATTTACCAAATGGAGTATTCTTTACCCATCACATTATCTTGAATCCTTTTGTCCAAAAAAGACAGTGCACTGTTAAGAATTTAACATCTTTTTTTTAAGATCTTATTTATTGATTTTTTTTTTAATTTAGGGGATGTGAGCAGGAGGAGGGACAGAGGGATAGAATCTTTCTTTTTTTTAATTTTTTTTTATTTATTTATCATAGTCACACACACAGAGAGAGAGAGAGAGAGAGAGAGAGAGAGAGAGAGGCAGAGACACAGGCAGAGGGAGAAGCAGGCTCCATGCAGGGAGCCCGATGTGGGATTCGATCCCGGGTCTCCAGGATTGCGCCCTGGGCCAAAGGCAGGCGCCAAACCGCTGCGCCACCCAGGGATCCCAGAGGGATAGAATCTTAAGCAAGCTCCATGCCTATGCAAGCCTGACACGGGGCTCCATCTCATGACCCTGAGATCATGACCTGAGCTGAAACCAAGAGTTGGCTGCTTAACCAACTAGGCCACCCAGGCACGCCTGTGACGGTGTAGTCTTAAAATCTGTTTTGTTCCATTGATTTTTATTTCTATGTTTACCCAGGTGAAAAAAAGTCTTGCTTAGTGTACCTTTAAGTAAGTCCTAAAATCATAAAGTGTATTATTTCCATCTTTTTATTCTTTTTAAAAATCATTATGCCTATCTTAAATTATTTGTGTTTTCATATACATTTCAGATTCAGGCTGTGAGTTCACCAGAAGGGAATTACAGTGGGAATTAATGAGTTTACAACTAGTAGGTCAATTTGGGAATCAGGAGATCAATTTGGGAAGAACAGATTTCTTTAAACATTGTGTGGTATAATTCATGCCACTCAGTTTATTTTATTTTTTATTTTTTTGTAGAAAAGAATATTTTATTGAAGCAGTTTCTCAATTAACAATGGACCAAAGTACAATTTGACTCAAACCTGTCCAACCATCCTCAACCACTAGTGAAAGAACCCAAACATACAGGACAGGGTGGGACCTTTCGGTCTTATTTCTGCCAATGTGGCAATAAATAAATAAATAAATAAATAAATAAATAAATAAATAAACAAATAAATAAATAAATAAAGAATAAAAAATAAAGGAAAAGAGGACAAAAGACAGACACAACCAGGTTTCCCCTTGCCCTGGGAGATGAGTGGCAGCTGTGGCTCCTGCTCCTGATGGAATCCTGGAGGACAGGCTCCCCAACATTGGCATGGTATTCGATTGGTCAAACAATTTTATTCATAATAGCCAAAAGTTGGAAACAAGGTGCATGTCCATCAACAGGTTTATGGATAAAGAAATTGTGGAATAAGTATGCATTGAAATACTACAAAATAGAACTAATACATGTACAAGCGACCTCACAAATAAATTTCAAAGGCATAATGTACTAAAGAAGCCACACTCAAAACACAATGGGTTTGTATCCATAGTGACAGCAAGCAGATCAGTTGTTGCCAGATGTTGCAGAGAAGAGGATATAGGATTGCCTCTAAATGATTATGTGAGACTTTTCTAAGGTGATAGAAATGTTCCATATAGTTATGATTGTGATTGTATTCATACAACTGTCTACCATTGTCAAAATTCACCTAATTGCTTAATTGGGTGCAATATATATTTGTATTGATATAGTTCACTAAATAGTGTTGGCAGATGAGGTCCACCATGGACCTCGAAACATGCCTTCATGGTCTTTCTGAATATGTCAAACTTCAAGGCTTGTCAATCTTCTGACAGTGAGAACCGTCTCTAAATATTTGCCTAGACTACTCATTAGGGCAGGGATATCATAGGGTGAGCACCATGGAATTGTTTGCTCCCTGAGGAAATTTTCTTTTCTTTTCTCTCTCTCTCTCTCTTTTTTTTTTTAATTGACAGGGCCAATGTACGAAACAGAATTTCCAGAAGGCCAACCCAACTGTCGGCAAACTGCTAACTCCTCTTGTGATGAGGAACACAGAGATGAATGCAGTCATTAGAATTATGACCCGATTGACCCACCTCAGTTCTCAGAAGTTCTGATTAAAATAAAACTGTGAGCTTTCTCAGGGCAAAAATAGTACCTCTTCCATCTTTGCAAATGCCCAATGTCATCTTTTTGGGAAGAGCCATTGGAAGAGATGCAGCCGCTCATGTTAGGAAAGGTCAGGAAATGGGAATGTGTGGCTCTTGCCCACACTGAACATGACTTAGGAAACAAAACATAAAGTTTCTTGCAACAAATATTATTTAAGCACATCTGGGGGAATATTAAACTCAAGACAGATTGAAATACCCATAAAAGGCCTATAGTAGGACTGAATTGAAGGCAGAAAAAAGGAAGTTCATACTTAGAAATGACTGAAAAAAATTTGCATTCACTGTGACCAAAGTTATTATTGAAATGTTCTTTTTTCTAGTCCATAAAGATAAAACTCTTCCTTTTGATCAATTTTGAAATTTTGAATTCTAGTGGGTTGAGGCTCTTCAAAGTACTACCTTCGGTTAATCATGGATCTCTTATATATACTCAAAAATAACAAAAGGAGAACCTAGTAAAAGAGTAGGGTTTTCTTTAAAATCATTTGGGTGACTCTAATGTCTAACAATATATAATTATATTATGATTCCCTTCCACATATATCTAAAGGGAAATAAAATCCCACAAAGTTTTAATTAACACTTCTATGGCTTTTTGAAGTCCTTAGATAAAAGGTACTAACACAGTATAAAGTATTATAATGAATGTTCTAAAAAATGTAGATTTTAATTTGCTTTTCAATAGTGTTCCAAGATTTGAGTGTGTTACCACACATCAGGAGAACTGGTTATAATTAAGCACAAAGAGATAGCTCAAGTAAAATTATTCACATTGACTCTGAATTTAGTTACTAATGGAATTTAAGGAAAAAAAAATCACAGAAATCATATTTTTTTTGTGCTGAGGATGAATGATATTTAATGTGGCCGTCTCCTGGCTCTATTTAACTAATATTGGAATTAGAAAAAAGTGGATAAGGAAGAAGGTTTGGCTCATTTGGAATTATACTCCCCATACACAAAATAATTGAATTACAATAATGGTTATAATGAAACATTATTAAAAAACAAACTTTTTCCCTTCGATATTGGATGCTTATAAGAAGGAGAAGCTTTGTAACTTTATGTATTTTTAAAAGTTATATTTATATTTCAACAAACACCTGTTGGAATCTCTTAGTGAGCAACGTGCTAGATCCTGAAGGGGTTATACATATTCAGACAGACTTACACTATTTTACATTTGAAGGAAAGGGGAAATTGTTATGTAAAGACTATAGCAATTTTTAGGTAATACTTGCTGCACAAACTTGGAACATATTATTATATTTCTGTGTCCTAATTTTGTAGTCCAAAAATTGTATCTAATTTAATATAAAATTTAATTCAGTCCCTTGAAAAAAAGAACATGAAACAGTTACTTCTGTTTTTCTTTCTAAAAAAATAATAATTCCCCTCTTTCTTAATACAGATGGGGAAGATATATTTGAAGGTATTTTTGAAGATTTATCATTTACAAAATTTGGAAGCAAATAGCTTGCACTAGAATTCAAGCTCAATATTGGGTTGGTTTTATAATATTCAGGAAGATACTTATACTCTCTCTGCTTTAGTGTTCTCATTTGTAAAATGAGAATAATTACATATTTTTATTTTATGAGTATTGAGTGAGTTTATTCATGAAAAGTGATTAGAATAGCACTTTCTGCAATTTAAGTTTCCAGCGAAGTATTTTAATTAATATTTAGCTATTATTATTACTGTTATTATTGGGTTTTTAAAAAGCTCTAAAAACAAATTTTCTGTGCTACTCTGTGAAATGTAAGAGCAGTTAGTTAGGCAACAGTTTTAAGAAATTTGGGAAACAAGCAAATAAAAATAATAAGGAATGCTCACGCAAATAGAAATTCAATTTTAAACCCATGAAGGTTAGTTCAGAAATACTAAAAAGAAATGCAGAACTTCATAAAGTAAAACTCATGGAGAATCTCCCTTAGGCTATCAAGATGGCATAGAAACAGTTCCTGGACAATTAAATTTGGAGAGAGAGAAGAAGCATTCTCTATGAAAATGGATTTGTAATGACCTTGCTCTGCAAGTAGGTGTCTTCTAGAAATTAATTTATTCTGTTTTGGATATTCCAAGCAGAGAGACCAAAGTGAACTTAGGTCCCCAAGCATGAAAGTCATTAACTTGTATTGGGATGTGAGTGGGGAAGAGGGTATGTGGGACTGAGAGGAAGAAATTACAGGCTAAAAGGGCAGATCAGGGCCAGACTGTAAGGAGCCCTGTTTAGACTGGCTCTGGCAATTGTTGACCAAATGGAAATCAATACAGCAGAATTTTATTCATGCCTTTCCCTCTTCACATGAACAAAGCCCCCACAGTGAACTGGGTACAGGTCACTCACTGGCCATGGAACAATCATGAGCAACGAGGATCAGAAAACTTCAACGCTACTGCTACTGGACCCCCAAGACCAGGTTCTTGAGTCTCAATGTCATAGAAATGAACGCTAAGCTGGAGAGAGAGAAAATAGGCAGAGTTCATCAGACATGGTTTGTATACAAGGGGGCTGGCAAGCAAGAGGAACGTCGCTCCCCCAAGGGGTGGCACGCCGGGCTTAGAAAGGCACTTTTCCAAACAGTGCCAGGCAGGGAGTAGGGACGTCTTTCAGTCCAGTGGCCATTGTCTTGCGGTTGTTACTTTTTAGTGGACACAAGACAATCACAGGATGCCCTTCTCCATGGTTGAGATTCTCTCAGAGCTCCCAGAGAATAGAAATACTTGTGCAAGCAGCCTTTATTCTGTTGCTTCTGATCCTGCTCAGACAACCATTCCTGCCTGTCTGCTGTTACCTCTCATTTGTTCTCTTTCCCAGAAGGAGATGTTTGTCTCTACAAGTAGGAGAATTTTTACCCCTTGCTTCACAGGAACTAAGTCCCTCTTGCCTGCCCTAGACTGTCTCACTGATTCGTTGTAGGATGTGTGTGTAGGAGGGGGGCTGGGAAGATACTGACCATCCTAAAGAATTGTGGAATTGTGTCCATAAGCTTGGGCTGGAAACTTAGGGAGCACATGCGATATTCAGGTGCAGGTAACCAGCTTTCACTTAGAAATGAGTGCCTGGGATTCAAGAATAAAAGATGAGCTGTTAGATAGAAAATGAATCGATGTGTTAGGAAAAGCAGAGCTGCAGCCTTGGGTATGAGTGTGGTCACTGAAGAGGAAAGTCCAGGGAAGATGAGAACAGAGCATACTGTGAACTTCGCAAGTTGTGGAATAAATACTAGGATGCAGAGCCAAATGGGTAGGTAGGCAGACACATAAGTGAATCATCAAGACAGTGAGATGTCCCCGATGATTAGGCAACAGAAGATTTTCCGTGGGGCAGTTGTATGTGTGGCGTGACAGGCTACAGAAAAGTCCACGAGAAACCGGGGAGAAGAGAAGCCATTTAATTTGTCTTCTTAATTTATGATTCTTTTATCTTTCTGTCCTTATCTATATCTAAACTGTCTTTAAATTATTTCACTGTCAAAGTTTAGGAACAGAAGCAGCCTTTAGTTAGGGTTTCAATACCTGGTGTCCATGTTAAAGATATGTCTCATGGATGCTGTTATATGTTATCAGAATCAGTTTACTAATCCTCTTGTTCACCAAATGTTCACTTCATTCTTAATACGGAATAATTGCTTTTCCATGCACTAGAAGTATGATGACTAAAAAGAAAATTCCCCCTTCTTGGAATTCATATTACAAATGGAAATATTAAAAGTCATATATAAATATAAAAAGGTAATTGTAGGGGATCCCTGGGTGGCGCAGCGGTTTGGCGCCTGCCTTTGGCCCAGGGCGCGATCCTGGAGACCCGGGATCGAATCCCACGTTGGGCTACCGGTGCATGGAGCCTGCTTCTCCCTCTGCCTGTGTCTCTGCCTCTCTCTCTCTCTCTCTGTGACTATCATAAATAAATTTGAAAAAAAAAAAAGGTAATTGTAGACAGCAGTAGATGCTATGAAGAAAATAGCTGCAAAAGAAACTAGAATGCAGGAGATTTAATTGATGGAAGCAATTTTTCATCCCTCTCTAAAGCCACCCCTTTGCATATAATTAAAGGTTTTTCTCTATCCCCATCAAGATATGGAATATATTCCCCATCCTACTGTTCCTGAAACTGGCCACTTAATTTACATTGGCAAGTGAGATGTCAGCATATGTAATATAAGCAGACACTTATAAGGAGCTTATGCTTGGATTTTCTATATCACTTCTGCATCATCATAAAAAGATGTGCCTGGAGAAAAAAAATTGGAAGATACCTCCTCCCCAATTTCAAATTGTACTATAAATCCACTGTAAACAAGACAGGATAGGTACTGGTGAAAGTATAGACATATAGATCAATGCAGCAGAATAGAGAACCCAAAAATAGGTCCACATAAATACAGTCAACTGATCTTTGCAAAAGGAACAACACAATCCAAGAGAATGAATGATCTTTTCAACAAATGGTGCTGGAAAAATTGAACATTCACAGACAGAAAATTCAACTTAGAAACAGACTTTATACCTTCCCGAAACGTCACTCATAATAGATCATAGATCTAAGTTTAAAAAAATAAGAACCCATAAAACTTCTGGAAGAAAAATAGGAGAAACTCTCTGTGGACTTGGGTTTGATGATTTTTTTTTAAGCAAAACATGATTCATAAGGAAAAAACTAATACATTGTTATTTATATTCATAGCCAGAAACAATAAAAATATGTGAATAAATCTTTAATGTGTATTGCCATGTGAAAGAAGCTAGTCTGAAAAGGTGACATAGTATATGATTCTTATTATATTAAGTTTTATAAAAGACAAAACAATAGTGTTGGTACAGAGATCAGTGTCTCCTCCTGAGCCTAATGGATCAGAGGAAGAGGGACAGAGCTGAATAGATGAAGCACAGGGCAAATTTTAAGGAGGTGAACAATGATTCTGCATGATACTGCAATGGGGGAACACCTGACCCTCTCTCTTTGTAAGAACGCATAGGACTTTAAGCACAAAGAGTAAAACTTAACAAATTAAAAACAAATCTCTGGGAAGTCCAGGTGGCTCAGCGGTTTAGTGCCACCTTCGGTCCAGGGCATGATCCTGGAGTCCCAGGATCAAGTCCCATGTTGGGCTTCCTGCTTGGAGCCTGCTTCTCCCTCTGCCTGTGGCTCTGCCCCCCCCCTCTCTCTCATAAATAAATAAAATCTTTAAAAAAATAAAATAAAAACAAATCACTTAAGACATTGGGAAATCATGGCCTAGAATGCAGGATATGAAAAATTGCAGCCTAGCTGCATTACAAATATATGGCATATATGCATTACAATGGCACCAAAGGGGTTGAGATGACAATGAGCTGAGGCAGGTCATTTTGGAAATGAATAAAGTGTCAGTAAGATCGAATGCTGAGTGAAGTAAGTCCATCATATGGACTATGGAGAAGGACAATCATCATATCATTTCACTCATAGGTGGAATATAAGAAATAGTGAAAGGGGCTATAAAGGAAGGGAGGGAAACTGAGTGGGGAAAATCCGAGAGGAAGACAAACCATGAGAGACTCCCGACTCTGGGAAACAAACAAAGGGTTGCAGAAGGGGAGGTGGGGGGGTGGTAACTGGGTGACAGGCACTGAGGAGGGCACTTGATGGGATGAGCACTGACTGTTATACTATATGTTGGCAAGTTGAATTTAAATAAAATACTAAAAAAATAAAATAAAAAATTCAATGATTAAAAAAAAAAGACTGAATGCAAAAGGAACTCTACAGAGGCACTGTTGTCTAGGTGGCAGACGTGTTTCCCTCGGGGACAAGATTTGAGAATTATGACCCTGAAATTGAACGATTAAATAAATAAATGGAAGATGATAGGAACCTGGTTTCTTATTGTTGGACTGAGAATTTAGAGATGAATGGGAAAAAGGAGTTTAGAATCATCCAGAATTGCAGTAATCAGAATGGACTCATATTTTACTTAATATACAGGTAGCTACCTATAGAAATATTCATGAATCTGTGGATACATATGGTCAGTACCAATGAAAATATTTCCTTCGTTAGCTGAGTGAGAGTAAAACAATAGCACCCTAGGAGCAATGATTATGTCTGGTGGCTAAATATTGGTTTCTAAAGCCATCCCTCGCTAAGGGTACAAAGGCTTCTTGGAGAAAAGATTGGTTCTAGGACTGGGGTTGGAAACATACTAGACAATCTTACAGTGCTAGAAAGTAAGAAGTGCTTAACAAAAACAAACCTATCGCAGTCATGGAGGTGTGTTAAAAGTGTTCAGGCACCAACTGAAATGGGAAAGAGTCCCCAACTGCCAAAGCCCACACGATTTGCACAATTAAAAGAAATAAAAATGATTTTGCATTATAACTCAGAGTTTAAAATAAATATCCATAAGTCCATAGTGATAGAAATAAATGATTGAAGACCTAAGTTAATGGGAGGGGAGAGTGATAAATGCAACTCCTGTCCAGGAGAATTCCAGATAATTTATATAGATACTCTGCCTTCAAGGAGTTAGAGTCCAACTCTTTCCCCCTTAAGTGTCCTCCTGCAGAGCAACTTCTTTCCCAAAAGTATAGACAGAAATGGGAACAGAGTCATTTTATAGGGATCTCACTATAGAAATCTCAAACACTACCTCAGCAATGGGATTAAGTCCAACATCAGTAGTGGTTAAATCATGTTGACAGCATGTATCCTTGATCATAGGAGATGAAAATGACATTTTATCTTCGTGGTTTTCCTCCCCGAAACTTGTGACCCTCATCTAATCATCAGACAAATCCCCTTAATGGACATTCTGGAAAACACCTAACCAATAACTCCTCAAAGCTGTCCATGTTCTGAAAACAAGGATAATGTGAGAAATTCACCAACAGGGGTGCCTGGGCGGCTCAGTCGGTTTCGGTGAAGCATCTGCCTTCGGCTCCTGAGGTCATGATCTCAGGGTCCTGGGATGGAGCCCCATGTCGGAGCAGGGAGGCTGCTTCTCCCTCTCAGTCTGCCCGCCACTCCCTCTGCTTGTGCTCTCTTTCTCTCTGTCAAATAAATAAAATCTTAAAAAAAAAGAAAGAAAGAAACAGACAAAACAAGCTTAAGGAGGTATAATGACTAAATGTAATGAGGTGTCTTAGGACCCTGAAAAAAAGGATATTAGGTGAAAAATAAGAAAAACAAATCAAGTGTGGACTTTGATTATAATGTATTGATATTGGTCCATTAGTTATGTCAAGTGTCACTTGCTATTATAAGATGTTAAAAATGGTGGGAGATAAAGTTTGGAATAAGAGACCAGTGTTTAAATACTGACTCATATCACTTTCTGGTTATGCAGCTTGGACAATTCACTAAACTCTCTAGGCCTCAAATCTCACTTCTGTAAAATGAGGATAATGTCAGAAACTTCCTCATATGATTGTTGTGAAAATTAAATTAGTAGGGTTCCTAAAATACTTAGGATATTAGTGATACGCAGTAAGTGTGTATATTTGATAAGTAAAAATAAATTTGGTTTCTAGTTCCCTTTTACTTGCTATTTATGTATCATAAAAAGAGTCAAAATAAGCAATCCCGAAAGCTTGTGATCTGACAGGGACAGTAGATTTTAACAGGAGTAGCAAATATGCCATAAGCTCATAGGATTTCCATTATTTAAATTGCTGAGGACCACAGTGAATCTGATATAAAGATGCTAAGGGATCTTGGGAGCTGAAATATTACAGAGAAAGTAAGTCCAGGTGATTACTGAAATTTTGATTAATGCCCTATGTTGTGATAGATTTGATCCTATTCCTAAAAGAATCATCTGGTTGCATTATTGTTGCATTAAAGTCATAAAAACATAATAAAAGCACATGATTTCAGAGTGTTAAGGCAACGAAAGACTCATGAGGACCAAGAGCCTTTATTAGAGTTGTTTTATTTTAAATGACACTAACTTAAAAAATGCATAATTCCAGTATGAATTTTTCTAATGTTCATAATATCATACAACCCAACTTCAAACACAAGTAAATGTGAAATAGAAACACAACGGAGCCAGAAAAAAGAAATAATAAGGTGTGACTTGGGGTGTGGCTGTAAGAATGCATGTGGAAGGCAGGAGAAAATTGCACCGATAATAAGGTCATAATATTCAAGGTACTTGCATAGCTGAGGTGTAAATTTAATTCTGACCTTACTTGAAGCCAAATTAAAGTAAAACATAGCCTGTTTTACAATCCTTGTTATCAAGGACTAGAAAGGATACCAGAGACATAGAAGGAGCAAAGCTATTCCAAGCAATAAGCTCGAAAATAAAACTCTCACAAACCAAGGTCATAGCTCAACTCAAGAAAATGAATTATTTCAGAAACCAAGATAATATGGTCCAAATTCATGGCTCTTCTTAAAACAAGGTTAAAGATAAAATATTTTAATAGTTTTCCTCCTAACACACACAAAGTGGGATGAAAAACCAAAACTTTCTTTTTTTTTTCCTATGGTCTACGTTCCACATCCTTGTTCTCACTCACACTAAAGAATGAGCTAAAGTGCAAATGACAGAAAGTCAGTTCCATCCTCTCCGATCTGTGAGGCGAACAGTTTCCTCAATGTTGTATTCTTCACAGCTAGCAGTGTCTGACACGCAGTATTTTGTGTAATAAACTATTTAAAATGTTGTCTAAAAATTAGTCTTGAGTAGTCCTGGGCTAAACTAAGGGGGTATGAGGGCCATCATGGAGATCCCCGAGTGTTGCCTAGATCCTCAGACAATTTGTCCGTGATAAAGCCTGGTGGGAAAATCTGAAGCAACAAAAGCTAAGTGGGAGGATATTCATGCCCATGTAGACGCCTCCTTCTAGAGAGATAGCTGGGGACTGTACTACAGCAGGAGAGATCCAGAAGATCAGATTCTTCAAACATGTCGCTGAAAACAGATCCAGCAAACAACACTTGGTTCATTAAAAACAAATGACCTCTCCAGGGTCATAATGAAGAAGCATGGAATTTCTCCAAAAATTAGGGATCTTTGGTAAGACATCTATGAGGAACTTTGGTCATAGGAGCATGATAAAGAGGCCTTGAGAGCAAAGCAATGAGGACAGGACGTGTAACACGTTTGCGATTGGCAAAAAGTGAACCAGGGTCAGAAAATTCTTGGAGAAACCTCTATACACAAGAGGTTATTATTTTAACTATTATTAAAAATATATAACTTGCCCGTCACTTCGGAAATAGTGATAATGCACAAATGTGTTTCGACATAATGATTAGACTTATGAGTAGTGATCCCCACACTGAGTTGTAGTCACCCTACAGGTGCATATGATGGGTTGTGGAAAGAATCTAGTGCACCTTCTCCTCCTTCTCTTCCTCTTCATCCTCCTTCTCCTCATCCTCCTCTCTCTCTGTGTATATCAAATATTATCAAAATATTTGATATATATTCAAACACATATGGTCAATATATAAAATATATATCAAATATTTTGATAATTTGTATATAAAGGATTAGTATATTCATAAAAATAGATAAATAAAATATTTGATAATTTTTACATAAAGGATTAGTATATTTATAAAAATAGATAAATAATATATAAATAATTTGACCATTTATATAAATATGTGCATGGTATATGTGTGTGTGTGTCTAATTCTTTACTCTTTTCTAATTGGAAACTTGATTTACAATAAATATGTAATATAGCATATTAACAACAATAGTAACATATTGGTAATATCCCTCACTTATTGAGTGTTTAATATAGGCCCACCACCATTATAAGCCCTTAACGTGTATTCAACAATTCAGTCCTCACTACAAGGATGTGCCTGTGCGTATGCCGTTACTGAATAAAATCGGTACCATTATTAGTCCATCTCTTGGGATGGAGTTAGCAGTAGTACCCACCGAGAAAATAATTCACCTAAGGCCACACCTCTAGAAAATGACAGAGGCATAATTCAAATCTAAGCAGTCCGGCTCCGGAATCGGTGCTGCTGAACTACAGGAATACAGGTGTTTAAGGTATAATTGATAACATATAAGCATGTTTCGGGTTGTGTGCTCAAGAAACCTGATAAGAATACGCTCTTAAACATTAAAGACCAAACCATCTTAATGTGTTTAAGGTTATTTATCTCATGAGACTAATGAATTAATGAAATGGAAACACTCGATAGTGGTTGCAAGAACCGCTCTAGGATTGAATACGGTTAATACACCAACTCGGCTGCTTTGTAAATCTGTGTAAAGCACACGCATTCTGTTCAGGGGCACTGATCTGTACGCTGAGGGTAATACTTGATATTTACAGCTCACATACACAGATCATGTCTGCTTGTCACTTTACCATCTTTCTAAGGAGGTTGAAAGTCAACACTCCCTGAACACATACAGACACACACACACACACACACCCAAAACATTAAAATTAAGGTTAACTTTGACCTCAGGTTTTTGTGGCAATATCTGGTCCTGTCAATGGTAACATCCTGTGATTAACATTGAAAGAACTGGCCTTGAATCACTATCATATGTGTAAGGAGCTGATTTAGTTTCTAAATTACACGGAAATGGCTTGGCATAACATCTGGTTAATGTGCTACTAAAAATGAATTTCATTTTAATAGATTAAAGTTATGTAAGTCTCCTTTGGGAGGAAGAGCAGACAAATTGAATTTTCTCAAATGTAAGAATTGTGCGTAATACAAATTTCTGAAATGGGAAATTTTTATTAAAGTGGGGTGTGTGTATACGTGATACTTTCAGACGTAAAAATCTAAAATAATGAGTATTTCTTACAATATATTTTATCAGTTTCCTTTCTTCTTTCAAGAGAACATAGTTTTCTTTCTATTTCTATTTCTTTCTATTGTCTTTTTATGTACGCATGTATGTATTTTTGGTGCGTATAATGGGAGAATGGAGGGATCTGTTCCATTTCTATCTTTGATGACGGATTTTGGGTGAGATTGCTTCATATCTATAACACTGACCTATGATTACTTAAGTCAAACTCATGTTTCCATCAGAGTTTTTCAATTTTCTGTGGTATCTATTTTACAGATGGTAAATTCAAAATACTTTTGTGAGTGGTTGAGACCTTGACGACGCCTCTTACGTCCTTTCTCCCTTAATTGAGTATTAAAGTCTATGGATAGACTTAAGGTGAATAATTATATCATGCATATATAAAAATGGGTACATTTTTCTCTGGAGAGGATTTGTGGCTTTCCCAAGATTCTCAATGAGCAAGCATCAGGAAAAGAAACAAGAATAAGTGTAATGTTTTAGATCAACATTGAATTTCTCAAAAAAGTCATTCCAGTAGCGGTTAGTTTTCTCAGGGTCAGAACTAAGTTGTTACAGGATCTAAACCACTCAGTTAGTGACTTCAGTTAATTGATCTCTAAAGCAAGTACTTTGGAATATATTCATGTTAAGTGTCTTTTCTAACTAAAAGAGCCAATGAGTGGATTCATGACAAAGTAGCAAACACTTCTAGCTCATGTGGAGAAATAGAGAAAATATTCTCATTTAAATTTACGTAACCAATGGTTATTTATTTCAACTTTCTAAAGTTATTATTTATTGAAGTTATTAATAAGTAATAACTTTGTTTCTAAAGTTACTGTTATTTTTAAAGCCAAAGTTATTATTTCTAATATATGGGCTATTTATTAACATTGTAAATTTTAATATATATTTAGCAACTTCCCATAGGACAATGATATGCTATTCTATTTATTAATGGAATTTTGATCGATCCTCAGTTGACTTTTAGGTATTTTCAAGAAATTATTGTGTAAAAGATCTGGTAAATGCTATCTCAGATCATTCCTTCTTACTTGGAATCTATTATCTTTTCAAAACAGTATGTGTACACACGCACTATGTGTGATGTCCTGTCATTTATGATCGTCCTGTTATGTTTTATATATGATTATAAGATGTGGAAGCTTTCCCGGAATATCTAAGGCCATAAAGAAAAGGCAGCAACAAGGTGTATGAAGAAAAGGCAGCAACAAGGTGTCAATATAATTTCATTATATGTATTCTCCTACTTCATTCAATTTTTCATAGATCTTTAATAACAACCTATTAAATTAAAGGCATTTTGTAATATATATTTATTTAGTGAAAAAGAGAAGAGAGCCCGAGTGGCAGAGGGTGGAGAGACAGAAGGAGAGGGAGAGAGAATCCCAAGCAGGCTCCATGCTCAGAGGGGAGCTCAACACAGGGTCGGTCTTACAACCCTGAGATCATGACCTCGGTCAAAATCAAGAGTTGGATGCTTAAGGGACTGAGCCACAGAGGTGCGCCTAATCTCCGTGCCATTTGAGGAGAGAAGTGTTTTCTCTGCCCTTTTGTCCCATCCTTAGTTTCTTTCTCTCTTCACACCTTTGGTTCCATTCTTCATTTAGCTAAAGAGACAACAAATACAAATTAAGATAGTATCTCGGACTTCGTGAGACTTATATTAAACAGTCTGCTAAAAATAGTTTCATATTCACACAACCCTATGTCTTGCCCATAGTGGCGTGCCAAAATGTATTTGGGCATTATATTTCACATGTCTGGAACTTCACCTTTACTAATAGAATTTATCATAAGAAATAATTAGATCATTTCAGTGGTTCTCTACTTAGCTATTCAGTCTGCTTCAAAGCAGTGATTGTCTTCTCCACTAACTTTCAGGACCAAGCATATCACAATATATATATATTTTAAGTTTTTATTTAAATTCCAGTTAGTTAACATATGGTGTCATATTAGTCCCAGGTGTGCAATAGAGTGATTCAGCACTTCCCTACATCACCCAGTGATGGTAGCAGCAAGCACACTCCTTAATCCCCATCAATAGTTTACCCCCCCCACCTCCCCTCCAATAACCATCAGTTTATTTCCTGTAGTTAAGAGTCTGTTTCTTGGTTTGCCTTGCTCTCCCATGTTTTTTTTTTTTTTTTTTTTTTTTCCCTTTGCATGTTTGGTTTGTTTTTTACACTTCCACATATGAATGAAATCATATGGTATTTGTCTTTCTGTGACTGATTTCTTTCCCTTAGCATAATACTCTTCCGCTACAGCTATGTCATTGCAAGTGGCAAGATCTAGCATGTCATATTTTTCTTGCAAGTACTTTAACTGGGTGTATTATTGTGATATATATAGTAAATTACATAACAGCGGGCACCAACCAACAGGACTGATGCTGCTTCTATGCTTGAGTCCAGGAATGCTCTGTTGGAAGAGTTATTAACCATTTAGTGTCTGGATAATAGCAAGTCCAGGCAATTCAGAGGAATGGGCCAGGATGACCTACGTAATGACTATTTACCAAGTAATACAGAAGCATTTCAATATTTTAAGCATTCTTAATGCTATACTGCACATACATTTATATAACAGTCTTCTTTATAGCGGATTTGTCTCTCCACCTGTGCTGTTTATTGCTCATCACTCTCACTAGATAATATTCTCCAACACCATAAACACTGTCTCTGTTCTAAGAACTAAACTATAATAACTAGAGATGACTAATGAATAAATAGATGACTTATACTGGTGCTTAATATTTCACTATATATGTCTTCTATTAAGAAAAAAAATGTCCTAAAAAATGTCCTACACTCTCTTCCAAAGTACCTAGAATTATTTTTTACCAATTTGTTTTTTTTAAGGTTTTATTTATTTATTCATGAGAAACAAAGAGAGAGAGGCAGAGACATGGGCAGAGGGAGAAGCAGGCTCCTTGTGGGGAGCCCAATATGGGACTTGATCCCAGGACCCCAGGGTCATGACCTGAGCTGAAGGCAGATGTTCAACCACTGAGCCTCCCAGGTGTCCCATTTTTTTCTTGATTTGTATTTGGAAAGCCTAGTTTTTATATTTGTTTTTGTATATTTTTATTGGAGTTCGATTTGCCAACATATAGAATAATACGCAGTGCTCATCCTGTCCAGTGCCTCCCTCAGTGCCCATCACCCTGTCACCCCCACCCCCCGCCCACCTCCCCTTCCACTACCCCTTGTTCATCTCCCAGAGTTAGGAGTTGCTCATGTTCTGTCTCCCTCTCTGATAATCCCACTCATTTTCTCTCCTTTCCCCTATAATCCCTTTCACTATTTTTTATATTCCCCATATGAATGAAGCCATATAATGTTTGCCCTTCTCTGATTGACTTCCTTCACTCAGCATAAGACCCTCTAGTTCTATCCATGTTGAGGCAAATGGTGGGTATCCGTCCTTTCTGATGGCTGAGGAACATCCCACTGTATACATAGACCACATCTTTATCCATCATCTGTCGATGGACACCGAGGCTCCCTCCACAGTTTGGCTATTGTGGACATGGCTGCTAGAAACATCGGGGTGCAGGTGTCCCGGCGTTTCAGTGCATCTGAATCTTTGGGGTAAATCCCCAGCAGTGCAATGGCTGGGTCGTAGGGCAGCTCTATTTCTAACTCTGAGGAACCTCCACACAGTTTTCCAGAGTGGCTGCACCAGGTCACATTCCCACCAACAGGGCAGGAGGGTTCCCCTTTCTCCACATCCTCTCCAACATTTGTGGTTTCCTGCCTTGTTAATTTTCCCCATTCTCACTGGGGTGAGGTGGGATCTCATCATGGTTTTGGTGTGTATTTCCCGGATAAGCCTAGTCTTTATAAGTAGGAACATTCCACCTAGTTGAGAACTTGACAGAGCTTGAATCCACGCCCATAACAGAAGAAAGAATACTTCTCAAGGAGTTATTATGGTTCATCATGAAGTTAACCTGATAGACAATGGCTATGGTTTATTAATACTATAGAATATTAATATTAAAAATTAATACTATATAAAATCTTTCTAAGGAGCTAGGGATAAAATACATAATAAAATTGTATAGATGCTGGGGATCCCCGGGTGGCTCAGTGGTTTAGCGCCTGCCTTCCACCCAGGGTGTGACCCGGGGTCCTGGGATCGAGTCCCACGTTGGGCTCGCCCCAGGGAGTCTGCTTCTCCCTCTCTCTCTCTCTCTCTCTCTCTCTCTCTCTCTCTCTCTCTCCCTCTGTCTCTTTTGAATAAATAAATAAAAATTTTAAAAAAATTTATAGATGCCACAATTACTAAGTCAGTAGTGAATATATTCCATAGACACTTTTATCTAATTGAGTACTATTGAAGATAATGGTCTTTTCTTTTTTGACTGTCACCTTTTTAAATTTAAATTTAAATTCAGTTAAGTAACATATAGTGTACTAGTTTCAGAGGTAGAGTTTTGTGATTCATCAGTTGCATACAACAGCCAGTGCTCATCCTTCATGCCCGTCACCCAGCTACTTCATCCCCCCACTCACCTCCCCTCCAGCAACCCTCAGTTTCCTATAGTTAAGAGTCTCTTCTGGTTTACCTCCCTCTCTGATTTTGTCTTATTTTATTTTTCCCTCCCTTCCCCTTAATTCCTTAATTTTGTTTCTTAAATTCCACATAAGAGTCAAAATCATATGGTATGTGCCTTCTTCAATTGACATATTTCACTTAGCATTGTACCCTCTAGCTCTATCCATATCTTTACAAATGGCAAGGTTACATTCTTTTTTGCTGGGTAATATTCTATTATGTATATAGACCACATCTTCCCTCTCTCTCTCTCTCTCTCTCTCTCTCTCACTGTCTCCAATAAATAAATACATCTTTTTAAAAATGACAAAAGCAAAAAATAAATTAAAAGGAAGAGAAATGGTGTTTAGGCACATTAGAGAGAGAGTGTGAGAGAGAGAGAGAGAGAGAGAGAGAGAAGTGGGAGGGGCAGAGGAAGATGGGAGAGAGAATCTCAAGCAGATTCCTGCTGTGTGTGGAGCTAAATCTGGGGCTCAACCCCACAACCTTGAGATCATGACCTGAGTTGACACCAAGACTTGGACTCAACCAACTGAGCCACCCAGGTGCCCCTACCCTCCCTTTTTAATGTAGCATTTAACTCTCTAATGTACTATAATAATGTTTTTTGAGATTTTAAAAATTTATTTGGTTACTAAGCATTGCCTATATCCATCCTCTTGAATATACACTAGATCAAGCAAGGAAACATGTCTCTTGTTCACTGATGTATAGTAAACTTTTAAAACATAGAAGGGCCTCCATAAATATTTAGTTGAATGAATATATGATTGTTACACTGTGATATGCCATAGAAAGTTGTAGGATTTTAGATCCTATAGTAAAAGTTGTTATCAAAACACTTCATTGGAATTGAGTTAGTGCTCAATAAATAATACATAAAATAATAATAGTACTAATATTAGTATAAAGATATATGGTCTCATGTTTTTGATAATCAGATTGCTACCAATTTATTTGACATCTAGTTATCTTGTTTCCCAGGTATAAAACTTTCCTCAAGTATTGGACTCATTTTCTGTAATATAGTTGACATTTTTTATATCTCTCCTAATTTTTATTCTATTTGTTTTACCAACTTGTTACATCAGTTACCAAGACAATTGTGTTAAAATCTTAAAATCTATCATGTTTGTGAATTTGTCCATTTATCCCTCTAGTTTTGAGAGTCACTTTTTAATTGTAAAACAGGTAACTTCCAAAATATATTTGCTAATGATGCATATGTTATACTTACATTTTCAAATATATGTCAGTATAAACATTAAGATTAAAAGAAATTTCATGGACCAGTTGCAATCAAGAAATATTTACTCAAATAAGGATGTGTGCACATATGATAAAGTATAGATCTCTTCAGTGGATAAGCTAGGAAGGGAGAAGTTATGGAATCTGGCTTAAGACTCTTGAATCCATATTTTAAAAGACTAATAAATTTAAAATGAATATTTAATAGATAAATTGAGTTAAAATTTATATAATATAGCACATTTACTTAGTGTACAAGGAAATATTAAAATGAAGAAATCACACTGTTATTCTAAAAATAGATTTCAAGGAGGAGGGCAAGGACTTGAGTTCTGATTCTGGTTCTATCTCCAAGCACATAAGCCTGAAAATGATGTTAGTTCTCCATGTTTCCATCACCCCTCACCCACGAAGAAGGAATAACAATGTCATTCTATCAATCTGATGGGTAACGCTATTGAGACGTTAGATCAATTTAGATCCTAGAAGTATAATACAATTGACAAGCATAAAATATTTTGCAAATGCAAAATTTTCTTAAAATCATTTAAACTGTTAAAAACAGTTACCCAGAAAAATCTCCCTAATTTGAAGGTCTATATGCACCCCCTCTGCGTATTGCAGCATTATTTACAATAGGAAAACTATGAAAGCTGTGTTAATTGTCCATCGATAGATGAATGGATAAAGAAAGGTGGTCTATATACACAATGGAATATTATTCAGCCATATAAAAGAATGAAATCTTGCCATTTGTAAAGATGGATGGAACTAGATAGTATGCAAAGTGAAATAAGTCAGAAGAGAAAGACAAATGCTATTTGATTTTACCCATATGTGTAATTTATGAGACAAAACAGAGGAGCAAAGGAAAAGAGAGAGAGAGAAACCAAGAAACAGACTTTTAACTATAGAGAATAAACTGAGGGTTACCAGAGGGGAGGTGGGGGGGGAGATGGGTGAAGTAGGGGATTGGGATTAAAGAGCACACTTATCATGATAATCAAATAAAATAAAATCATAAAAAATGTGAGAAAGTGTATAGAAACCTAAACTGTGACCTGCTTATGCAGTGGAAAGCTACTAGTTATTACATCAATGACCTACTGAAATACACCACAAAATGAATGGATCTCAGAAATATTATGCTGAATGAATGGAAGAAGTTTATAATTTGAATGGAAGAAGTTTATTCATACTAATATTCTAGAACAGGCAAGATAATCTACAGTTTTAGAATCAGAAAAAAATTTCTCTGGGGTGATGGAAATGTTCTATAATCTGGTTGCATTAGTTCTTATATGGATTTAGATATTTGTCAAATATAAAGCTGTACTCTCAAATCTACACTTTTTTGTATTTGGCATATAAGTCATAATTTAATAAACTATGTTTCGATAAAGCATGGTTCTTCAAAGATAAATAGACAAACCACTTAAAAATTAGAAAAAACAAAAAAAATGAAATCATAAAATGTGAGATTCGTCGTTTTTCATTTACTTGTTTACTTTAAATTTATTTTTTAAATGTTTAATAATGAACTCTGGAGTAAATATCTTTGCTTTATAGGGTCTGAGTATAATTTTTCTCTATATTTGACAAAGGCCTTTCAGCACATTATTGTATATAGAACTTAAAATACACATAATTCACAATAAGATTATCTGGGGCTTATTCCAGTCTCTGCAAAGCATGATCACAATCTTTGTGTTCTTACAGGACTTAAAGATCGACACACAATAAACTGTTCTGTTTGCCTGTGGGATAATGTCGAGTTTAGATCAGTGATTTTGGCTTTCATAAAAAATATTTATAATTATATCCCCATTTCTTAGCCTTATTGCTTCCTCATAAACCTCTGAAAAGACTGATTTCCACTGAACTGCTTCATTTGGCATTGCTCTTGTCTTACAGTTAGAGAGGTCACATACCAGAAATAAGAGCTCTCAGGTAGGGCCGAAATGTTTATCCAGCTTGCCTTAACGGTTACATTGATTTTGTCTACTGCAGTCCCCTCAGCACTTAATTTGTTTTTGTATCGTGATCTGGAATTCACAGCTAGAAAATTAACAAATAAACTCCTTTAAATTGAATTTTTGTTACCGAACATGAGAAAAATCCCTTTTTTTTTTTTGTTTACTCTGGCAGTTTAGTAAGTTAAACATTGCAAAGAGACTCTAGAAATTTTATTGTTCCTCATCCTTTAATCATCCTTTAGTCACTCATTTATCCATCCATTACTTCACTGGGTTTTCCATTTATCACTTCAGCTACTCGCAGGTAGTCAACCCAGCTACTTGCCATCCTGCCCATTAATCCTTCATCTTCCACTCATTACATACCTCCAGTGCGTCATCTGTGCATCTGTACCAGGGCGTATCTACACACTTACCAATCCATCCATCGTCCATCCTTCATCCATCCACTCACCCACCTAACTTGGCATCCACCTAGCCACCCCACATTAGTAAAACAGATTGTGGATTTGGCCTAGTAGAGATTTCGGGAATAAGAAAGAATTTCATGAAATTTTTCATAAAACTTATCTCACACAAGAGAGGAGGTGGAGCTTATTAGTTATTACATTTTTTTAAAGTTGTAAATGATTTTCAGGTAACTTTCTGATGTTCATCTTTTCATCCCTATTTACTTAAATTATGAATATTCATAGCAATGTGGTTACATAGATAAGCAACTACTTGTGAAATCTGAGGAAATTACAGATACCTTGGGTTCGACCCAAAATTTCAGTTTAGAATATCCAGCAATTTAGCCTCAGCAGCAAATATTTTGACCACTCCACATTGATTTAGGTGCATAGCCAGTATTTCAGAACCACTGGCTTCCGAGAAATCTTACAGTGCAGTTTTCATCCAATAGTACGTTTCCATAACTCACCTCAGGAGAACATAGGTATAGGTCTGAATCAGGCTTACCATACAACGTAAATCTCACGTTGTGCAAAGCTATACAAAAATCAATATAAACCAACATATTTAATCTGTGTTTACAGTTGTTGTTTTTTTTTTAAAAAAACCCTGCACATGTTAATGAAATGGCATGTTTTATAACAGACTTAAATTTATCAAGAAAAAAAAGATTATATTTCTTTATAGTTGACTCTCCTTACAGTTTTATAGAGAACTCCTTCTCTGTCTTCCAGGAGGAAATAATACCGGAGACATATTTCTGGATAATCTGGTCACAGCTCATTAAAGCAGGAGAGGTGTTTTTGTGAGTGGTGGGTTGAGAGTCTAAAATTCATTGATCCTTTTTTCTCTCTCTTTCTATTCTGCAAAGTTAAGGTAAATCATCTGCAGCCTGGTGATTTCTTTATTCTTCTTTTGAAACTCCCCTGTGTAATAAATATCCCTCCCCAAACTCTTTATAATAAGCAGAGTTGATTTATAGCCTAAAGCCTGCTTTCTAGAAGCATTTGTGGAGACTTTCTCTCTGTCTTGCTTTTAGGATTTTATGAATATTAGACTGTAATTTGCTCTGTAGCTGGTCTGGAATCTGTCTTTCAAACCCAATCAATTCTCATATGCAGATATAGATTGAGGATGCCAAGAGAAGAAATGGAGAAACAAATATGATATAAAACTTTTGTGGCCTAATAGTCATTGCTGGTAAGTCTGGAAAGTTAGCTAAGGGGATGGTTCATGGAGAACTTTCTATGCCATAGAAAAGAGGCTGGGCTTCATCCTATAAGGTTCAGGAAGCTATGAGGGATTTGAGAGAGGAGGAAATGAACCCATCTGCATTTTGGACAGACAACTATTCAAGCCACAGTATGCGAGACACTATTCATGCTGCTTAAGTAGTCCATGGAGGAGAGGACTGAGGCAGGGGGAATTGTGTGGTAGGCCCTGCAGTGATTCGGAGGAAACAATAATTAATTAGTTAATTTAAATTCATTTTAATTTTGTGTCATCATAAATACATGTGCGATCACTTTTGGCATGACTCTTACATCTCCTGCTTCGCTAATTCCCAGAATTAGACAAGTAAGATCCTCTGCTTCATCGTTCTGGGATTTTCCTATTATTAAAAACAGCAGGGAGAAAGATGTGGAAGGGAGGGATGCATTTTGATATGTGAATACTTCGCTAAGTCTCTGAAACTGGCAAAGAGGAGTCCATTCTGAGAAATATGCTTCTCACCAGTGGCACCTAACTGGTGGTTCATTCTGAGATGTTTTCCAGGTTGCAAAGGACTTAGGATTTCACTGCAAAGGTTTCGGGGGAAAGAATTTGCCTTTGCTGCTTTCGGCCTCATTGCTCTGAGTCAGAACTCTGCATGGATGCAGGAATGAGCATATGAATCTCATTTAAGATATTCTATCCAGGGGCACCTGGGGGGCTCAGTGGTGGAGCATCTGCCTTTGGCTCAGGGCATGATCCTGGGGTCCTGAGATCGAGTTCCCCACCTGCTTCTCCCTCTGCCTGTGTCTCTGCCTCTCTCTGTGTCTCTCACGAATAACTAAATACAATCTTTTTTTAAAAAAAGATGCTCTATCCCTATCAATCTTCAATTAAATTCAGAAAGCTATTACTGAGTAGTAAAGCTTAAGATCTTTAGCCTGCCATACCAGGGTTCCAATATCTTCTCAACTTCCACCGGGCTGCCTCTGATACCTTGAGCTATTTGTCTTTTCCAAGCTCTCTGAGTGGCCCTGTCTCTGTGCATTTGTTCAAGCGATGACCTCTGTCTCGGTGTCCCCTCCCCCATTCCTACACTCGGGTGGCCCCTCTTTCTAAATTCACTTCACAGTTTAATTTCTCTCTGAAATATTTCTTACACTCCTCAACCATTTCAGCCCCCTCACGCTACCCCCCCAATCTATGCAGTTTTCCAACGCCACACTTTTCCAGCTTATTCTGAGAATTTTACGAATTTTAATGCACACATGATCAGCAAATCAGCATTTAAGTTTACTTAAGAGAGGCTCAAAAAAGCAGATTATTTTAGAAAAAAAAAAAAACCCCTGTGTATATAATCAAAATTAGAGCTTCCATCTGTTAATCCCAGAAAAAATACATTACAGGCCATCGATACGAAAAATGTAATCCTTCAGATCTTTTTCCAGATGGCAATTGGCAGCAACCAAGTTAATGAATTGCATTTAGTGCTTGTTCTCAATACCCATTTCACTTCTTTAACAAAGAAGCTTATGGAAAACTTTTATTTGGACAAAATATTCCAGGGACGATCTCGTTTCAGAAAAGCTATAAGGAGCTTGCTTTTTGGTAGCCTGCTACCTACCAGAGACCATAAGCTGAGTCCCCTCTTGAATGAGCTGAAGAAGCTTTTGCTTCTACAAGGTTTAAATAAACAAAACAAATGTTTTACCTCAGGTGAAATGATTGAATTGCTCTCTGCTCACCTACAAGGGCAGCTGTGTAGCTAGAGGAACAACTGGCCTGGAATATATTCCACATAACACAAAGATTGAAAAGTACGAGGCTCTGAGTTAAAAAAAAGTGCAACATATATCTTGAAAGGGAAAAAGTAATAATTTTAGATTCTGATAAAGTAGTCTGAAAGCTCCTTGAGAAATACAACATTTTTGAAAAGTGGGTAGCAGTTCATTAATAGTTTATAGAAATTTGTAGAAAGAGAATATTTCCATGTCAGTAATACATTCACAACAAAACCTATTACCAGCTTCACTAAAATTCCAAACTTCTAGTTGTTGACACATAGTGGGAAATGTAGGATATACCCAAACTGTCAAGTGGGGTAAAGGAGAGATTATTCAATGCCAAAGAAGACATGAAGAGTTATTGGTATTTATAGTTTCAGACTCTTTTTGCTTTTTAATTGCTGCCTAAGTGGCAGGAGTTCCTGGCATTAACATGACTTTAATAACCTCCTTAAATATCAACCTGTCTCACCCTCCTTTTCCCATCTGCTTTCAACTGTACCATGAACAACCCAGTGCCTTCTCATTTTGCTGAAAATGCAAACACTCCTGGGAATGGGAACCAGGTGCATGATTCAGTTAAATTCTCCTTCCGAGGGGGATTTGAGAAATTGAACATAGAGGACAAAGAAGTTAGGCACTGAGGATAGAAAATGAAACAAAACATGAAACCAGGAAAAGAAGGAGGAAAGGGTGCAAGGAGGATGAGAAGAAAGGAAAAGCATGAGTGCAGGGATGAGACCTTGTCTCTCTCTATAGATGGGAGCCCATATTTTCTGTCCATATCTACATCAGTTTTTGCTGAGAAAGGGATACGCATTTTCTAACAAAACTAGAAAGGGGAAAATAGCTTGGTTATAGTGCACCAATTTCTAACTACCAAAATTAAAATAATAGTGGGGTGTTCGCTTTGGCAGCACATATACTAAAATTGGAACGATACAGAGAAGATTAGCATGGTCCCTGTGCAAGGATGACACGCAAATTAGTGAAGCGTTCCATATTTTTTAGAAATGACAAATACCCACCATTTGCTTCGACGTGGAGGGACCTGGAGGGTCTTATGCTGAGTGAAATAAGTCAATCGGAGAAGGACAAACATTATATAGTCTTTCATTTGGGGAATATAAAAAATAGTGAAAGGGAATAAAGGGGAAAGGAGAAAAAATGAGTGGGAAATATCAGAAAGGGAGACAGAACATGAGAGACTCCTAACTCTGGGAAACGAACTAGGGATGGTGGAAGGGGAGGTGGGGAGGGGGTGGGGGTGATTGGGTGATGGGCACTGAGAGGGGCACTTGATGGGATGAGCACTGGGTGTTATGCTATATGTTGGCAAATTGAACTCCAATTAAAAATATGTAAAAAAAATAATAAAATAAATTTGATTAGGTGAGATAATATCTTCAATATCTTCCAGTTTTAACATTGATTTTATATATTAAAGATATTTAAGATAACCTACCTTCTGCAAATGTAACTGTCACAGTCTCTCTGAGAATATGCCCATTATCTGTAGTCCATTGAAGCTGAAATGAGAACATTTATTTCAGTAAAAACAATAAAGCATTTATATTAAAAAAAAAAAACAAAAAATAAAATAAAATAAATAATAGTTGGGACAATCCTTTCAATACTCTGCCTTGGCTGAATGAGCCTCGTGTTAGTTGCAATAGGATTTATAAATTTCATTCCCATGAATTATTAATTTGGGCTCATTGATTTGGGTTAAGTCTTTATAATCTTAGCCTCCTACACTATTGTCTGACATTCAGAAGACATTATAAACCATCATTAGTTGAATTGATGGGTTAATTTTATTACTAAATTCCTTAAAAGTGAGAGAGGAACCCCCTTTTTCCAGAATGTTAAAGTCCAGACTTCAAATATGTAGACATATAGAGCAAATAATTCAGTTCTAACAAACATATTGCAGTTCATTTATGTTACAGAGAACTGGTATAAGAAGAATCTAGGCATTAGTAAACAGAAAAGCAGATATAAATATTCTCCAAGGAAAGAAACATACAGATGATTCTTAAAAGTCTAAAAAGTGCAGGGAAGGCTAGATTATTTTTGCTAAATGTCATGTTAGGTGAAATGCTCTCACTGAAGAGGCATTTTTATGAATGTGATAATAATTCATTAATTACACAAAATTTTTCTTTACAAATTTAGTTTTATACAAAAGTTTTACATCCCACATCTTGAAGCTCTTATCTGTGAATAAAACCTATGGTATTAACATTATTTTTTTGACATTCTGATTTTTTAATCAGTTCTCAGTAATAAATCTATGGATTTCCTCCAAACAGAAGTCCAGAAAAACATTTTATCAAAAAACAAAATTGATGACATCCAGACAGAAGTGAATTGAGTTTCTATTTTTCAGATTGGACAAAAACAATAGGTGCCATTCAGCGACTAGCAGATCATTCAGATGGTCCACTGGAATCATCCATTATGTCTAAACAGAAGCAGAGAAATATAAATATAGGAGCTTGGTACTCACAGATCTCACATGTTTGGGTAGAGTGCAGTATGAACCTAAGGTAAACAATTAACACCATGTAGTTTAATAGATTATATATATATATATATATATATCACACATATATAATATAGACACAAAATAAATGTATATACATGTAGCTTTAATTACATACATAATGTATATATGCATATACATTATGAAAATTATATACATATTAAGAACAATAAAAGATACCTATGATTATTGCCCTCTTTTACATTATCCTATGAGAAATTCAAATAGCAGATAAACATATGAGTTTTGATTCCATTTTTTAAGACAACCATACAAAGTATATATGCACATGTGTTTGGCTACATGAAATTTCAGAAATGAGGCAAAGCATATACTCGTTTGTTAAATATCAGACTATTATATTGCATGAATGTCTAGAAAATGAAACTCTCTCTGCAATTAAAATTCAAATTGATATGTCTAAAGATTCCAGAAGCATTAATTTAAAGACTGGAAGGCAAAATATGCAAATGGAAACCTCTACTTGATTAGCTTATGTGATTATAGGTAATTTTCTTCATCAATTTATTATTTATGTTACTTTCTGTTATTTACAGAGTTCTGTCATTTTAATAGAGTTTAATATGTCAATATAGTTACAAAATAATCTATATGGTTATATATTTCAATACAGGCTTCAAACTTAGATTTAAACATTAAAACAGAATGAAAGAAAATGTATTATATCAGTGTAAAATATTATATTTTATTTTTTTTCAGTGTAAAATATTATTGAAGATGCTGCTGGTAATGCATAAAAAGAAGAAAGTAATAAAAAGTTGAGACCTGAATGGGTTCTTCTGTAGTTTTTGCTATTTCTATTTAGGATCTGTTCCCTTGTCTAAACTTAAAGCTGACTGTCAGAGTTTTTCTGGGTTCCTAGTGTCTGAAAGTGCCCTACTTGGAGTGGTATTCAGGGAATATTTGTCACTAAAGGTGACTCCAAAGTAGAGTGACTCAGAATTCAGAACCTTGGTGTGACAATGCTTATTACTTCATCGTAACAACAACTGCAAATCATAAGGAGTTATTTTGAAAAAAAAATCTGAAATTTCCACTAGTCTGGTCCTCACAGAACTTCTTAAGAACACAAAAGAGGAAACATTTTATAAAAAAAAATGCAATGCTATTAAGGCATGTCATTCCTCTGATGTCTTGGGCTTTCTTGAAAAACCGCAGCAGATTATTTTAAAAATCCACAGCAATGCACTCCCCCAAGATACTGTATCTCTTAGTGATAATCTTTATGCCCCTATTATGGCGGTTCATATCTCTGCCCTTTCACTAGATTTGCAGCCTCTTATTTTTAAGAACTATGTTTCCTTTATTTTATTATTTTTTTTAAGTTCTTATGGGTTTCCTTAGTGAAAAGGACAGATTAGGTATTCAACAAATGTTGAAAGAATTAAATACACAGTGGAAGGGTTGTATCCTCAGTCCGAGGACCTTATATCTAAAATGCCAAATATAGCTCTCTTTTGTGGTGCCTCTCTTTTTTTAGGGATGAAGCTGGACATCTCTTTCCCGGATACTGGCTGCCAGAAACTCATGGAAGTCGATGATGAATGCAAACTTTGTACCTTTTATGAGAAGTGTATGGCCACAGAAGTTGTGGCTGATGCTCTGGTTGAAGAATTGGAAGGGTTATGTGGTCTGAATCAGTGGTGACAATGGCAAACAAGGCTTCCCCATGAAGCAGGGTGTCTTGATCCATGGGCATGTCCACCTGTTGCTGAGTAAGGAACATTCCTGCTACAGACCAAGGAGGACTGGAGAAAGAAAGTGCAACTCTGTCCAGGGTTGGACTGTGGATGTCAATCTCAGGTTCTCAAGTGGTCACTGTAAAAAAAAATGGGGGGAGAAAGATATTCCTTGACTCACCAATATTACTGCGCCTCTTGCCTGGGTCCCAAAAGAGTTAGCAGAATCCACAAACTTGTCGACCTCTCTAAAGAGGATGTCCACCAGTATGTTGTGAGAATGCCACTAATCAGAGAAGAAATCTAAAAACAAAGTGCTCAAGATTCAGCATCTTGTTTCACCACGTGTCCTCTAAGACAAAAGTCAGTGCATTGCTCCAAAGAAACAGTTAAGAAACAGTTACTAAGAACAAGGAAGAGGCTGCCAAATTTGCTAAACTTTTGGCCAAGACAGTGAAGGACATGAGAGAAAAATGCCAGAAACAGATTGCCAAGAGACAGAGACAATCCTCCCTGAGAGCTTCTACCTGTCTGAGTCCATTTAAAAATGAGATTTCCTAAAAGTAAAAAATTTTAAGTGGCCTTAGATGTATATAATGTATATAAACGATTGTAAAGAGATATTATCGAATATTTAAAATTTTATATTTGAGAATAATCACTTCTGCAATGACTTATTTTAGATAAGAAAATTAAAGTTATGTTACTGTCTAAACAAATCATCTCCTCAGTTGATGCCAATGAATAGAGTTCCCAGAATCTCATTGTACTTAATTTATGTATGAAGTTCCCCATGACCCAGTTTTGATGTGCTCTCAGGGCTCAACATCTACTCATAACAGAATCCTTATTCATAAATCAGGGTTACAAGATTGATTGGATGAACTGCTTGCTACTCGCCGCCAAGCACCTGCCTAGTTTACAAACAATGATTCCATTCAGTCATGTTAACAACAAAGTCATGAGCCTGTGCCTGTGTATATCTTCTATAAATATCTTATGGAAAAAAAAAACAATTTCTTTCCAGTCACTGTATAACATTCACATGAAATCACATTGTCCAAAATAAAATCATTTAGTTGTTTGGCTCTTTGACATGTCACATCAATTGCCTTTTAATTGTGTATTTCACCTATTTGTTCTGTTATTATTAAGTTGCAGACATATGTTTTGATGAGTGCATGTTCTTGTTACCGCAGCTATATCCTCATATGATTTTAGGATGCCCTACTTCTCTAGCACATTCGTATGATCATAATTATGTGTAGTTGTCCCATCTTAAAATTCATAATCGGCAGTGTTTTATATTAATATGGTTTTTAGAGGCGATCTTGTATACTCTGTGGTGCAATAAAGGGAAGTGTTCCTTTAACTAAAATGCAATATTTCAAAGTGAAACAGGAGCTTGAATCTAGTGCCTGAGACCATTCAGCCATCCAAAATATACAAAGAACTTATGCAACTCAACATAAAAAATAAACAATTTAAAAATGGTCAGAGAAGCTGAATGGATATTTTTCCAAAGAAGATATATAGATGCCCAATGGTTACACATAAATATGCTCAACATCGCTAACCATCAGAGAAGTGCAAATTAAAACCACAGTGGGATCTCACCTTACACCTGTCAGAATGGCTAGAAATAAGTGTTGCCAAGGATGTGAGAGAAAGAAACCCTCATGCACTATTGGTGGAAATGTAAATTGGTATAGTCACTGTGAAAAACAGTGTGAAGGATCCTCAAAAAGTTAATACCATAAATACCGGGTGATCCAGTAATTCCACTACTGGGTATTTGCCCAAAGAACATGAGAACACTAATTCAAAAAATATATATGTGGACCCCATGGTCATTGCAGCATTTACAACAGTCAAGATGGAAGCAACCCAAGTATCCACTGATAGACGAATGGATAAGGAACATGTGCACACACACCCACACACAGAGAAATATTACACAGCCATTTGTGATGACCCAGACAGACCTAGAAGGCAGTATGCTGCATGAAATAAGGCAGGCTGAGAAAGAAAAATTTTATATGATTTCATTCGCATGTGGAATCTAAAAACAAAACAAATGAACAAACAAACAAACAAAAAGAAGAAATAGACCAGTAGATACAGGGAACACATTGATGGTTGCCAGTGGGGAACAGGTGAGGGAATGGGCAAAAATGGGTGGAGGGCAGTGGAAGATACGGGCCTCCAGTTCGGGAATGAGTTAGTGATGGGAATAGAAGTGCAGCACAGGGAATATAGTCAACGCTACCTTGATAGCACTGTATGGCGACAGGTGGTATGTGTACTTGCGGTGAGCATAGAATAAAGTAGAGAGAAGATGAGTCATTATGTCGTATACCCAAAAGTAACATAACATCGTGTGTCAACTATACTCAAATAACATTTTTTAAAAATAATTCAAATTGAAAAAGGTGCATTTTAGTTATAGCAAGGGTAAATTAATTTAATTTTCTCCCGTCTCTTTTGTTATATTCCAAGGTGATTAAGCAGCCTAGTGAATGTTTTAGTAAAAATATTTTTACCATTTTGGCCAATGCACCTGGACTGTTGTAGAGGAGACTCAGGAACCCAGACCTGGCTATCCACAAAGCTACCTAGAAATGGGCAATGATTACGATGCTCTCTTGGGCAGAGTCATTCTAGGCAACAGTGTAGAGCAACTTATTCCCATTATGCTAAACTACATACTCATAGTTTAAAGCTTAGAACAAAGTTTCTCTTACCAGAGTACAACAGCAGAGTGGCCTGGAGGACTCATAAAGCACAGATTTCTTCAAAAATCCCCAGAATCAGTAATTCTGGGATGAGGCCAGGTATCTTGTGTTTCTGACAAGTTCCCACATGAGGTCAAAGCTGCTGGTCTCGGGATCACACTTGGAGAACCATCAAGTTAGTGACTTTCATTCTTTTTAAAGATATTCGTAACTGGGCATAACTACCAGAAGCCACATTACTAACTGATCCAAATGTCCCTGAAAGCTGCTCGTGGTAAAGGCAAAAAAGGGGGTGTCAATCCTATACTGTGATTTCCTAATGTCAATCACTTTAGAGTCGTGGATTGTATAGGTAACTGGAAAGAGGGTGTTGACTCTCAAACCATTTATGGGTGTAATTATTTTTCCCCTCATATTTTTTTGTGACTTCAGGGACAATCATACTTTAATAATTCATTCACATTAAGAAGGTAATCTCTATATTTTGCAAACACACATGAATCATATCTATGTTCATCTACAGAACGGTTTGCAATTTGTTGAATGAGTGTTGAAAATGGCCCAGGTGGCCCAGGTGGCCAGAGGCATGGACCTAGGGATCCAGGATTCCTTAGGAAAAGCAGTGCAAACAGAAAGAAAACCTCATCCAGAAACAGCGATGCAAAATTGCTAAACCAAAGATCAAACATCAAGGACCTTAGAAGCTACAATTTGACAGCTGACTTAAAAAAAAGAAAGAAAGAAAGATTACTTCAAAATCTTCAGAAGCTATACGTGGATAATATAACTTACCCACAACATAATTTAAATAATCAAAATAATGTCCTCATTTTAATATGAAAGCAATATAAATGGGAAATTATAACAAATATAAATGTTTAAGCATGACTACTTCGAAAACCTAATTAAGGGGCTAGAGGTTTGCACCTATCTGTAAAATAGTCATTAATGCAACAACTTCCAGTAAAGATTGTTACAAAAGTGTTAGTAAAACTCAAATCTCATAATGAGCTCTGCTATTAGTGACATGATTGTATGGAATTTGTACAGTCCTTGGTAAAGTTCTGAATGAGACAAGTATTATTTTTCCTTAACTTGTTAGTTGAACACATTTATTTATTGAAAATCAAACAATTCATAAAATGTGTAATATCCTTGAGAAACACTTTATGTTGATTTATAGAAACAGTCTGCAGTCTAGGCTCAGGTAATCAGGACCATGTGGTCAGGATTTTAAAGTTGTGTTGGGCGTGCAGCGAAACTTTGTTTAGGACAGTCCTGGCCATTGTAGGATGACTCCTCATTACTTCCTAATCATTACAAAAACTGTAACACTGTCCTCCTCTCTAAGAGTCCCACAGTGCCTCCTGTGGGTAGTACCACCAACGCTAAAAACAACAGTTTCTAGATAGATTTTTTTGGTGAGCACTCCATTTTCACTACTGACAACTTACAGCAATTGTAGCCAATTATAAAATATTTGCCCAAAACACCATGCAACTTCGCCTAAAATGAGATTCTCACTTTTCTTATAAAATCTTTTATTGTCTTTTGATAAAACTATTCACTTTTTGAGAGTTAGCTGAGGGCCGCCTGAGGGGCTCAGTCGGATGAGGGTCCCAACCCTGGGATCTGGCCCAGGTCATGGTCTTGGTCTTGCAATCGAGCCCTGTGCTGGGCTCTGTGCTCAGTGTGGAGTCGGCTTGCCCTTCTCTCTCTGCTTGTCCCCCCATATTCTCTCACTCTCTAGAATAAATAAAATCTTAAAAAAAAAAAAAAAAGAGCTGAGGTGATACTTCTCTAGGAATATTCCCTAATTCTCCAGCCCAGATCCTGTCTTTAGTCTACACAGAGTCCTTCTCTGCTTTTATACTGAGCATTAGTGGTGAAATGATCGGTTTACAAATCCACTTCACCAACTGGGCTATAAAGCATCCTTTAAGATGACAGGAGTATCTATCTGCAAAAAATACTGGGCATACGTATTGCAGGCATCTGAATTTAGTATTACCTGATTTTCAGTTTCCAAAGGGCGTTCAGCTACTTCTCACTAGAGTTTCCAATTAAGTTAAAATGTTTCAAAATAGTTATAATCCCGATCTACTGCCATTTTATTGTCCTGGAGAAAAAAAAAATTCTGCCATCCAACATCCTAGGTTGACTTTTGTCGACCTTAAAGATAAAACAGCTAGTTACTTGAGCAGCAAAGTGGGTTTGTTAGCAAAGGAATTGCAGTTTGGGACAAGCAGGCCAGAACAAAAACCTAGATAGGCCAGTTCAACAGGCAAAGGAGAGGAATGTTACTTGATAGAGAAAAAGCAGAAAGTGGGGACGGGTCGTTTCAAATGGGTGGTAGCTGTTTCTCATTGCCCGAATCGCTGGGCAGGGAAGGGCATCCTTTCTCCTGCTGGTGTAGGAAACCTGTAAGTGGATTTGCAAGGGGCATCTCCTCCCCGTTGAGGTCTGGGATTGACGACCCTTCCTGCTGGGGTCTGTAATTGAGGGCAGTGGTACTGGCCGAAGGTCCCTCGTATGGCCTCCTGACTCCATTTCAAATGAGCTTTCCTGTATCAGTTTGCAAACTTCCCAGTTGGACTCCCTTGTGGAAAACATGCTACTTCAGATCTCTGAAGTTCTCTCCAGATTTTTTTTCCACTCGCTAAAATAGCAATCCTCTTGGCAAGAGAATCTGCTTCTTCTCTGATGATTATATCCCTGTCTTTAGTACAGTGCCCTGTCCTCCTGGTTTAGAAATTGGGACTAAATATATGGCGCACCATTCACTACGGAAGATTATTTTATAAAAGACACGTGTGCAAAAGCCTTGCAAAATGCTCCCTGTGGGTATATGGGGGGGGGGGCTGGTGAGAGGGATGAGTGATAAGATTGAAGACATCACTTAGCCATGAACTGAATGAGGCCCGTTGTGTCAGATGAAGGGAAACCTTGGAAGATATTTACTGGAAATCACATCTTCATGCTTACACTTTAGAAAAATTGCTATTCTGGAGCCTGAATTCATTTCTATATCCTCTACTGCACTTTCTGGGGCCTCTGGCGGTTAATTTACCCTCAGTGTTTATAGATAGAGAACAGAATGATTCTCTTTATGGTTTACTTCTTTTGGGCCAAATTTTAGTAGATTGGTTGCAAATACGCACAGGAGTTTCCCCATCTGTATGTGTGCCCCTTTTCAACAGACTGCACAGCCCTCTTAGAGAAAAAGAGGAATCTACTTCTCTGCACCTCAAGTCCGAGATGGCCCCGTAACTTCATGTGGCTGGTAGAAAGCAGCTGCAATAGCTGCATGTTAGTTCCAAGCCTAAAGACTCAAAAGGTTTGGCCAATTCTACTTTTATCCTTGAACCCCCCCCCCATACCTCCCCCCAACACGATCATCACTGTGCAACCATGGGCCAGCCAGTAGGCTGGGATGCTGCTCAATGAGAACACACGGAGGAGAGACCATTTAGCTCAGCTGAGGGATTCTGGACCCAGGTAGCCCTTCCCTGACCCACCAAATGACCACATGCTCATGAAGAAATCCAGCTGAGGTCAGTTGAGTGTAACACAGCTGAAAAACCTGTTCAGCAGATTTATGGGAAAATATAAATGTTAAAAAAAATAAAATATAAATGTTTACTGTTAGAAGCCGTTGGAGTTGGGCTGATATGGAACGCACACTATTACGCAGTGGATGACTGGTACACAGACACTGCACAGTGTTTTAATACGTGGCTTTACTTAAAGCCCATATCTACTTTGCAAGGCAAACATTATAGTCTTCATTTTGTAGAGGATAAATCTGAGGCTGAGACCGTTAATCTTCTTTCCCCATTGCCACTAAAATGATAAGTCACAAAGCGGCGGTTTAAGTTTTGTCTACCTATTGCTAAAGCACAGAATCTTCTCTGTCAACTATGTGGTCTTTTCAAATTTCTCTATCTTGAGAGAAAAAGAATAAAGTCAAATACTTTTGGTCTACCGTGCAACTCATAGACAAATGAGCTGAATCTCGGTGAAAAAAAAAATATATATAGCCATTGATTTAATCATTAATGAGTTTTTATTCCAAGAAAGCTACAGCCCCCTGGACAGGCAGTGTAAGTAATTATGCTTTAAAAAGCATCATCATTCCTAGAATAGAAACTAAAAAGAAATACGTTGCAAAATCATTACAAAGGGTTAGTAATTCCATCAGAATTACCACCATGGGTATTCTCACCCCAGCCCACCCAATTAGTGGGCATGAGTGATTGACTGCTGTGGTTGCAAACAGAATTCTCTCTTCTCAGCCTACGGCAAAAGCAAATTATTTTTTAAATGCCATCAGGAAAATTATCATTCCCTTTTCCTGAGGCCCAGAACATAAAAGTGCACTACATATTTCCACATTCTTGGGGAAAATGTGTTAGCTACTTAAGCCATATCCAGGTCACTTGTTTAAATAATAATGTTATGGGCAGCCATTGCGAGTCAGTAAACTTGATATAGCAACAACATCAGGGTTAACGTATTACAGAGAATATATTCACACCTGGCTTATAATTTTTGCATTAACTGGAACTTGCCAAAAATTCGCTGCTGTGATTCGATCGAATGTTCCTCGGCTACAAAAAAGGATGAGATTATGTCATGTGCAACAGGATGGATGAACCTAGAGAGATGATGTGAAGTGAAATAAGTCAGCTAGAGAAACGCACATGTACAAATTCACTTGTATGTGGAAAACAAACCAAAGGGGTAAACACAGGGACATATTGTGAGCACCAACACCGGAAGTCTAATCACCAAGAAACCGGTAACCCATCTCAGCCACAAGTCCCATGCTGTGTATTTATTAGAAGTGTGAAGTATTCCCAGACACACCTTTCTTTTTTTCCTTTTCTTTTTCTTTCTTTCTTTTTTTTTTTTTAATTTTTTGCAGGTTTTGAGAGGCTCCTTTTCCAGGGAAGAGAAATCCCAACCTGGTGTTCCTTTCAACCTATGAGTTCGCTTCTAGTGTCATCTTGTTTGGGCCCTTTTAGTTCCTATAGTTATTGAAAGTGAAACTCCAAGCTGCCTCCTCAGTTTGCAAAGTTCAGAGAACAGCAAACTTCTGCTTTCAATCTCTCTCACAACTGTGCCAAGAAAACATTTGTCTTCTTTATGAGCCAATGTATTTTCTGTTGTTGTTGTTTTCTTTGTGTGTGACTTTTTAAGTTTGTTTTGCTATTGCTATGTGTTATGCAACTGGGAGTATATTGAACTCTAAACATGGAATCCACTATGAAGGTCTTTTTTAAATAATTTTTTTAATTTTTAATTTTAACTCCAGTGTAGTTAATGTACGGTGTCCTATTAGTTTCAGGTGTACAATATAGTCGTTCAGCAATTCTATACATCATGACTCAGTGCTGGTCATGATAAACGTACTCTTAATCCTCTTCACCTATTTCACTCATTCCCCCCATCTACCTCCCCTCTGTTAACCACCACTTTGTTCTCTATAATCAACAGTCTGGATTTTGGTTTTCATTTGTTTGGTTGGTTTGGTTTGTTTCTTTTATTCTTTATTGGTTTTGTCTCTTAAATTCCACATATGAGTGAATTCGTATGATATTTTTATTTCTCCGACTTATTTCACTTAGCATTATACCACCTAGATCGGTGTTGTTGCAAAGGGTAACATTTCATTATTTTTTATGGCTGAGTAATACTTCATTGTGTGTGTGTGTGTATTCGCGTGTGTGTGTGTGATATGTCTATACATATATATCACATCTTCTTTATCCATTTATCTATTGATGGACACTTGACTTGCTTCCAAGTTTTGGTTATAGTAATTAATGCTGCATTAAACATAGGGGCACATATAGCCCTTCAAATTAGTGTTTTCATTTTGTTTGGGTACTCAGTACTGCAATTACTGGATTGCATGGTAAATCAACTCTTAATTTTTTGAGGAAACCTTATAATGTTTTCCACAGTGGCTATACCAGCTTGCATTCCCATCAACAGTGCATGAAAGTGCCTTTTTCTCCACATTCTCACCAACTCTTGCTGTTTCTTGTGTTTTTGATTTTAGCCATTCTGACAGGTGTGAAGTAATACCTCATTGTAGTTTTGATTTGCATTTGCCTGATGATGAGTGATGTTGAGCATCTCTTCATGTGTCTGGTAGCCATCTGTGTGCCTTTGGAGACATGTCTGTTCATGTCTTCTGCCCACTTTTAATTGGATTATAGGGAAGTTTTTTTGTGTTGAATCGTGTAAATTTTTTTATGTATTTTGGATACTAATCCTTTGCCAGATATGTCATTTACAAATATCTTTTCCCATTAAGTAGGCTCTTTTGGTTTTGTTGATTGTTTCCTTTGCTATATAGAAGTTATTTATTATTCTAATGTAGTCCCAATAGTTTACTTCTGTTTTTGTTTTCTTTGCCTCAGGAAACATATCTAGAAAAATGTTTGTATGGCCTATTACTGCCTGTGCTCTCTTCTAGGACTTTTGTGGTTTTAAGGAATCCATAATAACTTTTAAATATCTTTGATTTATGATATTCACTTGCATGTCAGGTGTCTGTTCCTATTTATATATTTAGATATTTTTCTAAAAATTTCAAAAAACTTCTGTTCATCAAATGAGATTTTCTCCCTTTATCCAATCAATGATAGTTTCAATTAAAGGATAATTCTAGTTATATGGATTATGACTTAGTCTCCACCTACTTCCTAACTCCTCAAGTTTGTTTCCTTTGGCATTGCCTTAAAAATTACAGATATGTATATTTATCTATAATTTAATATCTATCAACCCCCAACTACATATATATGTATAATTTAATCAAAACAACTAAGTGTATATATACATATAAATATATATTTTGTATGTAAAGTTTGTTTTCATCATATTAGGTCTCTATTGAAGAAGATCATAATGACTTCTAATTGTTTATCATATCAAGTATCAGTTCCTCAGGCATTCTTCTCAAAAACACTGATTGTTCCCCATATGTTATTTCACATTAGGAGCATTCTCTTTGATTGACAAGTGAATTAAATCCAACTGCTAGTTTCTCAATTTTTTTTTCTGTGTAGAGTTTCCTGAACAAAACACAATTCAGGCCCTCAAGCATTTTGTTTCATACAAGGGTGCTAAAATAAGTATTCTAAGAAGTTTAAAAAGAAAAGATATGTGTTAGTTTTATAAGTGTTTGGGGTAAGATTAAATAATTATTTTAAGGTTATTTTCAGAAATGATAGATAATGATATAATGATATTATAATGATATAATGATATTACCCAAAAACTTCTTATCAGTTTTTTATTAGAATAAGAATATAAAGTACACTGAGGAAAAGAGGATGAGCTCTCAATTAAATTCACCTGGTCTGGGACCATGGCTCTATGAGTCTCTAGCTATTTGGACTGACCTCTCTGGCCTGGAGGCCCTAGTCATGGACATGGGAATAATGATGGTACCGTCTCACAGAGCTGATAAAGGTATTGAGATAACAGAATTATAAAACCTTTAGGGAGTGCATTTCTTTTATTTTTTCATCTGCACCACCATATTCCTTAGTGCTCCACAGACTTTAAGTCTAGTTAAAAAAGAAAAGAAAAGGAAAAGAAAAGAGTAGTGATCTCTTAATGGAGAATCTGTTTGGCTGGGACACTCCAGTGAAATAATATTCTCAAATATTAAGGATGTAATTTCATTTAAGCTACCTGAAAATAAATTAGAGGCCCAATAATTTCTTAAAGTTCAGCATGCTTTGGAGGGAGAACTAAATAAATTGTATTAATTAAATTAAATCCACTTGCTTATATGGATTTAAGACTTATTGGAATAGGAAGAAAAAGTGTAGTGATGAAAATCTCCCAATGGTTAATGTTTGCCCAAAGGGTGAATGGGTTTGATGAAGGAGTTTTTAGTTGTTGTACAATCATTAGAGAGATAAGTCTGTTTTACACGCTGGTTCCATGGGCAGGCCAAGTTGATATTGATTGAAAACCTGATTCTTCCTTAGAAAACAACTTGGAATGATTTATATCATTCCCTTTCCAAGGACAGTTATATGTCATCTATTGCAGAGCAATTTGGATCTATTTAACTTGAGGAAGAGAACAAATGGAGTTGTGTTGTCTTTTACCACTGGTTAGATGCTTTCAGCCTGATGTCTATTTGAATCATTCTTGAGCATAAGGAGGGCTAATGGACAGTTTTAGGATGAACTGCTCAGCGTTTTCCATTAAACAAAATTAGTTCAGAGATTTGGACGGGAAAGCATGAAGGTAGCTTGACACCAAACTCAAAATGCGCCTTAACTAGCATCACACTTAACCTGCTCCAGCCATCAACTTAAGCACATGTTGGCTTAGTCCTGTCTGCATGCTTTTGCTCATAACTTTACATCCTATGTGTTCCTTCAGTTTGTCTTCCTTTCACTCACTCTTAAAAATGGAATAATAGTATCACAGTGGCCAAGCATGTCATGAGGGGAACCGGGGCTGCTTATAGGAAACATGCTGTGCTACGCAAATTTTCTCTTTTGAAAGTCAGTTGCCTCCAAGTGAACTCGCTGTATGTGAATGGATAGTCTAATTTTCCAGGCAACATTGTGTATCTACATTATTGAACCATTTTAGAAGATGAATCTCTTGCATGATGATACTTGAAGCACTCCAGGCTCAAGGCTACCCTTTGGCATATCTACGATGGTCTCCAATAGCACTTAAAATGTCACCATTACAGTTATGTACTTTATTTATAGGAGCATTACCATACACTCATCCCTCTGTCAAGCATTCATTGAATATGTGTGTGAACCAAGTATAAAAGCACAAGATATGATACTTGACACAGAGGTCCTCATTGTTTATTGGAAAGTGGATATAAATGGTACAATACACTAAACTGTAATAAAATGTGTACATCACTATTTAAAATAAAGCATACTTGACCTTCACATAAAGTGCATATTCCCTGGGGAACAATATCAGAAAATATTTGGGAGATAACATCAACAATTAATGGTCAATAGAATATCATTAAATTTATATCACCATCACTTTTATAAGGCACGCTTTTCTGGGTTTTTAATAGCAGCCCTATTGCAATGTAATTCACATGCCATAAATTCAGTGTTTTCAGTATATTCTCAGCCATCAGGACAATCTTATTTAAAATATTTTTAACACCATGAAAAGAAACTTAATTTCCTTGGGTATGAAGTGGCAGTCCAGTTGTTTAAAAAAAATCACTGGTGTTGAATGTACTAATATACCATACGAAACAGGACTAGCAGGTGTGATGTATCAAATATTGAAGGGGTGTGAAAGATTTGTAGCTATGAGAATGGTGAGATCTTACAGCTATTGCCAAGTGCCATTTATATACACAAAAAAGTAATGAACAGGCCAGGATGGCAGGCAGTTAAAAGTAAAGTATGATGAAATCCCAGGGGAACTTTCTGATGAGCTCCCATCATCTACTGCAGGAAGATGGGGGAAATCGAAAACAAAGCGCAGGATCCACCAGGAACTGAATATCAAGGACGGTTAAATGCTGTCAAAACAGGTCTGTTTTGACAAGGCAAAGGTCCAGACAACACAATGAAGACATCTGAGTCAGTGCCTATGAAGGTTTTTTACTCCCCTGAATCCTCTGAACCTACAACTTAAACACATGGCTCACCCCTCTCTGTAAAGTGGTTGTGGTGATCGCCCTCATGATTGAATAAAATGCGGAGGCCTCCCCTGCACAAGACAGCAGCTACTTTCCTTAAGTCCTGCCAGTCTTCCCCCTCCTGTTTACTGGGTCTAAAACTAAAGTTAAGTCACAGCAGCACCCACTTGAAATATGCTCAACTGGATAATGGAGAAAAATACTCTAATACTCCAAAGGACTTGTAAGATCTCACTAGCATCTAACTTATGATTTTCCACCACTATCCAACCTTGTATGTACACACAAGTCTACCTTATTAGTCAGTTTAGGATCAATCTTGCTCTGCTAATAACAAATGAGTCTATAATCTTAGAATTGAGTTGATTTACCCTTATCATACTGATTTATTGCTATACATCTGCCAAGGGAGAGCTATCCTCGCCCCCACCCTCAGCTCCATGAATTTTTCCCAGTGGGATTCAGAGCAACCCAATTTGGAACAATGGCTCTCTCTCTACAGGTAACATGAAGAAAGGAAACACTGGCTTTTAAATATTCGTGTTGGGGGATCCCTGGGTGGCTCAGCGGTTTGGCACCTGCCTTTGGCCCAGGGCCTGATCCTGGGGTCCCAGGATTGACTCCCTCGTCGGGCTCCCTACATGGAGCCTGCTTCTCCCGCTGCCTGTGTCTCTGCCTCTCTCTCTCTCTCTCTCTCTCTCTCTCTCTGTGTGTGTGTGTGTTTCTCATGAATAAATAAATAAAATATTTGAAAAAATTAAATCATCTTGGAAGCTGCATGCATTCCTTCTAGTCACATTGGTAAAGCAAGACACATGGCAAGTTGGTCACCATCACAAAAAATAAATATTTTAGAATAGAATTTTAGCAGAGGATATTTCAAACACTAATAAAATTTTTTATTTTTAATGACTGAGTAGTATTCACACAACTGCCACACAACTTTTTATTGTGTAGTATTCCACAATATAAATGTACTTTAATTTACATAACCCTTTCTCTACTGATGAATATTTTCAGTGTCTCACATATTTCACTGTTAGAACCCACACTGAACAGAACATGAATCAACCCCTATACACCTGTCCAAGTATTATTTTTTAGATCAGATTTGATAAATACAAAGAATATAGAATTATTTTTTTCAGATCTGAAAACCTCCTGATCAGCCTTGTGTATTTGCCTTTGTCCCACAGTATATTTTTTCTTTCTTGTTTCTGTAAATAGCTTCATCATTCCAAAAATATCTGACAAAGCTTTTCTAAAAAATGCATAATTTCAGGGACACCTGGGTGGCTCAGCGGTTTAGCATCTGCCTTTGGCTATGGGCATGATCTCAGGGTCCTGGGATCAAGTCCCACATCGGGCTCCCTGCATGGAGCCTGCTTCTCCCTCTGCCTGTGTCTCTGCCTCTTTTTCTGTGTCTTTCATGAATAAAGAAATACAATCTTTTAAAAACATGCATACTATCAGTGGTGGGGCAGAGTGCCAGACCACCTTTACCTTTGGTCATTAGAAAATGGACATTTCAATGTCTAACAAGGTCTGTCCTGCTATGGAGAGAGGAGGAAGGATGAGTCACCATGTTCTGATATGCTTTGCTCACCACTGTTTCATGTATTTTCTCCCAATGGACACAGGTTTTATAAGAAGACAATTATTTATAAGCTTTGTGACCACATGGGGTCTAATGGCTAAATTCTGATCAACATTGTAACCATTTTTATTCCTTCATCCATCCCAGGACCTAACACAGAGCTGATATTTCCTGCTTCAATGAGATGATTCCACTCTTTTCCAATTCATGGAACAAAGTAAATCAAAGTTTGTGAAAGTCTCTTAATCCAGAGCAAAATTATCAAACAGGTATTATCAGAAATAACTCCGACACTGCCAAACGTAATTAACTATAAGTATTTTTGAATCTGCGTGTTTATTTGTGGCTGTAACAGTCTTTGCAGAAATGAATTAATCACATCTAGCATATAAGGTGAAATCACAGTTTAGTATTCAAAATTAAATATGACATTTCCTGATGTTACCTAAAGAGTAGAGTTTTAAACAATTTCCAATTACAGATGTATAAATCGTTAGTTTTTGTTCCTTCATTCATCATGAGAGTCACATCAAAAATTATTTAAGGCCCTTCATGAAAGACAATAGCTGCTTCAGGGTTTCTGTAAACTTGGGAGAAAGACAGGAGTATGTTCCCTGAAGCACATGTGTAGGGATTGGCCTTATATAGAAGTTGAAAAACTTTCTCTTCTATAACAGAGGAAAGAGAAGAAAGTATGAGTATGGACGATGGCAGGTTTTGAGTTATGATAAGGATCAGTTAAAAGTTTTCAGTACTGATAGGCTGAAAGTGACAGAAACTAGTGGTTATGAATGAAAGTTCTGGCATCAGGCACCTGAGGCTCAGACTTGGTCTTTAGTGTTTAGGGGCTTGCAATTCCCTTTCAGATAATAAATCTAAACCCTCACAAAACTCATGGGGTGTAATATAGTCATTATTATTTCTTTTGAAAAAGAAATTTCAATTTGAAATGTAAGTCACATGACTACTGCCATAAACAGGTATTATATGATCACATAAAATAAAAGACAAATTCAGTGTATGCTGGGTGGGTTTGAGAATTCTTCAAAGAGAGGATAGAAAGAGTTACATCTAGATTACAGAGAAGCAAGAAAAAATTTTTATAAAAAGTGGATATGAATATTGGGAGAAAATCCATGTGAAAACAAGAGATAAATTTAGTATATTAGTGAGTATACTACTTTGACTTTAATAGGGGATTCTTGAGACACCTGAGTGGCTCAGCAGTTGAGCATCTGCCTTCGGCTTGGGGTGTGACCCCGGGTTCCTGGGATTAAGTCCCACGTCGTGCTCCCTGCATAGAGCCTGCTTCTCCCACTGCCTGTGTCTCTGCCTCTCTGTCTGTGTCTCTAATGAATAAATAAATAAAATCTTAAACAAAATAATAGGGGATTCTTGTAAAAAATAGAGAACAAGAGATTAGATAGCATTTTTTTATATTGACCTAGCCTTGAATGACAGGATACAGATTTTTTTTTAAAGATGTATTTTTATTTAGCGTGAGCAGAGGGTGGGCAAGGGAGAAGGAGAGAATCTCAAGCAAACTTACTCTGCTGAGTGCAGAGCCCGACACAGGGCTTGATCTCACAACCCTGAGATCATGACCTGAGCCGAAATTACGAGTTGGACATTAAACCAACAGAGCCCATAGGATATAGGTACCCCTAGGATATAGATTTTAAGCTTTACTCATAAAAATAGCTACAAATATTTAAGGTCTTACATGCATAAGGCACTGGCACGACAATTAACATAAAATATCTCATTTAGACTTCTCAGTAACACTAACAAGACAACTGATGTTCTCTTGATTATTACAGGCAGATCAATCAGTGAGTCTGTTAACTATGGTCACTTGGAGGATAGAAATGTATCCATTGAAAGCAGTGATCTGGCTAAGAAGATTGATAGGCAAATGTTAAATATGCCAATTGGTCTCTCTTAAAAGCAGAGGAGGAAAATAGTCAAATTTGCAAGCAGAAATTAGAAAAAAATATATATATATATATGAGGACAATCTCAGTAGTCCAGTGAGCCAAAGAAATTTATGACAGGCAAAGACCAAATCCAGGGCAATAACAGTAAAATATGTCCACAAGGCTGTCAGACTTTTGTTTGTATGTCTGAAGAATTTAAGTCATTGCCTCTTAGACATTCTCATGTAGGCAGAAGAATTTCTATGAGTCTTATAGCACAGAATAGAAATGTGAGTGTCTCAGATAGACTTGTGGGTGGTGCGAAGTTTTTTGTTTTTGTTTTTTGATGTAGGCTCCATACCCAGCATAGAAAAGGACTCCTCCATGTAGAGAAGAAATGAAGTGCCCAAGCCAAAAATGAGCACATAATGGTAGATGCATGATGAGACCTTCTCTTACCTTATAGCTTCAGCCTATCAAGTGCTGCTGTCACATGACCCCAGGTGATGTGACATGGAAGCAAAGAACTACCAGATGACTTAGTCAATACGTGAGAGACAATAAATCACTTCTGCTTTAAGCTATTACGTTTGGTTCAGTTTTTTTCTACAACAATAAATAATTGAAATTTTTTTTAAAACAACTCATTTCAAAGGGAGAAAATACAAGGACTTATGGTTTTATTTTAAATTTTTGATATCCCCTCATAACAATCCTTACTATCATTACAATAAGAGTATAAACTATAATGATATTTTATTCAATATCACAGCTCCCATTTTAAAATTTCAGTTCTGACCTTTGAAGTCTATCTCTACAAATAAAAGTTCTATATCTTCTGGTTCTTTGGTTAAACCTGTGCTATCAATGAATGAGAGTGGAAAAAATCCAGTTTGTGAGTGGAAATAATATCTAATTTTAGGCTTAACTACTAAATTGGGAAGTAGGGAAGAAATATGTGGGAAAACATATTTCTCTTTACTTATATGAAAAGGAGGAGTCTCATCTTAGCCAGGCAGCAGGGATATATATTGCATCCTCTGTCCCAACATTAGGTTCTGTTTTTCAGTTTGATAAGATTCCATTAAAAAAATGATTTATTTTTATTTTAAAAACTAAGACACTATGTCTCCAATCAATGACAGAAATATATTACCCTTACATACTACATGGATATACATATAAATACATAGTTAGCATTTATCTTAATGTAGTTTGGAAGGAGAATTATTTATATATGAAAAATGGAACTTGGTCATTACATAGATGATAGAGAATGGAATGGGATTTAATAGAATGGGATGGAATATAATGGAAAAGTCTGGAGACCCTTGGGAGAGGCTCTTGTGGTGTTAGGAATCTGTGATGCAGAAGATCTTTTATGCAGCAGCTTGGATAGAAATCACAAAGTCACAGAAACTCAGGAAACATAATTTATTATTTCCAAAAATTTAAGTCTGAGCAACAAATTTTTAAAAACGTAACCACAACATCACATGATTTAGCAGATCAATCTCTCCAAGCAAAAACCTTTTCCCATGTCAAAAGATATTTGTAACCTTCCATAGAGAACATCATGAACAAAGTAAAAAAAAAATTGACGTAGAGATCATTCTAAATGGACTGAAATTTGTTGTAAAAAAACATATGTTCAATTAGCTCTGTTCATCACATTCATTTAATAGGTCACTTTGGGATGATTTTATACCATTTATTTTGCTTTTTATGGAAAGCAAAACTCTCGTATAACATAAGCCAGTCTACAGACTTGTAGATGCCCAGAAATTTAAAGAACAGCCTTCCTTCTCCCCCTCCACCCTTTTGCCCTTTATCAAGACATACCTAACTTATGTTACTTATATATCTACAACCCGATATACCCTGCAGATTTTGTTTTGACCCTAGAGGGATGTATATTAGAACTGGCTCACACAAAGCTGTGGAACAAATTTAAAAATCCTTAGCTTATTTCTTTCACCAGAATTCATTTTCTTTGCCTCTTTCCCTATCCCACACGTTACAGTAGCTCTCCTTCTGAGTTAATTTGTACCTCCCACCTTTCTCTTCTCACCAGTCCCTGTGGTCTCCTAAGAGTTACTGTCTGAATACTTGACCCATGATGATCTTGAACTGGTGTCCTTAGTAACTCTTTACCATGTTTCACATTCTGCGACTTCCAGATGATAACCAATAAGATAAAGTGACCAGTATCAGACCGACCATGAATTTTGTTTAGCAGGAAAAACAAAGCAAAACAACGAAAACAAGGCTTGGAATTTGGAAGAAAGACAATGATTTTTGTTTTGAAAAAATAATGACTCAGTGTATGGATTTGCACATCTGGTTGGATCCTAAAGATATTTATTTAGTCAACACTTCCAGTTAAGTCTCGCTGTATAACAAATAACCCGAAAACATAGAGCCTTTAAACAAAACATTTTATTATATCTGGTGGGTTATTTTTAGGGTCAGAAATTCAGGCAGGTGGACTTTAAGTTTCCACTTCTTTATGTAAGGAGCTTGCAGGCCACCAAGTAAGTGAGTAAGAAGTAGGAAGTAATAGTAAGTAAGTAAAAGTAAGTAAGAAGTAATCAATAAGAGGATGACCAGACTGAAAAAACAACAAATCTTCTTGGATCCCTAGAAAGAAGAATACACAAGACTGAAAAGACAGGTGAATGCAGAGACAGAGTCGATCAGAGCAAGGGCCTCATGAGCTGAAACCCCAACAGGAACTGCTGTCGAGACAGGGAAAACTGAGCACTAAGGTGAAATTATGGGCTTGGGGTAATGATGATGATACACCGTATAGGTTCATTCTTGGTAAAAAAAAAAAAATGCACTGTCTGGGGAATGATGTTGATCACAGAGGGAACTGCGCATGTGTGGAGGGGATATTTGGGAAGTCTCTGTACTTCATCTCAAGTTCATGGTAAACTGCACCACAAAAAATAGAGCCTTAAAAAGTCATTAAAAAAATTCAGGCAGGGATCTCTCTAGGTGATTCTTCTCCCTTACATGGTTTTGATGAAGGTTATTAGCCTGGAAACTAGATTGTCTGGAGCATCCAGGCGGCTTTACTCAGGTATCCGGTGTCAGTGTCTGGATGGCTGGACAGATGGGCTGACCTGGGTCTCTCAATCAGAGTGCCCTCCACTTGCTGTTCTGATGGTTCTCCCAGAAAGTGCTCAGAGAGTGGGAAATGGAACCTGACAGCTTCTTCAGTCCCTAACTTCACAGGACTTCCTTTCTTAGCATGTTACTGGTCAAAGCAGTTAGAGAATTTGCCCAGAACAAAGGAAGGGAAGTAGATCACAACTCTGGATATTGGGAATGTCAAAGAATATAAAAGGTCTTTAACTCAGTGAAACGTTCAAGGTGTGCATGCAGTTTTCCTGGTCTATTTTCAAGCGAAAACTACATGTTTTCTTAAAGACGATTGTGGTTCCACACAAAATATTGTAATCGCGTAACTGCAATTATTACTAGTAATCTGGGTGCAAATGTAAATAATAATAAATGGACATGGGCATAATGAATAGACAAGGTGGTTACAATTGGATACTCGTAGTCTCTTGTATAGCATCTTACTATGTCAATTTACCACCAGCTTGCAACTACAGAGCCAGTATTAGCTCATAAATCTAGAAGCCTAATTTCATTGTATAGGGCTTAATACCTATAGGGCTTAATGACTGTTATTAGTTATTTTCCATATTTATAACTATGTTTGATGTACCTGGCCCACATTTACTGGCAAGTTAATTCATTTTTAAAAATCCTTAACTGTCATTGGAAATTAAAAAAAAAAAAAGCCCACCTCAGTACTTAAAAAACAAATGTTTGCTATTAAAGTGTTATGTTTCTACAAAATCTTTAACTTGGAATTACTCTCAAGCTTTGGGAGCTAGGTAATAGAAATGAGAGTTTCATCAGAATTTCAATTACTAGAGAGCATGAATAAAGCTTCTATAAACATTTATCTATAATTTTTTTTGCCTAAACATTGTTTTTATTTCATTAGGGTAAATGCTGAGCAGTGGGATTGCTGGGCCATATTCTGAGTGCATATTTAACTTTTTTTTAATAATAAATTTATTTTTTATTGGTGTTCAATTTGCCAATATACAGAATAACACCCAGTGCTCATCCCGTCAGGTGCCCCCCTCAGTGCCCGCCACCCAGTCACCCCCACCCCCCGCCCTCCTCCTTCCATCACCCCTAGTTCGTTTCCCAGAGTTAAGAGTCTTTATGTTCTGTCTCCCTTTCTGATATTTCCTACCCGTTTCTTCTCCCTTCCCCTCTAGTCCCTTTCACTATTATTTATATTCCCCAAATGAATGAGACCCTATAATGTTTGTCCTTCTCCGATTGACTTATTTCACTCAGCATAATACCCTCCAGTTCCATCCATGTTGAAGCAAATGGTGGGTATTTGTCATTTCTGATGGCTGAGGAATATTCCATGTATACATAGACCACATCTTCTTTATCCATTCATCTGTTGGTGGACATCGAGGTTCCTTCCACAGTCTGGCTATTGTGGACGTTGAGGCTATAGACATCGGGGTGCAGGTGTCCCAGCGTTTCACTGCATCTGTATCTTTGGGGTAAATCCCCAGCAGTGCAGTTGCTGGGTCGTAGGGCAGCTCTATTTTTAACTCTTTGAGGAACTTTCAACCTATTTTTTTTTAAAGCCTAAAGGTTCTTTAACTGGTGACTGAATAAGCCAGCTATAGTCCATCCATACAATGGAATACTATTCAGCACTAAAAAGAAATGAACTGTGGATATACACAAGAACATGGATACATCTCAAATTTATTGTGCTAAGTGAAAGAAACTAGACTCGAAAAGCTACATATTACATTATTGCATTAAATGAAATTTTGGAAAAGGCAAAACTATCTAATGCAAAACAAATCAGTAGTTTCCAGGGCCTGGTGGTATGGGTAGGAACCTGGGGGAATTTGACTAGATGGAAGTATTCTTCACCTTGCTTTCCATGGTGAAGTGGTTATATGACTTTTTACTTTTGCCAAAACTCACAAAACTATACACTAACAGAGATAAATTTTAATACATGTAAATTATGTTTTAATAAAAAATGAAAAAATAGTATTATATATCATATACATACTATATGTGATACCCACCTTTAAAATATATGAATAAACTATTGTTAAACTATAAAAAAAGAATTTCAATTACTAATAATACCAATAATAACTATCCAGAAAAAACATTTATTGAAGTTAGTTGACATCAATAATTGGATTCATTTTTCTTTCAACGTTGGTCCTGTGAAACACCGTGGATGGGAGTATCCAAATAAAATACATACTTTCACAGAGACTGTTGTCTACAGAGAAAAAAATAACATGTGCAATGTTCCTAATTTCTTTCCAATGACTAGCAAGGCATTTTTAAAAATTCTATACAAATTCTATACAAGATTTCTAAAGACACACACATACACAAACACATACAATCATATATATACATATATATACACACATATATATCCATATATATAGCAAATACTATATTTAGTTTTACATATTATTTTTCTTACAATATTTTTGTGAACATTGTTTATTTATTTATTTATTTTTTTGGTTAAAGAAAACATTCTACAAATAGGTTAGCTGAAAAGATCTGATCATTTAGGGGCTTATGACATTTGAAGAGGGACCTAATAGAGAGATGAAAAGCATCCCAGATGTAAAGGACCTCAAGTGCAAAGGCCCTGAGACAGAGGCAGGCCTGACAAGTTATGAACATCACAGGGAGCGAGTCTGGCAGGGGCGTAGCAGTAAGGAGGGAGAACAGAAAGGATAAGAATCGAAAGGTAACTGGGAAGCCAATCATGTAGGTAGCCTTTTAAGTCACTCTAAGGACTTGGTTCTTAACTCTGAGAGAGAAAAGAAACCATTACACAATTTGGGGCAGAGATGATCTCAATTATATCTTAACAGCACTGTTCAGGATCTTTGGTTAAATGTATGTTGAGTGAGTGGGGAGAAGCTGGAGAATGAGTTCATCAGAACTCGGTAATCTCTGTAAAAGATAAAGAGGGCTTGGATACGGGCTGATGGTGTCAAAAATATTCAATATTTCAGATTCTAAACATATTTATGTTAGTATCAAAATGGACGTGGCAATTGAAAGTGGGATATGAGAGGGGAAAAGGCATCAAAATGATTCTGAGGTTTTCAGCATCAACAAAGAGAAAAATGGAATTGGGATTCACTGCAATCATGGAGAATTCTTTTCCTCCAAATTTTGCCTCATTACCCATGTGCCCTCGATCCCACATAGTAGATCTTGCTTACACTTTGAGCCAGTGCTGTCAGTGGAAAGTTTAGCACCATTGCCTTGGCAAAAAGAGGATTTTCCAGATAAAATCCCTTGCAATTTAAAATAAAGCAGTATTAACCAGACATAGAAGTTAATATGCTAGGTACTCTATGCAGGACCTCTCTCTTCACACATTCTAGGGCAAGAATCTGCCTTTTGTGCCATTTTGAGAAATGCTGCGATTAATGTTCTTATACTGACTTTCTCTTTCTTTGGAGGAAATATGGGTTGGTGTTGGCATGGCTGTTACAGTAAAGGGAGAAGAAGAGAAATAGAATTGAAAAGAAAGAAAAAAAATGGAGAGAAAGATTCTCTTTTTGCTATATAGGGAACTCAGGTCCATACCAATTGGACATTCTTTCTCATACTAGTTCATAGTGGCCTTTCCTAGAATACCAATTTCTTCCTTTCTAATTGGCTGAATCTTAGATTTATTTCAACAATTTACTCTGGTGTCATCTTCAGAAAACCTTAGTTGATCTTGTCTACCTATGGGAGTCTGAATTAATGCTGCCATGGCCTTGGGCTGTTTGGCAATGGTGGTGGTTTTTAATGTTACTAATCACACACATACTTATTTCTTCCGTTAAACCGAGGCTCTCTGACTACAAGGATAGTCTAATCAATTTCCTATTACCGACACCTACTCTGGCACCTTTTAGTGCTAACATCAACTTTATACATTAATTTAACAAATGTGCTTACTATTTATCAGGTGCTCTGACAGGCACTGATGATAAAATACCAGACACATGAGTGCCTGCCTTCATGACCTGTGTAGACTGAAGAAAGACTTGTGAAAGCAATGACAAACCCACATGCTGTCTACACCAGTAATTCCACCAACACAATCATGAAAAGGCATCCTTGGGTGGCTGCAATAGCCATGTGGGGTATCACTAGTAAGCCCAATGTTCTATTATTTGGGCAAAAGTTTCCTTTCATCTTAGTAGCTTTTAACATGACAAATGACAGTGACCCCAAACCAGAGCTTTGTAGTGGATCCATCATTCTGAACCTTAAAGCCCTTTCTCAGAGAACAGGTGATGAGAATAAATTTATTCAGAGGAATTTTTCTCTTGCGTACAGTGTATGCTAACTTATAAGGAAGAAAAAAAACCAAGGACAACATATTTACATTTCTGAAGTGGTCAATGATAAATAGAACAAACGCAACCAAAATTTTAAGACAATAACTAAATATTATTCTCTGTAAACCACAAGGAAGGGAGAAGGCTGCTAGTCATTGTCAGCTCATCTCTACCAGCATCTGCCTCAGACATGAAAGACCTGTTTTCAAAGACATTTTCTGCCTCTCTCTTGGATGATATTCATGAACCAATGCAGTCTTAGAACTAGATGTTTACTCTGGGACTCATGAGATCTCTCTATGAATCATCCATTCTGTGAATTTAACTTTGTCGAGTCCCCCAATTTTAGGAATAAAGTTCTTTCATCGTTGTTCATACTAATGTATTAATTCTTCTTCACTGTCTCCCTTTCTCTGTCTCCTTTCCCAGAACTCTATTTCAGATATTTGATGATTTGTTACTTTTAAAACATTTATTAATGTAATTACACATTGTTGACTGAGTATCTATTCTATACCAAGCACTCTCCTAGGCACCGAGACTATACCTTTGAGTAAAACAGAGGCCTTGGATATGGGCTGAAAGTGGCAAAAATATTCAATAGCTCCAGATTCTAAATATATTTATATGTTAGGGCCAAAATGAATGTGACAATTGAAAGTGGGATATGAGAGGAAAAAAGACATCAAAAATGACTCTGAGGGTTTCAGCATCAACAAAGAGAAAAATGGAATATTTGAGTAAAACAGATCAGGTTTCTGCTCAAATGGAGCTTATATTGTGACAATGAAAAGTTTATTCAGACATCAAATGTGAATTTTTCTAGGGACTAAGTTACTGCTTATTATTTATGTTAAGTCTTAAAAAATTGACTTTCACATCCATAAAAGTCAAGAAGGACACAAGGATAGAAATAAACAAGAAATAAACAAGTGCAGTAGGATGAACCTTATTTATCTGTGTTATTCATATATACGAAAATCGTTTTCTTTTGCAGTGCTTATAAGAAAGTGCAGAGGTAAAAAAAATAAAAAAAAAAATAAAAAAAAAATAAAAAGAAAGCGCAGAGGTAACATGCTAAAAATAACATGCTTGATGTTACCCCAAACCTCATGTTAAAAATTTTATCTTTAATAATTTAAATCATGTGACATCTAAACATTATATTTAGAGAAAATCATGTTAAGAAATCCACATGATTCAGAATGAATGTTGTAAAACTGTAACTTTTTTTTTTTTACCTCTCTGTTTTCTCAGTGTCCTTTATTTTACCTTTACTATAGCAGGTAATTTTATAAACAATCCCTTTTTCATATTTTTGCCAGCCAGTCTGAAATATTTGTATCAGGTAAGAGGATATGAAACATTTTTTGAGTATAATCACTCTAATTCTCCATAATGTTATCTTATTGCTTTAAAAATAAAGCAGAAATCTATTTTTAACATTCAGCAGTAGCTAGGTCAACTCTGTTGTTCAGCTACACACCAGTTAAATGTGGTAATTTTACCTTTGTTTCTGCTACTCAAAATAATGCTTATGTGGAGCTTTATACGTGCTACTTCTAGCATTCCTATGAGGGAAATATCTTGAGAGCAGAAGCTCCCACTTACCCCAATGGTCTCTACTGGATTGTGTGAGTTACATGTTTTACTTCACTCTATTATTGCTCTGTGATAACTTGATGTTTAATCCTTGGATATTATGCTAAAACAGATCATTAGAATAGAAACTATTTGAGACTGTGGGAAAAAAAGCAATCTGTAAAGAATAAGAGTCCAGTAAGCCAATGTAGTTCTAATAGGATAAATTCTGGAGAATGGAGGATAGATCCAGAATCTGCAGGAAACATCTCAAAATTCAGAAAAAGAATAAGAATGATCCAACATTTGCAGACTGCCTATTGGGCATATACCTCATTGCCTTATGCAAAGAAAATATTTAATTGAGCCACATTCACCACCACCACAAACCCCCAACACGTGAAAAATTAAAAACGGTCATTAAGTAAAATTTAATACAATAAAATCAGGCTTCTAGATTTATAGGAGTTTCTCATCAGATGTTTGACTAATACGACACGAATTTTTGAAAGAATCTCAGTCTCCTAACTCTGATACATTTTCTGTTTTGGTCTTTGCTTTTTTGCTTTTTCAATCAGAGGAGGAAAAAATGACCTTTGGAGTGAAAAAGAAGTGCATATCTTAAAGTGAATATTAAAACATGGATGAAAAACTAAGAATATATGCTAAGCCCAGAAGTAAAACATGAACCAAAGTATGGAGTTGTAAAAGTCTTTAGAAGCCATTGCACAAATCATTATTTGGGCTATGCCTGACACTGTACTTAGGGATTTATATACATTATTTCTTACAGTTTACAAGACAACGCCATGATCTAAAGGCTGCTCCTCCATGTTATACCCACGGGAACCAAAGGTCAGGGAGGACACATAACTTGTCCAGGATTATTTAGCTAGTGGGCAGTGGAACTGGTATTTAAACACAAAACTTTCTGATTCCAAAGTTCAGTCTCTTTTAACTATTTCTGAAGTTGATCCTCCCCTCATGTTGTAAGACTGATTTTTGACTTTGGGTAAAACACTTCATCTCTCTGAGCCTTAGTTCCAACATATATCAAATAGGGATAACACTTTGGTATCCTGTAAGGTTGTATGTATTGGGATTAAATGTTTCTCCCCCTCCCGGGAACAATTATATACTTACTTATCACATGTGATGTGTGTGTGTGTGTGTGTGTGTGACAAAGATATGGTATCTACAATAGATAACTCCTATGACTTAATAACAACCACCACCTAATAGAAATGTGATCAAAAAGGTTTGAATACTTCAAAAAGGAAGTCATACAAATGACTAGCAAGCACATTAAAATACGCACAGCATTCTTATGCATCAGTGACTAGCAAATTAAAATGACAGCACCAACAAGAGAAAGGCTTGACTTAAAAAGATTGACAGCTTCAAATATTGGTGTGGATATGGAGAGAAGACACTCTCACACTGTTGGTGGATGAGTGTGTAAACTATTACAGCAACTTTGAAAAAATTATAGTAGTTTCTTATAAAACTAAATATAAAATTCTTCAGTGACTCATATTTGAAAAAAATACTTGTAGTCACAAGAAGAAACCCATAAAAATATTCACAAAATCTTTATTCAGGATAGCTGACAATTTTAAATAGCTAAAAAGTTCATTAACAAGAGAATGAAAAAGGAAACAAAAAAAACAACTGTGATATATTCATAAAATGGAATATTGTTTAGCATAAAAATAGAACAAGCCATGGATATGAGCAAAAATACTAATGCATCTCAAAAAAATTATGCAGAGGGAAAGAAAACTTTAGAATATGCAAAGTCGAACTATGATGAAAATCATCATCACAGGTGTTGCATCTGGCTGGGGTTGAGAGAAGCAGAAATTGATTGGGCAGGGACACAAATGACTTTTCTGGGGGTGATGGTGACATTCAATATCTTGATGTAACAAAACTATATTCATTTGTCAAAACTCTGCAAATGGCACACATGAGACTTGTGGATTTTATCCATCACACTTCCACTAAAATAAATAAATGAAAATATTGAACTCTGGTTAATGATATTCAGGCTGAATTCTCTAGGAGTGAAGGATACTGAGTTTATAACTAGGGGTTATAAGCACATCCAACATATGACAGCTGAACTGCAACCACAAAAAAAGGGCATATGGATGATAGGATTGAGAAGTGGCTAGAAGGAGGTATTTTGCTTTATATACTAAAGCAAATATAGCAAAGTATTTATTATTGACTATACATGGTGTTATATAGTTCTTTCAAATATTCTTTAAGTTTGAAAATTTTTCTAATAAATGCTGGGGGACTTGCAGAGTGGTAGCGACATTAGGACAAAAGATATATTTGGAGGCATCCAGTAACTCATAATTTGGTTAACGTGAAGTCCTCCTAAAATAACTTTTTAAATAATGTTATGAATATTTTATCCTCCAGCCTTGGTTTGAATCAGAATCTGCAAGACCAGTATAGTGTTTGTTAACTGTGTTCAGGAAAGAGACTATCAGTGTCCCTTTTGGCTCAAAGGTTTAGGATAAATCTGGTTTTATAAAAACAGAAACACTTGATACATTGACAAGATAATAAGGCTTCTCACTGTGTATTTTTAAGCAGAGATGTCAAAATATTCGAGGACACATAATATTTCTATGCAGAAGAAAAGCTACGCTATAGAACATGAGACTCTTTTAGGATTTATCTTTGCATGGCACTAACTCAGCTTTTTTTAAAATAAGATTTTTACTACTGTCTTTTAGTTTAAACATTAGAAAACTTCCAGGACACAGTTTTCTCTCTCAAGGGAAATTCAATTTACAGATTTAGTCAGTATTTCCGTGGGATTATTAATTCTGACCTACAAAGAGAAGATAAAACCCTCTCTCTAGAATTGTGCAAATACACAATAAAAGACTTGGAAGAACCTTCAAGATCATCTAGTTTGTTGGTTTTCAAATTGTTTTCCTTGAACCCTTAATATGTAAAAGCACTCTATTTGACCTAGGGAGTTAGGGCCCCATTTCAATTAGAGAAACTTCCCTTATATCTGTTTTACAGATTTGGGTTGTAAGACTCTATTTGAAAAATATGTATGGCAGCAGGAAAAAAATGCATGTCTGGAAACACTATTCACGTGACAGGAGGTAAAACGACTAAATAGTACCCGAACTAAAAGTGGAACACTTTTCTGAGCTTTAATTTAGTGCTCTGTCGCAGGAATTCTCCAAACCACTGTAACATTGCCCTTATCTTCGTTGTCTGTTTTTGCTTGGGTAGCATCATATCCTCTGATCACTGAGAAAAATTAAACTCCCTCGGTGGAAATACAAAAAAACTAACAAAAAGCCCCACAAAAACCCACACAGCACAAACAACACACCCCCCACCCCGAATTTATTTGTTAAGTAGCACTATTTGTATTAAAAGCAGTGCTGTCATTCTCAAGCCTGGCACCCATTACAATCACCAGGAAAATATGCTTAAAAATATAGACCTAGTCTCCATAGCTTGAGGTCCTATTGCTGTCATATCAGGAAAGAGCTAAGGCATCTTTCCTGCGTGCTTTTAGTATGCAGTTTCATGTGGAATCCTCTGTTGTGTTCTGAAACTTTTGATTCAAGCACCACACTTCTGATGGTTGGTGTTTCCCAAACCTGGCTGATAGTAGACTTACCTGAAAAGGTTTTTGAAATTATAGAATACTCAGCTAAGACCTATTTGCACAGACTTTCTGATGAGCAAATGAGACCCACGTTTTGTATTTTAAAAATCCTAAGGAGGCCAAACAAGGAAGCATACAAACAAGACCAATCTCTGTGGAGCTCTGATTTGGGAATCAGTGTTAGGTGATGATGTCATGTACCCAGGGACATCCGTGGTAGCTTTCTGTCGAACAAAGCACACTGATTTTTTAAAAGTTAGATATCTCAAGGAGTCACATTAGGTTGCACTTTCGGGACAAAGTCAATTTCATTCTATAAAAATTGGAGTGAACATTTGTTTTAGGCAATAACTTCACTTTCACAATGGTGTAGATTTATTATTACTATGTTTATTATGGTACCATTCTTGTGAATATATATATATATATCTGATATTGTTTGAAAAACCAAACATTTATTCCCTCTAAAATTAGATGGAAGATACACAAACAAAAAATAAAAAAACAAATTTAAAAATCTTCATCTAGGACAACAGTATTTAAGCAGATAAATATGCAGGTAAGTTTGATTAGCTCATGTGTATCAGACACTGACTCCTAACTTGCTTCCTCAGATTTTGGCCAATGCTTCCTCTGCACCAGAATCACCTAGGTGCATTTGAGAAATGCGGATTGCTGCATGGCCATGGCCGCTAGGTACATTGAGAGATGGTGTAAGTTAAGTGATAGAGGTGGGATGGACAGAAGGCTAGTGAGAGTACCAACAAAACTAACTCAGGATGCAAGGGTCAGAGTAGCAGAAGCTAGGTTTAGACAAAGGGTTCAACCAGTTGGGTCTGAAATGCCAGCATAACTAATTAATTGCTAAAGTATGTGCAGGGCAGGAGTGGTGGAGGCAGAGATGAAGGGTTTGGATGTTACCAATCTAGATATTCCTTGTCATATTCTAGAAAAGAATGGTACGCTTGGAGGCCGCAATGTACTCACTCATGTCCCCTCCCTGTCCTCAAAGAGATGTAGTCCCTTTCCTCTAATTACATGCCTGGAAACTCCTACACATCTTGAGATCCACCTAAAATGTCACATCTTCCCCCCTGAAAACTTTCTACTTTGCATTTCTTTTAAATGCATAATTCTTGCTCAACTCTGTTATCATAGAATTATACTAATCCTTGGTTTTAGCATTTTAGTCAAGGAAATGGGTCTGAAATTCTCATCTGTACAATAGGTGTTCTTTTTTTTTTTAGCAGTATTCATGCCATAGATGTCTTGGGGGATTAACTGGAATAACCTATGTAAGGTATTAGAACAGCGTCTGGCATGTAGCAAGTGGTGTGCAAATACTAGCCATTGAGAGCTGCTATATAGCACTTACTACCTTGAACTAAAGCCATTGGTCTACATCCGTCTTGTCTAACTAAAAAGCAGTTTGTTAAAGAATGAAATGTGCCTTAATGTAAATGGAGAAAGCACCCAAGAAGAGTAACTTGGGTATAGCTGTTACTCAGTAAATGTGGCTGCATTAGGTGGGAACATGAGAATAACACTCCCAGGGCAGCGCTTTACAGGGTAGAACTAATCAGCGATATGAGGAATCGGTCACGATAGGGAGACATTTTTTTGTGATCACATAAAACATTCGCAAATGCTTTATAAAAGAACCATAAAGGACTCTTTCATGCAAGAGTTTTCTGTACCACGTAGACAGTTCTTCTGTCTAAAGCCAGAATAGTTGCCAAGTCTCATATTTCATACACATCTCGTTATGATAATGCATTAGCTTGCTAGGGTTGCTATAACAAAGCCCCACAAATGGAGTGATTTAAACAGAAATGTCTTGCCTCACGGTTCTGGAGTGTAGTAGTCCAAGATCAAGGTGGCAGCACTTGGTTTCTTCTGAGGGTCATGAGGAATAAGCTGTTTTGTAATTATCCCCAATTCTGTGGCTTTCCATGGTTGTTGGCTATCTTTGGTGTTTCTTGACTTGTAGAAATATCGCCCAATTCTCTGCTTTCATTTTACATGGCTTTCTCCCTGGTGTGTCCAAAATTCCCCTTTTTATGATGACACTGGTCACATTGGTTGAAGGCCCACACTAACGGCCTTATCTTGTCTAATTACACCTGCAGCAAAGCAATTTCCAAATAAGGTCATACCTGGATATTAGGACTTCTTACGAATTTGGGGCAATGAGGAGGGAACTCAATTCAACCTACAGTTGGTGGACTAAAAATTTTAATACAGGGCATCCTAGGTAAAGAATTCTCTCTCTTCACATAATGTTACATCTGAAAAACACATCAACTCCCAAGGTCACTTTAACCAAGAGTCATTGGAATTTCTCAGGTCTAGAAGGACCTAACCAATTTTTTCTGATGTGTTTTCTTCTAAATATTCATATTTTCATAATAGGTTTGAGCCTGATCTCTGCTTTTCTAAAAAGACTTAATGGAGACATTTGAGTCCCAAGAAATTTCACACAATGATAAAGAGAATATTTATTCAGGTATAATGAGAATATTTATTTTCACTAAGTGGCACTACTTTAATATAAATTCTGCTGAATGACTGGGCCAAGAGAACTATTAAGCTGCTATCACATAATATGTATAGATGAAATTTAACTCACAATATTTACCCAGGCAGTAAAAACATTTTCTTAATAAATATGGATTAAAGAAAGGAAAGTACATTGAAAGTATATATGGCAGGAAAACTTGATTCAGACATTCGATGTCCCTAGGGACACGATGCAGAACTGAGGAACTGAGATCAAAGTGCATTGTAGAAACTCTAGATAATTTCCAGTGAATACTGATGTCAGTAGCTATATCCTCAAAAACTTTGATATGCCTCATCTGTATGCAATCATTTTTTTCCTAAAAAGAACTAAGCTTAACAAGTGTCTGAAAACAGCTCTACTGTAGAAGACAAGGCTAGTTTGGTTGATGATGTGAGCAATTATGTTGTACTTGTTCTTGTGTTCCTTCTGCAATGTTCACAGGTGCAATCACAAAGATGAGAATTATAGTTATTCTATAAGATTTAAGGTGGCCATTAAAATTATCCCTATTTTACAAATAAAGAAATGGAGGCAGAGAGAATGAGTGACAAAGCCAGAGCTTGGATTCCTGTTTCCATTTACTTAACCACTAAACTACACCATTTCTTACTTAGACCAGCACTTAATTTCCTTAATTGCACTTGACCTTGAACTGCTCATTCAACTGATGCGTAAATGCTAGCTTAATGGGAAAAATAAACTCATTATAAAATTTTAACCATGGACTATTAAAGAGGTTCATTAATCATTCAGCCAATATTTATTGAACATTTACTCTGCCAGGCTTTGGATGACACCTTTAGGTAACAGCTGTGGAGGACACAGACAGCAAATGGGCTCTCAGAGAGTTAAATCTGGACTCAAGGAGGGAAGGGGAGGAGTATAAAGGCAACAAAGCAAAAATAAATAAATAATTTTTTTTTTAAAGCTTCATTTTAAAAAGAAAGTAAAAGAGGTGACAGGACACAGAGTATTGAGACAGAAAGATTGCTTGAAAGGATGGCAAATGTGATCTCAGAAGGTGAGACATTTGGGTGACACTTTGGCTATAAAACTCTGGTTATGAAAGAGGCCTGTGTACGAGTGTTCCAGGAAATGAATGAGGAAAGCGAATAAAGAGGTAACTTGCTTGGTACTGGCAGCAAAGGTTAGAGAACTCTGCACCAAGCCTCAGGATCAATTTCAGGAGATTTCATGAAATTTTATGGAGACTTTATGATCGAAGACTCAAGTTATTTCTGCTTGTTCTTCCCACGCTATGGCAAAATTCCTCACAAGCGTAAATGGGAGGTCACCAGCTTGTGGTTCCATATCAACTAGAATTTGGGGTATGTAAAAGTCAAACTCTCTGTAGGAACCAATTAAGATTATTTCTGGGTAATCAAAATGGATTTATTATTGAAATACGTAGGGGAAGGGAAGGAAATAAATAAGATAAAAACCAAGAGGGAGGCGAACCATGAGACTCTTAACTATAGGGAACAAACTGAGGGTTGTTGGAGGGGAGGGGGGCCGGGGATGGGGTAAAAGGGTGACGGGCATTAGGAAGGGCACACGTTGTGATGAGCACTGGGTGTTATATGTAAGTGATGAATCACTAAATTCTATTCCTGAAACCAATACTACACTGTAAGTTAACTGACTTGAATTTAACTAAAATTTTGGATAAGGAAAAAAAAAAACAACGTATTTCACCTTTGTATAAAGCAATGCATTATCATAAATAGTTACATAGCCTCTTTATGCATATATGAATAACTTTATGTTAAATAAAATGACATCTGCAATTTTAATCTTTCTTTTTTTACTTATTATTGCTCTTATAAATTGATTACTTTTTAAAATACAATGTAATTTGCAAATTTTTCATTATTGTTTATGAATTTTTACTTTCGACAGAATATGAGTTTCATGAGTGCAGAGGTATCTATTATGTTCAATAATGTAGAACCCAGAAAAATGCTTGATAGATTGTGGATACTTAATATTGAATAAGTAAATAGATTAATGAATAAATGATTTATTTAGAAATCTTTATTTATTTATTCATGAGAAACACAGAGACGCAGAGACATAGGCAGAGCGAGAAGCAGGCTCCCTGCAGGGATCCTGATGTGGAACTCGATTGCAGGACCCCAGGGTCACAACCTGAGCCAAAGGCAGATGCTCAACCACTGAGCCACCCAGGAGTCCCTAAATAAATGAATTTAAAATGATGTTTAGTGGATACAAAATCAAAATCATATATGCTATTTTTGTGAGGGGTAGGACACCAGAAAGTATGAATATGAGCCAGGTCATCGCTTAAGCTTTTTAAAGCCTTACCAATCCATGATTCTATGTCACAACCATTTAGTTTAACATCTACTTGTGAATGTTCTAGATATATATCTATATATCTTTATCTATAACTATCTCTCTCTCTCTCTATATATATATATACACATATACACACATACATGTATGTAATACTCTAAGTAAATGTTTTGTTAAATATTTTTATTTTACATTAAAATAGTAGTTTTTATGATTCTCTAAAATGTGCATAGACAAAATGCACAAAATTTATATTTTTGGTAGCAATTTCTTCTTTGAGATTTCTAAGATCTGAAAGGAATTTAGACTTCAAATAAAAAAGATGAAAAATTTAATTGGATTGACTATATTTGCTTTGTTAATGTGCAAATACATAGCAAGACACCAAACACATAATTCACAAAAGGCTGGTACTCTGGAGGAAGAAACAAGTCTTTAGCATTTTTACACTCGAAAACTTTAGTTTATGAAGTTTATATCCAATCTGTGTCCATATAAAACACGACAATTCTTGCCTTCCCAAACACACAAGATAAATTTTATTTATTATAGAATTACAACTACCTGATTAGTATATGACATTCATAAATACTTTAATTTAAACTTAGTAGATTTTCAAAGTACCGATAAATCATCTAGTCAATGGACTAAATCATTCACTTTTAGTGTAGCATAGAGACAGAATGAAACTTAAGCTTCAGTTCATGCCTTAAACATAGTATTTTCCCCTTATCGCAACTTCTTTATCTACAAAGATGATAAATGTATCTTAAAAAATTTTTATACTCTTCTTTATCCCCAAAATGAACATCATCCCCAGAAATACATATGATGGCATTGGTAGAGAACCGTCAATGACTCATGCTATTTTAAAAGGGAAAAGTATTCATAGTATAGAGTGTATTTTAGGAAACTTTCCAAAATAAGAATTTGGTTAAGACTTATTTATCGTAATTGTGGACAGCCTTATTTTTGGAAAGCAATTTTGAAAAAATAGAATATTTGTATAAGATCTTACTGATTTAGCAAACAAAATAAAAAGCCATAACTATGTGTGACCTAATTTATGAAAGTTATATGAATATCATTGCTAAAACATGTACATGTTTTTCTCAAACTGTAATAAAACCCCAATTATCCAAAATAACTCGGGGAAGGAACAAGCATATATTGGCGTTTACCCTAATCTAGTCCTATGTACACATTTTCTGTCCATTAAAGATTTTACGTTATCATTCCATTCAATCCTCAAAATATCTGGCCAAAAAAAAAAAAAAAGTTTAAAACTTGAGTTTCATTAGTGACAAGATTGAGAATCAGAGAAAATGAACAAGTTGTCTTCTGCTACAAAGTGAGAAATACAGGATTCAAATCAAATTTGGACTGATTTAGTTATTAATCTTTTAGGTATTCTCCACTGTGTGTTAAGAGAGGTGAGAGGAAGACCAGCAGAGAAGGAAGAGAAATTTGGTTAAATATTTTTTTTAATTTTTATTTATTTATGATAGTCACAGAGAGAGAGAGAGAAAAGGGCAGAGATGCAGGCAGAGGGAGAAGCAGGCTCCATGCACCGGGAGCCCGACGTGGGATTCCATCCCGGGTCTCCAGGATCACGCCCTGGGCCAAAGGCAGGCGCCAAACCGCTGCGCCACCCAGGGATCCCCTAAATAATTTTTTTTTATTATGTGAGTCTCTGACCTAAAATGCCTTTTCTCCTACAGACTTATAATTGTTTTAGAAATTTCTGTTACCCTTATAGAAATACAAGGTTCACAAAGTAAGTCAGTGCAATGAATATACTATTTATTTGATGGCTGGGGATTTTATAGAACCTTAGGAGATACTTTGAGACTATCAACTCTCACATGTCAGCATGAGAAAACCACTGCAGTATTTCTGTTTGGAATTTTTGTTTTTTAAGATTTTATTAATTTATTTGAGAGTGAGAAAAAGGGAAAAAGAGCATCAACAGGGGGAGGGATGGAAGGAGAGGGAGAAGTAGACCCCCTGCTGAGTGCGGAGACCCACACAGGCTCCATCTCAAGACCCCAAGATCATGACTTGAGCCAAAGTGAGATGCAACCGACTGAGCCACCCAGGAGCCCCTGTTTGAGAATTTTTCTCTTTTGTTTATATAATTAGAGTGCTTGAAGGCAAACAAATAAACATACCATTCTAATACTGCCAGAAGTGACCTTGGGCAGTCAGTCATTTGAAGCCCAACAGATTTTTATTCTAGTTTTTTAGTTTCGGTACCAAAAAACAAGAAGGTGGTGGATGAAATAATCGTTTTACAGCATGGTGGTCAAAATCATGGGCTCTGGAGCCAGATTCTGATCCTCTGAATTATAATAGTAGATCACCCACATAACAGCTACATAATTTTAGGAGATTTAATATTCGTCTCAGATTCCCCGTCTGTAACATGGGGTTAACAAATGTACCCATCCCTTGGTGTTTTGCTGAGGATTAAAAAAAAATAAAGAAGGCTTACTTTGGAAGTATACCTGGGTTTTTATTATCAGGATGCAGATGGAGAGAAAGGTCACTTTGCTTCTGTAATTCCGGACAAGCCCCTCACTTCTCCATCTTGTGGTTGTTCGTCTGCAAGATGCTGATACTAGGTCAGAATCCTCTGTTAGAAAAGTGAGCAGATGATGCCCTCTCAACCCAAGAAGCCTTCGGGCTCCTGTTCTTGTGCATTCAAGTAGCTCTGGGCATGGTGGAACTGGGTGAAAAAGAAAACCTAACTATGTGATACATAGACTACTTAATAAACCATATAGACACTACTGGGATATTTTAGGAACTTTGGGAAGAGAATATATAAAAGGGACAAGGTGTCCCAATATCAGGGACAGGTATTCATATCTGAAGGAAGCTCACTAAGGGTGTGAAAATTGCCGTCATTACCAAATTAACTTTTCCAATTAGGGAAAAAAAAAAAAAAGCTAGTGTTTAAGAAATGTAGAGAATGGTGAGACATGCTCTTCAAATTATTTTATTTTATACCAACCAGAATATAGGACATAGCGAAGCATGTTTTGGCCTATTCAGAAAAGTCAGGTCTCAAATAAAAATAACAGTATCTGAGACCTCATTTTCTTCTTTCTCTGTGAACCTGAAAGGTTGTGACTCAAGAAGGCTGGCCACAGCGACCGTCGGTGCAATATCTGTGCCAGAATTGAGAATTCTATCCCCTAAAAGTGCCAGGGCAGGGAGGCTCTGTGCTGCGACTGTGTGAACTACAACTGATGTTATGGTGAAGGAAAGAGCGTCCACGACCAGGCCAAGTCAGGGAGGCCAAATCCAATGAGCTTCTTTACTGAAACACTTCTCAGGGGCTTCCACACATGCATGGCGACCCTGGTACAGGGGGTGTCCTGAACTTATGGGAGTAAGAAACTTCTCACAGGAGTCACCCCACTGTGCAAAATGATTATTGCAACAAGCCATTTGGCATTTTTGGGATCTGCACAATGTGCATCGAAGTTCTGCTTCTGTCTCTCATGACCTTGGGCAAATTTCCCACTGCTCTGAGCCTCCACTTTCTCACCCATAATTACAGGTACAGACTTTGTCACCATCTTCCTTCAGCTCTCGGATGCAAGTGACTCAGAAAGATATTGTTAACATTTGGAATGGACTCACAGCAAGTGTGTTATGAGCTTTGCTAAGTAAACACTGTACCTGGGTACAGTCTACGCGAGCTTATTGACATTTAACTGAAGTTCTCTCCTCTCTTTGCATTTCTTGACTGTTCTCACAGTTTCTGGGTCAGATGGATTCTCTCCATTTTCACTTCTCTTCAGAAGACTCAGAAATCCACGGCTGGAATGTTATCCACTCTCTAGGTCCAGCCTCATATTTCTGACAGCCTAATTCACATTTATTTCTGGCCATTTAGCTAAATCTCTAAATCATTTTCATTTCGACTTCTTCATGTGTTGTTTACCCTGTATATTATAATACATTTCAATTCATCATGTCTGCCCTGATATTCTTGTGTTCACTTAACACATATTTACTGAGAACTATGTTCAGACACTTAAAAAAAAACTACCATAAATTAGGTAAATTTAAGTAATTTAGGTAAATAGATTTAAAAAGATATGAAACAAAAGCCTAGAAGAGTTCTAAAGACGTAGAAAGGAATACATTTTCTATAAATCAGTATCAGTCATTATGCAAAATAGTTGCTAGTGATTACTATTTACAAGCATAGGGTTTTATTAATTTTAACCATGTTAATTGCATATTAATAAAGATGCTATAGAACATTAAACAGGGGATTTGACATGGTTTCACCCCGATTGACTATTTCTACTATTTTTTCCTCTAACATCTTAATGCAACAAACAGAAGATCACTTAAAATATTATGTCTAATTCTATTGCCCCTGCCTCACTACATAAAACTTTATCACAGCTCACCGTCATGATTTTAAAAAAATTCGAATACACTGATTACAGGATATATATGACCTGGACACTGTGTGGCTCTTGAATCAATGATATATCTCTCTTTCAATGGATTTCTTTTTTTTTTTTTAAGATTTTATTTATTTATTCATGAGAGACACACAGAGAGAGAGGGGCAGAGACACAGGCAGAGAGAGAAGCAGGCCCCATGTAGGGAGCCTGATGTGGGACTCGATCCTGGGACTCCGGGATCACGCCCTGAGCCAGAGGAAGATGCTCAACTGCTGAGCCACCCATGTGCCCCTCTTTCAATGAATTTCTGAAGCTAGCTTCACTAGCCCTCTTTCTGTTCCTGAGGTTGTCCTCCTCTGAAAACCCCTTTATTGGTTGACTTTGCTTCTTAAGGTGAATATGAGATTAGTAATGCTATCATGTGATCATGTTGTAGTAATTTCAGCCTATTAAACTAACACTCTGTATAAACTACATAATTTGCAAATCCCAAAGCAAAATTAAAATGTGAGGCTTTTTGTTCAAAAAGAAAAAAAGTGTTTTTTTTAACCTGTTTCTAAAAATGAACTAATATAGGGGCACCTGGGTGGCTCAGTTGATTAAGTCTGACTCCTGATTTTGATCTCAGTGTCATGAGATCAAACCCCATGATGGGCTCAGCACTAGGAGGTAGAGTGTGGTTAGGATTCTTTCTCTCCTCTCCCTTTGCCTCCCCAACCTGTGTCCTCACATTCTCTATAAATAAATAAATAAATAAATAAATAAATAAATAAATAAATAAATCTTTTTAAAAAATACACTAATATATAAAGCTTTTTCCTTTCTTTTGTGGTCTTTCTCTCCACTCATGTCCCATCACACATGCTGTATGTTAATGAGGTAGCAGGACAATAGACATTTGTATTGTGCATATCTCCTCTACTCATGTTCCTGGTCTTTTGTCTCCTCAGACTTCTCTTACACAACAAACTCAAAAATAAAATTATCAAAAATTTCAAAACAACAAAAGCAGAACATTAAACCGACTGTCAAGCTGAGAGTGAAACCTTGTGCAGTTGCCTGGGTCTGCAGCCCGTGAAGATGGCCTTTCTCCCATCCATGGCCTAGTCTCTCAAGTATACTATAAGGGATTCCTTTAAAATACAATTCAGGTCATGTAATGACATTCAATGCCCTTCCATAGCTCTAAAAATATTTTATTCATCTTTTTATTGTTAACATCTACAGGAATGGATAGCATAGTAAAAGTTAAATGAGTAACTGATGAGCAACTATTTAAGAGGATTATAAACCCTCTATGAAGTCAGGGGCTAATTTATTTGCAAGAATAACTGGCTTAAAGGACCTAACTTCCATAATCGGAATGTGACCTCTTTCTCTTGAGACTGCTTTCTCTCTTGATTTATTCTCGAGAAAGATATATCTACAGACTAGCCATGTTTGTCACTGTTAGTTTTAAGTTTTCATCCTAGCATTTTTACTCAGTTAAATGAGGACTTTCCATATCATTATTTTGAGCAGAACTATGGAACTTAACTCTAGTTGGCCCAAATTAAATTACACATCAATACCTGAACAAATTACTTTGATTCTAGATAAAGCCAAATTATTCTCGAAGATGGTAGGACCAGTGGATCACAATTATAATTTAATTTGGGAAAATATTAAACAAAAATTTTGTGAGTGTAATTGGTAGATAACACGAGAAAGGTATACATTTTATTGATAGAAGTATTGTTTCCAACATACAGAAAAAATAAGCTCCTTGAATTTGAGAAAACTGGAAAGTCAGGGATCCATGACAGTTATATCTACAAGCTATAAAGTCTCCATAGATGCTGTGGAAATGGTACAATAAGTGAATATTGGCTACTCAGTAAGCAAGGACACTTGGTCTATTTCTCTAGATTTTTCAATAGGAAGAATCTCGGCTTACTAGAGAGTTGGGGAATAATGTGATACAGAACATGGAGTGGAAAACTGATTACTACAGAGGATCTAATTGTTTCATTGTCCCTGAAAAACTGAGATAATGATATTAGACTTTGGGTTTAGCAAGTAACATTTATTACATGTGCCTTATATACCAAGCACCGTGTTCTTTCATGCGATCTTCACAACTCTCTGATCTAGCAACGGTAATCAGCCCCAAAATATACTTGAGAAACTGACCTCTTGGAGAGGTTCAAGAATATAAGTTAGGTCAAATAAAGATAATTACATGGATAAACAGATGTGTCTATCCCTCGCTTCCAGGATTATGGCAAGCGTCTCTCATCATCTCTTCTTCTTCCCTCATTGTGTTTGAATCAGGCATGTTTCCTGCCTGGCAGGAGTAGTTGTGATATAAACATCAGCAATCTAATCCTTTGCTGAAGGAGATTTATGGCAGGTTATCTTAATTACACCTTTAAAATTTGCCCAGGACAGCATTTATAGTTGGGAGAAACTTGTAGCTGAGGCCTAACATCCTTTTTAATGCTGATTCTAGAAAACATGTTTCCCCTTTTTACTCCAAAAGCCTAACATGCTCATGATGCCATATCCACTCTCTTCATACACACAGGAGAAATAGGCTTCATGGTGTTAGTACTCTGGTATGCCTGTGTTTGAAAATAGAGGATATCATAATTCAAAAGGAAATTTGCTAGCAGTAAATTGAGACACCTTAAGAAGTCAGTCGGGGTAATATTTGGTTGGTATTACGTTATACCATGAATGCTTCTGGGATCTGATAATTGGTACTTGGCAGTGTGATGGATGGTGTCTCCATAGAGAAAAATTTCCCGCCCAAAATGCCTCCTTGCTTAAAATGCTTTAAGATGCCAGCTCAAACCTTGTGGTAATAGCGCACATAGGTGAATTCTTCCCATGTGAATACTATTCAAACTTGAATTCTTTGCATGAGACCTTTTTTTTAAGATTTTTAATTTATTTATCAACTCATGAGAGACACTGAGAGAGAGGCAGAGACACAGGCAGAGGGAGAAGCAGGCTCCATGCAGGGAGCCCGACTTAGGCCTTGATCCCCGGTCCTGGGATCATACTCTGAGCTGCAGGCAGACGCTCAACCGCTGAGCCACCCAGGCGTCCCACTTTGCATGGAACTTTAAAGTATAAATATCCTTAATAATAGCTACTACCTCTGCTTCTATCCTAAGCAATGATTTTGAGTCTTAAACATTCATACGCTTGATATTTAAACCCCAAACAAGTGTTGAAGTTGAGCTGAACTTTATAGTTAAACATCCTGTTTTCAGATAAAGACTTTACTACTTACTAGCTTGGGGTCCTGTGTAAATCACTTAGTCTCCCTGAAATTCAGCTTCTTCTTCTGAAAGATAGGATTGTCAGCATAACTATCTCTTAGGATTGTTATGAAGATAAAATATAAAGAGGCCATAAATGTGCTTTAAAGAGCTGGAGAAACGTTAGATACATTTTCTGAAATAGAGGCTATACTCTGTTTTTGTGTGTAGAATTTGGTATTGTGATTAACAGGTCCCCGAGGTTTTGGAGGCTGACTGCCTGAATTCTAGCTCTAGTAACACCGTTTGTATTCTATGATGGTGGGCAAACAGTTTCATCTATAAAGAAGATTAATAGTAATCTAACCCATGGGTTTATCATGTGGATCAAATGAAGAATATATGTAGACCGCTTAGCAAAATGCCTGGCATATAGAAAATAGTAAATGAACGTTAAATGTTGATGATGATGGATGGATGAAAATGCCAACAGATATTTTCCAGGTTCTGTGACCACCAAGTGTTATTACTTTGTTAGTTACAGGACACTATTTGTAATAGCTATAATTTATTAGTCATCCACAGAAAAAGCTTAGAATATGAAAAATATTTCAAGATTCTGGCAACTTTTATCTTTGAATCATACTTCATTAACTCCATCATGTTATACAAAAGTATCCTTTCTCTGTTAAGCAAAACGCAAAGTCCACTCTTAGTCTTACCATCAAGACTAAATACCTGGGAGTTCAATATGTTAGGATGCGTAATGACTGACTTAGTAGAAAGATAAGTTATATATTTATCAACAAATACTTTATCTGTGTTTAACCCAAATAAGAATATTTTAATGGGATTTTGTGTTGTTTTAAACCAGTAGGTCTGTTTCCCTTCCTCCAGGGCTGACAAAGCAGCAAAGCTAAACTAAATTCCATTTCTTAAGCTGGGGGATAAGAAAATGAAAATCATGTTAAAAGAATTCACCGCTTTTTGCACAGGTCTTCAAAAATAACTGGGTCTGTCTGCTTGGATTGCTGGGTTGTAAGAAATCTGAAATCTTGGAAAAATCAAGTGCCGTGATTAAAGAGAAATGTCTGCCATGGGAACATAGAAATCACAAGTGGAACTGTGTAACCAAAGATTTGTCCCCTCTGATTTTTATAGCATAGAATAAGTATATGGAAGTTTAGAACTTTTTATGGAACATGGAAAAAATAACTTCTTGATATCATCCACAAAAACATCCTCTACAAATGTGTTTTATTTTACAGTATTTATCAATATTAAACTTATTTCCCAAAGAAGAACAAAAAGATGTATGGATACACATTCAATATTGTTTGGCAAATGGCACTATTATGGAAAAATCCCAGCAGTGACTTTCATTTTAGAAAAAAATTTGTTTCTTTTTTTTTTGTGGCTTTATTTAAAACATATTATTTTTAGACCAGTTTTAGGTTCACTGTAATATAGAGCAGAAGATATAAAGATTTCTAATTTTCCATATCCTCATGCTTCCTCTACATATGTCTTCATAATTTCCCTCTGTTATAATCAATGAACCTACAGTGACACATCATTATCACTAATATATAAATCAGTAATAAATATTAAGTCGATAAGTCGATAAATAATATAAGTTGATAGCTTATATTAAGGTTCATTTTGGTGAAATAGGAAATTACACTATTTTTATTTTGCTGTTTATACATGCATATATATTTTGCTGGTAACATTGAAAAACTCTCAAATTAAAAAAAATTGATTTGCACATATTCTACTTAACATGATCTACCTTCTGCTTACTGATGAGGAAGGAAAGACTAAAAAGAAAAATATTTTAAAAAAAGAAAAAGAAAAATATAAGTTATATAACTGTCTATTTCCTTTTATGGCATCATTTGCAGCATAAGTGGCTTGTCTTAGTCCATTGGGGCTACTATCTCAAAAATATTGTAGACTAGAAGTTCATAGCCTATAGTGTAGACATAGGGGACTAATTTGGGCACTGTACACATAATCTTTATTTGTGTTCCTATGACTTCTATGTTACATACTGCTTCTACTGAAAATAGAAGCCATTTTCTGTGTAGGAAAGATAAATCAAGATAAAAGTATTAAAAATAATGAATAGGACCTCAGGGACCTGTGAGGCAATACCAAAACCTCTGTAATTGAGTGCTGGAAAGAAAGACATAGATTTAAATATATATATATATATATATATATATATATATATATATATATAGTGAAATTGTTGAAAATTAAAGACAATAAGAAAATATTGAGACAACCAAGAAAAGTGACAAATTACATGGAAACATATCAGTTCAAATGAATATGCACTTCTCATTAAAGAAGTTAGAAGACTGTGGAAAGAACTTTAAAATGCTTGAAATAACACTAAGTTCAGAGATTTTTACCAAGTGAAAATACCCTCTAAGAACAAAGGAGAAATAAAGACATTTTCAGATAAAAGAGCACTAAGAAAATTCATCGGCACCAAGTTTGCACTCCAAGAAATGATTATGGGTTTTTTCAAGGCTTAATAAAAATGGTAAGAGATGGAGATACAGGTTTTCATTAAGGAATTAAGAGCATTGGAAATAACCTAAATATTTGTGTAAATAAAAATATTATTTTTCATCTTAATATTTTTAAAATACCTATGACTTTCAAAGCAAAAAAATTATACTGACAATTTGTGAGGAATATATTGCTCTAGATATGCTATACACGAGAACTACACTATAATATGGTACGAGGATCAATGGGCCTCTCTGCAGCAAAGTTCTATATTTTCTATTAGATGATAGATTTGTTAATTCTAAGTAGGATATGCATAGAAAGCTTTATATAAATTTTAATCCCCAGAGCAGCCACTAAACGATTTTGCAAAAAGTTGTAGCCAAATATTAAATAGATTAATTACAATCAAATTCTAGAAACCACGTAAATAATCCAAAGAATTATAGAAAAAGTAGAACTGAAGAAAACTTAAAGGATGTAAGCAGGAAATCCAATAATAAAATGGTAGACTTAAACCCAACCACATGAATAAAGTCTCAGTCAGTGTTCTACAGTCACACAGAACCAAATGGGTTTTACAGACATCTACCTAATTCTAGCTGTATTTATCTCTATACCTCTGTACGGATAAGCATGCAGCCAAAGCTAAAGTGTTTTTGTTTTTTTTTTTTTTTTTTAAGAATTGGCTCATGAGACTGTGGGATCTGGCAAGTCCAAAATCTGCAGGGCAGGCTCCAAGGTGTCCCTAAATGTTCAAACTTTTAAGAGAGTCTCCACTCTCAACCATACATTCTGCAGTTATCCTAAGAGCACCCGAGACACAAGGAGAAAAAGAGAAACCCACTAACAATGCTGTTAATTGTATCAGTATTTATTTGGGGGTTTGATTCTAAGACTGATAATACTACTACAGATATTTGACCAAGATTAAATTAGTTGCCAGTGGGAGATCTCTCAAGTTCATTGTGCTGCACAAGCAAGCATAAAAGCAGAGTTCATCCTTTACTCAAATGTTCCCTTCAGTCAGTTCATATATGTATTTAAAATAACCCAGAATACAAATTTAAAATAATGTGGAAGAAGGTAAAGAATAATAAGAGCACTGTGACGAGTACAAAAATGACTAGGTGGGTTCCTGTTTCCCAGAAGGTCACTACCCAGAAAAAGAAATCCTATAAGGCAGTACTGTTCCCAGAGTGGGCAGAGTGGTTCCGCTGCAGAAAGATTCAAAGGGACCTGGGGTTTGACACAACTCCATCGTTTCCCAACAGGGAAATGGGGGTGATTTTGTTAACCATGCCATGCTTCAGTTTTCCTTATTTACAAAATGAGGGTCATAATTTTATCTATCCCCTAGGGGTTACATTGCTGCTGTGCTCCAACTAACTTGTATTCATTCATCAGAGCCTTTTATTAAATATTCAGGAGATCTGCAAGCTGGTCATTCAACCACTGGTAGGTTGAAATTGACCCAGGGCTCCTGGGGGGCTCAGTGGTTGAGCGTCTGCCTTTGGTTCAGGTTGTGACCCCGAGATCTCAGGATCGAGTCCCATGTTGGGCTCCCTGCATGGAACCTGCTTCTCCCTCTGCCTGTGTCTCTGCCTCTCTCTCTTTCTGGGTCTTTCATAAATAAATAAATAAAATCTTTAAAATAAAATAAAATTCCCATGCTTAATTCTTTTTTTTTCCCATACTTAATTCTGAACAAGACCCTACACGATTTCTGTGTTCCAATCTGTTGACAATATTTGAATCAACAGTCATAGGGTTTTCTTCCTTTTTTATTTTTCCCAGAGCCTCTACATCTCAAGACCAGGTGATTACACTGTGAACACTTGGATAATCCAAGATATTCTCCCTACTTTAAAGTTATCTAATTAGGAAGGAACTTAATTCCATCTGCAACCTTACCCTTACCCTTTACCACATTACATGACATGTTCACAGGTTCAGAGTTAGTATGTGGATAGATTTGGAGGTGATTATTCTCCCTACCACAAGCGTGCATAGAAGAAGGGTAGATTCTGGCCATTTTTGCCCAAAATGAGGCTCCGCAGTGGGCACTGTTTACATTAGAGCTCCCCATCGCAATGTCGGCAGCTTCCTCTGAGCTGACGACACTGCCAGGACCGTCCTCATTGGTTTTCCTCACTAATTTCCTCCACAGTGTCAGGTCTGCATGGCTTCCTGAGATCTTTCTCTGCCTACATCTGCTTCCTCCTCTACCTTTCACAGGTATTATGTCCAATAAACGTTTTGTAATTTTAAAAGATTTTATTTATTGGTTTATTTATTTATTTAGAGAGAATGGGGTGTGAGGTGAAGGACAAGAGAGAGAGGGAGAGAATCTCAAGCAGATTCCCTGCTGGGCATGGGGCCCAACATGGGGCCCCATCTCATGACCTGGGACCATGACCTGATCCAAAATCAAGAGTGGGACACTAACTGAACTCAAGACTGGGACGTTAACTACCCAGGTACCCCTAAATCTTTTCTACTTTTAGATCTTTCTTGATGTCTGCTTCGTGGAAGTCCCCAATGGACACGATGAGTCTCAAAAACATATCAAACCAACCTAAAATAATTCATTGTTTCCACTCTGAAGAAGGATAGTAGTTCTTGGCTTAAATACAACTTTAAAAATCACATACTGATGAATGCACACTTAAAAATTCATCATCAAATTAGAAACATGATGATTAATATCATTTGAATTCTAGTTATTAGTAAAACCTGATCAGTCTAAATCAAGTTAAGGATTAAGCAGGAACTGATAGACCATGGTGAGTAACAGTACCATCTTGTGCCAATGACATGCAGTGGTTTAAAAGTTAAATCTACTTCCTCTAAAATAAATCAGCTATCACCAGAGTCCATATGTTCGCTATGTTACATATCCTTATAGATAAGCAGACCTGACTAATCTGTAGGATAAGGAAGCTTCATAATTAGTAATTCAAGCTAAATAAATTTATAAATACATATATATAAATACATATATATAAATATAAATATGAATATAAATAAGTATAAGTATAAATATATATATGTGTGTGTGTATATATATATATTTTTTTTTTCAAGAACCCCTGCAGGCTTTTTAGGAAAAGTCACACTCTGATAAAGGACTAAATCTGGCTTTAGGCACCACTTAAAATTGGCTACTGGCCCACCTGCCTCTCTCCAGGCACACTTTCTGATGGTACCTGATTGTGATTTCAAGTGGCTTTGGTGAGCAGAGCCATGTTGCTGCTTTCTCTGGCTAACTAGCAAGACATTTACAGTAAAGTGGCACCCCGGCAGAGAGCCCGTTAAAATAGAGTGTGCATAGGCCTGGGAGTTCAGTGGTTGAGAAGTACAGACACAACGGCAGCACTTAAAGAGCATTTATTCCCTGGTGACTTGGTGCTGTTCTTTTCAAATGTGTAGAAGTCTGAATGTCACTAATGGGCAAGGTCAGGTAGGTTACAGACGCTTTTATAAACAGCAGCTATTTGAGGATAAGAAACTCCAGGGCTGGTCAGTTCAGTTGACGGAGTCTTTTTATTTGGACCCTAAAGAGGACTTTTGGCTCAAATTCATCCACCCTGAGGAGCAGGGCAAAGCTATTTTCTTGTCATAGACATTTCACACCTGAACTTCAAAGTTCGCTTGTGATTTTGTCAAGACTATAACAGCTACACTGTAAAATATCAAAACAATCGACTGTTGGCAGGCAAGACTGAAGCTATTCTGTGATTAAAATAAAGCAGTTCAATGAAAGACTCCTAACTCTGGGAAACGAACTAGGGGTGGTGGAAGGGGAGGTGGGCGGGGGGTGGGGGTGACTGGGTGGCGGGCCCTGAGGGGGGCACTTGACGGGATGAGCACTGGGTGTTACTCTGTATGTTGACAAATTGAACACCAATAAAAAAAAATTATTAAAAAAATAAAAATAAAGTTCAGATAGACCCCCCCAAAAAATAAAATAAAATAAAATAAAGCAGTTCAAAACGGCTGTTTATAAAATTACATATTTTTGTGTTAATTGTTGAGAAGCTACTGATATAACCAGTTTCGTTAATACTTTTACAATTACTATTGCTAACAACGAACCATGTGTGATGAGTACCTTACAGTGTATCAGGCACAATTTTATCAATTGACTAACTTAATGTTTATTCCCACCTTCTGGAAACTATTGAAACAGTAAGAACAGAACCTCAGAAAAGGAACAAAGAGAAGGACCAAGGCCAGGAATATGATCCCAATGGCAAGACCTGCGACTTCTATACCAGAGCGCCAGCAAAATCTGCAAGAACGTCAGAGCCGTAGCTGGGAGCAGAACTAATGCCTTAGATTTTGCTCACATGTCTCAGGCTGAAAACCTGATCAGAAGGAAGGAATTAGCAAAAACAAGACAATAGGCCCATAGGGAGTCACTTATGCAAGCCCCATGTCACCAAACTGAGACAGTGACAGTTAAGGATCCCTCAGGAGTGGAGACAGAAACCAGTCAATTAGGAATTAACTGCCTGAGCAGCACTGGTCCCTTAACCTGCCTGACAGGCCACCGCCATCTACCACCTAGAGGAAAGTGGGCTTGCGATAGCCAACCTGCTTTTTTGCCTAGTTAAAAAAGTTTGGAGGATCCCAATCCCTTGTTCCCAATCCCTTCAGCCAACAGAAATCTTCCATTTTGTTCAGGTTCTTGGAGCTTCTTTCTATCTGCTGCATAGGATGGGGCCAGATTCATGAATCACTGAAGAGTAGATCTTCGAAATATACTCAGGTGAATTTCATCGTAGCTCTTTAAAATATACTCAGTTGAACTTTGTTCTTTCACAAAACAAATTTATTTCCATTGTACATTTAAAGTTCTTTTGGGAATGCCTGGGTGGCTCAGTGGTTGAGCGTCTGCCTTTGGCTCAGGGCATGACCCCGAGGTCCTGGGATCGAGTCCCACGTCGGGCTCCCTGCATGGAGCCTGCTTCTCCCTCTGCCTATATCTCTGCCTCTCTCTGTCCCTCTCTCTGTGTCTCTCATGAATAAATAAATAAAATCTTTAAGAAAAATAAGAAAGAAATCAAACTCTTTTAATGCTATTAACTAAGCTTCCATTTGTTAACTACTTCCATTGTTCTCTTATAGACCGCATCAAAATAAGATCATTGTAAAGGTAAATGAGTTAGAACTATGACTGATCTAAAGTAACTGCAATGTAAATATTTATTATTTTTCCATTCTTTGTAAAGATAGGAAAAATAAGAAAATAATTGGAAGGGATTATTTTTTTTAATTTAATTTAAGTAAAAGTATATGAACCCAGACAACATTTTAAGACTTAGTTTAGAATTTAAAATTAAGGAAAAGTAATGTTTTAAATAAATTGAGTGATTTTTAAGAGGGGGGCGGGTGCCTGGGTGGCTCAGTCAGTTAAGCCGCAACTCTCAGGGTCCTGGGATAAGCCCTGCGTCAGCCTCCCTGCTCAGTGAGGAATCTGCTTGTCCTGCTCCCTACCCTTGCTTGTATGTCTGCTCTCTGTCAAATGCATGAATAGATATATCTGTATAAAAAACTAAACTAAATTAAGGTAAATGGTTCCAAATAGTGTAAGTGAAGCCATAGCTATAAAAATTCCCTATTGATTTTCCAAGAACTTTCTTTACTCTTTCAAAAGTGATAAAGAGGTTTTTTTAATGATTAAACCATTAAAGATAAATGAAGAAAACCCTAAAATTATTACCTTTGAAGTGATTTATTTCATAGCTCTGTTTTCTTTCTTTCTCTTTCTTTCTTTCTCTTTCTTTCTTTCTTTTCTTTCTTATTTCTTTCTTTCTTTCTATTTCTTCCTTCCTTTCTCCTTCCTTCCTTCCTTCCTTCCTTCCTTCCTTCCTTCCTTCCTTCCTTCCTTCCTTCCTTCCTTTTTTCTTTCATATTTATTTCAGAGAGAGAGCAAGAGAGAGCATGAGCACATGCTGGGGCAAAGGAAGATGAAAAGAGAGAATCTTAAGCAGGGTCCATCCATCTCATCATCCTGAGATCATAACTTGAGCTGAAGTAGAGTCAGATACTTAGTGGACTGACCACCCAGGTGCCCCTCATAGCTATTTAGACTCTTAAGACTAAATTTTACAAGTATTTGCATAAAATTTCTCATTTGTGTACATTTGTCAAGCTACTCAACTCTTAGGTAAATATTTCACTACATACAATGCTTATTAATGCCAAAATCATAGTGCAACTATTCCTTAATGGATAGTAAGTCATTTACTAACCTTGAGTTCCTTGGCTTTGATTGACAATATTTTAATTTATCTTTCTACATGTTTCTCTCCACAATCTGTGAAGGGAAGGGGCTTTATAGCAGAAATAGTATATTATTTTCATTTGTAGAAGGTTATTTATGCTGATGATCCTTAATGCATTTGCATAATCTCCTCCTTGGGGACAATTTTCCATGTTAATATAAACCAAGATTCCTTTTACCACCCAAACAGAGAGATTAATTTGAATGATATTTTTTTTATAATGTGGCAAACCTAAAGAAAAAAAAAAGTGCATGAGAGTGTTTACCTGGGAACATAGACCACGTTAGATATTAAGAAACTATGCTAGGTTGGTGCTGCAAATTACTAAGAAAGATTATCTCAGCAGTTTCAGTCCCATTCTTTAAGCACTCAAGCCTATCCCCCTAGTACACCTGAATCCCTTTGCTTGCAATGCATCATTTCCTCTACAGTTGTGCACAACTTTGTTCTCCTGAAGCAGCAGAACTTCACCTTTCAGATATAAAACTCATTTAAGGTGGGCTCCCCTCTATAGTAATTTGTTTTCTCTGTTCTATCTTTATATACTTTGAGAGAAAATGGAGCATATAGGTTGAGTTCCCTTTCTGATATCAAACAGACGTGGATTTGAATCTTAGCAAATTGTATTGCATTGAACAAAACCAAAAACTATGATGCTAATGATCATGTTGATGACAAATATAAGTAATAAAAACCTCACTGGGGTAGAATTAAAATGTTGTTGGAGGGTAACTATATGTGAGCTGTCAGGGGGATAATTGAAGTTAAAATGCTTTAAGATTGTTATCTTTAGGAGGAATGGAGACATATGGGCAAATTTTAGATTTTAAATTAAGTACTGACATTAAAAATTAAGGATATCAGTAATAAAATAAAAATGGAATCCACAACTTTCAAAGAATTATAGAGAAAATACAAAATAAAAACTTTGAAAGGCGGTATACTAGAGTTTTCAGAAAAGCAGTATTGATAAGATACAGAAGCGTGCACATGTACACATACACATGAAAAGAAAGAGAAAGGTTTACTCTAAGGAATTGGTTTATATGATCATGGAGGCTGATAAATTCCGAGGTCTTCAATGAGCATGTTAAATACCCAGGAGAGCTGATATATATCTTCCAGTCTAAATCCAAAGGTCTAAGACTTGGAAGAGTCAATGGTATAAGCTCCACTCTGTCTAAAGGCAAAGTTCTCCTTCTCAGCCTTTTTGTTCTGTTTGGGGCTTTACCAGATTGAATGAGGGTCACCACATTGGGAAAGGTAATCTGCTTTACTCACTCTATGAATTCCAATGTTAACTCACCCAGAAACACCTTCCTAGACACACTCAGTATAATGTTTAACCAAATATCTGGTGGCCCTGTGGCCCTGTCAAAGGCCATCACAAAAACCAAATGTTCTATGTCTTGACTTAGGTGGTAATTATACAATTGTACAGATGCATCAAAAATCAGCAGGATGTGCATTTCTTTTGATGCACTTTACATAAGGTATATCTCAATTAAAAAAAAACAAGAAGGGAGAACAAAATGTATTGACAAACAAAACAAATGTAAAATAGAGATAATTACAAATATGATAACATTTAAAATGAATAAAATATATAAAGTTTAGATTGGATAAAAATAAATCCAGCTATATTTTATTTGCAAGAGTTAAACTTACTTTATAAAGTAAGTTATGAATTGAAGAATGAAAAGAGGTATTTCTTGCAACACTAATCAAAAGAACGCTGGGGTAGTGTTTGCGAGTATGGACTTGGGAGCCAGACTGCCTGGATTTAAAATTCTCGTTCTTGGAAATTCTGTCAAAATGGTCAAGTTACTTATATTCATCATCTGTATTGGAGGATTTTGACAATAACAATGCCTATTCATCATTTTATTGTGAGGATTAAATAAGATAATACAAATAAAGCAACCAAACAATGGCGCATAGTGGATATTCAAAAATTGTTGGTCATTATTATTGTTGTTTTTAGTATTATGGTCATCTTCAAGTAAAATAAACTTGATAGCATCATTAGATATTAAGAGGCCATATGTATAATGGATATATTTCAATTCACCAGGTAGATGTAGAATTCTAAACATATATGAATCTCTTATTACAATCTCAAAATATAGAAAGCAAATATGGGCAGAATTAAGCAGAACAATTAAAAAAACCCATCACAAAAATATTTTTATGTTCCTGACTTCATACCTGAAAGACTAAGAAAAGACCCAAAAAATGAGGAAGATTCTAGGATATTTATGGAAAAAAACTTATTCATGAACTTGGTCTAATGATATGGAGATAACTAATCTAACATTAGAGAATTCATACATTTAAGTAAGGCATTCATAGAAGTTATATAAACTGAACAACTATTAAGCTAAAAAAATTGTGAATCCACTTTAAAGCAATAACCATATAGTATCCACTTTCTGGGACCCAATAAAAATGAAAAAAAAATAAAATAAAATAATAAGAAGTAAACATAGGATTATATTTTTAAAGTGTTCTAAGAATTTATGATTCAAGCAAATTGTAGTGGGAGTAAAATAAAGATATTGAAGATGCTGAATGCTTTTTATTAGTCTACAGTATTTTTTTTCTGAAACACGTGGAAAGGCTTCCAGTTTCTGAATTTAGCAATTCACTTGTTTCAAGAAAGTTCTGCATTTTATTTTGAAACTCCCCCATTATATAACTAAATATTTTCTGTTTCCATCATTCTGTTCTTTTATTTAAAAATATTAAATATGATACTTTGATATTACTTTTTGTCATTTATATTTTCTACCTATAATTTGATAAATATTTATCATGTTTCATAGGTATATGTTCATTATAGACTAGCAGTAATTCAGTCCGACCAAGAAATCTCTTCCATTTACTTGGCTTTGCTTCTGTGCCTTCCCTCTTATATGGGACAATTTGTGCACTACTGGGAAACTCCTCTTTTCAGATTACAGTTTTGGATCGTACCTGCTTTTCAATTTCATCTAAAATACTGTTTCCATTTTCTGTTGTCAACTGACATTATAAAGAAGTTTAAACCTGAAATTGTTTTACACATCAGCTTTGATGAGATTCCATCCTCTTATATTTGACTCTGTAAAATAAGATGTTGGTTTATTTTTCCCCATGAACTTTCCACTGTGGGTCAGAAAAAAAAATTTAACACACTATTCATACTATATGGGTGTGCTGAAATTTTCCATGGTATACTGCTGTTGAGACAAATATACTGCCACTGTTAACATTTGCTGGAAACTGGTCTGAGACACAGGTATGTTGCTCTGTGAAACTATCCTCTGAAATCGCATTTTTTTTCCTCCATTGTAGAGTCAACAGAATGAGCGCATGACATAAGTGACCTGGATACAGGCTTTTAGTTGGAATAGACCTTAAAAAGTTTAAAACCATCGATAAAATTCATGATATCTTACCTGCCTTCTGCATTCATATTAACAAAATTCCTGTTATTTAAAATGTCACTTTAAGAATATAATGGGTGTCCTTCAGTCACAATAGCAAAAACGATACCTATGCTTCTTTCTGAGTCTTATATTTTGTTAACAGTATATTAAACTTTCCAGAATATTCACTTAAAAAAAAAGAAACAAAGGATATAAAATTATCTACTGCAGGTCATCAAGTTTTTGCATTCAAAATTTTGACTAATTTTCATTTTTTATTTTTTGACTTATTTCTAAATAATATGCTATCTTTGTCAAGAATAAGTAGCCTCAACAAAGATTTGTCAAATATTTTTACAGAAAAGAGACATCAAAGAATCACGGAAGCATAGCGAATAAACACCAATTACCTCCAATCATAAAGATGTGAGGCACCAACAAAGCCCAATTATTTGTTAACTACTCCATTAATCCTGAATTTTTATTGTTTCTTTCCAATTATCTGCTTGCAATGTGTTCAATTTTATGAACCTCATTTTGTTTACTAGCAAAGTATGAGCAGTCAGTGCTGGCAACCCTCCCACCCTGGATGCCACGAGGGGGCAACCACCCTTCCCCCTCTGTCTCCTCTGGGCTCTGGTATCTGGTCCTCAAAGGGTTGACTCAGCCCACCTTAGACTAGTGGGCCTGCTTGGGTCCAGCTCTTTGTCCGTAAGGCAGGGAGAGGACAGTGAGGTCAGGAGCAAGCCAGGCTGAAGGCCCTGGGGGGAGGCTGAGAGGAAGGCTGGGGAAAGGGGGGGGTGGCCATTATAGAGTAATGGCTCAACCGATAATAAGTATAGTAATAGCATCAACAGAAGTAGAAGGAGGACCAGCAGGAGGAGGCGAATTATGATATTATCCATCTTGTATTGTTTAGTGAATTCCTATTTTTGTCCTTTAGAACTCAATCTCGGTACCCCATCCTTTATGAAGTCCTCATCAAATACACTGGATAGAGACAATCTTCACCCTAAAGAATTAATCTCTTTCCCATGTTTCTTGAACATTTTGTTATTGAGCGATTTTTTAAAATTTCACATTATCCTTTGATTATTTGTGTATATCTTTGTTTTCTTGAATAGACTGAATTACAGGAGGAGAGCAAATGTTATTGAATACTGTTTTATTGAACACTTAGCACATTAGCACATTGGCTAGTACATTTCTTGCCCAGTAAATGTAGGTTTGGCTCCCTTCCTTTCTCCTGAGGAGTTTTGTTTGATTAAAAGGAAAATCACCATCAGCAGAATAATTGTGAAGGAAAACACATTGGATCAGACCAGTGCGTGACTTTGAATCTGGAATATATTAAATGTTAAGTTAGAGCTCCATTCAATTCTACCTGCAGTTTGTCAAAAACTAAAAACAATCAGGGCATAACTGGGAACAAATGTATGATAAGGTCTCGACTTAAGAGCGTGAAGTACTGTTCATCTCCCCGGCTCTCCTCCAGCTCACACAACCCACATCTCAGGGTCACTTAGAGTCCTGTACCCCCTTGTCTTTTACCAATGTCATATGTTTCTGAAGCCAGAAGCTGTCTTCACTCTGGGTATCTTGCAATATCCTTTACCTTCAGGAAATGCATCCTGGCACACGAGTTAATATCATGGATAGCTGACATTTACGAAGCACTTTACAGATTATCTGTGCAATTTTTATAAATTTGCATCTATTATTTAGTTGACTTTCTGACTGAAATGTATCAGATATTGCCTTCATCCATATCTAATGGAAAAAAAGAAAACGTGGTACAGAAATATTAAAAAAAAACACCTTTCCCCATAACAGAAAAGTAATAGCCCCAAACCACGAGCACTTTGCCTTCTAGCACCAAATTTTATTTTTGTTTATAAATACCAGTTACCCTAGCTTATATTTCTACAGCAACTTTTGCATATGGCATAGCAATTAAGATGCTGTGGTTTGTTTTCTCGTTGAATCGTTTTTATATTAAATGAATACATGTGTCTTGGAAATTAACTTCAGGAATCTATGTCTAACTGCATAAAAAAACCCTGTGATGGGGGGTTTAGAAAAGATACCTCAATGTGCTGAAATACTTGAAATCAGAGATGACCTGGATTCAAATGATTAGAAAAGAATTTTGTTTTGATTCAGAACCAGTGGAAGGCTTGATGTGTGTTTTGGACAGAAAAGATGTAATAGGTAATATTCGAAGAAGATACCTCATGTCAAAATTTCTCTGATAATTATAGAATAATCTAATTGTGGAGATGTCTCATCACCTGCCAGAGAAGTTTAGAGATGTAACAGAGTTTGATCTGCACATTTTTTATTTCCACTACATCAGAGATCATAGTTTCTTTCTGTCCATTTAACATCTCTTTTGTTTCTTCAAAAAATTTCATTGCTAGATCCATCTCCACTGAAGTCTAAACATATTCAAGTTTCTTCCATCTTAAAAAACAAAGCAAAACAAAAGTACTTAATGTCTTCATTTGGGTATCATGAGGCGTCTTAGACTTATAGACTCAACATTTGAAGGCACTTTTTTTTTTATCTCATCTTGTGAAACCTCTTTTTCTATCATGTTCATTTTTTCAGTCAGTTTTTTCAAAAGAACAAAAAGCAGGTGGTCAAACTAGGAAGTTGAGCATTACTTTTTCACACCCTTCTCCTCCAATAACTTCCTCTCCATTCTGACAATAACCAAATCCCCTCTCTTTCATCCGCTAAATCTTTGTTAAATCTGCTCACTCTTCTCCATCTTCATGGTTAGCACATTTGCACTTTCTCCATCATTTCTCACTGACTACAGGTATAATCTCTTAATTGATATATAGCATGCCTTTTTGCTATCTCCAGTCTATTTGGCATATTGCTAGTAGAGTCATATTTTAAAATTCCAACCTTATTTTTATTTTACTCTACTCTTGTGTCTATGATTGATCCATGATTGATTCCTCCTTTGCTTGCAGTACTAGTTTATCCTTACTATCCCATTTGCCAAGCTAACTCTTGTTTCTAATTCAGGTCTCATTTACATGTGACTTCATAGGGAGAACAAATGCTAACCCCATTCCCAAAACTCGTGACTTGTTCAATGCCTATTGTCTTGTCAGGATTGACTATATAATGTGATAATAGATAATACCATCAGATCCCAGTGACTGTACAGCCAAGGTTGTTTCTCATTCTACTAACATGCCCATGGTAGCGTGAGGGGTTAGAGGAAAGTTCTGTTCCAGAACCACTCAGAGAACCAGGGTGATGCAGATTTTGCCATCTTAAGGCTACCAATCTCTAACTAAAAGTCCCTTAGGTTATGCTGGCAAGAAAAGCAGGAGTCTGGAGCATCTTTTAAGTTATTCCTGCCTAAGAATAGGTGTGAAACACTTCCCTTTTGCTGCTGTTTCCTTGGATGGAGCCAGTCACATATGAGGCCCAACTCCAAAATACTGGACAGTATTATGATCCAGGTGCAAGAAAGTAGGAAGACCTGGATTTTGTAGCATAGCAATGTCTACTGCTTCTTTCTTTTCTATTAGACTTCCTCTTCTACTTTCTTGTAAGATACATAAGGGCAGTGACCTGGTTTGTTTTATTCACTACTATGCCAGATACAGTGCAGTATATTATAATAAGCTAAAGTGTCAACATACATTCATGAACATTATAAATAAATTAAATAACTTAATATTTCCCTGAGGAAACATAATCACGTACAAAAATATGTAGAAAAAAAATATTAAGGAGACTTTAATCCACTTAAATTACATTGTGGTGGTTGTCTTCCAACCTAGCAGAATGCCTATTTCAAAATGGTGTCAAGTATCAGCTACGTAACTTATGTACATGACAAAAATAGATTTATTGCTTACAGGGAGAAGACTAACTCAGTAGAGCTTTGTTAGTGTCTCTGAGGTAGAAAAATCGGATCTGAATTAATTCAGATTTTGAAGTTGGTTTGTTGATTTTTAAGGAGTTTATTTTTATTTATTTGACACACAGAGAGAGAAAGAGCACAAGCAGGGGGAGCGGCAGAGGCAGAGGGAGAAGCAGGCCCCCTGATGAGCAGGGACCTCGATGTGGGGCTCCATCCCAGGACCCCAGGGTCTCAACCTGTGCCAAAGGCAGACCCCCAACTGACTAAGGCATCCTGGCACCCCTGGAGTTTGTTTTAAGAAGGCCTTTCAATGTAGGGGTTTGGATGGAATGTGAGGTGTGGGGGTGGAGTAGAGTTAGATTAAGGTGGAGTGGGGATTTATGGTATAATAATGACAAAGTCTTCTAAATAAACAGCAAGAACAAAGCTGTAATTGCACGAGTTGGTTTAATCACTTGTTGCAAAGAGGCAAAATGAACTCCATGGAGAACAAAGGGGCCTCTTAGTGAGAAGATGTAAGGAATGATTTACTATAGGATGTGGGCTTGTGTTAGATTATTTGGGAGAGGATCCAAAAAAGTGCAGTTCTGCATGGGATTGCACGCTTTCAGGAAGTGGGGGTAATTATATGATAATCTTAGTAATCTTATCTAGAAAGAGAGAAGACTAGATGGAGATTAGACTTGTAACTGGTAAGGAATTCGTTTTTGCCTCTTTACAGACTCATGACAAGTCAGTCCTCTTTTGTCCTGATTTATTATGGTCACAGAATGGCCTTGGTTGAAATTGGTGCTCTACGAAGTTGCTTATATGTTCAATAGGAGAACATCAAGTTCTAGCTGATAGAGCCAGGACAGATCCTAGATCTACTAGGGGCTGCTTCTTTAGTTTCTCAGCTGGCTAGGATTGGTGAAAACATCAAGGTTGGTGGTTTCAAAAATGCCTTGGGTCACACACTACCTGGTAAGGCTCTCTACTGAAGAATTGATGGTTCTTTTTTAAAATCCATCTAATTTGGGAGAAAGTTTTATAATGAGCAATGAAGACAATTCCCTGGGTGAGAGTCTTCTGGAATCATATGATAATGAAGACAAATGAATAAATACTAAAATCATCCTAATTTGTGCATCAAGCTGTATGAGAACAGTGGGAGGGGAAGAGTTACCTAGTTTTTATCACCAGTGTTCAGTGACTAATACATGTTGAATAGAGAAATAATCACTTGTGCAACTACCTTAAGGAATAGTTTTTATCTTACAAATGAGAAAACCACATCTGGAATAGTTTATGCTAATGCACACCCTAGGAGAGTTGAATGGAGCAGCAGATGTGGTCAGAGGATCTCCAAAGACTTTTAGGCCCTCACACCCCAGGCAATGCTGTACTTCCCAGAAAGCTTAAGTATTTAAGCTTATTTTTGAACAACACTTAGTTTAAATAAAAATCAAACTTAAGGTATTTCTTTTGAGTACAAACTAATGGAAGAGACAGGAAATAATTAGCCTTTGTCTTTTGTCTCAAGTACAGTTCCTCAGAGAGAGACTGCTAAAGAGTTGGTAACTAGGGATACATAATCTAAGTTTCTAACTTAGCCAAAAGCAATATAAACCTTCAGAGAGTTGAAACAAAACAAAACAAAACAAAACAAGCATGCTTTATTTCCTATTACTACCAAGATCAGTTTTATCTAAAATAACAGATATTAGAAATTATTAGGGCCTTTGCTTAATGACCAGACATATTTAACGTGTTGGTAGAGAAACCAAATCCTCTGAGTTTTCTGAAGAATCTTCTGAGATGTAGCTCTTTTCTTTGAAAGTCACTGAAGGAAAAGCAAACAAATAAATAAATAAATAAATAAATAAATAAATAAATAAATAAAATTAAAAAAAAAAGAAAATGACTGAAGGATGTTAAAGTATAAAATTAGTTGATTAAAAGGCAAAATGAAAATTACACTGCTTCAGCCTCAATGTTTTAGGTAGTATAAATTCTGACTTAGGTAGTAGGGCTTCTGATCTTTGATGTTTATTAGAGTGAAACAATGGAAAAAACTAAAGAAACAGTAAGGTTGGTGCTATGGACTGAATTGTATTCCCTGAAAATTCATATGTTGAAGTCCTAACCCCCAAAGTGGCTATATTGGAGATAGGGCTCCAGGAGGCAATTAAGGTCAATAAGGTTACAAGGGCAGGGTCCTAATCCAATGTTATCAGTGGCCTGATAAGAAATAAAGAGAGATCTCTTTTTCTTCATGCACACACAGTGCGTGCACACACACACACACACACAAACACACACACACACACACACACACACACCATTTTGGAAAAGCCAAGTGAGGGCAGACCAAGAAGACAACTCTCTGCAAGCCCAGAAGAGAGCCTTTACCAGAAACCAATTTTCTTCCATCTTGATTTGGGACTACTAGCCTCCAGAATTGTGAGAAAATAAATCTTTGTTGTTTAAGCCATACAATCTCTGGTATTTTGTTATGGCAGCCTAAACTGACCAATCTAATGAGCTTCAGGGTTAGATGCCTGGTGCTGCCCTCTTTACCTTATGCTCAAATTTGGACAACTTACTTAATGTCTTTGAGTTTAGTATCCAGCAGTAAAATTCAAATAGTAAAGTATGTTTTATTGTATGTTTGTGAGAATCAAATAAGATTATTTAGTTTCTGGAACATGGTGGATATCCAATAGCTGTTAAATTTCCATCAGCCAGGTGACAGAGAGTTAATAGTGTGGTAGGTACACAGGACACAGGTGTGGGGAAAAAATGACACATGCTGTGATGAAGTTTATTGGATTCCATATTTCTCAGTGAAAAGACCTAGTCTTGATAATATTTTTTTTTTTATTTTCACACATAGCCTGGTGTACAAATGTTCAGTCAATGCTGGCTCAATGAGAAAATGTTTTCTTTTCCATTGTCAACAAAGATTTTTCCTACATACACCTTGTTCAGTTTCATTAAGTGCAGTGTAAGAGATAAATGCCACAATGCTAAGGGAACTTCTTCATTTCAAAGAGTTACATAAAATCCTCATCAATAATTCAACTCGCCTTTGTGTATTAGATTTTCCTCAGCATTAGTAAAGGATTGACATTCCCTGTCCTGGATTCTACTGAAGAATGCAGTGTTATTTTTTGAATAGCCAACATTTATTTGGGGTCATAAAGAACTATAAAATTTGCACTTTGAGAGGATAATTCATCAAGTTGCTTTAAAGAAGCAATCTACAATCTACAATATGAAATGGCGCGTTGTGAATCTAAAGAAGGACATGCTGATTGTTGCATTTTTCAAATATCTTGGGTACTGAAATTGTCTTTATAAAATATATTACCTTCACATAGTGATCTGTGGATGACTATTGGTAAAATGATGCAATAACACACAGGAAACTACCAATAGGAAATTTCAGGGGAAATATAAATGGCTCCAAATGATACTGAGAAATTTTGGTGTTGCCACTGGGTAACCACTCTGAACTGTTTATCTATAGAACTCCTAGAGTAAATGGATATTTGGTCCTCTGGATCACCAGTAATTTACTGGATTTGACTCTTTTAATATAATTAGGATAGTTCAAATTAGCAACACATAATCTTTAAATGTATTTAAAATGTAAAAAGTGGTATGTAAGATTTATAATGTTTAATATCCAATCAATTGCTTAGATATATGAAGAAATATGAAAATATAATATCCAAGAAAAAAATCAAGAAAAATATGTCTGAATGACAGATGTGCTGTAACTTACATGCAAGGGCATTGAAATATAAGTAATAATATCTTGAAAAAGAAGCCATGAAAAAGTGGAAAAATAAGAGATAAATAATGTATCTATGAAAAGGTGAAACTCTGAAGCTGAAAAACATAATTCCTCAAATGAACATCTAATTTCATGATTTTAGTCAAAGAACAGGTATTACAGAAGTGGTCAGTGACATCAAAACATTCGGATAGAAACTACCCAAATTTAAGCATAAAATGTCTCTAAAAGAAAAAAAGAGCCACAGGACCTGTGGGAAAATATCAATCTAATGTACATTTATTTGGAGTTCCAAAAGAAAAGAAAATATCACTATAGATCCTAGAAATATTAAATGATAGTAAGGGAATTTTATGACAGATTTGACAGGTTAAATAGTGGAAAAATTTTTTTGAATGAGGGAAATTCCAAAACCTTTAAGAGAAGAAATAGAATAGCTAAATTGACCTCGATCTAGGACATGCACTTAACTTATAATTTAAAACTTTCTCATAAAACAAATTCCAAACCAATATGATTTCAATGGTACCTTGGTAAAGTGTTTTATATATAAAGTACATAATTCTTATAATCTTTCAGAAAATAGAGTGAGTCGAATACTTCCCACCCCATGTTATGTAGCTATCATCACCTAATTCAAAAATTAAACAAAGGTATTAGAAGAAAACTACAGATCAATATCTCTCATGAATAGAGGCCTAATATATTTTTTTAAATTCAACAAATTGTAGATGAATAAAAAAGACAGCATAGCACGTTCAGATCACATTTATTCCTAAAATGAAATGTTATTTTTAAAATTTGAAAAACAGTTACATAATTCATCATTAAAAGATTAAAGGGGAGGGAACCTGAGTGGTTCAGTGGGTTAAGCGTCTGCCTTCTGCTCAGGTCGTGATCTCAGTGTCCTGGGATCTAGCCCCACATCTGGCTTCCTGCTCTGCCAGAAATCCCACTTCTCCCTTCTGCTCCTGCCTTTCTCTCTCCTTCTCTGTCTCTCATGAATAAATGAATAAAATCTTAAAAAAAGATTAAAGGATAAATATAATAGAACCTTCTTAATAGGTATAGATACAGCATTTGGTAAAATTTAACACCAATTGGTGAAAAAAAAAAAAGATCAGCAAATTATGAATGAAAATAAACTCCCTCAACCTGAGACTAGTTATCTAAAAATAATAATATAACCAAATGTTTAAAAGATAAGAAATGAAGCTGGGAAGTTGTCTCACATGATATATTTTTAATCATTATTTTGGACTTCCTAGGCAGTTGAGTATAGGAACAAAAATAAATAAAATACATTCTGGTTGAAGTAAAGTAAAAGATCAGTCTAAAGATTGCTTTGGCTTAAGTTACTCGCTTTTCTTTGTAGAGGACTCGCTCTTTTTTGTAGAATATCCTAAGGAATCTTCAAAAAAAGATGTTTATCCTAACACCTTTATTTTAAAGTCACAGAATACAAAGACAATATAAAAAGTAACTTAATATTGTGATTGTAAATAATGGCAAATCTATCAGCAAATTAAATTACAAAATAAAAATATTGTTTACAATGTCAAATACCTAAATAAATGGAGAAAAGTATTATCTTCTTGGACTTGAAACATGAAAATTTAATAATAGTAACTCACTCCAAAATGAACTATAGATTGATTTCTCACCCAAAACCAGGACATTGGACTAAGAATTATTTGAGGTGATCAGGGGAAAGGTGAAAATTGACAAAATGATTTTAGTATTTAAGTGGAAATGCGAAGGAACTGGAAAAATAAGAATAATTTTGAACAAGAAAAACGATATTGGAGGACTATACTCTCTGATTTTAAGAACTACTATAAAGCAACAGTAATCCTAACAGTGCGATGTTGTAATAATGATAGAGACACAGACCAATGGAACAGAACAAAAGCCGGGAATAATCTTGGACATTTTTATTGGTCAGGTCAATTGATTTTTAAAATATGATAATTCAATGAGGAGGTAATTTTTTTTGGAAAAGCTGCTGAAACCATTAGAAAGCCATATGGAAAAATATAACCTTGATTCTTCACTCACATAACTTGTAAATATTAACTTGAATTTTCAGAGACCTAAATTTCAAAGCTAAAACTATGAAACATTCAGAAGTAGGTCAACATTTTTGTTGCAAGAAGCAATAACCACAGAAGAAAAAATAAATGAAAAAATGATTTCAAAAAATACCTTCTGTTCTTCAATAGACATCATCAATAAATGAAATGGCAAGTCATAGATTTGAAGAAATTGTATATGCGAGTGTGCCTGTAAGGATTTATATCCTCAGTATATAAGGAACAAAACCAGGTCAGTAAAAAGACAAGGAAAAACAAATTTTGATCAAAACAGTTGAAGAGATACTTCACAAAGAATATGTATAAATGTCCAAATGTCCAATAAGTGTCCTCACCCTTCGTGGTCACCAGGAAAAATGCATACTAATGTATAATGAGATACCTCTAAGCACTCAAATCTCACATGCTGCTGGAGGGAATATGAAACTGTACAAGTACTTCAAAGGACAGTTTTGTAATTTCCTTGAAAATTAAACACATGTTTCCCATATTTAGATATTATTATCCGTTATTTCATTTTAGATATTAATACAAAATAAATTAATATATGTGCCACATAAAGATTTTTAAAGAACATATATAATGGCCATATTCACAATAGATAAAATCTGAAAATGCCCATTAACAGATGCATGGAAAAATAAGTTAGATTATGTCCATATGTTAGATAGTGTCATTTTACAATAAAAAAAAATGAATAACCAAAACGTTCTGCTGACTGAAAAAAGACCCGGCATAATTTGAGTTCATTCATTATGAATTATTACATGATTGCTTAAAATAGTCAAACCTGACAGTAGGTTCCCTGGAAATGGAAGTGGGGTGTAAATGGCTTGAATTAGGCACACGGAAACATCTTGAGGTGGAACGTTCTATATTCACATTGTTTTAGTGTTTGTTGGATGCATATATTTGATCGAATTCATCAAGCTGTACTTTTCAAATGAGTACATTCTAGTTTATGTAAATTACATCCCAATAAAACTGATTGAAAAAGAAAATAAAAATCAATCTAATTGCAGTTTTACTAGTAGGGAAAGAATTAGGTCATTGAAGCTCCAATTGACCATAATAACCAGAGTTCACAAAAAGAGGTGAAGTCTAATCTGCCTCAAAATCATGTTCAGCCTTATCAAGTTCAAGTTTTACAACTGATATACTATTGCTCCTTCACAACCTAACTACATTTTTACTTCTATTCTATCAGTTACGTATCTCAGGGTCTGAGTGTAATTCAACTCTTCTAGAGGAGATAGAATGTTTCAGTCCCCTATCCACCCATCTCTTCCGGCCCTAACCAAATCTTAATCTACATTCTGTCTCTATAGATTTACTTATCTTGGACATTATGTATAAATATAGTCATATAAATATTGGTCTTTGTGACTGGCTTTTCCCTTGGCATAAAGTTTCCAAGAGGCCTTCATGTGGTAGCCTATCTCGGTCCCATAGATATCCTACTTTTCGTTATAAAATGACATTAGAAGTTCCAGCAACAGGACTTTATTTCTGTTGTTTAATCTACTGTTACCGTTTTATTCACTGGAGACTTAATCTGTATTTCCTCTTTTGAAATTCTGCAATTTCCAATGAAATCTTTCTAGATTTCTATTTTCTGGTTAAAATTTTAATATTTTCATTTATTTTCTTGATCACAATTATTTGGAAATCTGTGCTTGATAATTCCATTATTTGGATTACTTTTGATTCTGTTTCTATTATATCCGTGTTTTGTTTGTTTGATTTTTTTTCTTTACTTTTGATTTTTTCTTGTTTCCTAGAAAGCTAGGTCATAGTTTTTGTTTCTTTTTAAATAATAAATTTATTTTTTATTGGTGTTCAATTTGCCAACATACAGAAAAACACCCAGTGCTCATCCCGTCAAGTGCCCCCATCAATGCCCGTCACCCATTCACCCCCACCCCCCGCCCTCCTCCCCTAGGTCATAGTTTTGTATTGATCTGAAGAGATATTTGAAGATCAGATATGCTTATCATTCCCTCTAAATGGATTTATTTGTGCTTTCTGACAGAAAATTTAGACAAAGGACATATGACCTTAATTCATCCTAAACTGGAGCTTTATTAAAGCTTGCTACAGTCTTTGAGAGAAGAGGTCTGTATCTGGTTCTCATTTACCCCTAAATTACAGTCCTTCTGAGTTCTTAACTGGCAGCTTGGACTACTAACCATGAGCCTTCCTTCTTCATAATGCATACGCTCTAATTGTCAGCTCAAGTTTGGATAGAAGGCTTCTTGCTCTGACTTGCCCTGGTTGAAACTTGCAGATCTGCTTCATAGCCTCTTATCTGAGTCACTTATTCAAAAGTGTCTTTTGGGAAAAGTCATAGAATATCAGACCGACTTCTGTGCACTTTTCTTCCATTCTATTCTTTGTCTGCAGGTCCTGGTTCCTTGGTAGCTCTGAATTTCAAATCTTATTTCCACCAGGCTCATGAAAGGAGAAGCTCAGACTCAGGGTCCCTTTCGATTGTCCTTTTCTGATCAATTTCATAGGTTCTCAGCTCTACAGCTCTACGGCATTTACAAATTAACAAGTGGCTAGAGAACAAAAGCACACAAAAGCACACAAAATAATGGTTCTATCTAAACGAACTTCTCTTTTCTTCTATCCCCAGCTATTTATTAAACATAGCCGTCTTGAAAGTTCTCAAATGCCAAAAAAATAAACCCTAAAAACCAAACAGCAAAATTGGTGTTGTTATTGTTGTTTGTTTGTATTTTTCTAGCTTTGCAATTGGTCTTTGGAAAAAGTTGGTCTGCAGCAAACTGATCCATCATTACTAGATGTAGAACATGGATTCCTTGGGTGAATATTTTAGCTGGGAATATACTCTCTCTGTGGGTACTAATGCCAGTGGCAACTCAGTAAATTCTGCTGAAAAGAAATCTTAAATGAAACATTTTATACTAAAGTGTACCATAGCCCCAGTGTTTTTAGAAGTTCTCCCATTTTGCATCCCCTTCAAAATATTTTCTTCAAATAATCTATAAGTATTTATATTGTATTTATGATACTCCAAATGTTTAATAAAATTCACCTGCTACAATTACAGGCATTCATTCTCCATTCTAAAAAGCAAATTTAACCAATTAAAACTGAGTCTCCTCAAAAGACTATTTTCCCCAGGCAAAACATTCCAACATGCACTGTAGAATTGCAAACTTGGATCTGGTACTCTGTAAGCTCCCACCCTTTAATTCATTCAGTTCCTTCTTTAATTTTGAAGGGATTATATTTTAATATGATTTTTACAAAATATTTTTCAGTGACTGAAAATTATTAAAGCTTCAAATACAAAGTTTTTGGTGTTCTATTATTGCTATTTGGTTAAAGATTTCTATCTGATTTTGAAGAAAGGACAACTAAATTAAAACGACTTATTTAAAAAGCAATCTTAAAATTATTGCCAGGCATTTAGATTGACATGCATATTAGTTTTTAAAGATTAAAAAATTTCTAAAACCATGCAGACAGTGGACTGCAAAAGAAAAATTGCAAATCGCTGTGTTTTCTTAACATCACATTCGTCCCTGAAATTTATAGTTCAGTTATAAAAAACAAAAAAATGAAGAATTCACACTCTTATGTTGCATGTCTGGCATATGAGATTGCTTCTTTCCATAAAGCAGATTATCTCAGTTGGTTTGGATGAAATTTTAGATTACCTGTCCTCTATAACTAAATTCAAGTATATTTCTCTCCTGTTAGTTTATTAGAGCATTACCTTTAACTGACGTCTGTGGCTTTGGACTTCTTATTTTTATCACTGCAAATTTTTTAAACTTTAATTTTGAACTTTTAAGCATATATGCAATAGAATTTACAATATCAAACACTTCATCTTTTACAAAATGAACTTTTCAAAGTAGTATATCATGTATTGAATTTTTGAAAATTGAATCATTGGAATTATAATCTTACATTTTTCTTTGAAATATATGATGGTGCACATGCAGAACAGCCATCATTTAACCATTTGCAAAACTCCTGTGCTAATGAAGCCATCATATTAACAACTGTCACTATATTTTCATAAATATATATTTCCACACCATACACACACAGGTAGCATCTACCAGGAATAACATGAGCAAAATAACTTTTAGCAAATGGAAAGCTTAAATGAAAGCTCTGATTTACAACATGATATCTAATAGTACTTTCTTGAGGTTTTTTTTTGCCTTAAATTACCATTTTGGGGGATAGTTTTCTGAAAATAACTTTTGCAATAAATATCCATGACTCCTCAATAGATTTTTCCCTACAGTTACATGTGGTTAGCGATATCATTATGACCCTTAGAGCAGAAGTTCAACCTACATGGATATTTTCTGATAGTTACAGCTTTATGATCAGCTTTCTTTAGAAATGGAGAAATCACTTACTGATTTTTTCACTAAATATGAACAATTTTCCCACTAACTGCTGTCAAATGGATTAATTGCAAATTAAGAAGTACAAAAATAAAATTTGTTATTGTCCATTTTCTGTTCAGGAAATCACAAATTCTCTCGTAAAAATGTTTATACTAGCACTTTTCAGATTTCAATGAACATACAAATGACCAAGGGCTATTAATAAAATGCAGCAAAAATCTGAGTGTGAGACCTGAGATTCTGCTCTTTATTTTCTTTTTTTTAAAAAAAAATATTTGTTTATTTATTTTAGAGACAGAGAGAGAGCAAGAGCAGGAGACACAGGGAGGGAGAGAGACTCTCAAGCAGACTCGATGCTGAGCATGGAGCCCAATGTGGGGTTTGATCTCATGATCCTGAGATCATGACTGGAGTGGAAATCAAGAGTCTGACATTTAACTGATTAAGCCACCCCAGGCACCCTTCCATTTCTTTTTTAATCACTTTATTGAGGTGTAATTGACATACAAAAAGCTGCACCCACTTAATGTGATTCTTCCTTTTTAGAATAATTTATTTAAATTCAATCTGCTAACATACAACACCCAGTGCTCACTCATCAAGTGCCCTCCTTAGTGCCCATCACCCAGCTACCCCACACCCCCTCCCCTTCTGCAAACCCTTTGTTTCCCAGAGGTAGGAGTCTCTCATGTTTGTCTTCCTCTCTAATTTTTCCCCACTCAGCCTCCCTCCTTTCCCTTATAATAAGGTAGAAGGGGAACTAGTCTGAGAACAGCATGCTGAGTGGCAAGGAAGGATTTGGACTACCCTAACTGCTTTATGACAAGCTGCCTAAGCTTTTGGTTCCACGTGTATTTTACAAACAGACGACATAATCCCCTACGTTTTCCCTTGACCCTGGTTCATGATGCCTCTTGCAGGCTTTCACGCTTCTCCACCAAGTGGCCTCCAAGTACAGCCACATAATGCATAGCACTCGGAAAGCTCAACCCCGAATTTGAAAGGAGTTGTGTATACCTAGTTTTTTGAAGACCATGTACTGTGTTTTATCAGAGATCAAACTCCCTGAAAGTGATGTTTTATGTTATCTTCATCTAGAAATGTTTGGTGAAGAAAAGACGTATTGATGATTTTCTTTCAGTTTTTTTTTTTTTTTCAGTTCAGTTTCTTTTCAGTGTTAGAAGTGAGTATTCTCTTTAGTGCACGTGGTCTCACACAATTAGATGAGACCTTGGCAAAAGCTGCAGGTGCACACAGAGGGTCTCTCAAGCTCATTCGACTGTAATGCCACTACTCATGATAATAATTTGTGAAGAAATTTAAAAAAATAACAAAAATGCAAAACCACATAGGAATTGGGGATGCTGAACATAAATTGGAGCTAATATTGACAAAATGGGATATATGGGCTCTTGAAATGTGAGCTTTAGTTTTTATTACAAAATGGATCCTTGCACCTAATGCCACAAATGTTTTTCCATAGTGACTCACATTTTTCTTAAGCAACACCCTCAGGACAGACTCACAGTTAACAGTCTGTAAATATTGATCTCCAAATTGGCGAGTTGAATTTCAGTCCCAAATTTGTAAACTGTGTGTGACTGGCATCTTCTCATTTGACTTTTCTGAATTTCATTCCCCCCCTTCATGAAAAGAAGGTTAAATTCCCCAATATTTTAAAGAAGGTTAATATTTACAATTTGCTTTGTTCTTTGGGTTTATTAACAAAGTACATTGATTCATCCATAATTTGAACATTATGAAATCCATTTGGATTTAGAACTTAAATTATGTTGGGGCAACTGGGTGGCTCAGTGGGTTGAGCATCTGACTTGATTTCAGCTCAAGTCACCATGTCAGGGTCATGGGATTGAGTCCCGCACTGGGCTCAAGCTCAGCTGGGAACCTGCTGGAGATACTTTCCCACTCCATCTGCCCCTCCCACCAGCTCTCTCTCTATTTCTCTGAAATAAATAAATAAATAAATCTTTAAAAAAAACAAAACAAAACAAAACTTAAACTATGTTAAACTGTATTTGTAGGAAATATGTAATATGAGCATAAAAAAGAGGAACTTGGTATATTCTGTATGCTGTCAATCTCCGGGGAAACTTGTGTTCTGTTTTCATGAGAACTTGAGAATTTTTGCTTGTTGAGAACCGTATTTACTCCCTATTGCTAGACTTCTATTTAGTGTATTTTGTTTTGTGATGGCTCCTGAGTGCAAGTATATTTAATGGGGCATCGGAGCAGTGTTCTGGGACCTGAAGTCTAAAAGTTGTCTAAAGTGCAGGTAAGCATCACATGTTCTCCGTTTTTTAATTTACATTTTTGCCTGTGGATTTGGGGAGCTCTCTCTATGTCTCATTCATTGCATTCATGAATTTATGTAGGAAGAAGGGAGCAATCTGTGAGTTAAATGTGGGGAAGATCCCACTGAGTTTCAAAGTCTTAAAAGTCTATATTGGAGTTTGCGAAGCAAGTTTTTAGGGAAATCTATGTTCTTCTAAACCTGAAAGAATGTTTTCCAGATGTTTATTTTCCCAGTTCTGCAATTTTGTTTAAACTCAATCTAAATGGTCTAAACTGGCTCACCTCACTTTCTAACTCATCACATCACCTGGACCAGATGAATTTTCTATGATCATTAAATCTAATTAATTAAAATATTATACTTTATAATTACATAGCACCCAGCCTGTTGAAAATGCCATTTAATACCTATAAAACATGAAATCTTTGTAACACATACCTCAAACTTAGTAACCACAATGCTGACTAACATGTTTTAAAGTACTCCATATTCTCTCTTTACATATAGTCACCGGTTTTGTTTTCGCTTTCCTTGAAATCTTTTTTCAAACTCTGATTATTTTTACACACAGGATGCTGGGAATCCTTACCCTCCTCCCCTTGCCAACATGACCACTAGAGTTTTACCTTCCACAAAATTCACAGTAGCTAATAAATATTTAAGCCTTCAAATATTCTCTTTTTCTTTCACATGAGTACATTTTTACCTACTGATACAAAACTCTCTTAAAAGGTTAAGAAAATAGGTAAATCTTCTGAACTTCTATATTTTCATAAGTAATACATGGAGCTTAGATTAATGGCTTCCAAATTTAGTTGATCAGCAGGCTTGACCGGGAAATGCTAAAAGTTGCATTTTCCATAGTGCCGTCTTATACTTACTAAACCTGGAATTCTGGGCTTGACGCTGGAGGAGCTGCAGTTTCTTTCTTTCTTTCTTTCTTTCTTTCTTTCTTTCTTTCTTTCTTTCTTTCTTCTCTTTCTTTCTCTCTTTCTTTCTTTCTTCTTTCTTTCTTTTCTTTCTTTCTTTCTTTCTTTCTTTCTTTCTTTCTTTCTTTCTTTTTTCTTTCCTCTCTCTTTCTTTCTTTCTTTCTTTTTCTCTTCTTTCTTTCTTTCTTTCTTTCTTTCTTTCTTTCTTTCTTTCTTTTCTTCTTTCTTCTTTTTTTTAAGATTTTATTATATATTTACCTTAAAGAGAGAGAGAGAGAGAGAGGATCTCCAGCATATTCCATCCCGAGCACAGAGCCTGATGTGGGGCTCGATCTCACAAAGCTGAGACCATGCTGACCTGAGCCCAAACCAAGTTGGCTACTTAACCAACTGAGCCACCCAGGCATCTTAGAGCTGCAGTTTCAATAGTTCTCTGCATAATGCTAAATTGAAAAACTCTTAATTAAATATATTCAATAGGAGCCTTTCAGTTCTTTAAAATGCTCTGATATAAAATCCCAGGTCCTTTACCCTGGTTAACTCCAAAGAATTCAGTTTTGAGTTTGAAGGTAACTTAGAGTTAAATAATTTAAAATTCTAAATTGATCCTATCAAATAATTTCCAGAAATTAGCTAATATGGCTAAACTCCCACAATCAATTATTAGAAGAGAAACTCAAGGCCGTGTCTAGCCTGAAACCAGAGGTTCTGTGAAATTTGATGTGTTTATGGACAGAATAATCAGACACAAGTCTAAAAAGACACTTTGCTGATTGGCATTAACCTTAATTACAGTAATTTTTTCCCCTTTAATGAGATGGGCTTTGGTTCTAAATCTAAAGATTGGTTATTTTATCCCTTCTCATAATTTTTTTCAGAACTTCCTCTATATCATTTTTCACACAGGTAATATCCACATATTAAAATGCAATTGCTCAGGATTCTATAATCAATCACATTGATTCTACATCTAACCTATTTTTCCCAAATTTAATGTTTACTTACTTAGAAGACAGTCATCTGACCTTATTAAAACACACAGTGCATATAGGAGATGCATATTCCTGTAATATTGTGATTCTGCTTCCTGCAGTTTTCAGAAATTAAATTTATGAAAAGCAGCCCTACATAAAAAGGGGATTGAAAAATCATAATTTCAGTAGAAACATGTAAGTTAACCAGCTTATCACTAGTTTCAATGGAACCAAACAGAAAAGTTATTTATTTGCATGTACCAGTCCTGTGAAGCATTTACATTAGCTTCACAACTGATCTCTCTGGGCAAGGGCGGGGGGGGGGGGTCGGATACAATTTTCTTATCAATCCACATTTGCATTTCTCAAATTACCAAAACATTTTCTTAAGCCAAAGATGCTCATTCAGTGAAGGAGATATGAGAATTTGGGTGATCCTAAAAATGAGTTTTAGTGCTAAGCAATCAACTACTGATAAGCAAGTCATAGGACTATGGCATAATATTATTTGAGAACAGTTGAAAGGCTTCATGAAATATAATTAGAAGATATATAAAAAGAAGAAGAAGATATAAAGGACTATAGCAGAAGAAAACAGTAGCTTTGTACTAAGTGGGGCAAAATTCCAGTGTTCTAGGAGGGCATACTAGAGCAATCTCTCAATTCCATTTTAAGAAGAGCCCTGAAGTACGGAGTCAGTCCTTGAGATTCAGAAGGTTATGGAGAAATATGAAATTCTAAACTAGAAATATAAAGTTCAAAATTTGCACACAGCTTTTTAAATGAATATTTCTATTGCATATTTGGATAGAATTAATAAGAGAGACGGAAGCATCTTAGCAAGAACAAACAGTACCTTGATTTGATTTTAATGGCCTGAAGATGAGATCCTTGCAAAATCTGTGCTTAATGGAGATCTTACAGTGACTTGTGGTGTCATGATAATGGCTGGCTGCAGAAAAACAAGCATCGTTTGCCTGGCTTTTGATCCATAAAGATCAAATAAAGAGCACAGCAAGATGGAAATAGTGAACACTCTGAAATCATTAGATTTGGAATTACATCCTGACGCACAGCAAGGTGTTGTGTGCCTCCAGTGGATTAATTTGACCTTCTTGACTCAATTTTTTAAGGTATGAAAACGGAAAGAATGTAACCTTCTCTCAGGAACGTTTTGAAGAGTAAATGAGATAATATATTCAAAACATCTAGCATAGTTTCTAGCTTATGACCACTCATTCATTCAACGCATGTATATAGCCCACTATTTGCCAGACACATCTCCAGGCTCAGGTAAGACATTAGTTATAAAAATTAAACATTCTAGCTTTATGGAATGTGTATCTGATGAAGAAGACAGACAGCTGAAAAATACATCGTGAGACACCAATAGTGATAAGCCCATTAAAGAAAAACAAGCCTCAGTAAGGAGAAAGCATGTAAAATGGAGTCAAAGAAGTGTTCTTCACAAGTATTTCCTGAGTAAAGACTAGAAGAAATGAAGGAATGAGGAATTAGGGGAAAGAGTCTATGGAGAGAGAATGTTCTGGAAATGTGTGAGGGTCAGAGGGCCTGGAAGGGATTGGGCAAGGGGAAGACCATATAGGGACCATTGCACGTGAAAATTTTGGATTTTTCAGATACGTTTGTTGGGAGGGGCATTAGCTTAAGTAGGAAAGTCACATAATCTGATTTATGTATTAAATTACCATTATCATTGCTGTGTGGAAATAGGCTTTACTGCTAAGAGCAGCAGCAGGGAGACTAATTAGCATGTTAATGCAGTAGTGGAGGTGAGAGATAATGGTGGATTAGACATGGTGTTAGCAATGGTTGTGGTGAGAGGCATTCAGCAGTGTGATATATTTTGAAACTGTAGTTGGCACGATAGATGTGCTAATGGAATCACTGGGGAGTGTGAAAAAAAAATGAAAAGCGTCCAGGATGATTTCAGGTTTACAACAGCTATCATTTTGAATGTTGACTACATACCAGAACAGTGAATCCAAGAGATGGGTGTAATTATGACTATCATCCCCATTCTAGAGCCCATGCTCGTAACCTCTACAATAGACTGCCTTTTAGCAAAACTAACAGTAGTCGCTAGTAAACAACACTCTTAAAAATATTGTAAAATAGTAATAATACAGTTTGATTTCATCTGATACTAGTGTGTGGCAATTTTACAAATTTAAATTTCAGCAAAGGCACTAGGAATATTCTTGACTGTTTAATCCACTGTCTTCTAAAACGAAGTAATGTTTACCTGGGTTACAAAAAATTATTGAGTAATATTTTATTTGTGTGCATTCGTTGTAATTGAAAATCTGAGCTCAGACTAAAATACTTTCTAGTAATTATTTTTAAATTATTAAATAGAAGTATCTGCAAGTTATTATTTACATTCCTTCAGATAAGTTTTTCTTACCTATTTGATTGCACAGATCACAACGCTGATATTAGACACATTCTCGCAAATACTCGGGATGAAAAAATATCAGTACATTTACAAAAAGTACTCCCTCTTTTACAATGTATTCTTCAGTTTTTCTTTTATTATTTCAAATTACTTCAAATCAGTTAACGGAATTCTGCTATTGTCTTATGTTTCAGACTTTTATGACTTTACTAGAATTCATACACCAAAATGCTTAAATCCAAAATGCTTATAAATCCATTATATTTAATGTACTATTTATTGTGCACCCACCAATGACTGACATGTTATCACAATTTATTCTCACAACTCTACAAAAGAGACATTTTCTATTCCAGTTTCCAAGTGAGACTATAAAGTTTGGAAGATTAAGTAATTCACATAAGGTCATACAGTTAATAAATATCAGTGCTATGATTCATCCCCTGACTTTCTGGAATTCCAAAATTTATGTTCTTAATTCATAAACTTTACTGATATTCTTATAGTTCCCATAGGGTTTGCAAAGATTTTATGAACAAATACAAAAACAGTTGATTGCTTCTAATACTTTCATATAACCTGAACATGAATAATCTTATTTATTAAAATACTTGTATATGTTATTAATATATATATGCGTGTGTTAATATGTACACATATTATTGCAATTTGATAGAATAAAATGTTCGTTTCTGAAGACTAGGCTGTTGGCCACTAGGATGTTTCAGCAAGGTATCAGTAATATGTGTTAACCTGAGTACCTGCTAAATAAATTCCCAGGAGGCCAGCTGGTCCCCAGTTAAACTATTTCTTCTAAAGTCCAGCCTTTAAATATAGAGATAAATATAGAAGATAGAAGAATGTGTATTTTTCAGTTGGTTAATTTCTCAACAGTGTGGCTGGTCTTCAACTTGGTTTCCAATAAATCCGGGTGAGGGCTATTGGAGTGGAAGAGCAATGTCCCCCACAAAGCATTCCTGCCTGCCACACTCCGGTCTTTCTCTTCACTGTTGACAACGACTACTTCATTACTGTTTCTAATTCAAGAAATGAGCAGTTAAGCAGAACTGGTGATAGGCTACAGTGTGGATCGCTCTGTAGAGCTTTTAACCTCCTGGATTTTTCATGCCTCACTACAGAACACAATCCCTTAATTCCTTCCATTGATCATTATAATAATCACACACATAGAGGCTCTTACCCTCTTTTAACAGAACAGAGAGAAGTGGAATTAACACCCTAAAGGGAGAAAGGGCATCACAGTAGCTAAAAGCTGGGTGTCTGGAGGAAGGTGACAATCTTGACTTGTCACTCCATGGGGTGATTGTGGGAGGTTCTTATGCTCCTTGCCTCTCTGTTTTCCCAATGGCAAAATGAAGATAATACTATAACGTCAGATTTCTTATAAGATTTACATAGTAGGGCAGATATAAGACTTTTGATGCGGAATTGTGCCAATGATAAATTCTCAATAAATGTTAGCATTTGTTGTTCAACAGATCACCCTAATGTCACAAAATCAATAAGTGGTAAACCTAGGCCTTAATCTTAGGCTGTCTTACTCTCTATATAAAGTTTTTCTTTGTGCTGTACCAAAGCCACCACACAGAGCACATCCTGTATTTTCAGGCATGGTCATTACTCTGTATAGGAAGGAAGGTTTACTCTTGCTGGGATTATTAGACATTCTATGATGCTTATACTTTGTAAATTGTAATATATTCGCTGAGTGCTAGGACATTGGCTGTAGTCACGTTGTCAAGCTTACATTCTGGTTCTTTTTTTTTTTAATATTTATTTATTCATGAGAGACACAGAGAGAGAAAGAAGCACCGACACAGGCAGAGGGAGAAACCGGCTCCATGCAGGGAGCCTGACGTGGGACTCGATCCCTGGTCTCCAAGATCAGGCCCTGGGCTGAAGGCGGCGCTAAACCGCTGAGCCACCCGGGCTGCCCTATATTCTGGTTCTACACTGGCCAAGTAACTTAGCATTTTAATCTCTCTGTGCCTAAGTTTTCTCATTTAGAAAAAAGGAACAAATATCTCAAAGGTTTCATTTGAAAATTAAAGGAATATGTGTATGTACATAGATATTGATACATCTATTAATATATTGTTATATCTAAATATTTCTATGTGTGCAGATTTATATAGAAACACATATATACATGAATATATATTTGAACATGTATATGTGTATATGTAAATTCAAATAGATATATGTATGTATATATGGATATATGCATAGATGTGCATGAGTGGGTATGTATATAATCAAACATAAAATTCATAACATGCTTCAAATATAGAAGTCAACCTCAGAATCTAACCCCCAAAGTACAATCATCTGGTTAAAATATTCAAATTTTTGGTATGCATTGTACTGCTTGAACCCTAAGATCACTTTCTATTTTGCAATGTGCCTACCTACCCCATATTCCCCTTTCTCCACATCCTTGCCAACACCGGGTATTTCCTATGTTGTTGATTTTAGTCATTCTGACAGGTGTGAGGTGATACCTTACTGTAGTTTTGATTTGCATTTCCCTAGTGATGAGTGATGTTGAGCATCCTTTCATGTCTCTATTGGCCACCTGTAAGTCTTCTTTGGAGACACGTCTTTTCATGTCTTTTGCCCATTTTTAATTAGATTGTTTTTTTTGGGGGGGGTGTTGAGTTTTCTAACTTCTTTATATATTTCGGATACTAACCCTTTATTTTTTTTTTAATTTTTATTTATATGAGAGAGAGAGAGAGAGAGAGAGAGAGAGAGGCAGAGGGAGAAGCAGGCTCCATGCACCGGGAGCCCGACGTGGGACTCGATCCCGGGTCTCCAGGATCGCGCCCTGGGCCAAAGGCAGGCGCCAAACCGCTGCGCCACCCAGGGATCCCGGATACTAACCCTTTAACAGATACATCATTTGCAAACATCTTGTCCCATTTTCTAGGACGCCTTGTAGTTTTGCTGATTGTTTCCTTTGCTGGGCAGAAGCTTTTTATTTTGAAGTAGTCCCAATAGTTTATTTTTGCTTTTGTTTCCCTTGCTTCAAGAAACATAGAAGTTGCTGTGGTCAAGGTCAAGGAAGTTACTGCCCGTGTTCTCATCTAGGATTTTTATAGTTTCAGGTCTCACATTTGTGTCTTTAATCTATTTTGAATTTATTTTCGTGTGCTCTAAGAAAGTGGTCCTTTCATTCTTTCGCCTACTCTGTTCTTTTTTGTTTTGCTTTTGAATATCTTTGAGGTAGAGCTTATATGTTAGTTTCTTTCAGAATCTTATTTAAGAGTTAGGTTTTTCCTTGAACATCAATGATCCATAAAAAGGAAATATATCAATAATTGATGAATCACAGAACTTAAAGAAGAATTTTAAAATTTAAGTGTATGTGTCTTTAGTGTTTTTATAGAACTTTTGACAGCTTTTTCTAACTATCTATTTACTTTAAGTCTGGCTAGAATTTCATATTCTTTTTTTTTTTTTTTTTTTAGAATTTCATATTCTGATAAATGTGAAAGTGCCTTCTGGTGACTTTTGAATATTAGAATCATAGTTCGCTATTTGCTTTCCCATATATTGTCTTATATAAGCCTGATAACAACCCTGTGAAGTATCACTATCTCTATTTTGCAGATGTAGAAACTAAAGTATACAACAAATTCTATGAGATAGCTGTGTTTTAAATGATTACATGGAAAATCAATCTTGTGTTTTTCTCTAGGTTGCTGTCCTACTCTGTTCCTATGCCAAAGTTGATTCCATGTACGTGTTATTTTTAATTATGAATGCTCTTAATTATTTTCTTCTTTGCAAATCTACCCCAAAGACCTAATTAATGATTTCATCTCATGTTGATTAAATCTTCTAATCATGTGGGACTCAGCTGAATTTTTATTTTATATTCAGGTATTATTATAACTGGATTGTGTTTTGTGATTAGGTTATAAACCTTTGGACAAAAGTGTATCACTCATAGTGTATACACTGATATTAGTAATATCGTCAAAACTGTCATGATAATTACCTGGCTGGGCTTTCATCAATGGTTGCAATTTCTAGGATTAGAAAGATTTTAGGTTTCAGAGCCATGCCCATTTGGGTTTACATCTGATTTTTGCCACTACTTATTTGTGTAACTTCCATTTCCTAGCTGTGGACTCTAAGCAGTGACTCTAGGAGCCTTAATTTCTTCATCATAAAATGTGACTAGTAATCCTTCTCGACCATGGTCATTATAGAGATTAAATAAAATTACAACCTTTAGTCACCTGCCAACATTTCAGGCATATGAAAGGTATGTAAAACTGCTATTTCCTTCAATCCCATCATCTTTCACTTTTTAGAAGAAATGTAATAAATTTTAAAATCCATATTTACCTACAGAAATAAATTATTCCTAAACCAGTGTTCCACAGAACCTTCTAATGCTCTTGGTTTTAGAATCAGGTTACTCAATTTTGAAATATAAATATGACTTTCACCATTATAAGTTAATTTTGCTCTATTTCATTTTCAATTCACTCTGAGAGTTTTAACTCTGCCTTTTTCATTTAAATAATCTTTACAATATTTTGCCATGGAATTCATCCAAGTATATGAAATGCGTAAGAAAAGTGTGAATGAGTCTATGTACATATTACCACCTAATAAACATAGACCTATAATATATAGGATGGATGGCCTCTAAACACTTTCCAAGATTTAAAACTCTAGAATCTAAGTCACAGGGAAACTGGATAGTGAATAACAAAGAGCAGTGAGGTTTTTGAGGAGTCAAGATGCATGGTTTAAGAGAAAACTGAAAGTGTTTAGGCAGCAGATGAGATATAGCTATTTTTCTACTAAATGCTCTGCCAGCAGACCTTAAAAAAAATCAAACCTAATCATCCTAAAATCCACACTTTCAAAAGGTTTTAACATCTGTCATGTATTGTCCTAAGTTACGAGCATGGACGTCAGAAAAATTTACTTTAAATAAATTCCAACAGGGATGGGCATGTGAAATGAAGGATACAACTTTGAGTACGACTTTCCTTGTTTAAAACATCAGGATGGCATTAGTTTCTCATATACTCATCACCCACTGGAAAACAAACAAAAAACAGAAACAACAAAAACAAAGCCAGGACTCTACCTTTCATACATTATTTAAAATATACCTTTTTAATGAATCTGGTCACCTTACCCTGTTTTGAGCTCTAGTTTAAACCTCCTTAGCTCCTGAGTCCTCAATTTTTTTTGTTCTTAGATTTTTGGACTTGATGCTTAATAATGCTCCTCTGGTATTTTTTTTCTGGTTATTGTTAAAAACTATAATTTGAAATTATCCCTCTGCTCCCTTTTTTTAAAAGTATAATTGACATGCAATATCTTATTAGTTTCAGGTGTACAATATAGTGATTCAATATTTTTATACATTATAAAATATGCCCGTGATAAGTTTAGTTACCTACCATCTGTCACCATACAACACTATTACAATATTATTGGTTATATTCCGTACGCTGTACATTACATCCCCATGATTCATTTATTTTATAACTGGAAGTTTTTACCTCTTAGTCCTCTTCATCTATTTTGCCCACCCCACCCCCCCAACGCTTTCCCACTCTCATAGTCAAGAGTCTGTTTCCTCTCCATTTTGATCTGGATAAAAACTAGCTGAATGTTTTGGCCTACCAGATTTTCCCAGCTGCCACAAAATGGACAAGTTAGGAAGTGATTGAAAATTGAGAGACTGAGTCATATCTCTTTTCAAATATTTGAATTAAGGGATCCCTGGGTGGCGCAGCGGTTTGGCGCCTGCCTTTGGCCCGGGGCACGATCCTGGAGACCCGGGATCGAATCCCACGTCGGGCTCCCGGTGCATGGAGCCTGCTTCTCCCTCTGCCTGTGTCTCTGCCTCTCTCTCTCTCACTGTGTGCCTATCATAAATAAAGAAAAATTAAAAAAAAATATTTGAATTAAGTAACATACAAAGGATTTTACATCCTGTGAAGTTTCGCAAGGCTCACCTAAGACAGTAGAGGTATAAGTTGTAATGCTCAAGGCGGAATAAATGTGAGACACAAACATAACTTTATAATACTATCTTCTTTCTTTTCCTGCTCAAATAAGGCCAACAACCACTTTATCCTTAAGGTGTTTCTTAAAACAGTGGATTGATTCCTCTCAATACTTAGCTTTACCCCTTCTAATCATCAACTTTCCTTTGTCATTTTAGAAATCTTGCAAGTCTTTGCAAAAATCCAGAAAATAATTTGTGGTTATTATATCTGACCAATTTGGGTTTTGTAATATTTTTCTTATTATAACAATAACAAACAAACAAAAACTACAAATCTCATGGCAAACATATCTCTACTTTTATGAGAAAACTGGGACTCAAAGTGATAGAGGGGATCATTTATAAAAGGCAGCTGCTTCTCCTTCTCCTGCCCTTCCTCCTTTTTTCCTCTTCCTCCTTCTCTTCTTCCTCTTTGGATAATACAGAAGCAAGCTTTTAAACTAGGGCTCCTCCAAATCTACTGTCTTCATTAGGAATCTCATCACTTCTTACTCAGATTATTTTTTTTATATTTGTCTTATCACCATCATTGATTCATCATACAAAAGTCCAATCTCATGATGTCTTCTGTTTTTTTTTATTTTTAATATTCAAGAATCGAAAAATATGTTTAAATGTTTCAAAAAAACTCTAAAAACTTAACCCATATTCTTATTTCAGTCAACTATCTGAAACGTTTTGATTATTTGCTTCCAACTTTATTTTAATCATGACTTGAAAAATATTATGAGTAGTATTCAAATGTAATGGCTTTCTTTTCTAAAAAATGAAAACTTTACAAATAAAGATGACTTTTGACTTTTACTGGCTTAATATCTTTTCTTTACTTAGAACTTTTCAGAGCAAAGCAAGTTATCCAAAACCTTTAACTGGAATAAATAAGTAAGTAAGTAAGTAAATAAATAAATAAATAAATAAGCCATGCATCAACTTGCATTCTTTATATCCAGGCAGATTCTTAGTTTTATGCATTGCACTGTGATCCCACAGACCTAACTTGCTCTCATCTTCTAAAACATTGCTGTTTTTACAACACTGAACATACTGCTGTCTGGACAGTTGGAGTTTCCTTTGCTCATAAAATCCTGCTCAATTTAAGTCCGTGGCCTTGGAGAAGTCCCATTAGACCTTTTTTTAGGCAAAGATATTTTTCTTCCACAATCACTATATGATTCTTTCTTTTAAATAAAAAGTTTTCCCAGTATTTTGGAGTTGTTAGTTTTCTATGACCTCCTCTGCTGGACTGCAAAGATCTTGAGATCAGAAGGCCGTTCATCTTCCCGTTGATTATTCCTGTGTCCATCCTGATACTGGGCCTTGACTGGATCTCAAAATATTTAATTGTATAAAAAGTGTATTAAATGAGGTCATGAGTGCCTAAGGATAAAGGATGAGGTCAGCAAGGGTTTCCAACTTGGTATTTATTAACTTACATTTTCTAAGATATTTTTTTTAATATTTATTTATTTATTTATTTATTTATTTATTTATTTATGATAGTCACACACACACACACACACAGAGAGAGAGAGAGAGAGACAGAGACACAGGCAGAGGGAGAAGCAGGGAGGAGCCCGACGTGGGACTCGATCCCGGGTCTCCAGGATCGCCCCTTTGGCCAAAGGCAGGCGCCAAACCGCTACGCCACCCAGGGATCCCCTTTCTAAGATATTTTTAGATAAAATAATAGGGAGTAAAGATTTAAAATGTTTGTCTAATTCAGTTGCTTTCCTGAAGTAAATAATTTTTTTTAAGAGACGAGATTAAGTTTTTAGTCCTAGAAAAATGTTCTATGGGGCAAAATGAGATTTTAGAATTTTGTTAAAAAGAAAGTTACCTATTCAAGTCTTGAAAATAATATTTGTCCTTACAGGAAGGAAAAAATAATAAGTGAGTTGTCTATTTATGTAAACAATTTGGCAGTAGACAGCTCTGAAATAATTCCTTGAAACCCTGATCAAATTATGCAGAGAGTATCTTTCTTTGCATTTTCAGTTTTAGGTAGCTCCAACTGAATCTTTCAAATTCCTTAAAGTGCAGATAAATACAACTGATTGATAGACAATTAATCTTTTGTGTTTAATATACACTTAATCTTTTGTGTTTAATATACACATAGAAATTAATCTGGAAAACGTGTGAGCAATCATGTTTCTAGAATTATATTGATCACATTGGGAAATAATTTCATACCAATGATTAACAGTACTACAGTAATTCAGTTGCATAAAGATTGAGAGCAATCCAATAAAAAAAGAAGATGCTATTAGTTATTTTGTGCTTCTAACTCTTTAGGATTAATTAAGCTACACTCATAGATCAATTAGATAAAGATTGAAGGAAAGGAATTGGTTGATAACAAACAAAACAGAGTAACAGGAATTTGTTTTGGCATAATGTATGTGGCTATGTGGAAAACACTGGTTGATGTCTTTTTGGATAGACAGACCATCTCATCAATATCAAAATTATCCTGCAGGGTATGAACTGATCAGCAAACACCAAACCAGAAGTTTTCTTGAGGAGTTATTTGGAGATCTTACTTAGATCTTCAGCACATTAAATGACAAAAATAATCTGATTGGACTTGCCTTGTGGTCTCATTTTGATTAAAAGGCCTTCAGGAATTCAAAGTGCATTACAGCCTTGCCAGTTACAATCTCACTGGATATCGACTAATCTAGAAGATAAAGCACAAGCAGAAGTGTCTCCAGATAGGAGAATTTTGATGAAATAAGTCCCAAAGATAGAATTGCTTGCTGTCTCTTAAATGGAAGTATTAATCAAAACAGAAATCTATTAAGTCGAATGAAATAGAGGTAACAGTGTATATCTGTCAGCTTTCCTACACAACAAACAAACACAGAAATCCCATGACCACTATATACATTTTTTTTTCTTGCTCCTGGATCTCTGGGTTAACTGAAGTATGATTGAGGCTGTGGTTTTGTTTTAGGCTGTAGGTTGAGTTTAGGTCTTTTCAATTATGTTTCCTGCTGAAGACCTGGCAGAAAGCAGCTAAGCCATGTTCCTTTTCTCACTTAACTGGGTCCTTGGGCTCCCTAAAGAATCAAAATTGACAAGAGGCTTAACTTGAGAAAGGAAGGAAAAAAGACTAGGGAGACAGCTTGACCAAAGAAAGCCACTTCGGTTTTCTGAGGACCCTTAACCTAAAAGTCAGCAGGTCATGAAAAGAGTCTTAAGATCTAAAAAAAAATAAATAAAAATAAATAAAAATAAATAAAAAAATAAATAATAAATAAAAAATAAATAAAAGAGTCTTAAGATCTGACTCTTAAGACTTGTGGAAAACCACAAGGCCTCACTCGCTCTGGCAGTCAAAGACACATAGCCTGGACCATCTTGAAATTGCTCCCAGTGGCTAATTCCACAACCCTAAGACAATGGAAAAAGTGACCAACATGAATGATAAACCCAGTTGAAGCCCCTCCCTACACGGTTAGCTAATTTTAAAACAAACTTACACAATTCTTCCTTAGAGGTAAAGAAGGATTCCCCTCCCTCATCTGGGAGGGGAAACCACTGCTTTGTCTGTGAAGCAGATCCTTTCTTACTTCTATGCTTAATAAATTTTTGACTGGTTCACTAAATGGCTTGCTCTTGAATTCTATCTCATGCAAAGCCATGAACTCCCCTGGTGAAGGCCTGAGGTCCTCCCTCTTGGGGCCTCAACCTGTCTGGCATCAAAATAGGAGTTTCAAGCAAGGCTATAGTGGGGTTTATGCTGAAGCAGTACAAATCTTCAGGCTGATTTCTGCAAGGATAGCAGTCAGAGAGAGTCTGAAAGAGGCCTAAGCAGGAGAAGGGTGATGTTCAAGCATGTAGAGGTGGGGATTTATTAGCCCCTAGGCACTTAAAGGACATGCTTTTCATGCATCCCATGTGTAATTAGCATGTTAGATCTCCACCCTGGAAAGGATTTTTACTATTATAATGAGGGAAAAGTCAGTTAAAGGTCAGCCAAGGATCCACCATGGCACAGACTGGTTTGATTCTGTTTTGACAATCTTTATGGTTGACTCCCTCCCCTGGTAAACTTCCTGCCTCCACAGTCCCCAAGATATGCCACTCAAGAGGCATAGGGTTTCAGCTATCAGGGAACCTCGGATATTACCCTTAGGCATGAGGGGACCTGAGTCCAGTCCCTGCTCTGCCTCACTTTCATGGCAGATCGGAACACCAAAGCTGACACCCAACACATTGTGGGTCTCTCTTCCTGACAATTCCACAAACACTATTGTGACCAAAATAAATCACAGACTAAGGTTAGCATCACTTAAGTGAGCAAGTAAACTCTGCCCATCACAGGAGGGGAAAACATGAAAGAATGCTGAAAAGCATCACATGGATTGGTAAATGGGCTGCAAATAGCAAACTGGTTTTTTCAAAGCCAATTTATACAGAAACTTAAACAAACACTAGCTCATCTGCCCTACTTGAGACCATTAGTCTCAATGGAAGGAAATTTTAAGAACAGGAGACAGGCAAGAGAGAATGCTCTTGAGTCACTGAAATAAAACTGTTTCTGATTTCACAAAACAATGGAACTGACTGCTTGGAATAGTTGATAAATTATGGGGGCGCCTGACTGAATCAGTTGGAGGTGCACGCAACTCTTGATTGCAAGGTCATGAGTTTGATCCCCACATTGGGTGTAGAGATTACTTAAAAAATTAAATAAGCTTTAAATAAAAGTATAAAATATGTCTATCATTAATATTATTTCTGTTCTCTTCTTATTAATATTATTGATGATTCTGTGGAGAAAACCACTAGATGTAGCTGAAGAATCAATATTTACTTTCAAAGTAATAGATACCCGAATTACTATTTGAGAACATGAGATACCTGCACCGACTGCATTTGCCCAACCTTCCTCCAGAGGAGTATGGACAAGTGCCAAGTTCCTGTTCATGAGCTATAAGCAGTAAATATGTTTGGAAGTTCCTAGAAGTTTTCTCAAAATACAGCAGATACATTCGAGACAGAAGAATCATGTGGAAAAGTTAAGGCTCCTGAGAACTTTGCTGAGGAAAGCCTTGGGCAACATAACATCTGAATTTTATCTGCAGGAATGAATCAAAGGTACCATGACTAATTGAGTTGCCAAATGTCAGGACCGCAGCTTAGCTGTTGACTCCTAATTTTTTATTCGTTTCTCTCTACTTCTCTAATGGTCTAGGGAAAATGTGCCAAGTATCCTGGAACGTGTGAAACTTTTAAAATTCTCTTGCTCACTTGTTGCCTTCAGCACGTAAAGACAGTGGCTATAACCTCATATTGATCAATTTCTTTTTAAGGTTTTAATTTATTTATTCATGAGAGCAACAGAGAGAGAGGCAGAGACACAGGCAGATGGAGAAGCAAGCTCTGTGTAGGGAGCCCAACGTGGGACTCGATCCCGGGTCCCCAGAATCACGCCCTGAGCCAAAGGCAGACACCCAACCGCTGAGCCACCCAGGCGTCCCATGTTGATCAATTTTAACATGAGAACATCTGAGTCCTTTTTGCTGTTTTCCTGTTAACAATGACTCCATTAGAATACCAATTTCTAGCTATCAACTGGAAAATAATTATAAACAATAAAATCAGCTAAAATTCCATGTTTGGGAAGGTTTCATTTCTTTCAAAGACATTTATCTTTTATTAAAACTTTTGTGTTATATATGTACCAAAAATACCTGTTAAAAGGATCATGCGAGCTTCTGCATGTATTCTATTCAGATTAAAAAAGAAGAAGAAAAGAAAAGAAGCTTTCTTTCCAATACTCTATTTTCATGTGGTATAATTGTGGGAATATATTCCATAGTATTTGTTCTGGAAAATAATTAATTACATTCTTCATGGTCAATATTGAATGGACATGACCAATAGATTTATATTTCCTGGCCCTATAAAATCATATACTACAATTTCTTACAAATCTTGTAACACTCTTTTTTTTTTTTCTGACTTCCTTTTTCACCTTAACTGATTTACCCTTCAATCTTAGTTTTAATGACACCTCCTTGGGAAATCCTACCTAGATTTCCCAAATCTAGGTTAGACGGCTCCACTGTTTGCTCCATGGCTCACTGTACTGCTGCTCTCAGTAAGGCATGTATTCACTCTACTGTGACAGCCTCTTCTACCTTTGAGTTTCGTGTGGGTGGAAATTATTTCTCATCTATTTAAAGTGGTATCCCTGAGGGATGCCTGAGTGGCTCAGCGGTTAAGCATCTGTCTTCGGCTCAGGGCATGATCCTGGAGTCCCAGGATCAAGTCCCCCATAGGGGTCCCTGCATGGAGCCTGCTTCTCCCTATGCCTGCGTCTCTGCCTATCTCTCTGTGTCTCTCATAAATAAATAAAAATCTTTAAAATATAAATAAATAGAAAATAAAGTGGTATCCCTGGGAACAATGTATAATAAGTGCTTAACAATATTACTTTGTAGAATAAATAGAAAGGGGGGAAATTTGCATACACAATACTGTGAAGTTCTCAAAAGTGACTAGAGGAAAATTATTTATCTTCCTTTCACACATGAGGAATTGAAATTGAAACAGGTTGAGTGGGCAGCCCGGGTGGCTCAGCAGGTTAGCACCACCTTCAGCCCAGGTCATGATCCTGGGGTCCAGGGATCAAGTCCCACATTGGGCTCCCTGTAAGGAGCCCACGTCTCTCTCTGCCTGTGCTCTTCCTCTGTCTCTCTCTCTCTCTCTCTCTCTCTCTGTGTGTGTGTGTGTGTGTGTCTCTCATGAATAAATAAATAAAATCTTAAAAAAAAAAAGAGGTTAAGTAACCTGTTAAGTAACCTGCTCAAATGATTGTATTATGGAGTAGCAGACATAACCACTGTTCCAAGCACCATATTTTGGACTTTCATTGATCTCTTTCTCTCCCCACATTTTCTACCAAATTATACCCCGATTTATACCATTATGTTCTCCTCATGCCCAGTTCTGCCCATCTCTTTGATTGTTAGTCCAGCTCTTCAACTTCATGCTGAAAATTTTATCATCTCAGGCAACATTTAATATAAATGAAATTTATAAAGTCAATTTTTTAAAGTCAATTTTTATATGATGAGAGATGATGAAGATGATGAAGATGAAGGGATGGGTTCTTCAGTCATTATACTTGGAGAATATGAGTCAAAGTGAAAAATTTATCTTTCAGGTAGATAGGGCCTCTTTCACTGCCAGTATGGCTAAAACTCTACTAGATCAATATCTCCACAGATAACAATTATAGACCTTGGAAAGACTGAGCAGACAGTAGAAAGCAATGGAGAATAATGAGAGGCATGCAGATGCCGGTGGCAAGCACCCATACCAAGGGGAGTTATCTGGAGTAGATTTCCCTTCGCGGCTTCTTGTATAAGGAGCTAGATGCTGGAGGAAAGGCATCGTCTTTCTGGATTATGAGGAGAGTACTGAGGAACAGCAATCATGGTTTCTAGAAAGAGGGGGAATATCAGAAGAAGAAAAAGATCTAGAGAGGGAGTTCCCAAATCCTATCTGCCCATACTTCTGGTTAATGGCAGAAAAATGAGTGCCTGGTGGAGATGTTTGGAGAGATATAAATACAATCATGGAATAATAAGGCATGTTACTCTCCAAGAGAATAGAATTCAAGTCATATAAAATAGACCACCGACAAGACTGGACTTTGCTTATTTTGACTTTCAGAAAGGTCATTGTGGCTGTTTCACAAGAGGGAAAAAGTGAGAGTCAAGAGGTCATATCATTGACTGTAACAGGAAGCCACCGGATGATTTTGAGCAGGACTAGGATGTAATTTGATTTATATCTTACACTACAGGATGAAGTTTGAAATATTTAGTATAGAAAGTCACTTGTGAAGAAGGAAGGCTTTTAGGGATCTGTTCTAGTAATCCAGAGTACAGGCTAAAAAAACAGTTGAAATAAATGATAACTTGTTGAATTTAGGATGCATTTTTAAATTTCTAACATACAAACATAATTTCAGAATGTGATGCAGTAAGTAACTTCAATGGAGAGATTACCCTGCTGGTGCTCTGATACTTCACCTATATTTCAGCGACTAAATTGCTTTCAAATCCAAAACCAGCTTTCTCTTTAACACTCATTAACTCTAAAGTGCCATCTTGGGAGGTGTTCAATAAATGCTCATTTCTGAATGCTGTTTTTATTGTACAAGTACCCAGGCTACCTTATGAAAATCCAAATTGCTGCTTATGTTACTAGCTCTGTAATTTGGGGCAAATTAAACAACTCTTCTTTTTCCAATCATTTCATGTGTAAAATGAAGAAAATAGGCTGTACGTCAGTCATTGTCTTAAGCACTGATTGGAACCATGTATGTGAAACACTTGGCATAGATACTTAGTGGAAATATGACAATAAATGAGGAATTATTTTCAGTCATTGGATACTGTAAGAATTGTCATTGAACGATCATGACACAAATCACGTCCAAGGCTTCAATATAAAATATTTTATGAGAGATAGTGGTTTGATGATGTTCCCCAGTGGTCAGATTGCTTGAAAACCATCTTTCAAGCAATTGACAGAAGGGCTAAGACAAGCAGAGACTATGCCATGGATATGAAAGACAAGAAAAACTATTTATATCATTTCGCATTTTTTTTTCTGAAAGAAGGACTCCAAAATCTACATGATTCAGATGACACAAACATGAAAACCTCTTCTGGATGCCACAACAAACAATTTTAACATGGTATCTTCATTAAAAGTACTTTACACTTATTCTGAATATTTCAAAGTTTTATCAAACTTGATGCATTTTAAATGCATTTGAGGCATTCCTGGAAGGCTGTGTAATAATTCTTAGGGCAAGTTAGAGCCTCAAGCCAGAAGCTTGTAATATCACAATAATACGGTTAGAGGTAGCAAGGTGAGAGTCTCAGATCAACAGTACACAGTGTGTTTGGGAAAAACCAACGGCAATGGCGAACTCATCATTATATCTCCTTGCTTTTAGAAATTTCATTAAGAATTATTTGGTGAATTGAGTTAAATGTGACAAGAATTTCTCACATTCTTTTTGTTTTCATTTTCTCCCCAAAGTTGGGAGTCAATAACAATTATAAACCTGACACTCATAAAATGTGTAATAAAGTCTAGCTCAGAATTATATTTGAAACAAACCTTGAAGAGAAAAGAATATCTTAGTGATTTAAGCCAACTGATTATTACTCTTTTTAGCAAGTTAAGGAGAGAGGCACCTATGTGGCTCGGTCTATTAAGCATCTGACTCTTGGTTTCTGCTCAGGTCATGATCTCGAGGTCATGGTCTTGTGTCCATGAGATTGAGCCCTGCATTCAGTGTGTAACCTCCTTCAAATTCTCTCTCCCTCTCCCTCCTTTTCTGCCCTAAACCTGCTTGCACTTGAGCACTTTTTAAAATAAGTAAAAATAAATAAATAAATAAATAAATAAACAAATAAATAAATAAATAAATAAATTTAAACAAACAAATGAAAAAAAAAAACAAGTTAAAGAGAAAATGCAGGGGATCTTTACATTTGAATTACTACAGACTTAAAGGCATTGTTGGAGATCAGCCAGGTGAGGCAAAGGTCATATTTTAAGTAAAACCACGAAGGGAAACATCTTTTCTTGTTGTCATCATAGTTTACCTTAAGTACAAAGTTTCATCTAATTCTGAGAGATCATAAATAAATAATCTATATCCTCAAGTATAATGCAGAATGCAAACGTTGTGAAAAATATTTATTCTAGGAAATGTATCTCTTGGTCTGCCTAAATCATGCTTGTTTCAGGAAGTTAAATTTGTACTCTTAAATTGAAATAAAAATCTTTAAAAAAAAAAAAAAAACACTGGTATCCAAACCCAAGATGAAATGTTGTATTTGAGAAACAACAGCAGTTTAAATCATATATACGGCATCATAATTTTTATAAGGGCCAACTTTAGGTAGACAAAGGGAAGATTTTGGTGGAAATAGGCATTCTCAAGGAGAATTGAATCCTTGATTTACCTCCTTGAGATTATTAGCAACATTCTACATGTGTTGTATGGATAGAGGTTCTAATGATTTTTTTTCAGGCCTGTTACACATGTCCCTATAGTCCCTCAAATTAAGAACCATTGTTCTGAAGGTTGTTCCAATATCTTACAGCAGTGGCTAATGATTGCTGGGATAGTAGGTGGGGCAGGTGCTAGAAGCCAGTCATTCTCAAACTTGGCTGCAAATCAGAACATCCAAGGTACCTGTTAATAACGTCAATTAATAATCCCACATCAAACATTCTGAATCACTATGTTTGAATTGGGAATTAGAATTTCATATATTTTTATCTTCTAAAATAGGGGATTTTCAAAATAAAATAGGGGATTTTCTAGCAGTTGTTTTTTTTAAGAACCTTGAGTCTGATTTGATGTTAAGCATAGTTAATCATACTGACTAGATATTTTTCTCAAGTATTGTGTAGTCTGCTCATAAAAATATCCCTTTACAGTCTCCACTGTGGACTGTTTTCTTGTCAATCCTAAATTTGAAAGAGAAATAATTAAAGAATGAATTTTTAATGCCATTTTTTATACTACATTTTACTGTACTCTTGACTCGATCTCTTTCAGGAATAAACAGCAAAGTCAAAATATCTAAATATTAATGTGACACAATAATAAAGACTTCAAAAAGCTCATTCATTGCATTTTCACAAATTTTGTGAGCTAAGATATTGCTAGTGAAGAAGGTGTATCCTTTATTAAAAATAAATTAGAATACCTCTGTACCGAAGATTCACCAATCAAGACAAGAGAATCAACGTGTGATGAGAGTAGTTGTGGTTGAAAAGTGCCATATGGTGCAATAAAAGTAGAATTTGGGAGTCAGGTGGGTCTGACATACTATATGTAGGTTAGGCTTGTTAAAGTGGTTTCATTTCATTTCATTGGTGAATTGTTGAATATAGTAGAAAGAGGCAGGGGGGAAATCTATGCTGTTTCTACCTTCAAAATAATACTGGGATTCATTTATGAAAGGGAAAATGTCCTCTTGAATGGATTTTTAAAAATCAGCCCCTAAACTCACTGAAGCAACAGCTCTAAAGAGAATGAGCCGTGTGAAGCTGTATGAAACAGGCAACATACTGTGGTGGTTAATAATGGGTTCACTTTATTTTTCAATTTTTTTATTTATTAAGTTTTATATTTTAATTGCAGTATAGTTAACATACAGTGTTCTATTAGTTGCAGGTGTGCTATACAGGGATTCAACAATTCTATACATTACTCGGTGCTCATCATGATAGGTGTGCTCTTAATCCCCACCATCCATCACCCCACCCACCTCCCCGCTGGTGACCATCAGTTTATTACTAGATATTTTATACTTTTTAATGCAATTGTAAATGGGATTGTTTTCTTAATTTCTCTTTCTGATAATTCATTTTTAGTGTCCGGAAAAGCAAGAGATTTTTATATATTAATTTTGCATCCGTAACATAGCAAACTCAGTTAGTGACTAAGCTTTTTGACAGAATCTTTAGGGCTTTTTCTATATAATATGCCATCCACAAATTGTGACAGTTTTACTTCTTCCTTTCCAATTTAGACACTTTTTATTTTTTTCTTCTGGCCTAATTCTTCAGGCTAGAACTTCCAATATCATGTTGAATAAATCTCACGAAAGTAGGCATCTTGTCTTGTTTCTGATCTTAGAAGAAAAGTTTTTGGCTTTTTACCATTGAGTGTGATATTAGCTATCAGCTTAAGATATATGGCCTTTATGTTAAGTTACACTCTTTTTATACCCACTTTCTTGAGGGTTGTTATCAATAATGATGTTGCATTTTGTCAAATGTATTTTCTGCATCTCTTGAAATGATCATATTATTTTTATCCTTCATTTGTTAATGTGGAGTATCACATTGATTTGTGAATGTTGAACCATCCTTGCCTCCCTGGAATTAATCCCACTTGATCATGGTGTATGATTATTTTACTGTATTGTTGAATATAGATTGCTAGTATTTTGCTGAGAATATTTGCACCTTTCTTCATCAGAAATACTAGCCTGGAATTTTCTTTTATTGTGACATCCTTATCTGATTTAGATATCAGGGTAATGCTAGCCTTGTAAAATGAGTTTGGAAGTGTTCCCTCCTATTTTATTTTTTGGAAGAGTTTGAGAAGAATGGGAGTTAATTATTCCTTGAACGTTTCAGTAGAACTCACAAGTGAAGCCATCTGGCCCTGGACTTTTGTTTGTTCAGAGGCTTTTGATTACTGATTCAATCTCCTTACTAGTAATCAGTCTCTTTAGATTTTCTCTTTCTTCAGGATTCTGTCTTGGTAGGTTGTATGTTTCTAGGAATTTATCCATTTCTTTTAGGTTGTCCAATTTGTTGGCATATAACTGCTCATAGTAGTCACTTATGATTCTTTGTAATTCTGTGCTATCAGATGTAATGTTTTCTCTTTCATTTCTAATTGTATTTATTTGAGTCTTCCTCCTTTTGTTTTCTTGGTAAATTTAGCTTAAATGCTGTTAATTTTATTTTTTTCAAAGAAGTGCATACTACTGGTCTTTTTAGCTTCTATTTCATTTATTTCTGCTCTAACCCATTAGTTCTTTCCTTCTACTAACTTTGGGCTTTGTTTGATTTTTTTTAATCTATACTAAAATAAAACATTTCCCTGAAGAAAAAGACTAATTTCATGGATTTTAAAATGAACTTTTTATTCAATTAAAAAATTGAAAAAAAAAGGAAATTGAGGTAGTAAAATAAATTTTGAGTGAAGAAGGAATATCTATATACTTAGGATAACATTAGAACATGGTACAAACTTAGAATTATAGAGATGTCTTTATAATATGGCCATATAATTTCAAGGGCTATGATTGGGCATGGTGGATTATTTAAATTACATCTAGTCTCCACTCCAAATTAAGTAATGGCAAATTTGAGGTTTGGAAAAGTTTTTATCACTTTCAATTTCAACCAATCTGTTGCTTGCATAAATGAGACTATTTCCCCTGACTCTCATGTCAGTAAACACCTCTTTGTACCATATAATATATTCTTAAATTCCAGAATTACAAGATTTATTATTAAATTTGTCCACTATAAGAAAAATCTAGGAATTCCTATCAAAGACTATTTATGACACATGTTATTAACCAGAACACCAGAAAAGTTTGGGAGCATAGCCTTTCTGTGATAATTCTAAAGCGTCATATTTTTAAGTCTAAAAAGTAAATATCTTCTTATTTTTCTCCTCTCTTCACCATGGCCTTTGGCCCAAAACTTGTATACTTTTAATGCTCAGAAAATAGTCTAATTAGATATTAAAAATTAGTAGAATGATATTTATGTCCTGAATCTTTAAAATGACTATAATTTTTAGCAACAGTATACAGAGAAAATTAGTTGTTTAAAAACTTCTGACATGGGCCCCATACATTTGCTTTTTTGTAATTTGTATTCAAATCAACAGCAGTAGACAATACAAAGTAATTCATGGCTCTTACCATAACCTAGAAAATGATAAAATTCTTTTGGCCCATCAAATTTATGTTCATAGAAGTTTCTAATATTTGTGCCCATAGTTAGCTTCCAAAATTTTATTTCACAGCAAAGGATCTCTAGAACATAAGTTCTGAGAAACAAGCACTTCACTTTCTCACAGCATCATAAGACACAAAAGCGCTTGTGGCACTGGGGAAGTGACAAGATTTAAACACAATTTTCATACAGTTTTTGATGTCTATAACAGGCAAAATACAACATTTGTGATTTATCTGAGATTATTACTAAAGATAAAATTTCATAATATTTCCTTGTCATCTTATATTTCATATTACTTCAAAATTTGGAACTATATCAATAGTGATTGCTGTTTATATAAGTCACAGGGAATAGTGTCTTTTAGAAAATCAGATACTTTCTACTTTAGAACAGATGGAATGAGTCTAATAATTGTTTACCGGAATAGAATGGATTGACCCCTAAATTGGACCTGTAAAAGACTGCAAGAACTTTAATTAGTTGGTTTTGCTGGTATGACAATTAAAACATATTCACATGTATGATGATATTTTTATAACTCATAAAATATATGCAGAAACTATCTCTAGAATGTCATAAATTTGTGGTTAATATATTTTCAAAGAACAAGCTGTTTATCGAACAATTTTCACCTGCCTTCAATGTAAGTAGTAAATCTCAAAAGCATCAGTTGAGCCCTGGACTGGAAGTCCTCCACTCACTTGTTTGGATAAACTCCCAATCCTTTTGTGCACTTCATGATGCCCAGGGTGGAGCCCATTAATTACTTACGGGCTTCTAGCTTCCCTTGGGTTTAGCCAGTGGAGAGAAACAGTAGATAGAGAATGTAATGAGGCCAGGATATTTATTCCCACAGCTTTCTCCCCTGCAGGGTTTTGCCAGGAATCTGCATTTCTGTGGTCAAAGACCATAATCCCTCTTTACACATATCTGAACCTCCATGCAGGTAAATGTTTCATCCTTCACCTCTAGGAGTAGTGATGTGCCCTGTTGTACAGGCCCTTCTGGCTTCTCTTCACCTTTTGTATACCTTGAAAATAATATCTTTACTAAAACTCTGTAGGTTACCTCATTGGTGTGCCATCTGTTTTTTGCCATGTCTGTGGCTGATACAACCCATTTTCATTTTTTTCTAATTGCTTAAACCCAACAGTGCTCACCTTATTACCTTTTTCCAGATACTCTTCTTCTTCTTCTTCTTCTTCTTCTCTCTCTCTCTATATATATATATATATAATATACAGATGAAAACCTGAGTTCTGGGAATTATCCAGGTTCCTTCCTCAATCCTGTCTCTTAACCTGTAACTCAATGTTGGTGGCTTATTGAATACAACTTTGCAAATGTGATTCCTTACCTTGAAATGTCCTTTCTGTCTTCTTGGGAAACTCATATTTTTCCTCCAAATCTCACACCGAATAAAATTTGTCCCATTGGGGATCCCTGGGTGGCTCAGCGGTTTAGCACCTGCCTTTGGCCCAGGGCGTGATCCTGGAGTCCCGGGATTGAGTCCCACGTCGGGCTCCTGGCATGGAGCCTGCTTCTCCCTCCTCCTGAGTCTCTGCCTCTCTCTCTCTCTCTCTCTCTCTCTCTCTCTCTCTCTCTCTCTCTGTGTGTGTGTCTCTCATGATAAATAAATAAATAAATCTTAAAAAAAAAAACAAACTTGTCTCATTGAACTCTCTTGAAAATATTCTCTCAACCCAAGTTCAAGTAATTATTTTTTCTTTCTTTCTTTTTTAAGATTTTATTATTTATTCATGAGGGACACAGAGAGAGGCAGAGACACAGGCAGAGGGAGAAGCAGGCTCCCTTCAGGGAGCCCGATGTGAGACTTAATCCCAGGACCCCAGAATCATGCCCTGAGCCAAAGACTCAACCACTGAGCCACCCAGGTGCCCCAGTAATTATTCTTTCTTTCTTCAGATTTATGTTCTTATTTATTTTACTCTGATCATAGTATGCTAAATTTTATTTATTTACATATTAAGTCATCCAAACCAGTAAGATAGCTTCTAGAAAGCAGGACTATATTATATTCATTTTCTTATTCCAGAAAATTAGCATAAGATATGATAAAGAGTAAGTGCTTAATAAAAGTTTTCTAAATCATATTACTATAAATTGGTGTTGGTTTTTGTTTTCTTACCATATCTGAAGCTGTCAGGATACATAGGCTAACTTCCCTGAGTGAAAAAGCATCCTTCCCTGTACCATTTACCCATGGCTAGTTGATGGAGAGGGGAGCGCAGTTATCAGGAACTTAAGTGGGGTCAGAAGTACTAGGGTCAAGGAGTGCCTGGGTGGTGCGGTTGGTTAAGTCCCTTTCTTTGTTTTGTCTCAGGTCCTGATTTCGGGTCATGAGATTGAGTCCTGCAATGGGCTCCATGCTCAGTGTGGAGTCTGCTTAAGACTCTCTCTCCCTCTGCCTTGCCCCCTCTCCTGCAATCTTTTTCTCTCTCTCTCAAATAAATAAATATTAAAAAAAAAAAAACCCAAATGTCTTAAAGTCTTAATGCAATCAAGTGCATCATTCCTACTTTTCTCCTGGTTTACACTCAGAACTGGACATTTTATTAAAACAATTACTTCTTCAATTTGCATTGAAGTAGCTTAAACTGAGAGTGACAAAGGGAAAGATATCCTATAAACTTCTTACCCTGGGGTCTTGAGCTGAGTATAGGTTCTTTGGAATCAAAAAGTTAAACATACTTTTCGTAAGATATTACAGTATCAGAAACTAAGGGTGTTTTCCATAGGATATTTTTCATCGTGATGCATGCTTGACTAAAATGTTTTTCTTACTATGAAAAGACAGCAGTCATAGCCGGGTAATATCTATTCATTTGCCTTTTTTTTTTTTTTACACCAAAAGCTAACAATTAGACCCTCTTCCACCTCCTAACTGATTCAATCAATTCAGATTGAGAATCTGAATAAAAGCTACTCTTGACATGGAGAATGTCACTTAATTTCTAGCCTGTGTTTCCTAATACACAACTTTATTTTCTAAGTGGAAATAAATTTCGAGGGACTTAATTTTTTTTTCTGCTAAGTTTATATTTTCTTGTGTGGAAACAGTTGACCATAAACAATTATATTTATACACTCCTCCCCCGTGTCATCCCTTACCAACATTTCTCGTCACCTTAGTTTTCCATTAAATTGGAATTTAGAAAAAAAAATTAACATTCAAACTTTTTTTTTTCAGTAATAACCCTTGGTTTTCACAGCACAGCTATCTCTTCTATTGGTTTCTCCAGACAACAAACTGAAAAATCTATATATAGACTAACTTAGACCCATCATATGCAATGTGTAAAATTACAAAGAAACATATTTGCTTAGATTTATGAGGAAGGCTGCAGATGAAACACTAAAACAAGAGCCAAGGATATAAACTTTTCTAGTATTTATTTCTGACAATGGAACAGTTGTGCAAAACTATGAAGACATTTCAAAAATTCATGTGTCTGATGGATGCCATTTTTTCAAATTCAGCAGCCCTTTGAATTTTGCTATCAAGTTTACCACCCATGCATCACATTGGGAAGAATGTCAGATTAAACACTTAAAGGTCGCTCAATATTCCATTATCAGGAATAAAACACCACTAGTAAATTCAAAGCAATGTTAGTCGATGAAAATTGTATGACAGAAAGCATCAATTTAAATCCATGCAGTTTTCGTCTTCATTATCAGTATCCACAATATTGAGATACTCATATAAACGATGTTCCTTTTAGGCTGAACCTTTACAAAAGCAACTGCCCTACACGCTTTTGATTTTAGGCATTTCCCTATTTACCTTTGAATTTTAGCATTGCTTTTAATAAGGCTATCGGCCATTAACTTTTCCTTCCTCTGAATAATCCTCAGAGAATTCTTCAGAAATAATCTTCAGAAAGTAATATTATTTTCCTATTTTTCAATTGACTTGTGTGTTTTATTTTGTAAATATTTACCTTTTGTATCCTGTTTGAATAAGTTTTACTGTCAACAACACAGGTATTGGTATCACAGCTTGAAAATGCTAAAATATCATCTGTCAAAAGGAGAGAGATCTTTGCAATGTTTACCGAGGCTGTCCTTTTTGTATATGATATACATATTTCTATATAAGAAAGCCAGACTTATTATTGGATCTCACACTTCTTTCTAATAGCAAGACTATGAGAATAGGAAATAATGATACTAAGTAAGCTAAGTGTACATGGAGAATTAATGGATCTTGAGTTCTGATGATTTTGACATAGGATGTGTCCTCAGGTGGTAGATTGAAAACAAAATTCCAAAGTGCAGCTTGTTAAATCATCAACATGCCCTGTCACAGACACATTATTTCTCTGTGAGGCATTTAAAATCATAGAATATATAAGTACTTGAACAGAAAAAGTTATTTTTTTACATTCAATTGTAACACAATTCTTTTATCAAAAAAGAAAAAAACCAAAATAACAATATGCAGCAAGAATAATTAAAGGTTGGAGAACACTACCCAAATACAAGAATGGATAAGATAATGTATAATTTAACAAAACCTATGCTAAATTCAAGGTTTATCTGGAAGATCAAAGAAAAACAAACAAACATATAAAAAGATAGGACATTTCATTTTTAATCAGTCAAAAATAAAGAGTTCTGGACAATGTCAAATTCCACACACCATAATGCTATAGTTACACATTAAATATAATTACTATCTATACATATGCAAAAATATAAAGTTCTATTTCATACAATAAAAACCTTTATAGAAACCATTTTAAAAGTAAGCAGAACTTCTCAACATTAAAAATGTGAGGTATAAGTCCTTCTAAAGGTTCCTTTACTAAAATAGATAAGAGAAATAAAGAATTTCCCGCTGAAACCTCAAAGCTCAAAAACTAACCTGCAGAAGGCAAATTTTGATTTGAGCCTTGGGAGGCATTTAGTACTTTACGTGTTCAAAGCTGAAAGTAATTATCTCATAAGGAACCGAGAATGAACACACAAGCAATGATCATCTTAGGCCAAAATTACAGTAGTTAAAACTGACTAAACTCGAATAAAGAAATGCACCCAGAGGCTTGTTTTTCAAAGGTGCAAATTCTCCATTTTTATTTTAATTAGTGAGCTTTTAATTCTTTATGAGATTTATTTTCTTCATCAATTATTCTACCTTGAGCCCATTGATAATTTACACACAATTTTTCTGAAGACTTTATAAGTGGATCAGAATAGATATTCTAGTGATCGCTGTCACATGATACTATGAGTAAATAGTCCTGTCATCTAAGTTGAGCTATCATTGAGCTACAAAGTAGATAGTCCTATTTGGCACTGTTACCCTTTTACAATAAGATAATTAAAAGATTTTGCTACCACTAATAAAAAAAAACGGTATTTTTTTTCAGAATTACAGCCTTATGCACATTCATTGAATGTAAGTACTATTGGGGAAAAATAAATGAATCATACATTACTCATGTCCCAAGTTTTAAATGTATTATCTGAAACATTTGTAACTACATTTTGGTTGGTTCTCATGTCATCTTGAACAGCAATATTATATGAAACGACAATAAAATAAGGAACCACCAAGGCCCTGTAGACTAGCCCACAGAAGTTTAGAAAATAAAAAGACAAAAGTAGAACTAACAAAGAAACACAGATTACGTTTATTTAAGCAACAGATGAGAGAGGATCACTGAAAGACAGCACAATATCTTGAATCAGGTCAAAATGCTCTAACTTGAGAATGTGGTCTGCCCTACATATTTTGCAATTTGGAGAAACAAAATTCTAACCAACTAGGGTCTCGGTTTTCTCTTATTTAAAATAAAGAAGATAATCTGTGCCATGAAAATCTCACTCATTTGATACTACAGGAGATAAACGACAAAATTTGTAAAATTGTTTTGCAAAACTAGATAGTGTTAGATTTACATGAAGTTTCAACATTGGGGCTGGGGGAAAACATAGCAAAATAATTTTGTAGGTGATTTTTTGTTCAGCTCCCTTCAAATAACCTGAGATCTCATCCTTTTGACAGCACAGAAAAATATAACTTGCAGGCAGAAAACGTGATGATCACAGATTAGAGAATTTAGGTCCAGAAATTGTAATGTTTGCCCAGAGCTGTACAACAAATGAGTATCAAAACTTGTGACAATTAGTTATATCAACCTGACTGAGCCACGGGGTACCCAGATATTTGGTCAAACTGTATTTTGTGTATTTACTGAGAGTATTTTGGATAAGATTGCTATTTAAATCAGTACATTGCATAAAACACATTGTCTTCCTTAAAGCAAGTGGGCCTCATCCAATCAACTGAAGACCTGAATAGAACACAAAGGCTGACTCCCTGATAATAGAGAGTTCTTCCTGCCTGACTGCCATCAAATTGGACATTGCTTTTTCATGCCTTTGGACCCCAACTGAATCATTGGCTCCTCAGGATGTGGACCCTGCCAGTTTTCAGACTAGAAATACATCATTGACTCTCCTGGCTTGCTGGCTAACCCTGCAGGCCTTGGAACTCATCGGCCTCCTTAATCACAGAAGACAATTCTTAAAATAAATCATATCTCTATCTATCTATCTATCTATCATCTATCTATCTATCTATCTATCTATCTATCTATCTATCATCTATCTATCTATGATCATCTATCTATCACTGGTTCTGTTTCTCTGGAAAACCTGACCAACATGAAAACCAAGACAGAGACCAGGACTTTTGATTTATAGAAATTTTTTTTCTTTTTTTTTTAATGAAAATACTTTTTTTTTTCTTTATTGGAGTTCGATTTGCCAACATATAGTATAACATCCAGTGCTCATCCCGTCAAGTGCCCCTCTCAGTGCCCATCACCATCCTACTCTACTTCCTTCCCTCAGTTCATGCTGAGAAACTGCCAGGCATGACAGCCTTCTCTGGACCATTATGACAGGTTGGCCTTAAAAAGCTCCATGTACCTCTATTTGTTCCAGTAAATGGCCACCAGCTTCAGAAAAACTTTGGTCTCTACTGTAGAACAATCTTTCTTCTTTTGAAATTCCAAGCCACTCCCTTCAGTCAAGAAAACACCTGCCAATATACATAAAGACCAATCACATAATCTCCCCTGCTTCTAGCACTCTACTTTAATACAACAATATTGTTTAAATCTATGTTGAGTCATTATTTTTCAAAATATTTTTTTACCCTATATCTCCCATTTTCTGGGGCTCCTATTATAAGCATGTTAAACTGTTTGGCATTGTAGACCAATTTTAGATGTTGTCTTAAGGTTCTTATACACATTTTTCTCTTTGTGTTTTTATTTGAAAATTTTTCTTTGAACTTTCCTCAAGTCTAATGATCCTTTTCTCTGTGGTGATTATTGACTACATTCTTTTTTCCCCTATGTCTAGCAGAATACTAGAAGCACACACACACGCAAAAAAAAAAATGTTCAAAAGCATTCATGAACAAATGAATAGTGGGAGAGAAAATGAATTTGAAACAATTTATAAGAAGACTATAAGCTTTAAAATTATTCTGTTATAGGAAATTTTTCTAGGCCCTGTATAGATAGCTCTTGCAGATTGTCCTTACTGATCATATATACTTGTTTTTATGCATTTTGTACCTTTCTTTGGGACTCTCTCTCACTAGAGACTACATAACTACAGTTATGAATTATGCTTATACTTTTTTCTCCTGAAATTATCTTCTAAGAGATGATGCAATTGCGTATTATAACCTTCTACCAAAGAGTGATATTTCTTTTTAAAAATCCCTATTACTTAATAACACAAATCCATTTTAATATATGGCACCATACAGAAAATTCTAATTAATTTATAGCACTAATGAAGTCAAACATCAAATTTTTCAGATATCGATAATTGATACTAGCTCCTTAAAATGATGAGTGAGTAATAAGGATTTTATAATCAAGTTGGAAAAGGCAAAATTGTATATTCTCCAAACCTCCACTCATCCCCCTCCCCCTGCTGCTGATGCCACCCTTCCCTTGCCCCAACTGTCCTTATGTGTCTTAGTTTATTAAAAGCTCTAAGAAGTCTGTAAGAGATAAGCTTGTTTGACAGTATTTAAGCCAGGATTTTCCAAAGTGTCTTAATCCTTAAATACCTTCCTGATAGAATATTTATTATTACCTCGCATTCTTATTTTTTTTAAAAAAGCTACTACTTAAGTGTGAGTTGGGACCTGCAGCATAACCATCATCAGGCAGCTAGTTGGAAATGCACATCTCAGGTCCCACCCCAAGTCTACTGTATCATAATCTGCATTTTAATAAGATTGCCACTTGAGAAGCACTGCTGATTTACTTTATGGCTTCCTAAATACCAGTTAGTAGCAACTGGTAGCCACTGGTATGTTATGTTACCATGTTTGTTATTGCTAAACTCAACTCATTGAACTAGATGACTTCCTTAGCTGTCAATCTGATCCCAAAGGCTGCAGCCTCTGGCTTCTGTCACCTTCAGACTCACAAAAGCAAGGCAGCAATTTATACTTCCACCTGAGACTCTTTCATATTCATAGAAGAAAAAGAAGGGGGAATAAAAAGATTTCTGGGAACATAAGACATTAATCATCATCATCATCATCATCATCATCATTTTTTCTCTTTATAGCCTGCTTAAAAATTAAAATTTTAATACTGTCAAAATAAAGAAGAAAAAAGATATAGTTTCTAAGCTTCTTATGCCTCCAAAGTCTCTATACACGTCTATATGCTTCTCTCACTTGAGGTGAAATCTAAAATGTGTATTCTCTAATGGCTTGGCCTTAAAATTACTTCTGCATATCATACCCTTTTTTTTTTTTTTTTTTTGGAAAAACAATGTAAAGAAGCAAGGTTTTTGATGACTTCATTTCTCCAGTTGGGGTGGGATGGAGACATTCAGCTTTTGGGCGTAGCATGAAACATACTTTCATGACCACGTGAGCTGCTGCATCTCTACCGTGATTGACTAGAGAAGATCTTTGTTGCAACATATCCTTGGTTTAGTTTGAGAGATTTTCATGACTGTACATGTCATAGCCTGGAATTTGACCTCTCAGAACTATGGTGAGCTACTTACCATCTTCTCCTAAAGTCCTTTCATGCTTAAACTAGGCAGTGTTGATTGAACCTGTTATTTGCAATTGGAGAATCTAACTGGTCCATAAGTCAACATTTTTCCTCCCTACATTTTTTTTAAAGATTGTGTATGTATGTATATATGTATGTATGTATGTATGTATTTATTTATTTATGAGAAAGAGTGAATGAGTGAGAGAGAGAGGGAGACAGAGAGTGAGCTTGCACATGAGAGCACAAGCATGGGAAGAGGGAGAAGCAGACTCCCTGCTGACCAAGGATCCAGATACAGGTCTCGATCCCAGGACACTGGGATCATGACCTGACTCAAAGGCAGATACTTAATGGACTGAACCATCCAGGCACCCTTCCTCTGTATTTTCAAAGTCAATTACATTTCCTCTTTAAGTGAGATGAATAATAGTTTCTGTGTATTAAAAAACATTACAACAGTGCTGGACATGTAGTAGATGATAAATAAATAAATTGACTGATATTAGTATTACTAATTATAGACTCTTTATAAATACTCTTTCGAGAATAATATTTTCATATGAGGTTTTCAAGATCTATAAAAGGTCTCAAAATGTGTTTAGTTAGATGTTTTATCTTCTAAACTTTTCTTTTTTCATCGTGGTGCCTTTATGTCCTCAGCAAAAAACTAAGGCGTCTGATATAATAAATCTGTGCAGAGCATTATCTCTGACAATTCATTTCTAATTTGTTACCTATGCAATAGTTGTCATATCCATGGCATTTCAATGATTTGATGCCATTGTAGTTTCCAACTGGCCTATTTGCTTTTCAAGAAAGAAAGAACAAAACAGTCACTTTCAAATGACTCTTAACGCTTGCTCATCACTCTGCAAAACAGCCCATAAGGAATGCATGTGAAACTGTGAATCAGTTAAGCACCGTCTAGGCTGAGATACCTAAACTTCAAGTTTCAGAGTTTGAGAACAAATAACGAATAGTAGGTTTGGTTCATTATATCTGAAACTTCAGAATATCCTATTCACAGATGTTGCGTCCTGTTCATTGATATTGCCAGGTGGACAACTGTATGCATGGGAAAGAAAGATGGCAGTGTTGCACATATATGATATGCAATTCTAGATCCTTTTCCATTCCTTTTTCCCTACCTTCTTCTGATTTGATGCAGTGTGGTTTTACAGAATACATCACTGGGATTCCTTGTACTTGTTCTCTGGATATTGGTTTGGGGGGAAGAAGGGCAACAGCAAGAGATTAGGTTACAAAGAAGAGAGAAAGATGTATATCCTACTTCTGTCCTGTCTGGGCCATGAGTTGGCAGTGGGTGAGTTCCTTTCCTGAGAAGCACACATCCCGATGGTTGGTCCTTATGTCTGGCTAGAACTTCTTCTTTTTTTTTTTTTTTTTTTTTTTTTGGCTAGAACTTTTTCACAGGGTTCTGCTAACAACTCCCTTCGCCTTCACCTTTGCCCATTCAGAGGTAGTGTTGGTAGCTGCTTCCTGCTACTGTTAGTTCCAGAGTGCTTCAACATCCTTTTTAGGTTGTCTGACCTTATTTGTACTTGTAAATAGTCTCTTCATTAAGTTCTACCTCCTTTTGAGTATCCATCTATTTTTCACCCAGGACACTGATTAACATAGTAATTGGTCCCAGGAGTTGACCTGGGAATACAGATCCTAAAAAATGGGAATCTGGAATTGAGTTGATCATATGTTTGATGAGCTCATGTGTATCTTTCTTGATAGATGGGTTAAGTCATTGATAATCCATGGTCTGTGTTGGCACCATGATTACTGATATTTTTTGCCTGGGGATGGAGGAAAAGTGATGTGAGTAGAGGACAAGTTGTTGGAAAATGAGATGACTGTGGCACCTGGCTACGATTATGACAAGGGTGATTAAAGAGAAATGTGGTATAGGCTGTGACTTCTAACAAGAGTAGAAATATATATGCAAAGGAAAGGATAACATTTTTAAAAATAGTGCCTAACTCAGGGCACAAAAGGAAAATCAGAAAGTGTCTATAGTGGTTTTTCAAAAATTCCTTATTTCATGTAGATACAGAGCAGACATGACCCGGCAGTCCCAAGGCCTGAAGGTAAAGGTTTTTAGAATTGCAAAAACAATTCAAAATTGCTGGCTTTCTCATTGAAGTGCAGCAATAGTTGGAATCTGAGAAATGAAATGGGACATTTGAGTAAATACAGACATGGTTGAGAACTTTGATTCCGACCCCCAAAACCTTTTTCCAGAAGAAAAATGTTCAAATTTTCATATCTTATTTTACGACCATATTACCCGCCGAGTTGGTTGGTCTACAAACTTTGATTCCCTTCTCTCTCTCTCTCTCTCTCGTTCCCTCCATCAATTTCATCAGTGGTACTCCTTGCTTCTGCCTCGAAGATGTATTCTAAATCCAATCACTTTTTGGGGCCCCTGGGTAGCTTAGCTGGTTGAGCGAGGACTCTTGTTTTCGGCTTAGGCCATGATCTTGGGATCATGAGATCAAGCCTCATGTGAGGCTCTGAGCCAGGTGGGAAGCCTGCTTAAGATTCTATCCCTTTCCCTCTGCTTCTCCCTCTGAACCTCCACCCTCATTTATGTGCACCCGCAAACACTCTCCCTCTCTCTGACTCTAAAAAAAAAAAAAAATCCAATCATTTCTTTTCAGCCTTTACTACAGATTACCACTTAAGTCTATGCTTCACGCTATTATTAGGAGCAATGCTTCATCTACTAAAATCATATTATGTCAGCACCGTGCTCACACCGTCTGAAGCCCCTGCAAGGCCAGGTGTGATCACACCTCTGCCTATTTCTCTGACTTCATACCCTGTCCCTCTTCTGCTGGCTCAGGCTTGGCCAGCCACACTGGCATTCTTGCAATTTCCAGAACATCTTAAACTCATTTCCAACACAGAGTCTTGACCTAAAAGACCTGCTCCAAGCCTTTGAATAAATTTGCTCCTTGACATCATTCAAGTAATGTTCACATTTCACCTGTGAAACTTATGGTCTAACTATCTAAAATACGAATACTTCCCTCATCGCACTCCATTCTGTTTTACTGCTTTATTTATTGTATAGTCGTTGCTCTTAGAAGTACAATAGTTATTTATGTGTTGTCTTGCTTTACTTCCCACCTTCCTCACCAAAATATAATCTCTGTGAATTCGAGAAATTTGTCTTGTTTATTTCTGTATCTCCAGCAGCTAAGACGGTGCCTGACTGGCAATTTGAGACATCCAATGTCACTATCGTGGATAATTTATTGTCTTGATAAATTTTTGGCTTGACAGGCATTAGAAAGTTTAAGGCTTATATTCATTCTGTGTTACTTTCTTCAGGCCATTAAATCGTCTCTGAATCTCTTTTGTCCCCTGTAAAAAATGAGAAAAATTATCTTTTTTTGATATCTAAGCTGATGCATATGACAGTGAATAAATAATAAAAGTTTCATTTTACATATTTCAACTTTCTCAATGCCAACCGTGAAAAGCCACTCCTTTAATCAAACCGCAGCATTCATAGTTCCAGACCTAATAACCAACTCACTCTTCTCAGTAACCGAAATGATTTTGACCATGGGCACCAAGCAATTTTTAGGACAGTGCTGCTATTTTTAAGATTTTAAATCACCTGTTAAAACTGGGAATGCATGTCATTGCAAAGAGCCAGGCCATCATCCACAGCTTATTTCAACTCTACTTTCATTTCACTTTTGCCTAATCTGTATTAAAGCAAGTTGGAAAAAAAAATTAAGTCTCACAGTGAATAGTTAATATTCTATTGCTATTGGACTTTTAAATGATACAAGATTGCCAATGAGTATCAAGATTAAAATAACTGCAGATTTAATCACCTGCTGAGATGATAAACCTTGTCTCAGGTAACTATCGTAGTGATTGCATTAGTTTATCCAAAGAAATAGAATTGATTAAGAAATCTTCTAAAGTTAACCCTGTTTTATGATATACGCAATTTGTAATCGGTGAAAAATGAAATGATAATTCATTATAGTTAAGAAAGGAGCTGAATAAAATGTAAAAATCCAGGGATTTGTCGAATTCATAAATCTGAGCTTGAATCTTGGTGGTCTCATTTGCTAATGATGAAATGGTTTTAGGAATATTGGAGATTTTATGAGATAATATTGTGAGTTTTGATGGAATAAACAGTAGGCATTATTTTTACTATTGAAGCTAAATATACCATAGGAATTTTAAACCTGAAAGACTATTTTTTAGATGTCTGGGATTTATGATAATCAATATACCTAAAGCCTGCATAAAAGTATGTCATTGAAATAACAGCATAAGTTCAAATACTGAACTGGCAATAATTACCTTCTTTAGATATATAAGTATTATTAATCTAGGCTGTACAATACCCATTTTTTATCTTTAATTTTTATATATTACACTATATTCTATGCCATAAAAAATTATTCATTTGGTGCCTACTTTCTATGCTACTAGTATCTTATGTCATATGTTCTTATTTGATATAGAATACATCAAAATTGGGGCACCTGGTTGGTTTGATGGTTTAAGCCCTCCACTCTTGGTTTCAACTTAGATCGTGATCTCAGGGATGTGAGATCAAGCCCCACATAGGGCCCCAGGCTCTACATGGAGCCTGCTTGAGATTCTCTCTCCCTCTCTTGCTCTCCTCTATAAAATACATAAATAAGTATTCAAAAAAATTGAGTGTCACTTATTGAATTCTTGAGTTAATAGAATAAAAAAAGAGTTAAACCATGACTCTCCAGTATTCCTTCTGTTATTCCCAGGCAAGTCATGATAAGAAACCACTGTCAAAACTTCCAGATATAGAATCTAAGAGTATTATACTCATATGCTTTTACATCTGGAGGGTTTGACAGTGGTTTCTTGTGACAGTGGATGTAAATCAGTGCTTTTCAATTTTGAACCATTGTTTCTTTATTTTTTACTTCTCTATATTATGTATATAAGAAAAAACCCTTTCTGCGATGCCGTATTGCCACAGGATCCATTATTGTGATGAAGAGGAATAATAGCCTATGATGTTTATATGCCGTTACTGTTTCCAAAGCAGTTTTACCAAATTATCTCACATGATTCTTGCAGGCCTTTGTAGAAATTCAACAAACATTTATAAGGATGTTTATGTTTGTCCTTAAGAATCTCAAGTTAGGGGATCCCTGGGTGGCGCAGCGGTTTAGCGCCTGCCTTTGGCCCAGGGCGCGATCCTGGAGACCCGGGATCGAATCCCACATCGGGCTCCCGGTGCATGGAGCCTGCTTCTCCCTCTGCCTGTGTCTCTGCCTCTCTCTCTCTCTCTCTCTCTCTCTCTCTCTGTGACTATCATAAATAAATAAAAATTTAAAAAAAAAAAAAGAATCTCAAGTTAGTAGGGAAGACAAAGAGGTTATAAGGTAATTAAAGCACAGTTGATGATTGCTTTTACATTGATTTATTTAGGGGCACAGGGTGGTTGAGCATCTGCCTTCAGCTCAGGGTGTGATCCCAGGGTCCTGGGATTAAATCCCCTATCAGGCTCCCCAGGGGGAGCCTGCTTCTCCCTCTGTCTATGTCCCTGCCTCTCTCTCCCTGTGTCTCTCATGAATAAATAAATAAAATCTTAAAAAAAATAAATAAATTGATTTCTTTAGCAGCACATACTAGTGACTTCTTATCCTACCAGAAGTAGGAAAAACAGGTTATCTTGAGATTATATTTGAATGGAAACTTGAAATGTGATTTTTTAAATTAAGTTTTACTTAGGAGACGTTGCAGGGGAAATATCTCAGGCAAGGAGAAAACCATAGCAAATGCATGGTTGCATGAAGACGTGGGATGGAAAGACAGTTAAGAGGACAGACCCTGGAACCAGAAGATAAAGATGCATAGACTCGTGCTAGCTTCCTACTACGTGTACAATATTCCTCAATTACTTCCTTCCTTCTGAAGCAGGCACCTCATCTATAAAACGGAGATACTAGTAGCCTATGCTCTCTAGGATTGTTGTAAGTATTTAATGAGTCAATATGTGGAAAGCCCTTAGAAATGAACTGGCACATAGGAAGCACTCAGTAAAGGTTATTATCATGTGTGGAGTAGGAGGAGGCATTACAAAAGGGGAGAAACAGGAAGCTCCCAGTAGAGCAGTTTTTGTCTCTTTCTTACACATAAGGATAAAAAGAAGTGATTTCTAATATTTAGGCAATGTTTTCTCTTTTTGATATATATCCTATTCTCAGTTCTATTTCAGCTTACTATTTTATTAAAGCATAACACCGTAACCTTTTTTGGGGAACATAATTTCCTAAATGGAAACCACTAGCTAAATGGCACTGTATTTGCAAATAGTCACTTATAAATGCAATACATGTCACCTCTCCGCAGCTGTTTGGCAACGAGAAAGAGTGGTTTAGTCTTGGTTCAGATCTCCTGCTCTAGCAGTTACAGGCTCCTTTACACAGATTTGAGCATTGTTAAAAATGTTAGTAGTTGAATATTCCAGACATCCTGTGATTTAAACATTTGACGATTTCCAAATAAGGAACTCTACAGATAGGGCTCAGTTTCATGAGTAACACATTTTCACTTAAAAATGTATGCTGCCTCATATGTGAGATTCCAAAATGACCTAGAAACACGCCCATTATTTCAATTCTATCATGGGTAGAAGAGCACCTTTAAATCAGAATAGTTACTAATTTCTGCTTTACCAATTTATCTAATCCTTCTCTCTTTCCATGCATAAAATCATTTAATTTTGTGATAAATCCCTGATTCTCAGAATACTTGGAATTGAATTGAATACATTTAAATATTGGATCATCCAGCTGACTACATCAATATAAGTCTGTGGAAGAAGTCATTACTGCTAAATTTGGGGGAATACCATAAAATGAGCAGAACTATACTAATTGTGGTGGAGACTATGGACTAAGTATACAATTTAACTCTATTTATTTAATATAACCTTTCTTTCTTTCTTTTTCTTTCTTTTCTTCTTTCTTTCTTTCTTTCTTTCTTTCTTTTCTTCTTTCTTCTTTTCTTTCTTTGTAGATAATTCTTAACTTTTCCCTTTTGTAGTTCAAAAGAGATAAGAGGGGATGTGAACATTCAAGGTAAGAATTCATAGTGTAGGGCCCCAGAGCAGGCTGCCCCAAGATGGGCCACTTTGGCATAAAGGTTATTTTGAGTTAAGGGTAATCCAAATCCAGGCAGTTGCAGGAGAAGCTCCCTGCCTCTCCCACAACTGCCTAAATTTACATTGGATAGAAGAACCTCTACCAGGAGCTGTAACAGAGGCTCTCCTTTACCTAAGGAATTTACCTGCCCAATAGAGCAACTTTGTTTCTCAAAATACTTCTTTTTTACTCTTGCTAATGATCTCCCTCTCCTTTGTGTTCTCAGGCTCCCACCCCTCTCTTTAGCTCATATAAGCTTCATGTTTCCCTATTGTCTTTGGAATCTCATGTCTGGGTGGATTTCCTACACGTACACCTATTCAATTAGTTTTTTTTTTTTTTTCCTGTTAATCTGCCTCATGTCAATTTGATTCTGTCCAGCTACAAGGACCATAGGGCACAGGATGTTCTTCCTCCCTGATAATAGTACATTATTCTGTGAGCACAGTTGTACTAGAAAGATGAAGGACAGCTATTCCAATCAGTATCCTACACATATCCTACATAGCTTCATCCAGGAGGACTTTATCTCAGAGTACATCATAACATTCTGGAAACACTTCGCCCTGAATTGTCTGATTACAATTTCATCTATGTTATTATTTGTGGAATTATTTTTTTTATTTTTTTATTTTTTATTTATTTATGATAGTCACACACACACAGAGAGAGAGAGAGAGAGAGGCAGAGACATAAGTAGAGGGAGAAGCAGGCTCCATGCACTGAGAGCCCGATGTGGGATTTGATCCCGGGTCTCCAGGATCGCGCCCTGGGCCAAAGGCAGGCGCCAAACCGCTGCGCCACCCAGGGATCCCTATTTGTGGAATTATTAATGTCCATGTTTTACAACTAGACTCAATTCCATGAGGTTAGGAATTAGAGTAGTCAGATTTATCTACTTATCTTCAATGTTTAGTAGGTGCATGACTCATAATTGCACAATAAACATCCATTGAATAAATGAATGGGTGAATGAATTTACTTAGCCTCTTTTAAATGAGTCTTGGTCTTCTTTTCCTCAGAGTATGATTACATAGTCATTGCCTAAGTTTGTTTTGCTCAGCTTCTTTTATTTCTTTCAAAGAACCTTACAAAATCAACTATCTAAAAAATCGTGCCATTCATATCCCTTATCTCAGTTTTTCTTCTTTTGTTTACTGTGCATCTTTTACTATCCCTTCTAATGGCTGTTTAAATTGTGAGCACAAGATTGATAAAATATCTGGATCACAATCTAATCTAGAACTTATTATATAGATGAAAGTCTTCAGAGTGTTTGAGGGTTTTCACAAAGGAAGTATGTTATTATTTGGAAAATTTTCTGTGATAGTTGTAGGTGAAGATTACAGCTTAAGGGATGGGCTTTGAATCATAATAACCCTTACCCACCACCAAAAATTTATTCAATTAAGGTTAGAATCATCTAGTGCTATTGTGGGTACAAAGTAAATCCATCTCACCATCTTTGAATGGAAAACCAGATGAGTCACTAGGCACTGTAGTGAACCCAAATGAATTCTTCATTGTTGATTAAAAACAAAGGGCACAGATGTTTTAACTACACAGACAGAATAAGATTTTGGAACATAAAAGCCAAGAGGACAGAGTCATCATTCAAAACCACAATAGTAGTAGATAATATCAAAGTTCAAGAACAGCTCTGTAAAATAAGATTTGTTGGCTGTGGTATGTAAGGGCGACTGTTCCTCTCCCAGATTTTCTCTTTTGTTCTAGAAGCTGAGACATCTAGGCCTGACAATAATATTAGCATCCTTCTGTGAATGAATATACATTTTTCAGAGAAAAAAATGTAGTTTGCATTATATATACTAAGTACCTAAAATATACTCTACATAGATAAATTATGTACTTGAAAGTGAGAGCGCATGATATGCTTACAACTTATCATAACACAAGACATAAAGTTCCCAATTGTTCTCACTCGATTAAAATCAGACTTAGCAATACTATGATTTGTGCAAGCTATTTAATATTGTAGAATACCTGATCTCTTATTTTTCTTTGAAAAGAGATTTATGCTGGCTTTGCCACGATATTGAATTATTTTCCCCAAATAAAGTCCATACTGTTAATTCCCAATATCGAATTCCCTTCGCACATCCCTTCCTCTCTTAAATATAGAAAAAAGTGACCCATTCTCAACTAACAGACTTGGGTCAGGAGATAGAAGGTTTTGCTTTTCCGTCTGAGAGATCTATCTGAGTACCTTCCTCCACGTTGTTATTAATGGAAACAAATTACTGGAGGATTACTGCCACCTTGTTCTTTGTCATTATCACCTCTGATCTTTCACAAGTTTTTTCTTACCTTATTCATTAATTGCATTACTATTTATGGACAAGCCCCTGAATCATTCATTAATCAGAATTTTTCCTGGAATTTCTATAGAAACATTTCTATCACTATTGGGTGTGAATTTACTTTGAGTATGGAGATGCAGCTGGCCTGACAAAATGATGAATCCTTCAGCCTAAAAAATGGGGTTTATGCATTTGCCTGACAGCCTAATTTGTTTTTCTCTCTATTTTTATACAAAGAGGGAAAGAGAAAAAAAATTTTCCTTCAGATTCTTTGAATTCTCCTGAGTATTTTTCTGATGATATGAACAAGATCAACTCAAGGATCCAATTATCTTTTAAATTCATTCTGTTCTCATTCTATTCTCCATGATAAATAGCAGTAAATATTGAAGCAGAGATATTTGGAGTCAAACTTTCAGACCAAGCCTTGGCTAGTCCCTGAATATATTGGTCAAACAAAAACTAAAGAGCAAAGCCTTGAGGAATGTGAGAGCATTTGCTGTATGAATATTCAAGGGAAGGTGTTACAGGCAGAGTAAAAAGCCTGGAATGCTTAAATGCCTCCTATTTGCAAAGAACACCAAAGAAGAGAGTGCAACTGAGAAAAATAAAAGATGAGAAAGTTGTCAGTAGTGGTCAGCAAGATACAGTCTTGTTGGCCATTATATTGAATTTGGTATTGTATCTGTCCCATGTCTTGAGGGTTTAAAGTCCTGTTGACCACATCTTTTCATTTTGTGGGGAGCTCAATGATTTCTCTCCATCCAATCTGTCCTCAAAGCTGACCTAAGGACACATGGAAGACTCGATATTGATGTCAGTTTTGAAGGAATGAATTTTCTCTTTTACTTACTTCTTGTTCCTATGGCTAATGGTTTAGAATGATATGGGTGTACTTAAAAAGAATGCTTTCCCTTGGTAATTAGGCTTATTTTCATGAGAAAAGTGGGGGGGAAGGAAGAAAGAGATCATCATGGAAGAGATCCATGCTTACATGGAAGAAGGAGAGAAGAAAGAAGAAGAAAGAGAAAGAAAGAGAGAAAAAAGAAAGAAGAAAGAAAGAAAGAAAGAAAGAAAGAAAGAAAGAAAGAAAAAGAAAGAAAGAAAAAGAAAGAAAAAGAAAATTAAAGTAATGAGACAAAGGTAATCTAGACTACGGTTCCAACCAGAGCCAAGTCTTTTGATTTCAGGTGTAGGGATTACCTCAATGCAGCAAGATAATGCCTTCCTAATTTTTACCCTGATTACCTGTCTTCCCATTCTGTAGTCTTGCAGTCATTTCTCAAATGCTTACTTAAAAATCTTAGGTAATGTCTTAGGCCATGGCTCATATGTTACCCATATAAAAATGTACAGTTGGAGCTACATTGAGACAAGTACATTTTCCACTCCTTTCTTTAGCTACTGTTATCCTTCTAAATTTGATAAAGAATGAAAAGAATCTAGAATTTGAAGACAAAGTTAGGTTCCTATGAAAATATTTAGTTAGAGGTCACTGTTAAGTAATTAGAAGTTAAGTGAATCAAAAATCAGTACTGTTTTGAGATAATTTAGAAGAGATGGTCTGAGAATTGGGCAGAAAGGAGAGTGGTGTAGACATTTCTAGGAAGGTTTGAGGGGATACTTTTCTTCTTAAAAGAGCACATCTGTTAGATAACACTTCTGGCCTCTTTCTGCTTGTACACTATGAAAGTAGAGTAAATTATCTGATTGTGAAGTTTGAGGGTAGGTAATAAGCTTATGTGAACCAACCCCTTCCTATTTCGGAGGCCAACCGGTTCTTAGGAACTTCACCTATTACAATGCTCCTCCTTGTTATAAATTTCAAATATCCCGTATCACCTACCTATCTTATTTTCAAGAGCACCTGGAGAGTATATGCATGTTACATATTCAGACCAATCTTTTTTTTTTTTTTTATTCAGACCAATCTTAATGTTATTGGTAATAAGAGTATCTTTTAATTGCTTTATTCCTGGCTCCTGTCACTTAATTATTCCAAATCTTGGGTCAGAGTTGAAGGAATGTTCCCTATTTACCCACTTAAAACATTATAGACTAATAAGTGACAACTAATTCGTGAAAAACCTTGTAGACTATAGGAATCGTCTTAGTTTTAACCCTAAAAGCAATGAGAAGCCTATAAAGACTTTGAAACTATGGACTGACATGGTCTGTTCTTTATATATTAATGTTTGCTCTGGGTGCACTGTGGAGAATAGATTATAGTGCAGGGATTAAATAAATTCAGAAAAGCTAGTGAGAAGGACATTAGAATAGATTAGGCAAAGCATAACTGCTATGTAGCACTGCTCTAGGTTCTGGGCATATATAAGATATATAAAAAAAATAGTTCTGTACCTAGTAGATCTGACTATAAGGCATTTTAAATCTAGTGTTCAATACAATTTCTGACACATAAAAGATTCACAATAGTGATTTGGTAAATAAAGATACAAAGGGGAAGCTCTACTGGGAAAAGTTACACACATTATGAAATCTTTAATTGGAACTCTATATTTGGAAATATATTAATGTGCTTCTCTTTTTCACATTCAATTGTATAAAACAGTTCTCCTACTCGGCCGGAGCTACCAAAGGAATACGGTAATAGAAATAGTCAATGTTTAAGTTTCAACTTAGAAAATACTCTTACAGTCTTGAGGATACAACTGCCTTGAAATCTCAATATTATTGAGACAAATGTTTCCTATTTTGCAAAAGCACTATCTTATGTATCATGTGATTTAATTCATAGAAATTTACCATAAGTCATAATGTAGAGAAAACAGAATTGATACAAGGGGAGCTTTCATCACTGGAAGAGAAAATAGAAAGTTTTGGAACAAAAGAAGACATTTGAGTGATAAGGTGTCTGAGGATGGCCGCAAGATCCTAATACTTTGACCTTAGTTAAGGTCATGGGGATGAGATTCTTGAGACTCCATAGGTAGCACCAAAATTCCTATAGCCTATACATGGCACAAAGGTGACTCCTGAGAGCTGCAGTGAAGGATGGGAGAGATGAAGAGGAGACATATAGTAGAGATTTGGAGTTGGATGAAGCCAAAGAGCCTGAGTCTCAGAACTGTATGTTAAACAGAGAAATCATAAATTTAATCCAGTGAGGGCCACACTATCCCCCCAAAGAGAGTAGGATTAGGGAACACTTGGCCACTATATCTCAAGATCTTGGAACCAACCACGTTACAGTGGGAACCATTGGAGTTTGCAATGGTCAGCTTCTGGATCAGAGATCTTTCCCTCCACCTCCATGAAGATGCATATCCTCTCCATGCTCCTAGAACTACCTTGAGAAGGAGTAAGAGGAGAGAAAATCTTTGAGAAAACAAAGAAGGAGCTCTGATAAAAGGTGTGGAATTTGATTTACCCCAGAGTGGCTGGAATAGCCAAAAAGAGTTTATTTAACACCTAAATAATCTGAATTTGTCTTTCGTCAGCTAGACTTTTAAGGTCATTTATTGAATAGAAATGACTGCCCTAAGGTTAGAAAAAGATCAGTTTCTTTTTCTTCCCTCTTAATTTTGTTGTTATATATATATATATATATATATATAATATATTAATTATAATGTATATAATAATATATATTATATATTACATAATATTGTTATGTTAACATATATAACATATAACAATATAATGTTAACATTATAATGTTATACTATATATATTACATATTCAAATCTCAATAAAAATACAATACTGGAATTATAAACAAGCCATACACCTATAGAAAATAAATAACAGAATTTCAGAGGAAAATTTCTCACTCTGAGTTGGAGTGATCTAAGATGTCTTCAAGAACAAGGGCTTGAATTTTGGAGTTTAGAGGCCAAAGTGAGTATTCATGTGCCCCATGGAGTGAGTTCATAGCCATGATGGAGCTGAAGCCTTACGCTTGGCTAGCGCAGAAGACACTGGATGGTCCACTGGGTCAGAATGTATAGATCCTTGAATTGCAGTTTGAGATTTTCAGACTTCACGTAATTAGGAGTAAAAGCAGTGGGATGTGTGTGTGTGTGTGTGTGTGTGTGTGTGTGTGTGATGTTTGGGAAGAGCAGAAGACATTCTAATTCCATGTAAGGAGATTCTGTGATTTTCAAAATACCCATTAATTATTCCAGGTAAACCATGGTTGAAATCTGTACCATTAGTCATTTGCCTCTTCAGCTTGATAAAATGACTTCTAGCCTTTTTTATTCTTGTTTTCATTTGTGGAAGAGGAATATTAATATATGTTCCCAAATCTTTTTGCAAGAATTAACTACTCACATTGCTTTATGTAGTATGTTGGTTTATAAGTGCCCCAAATTAGTAGTTGCAGAGGGCCTTTCCTTAAGGAATTTCAGTATACAGTGCTCCGAGCTTCACATTCTTCTAAAGGGAAATATCTTTCTTTCTTTTTTAAATGGATATCTTTTTAAAATTGATAGCTTGATCTTTCCCAGTTCACCATCTCTTTTATAATAAACTACAGTTGTTTTAGAAAACAGTAGTCAAACTGGAAAATACGTTGGAACAATTTTAAAAGACTCTGGAAAATACAAGAGTAAAGATTAAAATACTCCTTCTTCTATCATCTCACTCCTAAAATGCCAGTGTGCATGACATTAAGGAATGCACTATTTAAGAGTCAAATATTAGACTATTGAGAGAAAACATTTCCAGCTGAAAAAAAATATATGTATTATTTGAGTGTAATGGAGTTTATAAAGAATAATTGATGACTTAACATCGGCTGCTCAGAAAGTGTTACTTTAATTATCCACGTAGAAATAAAACAAGAGACAGATTTAATTAACTAAGCTGATGTTTATGTTGACTTGATTCTGGATCATTCTAAATAAATTGCGCCCTCATCACCTGTTACCTTTTTGGCCCTTGAATAACCAGTTCAGTTCAGCATCACTGTTCACTAACTTTATCTATCAATGTCACATCCCTTATGAAGATTCTCAGACTAATCCCTCAGTTTCTAAGCATTTAGTAGATGAATGGTGTTACTTAAAATTTTCAATCAGAAAGGGGTTTATCAGTCAGATACATAGATCTAATCCACCGATATGAGTCACCTTAAAGACTCATTTCATAATGTTGCCATTCACTTGACATGTTTTGCATTATGGCACAATGTAACCATTATAAATGATAATATTTTCTCACTTTTTTGAAAAAAAAATAGAAACTTAGCAGAGGAAACGCAGCAAACACTTCCATACCTCACAGAATTACTGAGAGGCAAAAAGGGTTTTGTTGAAAGGCCATATAATTTCTCTCTACTTATGGAAATGTCACTAATGTGCAGCCTAGACCACCAGGAACACACCTGTAGTTGAATACGTTGCAGTGAAGGTGAACACATACTTGGGGAAACCACTGGGTGCCCCCGTAAGAGGGCATTAGAAAGAATCTGTTATAGGAAATGTCCTTCAGCTGGTTTGATTTGAGGGACGGACTAAAGAAGTGGGGTTTGCTCTAGACAGGATGCTATCGGACAGTGACAGAAGTTGTATCACAGAATATCTTAATAAATCTTATGTATAGTGATGACTGATTGAAGGGATAATATTGATAAAGAAGTAATAGTTACTCATTTTGGCAAGAGAGGGATGTACAGTATTAGGTAAGCAGCCAGTAGTCCAGAGGCCTTGTTTTATCTCTGCTTAAAATTATAAAGTGAATTTGCTTTGTTTCGTTTTATCACATTCTCAGAGCAACTTTGGTGAAGTTGGTATCCTCAAGATTGTTTACGTCCAATGGAAGACTGTCATGGCCTACCAGTGAGCCACAGGACAATTTGCAAATGTCAGTGAATATTTTTTTTCTCTTTCTCAAAATAACACAATTATTTAATTATTAATTGTGGCTTTTGTTTGCATTTCCAAATTTCTAATGACTCCATCATCTCCATAGGTTGAAATTTGTGAAAGAATTTTCTTTACATTTCTCACAGGAAATGTCTTGGAGCAGAAGGGGGGAAGGTATCAATAATCATGTATCCAAAATTGGTTTTTCTGTGAAAGAGGAAATGCATGGGAAAAATTTGGGAAAGATTATGTGTCTATAAATACTGATTTTTAAATCACATTATCTTGAAAATCAAGATTACTCTTTTGTTTATCTTAAAAATGACCGTGTAAGTTTACAAAATTACTTCTTTTCTACTTTACTACATGTTAACTAAAAAAAAACAAATCAGTTTTCAAGCCTATTTTGACCCTATACTCATCATTCATTTTTTAAAAAACCTTGCAGTAGACCTTAATTTTTAGAAGACTGTACCATAAAATTGAGAGGAAGGTACAGAGATTTCCTATGTACCTTTTTCCCAACATATGTAGAGCACCCCCCATTATCAATACCCCCCCCACACACACACCAGAATGGTTTATTCATTACAGCTGATGAATCTACATTGAAGCATCATTATCATTTAACATCCATAGTTTACGTCAGGGCTCACTCCCGGCGTTGTACATTTTATGGGTTAGAAAAAATGTATAATGACAGGTATGCACCATTATGATACCATACAGAATAGTTTCACTGCCCTCAGGTCTTCCAAGCTCCATCTGTTCACTCCACTTCACACTTCTCACCATTAAGTATGGCGTGACCTTGCGGTTGTTTGTAGGCATTCTTTATCAAGTTGAAGAACTTCCCCTTTATTCCTAGTTTACTCCGAGTTTCCGTTATGAATGGAGGCTGGGTTTTGTCAAATGCTGTTCCTGAACCTGTTGATATGATCATATGATTTTTTCTCTTTGATGTTGATGTGATGGATTAAAGTAATTAACGCTCAAGTGTTGAGCCAGCCTTGCATACCTCAGATGAGTCCCACTTGGCTGTGGTGTTTAATTTCTTGTGTCCTCTGTTGGATTTGATTTGCTGATATTTTGTTAAAGATTTCCACAACAATGTTCATGAGAGATATTGGGCTGTAGTTTTCTTATAATGTCTTCTTCTGGTTTGGGTATTAGGGTGATTCTGGGCTTATAGAATGAGGATGTAGTCCTTCTGCTTTCACCTTCTGAAAGAGATTATAGAGAATTGGTATGATTTCATCCTTAAATGTTTGGTAGAATTTACCAGGAAATCCATTTAGGTTGGGTGCTCTCTGATTTGGGAGGTCATTAAATATGGATTTAATTTCTTAATAAATAGGACTCTTTAGATTGTCTTTTCTTCTCATGTGAGTTTTGGGAGATTGCATATTTCAAAGAACTGATCTGTTTTTTTGTAGATTATCAAATTTGCGGGCACCAAATTAAGTGTTTGCAGTATTCCTTTATTATCTTTTCTTATCCACGGGATCTGAAGTGATGTCCTATCTTTCATTTCTGATATTGACAACTTTTGTCTTCTCTCTTTTTCCTTAGGTGCCCTGGCTAGACATTTGTTGATTTTTTAGATCTTTTAAAATACCAAAAAATAATAATAATAAAAAATAAATAAATAAATAAATAAATAAATAAATAAATATAAAAATTAAAAAAAATAATAAAATAAAATACCAGCGTTTGGTTTCATTACTCTTCTCTATTGATTTCCTATTTTTAATTTCATTGTTTTTTCTTCTAACATCTATTATTTATTTACTTCTGCTTATTTTGGATTTAATTTCCTCTACTTTTTCTAATATCTAAGATGAAAGCTTAGATGATTGATATTGTCTTTTTTTGCCAATAGCCTTTCACTGCTGTAAATATCCCTGTTAAGCACTGCTTTCACTGGATCTCAGAAAAGTGTATAGATGTGTCTTAATTTCCACTTAGTTCAACATATTCTTTTTTATTTCTCTTGACATTTCTTCTTTGATCCATGTGCTATTTAGATATTGTTCAATCTCCATGTATTTTAAGATTTTCCAGCTGTATTTTTGTTATTGATTTCTAGTTCAATTCCCTTGAGGTGTGAGTACAGATATTGTATTATTTCCATTCTTTAGAATTTGTTAAAGTGTGTTTTATGGCCCAGAACATTGTCTATCTTGGTGAACGATCCCTGAGAGCTTGAGGAGAATGTGCATCCTGCCGTTGTTGAAGTCGTCTACGTGTATCAATTATATCCAGTCGATTGTTGGTGGTGTTGAGCTCAGTTATATCTTTACTGATTTTCTGCCTACTGGGTCTGTCCATTTCTCACAGGGGCATCGAAGTCCCCCACTGGGATAGCAGATAATCTCCTTGCAGTCTATGGGTTTTTGCCTCACATATTTTGACTCCATTGTTAGGCAGATATACATTAAGGATCATTATGTCTTCTTAGGGAATTGACACCTTCATTATTATTTAATGCTCCTCTTTATCCCTGATGCTTTCCCTGATGTAAATCTGCTCTTCCTGAGATATTGCAATCACTCCTTTCTTGTGATTAGTGTTAGCACAGCATTTACTTTTAATATTTGTCTTTATATTTAAAGTGGGTTTCTTTTGAACATGCAGTCAGGACTTGTTTTTTGATCATCTCTGACAGTGTCTTTTAATTGGTGCATTTAGACCATTGGCATTCAGAGCAATCATTGCTATAGTTCCATTAATATCTACCGTATCTGTTACTGTTCTTTGATCCCACTTTTATTTTCTACTCTTTTCCTGCCTCCTTTAGTTTTAATTGAACATTTTATATGATGTTTTTCCTTTCTTAGCATATCCGCTGTTCTTTTTATGCCTTTTTTTTTTAGTGGTTGCCATAGAATTTGCAATATACATTTACAGCTATTCCAAATCAATTTTCAAAAGCATTATACTGCTTCATAAGTAGTGCAAATACTTTATCATAACAAAAAATACTAATTTCTCCTCTCATTCCTTGTAACATTGTTCTCGCCCATTTCATATGTATATGTGTATAGATATAGACACATACCCACGGACTTATGTATGCATATGCCTACAAATACACATAAGCCTCAAAATCTAATACCTGGTTCCTATTATTATTTTGAACAAACCATTTTCTGTTAAATCAACTAAGAATGAAAAACAAGTTTTTATTTTATTTTCACTTATTTCTCCTTTCAGTGCTTTACTTTTTATGTAGATCGAGTTTCTGACTTATGTCATTTTCTTTCTATGCAAAAGCTTATTTTAACATTTCTTGCAAGGCAACCAACTGGCAACAAATTCAGTTTTTGTTTGTCTGAGAGAGTCTTTGTTCTGTTTTGAAGGATAATTTGAAGGATGACTGTGTACAGAGTTCTAGGCTGGTGGGGTTTTTTTTCTTTTTCTATTTTTTTTTTTCTCCTAACACTTCATTTTATTCTACTCTCTGAAAAGAAGCCAAATGCATTTCTTATATTTGCTTCTCTGTAGGTAAGATGTTTTTTTGTTTTGTTTTGCTTTTTTAAACTCTGCCTTCTTTCAGGATTTTTTCTTTGTTTTTGATTTTCTTTAGTTTAAAAATAATATGCCCAGGTATGGTTGTGTGCATGTGTGTTTGACATTTATCCTGCTTTATGGTTATCTCTGAGCTTCCTGAATATGTGGCTGGTACCTGACAGTAATTTAAGGGCATCCTCATTATTGTTTCAAGTATTTCCTATTGTTCTTTTCTCTCTTTCTTATCCTTCTGGCATTCCCATAATGTGTATGTTATACATTTTGTAGTGGTTTTATTGTTCTTGGATGTCCTATTCTGTTTTTCTTTTTCCCCTTAGTCTTTTTTTCTCTTCACTTTTCAGTTTTAGAGGTTTCTTTTGAGATACCTTCATGGTCAGAAGTTCTTTTCTTATTCATGTCTAGTCTACTAATAAGCCCATCAAAGGCATTCTTCTTTTCTGGTATAATGTTTTTCATCTCTAGCATTTCATTTTAATTCTTTCTTTTGCATTTCCATCTCTCTTTGTACATTGTTCATCTGTTCTTACACACTGCTTACTTTATTCATTAGAGCACTTATCGGATTTTAGCAGCTGCTTTATCTCCCCTGTCTAATAATTCTAACATTCTTGGCATATCTGAGTCTGGTTTTAATGTTTGCTCTGCATCTTCAAATTATGTTTCTTTTTGTTTTGTTTTTGTTTTTTGTTTTTTGTTTTGTTTTGTTTTGTTTTTTACTTTAGTAGGTCTTGTAATTTTTTCTTCTTGATAGTTAGACATGATGTACCAGGTTATAGAAATATATGTAAATAGGCCTTTAGTCAGGTGGTGGTAAGATGTGTGTGTAGAGGGCACACTCTATGGTGCTCTGATTGGGTTTCAGTCCTTTAGTGAGCCTGTACTTCTGGATTATGAACTTCACATGTGCTCCTCAGTCATCCTTCCCTCTCCCTTCAGTGGGACACGATGGCTACAGTGACTGCAGCTCAGTATTTTCCTTCCTCCAATGTGGAAGGCTAGAGGAAGCCAAAGGTAAATATTCCCCTTCCCCAAGGTCAGTTAGGCTGTATATTATCCAGCAGGTTAGATGATACTCACTTAGTTTCTTCTGAGGGCAGAACTTCCTAAGAAGAACAGATGCTCTGGAACTTTTTCCCCGCCCCTTGCTGGAAGCATGAGATGATTTTTCTCCAGTAATCACTGTGGAGACTGGTAGAGCTCCTGGAAGGGCGCATAATAAACTCATAGGGACCCTGCTATGACTAGGTCCCCTGAGGTGTCTAACTCTTGCAATTGTCCGTAGTAAGTCTCTATAACTCATCAAAATGACATCAAAATGACACTAGTTCCTATAGAGGTTGCTACTTATGGGTTTTCTATTCCTATTAAGTTGCGATTCTCTGTATTCTCCTACTGGACTCTCCAATTTTAAGGCAGCAGTTTTCCCTGTGACTTCACTTCTTTTATAGATTTAGGAATTGTTGGTTTTTCAGTTTGTTTAAGTTTTTACTTGTTGTTAGGATGAAATAGCAAGGGACGCCTGGATGGCTCAGTTAAGCATCTGCCTTCAGCTCAGGTCATGATCCCAGTGTCCATCTGGCTCCCTGCTCGGCCCTCTGCCACTGACTGCTCCCCACCCCCTGCTCATGCTCTCACTCCCCACCCCCAAGTTAATTAATTTTTTAAAAATGGGTGGGATGGCAATATCCAAACTTCTTACATGTTGGACCCAAACCAGAAGTCTTGTTATTTGATTATTTTAAAAAGATTTTATTTATTTATTCATGAGAGACACAGAGAGAGAGGCAGAGACGTAGGCAGAGGGAGGAGCAGGCTGTAAATAGGAAGCCTGATGTGGGACTTGATCCAAGGCCCTGGGATCAGGCCCTAAGCCAAAGGCAGATGCTCAACCACTGAGCCACCCAGGCATCTCTTGTTATCTGATTTTAACTCTGTGTTCTAAAATGATCAAGGTGCTATCAGTAATGAGGGGAAACATAACTAAATGAGTTATCAGACATTATTCTTTAAAAAGTTGATTGTGCATGGAATCCCGATGATACTATTCCCCTCTGAGAGAGCTTTAAGGCATAGAGATTCATCCTTAGAGATTCAAGGGTTGTTCTTCTGTTTGGAAATGCTATCAGTATTATTTCTTCCTGTATTCATTATTACTTTCTTTTTTAAAAAAATATTTTGCTGGAGTGCCTGGGTAGCTCAGTTGGTCAAGTGACTGCCTTTGGCTCAGTCATGATCCCAGGGTCCAGGGACTGAGCTCTGCATTGGGATCCCTGCTCAGAGCGGGGAACCTATTGCTTCCTCCCCTCCCTGAGCTCATGCTCTCTCTCTCTCTCTCAAATAAAAAAATAAAATCTTTAAAGGAAAACAAAAAGATTTTATTTATTTATTTATTTATTTATTTATTTATTTATTTATTTATTTAAGAGAGAGAGTGTGTGAGTGCAAGCAGGGGGAGGACCAGAGACAGAGGGACAAGTGGCCTCTTCCCTGAGCATGGAGACTAAGGAAGGGCTGGATCCCATGACTCTGAGACCATGACCTGAGCTGAAATCAAGGGTCAGATTCTTACCTAACTAAGCCACTCAGGTGCCTCGATTACTTTCTTTTACCTGAAGACACCCATTTCGGATCTACAGAGTGAATATTCAAAATTTAGTACAATATAAGATACTACTTCTCACAATGAACCTAATCTCCCACTTATTCCCTTACCAGTTCTGTAATTTATCATGTTCAGACAACTCTGCAGCATTTGGCCATGAAAATCTAGTACGAATGGCAGCAGCTACTAGAATGCCATGCGTTGGAGCTCTAGGCCGTGGTGGTGGGGGTGATAGCTGGGTTAAATCTTCACCATCCCACTGACTGATTAGGTCAAAGACCCTGATTTTAAATTGATTTTTATCTGTGGAATCTTCTAGACTCTGAGGCTATTTGCTTTTAGTAAATAGGAATGTTTGTGATGATTTGATTTTAAGTCTTTTTACCATTCTTTGAATTGGGAAATTGGGGAGGACTTTCTATTTGAATGCATAATTCAATCCCGGAAAAGCCCTTTATTCATTAAGTAAGTATTTTTAAGTTCTTATTATTTGTCAAATTTCCTTTCAGGCACTAAGAATAAAATAGCAAGCATTTTTTAAAGACTGCTATAATGGATATTTTCTTGTTATTTCCTTTATTTCTCTAGTAACTGTTCCTCTCCATGTGTTGTTGTTTGTTTGTTTTTTTAATTTTATTTTTTATTTATTCATGAGAGACACAGAGACACAGGCAGAGGGAGAAGCAGGCTCCATGCAGGGAGTTCGATGTGGGACTCACATCGGTCTCAGGTCTCCAGGATCTCAGGTCTCCAGGATCACACCCTAGGCTGCAGGCGGCACTAAACCACTGGGCCACTGGGGCTGCCCTCTCCATTTGTTTTTAACCTGTTCACAACACACATAGTAGCCAGAAGTTAGTGCTTTTGGATTACTGTCTTAAATTTTAAAAAAATTCCGATTATTTTCTCCACCATTAAATTTTGGGGGGATTTCTTTACCTTCTTCCATTGCTGTTGATTTTGGTTTTATGTATTCCTTATTCACATCTAAATAATACTTTGGATATTCCTTTTGATTGTGTTGATAATTTCTTATGATTTTACATGGATATAATTCCTATTTCTCTTTAATGATACAAACTCTAATGCTGTGATATAAATTATAAATTATAATGCTCTGCTTTGCTTTGCTAAGAGAAATCTTGCTAAAGGTTTTGTTTTCTTTCTTGTGAAGTTTCTTTTCCTTATTTTTTTTTTTTATTTTAATCAGGCTGTGACGGATGCTAGTCACCCATCTGTCATAGCCACTAAGTCGGAAAAGGAACAGGTGAGCCCTGCCCCGCCACCATGGCCAACTGCACCCTCGCAGGGAATCTCCAGGGAGCCAGGCAAATGCAAAGCATAGTTCCCAACAAACAGGGTTTGCCAAGACTGTTGTATAACAGATTCAAACTCATCATGAGAGAAGCCAATGATTCAAGACAGAAGAGTTTGGAAAAGAGAAAGGGAGGAATTTATTTTGGATGCCAGCAACCAGGGAAGCTGGCAGTTTCAAGCCTTAACAACTGACCTCTCTGCTGGTCAGATGGACACCTAGAGATTTATAGGGAAAGGTTCAGGGGTGTAGGAAGAAGAGAACGGGCAGCAAGTATGTGATCATGGGTAGGGGATGGTATGCGTTCAGCGTATGGTTGTGGACAAGGGTGGGAATGTGGTCATCTAGGCACTCCATTGCATCAGGGCTTTTCTGTCCTGGCAGTTGGAATGTCCTGCTGGTCATTGCAAAACACCTTCATCAATGCCTCAAGAAAGTTCTCAAGCAAGAAGTGAGAACAATGGGTTTCAGTTGGAGCATGAGTTAAGCAGCCCTATCTGAGGTTTCTAGTTTTAACTGTTGGGGTCTATGATTGAGCAAGAGGGCTTTGCTGGCATTAGTGTTAGATCCTAAAATATCACACTGATTTTTTACCTGCTGTCAATTTATATTGAAAAGCTACTGAGGTAGTCACGTATATGCAATAATGTATACAAATGTTAAGTGTACTTCACATTATATTTTTGTATTTATAGACACCCATATAATTATCTTCCAGATTAATATGTGAAACAGCTCCAAGATCCTATATGCTTCATCCCAAACATACCCTAAAAATATGGTTACTCTCTATAGACAGATATATAATATATATGTCCCTGTATACGATATAATAAGATATAAGATATAATAATATAATTATAAGAAGATATAATAATATAATGTGCATATTATATATATATATATATACAAACTTACTTTGATATACATTTTGAATGGAATTTTAGGGCCATAGAATAGGCATGTATTTATCTTTGCAGGTAAGCCTAGCGATACATGAGTTTTCTATTTGCTATATGTTATATATACATTTTTTATTTTTTAAAAACTCTTTGTATATTCCAGTGGGTGATTGTATCCCTTAGTAATTATAGTTTGCATTTTGCTGATGATCAAGTAATGATATTATGCACTTCTTTTTTAAGATTTATTTATTTATTTGAGAGAGAGGGGGAGAGTCAGAGAGACTGAGAGGGCACCAGCAGGGGGAAAGGCAGAGGGAGAAGCAGACTCCTTGCTCAGCAGGGAGCTTGATGCAAGGCTCCCTCCCAGGACCCGGATCATGACCTGAGCCAAAGGCCCAGATCATGACTTAGCAGACTGAGCCACCCAAACGCCTCTTATTATGCTTATTGACCACTTGGATGTTATCTTCTGTGATGTCTAATAAAGATCTTTATCTTTTTTTTTCTATTGAATTGTCTCTTTCTTTTAAAAAATATTTTATTTATGTATTTATTTTTAGAGAGAGAGAGTGGGGTGGAGGCAGAGGCAGAGGGAGAGGAAGAGAGAGAATCTTAAGTGGACTCCACACTCAGTGTGGAGCCCCAACCAGGGCTCAGTCTCACAACTCTCAGATCATGACCTGAGCCAAAATCAAGAGTCTGACATTTAACCAACTGAGCCACCAGGTGCCCCTTCTCACTCGTTCTTATTGATTTATGGTTGATGCTCTCTAACGACTAAAATACTTCCCAGGACACCATGTGAGGACCTGACTGTTAGCTCCAGGTTTGATTTTTAGTGCATGATCTCAGACAAGTTATATAAATTTTCTAATCCTCAGTTTTCTTATGTTTAAAAAACGGACGCAAAAGGTCAGTTCTTCCTTCTGCATAAAGTTTTTTGTTAGAATTAGAACCAAAATAATGCATATGTAAGCATTTAGAAAGCAGTAAGGTACTCTAAAAGTATAAGGGATCACTCTGAATAAAAAGAATCACAAGATTTTTATTTGAATTTTAAAATGCATCTTATTGAGACTTGCAGTCCTCATCCTAAAAGGAATTAAAAAGTCAATGAAAGACAGTCTAACAAAGATACTCTATTTGAGCTTTGTTGAAATACCGCCATTGTTGCCACACACTGATGCCAACATTGCTTTATAAGCTGCTAAAAAAAAACAGATTTTATTTGGACAGCCGCTTCTTGATATAAAGAGGGATGAAAGGCAGTCAATAAAGGTGGTAAGTTGCATGAATGTGTTAGATCTCAAAAGATGATTATACAGGACATGCTGTGCTCCACCGCTAAAGCAAAACCATTACGTGTGAAGTCTGAACTTTTGCAGTATGACTCCTTATGATGCGGAGTTCCCACTTTTATAAAGTCATTTTAATTTGGTGTAGTGTAGGCCCTGAGGTGGGCTTGCTCTCTCTCTCTCTCTCTCTTTTGTAATGCAAGTGCCCAATTTAAGCTTTGCTTGCCCAGGCACCCATTTCAAAGAGATTTATTTCAAAGATGGCTATTTTGAATAAACACATCGCCAGCCATGACTAGACTAGGTCAGGTACCTTTCCACTCCCTCCCCCCCACAGCAGGATACTTTGTGTTAAAGATCTTGGTTGATTTTCATAATTGACCATCTGGACTACCTTTTTTGTTGTTGTTCTCTTCCTGTGCCTTAAATTCCCATTCTTATATTTTAAATTCACCAACAAAGAGTGAGCCCACAAAACCACAAATCTCCACTCTAGACCCCAATCTAAAAGCAGAACCCAGGCCCATGTCTTTCTACCCGTGACCTCACTATGTGGCCCCAGGTGTGCCATGTAATTTTTGGGACTTGTGGGTGATGAGCTTCTTATTTGTCCAAGTCTCCTGATGGTTATTTTTGAAGGATGCCTTATAATCATATTAAGACTCACAAGGGCTGGTCCAGCTGCAACATTGGTTATTCAGAGGCTGAGATCTGATCAAAATATTTGGGAGGTTACACGTTCATATTTTGAACACATTTAAAGTTTAAAAAGTTAAAATAACATATTCTTGTCTAAAAGTACGATAGGATATTCAAGACCCAAAGGATTCACTTCCTGACCATTGTACAAACTTTGAGCAGCCTTGTAACTAGTTGGAAATTATAGATAATATGAGGATTTTATATTTAGCATTAAATTAAATTTGACTCTATTTACACCCAAATGTCTTTTTATTACAATCCCTAGAGAAACAGGAGTTATCAATCTCATGGTTCAAAAATTAGCCACATAGCATCATAGCAAGAAAGTCAAGTAATAGATGTGTTCCCCTGCTGTCTGACACTTTCTGGTAGCTTCCTAGTCCTCTTCTATGGCTGATCTCAAATCAGAGTCCTCAGGGGGCTTCATAGACTGGTAATTTATATCAAAGAAATGTCACCAGGATTCTAAAACACAAGTAAGCACTCCAAATATCTTCTAGTCAATCTATACCAGGGAAAGCTCCCTTTCCCAAGAAAGACACATTTTTGGTTCTGAATGTATACACACACACAACAAATATTATTCAGACTTAGAAAAGAAGGAAATCCTGCCTTCTGCAACAATGTGGATGAACTCTAAGGGCATTATGTTAATTGAAATAAATCAGACAGATAAAGGCAAATACCTATTGGCTATATTATTGTAGGTAATGTACTTTTCCTTCCTTTTTTCTTCTGATAATGTTAAGTTTTTACAATTGTGTGACTTGTGCATAGGGAATGTAATCGTCTTTCATATCATTATTGGGTTACTATATGTACACAATAATATATGTATTTTTGCTGTTTGCTTCATTTCTGATGGCAATAATTTCCATTACTAACATGAATGATGTGCTCTTTATTTATTTTAGTTTTCTTGATACACAATATATCTTAAATGATCCTACTAATCCCTTCTTTTCCACTGGCTCAATAAAAATCAAAATTATAGAGAATTGGTAAGCCAATAATCTGAGCAGTTTTGTGAGAAGAAATAAAATTACTTTCTTGAGAGACAAAAAACAAAATATATGAATAAATGAGTAAGTATACCATGTGTGATCCTAGGTGGTGAGCCTGAACACCATAAACATGTTGACTCTCTCAAATTTACTTATTGTTTGGCTTACTACAATTCCACACAGAATATCAGTGAAATGTCTTTGCATACAAAACATGATTTGTTTTATTTTGTTCATGATTTGTTTTAAAAGCTTATCCAGAAAAATGATTTTTAAAAAAAGACTGGAAGTCAAAAGAATGTTTTTTGGGGTAGGGCCACAATGTTAAATTGCATCAGTTTGAATTGGTTTTAGCTGAACCTATTAGGACTCAACTATAGTAAGTTAAACACATTTTCCTGTGTCTCTGTTTCAAGCACAAATGGACACTTCACTTGGGAAATCCCAATTTTATTAGCAAAATTCTTACTTATATTCATGGATAAGTATATGTGTGTATAGTATATATGTATATATACTTTTCTGTGTGTCTCAATATTTTATATTTACGATAACTAAAAAAAGCATTGTTTATCTAAGAAATGACAAAAATATGTCTGGAAAAAAACCTTATAAATGCATCTATTCTAAGGAGAAAAGTTTGATGGAAGATAGGTGACATAGAGCTAGATGGTACAGAGATGATAGATAGATAGATAGATAGATAGATAGATAGATAGATAGATTGATAGATAGATAGATAGATACTAGGTAGACACATAGATACGGGTGTTATGCTTATAATATACATAAGGTATTCAAATAAGTATTTTGTGTTAGTTTCTTAGTGATGCTGTGATAACATACCACAAACTTAGTGACATGAAATAACACATTTATCATGAAAAGTATCTTGATATCCGAAGTCTTAAATGAGTCTTACAGGACTAACATTGTCAGCAGAGCTGCACTGCATGTTCCATGGTAGAATCTGCTTCATGCCTTCCCGGGTGTTAAGTCACCTGCATTTCTCTGCTTGTGGCCCCATCCTCTGATCCAAAGCCAGGGGCAGTATATCTTCTCACAGCCTTTCACTTCTGTTATCACATCTCCTTCTGGGACTCGGACCCTTCTGCTCTTGTCTTATAAGGACCATTGTGATCATATTGGGCCCCACCTTAATAACTCAAGATAATCACCTCATGTCAATGTCATTTAATTAATCATATGAGCAAAGCTCCTTCTGCCAAGCAAGGTAATATTCACAGGTTTCGAGGCTAAGGATGCAGACATTTTGGAAGGGGACATTACTCTGTTTACCACACACTTCAAATTCATGGAGAAGTATGAATCATTTAACAATGGTAATAAGAATATTTCAGGAGCATCTGGATGGTTCAGTCCATTGAGTGTCTGTCTTTGGCTCAGGTCCTGGGATGGAGCTCCAAGTTGGGTTCCCTGTTCAAGGAAGAGTCTGCTTCTCCCTCTCCCTCTCTTTCTCTGCCCCTCTCCACTATTTGTGTTCTCTCTCTCTCTCTCTCTCTCCCTCTATTCCAAATAAAGAAATAAAGTCTTCTAAAAAATAAGAGTGGGGCACCTGGGTGGCTCATTCGATTAAATTTCTGCCTTCAGCTAGGGTCACGATCTCAGGGTCTTGGGATCCAGCCCCACATTGGGCTCTCTGCTCGGTGGGGAACCTGCCTCTCCCTCTCCTACCTGTTGCTCCCCCTGCTTGTGTTCTCTCTGTCAAATGAATAAATAAAATCCTTTTTAAAGAATAAAATAAAATAGTAAAAAAATAAGAATATTCCAAATATTGATGCTTAAAGAAAATAAATCAGTAATTACCTGACACTATATACCCAAATAAATTTTAGAAAGACAAAAACAGGTTTATGTAAAAATTGAAGTTATGAACATTTTGAAGAAAACATAATTAGTAACTCAACCCAGGTAGCCCAAGACTTCAGAAGCACAGAAATTAAATTAAAAATAGTAAACAAATAGCTGTGATATTTGAGTGCATAGATATTTAAAATATTATCTTAAAAACTAAAAATTATAGAAGTAAAAGGAAATGATAAAGGGGAAACAGTTACAGCATATACGACAGCTGCTTTTAACCATCCTTTCCTGTCAGTATCTATTTGTAGAAGAGCGACACTTACCATGTAGTTCCCGTTGTGCCTGGATCCCTGCTCATGTCCTCTTGGAGCTTTCCATCTACCAGATAAGAACTATAAAATAAATAAATAAGCCCACTGATGCTGTGGAAAGCAGCTAGGGAAGGTGACTTTTAGAGAGCTTGGTCTAGGAATGTCTGTCATAGAAGCGATATGTAGATTGAGATATGAAGGAAGTGAGCAAGATAAGAATGCAATATCCAGGCCAGAGCAGACACCCTGGACTTGAGGCGAGAAATGCTCCGATATGTTGAAAAAACAAATGAAAACAAGAGTGTCTGAAGAGTGAGCAAGTGGGAGTGTGGCTTTGGGTAAGGTTACAGAGGCGAGCAGAAGCCAGATCACCCAGGGATTATGTGCAAGATTCTGCATTTTTTGTACAATGCGGTGACTGTAGTTAATAATACTGTGTTGTATACTTGAAAGTTGCTAAGAGAGTAAATTTTAAAAGTTCTCATCATAAGAAAAACATGTTGTAACTGTCTGCGGTGATGTTAACTAAACTCATTTTGCTAATTATTTTGCAATTCATACTTATATCCATCATTAGGTTGGACACCTAAAACTAATACAATGTTATACATCCAATGGGGTATGTCAACGAGGGAAAATATACTCTTTGTTCTGAGAGTGGTGCAATTCCATTGAAGAATTTAAACTAGAAAGTTTCAAAACATTATTTACGTTTCATAAATATTCCTGGGCTGCTGCATTTGAAATGTTGTCTAGTCTAAGGTGATTTGGTAATGCCTATCTTGGTAACGTAATGGATTTCCATCCATGGAGGTAATAATTCTTCTTCATAAATCTATCCTAAATAAACAACAGAAAGATAACTAACTAAAGATTATTGCAAATATCTTCCTTCAAATGTTAATCATGAAATCCAGAGGCAAAAAAAAAAAAGAAGAAGAAATCCAGAGGCAATCAAAATGTCTTTTAATAAAGGAATTAGTAAAACTATGATACATTAAGAAATTCTATATTCTATAGCCATTGAAAAGTTGTGTTTAAGGAATACTTAAAAAATAAAATTGGAAATTTTTCATAAATCAGTATTACAAAGTAGAAGTCAGATTACAGTATTATGTATGGGGTGAATTTTTCATATTTTTCAATATGTTTATGTTAGGGTATACACAATTATATTCATATATATATACTTAATATATATATATACATTATGTGGATCTATTTATCTATTATCCATCATCTATCATCTAACTATCTGTATCTGTTGATCTCTGCATTATGTTTAGCCATGTATGACCTCTAACAAATTGGCCTAATGCAAAGATTAAGTGTTTCTTAACCTTTCCATAATTGTTGAAATCATGAACCAGTCTTCCAAAATAGGTGTATTTGCATAGTCAAAGTCAATTGAACATTTTTGCAATTATCCAGAAAACACAGCCAAATGGCAAGAGCAAGTAAGATGTCTTGGACTCCAAAAATGTAGATCAGCTAAAGTACTATCAGCTAAAATATGAAAAAAAAAAGGAAAATAGAATATCATTTGTAGGGCTTCTTTCTTCCAAGGAGCAACTTTTTGTCTGTTTGATTGGCTTTTTTTATCAGAAGATCTTTTTAAAGGGAATTCTTTTTAATCCTCCCAGTGATGTCACAGAGCGATTTGTCTAAATTTTATACATGGGGAGAAAAATGAGACCCAGAAAGATTAAGTCATTTGTCAGGATCCACACCACCTGAGATGGTAGATTTGGAGCGTGCACATGGTTCTGCTTGGCTGGGGCACATTGTAAGTCTAGATTATCTGGAAGGGCAACTGAATTCCCATTACATCAGTCTGTTTTGCCTCAAAAAAATTATCACAAGGAAAAATTTCCAGGACACACATCGACTCCTATTTGGAACTGTCTTTCCCAACCATGCAAATATGTATTAAAGGTGCTGTTTTGAGGGTAACAGAAGACACCCTTACCCATGTTGGGTGGATGGCCAAATAGCACTGTTGCAGATGGCCCTGAGGTCCTAAGTAACGTGAGTTCGTCTCAGTGCAGAAAACAAACCCTCTTTACAGGGGGGATTTTATCAGCCCCAACTGGAGACACAGCTGTGAGCGGATTTGGCACTCCTTCAGAACCTTCCTTCTGCATTTACCCGTAGCCTCCTATTACAGGCAAGAGAAACAGGGAATTTGATCATGGCCAAATAAAAATTATGTTCCAGAATGGTCTCTTCTGGGGAAGTTGAGCCCAGCCATGCTATTTGTTGATTCCCATCCTGGTGTTAATCACTGTAACCATCACTATCTAGAAAACAATTGAAAATAAAAATGAATGGCTTGCAATTTTCTTAACAACTCGGGATCGTTCTTCATCATTCTCATGCCATGATTCCATATTCTGTTTCTTTTGCTACATCCCACCCTTGTTTCGCTTCCCTCTTGATTGATGTTTTCCTGTAAACAGTGCAATCAATTATACTTTAAAGACAACTTTTATGTTATTCACATTATGTAGTTCAGAAGAATTATAGTCTGTCTTTTAAAACATGGTTTCAAGGGAAAGGTTACCTGTTTATATCCTTGACTTTGCTTCCCAAATGCTCATTTATCATACTTTTTCTCTTTAATTTTGTTTTGCCTGTTAGCCCTTTCGAATGCAGTCAATAAGGCAACTTTAGGAAAAGAGCATCTGGCATCACTGAAGCTGTAAACTTGGTCTAAGGAGTTTTGTTCTCCAACCTTCCCAGTCATTTATCAAATATCACTCACTATGACATGATGTGTCATTCATCCTAATGGATGTAACAGTGTTGAAAACGGAAATGCCAAATGAAGCTTTTTTTTTTTTTTTTTTTAAGCCTTGCAAGCAATTCATAACTACTGAAAGAAGAAAACACCTAACTGGAAACGTATACGTTTGAGAATGTAATTTTCAAAGTTAAATGAATACAAAAAGACAATTGGCACACGAAGAAAAGCAAGAGTACGTAGACGTATAGAAAAATGCTTATTTCTGGGAATCATAAAAAATGTTTATTAAAAATTACCCTGAGTTACTAGTTTTTACACTAATAAAGTCATCAGTTAAAATATGCATTGCTCACAAAGTTTCAGTAAAACCAAAGCATAGATATAGTATCACTAGTACTCAAATTGTTATAAACTTCTTAAAAATAGCAAGGTAAGTCACACTACGTACACAAACATACATGTGTAAAGACCTTGTGCTCTGATCTTAGGGATTTATTCTGAGGAATTTATATATAACAAACACAACATATTATGCTATAAAAATGCTTATTAATGAATCATCAATCATGAAAAAACCCACAAGCCAGATATAATTGAAATGCAAAATCACATTGAAATAGTATATTAACACCACTGATACTTACATAGCCATTAAATGTGTATTTATTATAAAGACAAAGGAGATCCGTGTAGGGGGAAGCTTTCCTAATGTTACATAAAATCATAAAATATAATTGCATTTGAATAATTACCACATGTGCATTCATACATGTTTTCTCAAAGCAAATACATAGTGGGAACCTAAAAAAATTAACACATTATTTATAAAAGGTTTTAACTTACTAGATCAAGGCTGCACACAATGTGTGTATGTTTTGGAATTTGACAAGGGACTAGGAAAGGTAACTGTGTCCTCATCTAGATTTTTAGTTCCTGTATATAAAAGACAGGACCTTGTTTCATACAACTGCAAAGTAAACCTGGTGATGTCCTAAGTTAAAGCCAGTTAGGACTACAGCGCACTTCTTAACTCTTAAACGAACCCTTAATATGTTTCACTCTTCTCTCTCTTCTAGGGTATCAATTTTCCTAACTTGTTTGAGAATCTTTGTTTTTTAGCACTAAAAAGACCCAAGTCCCAGAAAAAACTTCAGTCTTAGGCCAACCATGAGTATTGATCACCCTAATTTATTACTTTTTTTGCTGGAATCCCAAGCCACCCCATTTTTTGCACTGCAGGATTCTCTAACCCTTCCTGAATAGTAACCAGGTCTCAGTCTCCGTCTTTGCTCATGTACTCTATTAAAGTAGAGGTAGTGTTTGTTTCATGCGGTGTCTTGGAGCTAGTGAAGTTGGTGGGGTTGGGTGATAAAGGTCAAGTTAAAAAATAAATAATACAGGGTCCTTTACTCGGGTTCTGTTGTTTTGTCTAAGAGATAGTAGCTCTCAGGGTGCCTGGCTGGCTCTGTCAGTAGAGCATGTGACTCTTGATCTCGAAGTTATGAGTTTGAGCCCCATGTTGGGTATAGAATTTGCTTTTAAAAAAGAAATATGAACTGGGATGCCTAAGGGGCTCAGTGGTTAAGGTCTGCATTTGGCTCAGGGCGGGATCCTCAGTCTGGGGATTAAATAAATAAATAAAAAATAAATAATAAAATCTTTTTAAGAAATCTAAAACAAAGTAGTTATCATACCTATAAGGATTTATTATTTCCTAAACCCATCCCTGGCCCCTCATCAAGTGTATAGAAGAAAATCATATATTCCTATTGGAGAAAGTTTTACTCTGTGTCAGTAAATTCTTGTTCTCATCTTATTATTCTAAGAGAGCATTTACCCTGAATTGGCTGATTTTTGTTTGTTCGTGTGTTTGTTTTTTGTTGTTATTTTTTGCAAATCTCACCTTCATTTGGAACTATAGATAGGCCAAACTTGAGAGTCTAAGGTCCAGGCTAGCTGAGTAACTCTTCTAAATCTTTAAATCATAAAACTGTGTAGATAACCATGACTATCATGACTACTTAAACTCACACATATTTAGGTAGATAATTACATTTCAGATATCATCGTTATAAATTCTTGATCTCATATATGGCATCATTAAACTAATTTAACCACTAAAATTGTTTTGCACTCCCCCGCATCTTTTCTTCTCCTGTCACATCTGAAACTTCATCTGACATTTCATGTTATACACAAATCAAAGTGGGGGGCAAAGGGATGAAACGCAGAAAAGAAGGATTTATGTGAATAATGGCATGATACAGACGTAACGAATTGTCTTTCCTCCTAAAGCCAACATTTCAAATATTACATACTCTACAAGCTTTTTTGAGCCACTCGGGTTACATTGTACAAATATACTATAGTTAATGGTTTCCTAATGCAGAGGAGAGCAGCTCTGTAGGAGAACGTGCACGTAATAGAACTCTCAGCCCTATCCACCATTGTATCATAATGCCATTTATTCATACACAATTCCATCAAACTTAATGTACAAATAAGAAAAATGAATCAAATTATCTTCTAGAACACAGCATCATTTTTCCCTCTCTCCCTGAAGATGAAGTTTAAAATTTCCTCCTCCAATGACTTTTTATTGATTTTTTTAGAAATGTCTGTAATCATTACAAAGCAATGATTTAAATGCATGAGTATAGGCTTTTATGAATAAGTGTTGAATCATTCCTGATAACTAGAGCTATTGATAAATGGCTCATCTTCTAGAAAGTTTATACCTGCAAATGGTTTTATCTTCCTCCTCCTCCTTCCTATCTCCCTCACTCTCTGTCTGTCTGTCTCTCTCTCCTCACCCCCCTCCCTCTTCTCTGTTTTTCTCTCTCAAGGACAGATTTAATACTCAAGTTCAGTATTCATATTAGCTCACATTTTGGAAAAATTCTCCCCATCCAGATATTCTCTATGTCTCTATATTTGGTTTCTAGGAGTTCGAGGAGTTTTGATTAGGCTTAAAACTTACTTGACTTGGATTCAAACTACAGAAATGTATTGTCATCTGAGTGACTTATTTTTTTCTCCTTCTTAACAGGTTATTAACAGTGTTGCTTAGATGAACATCCTTAAGCCATTCAGCACAATCCTGTGGGAAGTGTCCTGGGAATATCTCCACAGGATGTGATGATAGACTTTCTCTCAGGGTTTACTCCTTGGGGAAGTATTATTGGCAGCATCATTCTGTCCTCAGCTTTATTGGATGACTGACAGATGGCCGAGTCTTTAAGAAATCTGAATCAGAGATTCAGAAATATCCTTTGGCTAGAACTGAGGAAATGTAAACTAAGTGCTTTAAATATAGAGAAACAGAAAAATTCTCTCCTTAATGAAGGACTACATAAAAGGAGCATCTCAATGAGAAATGCAGGGGAGAGAAGAGGAAACCGTGCCAGTGACCTGAGTGCTTTCTAATTTAAGGTGTTAACACTAAGTAAATCTAACTCTCCTTGGGCTCTGAAAGATTATCTCAGTATCCCTCCAATAGATTTCTCCTTTTTTATTTAATTATATCAAGTAACTTTTTTTTTCCTAACCTGCAACCAAAATGACATTAAACAGGACAAATGCCCAGATAGAGTGGGTACTCAATAACTGTCAGTATAATTACCATCTGGTACTAATACATAATTATCTTCTTTTGTCAGAAAAAAAAAGGAAAAAATTAAATTGTTCACTGCTATTCAGGAAGTTGAGAAAAAGATCTACATACATTTTGGAAATGAGGAGTAACTAAAACTCACTGAGTACGACTGAAACTACTACTGCATCTCATAGTGATGAGCTTCCAATAATGGTGGTGATGTTTACTTCCCTTCTGCTGTCCAAATCTAATCCTGCCAGCTGTAATCTGGAAATATACATGGAAAGTGGTCCAAGAAAATGGGGCTTCCAGCATAATAAGTGGAGATAATACGACCTAATACCTCATTCATTTATTTATTCACTTATTTATTATAAATTAATGATGGAGAGAGTCAACACTAACAATAAGGCCAAGAAAAATTAGGCAGTTGTGGTCACACAGGAATATCTTTACTCACGTATCAGTGGAAGAAATTACAAAAGGGAAATAGTATTGAAGACGAGTATGTGAGTAATTGTATTAGAAAATTTACACATTGTCTCTTTAAGCATTCCCCAAATAGATGCAATTAGTTATTCTAACCCTTGCTTTAGATAGTTGGAAACTGAAGCTCATAATGATCTATTCTTTTCATTTCATGTTCATGTGCAGACACTGGTATTAAATGCATCATTGTGAGTTTATATAGTCAAGATAAGACTTAAATATTTGAAATATTTAAAATTTACATTAGCTTTCTAGATCCTTCTTGTCCAAAAAGATAATAGCAATAGAATTGTTGTAAATGTAGTCCATTATGTGATTCGGTCACCAAATATAGACCTATCTTATAATTAACCTACAGGGGCCTGAGGCTCTTAACCTTATAAAAAAATAATATTCAGATCATGGAAACAGACGCATTTGAATGTATAACCTATTCATGACATACACATACCGTGTGACTTTAGACACATTACCTTAACCTCTTTAAAGCTGTATTTTTTTGCCTATAAAATAGGGGGGGAAAGTGCATTTAGTTCACAGATTTATTGTGATAATTAAAATGAATTAAAATGAGAGAGTAATAACCTGTGCTCAGCAAATATTAACATAGTAAACAAGAAATAAATTCCAATATTGATGAGAAAGTTTAAAATATAAATTACAAGTAACATATGCCTGCATAACATGAAATATAACATACAGTGAAATTCTTACATATGCGTGTGTATATTCTTTGTGTGTGTATTCTTTATTTAATCTAGACTTGAAAAAGACTCAGAGGTAAAGCCAATGCTCAAATGCAGTAGCCACTAGAGCCTAGTTTTCAGAGATAACAACTACCTTATACTCTCTACGCATTTTATTTATTTATTTATTTTATAAGTCCTACTGGATCTGTCCTTTTGTAAATTTACTCAAGCCCCTTATTGAGAAGATTCAGTTTAAGTTCTCAATAAAGAAACATTACATATGACCTTACTCTTTCTTAGATAATTTGAAACTTTTAGTAGTCAGAGATATTATTTTGAAACAAAATATTAATTGTCTCCCTACCTCAACCACATAAAATATAAGGGATTATTTTTCATAAAACCAAGAACGATTTTTAATAAATCTCTCATTTAGCTGCGTTTAATAATATTTCATGTGGCTTTCAGGATGTCATGCAGGAAAATTGACCATATCAAAATTTATGCAGTCCCACCAAGAACCACTCTTTGAACAAATTCAACTAAACCCATAAGAGATCCCTGATGATCTACAGTAGTGGTGAGGATTGCTTTCATTAAAGTTAATATCAGACCATGTCTAGCATTATTGGCTTAATTCACTATAATCAAAAGAACTTTTTGTCTGAAGTTTTCTAGCAAATTGTAGAAGCAAAGAGACCCTTTGTCTTTTAATGATACAAAAGGATAGAAAACCTAGTCATAAAATTTCATGGCTGAGTTCTACAAAACCATTGTGCCTAATAGAGTATTGATTGAGCCAAGTAGAAATATGGAGAAACAGTTGGAAATATTCCCAGGACATCTGAAAACCTAAGTAGCATTACATTTAAGAATTTAGCGAAACATGCAGGCAATTCTCTTAAGAGTTGCTGTCGCCTCATTTCAAGCTGTTCCCAGGGAATACAAATGTTTCCATGTGATATGTGAAAAACAGCTCCTGGGAACAGAAGTTCCTCTCACTTATCGGAGTTGAGAGACTATCAAATGACTGTTCGGGCTGTATTAGCCTTAGTTTTCTTTTATTTTGTTTGGTTTGTTTTCCATGCAATTCACGGATGAAATCATGAAGCTTATATGTATGACATTTCCTGTGACACACACTAAACAGCTATTCTCTTTGATCATAAACTTTCACAGAACCAATTTTTTTTCTCATACATCAAATGTGTTAACAAAAACAAATGTATGGTATTATATTATCAATTAATTGAGCAAAAGCTTATTATGTAGCCGTACTTTGCAGGTGCTTAATAAATGATCACAATTTTTGTTTACTTTGAATCACTCTAAGGATGTTTTAACGACTAACTCTGGAGTTAATGCTTTTCCACGATTGGCTCCCTGAAAACTTAGACCAGACCTGTACAAAAATTTAGAATTCTATGAAAAAAAGAGGCACTGATGGTAAGTTATTTTTCAGTGCTCTCTTATGCCTTAGTTGGTAATTGTTTTGTGATATTTATAGTTTTAGTATTTTAAAGTAGGATGGGTAGTTAGACATACTACTTTGTAGATGTGGAGATTAAGTAATTTATCCAAATCATGTAGTGAGCTGGTATCAGAAACAGACATTTTAGCCATATTTTCTCATTCCCAGATATTATACTATGAAATTGAATGTATAGCTTATCATAGTTTGTGCCAAGTTTTTTGTAGATATCCTCCTAATCTTTAAAAGTATTATATTACTGTCTCCAGTTTTCATGGCTCCGTGTTCTCCATGCCATGGTGGTTTACCATTTCCTTTACTATAAAACTCTTGATAATTACTCCCACATTCTATTGGAAACTGAGATCTCACAAAATGATTAAGTCTATGTTTGATTTCCTCTTACTTTGAGTATTGGAAATTACTTATCTTGACACCCTTAGATGTGCTATTGTCTCTGGATGTCAACTCAGATGTTTATTTTCTTTTAATGACCCTAAATGTCATTACATCAAAGAATGTGTGAATTGTTCATTTTATTGATGGTTTTAGATATTGCTGTAATAAAGGTTAATTTTGTAATCATTAAGTCATATGTAGCACAACAGATAACAATAAAGAACATAGGATCAATTATTATCTATTACTCTTTTAAGTCCCCTAGACATCCTGGCCACTGACAATTTCTCATTTGCAACTCTAGTACATATCCTAAACCTCTTTCTGCTATCATTGCAGGATTCTTGTCTCATGGAGTCCAAGAATGAATCTTGCAGACAAAAGGGTAAAATGAAGGATAACCAAGTGAAGGTGAGAACAGAAAGGAAAGAAAAAAAACTCTCTAGAGTGACAGAGGTCCTGAATGAGTAGCCAGGAAGGGCTTTTATGGTCTATCTTATAAAAAACTGCCCAGGGAATTTGGTAAACTTCTTGTCAATTACATCCAGAACAAACATGGTGGATTTTTAAAAATCATGAGAATATCATGGTGGATTTGTAAATATCATGCCCAGACTATCATGTCTACCTTCAGAACAAACATGGTTCCCTTCTCTCTGGTTAATATCCCCTCTATAACATTTCTACACATCTGGGATTTCAGGGAGCCTGGTTACATAGCCACCCCCCCCATGTGAGCCTAGGCATGTAACCTCTTATCTATCTCTCCCTATTTAGCCTCCCTGTCCCTTACTCACTAAGTTTGTGAGTCTTTATAGTTATCAAATGCTTTATTAGAATAGTCTCTTAGTCAATAAATATTTATTTCCCCCTTTTATCTCACCTTTAATAAATACTAGAGTGTTGTATTGGTGTTAGTTTTAATGTGTACATTTAATTTAACTATATCCAAGAAAAAGGCTCAAGAATTTTAATGGTATAAAAAAAGCTATACAGTATCCAAGAAGGTAAAATTTATGATTTGGCATACAATCAAAACAAGTTGTTTGACATACAATAAACAATCGTGACATGCAAAAAATCAGGAAAATGTAAGCCATAACTGAGGAGAGAAATCAGTAGAATCAGAAACATAACAGATGATAGAATTAATAAAAATAATGTCAAAACAGTTAATAGATTTGTAATCAATATGTTCAAGAAGGTAGAAGACAGCAAGAGTATGATACAGAGAGACAGGGAAGGTATTAAAAAACAGCCTTCATTAAATTTATGGAGACAAAAAGATAGAATGTTCTGAGTTTCAAAAAATATACATGGAATGTAATGACAGTAGGTTAGACACAGAAAAATAGAATATTTGTAATGCACCTAAGGAAACAACAGAAAATACTTGACATTTTAAATAGAGACATAATTTTTTTAATAACCATAAACAAAATATTCCTACACAGCCTAATAAACATGAAATGGGAGTCTCCAAAATAGGGGAAAGGAAAAGAGGACAGAAGTAAACATTTAATAAATACTGGTTGAAAATTTTCCAAACCCAATTAAAACTATAAATTCACAGATCATTGTTCAGGACTGCCCCAAGTAAAATCTCAGCAGATTTTGATTTAGAAATTTACCAGCTGATTATAAAATGTGTAGTGAAATGCAAAGGACTTAAAATAAAACAACCTTTAAAAAAGAAAAAAAAATAGAAGGAATTACATTACTGTTTTCAAAAGTTTTAATAAAGAAGTAGGGATTGAATATCGAAATAAGCCAGGAATAAGCCAGACAGAAAAAGAGAAACACTGCATCATGTCACTTATATGTAGAATGTAAAACAAAAACAAAAACAAAAAACACCTCCATCTAATAGAAACAAAATAGGATTTGGTTGTCAGGGACAAGGGAGTGGAGAAACAGGAAGAAATTGGTAAAAGGCTACAAGTCTTCAGTTTTAAGGTAAACAAGTTCTGAGGCTCTAATGTATAGCATGGTGACCATAGTTCATTAGACTGTGTTGTGTATTTGAAATGTTTTAATTTTTATTTATTTATGAAAGAGAGAGAGAGAGAGAGGCAGAGACACAGGCAGAGGGAGAAGCAGGCTCCATGCACCGGGAGCCTGACGTGGGACTCGATCCTGGGTCCCCAGGATTGTGCCCTGGGCCAAAGGCAGGCGCCAAACCGCTGCGCCACCCAGGGATCCCTATTTGAAATGTTTTAAGTGTTTTCGAAAGAGAGAAAGAAAGAAAGAGGAAAGAAGAAAGAAAGAAGAAAGAAAGAAAGAAAGAAAGAAAGAAAGAAAGAAAGAAAGAAAGAAGAAAGAAGAGAAAGAAGAAAGAAAGAAAGAAAGAAGAAAGAAAGAAAGAAGAAAGAAAGAAAGAAAGAAAGAAAGAAAGAAAGAAAGAAAGAAGAAAGAAAGAAAGAAAGAAAGAAAGAAAGAAAGAAAGAAAGAAAGAAAGAAAGAGTAAGGTAATGGGTGTGTTAATTATTGGTATCACTTAAATATACATATTTGAAATGTATATACGTTTTTGACCTTTAAAGATTTTTACTTACATAAAAAATAAATTACATCTGTACAGATTCGTAAAATAAGAATTGTGAGTACCCCAAAACCCTCAGGATTATCTGAAAAAGGAAAAATCCAGCCCAGAAGAAAACAGAGGCTATATTCTCCTTATAAGCCCACTAAAAGTAGATTCTGAACCCTATTGCAGACTTTCATGTAGGCTAGATAGAAGATAGAGGATATATGAAATATATACTGCTTAACAGTAACTTCTAAATCAGCTTGAATATTTCCAAGAAGGAGATCATATATGACCCTAAATCATTAAATTGAAATAGACTTCTAAATATAATGGGAAAATTAACTGTGAAATATCAGTATCCAAGCACTAGCTAACACTATGACTGAACTGGTTCTTTGTAACTGGGCTGCTCAATGTGTGTGTTGGGAGGGTGAAGAGAGGAGTGAGCGGGATGGAGTAATGCAATGCCTAGAACATAGTAGGTATTCAATAAATTTATCCATAGAAGCCATATTTATATCTTATTTTATGGACTTCTTGTAAATTCAGTCTTACACATCTACACTTTATTCCCTTCCTATGTGGAAAATTATCACATAATTTTCCAGCTCCTAATTTTATAATTTAAATTTGTTTTCATCAACTTTATTAAATAGATTTCTTTGAAAGTCTCAAATTCTTTAGTGTATGAAATAACAGTATCCAAAATACATACACATATACTCAAAGATATAGAGTGGTAATAAATTAAAATTACATCTTTGAGTCTTATTAAAGGGAAAATGCACTAAAAATCAGACTACCATACAGAAACTCAAAAAGAAAGTGAGAAGGAAAACAGCCTTACTGGAAGAAGACAGGAGTTTAAAAAAAAAGTAAGTGAATATCTTTCCCAGACTTATGATAAGTCATCTGGGAATCATAAATCATTTGGCCCCAACAAAATAAGTTTTTTCAGTAGCTGATTCAGCAGAGCTCATTTAAAATCAAAGAAATATCACCCATCTACACAGCTTCAAGAGGAGAATGGCCTCTGGGGCCACATAGTCCATTTTTTACGGTCTGAATATGTGTTTTACTTGCTTCACAATATATTTACTCATCTGTTTTTAAATGTCAAATAATATGAACAAGCTAACTAAAATGGCCATTGTAGGGACACCTGGGTGGCTTAGTGGTTTAGCACCACCTTCACCCGAGGTGAAGTTATCACCCGAGGGCGTTATCCAGGGGTCCCAGGGTCAAGTCCCACGTCAGGCTTCCTGCATGGAGCCTGCTTCTCCCTCTGTCTGTGTCTTTGCCTCTCTCTCTGTGTTTGTCTCTCATGAATAAATAAATAAAATCTTAAAATAAAATATAAAATAAAATAAAATAATAAAATAAAATAGTCATTGTAGAACACACTCAGCAATTCACTAGGGCCCATCACCAGTGCTTGTCTGTAAAGAATCCATATAAATATTTTGCATAATAAGGTAACTTTACTGACACCCCCACACACAGAAGAGCAAAAGGTGCTGCTCACATAAATGTTTAGTTGCCTTCATAAAAAGGGGCACAAATTTTATAAAGTTTAAGAAAATTTTTAGATATTCACTATGCAAAGTACCTTACTTTAGGCATATTAAATAAGGAGAGATAAACCATGTACATTTTTATGATTTCTAATGTGTTTTTTTTTCAAATCATAATAAAGACTTTTCTAAATCCTGCTGGAAGATGAAGAATGGGCCCAAACTAAATAACTTCTTACACAAAAACATTCTAAAAATGAACATTGCCATTATGCTAGAAGGTGGTCCACACCGTATTGTCCCTTCCTTGATCTGCTGTACTAGACATAACAGCATTTTGTTCCCTTATTTTTTTTCTATGTTAATACACATAACAAATAAACATGGATTCTGGAGTCAGCTCAGTTCTTCATTTAGGGTCATATAGCCTGGTAAACTACACACATTTGTTAGAAATGTTTAGCTATAAGTAATGAAGTACATAAACAGCTACTTAAACACATATTGGTATATTTTTTTTCACCAAAAATCCTCATAACTTGATTGAACTACCCTTTATTGCCAGCAGGGATACAACCTCTTTCATTGTTTCCTCTCCGTCATCTGTGGTGTACTAGAGTTTTTCCTGATTTTTATTCTTCCCAATAGTCACAAGATGGTTGCTGCAGCTCCCTATTTCACATCAGTGTTCAAGGCACCAGCTAAGGCTCTGTCCCTTTAACAGGAAACAGAAATTCAAGAGCCCATCTAACTTAAAGTAGCAGATTTGCAGTTAAATATCACTTCCCCTAACTCCAAGAGGAGCTACAAAATTAGGGAGTATGGTTGATGTTGGCATACATTGTTCATGCCCAGGGAGGACACATTGAGGGGAAAGTGGATATTGTGTAGGTTCGCAAAAGTAGGGCACAAGAGTACTTGTTCTACAGGGTTATTGTGATGCTTAGGTAAGAATCTGAGTGATTGTCACAAAATGAGTTTTAAATGATAATTAGTGATGTGATATCAGCTATAGCCATTTACTTGCTTTAACCTATCACATCATATTATGTTCTACTTGAGAGTAGGGGCTATATTTAATTCGTATTTGAATACTTCTCACTATTCAGAACAATGAAGATGAAAGCAATATTTTGGCAATTATATTTTCACTCATAAATATTTTTTCTTTTTTTTCCCTTTTATGTATTTTAACTTATAAACTATCACTTCATATTAATCATTAACACTTTTTATGAAATTTATAATTAATCTATAACTTTTCTGAGGCTTAGCATTGAGGGTATTTCTGTCTCTATTAACTCTTCAGATTACCAGTATTGTTTTCAACATTTATTTTTTTTTTTGAGAGAGAGAGAGTACAAGTGGGGGAAGCAACAGAGGGAAAGAATCTCAAGCAGACTCCCCATAAGCCTGAGTGGTAGGGGGACTCAATCTCAGGAACCTGAGATCACAACCTGAACCAAAATCAAGAGTTAGATGCCTACTTAACAGACAGAGCCACCCAGGTGCCCCTATTTTTGTTGTTGTTATTGGGCTGTTTGTTTGTTTGTTTTGAGACAAAAGAGTCAGCCAAGTGTGTCTTATGATATAAATACATATAAATAAAATAATGATGCAAATTACAAATAAATATAAATCCAACATATAATCCATTAAAATGGTGATACTTCAGTAAATACAATGACAAGACTGTTCCTAAAAACAATCAGAAAATAAATGGAGGCTACTTTCAAAGGAGCAATGGAAGGATTATAGAAGACTTCATAACATAATCAATGGTGTCTGATAGATAATGCAATAGGATCTTTACAATGTTGAAAGAAAATATCTATCAACCTGGAATTTCACACTTAATGCAAATGTTACTCAAGAACAAAATTTATGTTTAGAAGAAAAAACAAAACAATACAGAGATTTTGCAATTAGCAAAATCTATAGCAAATATGTACCAAGTTAAATACCGAAGAATATTCCTCCAGTGAAGGAACATGATGTCAGATGTAAGTTCGGGGATACAGAAAACAACAGCAAGAGCCTAAATATACAGGTAAATCTAAATAACTGTTGACTACATACAATGTTACTAGTAATATCTAGTAGTTTTTAAATAATATGGGTATGGGCCAAAGTCCATGTGGGTGCCAGCATGGAGGTAGCCCTCAGGGTTGCTACAGAGGAGCTGCAGCAGCTCTGGGTGCAGGAGGCTGTGGACTCCATGGTGAAGAGTCTGGATGAGAGAGCATTTGGAAGATGCACGGTCTCATGTTCTGGTGCAATGCCAGCTGTTGTGAGAACAGCCAGGGGTCCATGAAGCTGGTGCTCCAGTGCACTGAGTATGGCCATGAACCTCTGGCTTAAGCCCAGGCCCTGGTGACCAGTGAGTTGTAGAAGTCCTGGACTGCCCGGGTCAGTGGACCACGCTTTACAGTGACAGAGTCAAAGATTCAATAGACACAGGAAGCAAAGAGTTTAAGGTGAAGCAGCAGCTGGAGAATTGTGTGACCAGGTGTGTGGATGACCACATACATGCACCTCAGCCCAACCATGACCAAGATGAAATAGAAAGTTGTTGGGAAATAGAAGTCTTTGCAACTGGCCATCAGGGCTGATGGTAGGAATCTATTTAAAGAAAGAAATGGGAGTTTGGTCTTTTAAGTGAAATTTATGAAGACATTAGGATGGCAGCTAGTTTGAGGCATGTGTCACTTGCCTCTGAACACTTGATTCCTTTGTTTCAACCCTAGAAAGTGAAATGGAAAAACCCGGTGCTAAAACTTGGTTCAGAGAGAGTGCAGGAGAATTTTTGATAGCTTAAATTTCACATGCTTGTCCTGGCACTAGGACTCTCTCCCTGGTACCAAGCCACAGCCCTTCAAGGTACCAGATTCTTCTCACAGGTACCAACGGGCTGGCAGATATCCCTAACCTGCTTGTGATCCGATGAGGTGTGAACAGAGGTGTTTGTTGTCAACCTCCTGTTTACTAGAAAGATCACTGAGTCATTTTCCATAATCTGTAAAACAACATCCACACAAGTACTAATTTAGAAAGAAGAGAAAGGTCTCTGGCCATCGAGATTTGGATATGGATTTCTTGAAGGACGCAGGAGACCCTTAGCTAGGAGACCCTGTGAAAATACGAGAGGCAATGTTACACTGGGTATGGGAAGCCAACCTTCCCTCTCACTGGCTGCCATGATGGGCCCTGAGGCTCCCCACAGCAGAGCAATGGGATAGTCTTGCAGCCATACTCTCCCTTGAAGGGCAAGGGAGTTTAGGGTTGCCTGAGTGGCTGATTCAGTTGAGTATCTGCCTTTGGCTCAGGTCATGATCCTAGAGTCCTGGGATTGAGCCCAGCATTGGGCTCCCTGCTCAGCCAGCGGGTCTGCTTCTTCCTCTGCCCCTTCCCTGCTCATTCTCTCTCTCTCTCTCTTTCTCAAATTAATAAATAAAATCTAAAAAAGAACATTTTATAATATTTAAAATATTGAGTTTACAAGGGAAATATTGTGATTCTGAGTATCCCTACATTTGTAAAATCTAAATGAAAGCAAAGTGGCAGATTTTTATATTTAAGAACAGAGAACTCTGAGTCATTCTTGGATATCATTCCCATACTCCTGTACTTATTATCTTCCTGGCCTTGATGGATCTCGTTTTTGTTTTTTCTTATTTGTCAAGTAGAGACAACCGCCCTTATTCCATTAGGAAGTCATAATATTTAAGTGCAACATGTGAAAGCATCTAATATTCTAATATTGCACATGATATAGGGTGGAAGTAAACATTTCACAGCAAGAAATAGATTTTAAAAACTGAAAGCGTAAGGACTGTTTTTGGAAAGAGTTGATATTGGAGAGAGATCAAGACTAAGAACCCAGGGAGCTGGCCTGTTGTCTTGGCTTTGCCTTTGACTTGCTCAGTTGGAATATAAAAATACCACACTGGGTCCGCCAATCTGCTCAAAGAGCCTCAGGCTCCCCATTGTTAAATGAAGCTCAAATTTGTGAATCGTTTACCTTCTATCGCTGCTTCCTTCCTACTACCTCCAGCGGAAAATGCTACAAAGATTAAATGAGGCCATCTCAGTACATAAAGACATGCTCTGCTTTTACTTGCCTTACAAGGCATCCTGTTCCCTGCTGCAACCAGTGATTCCCAATCAAGCCTGTATGGGACACGTCCTGTGAGGTAGTCCACACCACATCATGGGAGTCTCATATCAGCCCTTCATTCTCACTGTTTCTTTAGCTAGAATAACTTCCTATTGATGAGTTATTTTATTACTAGTAGGATTGACTCTCCTGAATTGTTTTCACTTGACTCTTTATGATAAAGGGAGATGATAAACATCTGCCAGGACATCTCTTTCTAGAGAATTCTCCCTATTTTTGGAGATCTGGATTTCCTTCAATCAATGTCGATTATATTTGGCTTATGTCTAAGTATTATGTCAATGCTCTTGACAAGATATCTAGGAATTCCTTCAATTTAGACATAGTTTTCTACATTCAAATCTCAATGAAGCACATTTCTTTCTATTTATAGGATTAAATCAGAGAAGTAAGTGGATAGATAGTCATCAGGATAATTGGAAGAAATGTTTCTCAATCATTAATGTTTTGCTTCGTTTAATGCATGTTATCACAGCGCTGCATCACTGAAGCAAATTATAAATTAAAATTATTTGTATGTTGATAAAAACTTCAATTCATGTTTTTATAGATGACTATCACTTTCTTTAGGAAAATAGTGGACTGGACAAAGACACTCTAATCCTTATATAAATTATTATCATTATATAAAATATATCTATATATATAAACAAAGTAGTTTTAAAGTTTTAATTATTATTTTTTCAGTTTTAATTATTTCTAAATACAGATTCTGAATAAGCTTGTTTAAATCTTAAAGGCAGTAATACAAAACAATTGATGCATATGTGTGTATGTGATCTTTTGTTGGAATCCTGCTTCAAAGTCAGTCACAGCTGGAGCAGTCAAAGCTGAATAATTACTGAGTCTACGAGGCCACAGGCATTAAGTTGTCAGATTCTGGGATATTTTGGGGTGGCTTCAATTATATAATGAATAAAATTTGCATATTTTTCTGTAACTTGTTAATAAAATTACGAAGAAATTAGCCTCTGGTATTCTCATACATATGAAAGCAAATTCAGTGTTAATTTAAGCCAGAAGCTGCTCCCAAAATGCTTCATGGCCACACTACAAAACACTGTACCACTTTTCTTCATTCATTAAAAAAAAAAAATACTAAGTATTCCGATGGATAAAAATAAATTAAATAATATTCATGTACTAAACATCTATACTGGACAATCCTGAAGGAGGCTTGCTCATCTTTCATTTTTATTTTTGTCTCCCCCCATGACTATTTCATCCTCAACTTTACCTTTGCATATTGTCTTAATAAGTATATTATTAATTGATTTGAACATAGGTAGAAGAACGGTTCAACTGTATAAATTATTGTTCCGTCAATTCTGATGGTTAGGTGTCCAGGATTTAACTGCTTTCATCACACAGGGCAGCGAGTCAGATTTCTTAGTTGCATACCACTTTGACAATTGGATAGAAACTAAGGATTATCTGTCGTGAATATATGTGCATTCTTTCTCTGAAAAAAAAAATAGCAGTGCACACACATAGGACCACATAAGCATATACATACACCCTCTGCATCAAGTATTTTAGGATTTCCTGGCCCTCAAAGATCCAAACATGGTCCCAAGTTTAACAACTGTTGATATAGGGAGATATTTGTGTTTTTATTTCTTTAACAGGAGACTGGACATCCAGCTTACTTAAAAGAAATGGCAATGTGTTGTAAGTTGTGTGCTCCAGAAGTATCAGATGGAGGGTGGGTATGAGATGTTTATTAGGTGCTTATTCCACAATGGGCATGGGAACAGCATCAAACACAAAAAGTTGAACTGTGATGGAAACTCAATCAAGCCATGGCCTACCAAGAAAGGATCTCTGGAGTGAGTATTGCCAGTTAGGGTTACCCTGAAACACCCTAAAATTGCTAACATTTTGTGCTTCTGTCTCTCAATCACCATATGCAAGTTGCCCTGAGAAGTGCATGATATCAAGTGAAGTGACTCTCCTGATGAGAATAATCCTGAGGAACTGACACCTACTTACTGTTTGTTTCTTACCCTCCTCACTCTTTGGGCCATTGAGATCCACTTCTCTCTGTACATTTGAATGGCTGGCTGTCAATTACTCTGGAAGAACTCTCTTCCTGAGGGAAAATAGAAAAGTCTTAAAAAGTACTCCTGTGCCTCTGACAAGGGTTGTTCTCAGTGCGTTAGCCGACATTCTTCTTCCGTCTTTTACTCTCTATCCTATCATTCTCACAGTCAACCAACACCTTTTCTGTTTATTTCTCTTTTTTTAAGCTTTTATTTATTTGAGAGAGAATGAGCCAGCAAGAGAGAACATGAGCAGGGTGGGAGCGGCAGAGAGAGAGAAGCAGACTCCCCGCTGAGCAGGGAGCCCAACACAGGGTTCGATCCCAGGACCCTGGGATCCTGACCTGAGGTGAAGGCAGACATTTAACTGACCGAGCCACCAGGTCCCCCACCTTTTCACCCTGAGATAGCTAAAGCCATGTCCACCATGTCTTTTCCAGTCTGGGGTGACTTACTGCACCTGTTCATTTATGGTCAAATTGGACATAGGGGTCCTAAGAGGCAGGTGAATCAGCTGTATCTCACATGTATTCCTGCTTGTCTTTATTATAAAATTTCAGCCCTGCCTCCTCCTGATTATTAGGATCAATAACTCTTGATAAGAAAAATTCATCTTACTACTTTGATACAAAATGCCAAGGTAACAGCCATAGCTTGTAATTCAAGGTAATACCTACTAGAGCATTTAGAAAAATTCCCCTCCCATTAAGGACTAGAACTGGTGAAATTACAGAAACCAGGGTTGCAAGACAGGAAGCACAGTGTTCCCAAATGGCTCACTGAGAATTATGGAATATGGGGCATTACTTCTTAAACCTGTTAGTTCCTGGATCCATATATTCTCCCCTTGGGGAAACAATGACATATAAAGGGCTTTGATTTAATATATACATATATTATATGTATTTACATATAAATACTGTGCAGTGCCAACCCATCCTTATAAAGTGCTGCTTCTAAACTACTGGTTCAATTATGACTTTAATGGATTATTGCAATGTATCAGGTCAGCTGATTTGGGGTGATTCAATGTGTGATATGGTATGACCAATGGATCCTGGGATCACAGGCTTTCCCACATTATCTCCTTTGCTTCAAATGCCTACCTGGACTGAAGCAGTATTATATGGTATCTCAGCTAGTGGATCAAATACTTGATAAACCTAAAAGCCCATGAGCAATTATATCTATTCATGGGAGGAACAAAACAAAGCAATTCTGGATCTCTCATAACTGGTAGAGGACCTATGTAATCAACCTGACACCGAGTGACGGGTTAGTCACATCAGAGAAAAGTTCCATATCAGAGGCTCAACATTGGCTTCTGTGGGCTAGCAATTTAGACATTTGACAGCATCAGGAATGAAATTAGCTTTGGTAATAACACTCTGTGCTGTTAGACCAATGTAGAGCCTCAGTCTCTACCACTTTGTTCAAATGGTTCATCTTCCCATTGTGCTGTCATTGGATTGGCCACTGATAGTGCAGTGGATGTCTGTCAACCAGACAGGTATGTCTACTGGGATACCTAGTGCCTCTTTTGTGGCAGATTCTCTCTGATGGACATTAACATATGATACAAACATCTTATACTTTATGCTCATGTCCATATACCTGTGTGCATGCCAATTTTTGACATTTTCTTGTCCGTGACTTTCAAATCTTTTCTGCTTAGCCCCCTGACCAGCCAGGCAATCTATCTGCCAATACTATGAGTGGGCACGTACTCTAACTTTGGCCAGTTCTCTTTCCAACATGAGGTAGGCAGATTCATTGCCTATTGGGATGATTTTTCTTTATCACGGTCTTTCAAGGCCACTGTAATCATGGATACATACTTTACACCTTGCACCCATAGTTAAGACAGACTTGACTTGTCTGTAAAATAAGCTCAGGCTTTTTCCTCTCCAGGAAAATGCATACAATCCCACATAAATTATAGGCATAGGTTGATGAAATGCGTTGGTGAAAGATCAGTGGGCCCCGTGGGGTCCTGGGCTACCTATCCTATAGTTTGTAGGGGCCCTCTGGTCTCATTCACGCATACTCACAGATGTATCATTTCTATGTTATAGTAGTCCGTTGCCCAGCTATAAAACCTTATGATTTGGTGGGTCTAAGATGATGTAGTTTATGATGGATAATTCTGGACACATGGGCAAGATCTGGAGTTATGTCCCTACAAGGTCTTTATAGCATGTCAGGAATGGTTTTTCACAAAGTGCATTATTCTTTGTACATTAACCTGCTGCATCCATATGACATTTGGTAGGGCTCCTTACACTGCATCCTGTACATACAGCAAGTTATTTTTGTATTCTCTGCCACACTCAAAGCTGGTAACCTTTTATTTCATACAGCCTGTAGGCCAGAACAGTATCCCAGCGTGTGGAATATGTTGCCTACAGAACCTGAAAAAAAATCACACAGATTGTGTTTTCTTCTTTGTGGTAGAAAGTGCAAAATGCAATAATACTTAAATGTCTCCTTTCTATGGGATATCCTGGCATGTCTCTGACCTTTGGCCTTCTAAAAGTCTCTTCTAGTAGGCTTTGTTTCCTATCCTCATGAGTACTTGAGTTTTAATAAGACTTTCAGTTCGGTAGCCATATTCTGCTTGCCTGTCCAGATTAACATAATATTGACAATGTAATGAATTAATGTAATGTGTTGCTGAATAGCTAAACTATCCTTACTTTCCAAAGTATTTTGAGAGAGAGGGTAAGAGAATCATTATAGCCAAGAGGAAAGGTAAATGCACGTGCCTTTCCATTTCATGAGAAAGCATTCTGTTTCTCATTATTGACTGGGGGAGAAAAACATGAATTTTCCATAGTCCAGTGACTATATACCATATATTTGAACTCACATTAATCTGTCCTAGCATAGATGTCGTATCTTATCAGGATACTGTAATCAGGGCTACTATTTGGTTGAGCTTGAAATATTTTACATTTATCTTCCAGTATTACTCTGGTTTTTATAAGAGCCTGACTGGTGAATTAAGAGAAGATATGATGGACCCACACCACACCTGAGTCTTTCAGATCCTTAACAGCCGTACAAGTTACTGTCATGCTCCCAAAGATACAATATTGCATCTCATTTCTTATCTTGGTTGTAGTGTGGGGTTGGAGGTGAGTCCATTTATGACCTGACTCCCATGTCATCCCACTTTAAATGACAGGACATGATGACTCATTGTTCTCTGAATTTCAAATGCATTTAGAACTTGTGTTCAACAGTCCTAAAACTACCAGAGTATTTCCCTTTCCCCATGGTGCAATCAACAGAAAAATGACCTATATTCCTCTGGGGAAGCACTGGGAGAATGACGACATATACTTGCTGTGGTTCTGCAAATTCCTATTTCCTAGACAGACATTTCTTCTATCATCCATTTATAGGTATGAAAACTGTCTCGGGCCTGGAAAAGATATTACACTGATAACATTTTTATTGAGTTGACCACTATTAGGTTAATGGTCATTATCCTTGATTTATTCTGCTGGTACAATTGGGGGAGTAATCTTAATGTTTGTTTATCAATTTTTGCCTCAGAATCCTGCGTCTAAGTTAACCTTCATCATCATCTCTGATGGCGCCCCCTTGGCTACCACTCGAACTTTGTTGGCCATTGTAATCATCGTAATTGTAATAAATGAATTATTGTAATAACTTAATTATTACAGCTGTCAGCTGTGGCTAAGTGCTGCCATCTGGCCCCAATATATGGGGGAAATGGTTCTATCACTACAGCATCCTTAATACCACAACTTGATCAACAAATGTGGGCTGCCTTGGGAAGGGCATGACCTTGGGCAACATGGTTGTCTACAGTTGAAGTCAGTCTTGAAAATGTTGACAGCTGATCTCTCCTAAAGGAAGATGTTGGTAGGATATATCTGTATCTGCCCAGTTCACAATAATTTATTTTAAATGGAAGGATTCTAAGACCAAACAATAATTTTAGTCTTACTGAAATGATTGGACAATTTAGAGATGTGTTCCATTTAATATCTTATTGAAATGTCTTTAAATTTGTGTGGAAATGAAATAACTTTGTCAGACATTGCAGGACGTGCTGGGGATACAACTGAGAAATAATAAACTCAGTCTTATTTTCCATAATCTTAGAACTGTAGTGATGATATAAGGAAATGTATATTAAAAAGACACTCACATATGTGGATAAGTTTGATATATTTAGATAATTGTAAATGCTACAAACAAAATAAAATAATGTGAAATGACCTTACAGAGATTTCCCAGATCAAACGTTCAGAAGGTATACTTTTGGATAAAAGTGTCAGTCATGTAAAATTAGAGCAGAAGGCTATTCTAGACATAAGAAACAGAAAATACAAAGGCTATAAGGGGGGTGGGGACAAGTCAAGGGCATTTGATTAACCGAAAGTAAGGCGATGTGACAAGGTACAGTGAGCATGACATTACATAGCTCAAAACAAGGTTAGACTTGGAAGCAGCGGCCAGATCATAGAGGATGTCATATGTCACAAAAAAGCATTCACTGTCTTAGAAATACGACCAGGTAACAGAATGAATCTTTTTGCAGTGGGAGCAGTTCAACAGCAAAGAAACAAGAAAATAGAATAGGAAGAGGGATCTAGTTACCCCAGGAAGGTGAATGTCTAGACAACATTGAGAATGAAAGACACAACGAGAGAGAAGACTTGCAACACATGAAGGAGAGAGTTAGTGGTGAGTCTATAAATCTACACAATGTCTTTCAATATCTCTAGTCACAATTCTAATTTTCATGTGTTTTGATCAGGATAAATCTAGATTTTCTGGTTATAATGTGAATAAATGTGTAGAGATGTACAGCTCTAATCCAGGAGGGAGAATTCCAACATTTAGGGAGGCAGTGCAGCAAGAAACATGGAAAATACAGTTGGGGAGATGAGAACAAAACTGGGAGAATGTATTATCATAGAAGCCAAGAGAAAACAATTTCCTTGAAACTAAAAAGGCTAAAATTAAAAGTATAAATTCTTAAGATATTCAAATAAGAGGGAGGAAAATGTCTAAAATCACCCAGGAGTCTCCTGTAGAAGATAAGAGTTTGATGGAAGATGCTAAAAGAGGGAATTTATACCATAGTCAGGAAGCTGAACCTCTTCAGCATCCATCTAGCAAGAAAGGACCATGGATTATTAAAATGCAATGAAAAGAACTTTAATATGCATCCTAAAATTAATCCATGGTCTGGTATGTGAGTGGAGTCAATGGAAAAGAGAACATCAAATATTTAATGGCCATGAAAACTATGCCTGACATTTTTCAAAGCATAGGGAGAGCACAGAATCCAGAAGCAATCTGCTTGATGGAAAGCCCAGGTCTGTCCATAACCACCGTGTGATCTTGGGCAATTTAAATACTCTCTCAATTTCCTTATTATGAACCAGGGATAAGACCACTATTCATTATATGGGGGTGTTATAAAGTTGTAAATGTGCCGTATGAGTAGCTCATACATATTATTATTATATTATTTAGTCTTCATAGTAACTCTCAAGGATGAATTACTTAGAGATCCATTTTGATGATGAGGGGAAGGAAGCTCAAGACATTGACTTTTGAAAGATCTACCACTGATATATGATAGAGCGAATACTCAAGTCTGGGTCTTATTATAAAACTTAAGTTTTCCCATCCTTATTTTCAATCTAAAAAGAAAGACAGCATGTATGAAGCCATACTGACACATGAGGTAGATACAATGTCAATGAGACTAATAAATTCTTCATCCAAGTAAATCTACCAAGAATTTCTCTAGAAAGCAATTCCAAATACAGTCAAATGAAACCATACTTTCTGGGGTGGGTGGGTGTGCTCAGTCAGCTAAGTGTCTGACTCTTGATTTCTGCACAGGTCATGATCTCAGGGTGATGAGATTGAGCCTCACTTCAGGCTCCATACTCGGCAGGGAGTCTGCTTGAGATTTTCTCTCTCTCCCTCTGCCCCTCCTCTCACTCATGTGCACGTGCACACATGCTCTCTCTCTTGCAAAAAATAAATATAAACTTAAAAAAAAAGAAACCATGCTTTTTAAGCAAGTACTACGTGCGCAGCTATATAGGAGCTTAGGTGAATATGATACAATGCAAAACTAAACGTGGTCCCTAATGAGTATATTTCAGAGCAATGCTAAAGTGTAGAGGACAGTTGTTCAAGTGACATTGTGATAAATTCATTGTAATTCAAAGTATGTCCCATAGTCCTTCAAAGTTTGTAAATAAAATGGCTTCTTCTTCTTCTTCTTCTTCTTCTTCTTCTTCTTCTTCTTCTTCTTCTTCTTCTTCTTTCTTTTGGAAATAAAACTTTTAAAGCATCTCAAGAGTAGCATTGGTTCTCAGGGGCAAAGTGATTAAGACCTGAAAACATACATAGAGCATCCCCGATTCTTTAGGAAAAGTTCTCTAAAACGTTAAATACATTTGTGCTACTAGATCCCCAAGACCAAGTTCTCTAGTCTCAATTTCATTGAAATGACCACTGAACTTGAGAGAAAGAAAGCAGGTGGAGTTTATTGGAGATAGCTTACATATAGGGAACTGACTAGAAAGAAAAATGTTGGGATGCCTGTGTGGCTCAGGTCATGATCTCAGCATCCTGGGATGGAGCCAACTTGGGCTCCACACTCGGTGGGGGGTGTCTGATTCTTCCTCTACCCTTCATGCTCTCCCTGCTCATGCTATCTCTCTCAAATAAGTAAATAAAATCTGAAAGAGAAAGAGAAAGAAAGAAAAGAAAGAAAGAAAGAAGAGAGAAAAGATGAAAGAAAGAAAGAAAGAAGAAAGAAAGAAAGAAAGAAAGAAAGAAAGAAAGAAAGAAAGAGAAAGAAAGAAAGAGCAATGCCCTCCTCTGAAGGGGTGGTGTGCCAGACTTATAAAAGCAGTTTTCCAAAGGGTAAGAGGCTGGGCATGGGTAAGCATCCTTCAGCCCCATGATCATTATTTTGTAGTCATTACTGTTTACCAGACATAAGACAATCACAGGATTCCTTTCTTTCTGGTTGACATTCTTCTAGGGCTCCTGGAAAACAGAAATACAGCAGGGTTTAAATTGTTACTTCTAATTTTGCCAGACAATCATTCCTCCCTCTCAGCTGTTATCTCTGGTTTGTTCTCTTATCCAGAAAAAGGTATTTGTCTCTGAGCATATGGAAACTTTTGACCCTGAGACCAGTCGCTTTACAGGAGTTAAGTCCCGCTTGTTTTCCCTATATGGTCTCATTTGTACCAAATGGTTGCTTACCTGTAGAACAAAAGTAAGGGAGAGAGAATGCTAGTGTTACAAATTTTATATTATCCCCAGCAACGACCATTCTTTATTGGCAAGAAGTTCTTTCAAGCTTTACCAAAGAGATGGATAACTAAATAGAATGCTTATATTTTTGCCTGTGTTTATATTTTATATACTATGAGATTTTAAGAAAACATTCTCTTGTGATGAGGGAGGTCAGGCATAAGTAAATAAATGAAACTTGCTTGTGTTTCCATGTCAGACACTGAAGAACTTGGAGCAATTCCAAGGTGTGCTGACTTGGGATCTAAAGTGTCCTTACCTTCACAGGAGAGACCACGTACCCAGACTAGCCCCTTTTCAGGATAGTTGGGAGATCTGTTATGAATTCCCTTTAGAAACTCAGCAATATATAATATGTAATACCTAATACCTAATTATATAGATAATATATAATACCTAAATAATTATCATTAAGATAATACAGAGAAGTTGCTACCCCTGTGAAAGGAGAAATACCAGAAATCAGAATTAAGTACAGAGATAAATCAAAGCAAAAAATACATATATACATACATATATACATAAAAGCATCCATTAACTACTAATTTTTTGCAAACATTTAATGATCCTTTTTTGCTAAAGGCAAGAACCACTACAGAAATTTTGACATAATTTTAAAAATAAGAGCCTGATATCAGTTTCACAAAATGACTGGTTATTTCTCTCAGGGTAGCAAAAAGTAGGAGACTTAGACATGTACCCATGTTTCATCAATCATTATTAAAATCAAACACATACGCACAAGATATTATTTTCATCGTGGCCAAAAAATTGAAAAAATGAAGGGCTATTCAGTTTTTCAAGTCTGGATATTTTCATTTTGGATGCATGGTGTGTGAAAATAAAATGGTTCATAAGAGGCAGAAATGTACTAAATACTATGCAAAACCCTGTGCCCTTCAAATATATTACATTACTTTTCATAAGGAGAAAATCTGATAAATTCTACAGAGAGCCAGCATCAGACTTGTTTCTTCTAAAACATAAGATGAAATAAAACATGATATTATTTGAATTTGTGGTAGAGGTAAATCCATAAATTAAAGTCCCAGCTGTGAAAAAGCATAATTTTTATCCCTGTTTTTCAACTGTTCTTAAGTCTTTTTTTTTTTTTGTTCTTAAGTCTTAACTAAATAACAAATCTCTAGAAAGATCAGATTTCAATCAGTGAAAAAAAAAAGGATATCAATAAGGCATATCAAGGTATATTAAAAGTCTTAAAGCTTAGTTTGAATTGCATAATTATTTTCAGGATTTCTAAAATTTTAAATAGGTTACAAAATATGAATTTATTTTTCAAATGGTTCTTCTATTTCATTGACTGTGTTGGTTGAGAAATAGAATGAGGTGAATTAGATATTGTTTAAATTCTTTTTTAAAGGGACGGCTTATGTTTTCTTCTAATATTCCTATGTCTAGTTAAATTAAATGTCCTATTGTTTTGGGGATACAAATTGCTATCTTTGCATCTTCAAGGGATACATCAATAAGAAACTTTGCCCCTCAACTTTATGGTCAAGAAAGGAGGAAAGACGATCCACTGGAAGAAAGACAGTCTCTTCAATAAATGGTGCTGGGAACATGGACATCCACATGCAGAAGAATGAAACTAGACCACTCTCTTGCACCATACACAAAGATAAACTCAAAATGGATGAAAGATCTAAATGTGAGACAAGATTCCATCAAAATCCTAGAGGAGAACACAGGCAACACCCTTTTTGAACTCGGCCACAGTAACTTCTTGCAAGATACATCCATGAAGGCAAGAGAAACAAAAGCAAAAATGAATTATTGGGACTTCATCAAGATAAGAAGCTTTTGTACAGCAAAGGATACAGTCAACAAAACTAAAAGACAACCTACAGAATGGGAGAAGATATTTGCAAATGACGTATCAGATAAAGGGCTAGTTTCCAAGATCTCTAAAGAACTTATTAAACTCAACAGCAAAGAAATGAACAATCCAATCATGAAATGGGCAAAAGACATGAACAGAAATCTCAAAGAGGAAGATATAGACATGGCCAACAAGCACATGAGAACATGCTCCGCATCACTGGCCATCAGGGAAATACAAATCAAAACCACAATGAGATCCCACCTCACACCAGTGAGAATGGGGAACATTAACAAGGCAGGAAACCACAAATGTTGGAGAGGATGCGGAGAAAAGGGAACCCTCCTGCACTGTTGGTGGGAATGTGAACTGGTGCAGCCACTCTGGAAAACTGTGTGGAGGCTCCTCAAAGAGCTAAAAATAGACCTGTCCTATGACCCAGCCATTGCACTGCTGGGGATTTACCCCAAAGATACAGATGCAATGAAACGCCGGGACACCTGCACCCCGATGTTTATAGCAGCCATGTCCACAATAGCCAAACTGTGGAAGGAGCCTCGGTGCCCATCAAAAGATGAATGGATAAAGATGATGTGGTCTATGTACACAATGGAATATTCCTCAGCCATTAGAAACGACAAATACCCACCATTTCCTTCAATGTGAATGGAACTGGCGGGTGTTATGTCGAGTGAATAAGTCAATTGGAGAAGGACAAACATTATAGGGTCTCATTTATGTGGGGAATATAAATAATAGTGAAAGGGAATAAAGGGGAAAGGAGGAGAAATAAGTGGGAAATATCAGAAAGGGAGACAGAACATGGAAGACTCCTAACTCTGGGAAACAAACTAGGGGTGGTGGAAGGGGAGGAGGGTAGGGGGGTGACTGGGTGGCGGGCACTGAAGTGGGCACTTGATGGAATGAGCACCGGGTGTTATTCTGTATGTTGGCAAATTGAACGCCAATAAAAATAAATTGATTATTAAAAAAATAAGAAACTTTGCAAACCAAGACATGCTCTAGAAAACTCAAAACACTATTAAAGTTGACTGTTAACTAAATTTAAATCCCTAAGAAAATAGCATTAATTTGAAAATGTTTCTACTAGTTTCCAGGATTGAAGTATATCAGTACATCTGATTTTTCTGACATCCTTATGAAATAAGCCACTGAAATCTAAAACAAGTAACATCAGTTTATTTTCTCCTCTGACTTTATTGTATAATGGATACAGTGAGCTCTTTTGACAGTGATTGCAGTCATGAACTGTAAAGATGTTTTATATTTAATACACCCAGAGGATTTTACCCAATGACACCAGAATGGTCACTATGGAAATTAATAGGAAAAGTTGGTTAAATCCAAGAATCATGATTAGATTCAGATCAGATCAGAACAATTCAAGAGGAAATTAAGAAAACAATCCTATTTACAAAAGCAAAAAAAAAAGGATGAAATATTTAAGAATAAACAGAGGAGGCAAAGGACTTGTACACTGAAAACTATAAAGCATTGCTTCAAGAATTAAGGAAAACACAAACAAATGGAAAGACATTTCAAGTTCATGGGATGGAAGACTTAATCTCATTAAAATATTCATTCTACCCAAAGCAATCTACAGATCAGTGCAATCTCTAGCCAAACCCCAGTGGCATTTCGGGGAAATAGAGAAACAATCTTAACATTCATAGGGAACCACAAAGGACCTCAAATAGTCAAAGCAACATTTTGAAAGAAGAGAAAATCTGGACTCCTCACATTTCCTCATTTCAAGGCATATTACAAAACTACAGTAATCAAACGAATATTGTACTAACTAGCATAAAGACTGACATATAGATTGATGGAACAGAATAGAGATCCTAGAAATAAACCCATGCACATACAGTCATATAATCTTCACAAGATTGCCAAGAATACAAAATGAGGAGAAAAATAGTCTCTTCAAACACAGGTTCCAGGAAAACTGGATATTCACATGCAAAAGAATGAAATGAGAACCTTATCTATCACTATACTAAAACAAAACAAAACACAACAACAACAACTCATAAATGTAAAACTGAAAATTATAAATCTTAGCAGAAAGTCTGGGGAAAAATTTTCATGACATTGATCACAGCAATAATTTCTTGGATATAATACTAAAGGCAAAAAAAATACTAAAGGCACAAACAGAAAAAGCAAAAATAGATAAATGAGAGTAAATGAGAATACAGGAGGCTTAGTTATTTCTACACATTAAAGGAAACAATCAACAGAGTAAAAAGGCAACCTATGGAATAGGAAAAATATTTGTAAACCATTTATATAATAAGGAGTTAATACTCAAAATATGAAGTAACCTTATTTTTTTATGAAGTAGCCTTATAACTCAATATCAAAAACCAAATAACCTGATTTTTAAAATGGGCAAAGAATTTAATAGACATATTTCCAAGGAATATATACAACTGGTGAACAGATACATAAGAACATGCTTAATATTACTAACCATCAGGGAACTGCAAATAAAAAAACACAATGAGATATCAACTCACACAATGAATTATTACCCAACACAGTGGCCATTATCAAACACAGATACACATTTTGCACACAGAGAAAAAAATTTTTTAAGATTTTATTCATTGATAGAGAGAGAGGTAGAGACACAGGCTGGGGGAGAAGCAGGTTCCATGCAGGGATCCTGACGTAAGACTCGATCCCGGGTCTCCAGGATCACGTCCTAGGCCGAAGGCAGTGCTAAACTTGGGAGCCACTTGGGATGCCCCAATTTTTTTTAAAGTATTAGTAAGAATGTGGATAAATTGGAACCCTTGGGCACTATAAGTGGGAATGTAAAGTGGTATAGCTGCCATGGAGAACAGTAGAGAGCTTCTCCCTCCCCCAAATTTCTTTTTAAATTAGAGTTATCTTATGATCCAGCAATCCTGCTTATGAATATTTATCCAAAATAATTGGAAGCAGAATCTAGAAATGATACGTGCACTCATATGTATTGCAGCATTATTCACAGCAGCCAAGAAGTAGAAATCACTCAGATGACCATTAGAGGATAATGGATAAGGAAGTGTGGTACAGAGAGGCAGTGGAATACTAGTCAGCCTTGAAGAAGAAGGGAATCCTGTTTTATGCTGCGTGTGAATGAACTGTGAGGACGTTATGATAAATAAAATAAGCTGGTAACAGAAAGAAAAATACCCCATGATTCTACTTATTTGAGATATATAAAATGGTCAAACATCACAGCACAAAGTTAGAATGGTGGTTGCCAGGCAAAGAGAATGAAAGGAGGAAATGCACTTTTTGTTCCATCGGAATACAGTTTCAGTCACATGAGATGAAAACATTCTTCAGACCGGCTGTTCAACCAGCATATTTAAACATTTGAAGGTAGATTTCATGTTTACTTCTACTAAAATTAAAAAAAAAAGGCTTACCCAGGGTTCTTTTTCACATTTCAGCTTTCTAAACATTAAGAAATAAGTGCACTATTGAAAGATCCAAAATAAGAGAATATAAAAGGATATTCAAAATATAAGAGATATCCAAACTAAGGTGGAAAAGTAAAGCTTAATCCTGATTCTGTAACACATATTAGAGCTTTTGCCTCTTATAATATTTACTTGAGATTCTCAGATACATATTAGATTAGCGTACTTTGCTTCCCATTTCCCAGGAAGGTCTTGCCTTCCTCTTCAATCCCCCACTTCAGCTTGAGCAACTTAGCTCTTACCATTTTATGAGATTTGTGTTCCAAGTAAGGTTTCCTTTGAGTAAGAAAAAAGTCCCTATTTAAAAAAAAAATGATTGAAAGTCAGTAGGTTCTAGTACTTTCTCTTATAGGTGAGGCATACAAAGTCTAGACAGCCTTGCAACTCATTCAAAGTCTCGTAACCAGGGCGATAAGGTTGGTCTGCAACTCAGAATCTCCATTCTTGCCAACGTTCACTATGCCTGTGATTTTACTTCTATACATCAAAGTTGGACAAAATAACTGGAAAATCATTATTTTATGCCTAACATGTACTGGGGATTATGGCCGGTAGTAAGAATGAAAATACCTGTGTCCTTTCTCAACGAGCTCCCATCAACATGATCTAATGGAGTTTGTTTAGTGTTTTAAATGAGGATACGAAGAATATTCGTGCTAGAAAAATATATATTTATTATATATGCATAATTAAAAGCAAAATGAAATGTTTATAGTATATTTTCTGAAGTGGTCTAAGAGTACAGTATACTGTGATGTAAATAGTGTGTGTATAGATACAATTTAAGTTTCATTAATAGAGAAAGAATGTGCAGGATCTAGGAGGCAGCATTTACTCAGCTCTGCACTGATCACAGGAGTACTGCTTTTTAAATCGAGAGACCCACACCTTGATTCCAAATTATCACGACGTAGTTCGTATAGAGCATCCAACGTGGCTGGGGAAATAACTACTTCATGATCACTGACGAAAGGGATTAGAAGAGCGTAAGGAAATAGAACAAGCAATAAGTTTAAGTATCTGAAATTCTATCCTGACAGAGAAATAAACCTTATCATGATTGGCCCTTGAAGAATATGGACTAATCCGATGCGTGGGATAGATAAGCAGAATTTTGCCTTCACGTGAGGAAGCTCTTCATAATCACTGGATTTATCCAGCACTGAAGCGGGTACCTGAGATATCGATTACCCAGTAAATGAAGATATTGGATCTGGATACGCTTTCGGGACAGATACTGTCAAGCAGGGTCTCTTAGACTAATATGCATGTGCATCACCTGGGGGTCTTGTTTAAATGAAGATTCTGGGAATGCATGTGAGGGTAGGAGTGTGATCCTACAGTGCTGGAAGCGTCTAGGTGATGCCCATGCTCACAGTTTGAGGAGCAAGCTTGTAGGACAATTAAGCGCATTTAATTTGTACCCTGAAATAGGTGATTTAAATTTTATTTGAGGCCTTGGGATTTATTAGACTTTATTGCGGAATGAGTCATAAAAACAGCTGCTCTTTGGTTAGGAATTATCTCCTTCACCCTGACAAAAAAAGGAAAATCTCGAAGAGTCAGCCAGGGAAAGTGAATTGCCTTTTCTAAAGAACAGGAAATCCCACAAGCACTTTGGGCTGCAGCATCCTGGTGGTTCCTTCATTCCCTGTTCGCTGTCTCTTGTCTTCCTTAACGTTGTTGGAAGTGAAACCTTTGGCTGAGATATTTGCGTTAGAGGCTGACTTGTCAGATGGATTTCCGTGAATTGCGTGTGGCAGCTGAAATGCTCATTTTTGACATTCAAAGTCTTCACATGGGATTTTTACAGCCCACCTATGATACAGACCAATTAAAACTTTGGCCACTTGGCCATGGAGCAGCTGACCCATGTACCTCTTCTAAATGAGACCGTCTGAGCACAGCATCTTCCTTTAAACATGAAAAATTTTGAACACTATCTAGGTTGACCATAATTAAATCTTTCAGTCCCTCAAGGAAGTGTTTGTTTTTTCTCCCCATGGTTGATTTTGGTTATTTTACCTTCACATAAGAAACATTAAAGAATAAAAGAGTAAACACTTCAAAGTAGTTTTCAAAATCTGTCACAGACTAGACATAACAACCAATTATTCTTCCTTTCCCCATTCTAAGGCTTCAAATAATAGTGGGGGAAAAGTTATTATTTTATACTACAATTTTCGACTACGAGTGCTAGTATCCAAGGCAAGAATTCCAGTTATCTTCAAAGAAAAGAGTCTGCACCATCATTTCCAGAAAGCTCAAAGGAGAATTAAAAAAAAAATCTATGAAATGTTCTGACATTTCTTTTTCTTTTTCTTTTTTTTTTTTTTTAAGATTTATTTGTTCATGAGAGACACACAGAGAGAGAGGCAGAGACACAGGCAGAGGGAGAAGCAGGCTCCATGCAGGGAGCCCCATGAGGGACTCCATCTGGGGTCTCCAGGATCATACTCTGGGCCAAAGGCAGGCGCTAAACTGCTGGGCCCCTGTTCTGACATTTCTGACAGAAGTTTCCAGAATCTCTACTAATTAATAGGAAAAATACGAAACACATTAATTAGTTTCCTCACAATTATATACAAATCATGACAAATTGATGTAAGGAACTAAGTTTCAAGCTTTGTGCTCAGGCTAATGGAGACCATTCTCTTGTTTTGGGGATGATAAAAAGAATTCTTGACTTGAGAAAATTTAGGTGACATTTAATCTTGATTCACCCGGTTGGTGGAAAATGAAACCATATTTCCTCTGGGTTCAGATGTCAATCAATGAAAATACAATCCTCATAAATAAATAGGGTTGCGTTATCTCATTTATTTCTTTGCCTGCTTCAGAAAGGAGCCTGTCACAAAACCATTGTAGGAGATCAATTATGGAGGAGGCCTGTGAATCAGAAGTACAAAATGGTCTCTCACAAACAGATTCTGAATCAAAAAAAAAAAAAAGATTTAGGCATTTATGGCTGGGAAAGTATGTCTCACAGAACCAAGGGGGAAAAATGCAGATATTTTGAAAAATAAATAGGACAACATTTCCTCATCAATTATATAGCTCTATATTAATCTATAACTTAAAGTATCTATTTATACATTATATGTAATATAAAATGTGTATTTATGCACAAAGGTGTACATGCACACGTACGTGTACCTACATAGAAGCACACATATGTGTGGGTGTTTATGTATACAGGTACACATATTTGCTTGTGTATACATACCACCCCGTGTGTGCATACATACTCACGTCTATATACATGTGTGCATATATGGGTATATATGATGATAGCAGGAATTTTATTTTATTTTATTATTATTTTTTTGATAGCAGGAATTTTAATTCGAAAATTTCAACTAAAAACTTTGAAACGCAGAAGGTGGAAATCAGGCAAACCAGATGCCACCAGAATTAGTCAGGAGTAGCGCAACTCATGTTTTTAAATTATTTATGCCAAGATCAAGGACACCGATGACACACTTAAACATCCCTTTTGTTTTAAAGAGTCTCCACTTTCCAAAAATAAAAGAACACTATATGGAAATGCTTCAGATTTGGCTTGACTTGTAACAGGTGCACCCTAATGAGGGTGGCATCCATTGAGCCTTGGACCAAGTCTATGCTTCTACTGCGTAAGGCCAGGAACAGAGAGGTGGTCACTGAAAGGGAGACACCCAGTGAGCAGAAGGGCTTGCCTGGGACTACCCCCAATCCCCCGTGCTTACAGCAAATCTTCCCCTTGCCAGGCCCTTTGAGGACAGCTACATGGTACTTGGTTTGGCATCAGTGCAAACACGAGTTGGAGATCGATACTGAAGATCTTCAGAAATACGAATTTTAGAAATTTCTATAGGATCGAATGAGCTGATTCTGATTTCAAGGGATTTTTTTTCTGCTACTTTTTATTTATTCTCCTCTTAGAAAACACAGAGTTGTCACAAAAGGCTCTAATGAGATCAGAGTACATGGTTTGTTGGCTGTATAAGCTTTTGTAATTTTTGTGCTGTCAAGTCCATCTATTTTTTTTTTCTTTTATGAGGCTTATGTCTCTTTTTGGAATACCCTCTTTGCCTCAAGACTACACTCATATATATTATGTATATTGTTTTCTAACGATGTTTTAATTTGGGGGTAATTATGTGTTTGCATTTCCATAAAAAGAAGATAGTTTAGGGATCCCTGGGTGGCCAGCGGTTTAGTGCCTGCGTTTGGCCCAGGGCGTGATCCTGGAGACCCGGGATCGAATCCCACGTCGGGCTCCCGGTGTCCCTCTGCCTGTGTCTCTGCCTCTCTTTCTCTCACTGTGTGCCTATCATAAATAAATAAAACAAAAAAAAAGAAGATAGTTTAATTCCAAGCAATTTTAAGAGAATTAGAATTTTATTGCATTTAATTCTTATTTACTATTCCCAATCACAGGGTTTAAGCTCCTTTATGTGTCATTTCTCGTTTTTAATTCTTCTGATCTTCTATATGTTTGGATTTAGTATTTAGATTCTCATCATGTTTTTAAGAGCTGTATATTTTGGGATGTCTAGTTTTGAGTAGTGAAGTTTTGATTGTTTCTTTTCCTGTCCAGGGTCCATTTCATCTCTAGTAAAAGCATCATCACCACACTGATTTTCTTCTACACATCTATCTTCCCCTCCCTAACTTCTGGCCTCCACAACTATAAGAAAAACAGGTTTTACTGTTTAAGCCACTCAGTCAGTGGTATTTGGTTAGGACAGCCTAACCACACTCATACAGAAGGGGTGCGTCCTTCTTTGTGACTTTTCATTTCTGTTTGGTAAAATGTGGAATCAATGGCTGGAGCTCGTGCAGCCTTATTGAACCAAAAGATTGTAGCTGCGTATTACAGGATGCACTAAGAAGAAGAATGATGGTAGGTCCACCATAACAGCCCTGTTTATCTGTAACTTTTCTTTTATGATAGTGAAATAAAATCATATGTTGTTAGAAGTATTGTTATTTTATATCTCCACCTACTGTTTGTGGTTTCCTTGACCTAATATTAAGTTGAACCAAATGTAAATTAATCTACAGATACTTATTTCTTCAACTCTAATAGGGAGATAACATCAAACATGAAAACTTTGTCATTTTCTCTATAATATTTCTATAATATCTGTACTATCTATTGTCCAGAATAGGGCCACGGAATCTTGCACATAATTCAACCCAATCAGAGGCTCAAATCAGCAATCTACTGTGTAGGGAGAGAACATTTGTTTACCCAAATTTAGAATCAGAGTTAAGCAGTCATGAGCTCACAGTGCAAATCCTGCTTTGTGAGCAACATAAATTCAACTAATTTTTTTCTTAATTTCTATCCTTGTGAACATACCATCACCGTTGAACAGATTCGGTTAGTTATTGAGAAGCAATAAATGGAAGGCAATGGCAACAGGGTACAGAATAGGAACTAAATCCTGGGTTCCAGGATTTGTGGCAGTTCAGACCTACATACCAGGCTCAGTTGTGTTATTTTTTTTTAATTTTCATTTAAATTCCAATTAGTTAACATACAGTATAATATTAGTTATAGTTGTAGGATTTAGTGATTCATCACTTACATGCAACATCTGGTGCTCATCACAACCGGCGCCCTCCTTAATCTTCTTCACCTATTTCATTCATCCCCCCCCACCTCCCCTCTGGTAACCATCAGTCTATTTCCTATAGTTAGAAGTCTGTTTCCTGGTTTGCCTGTCTTTTTCTCCATCTCCCCCCATATCCATTTGTTTTGTTTCTTAAATTCCACATATGAGAGAAGTCATAGGGTATTTGTCTTTCTCTGATTGACTTATTTACCTTAGCATTATACTTTCCGGCTCCATCCGTGTTGTTGCAAATGACAACAAACTTCATTGTTTTTTATGGCTGAGTAGTTGTGTTATTTCTAATGTAATCTCTAAAGCCCCTTCTAGCTCTGGAAAGTGATTCTAGTAACCATAACACAGAGGAGTCCTACAAAAGTGTCTAAGGAGATGAAAATCATATTATTGTTCGGAGGGTTTCTGGAAGAGGAGACTGTTAAAAATACATAGTTCTCAGCTCACTTGTCCTCTTGTTTTCCCATCATCTGATAGATTTTATCATATTTAGAGGGAAGAGGATTAAGTGCTTAGAGGGAGGTATTAGGAAAGCCACAATGAAAGTTTAGGATTTATAGATACACATGAAGAAATACAAATATAGCAAACAAACAGAGCCTTCCATCAAGTGATCCAGTCTTAATCTAGAGCTATTTACAGACACCCTGCATACCTGTATATTAGCTTAGGAGCAGACTATGCAAGAGGAATGGGAAAAAAAAAATTACATATCGTTGATTTCAGAAACATCACTGATTTCAATACTATTGAAAATTAAATGTAATGATTATCGAAAGACCTGAGATATAACACGGATATTATTTTACAAAAAATATAAATAGCTAACTATGTTGTTATGGCCGATTATTCTACTGGTTTCTCTTTCTTGCTCTTGTATGCCTTAGGTGCAACTTCCCAAAAGTTCTGTCCTTGCTTTAGGTAGTCTTCTTTGGACACTTACTATGACACATTCTTTGAAATAAAATGCTTGTTTTCTTTCTTTTGTTTCTTTCTGTCTGCCTGTCTGTCTGTCTTTTTGTATTTCCTGTGGAGTCACTGCCCACCCTTCTGTATTTCCATTCACTACTCTTGTCCAAACAAAAGACTCAAAAAATCATATTAATATATGATAAGAAAACTAAGGAATATGTTTTGCCCAATGAACAAATTGGAGAATTGTCATTTTTATCCTCCTATCTCCAAAGACTTTTGTTTCAGCATAATTGGCACTCATGATCCAGGAGGGGATTTATTATCTTATCTTTTTGCTATAGGATTACTGGCAGCCATCACAAGGAATGTAAAAAAGTAGCTTTTGTTCAACTTGAGAAATGCGATCATCCTATAAAACAATGATCCTGAAGTACCCTGCATATACAGTTTTCTTTTAAGATTATGCTCTCAAAATGAGAGAAAATAAGCTCATACTGAGGATACAGGCTTATATAACCTGATATTAAAAGCATTATTTAACACATATTAAATGCTCAACATATGCTTTATGTGTTATATGTGTTGCCTCAAGTAATTATCATGGCTCTATGTGGTAGGTGATGTTTAATCCTCATTTTACATATAAGAGAAACGAGAAATAAAGCTGAGTTGTCTAAGGTCACAGCTCATAAGAGGAAGAACCACCATTTGGATCAAAGCCTTCTAACTCTAGCTTTTGCCTTCCAACCACTGTTTATATTGATTCACTAACATGAAATATTTAACCCTGCTTTTCTTTGTCCATATAATAGCATTTCTGAACTACGTTTATGAAGCTGTAATACGTAGGCAATTTTGAGACGTTGGCATTGCAGAACTACACTGGGTAGTACTCTACAGAGAGGAAAAAGGAGAAATGGTTTTCTGATTACTGCCTATGTTATATTGTTATTTGGAGGAATTCAAATATGGAGGCCATATTTGAGTATTAATAAAAACCAGCCCAAGTTACCTTAACCATAGCAGGGGAGCTGATGTGGGGTGGAGTGGGACAGTTTTACACTAAACCTAAGAGAGAAATGAACCTGAGAAGGAAAGGAAAGTCCACTCACTTTACAAAAAAGCCATGAGCAATAATTCTTTTTTGTCCATACTCCACATCTCACAGCAAAAAAGTTTAAGGTCTATTTTTCTCACTCTAGGACAGATTGATTCACTTTGCTTCTCTGGTCCACAGGGCAGATCATGATGTCTTACTTCTCCTGAGTTTGCAGTTCACCTTAGAATGACCCAATGCTATCTTCGTCCTAACTCCAATCTCCCAGAAGATAGACTCGTTGGCTCTGATTAAGTGCATATATTTTGGTCCAATCAGTCATGGTCAGGTAAGACCTTATGAAGTGAAAATATACCGATAGAATTTGATTCCTATAAATCAAGAATTTATAAACTATTTGCAGGCTAGTGGTATGATTAGAATAGCAGTAAGCATTACAGCCACACCCTACTTCAGCTTAGAGATGATTTCACAGCAGGGAGCAGAATTATGTCTTATCAGTATTATTAAAGAAAAATCTGGTTTGTAGTTGTTAACATCATACACCAGCTCTCCCTCCTCAAATCTCAACAACTATGATCAATTATTCATTAAAACTCCAAGACAGATATTATTTTGAATATATTATTAGTAACCCATGAATCATATATTCAAATTAGGAAGCGTGCTGGTTTTGACTAATGTCAACAAAGATGGAAATTGCATTTCCCAGAATCACTACCCTTTATGTTCTCAGGTTAGAGTTGACCAGAAGAGAAGCTCTAACGAGATTTGGAAGATGCAGATGAAGCTGTGGTCTGTAACCGTAGGTTTTTACCATCAGTATGGGAATAGGTAATTATAGAGGACCCAGGAAATCTTAGCTCATCTTTTCTCGCTTCTGCTCATGTCTTCCTCATCTTTTCGGTTGTTTGCCTTGATGATGAATGGCTCTCGTTCCACCACCAGACACTTGCCTACAGCCCCTCAGAGGTGGTAACTAACCAGTCAACAGTTTCCTATAGACTAATTCAAAGGCAGACTTTCATGGTCCACTTTCAGTGACTGAATGTGCTTGGCTCCTCGGGTTTCCTGGCAAGTTCCAACGCACCATCCAAGCAACAACTTTCTCTGAATCTCCAACTCTCCCTTCCAGAGCTTGTAAAATAATTTGAAGGCCTAATTGCTAGAGGTAAATCCCTTACTACATAATATTCATAGTGATGCTATAACCCTGCTTCCTCACAAAATAGTTGTAAGCACCAGAAGTGTTCCCTGTGACATAGAACCTTAATGCTAGAAATCTGGAGGTGGCTCCTTGATATGACAAGACTAAAAGGCATAATGGACTCCAAGGTGGTTAGGTCAGGATGAACATTATATTGGATCAGGCAGGTATTAACGATAGGAGATAATCAGAGTGTCTGACATCAGTGTGCTTGCTCAAGCAGCTGGGGGTCAGCTTGGTTGGTTGCCTGAAACATGGACTCAAATGTAACATATGCCTATCAAAGCCGAGATGCCAGAAGTGCCCTTCTGTATTATGAAGTTGGCCTTTCCAGTGTGAGAGCACTAGACACATTTGCTTATTAAAATTAATATTACAGTGCAGTATCACAGGTGAGTGCTGTGTTAAAAAATAATAGAAATGAATAAATATCAAAAACCGAATAAAATCATGAAAGTTGAATAAATATTATGGCAGCAACAAAATTAAGGCATCAAGGTGCCCCTGGGTAGTGCAGGGGTTGAGCGTCTGCCTTCAGCTCAGATGGTGATCCCTAGGTTCTGAGATTGAGTCCTGCATTGGGGTCCCCGCATGGAGCCTGCTTCTCCCCCTGCCTGTGTCTCTGCCTCTCTCTGTGTGTCTCTCATGAATAAATAAATAAACTCTTTAAAAAAATTAAGGCATCACGACAAACTGAACTTAGACCAGCACTTCATACAGCTCTATCACTAAGAGGTCCTTTTTTTTTTTCCAAAGAAATAAATTCCGTAACATTGTTTTCAAAATAAACACACATAAGTTGTATATAGTAATAAGACTTATAACTATCTTAATTTATATTAGGAAGTGCAACTACTTACTCTTAATAAAATAAATTTTAAAATAAATAAAATTTTAAAATTTTAAATACGTTTCATTGGAACTAGTAAAATTAAAGTTAGTTCCATTTCATAGTTATTTTAGACATATTGCAAAGGTTCAACAGCCAAATGTAGCTAGTGGACACCATATTAGATAACACGTATATAGACTATGCCCATCACTACAGGAAGTTTTATTGAATAGTCTGCTCTAGAAGAAAGTATCCCAAAGCATGCGGAGATTGGAATGCTAGAGTGAGTGTATTATGTGACATCTGCTTACCTAACCCTTAACTTTGTCTCTTGGAGGAGGAAAAGCCCTTAATCAAGGCTTTACAGCATACATTGTAAGTGGAACACAAGTATTCTTAATGAGTTCTGCAATGGCTGGTTTCTACAGGCCAGCAGTGATAGTGGAAATTATCAAATGAATTATCAGAATTTAATGGAGGTGATAAATACTGGAGGTGTAGGAGGAAAGTGGTCTTATACTTCACTGTCAGAGACAGGCTGTGTAATGGTCACTGTAATGGGCAGCAGAAACCTAAAGAGATCTTTGATTCTGGCTAACTAATGGTATCCCTGGGACTGAAACAGATGGCCAGCCTATTAAATTTTTACTTGAAAATCCTAAGCTCAGTGAAAAGAAGTCCTATTTAAATGATCAGGTTAGAGACTTCTGGCTCCTGGACCATTTTCTGGGTTTGAATCAGTTCACAAAATCATAACCCTTAGAAAGAGAGGTTGAGCACTGTTGAGCAAGTGCTGGCCTGCCAAAAAAGGTATTCTATAAATCTTTCCTTAGTCATCGAGGATAACCCACTCTCTTTCTCCACGATTCATTTGTCTTTGGCACAGAAAAATAAGCAAGGGAAATTGGAACGTGACTGGAATCATCAACCTTACATCATTCAAACCTTTGGTGGGTCATCGTCTATCAGGGTGGTTGTGCTTTGGGAAAGGGCAGATAACCAGTTTGCAGAGCTATTTGGTCATTGACTTTGAACTGACACTAATTCCTGAAACCTCTGTGGCCCCCAGTCAGCACAAGGTATTGTGGGAGTCCTGTGGTTAATGGAGTTACTTCAGGCCCATCTCTTGGTGGATGCAGTGGGACCCCAGACCCAAGCTATACTTATTTTCTTAATTCTGACATGCAGAGCTGAAACAGATATATACCCAGCAAATAGTAGAAACCCTGCTTTTGTTAGCTGACCTGTGGAATAAGCTATTACGACAGAAAAGAAAATGCGGAAGCCCCTAGATTTACCTTTCTAGAGGGATTGGGAGATTAGTTTCACCATCACAGGTCTGAATGATGCAAGGTTGATGATTCCAGTCACGTTCCAATCTCCCTTGCTTATTTTTCTGTGCCAAAGACAAATGAATCGTGGAGAAAGAGAGTGGGTTATTGTAAACTTAATCGGGTGGTGACTTCAATTTCAACTGCTGCTCCAGATGTAATTTCTTTGCTGGAGCAAATCAACACATCCTGACACCTGATATTCAGATATTGATCTGGTGAATGTGGGTTGTTGCTGTCGTTGTTTTTTCTTGTGCCTATTAGTAAGGACACCAAAAACAGTTTGCATACAGCTAGCAGATCCAATAACACAGCTTCATTCTCTTACCTCAGAGCCGTTTCAATTCTGTCATAATCCAGCCACAGGGGGATCGATCTCTTCTCTATTCCATATTTCATTTGTATCCATTATACTGATGGTGTCAGGCAGATTGCAGTTGATGAGCAGAAGTAATAACAAGCTTAAATAACTTGATAAAACATATATACATATATATACTTAAGGGGAGGAAGTAAATATAGAGAAATTAAATGGTCTTTCACATTGATGAAGTTTATGTATATATGCATATATACTCACATATTTATTGTATTTAATATAATATTGCATATTATATGTATATATGTGTATAAAGTATATTACTGTATAAAGTTGGTATATGCATATATACTTACATATTTATTACATTATAAATGTATCTTTTCTAAGTGAAAAGTAACATAATGCTTAGTGACGCTGTCTGAATTTTGGAGGACTAGATGCCCCTTCTGGGCATACTATTTCAACTCATTTGCCAAGTAACCCAAAAGGCTGTAACCCAAAATGCTGTTTTGAGTGGAACTTAAAACATGAAGCCTTATTAATGTATCTTGGCTGCTGGACAAGCTATTCTGCTACATGGGCCACATGGACTTTGATGATAATGATTATTTTTGAAGTGTATATATTGAATAGGGATACTGCATGGAGACTGATGGGCCCCTATAGGGTCATCATAGCATAGGTCTTTAGGATTGGGGAACAATGATATTCTATTCTTTCTCTTCATCTCTTCTATGAAAAAGCAATTTCTGATTTATATGATCTTAGAAAAGGTGGAAAGCTTTCTACAGTCCATCAAATTATCATGTGACCCGCCCTCCCTATATGAGTGATGTATGATCTACAAAGATGTGATGTTGGGCATGCCCAGCAACACTGCATCTAGTAGAGTGGGATGCATGAGATAAGGCTCAAGGACATTCTAAATGCATGAGCAACTGGCTCCATTTCTGTGGCTGCCGTTTCTGCTATATTATATGCTCTTTCGTAATTGGTTCCTATGGCACCTGTATTTCTTTCCTGTTTTTAGCTGTAGCTATTATTGCTAAACTTGAGTTATCAATCACAACTGAATGATAACTATGGAACACAATTATACAAAACTTGTGAGAGAATTACAAAGGAAGCAAAAGACACACACAGTGAATTTATGAAGAATTATGCAATTAAAAAGATGAAGAATATACAAATGCATGCATTTTTCTTTACATAGAGCTGGTGTTTCAAAATAGTCAATATATCCTTATTGTTCTACTTTTGGCAAAATACTCACAAAATACAAGTCTCCCCTTCTTGTAGAATCCATCTCCCCCTAATTCTGCTCCAGTCTCCAAAATTTTCTGTGTCTACATTATTTAGTGAAGACTATGTCATATGGGTCAATTCTCATGTTGCAGAAACAAACACCTACACACATTCATACCGTAAATGTCCAAAGCAAAATAGAACTTGAAACACAAAGTATGACAGATTATAACACATGACAAACAAAAAGCTGTCTGTCAAAACAAAAACTATTATTCTATCTTTTCTGTGAAAATATACTATCTGACATTTTTGTTCAAGATGGAATATCTATAAGGAAAGATAAGCAGTGTGCACCATCTTGTGGATGAATTTCCCATCAACCCAGCAGACTCCACCTCCATCCTCCACATTCTGAACAAAAGGCCTGTCCATTTCTACTGAGAAATAAGCTATAGCCTGTACCCTACTTTCTTTTCCAGGCTCAACTTTTTCAGAGTTCTCTTTTCTAGTTGTGAATGTGATCAATATGATAAAGTCATCTGGGACAGAGGAAATGGCTCAGGTATTTCCTTCAAAGCAATCATGACTGGGCGACTAAGATATTTGGCACAGTCCAGGCCTCAAGAACTTTAGGCCAATGCTGGAAAGGGAGCAATTCAGGTATAGGTTTGGTTATAATTTGTGGTCAAAGATGCTGAGATTAGAATATGAACTAATGTTGTGGTATTGAGGGATGAAGTTAAAAAAAAACTTGGAAGAAAGAATTTGAAGTCACATAAATCACTCAAATGCATGAATTGGGGATCCCTGGGTGGCGCAGTGGTTTGGCGCCTGCCTTTGGCCCAGGGCGCGATCCTGGAGACCCGGGATCGAATCCCACGTCGGGCTCCCGGTGCATGGAGCCTGCTTCTCCCTCTGCCTGTGTCTCTGCCTCTCTCTCTCTCTGTGTGTGACTATCATAAATAAATAAATTAATTTAAAAATGCATGAATTGTTATTAAGATGAGTACAAGAACCTCAAATTAAATGGAATAGCTTAAAGACTCCAATAGTATAGGCTTCCAATGGTGTAAGGAGAATGCCTAGGATTATTACTTAGCTTTTCATATCATAATACTTTCTTCTCATAAAATTAGCCCATTTCATCCAACCATCAACCCTTCAGTTGAACACTATCCCTAATATCCCCACTCTACCAGCAAGGAAATCAAGGCACAGAGAATCCATGTAACTTGCACAGATTACAAACTTAATAAAGCCTTGGAACCTGTATTCAAACCCAAAAATGTCCATTTCATAGTGTGTGCACTTAACCACTCTGCTACTTCATATTTCTCTGCATTTCTGTGATTGAAGTAGTGTAAGGACAACAAAGATTTTCCTTTTCTTTTTTTCTTTTTCTCTTTCTTTCTTTCTTTCTTTCTTTCTTTCTTTCTTTCTTTCTAGACTTATTTACTTAGGGGCACCTCGGTGGCTCAGCAGTTGAGAGTCCGCCTTCAGCTCAGGATGTGACCCCGGGGAGTTGGAATCGAGTCCCACATCGGGTTCCCTTCAGGGAGCCTCTTTCTCCCTCTGCCTGTGTCTCTGCCTCTCTGTGTGTGTCTCTCGTGAATAAATAAATAAAATATTTTTTAAAAAGATGTTCACTTATTTAGAGTGAAAGAAAGAGATAGAGTGCAGTGGGGAGGGGCAGAGGCAGAGGGAGGAAAAAGTCTTAAGCAGACTCTGCAATGCGTGCAGAGCCCTTTGTGCCACTCTACCTCACAACCCTGAGATCACCACCTGAGCTGAAACCAAGAGTCCAACACTTAACCAATAGCACAGCCCAGGCATCTCAGCTTCTGCTTTTTTATCAATCATTACAAGGTTGATGAAAGTGTCATGGAAGATGAAAAAAGAAGTAATAAAAGATAGAAAATAGAGAACTTAGGGTCAAAAGAGGAAGATGGATGGGATAGAAGGCCTCCCCCAAATCAGATATAGTCAAGAGTTTAAAAGATGTGTAATTGACCCTGATTCTTTTTTTTTTTAAGATTTTATTCATTTATTCATGACACACACACACACAGAGAGAGAGAGAGAGAGAGAGAGAGAGAGAGAGGCAGGGACACAGTCAGAGGGAGAAGCTGGCTCCATGCAAGGAGCCCAACATGGGACTCGATCCCGGGACTCCAGGATCACACCCTGGGCCAAAGGCAGGCACCAAACCACTGAGCCACCCAGGGATCCCCGACCCTGATTCTTAATACAAAACTCTCACGATATAATATAGATTTGGCCTTGTACAGATCTGGGTCAAAGTTATATATATATATATATTCAGGTACTTCACTATCTTAGACATCTAACAATTCTTTAAAAAATATTTTATGTGATAAAATGCACATAATATAAACCTAAAAACTCTTTTAACTCATTTTTTCACTTGTGAAATGAGAACAGAATTCTCTACCTTGCTTAATTAAAATGTATGGTAAATTCAGTGATTTCATAAGTGATCATTTTCCTTTTCTATTTCTCAGGAAAGTTATAATTGAAATCACTCTATAAACAAAGCTAATTAGAAAGCTACCTCAACATGAGTTCACATTTTTATTAACACTCAAAGAAGAGCTAATGCATGTAGGCTTCAAGAGGGAAAGACATAAAGAAGCACAAATCTTTCTAAATTCCACTGCTGTAAAGTACAGGGATTGGCAGCTGAGGAACTTTTTCCTTGAATATCAATTTGGACTGCAAAGAAGCAGAGGTAATAATCACTTTGATTCAGGCAGTCATAGGAAGTCATTGACTCAAACCCTCAATTTATACAAATGAGGCCACTGAGGCCCAACAAGTTTGAAAGAATTGCCTGGTGTCTCACAGCTAGTTAGTGATAGAGGGAAGATTTGAATAGCAATCTCTAGGATGTATGTGATGTGGTTTTGTTTTTTTTTTTTCTTAAATGCTAAGAGTATACACCAGATGATAGCCTCTTTGAAATAAAAGCTATAACAAAATAAGTATAAGGTTAGCAAATAAATACATTCAACACATCAAAAAGGAACAAAACAAAAGCCAAACATCTTCACAATGTGAAAATATTTTGAGTGGGGAATTAGCTACATAATCTCCATGGATACTCATTTGCTCCATGGTGCCACGTAATTAAGGTCATTTTTATTCACAAATGTCCTTTTTGTGACTCACAGTTTTTGTACAGATGCATAACAATAACAATAACAGTTATTCCCAAGAATATTAACCAAATAGGCAGATAAGCAAAGACAATCTGCTTTCACACATTTACTTACGAGAGAGAGAGAGAGAGAGAGAGAGAGAGAGAGAGAATTTTGAACTTAACTGAACTACTTACAATTCCAAAAATATGTCATGTGTTTCTTACTTGAGTCCTTGGTTCTATTGTTTCCATTGCTGCTTGCCTTTGTTGGAATGAGTGGTCAACAGTGCCCTTGATCCACCACAGATATTTAAAAGTCCCTGCCTTTAGGTAGTTTTCCTCACTCCTAACACCCAAATAACACCTGCAGTTCAGAAGCCTTATCAGTTCATCTCTCTTCACTCTCCCCATGACTCCTGGCTAGAGCAATGTCTAGAACCTAGTACACGCAAAAATCTTTTATTTCTTTAATTTTTTTTTGCAAAAATCTTTTCTAATAGAAAGATACTTTATATAAGCTGAGCAACAGGCTATCCATAAAATATTTTTTAGGGTAAAATCGGATATGGTGTTTTTTTTCATTGGTAGGTAATTTGGTTGTAATTTAACTGATACAAAAATCTATCATGAAATATAAACTAATATTAAAGAATGAGACTAAGAATATACATGTGATTAGATTCAAATAGAAATACCAAAGGAGGGGGATCCCTGGGTGGCGCAGCGGTTTGGCGCCTGCCTTTGGCCCAGGGCGCGATCCTGGAGACCCGGGATCGAATCCCACGTCGGGCTCCCGGTGCATGGAGCCTGCTTCTCCATCTGCCTATGTCTCTGCCTCTCTCTCTCTCTGTGACTATCATAAATAAATAAAAATTAAAAAAAAAAAAGAAATACCAAAGGAGGGATGCCTGGCTGGCTCAGTCGGTAGAATGTGTGACCCTTCATCTCAGGATTGTGAGTTCAAGCCCCAGGTTGGATGTAGAAATTACTTAAAAAGAAAATCTTAAAACAAAACAAAACAAAACAAAAAAAACTCAAAAGAAACTGATGCACTAATTTGTGTAAATGTGCAGTTTGTTACATACACATATACAAATATATACAATACATATGAGTATGTATGTGCATGAAGGTGTATATATTGCTAATTACATGAAAATGAAATTCAAATTTTTTTTCTTCGTAATGCACATGTATGTTTCATGCACAAGGCTTCATATATCTAGAAAATATTTGTAGCTACGTAAGTTATCTGCAACCGACCAAATCTAGAAGGAAAGAAAAATCTCTTTTGAGGAATTAAAATAGACATTATGAGGGCTATACACTAAAATCATGCACTTCACTGAAGGAAGAGTTTTATATTACGAGTCTTCAGGTGAATCCTGCTCGACCTGCTTTTAGAAATAACTCTAAAACATATGGCCATTTATTTTCTCTTCCCATGGAAGATTGGAGTGGAGGCGATTACACTCTTAACAGCAAGAAGGGAAAGGAACTATGGCAGGTGAAATAGAACCTAAATGTGAGAGAAAGAAACACAGAGGCAGAGACAGAGGAGGGGAAAGAGAACTGAGGAATAAAAAGAAGGAAGAAAAGAGAAAAAGAAGGTGGAAAGGAGGGAAGGGAGGAAGGGAAGAGGGAAGGAAGGAAGGAATAAAGAAACATCTAAGGAATTAATAGAGTAAGAACTTAAATGAAATGAGTAAAGCAGTTTGAGCCACGTAGACAGCGGCCAGTGATGCTGCTCAGGGGAGGACAAACTTGCTCTTGACCTCCTCGGTTCAGTACCTGGGGGCCTGTGAACAACACTGACAACAGACAAAATAACAGGAGTAAAGGCATCCACGTTTATGAATTTTTAATTCTACATGTAAAGGGACCTCACGACAAGAACTGAATGCCCAGAGACGTGGTGAGATTTGAGAGCAGATAGAGCATTTTAAAAAGGGAAAGGAAGGGGGAGAAAGGCCACTGAAGGGAGAGTAAATGAATTTTAGGAAAGACAAGTGAGTCCTTAGGAGAACAGATGGAAGATATGGTTGTGCCCATGTCTGTCTGAGTGTAGTGCCTACTTTTCTGTGGCCCTGTGATGAGTCAGTCTTCCCTGAGGGATGAGACTTTTGGGGAGAGGATTTATGACAATTGAGGTTTTCTAGGGGGAGGATCTATCTTTAGGTGGATAAGGGGACTTCAGAGAAAGCTCTCCCTGTACTGTGGATTCACAGCTATCTTCAGCCCAGAATGGTCCTTACGTCACCGTGGCACATTTTGGAGCCCTTCACGTGGCAGCTCCATGATTCCTGTGAACATCACCATTTGGTGTAGTATATATAATAAAGTTCATGATGAGCTTATGTCAAGGAGTCAAGAAAGACCTTTTATTAACGTGTTTTGCTCAGGAAGGTGAGGTATATTGTCATAAATAAAAAAAGTAAATTTTGAACCCAAAAGTTTTTAGATGTTTTGGTGTTTAAATATCTAGGATGAAATTGCTATAACACTTGCGCACTGACATGGTGGTTAGCAAATGATTTGATTTGCACGTGTGTACTCACCTAATATGGTACTTATTGCTTATTTGTATATGAGTGAAAGTTGAGTATTTAGTATAGTTGCAGTCCTATCATGATAGGCTTTCTATGACCCATAAAAGCTCTCGAAAATTACATACTTAACTATAGATCCATCTACAATAGAAGAAAAAAAAGGCCATGTATAATTTTTTTTTAATTTTATTTATTTATGATAGTCACAGAGAGAGAGAGAGAGAGGCAGAGACACAGGCAGAGGGAGAAGCAGGCTCCATGCACCGGGAGCCCGACGTGGGACTTGATCCCGGGTCTCCAGGATCGCGCCCTGGGTCAAAGGCAGGCGCCAAACCTCTGTGCCACCCAGGGATCCCAAGGCCATGTATAATTAATAAGAGTAGATAAATCCAAGCATTCCCTGGGTAACTGAATAAAGCAAGCTAATCACGGCTACCAATCTACTGAAACCTTTCCATAAGTGACAGGTCAAACTCGCAATCCATCAATCCTTCTTGGAGGTGAAATGGAAACCAAAGCCAGATGAAATAGCTCGTTTTCCTGTTTACAAGAGTTTTCCAGACTTCAGAGCTGATTAAAAATCAGAAGCATCTTTGAGAACAAGCAGATGTTTACTTCTTCTACTAGAAATCCACTGCTTTTCTTTTTTTTTCACCCATCTTTCCTTTGCCCTTTAACTAAACGATGGCCTGAAATATTAGCGCAGACCCAAAGATTAAAAAACCATGCAGAGTAGAAAGTAAGAATGAAAAAATGGAGTTCAGGATTAAAGATTGATAGAATTCTAATAGGTGTATTATTTAGAATAGGCTTGTTGTACACGACGCACTCAGCCTTACGCACATCTGAGTTGGCTTTACATCCGTCCACAATGTTGTGTGTGTTTAACTCCTAAGAGTGTCATCCACCATGGTTTTCGGGATGTTTCATATTTCTTTTTCAGGAAAAGAAAACCCTTCATAGTTTTCACTCTCAACAAATCCCTTTACTAAATTCCAGGAAGATATGCCTCTTTGTTTGAAGCTGGACGCTCACCTTGGAAGACCGCTATGTTCACTCCTTCACCAAGAGGGTAGAGTTGTCCTATAGCACTTTTTGAATCAAAGCAATAATCATTTGGGAAAGAGCCAGGGAAAATTCTGTCTTCGCTATCTCGAAAGACATTGTAAGTAGTAATTGTTCTTTCATCACCTGGAATTGAGCTGTTATATTCAGCCGGTAAACCTTTCTGAGCAGGTCCCTGAGTTAATTTCTTTGTTATGCCCTGGAGTTGTAGCAAGGAACCAGAGGATAACACCCTAGCCCCGGCAGAGCGTTCAGTACTAAGGGGATTGACAAAATTAAATGTTCCACGAGTCACCAGCTAATCATGTGCAGCTTCAGGAAGGTTTCTGATAAAGAAGAGAAAGATTATACAAGAAATTCCTGGATTCAGGAGACTCTTACAGTAGAAAGTGAAATTTAAAATGAGATGTGAATTAGCTGGGGAGAATGTTCCAGAGCTGCTAGGGTGAGAGGAAGCTTGAGAGGATGGAAGAATGATATTAAGATTGGTAAAATTTGGGGGGGGGGGGAGGGTGCTTGAGTGGCTCAGTTGGGTAAGCCTCCAATTCTTGATTTCTGGGTCATGATCTCAGGGTCATGAGATCGAGCCCCAAGAAGCACTCAGTGGAGAGTTGGCTTGAGATTCTCTCCCTCTCCCTCTGCCCTTCCCATCTCTGTCTCTGTCTGTCTCGAATAGATAAATGAGTAAATAGATTTTAAAAATCCTTAAAAAAGAGAGAGAGATTGATGTGACTGGATCCCAGGGAGTGAAGTGATGGTGGGCTGCAGCACGAGAAGTGGCGGAGATTTTTGCATTTAGAAGGAAAGCAATTGGAAGCCACAGAAACTTGGAGCAGAGTCAGTGGCATTGAAAGTGGATTGGAGGCAACAGTAGAGACAGGGAGACAAGTTAGGAGGCCATCCGAATCAAGTGTTAATGAGAAGATGGTATCTGGCCTTGCGAGACAGCATAGGTACATGAATGCATCCAAGACAAAATTACAAGTACAATTGCTAGCGTATGATTATTGATTAGATATTGTGGTGAGAAAGTGAAAAAAAAAATAGCATCAAGGATGATTCCCAGGTTTCTAGCTTGAGCAAATGAACAGATGATAGTGATGTTAAAAACAACTTAAAAAAAAAAACTGTGAGAGCATAAATAATTAAATTGCCAGATCAGACTTGGGAGAATTAAAAGATCTTACTCAGTATTTATCCCAATTTCAAAGATACAACTAATTGAGAGGCACATGTATAGCAGAGAATATATGGCATCTCACCACTGCTCATTCTTCATCTCTTGCAAATTAAGACATCAGTTAAGACATCTCTAATGTTTATTTAATGTGTGTGTGTGTGTGTGTGTGTGTGTGTGTGTGTGTATCTCATATCTCACACTAAAAGGAAAACATTTTGGTCATTGAATATACTCATTCTCATTCAGACATTTAAATAGTCATCCATGTTCCAGATTCCACGGCTTACTTTTTTGTTTGTTTTTGTTAGCTATAGCAACTTTAAGTGAACCAGACGTAGCCTGCTAAAAACATCTCGTAGATGTGGCCCCTTCTGATGCTACCTACCATTTGTGTCTTTGCCAAGAGGTCTGCCTCTTGGTTATTTTTCTTCCTGAGCATTTCCCATACATGAAGGCAGTCAATTGCAGACCTGCTAATTCTTTCTTACCTACTGTGCATAAAAAACTTTAGCAAATATGTTACTGCTTTGCCAAAGAATATACTGGAAATAAAATGAAGACCCCCCCTTTTTTTTTTCTACTTTGCTATAGCACTGAAAAGTTTTCTCATAAGCTTTCAGATGCACTGTCATTGATGATATTAACAACCATCTGCAAAATGTAGTATTGTCATTTTACAAAAGAGCACTGACACCCAGAAAGGTTAAGTAATCTAAAATAAGTAAACTGTAGAGATAGTTCTTAAGTCCATTTCTGACTCCTGGTTCAGAATTGTTTTCTCTGCATCACACTGCCTTCATGCTCCTTTGTAAATTGTAAATTTAAACACTAGCTAAAGAAATGTAAATGTAACATTACTTTTTGAAGGTTGATTAAGATATATTTGAAAGAAAAAAAGATCCTCAAGTGCCTAGTTTTATTTTAACTGTCATTTTAAGAATCAAGAACCTGCGATTTATGTGTGCACCGAATGGTCGATTCACAATTATTTTCAACTTGCATGAAAACAGAGACGACTTTAAAGTGCATTCTGTAGATTACTGGAAAAGACGAGAAAATATGGAATTGAATATCACGTGCTAAGGATTATACTATAATGGGAGTTTTGCTGATTGTGTGATCATAAATTCACTTGAAAAATATCTCTAATTTTTCTATATATCTTCTGAGGTTCCTACTAAGTTTTTAAATAATCAATAATTGCTATATACCAGTCAACAAATTCAAATCCATGGGATTCTACGGTTTTATATAGTTATTTTCTCTAAGCAAGCTTTTTAGACAAATACAATCATCAGTAATTTTATGGAAGAAAGGGAAATAATGTCTCTGAAGGACAGATTTTGTGTGGTGTTGGATTTATATCAACAGTCTGTAGGGTTCAGAGAATGTTTTCAACCAGTTATCTCAGAGCCTCCTGGGAACAATTTAAGATTTCCCTCAGCCACATTATTCTTACTCCAGGGAACCCACACAGGTTTCAACTCAAACAAATCTCTTCAGAATAGATCCCCTTCTTCTTTGTAGAAGAAAGCAAACACTTCCCTCTACTTCATGGATACAAATATGATATATCCTCTGACAACTGCCCTCCCACCAACCAAGAAAACTCTCTCTCTCTCTCAATCTCTCTTTAATCCTGCTTGTCATGGACAGCATATCTACCTTCACTATACAAATAAGGATCCATCTGCAGAGTTAATTCTAAGAGTTATTTTTTGTTTGTTTGCTTTGTGTTCGTTGAACTACACACAATTTATATAGCAGCCGGACACTTACTTCAGCTTTGTCCTTGGACCTCAAGCTTCTGGCATTAAAAATGGGAGGGCATTAGTGTATTTCTGGTTAATTATGTTTTACCCCTCAAAAATATAATTAAGATAGCAAGCTAAAATGGCCATAATTAGTACAGTAATTACTCTAATAAGTAAGAAACCAACAAAGCAAGGAAATGAAAGCAAGGACAAGTTCATTAAACACCACCATAACCATAAGCTGTCAATGAATCTTGAGTAGGAGGATCATCTTATTTCCTGTTGAGAAGTGTTCCCTGTGATAGAGTTCAGAACATGTTATTCAAAAATACGGCACCTTGGCATATAGAAATTTCAAGCAAAAGGAATTTGAGAAATGGCATGTGCAGGAAGGGCTTTCTGGCCTTTCCTTGTAGCGGGTCATAAAAGTTAGGATGGACTTTTTGATATTCTCCTGAAGCAAGTCATAAAACCTTTATGTGAGAGATGACCTCCCTACATCTGAAGGACAGGAGCATCCTTCTATGAAAATAAAGGATACAAGGAGGAATCTGAATGAACAAGCCTTGCCCCAATTACTGTGTCTAGCTCACCTTTGTCATATCGTACTTTCCATGATGTCCCCACTCTTTGTCAAACCTAGCATAAAAACACTGAGATGTACCTGTGTCTTTGGATGTTCATTTTCTTAGGAAGGCTCCTGTGTCATGTAAAACTTATATGGACCTAATTTGTATGCTTTTTCTCTTGTTAATATTTCTTTTGTTATGGAATCCCAGTCAGCAATTTAAAAGAGTAGAGAGAAAAGATAAGTGTTTCCTCTCCTGCAGTTTCTGGTGACCAGGAAAGGCTGTCTGGAACACCTCACTCACTCTGTAGCAGGCAGTTGAAATTTTGGGAAAACTAGCAGGAACCAGTGAAGGATAATAATTCTTACCAAAGTCAACTCTTCTGGATCTCTGTAGTGCCCAGTTGAGAGGCAAATGTAAAACTTTCATGCTGTCTCTTCCTTTTGAATTCAGATTAACGGGTGAAAAATATTGTCAACATTAGGTTTTTGGATTGTGACTCTGGTTACATTTGGTTTGGGTGCATGCATTGGTTATCCACTTATTCCTCCAAGCGGCAACTATTGCTTTCCCGTGTGTTTATATTGTTTTGTGTTCTAAAAGCTTGGTTATGTTTCTGCCTGTCAGGGCATGCAAGTTGTCAGTTCTGTGCTCAGGAAAACTACCGTCAGGTCGGGGACCCCAAGAATATGGTCAGTAAAGCCATTATAGGAGCCCTAGATGACTCCAGTTGAAAATAAAAAGTATGATAGTAACTTTAACTCAGAAAGAGAATTGATATATACAAATAGCCACAAAGAAAGGCCTCCAGCCAGGTAGCACTCACTTTAATGTCAAATACTAGCAATTGAAACAGTAATTTAATTAATTGTACCTGAGTTTTTTTTTTTAAACATAGGGTATTTCAGTTTATTAATGTGTTTATTAGTTTGTTTTGATTACTTATTAGCTAACATTTGTAAATTGATTATTTTTCCCTTCCTGCACTTCCATAGAATTATAATTAGGTTTCTCGTCAATCATTTCTGACTATTATTCAAGCTACTTCAAATAATGTTTGCTTTTACATGTCTCAGAATTAAATCAATAAAACCCCAAATTTAAGGCTTTTTTGCTAAAAAGGCATGTTTAAGATGGGGGAATAGCAGGAAATTAACTGCTACTCTGAATATCTACTTCTGAGAGTGACAGGATAGCATAATAGTTAAATGGAAGCTAAATTTAAAAATTATGGTGGTTGAATTAAGGTGATGCCAACGAGTACAGAGGAAATGTGGACAAATATGGCATCTGTTTTGCAGACATATTTTTTTAAATTGCACTGGTTACTCACAGTTAGAATTGAAAATACTATTTTAGCGCATATATTCTATTTAGGAATGCATCCAGGAAGGAAGGAAGCTCGTGTGATTTGTGGTTTGTCAAGTAAAACCAAGATGTTATGCAAAATAAATATATTCTAGAGATCTGTGTGCAATGTTGTGGCTATTTTTAACTATAATGGATTGTGAACTTAATAATTTGTTAAGGGGGTAAACTTCATGTCAAGTGGTCTTATCACAATAAAGTAATATTAATAACAGTGATAATAATGGATTGTGATCTACAGAAAAAAGAAATATCCTCAATTCCATACTGACATAAATAAATAAATAAATAAATAAATAAATAAATAAAGTGAAAAACCGATACTTTTTAGTAGATTTCTAATTAATAAAGGTAGAAGAAATGACAAAAATATTCACCCTTTAAGAAACACCAAACTAACACATCCTAAAACTATCACAATAAATAGAATACTCACATATTCTTAAAGTATCTTCCAATAAAGTATTTTAAAATCCTAAGTGGAAATTAGTTAACTTTATAATTAAAAACCCAGAGCCATCACTTCAACCATCTGATCAAAGGCAACAACACCTGTAATTAGACACACTGACATTATGTCTACCTATATGATGCATGAAGAAGGTACTCAATATCAGTTCTGTGATACTTTTTGGCAATAAACACATTTTTAAACATGAATAAACAGCAGACAAACCCAAACTGAGTGGTCATCTGAGAAGTAATAGGCTGCTACCTTTTAAAAATGGTCAGTCATATAGACAAAAAAGATGGTGACATTTTCCAAGATGGAAGGAGACTAAAGAGGCAGAAAAACTATACTTAAGATGCGGGACCCTGGATTATTTGCATTTGTTCTATGGTTCTGTAAGATGTAATATTTGAGAAGTAGGTGAAGGGCAGACAGAAATGTACTGTTTTTGCAACTTTTCTTATAAGTTTGAGTTATTGTAAAAGGGAAAAAAATGTCATTTTGAGAGCTCTCCTTAGTCCTTAGAGACAAATGATAGCATGGAAACAAAATTATAGCACATACTAATAGGTTATGAATTGAAATATTAATTTAATAGATGTGAGCATGCAAGGATATGTATAGGGAGAAAAATAAAAATCAAAGTACTAAGGTGCATAACTTTTGGATGAAATAAAAAACATTAGTGAAATTATAATGGAATTAATTGAATATATAATGAATATATAATGGAATTAATGGAATATATCTTTAAAAAGGTTAGACTTTGTCACATAATGCAGTTTTTGTCTAGTAATTATTATCCCCATGTGTGTCTTTAAAATAACTAGAACAGGGTTGTGTGACTGGCTCAGTTGGTTCAGCATCTGACTCTTGATTTCAGCACAGATCACGATCTCAGAGTTCAGATCTCAGGGTCATAAGATCAAGCCCCATGTTGCCCAGCATGGAGCCTGCTTAAGATTCTCTCTCCCTCTTCATCTACCCCCATCTTCCACTCATGAGTTCTTTCTCTTTCAAAATAAAAAAAAAAAAAGAACAAATAAATAAATAGATAGATAGATGGTAGGTAGATAGATTACTTAACTATCCTTAGAACATAGTTCTCTATTGTAGACTTGCCTATTTTATTTTCTCTCTCCTTCTAAACTGGGTAACCTCAAGATCTTAGCTTAACAACAGCCATCTAGATCTACGCCGATACCTCTTTCCCATTTCCAGATACTTTCCGAGGATAATGTTATGTACTCTCATGCAAGAATTGGAAGAATGTACTAGATATCAAGAAAGCCTAATAAGCCACCAATATATTGGTTATGACAATGGTTCTACCCCTAACATATTTATGAAATATGTATAGGTTATTTTAGATTACATAAGGAGTCATTTTCATAGCTATTTTTTTAAGATTTTATTTTTTAAGTAATCTCTACACCCATCATGGGGCTTGAACTCACAACCTTGAGATGAAGCATCACATGCTCCTTAGACTGAGCCACCCAGGCACCCCCACAACTATTTGTTAAGAAAAATATGCTGTTTTGTTAGCAATAGTAATCCCTGTTAAGTGTTAGATTTGCCAGATACCAATATTTTGCTAGTGACGTGTAATTATTAATGGTGTATGATGTGTGTGGATGATAGGGCCACTGGGCAAAGAGATTCTTTACAAGATTTTCATATTCTTAAAAACAATTGACTTAATGAAATTTTTATTTAAGATGAGTTAGCTGGGGACCACCTGAGTGGCTCAGTCTGTTAAATGTCTGCCTTCAGCTCAGATCATGACCTCTGGGTCCTGGGATCAAGTCCCACGATGGGCTTCATGCTTAGTGGGGGCTCTGTTTTTCCCTCTGCCTCTACCCCCTGCTTGTGTGTTCAGGTGCTTGCTCTCCCTCTCCCTCTCTCTCTCTCCCTCTTTCATATTCTCTCTCAAATAAAAGAATAAAATATGTATTTCTTTATAAGAGGAGTTCATTGGCACCCATAGTAATCGCTTAAGGAGGGACACAATTATTTTTTTTAAATTTAACAAAGAATTGAATTACAGAATGCTTTCTGCTCTGAACTGCTTAGGCCAAGGGTAGAAAGTACAACCTAAAATCTTTCCTTATAAACAAGAATGATTTTTTTTTTGTCACAGGGCAAACTCCCTGTTACTGTAATAAGTTAGGTTGTCTCCAGAGTCATAGCATTTCAGAACTGAAAGCAACCTTGCACGTCATCCCATCCAGTTACTTGATTATAGAAACAAGAAACGGCCTCAGACAGGTTAACTAATTTTCCCAGAGAGGCATCAGAAACTTTCGATTGTCATATCACACAAAATAATAATATTTCTAGTTATAATGATGCTTCCTAATCATGCTTTTCACCCATTTTCGGTGTGCCCCCGTCCACACTGCTTCAGTTAGTGGCTCTTTAAACTGTACAGCACGGGTCAGAATTCATTTTACATATTTTAAAAAACTGGTCTGAAAGTGAGGTTTGAAATTAAAGGTGGCAAATGTTAACTATGCTCTTTTGATTTATGGAAATGAGAAAGGGCCTAAGGCTGGGAGAGGTCAAATCTCTTTATTCATAAAGCCAAACAGTAGGGTTAACTCTCAGCATTGACCTTCTTAATACTCTTGTATTTAAGGCATCATGTGCTATTAGGGGAGACTTATTTGTAAAATTCCACTTACCATTCTCTGCCTCAGTGCCCTGGAATCTTTTGATCTGTCAATCAGCACCAAAAGGTATTTTTAAGCATCTATTTTTGTGCCCAGAAAAGTGCTAACTGCTGAAGTTATAACAGAAAGTAACTGAAACAGGATCCCTGTTCTCTTCCAGTGTATAGTCTAGTAGGGGATCATAAAATAACAAAAAGCTATTGCTACATAGTTTTATCTGGAATCTGATAGGCTAAGTACATTATATTGCGGTAGCATAGAGGAAGGGCCCTGGACCAGTAGACTCTTTCCGAAATAACGATGCATAAGGAACCAACTGCAACATTCTATGGCTTGATTTCTATTTCGATCCATAATGGAGTAGCTGATTTCGGAATAGCTGGCCCATTTTAAGTATCCAGAAAGCTGTTAAAAGGTAAGGCAGGGACTTCTGGGGAAGAGGGCAGAGTTCAAGGATTTTAAGCTCACCTCTTCCCAGGGGTATAACTAGATAACCCCTACCTCAGTATAAATAACCTAGAAAATCACCCAAAGACTGCAAGAACAGATTCCACAATTAATATAGAGAAGAGGCCATAAGGAGGATGGTAGGGAGGATGGAGCTGTGATAGGGAGCCAAGTGGACTCCTAGACTGTCCATGGGAGGGAGGACCAGCAGGAATGGAGAGGAGAGAGGAACAGAGCCTCACTCCAGGTGCGGGGGACCCACATGGGAAGATGAATTCCTTGTAACATTTGGCTTTGGAAACCAGGGGGACCTAGCAATCCGTGGAACTTAATACCTAGAAGTTTGAAAATTCGCTGGCTAGGCTCTGGGAGTGTTAGGGGGCAGAGTCCTGACCTTTGAAGAGCCAGAGCAACAAAGAACCCCAGGTAATGCACAGCATGGAAGCAGCAGTCTGAAAAAACACCTGAGCTACTTGGAAGGAAATGTATTGACTAATCTCAGAGCTTGTTCTGGAAGGGAAGGGATCTTTGGGGAACTTCTCCAAGAACAAAAGAGCTGGCAAGTGCCGTTTTGCTCCCCTTCTCAACAGGTGTTGGTGAAGATGTGGAGAGAAAGGAACCCTCTGCTCTGTTGGTAGGAATGCACAGTGGCTCAGGTGTTGTGGAAAATGGTGTGGAGGTTCCTCAAAAAATCAAAAATGGAATTACCATAGGATCCAGTAATTGCACTACTGGGCATTTACCTAAAAAAATACATACACACAGACACACACACTAATTCAAAAGATATATTCACTCCCGTGTTTATTGCAGCATTATTTATAATAGCCTAATATGGATGCAGCCCAAGTGTCCATGGATCAATCAAGGAATAAAGAAGAAGTAGCATATATAGTGGAATATTGGCTACAAAAAAAAGAATGAAATCTTGCCATTTGCAACAACATGGATGGATCTAGAGGGTACAATGTGAAGTGAAATAAGTCATCAAAGAAAGGCAAATGCATATGATTTTACTCATATGTGGAATTTAAGAAGCAAAATAAACAAAGAAAAAAGAAATAAACCAAAAAAAAAAAAAAAACACAAAAAAAACTTAAGTATACGGAACAAACCAGTGGTTACCAGAGGGAGGTGGATGGGAGGATGGGTGAAATAGGTGAAGGGGATTTCTCACATGAGCACGGAGTAGTGTATAGAATTGTTGAGTCACTGTATCGTACACCTGACACGAATACAGCATCGTACGTTAACTGTGCTGGAATTAAAATTTACAAACTTCATAAAAAGATATTGCAAAAAAAATGATATTGAGAACATGTCGGCATTCTATATTATGTGATGCTACATCTTTTTAAGGTATCACCATTACAATTGTGGCTCTTTCTTTTTAAGATTTTATTTAATTGGGGGGGGGGAGCAGAGAGCAAGAGAGCACACCAGCCAGTGGGGAGGGGCAGAGGGAGAAGCAGACTCCCCTCTGAGCAGGAAGCCTGACCCAGGGCTCCATCCCAGGACCCTGGGGTTGAGACCTGAACCGAAGGCAGCCGCTTAACTGCCTGAGCCACCCGGGTGCCCCAAATTGTGGCTCTTGTTACACACCCCCAGGGCTTTATATTTCAGGAACTCAGCTGATTCCACAGCCTGCTTTCTGTGGGTCCTGAGGAATAGATTTTCAATTAGGATTTTACATGATGCCAAAACTACTGAAGAGAAAAAATGGTGTGAAATATCTCTACTTTCCCACAAGCAACTAAGTCATATTTGATTGACTGATTGACTGACGTTCATTTTACCAAGTTAATGACAATTACAGTGTGGTCACTCTCAAGAGAATCACAGAGGGCAGGGCCGTGTCTGACCTCGGTGGCGTCGGGGGTGTGCTCTATCCCACTTCCTGGGCTAAGCTTCACTTCTGTCTTCCCCATTTTATACCGATTTCTTCAAGCAGGACAAAACTAACACCACTAAAATTCACATTACTTATATTGCTAAGCAGAAAATCTGAGTTTACTCAAGCCAATTAGCCAAAATTATAGGCTATAATTATCTCTAAACATTATAAGTAATACTTAATGGTTTCTGATAGGCAATGAAATGACTAAAGAATCCTTCACAGCTCTGAAACCTACAGTTTCTGTTGCAACTCAGCAATCGTCCAAAGATGAAGAGGTCTCTTCCTTCTTTATGCATAGTTAGCTTTGGAATTAATAATTTTCCTTCCTAGAAACGAACCACTTTTTACATAGGGTTAGAGAACCCTCTCAGGCACATCTCAGGAAAAAAAAAAATCTGTGCAATTACTGGGAATGAGAAATACTTCTTTATAGTTGCCCAACCTTTTGTCCCATAGTTTCTGTGACTTTAAAATGAGTAACTGTAAGAATTAAATGAGACAGTTTGTAGAATTGCAGACAAAATCACGATTCATATCAAAAGTAAAGGACCTTAGGTAAGTCAAAGACAAAAACCGGGCAAGTAAGGGAATTGGTCTTAGAAGGCTACTGTCATAGGGTGAAGCTCCGTATCCAAAGATTAGAGGGTCTTGGGGAGGTGGGTTTGCCTTCTACTTTCATAGGGAGGAGTATACAGATGGTTACAGGAGGGCGATTGATAAGAAAAGCCTTAATCTCAGTCAACTGAAGAGAAAATACTTACCATTGTGTCTAGCTGGTTACAGGAAACCAAACAGCCTAGTCTTTTTGCAAATTCCTTTCAGGTGGTGTTATGGTTGCACCGGGCCTAGTGCATAGAGAGCATTTAATATGATTTCTCCATCATTCTCATTGGTATATATGTCATAAGTTGAGGAAATCGGCTCCTGAGTTAGATTCTCCTCTCCACCCCCCCCCCCCAACAGAGCATAGAATAAACTCTTTCTTTGTCTACTTTGCTCATATGGTCAGAGTAGTGCCCTCCTCATGTGTTCTCTCCCAGGGACTCCATGACCTGCTGTTACCTGCTGATCCTTACCTCCTAGACATGAGTCATCAGAGAGATAGTTGCCAATAAAGACTTGTTTAGATACCCCAAGCATTTGGGTAGGTGTCACTATCTTCCCAGGACCCTGTAATTTATCTACACTTATTTCTCTGAGTGATTCGGTCAGTGAATTAGGAAGCATGTGTGCTACGAGACAGCTTAACTGCCTACAGGCAATGCAATAAATAAACGAATGCAGCTCACTCTGTAGACGTAAATCATTGTCATGATTCTATTTGAATGCAACCTTGTTTGCCTTAAATTGTTTAATCCAGTACAGGCAGTGATTCAACCAGCAGGTTGCTCTTGAATAGCCTAGAAATGCAGGCTGAAATTACTCTGCAGAATAAATTTCTCTTAATGTCTTTTTATCCTAAGTAATATTCATTTTTACAACTTCCATTTAAAAAATGGATAATGTAATGTCTCCCACATACCATGTTCTCAGCTGCAATTTTCAAAAGAATGAGTTCTACAAAAATTGTCCCCAAAGGGGTAACTATAGTTTGTTTAAATTAGTTTTAAAATAGATCTTAAAATATAGTTTTGAATCACTACCTGTCTCTCCAGTGGCTCACATCTACGGTCACATTTACGACACCTCCCATGTATAGTATAAGTCAATTTCGGGATTGCCTTTGGGGAATTATCATGATTAAAGACCCTCATTCCGACACGACCCTCATTCACAACAAAACAAAATTTGTCAGCCCCAAGGTCCCTCATTAAATCTTCAAATTACTTTACAAGTAGAATTAAAATTCGTATTTAAATAAATTGTCCTTCAGATATAAGGTTGTAATATGCACATAACTTTGTAAAATGAAAGCCAACAATGCTTCTATAATTAAGAAGTTTTGAGTTGCATTAAAACTAACAGGGAAATTGGAATACGATGTTCACATTACAGTTCTGTCATTTCCAGGAATTATAGCATTTGGATGAATGATTATTCTTTTTGTATTTCAATTTTTTTGATAAAATATAAGAATATTGAAATATAAGATACAAAAGTAAAACGGTATAAGTCATGCAACATAATTATAATGCGAATAGTACAAATAATCTAGCTGGAGTGCCTGGGTGTCTCAGTCAGTGAAGTGACTCTTGGTTTCAGCTCAGGTCATGTTCTCAGGGTCGTGGGATTGAGCCCCGTGTGGGGTCTGCACTTAGCCCGGAGTCTGCTGAAGATTCTCTCTCTCGCTCCCTCTTCCTCTGCTCTCCCCCCTGCTTGCTCTTGCTCTTTCTAAAATAAATAAAATCTTTAAACACACACACACAAAGAAATAATGCTTGCTGTTCTCTTTCTATACATAGTGTATATAGTATATATGTTTCCGCAGTACAAAGAGTGTATGTAGTATATATAGTTCATATAGTGTCTATATATGTATAACATCAACAATTATGTATATGAGTCATATGTAACAGTATGAGTAATATGAGTAATAAATAATGATTTTTATGTATATAGTATACTTATAAATAGTATAATATATATATAGCTATTTATAAAATCTCTCTATATAAAACTTCTCTTGCTTTAGGTCACCTAATATGACACTGACACTGACTACTTGAGTGAAGTCATAAAAAAACATTATTATCCTTTTAAACTGTTAATACAGTGACTCTGAATCATATATACTCCTAACACTTTTAGAAATAGACCACTCTTGGCAATAGATATAAGAAAGGGAGTGCATAATGTAGGGAAAATAAAGAAGGTGTTTTAGAAAACTTCCTCTGATTGTATAGAGAGCTAACAAGAAGTTGAAATGCAACCTTTGTTTGGAATTAAAAAAAAAAAAACCTTGAAATAAATCAAAGAATGTTGGGAATTCTAAATTTACACTTGTCAAAGAGAAAAATAGAGAAAAAGAAAGAGAAAGAAATAGAGAAAACCTATTTATTCGGTTGCAGTGTTTTTGTAAGCACTGGTGAGATCTGGCATGAAGTTTCCATGAAGATCGGTGAGGCTTATATCCCTCTACATTTCAAAGGAAATGGGATCTCTGGCTGCTGTTTGTCAACAGAAACTCTCATTCATCTACACATGGCAATTGTGGGAGACCAGATTTTTTATCTAAGGACCAATTTTGGACAATTCACATCTTTATCAAGTTGAGACTTCCAAGTGAGCACAATATGTGTCTCCATTTTCTCAGATACCATCTAATTTCTTTTATCAGTATTCATATTTTTCAGCATACAGACCTTACTTATGTTTTTCCTTTGATTTTACCTAATATTACTTTTTTTTCAGATATTTTAACTATTTAAAAAATTTGGCTTCCTTTACATTGCCAGTATGTAGAAATACAATTAACTGTTTTTGTGTATGACTTTGTAGCTATTATCTTCCTTAACATACATTGATTTTAAGAGTGTTTTTTGTTTTTATTTTTAATTAGTTGACATTTATCTAGATATACAACCATTATATCTGTAAATAGAAAAAATATATTTCTTTACTTCCAATCTTTGTAACTTATATTTCTTTTTCTTGTCCTATTACATTGACTAAGACTTTGAGTACAATGTTAAATGGGAATGAAGTGCCTTCCTCCAACTTTCTGGATAAACCATTTACTCTTTAATCACAAAATATGATGTTAGCTATAGTTTTCTATAGATGACCTTTTGCTACAAAGGGATGATTTTTGTGTATTCTTAGTTGATCAGAATTTTTTTTATCAGAAATGGATATTGCATTTTATGAAATGCCTTTTCCGTATTAATTGATAGGATCATTTATTTATTTTTTCTTCTTCACACTATTATTACATAAGTTTACGGTGACTAAATTTTCACACATTCAGTTAACATTGCATTTCTGGGGTAAATTTTACTTGATTATGGTATATTTTTCTCTTCATAAATTGCTATCGTATGTTTTTCTCTTCATATCTCTTCATATATTCTCTTCACATACTACTCTTTCATATGTTTTCTCTTCATATATTTTGTTGTTGGTTTACATATTGTTGAAGGTTTCATGGTTATAGTAACAAGGGATATTTGTCTATAGTTTTCTTTTTTGTACTTTTTTTTAACTTTGAATCAATATTATTCTGAACTTATAAAATGAGATGGGAAGTTTTTACCTTTTATTCTTCCATTCTCTGAAGAAATTGTTTAGAGCTAGTGCTATTTATCTTTAAATGTTGATAAAATTTGCCAGTGAAATCATCTGGATCTTGATTTTAATCTGAAGGATAAAATATGAATTCACTTTTAATCTATATGAATATTGATGTCATCTATTTATTCTTCAGTGAGTTTTGACATTTTATAGTCTTTGAGGCTTGGGTACATTTTTAAAAGTTATCCAATTTGTGTATTTGTTGTTTCCTATATTATCCTGTAAATGTCCTAGAGATCTGTAGGAATATTTCTTCTTTTAGGACTCATAATTTGCGTTTCCTCTCCTTTCTATTTATAAGTTTTCCTAGATGTTTATCATTTTTATTTTATCTTTACAATAAACTTTCTTATTTCACTTATTTTCTATTAGGTTTCTTTCTGCTTTCACATTCATTGATGTCTACTATCTTTAACATTGTCTTAAGTCTTCTAATTTGGGGTTTTTTGCTCTTCTTTAGTTTCTTAAGGTGGAGCCTTAGATTCTAGAAGCAGCGTTTAGAAACAGATCTACTTCTTTAATCTTGTTGATTTTCTTTCCATGATTGCTATCTCTTACTGAAAAAGGAGTTTTAAAGTTTCCCAACTAAAATTTCAAATTTGTTTTTATTGCTTTTCTTTGCTATTTTCTGTGAAGAGTTCTGGTAGTAGATTGCTTCACAATTTAAGTTCAAGTTGGAGTTATATCCGAATTGATGTCATCCTGCCATGAATATGGTAGCTGGGTTCAGAATGTAAGTTTCTTTTCAGCATAGACAAAAATAGATACTCAGTGGAACAAGGAGTTGGTTGTGTTGGGATTCACTGTTGCCCTCCATTTCTTTTTTAAAGATTTATTTATTCATGAGAGACACAGAGAGAGAGAGGCAGAGACACAGGCAGAGGGAGAAGCAGGCTCCATGCAGGGAGCCTGATATGGGACTCGATCCTAGGACCCTGAGCTGAAGGCAGATGCCCAAACACTGAGCACACAGGAGTCCCTGTTTCCCTTCATATTAATTCACCTCTTCTGTGATCCAGAAGAGTGAAGTCTGTGGGCTGCAACATCTGGGTTCTCTTGACCTCTGGCTTCCAGGTTGGATTAATGGGAGAATCTGGAAGAATATAGTGGATATGGGTGGAGAAATCTTCAGGTATTGATATTGATCCCTGCATTCTGTTTTTGATATTCCCTTACTGCCTTGCCTGAGGGTCTGATAGTTACTTCGTTCTGAGACACCATCTTCTGTGGGATACTTCTTCCTTATTGTTTCCTATATTAACTCTGTTTCCTCTCTCTTCTCCTCCAGGCCTAGATGTGGTCAAAACTTATTTTAGGAATAAGACGCAAGAAAGTTGCAAGAAGTGTATTAAGTGAATGATTAATTAATGGAAGGCCAACATCACAAACCCATGTACTAATTTCAAAACACAACCAATCATGGAAAAATCTCTGAAAAGGTCCAGAAGAGTCTGGGAGGGTTTGGGAGTATTCTTTGATACTTTTGTAATACTGTAGTGGGTATTAATAGTTAGTTTTAAAGTTAATAATTTGTTATCACCTTCTAATTTTTCTCTCTGTCCTAGGATCACACAGTAGAAAATAGCCATTTTTTATTGTCACTCCTTATTTTTCTTACCAATGAAGTTTGCTAACATAGACAAATGAGGTCATCCAGAATTCCTGAAACATAAGATCACTTCACTTTTCTTTTTGATGTGATATATCTCATATCTCTGTGTGAACTGATCTGTGACTTTCGATGCAGAAGTTATCATTCAAGCCAAGGATGCAGTCATTCTAGAGGTATTACAGTTAGAGAACTTGAAAAAAAAAATCTCTTTGGATGGGCAAATGGAGTTTTACACCATTAGTATTACTGTGCACAAAGTACTTAGTTGCTTGTGTCTTTCATTCAATCACTTTCTGTATAATAAATGAAATTTCTCCACCTGAAAAATTCAAAACTACTAAAGAAGAAAAAAGTGTGGGGAACAGATTCTCAGATAGAGGTGGTTTTTTGAAGCAGATACTGAAGTAATGTTTAATTATGCTATAAATTTTATTTCACTGTAAAATTTGCTTTCCATACACTATGTACTTGTTTCTTGTAATCTTTCTTGTTGTGCATAATTATTTTTGAAATGTAGTTTCCTAACATCCTAATCATAGTTGAGGTCTACAGATGTGCCTCTTCTATAAATGTCCTCTTTGCCAATTTTCTAATCACATTCCTTCCAAACCTCTGAACATCCAGCCCAACTGTTGGATACCACTCACAAATCAGTACTATAAATTCAGACCTTTCTTTTCATGTAAAGCGAATCACCAGATACATTCATCAAAGTTCTGCCCTCTAGAAGAATTTCTTTTCAAGACTGCCCTATGGGAATGTTCCAGGAAAATCCCATGATTTGCCTTTCAGCTTCTGCCACAGGCTTTAAGTTTACCTCTATGTCATTGACACCTCATGCTCTATAATGTCAGCTAGGTCCTATGACTTAGGTGCCAGAACAGTCGACCTGCTGCAGAACCTTCCTTTGCTTTGATCTTCACTCAAATCTAGCAGATTTTTTGGTGACTTTACACTTGTAAATGGGTCAGAGTTAGCACACCCAGATGAGGAATAAACTAAAGGACTCACTAGTTGTTGTGCTTTATTTTTGTTTTTAAAAGCAGCCAGATGCAACAACTTATTTTCACCTTAGTGGGTTCCATACCATTGGACTCCAACATTTCCACTAGGGTAGAAGGCCCATGGGTAGGATAGAAGGCCCATGAATTTTTATTGGATTTATTTCCCAGTCTCTGACATGAAAATGTCTTTTTTAAAAGATTTTATCTATTTATGCATTAGAGACACAGAGAGAGAGGCAGAGACACAGGCAGATGGAGAAGCAGCCTCCCTGCGGGGAGCCGGATGCAGGACTCAATCCCAGGACCCCGGGATCTAAAGGCAGACACTCAACCACTGAGCCACCCAGGTACCCACTGACATGAAAATGTCATACCAGTAAGTCTAAAGAGTTATACCTTGGTCACTAGAATCAACGTATTTTCATATATTGAGCCTATTTGATGTCTTGTGAATAATAAGGGCAATTAAGTTCCCAGTGGAATCAATTATGATATAGGGCTGCAAAGTTGATACACTTTTGTGGTCAAACAGTAAAGTTGTCTTTCCAGACTTGTTAACTAAAAGGAAACTGGCTTTGGTGATCTTTCCCAGAAAGTATGGAAAAAGAGAATTTGTCAACTCACAGTTACGTATCAGGTACATTAATTTACTCAAGCTAAGAAACCACATTTGGAAGAGCAAAAAAATTTTGGAGTTTACCACCTAGTAAAATTTATAATAAACCATCATCAATGTCCAAGACCCATCTATTTTCTAAATAGGACAAATTGGCAGATTTCAATAAGGGTGTAATGGGAATGTACCCTTCGAGTAATTGATGGTGGCATTCAGCTTTATAGTGTCCTTTCAGGATTGCTTTTGGTTTATTTACCTCAATAGAGGCATTTCTAATGGCTTCCATGTGGCCTCTTCCAATGTAATGGGCCTTACATTACAGGTTAGGGTACATATATAGAAATTCTTACAGTTGCAAAGTGTGTGTATTCTATCCAGTGTTTATTATTCATGGTGGCACTGAGAAAACAACTTAAGGGATTTGTGGACACACTGGATCCATATTGAGATAAACTTGAGTGACATTTTGGGTCTCCTGGATTTAGCTTCACTTCAGAGCCTGTGTCCCATAATCTCTTTAAAAATCTATTCTCTTTTTTTCCCAACACACAATCACCTAGTAAAAGGTCATAGGTCTCTTTGGGAAAGAGTGGGAGAAAGGTTAACACTCTAAAATTTGGCAGGGCCCTTCCTGAAGGGGATTTGACCTCGCTTCATACAAGGGATTATAGGCCTATATAATGGCTCAACTCTGGAACTATCAGGATCCTATTCTTCCCCAGTGATTGTCCTCACTTAAGTGCAGACACCTGTGAGGTTGGGGATTCAATCCGTGTTGTACTTCAGTTGCTTGCAAGATGAGACTCTGGGTTGGGTTATTCGAACTGTCAGGTCTGTGGCTACAGGAGATACGATTTCTTTCAGGTAAGTTATAGACACTTTCAGGTCATTTGTAAGGAATATAAGCAGGGAATTTGAATCCCTGAACTCATTATTTTCTTTTCCCACTTTCTCCAGTGCAATTATGAGCAACCAGAAATCTCATTATACCCATTAATTTGACAAACATGTTCTAAGATATCAAATACCTAGCCAGTTAGAATGTGAGTTTTATGAATTTTTGAGTAAAAGTATCCAATATGGTACTTTGTGTATCTCTATTGACCCATCATACAATGGACTATCAGTCCTTTCTTTACCATTAAAAATAGAGCCATTTATGCCCTTATTATAATTAGACTAGAGAACTAATGCCAGATACTCCAGAACCAATTCAGAAAACACATCACTAAGATTCTGTTGCTGTAGAACCGCTCTCCGTACCAAGTCTGTATCTCTCAGGGTTCTCCAGAGAAACAGAATCAACAGGATATAGGTTTTTCTATTAGAATTTTTTTCTTCTTTAATATACACATTTACATGTACACATTTTTAAAAGTTTTTATTTAAATTCCAGTTAGTTAACATATAGTGTAATTTTAGCTTTGGTGCCCAATGTAACGATTCAACACTTCCATACAACACCAGGTGCTCATCACAGCACGTACACTCTTTAATCCCCATCACCTATTTCCCCCACCCCGCACCACCTCCCCTCTGATCACCATTAGTTTGTTCCCTATAGTTAAGTCTATTTCTTGATTTCTCTACTTTCTTTTTCTTATGTTTTTTTTTTGTGAAGTGTATCATATGAGTGAAATCATATATTTGTCTTTCTGTGACTGATTTATTTATTTCTATGCATTTTTTTTACGATAGTCATACAGAGAGAGAGAGAGAGAGAGAGAAAGGCAGAGACACAGGCAGAGGGAGAAGCAGGCTCCATGCACCGGGAGCCCGACGTGGGATTCGATCCCGGGTCTCCAGGATCGCGCCCTGGGCCAAAGGCAGGCGCCAAACCACTGCGCCACCCAGGGATCCCTCTATGCACCCTTTTAATCAGATCCCAATAGTTTTGATATGTTGTTTTTCCATCTTAATTCATCTTAACATATTTTCTAATCATCCTTATGATTTTTTCCTTTGAACTACTGCTTATTTAAGAGTGCATTGTTTAATTTCCACATATTTATGAATTCACCAAATTTCTTTGCTATTTCTGTGTAATTTTATTCTAGCATGGTTAAAGAATTTTGTGTGATGCTACTCATTTTAAATTTATTTATTCTTATTTTATGACTTATCAGGTGGTCTATCCTGGAGAATGATTCTTGTGTATTTGAGAAAAATATATATTTTGCTTTTGGTAGTGGAGTGCTATATAGATATCTGTTGTCTGTTTTATAGTGCTGTTCAAGTCTTCTGTTGTCTTGTTGATATTCTTTAAGGTATACTATCAATTATTGAAAATGTGGTGCTGAAGTCTGCAATGATTATTTTTTAATGATATACTCTTCTATTGCAGTTTTCCTTAAATTTTTTTTTGTGGTAAAAAACACAAAATTTATCATCTTTGCATTTTTTTAAAGATTTTATTTATTCATTCATGAGAGATGCACAGAGAGAGAGACAGGCAGAGACACAGGCATAGGGAGAAGCAGGCTCCACGCAGGGAGCCCCACGTGGGACTCGATCCCAGGTCTCCAGGATCAGGCCCTGGGCTGAAGGCAGCGCTAAACTGCTGAGCCATCCGGGCTACCCTCATCTTTACATTTTTAAGTGAACAGGGATACATTTATACTGTGCAACCATCACTATTGTCTACAGAACTCTTTTTTATCTTGCAAAACTGAAACTCTGGGGGCCCCTGTGTGGCTCAGTTGATTGACCTTCAGCTCAGGTCATGATCCTGAGGTCCTGGGATTGAGGTGCATAGGGATCCCTGCTCAGCAGGGAGTCTGCTTTTCCCTTTCCGTGTGCACTCCCTCCACCTCTGCTCTCTTGCATGTGTGTGCTCTCTCTCAAATAAATAAATAAAATCTTAAAAAATAAAAAACAACCTGAAACTCTCTGGCCATTAAACAATAACTCCCCATTCTTTCTTCTACCTAGGATCTGGTAAGCTGTATTGAACTTTATATCTCTAGGAATTTGCCTATTCTATATATCTTATGTAAATGGAATTTAATAATATTTCTTTATATGTCTGGTTTATTATGCTTGACAAAATGTTTATAAGGTTAACACCATGTCGAATTATGTCAGAGTTTCCTTCCTTTTGGGGCTGAATAATGTTTCATTGTGTGGATATATCACATTTTGCTTATCCATTTTTTTTTTCTATCAACGAACACTTGAGTTGCTTCTGCCTTTTAGCTATCGTTAATAATGTTGCAATGAACATAGACGTACAAATACTGCTTTGAGACCCTACTTTCATATCTCTTGGATATGCAGAGGTGGAATTTCTGGATTATATGAGTTCTACTTTTAACTTTTTGAGGAACCACCAAAATGTTTTCCACAGCAGCTATACCATTTTACATTCCCAACAACAGTGCAGAACAATTCTAATTTCTCAGCATCCTTATCAAAACTTGTTTTTAGTTTTTTTTTACAGTAAGCCTCTGAATGGGTATGAAGTGGTACCTCATGGTAGTTTTGATTTGTTCAGTGATTGGTTTTGAATTATCTGTGCCTCTCTTCATTTCTGTCAGTTTTTGCTCTATGCATGTTGGAGTTCTGAAGTTACATGCAAGCTAAGATTACATGTTTACAATTATTGTATTTTCCTGATGGATTAATCTTTTTGTCTCATTCTAAAATATCTTTCTTTGTATCTATGTACTATTTTTTTTGGCTTTAAAGTCTATTTTGCTGAGTATTCATATAGGAACTTCTGATATCTCATGTTTGCATTTTTAATATAATATTTTCTGTCAAAATACTTTCAAACTGTATGTTTTAATCAAAAGTTCATCTCTAAAAGACGATGTATAGTTGGGTCATGGCTTATGTTATCCGATATACTAATCTCTGCCTTTTAGAATGTTTAACCCATTTACACTTCAGGTTGTTAAGTATAAAGTAACATTTATGGGCCTTGCTAATAGCTTTACATATGTCTTGTTTCTTTTGTGCTTCTGTCTCCCTCCATTAGTGCATTCTTTCATGTTAGATTTTTCTGGTGTGCCGTTTTAATTCAGTTGTCATTTCTTCTACTTTTTAACTTATTTTTCTTAGTGGTTTATCTGGATGTTGCAGTTAACATTTTACATAATAATCTAGATCTGATTAATAACAATGTAATTTCAATAATATACCAAACTGCTCCTTTATAGTTTCATTGTCTCCTCCTTCCTTTGTGTTCCTGTTGTCATACAAATTACATCTTTAGTGTTTTCCCATCAACACAAACTTCTAATTATTACTCCATGTAGTTGTACTTTAAGTAAGATAGAATATAGAAAATTATAAGAAAGATTATTTATATTGTCTTTTATATTTACTATGTAATTTACTTCCTGTGGATTTGAGTTACTGTCTACTGCCTTTTCATTTCAATCTAAATGTCTTCCTGTAGTTTTTTGTTTGTTTGTTTTTTGTTTTTGTTTATGTTTTTGCTTTTTTTTGAGAGCATGTCTGCTAGCAACAAATTTCTCAGTGTTGTTTATATGCTAATGTTTTAATTAATCCTTTATAGCCATTTTTGCTGGATATGAAGTTCTTGGTTGACAGACTTTTCTTTCATTGCATTGAATATGTCATCCACAGCCTTCTGACTGCTGCGGTGTTGATGAAAAATACATTGTTAATGCTATTGAAAATCCCTCGAGTGTGTTGAGTCACTTGTATTTTTCCTTTCAACATTATCTCCTTATCTTTGTCTTCCACAGTTTGATTATGAAGTGTTTCTTTGACTTTTTTAAAAATATTTTATTCATTTATTCATGAGAGACAGAGAGGGAGAGAGAGAGAGACAGAGACAGAGACAGAGACACAGGCAGGGGGAGAAGCAGGCTTTATGCAGGGAGCCTGATGTGGGACTCAGTCCCAGAACTCTGGGATCACGCCCTGGGCCAAAGGCAGATGCTCAACCACTGAGCCACCAGGCGTCTCTCCCTTTCTTTGACTTTAAGCTCAAGAGAGTTCATTGTGCTTCTTAGATGCCACAATTAATTTTTTAAATCAAATTTGAAAAGCTTTATGCCACTACTTTTTCAAATGTTCTTTCTCCCCTGCATCTCTCTCTCTCTCTTACTTCTAGAACTTCCATATTGGTATACTTGATGTTGTTCTGCATGTCTTTGAGGTTGTAGGTAGGAAGACTTCTCAGTAAGAAGACCTGTAAGTGTAGAGATCCCAGGCAGAAGCTGCTTGGAGTAATCAAGGAGCATCCAGGAGAACAGCACATTTGGAGCTCAGTGAATAAAAGAGAGAATGACAGTGTCACCTTTGCAGTTAAGGGCCTGCACCTCAGAAGGGCCCCCCATGTGGTTTTATCCTCTCCTGTCACGATCATGAAATCATTAATAATTTTTTAACACTTGCTCCACATTTTTGTTCTGCCTTGGGCCCTGCATATTATGTAACTGGTTTTATGGGAGAGGATAGGACAGGAACTGGAACTCAAAGTACCCTTACACTGGATTTTCAGTGTGATGGCCAGACATTGGAGTATATGAAACAAGGTCTGGTTTGTGTCTGCTTTGTAGAAAGGGACAGTGTTTGAGAATAGCAACTCTGAAGTCAGACTGTCTGGGTTCAAATCCACCTTTGCTGACTTCCTAGGTATGTGATCTATGTGATTTATTTACATTCTCTATACTTCAGCATCCTTGGGCATAAAATGGGAAATCGATACAACTTCTCTCACTGGTTGTGGGGAAGACTGGGTTAACATATATATGATGTGGTTAGAACTACCAGAACACTATAAGAACCGTGTAAATATTTGCCATTATGATTAGGAGCATTGGCAGTTTTTAAGCATGTGTCCTAAGCCTGTCACCAGGCATTTTGCCAAAGAACAATGAAAGAAGTGTGTGAGCAACAGGGGCTGTGGTCAGATTTGAAATAACCGGAGGCCAGATCTTGTAGGGCTTTTTGGTTCTTGGTGAGAAGTGTTCACTTTAAGGGAAGTGTTGAGGATAAAGAGTGAAATTTCTGATTTTCATTTTATTCCCTCAGATACCATCTCTTTATAAAAAGATTTTGAGTAGTATCTTGACTCAAAGGCCATTCAGAAAAAAAAATAATAATAATAAAAGTGAGTATTGGCATTTTTCCTGCTTCTTGAGGGATACAAAATAGCATCATTACTGAATTCAAGACCAGCTGCATTCCCTAATCTTCTTTGAAGGCATGGAAGGACCTGAGGCCAACATTGTAATATAGTCAAGAAATGGTCTAAGTTCAGCTTCCTTAATGATCTACCCATTAGCAAACTTGTTGGAAACTGTCACATTACAATTCTGTTCATAATCATCAATAATGACCAATTTGTTACTCCACAATCACATTCCTGACAAGGATGGAGGCAAAATTCTAACTCCTATAATTTATTTCCCTCTGTAATCTTCCTTTTCCTGACTATGTCTTCAGTTTTTTTTTTCCTCCTCTAAAATCCATAGTTCCTTGTAATCCCTAAAATCTATTGCCATACATAAAAATCGTTTATCCTGAAGGGGAAAATAAGATCACAGTTTGAAACAGTTTACAATTCCATAAAAGTAATGAAATCAGTAGCTTACAGAAGGGACTGTGGCTATGGAAATCCCATCACAGTCATCTTATAGGGCAGTCAGTTAGATAATTGCTGTTGGAATAATTATTATCATTATCAACTATCAGTGACTGTGTTCTATATTTTAATATGTCCAAGCAGGAAGATGAAACAAAGCCATTGCCTTGCCAACTTGGTGACACTGGCTCGCAGGTTCATTGCTGTATCAGAAGTAGACTAGACATGGAGAGACGAACAACTTTGCTTCACAGTTGGCTGAAAACCTGCAGTATTGGAAAGGTGGCGGGACATATTTTTTATTACAAAGAGTTTGTAAGTGTAGTGCAAGGAAAAACCTTAGAACAGGGTGACTTCGTATAACCAGGCCAATGTTAAAACAGGAAAATGGGACAATTCTGGAATTTAAGTAGAAATTACACAGGTGCCATGCCACACATCTTTGGTGGTTTAAACTTTAGCTCACATAGGCCCCTCTTGAGTATTCAGAGTTCTCAGCTCCATCACAAGGAAATCTATTTCAATAAATCTAGAGTATGGACCACAACTCTGCCTTTGTAATGCTAACATTAAGGTTGGGTGCAGGGGCACATTAAACACTGGGTAGTATGGAAACACCGACTATCCCAATTCTGGTTTTGTGTGCCTTGGCCAAGTCACCTAAAGTATTTCATTGATCACGTTCATAATCTGATAAAATGATCTCCTATAAAAACAAAGTTTTTGCTAAAAGTCACCTATCCCTGTTGCAAATTCTTTCATCTTTCTGTTTTGGAAATGTTAGATCTATTCTTTTTTCTTTATTAAGTTCAGAGTTACGCTTTATATTTATGCCCGTTTTTTAGTAGTTAGTTCTATCAGAGACTTTAGAGAAATTTGGGTGGGGGGAGGATAAGCGCCAGTTCTCACAGCTCCATGAAATGTGAACACCTAAACCTCTCTTACTGTTTTGAGTGACTTATGAAAGACCAGTAGGCTGATTATCCTCCAAGTCACAGGCTTTGGACTGGACTGAGGATTTTTTTTTTTTTTTCTTTCAAGTTGTTGTTCTCTGTGACAGGGAATCATTAAGGCCCATTGAGGAAGTATATTTTATTTATTCAACCAATGTCCATTGAACACTTCCTTGTGCCAGATTATGAGGATAAGGCAATGGAGAAAACAGACAAAGCCCTGCTTTTGAGAAGGTATCATTTTAGAAGGTATAAAACTGAAAAAAAACATATACAAATACATGTGTAATATAAGTCATACAGTGGTGCAATTTATGCAGAGGAGACAGTAAGGCTGGGGGATAGACAGTGATGGCATGCAGGGTGGTGAGAGCAGTGGTTCTTATTTTAGAAAGGAAAATCAAGGGTAATCCTTTTTACATAGCAATAATTGAGATAATAGAACTGAGTAAACTGAATATATATTTAGAGAAACAACATCCCAGTGAAAGACACTAGCAGGTACTAAATACTCCACAAGTTCAAGGCTCAGCAAAGAGGCCAGAATAAATGAAGCCAAGTGAGCCATGGGGAGAATGATGGAAAATGAAACCAAGAGAGGGATGGGCCAGAGCTGTTGGGTCTAGGAAGCCTGATGAGGGTAACGTTTTCTAAAATAGAATTGTCAGGGATATTGAAAACTACTTGATGGTTTTAAGAGGAGGAAGGTCATGATGTAACTTTTCTTCCTTTCTTTTTATTTTTCTCTTTCTTTCTTTTCTTTCTTTCTTTCTTTCTTTCTTTCTTTCTTTCTTTCTTTCTTTTTCTTTCTTTCTTTCAGAATCAGTATGGACACTATTTGGTGACTAGGCCATGGGGAGCAAGGGTGATGCAGAATGACAATTTAGAACACTGTTAGAGTAGTTCAGAAGTTTAAGAACTTTATCTTTAATGAGTATGTTGGTTGTGAGAATTCTGAACTTTTCAAGGGGCTTTAGGTCCGCAGAGACCTTATCTCATTTACTCCCTTAAAAGAAATTTCAGGGCACATCAGGAAGGAGTCTGTTCACATACTTTCCTTTAATAAAAGAGAGAATTGGAAAGAGGGAGGGTATAAAGAAGTCCACTAGGCTTTGAAGCTTTGAAGTGGGAATGAAGAAAGATTGAAAAAGAAAGTTGATGCTTCTATTTCCCAAATGAGAATAAAAATCTAATTTCAAAAAAGTAATGAATATGTGTGGAATCATTTCTACCATAAAATCTGAAATGAGGTTTGGTTTTGATTAATGTTTTATTGGTTTTTTTAAAGGCCCCAGCAAAACTAGCACTGGGCCTATGCAAGTTTTAAACTTGGGAAGGAAAAGACAATCTGAAATGCATATATATTTCTTCTTCTATAAAAAATATCATTGGAGCATATAAATATTCTATTCATATACCTACTCACCTAATGTTTAAAAACAATTGCCCCATGTCTCCTTGGATTATAGATATACATATATTACTAAAATTATTATTGTTCCAAGTTAGAGTAAATTACTTCTCATTTTTCTCCAGATGTTATTCATTACTTATTCAGATACATAATAAAAAAGATCTAAAAATAATTCACAGCAAAAGAGTAAAGAAAATAACTATATTCTCCTAAAATTATTAGGTAACAAACATAATCTCTTAATTAGTATTTTAGAGTCTCAATAGGAAACAGAAATTGGATGGCTTTAGAGAAAAATTGTGCAATGATATTATGTGAATGAAAAAGGCATTTGATGCTGCTACCCACAAATTTTAAAAGGAAGATCATATTTTGAGACATTCATCTAGCATTATCTGGACAAATCCAGTCTCTTTTCTTCAGATAATCACAAGTAGGGACTTTCTTTGGAAACTAGACAAATCACATGTCCTGCTCAATGCACATACACACACACACACACACACACACACACAGAGGGAGAGAAAGAGAGAGAAAGATACCCTATACGTGTCCAATTCCACATGCATGATAATTTTCCTTTTGGGCATTTGTGAATGTATTTATGTATATGTAGAAACCTTTAAAATAGGAATAAGAACTGTTTATTAAATGGTTACTATTTGTCCTATTTATGTAATCTCATTTAATATTTAATGGAAATAGCTATTATTATTATTATTATTATTATTATAAATAGCTATTATTATCATGAGGTATGCCATCTAATTATTCCCACTTTACTGGTGAAGACTCTGAAGCACACAGAGGTTAGCTAATTGTTTGAGGCCACACAGTTAATCAGCTAAATAAAGAATTTAATGCAGAAGTCTGACTCCAAAGTCTTTGCTTATAATCATGTTGTATCAGTTCTGGTGTCGTTATGTGTACGCACGTAGGGTTTAGATATACATATGCAGCAAAGTAACTTTTGGAAAAGCTGACTCGGAAGCAGTGTGTTTTAAGAAACAAAATTGAGACCCAATTTCTGGAAGCCTGCAGAGGATTTCTTTAAAAAATCTACCACCACCATCGTGCCTGCCTACTCCTTGGCCTAAGCAAAGCACATAGATCAAGCTGCAGAGAGAACCAGTGAGTCTGCATTGTTTGTGACTATCTAAGGGAATAATAGGAGACATTAAATACTATGATGTGTCAAAGAATAATGATCATCTACCAGGTCAGCTGGTGAAGTGGGAGTTCCTAGAAACTGTGCAGTGTGAGTCAATCAGACAAATCTATCTTCAGATTATCTGAGAAAAGAAAATTATACAAAGCATACCGGAATTTAAGTAAAAGCCAATTAACCTTGGCAGCTGCTCCATGGAATCATTAGTATTTCATTCCGCAAGTTACAGCCATGCATTTAACTATGTTTAACCCAAATTTCAAATAAAACTCTCAGACAGAAAAGAACATGTGTAACTTTATTTTTAAAAAGAAAAAAAAAGAAAGCCTAAACAAAATACTTTCTCATAAACAGGTACTCGTTTTTAAATGTGTAGTGATTTTCAAAGTAATCCATACCTCAAAACTTCTACAACAATTTCCTGTTGTTAAGAACATACTCTCATTATCACTTGAGATACGTGAACTACCTCTTCTTCCTTGGTCTTATGACTTCCTTCTTATTTCTCTAACAATGTACCTTTGCTTTAAGTATAGTCAAAGTGAATTTTTTCCTCTAAATAAAAAGTACTTTGGTTACCATGAGGATAGGTAAAATTCCTTTGTGTCTCCACAAAACCATGCTGAAAAGAATTCCCCTTTTTAGGACATCTAGCAAATAGCCCCAAATGTAATTTCCTAGTCTAGTTCAAACTTCAGACAAATCACTAGACACGGAGAGGTACATCAGCCACACCTGTGTCAACAAGGGTTGGGGATGATTATATCTAATGGCTGATTTGAGATAATAATTTGTTGTGTCCATTTGCACAGCCTAAATTAGCACACTGTGTTCATTGCAACTGCCCTGAATGTTCACTTAACCTCACATACACAATTATCTCCTGTGCTTTTAAAAGTATCTTGTTGGGAACTAGGGGTGGTGGAAGGGAAGGTGGGCGGCGGGGGGGGGGTTACTGGGTGACGGGCACTGAGGGGGGCACTTGATGGGATGAGCACTGGGTGTTATTCTATATGTTGGCAAATTGAACACCAATAAAAAAATTTATTAAAAAATTAAAAAAATAAAATTCCCTTATTGGGATGCCTCGATGGCTCAGTAAGTTAAGCGTCTGCCTTCATCTCAGGTCATGATCTCAGTGTCCTGGGATTGTGCCCTGAGGCTTCTTTCTCTCCCTCTGACCTCCTCCCCACTTGTGCTCTCTCCTCCATCTCAAATAAATAAATAAAATCTTTAAAGAAGAAAATTCCCTTGTTAACCCGAAACTGTATGTTACACTGTATGTTAACTCATTGGAATTCAAATAAAACTTGGAAAGAAAAAAAAAGGAAAAAAAAAAAAGAAATTACCTGTGTCAAAGCAACATGAAAGATAGGAATAAAATTAGAGAAGCAAAAAATTAAAAAAAAAGGCATTCGACTGATATAGGCATATTTTGCTAAATTTATATCCGGGAACCCATGAATACAGACATGTTACATACATAGATAGGGAGTAAACGTATAAAGCTATTCATACGATAAATTTGTGCATCCGCTAGTTAGAATGTTCAAAAATGCCAGAAAGTATAAATGTGTATGGAAACCTCTGTAATGATGCTTGCAAAGCACATTCGCAGGGGAGCATGAATGGAAGCATCCAGTGTACATACAGTCGGTTTCGGTTAATAGATGGTATGTCCATGGATAAAACAAATGCAACCTAGAAATCTCCAAATTTATTTGTGAATTCCAAAACCAAAAAAAAAAAATCACTTTTACATGCATATCATGACCCCCCTCCTCCCCACCAAATAAAGTAACAATGAAAGAGGAAATGCTAGACAGTGGGATTAGCACTGTAAGGAAGGAAGACTTGTCCCTCATTCAGAAAAACTCATCTATGTCTCCATTATGGGAGGAAAGAGAATAACTTTTGAAGGGTTCATATTTCCACACCTTTTATTTTATCATATCAAGGTGAAAACACATAAACAAGCTGATCATTTTCTAACCAGGTAGATAAGAAGAGCAAGGTTGTATTCTTTGTCATGTATGATAAGAGTTGATTTCATCAACGTGATAGTTATCTAATTTATTTCTGCCCCTAGCTGGTCTTCAGTTCCCTAGATTCAGAGAATGTTTATTTTTTACATTATATATTTTTTTAAATTTGCAAACATTAATTGCTCTAGTATGTATTAAACTATGTCCTTATCTGTTGTGTAACAAATGACCAGAAACACGTCTAGTAAACACATTCTATTTACTTTATGCCACATCTGTTTAAGGGGGATCTAGGTCAAGGATTAAAAGAGTAGATCAGAAATGTGCTTTTCATGACCTGCTCCTGCCACCCCCACCATACTCTTCTTTTCCCACTGTGTCAGAGTCACCTGAACTCACCCTCAGCGGCTTTCATAAGCAAACTCTCAGCAGCACATTTTTCTCATGTTGGAAACACACCATTGCAAGATGTGGACTCCCTGTCAAGTGGACACTAAGGTTTACATACTTGGCACATTATTCCAAGGAAAGTTTTGAGGAGCAGCTTTGAGGATTTCCCGCCCAAAAATCTTTATGTTTGGGGATGAAGACAGAAATTTGCAGTGGAAAAAAGCACCAATTTATCATTTTGAATGTGCTGCTAACTTAACATGAGCTTATCAGGGGTGCTCATCCCCTGCTTAATTCTGCTGCATCTTTTAAATTTGAGCCGGGACCATCTACTGAACATCTATGTCTTGACTTAACTTTCGATGGGTGCTTTATCATGAAATAGTGGTAAAGGTAAGCCAGAGTCAGAACAAGGACGTGACCCACCACAGATTAATCTTTCTTCTTCTCTTCACCCCTGGTAGAGATATTGGGGTGACCATATGCTCATTTGACAGTTAATCAAACACAGAGGTCAGCAGCTTCTTCCAGGAGCCTCAAACGGAGCCTGATTTTCTAGGAACAAACGTATCATGTTATATGATCTTCCCAAGATGTTACTGTGTCTGTATGAGGTAAAGTGAAATGGTGTTCTCAAAGGAATTAAGGGATTTAGCAGTGGGGAACCCTACAAAGGGAGGGAAAGGAGGAACACCTACACACTACAGTTACTTTACTTCTGATGTAAGGGCTGCCATGGGATTAGACAAGAACTGCATAAACACCCTGGTTGATCATGGCGCTATCAAGTGTGTGGCTTTTCTGAGTGCTGGGGGGATAGGGAGAGAAGGGGAGGAATGGAGAGGGAAGGAGAGGCACTACCTCAAGCATAAGGCTGAGAAATAGAGTTTTTATTTTTATGAAAGAAAATAGAAGAAACCCATTTGGAAGGTTTCCGTGGAAGAAATCTACATTTCACTGTCATCTATACTTAACACATTCATACGTCCTATGCTTCAGGGAATAGAAAGCAATGAAAACTTTCCCAGATGATTCTTTGGTGTTTTTTTTTTTTTTTTTTTTTTTTGGAACAGCACTAATTCACAACTACCTGGTTAGTTGTTGTTGTTTTAAAGATTTTATTCATCCATTTGAAGAGAGAGCAGAAGCAGAGGCAAGAGGCAGAGAGAGAGGGAGAAATAGACTCCTGGCTGAGCAGGAAGCCCAATATGGGGCTCGATCCCAGGACCCCTGGATCATGACCTGAGCCGAAGGCAGATACATGACTGAGCCACCCAGGTGCCCTCATGACTATCTGGTTATTTGAATTCAAATATTCTCTTTTAAATATTGTTCGCTAGTATCTGTGAACACTGTGAAAATTATCACTTGAAATTCGGACACCCATGCAAAATAGTATATTTTCATCAACCTTAGTTTAATATTATTTTCTCAGTGAAGGCTTTACAGAGACAAGGTACATTCATACCCTGCTCCCCCTGCTTTGTGGTATGCTGTCAAGAGAACCCTGTTTTGTTTTATTTTGTTCTGTTTTTATAGCTGTTGAACGGGCCAAGGGTTGGCTACCCCAAAATGTACCATTCTGGCATAATGATGATTTTAAATAAAAGTTACTTAAGATACAGCAATGAAGAAAGAATCCTGTGATCCTTCCCCCACTTGGTCTCCAGACAACGGGAAATAAATCTCTCATGGGAAAGTTACCTTCCCTGTACCAGGAGGTAAAGATATATCTTCATTATCAGAGATAGGAAAATTCAGAACCAAAAAAAGGCTTGTTACTTTTTACTAATTTACCATCCCTGCCCAAATTCTATTTAAAATTTATTAATTGAAGCTTTCAATGTTAAGTTTCCTTTATCCTGTCAATTCTTCACCGATTTATTGCCTGTTTGTTTAAAAAATATAGAAACTGGCTGCTTAGGTCATTTTTTTTTAGGTGTCAGTTTCATCACTGGGTCTCTCTGCACATGTAATACAACATTTTTCCTGCTGTTAATCCGTCTTATGCCAATTTCATTCTTAAACCAAATGAAAGCATTTGAAGGGAAAATTCTATAATCATGCATTAATCTGTATGCTTCCTTCATTAGTGATTCTCTCTCTCTCTCTCTCTCTCTCCAAACTGTAAGCTCCAAGAAGGCATGGCCTTTGTAGGAGGGGCAATGTGGCGACGTGGAGAAACACATGGATCTCATCAACTCACCGTCAGGTCTATATCTAGCCTCTTCCTCTTTCCAGCAACACAATATTGGGCAATCCAGTTAGTATTTTTCTACCTCAATTCCCTCTGTGAGATAAGGATAACTGTAACATTGGTCTCAAATAAACCTGAGAATATTTAATAATTTTCTAGAGAGGTCTAAAAGTAGTAGCTTGAACATAGTGCGCAATATTAGTACTCCTAATTACTAGTTTTTTCTTGCCATTGCTATTTCGAACAAAAAGTGGAATGGCAGATGCATTTTAGAATCTTGATGGGTATTTTTTGACTAGCTGAAGGACTGGATGACTGAAAGAACAAAAGGGGAGAAGGGATCATCGAGATCACTTTATTCAGTGATTTTTCAAATCACGTTAGACTCGTAGTCCCTTTCTTCATTAAAAGTATATTTAGAATGTGTAAGCCCAACCAATAAATCAACATGAAAGAATGGATACTCTAGTTGATGGTGAGTGTTTGTGGAGTCCAGAGCCCCATCCTCTACATGCTCCTCGGCAGCCCTGGCACTGTGTCTGCTAAAGGACTAGGAAAGCAGATTCAACTGCCGAATGCAGTGGGATGGTCAAGAAAATCTCTGATTTAAGTCCAACTGCTTAAGGCCCAAGAGGCTAGAAACTAATACTAAATGAAATTAAAGTGGCCTGCCTGAAGCCTGCAAATGTCAAAGGTAGATTCCAAAGACACATACATGCCATGTGAATTGTGTCTATTACATAGAGCAGCATTCCAAAATTCTTCCAGAAATGCCACATCTATTCTGCTTAAAGTCAGAGCCACAGGCCCAGAGATAAATCTCTTAGAAAAAGAAGCAAGGAAAAAAAATAGCTCAGAAGCAAAACAAAACAAAAAACCCAAACTAAAACATTCTATGTGTTTTCTCTTCCTAAGAAGACTACATCTTAGGATTCCCTGTACTGCACTGGGATATACGCTCCCTTCTGCTTCCTTTTTCTTCCCTTGCTGCTTCCAGTTCTGAATTAATTCATTCAACAAATATTTGAGGACCTTCTAGGAGGCAGCTTGTTCTGAGCACTTGAAGCTCATTTGCAAACAAAAATTCAAAAATCTATGACACCATGGAAGTCTACAAAAACAAAATGAAAAAATAAATAAATAAAATGAAAGATTTCTGGGACAGGCCAAAGAGAGATTGAAGATACACCCAGAGTGACATTTCCAAAATGTCCTTAGCTCTTGACACACAGAAGCAAGTACTATTTTTCATGTCAATATTTGTTTTTTTTTTTTCAATTAGTTTATGTAGGAGGATATACATTGTAGTCTTGGTAACAAATCTTTATTGAGGAAAAATAGGCCATCTTTCAGTAAATTTTATTCTTCATCATTGACCATTAATATTATGTAACATGATCCAACAAATGGTTTGGGGAAAATTAAGACTTGTACACATGACTAAGAAAATGACCCCTATGTAAACAAGGCTATGTTTTCAGAACTCCCTAGGTTGGGCCGGCTCACCTTACTCTATTGGCATCAGTAATAATTTCAGCCTCTGCTGTAATTAGTGCTGCTTACAGTACCTGAGCTATAAAAATAAGATTCCATTAGAGCAAAGTTCACAAATAGTGTTTTAATCCAACTATCCACATTGTAATCTAAAACGGTAAATATCTGCTTCTCACGTAACTGCCTTAGACTTGTAATCCAGTATGTTTTATGAAACAGAACTGTGCCTGAAAAAGCATTAGAATGCTAAATATCTGCTTGAAGAATTAAAAAAAAAACAGTTAGCCATCTAGTATATTCAGTATTCAGAGATTTAAGATCACACAGAAAACCACAACCAGGTGAATTACTGAATCAGTCCCTTTTCTTCTGAGCACGTTGGGATTGAACAGACAGTCAGCATTCAGTTGGGTCTTGTGAGTTTTAGGCCCACATCCAATTTACATAGTTAATGCATATAAAAGGAAAAAAAGTCCAAAACAAATTCCTAACTTAGAATGGATATATAGCATCGATTAGTATTCTTAAATAACTAGAGAAATATATTTTTGTTAGTTTCATTAGTACTTATATTAAAACAAGTTTATTCCATTGCAAAGTATGTTTGTTTCTCAGTAGGAGTCAATTTATATTCTTCAAATCTTAAGTAATCTTTTACTGCTTACCATTACAGGCACGTAGTAGAATTATACTACCTCAATTTAAGATTTAGGTTAATATTTTCTTCCATGTGAGGGTAGTTAGGCTATGAATGTTAACTTCTCAAAAACAACATCAATTTATGGAGCTGTTAATTAAAAGAAATAATGAGAGACAGCATCTCTTTTATGGACAAATCTGCACATGTAAGTAAAACATTTTAAACCTTTTGGATTCTATTTTAAAGCAATTAAAGGATCGAGAAAAAAACGCATTCACTAAAGTCACATAACACACTAAGAAAAAAGAAATTCTGTGCTTGACTATTAAAAGGAGCTTCCGTAACATTTCTTAAAAATATCTATAAAACACCTCTGCTACAATTCTTTTTTTTTTGAAACAAATAATGCAATGATTATAGCACAGTAAACTGCAGGATGCATAATGCTATCTACTGTTAAATGAAAATTTATACATTACACTCATGTAAAGCCCACATGATCATGCCAGTAATTAAGAGAAACACGTTGATTATTGTCACATACTAGAGATTTAGGGCATAGGAAGAATAATTTACAAATGAAACTGTCCAAATTTGATCACATCTTTCAACATCTTATAAAAATTTCAGAAAATATCAGCTCAATTCTCTTTTCATTCGTTCCGAAGTTGCCTCAAAACATATAAGGTGAAAATCGTGATTAACGTTCCATAGGGTCCGTAGAGTCTAGGAGGGAAGTTGGAGCACACGGTGTGTGTGGGAAAGTGAACCTAAATTGAAAGTAAATTAGCCGCTCTCCTTTCATAATCATTGGAGGTGGTTGGCTTTCTGAGTACAGTGGGGAAATGATAAGCCATCAAACTTGGAAGCTAGCAATATTCCATCTAATAGAATTAAATGAGTATTAGAGCTGAGGAATTGGGAGGAAATTTGGACCTTCAGTTTTTTGTTCTATCCTGGGCACTTCATTTGAAAACTCAAAGGATCATCTAGAAAATAAATTCTCTTTTTTTTCTTGGGTTGCTTGCAATCTAAAAAAAAAAAATACTGATAAATGACATGAATTACTCCACAAATATAACTGCTACATGATTATATCACAATAATACTTACACTATTTATGATAGTTTGCCATTTCTCCAAATCACTAAATTTCTTGGAATATGTCATTGTGATCACAGGCATGCCATTATATATCAGAATTTAAGTTCACCTATTGATTACAGATTTCCTTCCTTCCTTCCTTCCTTCCTTCCTTCCTTCCTTCCTTCCTTCCTCCCTCTTTTTTTTTTCTTTCCTCCCTCCCTCCCTCCCTCCCTCCCTACCTTCCTTTCTTAAATTAATAATATATTCTAAGACGACCCGCCAGGATACTGTGCTCCAAATATATGAATTGTAGCTTGGCAGAGCCATTCTGTAAAATCAATCATTTTATATGCTTTGTGCATTTGCAAAAACGGATCTAGCCAGGAGAAGAGTGCAGACAACCTGACTGGTTCATTTAACCCATTAATTTGAGTCTTCAAGTTTGATGCTATACCAGTTCTATCAATCAGATAACTATTCAGATATCAATTCCTGTTGCCTGTGAGCTACATTCAGATTATTCAGGAGTGCATGTATTTGATTAGTGGTATGTAGAGACCCAATTTCAAAGATGATCATGGCTGTTGACTTGTTTTCAAAATATACAAATCTGGGTTTTATTGGTTCTACATGGCTAGTTTTGCATTCATTAAATCCCTATTTTAAAATGGGTATTATCTGCTTGCACATTTGTGTTTTGCAACCCCCTTGTCATCCCACATTCCACTATCCAATTTCACGCAAAAAAAATCTTGCCAAGCATTTTAAGGAACTCAATTCCTAACGTGGAGTAATTCCAGCAGACAACTATACAGATGTGTCTATAGAATGCCAAAAAAAATCTTGTCAATTATGTCAGAAATTTAGTCATTCATCCAGATATTTTGTCTATATCATGTCAAACATGTTTAGTGAATTCTGTTAACTGGCTAAAAATCTCACAGAATTGCCTTGACATTGTTTAGACATGGTTCAAAATATTAGGAAGAACAGCAATAAACACCCTCAAGTAAACAGCATATTCGGGTTGACACAGATTCCAAACTTAAAGTGACTCCCATTGGCCAATGAGGACCAAAATCTTGGTGATATGGCTGCAATTTGGATCCTAAGAATGCCAAGGATCCACAACATTTTATCATCCTCCAGTTGATTTCAGAACTAGATCATATAAGTACTAGATACCCAATGAACTAGAAGAATTAAACGCCATTCAGTGCATTTGAGTTAAAACTGACCAATTTATACTGGGCAATTTACTGATGACAATGACTATTTATGACGGTGGATATCCATTTTAATTAGGTTATTGCTTAAGGATCATAATTGGCCTGGAATCTTTTGGAAAATTTGTAGACTACTTTATATAAAGTACAGAAAATTGTGAAAAAGTTGCATGCTTTAAAAACTTAGTATTTCCATCAAGCCTGTGGCTGAAAAAGAGTATGAAGACAATCGTAAATGAATGTTTTTAACACAGTTTCTTGATATTTACAGTATTTTTTCTTCTCTAGTCGCCCTCCCATCAAAGCTGGTCAATTGTTTTTCTGGAGTTTTCTTCACCTCACATTCAGTACAAGGAGGCATTTGCAATTTCTGTGAAGCAATACAGAAAAGACAATGAGGATAGTTAAAATAAATATATGTTTAAGGTAAAAATTAAAATCCTAACAGAACAGGAATATAAACTTTTAAAGCTCAACAAATATCTTACAGTAAATGCATGCTAGGCCAAAATAAAATAAGTGTAAATATGTTAATACTTCTATTTCATGGAAGTACATAAAATACTGTTTACTAACAGCACAATACTTTAAAAATTATTTCGAGAAGACTTTGGCTAAACCATTCAACTCTGATTAACCTAACCCAAAAGTTAGGAAATGTGGTAAGTGAGATGAACCCTAAGAATTGCTATGATATAATATTTTTGGTCCAATATAGAACAGTTCAGAAAGAAGTTCGGAATTAAGTTCTTGAAATGTGCTTGTCATTTGTTTCTGTTGCGGATATGTATTTCTTTCTACCTCCTCTGCTTCCCCAAATCGTTTATCTTTTTTGTTCTCTAAGGAATAGATGCATGTTTTTTGTTGCCCGTATATTTTTGTTTTGTTTCTTGGTTGTGTGTGTGTGTGTGGGGGGGGTATACATCCCCCACCCTTGTTCTTCTGACTACCTCAGATGATTAAACCAGAAACTTAGTGGCAGGCACAAGTGGTCATGGAAAGGTCCAGAAGCACTAGGTGGAGGACGTATCTCCTATTACTCAATACAACATTCCTGCTTCAGCTAGAGAAAAATCATTGGACCCAAAGGATTCAAGTTCTTTCTGACAAAATCAAAACAAACAAACAAATAAAATACCTTTGGGGTAGTCGCTGGCTCTATAGTGACACTGCTTGATTGATTGTCTTTCGGCTTCATTAAGCAGGTCCTGCCCTCTTGTAAAAGCTGCAAATGAAAATAGATGAATGTAGTTAAATTCTATGAAAGAGGGCATAGAAAAATTCCCTTCAATTCTTCCTACTGGGAAACTTCTTTCACTCTGATGCAAGCCGAAAGGGCAACGTAGGGACAAAACTGCCTCATCACAACCGTGGCCCGAGCCCAAGGAGAGACCAAGCACTGGCAGGTGGTGTGGGGATCTTAGGGGTACTGATGGCCATCAGCTACTATGACAAAATTCCACTCAAATGGAAAGTTCTTCCTTTGTAAAAGCAGTTGAACTGAAATAAAGAATTATAAAACTACTGTTATCTGTGATGAATCTGGACTCTAAGACTTGAATATGTCCGTGGTCTGTATGCCTACAGGAACATCAGTATTGCCAGCTTGAAGCGAGTTAAACAACATAATCATCAATCTGTCTAGCAAAAGCTCCTCAGGACCTTGAACAAAGTATTATATTTTGAAAAATAAAATCTTATATTTTACTAACCAGGAATTCTCATCATATTTATTAGCCTCACCAGTTTTGAAGAATTGCTGGCAGTGTATTCCAATTGAGCTTCATTTTTATTCTTATTTATTTTTTATTATTTTATTTTATTTTATTTTATTTTATTTTATTTTATATTTTATTTTATGGGGGTGGCTTCATTTTTATTTTAACCAAGGTTAAAATATTGACCTTCCCTTCCTTCCCCTTCACCCATGCTCTCTCCTTCTCTCCTTCCCTCCCCCTTCCCTTCTCTGCTTCTCTTCTCTTCCTCCTTTCCATACTGTCTCTTATTCTTCCTTCCTCTCTCTTTTTCTGCCTCTTTATTTTAAACACATTTTCAAAGTAACTACAATAACTCTTCCTTGTAAGAATATGCTTCTTTTTTTTTTTTTTTTTTTTGCAGGGGGTGTGTCCTTTCCATGTGTACAACAGAGCCTAGAAGTTTAAGAGCGCATGGCCACTGGATAGCTCTGAACTTGAACAAGTCAGTTTGTTTCCTTGGGACCTGACAACGGGGAGGAGACCTACGTGTCCTTCAAACTCTAACGTCCTACAAATTCTACAAATAGATGACAGCTTAAGAGGCTGTACAGGAGACTTAACCTACTCCAGTTCAGGTTTTAGAGCAAAGTTATTTTCATATGCTCCCTGTTTTTTGCACTATACTGCTCTTAACTGAATACACACCGTGATCCTTTACCACTCCATGTCTATCTGTATGCCACCTCACCTTCATAAAAGTCTCTCTCCACTGTGACATCTTACAACCAGCTACTTATTCCCTCCCTAGAATGTCATTTCCACCAGTAGAGAGACTCAGTCATGCTTGCCTGCTCTAAGGGTACAGCGCATATAGAAGTTGTATCACTTCACAATGTGTTTATATGTATAAGCATGTCTAGCTCCCCAATATATTGCAAGTTCCTTGAAGACAGAGGTTACATTTATCAGCTCTACATCCCAGCATGATGCCAGCACACAAGTGGTCACTATGAAATATCTGAATAAGTAATAATGAATAAAACAAACATTGGCTATGAAAATATTTTAGTCCTTCAGAATTTTAATAAATGCCTGATTTTTTTTCATACGATCAAACATAGGTCTAGTTGATTGAGACTCCAAAATGGTTACACATAGCCCCTTCTTCTGTATAAGCTTACATTATAGGAGCAAAGTAAGGTAACAACTATAATGATGGAAATCAGTAGTCAAAACCTTGACTCCTCATTCCAAAGAATTTTAGGCAGACGCACAGTGGAATCGTGTAAGTTAAGAAATGTGTTTGTTTTTATGTTGTATGGGTTTGAATGAGACCTGGGATCTAAATTTTTCCTATATTATTATTATTATTATTATTATTATTATTATTATTATATTTTTGTTATGGTAATACACCTGGCTTGTGTTTTTTCTCATTCTTGCATTCAGCCTTTGAAAAAATAAATAGTTGTATAAAACCAAGCTAAAAAACCATGATCAATGCAGAAAGTATTCTGCAAAGTCTAAGCTTTTCCAAAATATATTTTAGGATAATGGAGTTTCTAGGTCATACACATTTGGGAGAAAAGTTTATTTGAATATGAAACACTTGTATTTAAAGTCGTTCTTCTCAAGCCTTTAACATATAATCTCTTAAAGTTCTGGTCTTGGATGACCTGTTCATATAATTATATAAGGTTATTGTTAAAACACTATACTCCTGAGTGATAATTCAGTCCTATGACCATGGGGCTTGCATTTTTAATCAGCACTCCAACAATTCCAGTGCACACTAAAATTTGAAATCCATTTCTTCATAATGCACAAACGCATTATAAATCACCTAGAAGGACATATAACAAATTTTTTTTCAAATCTATTTGACCTCAAAAACCTGTCTTGTGTGGTGTTCCACTTGAGGTCATTCTCATGAGGAAGATACTATTGGATTTGCAGTGGAGTTTTTTCTTTCATTAATGCAAGCACAGCTGACTAAGCCTTTGATCATCTAAACAATGAAAACTTATTAAACTTCAACATTAAAGAAAATATTATGTGGCTGAAAGATAGCTCAAACCTTTTTTTGATACCTTGATCTTATAATGAACACTACCTTTAAATTTATTTTTTTTCTGTGCCTCACGGGCATTGTAGAAATTTCATGAGATGGAAGTTCATAAAATTCTTACTGTTTCTCAGAGAAGCAATAGATATAAGAGCAACATAATTATAACTTGCAGGTATCATGCCTTAATAACCATCTTATCAACTTTGTAGCCATTGATAAATTGGGCATTCATTCGGTGAGAACATAAAAGGGAAATTTCTTTAACAGAGTCCTCTCGCATTTATCGCCAACATCACCCAGGCTGTCAAAAATTCCAGACAACTGTAGTTAAGGAAGATAAAAGACAAAAACAGAGAAAGGACACATTTCTAATATTGTAGTATAAACGTAATTTTCCCTAACGTTTAAAATGCTTTGGAGTAAAATAGACTTTAGTTTGAGTTTTGGCTCTGATGTTTATTCATTGGTGATCTTGATAAAATAATTTGATGAGTTATTTATCTCTGAGCCTCAGAGGTACAGTACATAGAAACCGTAACACTTAACAGTTCACTGGCTGTAAAATGGAGCTACTTCACAGAATTATTTTGAGGACAAAATGAGAAAACAAACATGTGCAGTATAAATACTAACAGATAATAAACACTCTCTCCTTTCTCCTTCTACAATTTTTCATGTTAGTATTAGCATTGTTAATGATTACAAGCCAAAAATTAGGATGAGCTGACACTGACATTATACATATGAAGTCTGGGGCAGAACCAACAGTCATGGAATTCCCATGCATAGATGAGGAAGAAGGAAAGGGGGGGAGAAAAGGAAATGGAAACCTAAGTGCTGATTTGAAGGGTTGCAAAACCACTAAGGACTAATACTTTTGATTTGACACTATAGATAAAAAAATAATAATAAAATTATTATTTAACATAATGTTCTTTTGTTGGGAGGAAAATAGATGAGAGGGATGCCGAAGTGACTCAATTAAGTGTCTGACTCTTGGTTTCAACTTGGGTCATGATTTCATGAGTCATGAGACAGAGCCCTGCGGTGGGAGCCTGCTTGAAAGATCTCTGCTTCTCCTCTCCCAACCCCTCCCATGTGGGCGTGCGTGCACGTGCACGTGCGCACGCACACACACACTCTCTCCCTCTCACTAATATTTTTTTTTAAAAAAGATGAGAAAATAGAAGTTTCAAGGTTATGCAGAATGATATTGATGGATTTAAAGATTTATCCAATTAAACATGGTCATGAGAATATAACTGGCCAACTCCTTAATTTTACTCTTGTAAAACCATGAGCAGGACCTAGTTAAGACTTGCCAGACTCCTGACTGGTGGAAAATAAGAGATAAATAGTGTTTCTTAAAGCCTTTCACTCCATGATAGTTTATAACTGAAAGCTAATACAGATATTAAGGGCAGGAGACTTATATGTCATATCGTGTGAGCCTAAAGGATCTTACTTTTGTGTTGCTTTACCTTTGTTTTGATAATTTAACCATAGTTGATGTTTTGGTTCCATACTTTGTGAAGGTAAATGGTGCTTAAACTGTAAATAAAAACCTTTTTGGGGTGATAATTCAAAAGATAATTGTGTGAACACAATATACAGGTGCCTTTTTAAATGTAACAATAACACATAATCTTTTTTCCCAATTCTTTCTCCCAGTGTCTTTGTTGCTATTAATAGTGCTGGCTTTTTCATGGTCTTAAAATTCTGTTTAATAGCCCTCCTCCCTTGACGTTCTATTATCTAATCTCTTATCCCCTTCATCTCAACCCCTCATATTTACACATGAGGAGATCAACAGTCATACAATGTTTTCAAGGCCATAAAAGTATTGTTGCTGTACATTTGGGTTCATTCCAAGATTCCACGTACCTTTTTCCTCACAGGATTATTTAACCTTATAACGTCTTATTGTCATGTTAGATTTTACAGTTTCAGCTAACGACACAATTTTTAACAACAAAATACTTCCTCGGGTACTTTTGAAACATTCAACAAAGACAACTTAGTAGATAGTAGGTACCTATGGGGGCCTGATGAATCAATGAGATGTATTATCCAGAAAAGAAGAAAATATGACTCTTGGTTACTTAGGGTGACTGGGGATTTCTTCATGAAGGAAGTGACAAAGAAATTCATCCCTGTGTAATGGGTAGAGTTGTCTGCAGCAGAGTCAGGAGGAGGAAGAAGTTACAGTATTCATGAAGTTGGAGAACACATCAAAGGTCATAGTGCTGAGGTCAGCCGAGACGGTTACTACTGAGCACTAACTAGAATAGGAACAGTTCATGGGATACCTTCTAGGCCACATAGTGATATATATATACTTAACTTTGCAATTATGAAGAGACAGGTAGAGTATAAATATCCTGCAAAAATATGCCTACTTGTCTGAGGAAGTTTACAAGTTAATGCTTTCCCTATGTGGGAATCTAAAGAGATTCATTAGTAGGGCTTGAAAGTGATCAGTCTGTACAACACCTGCCTAAAAATGCAGTCCCTTGTTCAGGGTGTGATCTCCTGGGTCATGAGACTGAGCCTCACTGTTGGGCTCTGCACTCAGCAGGGAGTTTGCTTGAAGATTCTCTTCCTCTGCTCCTCCCTGCACCTACTCACGCACGTGCATGCACTCTCTCTCTCAAATAAATAATAAGAAAATAAATAAATCTTAAACAAAGAAACCAAACAAAAAGACCCGCCATCCCTCAGCAGAACCTTATTCCTTATAGTGTAACTTTTGGAATCCATGCCATTTTTATAAGCCCTTGTCTCTCCCTTGCACTATTCTGGAGATCATCAGGACTTGTCAGGGCAGCTTCCTTTTCCTTCTCTCGTCAGGCTGACAAGAAGCTGAAACTCGGCTACATTTTTCAGAAATTGTGTTTAAATACTCAAATATCTGGAGTTGGGAGTTTCAGAACTTATTTCATGAGTCGATTGCTAAGTTAAATTATGCAACTGAAAGAACAATAACCAAAAAAAAAAAATTCCTTATTCAAATGATTTCCATTCAGTCTGTGCTGGAAACGTATACACTACATATGATCAAGACATGTTTAACTTTTCATCACAATTCAACTCAAGAGACAGTAAATCTTGAGACTCTTCCCTTTATAGGCATTGGTCAGAATCTAAGAAAAGCAACAACAAGGACAACAATACTTAATACAATTTAATTGTTACAGATAGACTCAAGAGCGATCATTGCCTGAGGATTATGTTATCTTGGCTTGCAATAGCAAAACTTGCAGATGAGAGTAGCTGACAGTCTTTCCATGGGTGAGTCTGTAAACCATTTTTTTATTAAAATTATTCAATATGTTAGACTGTAATCCTTTTCTGTCTTTCAGAGATCATGGGGTTTATTCCCTTATTTCTTCCCTTGATTATTGAACTAAACTATTCAACTCTCTCCAACCTTGCTTCCTCCAATCTATCTGCCACTCAGTCTCCAGAAATATCTTCCTAATGTCTATTCCATCAGGCTAACTCATTGCCCCCCAAAATCAATCAAATCAAAACACATCAGAAAAACATCACCCCATACACAGATGTGTGATTTCCCATTGCCTATAAAGTACTGGGGCTGGGGAGACGGATGGGATAAGGGAGTTGGAGACTGTTTTCTTAAACAGGTGAGAAGTGATATAGGAGCATGGCCTTCGGACTCACCTTGATGAACTACAGCAAAGTCTCAGAAGACAAATGACTGGGTCTTAAGCGAATGAGTCTCTGCTGTCACCTACTCAGGCTCATACATTTTGTTTTTATTACTGTTGTTAAGTGCACACACATATACAGAACTTTTTGTCACACTGGTTTTTCTTTTTTTTATTTTTTTTGGACTCATTCCCCAATACTACCTAAAATGATGATCAACTTTCATTCTTCTAATTCTTTCTGGGACAATCTGAAACTGTCAATTTAGGAAGAAGTGAAAAGTGCTACTTTATGCGAGAGATTTTATGACTAAACAGAATAAGGTAGTGGTTAAATTTGTAGGCTAAGAAGTCTGTCTTAACCAGTGTTCAAGTCTTTAAACCTACTGCTTACTAGCTTTGTGGTCTTTGATAAGTTATTCATGTTTTCTTAATCTAAATTTCCGTTTTTGTAAAGGGTAGAACTATATTATTTTATAAATGTTTGTAAGGATTACCTAGGAGAATGATTTAAATCACTTAGCTCAGTGCCTCTTACTGTAAGATCTCAATATATTGTAGTAGCAATTATGAACCTAACAGTGAGTTTGTCAACCACCCGGAACAGAGCACCTGATACGTATGAGGTACTCCGTAAGTCATACCTATTGTTATATCATAGTAGACTCCCTGATACTATGTCTTCATCAAATAATTGTTTATATAAATAATATATGTGGCTCACACAGCTCGGAAGGAAAAGTAGTTCTACACGAACTTTTTCAGAGGCATTAATACAATGCCATTCTCATGTCATTGAAGGAAAATGATACGGCCCAATTACACCAATAATTTATAAATAATCATTACAATAGTAAGCTATTTTTTTTTTCTGTCAAATGAGGAAACGAGGAAAAATTATACATTTCCTGTTGTTGGCTCCAGCCTGATAAAATAGGCTTCTCTCTTTCTTGCTCTATTTCTCTCTTTTACCATGCTGGTGTAGAAATAAATCAATATGGGTATTTTGGAAAATAAGTTAATAAGATAGGTACAGCAGTCTTAAATATGTTCATGATTCAGCATTTCACTTGGGATAGTCTCTCTCTGAAGAAAATAATCCACATTTAAAGAAAAAAGAAAGAAAGGAAACCTTTTCGCACAGAAATTTGAATTTGGGATTTGTAGAACAGTAAAAGAGAAAACAAAATAATGGTTGAATACAGGTAAGCTCATTAAATAACAATAAAATCAGATTAAATATTGTTGTAGTCATGAAGACATTTGTAGGATTCTTATTAATATGAAAAACACCTATACTAAAGACATGTAATACAAAATTATACAGGTAAAATCACAAATGATTCATTTGTGAATTATACAGTTAAAATCACAGTGATGCATAAGAAGTGCGTGTAAAACATACAGAAATAAATGCATCAAACTTGACCCTGACAAATGTGGAAGCACAGCAACTAAGTTGGGGAGAAGAAAACAGACAATTTTGTTGTGCTGTCCTATTTTTGATGATTTCAAAATAACACAGAACACATCTGTCTGTCTGTCTGCCTGCCTTTCCATCTCTGAAACTGTTCATCTGTTGAAGGAAAATGATACGGCCCTGTTGTTCCACCTCTTTCCCCACTCCTGTCCTCCCTCCTGCCCTCCGTCTTCTTCGCCCACTTTCCCCTCCCCACTCTTTGTTCTCTTTCTTTTCTTTCTCCTTTTTCTTCTTCCTTGGGGGACATGGCTGTTCTGATGCTTTTCAATGAGCTACAACCACCTATAGAAGAACTGTTTATCCGTATAGTTTCCCTATAGAAAAAAAATATATATGTTCATTTAAAAAATGTGATTTTAAGTTGAAACAGTGCCTGGACACTTTAGCTCTCCCTTATCAATTTGAGTCTCAGGTTTTCTTGAACAAACGGAAAAGTTCAGATGTCATTTTCTCTCATGCACATATGATTTAAAAAATGTAATTTTGCGGGGAGCCCCGGTGGCTCAGCGGTTTAGCGCCGCCTTCAGCCCAGGGTGTGATCCTGGAGACCCAGGATCGAGTCCCACATCAGGCTCCCTGCATGGAGCCTGCTTCTCCCTCTGCCTGTGTCTCTGCTTCTCTCTCTCCTCTCTGTGTATTCTCATGAATAAATAAATAAAATATTTTAAAAAAATGTAATTTTGCTTGTGGAAGAATGGATACAGATGCAACTAGCTTTGGTGAATAATTGATTATGCAAGTTAACTATTTTCTGTCTTAAGACACACACACAAAAATGTTTAAGTAGTAATCTTGAAAATTTCACAAAATTGTGCAATCTGGCTAGCACAGGCCTTCAAAACATTCCATCTCAGGTAAAATTTAACCTGATTAGTAAATACATATATCCAAAAATTCCAGTTGTAAAATACAAAAACTGATGAGGAAAACACGCATGAATCCAGCTGTGTCGCTATGCAGCTCTCCTACTCAGTTGTACAGGAGACCTAGGGAAGAGCACAGCTGGGTCTGCAAATTATGAAATGAGATAAGCCATGAATACATTTTTCTTAAAGTGATTACACTTATCTCGCCCATACACACCACCACCACCAGAATAACCAGTTTGTTCCTGTGCTTTTGAGCAACGAACAGCTAGCTATCTGACAAAATGTCATATTATGGCCAGAAAGCAGGCAAAGTAACTACAAAACTATGTAGTTGAGACAAGCCCAGCTAATTATTTATCTTGGTACATGGAAAACAACACACAATCACAACATGGTGGGAAAACTGTGATGCTGAGACGTCCTAATAATTATCAGGACCCCTACGCCCCCCCTTTTTTTTAAATAGAGTGAGTGAAAGTGGAAGGGGCAGAGGGAGAGACAGAATCCTAAGCCGGCTCCACACTGAGCAGAGAGCCTGACACGGGGCTTGATCGCACAACCCTGAGATCATGACCTGAGCTGAAATCGAGTTAGAGGCCCAAGTGACTAAGCCACTCAGGTGCCCTAAGGACCTTCGTTTTAATGTGGAGATACCAGGCTTTGGAGCCATGCGTAAATGAATTTGAGTCCCAACTCCATCTCCCACATCTGTGATAATGGGGGTAAGTTAATGAACACTGAGTTTCCTGGATGTTGGTATTTTATAAAAGAATAAAGTTAAACACCAAAAATAAACATCAGGATTGTCAGCTTCAAATTTCAAAATTAGAACAAATAAAGCCACAAACAAACACACCCCTAAGTTTCAACAGTGTTTCAGAAAAGAAAGAACATTTTAATACTAAAAACATTTCCAAAAGTCAAAGGAAATTTTCCTCTTGAGGAGCAGAGGGAGAGAGAGAGAGATAAGAGACACAGAGAGATTGATTGATTCATGGAAAATCCACTGAAATTTTGTTATCTGACCCCTTATTCAACGCCCATTTTCTACACCTTTGAACTGTTGAACATTTCATCACAGGCTAGCACTTTCCAGTGGAATGAGGTTTGGAAAATTGCAACTTAACCTCGCTTTTTCCTCATTTATAAATGTGGATGACAATGGTGACATTCAACAGTGACGTCAACGTGAAATGAGATAAAACAGGTGACCTGCTAGGTGAATGGAGTGAGGAGTTAGGCCCCCGCAGGTTGGAGTTCCTTTAGCCTTTACGGGCTGTATGGACTTGGAAACGTTACTTCATCTTCCTGAGGTTCTGATGACTTATCTGTAAAGTAGGCAAAGTATTACCTACCTGAGGGGGTTCTTGGACGAGTTAGATTAAATTAAAACTATATAATGGTTCCTAATGGCGTATCTCGAGTAGGTACTCAGGTAAGTCTAATTTCTGTCCTTCCTTTGCTATCCTCAGCTTCCACTTCCTTCAATCAAAATGTCTCTCTCTTGTCAACAAATATTTGGATCCTATGAGAATGGAAACGCTGACACTCGGTCATTTTAATTTCACATCCCTGGAATCAACACATTGACCCTGGTCATTAGGGAATGTTGATATTGCCAAAGGATTTGTTGCTGACACCCCTCGCCCCGAGCCTGTGGTTCTTTCTGTCTCATCCTGTCTCATCCTTTTCTGTTTATGATTTAACAGGGCAAGAAAAAAAAAATCTTATTAACCTACCGCTCATTAATCCTAAATAGCCTTAAACTTAGATGTCTTTACTTTTTGTTTTGTTTTGTTTTTCCCCTCCTCAATGCAAAATCATCAGATCAGTCTAATTTAACTTAGGGATTTAGCTGTCTCAAGAGATTTTCAGTATGATACAGGCACATCTTTGGCTCCGAAGCAAATATCCTATTCAGAAATTATGATAATAAAGTCATATTTAGAATGACCTTTTTAAAAGGACATGTCTAAGAGTTTAGCTAAATATCCATACGTATTGCTGCATCAGCATCCTTTTTGTGTGGCTAAGAGGTCTGCTGGGGCTTGGAAATGACACTAGCCTCTCTAGGAGTGCATGTCCTAGACAACACTCGGTAGAGTCACAAGAAAATGTAAATTCCTGGGGACCCCAGGTGGCTCAGTGGTTGAGCGCCTGCCTTCCGGCCAGGGAGTGATCCTGGAGACCCGGGATTGAGTCCCACTTTGGGCTCCCTGCATGGAGCCTGCTTCTCCCTCTGCCTGTGTCTCTGCCTCTTTCTCTCTCTCTCTCATGAATACATAAATAAAATATTTTAAAGAAAAAAAAAAGAAAATGTAAATTCCCTTTTTTATTTTTTTTTAAAAAATTATTTATGTATTCATGAGAGACACACAGAGAGAGGCAGAGACACAGGCAGAGGGAGAAGCAGGCTCCCTGTGGGGAGCCCGATGTGGGACTCGATCCCTGGACCCTTGGGTCACGCCTTGGACAGAAGGCAGGTGCTCAACCACTGAGCCCCCCAGGTGCCCCGAAGGAGTAAATTCCTGGTATGACTTTCCCAGTGCCCCGGGGATAAACAGCCTCTCTTGTCTCTACCACCCCACCCCCACTTCTCCTTTCTGTTTCTTAGCTAAGACTCTCCTTCCTCCCTATTCTTGGATCTTACCAACATTCCTGCTCTTTTTGCTTTAAATTGATCAGTCAGGCCTAGACAAGGACCCCAAAGCACTCTACCCACCAACCTTAAAAAAAATGTGTCTCAGGTCCTGCTGCTCCCTCTCTGCCTGTCTCCGGCGTTGACCTCCCCCCATGTGCTCCACTGACCTATGCATTGTATTTCCTTCAAAATTTGTGACTAATGAAGTTCTTTATTTCACTTTCCCTTGCCTCGTGATCCTCCTTGAACCTTGGCTCACCATTTGGTACCCCAGGGATCGACTTAGCAAACGTTCATTTAACAAAAATCCCATGAGCTCTAGGACTTAATTACCAGTCATTGGAAAGACTATAAAAGGGAAATGGCTTCCTTAGCATTCTTGTTTACTTTAAATTACACCCTATTCCTTCTCTGAGGAATAATGAATAATACTTTAAGAATTAAAGCAGATGGAGTGATTTATCAGAAATTCGTTCAAGTCTGAGCTTATATCTCTAATCCTGCTGATCACTATAATTTTGTTATTGGTATTAAACATTTGGTGCTCCTTCACAAGAGAGATTAGTTATATCTCTTATGATCTTTCTCTAAAACACTAAAAGAACTCAAAATGATTAATGCAAATATATAACTGGGCAACCTGAAATTCTACCAAGAAAAAATAACTCTGGTGGGTACAGAAGTCCAGTTGATTCTCCATATTGAAATAAATTACGGAACAGGTTGGAAGCTAAAAAGAAGAAGGATTTTTAAAATATTCTAGAGAAGAAAAAATGGAATTAAGTCTCGGTTACTTAAAAACATGAATACATTTTGGCTAAGTTTTTCTGGGCTGCCACCTTTCTGTACTAAATACATTTGTCATGTTTATTACAGAACGGTATTTTAGCAGTGTGTTTAGTACTCCGTGTGAAATAGTTAAACTTTTGAAAACCACAGCCTTGTCTCATTTCACAATGTTGTATGTTTTGGAGAAATTTTAATAAGCATCTGCTAAATGAACATTTTGCTTGGTCCTGAAGGAAATGCCAATATTTTTATAGATTCTGTCCTCAAATTGTTTATTATCTAATGAGTACTCGGTACAAATAATCAACTTGCAAGCTTGACTGTAATACAGGATGAAATATATGTATGAACCAAGCCCTATGGGCGCCAAGAGGAGAAAACCATTCTGTGTTTTCAGGGAAGACAGGAGGAGTCAAAGAATCGTTAACCAAATCAAGCTTTGTATGCACAGCACTGTTTGGCCAATGTCCTTATAATTTATATCAGCGTGTTTTTTGGGTTATTTTTATTTACCACGTGACTAAATTAACCATTGTTATGGTTTCTATACAACTTCTGATGAGAAGTGCCACTTAGGTTCACATTCCTGCAACTTTAAATTGATGCTCTAATAGGGCAACCTGGAGATTTGTATCTGCTGTGCAATCCAGAAAACTGTTCTGAAGATCTTATGAAACAATCTACCATTCTGCATTCTCTGCAGGCACGTCTGTTCCTTCTTGAAGGAACCACCATAGCACAATAACAATGCCTTGTGCAAAGCCAGCCTCTTCAGATGTCTGATAAAATGTAGCCCAGAATGATGATATGGTGTGGCCTCCAAGCCCAATTACAGCAGGGCATGACTCGCCCAGAAAATTTTGCCAGTCCAGCACCCGCCAACAACTCATCAAGTCCATCAAATACTACACAATGAATACTGGCTATAACAGGAAACTAGGATTCCTTAAATCTCTGCCAAAATTGTTTTAGCATTAAAAAGCTGGCATCTTTTCCTACTCGCAGCTCTATGATTTTTTTTTTTTTCTGCACATTTTCCCCTTTTCCTTTCCCTAGACAATACTTGCTGTTAAATAGACTCCCTTTGGTCAGGGACTTGCCAGCAGGTATAATAGGAAGAAATGGAGCTGGTGCTCTCAGTGCTAAAAAGAAGCCATTGTGCTTTTCATTTTCTCAGCACATTAAGAAAAATGTTTGCTACCTACAGGAGTCGGGAATATTGTGAAACACATTTAGATCCGCATTAAGTCTTAATCCCTAAGTGAAAATTAAAATTGAATGCTCAATGTCTTTAATTCTTGATATGCTATTAAACAATATGAGACACATTTGCAAACTTCTGGCAAATGGGATGATGGAGCAGGTATATCCTTTGCTTTCTCCATGTGTCTCTGATACTATCATTTAAGGAAGGTCTTTTCAAAATAATTTAAGAACACACCAAACAGTCCAGTTTGCTGTTAAGCCAGTGGCAATCTACCTAAAGTTATCTAAGTCTACTAAAGAAAAAAGGGGGAGGGCAAAGAATCCAGAGAGCATTTTCCAAGATGACCCTTTCTGGCTTATTTAGGGCAGGAAATGGAATGAACCCACAAAGGTATCTAAGACAATGTAAAGTCTCTAATTCCAAGTTTGGGACCTTGACCATAGAAGATATGGAGACCTTGGGTATTAGAATTACAGAGCAGCTTTTTTAGAATGAACTAATAAGGACATTGTGATATAACTGAACACTGTGTAGTTAATTTAATATCATATATAATTATTATGACAAGCCTGTAAGGAATCAACATCCAATGTTCTTAAAATGTTTGTCAGAAAATACTGACAAAAGAAAATCTAGGTGGGTTTATTAAAACAATACACATTCCTGGGCTGTGCCCCAGATCTACTGATTAATAATCTATAGGAGTGAAGGACTTTTACCAGTTGACCTGGTGATTCATAGGTATGCAAAAGTCTGAAAATCCTTGATCTACATTTTATAGATACGGGATCTGAATTATAAAATCACTTGCCAGGAGTGACATGTTAGGAAATAGCAAAGTTGGCATTCAAATCTAGGTTTTATGTAATTTCAAGGCTTTCTCTACTATATTGTTTAGTATTGGGTGTACCAATAGGAATCAAAATGCATCTCTTTTGCCATTTATTTACTAAGAGACTGCACGTATGCCCATCAGCTCTCAGGGAGGTTGCTGATGATCACAGAATCCTGGAATTGAAAGAGATGCTCACATGATATTCCTTTCTTCCATACTACTGCTTCATTTCCAAAATACATCCAGAATAGTTGTTTTTCATTATTTTTTTAAATATTTGTTTGAGAGAGAGAGAGAGAGAGAGAGAGAGAGAGAGAACACGCACTAGCCGGAGGATGGGAGGAGAGGGAGAGGGAGAGAGAGTCCTAAGCAGACTCCACGCTGAGCAGCGGGGCTGGATCCCTCGACCCTGAGATCATGACCCAAGTGGAAACCAAGAGTCGGATGCCCAACTGATTGTGCCACCTTGGTGCACAATCCCAGTTTTTCATTATCCAATCACATAATATACTATGTTTTCAGTGGCTAAATCTTAGTTCTTATACTTTTCATCAAAAGTTCACTTTTATTTTTGATTGAAATAGTCTCCTTCTTATAGCTGTTTTCACAACATCGGGTACTATCCTGAAGAGGGGCACTGAATAAGACCGTGCCAAGACCTATTTCACATAGTTTTTCTCTTTTGAGAGATTAATTAAAACATACAATTCAAAAATATTTATTGAGGTTTTAAGTGAAAGGCATAGCTTTATGTAAAAGAATGGAAAGTGGTAATTATTGAGGACCTGCTATGTGTTCATGTTAAACTAGGTGTTAAGCTAGACTATCTCACTGGAACCGTTAACAAATTATATAAGATAGGCCACATTTATCTCTCTTTTTTAGAGGAGGAAAATGAGCCTTGAAGGGATTAAATACTCATGGTTACGCATTAGGTAACTGGTTGAAACAGAAATGAAACCAATCAACATTATATACTGAATTTCTTCTTGAACCTTCCCCCTCAAGCTTTAGTAGACACACTCCATTTGTCACTGTTGAACTTAGCAGTGTCCCTTCTAGATTGGAACATGCTTTATAAGTCTAGACAGATAAGCAACATCAGATAAGAGATTTATCTTCCTTATTCTGGATATAGCATCAGAATCTCTTGAAATCAACATTGCCACTTCGTGTAGTTGTTTCGCAAATGTCATCCCAGTTTAAGTCAGAGCTCATAGTCACTTGAAAATAATCCATTATAAGATAAATATACAAAAATTCATTGCATTTCTAAATACTAGCAATTAGCAATCTGGAAATGAAATTAAGAAGACTACTCCATTCATAATAACATCAGAACGAATTTTAAAATTAGGATAAAGAAAACAAAAGAAGTGCAAGCCTTGTACACTGAAAATCTACAAAATTTCCCTGAAGGAAATTTTAAAAGATATAAATAAATGGAAAGATGACCAACGTTTATAGAGTGGGAGAATTAATATTGTAAGAGGACATTTCTCCCCAAACTGATCTATAGGTTCAATGCAAATTCTCTCAAATTCCCAACAGGTTTTTGTTTTTTAATTGTAATTGAAAAGCTAAACCTAACCTTAACAAGGAAATGGAATATATTCAGAATAGCCAAAGCAATCTTGAAAACAACAACAGATACCTCAGTCTCAAACTTATCATAAACCTACAGTAGTCAAGACAGTATGATACAGGCTTTTTTTTTTATGATACAGGCTTAAAGATAAACATAGTTCAATGGAAAAATTGAAAGTTAAGAAATGAATTCAGAATTGTAGTCAATTATTTTTGACAAGTGTGCCAAAGCAATTCAATTAGGGAAAGTATATTCATTACAACACTTTAAAAAATAATTGTCGGGAGCGAGCATGAAAAGAAACAGACGCCCCGCTGAGCAGGGAGCCCAATCCAGGGTTCCATCCCAGGATCATGACCTGAGCAGAAGGCAGATGCTTAGCAGACTGAGCCACCCAGCTGCTCATACCACAAATTGTTTTGAAGACTGAGTTAACTGATATCAACATACAAATAATGAAAATAGATCCTTATTTCACACTATACAGAAAAATTAACTCAAAATGGGTCATAGATTTAAATATCAGAAATAAAACTAGAAACGTTTTTAATAAGAAAATGTAGAAAAATCTTTATATTCTTGGATTGGGTAAACATTTTTTAGATAAATCAAAATCATGATCAAGAAAGAAAAAGTGATAAACAGGACCTTACTGAAATTAAAAACTTTTTACACTGTTTAAGACTACTGGTTTGCCCTCTGAAAGTGAAAGTTGTCACTTTCACCTCAAAACAAGAAAAAACAAACTGGTAACCTACAGTTTTCCTTACATCTGTCAGAGAATTGAGGTCACCAGATAAATCATCACTCCTAAAACTGGAGAGATAGGTAAATACACAGAATACAGACAAATTTAGCTGAAGTAGAAGCCTAGGGAGCCATTACCTTGTAGGAGCACTTAGAAATGTGAAATCTCAAAGGATTATTAAATGCCTCCCCTCCACCACACCATAACAGCATATGGAATGTGATTACAGTTAAAAGAACTACGAAGTTCATACTTTATGTTAAGAAGAGTCTAGGAAAACCTGAAGACATCAGGGTGAAAAACATAGGGACATTAGCGGAAATGAAGGCCTCCGACATGTATGGATGAAGCATGCGGGAACCAGTCTAATTCCTAGCCAGATAACCTCATACCAAAATTCTATCTACTTCAGTTCCCATTACCCAGTACACTGTGTCTGGCTTTCATTAAAATTTGGAGGCGCCGAATGGAGAATTATGTCATCAAGATGGTAACATAGCTTGTTCCTGAGGTCAGTCCTCTTCGCAGGACGACCAACTAGCAACTATCCAGACAAGACACCATTGTAAAAATCCTAGAAGCCAGGATTGAGGTTGAAGTATGCTCAGGACTACAGAGACTGAGGACAGCATTAGAAAGTTATGATGAGTGGCTACACTCTGACCACATCGACCCCTCTTCCAGGCCAGCACAGGGCTGCACCAAGAGGGCTCCCCTGGAATTACAGCTTCTGGGGGAGGGACGAAAAAAAGAATCCAAGCTGAACATCCAGTTTCTCCAGCATTGCAGGATGATGCCTGGGAGGTCCCTCCAGTCTTGCTTCAGGGGAAATCACTGGTGTAGTATGTGGGCTAGGGATCCAATAGAAAGGGAGAAGGGGGTATAATTTATGGTAACCAGCCTTCACGACTTGGCAGATTATAAACCTGCATGCTGCAGAGCCTAAGAAGATTCCAATTGGCTGCTCTGCCCATCTACAATCCAAAATTTTTTAAGACTTTATTTATTCATGAAAGGCACACAGAAAGAGTTAGAGACACAGGCAGAGGTAGAAGCAGGTTCCCTGCAGGGAGCCTGATGTGGGACTCGATCCCCGGACCCTGGAGTTACACACTGTGCCAAAGGCAGATGCTCAAACGTTGAGCCCCCCAAGCACCCCTATAGTCCAAATTGTATATGAAAAGAACATACCTCAACAAAATAACAAGCCCACAGATAATATCATACTCAATGGTGAGAAATTGAAAGCTATTTCTCTAAAATCAGGGACCCGGTGAAGAGTGCCCACTGTCACAACTCCTATTAACATATTACTGGAAGTCTTAGCCAGAGCAATCAGTAAGAGAAAGAAATAAGAAGCATCCAAATCAGACAAGAAGAAGTAAATTGTAGGTGCCATGAATAGAAATGTAGGTGACAAAAGAAATTCTAAAGACTCCACCCTAAATTTGTGAACGCTAAAAAACAAATTCCGTGAAGCTGTGGGATACAAAACCCACATATAAAAATCAATAGTCTTTCTATACTAACAATGGATTATCTGAAAAGAAAAAAAAAAACAGTAATTTAATGCAATCCCCACCAAAATACCAGCAGCATTTTTCATAGAGCCAGAATAAACAATCCTAAAATTTATATGGAACTGCAAAATAGCCAAATTCTGAATAGCCAAAGCAATCTTTTTTTTTTTAAGATTTTGTTTATTCATGAGAGACACAAAGAGAGAGAGAGGAAGAGACACAGGCAGAGGGGGAAACAGGCTCCATGCAGGGAGCCCGATGTGGGATTCGATCCCGGGACTCCAGGATCAAGCCCTGGGCTGAAGGCAGGTGCTAAACCGCTGAGTCACCCAGGCTGACCTAGCCAAAGCAATCTTGAAAAAGATAAATACCATATGATTTCACTCATGTGTGGAGTTTAAGAAACAAAACAGAGGAACATGATGGGGGGTGGAAAGAGAGGCAAACCAGGAAACAGACTCTTAAGACTATGAAGATCAAACTGAGGGTTAATGGAGGGGAGGTGGGCATGGGGGATGGGTATCACTGAGGGCACTTGTGATGAGTGTTGTATGTAACTGATGAATCACTAAATTTTACATCTGAAACCAGTGTTACACTGTATGTCAACTAACTGGAATCTAGACAAAAACTTGAAAAAAAACCCACTCCATAACATGAGGGGGGGAAAGGAAATAAGGAGAACAATCTCATTTATAATAGCACCTAAAACAATAAAGTGATTGGTAAGAAATTTAACCAAGGGTGTGACAGAGCTATATACTAGGCTATAAGATATTGATGAGAGAAATTGAAGAAGATGCAAATAAATGGAAAGATATTCTGGTTTCTTGGATTGGAAGAATGAATATTGCTAAAATCTCCATGCTACCTATAGCCATCAATAGAGTCAATCCAATTCCTATCAAGATTCCAGTGGCATTTTTTACAGAAAAAGGAAAAAAAACATGCTAAAATTTATATGAAACTACAAAATATTCCTAATGGCCAAAGCCATCTTGAGAAACAAGAACAAAGCTGAAGACATCACACTTTCTGATTTAAAACTCTGTTATGATAATAAAACCACTCACAAAAATTTCACACCACTTACAAAAAAATAATTTGAAAATGATTAAAGATTTAAATTAAAGCCTTAACTAGAACCCCTAGAAGAAAAATTAGGAAAAAAAAAGAACCTCTGATATTTGCCTTGGCAATAATTTCATGGCCAAGACATCAAAAGCACAAGCAAAAATTAACAAGGGGAACAGCATCAAACTAAAAAGCTTTGCACAGTAAAAGAACAATCAACAAACAAACAAAGAGGTAGCCTACAGAGTGGGAGGAAATATTTTCAAAGCAGTTACCTGGTAAGTGGCTAATATCCAATATATATATACAGAACTTGCGTGAGTCAATAGAAAAATCAAATAATTTTGATAGAAATGGATTAATCCACGATTATTGAGACCTCAACCCTCTCTATCAATAACTGATAGATCACACAGACAGATAATCTCTAAGAACAGGGTTGATCTGAGCAAGATTGTAAATTAACTGGATCTAATTGACATTTATAGAATATTTCATCAAAGGAGAGAAATATGCATTCTTCTCAAAGTCACATGGAATATTCACCAAGGTAGACTGCATCTGGGGCCAGAAAGTACACCTGCACTAATGTACAGTATGCCATTAATGGAATAAAACTAGAAGTCTCTTATAGGAAGTTAACTAGTTGCTATACAGAACTCTATGCATGGTGCTCAACTATTCTGTAAATCTAAAACTGCACTTAAAAAAAAGTCTATTCATTTTTAAAAGATGCCATTAAGAAAATAAAAAGAAGTATACTGAGAGAATCATTTTCAAATCATATATCTGGCAAAGGATTTATATCCAGAATATACAAGGAATCTTACTAATCAACATTAAGAAGGCGAACAACCCAACCAAAATATGGGGAAAATATTTGAATAGCTATTTCACCAAAGAAAATATATGAATTGAAAATAAGTATATGAAAATGTGTTCAATGTTATTAGCCATTAGGGGATTACGAAGTAAATTTGCAATGAAATTTGACTTCATAGTCACTAGAATTTGCCTGTGAAGCATAAATTCCAACAATAAGAAATAGTGACAAAGATGTGGAGAAACTGGAACTCCACACATTGCTGATTAGGTTGTAAATGCAAACACTGCATTTACAGTCCACACACCTTGGAAACCCATTTGCTTCTTTAAAAGTCAAGAAGGAATTCATCATATCCCATTCCGTTTCTACTTTAGAGAAATCAAAATATATGTCCACACAACAATGTTTATGTGAATGTTCATAGTGTCATTATTCATAAAACCAAAAAGGAGAAACAGCTCAAAAGGTATCAAATGATGAATGGATAACAAAAATGTGTTATAATCATACAACTGATCCTATTCAGCAATGAAAAGAAAGAAACTACTGATTTATGTTATAACATGGATGAGCCTCAAGACCATTACACTATGTGAAGGAAGTGAGATGCAAAATACTATATTATTATATGATGAACTTATATAGAATTTATAAAAAGCTAAACCTATACATATAGAAACTAGGTTAGTGTCTGTCTGGGCTAAGGCTGAGAATGGACATTAACTGTAAAAAGGCTAGAGGATCTTATTTAGGGTGATGGAAATGGAGATGTTCTAAAACCGGGCTGTGGTAATAGTTGCACAACTCAATACATTTCATGAATTAATGAAATATACACTTAAAAATGTGTGGTTTGGGGGGCACCTGGGTGGCTCAGTTGATTAAGTGCCTGACTAGGAGTTTCAGTTCGGGCCGTGATCTCATGGGTGACAGACGCATGAGATTGAGCTGAATCCGGCTCCACGTTCAGTGGGGAGTCTGCTTGAAGATTCTCTCCCTCTGCCTTTCCCCCGACTCAAAGATGTGCATGCTTTCTCCCTATCTCAATCTTTAAAATAAATAAATATGTCTTTAAAAAATGTGTGATTTTTGTGGTATGCAAATTACACCTCAACAGTTTTATTTTTAAGTTATCATATTTTTCTTATAAATAAATTAGCTCTAAAGTAAATTTTTGTTTATTCTAGTTATTAAGAGCGCATGAACTTCTTCCATTTAGAAGTAGATGAACAAAAATTAACTTGAAATTTTTCCTCCTGTACTTTATCTGAGAACAATATAATTGCCACAATTGCTTAACATGAAATTCGGGGTCCATGTTATACTTTTGTCTTTGCTTCTGCATCTTCACTTGATCACAAAGTCTAATGGATTTCTCATTTTAATATTCTGCTGATTTCTTTCTCTCAACTATTTCTGTCATTGTCTTCATTCAGGTCCCTATTTTATCATACTTCTATTATTTTTAAAATGTCCTCATTTGGTAGTTTCTAGATTTTTGAGTTCCATGGAGTAGAAAAACAAATTAGAAAAAAAAAAAAAAGAAATGAGAGTTAAACTGCCAACTATAATTCTGTCAAATAAGACCAGTAACATCAAAATTTATTTAACAACTACCATGTACTTTCACTGTATAAAACTTAAGTCACACTGATTAATCTGATTAAAGAAAACTCTTTCATAAAAGGCAAATGCCAATTTTTTCAAAACATATCCAAAGTATGCAGAATACAAATATAGAAAAATGACTGAATTGGTCAGTGTTCACCAGAGAAAAAAAATTAATAGGATATATACATACATATATAAGAGGTGACTTATCATGGAAATTGTTTCATGCGATTATGGAGGCTGAGATATGCCATGATATGCCCTCCCTATGTGAGCTGGAGAATCAGGAAAACCTGTGGTATAATTTGATCCAAATTTGAAGTACTGAGAACCAGGGGAGCTGATGATGTAACTTCCAGCTGATTCCAAAGGCCTGAGAACTTGGGAAAAGTGAGGGTTTGCTGCTGGGCTCAGTCCCAGAGTTGGAAGGCCCAAGAACCAAGAGCTCTGATGTCTGTGGGCAGAAGATGCATGTCCCAACTCAAAGAGAGAAAGAATTCACACTTCTTCTACCATTTTGTTCTACGTGGGTCCTCAAGGGATTAGAGAATTCCCACCCAATCTTCTTACTTAGCCTACTGATTTAATGCTAATCTCTTCCAGGAACACCCTGTCAGACACACCCAGAAACAATGCTTTACCAGCTCTCTGAGCATGTTGATGCATAATCTTACTGATCACAAATTCATGCCTTGTCTGTTTGGCACCCATACACATTACTTAATCTCCAAATGAAGACAATAAGGAGGCTGTAATTCTGTCTAATATAACTATCTTTCTTACCCTGGAAAATGCACTAATCCCTTTCCCAGACAAGGGTAAATTTACTTTGCAATTACTTTATGAAACTATGTTTGGATACCTCATTTGGACATTCAATTAAAGCCACCCAAATTGGGGCTGAGTCTGCAGCTGCTAAAGTCAAGTTGAAGGTATTTTCCTGTTGCTGTATTAAAATGGAAGCAACCACATTGCATGATATGAAACACAAATAAGAGTATTCTGGGTTGATTTTAGACAAGCTGAGTAACAACAGTTCTCATAAGTCCAAAGATCCCCCTGCTTTCTTTCTGTAAGGCTGAAGAAGTCAGCAGGCCTGGTCCCAGCACTGGAGAATCCTGGAAAGGAACTATAGGGGTCTCCTTGCTTAAAATTAATCATCCTCTGGTTACTGTAGCTTGGGGGTGTTGATGGTCCACTAGACTTCTCATGGAGAGCTCAGCAATGGATGAAATCACGTGACAACTTCCAGATCAATTCCACGGTCCTACATCAACCCTGGTTTTATATATCGTTACATAATAAACAAAGGATTTGGGGATGGATCTCTCCTACCCACTATCAAAAGAACACGGTCTTTCATATGACCATTATAGAGCCTAACTTAGACACTTCCCTCTTTAAAATGTAAATGTAACAGAGTAAGAGAAGCAGAAAACCCATTATTAAACAATATACTAAAGGTATCTAAACCAAAGTTTTTCAAATTATCACTCACAAATCATCTGCCTCAGATTTACCTGGATTGGAAAGAGCGTTGCCGGGTCCATGTAAAAAAAAAAATAATAACAACAAACAAACAAATAAATAAATAAATTGGAGATTACATTTAATCCTAGTCGTTTATAGTTTCCTTAAGAATTTCTTAGAATCTTACTTTTTAAAACCTCCTCACATGATTTTAATGCTCATTTTCATGTGAAATACCCTGGAAGTGAAACTTGACTGCCTATTAGAATCACCTGGAGCAATTGAAAAAATAAATACAACTAACCTCTAGACCCCACATGCCGAGATGTTGAATTAATTTTTCTGACGTCGGCCCCTGGCGTCAGTATTTTATAAGAACTCTCCAGGTGATGCTATTGTCAGGACAGCTAAGAATGGCAGGTCTAAAATTTGAAAATTGATGTTCACACCAGTTCCACTAATTCCTACTGCTTACATCTGGTCTATCTCACTCATCTATATTACTCTCACAGCCTTTAAATGTAATTGAATCTACAGACTATGAATACTGAGCACTCTCTGCACTACAAAGTGTAGCTTTTTGGACGTGCAAACTCCAAAGACTAAAATCTAGGCTGAGGTCGGGTTAGAGACAGAGCATTCTCCTTGGTGCAGGCAGAGGCAGAGTTTTGAAGGGACCCAGGCTGGGACCTGCAACAACATAGTCACTGCTCATGAGACTTGATGAAGGGAAAGGAATTACCGGGGACAGAAAAGAACAGTAATCATAGGAGGAGAGTGAAACAAACCAACACACACACACATAATCATATAAAAATATATCAAATAAAAACATTCTTCAAATTAACCCTATGGTCTCATAACTTAATTGGACACAAACATTTGGAAACCTGAACTATATAACCTTGATTCCAACCAAACTCTTTGGCTTGGGAACCCAGGGTCTTTCACATTTAAGTCTCAAATTGTCCTTTCAGGCGTATTTCCCACCACTGTCTGCACTCTATTCTCGTGTCCTTTTATTCTGATGGTTCACATGTCAGAGAACTATCTGTCTTTAGCAAAATGTTCCTTCCTGCAGAGAACCTGGACTTCTTTATTTAGAGGTACATTGTAGAGATTTTCATTTCTACTTATCATTAATTTTATTATGTTCTAAATTGGTACATGTTTAAACACACAAAGATTTGAAGGCGGAATTGTTGAGAAATTCATATTTCTAAATTCTCTTTGGCAGCCAATACAAGAAAAAGAGACAGACTTCGTTAATATATATGTCTTTTCTACCTTATTTTCTTTGCTGTAGTCTGATGTCTTTTCATTCATGAACAGCTTTAGCAGATACTTTTCATTCTGTCAAACAGGTTAAAGCCTAACTTTGAATCTACTCAACCCAGTTGTCGCCTGCTGTTTCTCATCTCCAGACATTATAGATCTGTAATTGTGCCAAAGTTCCATAATTGAAATTTCATTACATTATTATGAGAAATAAAAAAGGGCACAACTATATATTTCCTATTATCACTTGAAGGTAAAGAACCTCTCTTTCTTCAATGTAATGTCTCTATTATGCTGGGTTTATTTTATTTATAGGGAGAAGACGATTGAATCACATCCTTTGGGGTTTCGTTTTTGGTTTAAATATTTTTTTTTAAATTTTTATTTATTTATGAGAGAGAGAGAGAGAGAGAGAGAGAGAGAGAGAGAGAGAGAGGCAGAGACACAGGCAGAGGGAGAAGCAGACTCCATGCACCAGGAGCCCGACGTGGGATTCGATCCCGGGTCTTCAGGATCGCGCCCTGGGCCAAAGGCAGGCGCCAAACCGCTGCACCACCCAGGGATCCCTGTTTTAAATATTTTAACAGGGATCCCTGGGTGGCTCAGCCTTCGGCCCAGGGTGTGATCCTGAAGTTCCAGGATCGATTCCTGCATCGGGCTCCCTGCGTGGAGCCTGCTTCTCGCTCTGCCTGTGTCTCTGCCTCTCTCTCTGTGTCTCTCATGAATAAATAAATAAAATATTTAAAAATAATAATAATAATAAATATTTTAACAGCTTTCTGTCACGTGGTAGTGGGAATGAGCACATTGCTGAGCATGTGCTCACCCTCTTGCCACTCTGACCACTCAACTTCTAGTACTCCTAAGAGTCTGGTTACATTTCCTAACAGGACACCTACTTCACTGACAGCCAAAGAATATTTGCTTTTTCAAATTTTAAAGTACAATGTTTAGATAGTAGATATCACATACAGAAAGTTTCATGGGGGCATGAACTAGAATTGTTAAAGTGTTTATGTTCTTATTTTCAAGTTGAACACCGTGAAAACCATTTTAAGTTATTCTTACGTTTTGAGAATTGCACTCGGTGGTGCTCGGATTTTCTTCCCTTGTTGTCTCAATTTGAAAGCTCTCATTCCTTCCAGGAAAGGTTTGCGGAGGCTAGAGAGAGAGAGAGAGAGAGAGAGAAAATAGGTTCAACAAATAGATCCGTGTGACTATTGTAAAATATGTTACAATGGCAATATCACCCTCAAGAAAAATGAATAAAACAGCAATTTGTATATATCAGAGGCTTTCAAAATCGTACATACAAATTCTTAACTTTGAAAGTAAGCAAAATAAGTTCTGTTCCATTTTGCATTGATGAGGTCCAAAAGGCATTATTTTCCTACTGGAAATATTTCTTGCATAATAAGCTTTATTTTAATGTTATTATTTCCACAAAAAGCGGAAATTTTGTCTTTCCCATATTTTAACTCCAAGTATATCTGAGAAATATAAGTGCACACTTCATATTTGCAATAAAAAGGAAAATGCTTCGTAACGGTTCACTGTAATTTACAGAGGATTACATTTACTTCAATGCTTTACTAACTAATCAAGTACTGCTTCCTATCGCTAAAAATCTTAAATATTATTCTAAAATTAATCTCTTTAGGAACACTAAATAATTAAAAAAATATATTTTATTCATTTGAGGAAGCAGGGACGGGGGGGGGGGGGCGGCGAGGGAGAAGCAGATTCCCTGCTGAGCAAGGAGCCTGATGCTGGATGCTGGGATCCACCCCAGGACCCAAGAATCATGACCTGAGCTGAAGTCAGATGCTTCACTGACTGAGCCACCCAGGTGCCCCTAAAACAATTTTTTTTTTAAAGGCAACTTTTCAGGTTCTCACCATGGAAGACTATGCATAATTAATGACTGTAAATATCCCTTTAGGCTGGTCTAAGATTATGCGCTGGAATGTGTGCTTCTTGGGCAAAGCTGATTTGAATATGCTGTTGGGTTCACCAATCTGTGAGGCTGCTATTGTAGGACAGACAAAAACTAAACTCAGGGAATGCTAATATGATTGGTCTGAAACTGTGATCTTAGTGGATCACAGAGGAGGAAGAAAAGGGGCTTCTAAGCATTGGGGACCCAAGAAGACAAAGTCAAAGTTATGGTCTGATCAAAGTATCCAAACCCACTCAGATTTTCTCTGTGCTACTTTCACACACACTGACCCAGTTTTCCATAGGCAGTCACATTTGTTCGCAGGGGAACATTCTTCCAAAATAATACTTTGATAAAAATAAAAACCAAAGATACTTCATAAAACTAGTAGAATATTAAATGTAAAAAAAAAATCAATAAAACTAGTAGCATGTTAGAGAATTAAATAGAAAATAAAACACTTGAGTTGACTACAATAGTCCCTATATTGAGTTACCCACATTCTGGGCTTTACATATAATAATCAATAAGCAAACAAATAAGTAAATAAAGTTCTTCTTCTTTTATGCTTAAAGAAATTCAGCTTCATTGTATGAGTTCCAGAAGGCACCCCCGCCCCCTTTTAGTCTCTCTTTCTCTCCTCTTCTTCCTTGTTGAAGACTGCTATCTTCTGATCTCCCCCTCTGTACCTTCCATAAGAATAAGAAGTGTAAACAGGAAAATAAAATGTCTTTGGATAAGCCAGTACTCTGTATTAGATATTGTTGGTGGCTATAAAGATAATAAAGGTGTTTTTGTCTTCATAGGATTTATATAATCTGATTTTTATTCACATGAATAGTCCTAAGATAAAGCAGATTAATAAAGGAGGGCACAAAAAAACTGTATATATTTGGAGAGAATGGAAGTCAAATCCATTTGGGATCATAATAAAAGGAATGGTGGAAAGGGCAAGCTTTAAAATGGACCTCTGAGTGATTAAGGGACAAGAATGAGGGACAGGATTCCAGGTGAAGGGAACAGTATAAGCAAAGATCTGTAGGAAGAAGATTCAGCTGTTTTTCTGCAGTAGAGTTAGCATGAGAAAAATGCTCAAGAAAAATGCTACAAGGGAGGGAAGAAATTCCCAAATTGAATAGCAAAGTATGTATTCAAATTTAGTAGCCATATGAGAGTCCATTGGGTCTTTTAATGCAGGCATATGACATGGCTATGGCCTCTGTTAGGGTGAGGTAGTAGCGATACAAAGGCAAAAATGGAACAGAAGAAAATTAGGGTGTGGAAACCAAGAAAGAAGCAATAAACATTGATCAAGTAGATGGTAACAAAGCCTGAACTGAAGTATTAATTCTGGCAGTTGAAAAGAGATTGATCTTTGTTGAGAGCAAAGATTAGAACCTACGAAATCAAAAAAATTCTGTAGAAATAGAGAAACATGGAGAAAAGTTAGGTTTGTAGCAGACAGGGTTACCTGTGTGTGGCTAACAGAGAGTTTAAAGCACTTAGGACTCTTAGACAGACACTATTCAACAGCAGTGTTAAATAGATTAACATGGCTCATGTTAATGGCTAGCCATTTCGTCTAGCTAAAACCTATTGGACTTCCTATAACCTACAAATTACAGATAGTTTGAAGAAATAGGTTAAAAAATGCAGGGGGAATACATAAATGCTAATAGGGAAGGAAAGTCTCTCCCGGCCATTACAGCCTGGTTTGCCAACGTCTATATCAAAACTGAAGTTATCTCCATTTTGCTTCAGGAAAAAAAATCACATATATTAATTACTTTCAACAACCGGAGGAAATGATACATTGCTTCACCAGTGTGAGCAACAAAATCTAAAAAGTTAAATTACTTTAAATATAAAAATGTAGTATTGAGAAACTTACATTAAATATAATATATATACTGGGCAGCCTGGGTGGCTCAGCAGTTTAGTGCTACCTTCAGCCCAGGGCGTGATCCTGGAGTCCCGGGATCGAGTCCCTCACTGGGCTCCCTGCATGGAGCCTGCTTCTCCCTCTGCTTGTAATTCTGCCTCTTTCTCTCTCTGTGTCTCTCATGAATAAATAAATAAAATCTTTAAAGATAAATAAATACATATAATACATATAAACATTTGTCATCAGTGAGATGCTCCTTTGGAAAGTAGCCTTATTGAATATGATGAATTAGTACAGAATAGGAACTGACTTTAGGGAAAGATAATATATTTTTGGACTTAAAGAAATGAGGTTTCAGATTCTGGATTAGCACATAAATAAACAGGGGACTTGGAAAATTTATATAACTTTGGAGGGTTTCTGTTTTCTGCTGCCTTGTTAAATTAGGTCAAGAACACCTAAACTGCAGCACGGTCTTGTTTTGTTTTGTTGGTTGTCTTTTTTTTTTTTTTTTTACTTTATATTTATAGAACAATTTTGTGTTCACAACAAAATTGAGGGAGAGGCATAAAGATTTTTCATATAGCCCCAGTCCTTCACATTCACAGCCTCCCCATTATCAACATCCCACACCAGGTTACTACAAATGTTATCAGTGATGGACCTGCATCAACACATCATTGTCATCTAGTGCTCACAGTTTTCACTCGGGTTCACTCTTGGGTTTGGAATAATGTATAAGAACACATATCCATCATTAAATGATCAGAATATTTTTTCATGGCTCCTAAAAATCTTCTGGGTTCTTTCTATTCATCTCTACCTTCCTCAACCCTGGACACCACTGTTCTTTTAAGATTTTCCACAGATTTTCCTTTTCTAGAGCATCCTATATTGAAATCATACAGTATGTAGCTATTTCAGATTGACTTCTTTCACTTAGTAATATGCATCTAGGTTTCCTCCATGTCTTTTCACGTCTTAATAGCTCATTTCTTTTTAGTGTTGATTAACATTCCATTGTCTGGAGGTACCAGAGTCCAAACCAGGTGACTTCACTGGTGATTTTGACAATGGTTAATGACTCATTAATACCAATTTTTCTCAAACTCTCCCTAAAAATAGAAGAAGAGCAAATCCTTCCAAACTCATTTCACAAGGCCAGCATCATCCTGCTACCAAAATCAGACAAGTACACTGCAAGAAAATAAACTTGCAGAACAATATCCCTGATAAACATGGATGCAAGAATTCTCAACAGAATATTAGCAAATCAAATTCAAAAATACACTAAAAAGATCATATACCATAGTGACATTTCTTCTAGTGATGCATGATGGCTCAATATCTGCAAATCAGTGTGATAAATCACATTAACAAAATGAAGGATAAAAATCATAGAATCGTCTCAGTAGATGCAGAAGAAGCATTTGTAAAACTCGCCATCCATTTACTTTCCAAAAATTCTCAATAAAGTGGGGAGAGAGGAAATTTACCTAAACAGAATAAAGACCATATATGACAAACACACAGCCAATATCATATTCATTGTAAAAAGCTAAAAGCTTTTCCTCTAAAATGAGGAGCGAGACAAGAAAATCCACTCTTGCCATTTTTATTCAATATAGCTTTATAAGTTCTAGCCAGAGCAGGTAGGCAAGAAAAAGTAAATAAAAGGAATCCAAACAGAAAGGAAGAAGTAAACTTGCCTCTGTTCACAGATGACATGATACTATATATGGAAAACCAAAAAGACTGCTCCAAAAACCTTTTAGAATTAATAAGACATTCTGGATAGTAAATGAATCCAGTAATGTTGCGGGATATAAAAACAATATACAAAAATCTATTATGTTTCTATACACTAATAACAAGTTATCAAAAAGAGAAATTAAGAAAATGATCTTAGTTACGAAAGCATTACCAATTATAAAATGCTCAGAAATAAACTTAAACAAGGAGATCAAAGACCTGTACACTGAAAACTATGACATCAATGGAAAAAAAGTTGTAGAACATACAAATAAATAGATAAATATTTCATGCTCATGAATTGGAAGACTCAGTATTGTTAAAATGTCCAGATGACCCAAAGAAATCTACAGGTTCAGTGCAACCCTTATCAAAATTCTAATGGCATTTTTCCTAGAAATAGGTTGAATAATTCTAAAACTCATGTGGAACCACAAAAGACCCCATAGAGCCAATGCCATCTTGACCAAGAACAAAGTTCAAGGCATCAGGCCTCCTGATTTCAAACTATATCATAGAACTATAGTAATCAAAGAAGCATGGTATTGGTACAAAAACAGAGACACATGGATCAATGGAACAGGACAGAGAGCTAAGAAATATACCTGCACCTCTATGTTCGATTAATTAATGATACAGAAGCCAAGGATATACAATGGAGAAAAGACAATCTTTTCAAAAAATGGTGGTGGAAAACTGAAAAGCTACATGCAGAAGAATAAAACTGGACCACTCTCTTACACCATACACAGAAATTAACTCAAAATGGATTAAAATATTGAATATAAGACCTGTGACTATAAAATTCCTAGAAGAAAATGTGGGTGGTAAGCTCCTTGACATTGGTTGCGGAGATGATATGACACCAAAAGCAAAGGCAACAAAGGCAAAAGTAAATAAGTGAGGTTACATCAAACTAGAAAGCTTCTTCACAGCTAAAGGAACCATTACCAAAATGAAAAGACAATGTTCTGAGTGGTAAAGAAATATTTTCAAATCATATATAAATGTCAACAGGTACTTGAAAAGATGCTCACCATTATTAATCATGAGGGAAATGCAAACCAAAACTATAATGACATATCACCTCACACTTGTTAGAAAGGCCATTATCAAAAAGCTAAGAAATAACAAACGTTGGTGGAGCAAAGGGCACTGACCGCTCCCCACCCCACACTGTCACTAGGAATGTAAATTGGTGTAGGCATTATGGGAAACAGTACGAAATTTTCTCAAAAAATGAAAAATAGAACTATCAAATAATCCAAGTCTGGGTATTTCTCTGAAGAAAACAAAAGTACTAACTTGAAATGATATATATATACGCCCATGTTCATTGCAGCATTATTTACAATAGCCAAGACATAGAAACAACTTAAATGTCCAACTATAGATAAATGGATAAAGATGGAAATATAATATTATATATATATATATATATATATATATATATAATATTCAGCCATAAATAGAATGAAATTTTGCCATTTGCAGTGACATGGTTGGGCCTGGAGAATATTACGTTTGTAACACAAGTCACACAGAAAAAGAGAAGCACTATGTTCTCACTAAAAGCAAAATACGAAAAATATAACCAAGAAATAAGCTCACAGATCCAGAGAACAGATTGGCGATTGCCACAGGTGGGGATTGGGTGGTGGGCAAAATGGGTGAAGCAGGTCAAATATACATTTTCAGTTATAAAATAAAAAAGTTAAGCAAGAGTCTTTAATGTACAACATGGTGACTACAGTCAATAATAGTGCATTGCAAAATTTGAAAGTTGCTGAGAATAACTCTTCAAAGTTCTCATCACAAGAAAAAATGATTTTGTAACTATGTATGGTGACAGATGTTAACTAGAAATTATTGCAGCGATCCTTTTGCAACATATACAAATATCAAATCATTATGTTGTATAAGTGAAACTAATATAATGTTCTTTGTCAATTATGCCTCAGTAAAAGAAAAAGTGAAAAACCAAGAGGGAAATGGGTACAAGCAGGAATGTGGGTCATGGCATACCGCTGAAACTATATTTATTTTCTAATCGTAAACCGTGATATTTGTGACTTTTTAAATTATACATTGAAAATAAACTATCATTTAGCTAAAAATGAAAACAATGACAGATTTTCTACTTAATAGGCTATCTGGTATACAATGGAGCCCCACAAAAATATATGTTACGTCCAATGGCAAAACAAATACCATCCTTATAGGGTAAAGGATGTGATGAAATTAAGGATGAAATTAAGGGAAGAGGAAATTACCTGGTGTCTTAGTCCAATTAAGCTGTCATAACAAAATACCATAGACTGGGGGGCTTAAACAACAGAATATTTTCTCATAATTCCTGAGGCTGAAAATTCCCAGATCAGATTTAGCAGAGTTTGGTGTTGAAGGTTCTCTTCTTTTCTTGGAGATGAAAGTAGAGACAAGAGACTTAGAAATATTCCCACAACCACCAGAAAGTGAAAGAGGCATGCAGGGAACATATTTTCCCCCTAAAACTCCCAGAGACAGTACGGTATTGTGAAATTTCAGATTTCGAGTCTCTAGACATGTTAGAAAATAAGTTTCTGCTATTTTAAACCATCACATTTTTCTTTGTGATTTGTTACAGTAGCCACAGGACACTGAACAAATACCTCTTACAGCAATTTAGAAATGTGTTAGATACTCATTTTCCTAGCACTTGGATATGTTCCGTAATTCTATCCAAGGCAAAATAGTTTTACATTTCCTCAGTAGTATATCCAAGGTTCTCTTTTCTTTTCTATTCTTTTTTTAAAGTTTTATTTATTTATTTGACAGAGAGAGAGAAAAGAGAGAAAGAGAGAGAGAGAGAGAGAGAGAGAGCATGAGCAGGGGGAGGAACAGAGGGAAAAGCAGACTCTGCTGAGCAGGGAGCCTGATGCGGGGCTTGACCCCAGAACCCCTGGATTATGACCTGAGCTGATGGCAGACGCTTACCCAACTGAGCCACCCATGTGCTCCTCTCTTGTCTTCTCTGATGAAAAAATCCCAAAGCCTAAACCTCTTAAATAGCACTGAGAACCTATCTTAAAGATAAAAACTATTAAAGAAACTTTTGTAAATGGGTGAAATGAGCATCCTTAGCAGTGCGCTTGTCAAAGAAAGAATTCCAAGGTAAATGGCACATCTTAGTCATTTCCATGTTCTGTTGGAGGAAGCATAGGCACGTATATTACCTACGTGGCTGTTCTCTAATTTAAATTGATTTTTATATAGTGTATATTTTTAATATATCACATGAGGAAATTGGAATAGGTGATGTGTGAAGTTCTTTCCTTAGCAGTGGAAAAGATCCAGAAGAATAATCAGGGAGTGTGAAACTGAATGGTGTGGAAAAATAAAGCTTTGATTCTGGGCTCACAAACAGTATCCTCACAGCAAATTATAAGTGCAAATATATATATATATGCAAACATATATAGTATATATAAAATATATATCACAACATATTTCTTTCAACTGGTATGTACTTTAAATATAATATTTAATTGTCTTAGAATGAGATTAGATTTCATTTCTAACCAAGACTGAATAACAGGGATTACATTTACTCTCCTACCTGAACAAATGAAAAAAAAAAAGGGAAAAAAGGGGAAACAATGGTATTAAGAAAACTGGCAACAGCCAATGAGGGACAGTGGTGTGTTAAAGAGAGGACACAAATGAGATGCAGAGAACCTGTGTCATTGCAACTAGAGGCCAGTAGAAGGGCACTGAAGAACTCAAACAATGAGAAATGATGGGATGAACATCCTGCCAAAGCCTACGCATGCAATGGCCTCTCCAGGACCAAGCCGTGGTCTGTATCTTCCTTGAAATGAGGACCCTGAACATGAATAAAGCGACTGGAATTGTTTTGTTGCTTAATTTAGTTCCCAGGGTCCTGACAGAAAAATGAAATCATCAACTATTTTTTTTTTGGTGGGGGGCAGAGAGAGAGGGAGCATGACATGTGCATGTTCACAAGTGGGGGTGGGGGGAGCAGGAGGAGAGGGAGAGAGAGAATCTCGAGCAGGCCCCATGTTCAGTGGGGAGCCCCACGTGGGGCTCTATCTCACAACCCTGAGATCATGACCTGAGTGAAGATCAACAGGCAGAAGCTTAACCAACTGAGCCATCCAGGTGCCCTGAAATCATGAACTTTTTAAAGGCAAAGATAACGCCCCTTTCATCTCTACAACTCTTCACAGGTCCCATCAAAGTTGACAAAAGGAAGATGTTTGATATTGTTTAAAAGAATAGAAACATCACAGAACTCTTCATATTGTACCTCACGTGAACTCTGCACGTATTGCTAGCTCCACCTTTGGGTGAAGGAACTGAGACTTTGATATGCTCACTGAGTCTCCCAAAAATCAAAGTACTTTGGATGATACGGCTAATGATTAACCCAAGATGCCATATTCTGATTTCTTTGTATTTTCAACTCCATCTTAATACCTCTCTGTTAGAGATAATAGTTGACAGGACTCATCGCCATTTACCGTTCGTCCTCTTTTCACCCTCAAATTATGTAATGACTCTCCTCAAGCATCTAGTTTCTGTTTTAGGTGCTACTGGGAAAAAGAAAGAGGCCCTTTACGGAGTACTTTTTCTGTAGAGTCCAGTTTGCTACAGTATACTTTAATTTCATTAAAGTTTGCTTCATGATCAAGTAATTGCATTAAGAAAAACAATTCTTAAATTAGGACATAAAACTGCCCTCTATATGAAGAATACAAATACCCATTTGTATTTACCAAATTAACTTCACCAAATATGTTCTTATTGTATATGCTCATTAGGTTTGATCTAATAAAAAATCTCTCACAGTTTTAGAGATTGTTGACAAATGGAAGTCATATGGAAAGGTGGTTCCAATGTTGTCCATCCATGATTTTTCCAGATTCATCCTTCTTAAACTTTGGCTCACATATAAAATGAGGCAGAGCGTGACCGGAGAAACCGTATGTGGTGACAGTCAAAAACAATTTTATGGGAGATGACTCAGAATGTTATAAAAAGAGAAAAAAAAAAGTTGAAAGAACAAAAGCTTCTCCTTGTTTTACCTCCTGTCTATCCTCAGGGTGAAATAATATGCTGCGATACAAATAAAATATATCAATAGCTAATGTACAATTTCAAAGTCAGTTAATGCCCTTCTAGTTCTGTGCTCCTAATTCCACTCAAGTCCTTCTGTCACGCTTCAGCAGAAACACGCATCCTTGTCTTTAGTTACCTCTTATTTCCCAATCTTACGGTATTTCCGAGGCACAGTTTTACCCCGAAAGCCCAAAGCTTCCTAATACTCTGTTTCTCTCTAGTTCTTCAGTCTCCAGATTGTTTACCAAAGTTAGAGGATTGTTGAGAGGAAACACAAACCCTCTAGTGGGGTTCTGTGTCATAGTTATCTCTAAATAGGAGTCAACAAAGCATTCCCTAAAACAAACAGAGCTGACTGGGTTCTTAACAAAAACAAATCTTGGAGTTTTGTTTGGTCCAATGTGAGCAGAAGTTGTCTGTAATAAGTTCTATAACTATGTACTATTCCAATTATCAAAAAAAAATTATTTTGACAAGACCCCTTGCAGCAACCCCCAGGGTATTCCATATCTTCTGAGCAAGTCACACATGCTCCTCTCCGTGCTTTCCTTTAATTTGCTTCTTCCTTCCCAATTTGCCTTCTTCCCTGATTCTGTAATCTGAGTCCTACCAGTGCCATTGGTCCCAGCTCCAACTTGCCTTCCTTCACAAACGCCTCCTGAAGATGGAGAATGACGGAGATATGATAACACCTCTGTGATTCCAAGGGAGTGAAAAAAGATACAACTCATAACATTTCCAGGAGAAGAGATAGTAGAATAAGGTCATATGCCAAGATTATGATATACCTTCAGGTCAAAGTGGTAAAGTATTATTTTGCTTTTTTTTTTTCAAATTATGAAGAATATCAAAGATACTTTAGAATCCCCATTTTTGCAGAAAATAAAATTAAAACTCAAACAGTGGTTAAATCATTTGTCCAAAGTCATAATGTTACTAAGTTGGGTGCAATTCTAGAGTATTAGCTTCCTCTTGCTCCTATGACAAATTACAACACACTGAGTGGAAGAAAGCAAGGCTACTGTCTTAAAATTCTATTGGTCAGATGTTTCACTGAAGGAATGGTCTCAGTGAATTAAAATCAAGGCTTCCTGCAAGCCCCCAGCATGGTTGGGTCTGGGGTGACCCTGCACGTTCCTGCAGTGCTTGAAAGAACATTGTGAAATGGTTTGATGCCTTGCTTTGCTCCATCCAGAGGAAGATGACAGAAATTTCAACAGTTGATTGCTTTCTTCCATTTCTGATGTGCTGGGTATTGCCAAGATCTCTACTCCCTGATATTGTAACCACTTGCCACATAAGGTTAGATTAAGTTAAATTAATTTAAAAAAAATAAATCAAGTTTTCAGCAATTAACTATGTTAATTTCTGGAGGCTCTAGAAAAGAATACAATCCTCTTTTTCCAGCTGCTAGAGCCCACTCATATCCTTTTTTTTAAAATAAGTTTTTATTTATTTATTCATGAGAGACACAGAGAGAAAGACAGAGAGACAGAGAGAGGCAGAGACACAGGCAGAGGGAGAAGCAGGTTCCATGCAGGGAGCCCGAGGCGGGACTCAATCCTGGGTCTCTAGGATCACGCCCTGGGCTGAAGGCAGATGCTTAATCACTGAGCCACCCGGGCGTCCCCCACTCATGCCCTCAGCCATAGTTCCCATCCTGTCTTCAAACTCAGTAAATCTATATGTCTCTGTGTCTTCCACAGTCACAACTCCTTCCTTTTGTTCTTTTTGCCCACTTCGAAGGTCTCCTGTTTTACTTTGGGCCCATATAAATGACCTAGGTTAATCACCCTACTTTAATATCAACGGATCGGCAGCTTTATTTCTGTCTGCCACCTTAGTTCTCATTTGCTGTGTGACCTAACAAATCCACAATATATTTATAAATAGAAAATACATTTATAAATAACTCATATATATAAGAGGAAATAATAATGCACCTTTAAAAAATTCTAAATTGGATTTCTAATAAAAATGCTGTATTTTAAATGTTTGGAATGTAGCCAAAGTAACCCTTTCTAGGAAAACTACATAATTCTAAAACACTTATGTTATAAAAAAAGATAAAACCCTTAAAAAGTCTGCAAATTACCCAAATAAAGAAAGAAAATGCTGATAATAAAGAGAGAAGAAACAATTGTAAAAGTAGAAAACAAAATCAAATAGGAAGCTTAAGCAGAAAATGATAATTCTTTAAGAAATATTAATATAGTAGAAATATTGGTAAGTACAAATGAACTATTTGGTATGAGAAAATTTCTATAGCTATATTACAACAAAACTTTAAAAGATCTAGCAACAGTAGCACACTTTAAAGCCAATCCATTTATTATTAATATTATTTTAGAGACAGAGAGTGCATGGGCAGGGGAGGGGCAGAAGGAGAGAGAATCCTAAAGTTGGGGATCCCAAGGTGTAGCTCTGCTGGGGGTGGTGCTCAAATCTCACAACCCCGAGACCACAACCTACGGTAGCCAAAACCAAGAGTGGGACTTTTAACTAGCAGAGCCACCCAGGCACCCCTAAAGTGAATCCATTTTAAACCACATATAAAGTTGTCAAATTTCTAGAAAAATATAACTTTGCAAAACTTACTGAAATAAAAATGAGGAAACTGGATATTATCTAACAAATCAGTGAATTGCAAGTTACTGGAGAAATGTGCATTATTTAGCAATTACTGAGAAAATCAATGATCCATATTAATATTTAATATGTACATCTGAATCACTAAAATAATTGTATGTGGATTCAGTAATGTAGAAAAAATAATATGTAAAATATTTGGAAGAGATATAGAAGAACAGTTTTATGACTACAGGACAGGAAACTTTTTTAAATAAAGGCAATAAGCACTAATCATGACATGAATTTATATGTTGATTTGACTACATGGAAATCTAGTCATTTTATTAGAAGACACATTAAAAAAGAAAATGAAAAAAACACACACTGGAACCATGGATAGTTATTTGCAAATCAAAGGACTGATATCCAGAATATATAAAGATTCTTTATAAATAAATAATTGACAAAATTTAAGAAGGGGAAAGATACAGTCATGTCTTATAATGGGAAAAACAAATTTTGTGTTACATTAGGAAAAGGTATCTCTTGCTCATTAGCAATTAACAAATTGCAAACTGAGACTTGAGTGAACTACTATTTTATACTAAATCAGCAAAATTTTTGCTTTAAAATACCCAGCTAGGGGATCCCTGGGTGGTGCAGCAGTTTAGCGCCTGCCTTTGGCCCAGGGCGTGATCCTGGAGACCCGGGATCGAATCCCACGTCGGGCTCCAGGTGCATGGAGCCTGCTTCTGCCTCTGCCTGTGTCTCTGTCTCTCTCTCTCTCTCTCTCTGTGTGTGTGACTATCATTAAAAAATAAAAATAAAAAATAAAATACCCAGCTAATGTCAGTAAACTGATAATGCCCCAATTCTGTTTTTATGTTGGTTGGTGGACATAATGTGTGTTTATTATTATGTACACAATTTAGATAAAAACATATAATAATTATATGTTACAGCAGTTAAAAAATAGATATATTGACATGGAAATTGTTCATGCTTTGTTAAGATAAAATGGTTCACAAAAGAATATACACAGTATCATCCTGTTCTGTGAAAATGTATAATAGTATGTACAATATGCACAAAACCAAGTTTGTGAGAGAAAGTATGTGAGATCTTTTTTTCCCTAGTTGGAGGTATTATGAAATGGTTTTATGCTATATTAATTAATTAATTAATGTATTTATTTGGGTCTTTTTTTCCCCTTGAAATAGCACAGATTGTTTTTAAAATAAGAAAAGGATAAAATTATGAAATATTTTAAGAGATAAATTCCAGTCAAAAAATTTTTCAGAAATATGATGAAGAAACTGATGCATTGTCTGATAGAGTTGGAGTTTGACATGAGGGAAAGAGAAATTTGGGAAGAGTATCACATTTCAGCAGAGGTAAAATGAAGAGCGCTCTAGAACAGAATGTGGTCTGTGGGGATTTTAAAAAGTATGTGAATATGCTCCAAGGAGAAAGTTTCAGTAGTGGAGATGTATGTTATAGGGCAGCCCGGCTGGCTCAGCAGTTTAGCACCGCCTTCAGCCCAGGGTGTGATCCTGGAGACCTGGGATCGAGTCCTACGTCGGGATCCCTTCGTGGAGCCTGCTTCTCCCTCTGCCTGTGTCTCTGCCTCTCTCTATGTGTCTCTCATGAATAAATAAATAAAATCTTAATTTTTTTAAAGGAAATGTATGTTATATTAAGTGGTTAACAGACTTGACTTCTAGATTGAGGAATTTAGACTCTATCCACTAGGTAATGAAGAACTTCGATGGTATCTAAACTGTTTTTAACATCTCAACACACCTTAGACATAATTACTCAGAATTGATGATTGCAACAAGGGTCCTTGCCACACAATTCAGTTAACATCATATATGTATATTTTAAGACCAGCTATGAAAATTAAAAAAAAAAACAACAAAGCATCATGGGCATTTTTAAACTTCATTTCTAAGGAATATGAAATTGGTAAAACATTATGAGGTAATAATAATAATGTAAGTAATAGTTTACATTATTCAAGAGTAGAATTATTCTAAATTAGTTATGAGAAATAGAATATTAGTGTTTCCAAAGTGTTCTAAATATGAAACTTGATGCAATAAGCTGAAGTACTAATTACTCTATCAGTAATGTTTATTAATATTTCAAAATGACGTGAATCCTTGTTTACATCAGAATCATTTAAGAATAATTCATTCTCATGATAACAATTGCCTAGGAATACTTAGAAAATACATTTCTTATATCCTGTAGTATTGCTGATAATTTTAAGATACTAGAATAACTCAGTAACCTGACTGATATTACATTTATGAATTGTGTGGCCTATATGCATGAGGAAGACTATTTGCAAATAGATTGGAAAAGTACATGAATATGCGTGATTAATGGGGTTAATTAAAGTGGGAGTAAAGACTTTTACTGGTTTATTTATTTATTGGAGTATTTATTTATTTATTCATGAGAGACAGAGAGAGAAGCAGAGACATAGGCAGAGGGAGAAGCAGGCTCCTCACAGGAGCCCAATTTGGGACTCGATCCTGGACCTGGGGTCACCATCGAAGCCAGAGGCAGCCGCCCAAGCGCTGAGCCACCCACGCATCTCAAGACATTTACTGGTTTAAAATATTAAAACAGCTAAAACAATTTTAGGGAACTGAATTTGCTTTTTTCTTTTTCCTTTTTGTTGGGGGAAGAGGGATAACTAACAGTATTTATTTATAGAGCCCTTGCCATATGCCAGAAGAATTTGTTAACATGTGCATTGTATCTCAGCAACTAATCAGGCTACCTTTTAAGGGAAGGGAGAAGAAATGTGTGGGAAATATCAGAAAGGGAGTCAGAACATAAAGACTCCTAACTCTGGGAAACGAACTAGGGGTGGTGGAAGGGGAGGAGGGCGGGGGGTGGGGGTGAATGGGTGATGGGCACTGAGGGAGACACTTGACGGGATGAGCACTGGGTGTTATTCTGTATGTTGGCAAATTGAACACCAATAAAAATTAATTTATTAAAAAAATAGATATTCTAAAATAAATAAAAATAAAAAATAAAAATGAGGAGACTCAATTCAGAGTTTAGGAAGTTTACCCATGGGGAGCCTGGCTGGCACAGTTGGTTGGGCTTCTGACTCTTGATTTCCACTCTGGTCGTGATCTCATGGTTCTGGGATTGAGCCCCACAGCCGGCTCTGTGCTCAGGGCGGTCTGTTTGAGATTCTCTCTCTTTCTCTCCCTCTGCCCTCCTGCCTCCTGCTCCTTCTCTTTCTCTTTAAATAAATAAATAAATAAATAAATAAATAAATAAATAAATAAATAAATAAATAACAAATAAATCTATCTATCATCTATCTATCCTCTATATCATCTTCAAAAAAAGAAAAAGAAAAATTTGCCCAGATTTGACAGGAAGGAAAATGGTAGAGCTCACTCAAATACTCCTTAATCACAATGAATCCTAATATTGGACCACTGTGAAATGTAATCAGGAAAAAAATTGACATTTTAAGTCAATAAACTTACATAGTTTTTAACCTACATTGTTTACATGCCATTTTCTAAATACCGAAGCTTATTAGAAAGAATAATATTCACAATGCAACAATTCATCTCCGGAGGTCAAATGGTTTGTAATTATGAAACTTAAATAAGTCAATTCCAATGCATAATCCGAATCTTTCTATTACGTTTTCAAATATATTCCCTTTCATCTCATTTTAATAGAAATAGAGAGGGAAGCTAAAACTAAAAGTTAGTTCAGTAATATTTCCTACAAACATAGGATGCCCAGATAACTTTCAACTTCCCAGTCTAAATTCAATTTTGTAACTTTCTAATAATAACCTTTAATATAGGACTTCTTAAACTTCTGTCAATTGATATTAAATTATAGGTATAATTTTCTGTGGGGAGTCCATTGCTTTTATAACACTAGTAGAGTCTGCAAAATCTCAAATGACAAAGGACAACTGATCTAAATAAAGTACATTCCCCTATTTTTGCCCTGACCCTAATGCTCTGTACACACCCTTCCTCTTTAGGATGATAGTATGCATGCAGTTCATTCATGTGTTCATGCATTCAAAAACTACTTACTGGGTGACCTAGATGTGGCCAGAATAAGGCAGCTTACAAAGCAGATGCAATCCCTGTGCTCCAGGAGCACCCAGTCTGCTAGAAGAATTGCATTAAAACAAGTAATCTCACAAAAATTTAATCAAGTACAATTTGGATGACTACCACGAAGGATTTTCGATGGCTTTGAGAGCACAGCAGACAATAGAGTGAGCCGACCCATCTGGAGGGTCAGGTAAGTTTTCCTAAAGAAGCAGCATTAAAAATAAGACCTGAAGGATGACAAATTCCTCTAAATGAGGTTGAAAAACAGGTACAGGATTGAGGAATAAGAAAGCTTTCAAACTTTAAGGACTCCAAAGACAGCAATATGCTTGAGAGGAGAGATAAGAAGTGATGAAAAATCCAGAGTGATATGCATGGGGGGCTCATTAACGCCTGCCCAATTCTCTCTCCCAACTTTGACTTTCGGCTCTACCCACCCCAGAGGCATCCACATTTTATTTGGTTCCAGCTTTCTTCTGACCCCACACAGATGCCCTATATACCCCCTCTATTGCATCCTCCAAAATCCTCCAAAATGCTGACAGCGCGGTGTGGTGAAAGACACGCCGAAGGGGATCATGTTGGTCTCCCTCTGTTGGTTCCCTTCTACATTCAGGTTAACATAATTTGAGGGGCGACCTCTCTTTCTATACCTGCCTCTTACCTGTTACTGTTCTCACTGTCAATACTCCAAACCTCACCACCCACTGTTTCAAACACTCCCCCTCTTTCCCCTCTTGTTCACCTGTGTGGGGACGCACATGCATACACACGTGTGTCTACCCAGTGTTTTCAGATCTTGCTTTATTCCTAACGATCCCCTCCTGACTCTGTTCCTCTGCCCATGGTTATTTCTTCTAGTTTCCCCCACACCCTTTTCCTAATAAATTCTCACTTACTCTTGAAACACACTTGGAAGTTTAACCTGCACTATTGAGTCCTTTCAAATTCTCTCATGGGAGATCACATTTTCTTCACTTTCTGTCCGTTCATAAGATGTTTTTTGTTGACACATGTTAGTTTTAATTTCTAGTATGTTTAATTATCTTTCTCCTTGACCATGCTGAAGACTATCAGTTAGAAATCATTTAGTTGTAAGATATGATGCCCAACTAAAAACAGCCTGAACACCAAGAGTTATTATCTCACATGAGAAATCCTAATATAGAGGAGTTCTAGAGTTGGTTAATTCTGTAATCCAGGATGTCACCTGGATCCAGTAATTTTCCATCTTCCTGCTTGCCATTTTCAGAACACTCCTACATAATTACAAGAGTGCTATAGCAGTTCTAATTTAATGACTTTCTGAATTACTCTTTTGGCTATATATGACCATATGCCCATTATATATTTCATCAGTTGTAGATAGCAGAGTCCAATTAATAAAATAATTTTAAAAGCTATCAAATTAGACCCTGAGAGAAATTATTTACTCAAAATATTTACTCATAAAGATATGCAAAGGCTTCAAAGAATTCAAAGTATTCATATTCTTAAGAGATAAGAGTTGTACTAGAGCAGCAGAGAGGCAAATAATGTTGGCAGGTGATTAAATGTAGAATCAAAACTCAGGCATTTGATAACAGCAGAATCTGTTTACTGGTATATAAACCAACACCAGGAAAATAAGTCTAAAATCTGTAGGGATGAGAATAGAAAAAAAAAAAAGATGTAATTAGTGAAACACACATGATTATATAATGCTGCAATGAAGACTGATTACTCAAATCAAGAAGAATGGGCTTGTGGAGTGACTGGCTGGCTCAGTTGGTAGAGCATGGGGCTCTTGATCTTGGGGTCCTGAGTTCAAACTCCATGTTGGGCATAGAGCTTACTTTGAAGAGGAGGAGGAGGGGGCAGGTAATGGATTTTTTTTTTTTTTTACAAATAAATCTGATATTTAGGTCCAGAAAATAGAGTGCCTGAAAATAGGCTGAGTGTAGTTAGGTTTTTGGAGGAAAATGTGGACAGTTAAAACCTAGGAGATGAATGTTCATACTTTATTAGGAAATCACAAGTGGAAGTTGTTCATTCTTAGACATTTCTTTTTAAAATTTCTCATAAAATGACTTTAGTTGTATGAACAGAGTATGTGGTATTGGACAAAGTAATTTTCTCTAAAGTAAAAGTCTTTTGTTGTTGTTCTTTTCTGTGTCTATCATTGGAAGGCTACTGTGGAACCATTCCTGTTTTTATACATAAAAATTTTAGACTTCAGAAAACAGTGGACTATCATAATGATCTGGAACCTAGATTGCAAGCTTGATGCAGTTCATGGACGGTTGTTGACACAGGTGGAACTTACAAATTCCCCAAAAGTATTATGAGGCTTTAAATAATTTTCTACAAAAACACATTCCAGGATGTGAAACTCTTAAATCATTTTTAAGAAGGTTAAGTATGTGACACTACATCAAAACAACAAGCCCTTCTGCTCCTATTTCTTGCTTCTGAGAGGGGCCTCAAGAGACCTCAGAAATCAGGTTTCCATAGTGTCAGCTTCAAAGGTGTGTCTGACAAAATCTTAAGCTCAATAACTGATTAGATAATCATTCATTCAGTAAACAATCATTTATCACCTCCTGTATTGGTGCTAGGCACTGAATTAAATGCTGTTGAGTAGACGGATAAATGAGGAAGGATGGAGGACGTAAAAATGAATGAGCAGGATTTGCCTTTACATACTCTATTCCTGTGGTAGAGTACAAGATGGATGTCTATCCAAATGTTACATATATATTTAATAAGTGGAAAAATGGAAAACACTAAAACAGAAATAAGGAGATACATGAATCAATTACAGTGTACATCTACACAGAAATGATATATAAAGTAATGCAAGCAAAATTTACAATGAATTTTAATGAGGTGTTATCATTTCACTCATGCAATGTTAACCAACTGCATCACTTTTGTGAGCAACCCAATGTCTCCGTAATTCATTCTTCTCATATGAAAAAGGAGGATACATTCTGTGTGATGGTGGGCATGCGTCATTATATGATTGTCAAAATACATAGAACTTACACCACCCGGAAACCTAATGTAAACGATGGGCTCTGGGTGATAATGATGTGTCGATGCAGGTTCATCAAGTATAACAGAAGCACCACTCCAGAGAGAGGTGCTAATAGTGGATGTGGATGGGAGTGGTGGGGGGCAGAGAGTATATGGGAAATCCGTATTTCTGATAAATCTTGCGATGAGCTGAAACTTCTCTGAAAAAATGAAGTCTATTCGAAGAAAAAAATACTACTACTACTAATGGATTATAACCTAAAATCTAAAATAAATATCTGTGAGTCTGTTCTGATATAAATACATGACTGAGTGAATACAAAAGGGGGGGGCAAATAATCCTTATAGAAGAATTCTAAATAATGTACACATAGCTTCCTCCTACAGCAGGTGAAGCTTAAATGCCCTTCCCTTGAGTGCAGGCTGAACTTAATGATTCATTTCCAAAGAATAAGGTGTGTTAAAGGACAAGTGTTACCTTTGTGGAGAAATCTGGCAGATGCCATCTTAATCAAGTGATGAGGATTAACATCACCAATGACGTCATGTACCTGATACAACAGTAAGAAGAACACCACAACTTTGTGATGTTATTTGCAAAGATGCATAACCCGAGTGTAAGCATGAAAACCTATCAGACAGCCCTGGTTTAGGGGATGGAGAGTCTACAAAATATTCGACCATGACTTCGAAAGTGTCAAGGGTACAAAAAAGCAAAGAAAGCCTGAAGAACTGTCACAAACCAGAGGAAACTAAGAAGAAATGATAACTAAAAATGCAATGCGGTACCTGGATACCCTGAAATATAAAGAAGGGCATTAGTAGAAAAACTGGTGAAACTCAAGTAAGGTCTGTAGTTTGGTGGCAAGATATCGATGCTAATTTCTTAGTTTTGATAAATGCCCATAGCCATGGAAGATGCCGACATTAAGGAACGTTGAGTGGAGAGTATACAGGAGCTCCCTGTACTGTCTTTGTAATATATACATTTTTAAGTCTAGAATTCTTCCAAAAGACAATAATTTAAAAGAATGAGGATAATAATACTTCCTTCTAGAGTTTTGTGAGGATTAAATATGTTCATACAGGTACAGCAGAATTCAACACATCTCAACTATTGTATTATTACTATTATTATTTTCTAAATTTGTCCAAGACACATAAACATATTTTTTAAAGGATTTTGTTTATTTACTTGAGAGAGAGAGAGAGAGAGAGAGAGAGAGAGCACAAATGGTAGGAGGGGCAGAGGGAGAGGGAGAAGCTCACTTCCTGCTGAGCAGAGCGTCCTACCCTGGGCTTGACCCCCAAAATTCTGAGATCATTACCTGAGCCAAAGTCAGTTGCTTAATCACCTGAGCCATCCAGGTACCCCAAAGCATATGTTTTGTAAGAAAAATAATTTATGTCTAAAAAAAGAATTTGATGTTATAAACGATGAGTGGGCCTATGTCCATGAGAATATAAACATGACAAAGAATTAATACCATATACATGTTCAAAATATTAGTTTATCTCAAATAATTAACAATGGCTAAAAGTAAATAAAAAGAACTAGGAATTCACACATTCTTATTCAACACATTTTACACATTTAAAGGTGAAAATTAAACATTTTATCTATTTTATGCCAACAAAACATTAAGCATATGGAGAAGCCAGAGAATATCTTTTTTTTTTTTTTTTTTTTAAATATGGCTCAAGTAAAAGCTTAATGAGACCAAGGGCATGCTTCTGTGTCAGTAGTGGTGTAGTGCAATTTGGGATTTTGCTGGGCTATTGCTGGGGTTTTAGCAGCATCAGTAGGAGGCATGAGGAGGAAGTGAGAACTGATGCTTCAGAGAGACACCTTCCCAGTTGTAAAGAGTGGCTCCAACATTTATAGTCTAATGTGTATGGCGGGTTTAGGCATAGTTGGACAACTGTGTGGGGAAGTTGGCAGGAAACAGTTTAAATCACTCATCTCAAAACAGTATTTCTGGGCAGCAGGTGATAGTGAAAGCATCAGTATCATTTACACTCTTTTATTATTCAGGTCAGGGACTCACGGACATACAGGGAATAGGAGGATATTATCTTTTGCCAAAGGGAGAGACCTGGGAAAATGTCAATCAGGGTTTCTTAACTGCTCAGAAAAGCAGGCTGGCATTCATGGAAGGACCCTCATCCTAATAATAATAGAAAAACCGAACCCCTAATCCAGGAAAACGAAATGAATGCTGGTTTTACAAATGGTCAACTTTGTAGGAAAATAGGAAATGCTGCCTCTTGGATCTTTACATAAGCCTTATGGGAAGCTCCCTGTTATCTCCATCCTTTGAGAGCATGTGCCCCAGGTTGTGGGAAGAGTTCTACATACATTTTAACTCCATCAGGAATGATTCCCGGATGGATTAGAGTCCAATGGTAAATTTAGCCATGGGGAATGAGCTGTGGCAAAACTAAAAGTTCTCAGGGATTCAGTGAGATCACATGCCACATTCTGTATTTTCATCAAAATCTGAACAAAAATGCAAGGTCATTTTGGAAAACTAAACATTGGTCTCAGATCACTTAAATATCGTAGTTTTAACATTACCCATGAAAAAGACATTTATGAACATTCACAGTTTTTATATTTTGTTTTACAATAAAATCAGAATATTTTACATACGATACTGGAAATGAAATGGCCCAAACCCCATGTTCATTTTTATTGACTCCAGTCCAGCCTTAAGGGGGGGAGGAAAACGAGCAAGAGTAGTAGGTTGGATTAAGGCAAAGCCGTTCCATCATGCGTAGATTGTGAAATGCACAATCTACACATGACTAATGATGAAGTATGAAAAGAGCATGTGTTTAATATGGGAATTCACAGCAGCTGCTGTCGCTGAAGTGAATATGTTTACTCTCCGCAGCAGAATGATTTTATGGGTGTGAAGAAGTTTTAAGGGAGACTTAGCTACTCATGAACACACTGTAATTTAGCTAAGGAGGAACTATTCTTTCCCTCAGATCCCTCCTTCATTAATTTATTCCCTTGTTTCTCCATTCATCAAACATTTACTGTCAGTAACAGGGTCCTAGGGTGAACTTTAGAGGAAGTAAAATAATGAGGATATGCCCCAGGTCTTCAGGAGTTTACTGCGGTGAATTAAACCATCAACCATTATATGTCCATTTAGTGCTATCACTGAAAAGTTTCCAAAAGCATCAGAGCTGTTAATTTTTGCATTTAATGGAAAGATAGAATCAACGGATACTCTCTTATCCACCTACTTACAAGAAGTTAGCATTAATTGAATACTTAGGAGCGTGCTGCAAATGCATTACCTCATTCAGTTCTCCCTAACAACCCTACAAAGTTAGTGTTATTACTGTATTATATGAGATAACATATTTTTTTGAGATAACAGATTCTTAAAGATGTCAAAACACTTGGCAAGGATTAAATCATATAGGAAGTAACAGAGCAGAGACTCAAATTCAGGTTTTCCTGAATAGAAAGTGGCTGGGATTTTTGTTTTTGTTTTGTTTTCCTTCTCGGCTCTCTACTGTATCCCATTGGTCTATATATCTGTTTTTAGGCCACTACTTTACCATTTTGATTATTATGGCCTCGTAATATAACCAGAAATCAGTGCGTGTAGTGCCTTCCTGCAACTTTACTGGAGGTAGTCGTTCTGACAGCTGGAGTCTTCAGCGTTTTCTATATATCAGATCATGCCATCTACAAACAGAGACCTGCTTCTTTCTTTTTCAGATACTTTTCTTTTTCTTGCGAATGGCTCTGCCTAGGACATCTAATTAATTGTGTTCAATAAAAGCTGTGAGAGTGGACGTACTTGTCTCGTTTCAGATCTTAGCTTTTCATAGTTGAGGAAGATGTTAGCTGAAGACGTGTCATATGTGGTTATTATGATGAAGCACAGTCCCTCTACACCTAGTTGGTGGAGATTTTTTATCATAAACGGGATATTGAATTTTGTCAAATGTTTTTTTTCTGCATCTGTTGAGATGATCGTATGATTTTTAAATCATTGACTGATTTTTGGGTGTTGAGTCATCGTTGCATCTCTGGAATAAGTCCCACCTGATTGATCATGGTGTATGATCCTTTCAATGTACTCTTGAATTCCGTTTGCTAATATTTTGTGCGGGATTTTTGCATCTATGTTCATTTGGGATATTGGGCTATGACTTTCTTTTCCTGTAGCACCAGGGGAATGCTCGTATAGTATGGGTTTTGGGGTATTCCCTACCCCCTCCACCCTTTTTTAGAACTTTGAATATAATTGGTATTAATTCCTCTTTAAAAGGTTGATAGAATTCACCATGGAAGCCATCTGGTCATGAATTTTTGTTCCTTGGGAGGTTTCTTTCTTTTCTTTTCTTTTCTTTTCTTTTCTTTTCTTTTCTTTTTTTTTTTTTTTTTTTTTTTAAGATTTTATTTATTCATTTGAGAGAGAGGGCCAGGGGCAGAAGCAAAGTACCTGCTCAGTGGGGAGCCCAATGCAGGGCTTGATCTTAGGGTCCCGAGATCACAACGTGAGCCAAAGGCAGACACTTCAGTGACTTGAGCCACCCAGGCGCCCCTGTTGGGAGGTTTTTGGTGATTGATTTAATCTCCTTAGTAGCGAATCTCTTTAGTAGCGATCGGTCTGTTCAGATTTTCCATTTCAACATGATTCAGTTTGGATAGGCTGTGTGTTTCTAGCAATTTTTCTATTTATACTAGGTTGTGCAACTTCTTGGTATGTAATTGTTAGAAGTAGTCTATTATGATCCCTTTTATTTGTGTGGCATCATTGTAATGTCATCTCTTTGAATTGCGATTCAATGATTTGCGTCCTCTCTTTCTTGGTAGGTCTAGCTAAAGTTTGGTCTATTTTGTTTATCTTTCCAAAAAAAAAAATGGCTCTTGGTTTCATCAATCTTTTCTATCGTCTATTTAGTCTCTATTACATTTATTTGCACTATGATCTTTTTACTTCTTTCCTTCTGTTAACTTTGGGTTTAGTTTGTTCTTTTGCTAGTTCTTTGTGGTATAAGCTAGGTTGCTTATTTGAGATCTTTATTTTTCTTTATGCAGGTGTTTATCACTCTGCATTTCATTCTTAGAACTGCTGTTGCTGCATCCCATAAGTTTCAGTGTGTCATGTTTCCATTTTCACTTGTCTGAAAAAAAATATTTCTTAAATTTCTCTTTTGATTTCTTTTCTGACTCATTTATTGTTCAGGAGCATATTGTTTAATGTTCACATATCTGTGAATTGTCCAGTTTTCTTCTGATTCTTTTCTAATTTCATGACACTCTGGTTAGAAAGAATGCTTGATATTTTTTTTCAATCTTCTTAAATTTTTTAAGACTTGTCTTGTGGCCTACTCCATGGTATGTTCTAGAGAATGTTCCATGCGTGCTTGAGAAGAATATGTATCCTGCTATTAAATGGAATATTCTGTAAATGTCTATTAGGTGTCCATCGAATTTAACATGTAGTTTGGGTCCAATGTATCCTTTTCTGCTTGAATGACTGATCCATTGTTGAAAGAAGGCTACAAGTCCCTTACTAGCATTGTATTATATTGCTGTCTACTCTCCCTTCAGATTTGTTAAAATTCATTTTTTTTATATTTAGGTGCTCCTATTTGGGGTGCATATTTATTAATTTTATGATTTCCTGATGAACTGACCCCCCTTATTATATATAAAGGGTTTTATATAATATAAAGCTATTATATTTTATAAAGACTATTATACAATGGCTTTTTTGGTCTCTTTATAGAGTCCTTGGTTTAAAGTTTATTTTGTTTGATATAAGTATAGCTATCTCTGCTTTCTTTTGATTTCCATAAGCACAGAATGTCCGTTTCCATTCCTTCACTTTTAGTCTACCTGTGTCCTTAAAGCTAAAATTTGTCTGTTGTATGCAGCATATGGTAAGGTCTTGTGTGTGTGTTTAAAGGTTTTATTTATTTATTCATGAGAGACAGAGAGAGAGAGAGAGAGAGAGAGAGAGAGAGAGAGTCAGAGACAGAGATGGAGGGAGAAGGAGGCTCCCTGCAGGGATCCTGATGTGGGACTTGATCCCAGGACCCCAGGATCATTACCTGGGCTGAAGGCAGAAGCTCAACCACTGAGCCACCCAGGCGTCCCTAGGTCTTGTTTTTATACTCCTTTTCCTACTCTACGTCTTTTGATTGTTTAGTCCATTTACATTTAAAGTAAATATTGATAAGTATAGACTTACTATTGCCATTTTGTGAATTGTCCTCTTGTTGTTTTGCTTTTTATTCCTTTTTTCTTCTCTTCTAAATGCAAGGGGGTTGTTAGCAGAACCACATCTTTGAATGTAAAGTGATGGTCAGACTTTCAGACTCTAGAGCCAGATACACTTGACTTCAAAATCTCAGTTATCAATGACTTATTTTTTATATTTAAAATGGGTCACTAGCCTCTATAATGCCTTAGTTTTCTCTTATAACATCAAGATATGATCAGTACTGACTCAAAATGTTCTTCTGGATTTTAACTGAGAAAACTTGTGCAAAGCTTTTAGCAGTAAGTTAGTTACACAGCAAGTATTCTATAAAATATAAGTGTTATAATAACATAAGAAGCAAGGCATATTTAAACTTTCATTCCTCTTTGTTAGAGTATCTCTAAAGTTCTAAGTAATAGCGTTTTGAGACAGTGATGTGATGCACTAGACTTGGCATAGAAAACCAGGGTTTGTGTTTCAGTTCCCTTTTAAGTAAAAACAGTTACAGTAAGATCTACTCCACTTATTGTGATAATCTAATAAAACATCTTATACTAATCACCATAAAGGACTATGCAAATTAAATTCATCATCATCATCATTATTGAGCAATTAGAACCCATGCAATAGCCTACAGACAAAACCAGTTTGGTCTTCGAGTACACCTGATTTGAATAACTTCTTAGGTTAGGTAGCTACAGACACTCAGGAATTATTCTTGCTTTCATAAAGAGGAGATCAAAGAGGACTAAACACATCACAGGAAAGCCTAACGCCAGCACTCGAGGAGATTCACAAACACTGTCTATAATTTCACAATATCCTGAATACCCATGTGTTTCATAGAGTGAGGAAAAGCAAGGCTACTATTTTTAATTTTCTTTGAAACGTTTAAATCCAAAACAGTGCACTGAGAATGGATCAAGATGACAAATAATTCTCTGGTCTTTCATCGAATCTAGCACAAAGAATAATTACTTTCAGCAAATATAAAGATCTTACATTTCCTGTTGTTTTCGGAAGTCCTTTTGTGGAAATTTCATTGATGAATGCACATACTATTTTCTTATTGTCAAACTCTATATAGAATTGTGTGATAGACACTTCCCCCAGAGATTATCACACAGTGATATTCCATTAGAACAAATAAGTCTGAAACTAATATTTAGTTTGTCCTCATAACAACCTTTTGAGGAAAATGGTATTATCCCCATGGTCCTGGTAAGAAATTGGTTTAAGAAATTGCCTCGGTTACACAGCTGATTAGTGGCAGAGTACAAATTCAAATCCAGGCAGCTTGCCTTTAGAACCTCTGCTCTTAAACACTAGCTATACTAGGTACCAGGTATCTTGCTATAAATTTAGTATTTATACATTTTAGTTTATTAGGATCATTGTTTTGTATTGTTAGCTGTATTTCTTGCTTTTAAAAAGATTTTATTTACTTATTCATGAAAGACACAGAGAGAGGGAGGCAGAGATGTAGGCAAAAGGAGAAGCAGGCTCCATGCAGGGAGCCCAACTTGGGACTCGATCCCAGGTCTCCTGGATCAGGTCCTGAGCCTAAGGCAGACGCTTCCCCCACTGAGCCCTGTTAGCTCTATTTCAAAAAGAATAATCACAGTCTCCAGTTTCCTTTCTCAGTATCTCATATGTGCTTTGAGTACTTGGCAGAAGCAAGAATTTACAATTGGTCTGCTGAATTCCAGATTCTGCGCTCTTACACATGGTTCTTGGCACTGAGCATGTAACATTTAGTTGCAGATTCCAACACAGGTTTCCAGGACGGTGATGGTAAAAGGAGAGTCTAGAAAACTCTGAGTACTCTCCTGATGGAACTTGCTAATGCCTAAAAAGGACCATTGGAAGGAAGCATAAGCCTGTAACTGAAAAAGCATGATCTGCTTCTCTCCACCTGTACATGATATTGTATAGACAGAATGGATGAGCATTTAACCCTATCCTCAAGAAGTTGGTTTTAATACACTGAAAAGTAGTGGATTTTAAGTGAGTTTAATCCCTTACTACATTTTATTAGAAAATTTACAAATGAATTTGCTAATTTTCTTTTGAATTAATGTTAATTTTAGTTTATATCATCTTTGAGTAAAATGATTACTTTTATTGTGCTATATTTTATCTGAAGCAACACCTCATTTTACTGGATCTCATGTGTCCTAACTTTATCTCTCTTGAAAAGATTTTGTTTCACTTTTGCCCCAGGATTGGAAAACAAAGCAGGGTACTAACAGGTGTGCTATAGAGGGAATTCAGAATTAGTGCATGTGTGAAGGATACAGACAGAGTTTGCTAAGTCATTCATCTAGAGGGACAGGAAGCTTCTCCAGAGTCATTAAGAGCCTGATAATCACTGATGGACTAATGGCCATTGGGTAGCATCCCTTTGGATTATTCCTCATCTACATCAAAATTTATCAATACCATCCTTCATCATAACCGACTTACCTTCCATCTCAGAAGCTGGTATGTCCCTACTACTCTCCACACTCAGCTCTTCACTTAGTGATCATATTCATATCCCTTAGTGCTTCCTCTAGAATTTTGACTCTTTAATATAGGTCTCTAATTTTTGTCTTCATTATCTTTATTCACTTTCCCCCTTCTCTTTTACCAAAAATGTAGTCAATCTCTTTCCATCCCACTGAGAAGCTCCCCTTATATTTGTTCACTCTCTTCTTCACAAGTAATTTATTTAAAAGAATCAACTCCTCTTCTCACACTTCCACACAAATTCCTCCAAATTTTATATCCTTTGCATTTCTCAGATCCATCTCCTCCTCTCCTTTCCCAGCACCATGGTCTCATTGTCTGTCCCCAAGAAGATACTATTAGTCTCCCAAAAATTGTTTGCTAGTATTATCTCATTCTCCTAATCATTCTCTCATATTGCCACAGGTGTACCTTGCTTTATTGCACTTAGCGATATTTTGTTTTTTAAAAATTGCAGGTTTATGGTAACCCTGCATCAAACAAGTCTATCAGTGCCATTTTTTCCACCAGCATCTGCTCACGTCATGTCTCTGTGTCACATTTTGGTAATTCCCACAATATTTCAAAGTTTTTCATAATTATTATATTTGTTATGGTGACCTGTAGTCAGTGATTATGACTTGCCGAAAGCATAGATAATGGCTACCATGTTTTTTTGGATGGCTAGCAATTTTAGCAATAAAGTGTTTTTATGTATTCAGAATATTTTGTTGTGAATACTTATCAGAGTTTGCAGTTATTCCAAATGTTTGCTTTCCAAAAAATGCAAAGACCTTAGAATGCTTTAATTCTGACCACCTTCTTGCTATTTATAAGCTACTCTAATGGTGTTTTAGGCCAATTATGGCCATTGATTTTTATTACATTATAATCAATGTAATCAATTACTACAAACAATGTTATTTTGTTTTGCCCACATATTACTGATGTCTTTGAGAATCATTTCCTTTGCAACTGAATCCTTCCTTTACAATTCCTTCAGCATCCTCCTTTGGTAAGACACTCTTTCAGTTTTTATTTGCCTGAAAATTATTTTAATTCCCCCCAGTTCTTACAGGGTATAGACTAATAGTTGTTTTAGCTTAGCCTATTGAAGATCTTATTCTACTACTTTTTGGCTTCCATCATTGCCGTTGAAAAGTCAGGTGTTGGCCTAGTTGTTATTACATTGTGGGTAATTATTATTCTATTTTTTGTAATATGTCTTCTCTGCATGCTTTTGACATCTTTTTACCTTTTGGGTTTTTTTGTATGAGTATTTTTTAATTAAGGTAAGTACTTTTGTCAGACATAAAGCTATTGTACACATAACAGACTATAGTACAGTGTGAAAATAACTTATATACACTTGGGAAACCAAAAAATTCATTTGACTCACTTTATTACAGTGGTCTGGAACCAATGTATCTCTGAGGTATGCTTGTACTGGACTTATCTTCCTAAAATTAGAATTTTTTCAGGGTTTCTTTGCTTAAAAAAAAAAACTTTTAGTAGATTGCCAGTGGCTGCAAGGTATAAGAATAAATGAGTGAATAATTCCTGTAGAGGAAAAAAAAGCACTGTTGACTTAAAGTGATCAAAACAAGTTGATTAGTTTCTCATAGATATCCTTTTCTTCTGCAAGTGTAATAAGGAAATATCTCTTGGAGATGGAGTTTTTAAGATCAAGAATTTTATTGCATCTAAAGAAACCAAAGTAAAGTTGGACAATAATTTCTAATGGCTAAGATAAAATATCCCTCGCACTGATAATCAATGAAGGGGATATTGAGATATGTCTTACCTAAATAGCAAGTGGTAATTAGAAGGTAATCTAAAACACCTCTGAAATAACTTAAGCTCTGTTACATTAGAGGCACTATGAAAGTTATTACTATTTGAGGAAGGTCTAAAAATTTTAATGAAAATATAGGGAAAAAAATGGAACCAGACTTCCATTTCTGTCACTGTGGGTCCCAGCAGCTTGTGTGTCAACACCGGGAGTGGTAGAGGCCAGGAAGCACAGCTTCATGAAGACTCTGGTCATGAGAAGGGCCCCAGCACATGGCCCCCCGCCATGAGAATGCACTAGAGAATGGGCTCTGCCAAAGGGGTGGCGAAGTAGAAGCCCAGGAGGAGATCAGCAGGGAAGCTTGCCATCTAAACCTGCTCTTGCAAATGTGGAAAGGAAGCCAGAAAATGCAACAGGAAATGATAAATCTTTAGATAAAAGGGAAAGAAGGAGCAAAGGAAAAAAAAAAAACAGGTGAAAATGTCTAACCAAGAAACTACGGATGTTTTACCTGAAGAAAATGGAAAAACTACAAATAAGAAGGGTCCAGCCCTTGATGAAACAGGAGAGAAAAAACCTGAGCCTGATTACACCGTGTACTATGTCTTATCAATGGTACTTGTCTCCCTTCTTATTCAATCTAGAGGAATATTCTTATCAACTATTTTGTAGATGCAAAATTTTTAGTAGCTCTAGAAACATTTTTAAGAAAAAGAGAATCACAGAAACAGACACATAGAACAATGGAACAGAATAGAGAACCCAGAAGTGGACCCTGAACTTTATGGTCAACTAATATTCGATAAAGGAGGAAAGACGATCCACTGGAAGAAAGACAGTCTCTTCAATAAATGGTGCTGGGAAAATTGGACATCCACATGCAGAAGAATGAAACTGGACCACTCTCTTGCACCATACACAAAGATAAACTCAAAATGGATGAAAGATCTAAATGTGAGACATGATTCCATCAAAATCCCAGAGGAGAACTCAGGCAACACCCTTTTTGAACTCGGCCACAGTAACTTCTTGCAAGATACATCCACGAAGGCAAAAGAAAGAAAAGCAAAAATGAACTATTGGAACTTCATCAAGATAAGAAGCTTCTGCACAGCAAAGGATACAGTCAACAAAACTCAAAGACAACCTACAGAATGGGAGAAGAGATTTGCAAATAACATATCAGATAAAGGGCTAGTTTCCAAGATCTACAAAGAACTTATTAAACTCAACAGCAAAGAAACAAACAATCCAATCATGAAATGGGCAAAAGACATGAAGAGAAATCTCACAGAGGAAGACATAGACATGGCCAACATGCACATGAGAAAATGCTCTGCATCACTTGCCATCAGGGAAACACAAATCAAAACCACAATGAGATCCCACCTCACACCAGTGAGAATGGGGAAAATTAACAAGGCAGGAAACCACAAATGTTGGAGAGGATGTGGAGAAAGGGGAACCCTCTTGCACTGTTGGTGGGAATGTGACCTGGTGCAGCCACTCTGGAAAACTGTGTGGAGGTTCCTCAAAGAGTTAAAAATAGACCTGCCCTACGAACCAGCAATTGCACTGTTAGGGATTTACCCCAAAGATACAGATGCAATGAAACGCCGGGACACCTGCACTCCGATGTTTCTAGGAGCCATGTCCACAATAGCCAAACTGTGGAAGGAGCCTCGGTGTCCATCGAAAGATGAATGGATAAAGAAGATGTGGTTTGTGTATACAATGGAATATTCCTCAGCCATTAGAAATGACAAATGCCCACCATTTGCTTCAACGTGGATGGAACTAGAGGGTGTTATGCTGAGTGAAGTAAGTCAGTCGGAGAAGGACAAATATTATATGGTCTCATTCATTGGAGGAATATAAATAATAGTGAAAGGGAATATAAGGGAAGGGAGAAGAAAAGTGTGGGAAATATTAGAAAGGGAGACAGAACATAAAGACTCCAGACTCTGAGAAATGAACTAGGGGTGGTGGAAGGGGAGGAGGGCGGGGGGTGGGGGTGACTGGGTGATGGGCACTGAGGGGGGCACTTGATGGGATGAGCACTGGGTGTTATTCTGTATGTTGGCAAATTGAACACCAATAAAAAATAAGTTTATTATAAAAATAAAAATAAAAAATAAAAAAATAAAGAAAAAGAGAATCTTGTGTCATCCCATTTTTTAAACTTTATTTATTTATTTTTTTTAAGAGGTAGAATCATTTGCTGGTTGTTTATTCTTGGTACAATCAGAAAATAGTGGGACATCTAATAGGGAAGGCTTTGGTGGTCTTGATGATCATTCCACAGATGGGGAAGCCATTTTATATCCTATAATACACAGCACATTAGATGGCAATTTGGAGCCATGATCCTGCATTTAATATGTCTTAAACATTTTAAATTATTTCTCTTCTCTTGTTATCTTTTAGTAGAATTGTTTCCTAAGGAAAACCATTCCTTGACCTTGGGTCTCCCTGTCAGAATTTCATGCACTCTGTAACATCTTTGGTTCTGGGTTCAGTTTCCCTCAGAAATTTGATCATGTGCTGAGTATGTCGTGTATCTGATACTGAGAGTTAGGGGCGTTTAAGACACAACAGCTTATCAACAATTGAAATTATTTGCACTTGATATCCTCTTAAAAAAACTGCCTCCATATTTAAGCTGGAAAGTCACTGGAATAACTGTTTAGAAAAGAATCATAACTGCATGCCTTTTACATTTTTCAGTACATACGTTAAGAATTGTGTACAAATTGAAACATCTGAGTATTGGTCCTCAAGACAACCCATGAAATCTCAATTATGAAAGAAAACAAAAAGAAAATGAAAACTGGTGGCTATTCTTTGGCGACATCGAAGATATTCAGCAATGATTTTCTCTCTGAATATTAATGTGACTTCCTAGACTTAAGACAACATTTCAACCAAGAATGTTTTGTTCCTATTTTATTTTAATTTTAGGAATATTATACGGATTATATCCTCATGTTGCTAACAATTGTCTTTGAGAGAAGTTCAATTGATTCTATAAATAATGTTCTTATTATATGTCTCAATCATCAAGAATAAATGAAAGCTAATGAGGATTTGGTTTCAGACTATTCCAAGGTAAAAACCTGCACACCAGTACTAAAAAGAATACACCAAAGATTCCTTGTGGGTTTAATGTTTATATTTCCCAGATAATATATGTATCTTATAATTTATAATATAATTTTACAAATATGTATGTGTATATATAACATGTTCATTCATATAATAACATGGAAATGTGCTATATTTTTTACTGAAACTTAGCTTCATTGCCAGATATATGCCATAACTGCTGGGAAATAATTAAGTCATTAAGACCTCCCAAGACCAAAAATGAAATCCAGACAAAACTCCTTAGTTGCAATGTTATATTTTACAAAGATGTTTTAAATGTATGTGTTCATTTTTATCCTTACAATAACCCTGGGTATAAAGATATAAAATACATTTTTGTAGCATAAATGAACACCGATAATTAGCAGATGTCAAAGATAAAGAAATGGTGAGCTAATGACAGACAACTGGTAGAAAACTAGTTCTAAAACCTCTTAGGTTGTTGAGAAATCTCTAGGGAAGTGGGGGAAAGAGGCAGGCTTAATTTTTAGGCTCCTTTCCCACCCTACTGTAAGGATCTTAATAGTTCTCAACATTGGATACAAATTGGAGTAATCTTGGGAGCTTTGAATAATCCCCCCACCAGCCTGCTCTTCGGCTGGATTGTATCAGAATGGTGAGTGTTGACATTTAGGTGTGAGCGAAACCCCCAGTGCTTAAAAATGCAGCCTAGGTTGAGCCCCTTTGGTCTATGATGATTCCAGGTGCACTGCTTCGAGAGTTCTTGGAAATTGCATTGCAATAGATTTTTGGCAGAAAAGAGGGAAACACAAATCCACTTTGCTTTAAACTGCCGGGCACCGAGCAGAATGCAATTTTCGCTTGGATGCCGTTAAGCTCCTGAATAGGGTCACTGTTGACTGCTACCCTAGAATGACTTTGGCATTTCTAACAAACCGGAAAAAAAAAAAAAAAAAAAAAAAACAAATCATCCTTGTCCAATTAAGTAGATACCACAGTGGTGACCTTTACCAAAGTAAACTGCAGCTAAATCCAGTTGCTCGGAAAGAAAAAGAGAAAAGATGGTCACCGCCTGGGGTGGGGATGAGATATTGGACTTTCATAATGCAATTTCTTCATTTTTTTTATCAACATTGCTTACCTGAATTGTTTTTCCTTTCTGCTGTCTTTCAATGTTCTCCATTCTTTTTTTTTTTTAAGATTTTATTTATTTATTCATGAGAGACATGGAGAGAGGGGGGCAGAGACACAGGCAGAGGGAGAAGCAGGCTCCATGCAGGGAGCTCGATGTGGGACTCGATCCCAGGACCCCAGGGTCATGCCCTGGGCCAAAGGCAGACGCTCAACCACTGAGCCACCCAGGCGCCCCTCAATGTTCTCCTTCCTTTATGGCATTTACTATAATGATTACTGACATTAAATGTATTGAGAGTCCATCCATACCATTACACTTGGATAGATGTACTGTAGACTCACATATTGACAAGAAAACAAGGCACCCAGTTTTCGTTTTAATTCAAGCAATATTCTATACCAAAAAATCTTCTTTAAGTCTTCTCAAAGTGTGATCCTGGTTTCCAGGTATAATGCTTATTCCTACCTTCATTGTTTCCCAGTGTCAGACACTACTACAGACACTGAATGCCATATGTGAATTTTTAAAAATTTATTCTTCACTTCAACTCTGTAGGGTTGGTGCTGTTATTGTCTCTACCTTATATTTGTATATGGAGGATTAGTAATAATATAACTAACAGAGAAGTAACTTGATCAAAGTTTCAAAGTTAGAAAATTGCAGAAAACATTTTTACCTAGTCAGTCTGACTTACGAATTTTAGCTCTCTCTTAAATTTTTCTTTCCTTGTATTTATGCTCATGATACCACATTTCTTGGGTGTTGATGAGAAGCACAGCCTGGGTACATAGGCAGAAGCCCACCGGCACCTTCAAGGGTCTTGCCTGGGACAGCTGGGACAGAAACATGAGCCTTTTCTCCCTTGGAGGTCTCTGCCCTGATGTGCTAACTGGTGAGATTTGGTCTGGGAAGCAGGTGACCCCACGGTGGGTCGGGGGTAGAGAACAACCTGGCAGTCTGCATGAGGCACAGGAGCCTGGAGGCATGGTGCAGGCGGTGGCCCCATGTTCTTTCCTGCACATCCCTACAGAGGGCCCGAGGCTGAGGGGAGCCTGTCCTGCAGAGGCATCAGCTCTGGGGAAGGGGGGAAGGGAGGAGGCTGGGAACTGTCTTTGACTAATATGCCAGGGCCAGTGTCTGGCCTTTTTCTTATCTTATTTAATCTTCCTAGAAACACTCAGAGGTAAACATTATCACCCTAATGTAAAGTGAATCCTAGCTCTTAAGCTCCCTATCATGCAGCTGTAAATACCAATGGCATTACCGTATTAATAATTCATATTTTTTCACCTAAAAATAGACCTCTTGGTAATAGGCCTCCTGTTCTTCCTCCTGTGTTTATATATTTTTTTTTCTAAATTACATTAAGTCGCATTTAATATTTCATCATAAAATGAATATAATTAAGGAAAAACAGTCTAATGGACATACACAAGTTTAGTTTTTTCAGAGCATGCTATTCATTAAAAAGCAGTTCTTCCAAATAATTGTTTTGCCTTTCCTCAGCACTCACTGTTCATCTAGCTCCACCACACATGCAGAAGATAAAAACAAATAGTATGTTGATCATATACTGTTTGTATATTATGACGCCCAGTAAGCCTATCTTAAATGTTTAATATACGTGACACACTCATACATACACTAACATAAGTTAGTGTGCTACTCACTAACTTAGGGAGTTAGGAGGACCCTGATTGGTAGTGTTTGTTAATTTCTATGGTATAAATTCTACCAGTTTCAATCTATCAAGATAATATTATTGAATATGACTTGGAAACAGGTATCAGTAGCACAGCATCGAGCCCATGTATTTCCACAACATGGGCTCGAAAGACATAATATCCTCAAGAACAGAGGTAATAGCATGATGTGGTGGGTTTTGGTATTTACTATATTTGCTTTTAGTAAATTTTACTTAATTGTAAGTGTATGTAATTAATATTTAGTATGGGCTGTGTTTAAGATTCTGAAGACTTCATGCTCAGCTTTCATTTATTTTTTTTAGAGACATTTATTTGAGAGAGAGAGAGAGAGAGAGAGAGTTAGCAGGGGGAGGGGCAGAGAGGCAGGGGGTGAATCTCAAGCAGACTCCCTGCTGAGCTCGGAGCTCCATGTGGGGCTCCATCTCACAACCCTGAGATCATGACCTGAACCCAAACCAGGAGTTCTGTGCCCCCACTACATGTGGAACTCTGCTTCCATTTCTGTACCGTAGGTCAGATCACCATTGTCTCCTGCACGGTTCAGTGAAATAGACTGTCACGGTTTTCTTGTTTCCACTCTAATTAAGAGTTATTTTATGCAAATACAAATTAGAGCTCCTGGCTCCTACCTTTGCTCTTTACTTCTCTATTGGAACAATATTTGCTGCATAATAAATATATAACTTCATGACAATGACTCATCTCATGTGCCTTTGGATCCAGGTCTCCTTAGACTTTATCTTTAACCAAAGCTATTTGGAACATGAAATTCCAAACCAAAAAAAAAAAAAGGAAAAGAAAAAGTCTTGATCTACTCCACACCCCTTGAATTTTTTTTTTCTCTTGTTCTCTCTTTAACAGAGAATTTGGCTTCAGTGTCCAAAAGGCCTTGCAATTTCAAATTTGCATCCCCGGTGATGAGCGCAGTCCTGGCATACAGATGGAAAACAGTTCAGCTGGATATTAAGTAAGCACTTATGAGCACTCAATAATATATATTTTCTAATTTCTAAATAAGGAAAAGAGCCAAGAAGGGGGGCACTGTCACAGATTGAATATCTGTATCATCTAAAATTCCTATGTTAAAGCCTTAAGCCCCAATATGATGGTATTAGGAGCTGGGCCTTCTGAAGGTAATGGGATTTTGATTAAGTCATGCTGGTGGGGTTAAGGTTAGGGGATTGGTGCCCTCATAAAAAAAATATAAAGAGAGAGAGATTTCTTTCCACTCATGTCTAAAAAAGATCCTGTGAGCACTTAGCTAGAAGACAGCTGTCCACCACCCAGGAGAGAGCCCTCATCAAGAACTGAATCTGGGGGATCCCTGGGTGGTGCAGCGGTTTGGCGCCTGCCTTTGGCCCAGGGCACGATCCTGGAGACCCGGGATCGAATCCCACGTCGGGCTCCCGGTGCATGGAGCCTGCTTCTCCCTCTGCCTGTGTCTCTGCCTCTCTCTCTCTCTCTCTCTCTCTCTCTCTCAATCTGTGACTATCATAAATTAAAAAAAAAAAAAAAAAAAAAAAACTGAATCTGGGAGCACCTTTATCTTGGGCTTCCCAGCTTCTAGAACTGTGAGAAATGAGTGTCTGTCGTTAAAGTTACCTAGTCTATTTCCATTTTGTCTAAAAGCCTGTACTGACTAAAGCAGAAACACAGCAAGTGTCATTTCAAATGAATTCTGTAGAAACATCATCTGGACACCGAATAGTGTGAGCAAATCAAGGAGCTCGGCCCAATCATCACCTTTAAGGACAGAGGAGTGTAGAGCCATCACTGTATTTGCAGCATCGAGCAAGAACCATGAGGGATAAACACTGCTCTCAGAGCCTTGGCGACAAAGTAAGTCTAACGTGGAGGGTAGGGAAATATTCACTCAAATTAGAGAGAAGCAGACATAACCCCTACGGAGGATATAATGAAGGACGGGAGGCTGGGTGACCCGGCTGAGGGTCCTCAGTGCAAATTTCAGCTGCAGGTTGAAAAGGTCACGTAAGGCTTCCTCCAGAATGAATAAGAGGTAGAGGCGACCAGGAGCGCCTGGGTGGCTCAGTCAGCTAAGTGTCTGATTCTTGATTGTGGCTCAGGTCACGACCTCAGGGTCATGAGACTGAGCCCTACGTAGGGCTCCGCGCTCGGTGTGGAGTTTGCTTGGGATTCTCTCTCTCCCTCTGCCTCCAGCACACACACTGTCTCTCTCAAATAAATAAATGAATCTTCAAGAAAAAGTAGAAGTTACCAATATATAAATTATCTTTAAGTTTTTACCAGGAGGTTCTTGTCATGTTGAACTCCCCCACCTAATGAAATCTGTGGCTTTTAAGTTCCACAGTGAAATATATATAGATTTAATGTACACATGAATAGTGCAAAGGAAGTTTTGTGCAATGGAAGTTTTGACTGCGTTATTCTTCTTTAAAAAAAATTAAATGACATTCTGAGGGGGGGCACGGTATGTGAGTATTTTGTCTTTTTTTTTGCAGATGTGAGTTGAAAATTGCTTACTTGGCTGTGTTTCACAGATTTCAGGAAAAACCATTCAAGAGTTGAACATTTAAGAATGATAGTAGATGAGACCAGTCATAGACCACGGAGAACAGGGGGAGTTATTACTTGTAATGTTCATGTCACAACACCACTCTGGGTAGGCATTTGAGGAAACTGAGGCCCAGGGAGGGTAAGTGACGTGATTCCCCTCACAGCTCGCAGGCAGGCACATCATGTCACCGCAGCTACAATCAGCCAGCTCTGAAGGTGTACCAGTTAAATGTCCTCATTTAATAGTTCCTTTTTTCGTGTACAGAGAGAAAAAAAAAAAGATTCTGTGACCGAGGGTCTCTCTTACGTGGACCCTATATTACATCATATCATTCGGGGTTTTCAGAATGTTATCTGGGTGCCTTAATGGGCTTAAGCGCCAAGTATATATAAAATACAATTTCCACCACTAATGAAAAGATAAAGAATGTGGGCAAAACACAAACACTAGAGAAGCTTTTAATGCTAATCCATAAAACAGAATGCTCTAGAGTACATCAGCTTGGATTTATTGAACTTTTTCTTAAACAATTGGATTTTTCTGTTATTGCTTTTTGAGAAATGAGCAACTCCTAAACCAGGCTCATCTAAATGCTTCCTACCTTTTTTTTTTTTTCTGTGAAAGCCAAGGGAAATAATAAATATTTATTATTTATTTCAATGACAGGACATACATTTATTCATCGTAAATCAGTTAAAGTAACAATCAGTAATTTCCTCCACACATTCGGGTCATAAGGAGCCCAGTTTTAATTGGGCCTAAAAAAACAGATTTTGAGTTGGAGACAAGTATCGTGTGTGCCCATAGAATTACAAAGTGCTTTGCCCAAAGTCAGCAGACTTAATGAGGCTGAACCTTTGCTCTTCCCTTAGACCAACACTAAGGAGGCAGGGTGTGGCTTCCTGGTGGGTGGGTGACACTCTGTGAGAGGCTTGGCACTTTACCAGTGACCAGTTTCAATTTCTTCAGGAGTTTCCTAAACATAACAAATATATTATTATGCAACTTTCTCCCCTGCATTTGGTTGAGCAAACAAACACTTCAGACCTACAGTTTCCAAAGAGGCAGGAAAAAAGTAAAGGAGAAAAATACTGGCCTGCACGGTTTTAGAGACCCTCAGGGTACACAGCAGAAAGAGAGTAAGATGAAATGAAACTATATGTTTTTAAATGATTTTTGACAGAGAAGCAAGAGATTACACGGACTAAATCTGTGCAGTCCGTACATTGATTAGTTACAGATAAAAAAAACATTACATTCCCCCCCCCTCTTGTTTTTGATTCTGAAAATACCATTTCTCTAGACTGCCATTTGTCCACACCCCTTTTAATTCAAGTGTAGGGAATCAGAATAAGCAGCAAGAAAGCCCCAAAGGTACCGCATCACTGGGTAACTGCAGCGGGGGTTCTCAGGTATTTCTGGGCCCACCGCAAAGATTTGCAGGAGTCGGACTGGCATCTGTGACGCTCACTTTAACAGCAGGTGGTCCGCAGGCAAGTGATGAGAGAGTCCGCGCTTTCAAATATACTGCCTAAAACTCAACTTGCTGCAATAACTTTCAGAGTGTCGGGGTTTATTTAAATGTAGAGCCTGTAAATCGAAGGTTCTGAGGACCGAAATGTGAAAGCAACACATGCTCCTTGGCCCAGTCGAAAGTAGGGTGGTGGTGGGAGCTGGAGAGACTCTCGCTTGATTCAGTGGTTCTCAAAAATCTCCTGGGGAGCTTTTAAAACCTGTTGATGTCTAGAGCCCAACCAGAAAGAATTTAATAGGTTTGGGGTGAGTCCTAACTGTCAGGATTTCCTTACAAGGATCCCAAGAGAGTCACAGGGTCAGGAAGGTGTTGAAAACTGTGGCCCTAATTTTTAAAACAAGTATCCACTTTTGTAAGGATGAGTGTTATACTCTAGGAGAAAGTATTTTCCATATGACATCTCTGGTATATACCGGTATGTGGTATAAGATGTTTTCTCTTAATTATAAAATAGTAAGTATCATTATCATGAAAGCATTATGAATAATAATCCCATCAAATGATATATCAAGTATTATGTTATTAAATTATATTATTAAATGATCATAATTATTACGAATAAATCAAAATCATACTGTTAAAATGTTATTTAAAAATGATTTTGAATAATAATGATAATTACTTTTATAATTAGGCAATTCTGGCTAAAACAAACAGCTGGCTCTCTAAAACAAATGTTGTCTTCCAGTGTTTTCCACGTGACCACAGAGACTACAAAGAGTTAGTGTCTTCCGTCTATTTCCTAATCTTTCAATGAATTTGGTTTCCTACTGGGATCCACTCTGATGAGCACATAGAATGAAGTATGACGACAGCACATTACTTGATTATACTTTGAAAGCATGACTAAAGTGTACCTGCATTCTACTTGCATCAGAAATCAGAGGGCCAACTGACCCTGGCGGAACTGGCATCTGAGTTGGATTTGACCTGGTCAGACTCAAAGGGGGAGGTTGATTACGGAACACAGTTGACAGGCAGAGATGGACAGTCTCTTTCATTGCTTTCAGCTGTGAGTCCTGCGGGGGGAAAAAAGAGAGATGACAACTTTTACATGTGGATCCAGTTGTTCTTTTTGATTTGAGTCTCTCTGTCCTCCTTGCCTACACTCACTCATTCCCCATGCTAACGCCGAAGGTCATCGCCTGATTTCTAAACACCGCGACGACACACGGTGTAATGCACACTCAGTCTGTTTTTAGGAGTTACTGTGTCTCATGATACATTTTTTTAGAAGATTTTATTTATTTATTCATGAGAGACACAGAGAGAGGCAGAGACACAGGCAGAGGGAGAAGCAAGCTCCATGCAGGGAGCCCAATGTGAGACTCGATCCCGGGACTCCAGGATCACGCTCTGGGCCGAAGGCAGACGCTTAACTGCTGAGCCACTCAGGGATCCCCCTAAACCTGTCACCTCTCTATTGGTATCAATCTCTCTTATTACAAATCATTCCCCCCAGCAATGTAGGCACCTGTGTTTCTCAGAGTAGTCTGTAGCACCACTCAATTTGCGCACAGATTGGAAAAATACCAATTTTGTTTCTAATAAAACACTTATTTCCTGTGGGCCTTGTTAAGTGGAGGGAATTAATCTGACGTGATCATAAATTCTATTATTTACACCATCTTATATTTGCATAAGATTTCACAATATTTCAAGCTCTCTCACAGGCAAGAAATAACTTTTTGCTTTCTAACATCTGTAGAACTGGTATCTTTATTACTAATTTACTCTGACGCAATGAAAGTTCGAGGTTTCCAGAATTTTTTTCCGGTTTATATCACAAGGCAGACTGAACTACTGTAGACAACCATCTGTATATCCCATCTTCCGGATTCCACTGCTAAAAATATTTTTATATGCTGATAGAGTAAAAAATGATAATAATAATAATAATAATAATAATAATAATAATAAATAATACTAATACAAAGCTGGTACAAATGACAGAGAGATCCCCCAGTGCCAAAATGGAGAGAGACACACAACTTTTAGAAAACCTTATGGTCATTCAGGCATAATAAAGGTCATGGATGTAGGCCCAAATAAGAAAATGCCACATAATCATTCATTTCAAGACATGAGATGTAGCCTTTGGGACAAGAGAGATGAAGAGGTCACTGGGGCCAAAACCCGTGGACAAGCTGGCACATGTGGAGTGTACCCTCGCAGTGGACCCAGGGGTCAGTGAAGCAGCAATGTCTGCTGTCCTCCTGTGGAGGTAGAATTCTTCTACAGTCTTCTTCTACAGTCTATGCCAGGAATACACACCCTCATATAGCATCTGCTCCTATTTCCTATCTCCTGAAGAGTAGCGACCATGACTTAGATCCTTCCCAATGTCTACCTCTGAGCTTTCTACTCTTGTGTGGTATATGATAAGGTTTATCTTTAAGATGAGAAATAATGCTTTTTCTAGAAGAACAGCAAGGTAAGAAATCTGATTGATCTGGGCAAGAGATTAAAAAAATAAACAACAAAAAGCAGCAGTAAGAGCAGCAACTGGGAACACATAAGAAATAGGACCGACATGTATTGCCTTCTCATTCATATTGAGCTGACAAGGTGTCTAGGATGACATAAAAATCTGATAAGATGGGATCCCTGGGTGGCGCAGCGGTTTGGCGCCTGCCTTTGGCCCAGGGCGCGATCCTGGAGACCCGGGATCGAATCCCACATCAGGCTCCCGGTGCATGGAGCCTGCTTCTCCCTCTGCCTGTGTCTCTGCCTCTCTCTCTCTCTGTGACTATCATAAATAAATAAAAAATTAAAAAAAATATAAAAAAAAATCTGATAAGAACTAGGGTGGAGGAATGTTGGTAAGTGGATAGGGCAGGACTAAGCTAAATGATGACCTTTCACTCAAAGTGGACCCTTTTATCTGCTTGCCTGAGCCCCTGAATTCTTGTCTTCATCCAACCCAGTAATTTCAATCTATTATTTGTTTTCTTCATATAATTTGTCTCTAATCTTTTATGTACACGGGCAAGTTGCCTATTTTGTTCAGAACTGTGTATTTAGGGCTTAACGTAATTCCTGATGCAGTAGAAGGGACTCGCCAGAAAGTTCTTTGAATAAATGACATAAACACTTAGGTGAAAATGTTGTTTCTTTATGCCAGGGAAAGAAAGTGACAAACTCTGTCAATGAAAATAAATGAAATAACAGTTCAGATTTCTCTCCCTATGGGTGGTTTGTTATAATCATGGCTAACTCTTCTCTTCTCGCACTACAGCATAGGACATCATGGCACTGGGTCAGGGGAGAAATAGCCCAGGTGGCACAGGACAATTTAGACACGTTTTCTGTCTCACATGTTACAGTGAGACAGAACTCAATGGAAATTGGGTTAATGCGACAGAGTCAGGCAAGTTTGGGCCCAGACCCAAAGTTAACGTGGCTTTGAAGTGTAGACGTTCAATCATCTCAGATCATGCAGGAAGCAACGATGGCTATTTTATTCCCTGCAGTCATATCTTGGCTCCTCTAAAAACACTATGCATGTATCTGTAACAGGTTTACAGTCTATGTTTCCATGATGAACACATTTCTGAGTAATGGCTGAACTTGGATGTGAAAATAAAGAATGAACCGCATCAGCTTAATTTGCTTAGAACATCGATTTTCAGTAAATGCTGTTCAGGGAAGACAAACTTTCCAATGGAACAATACGCAAGAATGTGCACATACGCTACTATATTTTTAATCATCTGAACTTGGTGCGATCATCTCATCTGTTCCACTGGTGTCCTGGCATGGTCAGGACCGTCCCAGATGCCAGAGTCAACATCCCACAGACATACCCTCCAGCGCCTCACCTTTCATGGCCGTGGTCATTAGCTATCTCTGCTCTTGTGTTTCAATTGATGCTTAAGTGTCTTGGCCCCTGATTTTATTTCTTTTTTGGACCACGAGCATACAACTTGGCCTCCTACCTTAGGTTCCACCTCTGTTCCTTGATCTCATCGTAGATTTTTTCCTGCCAGAGATTACACACTGCTGCGAGCCACCCTGCCCTAATTTGCTCCGCTTTCCACCACAAAAACAGCTTTCAGTTAGTTCCTCTGACTCAACAGAGCCTGTCACTGACGCTGCTCAGGTTCGAGATGACCCAGTTCCCTAAGCAGGACTCAGACAATGAGGTTGCACCACGACATCATTATGTTTCCATTTCTACTGCTAGCTGTGGTCTGGTTTGAAATCACAGGTTACTGCTCACTTGGAAGTTCACTGTAACAAGATGTCACCTAATGAAATACGATACAAACTGTACAGAGTACACTTTGTCCAAGATCTTACAACCTATTCCCTCCTAGGGTCAGTCTCGTTTTTGCCCTGCCTTTCTCCTCCTTGCCTCAAACCCCGTTTCTCACTTGCTTTGCCACAGAGTAGTAAGATGCAAACTTTTTAAGGAAGAACCTGAGTACCTCAACCTCTTTTTACTTATAGACCATCAAAGATTCCCAATGTATTTGCTTCTTAGAGCCTTCACACTTGCTGTTTCCTGTGCCTATGAGCCCCTTTTCCAAATATCTATTAGAAAACTTCCACTTAGGGGGCATCTGGGTAGCTCAATCGGTTGAGTGAATCTTGCTTTTAGCTCAGGTCATAATCTCACACATCATGACATTGAGCCCCACGTGGGGCTCCACACTCAGCTGGGAGTCTGCTTGAAGATTCTCTCCCTCTGCCGCTCCCCTCACTGGCTCTCTCTCTCTAAAGTAAATAAATTAATCATTAGAAAAGTAAATAAAATACTAATGCTTGTGCTATATAATACGCAAAGTTTAAAAGGAATTACTGAGTACATATATGATCTTAACATCGGTCGAAGATTTAGAAGGTAATTGTTCATGTGTCTGTAGGCAAGTATTTTTCTCAGAAAATGCACTTTTTTTCTGGGAACAATGGGATACACCTTGCAAAGACAACTGTGCCCCTTCTTTCTCGTCTCCTAACAGATAAAAATTCACAAGATATTATTCCCCCTCCTCTTAATTCATTTCCATGAAGATGTGAGGTCCTCAGAGAGATCTGGGTATGGTATTAACTGCTGGCTTGGAAAGACCACAAAGAGCTGTGAATCCCAAGGCTTTTCCCCTAAGGGCTGTGAATCCCAGGGCTTTTCCCCTAACTTTTACTTTGGCCACGAAAGCAGCTCTATGAATCTTGTATGGTCACTTTGACATTTTTGATTCTCTATCTAGGTAGGTGCTAGGTCCCTTGTATGTAGAATAAATAGCAAGTTCATTGAGTTATGAAGTTAGATCTTCATTTACCTACTTAATCAATAGCTGCTTATGACGCTCAACCTCTGTGTCGGACACACGTGGCAAAGCCAGTTCTTGTTCTTTTACTACTTAGTCCTGGGAATGTGTAGGTTACCTCACACTCTGTCATCTTTTTCTCTTTTTTTTAATGATTTTACTTATTTATTTGTCTTTTAAGAGAGTATGCACACAGGAGCAAGGAGAGGAGCAGAGGGAGAGAGAGGGGGAAAGGATCTCAAGCCTACTGCCCCCAGAGCTGGATCCCACGACCCTGAGATCATGACCTGAGCTGAAACCCAGAGTCAGATGCTGAACTGACTGGGCCTCCCAGGTGCCCCCAACACGTGTCATCTTTAATATGGATGTAAATCATGCATGCTTTCCTGAGCAAAATTTTGTGATGGTCAGATTCAATAGACAAAAAAAAAAAAAAAAAAAGTTTTTTTTTTTAATATGAAAGTTTGAGAGAGAGTTTTCCACGCTATAAAGCTGTTTTTACATTCCAGTAGCTGAGGCTTCCTATAATTCATAACATATTGCCAAATAAATAATTGATTGTTTGGAAAACCAAGGTTGATTCTTAGATCTTCGGATTATTTTTGTTTATGTTGTGATAGTAAACTGAAACCTCTTTTATTAAATATGTCATGAGAGCCAAGTTGGAGCGCGAAGATGTTTTTGTGATATTTATGAAGTATTTAAGGTTATTTGGAGCTAGCTAGGCACCTGAAGAGAGTAAAAAATCTCATATAAAGATGATGGAGAGAGGTAGTGAGCAATTTCATGAAAGTGTAGTTTTTCTCCATTTTGAAGTGAGCTACTATTTCTACCTGCCTTTATGACCACAGCTTATGAGCCTCATACATATGGTACAAGGGATTTGTTGAAACCGACCTCTAGTAAAATGAAATGCTTTTATAGTTTACTGTAGCAAAAGGAATGACAAGATCTGGAAGGCTAAAGAGAAAAATGGTTAACACAAACAGGCAGTCTCTCCAATCTCAGTCATTGACATTAATAATTACTACGCTTACTGAGGGTTTTCCATGTGCCAAGACTTCTTAGTCCTTTGTTGGATGCATATAGTCTTCTCACCACCCTTATAAAGTAAGCTTTATTATTATTAATTGTTATTATTATTCCATTTGCAGTGATGCATAATGAGTCTGAGGAATTCGAACATGGCCATTCGGTGGAATAGTTGCGACTGAAGAAAGGCAGGCTGTTCCTTTGGTATAGATTTTCCATTCTTCTGATTGAGAAAATGTGCTGTTTGTCTTCTCAAGTCTGAAATACTATGACCGAGTTCTCAGAGTTTCCTGTATTAATATGTGCTAGACATATATTCTCAGTATTACAGATTACACTGGATATTTAATAAATGGGCATGAGTAAACAAAGAGATTATTTTAAAATCATCCTCCCCTTTTGTTTGTTTTGAGTGAACTAAAGAATAAAGAAATGTTTATTTCCTAAAACTTCATAAAGTTGATTTAAAAATGAAAAAAAAAATGAGAGACGTTTAGAGATTTTGTCAAAGTCCAGCATAACAGTAATTCTGAATTGTATAATCAATTTCGTCCTATTTCCCTTTCCATATGCCAATTGCCTGTTCTCCATGTGTGTTTCATATGAAGAACACTGAAAGGAAACGGTCAACATCAAGTGGGAATTGTGGTTTATCCTGAGCATGCACATTTGTAACACAATGGGTGATTAATAAAACCAAATGAAATAAAGGAGATAAAAAGCATTTAAGAAAATTTTTTTGGAATTAGGGGTGATGGTAGCACAACTTTGTCAACTTTAAAAATGTGACTTCTATGGTATGTGAATTATATTTAAGAAAAGCTGTTACAAAGATGGATGGTCACTCCCTCTTGCATTATTTTTATATGAACAAAGTTGGTTAGAAGTGCTACTTTCTTTAATGATTCTACCTCCAGAACTCTGATTTAAGATTTCCAAAATAAAAAGTGTCAATGACTACTTCCATGTGTTCCATGACTCATTCATGCAGGGTTCATCTGGCATCTTTGCTGGCCCTTACAGCGTGTTTACTCATGGTGTTACAGAATACATGTACCCGTAAGGTGGAAAATGAAAAGTGATGAACTCACAAGGCTGAACCTTGAGTCAATTTACGATAGCAGCAAAAAGGAGGAAAGATTTGGGTTCCACATTTTTTGAACTCACGAATTCTATAACCCATCTTCCAGGTACAGCATCCGGAACTGCATTGATAAATCAGGTGAAGCAATGGGTCTACCCTAGCTTTGTCTGCTAAAACTGAAGCTATGAGGACTCATAGATGTAAACTTACCCGGTCAAGAGCTGCTTTCTCCAGCTCATTTTTGGCCACAGCTAATTTCCGTTCCAATTCAGTAAGTTGTTGTGCCTGTAAAATGAAAGGGAGACAAACCTTCTTAGTGAATTCTATAATGCTCCTTTTCACTTTAAGCATCTTTCATTCATTGCCAAGAATAAAAAAAAAAATACTTTGTGAAGTCTATTTAGAATTCAGGTTAAAAATACTGTATAACCTTTGATTAAGCTTCAGAAAATGGTGCATTCTGGATTAATTAATATGTACTACATTCTTCACTGGACCAAAATATCTAGTTGCAAAGTTCCAGCTCAAGGCCCTGAATATACTTTGACTTCTTATGTCAGCCATGTTTCCAGTTGTTCTATACTGTATTAGATTTCCCTAAAATTCATATATTGAAGGCCTAACGAATCCCCTGCCGATATGTGGTTGTATTTGGAGACAGGGCCTTTAGGGAGGTAATTAGGTGTGGGGCCCTAATCCCATATGACTCATGTCTTGATAAGAAGAGGCACCAGAAATCTCTCTCTCTCTCCATGTTCACACAGAGTAAAGCCAATGTGAGGACTCAAGTGGCACCATCTGCAAGCGAGGAAGATCCCTCATGAGAAACCACATCTACCAGCACCTTAATCTCAGATTTCTTGCCCTTAGAATGGTGAGAAAATAAATTTCTGTTGTTTGAGTCACCCAGTCTGTGGCTTATACTATGGCAGTCTGAACAGACTAGTGTAATAGCGTTCATTCTTTTTATTATTGAGGTTTAATCCAACACACATCTCTATCCTACTATATCCCAGTACCTTTGCAAATGCCATAACTGTTCTGTTAAAAAAGAGCAATGGCTTCAGATTTGGAAGATGTATTTATATCTAGAAGATGCTCAGCAGACTCATAAAGGACTTGCAGAAGAACCTGCCTCCTCTCAGGTTTCAGAACTTCTCTATACCCTTGGCCTTTCCCTGTCTCCTACATTTAGCCAATGAAAATAATCTCAAACTGTAAAGAATGGAAGATCTTCCTCATGGTCTTGTTGGAGAAGGTGACTGAATTCATCAGTGAAGGTTGACAGCAGAAGGCTTATCACTTAATAGCTACCTAATCCATGTATATAAAATATATCATATGTGTATTTATAAATGTATATGCTTAAAAATAAAATTTTGAACTAAAAAAACAGAGAAAGTGGACTTCCAATATGAAGGTATCCATAAGTGGAAGAAAACCAACAAGCTCTGAGCCCTAGGCCCCCACCTGTATTCACCTCGGCCCTGTTTGTCTCTATCTTTCCTATATTCCCACCGCCGAACCCCATACTGTGAAGACCTTGGGGCCACAGGCCTCAGTCTCACATCCCTAACCCTTTACTAATGCCATCCTACCCGCTGTGCATTGCTGCTGCGTTGGGGCCATCGACCTTCCTCAACCACTGAGCACTCAAGACTCACACCGGGACTGTCCCTGGCTACCACTGGCCCTGCCTAAGCCAGCTTCTGTCCACAGGACTGAGCCTCAATGGATGGAAGGAGAAGGATGTCTCTTCTATCTCTCGCTGTGTCCTCAGCCAAGGATAGGAGTTAGGGACAATGGAGAGGGGTAGTGGGCCAATCCACACTCCCACTTGTTATGCGCTAGGTCCTCAGAAGTTGGGGAAAGGGAGTGAGCTTGTCTGTACTAGCCTCAGTCTACATTCTAGTGACCATCTGAAGGAACCTCCATGCTGCCCAGCAGGTCCTCATGTCTCGCTCCACCCCCGCCCCCAGGTTCTCATGCTATTTTCTTTCTCAGGTCCTCTCTGGTGGGCAGCCACTCTCCTCAAGATGCCACCATCAGTTCCCTGCAGTCCATAGGGGTCTGCATAGGGATAGGACCTCCTGCCTTGGCCTGTTTTCCTCCCCGGGAGGATTTCCCCAAATCCTGTCATTCATCCTAGAGGATCCCTACTAAAGAATGACCCAGATTGTTCAGTAATATAGCAATCAGGGGACTTGTATTAGGGCAGATAGAATGAATTCCAACAGAAATAAAAAATATACCTTTGAAAGCTATTCCAGATTGAATCTGGTAAAATCTAGCCGAGAGATCTTGGAAGACAGAAGTTTATAAGAAGAATAAGGAAAATAATCAAAGGAATTGTAGATACTGACATATATTATCATATGTTGGTGTTAGTTTTGGAAGGATGAGCTACCGGATTCATATATAGTAGCTATAAAATTTCATTAAATAATAATAGTTCTATGGATGTGAATCTATCAGAAGACACATAAAAGAAGATTTTACTATATAGTAAATTTTATTTATATTTTTAAAAATATTTTATTTATTTGTTCATAAGAGACACAGAGACACAGGCAGAGGGAGAAGCAGACTCCCTGTGGTGAGCCCAATGCAGGACTCAATCCCTGGACCCTGGACTGAGCCACCCAGGTGTCCCCCAAATTTTATTTGTTTTAAGTCAAGTTGATTTGTTTTCTTTTTTTTTTTTTTAAGATTTTATTTATTTGAGAGAGATACACACAGAGAGAGATAGTGTGAGAGAGCACAAGTTGGGAGGAGAGAGAGAAGCAGACTCCCCGCTGAGGAGGAAGCCAGATGTAGGACTCAATCCCAGGACCCTGGAATCATGACCTGACCTAAGGCAGATGCCCAACCCACTGAGCCATCCAGGTGCCCCTACTTGTTTTCTCAATTTAACTCCAGTAAAGTAAAAGATAGGGCGACTTATGAGGAGCTAGTCATGATTCTGAGCAGCTTTCATTCACATTTAATCACTGAACAAGTATCTATGAAAGGATTGATTCTTCTCAGGCCAGGAAACATCATCTGTGTCCGCAGGTTGAAAACATACATGAGTGGCAAGCATGTAAAGTGAACATCACATTATGAAATTCTTTTTTTTAATTAATTAATTTTTTGAATTTAAATTCAATTTGCCAACATATAGTATGACACCCAGTGCTCATCCCATCAGTGCCCATCACCCAGCTAATCCATCTGCTGACCTACCTCCCCTTCCTCAACCCTTTGTTTCCCAGAGTTAAGAGGCTCTCATGGTTAGTCTCCCTCTCTAATATTTCCCACTCAGTTCCCCTCCTTTCCCTCATAAGCCCTTTCACTATTTCTTCTATTCCATATATGGGTGAGACCATATGTAAAATTCTAACTGCTAAACATTAAGTGTGTCACCTGAGAAGTCAGGGTGCCTTCTTCCTTAAGAAAAGTAACGGCAAAACACTATGACATTTAATTTTCATACATGTACATTTTCTCATTTGAGCTTTCTAGTTAGAAGCTAGAGTCCCTATCATAAGTCTTAATTTACTTAAAAAAAATGTTGCTTCAGAGTTTCAGGTTTTTACAGATCACAAAACACTGGAGGCTGGTTTGGCTGCACCATCCAGTCTTGCTTCTGGATCTGTTCCTTGCTGTTTTCCTCAAGAATTTAACTTAAATTGGGCTGGATTATAAAGGAAGACATTAGTGCTGTATATCACACAAAAAAGTGTCTTTTCTCCCCTCTTCTAAGAAACACGAATCTATAGCCACGGTGAATGCTATCAAAAATCTCAGCTATTTCATCTTCTGATGGGAGCATAAGAAAAGGAAGCACCACAGGCATGTCAGCACAATGTACCCCCCACCCCAAGTGTTTCCTGGCACGGCCTCCTGCCTGGAAAGACTACACTGACCCATGTAGGGCCAGATCAGGGAAGTATGTATATAGACTCTGAGTAGGGAATTCAGAACAGAGCGTCCTCCTAATGTTCTGGCCCCTGCAAAGTTTTAATAAAGAGCTTAAATAAGACTACTGTGATTCCTTTATAGGGGACATAGGTCGGTAAAGGACTATAATAGCTGAGTCTTTTAGGGTCAGGGAAGAAATGGCCCAGCCCACATTGCAGTAAGTTTGAAGGTGGCATCAGCAAAACAAGGAGAGAAGGTTTCAGAAGCCCTAGCAATGGCTCCGCTGCTTTATTATTGATAAGATGCAATTGCTCTACAACCAATAAAAACACGCAGGTGTGTTCCAGCAAATAATGGGCAGCAAGTATAAGAGACGTCCCATTAGAGTGTGAGGTGAGCATATTAGAAATTCTTCATTTTAATTCCAGATGTTAACATCGTAAAATAAGTGCTATTATAAAATATTCTGTAATCTACGATTTTTATACTAAAATATCCCTATATAAAATATTAGAACTTATATGTATGCATTTTCTAAATATCGTCTATGTTATTTATGCTTATAACATACACGATATGATAGTATAAAAATAATATAACAATGATGATAACGGACCTGAACTCTTTCTCTCTGTATTCATTCCACATAACTCTATCTGGGACAGAGCATTGTTTCTATGCTCTTAAAATGAGAAACTGAGATACAGATTTATAAAATACCTTGCTCAAGATCACACAGCTGGGCAATGACAGATCTGGAATTCAAATTTAGGCAGTTTGCATCCATAGCTGGTCCTCACCACTAAAGATATGAATGTATATAATCTATTTACAACCAACAAATACATATATGTTAAATGACATGTGCTCAAAATTTACTGATGACCTTTAGACTTAAAGTGTTTGGAATTGACTCAGACCCTTGGAGAAATTTTGCATGTTTAAGACCTTTCATCCATCAAGGATAATAGAGTCCTAAGAGAAATGCTCTCAAGTACTCGGTAGGATATACTTGGTAGTTGGTGAAAGGATAATGATAGGACTGGACTTTTTATGTATGATTCAATGCATCTATTAGTACATATGACACACATGTTCCCTGCTCAGCAGCACCAACCTAGAAGATGTGGATAATAGTCAAGAGATATAATATAGACAACCACACCGCCATCACCATCGTCTCTACATTCCACTTTACCACAGAGTTAGGAGGCAGGCGATCAACAATTCCTATTTGTTTCTACTCACCCTCAAAAAAGTAGGAAGTTGTGATACCAAGATTATCTTTGGCCATTTGATTCTTTGATTCAATATCTTCTCGTTTCAACATTAATAAGTTGGCAGTGACACTGACAGACGTGGAACTGATTGACTATTACACGTAACAGGGACCAAATCTGAACCTCAAATTATACAGGCACAGAGCTTAGCATAATATCTGGTAACAAGTGCTATTAAAACTTTTAATATATCAAGGTTATATGTTAAACCTTGAAGAGCTGGCATATATAATTTCCCTCAAAATTCAAGGTTTTATAAGTATCCTATTGCCATCATGTGTATATGCATGCAGCACTCATGGCCATTTAAAGAAAATCTATCCCGATCAGTTTGTCATTGTGTCCTTGATGTGGGTTCCCTTTCTCTCCTCAAGAACATCTACACTTTGGAGGAAAGTGGCTCACACCCTTTGTCAGTAGTGCATTTTAGGAGAGATTATCTCAACACTGAGCTCCAGTGGCGGGGATGTGATCCCTTACATCTGGAATGAAAGTGGTCTCTCTTCTTCATCTGAGTGAACAGATAGTATGTTTGTTTGTTTTTTTTTTTTTTCCTTTCTCTTGATAGTGTAATATGAGGGTGTTTAAGTCTCGGTTATAACAGCCTTATCTCTAGAATAAAAGAGAACGTCCCGAGGCTAAAACTGTACTAGAGAAAAAAGTAGAGCATAGAAAATAGCAAATAAATATATTACAGGATCTGGTGACTTTGAAAACTTTGCCATCGTACCGGTAACACCTGAAATCAAAGGAACCTTGCATTTTCACTACTGTGAGTACTTATGATTCACGTTCATTAATTAAAGTCTCGTTAGATATTTATATTTTCTGTCATTTGAAAAGAAAAGATTCCAACCTTTTGCTTATAGTAACTGGTATTGGCCAAGTCCTTCTCCAGAAACAGTCATGAGCTAATTAGGTCAGGCGGTGAACCACAGATTATGGAAAACTTGCTAGGTGAGACCTGTCACTGGACCAGCTTTCTGCCTGAGGGCCATTTACTGACCCAGCTGCAAGGGCTGGACCCCAGCATATCACTGCAGTTGCCCTGAGCTGTGGAGGCAGAGATCAGAGTTTGGGGCAGATTGAATGCCTGGAGTAGAAGAGGGAAGGAGAAAAGAGGGAGAGGGGCACGGGCAAGGGCAGGGGTTCCAAAAGTCAGTTTGTGGGGATGTTCCTGCAAATACTTGGCTGAGACTCGGGCTGGACATAGGTAGGACAATGTATTACACGAGGCAAATCTCAAAGCAACTGTTAAGCGGCTGAGAGCAGAACAGACACGGGAGGTTGAGCACTGCAGAAGGACATTAGCATTCTAGAAGCATCCATAAGCCTTATTAACACCACAGGCAACAAAGTAACAGCCTTTAGATGAATAGCCATGCGGGAGAGCGGTGGTTGGCAAATCACAGCCCAAAGGCCAAATCTGGCCCACTGCCTGTTTCTGTAAATAAAATTTTATTGGAGCACAGCCACCTTTATTTATGTAGTGTCCAGCTACATTTGTGTTACCGTAGTGGAATTGGGGAGCTGCGAGAGAGACCGTATAGCTTCCGAAGACTAAGGTATTAATCATGTGATCATTTATCGAAAATGTTTGCTGAGTCCTGAGCTACGATAAAGTCTACTTTGAGCCGACCTCAAGAACGTCTACATCAAAACCTAGGTTAAGATTCTGGAAGGCTGAGGAGGGGACAGATTTTTGGAGGTTTGACTCAGTCAAGTGAGAGGTACTGGATACCATCTTGGAGCGCTGACAAAGGGGGATGCCACCTCTACCTCGAGGTGGACACCAGCATTTTAACTGCATTATTGGACACAAACTAACAATCTGCAAAAGAATGTAAAATTCAGAATCTCTCTGACATGTAAGTGACAGTCTCCAGCACAAAATAAAATCTTACTAGGTATTCAGAGAAATGAAATATATGACCCAAAGTCAAACGAAAGAGTAGGGGATGGTAGCCAATGAGTCTAAGGAAGCTTTCGGCAGAAAACTACCCCTTTCAAGTGCATTTTTATGCTAGATGAATTTCATAGAGAATGTACTCTATCATTCATTTTACTGGAAAAAGAACTTGAGTATATAATGGCACTTGCATATGCACCTAGAACTGATAGCAAAGAAAAAAGGGGGAAAAGACGTAGGCTTAGGAGGGAGACGGAGTTTCCCCCCATCCACTATTTACCATTACAGATTAGATGGTAGCTGCAGGCAAATCGTCTTTAATGCCCAAACATTTCCTTACAGACTTTTGTTCCTTATATTGGTCTTTGGAATCGTGACAGCACTTTCTAGCTGCTTCCCTGGCACCCTCCTCAGCTTTTTGGATCTCAGCTAATGAATCTTAGACCCTAAGCCATACATCCAGAAACTGAAAAAGGATTCTGTACAATGTCTGGAGGTTTTATTCACCATGGCTATCACTGAAAATAAAGTCACCTTGGCCTTCATGAAAGATGGCTATCACATGATGCCTCTTCCCAGATGCCTTGGGAGGTTTCTGTGATCTAGATGAACCTGGATTGAATACACTGCTTAGAAATATGCCCTGCAAGCATCTCATTTTTCTTTACTGCTGTATTTACTGCATGAAGGTAAAAACCTAAGTTACTATGAATCTATTTTGTCTTTGTCATAAATGTTCTATGAGGCAATAATTCCTAGGAGTAATGATTCCAGATCACAATATAACATGCAATGAAAATCGCTTCTTAATCTGAAAGCGATGGAGAAGAAATGTGCGTTATCTAATCTGTGACTTTCTCAGGCGGGTACCATCAGCTCAATGTACACTAGCTAAAATCCTGGATGATGAGTGGTCCTTCAAACTACATAAGTGGCTTGCTGCTTATATGATTGTGAGTGTAAGATAAATAAAGACTCTGTGAGTATAAATAAAGTACAAAAAAATCGCTGCTTCTGTATTACTGTATTCATGGGTATTTTTCATATTTCTCTATATTCTCTTATCTGGTATCGATCCATATTTTCACTTTATTCTCTCTCTCTGCTATTACATAAGAATAAATACCATTTAATAATCATAAATACCGTTTTTTAAATTGCCACAATGTGGCAGGTATGTGTCCATTCCTGTATATTACCGCCCTGCTAATAATTTTATCTTTTTAACCCCAAGGGGTGTATAGTATTACCATGTCTGACTAGTGAGGAAAAAGGATCAAAGAGAATAACATCGAAACACAATGAAGTTTTGCTACCAAATCGGCCTGACTCCAAACATACCACACCGGGCTACTTTTACTCCAATGACTTAAAAGCTAAATTGGACAACACAGGCCCTCGGTGCATCTACGGAGTAGACAACCTCAGTCATGACTCGGTTGCAGCTTCTTTCCATCTCTCTGTCTTTGTTTCTTACCCCAAGAAACAACTTTTTTTTTTTCATTTTTGCAGAATATTATTATTATTCTCTGCAAAAATTCTTGCGTTTGTATTCTAATCTTTTTCTTTTTTTAAATTTTTATTTATTTATGATAGTCACAGAGAGAGAGAGAGGCAGAGACACAGGCAGAGGGAGAAGCAGGCTCCATGCACCGGGGCCCCGACGTGGGATTCGATCCCGGGTCTCCAGGATCACGCCCTGGGCCAAAGGCAGGCGCTAAACTGCTGCGCCACCCAGGGATTCCTCTAATCTTTTTCATTATTATTATTCCACCAATGGATAAACACTTAAGTCAAAGATTCTTCAAGGATTGAAAAACCCATTGCTCACCACAGGCTTCACTGTCCGGGAGCTTTCTGTATTATGTGAATAGTTGATTATTTCCTTGCCTGGAAGATCGGCCGCTATGACCTCCTGAAAATCTTCCACCCTCGTTTCATTTATTCCAGCTCTGTCTATTTTTTTTTCTACTTGTCTGCCTTATATTCTGGTTCCTCTTCCTCTTATCTCTACCTAAAGATGAGAATTCATGGAAAACTTTGGTTCCTATGACACCTAGACTCAAACAATTCTATTCCTGTATCTTTCCATAAATTTTTAAATTTCGTGAAAGATATGTCAAATAATCACAGTCTTCTGATTCCTCAAAATCAGCCTGTAGAGAATGAAGTCATAACCTTCTCTCTGTTTATATTATTGTCAATGGCACATCACATCCATTTCCTATTGCCGCTATAAACAAATCATCACAAGCTCACTGGCTTAACACAAATTTATTATCATAAAGTTCTGGAGGTCAGGAATGCAAAATAAATCTCGCTGGGCTCACGTCAAGGTGTTGACAAGCCTGGTTTCCCCTGGAAGCTCTAGGGTAAAATCTGCTCCTTGCCTTTCCCAGCTTCCAGAAGCTTCCTATACTCCTTGGTGTGTGGCCACAGAGCTCCAACATTTGTTTTCATTGGCATCTTATCTTCTCTGACTGGCTCTTCTGCTTCCTTTTTTATAAAGACTTTTGTGATTACATTGTTGGCAGATAATCCTGGATAATCTGTTCATGTCAAGACTCTTAAGTCGGGTACCTCCGCAGGCCATGCAGGATACCATATTCGTAGGTTCTGGGGATTAGGATGTAGATCCCTCTACGGGGTTGTTAGTTATCCTGTGTTCCAAACACATAACCTTTGCCCCATTCCCAAAACGACTTTTCTTCCCATGCCCCTTTAGTCACAAATTCCATTTGTTCCCTGTCTGCTGATTTTATTAGAACTACTAGAGTGGGTCCTCATTTCTACTTTACTGATTGCTACACCTGTTCTACTGTGTTCTCTGCTGTAGTCTCTACTTTTCTCCCCTTCCTCCTCCAGCAAGTCACCCCGCATGCTCCACCAGGTTTATTTTTCATCGACATTTCCATTAACCTCCTTCTCCTTGATTAAAAAAAAAAAAAAAACAGGAAAAAATAACAGTATTTTTTTTTTTTTTTCTTATCGGCTTTACAATAAAATGCAAACTCCTTCATATAGAGGCTTGGCACAGTTTATCCTACTCTATCTTTTCCAGCAATCAATTTTGTTTGACAAGACAGTCTACCCCACCCAAGCTAGGTCAAAAAAAAGGACTGCTCACTAGCTCTGGTAAAGGGAGAGGTCTAGAACTGTGTCCATCCTCTTCATTTAAATTGCCTTGAGCAAGCCAACAAGTAGGAGTTCTTTGGGGATGCCTCTGTGAGCTTGCACTGTGAGTCTATTTGGAATTTATATATTTTCAGGTTAATTATTTCAGATTCTAATGTCTTCATTTTTTAATTTATGTGTCATTATAAGTAATTTCTTCATGAAATCTTTCTCCTTTTCCATTCAGTCTTTCAATAGGTATTTACTGCAGGCATAATAAATCCCCAGCACTTTTTTTTCTAGTTTTTATTTTTTTTTAAGATTTATTTATTTATTTATGATAGACAGAGAGAGAAAGAGAGAGGCAGAGACACAGGAGGAGGGAGAAGCAGGCTCCATGCACCGGGAGCCCGACGTGGGATTCGATCCCGGGACTCCAGGATCGCGCCCTGGGCCAAAGGCAGGCGCCAAACCGCTGCGCCACCCAGGGATCCCCCTTCCCAGAACTTTATACATTTATATGTCTCCGAGTAGAGGGCCTCCCATCCTTCCTGCCTCCCTCCCTCCCTCCTTCTCTCCTTTCTTCCTCCCCCTTCCCCTCGCTCCTTTATTCCTTCCTTCCTTCCTTCCTTCCTTCCTTCCTTCCTTCCTTCCTTCCTTCCTTTTCTCACATCTTCATTTATATGATTTTCAGTGTCCTGGTATGAGGTCAGTTACAAATAAACACAACGTAAGGCAATACCTTTATATCACGAAGCTCACAGCCTAAGGGCTCCTTCAATATTTCTGTATTTACCACTAGAGCTGTCAAGGTGTCTTTTACATAGTAAGACAACAAAACTATATTGGTGTTCTATTTGAAGTCACAGGCACTTTAACTTTATTGGTAGAATGGCGAGTGTTTTACTAGGCTCTCGGAAGAGACAAAGAGATAATATCTTTACCCAAGAGCATTCTATAACATCTCAATGGCCTTCTTTATAGTTTACTGAAAAAGGCGCACTTCTTAAACACCTCAGGGTCTGCACATGTACCTGCTCTTTCTGCTTAGAATCGTGGGAAATTCCCTGCTACCCTGTTTGCCCTGGTCAATTCCTACTCATCCTTGAGATTCCAGTTGAAATGCTAATTCGTATAGAGATCTATTTCTGAAGCACAAATATAATTTTAGCATTCTTGTTAGATTCTCTTGTGAAATATTATATTTTTTTTCTTCCTAATATCTTTACCAGTTGTGATTTTTGACATAGAAAATGATCGGTATGATACAGACATGAACCAATCAAGTCTGACTCTGCCCTGAATGCTGGAACGGGGTTCTGAGAGTTCTCTGCTTGACAGGTGTCAAGTAGTCAAGCAGTCCCTAAACAGCAGCACTGTGGCAGCTCCTAAGCAGGCTTGCCATACCCCCATCGATTCAGCTAGGAAAGAGACATGAACCCAAATCAATTTGGACACTTTATTACTCACACTGAAAACATAAGGGAGATCAGCATGGTGTTGGCACGTCATGTTTCTAATATCAATGGATGACATCAAACCAGGGTGCATATCAACAGCAACATATGTGGTGGGCCTCTCGGTCATTGTGGCTCCAACTCTAGACTACAGCAAAGCCTACAGCTATACCCAAGGGAGGTGCAGATGTGTAATATGGAAAGTCTCATGCCTTACTGACATTAGGAAGGTGGAGAAGAGATTGCTACAGGGAAACCTCCCGAAAGATAGGGTGGCAGACGGGAAACAGTCCTGTAACAGCTGCCAATAAGACTACCTAACTTTGTACGTTCCATGGAAGATCAGAGGACTTGGGTTAAACTACACGTCAGCCTGGCTTAAGTGATCTAAGTGAAGATGTGCATGATTATCCCGGTGTTATGGCAGAGCTATTGTGCTGTAACGGGTGTTAACCATTTATTACTGAATGACAGCTCCGTGCCAGGAGACATGTAGGGTTCCAGAAGGGCCAGGATGAAGGAGGAAATGGTTATTTAGCAGTTGGTACAAAAGTACTTTAATAGCTGAACAACTTGCATGTCTGTATTAATGTGTGCTGGCTATTACAGTTGTCATCTATCCATTTATCTATCCGATTGTTAATGCCGCATTCCCTCACGGGGCAACAGGCTCACGACACCCATTGCTTCTGTTTTGCTAACCCTTGAATCAATAATTCTTAGATTAGTGATGGGTACTTAGTAGTTGCTTAAAAAGTATTGGATGGGGCAGCCCGGGAGGCTCAGCGGTTTGGCACATGCCTTCATCCCAGGGCCTGATCCTGGAGTCCTGGGATCGAGTCCCACGTTGGGCTCCCTGCATGGATCCTGCTTCTCCCTCTGCCTGTGTCTCTGCCTCTCTTTCTCTCTCTCTCCCTCTCTGCCTCTCCCTCTCTGTCTCTCATGAATACATAAATAAAATCTTTTTAAAAAAAGTATTGGATGAACGAATCAACAAATGTATAGATTTGATGCTTGACGCCACATAGTGTACTAAGGAAACAGGTATCTCAACCCCCTTCTTCATTTGTTTTGTGCTTGTTTGTGTCTGTAGAGCCCCGGTGCTTATAAGAACTCTATACCTAGTTGAACATTTTGAAAATTTTTGAATCCTCACTTTTCCAGCCCAAAGAATGCTTCTCTAGGATCCTTTTCAGTCCATCCTGTAAATCTCTTTTTCTGACAGTTAATTGGCATGACAGACAATGGCTGCACTTCCTTCTAACAGGCACAGGAAGTGATGGTTTAACATTACTGACAAGAGCGCTGGAGAGATAGCAGATAAGATTTGGCATAAAATTTTGTAGATGTCAGGATTAAGTCAGTGGTAAATATTTTGAATAGGTGCATTTTTTTTCCCTATGTGAATCTGCCTAAATGTCACAGCCCCGTCTATTTGTGCAAATCCTTCTGCCACTTGAAGGCTGAATGAAGCCAACTGCTTTAATTTTACACTGCCAAAGTACAGCAGCTGCTCTGGATGCTTATCCCAAACATCCTTTCAAAATTTTCATTCCACTAAGTGAATTTTGTTGAAAGCAGCAGGTACTGAAACATCTACATATCAGCTTGTCAAATTCCCTACTACTCTAAATCTGTATTTTTTCCCCTTTAAATTCATTTTAATTCATTTTAGTAGAGTCTTTTAATATATTTCCATGGCCTATTTCCCACTGGACTTATTTTATGCTTTTCACTCGAAATTAAAAGTGGAGCCCAAAAAGATACAGAATTTGGCAAGTAGAGAGTGAGCTAAACTCTAGGGAGTACCTGAAGCCCTAGAGATGTGGCGTTCACCCAGAGATGGAACCAAGAGTTGGCCACCTATGTCAAGATCTCACCTCCCATGCAGTTGTCTATAACATGAGCGACCTTTCCCAGCACACTTTATTTTTAAACATATGAAATCATGCTTGGCATATGCAAATCGAGTTTTATACAATTTCCACATATATTTAATAATATTTAATAAATACCAGATCTGTATATATTTATACAATTTCCACATATATTTAATTTCCAGGCAAAGTAACTGCTCCTTTCTGTTTTCACTAGGTGTGCAAACAGAAGTTCATAGAGTTCTAGCAAACTATAGATACTAGGTAGAAGAAATAGAGTCAAAGTCACTTCTTGGGATGCCTGGGGGGCTCAGCAGTTTAGCACCTGGCTTCGGCCCAGGGCGTGATCCTAGAGACCTGGGATCAAGTCCCCCATCGGGCTCCCTGCATGGAGCCTGCTTCTCCCTCTTCCTGTGTCTTTGCCTCTCTCTCTCTCTCATGAATAAATAAATAAAATCCTTAAAAAAAAAAAGGTCACTTCTTAATGACTCAAAAGCCTACCTTTATCTCTCTCAAATTCCTCATCTCTTAATTCTTGGCTCAAGTGTCACCTGCTTAACGAGCCCACTCTGGACTCTTAACATTGTAAACTGCCTCACTTCCCACCTGGCATTCCCAAGCCTCTATTACTCCCCACTTTTTGCTTGTTTGTTTGTTTGTTTGTTTTTAATAGCACTTAACTTTCTAATATACTATACAAATTATGTTTTCTGGGTTTTGAGTATTGCCTATCACACCTACTTGAATGGACGCTCTACTCAGTAGAAGACTTTTGTTCACTGATTCATCAGTGCCCAGGGAAAGTGTACGGCAGCATTAGTCTCCCATCCCCCAAATACTGTTGATCAAATGCATCATCTTTATGTTATCATGTGACTGAGAAGGACTGTGTAAGGATTAGAAACATTTTTAAATGCGATCAGGACACATGGATGGTGTTCAACAAAAGATAATGATAGTAATTATGGTAACAATTTGTATCATTATAATAACATATTAGTAATAATAATTCATACTATGATTAAAGGGAGATTTCTCATTTTTTATCAGGATTTTATGACATAATTTAATATTTAGTCATCTCATTACCAGATCTAAAATTCTGCCCAGGCTCACTTGCCAGTACAACTGCCAAATTCTTAGCACATTGGGACACCCGGGTGGCTCAGTGGTTGAGTGTATGCCTTCAGCTCATGGCATGATCCGGGGTCCTGGGATTGAGTCCCACGTCGGGCTCCCTGCACGGAGCCTGCTTCTCTCTCTGCCCGTGTCTCTGCCTCTCTCTCTGTGTCTCTCATGGTTAAGTAAATAAAATCTTAAACTTTTTTTTTAAATTTTTTTTATTTATTTACGATAGTCATACAGAGAGAGAGAGAGAGAGGCAGAGACACAGGCAGAGGGAGAAGCAGGCTCCATGCACCGGGAGCCCGACGTGGAATTCGATCCCGGGTCTCCAGGATCGCGCCCTGGGCCAAAGGCAGGTGCCAAACCGCTGCGCCACCCAGGGATCCCTAAATAAAATCTTAAAAAAAATTTCTTGCCATATTGATAACCTGTAATCAAACCAATTCAGGTTGATTTCACAAATAATTATCAGTTATCTACCATGTGCTAATCAATATGCAAATTGTAAAGATTATAAAGATACATAGAATATAGACTGTGCCCTCCAAGAATATGCACTATAGTGGAGGGCATGATGCATAAACTAACAACTATTTTTAAATTTTAAATAGGTTATATGCTACAATAAGGGATGGCAGAAAAATCTGGTTTAAAGTTTGACTTACTTCTACATGTTCAGAGTGGCAAGAAGAATGTAGGTTTCCTTTGCATTCCATGGAAAACTAGTTCTCAAATTGTACTACCAGATAGGAAGAGCTCATTGAAGATCTTCTGATATCTAATAGCATATGTTACTTTTTTCTTTTATGCTTAAATATATTTTACTTGAGCTCACTAGAGTAATGGCTAAAGTTAGCAGTAAGGATAAAATAGAACTGGCTCCTGGGCACAAATCTACATGAACAGTCACATGAACTTGGTTGACTTTCCTTATTTTTTTTTTTCAACAAATCTTTATCATTATATGTTTATAATTAGGGATATTGGAAAGAGTCCTGAAATATAATCTAAAAGACATATGTTTGGTCTTTCCTTTATTATTTATTAGCTTCAAATTATCAATAAATCCTTTACTTTCTCAAATCTTCTGCTTTCTCATTTGTCTAATGGGATTAACGATACCAATGAAAATTTATGGAGTTCTTACCATTTGCCAAACACTGCGCTGATATTTAAGTATGCTTTTTTTTTTTTTTAAGATTGTATTTATTTATTCATGAGACACAGAGAGAGCAGAGATACAGGCAGAGGGAGAAGCAGGCTCCCTGCGGGGAGCCCGATGTGGGACTCGATCCTAGGACCCCAGGATCATGACCTGAGCCGAAGGCAGACACTCAACCCCTGAGCCACCCAGGCGTCCTTAAGTATATTATCTTTTAAAGTTTTATAAAACTGAGCGTTATTGTTATACTTAGCAAAGGGGTATGACAACCTTAAACTATACACTTGTAAGGCCCAAGGGTACCTTACCAGAATTTGGTGATTTGTACTCATATGCCTGAATCTCAAACTTTTATCTAGTTAAGACTATTTGTCTGAGGTTGTATAATGTAATGCACATTTTTGTTTCCAATTATTACATTGTTTTGGACTTTGTTGCTTCCCAAATGATAGTAAACTGTAATGGGATATGAAATACGCTCCCCCTATTTGACCAAGAACAAAAATATTGAAATACAAACTGAAGTCTTCGTGGGAAAAACATTTCAAGAAACCCCTACAGATAACACAGAAGGAAAACCAGGATTTTTGAAATCACTGTCTTGATTAATTAACTTTTCATGTGAAAAGTGTGTCATAAAAAATTAAAGCTAGAAATAACTTCGGGAAGATAATCAACCTAACCTCTCAGTGGGATTTCCTTCTTAATAAAAGAGCACTAAAATATTTAGCTACATCAAAGGGCTGTTCTAGGGCTTAACTGAGGTAATAAATGCAAAAAAATAAAAGTCGGTGTACCACTTGGTTTTGGTTTTGATATTTTTTATGGTCTTTGGAATAATTATCTAGAAGTTAGAGCTGTCAGTTTGGTTTGAGCAAAAATTTGTCTTCGTAACCTGATTCCTTAGCTACATTGCTTCTCCAAAGAGAATAAAAATAACAACTTAATTTCGGTTGGCCTTCGTCACATGTCACTGGTCTATCCTCACAGAGTGGTTACACGTCTTGTCATTGTAGCTGTCAAAAATGGGGTCAGGTATTTACTCCACCTGTTTGCAAGCTGTCACTTTGCTTTGTCTACTTAGCTTCCACGAGGCTTAGTGTGTTCCTGTGTCAATGATCATCACCTGAGTAACTCATACCTGGATAAGTAATGAATGGATACATCTCTTCCTTCCTCTCAATAACATTTTTATTAAACATGGGAAAATTAGATTTTTTTTTTTTCTGGGCAATTTAGTAAATGAAACATTGCAAGAAAGTGCTGTAAAGTTTACTGTTCCTCATCCTTATGTGTTCCCTATTCCCTCATTCATTCATCCATTGACTAATGAATTAATTTTCCCATTCATCAATTAGCTACTAGTCAACGCCTTCATCCATCATTTATCCTTCCACTCGCATACCCTCTATCCTATCATCCATGCATTTCTCCCTTTACCTAATCACACATGCATCCATTTACCCTCTCCACATCCATCCATCTCTCTGTTCATCTATTCACCCATTATGCATCCATCCATTTATACACTCAATCTAGTAACCTATTCAAACAGCTCAGAGCATTTAAGACAGAAAAAAAAGAGAGTTACTTTAAGCTCATGTCAGATAAGAAAGGAGGAGAAACTTGATTTCTTCCAGTTAGAGAATGCAAACAGTTTCAAATCCTTTCCAAAGATTCTGATCATTTCTCACCTGCATATCGCTACACACTTAAATTGTGCATCCTTAGATCAATGTCACTGCATCTGAAAATAACCACTCTCTAACCAAACCATCCGAGGCAGGATCACACCTGGCTTAGCATGGGCTTCGGTGTCTTGAAATATGTGCACGTAAGTTTGATGCAAATCCAGCATAAGAACCACTTCCTCAGTGGAAGCACACAGTGTGGTTCTTACTGAAGATCATGATTCCCGTCGTGGGCTTTGCTAGAACACGCACATCCCTACTTATGCTTAATAATAGTATAAAAAGACAAAGACAGGGGTGACCTCAACATCCATACAATCAAACTGCTTCCTAAGGGAATGGAGCATGGGTGGGGGTGGGGGTGGTAAGATTGATGTTCTTTAAGGTACTAACAAACATGCAACAAGCATTAAATCAACCATAGAGATCCAGTGCACAGGATAATGAATGTAGACAATGATATTGTACTGCAAACTTGCTAAGAGACTAAAACTCAATTATCTCAACTACTGAAAAGAAAGGAATAATTATGTACTGTGATAGAGGTACTCAATAGTGCTACAGCCCCAATCATGTTATAATATATAAATGTATCAAATTAACATGTCCTACACCTTAAAACTACACAATGTTCTTTGTTAAATATATTCAATTTAAAAAAAATCACCACAAAAATGTTTTATAAATGTAGCTGTTTAAATTAAACCAGTATAATCACCAGAGTAAGGGGAGAAAAAACAGTATCGTCTGGAACTGCCTTACCTTATGTTTGTCAACAGAAGAGAAACCAAGTCCCTTCCTCACTCGCCGTCTTTGACTCTCCCGTGAGAGACGGTATGCATTTAAATAGGGTATATGCTACATTTAAATGTATGCATCCAAATCTGGTATGCATTTAAATACGTGAATAAGAATTAAGCACACATATGTATGTATGTAATATATAGACATGCTATGTAGACACACATTTTTGCCAACTAGCTTTATTATGAGAACACTGTGTGTATAGTTTCAAGAGAAAGCTTCCTCTTCACTCTCCCAGAGCCAACAACATGGAAGAAATACCTCTGGATCTTAACTCTACCAGTTTTCACTCAGGGAGGGGTTTAGGAGTGATGGACTTCCAAGTTTCTAAAAAAAAACATAGAATCTTTTTTATCCCCCCCCCCCATATTTAGCAGGGTTAAGATCTGTTTCCTAGTGTCTTTTCATAGTCTTTCTAAAAAACAAAACAAACTTTAAAAAAAAAAGTATTTATTTTTGACAGAGAGCGCTAGCAGGGGTTGGGGAGGTGGGGCAGAGTGAGGAGAGAGAATCCCAAGCAGACTCTGTGCTGAGCACAGAGCCTGACCCGGGGCTCGATCTCAGGACCCTAAGGCCACGACCTGAGCTGAAATCAAGAGTCCACTGCTTAGCCGACTGAGCCACCCAGGATCCCCTAAAACCAACTTCTGACCTGTGAATGGGATGCATTAGATAAATTAGGGCCATGGCCTGCTCTCTAGAAGGGACGATGGAGCCAACTGTGCCCTGCTGTCAGGACTCTATTCATGAAGACACGGTTAGTGCTGTAACTAGCCCGACATATGCTTCATACACCTGGTGTGAGTGAGGGCAGTGGGGCAGGGCCCAGATCTGGCTGCTGCTAGTCTCCATCCCACCCTCTGATCTAGGAATAAACCTGGTATTAGACCTCCATCCGTCCGATAGCTATGCTATTCTTCAACTGGTGCAGACGTAAACGTGAGCAGTGTCACTTTCATAGTATCTTCAGAGAAATCCCCACGCAACATTTGTGTGTTTATATGTATCTAACTCTTCAGAGATAGATATGCATATGCCAAACTAAATACATAAAAAAATAGCAGTGCTTCCAGCAATATGAGATTACTAGATTAATTGGCTGTAACACTTCCTCCATCATCTCAGTTTATTGTCCAAGTGGAATCACCAAAGAACTTTAAAATACATTGGTTTACCAACATTTACTGAGAAGCCAGACGCCCGCATCCTCCTTTTTCCTACCCTTCACCTATTGAATCCAGTTCATGGCTGAATTGTGTATACATCACCCTTTAAACATCTTTCAAACTCCTGTCCGCTTTTCTGCATTTACACTTGAGCCACTCGGTCCAAGTTGCAACCAATTTCACGTGGCCTACTGCAATAACCTCATGCACAGAAGGATTCAAACAGACCTGCTTGCCTTTGAGGCCTTTGCTTGTACCTGGGAACTTGGGTCTTGACAAGGTCCCCACCATTCACTTATACGAGGGGCCCACTGTTGCAAAACGCTTTGTGCAAACAACATGGACTATGCTGAGAACCTGCCTTCCTGCAGGGAGTGTGGAAATATAGCACAGGACAGGCAGATGGAGCTTGCATGTTTAGCCCCCAGTAGGACCCTGGACTCCCAGGTTCAGGCAACCTTCTCCAGTAGAGAACATTTCACAGGGCATTGTCAAAAGTGGTGATAAGGGAATATGTGTGACTTCCCTGAGAGAGGAGGCTTGGGCTCTAGTGATCTGTACCCTCTAGATTTTGCCCCATGACCTTTCTGTCTTTGCTGATTTTGGTTCCTACCTTTTTGCTGTAATAAGAGTATAGTCACGAGTAGACTGGATGCTGAGTCAAGTCTTCCCGGCAAAGCATGCAAGGAGGCACACCTCCTAATTAGTCTGCCTTCCTCTTGGTTACCCTCCCTCCAAAACCAAAGTATGGCCCTGGGATTTGTGACCTCTAAATGTTTTGATTACAACATGTCGGTATCCTCCATTACTAGAGAACGACTGTTGACAGACCTGTTTCTGTAAAGGGCCAGGTAGTTTTGAGGGCCATATGGTCTCTATTACAACTACTTAAATCTGTCACTTTAGCAGAAAGGTGGCACGGACAGTCCATAAACGAATGCGTATAGCTGTGTTCCAATACCCGAGTTTTTGTTTTGGACACGGTGATTGAATTTCATACATCGTTCACACATCCTGACATAGTCATACATCCTTTTCATTAAAAAAAAAATCAGTTAAAAATGCAAAACCCATTTATTTCTAGCACGCAGGCCATACAAAAACAGAATGGATTAGAATTGGCTATAGGTTGTTGACCAGTCTTCTGAAATAAAAGCCAAAGTCCCAAACACAAAATACGAGCCCTACACCTGAGTACTACCTTCTAAGTACTATCCTTCTAAGTACAGCGCTCACTGGACCCTCCTTCATGCTGCATGTTCCAGGCACAGCACGCTCTCGGGGCCTGGTGCTTGGCCTACTCTATCACTGCGTGCTTGATAAGCATGACCCTCTGCTTTGAACTCTTACCCACTGATCCCCTCTACCTAGTCAAATTGCATTTGCTTTTCTGTTTCATCTCAGCCATCCCTTCCTCATCACAACGCCACTCATATCCATTGGCATTATTGACTCTGAACATCAGGTGCAGGTTCATCTCCATTCTTTTGCTCTTTTAATCTACTCGTGTAACTCTGCTTGTTTCACCTACTGAGCCGTATGCTCCGCGAGAGCAGGCATAGAATCCGCTACTGCATTACCTTCCAATCTCCGAAAGTCTGTACCGTGTTTGGCACATAGTTTTCCCTCAATGTGCATGTGGTGGAAAAACCTCTAAGTATCTGTTGGCCTGGGGACTAGAGACACAAAGAACATAAAATGTACTTGAGAAGTCTGCTGACACCAATGAGGTGAAACAAACGTCGTTTAAATATCATGCAGTGAGCGCTAAAATGGGGGTGAGTGTTGATGGAACATTGGGGAGTGAGTGTCCCCGGACCTGACAGCAGAGACACAGGAGGTGGTAGTGACCTGAGCTGCATTTAAAAATTTTTTTTTTTTTTTATTTATGATAGTCACAGAGAGAGAGAGAGGCAGAGACACAGGCAGAGAGAGAAGCAGGCTCCATGCACCGGGAGCCCGATATGGGATTCGATCCCCGGTCTCCAGGATCGCGCCCTGGGCCAAAGGCAGGCGCCAAACTGCTGCGCCACCCAGGGATCCCAATAACTGAGCTGCATTTTGAAGACCGACTAAGACTTGGTTGCATTTGGAAGAGCAGATGACTAGGAATGAACCTGAGGAATGAGAACGAGGAAGACAAGATGGCCCCATACCTCGACCCCGTGGGATCAGGAAAGGTATCTGGGAGGAGGTAACACCTGAGCTCGGCTTCTAAAATTGAGTAAGAATTGGGCAAGATTTCCTGAAAGGAAACCACAGGAGAATGAAGCGAGGAGAGAGTGTCCCTGTCCTCTAAGGTCTGTGGCTGCAGTGTAAGCTGGGTCCTGGGAATGACAGGCCGGGGCCTTGTCACCTCCCAACCCCAGCCCCACCATAAGGTGGAGAGACATCTCCCCAGGGAAGAGCCAGCCAAGGAGGCCAGAGGCCACCAGGCCCAGCGCACGGACCCGTAGCTGGGGCGCCCCTCCTCTGACCCTGGCGTCGGGCCTGGCGTGGTGGCACCCAGCTCCCCTCACGGGGTGAGCAGGCCTTGAGGGCGACAGCTCTGCAGGACGAAGGGCACAGGAGAAAACCACAGAGACCCCGAGGGACGGGCTTACGGGGGAAGCAGTAGCCTGGTGATGCTCAAGAAAAAAGGAAGCGATGGAGCAGCTGGTTTCACAAAGAAAACTGGGGGAAGAGTCCGGAAGAGCCCTCTTGGATGTAGACACTGTCCTGAGCGCCCAGAACCTGCCTGTGTGTGCCAGGCCGGTCCCCTCAGGAGCCACTGGGTGGGACGAGGCCTTGGATGTGCTCCCAGAGCCACACACAGACTCACCAGCGAGAGCCGGGGCCTAGTGACATGATGGCTGGAGGGAGGCACACACTCTGGGCACATGAGTCCAATAAACGACTCTGACCCAGAGGCAGCGCCTGGAAAGCAGAGTTCATGAATAAGTCATTCATCCCTGAAGGTCTGGAAGGCTGTGTCCACGCCAAAAACTGTGCCCTCTCTGGAGCAAGCAGAAAGGAAACTTCTAAGGTACTAGTCCCTGGATCCACATGAGACAAACTGTAAATTCCCTGGAAGATGGGAAACGTTTCCAAGCCACACACAGGTCTGACAATAAAAGGTGCAAAGTTTTAGGCAGCGAGTCCCTTACGCTATGCTAACAGCCCCCGGGTGATCAGGCTAAAGGATGAAAATGGGGAAAACTCTGAGCGGGGACGTCCAAGGCCGCCCAGCAGGTGAGGGGACAGGCTTCACAGAGGACTCAGTTTAGCAAAATCACTAAACGAAGAAGTAGGCGAACAAGGAAACGATAACAAGACAAGCCTCAGGAGAGGGAGGGAATCGGTACGGACGTTCAGTACAATGTATTATTTAAAATGTTCAGTTTTCAACAACGAGACTAGGAGACACGCAGCAAAACAAGAACATATGAGTCACCGGCAGGTACAAACAGGCACCAGGAACGGCCTGTGGGGCAGCCCAGGTGGTGGACAAAGCAGACAAAGGATTGAAAGCAGTTACTGTAAATATGCCCAAAGAACTAAAGGAAAGAATAAATGCCTAAAATAATCAAGTGAAAGAATGAGGACGAGGTTTTATCAAAGAGGGGAGAGCTGTAAGAATATTAGAATCATTGAAAAGAACAAAAGGGGAATTTTGAAGTGGGACGTATAGTAACAACAACAACAAAAATCACTAAGTAACCAAACACTGTCCTTGCAGGGAGGAAGGAAGGATCAGCAAAAGGGATGACAAGCTGACAGAGGTTATGCAGTTGAAAAACAGAAGAAAGAATGGGTGAAAGTGACCAGAACCTCAAGGGCACGTGGGGCACAATCAAGCACACTGGCATAGGCATACACAAAGCCCCAGACGGAGGGGACAGGACTAGAGGATACGTATATATTTTCGAAGAAATAATAGCTGAAAATTTCCCAAATTTGAAAAAGAGAAGTTAACACATCCAGCAAGCTCAGCACACTCTACGCACCATAAGCGCCTGGGTGGCTCAGCCAGTTAGGCACCTGACTTCTACTCAGGTCATGCTTTGCTCATCGGGGAGTCGGTCGTCCCTCTGCCTTTCCTTCTGCCCCTCCCTCTGCTCATGCTCTCAGTCTCTTTCTCCAATAAATAAATAATATATTTTAGGGGGTAAGATTTTATTTATTCATGAGAGATGCAGACAGAGAGGCAGAGACACAGGCAGAGGGAGAAGCAGGCTCCATGCAGGGAGCCCAATGTGGGACTCAATCCCGGGACCCCAGGATCATACCCTAAGCCGAAGGCAGATGATCAACCACTGAGTCTCCCAGATGCCCCGTAAATAGTATCTTTAAAAACAAAAACGACTCAAAGAGATTCAGGCTCAGACGTGTCACTGTCAAACTACTGAGAGGCAAACATGAAAAGAACATGTTGACAGCATTATGAGAACAGTGCGTCACGTGAAAGAGAGCCCCCTGTTAGGACTGACGACTGGCTTCTCCTAAAAGAGGCCAGGGGACCCCGCGACTACACATTCAAGAGTGAAGGGGAAAAAAAATCACCCAAGAATCCGGAAAACCTATCTTTCCAAAATGAATGCAAAATAAACACATTCCCAGGTGAACAAAAACAGAGACTTTGTTATAGCAGGTCTGCCTTACAGAAAACACTGAAGGACGATTTCTAGACGAAAGTGATGGAATACAGTAATCTGAATATACGTGGAAAAAAACAAAACAAAACAAAACACTGGTAAAGGTACTTAAGTGCTTTTGAAAGTATGTTTACATCTCTTTTCTTCTTTTAACTAACTGTGAACAACTGGATTAGATTATTTATGCACACATATATATTTTTACATAAATATATATTTTCATAAATTGTTCTTATTTTTCTCATAACATATAGAGATATAATCTATTTGACAATAATAACAGCAAACAAGATGGTTGGGAACAGCTGAATTACAGTAAGAAAATGACACCTTTTGGTAACTTGAATTTACAGGAAGAAATAAAGAGAAGCAAAAATCATGCATAAGAAGGCTTTTAATTCAAAAATGATATAGTTTCTTCTCAGCTTCTTTAAAAGACAAAAGATAATACGTAGGGTCATGATGTGAATAAAAAGAATGAAAACTAAAAGGGCGTGTGTGGAGGGAACAGAAGTATGAAGGTGTAAGATTCATATCCCTCACTGGAAATCGGTCACAATAAATCTAAAGTAGCTACTGATAATCTGATGTATGTCTTAAGCCCTAGAAGAAATATTAAAAGCACAGCTCAAGAAAAAGATAGTTAATAGTTAAAAGGAATTGATATGTTATATTAGAAAACACTGAATTAAAAAAACAAAAGATAAAAAAAAAAGAAAACACTGAATTATCCAAAAGAAGGCAGTAAAATAGCACCAGAGTTACAGAGAAATCATGAGACACACAGAAAACAAAAGAAAACGACACACCTAAATCCAGCTATATGAATAAGGACATTAAAAGTGACTGGATTACACCCGACAATCCGAATGCACAGATCGTCAGGCTGGATCAAAAGCCAGAACCACCTCTATTTTGCCTCGGCGTTAACTCATAATAGACAAAAACTGGAAGGAACCTAATGTCTGGAATTTGATGAACAGATAGGCTGTAACATGAATGAGCCCTGAAAACATTATGCTAAGTGAAAGAAGCCAGTCACAAAATACCAAACATTATGCTTCTATTTATATAAATTGTTTGAAATGTGAGACACACAGGGACAAAAATTAGACGAGCAGTTGCCAAGGGTTCAGGGGACAAGGAGAATAGGCGCTGATGAAGATGCTCTAAAACTGGATTCTGGGGATGGCTGCAGAAGTCTGTGGGTGTAATAAAAGCACTGAATCTTACAATGTGAATGGGTGAATTTATTTTATATGAAGCATATCTCAACTAGAACTATTTTATAAATTATGAAGAACTAGCCACGTGAAGAATTGTCTGGAAAGACATGTCAGGCAAAGAAAACAAACAGAAGATGAACAGAGGTAAGAAATGGAAGGGGCGCCTGGTGGCCCAGTGGCGGCGTATCTGCCTTTGGCTCAAGTCGTGACCCCTGGGTCCTGGGATCGAGTCCCCCATCAGGCTCCCTGCATGGAGCCTGCTTCTCCCTCTGCCTGTGTCTCTGCCTCTCTCTCTGTGTCTCTCATGAATAAATAAATAAAATCTTAAAAAAAAAGGGAAGCTACAAGAAATGCATGACTTCTCCAGCTCGACTATTTGATGTTGATGGGACTGCAGAGGTGGGGTGGGATGAGCCTCCGAGCCATACCAAGGAGGTTGCACTTAATCCTGTAAGACTGGACGGATAATGATGGATTTAATGGGCTTTATGGGATAATAAGTGGAATAATGGGCAACTTTAACATTTGAGCAGTCAAGCCTTCCTTTGACAGTGGGGAAGAGAGCTGGGAGGAGGAAAAGATGGCCAGGGAGCCCTGCCAGTGATTCAGGAGAGGTGGAGAGAGTCTGAATGCGCACAAAGAATGGGAGGATGTAGAGAGATATTTGGAAGGGAATTGTACAATTACTTTTCTGTGTGGTTATAAATAAATGTGCACTTACGCTGGAAACATCTCTCTGCCTCTTATTGTAGGCTTCTGAGTTCCAGAATTAGACAAGCAAGATCACCTGCTTCATTCCTTTCAGGTTTTCTTATTATGAAAACAGCAGGGAGGAGTGGAGGAAGACGCGGGAAGGGTGCATTTTGACATCCAATTATACTGCTAATCTCTGGAACTGGCTAATAGGAGTCTATTCAGGGAAATGTGCTTCTTGCCAGTGGCATCTGGCAATTAATGTTGAAATGTGGTTTCCAAGTTGCAAGGAATTTAGGATTTCACTGCAAAGATTTAAAGGGAAGGACTGGCACTCACTGCCTTCCAAAGTGGCGTACTCAGAATCAAAACTTTGCATCAATGTAGATATGAGCAGAGATGATATGCATTAAAGGTGAATTTATCCATATTAATCTTCGATTGAACTCAGCAAAGCTAATAAGTAGTAACAGTTAAAGCCCTAACCCTGGAATACGAGACACTATAACACCCGACGTAGGCACATCGCTCAGCTCCATTATTGCCAGGTCACCGCCAGCTCCTGCCACCATCTGCCAAATGCAAACTCCCCACACCTTCTCATATCTCAGGCCCCTGGCCATGCTGCTCCATCTGTCCCCAAGGAAACATCCCAGCTTTTCTTTTGTTTTCTTTTTTTTTTTTTTTACCTTCATAACTACTTCTTTTTCCAAATACATTTGACACGTCAACTTTTCTTCCAAATGTTCCTTCAATGTTCTAGGCACGATGCTACACTCTCAATGATCCCCAAAGGGTTATTAGGTTTTCTACTTTTTCCAAATCTATATCAATTCTTACATATTTCCAGTCTTTCATTTAATTGGAATTTATATAACGTGATGTTTCGGTGCCTGGGTCCTTCAATCAAAGTGCCTTGATCTCTCAGAGTCACAATTACCTCATCTAAAATCTGTGGTTAATGGTAGTAAGGACTGACCTTAAAACTGGTTTGCAACCTTGTCTGCATATTAAAATTAACTAGGAAGCTTAAAAAAAATACCCATGCCTTTGTCCCCCTCTCCAGACTTTTTATTTAATTGGTCTAGGGTGTCATTTGGGTTTTTGAAATGTAAAAAATCTCCACCTGTTAATATTGTGCAGACAAGTTTGGGAGCCACTGCCTTAAGGAGTTGTGAGGATTGTATGTGATCATGCATGTGCCAGTTAGCAGCACATTACCTGGTCAATACTAGACATTTAAGATAACAGTTGCTATTATTATTTTTGGACTTTTTAAAGATTTTATTTGCTTATTTGAGAGAGAGAGAGAGAGAGAGAGAGCATGTGAGCCGGGGGTAGGAGCAGAAGGAGAGGGAGAGAAAGAGAATCTCAAGCAGACAGCACGTTGATCAAGGAACCCAACGTGGGGCTCAATCTCACGACCTGACCTGAAACCAAAGGGCCGATGCTTAGCCGACTGAGCCACCCAGGCACCCCTGGACTTTTTAAATGGGAAAAATGTGCCTTACTTATTTTTTGACTATGGCTCATAGGTGAAATATGCAATACAGGGATGGTGGTGCTCAGTGTATTTTTTATTAAATAAATGAGGTAATGAGTCAGTATTAGATACACGTCCCTCAAAACAAGATCCTTCAGTCCTATAGGAAAAGGGGGCAGAAACACAGATAACTACAGGAAAACACAGCATGGGCCAACTGAGCTCAGAGCACTACAGCACATAGAGGAGAATGTGGCAGGGGCACTTGCCCTGGATGGCACAGGAGCTAAGGAAAAAGATGGAAGAGGAAAAGGAGGAGGATAATAGAAGCTACTGCTTCTAAGGTATTGGATTCTCTGCTAGGAAGTGCTCAAAGCTATGAAGTTCCCCAAGTTAACATATGAAGCTAGGACCAAGTTGAGAAATTTGCCCCAAACCACCCTGGTCAGTGGTAAACCCAGGATGGATTTTTGAGGCCTTTACCCTCTAGATTCAGATACTTAACTGCTATGCTGAACTGTAAGAACAAAGAAACATCACACACTTCTAAACAAAGGAGTTTTATATGGATTTATTTTATTTTATTTATTTACTTGACAGAGAGAGAGAGAGAGAGAGAAAGCGTACAAGCAGGGTGAGCGGCAGGCAGAGGGAGAAGCGGACTCTCCACCGAGCAGGGCGCTGATGTGGGGCTTGATCCCAGGACCCTCAGATGGTGACCTAAGTGGAAGGCAGGTGCTTAACCAACCGACTCACCCAGGAACCCCATTTAAATGTATCACTTATGAAGGAATCCATGAGTTAAATGGCATAAGACTCTGGGCCCTACTCAGGGTGTTTCTCTACCCATCAGTTGGTCAATTCTCAGCTCTGTCACTACTAATGCTAAAAATTATGATGAACCTGAAACAACCGAATGTCAGTAAAAAAAAAAAAAAAAAAAAGAACAAAAACTCCCTAATTCATTAATTCATACCTTACATGTCTCAACCTGAGGTGGATCTTAGACCTAATTATAAGGACCAAAAAGTATAAAACTTTTCTAAAGGAAAATACAGAGGCAAGCCTTTATGACCTTGGGTTCGGCAAATTATGTCTTGGTTCTAATAAGAGACAAATACAAATTTGATTTCATCAAAAAGAAAAACGTTTTTTTTTTCTCTTTGAAAGTCACAGTTAAGAAAATGAAAACCTAAGCCACATACTGGGGGGCATCAGTTGAAAAATACATATTTCACAAAGACCTTACAGCTAGAATATATAAAGAACCAGTAGAACTCAATCATTAGAAAACAATCCAATACAAAATAAAATACTTTTTATTCAAATGAAAAGATGCTCTTTTTTTTTTTTCAAAAAGAGTAAAACGTTCAACAAAGAAGATATGTGAATGTAAAAGAAGCAGAGGAAGGGTATTTCACATTATTAATCTTAGGGAAATGCAGATTATAACCATATGTCCTATGCTATGTATGTACGAGAAGGGGTAAAATTTAAAAGACTGACCAAACCAAATTTTGGCAGGAAGAGCACATAACTCTCTTATACTTGCTGCTCTATATCACTTGGCATGCAGTGGTACATCCAATTTAGAAATAATTTGGCAATTTCTTATAAAAGTAAATACACCATATGACCTAACTATTCTGCTCCAAGGTTTACCCTTGAAAAACGAAAATATGTGTCCATACAAAGACCTCTGTGTGAGTGTTCATAGCAGCATTATTCATAATAGTCCCAAATTAGAAATAACCAAAATACCAGTTCTCTGTTAAATGGAGAAAAAAAAAGTGATGTATCCATCTAAGGAAATTAAATTAGAGGAAATGAAATTTTAAAAAATGATTGACAGATATAACATGAATAAATTCAAAAGTATTATACCGAGTGTTTCTATTCCATAAAATGCCAAAAAAAATGTACAGCAATAGTTTTGGAATGAGGAGAGAAAGGATGGGTTGCAAAGGGGCCCAAGACTACTTTTTTTTTTAAATTTCGGCAATGTTCTAGATCTTGATTATGTTGACAGTTAACGCTGTGCGTGTGTGTGTATGTTTGTGTGTATGTAAAAATTCAATGAAATGTCCACTTAAAATCTTGATTCTTATTGAATATAAGTTCTCAACAGAACTGATTTTAAAAGAATTCACAGAAGGAAAAGTAAGAAGAAGGACCCCCCCATCATTCTGGTGGGCATAAAGAGTAGGTGAAGGTCACCCCACAAAAACACAGCGAGTAAATGATGATGCTTTTGAGGGCAGGCATTACCCCAGGTTTACGCTAATGTGAAATAGATATAAACTCCCTGTAGAAAGTGTTTTATTTAGATTGTCTTTTGCCACATCAACTGCATTTAACACAGTGTCTGACACATAGAAGTTGTTTGTGCAACACCTATTGAATGCATTAATTTTTGCTTCACCCTAGCAGATGAGCTCTGATTGACACACTAGCTTTTCTTTTTCGTATTTGTGCAATTAGAGTTTGTAATTAATACTCCCTTTTCTCAACAGAGAGACTACAAAGAGATGAAACTTCAAAATAAAAAAAATGATATTGTAATTTATTGTATAAAATGGTGAATACAAATCCTGCCACTGTTTTACAAAATTACAATTGGTAGTAAAGGGGGAAACAAAAACCAACCCAACTGTGATATGGGAGAAATCCTTGTAGGGTCATAAAATATAACTCATTGATAGCCAACACCTCAGGTGCCACAGCGTCTTCATATATGGATGCCGCAAGGAAACTGACTTCCCGTGTTTCCCTTGAGGGATGGAGAGGATTCAGGATACTGTGCCCAATGTGGTATCCAATGGATTCCATTTATTTCCCTCTCCTCTCTATACAATAGTATGTATCAGTCCTCTCTCAGGCTTGACTGTGAGCAACATGAAAAAAGGGGGGGGGAGAGTTTATCTATCTCTGTCTGCGTATTCTCAAAGAACAAACCAGAAGGCAAGATGAAGGCCGCTTGCCCTTGCTGAGTGCCTCCTTGGGTTGCCAGTTCACACGCTCTATCAGTACGTGTACCATGTCTGTAGTGTAGTGGTGATTTCCATTTTTGCAGTTGGGAAAATGGCTCCGGGAGCTTATGCAACTCACCGATGAGTTGGAAGAGCACACGTTTTATTAAGCGTCTGCTAGAACCCATTATTATGATTTAAAGAGAGTAAAATTTCACTTCCTGTTTTTCAACAATAATTGCCAGGACTTGTGCGATTAATATCCAGACACTATTGTAAGTTGATGTTTTACTTGTATATACTCATTAGATTCTCAAGATAACTGTCTGATACAAAAACTATAATTAATCTCATTTTACCGATGAGAAATAACGAGGTATATGTTTATTCATATTTTTCAGATCCGTACTAAAATGGACAGTCAGGATTAAATACAGAGGCCTGGATGCGCTCTCTGCTTTTAATTGCTGCACTATCCTTCCTTTTCCAACGGTTGGAGACAAAGACAGAGAAGTCGGGTGTGAATATAACACGAGTGCCTAAAATAGGGGAGACCAATCCAAGTGCTCTCGTTTTTTTTCCTTATTACTCAGAATATTAGAATCTACTTCTCCTTTCACAGACTAGCAGATAACTTTAAATGAGAAAAATTGTATACCCCATTAAGTAGCAATGCAGTTTCCATTCTCGTTAAATTGCTTATTAAAAAAAATATGAAAGTATTAGATTGCAATGTGGGGCTTTCTGTGCTTGTTTTTGACCTATTTTCTGAGCACAACGCTTCTATATCATCAGCCTTCTTTCCTCTCTCTTCTCTTCTTCTATACTCACTTTAAAGTCAAAAGATACTTAAGTTAGTAAGTAGTAAAAGAAGAAGAAGAAGAAAAAAAAAACAAAACAGAACTAGAACCAGAACTTGTGTGCTTGCTATCAGGTTGTGGGGGGCACATGCTCGCTGGCTGGACTGACAAGACACGCCCAGGAGCCATGCATGGGAGGAGAACAAGTCAGAGAGGGAAGCAGGTTTCCACATAAAAGCCAGAAGGAACTAGAACCTTTCAACACAAACAAAGAAAAGCAATTTTTACAAAATTATCGACACTTTTCTCTAAGAATTATTAACGTTCCATCAATGCCCCTTGTGATTTGGCACCATCTTGTCTTTCCAGTCTCTTCTCTGGCCTCCCTCTGTGTGTACCATGCATTTCGCAAAGTTCCTGTGATAATTTCTTTAATGCTAACACATGTTCAAACCGCCCTGGCTTTGGTTAGACTGTTTTCTCAACGAAGACTGCATTCCTCACTTATTCAGTTGACTCTTCCCTTCCTTTCTTCTCTTCTTCATTTCTACAAGTATTTATTGAGTACCCACCAAGCATAGGCTTGGGCGTAATGCCTTCAAGGCCTAACCCATTGCCACTCTTCATAATTTGTCCTGGTGAAGTAGTAATAAGTGCAGTTCTTTGATCCTCCCCTCATTGACACCTTCCTCCCAAAAAGCAGTGAATAAAGTACTTATAAAACCCCATACTGTATTAAAATTGTGAACTAACCCATCACCCTTACTAGACTGAGGGCAGGAGAATCCTCATCCAGCTCTGATTTCCCCGTGCCTGCTACGAAATGTCAGCTGTGATGACTGGGGAGAAGAGGGAGGGATGTTAAATAATATAAATACCCTCTTTCAGAGGGCTGTGTATAAAGAAACACTAGGAAGTTAGGTAAAAAGGCTGAAAGCTGAAGGGGAATTCTGATTACCTGATTTCAAATACTGGGTGCTTCTACTACCCTAATGTCTATAGAATTTTAAAAGTAAGAAAAAGAAAAACAGAGGTGCTTGGCTGGCCCAGTCGGTTGAGCATGCGACTCTTGGTCTTGAGGCTGTGAGTCCGATCCCCACCTTGGGTGTCGCTATTATTTAAAACAAAACAAAACAAAACAAAACAAAACAAAACAAAACAACTCTTTCACATCTGATTAATTAAATGCCTAGGGCCTTAAAATTTAAAGTGTGGCCCAAAGATCATCACCTTCAGCATTGTCTAAGGACTTGTTTGAAATGCAGCCTCTCAAACCCCATCCCGACCGACTGAATCAGGATATCCTTTTAAAAAGACACACAAGTGATACCTGTGTTAAAATTTACGAAACACCAACATTCTCATTTAGGGAAGCAGTGCACTACAATGAAAACAGCCAGAGTTGACAGGCAACCTATAAGACTGGGCTTGACTGGGACCAAACTCTTGCAGACGAGGATAACATTTAAATCCAAGCAGCGTGCAAAAGAAAGGGCTCAAATAAATGAAAATGCAAATATGGGATCACTGTTATCTACAATATATCTAGACTTAAACCAAATTTAATATATAAAGAAAGGAGGAGGGATATAATACCTAGTTAACATAGTCCCTGCTCAATTTGAAACAAACAAAAAAATCCATTTTTAGTATTACTTTTAGAAGATATTACAAATGTTAATGAATAAGTTATCAGTTTATCAGCATATCAAATTTGTCCAAGATAAAACCAAGCATGAAACCAAATGATTATAGCAAAGGCTTCTTATATGTCTAAGATTAAAGACAACTTTCATGTATTATTTCTATGAATACTGCGCTAAAGATATTTGAAAAAAAGAATGTCATCTTTCATATCTCTGATTCCAGACAACGGTCAAGTGCAATTACATTAAGTTGCTTTCAGTTCTTGGTCTCTACATGGGTTTCTTTTCTTTAATAAAGAAACTCCTGTATAAAAAAAAATTGCTAGGAAAATGTGTATTCCAACAAATCATTTTCTGCAAAGCTATTATGCCCTTAGTCCTAGATTGCCAGATACAAACTAAAAAAACATCAGCAGTTTTCTCCCCAGAAAGTTCTCAAGACTCTTTTGCCTTAATTTTTGAATAAATAAAACAAGTACATTTGCCAAAAATAAAGGGGCTGAATTGCTCTTTCTCTGACTTTCAAGTCAACTCTATATTTTAAAGGAGAATAAAGGGGCCTGGAAGGTAGTTTTATACACCTGAGAATGGCCTGAGTTGAGAATATGTGATGCGTTTCTTGAATGAGTCTAAGTACAATTGTTTAGACTTTGAAAGAGTAACGTCATATTATCTTGAGAAATAAATTTCCTTCTGGGGGGGGGGGAAACTCCAAAACAAAATCAATTCATTGACAATAAAATGTGTATAACATTTTTTTGTGTGTATAACATTTTTTAAAAATTCATTTGCATATATTATCTCATTTGAACTTTTTAAACAATTTAACAATAAATTTGGAGTGTGTATATTAATCTTATCTGTAGTTTACTGATAGAGGAATTGATACCAGTAAGGTTAAGTGACTACTTCAGCTCAATTTCCAGGGAGGAGAAAGAGCAAATAAAGAACCCAGATGCAAAAAAAAACAAAAAAACAAACAAACAAAAAAAAAAAAAACAAAAACAGATGCTCTAACTGCAATCATATACATTTTTTAACCATCACAATGTACGTTTTCTAAGGAAGAAGAAATGGACAAAATGTTCAGTAGATGATGCTTAAGGTTGATACAGATAACAGTCAAAGCTACACTACAGGCTTCCATAAAAGTGTTTGCCTTTCTCTTGGACCATGTAATGTACTCCTAGATCCCGCAATAGGTGCTTCTTAATTGTGTTTTGTGTTTTGCCTGACTCTTCACAAGGAGCACTGATTATGCACAAAGATTTTAGCTACACATTCACAGAGTTTCTACACATCACTTAATAGAACCCACATGGGTATTTTCAGCCTCAGAAAATGTTCTTATCTCTATTTTAAAGGTGGAGTAGCAATGGCTGGGGGACAGGATGGTAGGATATGCCAGTTGGGGGACAGGATGGTAGGATATGCCAGTTATGACTTTGACAAAAGAAGAGATGATACAATTGAGCAAAAAAAAAAATGAGAAGTGCATATTGGTGACTGTAAATTTTGGCTTCTGGCTAAGTAGCATGGGTTCAGAGCACTGAAATGATTTTCACCGCCTACTCCAATAATACACACCACTCACCTTCTCTGTTTATTTTACTATTAGCAATAAATTGAATTCTACGCTAGCTGCAAATGTTCCCAGGGCTGAAAAACAATTATATCATGAACTTAAACTCTCCTTCTGAAGGAGTCTTACAAGAGTGGGCACAGATAATAGAAAGGACAGATAGAGACAAAGAATAAAGAAGGAGCCCAAACAAATAGACTGTGGGGGAGAACACATTACTTTATAGAGATGAGCTTGGCGTCTCTGTGGAATCGGATAATATATAAACGGATATCGGATAATATATAAACAAAATCAACTATACATTTTTATATGAGAGCAATTAATTTAACACATGTCAATTTAAAAAATTAAAAAAAAAAACAAAATTAAAATGAATTCATTAAGAAAAATCTCTGCTCAATCTTTAAAAAGAAAATCAACTATCATCAGAAGAGAGAAACACTTAACTCGAGGCAACAAACTGAGGGTTGCTGGAGCCGGGGGCGGGGAGGGATGGGGTAACTGGGTGACAGGCATGAAGGAGGGCATGTGATGTAATGAGGATTGGGTATTAAATAAGACTGATGAATCACTGAACTCTACCTCTGAAATCAATAATACATTATATGTTAATTAATTGAATTTAAATTTTAAAAATAAAAAAAAATTCGTTTGTTACAAATATGTAAGAGAGAGAGAGAGAGAGAGAGAGAGAGAAAGAGAGAGATAGACTAGGGCCAATGAGGGCATGGGAGCGTTGCTGGAGTGACACTCCCAACGGGTACTACTTCGGCATTCTGCTTGTGCCTTCAGAAGCTGTACATTCCTGGTATAAACTATGAAATTTATGGAGAAGTCTTCTTTTTAAAATTCCTCTAAATTGTGTCTGTTCCAGCAGCTTTCTATGCAATTACCTTCAGAGGTAATTGGCTTCTTCTCTGTTTTTATGTGTAGGTTCACAAACACCCTGGTAACTGAGTAACAGCAATGAAATGAAATAAATCAAGTCACAAATATACTTCCAAAATGTGTCCTGCCACGACAAAGGGGAGCATCTAAATGTGTTGCCAAAAGAAGAAGTATTCAAAGAAGAACAATAACTTGCTCTTGTTTTCTGAAATTATATTTGGCATTGCCATTAAGATAAAGGATATGGAAAACAAGACATTCTTTAAAAAATTGCATAATGAGTGAAATTGCTGCATGTTTTCTTCACTGTTCTTTTTATTTCACATTAAAAATAAAGGACTATGTGTTTGGAATAGAGATATTACTGCCATTGTTCTGTATTTTAAAGATGAAAAGCTATTTGAGGATGTTGTATGTCTCTGAGCAGTACTTCTATAGGGTACTCAAATTTGACTCTATAAAAGGCCATAATTTCTATAAAGGCCATAATTTCTAATCTATAAATTAGAACCTAATATGAGTTCTGATCAGAAACATGTATTGAACTTTCAGTGTGCTCAGAAGAAATAGAAGATGCCTCACATTGAAATATTATATATTTCATACATACATGTATATGTACATACATTTATAATTATTCATTTATTTAAAGATACTGAAAAAGAAACCATTAGGACCTAAAGAAATCAGTGCATCCATGTCGTGCTTTGGTTTAAAAAAGTAATATACTGAGCAAGTCCCAGAAGGAGAGTGATTTCCCCCAAAACTCTCCTGATGGTGCCACTGTTCTGCATATGCTCCAAGCAAGGAAATGTGCAGCCAACTTCAACTAATAAGGAAAAGACTGGGGCCCCTCTCAGTCCTGGAGGTGGGGGAGGTAGCTTGTTAGGCCAAGACACACAGGCAACATGATAAATAGGACGAGAACAGGTAGGAAAGGTCAGCGACCCAAGGCTCACTCTCTTCCCTTAGAACAAGGGAGAATGTTCTAGGGCTGATCAAAAGTGCATGGTCTTCATTTTGATTCTCTACACGATTCCCACTTGGGCCTTGTTCTCTAACATTCTCTAGCAAGAAGACCACTGCATGAAGCATGAAGACCACTTCTCTTTGAAACACATGTAACACGTATTATTTACTGTGACAGTAAGAAAATGGTGAGGTAATCTTACAGTAGGAACTGAAGACTATAGGCTACAGGCAAAATATTTAGAGCTCTTTCAGGAATGGCAAACAGGTTTATCTTGAGTACCAACTATGATGGCCTTTAGGATCTGCTTCACATCTTGGAAGGTGAATGGTTTTGAGGCTAGATCCAAGCTTGGTGGGAAAGAGCACCATGACACATTAGCCAATTATGGAAGTCGCATAGGATGTGGGGTGGGGATACACAAAGATATACGCATTGTAAAATGTATTTGCAAGTGCACTTAAAATATTTTGTCCTCCTACGTGATATGGCACAACAGTTTCCTCAAATCCTGAACTCATGGTAAAATTTGGTTACTATGGTAAGATTTAAAAACATTATTTGAAGTCATAAACACTTTCTAAAAATCAATTCTAACATAGCCATCAGTCCGGCAGAGACTACAGCTTAGTTTTCTAAGAAGTAAATAGATTAAGCAAGATGACTTAAGCCCAGTAACAGTTTAGCATGGGGGAAGGTAAGGGCCAATATGCAAAGCCATGGTTCTTGAACTGTTAATCTTTGGATGTTTATAGAACATTTGATAATCCCATAATTTACACAAGCTTCATTCTCAGAGAAATGCCATCTGAAAACCTGTGAAAATTATGAGCGAATTCTGAGGAGTCAATACCTTCCAGACGTGGATCCATCCATTGACTTCAAATCCCTCACTAAAGCAGGAAGGGGCCTTATTCAAATGCAGAGAACTTTGCTCAGTGCCTGACAGATAAGACCTACTCATTCCATAACTTTCAGCATGGGAGTGAACATGAAGTCAGGAAATTCAGATTAAAGTTGTGTCATCACAGATATATCACTTTAAAACCCTGAGCTTGTTTTCTTAAAAAGTCCCAAATTGGATTTTGGAGAATCCCACTGTTTTCTGGGGAAAAATAATGTTTAATAAATTTTCAACTTGTTCCAACTTCTGACAAGAAACATCTGTCTGTGTCCCTTTATAGCTTGAATGTCTACTCTATCATCAGGTAAATAATGAAGAAATAAATGAGGCTTGTTGGCTTTTGTGTGGTATGCATGGACCAAACAAGGCTGAGAAGTTGATTTGATTTGGAGAAGATCAAATCTCTCTCTTGTCCTACCAGCAGAACATACCTCTATCCTGTAGTTCTAAAAACGGAGGGGGTGGATCACGAGAATACAGGGAGTCAGAAAAGAAACCTCTCTTCTGAGCAATTTCTAATTCTAAACTGAAAGCAGCATATTTTTGCACTGAAAAATGCTTATGTTTTTAAGTAAATGCATTGAGTTTTAGTGGCCAACAGACATTATGTTGTTGTTGTTTGTCAGCGAGTTATATTTCCAGCTAACCGTGTCTGCTCTTTAGATCTCTGAGTGCATTAGAAAATATTTCTTGAAAATATAATCTGTAAATAATGCTAAGAAACAAAATAAAACATAAGTGGGGGAAATCTAATAGAGTGGAGTCAAAGACTGAGATTAGAATAAAACTCCGCCACTTGTTAGTTTTGTGATTTCAGACAAGTCTTTTAACATCTCCAGGCTTTGTTTTTCTGAGGCAGGATAAGGTGACATGATTACCTGCCCCAACTGACTTGTAGAATTATTTTGAGTCACAAATGAATGTGTTTTGAAAACCTTAAAGTTTGCCAAATCAAGTAAGAAAGTAAAATCAGTAACCCTCCTAATCTTTCCTCCAAGATGCCTACATTCTAGGGCCAAAGCTCACTTAACTGAAGATAATTTGACACTTGTAACAAATGATTGGCACTAAAATGCTTTTGCTCATTAAAAACTGGTTTATCACAAAAATGAGATAAATGTAAGATAATGAGAGGCAGATGCACAAAAATTACCTTAAATTACCCAGGGGTTTAAAAATTATGGGGCAACTGCTTATAGAAGATTCAAATCATCAGGAAGTAATCTGACATTTGTTGGTATTCATACAAGGAAATTCATGTGGCAATGTTTCTGCTTTCAGGAGCAAACAACCGTGAGGATACCAGGTTGAGCACATCTGGTTTCTAGAGAAAATACCAAAGAGAACACGTGCCACGTTGATGTCTGAATTTCAGAGGGAATGGGCATATCTAGTCTGTCACCAAATGTGCTGGAATAAATATCAGAATGTTGATACAATGATATAAATATATACTGTGAAAGAGTTATCAAAGTAATAACCATAAATCTCTGTCATATATACTTGACATGATACTCCAACAGGTCAGAGCGATTTTGAGGGAATGAATTAACGAATGAATTTACTAAGATGATTTCAATCTATTAACAAATTTGCTTTTTAAATAAATATTTTGGTAGCCTTCACTGTCAAACTTCTAAAGGCCTGAATTCCTTCACTGTTAGATGGATTCCCACAACTTCCCTTCTCTGTCTCATAGGGGTTGTGATGAAGATGCAATAATGTTCGTAACAGTACTGGGTACAGTATAAAATGTTAAGTATATATAAGGCATAGTGATTCTCATGCTGTTTCCTATTTTTGTGAAATGCAAAGGCCATCTTGTCTCCTTCCATAGTGAAAAATCATAAAGTGAACTTAAGCTTGTAAATCTAAGGGAACAGCTAAAATCTCTAGCAACTTTTATTAGCCAACACTTGTGATCTTTAAAAGTTACAATAATCAAGATATGGAAGTAACCTAAGTGTTCACAAATACACAAATGGGTAAGAAAGACATATAAGTTTACACACACACACACACACACACACACACACACAGAGGCAATGGGATAACACACAGCCATAAAAAGGATGAGATCATGTCATTTGCAACAACATGGATGGACCTAGAGGGGATGATATTAGGTAAAATAAATCAGACTGAGAAAGACAAATAAGATTTCATCCATATACAGATCCCGAAAGACAAATAAATAAACATATAAAAAGCAAAATCAGACCTCTAAACACAGAGAACAAAATGATAGTTGTCAGGAGGGAAGGGTGTGGGGGACTGGCAATATGGATGAAGTAGAGTGAGAGAGACAAGCTTCCAGTTAGGGAAGGATGAAATCATGGGAATAAAAGCACAGCATAGGGCATAGAGTCAAGGGTTTGGTAACAGCGCTGTGTGGTGACAGATGGCAGCTACACTTGTGGTGAGCACAGCGTAACATACAGAAAACTTGACTCACCGTGTTGTATACTTGAGACTAATGTAATGTTGTACATCTGTTATAAAAAGATAAACTATGGGATCCCTGGGTGGCGCAGCGGTTTAGCACCTGCCTTTGGCCCAGGGCGCGATCCTGGAGACCCGGGATCGAATCCCACGTCGGGCTCCCGGTGCGTGGAGCCTGCTTCTCCCTCTGCCTGTGTCTCTGCCTCTCTCTCTCTCTCTATCTCTCTGTGTGACTATCATAAATAAACAAAAATTAAAAAAAAGATAAACTATATATATATATATCGCATTATTTTTTATCACTAGGCTGTCAACCCCTTGAAAGCAATGATTTGACTAATTAGCCATTTTACTTCAAATACTGAAGGACGCATGATATTACTTAATTGGTCTTGTTCAATAAATAACAGAAATAATCACAAGACCAGTATCACTCAGGGAAGGTATAATATGTCATAGTTCTTTTCGTGAAATGATAGAATGCACACAAATTGAATGTCTCAGCCTATTGGAATGTGGGGTAAAGGCTGGGTATTGGGACCAAATTCTAAGATCGGGACCTAAGATCAGGACATAGACCAAGATTCATAAAGCCCAGGGCACAAAGCAAGATGGAATATTCAACATTTGCTACAACTAGTAAGCAAGTAGGAAGACCGACAGGAGTTTATATAGTGAAGAAAGCAGACGCACAACCACATGGGGAGCCAGCCACCAGGGAGACTACAGGAAATAAGAAAAAGCAAAACAACAAAAGGCGGTGAAGGAGGACTGACATACATCCTGCCTGGGAATACATACGAGAGATGTGAATCCTTCCTCAGTTATATACCATATTGAGGACCATTAACTTTGTCTCCCTTTGTACACACACACACACACACACACACACACACACCTTATGGTCTGTATATATATGTGCATATGTATACGTACACAAATAGGTCCAATACATCAAACATACCTAAATTGTTTTGAGGAGTAAATGAGCTAATGCATATAAAATACAGAGCAAAATCTCTTACAAGTGCATAGCTAGTGTTCAATATATGCCATTTGTTATTATTACTCAAGATTTTCTGTTTTACAGATACAAGATTATGCAGTTAGATAGAGGCAGTGCGATTCCTTAAAAACATATTTACCAATAACATGCCATTCATTATTGTATGTAAATATACACTTCCTACAAATGCAATATTCAGTGAAGACTGACATTACACTTAAGGTATAAAAGACCAAATGTTAGCAACACATCTTGAACAAAACCTTCAGCAAAGGCATAAGATAAAAAGTCAGTCTCCACACAAACAAAATCAGTTAAGGAAACTTGTCCTGGTCAAAATGTATATGCAAGAAGCTTCCCTGCCAGGCTGTATTTACTACACAGCTTATAAGACGTGAAAGTGAGTTCGGACCTAATTTCCAGTTAAACTCAGAAATGTCTCCTTTCGAGAATCTGATAATAGATTCTCAAATTGTCCATCATTTCCTACATCGCCAGGGAAGTTGATAAATTCAATTTTTGGTGACTGGGACCATTGCGGAAATTGTTTTGAAATTACCAAACAAAAGTGAGTAAATGAAGTTAAAAGGCTTACATTAAAAAAAAAAAAAAAAAAAAAAAAAAAAGTTCAAGCCTCCCAGTAGTCATTTTCATGGCAAATTCAAGCAGTGATTCTCTTTTTGTAATCTCTCAAAACAACACAGTTTGTTACTGCTTTCTTGAACGTAGTATTTACTTAATGACAGCATTGGACTGAACCGTGCCCCCCCCTTCCAAAATACACACATTAAAGGCCTCACCCCCAATGTGACTATCCTTGCAGGAGGTAATTAAGGTAAAATAAAGTCCTAAGCGCGGGGACCTGGTCAGGGAGGGATTACTGTCCTGAGAAGGAGAGATTCCAGAGAGTTGGCTCACTCTCCAAGTGAGGACGCGGTCAAAGGGTGCCTGTCTGCAAACCTGGAAAAGAGACCTCAGCAGAAACCAAACACGGCCAGACCTAGGTCTCAGACTTGCAAGCCTCTAGACTGAGAAAGTAAATCCCTACTGTTTAAGTCACCAAGTCTATGACATTTATTCCTATGATATTTTTTACATCAGCCTGAGCAGATTAATATATTTACTTACCTGTTCATGCATTCTTGTTTCTTTAATGAGAATATCCAGGACTGAAGAAGTCGTAGTTAAATACACTTCTTTTTCTTACTGTACTAATGGGAGAGCCAGCTGTCACAATTTTATTGAGAAAAGTGACCTCAGCAAGAAGGGGGGGCTGGGAGGTCCCAACACACATCTCCCCACAGAAACAGCAAAATAGCTACAAACTGATGAAAATATCTCAGGGAAAGCTGTGACCTACAATGAAGAAGCAGCCAAACTACTTTTTGAGCGGGACTCAAAAACCGAGGCTGGCCAAGCACAGAACACCATAGGAAGCATTTTATCTCTGGTGCAAATCCCCCAGTCCAGAGCAGCTCAGTGGTAGGAGGAATCTGCGCAGAGAAATGTCACCCCACAGGGAGAGGCAGAGCAGAAGAGTCCCAGTGAGCCTCACCCCTGCGGGAGTTCACAGCCTTTGGTACCAAGGATGGCCACAGTCTTCTCCAAGGCGGATCCCAGCTGATGGAGCCTTCAGAGCCCCTGCTGCTGCATCTCCTCCCCAGGGCTGCAGCTGTCTTTGCAGTGAGCCTTGCCCCCGGGCCCCCCAGCCCCTCTTTCCAGGATTGGGATGCCTCGGTGCTTTGCCCTAATTGTGAGTCAAGCTGCCTCTTCTCGGAGCCCTGCCCTCCACATTCCCAGGTCCTGGCTCCGACCCATCATTGCTGAGAACCACCTGGCTGACGGTCTGAGCCCTGCTCCTGGGTCCCAAGTCATGGTTCTGGGCTGCCAGTACCGGGCCTGTGCTACTGCTGCTCCTGCTGCTGCTGTGAACACCACCCCCAGGTTCCAATACACAGCTTGAACGCACCACCATCAGGGAAGGTCTATAATATGCAGAGAGACCTACAGATTCAGTGCAATCCCTTTCAAAATCCCAGTGTGATTTTCTGCAAATAGAGACAAAAGACTATCCTGCAATGTGTATGGGATCCTGAAAGATTCCGAACCGCCAAGGCAATCCTGAGAAAGAGCAAGGCAGGAGGTGTGAGGTTTCCTGATTTCAAGCTATATCACAAAGCTACAGTAAACATCATGCTAACTGGCATACAGACAGACAGACCAGTGGAGCAGAGGAGAGGGCACAAATATAAACCCATGTATACACCGTTGATCTATTTGCAACAAAGGCACCAAGAATTGACAATGAGGAAATAATAGTTTTTTCAATAAATGGTGCTGGGTAAATTAGACAGTCCCATGCAAAAGAATAAAACTGCTTCCCTATCTTTTTATCATTCATAAAAAATTAACTTGATACAGACTAAATACTTAAAGACCTGAAACCACAAAACTCCTGGAATATAACATAGGGAAAAAGATTCTTGACATTGGTCCTAATTGATTTTTCTGGATAAGAAGATAAAAGTAAAGACAATGCAAGGCGAAATAAAGCAGCAGAATACATCAAACTAAAGAACTTCTATACTGAAAGGAAATCATCAATACATTAGAAAGGCAACCTACAGAACAAAAGAAAATATTTTCAAACCATATGTGCCATAAAGGTGTCAATACCCAAAATGGCCAACAAGTACATGAAAAGGTGCTCAATATCGCTAATCATTACAGGAATGCAAATCAAAACCCGTTAGGATTGTTATTCTCAAACACAAGAGATGGCAAATGTTGGGAAGGATGTGGAGAAAAGGCAATTCTCATACATTGTTGGTGGAAATGTAAATTAGTATAGCTATTATGGAAAGCAGTACCTTGGCTCCTTAAAAATTAAAATGAAACTTCTGGTTATAAAATAAGTCTTTTTTTTTTTTTATAAAATAAGTCTTGGTTGGAAATGAAAAGGACAACATAGGGAATACAGTCAACAGTATTATAACACTAGATGGTGACAGATGGTAGGTACATTTATCACGGTGAGCGCTGTGTAATGTAGAGAACTGTCAAATCACTACATTGCACACACACACACACACACAATTTACAAAGAGACCTACCATATGATCCAGCAATCCTCTTTCTGTGTATATATTTGCAAAAATGAAATCAATATCATGAAGAGTATCTGCATAGCTGTGTTCACTATAGCATAATACACGGTAGCCAAGACATGTAATCCACCCACATGTCCTTCAGTGGATAACTGGATAAAGAAACTGTGGTATGCTCAACAGAATGTTATTCGATCATAAAAAGGAAAAAAAAAATCTTGACATTTGTGACAACATAGATAGACATGCAGGGCATTAGGGTAAGTGAAATAAGCCAACCAAATAAACCAAGGAGAAAGACAAATACCAGATTGTATTACTGTGGTATTATTATTATTATTATTATTATTATATATGGGAATCTTTTTTTTTTAAAGCTAGTTTTATACAAACAGAATCGATGGTCACCAGGGGCAGGGAGAGTGGGGAAATGGGGTGATGGATGCCAAAGCATAGAATAGAAGTTTCCATTTATAGGGGTCCCTTGGTGGCTCAGCTGGTTGTGTTTGCCTTCGGCTCAGGTCATGATCTTAGGGTTCTGGGAACAAGCCCAGCATCGGGCCCCCTCCTCCGCAGACAGCCTGCTTCTCCCTCTCCCTCTGCCCCCCCCCCACTTATTCTCCCTGTCAATCCCTCTCTCAAATAAATAAGTAAAGAAATCTTAAAAAAAAGGAATTTTCATTTATAAGAATAGGTTCTAAGGACCAAATGTACAGCATGATATAACTGTTACTGAGAGTAGCTCTAAATCATGCTCACCACACACACCCAAATAATTATGTGAAGTGATAAATGTGTTAATAATCTTGATCTTGGTAATCCTTCCACAATGTTTATGTATATCAAATCATCATGCTGTACACTTTAAGTATATACAATTATTTTTGTCAATTATTCCTCAATAAAGTTAAAAAAAACTAAATTCAGAAAAGTGTACTAGGTACCAATAACATCAAAATTTTTCAATAATTTTAGTGAATTACTTCATAGTAATAAATGTTCAATAAAAATTATGTCTCAAGTTAGAAATAACACATTTTTCATCATAGTGTAAGTTAAAATCACAACACATATGAATAGACAGGTGCACAAATATTTATAAGGCTAAAGTTGAGTCGCTTTTGGCATATTCATATGAAAATTTACTCATTTAGATTTTTACAAAGAAATAAAGGATGCTTTATGGTTTAAAATTATGTGGAAGAGAAGAATATATAATATACACTTTAAACCTATCTATTAATCAAAAGGCAGATTATGCCAAGTATAAAAGTAACTAAAACAGAAATATAAAATATTTCAAAGTATTCTGTGTTGTGGGCACTTGGGTGGCTCAGTCAGTTAAGCATCTGCCTTTGCCTCAGGTCATTATCTCAGTCATGGGATCAAGTCCCACTTAAGGCCCCCTGCTTCTTGGGGAGCCTGCTTTTCCTTCTGCCCACCCCCTGTCTCTCATGGATAAATACATAAAATCCTTAAAAAAATACATTGATTTTGGGAATCCCTGGGTGGCGCAGCGGTTTGGCGCCTGCCTTTGGCCCAGGGCGCGATCCTGGAGACCCGGGATCGAGTCCCACATCGGGCTCCCAGTGCATGGAGCCTGCTTCTCCTTCTGCCTGTGTCTCTGCCTCTCTCTCTCTCTGTGACTATCATAAATAAATAAAAATAAATAAATAAAAAAAACATTGATTTTAAGTGGATTTTTCTAATTTGTTTAAAGATGTCATTTATTTGGGAGAGAGAGAGCGATTGGGAGGAGGGAGGAGAGGGAGAGGGACAAGCAGACTCCCCACTGAGCATGGAGCCTGAAAAGGACCTCAATCCCGGGACCCTAAGATCATCACCTGAGCTGAAATCAAGAGTCGGGACACTTAACCTATTATTATTATTCAGTAGCTAAACAATCTCAACAGGACCAAGTTTTTTGGTTTTCGTGCCTTTCCATATCACGATCCTCAACTTACTAAGTCATGATTCCCCAGTGTATCATAGTGGTTCAAGATTTATATACCACCCAGGTGCCCCATAATTTTTTTAGTTTTTTAAAGTTTTTTTTCCTACAATGAGAAAATAATACTTCTGAAATTAAACAAGTGTATATATAAAAGTAAAAGAGCAGCAAAATGGAGAGTAAAAATTCCAGAGAATATCATCTACAAGTGGAATAAAGGAGAATAAAAGTAATATGGGTCTTGGGTAACAGCAGGACCTCACTCCTTCCTCTAGTGGAGAATGTTTACCACTCTGTCAGCCTTCCCAAGCAAAAACCAGCTCTGAAACATTAGTAAGGATACTGAATTTATCAACATATCTGGCAATTTTCAGCATATGCCATTATTTTTAAAATATAATTGAATGCTGCCACAGGACCCGATGCTCCTTCAAAGTCTCTCTCTACTAAAAACTATCAAATCTATTCAAAATTGAACAATTTTCAGGGAAACTAGAATCCTCTACTACTCAGAGTTCAGCAAAATATTACCAAAGATGTTCTGTGGGTAATTTTAAAAAATGAATGGTGAATTTCTGTGGTCACATGCCCTCTGGGATTATGTACGTGCGTTTCTACTATGTACTGCCATGACATGTCTACTTATGTATGCATGTATGTATGTGCATGTGCCCATATATATGTGTGTGTGTATTTATTCATTCAACATATGTTTACGTAAGACTTAAAATGTACATTGTTGATAGAGTAGGAGGCAAATCAAATGAGTGGGTGCCATCGAGATGAATGAATGAAGATATCATCGCAGAAACTGTTTTCCCAATGGAAGCTGAAAATACTAAGGCCTCACTTCTTTTGCACGGATACTTGACCAAGACTGGGAAAACATCTTAAAAAATCTCCTTTACAAAAATTATGACACTGAAGGACAAGCACCCCTTCCTTTTCTTCTCTGACTTTGTACAAAGTTGGACAAACAGCATATAAATCTTGAACCACTATCATATACAGTGGAGAATCAAAACTTAGTAAGTTGAGGATCGTGATATGGAAAGGTACGAAAACCAAAAAACTTGGTCCCGTTGACATTGTTTAGCTACTGAATAAAGTAAAAAAAAAAAAAAAAAAAAGTCATGTTTATAGACCTCTCATTATCTTATTTAATACAAACCTTGCTGTTAAACGGCTTTTTGGAGAGTGTATATGGCTGAAGGCATCCTAATTTACTCAACTTTATGGTCTATTCATACACAATTCACCTGGTTTCATATATAAGTGCTCCTTTCAAATTGACATGAAATAACAAGCCTTACAAATAATGTCTCATTTTCAAGTCATAAAGAACTTCAACAAATACTGATTTTGGGTAATTTCTGAAAGTTGATAAATTACTAATGTATATTCAACAACTAGCATATTATGAAGAAGTAAATCACTGAAAATTATTGGAGCTCCTCATTTTCTTCTCCCAAATTTTCTTTTGCTAACTCTTCAATTTGGGAAATGAAATTCAAAAGATTTTAAAAGCTTCACATGATCTATCTTCACATAAATTTCTCAGCCTACCAACTAAAGCTTATCAGTTCTAGAGAGCTTGGATTTGTTTTATAGCATTCCTGATATTATGAAGTTAAACTAATTGACAGAGAGCTAGAAATTTCTCTACAAATGAGAAAATACACATGCACACAGATGTGCATGCCTTTTCTCTTCCAAATGCAGTGATTTATTGTTGATGACTGCAAAGAGCTAAGGCCAACCTGACTATAGGAGTTAAGATACCCTGAGCTCGAGTCTCAGTATGAAAGATTAAAGGTAGATAAGAAAAGGCCTTGGGTTTTATACTTTTATCTACTTATCACATATAACAAACAAAATGTTGAGAGGCAGGGGTCAGTAAGCATTCATGAGAATTCACAGTTTTTGTGGTGTGCTGGGGAAAGCTTGGTGTAAATGAGGTGAAAAAAAAAAAGGCATGAAGCATATCGATGTAAGAGCAAATGGCAAGATAATCTCTAGACTCATGCTTCACATGAAATGAATATTTAATAAATATTGGTTGGGGGTGCTTGGTTGGCATCTGCCTTCAGTTCAGGTCATGATCCCAGCGTCCTGGTATTGACCCACATCGGGCTCCCCGCTCAGCGGGGAGTCTGCTTCTCCCTCTGCCCTTCTCCCTGTTCATGATTTTTATATGTCTCTCTCATTTTCTGTCTCGCTCACATAAATAAATAAAATCTTTAAAAAAATATTGGTTGACGTAATAGGAACACCTTGACCCTGAGCCAAAAGTAAAGGGGCTGAAGAAGAGAAATGTGCCATTTCTTATTGTTTTCACTGGAAAAACTGTGGGATTTTCTATATATTAAATAAAATGAGGAATTCTCCTTCTTTAAGTTAAAACCTGCACTTGTAGATTGGGCTGATCACTGTAATGAAAACATTTTAAAAATATTACATACAATGTAATTCATACTTATTATTTATTAAACAAATTATTACTCCTACTAAGAGCCTAATATTCCATCACTCTATTGCATTGGGAATTGCACGTGGACCATAAGAACAACAGTTAGACACCTACCTCTTATTTCCTTCTGCTCAAGGGAGATAGAAGAAAGTATCTAAGTTTCATCTTGCTGCTATAACAAAGTACCTTGAACTAAGTGGCTTTAAAAAATATATTCTCGGGATCCCTGAGTGGCTCAGTGGTTGAGCATCTGCCTTCGGCCCAGGACATGATCCTGGGATCTGGGTTCGAGTCCCATATCAGGCTCTCCACATGGAGCCTGCTTCTCCCTCAGCCTATGTCTCTCTGCCTCTCTCTTGCTGTGTCTCTCATGGATCAATAAACAAAAATATTTTTTTAAAAAATGTATTCTCTTACAGTTTTGAAAGTCAGACGTCTGAAATAAATTTTATGGGACTAAGATCAAGGGGTTTGTATGGCTGGTTCTTTCTGAAGGTTATAGAAGGGAATCCTTTACATTGTCTTCCCTCCTCCAGCTTCTGTGATCACATAACCTTCTTATTTAGGCCTTTTTTGTCTTACTCTTAAAAGGACTTGTATGATTATATTTAGGTTTCACCTGGATATTTTGGAATAACCTCCCTATCTGAAGATCCTTAACTTAATCACATCTGCAAAGTCTCCTTTGCCATAAGCTATACATTTCACAGGTGCCAGGAATTAGCAAGCGGGTATCTTTGGGAGGCCATTATCCCATTGTTTGTAGTAGATGTCTACCTATACATAGATCTTGACTTGATAATCTTGCAAAGAAAAGTATCAGTAAGAAAAATCAATCAACAATGATTAAATGTAAAGACTCAGTACTATGAAGAGATTTATGCAGGGATCTCTGGAAGTCAAGAACGTAGAACATCCCTGGATCTCATCTCTGGAAATTCTCTCAATCTATCCTGTCCTTAATGTAAATATTCTGAAAGTTCCATATTCCTCAATACTGAATTAAAGTAACTGAAGGTTGCAAAGGGACTTTAAACACTTTGGAATGACGCCTGCCTTTGATTAAGAATGTACCCTGGAAACCATACCTGCATTTGTCTCCATTAACTAAGAAAGCAAGAAAATGAAAGCACCTTCAATGCAGTCAAATACAGCTGTAATTCTTATGAAAATCCAGAAATTAAATTTAACCTCAATGATATTGTAGTTTATGTATTGGACAGGTAGAGGGGGAAAGGAGGTGAGGAGAACGCTCACCTTAAATAATAAATCTTTCTTCCCGTAACGAAGCTCCTTCAGCTGGGCTTGGATTTTTTTTGACTGCAAGAACAGAAACATATATTAGTGCCTAATTTCATTTACACTTTCAAACTTGAAGATTAAAATTGTTTTAAGCTGTTCAGGAATGAATTTTGCAGTCAAGCAAAAGCTTAATCTCTGCTCTAGAAGTTGGACATCCAGCCAGTCTAGGCAGGAGGAAAAAACCTAATCCTCTGCAAAGGAACCATATTATTTTATTTTTTTGTAGAAATTTTACTTTTAAACTTTTAATTTTTCAATTTGAGTTTAGATGACATATAATAGGAACCAAAATATTGCCTTTTAAAAGTAGTTTATTGTTTCTCTCTCCAGCATCCTCCTCCCCCAACCAAAAAAGACTACACATACACACAGAGAATTTTAGTCACCAGAGCATGTTCAACAATCCAATTTTAGATGCTAAATATACTTATGTCTATGTATGCCTCAGTTTTCACTGCTTATTTGCAATCACTTCTTTTTAAAGATTAAATATTTGTAAATTTAAATTGACAACCAAGTTTGAATTTGACGTATGTCCAAAGGGAAGGCAGCAAGCAAATGTGACAGGAAGGAAAAAAAAAAAAAGAAGAAGAAGCAGCTAGAATGCTAAGATGCTGAGGTGAAGGGTGTTTGTTCTGTAGAAGAATGTACCTTTTAAGAGAACTATGCCAAATATAAAAGTGCTTTATAACAAGGAAATTTCTCTCACCACCACTTGACTACTATATGGAAGTATATCTGGTGAGCCACAGATAATGATCTCATCTTTCCATTTTTCCAGAACAGACCCAATTTTAAACATTCTAACATAAGGACCTCAGTTATTTGTCTTCCAGTATGTAAAATCACAGGTACTGACTCCTCAGTAGAAGAATAAAAACACAAATAGATTATCATAGTCACATAAAAATGATAATTGAAAAAAAATAAAGAAAGAGTTGAATAGGAATACAAAATGGTATAGTCACTTTGGGAAACAGTTTGGTGGTTTCTTATAAAGTCAAACATACACAAAGGGCATTCATTGTATAGCAATTCTTTCTAAGTATTTGTTCAAGGGAAATTATAATATATGCATAAATGCTTATAGTATCTTTATTCGTACGAGTCAAAAGTTGGAAATGACCTACATGTCCATTAACTGGTGAAGAGCAAACACTTTATGGTACATTCATGAAATACTAGAATACAAGTACTGAAGCTTGCAACAGTGCGGATGGATTTCAAAAGCATTGCACTATGTGAAATTCTCCAGTCACTGGAAGCTATCTTTTCTATAATGCCATTTATATGGTATTCTAAAAAAAAAAAGACAAAAAAAGAGGGACAGAAATCAGGCCAGTAGGTGACACTGGCTGGGGATTTGTGGTAGAGATTATAAAACAGCAAGAGAAAACTCTGGGGATGATGAAATGTTCTATATCCTTAACACATACATTGGTCAAACCCATCCAACTGTATACTTAAGTAGGATGAATTGTATGTGAACTTTATCTCAAACTTCAATTTTAAAAGTCGCTGGCCATAGTACATACTAACCACAAGATCTTCGTGTGACTATTATATCCCAGTAAGCTGTGACGAAGGTCCTCGTCAACAAATGGAGCCCACTCATATTTTTGAAATATGATTTTCCAAGCTTCCATTCAATGTATATGAGTCTTTCACTGAACCAGCTGTGGCTACACTCAGATTCGGTTTCCTGTTATATACAGAACACGGCTAATGATGCAAGATAGCGGAGTTTGCCACGTGGGACACTGTGTTCTGATGGTGATATAATTCCTAGATTAGTGTCTAATTCTGGAAGCACCGTCAATTAGAGCAGAATTTTACACATTCTGTCTTGCACCAGCACAAGGCTCGACTATTAGGAACGGTTTTCCCAGATATCCCTATCATGAACCAACTGCATCTTGTGATCTAGTGAATCAGGAAATTGATAAGAGCGGATGAAAAGAAATAAAGGAAAGGAAGAAGAGACAAGGGAAGAGGGAGAGAGGAAAATGAAGGGGGGAGAGTGATGATTTGAGACAGAGAGAGAGAAGGAAGGAAGGAAGGAGGAAGGAAGGGAGGCAGGGAGAAAGAGTTCAACACTAACAATTCAGAACCATGCGATTAAACTCTATACCTAGAAGAAGCAAGGATTTGTGGTTTCTTACAAACTAGCTACTATTTTTTTTCATTTATGTAAAAAAAAGGAATCCCTTGATAGGTTTAGTGAAAGTGAAATGCATGATATAATGCAGAAGAAGCCGAAGAGCCATTGTTGTATGTGTATGGTCGGTTCCACCTCCTAAGAGTAAAAACTCATCGGCGCCCTGGATTCACACCTCTACTCCCGGAGTCTACATTTATTGCAACTCTCTTCTCCTGCCACAACATTCCCCAAGTAACCCCAAATAGCAATATTCCGGACACAGCATCTCTCTATTATTACATTAACTTCATCTCCAAGACATTTGCTGGTTTCCATGGCTATACTTAATTTTGTGCTACTGATTTCAATAAAGAATTATTTCTGTTATCTTCTCCAACTTCAAACGCACAGTTCATTGTCTCCCTGCTGTTCCAATCTGTGGTCCAGGGTTAATTTACAGCCAGGATAGTCTCTTCGGTAAACAGATTTTATTTATTTATTTTTCCAAACTAAATTTGACCAATATCAATGGGGAATGAAAGATTACCACCACATATGGTGTGCATGGTTTGCCCAATTTCACTTCTATTCTTCCAAATAATTAATGCTCTATATTTTAAGTGTCAGAAAGGACTAATTTTAACCATTTTGGGCGTTCGTTTTAGTGCATATTTATGCTGAATACATAAAAGATAATATAAACTTTTATTCGTAACTTGAATTATTAAAACATCAATTTTTGTATTATGCAGTGATTCATTCAGGAGCTACAAAATAAAAGCCCACACATCTTTGTTTGGCACTAAATGAGCAAGAACAGCTAATTTCCTTACATAAAGTTGTTTATAAATATTTTTTTCTTAGAAATTTTCATCACAGTCACCCATCACTTCTCTGCATTGTATATTCCAGCCATCTTCTAATGTTCAGTGAGTTAAAAAGCAAAATCCTATCTAACGATCTGACAAGAATATGCAAAGAATAAATACATTTTAAGCTGAGTGCATTTGTAAAGCGCATTGATCTAAAACCCCATTGACACTTTGTTTTCTTTTAGCTTCCTAGAGCATCATTTTGAAAAATTAAAACTGTCAGAGGGGTAATCTTCAAACCACTGAGCTATTACTATATTGGGGATTTTAGTAATTTTTAAAACTAGCGATTTATAAATGCGATTTTACATGTTCGTGTCATGAAGTTTTCATAAGTCTACGGTGAAATTAAGTTTGTGATGATGATGGTGATGATTGTGAGTATAATAAAAAGATGGAGAAGGTGAAGACAAAGAAGGTGACCATGATAGAACATTTTAGCTAATTTCTGAGGTTTTTCTTTTCCACAATCCATGTCCAAGTAGCATTCCCTTCATGAAATAATAGTGAATATGATGGTAGTGGTATTTGTAGTAGACTCTACTGTTTTCAATATCCTACCTCGGCAAATTAAAATATTGGCACTCCATTAAGTACCAATGGGATTTGGATATTTATTTATCTATGAATAGTTTAGGGTCACTGATTTAGAAGACAGCTCATTGTAGCTCCTCAGCTGATAGACGACATCACTGTTTTGTTTTGGTAGTAGTGGTGGTGTTAAAATAAATAATTACATTTATTATTGCATTCTTGGGAAGTGTTTTTGTGACAGAAAACAAAACAAAACAAAAACAGAAACATATGCCTCTACTGCCCAGAATGTTAAACTCTAATTTTTTTTTTCCGTAAATAAGTAAGTAGAGAGATAGGTCAAATGAATAAATTAATTTCAACATTATGCAGTGCTAATATATGAAGCATCTAGGAATTCATAAATTAAAATGTAGATACAATATATTCTCTAAAGAATTGAGATAAATTTTTTAAAAATGAATAATACTTGAAGTAAGGGTCTAAAAAATACAGACAGACCCAGATTATTATTGTTGCTTATTTATTCATTTGTTTGTTTCTGTACAGCACAGACAACTTATCCTAGAGGCCATCTCTCTTTTGGGAGTGTTGTGGAGACTGGGAACATGGGAATCCTCAAGATATGGCTTCAGTCCACATAATCCTTATTCAAAAATTGGTTCCACTTGCTTACCCTCTTATAAATAATATCCAGAGACTGTATGCTACACATTAATATTTCTAGAAACCTAGTAAATTAGACAATGTGTCTATGTCTATTTGGATAGAAAAGTATAATGAGAAAAAAAAAACAAAAACAAAACACTACACTGGCCCAAATCTACAAGCCATTCCATTGGTTATTCATTTATGGAGCATCAACCTTTAGTTTCCATGTATTGAGCACTTCTACTCATTTCATGTGTAATATTATTGTGAAGGCATTATAAGCAGAGGTTATTCTATTTCATGTTAGACTCTAACTTCAGTGTTTATGGCAATGACTTTTACAAGTCCATCAGGGAATATTTTCAGCTTGTTCACTAAAAAAAAAAAAAAAAAAAAAAAAAAAAAAAACAAGATCTGGATAGTCACGTGGCCACCAACCTACCAACCTAACGACATTTTCCAGATACCATTCAGTTTGGCTGGGCGTGTGACCCAGGCCTGGCAGACAGGGTATGGTATGACATGCGTCACTACCTCCTGGTTGGACTTCTAAAAAGCAATGCTTGTGAGTCACCAGGTAATCTTCCCCATTCCTTCTGCTAGAGGGTAATAATAGCAAGAAAAGGTCATTGAAACAAAAGGTGGTTCCACAATTGGAGATTATAGAGGTACTTCACCAGTTTTGTGCCTTACTTCTAACTACTGTGGGAAAGGGGTTAAACTTTTAGCTTGTGTGAGCCACTTTTCTTGTTCTATCTAAACTGTCATCCTTCCCCCTTCCTTTGCAAGCATCAGATGTACATTGTGGCCTAAAGACTCTCATGCTTGCTCTTTATTGTTCATAGGTTTGTCCGTTAATAAATCCCTTGCACAAAGACTCTCATCTCTGGTGTGCTTATTGGAGGATTCGGCTAACACAGTGACCGTGTTACTCTTCTCCTCCAGGTATAGTCACTGACTAGTACATAGGACACTCTCTCTACTATCCCGTTACTATCACGAAGAATTACATGAGCTCAGTGTCTATAACATTAAATAGAGGATCATAAGGCACCAATGGATTTGGGAAATCAGAAGTACAGGAAATTGATTTTACTTAAATCTGGATTAACCAGAAGGACTCCCCTGCCACCACCACTAAGAAACGCATGAAGTAATTTTCCTGCCTAGCAAGTAGAACCAATGATTGGATTTGTTTCTTGAGGCTTATGGTCAACCCTGGAATCCTCATTCTGACATTTAGTTGTCATTGCAAAACTCTGTAGACATCATCACATAAATAGTTCAAAAAATGAAAACTTCATGGACCTCCAGGTATTTGCTATTAAGAAAATCCTGATAATCCAGTTAAGGAAGGAATCCATAAAATCTCTTTAGGGAAGTGATGCTTCGCTGCCTTTTTTTTTGTTGTTGTTGTTTTGCAATTTTAAAATATCCAAAAATGCCTAAAAGTTTAAAATCTGTTTTCATTTTTCTATTCCAGTGTTTTCATTTATATTAGTGAAAGAAGAAGTCTCCAGATTTCTGGGTTAATACAGAAGAATTTGGCACTACTACTTCGGCACTATACATTACATCGAAGCTAGAATATGTACTCACCTCTTCTGCATGGATGCCACACAGCTTGCTTCCTGACAAGAGTTTGTTCTTCAGGCTTTTATTCTGTTGAGAGAAACATAGTTTATTGCTAAGAAGTCATAAAACACTAACAATTCCTTAAATACATCAGGTGCATTTCTCTGTTTTGTTCACGGATAAGTCCTTCAGGGTAGGAGATGTAATGGATCTGTACAAATGAGGGGGACCTGTAATGTAAAAGAATGTTTCTTTCAATTCAAACTTTGATGTATTAGCACGAACACACTCATTTAAAAAGATGGAACTTTATTTGGCCTTACATTTAATGCTGTTTTATTATATTGGCATATTGTTGTGTTATAAAATAATTGTAGTTGCAAATCTGCAATTGATTCTGGTTTCTGAAAGCACATCTCTAAACAGCAGCATTTTTTTTTTTATGACTATCATCTGGATCCTAGTTAATGTAGTCACAGACCCACAAGGATCTGTATTCCCTTTAAAGACGATAGTATTTGAGTGTTATATTCTAGAGGCCTGGGGTGCTACTCAAAGGGCTTCCTGATGCTCAGAAGCCATTTCTCTTTCCAGGCTTCGTCAGTGGACTCTCCCTGCTGGGCCTGAGTCTGGACAGATGTGATAGCCCTCTGAACTTACCATAACTGGCCTTGATTTATAGATGAATGTTTGTTACTTCTGACATAAGTGCCATGTGTTCTTAGTCATCTGAATCTAAACCCTTACAGCTCTTCCAATGACATCTGCCTCATTATGCTCAGGTTTTTCTGTCTTTGTCCTGGTAACTTGGGTACTTTTAGACAGGCGGGCTAAAGGAGAACAGAAAACTCGATGAAACCCACAGGACCCAGACTTTGTATTGTCTCTGCAGGAGCAGATCATGTAGTAGGAAGGTACAGCTCATGCATAATGACTCTAAATAGAGTAGATGTGATGAGCACTAGGAGCAAACTGAACACAATTTATGCAGAATGAATGAATAACCGAATGAGTGAATACATCAGGTTTGAGGGTTCTTCACTTACAATCCCCACCTTTTGAACATCACTTCCTATTTTATTTTCCTGTCATGTAGAGAAGGGGTACAGCTGTCTCAGTGTGAAAGGAACCTTTAGCTAATTTTTCTTCTTTAGAGAAGAGTTGAAATTCTAAAAAGCTCGTTTCTTAGAATTTCAATACTACGAAATGATTTACACAAATGAGGAGTTATCTTGATTCACTCAACTAATGTGGGGCTTTTTGGTAAATATTCCTAGTCATCATACAACAAAGCACACAATTGGAGTTTTTAAAGACAATTCAATATATATTACTCCTATATTGAAAGCTTGTAAACTCTAACAAGGGGATGCATAACCAATGTTCTAACTCTGCAATGTTGCTCAGATTGTAGGTTTAAAAATATCCTACTTTTCCTTCTGTTTGTGTCTATTTATGATACTTTTGATGTATGCAATCTTAATTTTTTTTCTCCCAAAGTGGTCTATTTCTCCCCTTTTGGTTTCTCCTGTTATCTTTGTACATAGAACTATCTTCACTACCTACCTCTTAAGATTTAATAGTCAATTAGGTTTTTCATCTTTATGTTTTGTTTTGTTTTTTAGAGATAGGGCATGTGAGCAGGCCACAATAGAGCAGAGGGGGGGAGAGACAAGGAGAGAGAGAGAGAGAGAGAGAGAGAATCTTAAGCAGGCTCCATGTCCAGTGCGAAGCTCAATGCAGGGCCTGATCTCATGAATGTGAGATCACAACCTGAGCTGAAATCAGGAGTCGGAGGCTGAAGTGACTGAGCCATCCAGCAGCTACAGATTTTTCATCTTTTTAAGGGTTATACTCTTTTAGTGGAAAGAAATGAAATTTAAATAAGGTCAATATTTTGTTTAATAGTATTATATTCATGTTAATTTTCTGGTTCAGTAATTGTTCTATCTACTCTGGATGATGTTGTATTAAAGGCTCAGGGCAAAGATGCACCAAAACATTCAACACTGATTTGGTATGCCCTTTCTATGTCAACATTTATTTCAAAATAAAGACTTAAATTATCTAGGGGCGCCTGGGTGGCTCAGTTGGTTGAACGTCCAACTCTTGATTTTGGCTCAGGTCATGGTCTCAGGGTCATGGGACAGAGCCCCATATCTGGCTCCTCGCTCAGCTTGCAGTCTGCTTGGGATTATTTATCTCCCTCTTCTTCTGCCCCTCCCTCTGCTCATGCTCTTTATCTTTCTAAAACACAATATTTTTTTAAAAAAGTTAAATTATCTATGAAAATGATAATGAAGACTGAGCAACTTTGGGCATCATAGTACCACCATAGTCTTCTCTTCTCAGTGGACAAAACCATACCCAGAAGTATCTTTTGGGTATCCATCAACTGCAGCTTGAAGGAGTCTAGTCCTTTGGCTGTGGATCAGTACCCAGAGTCCCCGGCGGCGACCCCTTCCATTTAATCTGGCAAGCTATGGCATTCCCCCTCCTTAGCCGAATTCCAGCTTTCCAGAGCTTGACTATCCTCACATTTCCTGCACTGGGCACACGGTTCTAGAGCCTCAGCCTAATGGGACATATAAAGCCTTCGTAAGCCTGCTCCAGCATGACAGATACCTTGCCCTCCCTCAGGAACCTGCTGTGTGGGCTGTAACTCTGCCCCAGCAGTCAGAGACACAAGCTTGTCCTTCAACCTGCCTCCCAGATCAGCCCACCACAAGAAAAAAAAAAATTTTTTCCCCCATGTCGGAGACATGTTAGCCTTGCAAGTGAAAAAAGTCAGTCTCCAGAGAGAAGAAATCGGTTCTTTTATTAAACTTCAGTTAGGAGAAGATAATTCCTTTTTTCAAATCTCATGATTTGCCTTCCACAAGGGCCCACTTGTAACCCAATATAACCTTCCTTTGGCTCTTTCACTGTGAGTGACATCTGGGAAATATTACCTTTCTTTTCGGCACAAAACCATCAGGACTGCCCACAGCATCGTAGACAAATGGGGGTGAATGACAAGGCTTGGTCTATGACATGGCAGCAGGACTTCCCTGAAAATCCTTCCAGATAAAATGATACATTTCTCCAGTATCATTCATCTTTCTCATCTGGTAGACACTTTTCTGTTCAGTATGAGTATGGCGCTTAGTCTGTGACAACCCAGGAATTCCCTGCTGTCAGTGATCCCCATCCACACACCTCCCACTTGCTCCTGTGTAATAGCTCAGAGGGTGGAAATAAAATGATTTTTTGATGAAAAAAAATAAAACAAACAAAAATTTAAAAAATTAAATTAAGATAAATAAACTTGAGACAAGATAGGTGAAGCGTATTGGATATGAAGATTTATGTATCAACACAAACCATCCACATCAGAGTAATTTCATTAGAAATGATAATACAGTTACTAATATATTTAAAATTTAGTGTATATAGTATAAGTTTACACCTTCACCTAAAGCTTTTTTCCTTTTTTCTTTTTTTTCCCTTCCTTCCTTCCTTTTTCTTTTTCATTCTGTTCAATTCTAAGATGATAGATATAGCAATGAACATAACATTATTTCCCTGGAAATGCTTATGATGGACTTGGACAATGCACCTGGAACTGTAGAGGGAAGACTGTTACTCCTCAACATGCGTATCCTTGTGACCACCCCAAAATGAGCAGTGATTTTATTATGCGTCCACCGTCTGTGCTGGCGGTTGATAATTCTCGGCAACTGTGTCGACCATGTAAAGCAGGATGTCATTTCTAAAGCTTAAGAATTAGAGTATTTCACTGCTTGAAATATACCCAGAACTGGGGATAATAATTATAATCACCCACAAGGGGACCAATTGTGAGACACAAGAGAGACCTGTCAAGGCCCATGCTAAGATTTTTCTCAGAAACATGGATGGCACAGTGCACTGAGGAGGGAATACTGACTCCCAGACACTTCACTGATTTAACCTTTCCCCTATGATTAGTGATCATAATTCTTCTTTTAATTCCAGAAGGAATCATGGCTTGAGATATCAATAAAATTTAGGCATTAAGAACACAGTTTTTTTTTTTTTTTTACAGCTTTACAAGCAGACTTGTGTCATTTCATATACCCTCTAACCAATGGATCTCAACTCTATCAAACCTAATGATGCCTTTATAAGATCTAAAACAACTTACACATATAATTACACCCAATATGCCAGGATCCAATTATGATTATGCCTCACTTGAGGGAATATGAAGAAAAGTAGATTAAAAGAGCCATCAGATGCTTAAATGTTCTTTTTGTGACACTTCTGCTATCCCTTATTCTAATAACCATACTCCGATTTTTCTTATGAGAAATATACCCCTGTGCTAATTCCATGTGGCTGGTGTGACTCTAACTCCATCCTTTCTGTCTAGGAAAAGGATAACTCAAGGGCAGCCAATCAGTCTTGGTCAAGATTTGACAAAGCAACATAGATACTGCTGATGAAACTCAAATATAAATCTTTTATTCTCAAGAATTAATAAGAATAAGGGTCTATCACTGAGTTAGAACCCATCTGAGATGACCTAACAAGGGAAAACAACACCTGAGTGTGGAGAGAGAAATACTGAATCCGGGTCATGATGTCAGCCTTTCTTCCCTACTTCATACTTGCCTGAAGCCTAGTATGCTCCTGGGTTTTTCAATTACATGCTTCCAGCATCAGCCCTTCTGCTCTCTTGAAATCATACTTAAATAATTTCCACCCTATCTTACATAATCACATAATTCTATCACATCCTTAGGATTCAGAGTAGCAAAAAATTACATCCAAATAGCCATGCTTATATCTAATGTTTAAGGCCATAGCTTATTAGGATGCCAGCCATCTATTTTGCCTTTTCTAAATGGAAGGCAGACCTTGCTTAGTACCTATTTAAGGAATGTCTCCCAACTGGATGCTCTACAAATTTGGAGTAGCATGAAACAAATGTCCCTATAGCCTTCTTGGGAACCCAGTTTCTATATTTGTCAGCCCTGCCTAAAAATGCCATTTAATATTTCCCACTGTCTACAGGATAAATTTCAAACTCAAATCTGATAGTAACATAATATCTCTCTTAATAGAGCGGCTTAACCTAGTTCTAGTTTTTGCCTGAGAACTCAAACCATCACATTTTCAGTAGAGTTTACATGGTAGGTCAAACCCACCAAATATTCTAGGCTACAAAATGGAATAGAAGCATGTCTGGCATTTCTCATAATCTTTCTGTATATAAATGTAAAAAAAAAATCCCAAAATTGCTATGGTCAAGATTCTATATAGTGCTTTCAAGTGAAATTCGGTATTAAGAGGTCTTCTTGCTTGTAAATAATAAAAACCAAAAATGGCCAAATCAAGCAAAACATGAATTCATTGTGAATATTTCAAGCTGAGTACAGTCTGGGGAAGAAGGCTCAGAAAGTAGGCAGAAACCAAATGAGATGAGGTATATATGATTATAAGACAGAATAGAGTTACTGTGACAACTGTAAATCACTAGACTTATTCACAAGGCGGAATGATGAGGTCTCAATGAATTTTCATGGTAAAATCATAATCTGGGACCTTAGAATTGTCAAATAAACTAAATTATGTATATGCATTTGTAATATTGTTTTCTAGATTTAAAAAAAAAAAACGTAAAAACCAATGCTTCCAGGTAGTCAAAAGCATGTGCAACTAAATGTAAACCAAAAGTAAAAACACCTGCAGTGGTATTCAAACTAAAACCAGACACTGCAATGCCTAACTGTGGAAAGTAGCTTCTATTTTAGAATTTCCTAAAACTGATTGTTCAGAAAGCACTATATATGACTGCTTGAGATCCACATTTGTTTGAATTTAAAATATTTCTAAAATGCCTAGAGAATGGGCATGCTCTTTCAAATAAATCATTTTGAAATTGGAAATCTTATATCCCATATTAGGAAAACAATATAGTTTATTTATGGTTATTACATTAGGTGTAATATGTAACATAAATGCTTTGCTTCTAAAATACTAGTAGATATTACATTTTATAAATTTCCTAAGAGTCCCTTATTGAAGACATGTCAGGAAAGGGATGGGATACTGGACTGAAATTTAAATCATGAGTGTTTATTAGTTCTTATATACGTACATTTTTTTTAATTTCTTACTTTCCTGAAATCAGGATGTAGTCTACAACATTGCACACTTTCCTTTTAGTATGTACAGTTCACCCACTTTAAGAAAGTTGTCCAGTCATTTTATTATTGATACTCCTTAAAATTTAAAATTTGTTAATCCCACAGTTCTTGTTTCCAAAATAAGAGGTAAAGAGGTCAATAAAGGTGAGAATTTCTTCCTTCCATTTGGAAAAGTTTAACTGTAGAGAAAGCAGGGAAATAAGAAATGTATATTTGGCTTTTTATTTGTTATAAGCCACACAGAAGACAAGAGTATAATTTCAAAATAGAGAGAGAGAAAATTATCCATGAAACAGTTTCAAGTTGATAATGGAGAAAAAGGCCAAAGGCCTACATATAACATAATACACATATGGATCTTTAGACAAGAGAAATAACTTTGTCCAAAAGACTTAAAGCTATTCTCTTGAATTATGCAAAAAATATAATGTAGGTAACAAGGAAGGCACTTACTGAAACTAAGTATTTTCAATAATATCTTTTTCTGAATCACCCTGTTTAAATATAACGCTATAATTGAATCTATACGTGGATTAATTACTACTTTAATAAAGATTTATATTTTTCAGAAAGATTTAAAATTGAGTAGCTGTGACTGAAAAAATCATTCTATAAACATTTAAATAAAGTCAACAGACAACCTTGCTATCATCCAAGTGATGGCACATACCCCTGCTGAGTGTTGGCCTTGCCAACTTCAATTTTAAATCAGTTGCAGGTGTAACAGAAGTTTTACAAGTGCTAACAGATTTCCTCATTGAGGTTAACTTAGGAAGGGGATGGGATATTGAGGTTGGCTCTAATCCATTAGAAGATGGTAAGAGTGCTTCATGAGAGTTTTATTCTTGGTACCATACTAGCTCTAGTTTCTAGTGTAAGTCATTTAACCCCTAGACATATGTGTCAACATATGTGAAATAATGGAGAATCATCAGGTCATCTCTTAGATTTCTTGCATCTTTTAAAAAAAACGATTTTATTATTTATTTGAGAGAGAGTGAAAGAAGAGCACATGAACAGGGTAGGGGTAGAGGGAGAAGCAGACTCCCTGCTAAGCAGGGAGCCCAATGCAGGGCTTCACTTCAGGACTCCAGATCGTGACCTGAGCCCAAAGCGGATGGCTAACTGACTGAGCCATCCAGGCACCCCAGATTTCTTGCATCTTAAGGACGGTTGTCCTACTACCGAGAGAGGATGGGAGGGATATGGACTGATGACTTATTCTGATATCAAGTGAGAGATAAATGTGTGACAGTCCAACTTAGTGAGTAAATTAATTAGATATTCTATTTGCTGCTTAAACTCATCTCATACCTGCAAGAACGCTTTTCAAATAGTATGGATACAATGCAGCACAGTTGCTGGGTTCTTGAGGCAAAACTACTGCACTTGAATTCCACTTTTTATAAGCTCTATAATTTTGGATGCACCTCTGTTAATACCTCTATTTTCTCATTCATATAATTAGGCAACAATCATGGCCATCTTAATGGGGCAGTTGCAAAAATGAGATGATATAAGCAAAACACTTATGACAGTGACACACAGTGAGCACTCAGAAAATATTAGATCTTATTATTTCAATAAACCTCACTTCATCTTGTAAAAATAAAGAAAAAAACACTTTTCTGATGATTAGGACAGCACTGTAGAAGCTTCAGGATTTCAGCATCGCAAATAAAATATATAATATATATAATATATAAATAAAATATAAATATGTATAAGTATATACATATATTATAGAAGATGGCAGATAAGTTTCTAGCTAAAGAGCTCTAAATTAGCAATAAATAAAAGTTTATTGTGGAGGTCATTGAATTCAATGGTATTTCTTTCTACTGACTTTTCTTTTAACACAGACAATCCTCTTGCTGGTGGAACCTACTTGTGCTGTCATTAATAACTCCCTTTCCTTATCAGAGAGCGCTCATTCTGATGGGTTAAAAAAAATTAGCTAAATATATGAAATGTCATTTACTCCAGAAATAACTTTATGAGAAAAGCATTAATATTCTTGTCCACATTTATAAAATCCTTTCATGTCCTAGGAATGAGGCTAAAACAATCCCTCTTTTCAAGGAGTTTGCAATCCATGAAGGAGGCGGACAGCAGCACTCAAAGGCTCTGGAGAGGCAGCTACTCATGAAGTGACACTGAGCTGCCTTTAGCTGTGGTAAAGGAGTCAGCTGCATAACAGGAAGAGGCAAGAGAGAGAGGAGAGTCGGTGCACTAGGACTGCAAGATGCTCGGTGGCATCATGCATGAGGTACCAGTGAGAGTAGAAAGATGAGACTATAGAGGTGCATGGGGGTTAGCCACAGAAGGTCCTGTATGTCACTGAAGCCATGGCTTGGAGTGTGTAGATGGAGTGTCAGATGTACTTTTCAGAAAAATAAAATAGGGAATACTAATTTTAGATTTAGGCAGTATTTTACCGGGAGAATAAAAAAGGCATAGAACTCAATAAAAGCAGCAAAATCTGATTAAAACATGGGCAGAGGAACTGAACAGATGTTTTGCTAAAGAGGACAAATGACTAACAGGAATATGAAAAGGTGTCTGACATCACTAGTTATCAGAAAAACAAAAAGCAAAAACACGTTATCACCTCACTCCTGCTAGGATGGCTACCATCAAAAAGAGAAGAGAAAACAAGTGTTGGCAAGGATGTGGAGAAAAGGGAACCCTGGTGCACTATCAAGGGGGATGTAAATTTGTTCAGGCACCATGGAAAACAGTATGGAAGTTCCTCAAGACATCAAAAATAGAATTACCCTATGATCCAGCGATCCTACTTCTGGATATATACCCAAAGGAAATGAAAACAGGATACTGAAATGACGTCTGCCCTCCCATGTAAATTGCACCATTATTCACAATATCCAAGATACAGAAACAACCTAAGTAGTGAATTTAGACACGTACACACACAGGAGGCATATTATTCACCCACGAGAAAGAAGAAAAATCTCAGCATTTGCAACAATATAGATGGACATTGAAGACATTGTCCTAAGTGAGATGATAAGTCAGAGAAAGACAAACCCTGTATGGTACCTCTTATATGTGGAATCTGAAAAAGCTAACCCTGTACAATCAGAGAATAGAATAGTGGTTACCAGGACCTAGGTGGTGGGGGAAATGGGGAGGTGTTGGCCAAAAGGTATCAAATTCTACTTAGAAGGTGAATGAGTTCTAGGGATCTAATGCACAGCATGTGGCTGTAGTTAGCAAACACTGTATCATACGCCTGAAAGTCCCTAAGAGGAGTAGATCTTAGATGTTCTGACCACCAAAAAGGAACCCGTAATTATGTGATAAGATGGAGGTATTAGCTAAAGCTATGATGGTAATTGCATTTTACAATATATAAATATATCGGGGTCAACGTGACGCACACCTTACACAACGTTATAGGTCAACCGTACCTCAGGAAATATGGGGAAATACCTGGATGCTGAGTATGTGTGCGTTTCAAACTATCATCTGTTGAATGCTTCTTTTGTGCCAGCTATCTTACAAATTATATAAGCTTTTTCACTGAATCCTCACAGCAGCCCTACAAGGCCAACATTCTTAACTATCTCCATTTGTTTGTGTGTGTGTGTGTGTGTTTACTTACTTATTGAGAGAGAGGGAGGGAGAGAGCTTGCACAGGAGCAGGAAGAGGGGGAGAGATAGAGGGAGGAGAGAGAGAGAGAGACTCTTAAGCGGGTTCTATGCCCGGTGTGGACCCTGATGTGAGGCTTCGTCTCACAAGATCATGAAACCAAGAATTGGACACTGAACCAACTGAGCCTCCCAGGTGCCCCTAATTATCTCCACTTTAGAAATGACAAACCAGAGACTTTACCCTTAGAGCAGCCGGGCAAAGTAAATTTGTGAAATCATTAGGAAAAATCCGTTATTTCACTTTTAATTATTTTCGAGGATTTCCTCAGCTATGTCCAGTTAAGACTTGAACACCTGCCACCATCTCTTTGCAATCCTGCTGGGAATTCCTGGCCCAAAAAAGTCATTCCATCCTAGGAACACCGTTGAGCAACTATAGCAATTGAGATGAGATCTCCCTTTTTCTTGTCTTTAACTTTGTAAAACTGAATTCTTGTTTTTTTTTTTTTTTTCTTCAGAGTTTTACCAACATTTCCTTAGGCCCAGGATTAAAAAAAAAAAAAAAAAAGTGTTAGAACATATTTCCAGATTGAAAGAAAAATGGTGCAACTGCATATGACATATCAAGGCTGTGTCATTTAAAGTTAATGCCATTAACTTTAAAAATTGTTTTGTTCGGTCTCTGCTAGTCAGTCACCATTGCACAAATGATGACTAAAGGTCATCATCAATGCTTGCTAACAAGAATAAATTTGGACCTGGTTTATTATTTATGATTTAACTGAAGCTTGCCAAATATTGACTGCTGTCAGCAATTCCTTTTTAACATAGTACTAGTGAGGATCTGATATTGTAGTTCTAGCCAGACAATAAAGTCATAAATTTCTAAGGAAGATGATTCATTTAATACTTGGGGTTATCTGCCTGTGTCTCTGCCTCTCTCTCTCTCTCTCTGTGACTATCATAAATAAATTTAAAAAAATTAAAAAATAAAATAAACTTAAAACACTTCTTTTTTTTTTTTTTTAATTTATGATAGTCACACACAGAGAGAGAGAGAGGCAGAGACATAGGCAGAGGGAGAAGCAGGCTCCATGCACCGGGAGCCCGACGTGGGATTCGATCCCGGGTCTCCAGGATCGCGCCCCGGGCCAAAGGCAGGCGCCAAACCACTGCGCCACCCAGGGATCCCAAAATAAAATAAACTTAAAAAAAATACTTGGGGTTACTTTTTTCCTCCCAAGATTGCTGAGAAATATCCATCAGGTATGGCAGGGAGAAGAGACCTACCATTTGCTTCTGTGCTCCAAGCTTGCATAATTAGCCCTGTTGATGGCTTTATTATGTTGAATTGATTGGGTCATTAATAGGATAAAGACATTTTTAACAATACCATAAATCTGACTACACTAATAAGGGATATGTCTTGTCACAGTGGAAAAGATCTAGTTTCTTCCTATGCCCCCAAGTCTACATTTCATACGTAATTCCATATATGTATGTATCCGTCAACAATAATTCATGCACTTTTCAAAAATATGTGCTAACTCTGGGTCATTTCATTGCTGCTGGATCCAGGGGACAATTCCTGGTTCTTGTTTTTTCTTGTTTTATCATCAGCATTTGACAGGCGATCATTCCTTCTTCTTGAAATAGTTGGGGATTTTTTTCCACTTGTTTTATGAAATGCCTCACTCTTGCATTTTTTTTTCCCCACTCTCCCTCTTGCTTTTTAAAATTCTCCCTCAGTGGATACTGCTTCTCTGACATCTCAACTCTGGAGTAACTCACGGCTGAGTACTTCAACATTTTCTCTCTTTGCCCTCGCTACCTCAGTAATCTCATTTATGATCATGGCCTTAAACACAATCTTTCCAAGGTTTACCAAATTTATATCTCCTGGCTTGACCTGTCTTCTCAACTCCCACGGCTACCTCGTCCATCACATGGCGTCATCTCAAATCTCAGGTATTGAGAATTAGTGCCATCCTTTTCCCCATCCTTTTTCGCCAATGGTCTTTCCCTTCTTAGTTAAGGATAAAGCCATCTTTCTGACTGTTCACTCCAAGAACCTTGCAGCATTCTTGACTCTTGCCATTTCTGGCACGATGTGTGGAGGTTACCCAATACCTATAGTTGTCCTCATTATAAAATACATATTCAGCCTTAGAGGTTGCATCTGCATCCCTCTCTATTCTCTTTTTCAAGAACTCCTATTAGACACATATTTCAGACTGTCGATCTTTCTATCCATGTCTCTTAACCACACTCACACTCTTTCACACACACACACACACACACACACACACACACACACACACACTCACATCTTTGAATTTGTATGAAATTCTAAGTCCTTAAATTATGTGGAGTCATAATTTGTCCGTACAAGAGTTTTTTCTCCCTAGAGTAGCTTTATTTTTATCTTAGATTATTTTAATGGCTACAAGTCCAGATTTTTTCTTTCTCTTTCTTTTCAATCTTTGGACTCTTCAAAGTCACAGGCCATTTTTCTCCTTCAATATCAGATACAATGTTCTTTATAGAGAATGGACATAGTAAAATTTGTACTGGATATTACACTCAACACCTGTAGCTATGCCATGGAGAAATATATAAGGGATGGATTTTACTTATTTACATTCTGATAATTCTCAAATTACATGCTTCTTTCATATCCATAGCTGAATTCAGCTGGATTCAGCTGAATTAAGGATTCAGCTTAATAATAATCCTATTATTAAGGATAATAATCGTTAGTGTCGGACTCAACTTTGGATCTAGCAAACTAATAAAACAGGTGTCATATTTCTTAAATAAGAATAAGTTTGGCTAGGAAGGCTTTAATTGAAAGGTTTTTGTCAAAAACTACTATGCATTTTTATATGGTGCAGTCTACAATGTATGAAAAGTATAATTCTCCCATGAGGTCCAGCATGCTATAGATTAAGAACTATATTAAGCTCCCCTCCCTACCAAAATAAAGTTTAAATTGTGGCTTCTGGAATAAGGAGAGAAAAAAAAGGCATCTAGAGATAGAAAGCACAGGTGCTTTAATATAGGTACATCAGAGGAAATATTGAAAATGGGAAGTTTCCCTTTCTTTTTTTTTTTAAGATTTTTATTTATTTATTCATGAGAGACAGAGAGAGAGAGGCAGAGACACAGGCAGAGGGAGCAGTAGGCTCCATGCAGGGAGCCCGATGTGGGACTCGATCCTGGGACCCAGGGTCATGCCCTGGGCTGAAGGCAAATGCTCAACCACTGAGCCCCCCAGGGCGCCCCCCCCCCCCCAAGAATCTGCACAATTCAAATGCTGTTTTACTTAAGGAAACAGTGTGATTAATATCATTCCATGCACTAGAATGTCACACTTTTTGTTACAGAGTAATCTGGATTTTACCTGACTTAATGAATAGAACAAATTGTGCTGAGCTAAGATCTTAGCACTGGTTCGATTGTTTCTTCTGGCTATCTGGGGGTCTGCACAAACCATGGCTGAGCCTGGCTAAAACTGCTGGCAACCATTAATGGTAACTGCTTAGTGCTTTCTATTAACCTAAAGAAGCTCAGATGGATCAATAGAAATTTTTGAATAAACTTTGATGCTTAAATCACAATGTGCTTTACTTAGGGTCAAGTACACCTGCTGCCACCATTTTCTTAAGCACAAATTTGCTCAGTCTTATCTGAAAGTGTGCTCACAAACCTTAAATAGCAAGTATTTTGCCAGTATCCTTTTCTCGTTATTTAAAGCTTAATAATCCTGCTACTGCAATTGCACTCCAAGTGATTGGGCATGCTGTGAGAAGAGTGACTGGTGGTGCTGTACAGACTTTCTCCTTTGAAAGGAAATTATGTCACTCTGAATTTTTTTGCATGCGGATGAGTATTTTGATCTGGGTGAAACATCTGTGTTTAGAGTGCCTTCTGAATGGTATGGAGGAGGCAGCTGCTCATGTAATGATGCTGAAGCATTTCATGGCCAACTTGCCTCTCTCCATCTCAGGTTTCGGCTCTAGTGGTGTCAGAAATTTCACCATTAAAGCCAGAACCCTGGCTTTGATCTTATTCATTTTGTCATTTATTCATTTGCTCTTCAAATATTAAACAAGTGCTCCTGTAAGCCACATATGGCGCGTACAGAGAGGTATTTACATATAATATCCGATGCCCCACATCATGTGTCATTAGGTAATGACAGCAATGCGATACCACTACACTTCTATTAGAATGACAAAAAATCAAAACACTGACAGCACCAAACGCTTTTAAGGACGTGGAACAACAGGAACGCTCATTACCGCTGGTGAGATTACAGACTTTGGAAGACAGTTTGGCAGTTTCTGATAAAACTTATATGGGCCCTTACCATATGATCCGACAATAATGGCCTTCGGTATTTACTCAAAGGAATTCAAAACTTCTATCCACAGCAAACCTGCATGAGGATGTTACAGCAGTTTTATCCATAAGTGCCAAAACTTGGAAATGACCAGGTGTTCTTCAGCAGGTGAGTGAATGAATAAACTGCAGTACATGCAGAAAATGGACTGTTAGCGCTAAAGAGAAACAGCTATTAGGCAATAAAATAACAAAAGTGAACTTAAATGCACATCATCAGGTATAGGGAGTCAATCCGAAACGGCTGTTTACTGTAAGATTCCAACTATACAACATTCTGAAAAAATATATATGGAAACAGGAAAAAGTGCACTGTTTGCTGGGCATTCAAGCGAAGCGGATGAATAAGTAGCGCACAGGGGATTTTTAGGGCAGTGAAACTAAGGTGGCTCCATGGGGTTACACACTGGTCCAAACCCATGGAATATACAACACCATGAGGGAACCGTAGAGTAAGCCACAGAGTTTGGGTGATAATGATGGTCAATGTAGGTTCATAAATGTTAACAAATGTGCCACTTTTGTGTAAGATGTTGACAGTGGAGGAGACTGTGGATCAATGAGGACATAGGATGTATGGGAACTGTGTACTTTCCACTCAGTTTTGACATAATCTTAAAAGTACCCCAAAGTACAAAACTATTAAAATGAATGAACCTGTCCAGAACTATTAAAAACAAAACACCATCTGATCTTACAGTCTATACAAAAATAGACTGAACTAATTCGTATATTTAGCATTTAAACCAAGTATTAATGGATGTCCCACAGAAGTTATGTTTTTTAAGGAAAATTATCAGTATGATTGCATAAAGAAATGAATGTTAATAAAAATTTTAAGAATAACTTTATATGAGCACTGAGTTTTATATACAACTGATAACTTGCTAAACACTGAATAAAACAAAAGAAAACACAGCTTTATAATAAAACTACCTTAACTTGGATAAGGCGGCTTTGTATCTCAGAAAGCTCTTTGAAAGGCCCTAAAGTAGTGGCATAATAGCTAAGAACTTAAGATCTATTGAAATAATGGACTGTAAATCAGGGATCACAAATCAAGCTATAAATAGCCTTTCTATTGTTTGCTAAAGTAACTAAAAAATAATAGATAAGCACATTAAAAAGAGAATATTATTCTTCAAATTGACATATTTCCACAAATATACTCACTTTAAATAAGTAAAATATATACAATTGATTGTATTTATATTCTTTAGTCTTTTTTTTTTATTCTTTAGTCTTTATAGATGTTTCATAAAAGCTGCTCAATGAAATTCCAATACATCTATAGAAGGACTTTGGTTTATTGTAGATATCATTCATGTCAGCAAACATTTCTTCCGCTTTAGTTTTATATTTACATTGGGATTTTAAGTGATTCTTTTCATCATATGACTCCAAGTTTTGACTTCTGCTTCTAACAGAGTGGTCCCAGCAAAAGAGAATATGTATGTTGGGTAAATATTACTTACCTTTATCTGAATATTTGAAGCATTTAGCTTTAAAATCAAATTACTTTCAACTTTTTCTAGTTACTCTCCATTTTTCTCCCAAATACATAGTCAAATGCCTCAGCTTTGGCATTGAAGAACACATGCAAAAGTACAGTATTGGTGCCCCTTCCGTAATCAAGACTCACCCATACTGTCCACAGACAGATGGTCAGATCTAGTCCCCCCCCCCCCCCTTGCATAAACTTCTCTTGCTAAGACATCTGTTCAAACCGTATTGCTTTTTTGGCTAAAACTCAGCCCCTTCCTTTCATCATTGCTAAATATCTTTATCCAAGAATAACTTTTATTTCCCTTAAACTATAACCAAAATATCTCAGTTCATTGAAAAGCAATGTGATTGAACTTTGAATGCATTAACACATGGAAATGCATCAACTCATTAAAGACTTGACATGTCAGAACAGAAGTTATGATTATTCCAAATGATTAAACCCATGTAAGAGTAAAGTCATGAAGCTTACATGAGGTGAATCTCTTCAGCTCAATGGCAAAGAAGAGACAGAGCCAAGATTCAAATCCGCTGCTGGCCTCCATCAGCTAGCTCTCCCGTCTCCACGGCTCAGGCTTAGACAGACCACATCTCTGCCTACCCCCAAAGTACGTAACAACTCAGCTTAGGAAAAATTACCTCCTTTGAAGCAATCATATGGCAATAATTATATGGCATGGCAGCCCTACAAAGCACATTCCACGACACAGAAATGTCTGAGGGGACATGTGGCTGCCGAGGATAGTGCTGCACTAAGGAAGGAAGGAAGGAAGGAAGGAAGGAAGGAAGGAAGGAAGGAAGGAACAAAGGAAGGGAGGAAGGGAAACTTCCTATCAAAGACGAAAGCAAAAACAAAGACAAAGACAAAAACAAAGACATAAGAAACAAAAATCTGAAGCAGCTAAGAAAAATGTCCAGCACCAAAGTCTCATAGAGTTAAGATACTAAACAAGATAAAGTCTTTACCACCTATGATTTTATCGTCTAATAATCCCTGTGTACAGAGAGAACGAGAGGAACCCTACAACCTTGACATCGACACAGAAATGGGTTTTTTCCGTACCAAACGTTACCAGGAACTTCCTATCAGCCAGTGGGTCTCAAAATACATTTTCTGGACCCGCAACACGAGCACCACCTGGGTGCTTACTAGAGATGCAAGTCTGTAGGCCCCAAACTGTCCTTAACCTACTGAACCAGAAGCTCCGGGAGCAGGGCCTGGCCCGTCCGCCGCTCACTCAGCTTGCGAAGCCCTGCTACAAGCTAGTGTAATAATGTAATAATTTGCCCCAGATTTACACAGAGGAGTCTGAGCGTTGTTGGTGAACATTACCATGTCCTGGTGTTATGCTCACAGCTAAATAAAATCCGTCTGGTTCACACCACTGGTTTTAAGTTAACTGCTCCCATTCTTTCAGCTCCACCACTGCACTACAGGTTACCTAGCGCACGGCCACCTTCAGACGCCACTCCCGTAGCCCTGCGGGGCAGCCCTCCCCAACGTGGCAAAGGGCACCCACCGAGCTCTCTGGCTGCAGTGCTGTGACGGGGCCATTTCTCATGATGATGGCAATACGATTCGAAAAGCCCTTAGCGTAAACCTTGCACCGTACCCCCCTCATGCGTGACCAATCAGTCATCTAAGTAACCTTACCAAGATGCACTCTCACAGCCATCCCCTGGGGATGTCGTAAGGGCCTCGGACGTCAGCACTGCTCCTGTTTGACTCGCATTTACGCTTCCTCCACAGCTCAGCAGGGCTCTGACACCAAATGACACCCGGCACGTGTTTTCCATGCAAGGTTTTTTGGCCTGGAGTTCACTCAAGTCTCTCTTAAAGCCTAGAATTGGGGGTAGATTTTTTTTTTTTCTCTGAGTCACCCTACCAACCTTAGCCTAGAATTATCTTTATCATAGAACTGATGGCTTAGTAACTAAGGATCTAATAATTACAAATGAACAATCAAAATACGTATAAAACTGTTCACTCACGGAGTTGTAGGCATTTCGTCATGCATCGTACATGCGTATTTCGCTCTTGTGGCTCTTCTGCTAGCTTTATGGTGCGGGGGAGGCCCATTTTGTCAGTGAAAGGCTGTGCATTTCACCCTCTACTACTGCACTGTCCTACCCCTGGGTGAGCATTGGAAACTTTGATTAGTTTGAACCAACTGGGTTCCGCTCTGTGTGGAAGAGATGCAGAGTAACAGAATCCTAAATAAGATAGAAGTTCTTTCTTTCCCTGACGTTTCTGAGATAAAAGTCCAACGTTGTGGCTCTGTTCTTTGATGGTGCTAAGAGCCAGACTCCTCCTCACTGGATGTGTCACCACCTCCTTGGTGTTGCCCTCGCCTGTTTGGTCCTTTACGTCTACATTTCCACTATAAAGAAGGGGCAAAGAAAATAGAGGAGAGTAAATGCTTTTCCTTTATGGATACAACCTGAAAGGTGCTCACGTCTCTTCTGTTTATAGAACAATGAACAGAACTAGGCACCTGGCCCCAGCAAGCTGCAAAGGAGGCTGGAAAATGTTTATTCTGGAGGTTCATTTGCTTCAATGAAAGTGGGCTCTTGTTTCAGAACAGAGAGAACAGCTATTGCTGGAGAACTGTTGACCTTTGCCACATTTGCCTGGTTAATTAGCAGAACACATGAAAAACAGGTTTTTCAGCTGACAGCATTAGTCCACCTACGGCCTGCCCTATACTCTATGAGTCTGCAGAAATTGACTGATTATGAATTTTGGTCCTTGTTCCCGAGCCACTTGTGACCGATCTAATGAGAAAGCAAGCATCAGAGATAAAGGATTTATTTCAGATTTCTCACACAGGAGTCCTCAAATCACCTTCAGAATTACCTTAGGTATTTAATTTATTTATTGTTTTTTAAAGATTGTATTTATTTATTCATGATAGACATAGAGAGACCCGGAGAGAGACGCAGAGACGCAGGCAGTGGGAGAAGCAGGCTCCATGCCAGGAGCCCAATGTGGGACTCGATCCCGGGACTCTAGATCAGGCCCTGGGCCAAAGGCAGGTGCTGAACCACTGAGCCACCCAGGGATCCCCCCAGGTATTTAATTTTAAATCAGAGTCCTGGTTCCTGCCAGACTTGGTAAGTCAGAGTTTCTGGTAACATGGCCCAGGAAGCTCCATTTTAGCATTACCCCCAGAAGGGTCTTACGCACATTAAACTTTAAAACCACTGCAGAGTGAGAGGAAGAAATGGCTAGATTTTAAACTGTGGGGAATCTCTCTGTCTTATCTTATGCCCTCCCGTTGCTAATGTTCTTCTGCAATATCTACAGGTTGGTCTTTCTATACTTACTAATCCCTGGCAGGTGTTAGAGCTCAAATGTTATAGAAGAAATGCACATAGCATCACTAAAAAGGGTTAAATTTTCACATTCTCCTATACAAGCTTTCTGCCAACCTTGTAAGTAGCTGGCAAGATGTAGTATTCCTGTTTAACAAGCAAGGAAACTTACTGACACTCAGGTCAAGAGACTTGCCCAAAGCTACATGGCTCTTAAGAGGCGCAGGCGGGTTAACCTCTTTACCTGAGCACAGGCCCTGTGCTCATTTTCACCTTCTTGCAACTGTCTCCCAAATAATGAGAAGGTGGAGGGCATGACCCCAAACATGACCCCACGGTGGTTTCAGCTTTATCACCTTTGACCAAACCATGATGATGTTTATTTTGATACCTCGGCCCTTAGTGCCTGCAATTTATTCCAACTAGAAGAACTACTTAGCAATTTTCAATGTTGAAGGTAATATCTAAGGTCAAAGGGTTTTCCTGGGGGAAGAGAGAGGGAAGTGATACTAACTGGCTGCCCAAAGCACGAATTTAGGCTCTTCATATAATATGGATACAACAACTTACGTTCTGAAGACCAAAGATGTGGTCACTCCATCATTCTGACTTATCTTATGCTGAGCTTATAGTGTATAAATGGCTAATGATCCTGCATGTATCTTTATATTCTTCTAATTACGCTCAACAATGTAAAACATACGCACTACTTGAAGGAGTTACGAATAGATGAAGGATTTTAAGATCACTAGTGCTATTTCACTTTGAAAATTTGGAAAGACCTGCAGCTGATACACATCTTGTGCCCACATCTGATTCTTCTCGTGCCATGCCTGCTGTGAGCGTGTGCTTTTAGCCTAGCACTGGGGTTTTAAAGCATCAGAGTCTGTGAATGAACTGTCATCACATCTGTCTTAATTGCGTTTCCATCTGCTCATGTGGTGTGCACCTGGACTTGGCTGATTAGACAAGAACGACACAAAGACTCTTCTAATACTATTCTCCTTATGGTCAAAACTGACACTTTTTTCACTTTTTATTTGATGGAGTGTGAGATAGGGGAAAAAGAATGAAACAGTTCACCAGACATGTTTTATTTAGTGCTGGGGCTCCTATTTATAACTGTCGCCCCAGACATAACTTGCACTGTGCCATTTCTACACCTCAGTTTCTCCATCTGTAATTACGTCTGCCTTTTTGTTGTGGGAGAACAAAAGGATGCAGTGAATGTGCAAGTGCTTTGTAAACAGCACAAATGCAATTCTGCATATGCCATATATTCTTATGTCACTGAAATTGAAGCATAAACTAAAACTTACGGTGTCCAGGATTCTCCTAAAATATGGGGTTTCCTGGTTGATTGAAAAAAACCCATATTTGCCTCTCCTGCTTCCATATGCTTAAAGTATTCTCCATTTTGGTGAGTATAAAATCGGGATCAAAACATTCAGGAAGAGAGGATTTGGGAAGAATTGATAGATAATTAACATTTTCAATATGCTTTTTAATCTTCCAAAATGTTTTATTCTCTTCAAATGGTGTAGTAGATGCACTACTGAGCTGCTACAGCCAGGGCAGGGAACAAAGTGCTTAGATTAAGGAGGACAGCTGAGACTGCAGCAAATACTGCGTGAAATCATCCCAGATGGATATAAGTACCCATCATTAGGAGCAAACACTGCGCAAAGCATATTAGAAGGAACAAACCTCCTTCAGAATTCTGCTGAATTAGACTAGCCCTGGTAGGGAAGGTGAATTTTCAGTAAGTGTGAATAAACACCAAGGAAGCCTGTAAATGATAATAACTCATTTACATGTCAAGAAATTGACCTTCCCGTGCAGATGTGGAGAAAGTGTCTGAACATATGAAAAGGAACACACGAAAGGGAATTGGAACAACCTGGACATTTATTATGACAAGGAGGGAAAAGGTTCAGAGGGGGAAGAAGGGACCTGGGATAAGAAGAGGAAAGAAGAGGAGGAGGAGGTGGAAGGGGAAGAGACACAGGAAAACGAGATACACGGAAGGCCAGGATCAGATGCAATTAATAGAACGTCCAGATTTCCATCACTTCCTTAATAAGGTAAGATTAGGAATAAAAAGACAATTGTTAGGTAGAGCTGTGTATCGTTATAGTTCGGGAAAATCACTTCCTATAGGAACTCAATGGCACATTGCACATAAAGCTCACCCCAAGATGCAGGTTGGTTATTCTCAAAGAAATGTTCACATTCACTGGATAAAGTTCTAAGTTAAATAATTTCTCCAGATGCTATTAAACTACTGTTAATATGAGTTCTAATTCTAAGGAATATTAGCTCTATACAATAGTAATAGTGACAACATTAAAAACAATTCTGTGATTAAATACATTTGAGGAGCATTGTTCCTTGAGGCAGGATATCTCTGGAACTGAGGTGAAGAGAGCCTTATGAGTCTGCAGGGCAGACTAGAGGTCATGGTATTTCTAGTGGAACCCAGACTCCCCTGAAAAGTGTTTCTGACAATTAAAATCAAGACTGAAGTGCCCGGGGGTATAAATTAAGGCTGACATCACGACTTATAGAATGGATGGTTTCTGGAGTCAAGTATACATGATGACTGGTTGATGGTGGCAGATTGATAGGAGTGATAACGAAATTTCAAGAGACTAATTATAGCCAAGTATCAGTGACTTAAGGTCATTAATCAACCATTTTCAGAGAAGAAATTATGGTGGTTGACGACCTCATTAGTAATCAACATAATTCAAATTTGGAAGAGATAACATTTTTATGTATCAAATTTGTTTTCAAAAATTTAAAGAGAATATGAAGCACTTAGTAAGAGAAGGAAAGTAAAATTATAATGGAGGGGTATTTTTAAAATACTAATAAAAAAGAAAATAAATTTACATAGCCCCCTTGGGAAATAATTTGACAGTATATTTATCTATCTTAAGATTCTTATTGCATTGTAATTCCGTGTTACCATTTAAGAATGAACTTAAAAGTAATACAAGAAAAAAAAAAAGTACCAGGCAAAAAGCCGTTCATCGTTCAGTATTTTATAATAATACGAAACATGAGGTAACATAAATATTTTCCAGAAGAGATGGCTAATTGAATAAGTAGACATTCAACCCATGGCTAATTTATCTCCTCATTGTTTCTCTTACCTTTACAGTGTAAGCTGAGACACCAGTAGAGAACAACAGCTGCTGGATTTCTTACCAAGAAAAAGATCAAGATAAAGACTCCAATGAAATGAATCTCTGTTTTCAATAAAAGATATTAGCCAAGACAATCCCCTTAAGACTTTGCATAACTGCTAGTCTGTAACAGATTAAAACAGACCAAATTTCAATTTTTGAGTCAACAGCATCAAAAGCACAGAGATTTTAGAATACTTTGTGCCGGGGCGGGGGCGGGGGGGGGTGAGGGGTGGCGGATAGATGTTGTTGTTTCTTCACTCCAGTCTCTATTCCAAAACCAAGGAATTACACCTTGAAGAGACAGGTTACTTGCAAGTAACAGAAACAATGCTTGCTACCTTACAGGAAATACTCGTGTATGTGCGTACGTATGTATGTATATTGCCTACCTATCTATCGATCTATCATCTATCATCTATCTATCATCATCATCATCATCATCATCATCACCACCATCATCATCTACCTATCTATCCATCTATCTATCTATGTTATGCTGCCAGCCTGAAGTTATCCCCTCTGGGCACTACGTCAGTCTTGATTTTAATTGTCAAAAAGGCTTGCCAAGGGAGCCTGAGCTCCACCAGAAGTACTATGGCGTCTAGCCTGCAAGCTCTCTTTACATTGTATGTATATGAATCAACTGCTGTACTCAAAGATTTTGGAGGTATAGGATGCCTGGAAAACAAGCATTAGAAAATAGGCAGGACAACTACGCAGAGACAATAACGAAGATTGTACTGCAGCTACTCTTAACGGGCCTTCTAAAATATTCTCTAACCATTCAGAATCCTGACAGAAAATGCATGGTCAGGGTCAGGTAGTATGGTCATGCAAGAAGGCAGGTAACAGAAGGGTCTGACCTCCCTCCGATCCTGTAAACAGATGGCCATGGAAGGGACAATAAGATGCTAATAGTAAAAGGGTATTGGTTGGAGGTTCTAAAGCCAGAAATTGGCAAAGTTTGCTGCCATCACCTCCAGGGTCACTTTGTACTCAACCAAGGGCAATCACAAAAACCATGCAATAAATATTCTATTCACAAGACCACGTTCTTTATAACAGCAATACAAGCTCTCCTCCCCTTGTTAGGGGTTCCCAGGTCACTCCCATCTGAGACTAGCACCTACTGAGTCATGCTTACGTGACTTTCCAGATAATTCTATTTAAGCTGCTCTTTCTATCAGGTCTCACCTGCTTGTACTTAATTTATCACTCAGTGCCTTTTGGATTATTTTCTCTGGCTTCTGCTTGGCTGTCTCACCACAAATGACAGCCACTGAGTCCAAGATGCCATTGTCTTTTAAGAGGAGACATGGTCCTCTCATCCTTCTTCTCCTATTGACTAGCAAGTTCTCAATGTGATTTCGCTACTTATGCTTAGGATATCCAATGCCTCCTCCTACCCCCGACGTCTGTTAACAATTCTAAAAATACCTGTAAAGGGAATTCCCCCAAAGAGATATCTCCAGATATCTGCGTATCTGGAATACGCAGATAGATAGATTGTGCCTCGATCTCCCTTTAATTCTACCCGATTCCAGAAGCATTTACAGAGATGCCACTGTATAGCAGACTTTCTGATTGCAGCTAGGATATGAATGAGGCCTTCCACCTGCCTTCAATGCACAATACCTTGAGAGATACAGACATAGACTGAACAAGCTATACTACTGACATGGTAAATGCTATCTATTGATATCCACTACGTTTTATGGAATCCAGGGGAGGGAGAATTGGCATTTCTGGGAGGCTGAGAAGGTCTCTCTCCCTCTCCCTCTCTCTCTCTCTCTCTCTCTCTCTCTCTCACACACACACACACACACACACACACAGAGGCCTACATAATCCAATTATAACCTAATTGATGTCTAATCTTGCCTGAGCAAGCAGGAAGCCTGGACCTTTAACTCAGGCTAGCACTGAAGCTGTAACTAAGCATAGAACAGAGAGAACCAGAAGGAAATTTAGAAAAAAAAAATGTGCAGCCTGGACAGTAGTGGCTCAGGGAATAAGAAGTCATGTGAACTGTGAAGTCTGATTAGGGAAGCAGAATGTGAGGAGGGGTAAATGCTTTGAGGCAACAATAGGAGGAAGGAATAGCTTTCTAGAATGATATACAGTCTACCTTAAATAATGATTTAAAAAAAATAAATTCAAAGAGTCCAAATCATTTGCTTTTTCTTTCCTTGTCCCTTTAAATGTCCCTGATGTGTCCATCCAGCACAGGCTGCGGAGTATACGCAGCAGGTGTGGTGGGGCTCAAGGTTCTGGGCCTGGGATTATCCGAAGCCACCTCCCATCTCTGCCAGCTTTCATCTCCCCCTTGGATGACAGGACCTCCCTCATTCACCCTCAATGTCTTTACCATGCTTTTCTAGGAATTCTTTTAGCCCCATGGAATTATATATATATATATATATATATATATATATATATATATATAATTCTAGGTTTCTTTTTAATTATCCCTCATGTTCTTCTTCAGAAATTGTCATAAACACTTTAAATTAAAAAAAAAAAAACTTTATTCACTAAATATGTGCTATAGGCAAATTGACCAGGCCAGGGGGCTTGTACATCCACTTTTATGAAGATTTCTCAATAGATATGCAAGGTAGATTAAACCATTCTACTTTGGAAATGAGAAAAAAAATGTATTAACAAAAACAAAACCAAAAAGTACAAGACAGTAGTTAACAGGTTATTAGATGCTTCTCCCACTGAACTCCTGGGAGTTTTGACAATCTCATTTTCTCTTTCTCTCTCTCTCTTAAATATTTTATTTATTTATTTGGGAGAGGGAGAGAGAGTGTGTGCACACACAAAGGAGTGTGGGAACCTGCACACGGGGCAGGGGGTGGAGCAGAGGGGGAGGGAGAAGCAGGGAGCCCCAGGTAGGCCCCTGGGACCATGGTCTGAGCTGAGGGCAGACACCCAGGCGCCCCAGCAACCTCATTTCCTAACTAATGTGGGTATTGTTCAAGCACTAGAATTGTATTTCTGTCATTTCCTCACAATCTACACTTCTGCATTCACTGCCTGAAATCCTACAACACCTAATGGAAGTGTCACCACTTCTGTGAATCCTTCCTGGATTTCCAAAGACCCTCCCAATGACTGTGTCAATTTTACCATGTGACCTGTTATGCTGACGGACACATCGACTCTCTCATCTGCACGGTTATGCCCGTAAAAGTGAGGGAGTGGCTTCCTTTGGCTCCAGCCCTGTCTGCATGTGGCACACCCAGCATCTGATAAGCATTCTCTATCACATCTCCCCTTTCAAGTAGATTTTACGGGGAGAAAAAAAATGTTGCTTATGTATGTTACTAAATGGATTATTAAATTTGGCAGATGTCACTTTGCTTCTAAAAGAAACCCTTGAACGGTTTCCCGTTAGAACATCTTATTCCAGGCTTGTTGTCATGGCCAACAGAATAATAAGAGAGCTACATGGGCTTCAGCAAGAAATATGGCTAATTCCCTTCCCTGATGGGGTGGTTATGCAGAAAATTGCCCTCCACAGGAATGTGCAGTGCTTCCTGTGAGGCAGGTATTGTGAGGAGCTCTTGAGTTATCATTTTACGGGGATGTTAGGGGAGGAAAGGGGATGAAAGAATGTTCATATTTAAGGTAGATTAAATTATTCTACTTAGGAAATGGGAGAGAAAATGTAGGTAATAACAACAACAGTAGAGAAACAGTAGTTAATATTGACTAAGCGCTTCTAAGTACTGGGGATTTTGCTGAACATCTAATGGCAGGTGTGAGATGACATTACCTCACGGAGTGAACCTGCATCTTTGAAGTCACAAAAGTACTGTGGGGCATAGCTGCAACAGTAACAGACCCAGCCTGTCCTGACTCCAAAAACCTTGCTTTTTACCACCAGGCTATGATCCTGCCTGAGTGTGAGGTCCACCTCCGCACTGTGCGTCATCACATTTCCCAGCAGAAGCACCTGACGCCTTGAAGGAACAGATGTGGAGTAAGAGGAAAGAGACAGCTCACCGAGTGCCAAGTGCTTGTGTCCCAAGTCTCGTCCCACCAGTGGTATCCAGCTGTGGGAGTCTCAGTAAGTCTACAAGTCTCGGAGCATCAACTTTTAAAATGAAACACAGTGGACATCTTGTCGTTCCTCGATCCCACACCCAGTTCTGTTTCTTGTGGAACAGCCCTAATTTTGGACCGAGGTGCACATCTGCATGACGGTCATTCTCCCCGGCTTGAGAAGTGGCCCTTGTGAACCCGCCTGCGCCAGTTCACCGGCCTCACAGTTCTGGTCAGCTGGACAGGTTCAGGTGCCCTGTGCTTCCATCGCTGTGAATCTCCCACCTTGTGCTAAGAAGGGTGATTGCTCCTTTCCACTAACGTCGGATGTAGGAGAACTCATTGCCTGCATTGCTGGCCAACGACCTGTGGCCAGGAAGACCGAACCTGCCTCAGGATGGGGTCACCACGCAAAAAGCTGAGCCCAGAAAAGGAGAGAGAGAAACTGGTCCCAGCAAGATCACGGGACCCTGTAAGGCTAGTTGAGCCTAAAGACAATTTATCCGAAATTGATTCTCACAATCCTTATCTTTTTTTTCTTTTTGGGTCTTGGTTTTCTGTCAAAACCAAAAACACTGTAAATACTAGAAGTATATTTATATGCACATAGTCTCTTTGAGCTCAAAATTCTGTCATTTCCTTGATATGAGAATTTTAAAGGCAAATTTGGCTTTTTATTATACACTTCTCCATGTGAAAAATCTACATTCTTCAGGAAGATATAATAAAGCTGGCTTCATAGGACTTTGAACATGTACACCAGGCTTAGCATAATGCCCAGCACATGAAAACTGCATTATGTAGTCCTCTTTCTGCAATTACGGAACGGACATTTGAAGCTCATTGATTCCCTTTCCTAATTACAATATATGCAAATAAAAGTTAGAAAATTAGCGTATGATACAGTCTTTCCTGACCCCAGCTCCCTCTAAGTTATCTATTTGTACATTGACATTTTTTAACTGAAATGAGTTCTTAATTTTTTTTTCATTCAGATAATAATTTTGTTAACAATCGCAACTGTTACTCAGTTGTCTTAAAATAGTCTTAGACAACTTAGATGCATCGTCACTCTGAAATTCAAATTCCTGGCATCTTGGGTAAGTAACCTTTAAGAGTCTTCGTCCACTTAGGTGTAAAGGAGACCAGCAATGCCTACTTCCTAGGGTTCAATGAGGAATGAACAGATTTTTTAAACATTTTGAGATATAATTTGCATATCATAAAGTTCAAGATTCTGAAGGGCACGATTCAGTGGTTTTTAGTTGATTAACAGAGTTGAATAAATCTTACCAGTAGCGAATTCTAGACTGTTTTATCACCCCTCAAAAAGCTTCTGTACTCATTAGCAGTCACCTTCCATTCCCTTTTGTTCTCTAATCCCTGGAAATTTCTAACCTACCTTCTGTCTGCATGGATTGGCCCATTCTGGAGATTTCATATGAAGGGAAACATACAATATGTGACCTTTTGTTACTGGCTTCTTTCACTTGGCATCATATTTTCAATGTTCACCCATGTTTTAATATGTATCAGACTTCATTCCTTTCTATTGCCAAATGATATTTTATAGATATGCCGCATTTTACCTATTCATCAGCTGACGAGCATTTGGCTTGTTTCCACATTTTCAAGCTATTATGGAAAATGACACTATGAATATTCATAATTCATGTACAAGCTCTGATATGGATATGGGTTTTTATTTCTCTTGGGTATATATTTAGGAATGGAATTATTCAACCATATGGTCATTCTATGTTTAACATTTTGAGGAATGACCAAACTTTTTTCCAAACTAGCTATACAATTTTACCTTCCCACTAGCCATTGCCCCACATCCTTGCACGCATGATAATTTTATGTGTCAGCTTGACTGAGCTAAGGGATTCCAGCTAGATATAAAATATTGTGTGTGTGTGTGTGTGTGTGTGTGTGTGTGTCTAGAAGAGATAAGCATTTGAATCAGTAGACAGGATAAAGAAGATTGACCTCAACAGGGTGGGTGATCATCAACCAATCTGCTGAAGGCTTGAATAGAAAAGGATGAGGAAGAGGGGATTCACTTTCTCTGCTTAAGCTAAGACATCCATCTTCTACTACCTTCTGGCCTCCGTGCTCACACTTCTCAGGCATTTAGGTGCAGAGTGGCCTATGTGGGATACATGCCATTGCTCCTACCCCTGTTCTCTCCCCTAATTCTCAGACTTTTGGATTCAGGTTTAGACTATTCATTGGCTCCCCTGGTGCCCAAGCCTTGGGATTTTGAGCTCAATTATACCACTGGCTTTCCTGGTTCTCCAGTTTGCAGACTACAGGTCCGGGGACTTCTAGGCTTCCAAAATCACCGACTCCTATAATAAATATCTATACAGATAGCTAGATATTTCTGATAGGTAGGTAGGTAGGTAGGTAGAGACATAGAAAGGAGTTGGTTTATGTCATTTTATTTATTCTTAGTTCTGTTTCTAATATACATACTGTTAGTGTTATTGGATTTAAAAAAAAATTAGCCATAATCATGTTTCTGAGCGGTCTCTAAATGTTTTCCAGTTTCATTGAGATTAATTGATAAATAATGTTGTGCAAGTTTAAGATGATTTGGTAAACATATATGGTATTAAGTGATTACCACAATAAGCTAACACTGCCGTCACCTCACGTAATTGCTTTTGTGTGTGTGTGTGTGTGGTGAGAGCATCTGAGATCTCTCTTATCAACTTTTAAGTATTCAGTACAGTATGCTTAACTATGATCACCATGCTGTGTATTAGACCCCCAGAATTTATTCACTTTATAACTGGAAGGCTTTATTCTTTGACCAACATCTCCTCAGTTCCCTCTCCTCCCAGCCTCTGAAACCACCATTTCTACTATAAGCTTTTGTAGGTTCCACATACAAGTGGCATCCTGTTAGTTTTAGCATATTCTATTTCAATGTTTTTCACTATCTAAAAAGAAATTCCTTCTGATTTCTTCTTTAACCCATCGGTTGTTCAGGAGTGTGTTGTTTAGTTTCCACATATTTACGAAATTTTGTTTTTCTTTTGTTATAGATTCCTAGTTACACGCCACTGTGGTCACAAACAAATGATATGATTTCAACCTTCTTAAATATGCAAAGACTTGTTTTGTGAGATAATATATGAGCTATCCTAGAGAATGCTCTATGTGCACTTGAGAAGAATGTGTAGTCTGGCTGTTGGCTGGAATGTTCTGTAAATGCCTGTCAAGTCCATTTGGTCTAAAGTATAACTCAACCCAATGTTTTCGTACCGATTCTCTGCTTGGATAATCTAGCCTTTGTTGAAAGTGAGGTATGAAGCTTCCTTACTAATACTGTACTGTTGCATCTCTGTTCAGGGGTATTTGCCTAATATATTTAGTGTTGTATTCCTTACATTTTTTCATTGCTGTCTTCACATTTGAAGAAGCGGTCATTTCCTCTGTTCTATACTGACTGGGTTTGCAGAGAAATACCTTCGGTCAACTGTGCTAAGGATTCTAAAATCTGGACATTTTCTATGAGTAGGCTCCACACTTCTGTTCCCTCTTGTATCAGAATTCTTAAGATTGCATGCCTTCCCTTGATCCTGCGGGGCCTGGCCAAGTGCTTGGCAGCCTCCCTTTTGCTTTCTTGAGGTCAACGTGAAGGCTCAACTTTGTGGTTTCTCCCAGACCTGCAGAGTCGGGCTGACTTTCTGTGCGGCACTCCCAGGGGCTTGTCCCCAGGGACTCTCATTTCCCTGACAGAGTGTGTGATGCAGCCAGTCCTAGCCGAGTCCTCTCGAGCCGCCTGGAGCTCTATCATCTACTCTCCCATCTGTTTCCCATCCCTGTCACACAGCACACCTCAGTATTCCGAGTGGGGCTAGAAAGAGGTGAACCTTTGAGCAGTGTCTTGCACAGCTGGGGACCCCCAGCATGCACTACTATGCTTTCACTTCCCAAAATGGAAGAAACCATGGCCTGAGATGACCTTTCTGGGCACTGAGCTAAGCATCTTGGCAGAGCAGTGACCTCTTACCCTCTTCAGGGTATCCAACTTCTGATATTTTTTTCTTTAATAGTGTGCTAGAACTTCTTTGCTAGACTCCTGAACTTCCACAATGATCTCTTGTCCATGATTAATTGTCTAATTGTCTAAATTGTCTTCTTTTTGGAGAAGATGGTAAAACACTCTTATTCCACCATGAGGATGACATCAGTCTCCTCCTCCATATGGTTTTGATTTGCATTTAACACATATTTTAAATGTCCTTATTGGTAATTTCCTTATTTTCTTTGAGGTAATGGGTATCCTTTGCTCATTTTAAACTGAGCTATTTATATTTTCATTATTGGGGTGAGAGAGGTCTTTATATATCCTGGATACAAGTCCTTTATGATAGGAGTTGGAATAGTCTCCCCATTCTGCAGGTTGTTTTCTCACTTTCTCTATTTTATCACGTGAAGCAAAAACATTTTCAATTTTGAGTAAGTCCAATTCATCTATTTTTCTTTTTTCACTTCTGCTTCTGTGCTACATCTAAGAAACCATGATCTAAACCATGGTCACAAGTATTCACTTATGTTTCCTTTGACTTTTTTTTTTTTTTTTTTTAGTTTTAGTTCTTACATGCACATTTATGATCCATTTGACATAATTTTTGTATGTGATCTAGCTAGGAGGTATTGAGTAATCCTTTTCAGTGTAAAAAGAATGCCAGGTTTGAGATTCATGAATAACGATGAGCCATCATAATAAGTTGGAAGACAAACTTCCTATATGCCCACTGTGGGAAGTCCCTCAAGCTTCATTCACATCTATCACAAACATGGTACATTTAACAACTGTCGGCCTGAGACCACACAAATCTTTGAACATGGAGTACCATTAAAATCCGTACCAAGTGCATTTTTTTCTGAAATCATTTACTTGTAGAGTGTAATTAGTGTCTTCTTTTAATCATTAATTATATCTTTGACCTCAAGTGACCTTCTTTCCCAATTTTTCCAATTAAAGCCCCACCTATTGTTTCACCTTATTTTTTCAAAGATTTTATTTATTTATTCATGAGAGACAGGAAGTAAGAGAGAGGCAGAGACACAGGCAGAGGGAGAAGCAGGCTCCATGCAGGGAGCCCGACGTGGGACTCAATCCCGGACACCAGGATCATGCCCCAGGCCAAAGGCAGGCTCCAAACCCCTGAGCCACCCAGGGATCCCCTATTGTTTCACTTTAAAAAAATGTCTTAAGTGCCTACTCTGTGCCAAAGCACTTTTCATCGTCAGCTGAAGATGAAAAGTAGGGTGCTGAATGAGATGAGTAGGGGAGACAGGGTGTTCAGGAAAAGTAACATGTGGCAATCAACCGCGGTAACCTCTATAATAAAAGTGCATTCAGAGATAGTGATTTAGGACAAAGAGTAATTCATTCTGTTGAACCTAATTTCCTCCCCTTCCAATATTCATCTAGGCCTTCATGAACTTTGTTTTATTTGAATTATAATAGCATGTGTAGCTACTGATCAGCTGTGCTATGCAGTTCTGAAGATAATTAGCTGGAGAGAAGAAGGCAGTGAGACACGAGTACAAGCACAGAGGTAGTACTAAGAGGAAAGTGCTAGAACACAGTAACTGGTGTCTGCACAGAGCTGCCCCAGAACACCTGGGGCTCATTGGAATTAACCGTGTTCCTGGCCAACTAGTGAGCTAAGCATGGAGGTAGACACAAAACACCTCAGCAGACTAATAACAAGCCACAGAACTGTGAGGGAACTCAGCTCTGATGTGTCCTATCTCCCAAGAACACTGCATTTCAAAATGGAAGTGAAGTAAGTCAAAGAACAAAGCCCCAAATATGGAAGGTGCGGACACGAGGCTTAGAAAATTCTGTTTATTCTTTATATATTTTTTGTTGCTGTTGTCTGTCTACCGCCCTCCCTCAAATAGCGCCAGCTCAGCAGCACTCAACACCTTGTCTTGCTTCCCCTAGGAACATCCTTCCATCCTGAGGATTACACTGGTCACGAAGAGTCATTATCATTCGAAAGGCAAGGGATGTAGCAATATTTTCTCTCTTTATATGATCATTTAAGTTCTTTGCAGTTGGCAACAGCTTTTTCATTTTTCCAAATGCTCCTTTTGAGACAGCCAACACAGGTACATACACAGAGCAATGTGACATTACTTTACATTCCATTTTCTCTAGGTGTAATGATAGCAACTTCTTAGGAACTTTCTCCCCTGGTGAGAAAGGACACCTTTGTCTTAGCAGTTACTTGGGTTGCCTTAGAAACCATTGTGCTGTCTGAAAAGAATAGTTTTATCTTTAGAGACAGCATCTCTCAAGAGAGTGGGTTATAATTTTTCATGAAAAAGAAGGCAGGGAAATCATTATATTTTCCATTCTGGGGAGGGAACAAGCCTTGGATAACACAGAAAGACAGAAAAGGATGCTTCTCTAAAGACAGTCTCCCAAACAGGTACTCAACAATTATCACCGAAGAAGGCCTCCTTAGAGGATTTGCTGAAGCCAAGTTAGATACAGGGTATGTGACGATTGTGCTTCTTCCTGGGAACAACTCTAGACTTGTGTGTCAGAGACATCTGGTATATACGATGAAAACTATCGGTCCTCTCTCCAGGAAGCAAGCAAATGCATGGGTGCACATAAGAATCTGCGTATCATTTTAGGCATCTGGAAAGACTACCTGAATCTCATGAATGAATCCTGGATTCAAAATATTCGTGAGATCAAGCCCCAAGATGGGCACTTGCTGAGGGCAGATTCTCCCTGCCTCTGCTTCTCCCCCTCTCCCCCCATCTCCCCACCCCTGCGCATTCGCACTCGTGTGTGTGTGTGCTCTCTTTCTCTAAAATAAATAAAATAAATCTTCAAAATACTTGATCTAGGATATACCCCAAGGAAGGCAATTCTAAGATTACTGGGTTTTTATAAGGTTCTATGAAGACCTGATAAATCAACTAGGGTTTTAGCTTAAAAAAAACACAAAAGATTAGCTTAAGAAACAGAAGTGAATGGAGTGAGAATGAAGGGGTGTGTGTGTGTGTGTGTGTGTGTGTGTGTGTGTGTGTGCCTGTGTCATGCTAAATAAATGACTTTAAGTTGTAAAAGGACTATTTCATGGAATTTACATGGGCTTACCCTTGCAAGCAGCTCAAGATACTAGAATAATCACAGTTCACATTTACCAAGTGCTTATCCTGGGCCAGGTAACATCCTAAGCATTTACATATAATAACAGGGTTTTGTTTTGTTTTGTTTTGTTTTTTTTACAATTCACAATTCTGAAAGGTTGTGTCATGAATTATAGAAAGAAAAATAACTTGTTCAAGAATTTTCCCCTAGAAAGGGACCATGCCGTGATGCCAAATGAGAGAACTGGCTTAGAGAGACCATGGGATCACCCTCCCCTGCTGTACAGCCTCACCGGTAAATGTGTGCTGGATGAAATTTTTGCTCGATATAGAGAAATATTTTATTATAATTAGGCTGTCTCACCGTAATTTTCTTTTCAAACACTGCCATGTCTTTCACATTACTATTATGCTAAAATTGTTAGAAAGAATTCACTTATTACCTAAGTTCTGAATACCTGTGTAAGATTAAAGAAATTTGTTCTAATCAGTTTTGATAAAACCTACTTCTAAAATCAAATGGGCCTCTTTTGTTTCTTTGGAAAGAAGTCTAACAGTTGTTTTTCTAATGGCTATGTTAATGCACTATAGATTTTTTAGTCAGTTTTTTGGTAATTGTATTTATCTACATGTATGCATATTAAAATACATTGTACAATTCTTTTCATAGTATTCTTGCTTTATATTTTAACTATCTTGTGGCATATATAGTTAAATATTTTTCATTTACAATATTGCTTATTTTAATCATTTTTTGACCAAGAGCTTCAGAATCTATTTCATTAGGTTTCTTAATTTTTCAGTGTTTGTTTTCTTTTCCTTTTTCACTAATTTCTTTATGTCTATTATTTCTTTGCTTGGGTTTAATTTTTTTCCTTTTCTATTTTTTTTCTGTTGTATGCTTGCTTCACTAATCTTTTATTTAATCTTTTTAATATAAGAATTTAAATGTACCTTTCCCTTGGACTATTTTCATAGCTACATTATACTAATATTGACATTTTTTTCAATATGCTTCAGTTTAAAGATTTTTAAAAATTTCATTCTTATTTTTCCTCTGACCAGTGAGTTATTTAGCAGTGTGTATTTATAAACGAAAATACAATCCCATTATTGATCTGTAGCTAAAGAGTCAGAAGCTATGGTTGGAAGGTTGTCAATTTTATAGGTGAAATGAGTGTATATTCTCTAATTGTTGGGTGAAGAGGTCAACACTTGCTTATTGAATTGACCGTGTTGATTATGTTTTTCAAAGTGTACATCTTGGGGCACCTGGGTGGTTCAGAGGGTTAAGCATCTGACTCTTGATTTTGGCTCAGGTCATGATCTCAGGGTCATGAGAGTGAGCCCCACGTCAGGCACCATGTTGGGCATGCAACATGCTCAAGATCCTTTCTCTACCTCTTTCTCTGCCTCCCCCCACTCCCGTTCATACTCTCTTTCTCTAAAAAATAAATAATAATAATAATAATAATAATGTACATCTTTACTGATTTTTTTTTTCTGTGATTGACCTCTCAGACACGGAGATAAATATATGGTATCTCAAACTCTAATAGCCATTTTGCTTTATAATGTATAAAACTATCTTACTGATTCATATATGTTTAAAATCATTATATCATCCTAGGAACTAAATATGTATTAAAGTTTTTCTCTGTTAATGATTTTTGTCTGGAATACAATTTTACCTGATATTAATATATTTACTATTACTTTACTGTATTTTAGCCAGTGTTTTGCTGGCATGTCTATTTTCTTCTTTTTACATTCAATGTTTTTGAGTACTCATAGCATGTATTTGTACTTTTAAACATAATTGACAATATTCTAGATGTTTTAAATGAGTGTTTTAGCCCATTTACATTCATTGTGGTGATGTATTTGGGTTTACTTATATTATGCTAATATTTATTTTAAGTGTTGCAAAGTCTTAGAGGACATGCTATTATTACCACTGCTGTCATTACATACGTTTTGTAATTCAGAGACACTGTAGAGGCAGAAAGGTTTCCTTAGCTACTGCTTTTATTCACCCTCAGTCTACAAAATGTAATCATTATGGAGGATTACAAATGAAAATCATTATGGATGGACCCCCTCTGGGTATCTCAGCTTTACTCAAGATTTTATTAAGTTTAGCAGCTGGACCCAAGGCCTAGAACATCCACATGCCAGTTATACCCTTGCATGTGGCATTTGGCCTGAGGATACTCTTGACTTCAAGTCCATTTAATAATTTTGTTTCAATAGTTTATTTGCCCTTGGGAATTGATTTTTTCTCTTGAGAATTTGAAAAGCATTTCAAAGAATATGTGTTATAATTTAAGAAAATCTAAATGTATGGAGCAGAAGGATTTTACTGAATATAATCTTCACATGGTGAAGTAGAATTCCATCTGCTACTGCTTCACTTTTCTTTGAATTCTTTTTACAGACCTCATCTGTCCCATACAAAAACCCTTTCCGACCTGAAGTCATTATTTTACTGCTTACTACATTGTTCTCCTAGGAACTAGGAACACACAACGGCATATTAAGTCCAATGACAAAATTTGCAATAGATAACCTCTATAATTGTATCTATTACCAACTTGCAGAAATATTGAGCCTTTCGGTTAGTGTTGACCTACCATTTTGGTTAAGAAATCTGTGACTCTTAGTAGATAGAATGACACCGATAACTCAATTTATTAAAAGGGCATGAAATGAAACTTGATGTTAATATCTGGTCCTTGGATAAACATTTCTCTGTTGTCATTTATTTAATACATTTTTAGATTTGGGAGAGTAAATCCTATGGTCTTAACTGTGCACATTTGAATCACTTGTGAATTTTTAGAAATTATATATATATATATATATATATATATATATATATATATATATATCCAAATATTCTGAATATATTTTTCAGGAGTAGAGTCCAGAAACAGAATATTTAAGCGAGAGGACTGAGTGCAGGTCATTTCTACAAGCTTCACAGTTGATTCTATTAACATTTAGGACTAAAAACTAGTTATGTAAGAAATTCGTCTATTGCTTTTTCATCTGCAAAAGAGGACTGTGGACTTAGGTAATTGGTAAGATAACTTCCTACTATTGTGTATTTTCCCCCAAAATCTTACAGAGCTTTATAATTCGAACAAAACTCTGAATAAAAGATAATTAGGTATCAGAGATCCCCTATATCTCTTTCAAACCTTCACTATATAAGGCTATGCCCCTTTCTGATATGCTTCGGTTTCAGAGCATATGGACATTTGTCCTGAACTGGAGTAAACCTTACTCTGTTTTAAGTATAAGGGTTGGAAATGTATACATTATAAGAAAGAAGGGTTGAGGAGTAAAAAAAATGAAGGATATATATATATATATATATATATATATATACACACACACATATATTTTAATTAAGCTAACGGTATACAGATCTAGGGCTCTTAGACTTTGCTTCATAAGAATGCTATTTAAATACAATCAGAGAACAAAATCACTCCTTATTTTCTCCCCACACTTATTCAAGGTGGTGTTACATGAAATTAAGAAACATGTATCATCTGTATTAGTGGCAGCATTAAAGAGGAACAGTGAATCATTTTTCTCCTTTCTTTGTGACAAAATATGACAGGAGCTAGATGCCATGACTTTTGAGCGAGTAATCAATACGGAGATTTATGTCCAGAAATGTCCTAATTACATGACTATGCTGTGTCATCAGTATCAAAAATAACGGGTAGGGCTTAGACCCATTTATAGTCTGCCTAAATCACTATCATTTTGATTCTCTCCTCTGGATCATGAAAGATCATATTAAGAACAAACTGAGGCAGCTATAATTTGGCCCTCATACAAAGTTACCCCTGGAGTGTACAATGTCTTCAATTTTGTGTTAGTTTCATGGGGATTGACATTCTTTGAAAGGAATTGTTTAACAGTTAGACACCTATGAGCAGATAAGTCATCAGGCTGTCTTCAAGAACATTTTCAATGATCATTTAGCAGTGACAAAAGATTCCATAAAGATAAAACCATAAGAATTTTTCTCGTCATCAATATTGAATTGTATTATAGCACTAAATTCAGCAGCACATGCAACTTGGGATATTAATGATTCATAACATGATTTGATTATATTTCATAGTATCTCAGTCTCTGTAGCTTAGAAGATTTAACTTCTCTGAAGATTGATGGCTTAACGCGAAACGATAAAAAAAAAAAAGAACAAAGATATTTTAGTCCATTCACATGGGCCTTATTCCAGAAAACAGTATATCATCAATGAAACCAGATTTGCGACAAAAAATCAGTTTGCAATAAAGGAGATTTTTTTCCCCTAAGGTACAGAAATACACAAAGTGGAGTTCCTAATGTTGGAGTCAACATTTTAATAAACTATTTAGAGGAATATACACAAAAAATGAAGGTTGATTATAAACAGAACTCGAATATGATAATTTCAGAAAATACTCATTAGAATACATTCTACAACTTGGCTCACCTATATGTAAAACTGGAATGGTAATTTTAATGAGGTCATATGACTGCCATTAGGGTAAAATGAAGTATCAAGAATAAAGCATTTAGAACAATGCCTGGGACATAATGCTAATAGTAGCAGTGGTGGTGGTAGAGATGGGAAATGAAAGTGCTTCTTAATTTGAGATCCAAGTATGGGCTTGATGGAAACTTTCTACAACTGTAAGTAATCCTTTTTGAACATATACATATTTTTTAAGAAGAGGGTCCAAATCTTTCCTCATTCTCTAGGTGTCAGTGGTCCCAAAATATTAAAACAACACAAAACCCTGACATGTTATCTCATGGTGGGATATGAAGTTTAAAGTGGAAAATAAATATACATTTAACATGCTTAATTTGATAACTTGGTAAGAAAACTACTTCTTTAAAAAAAAACTCTTTGCATGATCATATCAATCAAATTATCAGCCATAAAAGTGAACTGAAATTCCTGTAGCTTCCTTCCTAGGAACAAAAGCCAGATGCTCTGCTACTACTTTCAAACATCCAGCATATGAAGTCTTAGTAAGAAAGGCCTTCATAACCAAAGTGTAGGGAGAACAGAGTTTGGGAAAGAGCCCTATGTTTAGAATCAGAAGCCCTGAACTCTCTCTCAGCTAGTCTACAATCTTGGGCAAGTGATTTAATTTATCGGAGTGTCAATGTATCTCAAAAAGAAAAATAAAAAAAAAAAAACTGAGCCACATCTCCCTCACAAGGTTCTAAGAATACAATAAAGGAGAATATATACAAACATTTTCTAAAATCCTAAGTACTGCGAAATAGGGATTGTTGCTATGAATAGCAATAGCAAAATATGCCCATTTTCTCACACTAAGGCCAGTACAATACAATAATTCCTTGAATTATGGGTATCAGAGAAATGTAGTTTTATCTTGGTCTACTATATACCAGTGATGCGATCTCAGGAAAATTACTTAAACTCTCCTCTAAGCCTTAGTTAGATCACATGTTCAACGGAGGCAATAATAACATATAGTAAATAGGGTCGTGTTATATCAGAGGATTAGTGTTGCCCCTGATGCAAACATATTCAAAAAATATGTATTACCTGGTGTTATCTTTATTGCCCTCATACAGAAATACCACGCAACTGTATCTAGTCTAGCTTCTTCATCTGGAAGAAATTAGGTTACTACTCACAAGGGTGTTGTGAAGATCAAACACAGACACGGATAAGGAGATAGCACGATACTAACATAAGCAGTAGAGGGAATTGCCATATTTTGATCACATAGGACTACAGACTCCAAGCAGGCCATTCCACAATCCCAATTATTTAGCTTCAAAACAACCCACAAGTTATATCCATTTCACAGATAAAGATACTGAGATGATGAGCATGGGTGCAATTCGGCAAATCTGGAATTTAAAATTTTCTCTCTATCCTCAAGACCTGAATCTATTCACTGTGAGATAAACCACCAAGTGTTTCCAGTTACATGGATTTCTGGTTTGAGACATCGTTTTCCCACAAATCATTTAAAAAATGTAGAGCAGTAGTCATCCTGACACATTTTATCCATGGCCTTGATCATTATCTACGACATCCTACTTTTGCCCTCATTTCACATGTCTTTGGTTAAAGATGGCCCTCTTGGGGCGCGTGGGTGGCTCACTGGTTGAGCATCTGCCTTCGGCTCAGGGCATGACCCCGGGGTCCTGGGATCGAGTGCCGCATCGGGGTCCCTCTGCCTTTCTCTGTGTGTTTCTCATGAATAAATAAAATATTAAAAAAAGTAAAATGAAGATGGCCCCCTTTAAACAGCCTGTAAGGTCTCAGATAATCCATAAATACCAGTTGGAAGATATATATTCTATCCTATCTGTTCAGAAGCCTTAGCCAATACCCTATTCGTTCTGAGTAACTCTTTTGTCCAAGTTAACCTCAAACCTATGTGTTCTATGTCTACCTTTATGTCTAAAAACTTTGTATATTCAGACAAAAGTCCCTTATTTAATATAGTAAGTCAATTAACTAGAAATATGTATGTTTATGCCTCTAAAGAAAAGCCAAAAAATGATAAATATGGTATATAATTTTTAATATATGTTTTTATTGGAGTCCAATTTGCCAACATATAGTGTAACACCCAGTGCTCATCCCATCAAGTGCCCCCCTCAGTGCCCGTCACCCAGTCACCCCCACCCCCCGCCCACCTCCCTTTCCACCACCCCTCGTTTCCTAGAGTTAGGAGTTGCTCATGTTCTGTCTCCCTCTCATATTGCCCACTCATTTTCTCTCCTTAATAAATATGGTATATAATAAAAAAATGTCAGGGGACAGAGAAAGAAGGGTAAAACAAAGAGGCAAATCAGATGAGGTGGACATTGAAGAATTTAAATTCTACCCACCATTCTTGATCAGTTCAAAAGCTTTCAGCAATTGGCATTTTTGTTATTGTTGATGCAGTTGTTGTTGTTGTTATTATTGATTTTATATTGAAATATACAGAAGGTAATAAAAATCCCTTGTGGAGCTAAAGAAAAGTTGATTTTTTTAGAGCATTTGAGAGTTCATTTCCAACATGATGCTCACAGATATTTTAATGTCCATATTCTAACAAGGATCTTCTCAAAAAAAAAAAAAAACAAAAACAAAAACAAAAAACCCTTAATACAAGAATAAAAACCAGCACTGATGAATTGCTACATCTAACCTTAGACTCCACTCAACTTTTTCCAATTTCCCCTAAAATATCCTTTATTACAAAACCTTCTAGTCAAGAAATATATTTTGCATTGGGTTTTTAGGTTTCTTTAGTCTCCTTTAATCATCCTAAGCCGATTTTGTGGCTTTCATGACCTTGATATTTTTTGAAGATTATAAGCTAGTCTAGTTATTTTGCAGAATGTCCCTTATCTTGGGCTTATTTGAGATTTCCTTTTGATAAGATTAAACACATGCAACCTTGGGAGAACTATCATAGAGATAATGCTATTTTTCCCATTGTATCCTATCAAATAGCACATGAATTTGATTTGCCCTTTTACTGGTGGTATTAGGTTTGACTCCAGGCTTCTCACTATAAATAACTTTTTTTTTTCTTTTGTAATTAATAGATATTTGGGGGAGACGGATTTCAGGACTATGTAAGCATCCCAATCCTCAAACTTCCCATCGTCCATCCTTCCTTCCATCCTTCCTTCCCTTCTCTCTTTCTTTCTTGGTATGATAAACATAGCACATTCCTTCATATAAATTTTTCAAGCTCATTGTAGGAAACTTAAATAATATATAATAGGATAAAAAAATAAAAAAAACTACTGGAAAGTCTGCCACTATTATGTGACCACCATGAACACGTTGGTAAGAAACCTTCTGCTGATTTAATAATTTTAGCAGTCTCTCTGGGTTGAATGCTTGATCTTCCTCCCTCTCTCATATTTCCTTTTTTGCATAGTAACAGGCTTTCAGTTTCCTATTATTTTGATGGATTATAATCAATTACTATCATTATTCTTTTTGTTGCTAGATTTGTTCCAGATTTGGCTAGGTGACCTATTCATAAAGGCTTCTGTGTCCTTTCCTATGCTCCCACCCCATCATTATCTAAGCAACTTTTTATTTTCTGGCACAATGAGATGATCTAGGTTCATCTTGTGCTTCCCCCATCTCAGCACTGTAATTAGTTATTTCCCCAAGGAGTGCTAGCTTTTTATACTGGAAAATAGTATTTAGAAAATGAGATCTAGCTCCTGGAGTATCGCTGATCCCAGGCCCTTTCAGTGGCAGAGTTAGAGGACATACTAGGCACATATTTACATACATTACATATGACATATTTATAAACACGTACATTTTATACATATGCATTTACACATGATCCTACTTCAAGGATGATCTAACAGTACAGGTTTTCTTCTTTCCCATCTTTATAACTCTCTCCTTAGACATTAAGAAATCTGCCTCCCTTTAACTTACATATTTAATTATTTGAGCAATGCCCTGTATATGGGCAATCTTCTACTATTACTGTTGCCTGCCTACAGATAAATCCTCATTCCACACAAGTTGGAACTCCCCGTACTTGCTCCCCTTCTACGTGACCATTCTCTTTTCTCGGCTCAGGTTCCAATCCCCTATCCCCTACTTTGGGATAACCCACTTCAACCACTTTGGTCTCTATCAAGTTTGATTATCATTTCACTTCACTAATCGAGAGGGAAATCAGATTTTTATTTTATTTTATTTTATTTTTTTTTATTTTATTTATTTATGATAGGCACACAGTGAGAGAGATAGAGGCAGAGACACAGGCAGAGGGAGAAGCAGGCTCCATGCACCGGGAGCCTGACGTGGGATTCGATCCCGGGTCTCCAGGATCGCGCCCTGGGCCAAAGGCAGGCGCCAAACCGCTGCGCCACCCAGGGATCCCGAAATCAGATTTTTAAATACTACACTTTCGATCTATTTAATGTTTCTTTGAATACTGTTTAGAATAAACGAGCTTTAAGGCTTGATAATTGTTGATAATATTAACAAGAGTGGTCACTTAATGACTGTTTACTCTGTGCTTGACAATGGGGTAAACCCCTGTGTTAACCATTTCCTCACCTAATCCTCATCTATGCTTAAATCAGATAATTGTTGTTAACATCACCATTGTCCATATGTTTTTGAGAAAACCCAGACCACATAACTTATGCATGATCACTATAGCCCTAGCCCTTTGAAACTTGAATATCTAGAATTTGAACCCAACTCTGACTGCCAAGTGCAGGTCAGTAACCACTGCAATGCTGAGTGTCACACGGCATCTGCATTCCGATCTGGAGGGCAGTGTGACCTACTTAAGATTTCTTTTTATCTTGCTTCAGAATTTCAAGGTGAAATTTTCATGGCTAGCTTCTTGATTGATAACTCATGTAAGTGTTTTTGACAAAAGTAAGCAAATTAGTAAGCTTTATAATAGGTTAACATTCAATCAGAAGCTTAATACATGTCAATAAAATACACATTACTTTGGCAACAAATATGCAGAAATGTATTCGATATTGAGGAAGTTGAGATACTGATGTTGCTAAAGCTAAACTTCATAATGATATAACATTTCTCAAGCCTTCCTGTGCTAGAAATATGAAATATCAGGGGCAACAAGGTTTAATGTATAATGAAATGGGCATTAAGAACCTTGGATCCCGACCTAGCTTTGCACATTTTTTACCCTGTTATCATATGCAAGCCATGGTCACTCTCTAAGCCTTAATTTTCTTATCTGCAAACTGGAAAAAAAATTGAATTAGAATATAAAAAGCATATTATAGCTTTAAAAATCCGAAATTTAATAAAATGCAAAATTGTTCTAAGTATAAAAGAGTTGGCACTTTAAAGAACCATAAATATGTTATTAATGCAAATAATTTATTTTCTCCTTTCTTATGAGATAGTAACCCAGACCATTTCCTATGTGTCTCTTCAGAAGGAAAATGAGGTAGACAGACCTGCAATAGCTGTCTCCGTCCTATTGGGATTGGTGGAAATGCTCAGCTGGGTCATCTGTTCCTAAATTTAATTTTCTCTGAATGTATCAAACGCCTGTCTAAGAGGTGCAATGAGCTCGCTGTGGTTCTTCTATTTGTCTGCACAAGCATGGGGAAGCTTTCTAAAAGTACTGGCACCTGAGCTCCATCACCTCAAATTCTTGTTCAGTTGATCAGAAATGATCTTCTCTTTTTCCCACTCTTTCTCTAAATAAAAGTGCCCCCAAATGATTCTGATTGACACCCAAGTTTGAATACCTCTGTGTGAGAGTAAAAGGGATCTCTGTTTATGGCTATCTAACCGGGAAACCAAACTACAGAGTCTCAACCTCTGTAGAATCCATACAATGACTCACAGACTCAGGAGCGAAAATGCACAGTTTTCTCAACAAACTAAATAGGACTTACTTGAAACCAACTGTGTTCCGCAAAATTTTAAAGTACTGATGTTTTTATTTTATCAATTCCCATTGGCTTGGATGAATATTGCCTTTTAGAATACTCTCTTGTTCTACCATTACTGAGTTTTCCCCTTTTCTCCAATTTGCCAATTTGATAAAAACGGGAAGAGGAGAGATCGGTTTACAACAAAGAGTATAGTTATTATGATTCCAAGACACCTTTATGAGGCTTTTTTTTTCCTGTTTTAAATAACTATAACTATAATTATAAATGAATCATTGGATTCATTTCTCTTCTTGGGAATGATGCTCTAACCAGAAAATCAGGGTACACTGCTACAAGGTATCATTAAGGGACTGATCCCTAATTCCTAATTCAACTGCTTTTTTTCCTTTCCTTTTCTTTTTTTTTTTTTTAGCTTTCTTTTCTTTTCACTAGTTTTCTTTTCTTTTCTTTTCTCTCTTTCTTTTACAGTGAAGTTCACCAAAGCCCAAGGAGAAGGAGATTAACTGATTAGGACAAAAATCTACCCAAGGAGTTTGTCAAAACTAAAAATAGGACGGGAATCAAAATTTCTGGCTTCAAGTTGAGTGTTCTCTCCAATAAACCACAGTCATTACATAAGATACTAAAGAACAAACAACTCATTCTATTTTATTTATTCAAATGTAATAGAAGAATATGGTAATGCTTATACCCAATTAAATGTTGTCTTCTTTAAACTCTAACAATATTATTGTAAATATTTTGGAAATTTCTCTTTTAGAAATGACAGTACGGCACTTTATAAGACACAAGCATATTCTTATTTCATTACTTTCTAATTATAAACAGAGTTTTATTTAAATCAAACTATATTTTCTCAATCTTTAGTTGCCATGGATTCTAATGACTGTATAATTGGCCATTTTTGCATATTTTTAAAGTTATGTTTCACTGTTTCTGAATGAAAAAAATAATAGATCTTTAACAATATATTACAGAAAACTAAGTTACCATATACATTATTCTATTTTATAATTCCAAAGCAACGTTTTTGAAATGGAAAACACCTACTGAGAAAAATAAGAGCTGTTATATTTATTATAACTTCTGTTTCATTACCGGAAACACACATTAATTCCCTATGAGCAGGTAAGATAACTTGCTATTTATTATTTCATTTTTCTTTTGGTTGAAGGTCAAGGCTATTAAGAAGATAATATAATCATTTAATAAGTCTATGCCAAATCAACTGATAACATCAACATTTTCTAGTGTGGAATTTCTTCTAATATTTTGTTTTACTCATTTTTCAAAGTCTATTTCCTCAGTAATGGCTTCCATTACCCCATGGACAGATTTGAATTCTCTTTCTATTACATATAGGAAGTATGCTGATGTATTCATTCCATTGAATTCTATTGAAGTAAAACCTCTTATGGGATGGACACATTCATATTTTACATATGAGTTTAATTATTAATTATTTTTTAAGATTTATTTATTTTAGAAAGAGAGAGAGAGTGTGTGCGTGCCCATGAGCAGGGGGGAGGAGGAGAGGCAGAGAGAGACTCTCTAGCAGACTCCCTACCGAGCCGGGAGCCCACCACAGGGCTCAATGCAGGGCTCCCAGGACCCTGGGATCATGACCTAAACTGAAATTAAGAGTTGGGAGCTTAACCGACTGAGCCCCCCAGGGGCTCCCCATTTATTAATTCTACACATATTCAGCTTATACCTATTATCTTCCTTCTACTATTGTAGGCACTATAGACGTAGCAATATATGTGCTGGTGTAGTCCTCACTGACACTGCCCTCTATTGCACATTTCTCAATCTCTCCCCCGAACCCTGAATACCAGCAAGCACACAATACACACACTATTACACTAGAGATTTATCCAGTATAGATACTTCTTTAGCAGACTATAGAAAAGGGGGAAGAAGTGGTTTTACTTTTTTTTTTTTTCCGAGCATTTTAAGAGACTTTCTCTTCTTACACTTGTTTATTTTCTTTGTTTAAAAGATAATAGCTGCACAGAACAGAAATGCATTCTTTTTTTTAATAAAAAAATATTTTTTATTGGTGTTCAATTTGCCAACATACAGAATAACACCCAGTGCTCATCCTGTCAGGTGCCCCCCTCAGTGTCCGCCACCAAGTCACCCCCACCCCCGCCCTCCTCCCCTTCCACCACCCCTAGTTCTTTTCCCAGAGTTACGAGTCTTCCATGTTCTGTCTCCCTTTCTGATATTTCCTACCCATTTCTTCTCCCTTCCCCTCTATTCTCTTTCACTATTATTTATATTCCCCAAATGAATGATGAATGGATACAGAAATACATTCTTATATTCATCAAGAGACAGGCCTATGGTATCACAGTGAACATGTGTCTATGCTTGGCTCATTCCTAATCTTGAGAGATAGTTAGTTATTAACATTTCAAGTCTCTTGAATAGTTAAGATCATCCAAAACTATTTCCTAAATTTTCCTTTTTTAAATAATATGTACTGTATTATCTATCCTTTCTTTCAACACTCCCTGAACAGCATCTTGTTCTGGTTTTCTAAAGTGAGCTTCTGATGCTTTTCCAAAATTCCTTCTTCAGAGAGGCTAGTCTTGTTTGATATTAGTCTAATTATTCTCAAGAATTATGCCTACAGAGTTGACCCCATGCAGATCACATGAATCCAATGAACTTTTCTGCACTGAACCTCTCTTGATAAAGTTTACAGAATTGCTCTAACTTTTGAGTTCAAAAATGCAAACCATGAGCTGGACATTGTGCCACAATGATAACAAGACACATGAATAAGACGTTGTTTTGTTCTTTGAGGAGTTTCTACAGCTAGAGATGATATATAAAGAAATGCTATCAACACAACATGGTAAATGCTAGATAGTCCCCGGTTTCCTTGATACAAGAGAATTACAACATAACGGTTGGGAGTGCAGGGCTGGAAATCGACCTCTTGATCCTGACTCCCAGCTTTTGCCTCTTACAAATAGCAAGACTTTTTTTTTTTTTTCCAAATAGCAAGGCTTTAGACAGTTCACGAAATTCCAGTTTATTCATCTCTTTTAAAATGGGGATAAATATGGCACCTATGGCACCTACTTATTAGAATTCTGTGTATTGAGTAATTTAATATTTTAAACCTCTTATAACACTATCTGACACATAATTAGCTTTCTATTAATATTAGCTACTGCCATTAATTATTTCCTGTGTGTCTTCTATGTGTTATTCACTGTGCCAAATCCTATATATAGCCAGAGCGCCGAGGTAAAATTGGCTTTGGCCCTCAGTCAAGTTGCTATTATAAGCAAATAAATGGTCAATTATAATCTACTGTGAGGAGTTTTATGTTAGGAGAGTTACAGGGACAGTGAGGATATAAAAGGGAACTTAACTCAAAAATGAGGAAGGAAAATGGGGCTTGAAAATGATGAAACTGATGAGGAAGTGACACCTGAGCTAAAACCTGAAGGCTATCAGTGCTTTAAATGAGAAAAAAAAAAAAATCATGGCATCGAAGCTGGTTCTGCAACAGAACCAAATACACAGGTTTTTCCCTCTTTTTCATTTTTTTCTTCTCAAAATTTTTGAATTATTTGAGTAGCTTCAAAATCACTGAACAAATCAGATATTTTTTCTGTTGAGTTTGTTAATTATTTTACTGAGCCTTTAAATCTATTTATTAACACATCACTGCTACCTTATCTTCCATGAGAGATCTAGTTTCCTCTCTTATGAGAGAAAAAAAAATACTACAATAAAAACACTTAGAACAATATATAAGTTCCATCGGTCCACAGATAGGTCTCCAGGAATTTTGTGTCAGCTGTTAACCCTGGGCTGATCAAATCAACTCACTTAGAACATGAAGAAATTCTCTTTTTATTTTTATTTTTTGAAATTCTCTTTTTAAATGTGCCTTTCCAATGCAGTAACACATTACATGCTTATATAAAACTCCAGGTACTCAGGCTCCTCTTCTAGAAACCTTGAGAAGACCGTAGTCAAATACTTTTTGTTTTTTGTTTTTTTTTCTTTCATTTTGTTTGTACAATTTACCAACATTTCTCCCGGTATATATGCATTCATTCTAGTAACTACCCGCTCCAGTAGTGACCTTGTCACAGCATCAATTAATGCTCCGGTTCCAGCTTCACTTCTCTTTGTGCAACCAGAAGTACTCTCAAAGACCGACTTTCAAATTTAAAAACCTCTGTTTATAAAAGGAGAGCTGCGCTTCCTCCTACCTGCTATTTTTAAGATTTTTTTCCCCCTACTCTGGAGTTCTCCATTTACCTTTCTTCCAGCCTTTGTGACAACCCTTCATTTTGAGATGATGGTTACCTACCCTCAAACCTCTATTTTTGCTAAGGTCTTGCCCCCCCCCCCCCTTCTTATTTGAATCCCTCTCTTTCTTTGTAATTCCTTCCTTTAATTTTTATTTACTCTCTGAAGCAGACTACTCAGGTGTATCTGCCTCCCTCTGCTTCTCTTTTCTTAGGGAATAAAGCATCTGGCAGTAGAGCTTTTCTTTCTCAGCAGCCAGCCAGCTCTTCCCAAAGGAAACTAACAGGGCTTCATTGTGCTGGAGCTTCCTTTTCTAAAAGGCACAGGAGGAAATATCCGCATCCTTGTTCTCTCCCTTTGATTTGCTGTTGGAACCCAGAGCCGCTCATTGTCTGTCCTCCTACCTACAGGATCTCAGAGTTCCGTTTCCCTCCTACTTGTTGCTTTTATAAATCTTAAGTCAAACACCACACACAGTAAACTCAAAAGAAGCTAAAAGTAAATTGACTCCTTTATGGTTCTCCTGACGCTGATTCCTACCCACTATTTTTCTAGCCCAGCATGAAAGTCTCTCAGTGGCTCTTTCTCCTCCACCTCAGGCCTAGGGAAAACAAGTGTGGGCGGACGCTGAGACATCACAGTTTTGAATTTTGCTTTTTCGTTCATCCAGATTATGACACATTCAGAAGCTGATATAAATGTATCAGTCTACTAAGGAAGACAAGTAATATCAGGAGATACATCTTCCTGTCACGGGGATGGTTGTTGTGAAAAGTACCTGCAGAGTAGAAGATCGATAACTGGCATATCAATAATTTTTTTTCCAATTACTAATTCAGAATTGTATTATATTTTCCCATTTTCAATCTCTCTTAATGGTGAATTTTTATATGTTCAATGGGGGTAGTAAACCTCTATAAAGGCAATTTAAAAATTGCTTTAAGTTATCTGAAGCAGACTCTAGGCTGCTCGTGGCCTTGAACAATAAAAACAAATGAATCTGGTCTTTGGGTGGCTAGGTTGGTTAAGCAACTGCCTTAGGCTCAGGTGTGATCCTAGACTCCTGGCCCCCACATGGGGCTCCCTGCTCCACAGGGAGCCTACTCTTCCCTCTCCCCTTGCTCCTTCCCCTTGCTCATACTCTCTCTCTCTCTCTCTCTGTCAAATGAATAAATAAAATATTTTTTTTAAATCAACCATTCCATAGTTTACACATTTTAATCCACATGCCCTATCGCTGTGAGAAGTTAAAAGCAAATGTGACCTGGTAGAAAAGAAGTGAAAAAGTCATTATCAGATTCAGGCCATGTGCTCAAGTGTCATCCTTTTGCCTTCTTCACATTAAATCATGAGGACATCACTCTTCTATCATCCTAGCTTTTCCTTCTTCAATTCTTTTCAATTTTCTTTTCTTCCTTTTTTTTTTTTTCGATTCTCCTAACATTTGTGGAACTTGGGTATTAAAACCTGCAGGTTGCAGATCTATAGCACACTTTAAATGCTGTTTAATTTGGTTCAGTCTCATGTATGGATCACTGTGGAAATTCCCTGTAGTTTCAAGTGTGGGCATCCGTTTCTGTCTTTCTCTGGTTGTACCTCACATTGACGGGTTATCTACAGAGCCCAGGTTTGTGTTTTTAAAGAGAGTCATTAAGGATCGTCCATGGGCCAGTCCTCTCAAACATAGTCAATCAATGCAGATAAAAAACAATGGATTGTTATAAATGCAGAGGCCTAGCTCCTATCATCAGAGACAGTGCTGAAACCATCACAAGCCCTTGCCTGTTCCCACCTATCTCTTCAGTCTCAACTTGTACCATGGTCCCATTCCCCTCCTGGTCCAGCCATGTTGGCCTGCTATCATTTCTTTTGTCTGATACACTCTTTCCTGTCTTAAGACCTTTGAATGTGCTGTTCCTCAAGAACAACATGCTGTGATATTATTCATTTCAGATCTGATTCCACTGCCAGGATGTAAGAACCATGAAGGCAAGAAATTGGCCCTCATCACTGTTGGTAATAAATAAATACGATACAAATAATGTTTACTAAGCTTTCCCAGTGACTTTTAGTCTGTTTATAAATAATTTTTCTAAAACTATCTAAGTTCTCTCAGACCTCAAGAGGACACAATTCTACTCGTTCCTTTCATTATAACCTGTGCGTTCTGACTCACTCTGCTTTGATGAGAAACTATAGTTCTTAGCAAACTCATACTCTCTGCTGTTTAAATAATACAAATCCAAGGTTCCTGACTTGAATATGCTATACCACATGGACTAATAAATTAAGCACCCAATATTCCACACCATTAGTTTTCGAAAGTGATGAAACTCACCTGTGTGTTTCTTTTGCATAATTATATTCTTGTTACGGATTTTTTTTTTTAATTTATTTATTTATGATAGTCACAGAGAGAGAGAGAGAGGCAGAGACACAGGCAGAGGGAGAAGCAGGCTCCATGCACCGGGAGCCCGATATGGGATTCGATCCCGGGTCTCCAGGATCGCGCCCTGAGCCAAAGGCAGGCGCCAAACCGCTGCGCCACCCAGGGATCCCGGATTTTTTTTTTTAAATCAGACTTCTAATTGAAAAACCAGTGCTATTGTAATTTTTATCAGAAGGACTCCATGTGATTTTGACATCCTTTTATGCCAAGATATTTTTAATTTGCTGAGTTATATACTATGAATTACTCACTTAAGCATCAATATCAGAAGTCTGTGTGGCCCAAGAGTTGGGATATTTCAGTTTTTAATAGTTCTTCCTAAAGTAAGGCTATCTTCCTTTGCCTTACACCTTATACTAAACAAGGTTACCTGCTCAGAAAAGATCTTTCTATTAGTGCATTAAAATATTGTTTACTAAAAAAAAATATATTGTTTACTATTCAATGATTTAGGAATTATATATAGTCACTGCAGAGATATCTTCAGGGAAACTCCAGACCCTTTGGTTTATGGTCAAGTAGGTGTTAGGAATAAGACAGTGAATACTGCAGTGGCAAATTGATTTGTCTTGTCCTATTACTAAAGTTTCTGCCAAGACACCATCCATATGTTGAAGATGATGTTAACACTGTTTGGAAGAGTACGGAAAATGGGAAAAAAAAAAGTTTAATACTTTCCCAGGACAAAAGTTTTCTAGTGTGCTGTGAATTTATAACTCTAATAGAGGAAGTCTCTATATATCACAGTGTGTGTCTTCTTTATGACTTTTGACAGCAGAGGAATAGCACAATATCCCAACAGTCAATCTGGTTTTCCTCTTCCTTTAAGTCATCCCTCAGTCTCAAAGGCACATAACTACTACAACCTCATTCAATAACTATAAGAATATAATTACTGAGCATCAGGCTTGAGAGCTTAGTAACACAAGCCAAGATGAGATAAGACAGATTAAAAAAAAAAATACTAAATCAGTCCCTAAGGTGACTGTTACTGTGATTTGTAAAATGTAATTCATTTATAGTGAAGCTGTAAAGTATTTTTCTAACAAATAATGAAAGTGGAATTTGCTCCAAAGTGTGTAGGAATCTTCCATAATATTGATCCCATTGAAGAGGGAGAGAAATTAGGGCTAGCTTATCGGGCTACTGTGGAATAAGTAAATAGGGAAACATTATCACTTTCTAAAACTCGTGAGGATGGAGTCCAGCCTCATCTGAAGAAAATTTATAGTTTTTCCTAAATAATCTGTTTATTCTTTGAGAAAATAAAAGACTCTGCTTTTTTTTTGTCTTCAGATCCTCCTTATGCTTTAGTGAAATCATTTTGACGGCTGACAGACATTTCAGTACCAAGGACAGTGTCAATCCTCTAGAAAGGGGGGGCTGTGCATTCAGACCAGGCCAGGCACAGTCTTCTGACTGACAGAGTGAGGAAACTTCAAGAGAGGATCAGCAGAGGGGAGGATGGGGAAGGAGGGAAATGTAGTATAGTCCAAAGTGCCTGGGCTATCAATGTGGGGGAACTGATGGAAATATCAGGATGATCCTGAGGAAGCTGTAACAATACAAATGGTCCCACTGAGCTGTTGCCCTTAATGGGGTGAAGATGTAAAGGGAATATAAACTTTTCTAATACCTTGACTCATGTAATCGAAATACTTAATAGAAACATTTCCTTATAATTTTTTAAAAGTTAGAACCCACATTGGAAGGTATGAAAAAAACTATATGATATCTTAGACTAACCCTTCCAGATAAAATCTTCTGCCTTGAACTCTATGTGTTTGTGTGTAGCTTTACACATGAATCCATGAATCCACTTGTGTGTCTCTCAAGTATCAAACTTAACACTGTTTCAACTGAATAAACCGACATGAAATATAAAGACCATATTTTCATTAACCAAAAAAATAATATATAATGAGCAGAATTTTCATTTTGGCATGAAATGTAAAACACGGTGTAATTTCTTTTGTCAGTATTATAACTAATAATTGAAAATGATTTATTGTTAATTATGGCACTGTGTAAGAATACACGATAATATTTTTGAAAGTACAAACCTCATATATTGGAAGATCATAAATAGCATTTTCAAAAGTTTATAAGAATCAGATAATTACATAAAAATATACTTAGAGCTTTTAAAGGAGAGAGGTATAGAAGTTTGTAATTTATTCAATTTTTATCATACTATAAGACTTTAGAGTTGGAAGCAGACTCTACAACTAAATAAATTCACATGATTAAACTAAGATCAGTGTGATTTCGTGACTTCTTTCTTAGCAGAGTGTTTTTTTTTTTTTTAAGAAAAAAGTAACCATAACTTAGATCTTCCTAGTTGTGTTCCAAGGGACTTTCTCAAATATTACACATCTTCTCTATCATAGTAAATAGTACCATTCATTTGCTCAGCCCCAAAACTTAGGATAAACTATTGATTTATATCTCCACATAAACATCCCCCTGTACCTTCAGTAACTACTTTAGAGTCTTTCTCTAGCATACAGTCAATTCTCTCCATCCTCACTGTTGCTAACATAGCCTATGTTGCTGAACCTCCTCACCTGGAATATTGCAGAGGTCACCAAATTGGACCTATTGCACCTATTGCTTCTGCAACTGATCAATTATAAATTATTCTTCACACCTTGGTATAATCACTTTGTTAATCCATATCTGGTTATATTACAAGACTGCTTAAAATTCTCTAATATTTCATTTTATACTTGACATAAGACAAAATGGTTAGTTTTTTCCTATGGCCTGTAAGGCCCTATATGATGCAAATCTTCCCACCTCTCTGATCTCATTGTCTTCAAACTACCTTTTGGTCAACTACTCTTTATGCAAGTATTTCTAAAACACACTATGAATGTTGTAATTCCAGTGTCCTTAAATTTGCTTTCAATTCTTCCTGAAAACAGCCATGCCCCACCCAAATTTTCATTTAGTTGCTTCCTTCTCATTATTTAGAATTAGGCTAAAATGTTGTAGGATAAAGAAACCTACTATGACAACTGGTCCCACTGATCATCCTGTACCATATCACCTGGCTGTATTAACTTCACTGCATTTATCTCTACCTGAAATCTATGCCCCAACATAAGCCCCAAAGTAACAAGGATACTGTATGCCTTGTTCTTCCCTGGTTTTCTAACTTTAGAAGAGCTCTTGACATGTACTCAAAGATATATAAAAAAAAAATACTTGCTGAATAATTATGTTTGTGATTATATCTGTACAACTAATGACAAATATTTCAAGTTTCCTTCACGTAAAGAAGATGAATAGAAGGATTTTATAACATTAATTTGAAAGCTAACACACAGGAAAATAATAATTAAAGACATATCAACAATCATTAAAGCTACTGAAAACCCCGTTCACTTAAATACAGAATTCATTTTTTAATCATTACCAATTAATTTCTCAAAATGAACAAACAGAAATATGGAGATGTACCATCTCAGATTTAAATCTATCACTAGGAAATGGGTCAGGGAGGTAGATATGCTAAGGCCCTTGACAAAAAGTGTCATCCACCGAATAAGAGTCATTAGTGAAGAGAAGGCTACGATCAGCCACTTGGTGGGACTTCGAATCCTAAGAGAGTAATAACCAACATAAAGAATGAGAAACATGTAAAGATATACTCTGTTAATAATACATAAAACTCATACTTTTGAGTAAAATAAGTGTCATTTAAAGAAAGCCTTTTACTTTTGATGTAGTCCCACTTGTATATTGTTGCTTATGCTTTCCATGTCATATGCAAGAAATCATTGTCAAGACCAATGCCAAGAAGTTTTCCCCATGATTTCTTTTAGGACTTCTATATGTTCATGCCTCAACATTTAAATCTTTCATCCTTTTTGAGTTTTGTTTTTGTGTAAGGTGTAGCTAGGGATCTACTTTTGTTCTTTTGCATGTGGATATCTAGTCTTACCAACATTATTTGATGAAGGGACTTTTTCCCATCCCTTGTTGAATATCAATTAAATTGTGTGTGGCCTTCACCCTGTACTCCCTATTTCATTTTAGTTACTGTAACTTCTTCACAGCAAAGGACATGGATGAACCTTAGGAGAATTATGAAGAGTGAAATAAACCAGTCAGAGAAAGACAAATACTAGATGATTCCACATGTATGATGTATCTAATGTAGTTAAATTCACAGAAGCAGAGACTAGACCAGTGCTTACGTGGGGCTCGGGGGATGGAGGGAGAAATGAGGAGCTGTTGATTGGTGGGTAGGGATAAAGTTTAAAATACGCACAATGAATCAAGTCTTTGCTGTTCGGTGTAGTGCTTACAGTCAATGATATTGTATACTGTATTTGATAACTTCAGAGGGTACATATCACGTTAAATGTTCTTATTCAAAAAGGGGGAGGTCACAGGGAAACTTTGAAAAGTGATGGATGTGTCCGTTACTTTGACTGTGGAAATAGCTTAATCAAATTGTATACATTATGTATGAGCAATTATTTGTATATCAGTTATACCTCAACAAAGCTGTTTTAACACTAGAGGAAAAAAAGAGAAAGCCTTTCACCTAATATACGTAGACATGCACGCAAATACACATTCTTTCCTGTAATGAGAATATATCATAAAGGATATAAGCAAAAATATACCAGATGGAAACCTAAGTAAGAATTGCATACAAATGTTTGGCAGATGTGGTATTTAGAAGGCTGAAAACACTGACAAAAACTTCTTAGACCCCATTCAAATTAGGACAGGAGGCAAACAGGCCATTGATAAATACTACCAGATGAAAGAAATAAAAAAAGAAAGAAAACCATAATTTGACTTCAGATTTCTGTAGTAGAGGAAATAATCTTTCAATAGGGCAATAATATCTACTGAGGGTCTGCTCCATTCCATGTTGTGTGAGGCAGTCTACACAATGCCTTTGCTTTCAATCCTCCAACAACCCTATAAAGGACATGTCCTATTGCAATTATTCAAAGAAAAAAAAAAACTGTGAAATATTAAGTAACCTGTCAAGAGCCATACAAAAAATTTACGAGATGTAAACCAAGATGTAAATAGAAGTGACCCCAGAATTTATATTCTACTTTGCTAATAATATTAAGTCATAAGTATTCAAATACATTGCTAGTATTAATGCCATTATTTTTAATATGCCATGTGGTGAAAATTGTTTAGAAGGTCTGCTGTCAGCTACACTTCTCTGCAACCCACCTGTAGTTACCATCAGTTTTTTATTTTTATTTTTTTTTACCATCAGTTTTTTAAAGCAACCATTTCCATACTGTCCTTTCAAGGAACCTGAAAATATGCTTATGACCCTTATATGTAGCTTATAAAAAAAGACAAACTGAAAATGTGTAAGGAGCTAGTCTTGAAAGCTTTAAGACAGCACTGAAAATTGGCTTTCTTTTTTTTTTTTTTGTTTTGTTTTGTTTTGTTTTGTTTTCCCCCAAAGAAGGCCAGTAGCAGATGGAAGGCACCAGCCAGTCAGGTTCAACTGGAAAAACAATATAAAATTATTGATAACAAGTGGGAGGAGAGGTAAGATCCAAGCTTAATGTCAACTAAAATGGACATGGAGTTGATAAAGCAGTTAATAGTACTTTGATAAGGAATCGGTGTTTAGAACTGAAAATGGTATTGATGCAGATAGCATCCGGAGAACTAGACTAACACACTCATTTGTGCACACACTCATTCACTCTGCAGGTAGTTATTGAAAATGCACTGTTCCAGGGACTTGCTTAGTGTTGGAAATGTGTACATTAGTGGCTGCCACTCATCACCTAAAAAATGCTAATTAATGCAACAGGACAATGAATTAGCCAAACAATCAGTAGCTAATCCTCTGCCTCACAAGAGAAGGTGATTTTACAAAACAATCTGTGTGTTGTGTTTTAGTTACTTTTTAAATTTTTCTGATGTTTGAAGCCGTCTTTTCCTGATAAAAGAGACAGTGTTTTGTGTTTTTTGTTGTTGCTGTTTTTATGAATCATCCTTCCTACAATGCTGTTTTTGAGGTATTTCTAGGCCATCTATGCTCTGGATTTGTTATTTTACAAATCCATTTATGAGCTGCAAAGTGGGACCCAAATCTGATTGTCCACATCTGTCGCCCAGGTTAGAACTTCTACTGAAGTCAACCCTAATTGCTGAATTTCAAAAATTCCTTCTCTGTCATTGGATAGATTCTGGGATCTGAAAAAGATGCCTTTCACAACATCAGATTTGTTCATTTTAATATCTGTCCCCTGGTGTTGGATTAGGACACAATGCCCATCCAACTGTTTGAACTCTAGATTGTTCTGGTTTCCATATTTTACCACATTATCTTATCCAATCAGTCATCAAAGTCATCTTGGGAATGATTCTTAAAACCTTATATTTTTCACTGATCCCAATGCCAATTCCCTAAATTTCATTTTTAGTCAGGACCCGTTCCTAGTTTCCTTTCCACCTAGTATACTCCTGCACATGGGTATGAGATTACCCTTCCTAGAAAAAAAAATCTAGTCTGAGGTGGCTTTATATCACCTCTGGCTCTGAACTACTTTTTAATGATAATTTCTTGTTCTTTTCCTGGGACTCCTTGAACTTGTCCCCTTTTGCCAACACACATATGCACAAATACACCCTATGTGTCATTGAACCTAACATGTATTTCTACTGATTCATGGTGTCTGACGTGCTATTTTCTGCTATTTCCTTTCAGGCTCTGTCTAATAAACTCCTGTGAATGCCCATGACATACTTTTAAAGCCACTTTCCAGATGAAACTTTCTCTAGGGATCCCTGGGTGGCGCAGCGGTTTGGCGCCTGCCTTTGGCCCAGGGCGTGATCCTGGAGACCCGGGATCGAATCCCACATCGGGCTCCCGGTGCATGGAGCCTGCTTCTCCCTCTGCCTGTGTCTCTGCCTCTCTCTCAATCTCTCTCCCCGTGTGTGACTATCACAAATAAATAAAAATTAAAAAAAGAAAATAAAATAAACTTTCTCTAAAGTCCGCAGGTCAAATGTCCTTCTCTTGCCCCTGTGTGCATTCACTTATTACAACAGTTTCCATCTTTAATAGGTTTCTCTGCTTTGTCTTACTAGGCCGAAAGTTCCTGGAAGGCACGAACTGTTCTTTTCCTTGTATTTATCAAATAATAAATGTTAAATGAGGGAATTACTTCCAATCTGACTCTCAGCTACCATGACTACGTTACGCGGTCTTCCTGTCTACTCGATAAAAGGGATGTATAATTTTAATTTAACACTCATCAAAGGAAGTAAGGAATTGTCACTCTCATTTTCTATACTGTATATCTTTTGCTCATATTTTGTCTCAGAGTAAAAAAAAAAGCTGTTTTGTGAAAAAATTACCATAGAAACACCTATGTGCTAAACAACTGTACAGCTTAACTTTTTGTATACTAAAAAAGTAACCATTCCCTCGTAAGTCATTGTGAGGGGGAACAAAAAAAAAAAAAAAAAAACACCCCTCTGATTAATGTGAGAAGGGAAAATATAGCTTCCAGGTAGGTAATTTGAATCTGATTAACAGAATCACACTATATACCATAAATGTTTTAAGGTCTCTAAGATGTAAAATGTAAAAAAGTAATTCAAAATGGTGAATTGACATAGCTTTCTAGAAAAAAAATACAAACAAAAACTTCCATAAAAACTCTAAAACAGAAACCTTTTAAACTTCAGGCATTATTATAAATAGGTATTCCCACAGGAGTTTCTGGGCATATATGCCAACAGAGATACATAAGTGACTAAACCCACCGTATAATCCAGGTATATAATGTTTGGAAATTTGAAGACAGAAGTAGTTATTCTGCTATAATTCTCTATAGGAGTGTTTTTTTTCCTGAGACAAAAATTGAATCCTATACTTTTCCCACTTACCTCCTCAAGGTCTTCCTATCAAAAAAATATCTATATATTTATGGTCCACTTCCCACTTCTAGGATACCCGTTATTAAAGCCAAAAGAATATGTGATGCACACACACACACACACACAGACACACACACACACAGACACACACACACACACACACACACCCCACCTGGAAATCCCTTAGGTGGTCCAGCTGTATAAAAGCTGGACCCTATCACTTGTCTGGTCATTTCCGGGCACTCTGCACTTCACTTTCTCTGCCCCAGTTTGTAGTTACCCAAATATGCTATGTTAGCTGACTTCCTTTCACGTCCTGTCATATCCACCTCACCTTTTCTACCCAGAAATAAACAAATATTACCACAACAGAGTCACTTCGCCCATGAAGTCTTTTTGACATTCCCAGATACCCAGATTTTACCTGCCATTTATGTCCACCATACTTTTTTAAATAAAATGGTGTTAAGGCTAATATTATTTCCCATTTTCACAGTGTGTATGTATGCATTTTCAATGTATTTCAAAAATACGAAGCTCTTACTGTGAGCACTGGAGTTAAAATCGTTAAAAGAATATATCTCTACAAACTTACAAACAATTGGGGAAGACGAACATTACATGAGCAATAATGATAACTTATATACTTGAGTATGAACGGACATCTGAAAATATATTACAGAAGTCAAGCCACGTAGAGGGGTCAAGGACGGCTTCTCTGTGAAAGCGATGTTTAAGTTGAAACCGTAAGGAGAGGTAGATGTGATGTTTATTGCCTAACACAGACTATGACATGTGGTCAGGTCACAATAAATATTTTTTGAGTGAACAAAATAAATGACAAAGTAAAACTTTCCCTATACTTTCTATATGATTTCTGGAAACTTTGGGCTCCGTTTTGAAGAAACTGAATATTTAAAGGCCCAAGTTTTATCTCTCCATTAAAGGTAAAAATATATTTTTAACATTAATAATTTAGAGTAAAATCCTACAATAGCTGTAGTCGCACTTAGGCTCCACCTCCCACCTTTAGACTTACTACTTATTAAAGCCAGAGGTGTATTTGATAGGTTAACTTTTAAGGAATATGCCAATTGCTAACAAAACAAACATTTTTTTTTTTTTTTTTTTAGCTATGGTATAAAAACAAAATGCGTCTAATAGTTTCGGCTTGGCTAATAAATTAATCATTCTCGTAAAGGCAAAGAAAAGTGTTTTGTCTGAATTTCCCTAAAGATGCAATCACTTTTGTTGTCTGTCTTCCTGATGCAAAGAAGCTGATCATCTTCCACCTGTAAGACACATCATCCATCTTGGCATCCGTCTGTAGAGATTTTTTGAAAAATTTCCCACTGACAGCTAATTCTATTTTGTCAATATATTTAGAGGAATGGAACTAAAGCTGTTAAAAAAAAAAAAAAAAAGCAAGCAAACAAACAAAAAAAAAAAAAACAAGTTCCTGCCACTCAAAGAGCTTGGGGAATTTTTTAGCCTAGTGCCTTAATCATATCTTCATTTGAGCATGTGGCCCATGCCTGCCATTTTTCTAAAGCGCTAATTCAGTAAGCATATGTAATCTGCCAGTAGGGAAAAAAAAAACATACTAGTAAATCTTATTATCTTCACATTTGCAAAAATGAGTTGGAAGATGTGTCCATGATACATGAAAATATTACAGTGTATGACAGGCCGCTACTTGGAAGAGGAAAAATAAGAAGTACAAGGAATTGTGATGCACTTGCTAATCCCATTTCCTGAACAGTGATTTTTTTTTTTTAAACTGTATTTCATTCCACGGTTGGACAAAACTGCCACTTCTTATCTTCATTGAAGACAGATCTGCATCCTGTGCTCCTGGTGCCCTGAGAGGGTACCAATCTCTCTCACTTCATGGCCTTTTTAGCAGAGTAAATTCTCACAATATCCTCAGTGATTTGGGGGAACTGACTTTGTTCTTCAAAACTCTGTATTCCTGATCTTTGCAGTTTCACTGGAAAGTACCTGGGCTTTGAAGACAGAATGATCTTTTGAAATTTGGATTTCAGATTCCAAAACTGCATTTATAAATTGCATAATTTTCACTGGGTTGCTTAACAGAAGACTGATCCTCATTTGTAAATTAGTTATATTATTGTCTTTATATGACATCCCAGTTAGGTACAAGTGGCAGAGTCGGAATCTGAAATCCAAATATTTAAAGATCCTTCTCTCTTCTTAATTACTAAACTTTCGGGCATCTGTAGATTTTATAAAGTTTTTATTTAAATTCCAGTTACTTAACATACAATTTAAAAATAGTTTCACTTTAAAAAAATAAATAAAAATAAAAATAGTTTCAGGTGTACAATACAGCACTCCCATTCAACGCCCAGTGCTCATCAAAACAAGTGCACTCCTTACTCCCTATCACCTATTTGGCCCATCCCCCACCCTACTCATGTCTCTTCTAGTATCACCTGTTTATTCTCTGGAGTTAAGAGTCTGTTTCTTAGTTTGCCTCTCTCTCTTTTTCTTTCCCCTTTTCTCATCTATTTCTCAAATTCCACCTATGTGTGAAATTCATATAGCATTTATCTTTCTCTGACTCATTTCACTTGAGAGAAAGCGTAATTCTCTCTAGATAAAGTTTGTCATTATTAACAACATTCATTTATTACTCACAACGAAATACATAAAATTAGAATACTTTTATTCTTGTTTTATAGATGATAAAAATGATAATCTGGGGAGTGTTTTCACTTACCAGGTTTATGAATGATGGAATGTGAATCCAGATGTCTGACTTATAGGACATAACCATTGTGCTATATTGTTCTCAAGTGATTTTTCAAAAATCTGTATTTCTAAATTCAACCTCTGAGGGCAGGGCTTATGTCTAAAGCATGTAATAGGATGTTAAAAATCAACTGATTCTTTCTTTCTTAGTTTTAGTTGAAATATCAATACAATTGCTATCAAACACTTAAAAATGTTTTAAAAATACACTTTACTGTAGAAACTATCATCTATATATCCTGTGCATCACCCATTGCTTGCAAAGGGGAGATAGCAATAGCACCTCAATTGAGTGATGATCATGAGGATGAAGGGAGATAACTAAGGTTTATGGAGCAATTAATACAGGGCGTACCAAATAGCCAAACGATGGTACAAACTCTCAGATATTTGATTTCATAAGCATCAATTGCAAAAAAATCAATCTTTGTTTGGGGCAAGATGTTTTTCAGATTGCCATATATTTTCTGGAAATATTTTAGTATATGCATGTATGTATAAATATATCTATAACTTATGGTGTAAAATGAGTTCAAGACAGTTTTTTCAGTGTAAAGAATAGAAATACTTTAGTGTCACTAAATTTTATTTGAGTCCTTGTCCTGGGTTAGCAAGACTAGAGTTTTTTACATCTTCTTAATCATGCTCTAAAGAGCCTGAAGAAACTCCTTTCCACTTAATCCTACCATTCACAGAATCTAAACTTTTACCTTAACTGATATTACTATTAGAGAAATATGAAATGTTAAAGCTGAAAAAAATAAGATTTTAGAGCTAACATGGTTTAACCACCATATTTGTAAATGGAAGTGCTGAGCTCATAAAAGTCATCAATTTATTTATAAAAGAGAAAAGAGGAGATAAGAGAAATGCACCAATACAAGCCATCCTCACTCCTGGGTAGAGACTTTAGCATTCCCATGTGGCGCATAATCCTTTATATTGAATTTAGACATCAAAAATTTAAGTACATCTGGACCTTATCCTGTGGCTCTAATTGTTACTCCTCTGGGATGGAAACTGAGAACCACTACCCTGTTTTCATAAAGGACACTTTGACAAGCTGTATTAATAATATATAGAGCATCACACACTTGAAAGTGCATGATAGGATAAAGAAACATATTAGCCATTCAGGAGGATGTTTCATTGAACTAGGTAGAGGTTGAGAAGTCTGAAGGATGAAAATAATCTCATTTGTCCTTACTTTAAGAGAAATGTTGCTGCTTTAAGCTGCTAAAGGCTGATCAAAAAGAAGAAAGAATCTTCTAGAAGCAGTCTACTGTCAACTCTTCTTTCTATGTCCCCAGTGACTTGGAGAGTTACATTATTAAATCAAATAAAACTTATTACTGATGGATTTTTAAAACTTTTTACTAAAGGCAAGCATGAATGTATTAGGAAATCTAATTCACTATTCTTCAAAATGCCTAAAGCTAAACTCCTGATTAATACTTTTTGCTTATCATCTGAGATATTTTTTTTCAAATGATTTAAGCATGCATCAGAGTCAGTATACAAAATGTTTCTTCTAACAGTAAAAACAACACTGAATGTAATAATTAAAATAGATAGGTGGTTGATTTGTAGTTCTTTTACTTATATCTGCAACAATTTAGCATGTTATCATTAAATTATAGACATGAAATTATGGATTCATCGATATGCCATTTATAAGGAACTTTGTGTGAGGGGGGCCTAATTACGGAGAACTGAACATATTTCCACTTTAAATTTAAAAGTGGAAATTAATATTTAATTTTAAAAGATTTCATTCATTTATTCATGACAGAGAGAGAGAGACACAGAGAGAGAGAAGCAGAGACACAGGCAGAGGGAGAAGCAGGCTCCATGCAGGGAGCCCGACGCAGGACTCGATCCCGGATCTCCAGGATCACGCCCTGGGCTGAAGTCGGCGCTAAACCTCTGAGCCACCCGGGCTGCCCCTAAAACTACATTTTTAAGTAAAAATAATTCTATCTCCCATGCCCAAGCTAAGGAACCAATATTGGTTCAGGAAATGCAGTTTACAAATGATAATCAACTTGCTCTCATATTGATCGTTTAATAGTGAGAAATTTCTAACATACTAGAATCAATCCTCTTGAGCACGCTAAGATGCAATATGACAAGCCACCTGGGACTTTGTGTTGACAAGCCATTTGAGCTCTGTGGGTCAATGAAGAAATCAGTTAAAAGTATAGGAGGACTTTCTCTAGAGGTAAACTCAAAGGAAACTCAAAGGAAAAGAGCTGCTCTCTGTAGAAAATTCATTTCAGAACACACGAAAGGAGAATATTCATATGTATCAGAAAGAAGTCTAGTTCTTCCATGAAGCCTTTGAGGACCACATACTCTCCAGGAAAAATGGAGACTCTTTCCTTATGTCTCTGGGCTTTTTATGATAGAAACCATTTGATCTCACTTGTCACTCAACCTTTCAATATATATTTATGAAGTGCTTCTTATGTGTCAGGATCTATACCAATAAACAAGGTTGAAGAAATAAATGTTTGTGCAGTCCAGGGAATAAGGCAGGTACATAAACAGTTTCAATCATTAGTTTTATTAAAGGAAAAAGAGGGAATAATCTGTTTTCCTGAAGCTAGGGGGATAAATGTAGTAGGGAAGTTTACACAAAAAAGGAATAAGCAAATTTTGACTTACATAATGTATACATTGGAATTGGCCAAAATATTACAATAGTAACTAAAATTACCCATTGCTTGTCACATGTTAGGCACTGCATTATGTGCTTTACAAAGATTAATTATCTCACTTAATCGTCACGACAATCCAAGAGGTAGACACTATTATTATCTCAGCTTTGAGGGTGACAAACTGAGGCACAAGAGTAGTTCAGAATTTTGGCCGAGGTCATGTAGCAGGGAAGTTGGATTTGCATACCACACAAAGCCTTTTCTCCTCTCTACTACAGTCCCCGCCAGAGAAAGGAGGAGAGATGTTTCAAGTAATAAATACTCAAAAGCCAGACGTGCAAAATAGTATCGGGTACCTCAGTATGTCTAGAGTAAAGACTCTATTTGGGGAATGGTGGGCACAGGACTGAATGGAAGGAACAGACACCAAGCAAGGAGGATGATGTATACCAAGCATATTGAGGACGGAATAGAGAGATGTAAGACTCTAGGTTGGAAGATGACTCCAATAGTCAACATGAGAGAATAATGGCAATCTGAAATAAACTAGTCTCAGTGTGGTAACAGGTAATTAGCTGAGGAGAAAGAGAGGATAAGATTTGGAGCGAGGGAGTGAATGTGGAGAGGAGAAAAGGAAAGGGTTTGAATGGCCATCTTCCTTGGGTGGTACATATACCACAAACCATGACAAAAGAATGAGAGTCATTTTCCAAGAAGCCAAGGCATCAGGTCTTCGACAGTTGAGGACTTCACGTGCATCTTTAGGACATGCATGTGCTGGCAAAAGCATCACTCATTCACTAGAAATTACTTTGAGAATACATGCCATTTTCCTTAATGCTTTGGTTGGGCAAAACCATAATATTTAGTTCCTATCTACAGTCCCTTACCACCACCACCCCAAAAAAAATCTCCCTTCATCCCTCATCCATGGAAATCTGCAAGAATCCAATTTCACTTTTTGTGTATGTGACATTCAAACAGCTCTGCAGGTGCGATCTCACCAATCCTCACATATCTCCATGCGGTGTGCCAAGGAACAATCCAAGGAACAATTTATCCCTATCTTTAAGGGTGAAGAGAGATGAAGTGACTCATCTGGAGAGCCAGAAATAGAAGCTCAGTCCCTGGAATCAGCTCATTATGTAAGAGCAACTGCCAAATGGTTATTGATAGTTCATGTGGCTTGAGTTGTTGGAGTCTTTATTTGCTAGTAAACGAAGCTCAGGAGAAGAAGGGGAATTGAAGATGGCTTTTTTAAGACAAGCACTCCCCCCACCCCCTTAATTCCTTGTGAGCCTCTCCACGGATCTGTGGTCTCAATAAATAACACCCTCAAGGTGACGTTTGATATCAATAAAATATCCATAGAGATACGGGCAAAAATGCTTAGTGTATAAAGTTTGATTTTTACATCAAATACCTTGTAATCCATCCTAATAAAATCACATGATAAATATATTTCATAAAACTCCATCATTGCCTAACTTTAGTACAGGCCTGGCATATATTCTTTATTATGTCCTGGTAAGCAACCTTGATGAAACACCACAGCCCACTTTCCCAATAAAGTTAATTCATCGGTCCTGGGGAGAAATGACAAATGACAAATGACACCTTTATTTCCCTTGAATCACGTTTTTGTTTGTTTCATGTGATTTTTTTTTTTTTTTAGGTTCCCATCCTCAGTGAATTTCTTCCTGTCTTTCCAACTCTTCCTTTTCAGTTTGCTTCCACTGATCTCTCTCTATTGCTTGACCTCAAAAAAATTCAAGGCTCCTTCTCTTTCATCTAACTCCCTTCCTATGGAGGAACTTATTCAATCCAAGCAGGACATGGTGGTGGCTTAGGCCCACCAGTGGAGTGCCATAGAAAGGAAGAAAAAAGAAAAGGCTGCATACTAGATATATTTTAAAGGTAAAACTAACAGAATGTCCAGAATGACAGGGAGACTATGTGGTGTATATAAAAGAGAAACATCAAAAAAGATGGCTCCATGATTCTCGGCTGAACAACAGAAAGGATAAGTTGCCATTAACTGTTGGATGAGACTGAGGATAAGTCTGTCTAGAAGGAATTAGGAAGTCAATTGAGTATATGCTACATTTGAGGGGCCTATTAGGCTTGAAAGGTTAATTAGTGTCTTAATTAACATCCAATCAAGGAAGCAAAGTCAGTCAAGTGATGTGGAATATGGAGTCGCTTTAGGCATTAAACCTTTCACAACTATGGAAGCTGGCAAACAATCTATGGAAGGCTACTACTTCTGCAGCTGATGGTGAGCCTAAAATCACAAGACACTGGGACTGACAATCAGTCAGAAAACCAGAAGAAAAAGGCAGAGCCCCCAAGAGCAAACCAAAATCTACGAAATCAAACTGGAACACATACGGACAGACTGAGACTCATGTCTGTTCCTCACTGCCTCTACCTTCAACAATGAGTGTGACTTTCAGGAGGCGGTGCTGACTGACAGGGAGTTCTCGATTTAGGACACAGAGAAGTTGAAAGAGGAGACTCAGCGAGAGCTGTAGGAACTCTATAGGAACACGTTGAGGGGCAGAGGAGTGACACCAAGCAGAAGCTGCAGTGGCCCTTGCATCCTCCGTGGACCTGCGGAGCATAAGGGCTCTGGCTTCTTTACAGACATTCCCATTGCTTGCCCTTCACTGCCTTCAGGACTTCATTTTTTTCTTGAGGCCTTCCTAAACCATCATCTATAATTGCAATCCCACTCCCTCACATGAAATCCCTGTTCCTGCCTTATTTATGCCTGTATCACCTTTTATGATACGCACATACTTCAGCATCTTCATTTTTCTCTCAACAGTAGAACATAAGTTTTATGAAAGCAGGTAGATTGGCTAATCCATTAATAGTGTTCCCCAGTTATGGCACATGGTAAGCAGGAAATGGTCTTTGTTTGTTTTTTAAAAGATTTTACTTATTTATTCATGAGAGACAGAGAGAGAGAGAGAGGCAGAGACACAGGCAGAGGGAGAAGCAGGCTCCATGCAGGGGGCCCGATGTGGACTCGATCCCGGGGCGCCAGGATCAGGCCCTGGGGCTGAAGGCAGGCGCTCAACCGGGCTGCCCAGGAAATTGTCTTTGTTGAACTAAATGAAGAAAAGCTAGTTTTACAATTAAATAAGATGGCCTAGAACTTTAGAAATTTATTAATCAGGTTCTAGTTCCTGAATGAAGGGCTCGGATCTTGATGTGGATCCTTCAAAGTAGTTGTGTCTGTTTCATCCACTGGGTTGAATCATATAAAATCGCTATTTTTAAATTCATTTTAAACCACCCAAAATGGCAATTGTATTTGGCTCAACGAATATGCTAGATACAGCACGGGAAAAAGGCACAACAATCAGGGTATATATACACATAAAACTGATCTGGGTTGGGTGTGTATGTGTGTTTGCATGTTGATTACATTTCTCCCTTGACTTCCCGAGATTTGTAAACAAAGTTCCAAATTCCGAAATCTACAAACTAACTGGATGCCAGTAACTCCACAAAAAGAACAAACTCGCACACAAAAAGGGCTTTCCACTACCGAAGAGTACAACTCCACATAAACTCGACTGCTCCTCTGCAATTATATGGAGCTTCGGTGCTGGCACTCAGCCCCTGAAGTGGGGGAAACCATTTTTCTAGTCTCAACTGGGCTTTTGCCGCATCATGAGAAGAAAATCCTTTAACGGCTATTTTTCCCTACTGTAAAAATAAAAAAGAAAAATTCTGTATAACCTACTGAACATTGTAAAATAGTGAATCAAATCCTCATTCATATCTTTGTATTTGATCATTTATTTTTATATAGCTGTCCGTTGAGCAAATCCAACTACTTCATAGTGGCAAACACACACACGTCTGTGTACGCAGACACACATGAGCAAAGGACAAAATTTGCATTTGGTCCCTTTTCACAGAGAAAAATAGAAAAAAAATATTTAATTCATCATTTTTAAAAAAGACAATTTTCACATGTTTCTCCTCCATTATTCATTCTTTATCTCCCTTAAGAATTGACTGTGTTATTCTTCTGCAAATTGAAGGTGGCAGATTCAGGAGAGATGGGGAAGTGGGAGTAGGAAAGGGGTCCTGAAAGAGTGAGGAGTTAAAAAAAAAAAGAAAGTAATTCATGATCACATATGACATGTTAGTACATGACTAGTTTGCATCCTCAGCAATTCTGCAAGGTAAGACTTTTCCTTTTCCAACTCTATATTTGAATGACTTGAGGTCAATGAAATTATCCAAGCATTTGTACATTTTATTTATTTTATGCATTTTATTTATTCATTCACTTATTTACTTGTATTTTGCATTTTGGCAAAAATAATTTGAAACACCTTTGGAATTGTACATTCAGTAATTGACAACATTGGGCAGCCTGGGTGGCTCAGCGATTTAGCGCCGCCTTCAGCCCAGGGCGTGATCCTGGAGACCTGGGTTTTAGTCCCACGTGGGGCTCCCTGCATGGAGCCTGCTTCTCTCTCTGCTTGTGTCTCTGCCTCTCTCTCTCTCTCTCTCTCTCTCTCTCTCTCTCTCTCATGAATAAATAAATAAAATCTTTTAAAGTATACTTTTTGTGTAAATCTTTCTTTTTTTTTAAAAAAACTATTTTTTTTATTTTTTATTTATTTATGATAGTCACAAAGAGAGAGAGAGAGAGAGGCAGAGACACAGGCAGAGGGAGAAGCAGGCTCCATGCACCGGGAGCCCGACGTGGGATTCGATCCCGGGTCTCCAGGATCACGCCCTGGGCCAAAGGCAGGTGCCAAACCGCTGCGCCACCCAGGGATCCCTCTTTCTCAGCCTATTTTTTCACATGGGAAGTTACTTGTATGAACTTCCTTTACATACAAAACATGACATTGAGTGTTAACTAAGCAAGTATATGCTCTTATGTGTTAAAGTCTTTTGAACAGTTGACTACTTTATAGCTGTTATCACTGTATATAATTGATTACCCTATACTGAAATACACACACAAAATTTAAACTGAAAATCTTTTTTTTTTTTTTTTTTTTTTTTTTAGTTTTACTATTGATAGCAAGGACTTGTTGTATTTGACTGTTAGGTACATCAGAGGTTAAGGATTATAGATATTCAACTTCATGTTGATTGGTGCTGATGGTGGAGGCCAATTTACATAGTAAACATAATTAAATTTTACATTAGTACATGAACCAGACAGGTTTATTCCTGCAATATGCACTATAAGAGTAATTCATATAAGAACTTTAATTAAACCAAGGTATTAGATTTTTAGCATTGCAGCTTAAATCTTATCTATCCTGGAGAAGGTGACATCAGGATTCAGAGTCAGAAGTTGGGTTTGAGACCTGTTTCTTCCATTCTACAGATTGGCAGAAAAAGAATTAAATTTTCTAAGCCTTATTTTATCAGATAATATCTCCAGGAAAGGTTATGTGAGTATTGGAATTTGCCGACCTTCAGAACCAAGTATGCTGCAAATCTAGTCAGAAGCTTAAATAAATACAAGATAACATGTTAGTGACCTTCACAGAGACATATACTAAACATTATTAGAATTTATACTGTATAAACCCCAAAAATTACTTGAATTAGTTGGGCTTACTGATATGACAATAGTACCTATATTGTTGCCATCTGTTTCCATGGTTAACTTACTAATTTACAATTGGAGGTGATCATATAAATGAAAGTGCTTTATAAACTCTAGAAGACTTCAAATATCCATTATTTCTTTAATTTCTATTGCTATTATCATTACTTCTATTTCACAACTAATCCACCTATTCGATAATGCAAAGTGTGAGCCTCCTGCAAAATCACATTTCACAATTATATAGGAGTGGCTTGGATTCCAGTTGAGGATAGTTCTTTTATTTCTCTTTTGACCTCATTTGTATTTTTCAAGGTAAACAGCATAGACATTGGACCACATCTTCACCTGTCAATGTCAATCGCATTAATATCATAATGGGTTATAACCAGAGAAAGATCTGATGCAAAGTATCCAGAATACCTCTCTCCTTTGTGATCTGTACTCTGAGAAATACTAAATCGGTCTGTTTACTTTCCAATATGTTTAATAGAAATATTAATTAAATGGGCCTTTTGTTTTATTCTTGTTGTTTTGTTATTAAGCCAACTTCTACCCTTTAAGGAACTCATATGTGGTTTCACAGAAGACTGTATAAAAAGCTTACCTTATCAGAGAGACTCTTTTTGAGAAGAGGACTAAGGCATTTTTAATATTTGCCCGGGATGTCTTTTATATTCCAAATCTTATTTGGGAAAACAAAGCTAATAGAATAAAATCTATTAGGTAAATTGATAAGAAATAGTATGAGAACATTATCAACAGAATTATGAATAACTGGAAACCACTTATTTTGAGTCCACATTGCCTTATCTCTTTTCACATATAATGGAAATTTTGTTTTTAATGAATAAATTGCTATTGATATGGACTTAATATTTCCTCATTTGTAAAAAGAAGCAATCGGATTTGATCAGTAAATCCCACATAGACTGATTCCATACAATGTTCCAGTAATTTAAGAGTTGAAGGTCTAAATATTTAGTTTGAGAAAATCTGCACTATTTTGGTGATATGTTAATAACCAAGCTCTGGGTGTAGTGAAGGCTGATTTGTAGCATTTGCCAATTTATGTGGTATAAGTATTCCCACAATGTCCAATTTCAAGCTACTGTCGGCTTAACAACAGATTCACAAAACTCCTGAATATCTAACAAGTAACACTCGCCAACTGATAAGAACCAGTTCCAGTGTCTTTCCTATGTTCCTAAGCTGAAGCTAAGCATTCATAAATGATAGAGAAAGAAAAGCCCTGGAGTTTAAACTAGCTTTTTCCCCAAAGATTTTTAAGCATTAAATACTTTTTATAAATTAATATCCACACTTTTACAGACCATAAAATTGACCATATCGTCTCAATCCCTGCAAGTCAATCTAGCATTTAACTCCCATTACCTCTATTTCTTTGCTGGGGGGTAGAGGGGGAGCTTTGTGCCAGGGAACACTGGTCTTGCTTATGTTGCAAGATAGAAATATGGAATTAAAATCATTCCAATCTGCCCCAGCCAATAGCTTACAAAAGTTTTATGACGTCATCTAAAAGTCTCTAATGACTAAACTCTATCACTCTTCATTACCCACCATCCATGCTCTGTCTTACTTCTCCATCTCCTGCCGCTTTTCCTCTACCTCCCAAATTGACCATTTAGATTTGGATTCTTGTCTCAGAGTCAGCTTCACAGACAATCCAAACTAAGTTTAAAAAATGGTGAGCCAGACGATCTCACTGACATACTTGTGGTTCTAATTTTCAAAGATCAAAATGCATACAGAGATGACTCCTGACATCTTCAGACTGCAAGCTCCCAGCCTCTTTTATCACTGCACTTGGCTTACCCGAGTCACTTAATAAATGTTTGCTGAGCTAATTCTTTCCGAGAGTGAAACCAACAGATGTTGACAAAGAAAGAAGTATGAAGTGAGGTTGTGCTTCCTATAACCTTTCTAACTTAGGGGGACCCACTAGATATTTAGTCTTCACCCGACTATCCTGCATACCCATTGCCCCCTCACTCGGCCAATACTTGCCCACCTCCTTGTCCACTCCATGGTGCGTGTGGGCTGTGCGCTTAGATATCGCAATTTCTTTCTTAACCTTGTGATGCTTTCAGGTTGCTCAATGATTAAGAAATACTCATTTCACCTTGAGTACTCGTAGAAAAAGCTCCTCTAAAAACCCATTCATGATATCCCTTATTGAGACTCTACCATACACTCTGCTTCTTCAATATTTTAGTACTTATAAAGACAATTGTTTAAAACGAAATTGTATAAAAACAGTTGTAGGTAGCTATTTTCAAACTCATTTTGCAAGTGAGGAGATGGGCTCCGAGAAGTGATTTTCCAAACTTGGAACATTTATTAAGTGGCAGAAACAGGTATTTCCCTAAAACCGAGGCTACTTTCATTAGTTCATATTCTTTCTTGTATTTAAAAAACAATAAACTGAGTTAAGAAAGTTTTGTATATATCCCATACTATTATTAGCTGATCCCTTATACATTTCTTTAAAAAATATCTAAAATAGCATATTCTCAGTCTCCTTTGTGACACAATATGTAGTATGAATAAGAACTGTCCCGTAAAATCATTTCCATTAGAGGTGTTACCCTGGATGACGTGTTAAACCTCATCCTATAACCGTTATAATAACAGCAGCAACAACAACAATAATAGTGACATGTACTCCACAATATTGTTGTAATGGTCTATAAAAATTAACATAATAAAATGCTTAATATAATATTCCCCAAACCTAACACGTTTCTAAAACCTGTAACTCTTGCAGATTAACAAACACGACAGACTTGGATAAAAGGTGTCATTAAGGGGCATCTAAGAGGCTCTGAAAATGCATTTAGGATCTGGGAGGTGGGGCTAGGCAGCTATTCCTAGGATAGGGAAATAATATTCCCTTGCCAGTCATGATTTTTAAGAATTACTTTTGCTTTTAGAGATTCTTCTATATCAGCACCTTCTCGGTGTGACGAGTTGTATGTTGGTTCTATAGGAGCAATATTCCCTTGTTACACATGAACCCTCAGAGAAAACTTTTATAAATAAGAGTTCTTTTAGGAAATTTACATTTTGGAGCTGAGCACAATTTAAAAAGAAAAAAAACGGTTTCATAAAGTAACAGGAAACAGAAAAGGCTTTGGAAGTTTGAATCTATTCTGCAGTTTTACAAGTGATTTCAGTCTGGTGGTAAATGCAGGTACAACTCATAATGGCTTTAGCTACACATTTGACACTAAAAATATATCACCATAAAATAGGTTCCAAGGGCAAAAAAAAATGCTATTTTCAAGGTTTGGGAAAGAATTACAGGAAAAATAAATTTAAAGGGAAGAGTTTATTTTTTATCCTCTTTATTCAGAAACTTTCAACCTAGGCTTATATTAGTATTTGCATGATTTTCCCAACTTGTCTAAAAGAGAGAGCACCAGAGAACCAGGCCTGGTAGGAGCTGTTCAGTCTCTCAGCAGGAACAACAAACTGGGGATGAATGAGCATGTGATCTGGAAAGCCAAGCGTCCTCAGTGTTGCCCAGCTGAACGGTAAACAAGGGGCTACAACATAGGAGGCTGGCCTAGCGGTCACTCTGCCTGCAGACTTGCTTATCTAGGGAACCCAGGAACTCCTGCTGAACCCTTATCCTGCATCTCTTCCATTTAGCAATTTTGATAGCATTAGAATGTCACACACCCAGGTGGTTTTGTTGACTCTGTCATATGGGAAGTGAGTGCTACGCAACCTAACAGCACAACGTAATGAAACACATAATTAAATATTGTTGGAAAGGCAGGAGGCGGGTGCCACCTAAGATCTTTCACAAAAATCTCCCGACAAAGCCTTGACAAGAATGTTTCAGCAGGGGTTAGGCTTTCAGTATTGTTACCTGCAAGGCTTCAGCTGTATGAATGGGGGGGGAGCAGGGATGAGAAGGGAGGTGAAATGTCCTCTCCTTGCTGGCATTCAACCCTGAAAGGAAAAGGATGGGACTGGGTGGAGAGCACTCTATGGGAAGCAGAACAAAGGAAACAGAAAGCTGTTGAAGTGCTCTAAAATGGAATTAAAAACATAAAATCTGGACTCCTGCTCTCTTTTATTTCCAATGATATCTAGGGTTGTTTAATTAGCTAAATTAATTAAGCACCTCTATTAAAATTCCCATTTACTGAAGCAATCAATCAGCAAGTTATGCTCAATGTCTAAACTTAAGGGAACATTAAATTTGCTTGATTCTTTCTGATTGAAAAATAATAATGCAGAATTACTCTTGCATCTGAATGGTAAGTCCCACTGCCAGAAGCCAAAATAATTTCCCCCCTATTGGACACTTGACGGGATGAGCACTGGGTGTTATTCTGTATGTTGGTAAATTGAACACCAATAAAAATTAATTTATTAAAAAAATTTCCCCCTTATTTTATGTAATATCTGCAATATTACTAGAAATAGCTATTGTTATTTATCCCCTTTTATCAATGAGTAAGCTGAGGCTCAAGATGCTAGGTGGCTTACTGTAGTCACATAGTTCGTATTTGGCAAAGCTCATACTTGAACCTACATCTGCCAGACTCAAGACCTATAAGCTAAAGCATCTCCAAGAAAACAAGGTGAAGTCAGATGGCCTGACATGAATTTACTAGTTTGTAAGGTTTTTTTTTCCCCCTGCGCATCCCTCAGCTTCTTCTTCTCTATATAAAAGTAAAAATAGTTTCTAATTCATACTAATATTGTGACAATTTAGGAAGCCCATATACATAAAGCACTTAGAATAGGATATTGAAAGGGCTCAGCTAGGGTTACTTATTTTTAGGATGATGATGACCATGATGACAATGACAATGGTGGACGAAGAGCAGGAGGGAAAGATGACAACGATACATCGTCCTTGCAATGCTGAGGTTTCCAACCCTATAATATTAGTTTGAAAATTGCTTGTCCATCTGTAACTCCTTAGAAGTAGTATTAAACACAAAGGACGGAAGCTCACCTAGCCAAAGTAAGCCAAACCTGTGCACTTCTTACCCCAGCAGTACTGCTTTGGTCATGGCCGCCCACTAGGCAAAGCATGATTTTTATGGGAAATGCATGTTAGGTCCACTCCAGAAGCTGCAGGTGCAGCTTATTCTCTCCCTCACTCCACTCTCTCTAAGTTCTAGAAAATCATTTCCCCTGTCCTAATGGGAAGCAGGGGGAAAGAGGATGCTCAGTAGGCAGGATGGAAAGACTCAGGTCCTAGAGTTTATAGCCTACAGGGAAAGTATACATTTTTCATCTGATGTCTCTAGACTGAATGTCCATTGTGTATTGTGATTTGGTGTCACCCACCAGGCAGATGGGAACTTAGGGGACACCTCTCCTGTGGTGGTAAAAATTGATTGCAAGTTCCCCAAATCAAAGTAAGATAGAATATAAGATGCTATGGATACAAAGGAAGAGGCTTACTATACTTCAAATTTTCAAATAAAAAAAAAATAAACATAAAAACACCTACGTATTTATTTCACAAAGCATCAGAGTCCAAAAATAATTAAAAATTAAAAATAAAAAAGCGATTAAAAAAAGATTTTATTTATTCATGAGAGAAATAGAGAGAGAGGCAGAGACATAGGCAGAGGGAGAAGCAGGCTCCACGCAGGGAGCCCGATGAGGGACTCGATCCCAGGACCCCAGGATCACGCCCTGGGCTGAGGGCAGATGTTCAACCACTGAGCCACCCAGGCGTCCTGAGAGAGACCTTTCTAATAACAGAAAGCAAAGGAAAATGAAAACAAAATTCCTTCTATTATTATGGGTTATCATAGTTGGAAACTGGTTCTCCTTTCAAATGTTCTCTTTACTTTGTATTTTTCTCAATGCCTGTCAGGCCCTCACTGGTTTCTCTCATAAATAACGAAGCCTTTAAAACATCTCAAAAAATAAATTGAAAAAAGGGACAGTTTGGTAAATTGTACTAAATGTTTGCCTATGGCTCTTATTAGTGTCTTGTCTGAAGTTTTCTAAGAAAAACCTGTCAATAAAGAGAACGTCCAGGCTAAGTCGGTTTTTATGGAGGTTTCCTGGTATGAATCCTAAAAGTTGTTGTCTTTGAATGTAATATGAAATTAAGATGCCAATGACAAAACATTTTTTTCAAATTATCACTGATGAGTAGACGGAGAGTGCCTTTATTGCAGAATGGCAGGTTTATTGGTAGAAGTAAGAGCTTTTGGATTTGAAATTCAGTTGCTTTCTGACCTTGAATGAGATTCTTAAACCTCTGGGCTTCAGTCTCCTCATGTGAAAAATGGGAAGGAAAGTACATTCCTTGAAAAAATTGCTTTTAGGATTAAATGAGATGATTTACATAAAAGAACTTCGTATACTCATTGCCAAACTTTAGCTATTAAAGATTATCATCATCATCCTCTTTGTTGACATCATATATCATCAACTGTGGATTTCAAAATTTCTATCTTTCTTAGACTAACAGATGTCAATTCTGAGTCAAATCAGACTCTTAATTGTGGGGTGCCATAATTTTTGGAAAAACAAGAAGACAATTGTGTTAATAGAAGTTAAAATAATGCTTTCCAATAACAGGCTTGCCAAGAGCTATTAAAATACTAGTCACAGGGGTGAGAGAATATTAATGGACAGATACAACCAAAATAGCAGATATGTATATTTTTTGGTTGTAAATCATAGTCATGGTGTATGTAGCTAGAAGAGTAATGATATTTGTATTTTGTGTGGGGGGGAGCTATGACTAAAAAAGTACACAAAATGAATATTAGGACATAGGCCACAAGAAAGTCATTTCAACCAAAGATGAAATCCAGCATCTTGCACTATTTTATACCATAATGTGATAATGGCAAGGACTAATAGTTATTCAATTTTTAAGTACTTTATGCACACAAATTAATTTACCTCTCACAACTGCCCTATGAGTGATACTATTGCTTCTTCATGTAATTCAAGAGGATTTGAGGCTGGAAGTGGTTGAATTACTTGGCTAATGTCACCAGCTAGTGAGTGATGAGCTGGAACTTGAACACCAGTACTTTGACTTGAAGCCTGAACCCCTATCCACCAAGCTCCGTTGTCTCCAAGTCTACCCCACTTCCTACACATGAGGATGGTTTGCTGTACAGGATAAAACATGAATACGTAAATAGTTTGCATTACTCTTGAGAAGGATCTATTTCATTTACTTCGGTATCTACATAATCCATTCAGCTAAGCTTTGCTAGAAATGTACTTCACAACAAACACAATCTGTGTACTATCTAAATTATGTCGTGTGAAGCAATATTTCACTTAAAAAGCTATTATAGAAATCTGCATTTTTATTATCTAAAGAAGTTCAGTCCAATTTGTTCATAAGAAAACTGAACTCATCAAGAGCTTACTAGTAGCCTGGTCACAAGCCAGCCCTATAAATTTTTGACATTCCAATCAGGGCCGAGGTGTATTGTATAAATCTTCTGGATCTCCTTTTTACTATCACTTTACTCTTTTCTTCTACACCTTGCAGCTATGCACACACACAATGATTATGATTTCAAAACCAAGTAATAGTTGTAGTTGATATCACCTTTTATAAACCACCTATATCAATTAGAAAACTGAATTACAAGGTGTTTGTGATTACTAATAAAATGTCATACCTATTTCCAACAACAGGTGTAACTGAAAAGAGTGGCAAAGGATGTAGAAAATAGAAAACTAGGACATCATAACCATAGAAAATTCTGATCGAGTTATTTAAAAACACAATCCCAGGTGATATGGGAAGAACACAGCTTTATCTTGTGTGTGGTCCACTTGCTTAAGGTCTCGAAAGCACCAGAGCAATTTTTTTTTTTCCCTGAAAAATTCAACAAGCTTATTCACCACTTTGTGCTTCAAATGAACTCTTCTGGGGTCTAAAATTCAAAGTTGCACTCAAAAGACAAAGTTGTGATGCATCTGAGAAAACTTGAAATATTTGTACGTAATGTCTCAAGACATGGCCCTGGTCTATGGAGGGAAAGGAATCTCTCGAGAAACTTCATGCACAACATAGTAAGGAGTTTAGTTTATAACCACTCAGTCAACAGAACAAGGTGAGTCACTAAAGGTCAGTGCCTTCTGTAGCCAACCAGAATTGTGCAGGCATGGGCACAGGCCAGTGAGGAGGGGTGCCATTCTGGGGTGTGCAGAGATGAGAGATTAGCAGTGACCCACACAATCTCAAGATAGTCCAGTGCCCTATGTTTCTCCTAGGTATCTAACTCCTCTCAAGATTAAGTCCAAAATACGTGAGAACACTGTACAAGTAGGGAACCGTAGAACGCTGAAATACGGACACACCTACAGTACAGGCCCTGTGGAGAGCTCAAGTTCGAGTCAGAATATCTGGTTTAGTTATGAGATTCCTAATTCCTATAAATTATTGGAATTATTTCAATAAAGTATATTATTCCTTAATCAGTGAAATGAGTTTAGTACATTCACCGTCACGTATTAGGAGAATTATGTATAATGAAACTCATAAATGTTCTCTACAAGAAGTATTTTCTTCACAGTTGTTGTTATTGCTATTACCATTTTATTTCTACTTCTTATGTTCTTTTAATGCTGTAGATATCAGATTCAGTTAGTGAATAATTAGTGAACTTCCTGAACTCAAAATACACACACACACACACACACACACACCAATTATTCCCAAGAGAAGATGGAGTAAAGGGCAAACAAACAAAATAAAAGGGAAGAAAATTGCTGATCTGAAAACACTTAGAGAAGTCATGACAAGTAGTGCAAAATACATAAACCCTTCCATAGAGCTGTTTCATCACTAAATAATGTGTACAATCTACATGAATACCATATTAGTGGTCAAGAAGCAGAAATAATTACGAGCTGTCTTAGTAAAGCGGGAGCACTTTGAAAAGTGAAATGGGCCAGGAGATTAAGGGGCCAAGTTTGAATTCTACTATTGGGGGAGTTTCAACAACATTTAACTTCCTCTGTCCTCATTATCCTCAACACAAATAAACGAAGAAACCATCAAAGATGTTGTTTATAGCCAAACTATCCCCAAATCTATTCAAATTCTAAAATCCTGTAATCTTGAAATTAACTTCTTGGTTAACGAGATTATTATGACTGCCACACTTACTCCTGTATCTTATTGATAGTGTGCTATCTTTTACCCATTAGCTCCAAGAGCACTTTCACAAAAATGCCTTGTTTGACTCTTGAAAGAACCTTAGGAGAAAGATAAGTCAGAGAATATTATTTATATTTTGTAGATGAAAAAGCAAAGCATAATTGAGACAACAAAATGGCATGCTTCATTTATCTAAATTAGAGCACACTCAATTGATTTTTCCTTCATAACTGGTTTATACGACCATCATAGCTCCTATTTCATTCTAAAGTGCTGGGAATCACAATATATAGGACAATGTCACTCAAGTGAATAGGGCACAATGGCTAGGAGTCTGAGGTTGGGATTTTAATTTTCATTAGGCTTTTTAGTCTCCTGATTCCATTTCCATGAGCTTGAATCTTAGCCATCCTAAAAATGTACATGCTTGCTATTGGGTACCATCAGGATTGGGGGAAAGAAGAAATATGCATTTGCACTCACTCAACCCCTACTATGGGAATCCGAGATTAAAAAAAAAAAAAAAAAGTAAAATCTCTGCACTTGACCAGTATACTACAGAATATGTGGAGTGTCACAGTGTGCAACCAACCTGATGGGGCTCAGGAAACACTACCCCACAATATGGCACCTTAGCATATTGACTATTTTAGCCTGAAGGAACAGCAGAAGCATGAAGGTCAACCTGGTCTTCCTCTCACCCTTCTTACCTGAAACAGATCATAAAACCCTCATGTGGGATGTACCCTCCCTATACCTGGAGGAAAGGTGCAACCTCATCTCTGAAGACCAGGGAATGCCAAGAACAGTCCTAACAACCACAACTAGCCAAGTTTCCCCGAGTTTACTATGATTACCCTATATTCCTTAGCCTATTATATTTCTACACAATTGCCCAGTGTTCATCAAACCTAGCATAAAAATACACAGGCCTGTTGCTTTGGGTCTTTATTTCCTAAAAAAGTTTCCCATGTCACATAAAACTCTTATTAAATAATCACGTACGCTTTTTTTCTTATTAGCCTGTCTTTGTCAGTTTAATTTTCAGACAGAGATCCTAGCAGAGCTGAGGAAAACTTTCTCCTTTTCTAAGAAGCCTTTGACTTTTCTCTTCTGTTGGGCCAGGGTTTAATAGCACTTCCTTCTCAAACTCTGTAAGTCAGCTAATGGGATCCGACAAGGCTAATAAGGCCAGCCTCTTTGATTAAATTCTTAACCTTCTACTTAGATTCAAATGGAGAATTTGACATTTAAAAGGTATTATCTTTACTTACCTGCTACTTGAAATGACAAACACAAGGTCAGGGTTAAAGAAAACAGATTCTACCTTTTTCTTAAACTTAGTAAAAGAGAACTTTCTGATTTTCTATTAATAAATGAGGATCAGAACACAAAAGGAAAAGGAGAAATGCTTGTAAATATAGCTCTCTCATGACTATGTTTAAGGACACAGATGGAGCTAGAGGGTATTATTCTAAGTGAAATAAGTCAGTCAAAGACAAACACCATACGATTTCAGTCATATGTGGAATTTAAGAAATAAAAAAAGCAAGCAAAGGGGGAAGAAAGAGAAGTAAACCAAGAATCAGACTCTTAACTATAGAGAACAAAAAGATGGGTACCAGAGGGCAGGTGGGTGGGGGATTGGGGAAATATTTGAAGGGGGTTAAGAGTACACTTATCATGATGAGCACTGGGTGATGTATGGAAGTGTCTAATCAGTATATTGTACACCTGAAACTGATATTACATGCATGTTAACTAACTGGAAATTAAACAAAAGCTTTAGGGGAATCCTTGGATGGCTCAGTGGTTGAGCGCCTGCCTTCGGCCCAGGGTGTGATCCTGGAGTTCTGGGATCGAGTTCCACACCGGGCTCCCTGCATGGAGCCTGCTTCTCCCTCTGCCTGTGTCTCTGCCTCGCTCTCTGTGTCTCTCATGAATAAATAAATAAAATCTTAAAAAAAAAAAAAGACAAAGGAAAAAGAAAAATGCCAGAACTTCACGAAAGGAAAATATCATTTAATGGCATATCTGGATTTTAGAGCCAACTAAGCATTGGTTCAAATCCAGTCCCTGCTTTTTACTATCTGGGTGAAATTAAGCATGCCAACTTCACTGGGGTTCATTACATTTTCCATGAAGCCAGAGATAATAACATTTGCCCTAGTGGGTTGCTATAGAGATAAGAGAAGTAATACATGTAAAAAGTCTACTAGCCCAGCACCTCACATAGCGTAGGCACCCAGTAAGTGGTGCTAGAAGTGGTTTTGTTATGTTATAGACTTGCATAAAGTTTCGTGTCTTCGGACATAGAAGTATAAGAGAGATAGGTTACAAGAGCTAAATAAAATTTTCTATACATAGAAAAAATAATGGAATATTTTAAAACAAAGGGTTCCATTTCAAAGCTCTCTTAAGGATAAAAAAAAAAAGAAAGAAAGAAAAAGCAAGCAGGCAAGTAAGCAAGCTCTTTTTCTTTGGATTCAACAACAACAACAAAAACTCAAAAAGAAACGGACCTGAGCATTAGGAGAAAACCTTTGACATATCCTTATCACATCAAAATCCTTACCATATCAAAGATTCTGCTCCCTTGACTTTACTGCTTTCATGGTTTGAAATTTGGAACACAGAAAGGGTGTTTCTGATAATTTCAAGATTCTACATAATAGGATTATAGCTTGAAAAGACTAAAAAGTTGATCCATAAATAGTTCCCCTCTTTCCTAAAAAAGAATATAACTTGTAAGTTCTTTACTTAAGATAACCAATAAGGTAATTTAACTCTGTGATGACCAATAAAACAGTTTGCTAGTAATTATTTTAATTATATTACCTTGTGAGATTCCGGGAGAAATGGTTATTTATCAGTTGTGCTTTGGTCTCCTATGGCATGAAGGCAAAGCTCTGGACACTTAGTGGACACATTATTACTGAAGTCATTACTGAGCACTCTCTCATTATCATGATAGAGAAATAACAAAAATCAAATATAAGAGCTGTTTAATACACAACTAGTGGTTTTCAGGGAGGGAAAAAAAGCTTTTAAAAAACTAAAATAGAAGTAGTACTGATTAAAAGACAAAAAACTATTCAAAGTGAAGAAATTTAAGCACGTTATCGATTGTACTTAGAATCATAAATAGTTGATGGAGAGGCAGATTATGATAAAGATTTGACACTGGCCTCTGAATTTCTTTTTTTTAATATTTTTTTTTATTTATGATAGTCAGAGAGAGAGAGAGAGAGAGAGAGAGAGAGAGAGGCAGAGACACAGGCAGAGGGAGAAGCAGGCTCCATGCACCAAGAGCCCGACGTGGGATTCGATCCCGGGCCTCCAGGATCGCGCCCTGGGCCAAAGGCAGGCGCCAAACCGCTGCGCCACCCAGGGATCCCCTGGACTCTGAATTTCAAGCAGTTTTTTTCTTATATCATGATAAGTACTGTTAAAATATATTTATTTACCAGTTATATTATTTACATATATTGTATAGAAACCACCTAGAGGTCCACTGAAAATACCACTGTATCCCACAGAAAGATGTAGCTTTAAAGCTAAATGCAAACTTATAATGAAAACAATTCCTGAAAATGTGGTGGTCAAAAACTTAGGACAGATTTATTTGGTTTTAATTAAACTTGGTTATTCAGTTAATATTGAAAATATTATAAAATAGTAGATATAGCATAAAATCACTAAGATAAAACTCTACTACGTATTTTTATATGTAGGGGTACAAGAAAAAGGGAGACATTAAAGATGACCACAAATTGTTTGTCTCAATAACTCCACAAACGAGGAAGGTAGTAGAGGGATTGCTTTTGGACTTCTTAAGTTTGAGGTGCCATTCTGTTATGCATCGCTATGCATACAAATAGGGATGTTGAGGAAGCATTTAGATACAAGTACCTGAAATGCAAAGGAGTGGTCTAAGCAGAAAATATGAATAAGAGAAGTATACATTCCTCAACCCTACTCACAAACTTGACATGGAAAAGGCCACTTAAAGAATAGGTGGAAAAGGGGCTGGCACAGTTGGTTAAGTACTCAACTCTTGATTTCAGCTCAGGTCATGATCACAGGTCATGAGATGGAGTCGTGCCTCAGGCTCTGCACTGGGCATAGAATCTCCTTAAGAATCTCTCTCTGTCTGTCTTCCTCTTCCCCCCACTCCAATCGTACTCACACACATGCACATGTTCTCTCCCTCTCTCTCTCAAAATAAATAAAAATAAAAACAAAAGAAAAGAGGATTAAAGACTGAAGTTGTACTCTAACAATGAAATATCTAAAAAGTTAAATAGTTCTCAAAGAAGAATGAGCAGGAATGGTCAATGAGAAAGGAAAAGATCCCATAGATATAGAGTCATGAAACCCAAGTGAAACAAATATTTTAGGAATGTGGGAGTGATCACATATTGCAAATACAGATACTATGACTTAACATGAGAACTGTGAACTAACATTCCAATTTAGCAGTAAGGAGAATACTACTGGACCTTGAAAGGAAAGAGCTGTCTTTATAGAAGTGGGGTCAAGTGTGAATTTATATGGATGAAAATATATTTAAGAGTACAGGCAGTCTTTCAAAGAGTTTTGCCATAAAAAAGAGAGAGGCGTAAGGCAGCAACTATAAGGCAATCCAGGGTTAAGCCATGACATTTCAAAGATGGGTGATGCAACAGCATAGTATTTATGAAATAGAGAAACTAATGATATGTAAGAGAGAAGGCATAATTATTAGATATTCTTGAGTATGAGTATAGATCCAATGCACAAGTGTAGGGACTGACTTAAGAGTATGGGTAATTCACTCAGTATAAGCAGTAAAGGCAAGGTAGATGGGTAACAGTGTAGACAGATTTCTAGATGTGCTAGGAGCAGGTAAAAGCATTCTTAAAAATGTATTAATCAGGTTTCTTTCAGAAAAGACTGGGCAATCAAATTAGCATCATTTTATGGAGGTTTCATGGACCATTCCTCAAGATGTAGGAAGTGTGAAGGAGAACCAGAAGTACTACAGGAGCCTGAAGCTATAACTACTTTGGGTAGGAATGGCGAATATATAAATCCTATGGAAGAAAGTTAAAATAGAGAGATATACCTTAACAGAAACCATGGATTCTGGTTGAAGATCCTAACAGCTCTTGCTGACTATGTATAGAGAATATACAAGTGTACTGACCTCACTGTCCAGCCTTCTTCCATCTGCTTCCAGGAATTCCCAAGCCCAATGGGAAGCCAAAAGACAAAATAACAAACTGATTCAGTGTACAGCGTACAGATTTAGGAGACACAGAGAAGTGTAATAATAGCTAGAAAGTAGACCTGGCAGGGAAGATAAACAAATCAGCATAGATAGCTTCTATTTTCTTGATGAAAGAAGCAGCAGGGTATGACGTTTAGTTTTATCTGTCAACCTAACTGGCCTGCAATACCCAGATATTCAGTGTAACATTATTCTGGATACTTCTGTGAGTGTGGTTTTGGATGAGATTTATATTTAAATTGGTAGACTTCAAGTAAAGCAAGTTGCTCTGTAATTCGGGAGGGCCTCATCCAATCAGTCGAAGGAAGGATAGGACAAAAGATTGACTCCAAGCAAGAAGGAATTCTGTAGCTGACAGCCCTGAGACCCGACCTGAAACACTGGCTCTTCTCCGGGTCTTAAGCCTGCCAATCTATCCTGCAGATTCTGTACTTATCAGCCTCTATCATCATGTGAGCCAATTCCTTAAAATAGATCTCTCTCTCTCTCTCAATATAGATGGATATGTTTTGATATAAATGATATATATAAATCTCTCTCCTCTCTCTCTCTCTCTCTCACACGCACACACACACACACACACATATTCTACTGGTTTTATTTTTCTGGAGAAACCTAACACACAGGGATATCAACTAATACAGTGGGTTGAGCAAGAGGAGTTTAAAGTTTGAGGAGACAGAAGGAAGTTCACAACAGGCATCACTTGGGGAGAATTAATAGCCTGTGCAATGTACAAGAATGCAGGACCGCTTAGCAGTAAGAGTCCACTTAAGATCATTGATCATAAGTTCAAAATGAGATCAGTCATCATGCTTATTTGATTTTTACTAGACACAGTCCCCTGCACTAGGGTAGGTATAAGGAGATTTAGATTTAATGAAATTTGAGATTTAGTCATTTGTGTATGGCAAAAGAAGGGAAGCATGAGGGATCATCAAAGGGGGTGATTATTAGAACGAGTAGTACAAACTAGGATGGAAAAGGAAGAGACGCGAGAACATGGTGGTTAGGAGACAACGAAAAGGTTGTGAGATCAACGGGTGTATGTTTGCCAATCAAGGCCAAACTAACATATCGATCAAAAAACCCAAATGGGTACCATTATCTTTCATTAACTAAGAAATAAGAGCACACTGATAGTCAGTAAAATAAATACTATGTCTTGGTACTTAGCCTTAAAAGACCTCTATTTAGTTGTTTATCAGAGTGTCAAAGAGGGGAATGGCCAAGGTGTTCTACAAATGATTCCCTAAAAGACATGTCAGGAAGAGAACATGTAAATAGTAACTCTCTTTCAAAATTGAAATTTTAACAATATGCAGTCTTACATCTGATAATAGAGTTAAGAAACAGGATTTGGGAAAATAACATGTTTTCATACTCAGATCAAGTTGGGGACCCAAGTTTCACACATATGTATGCATGCATATATTGGTATCTATAAATATTTATTTGGTAAAATACATATGTGTGATTCAATATATTAGAGATAGACACATTTCCGAAGATTCAGAGTTGAAGTGGAAAATAAAATTAGAGATGGAGCTATGGACACTCCAAACATAAGTTTAATTCCTGCTTTTCATCTTATTTTTACTTAGACTTTTGCATGCTACTGTGCTCTAACTGGTTGTGAAAACATAATCAAACTTCCAGATCTCTCTGTCCAGTCTTAGTGATCTTCTCTTGACCTTGAGGTCCCCATGTAATTATTAGAAATAGCATTTAGCAAGGAGAATTCATGACTAAATCTGGGTCATTTTATTCCACTCAGGTGGTATCCCAGTCACCATTTCTTGCAGGGATCAGGGCTTTGCACACAGAGAGCAACACGTTTTTGGTAATACTGATTCTGTGAACACCCCAAGCACACCCGGGCAAGTGTGTCACACAGAGAACCTAGTTTTGTTAGCTATAAGGACAAGTATTGACTATGAACCTGACTTCCCATATACTTTTAACATACTGCACAGAAAATAAATGGGAGAGAAAGAAGGATCTTCTGAAGGAAAAAAAAAATGAAAACAAAGGATCTTGTGGTGGGTGTTCGAGACCCATGAAAAAATCGCTTCTCGGCCTTTTGGCTAAGATCAAGTGAGACCCATGAAAAACCTGTGAGTGACCCAAAACAAACCAATTAGAAATCTCAACTGAGTGCTTTCTCCACGGTCCTATCACTGCTCACACTGATATTTTTAATAGATGTAAATGAAAAATCACTTGACAACAATATGCAATTTTATATATTGTAACATTAAATCCCAATGATAATAATAATTATAGTGATTAAAGCCAATATTGAGAGGCTGACTATAAGCCAGTGATTGTTCCCAGTACTTTCCATATACTGAAGTTTTCATAATAAGCCTATGACGTAGATACTATGTTTATCTCTATTTTATAGTTGAAGGAAGAAGGAATTAAGCCTGCCGAAATTGCTGGATTTATAACCAGTATACACTCAACTCAATTTTTTGGAGTCATGGATAAACACAACTGACATTCTGAGCTCGAGGCTCTGGAAGACACAAAATAGTCAGAGGAGCTTAATTTTATAAGAACTTAATTGGCTGAAGTTTCAGAAGGATGCCAAATTATAGATGTGGAAACACTAAGGCCTTTTTAAAATCATTACATGGGATCAAGGAGTAACTTGAGTTAGCAGGAACATTCAATTAACCCACTCATTCTTCAATTATGTTTATTAATTGAGGCTACATAATATTTAAAAAAAAAGTCCTCAATCCTTCTAACTTTCAGTGACAATCATTTTCCAAGTGTACAGATCCTATTAAAGAGTGTACAAATAGCATTTTTCTACTTATTAATATAGAGTTTCCTTATTGAAAATTTGTTCATGACGACACCTAGAAGAAAATGTAGGTGAATATGTAATCTAGTCAAGGATAGACTTCTAATCATTAAATTATTATCTAAATAGATCATTAGGTAGACAGACAATTAGACTGGTAGATAATTTCTTTAGGAGAGGGACAGATGTTATAAATAAGCAGCCATTTCTTTGAAGTTTACCAGAAATTTTTAGGACCATGAGAAAATCTGTATAAATGCCAGCTGGAAAGAAAAACATAATATATCCCATTTATAGAGGAATCAGGACTATATTTACTAGATACACCCACATATTCTAACTTATTCTTTCCATAGTAGAAACAAACAAAAACATCCATATTTTTCTTATTTTCTTTATTCCTTTCTTTTGTTTCTATATTGAACATGCATGCATGCAATCATATTTGGAAAATACATTAACCCTTTAAAATGTCTTATATAGGGGTGTTTGGGTTGCTCAGTGGGCTTAAGCGTCCAACTCTTGGTTTCAGCTCAGGTCATGATCTCACGGTGGTGAGATTGAGCCTCACCTCGAGCTCCGCTCTTAGAGGGGAGTCTGCTTGAGAGTCTCTCGTTCTCCCTCTGCCCCTGCCCCCACTCATGCTCTTCTCCCCCTCTAAAATAAATTTTAAAATCTCAGAATAAAGTCTCCTATATATAAATATATATTGAATACATTTTAAAGATTTATGCATATAAACTCACATATATAATGAAATTAAAACCATGAAGTGCGTAATATGCTACTTATTTTTTAGGTTGCCCTAAGAGACACATTACAATCTCTTCACAACCCTGAGAGCTTTGTAAGGGCTTGAATAAAAAATATAATTATTTACCAAGTTGCCAGTGAGGGGCAAATGGTCCTACCAAGCAAACATAAGTGAATACAACGGTGTGCTCAGTCCCGCCACCTGCCTTGATGCTACCTGAAGCGCTAAAGTAACTAAAGCATGGAAGGGAGCACACGCTCAAATAACTGCACTTGGAGAAAGGTGGCCAGAAGTTCTATTTTCTGTGAGTCCTAACTAGTGCCAAAGAGAAACAAAGCAGCTGTACAAGGAATCAGCCTGGTCCTTTTAAAGCTTACGGCCTTTCACCTGTCAGAGGTCACCGGTGGGGGCAAGATGTGGCCTGAGACTTCCTCTGGCTTCACTGGTGTGTAAAAGATCACGTGGGTAGAATCAGAGCAATATTTTCATTGTCAGTCATAATCAAGTGTTTACCTTAACTGAGTTTTTCTTCTTCATTCTGATCATATTATAATAACATGTTAGGACGGAATTGACCACAAAGGTCCCCTTGAAAAGCTCATTAAGCTTCCTAATGAAATGTCAGACGCTTCTATAGATATACCATTAATACTTCCAAGTGAATAACAACGTCTTCACAGGTCACAGACTACTTAAGTTACTCAGTGAAACACGTCCCAGCAAGGCCCACCCTTTATGTAATAACGCACGTGTTGACACGGTCAAAGCTGGCGTCCCTTCTTAAGGCATCATTGGCCATCAATCCACCTACCCAACATACAGTTAACTCCTCCTTCCTCTCTCCCTCGCTTCCTGCCCTTGAACTGAGCGAGTAGCAGTCCCCCAGAGGGCGGCAGGTAAGCGCCAGGGTGACAGGAACTAACCAGCAAGGTGACGAAAGCCACAATAGAGAGACACATGCCTCCCGGGAGGGGAACAGATGAGGAAGTCAATCAATTAACGTGGGCGGGCTCTGAAAGGTCATCAAGGGCTGCCTTTCAAAGAAGGTTTGACTTCAATGGCATCCCACTGCGGGGAGGAAAGTATTTGTGGGGCGTGGAACCTGCAGGCGTTTGCAGTGGGTTCCCCACTTTCACAAAGCTGTGAAATTCATATTTGGATCAAGTTCACCCAGTTTCCCAAAAGGCTGATGTCAACTCACTTGACATCGCCCTTTTATCTAGTACTAATATCTAGTACTTTTATGTAGATGTGTAGATGTATGTGTATGTGTTTACTTTTGCACATGCACTAATGCCTAACCTATACGTGGAGCAAAAATGGTAATATGTTAAAAGATAAGAGTCACGCAAAACTGACCTTATGTGCAGATTCTACCTTTTATTTTCAAAGATTATTTAGTCATTCGTGAGAGACACAGAGAGAGGCAGAGACACAGGCAGAGGGAGAAGCAGGCTCCCTGCAGGGAGCCTGATGCGGAACTCGATCCCAGGACCCTGGGGTCATGCCCTGAGCCGAAGGCAGACACCCAACCGCCGAGCCCCCCAAGCATCCCTGATTCTACCTTTCTACAGTGCAGAGCATATAATACAAGAACTACTTCTACACACCTACCAATTCACTATCGTCATGTCTAAATGGAGGACTCAGTCACTCTTTGAATTAATAGGCATTCCATATATCCCCAGTGTTTGACCCCACGGCTTTAGAGAAGGAGACTTCTTGGGATAAAACTGACAGAATGGAGATTCTGATTCTTTATTGCCAGACCATGCACTCAGCTTGCTTTTGTGGCATGACCAATGAGCAACTTCCAAAGAAAAAAGAGGATGTCTATAAAAAAAAATCTAATGGAACCAACACCACTAAGTAAATACACTGATGCAAATGTATCCTGAAAATTTGTTTTAGTCAGCATTGTTTCCCATGGAAATCTTCAAAGATTCTTAATTAACAAGTAAGACATGTTGGTAGATATTTTCAACATGAACGATGGTTAAAAAGATAAGGATTCTAAACTTGTCAGGTCAAAAAAGAAAAGTGTAATCCGAACAAGATGGATTTTCTACCCAACGAAGGGGATTTAACTATCTTAGAAAAACTTGCCTCTGACATTGTTGGGAGAAGAAAGTTCTGTGTCAGCTTACATGCACATTGTGCCATGTGCTGTTCTGCTGATTGAGAGGACATTGAGCATGAAGTGATTCACTAACAGTCTCAGGGTCTGTGCATTTAATGATCTGACATAAGGGAAGCCTCGGAGCTGCACAAATAGCACCGGGGTCCATAAAAATCCCAAAATAGTTTAAGAAGCAAAATGGGTTTCATTTTCCATTTCCCAGAATGTTGATCCTGAAAAAAGAAAAATAATCACCCCTCTCCCCCCAAAAGATGGGTGTACACCTAAAGGACTCAGGTAAGGTGCTCTTTAGTAGCTTATTAAGAACTTAACCATGTATCATGTGCTGCATTAGAAAGAGCGTGGGGGTAAAGAGTGAATAAATAGGCTCTTGTCCCACCCTGCCACAGACAAGTGCAATGCACTTTGAGAACTTTTAAGATATGAGAAATGTAGGGCAGGGCCAGAGCAGAGAAGGGAGCGTTAAGCTAGCTCTGACAAAGTCTACAGGGATGAAGGAAAGTCTTCTACAAAAGCTGAAGGGCAGATATACAGTTATGATGACGATACTTTGCCTTATTTGTGAAAAAAAAAAAAAAAGGAAAATTCCTCTCAAATAGGATATGAAACACTAAGAACGTTGATATGTTTCATAGTTTCTAGACTGAACAAGAACTTAACATTTAGTCAAATAAAGTATACATGAGTCACTCAGTGGGGAAAAAAAAGTATCTAAAAGAACAACTAGAATTTTCTCTTTTTTATATAGCCAGGGACTCAGTTCTGTTCAGTTCCACTGTCCAGAAGACGGTAACCTGGTCCTAACTGCAACAGATGCCGGGAGGCGAGTAAATGGGAGTCCCAGCTAAGTAGGTATAAATTTCCTGCTAAAACTCACTTGTATTACCAGATACAAGACTGGGAGAAGGGACATTGACAGATACATGGCTGTTTCCACATGATTTTAAATTCTCCTGGTGACCAAGGGAGGCAGTAGTGACAGACCACAGGTAAGTAGTGTATTTACCTAAAGAGTACATAACTTATGTGTTCTGCGATCTAAAAACTGTGTGAAACGTATGAAATTTTGAGAGATTGTTTGCAAAATCTAGTTGGAGATGCACAACTTAAGAAATAAAACTTCTAAGCAAACTGCCTTCCAGTAACCAAATATCAAACTATTTTACAGCACAAGAAAGGGCCAATTCTTTTTTTTTTTTTCCTTTTTAAGTGGTAAAATAATACAAAAATCCATTACTAGCTTAGTCATTAAGCTTCCTAATGAAATGTCAGACACTTCTATAGATATACCCTTAATACTTCCAAGTATTATTCCTCAAACCTGAAGAATATTAAAGACTTATTTGCAAATACCTATCAGCTGATAACCAAAAATTCTCAATTCCTTTCTGTTTACCTCTTAAAAATCAAAATATTAAAATATATATATATATATATATATGTATCAGCAAATTTATATATAAGTTAAGTTTGAGTTACAAGAAAAGTTATAAAATTCTGTTAGTCTTATTTAGAAAAAAAAAAAATCGGGCAAGTATAATTTCATTGAAAACCCAGGATAGCTGTTCTCTATTATGTCAAAGGAGGTATAATCCCATCTAGAAAATAAGAAATCCATGGGAATATGAGAGGTGTAGCATCCGACCCAACAGAAATAGCGTTATGAATACAAGAGGTTTATTTTCTCACAGCTGTGGCAAGAATAGTGAGCTTAGACCATGCAAACCTGCACGTGGTATGCAGGACCAGTTATTTAGGTGGTTAGTTTCACATTTATTTCCGAGTTGATAGTCATGGGGGTGGAAAAACGGTAGGTAGAGTTGAGAAAAGCATCTTAAAAGGAGAGGGGAAAAAGTGGAGAGCCTAGTTCCTCCTCTACTCTTCCCTAGCTCTACGAAACTAAGCAACTTGAACAGTCCCGAGGATTTCGTTTTCCTTATCTCTTTCTTCCACTGCAGAGTGTGTTCTGCTTGACTTCCGGTTCGTGCAAAGTGAGATCGTGTATATAAATGGGCTTGCTTGCCACCAAGAATTGCAATTACACGTGCAAAATGCGAGGTACGGCAATGGTTGATGACCCAAACCTGGGTCCTATTTCTTAACATTCCAGATGCCTCATTTCCTGTGACTATAAAATCATTTAAATCCTTATTATAATATCCCAGTGTCCGTTGATTGCTTTGGCTCTCTGGCATTCGATTCTAAAGGTGCACCTGAATCTAGTGTTGCGGAACTATCTCTTGCTTATAGTGGCTAACAGACCTTTCAATCAGTTGTCCTGCTCTTCCTTGGCCAATAAGAATACCCGAGACCCAAGGCAGACTATGGAAAATCCTCTCTACAGCTCCCCTCGGACCATACTGGTAGTGCCACAATGGCCACTCTTCAAGAGTTCCCTTCTCGGCCCTTTAGAGTTACCAGGTGAACACATCCCCTGACATTTCTGAGGACTCTGCATTTAAACAACAGTGTCCCTCCTGTCTACACTGAAGAAGTGCAGACGGCTAAGCCTCAAGTCACAAGCACCGATACTAAACCTCTAAACCTTACTCAGGAGTCCCTAGACTAAAGAAGTTTTCCAAATGGTCCTTTTAAAATATATATATATATATATATATATATATATATATATATATATATATATATTTTTTTTTTTTTTTTTTTTTTTTTTTTTTTTTTCTCCAAATGGTCCTTAGGAGCCAGCCAGCAGCTGCCTACCAAGCAGCATTCTAGAACCACGTGTTGAGAGACTTCCTGTTCAAACTGTGGACTGTGCACTGGTGGTACTGGCATCACTTGGGAACTTGTTAGAAATGCAGAATATAGGACCCTCTCTTAAGCAGAATCTGCATTTTTTTTACAAGATCCCCAGTTGTTTTCATATATCTTAAAGTTTTAGAGGTATTGAGAAAGACACTTAGTCTCAAAAAATATGTTTTGGGTAAAGAAGAGATTATAAGTCAATGTGAAATGCCACATTTAAGTAGGATATAATACATGGTTTTAGAAGGTTCTTTAATGTATAAAAACGTTTCTATGAAGTAGAAACTCACTCCTAATTTCCTAATATATGTTTTAGGTTATTAATGTGTACCGTGATATTTAAGAAATCTATTTTTCTTTTAGAGAAAATGGAAAATGATAATGGAAACGGAAGTTTCTCTTGCCTGGGGCTATACACATTCTTGGAACACAGGCCTTAATGAATGATGGACAACATCACTCTGTCATAGTGTTGCCTTCCGCAACATTCAGACATACGGTGGAAAAGGACCATTATTGTTTTGAGAGGCCAAATATGGTAGGTTCCATCGATCCCAACAATGTTAGTATTTCTATTTCAGTGCAGAGTACAAAAAGTTTCTCTGCACTAATAATCCACTAAGTCTCACTAAGTCTCCATGAGGTTGAAACGATCTATGATTTTCACTATTATCAAAGTGAAGCCCAGAAAGGGCAAAAGGTAAAGTGTTTCAGTTGATGGTCGAAATTACATTTAAAAGAAGTAGATAGATTTTCAAACTTCAGTTAGGCTTAGTGCGAAAATGATAAAAGATTGAACGCAGTAACTTGAATTCACAGTATAAACTCTTGTTAAGAGCGGAAAGTACTAGCTCTCCTGTCAGTCTGGTTTCAAACCCCAACTCCACAACTGAACTGTGACTTTTACCTCCCTGTCCCTTAATTCATTCATGTGAAAACTATGGATGGTGGTGCTGAACGGGACTTGAATAAGGTTTAGCTCACACACTGGTTGGTGTCTTTACCAGGATTTATTAAAACGTTATTTTCTTAAGGGTCTGTGCAGAAACGGTGTCACATGAAAAAGGTATTCTAGGAACCACAGAACCACAGAACCACAGATCTTGACTGATCCAGGTCTGTGAACCAGAGGTCCTTAAACAAAACAAAACAACAAACCAGGTGCATAGATTGAGTGGGATAATGCATGTAAAGTTCTTTTTTTTTTTTTTTTTTTTTTTTTGCATGTAAAGCTCGTAACATGGAAATACGCAGACTGGCCCTGGCTGGTCCTGTATACACAGTAAATACTAGGAAAGGTGAGTTGTCATCATCATTGTCATCGACATAGATCCACCCCAGGGCTAGCAAATGTCCTGCTTAATATTTTTTGTACAAAGTGAATAAGTAAAATGCTTGGTCCCTAGTATCTGTTGTATTGCTATGACATAATACGATGTGTTTTGAGAGGTCCTTCCCACATAAGACTAAGATTTGCAACGAAGCTTGGAAAGCATTTCAATCTTATTTCTGCCCTGCTGCAGCGCTCAGAACGCAATAGACATTTATAAATTATGGTTTAAGATGAAGCAGATGGGTATCTTGCCATCATATATAAATTGCATTTACATGGACGAAAGGAATTCTTGCCAAAGTTTCAGTTCAGTTTCAAAATTAATCCCGGGAATATTAGCTGCTATAACACACTTAAGTAGTTACTGTTAATGATAACCTGGATACCAATCTCCACTGTATTAGTTTCCCAAGGCCATTGTAATAAATTACCACAAATTTATTGGATTAAAACAAATTTAGTGGATTAAAACAAGAGAAACCCATTACCTAACAGTTCTGGAAGCCAAAAGTCAGAAGTCAACAGGCTGACAAGATAAGGAAGCAACTCAAATGTCCATCCACAGGTGAATGGATAAAGGAGATGTGGTATATCCACAATAGAATCTTATTCAGTCATAAAAAAAGAAGAATGAAATCTTGCCATTTGTAACAACATGGATGAACCTAGAAGATATGATGCTAAATGAAATAAGTTGGATAGAGAAAGATGAATATCATACAATTTCACTCATATGTGGAATTTGAAACAAAACAAACAAAAGAGATAAAGACTCTTAAATGCAGAGAACAAACTAGTAGTTGCCAGAGGGAGGCGAGGGTGGGTGGGTGACATGGATTAGGGGATTAAGAGTATACTAATCTTGATGAGCACTGAGAAATATAAAATTGTTGCATTATTATACTGTATGCCTCAAAGTAATAGGACACTGTCATTACATTTGCATTTAAAAATGAAAAAAAAAAAAAAAGACATCACCCCTCTCCTACCAAAAAAAAAGTCAACAGGCCAAAATTATGGTGTCTACAGACTTCAACTACTTCCAGAGGCCCTACGGGTGGGTGTGTTCCTTGCCCCTTCCCGTCCCTCACGGCTGCTGGCACTCACAGACGTACGGTTGGGTTGCGTCTTTCCCATCTCCAAGGCCAGCACATTCAAAGCTCTCACTACTTTGTCTTCACAGATTCCTCCTCTATGTGTCAAATAAGGACACTTGTGGTTCCACCAGAATAAATCAGCATAAGCTCACCTAAACTTAGGCACATGTGCAAAGACTCTTTCTTTATAAGGTAACATGTACAATTTTCAGGGAGTAGGACCTACTATTTTTGGGCCACGCTCCAGCCTACTACATGCATTTTCCACGTAAAAGCTGATCAAAGACTGTACCATATTTGGTTTGTGAACAGCCTTATATTATAGGTAACATTTTTAAGGAGAACCAGGAGGGGTACAAAGGTAGTTGTTCTCATTACTATTCTCTCATCTGACCCTCATTAACAACTGTGGGGTGAACACGGTATTTCTACTTAAACGATAACAACATTTTTAAGTATCAGGAATGGGGTCTAAGATGTGATTTGAAGCTGGTGTATTTTTTAGGCCTCTATTTCAACTCTGCCAACTTTCTTATTACCCATGACACCTACAGTTGTGCTTCTAAGGAGTCATGTTTTCTGTGTGTCTGAAGGGGAAAATGCCTTATAATAGCCTAAGTATCGCCAAATATTTCCAACATTCCGTGAATTTGCACACTCACTAGAAATAAACTCTAAGGTAATGTGTTTTAAACAGCTTTTGTTAGAGTTAACATTTTATCACCCTAAATGTAGGCTGAATGAGGAAGCCTTTTAAAAATGATCTTGGTGGATCACCTGGTAACTATGCACGTTGCACCTATTTATGACACGTACTAGAGAACAGCTTAGTTTGACGTTCAACTTTTTAAAGACATTCCTAGAATATTCCAAGAAGCTCTAAGCAACCAAAAGACAATTTACAGTCACTTAGGTATTTGCTCGAAATATTAAGAGCCTTCCTCTTGGAATTTATCTTGACTTTAATAGTCAACCATTATTAGTGCACAGGTTTGTGTTGCTTCTACAGACTAAGAATTTATAAACTTTGAAATCCTGAAGCCATAATTTAGGGAATCGCTGGGATCGATTCATCCAAACCACTTATTTTACCAATAACCCTCAGGAAGCTGTGGCTTCTCCAAGGCAACAGAGTAAGTTTGAGATGCTGATGGAAATTTCACTTGTTAACAAGCTCAAGTGAAGTATTTTTCTCTTGCTTCCTTCCTCCCCCCTCCCTCTCTTCCTCTCTTTCTTCTTTCCTTGCTGGTTTCCATCTTTCACGCTTTCAGTCAGGAATCAAAGTACAATATCTTGCCTTCCAGCCCCATGTATAAAAGACTAGGGATAGCAAGTGTTAGTGATTTCTCATCAATAAGAGGTTTTCTGATTCTCTGTGATCATCAAAATCAGTACAAGTTTGATTTCAGGAATAGTTCTCACATTTCTGAGACTTTCATTCCTATGAGTTATGGACAACGGCCCCTCCCATATAATGTATATAAATATAATCTACTTAAGAAATATCTATTATTTTTTAAAAAAGAAATATTATTCACTCAACAAATATTTATCAAGTTCCTATGATGTTTCAGGAAAGATACAGAGGATATAATGCTGAAAAAAGATAATGCTCCAATCCTTATATATTTAAAAAAATGTGCATATAGTTAATAATACAGCACTGTGCACTTAAAATTGGTTAAGAAGGCAGATTACATGACGTGTGTGTGTGTGTGTGTGTGTGTGTGTGTGTGTGTTTTCACAGTCTTTATTTTTCAGAGCAGTTTTAGGTTTTTTTTTTTTTTTTTTTTTTTTTTTTTTTTTTTTTTCTCCATGCAGGGAGCCTGACGCAGGACTCGATCCCGGGGCCCCAGGATCACACCCTGGACTGAAGGCGGCACTAAACCGCTGAGCCCCCTGGGCTTCCCAGAGCAATTTTAATTTCACAGCAAAACTAGGGGACGGTATTGAGATCTCCTACGTACCCCCGATTCCACGCTCTCCCCACCAGAGCAATTACCTTTGTACAGCTAATGTACCTACAGCATTGTCTCTCAAAGTTCGTAGTTTACATTAGGGGTCACTCTGGGTGTTGTACACTTTGGGGGCTTGGACGCATGTAAAACGAGGTGTATCCATCATGACAGTATCATGCAGAGCACTTCCATGCTTAATGACTTTCTGTGCTCCCCCTATTCATCTCTGCCCTCCTCTCTAAGTCCTGGCAACGACTCATCTTTTCACTGTATCCAGAATTTTGCCTTTTCCAGAATGCCACAGAGTTGGAATGACATAGTAGGTAGCCTTTTCTACCAGCTTCTTTCATTTAGGAATATGTGCTTATGTTTCCTTTGTGTCTTTTCACAGCTTGATAGCTCATTTACTGCTAATATTCCACTGTCTGGATTATTACAGTTTATTTATCGACTAATCTACCAAAGGAAGGTTGCTTCTAGGTTTTGGCATTGTGAATAAATCTGCTATAAATATCCATGTACGAATTGTTATGGTGTTGTGAGTTTTTTATTCTTTTGATAAATATCAAGGAGTGTGATTTCTGGATCATATATGAAAGTATCTTTAATTCTGTGAGAATCTGCCAAACTGTCTTCCAAAATGCCTACCATTTTGCATTCCCAATATGTCATGTGATTTTACCAAAAAAAAAAAAAAGAGAATCAAAATGAACAAGTAAATCAATGAATTATGTAATATAATTTCAAGGAATGTTACCTGTTATAAGGAAAGAAAAGCCAAGATGAAGGGTCAGAGATTTTTCTCTTACTCATGGATTTTTAGAACAAGGCTATAAATTGTCTTAAATTGTAGCCTAATACTTTTGATTTGGGTGTGGTACAAAGAAGTCGGCTATCTTGCCATTAAAACAATTATCTATTTTGGACACACTAGTACTTTCTAAAATGAAACGACATAATGATGAACTCAGAAAATAGTCATTTACCGTTATCACTTTTGCCCCCAAGGAATAATCCCTATAAAATTAATATTTATGCATTCAAATTATTAAGAGAATAAGGAGACTGATCCCATTGTATTTACGTGAGCTTTTCTGAATTGTAAAAGTTCTCAGAGGCATAGCTAGCTATCCCATGTAGTAATTCTGAAGATAATACTAACACAACACCTACAAACTCATGGTGTATGCATTTCTATTATGGATTAACTGGGAGATTGTGTGTATATTTATAATTTTTAAGTCATTATTATTTAGATTTGTTTCTTCTCCTTGTCAATCCTTCCATCCATCTTCTCAAAATTGCTTAAATGAATCCCACCCAAATTCCCTTCTCTCACACCTCTAACTAGTTGTAGCTCCTTTGTCTTCCTATATCCCAGCCTATGTTCTTGAGTAGACTACTTAACATGTAAAGTTGTCACGGAAGGGATAAACTCCATTGTACGTTTGGACATAAAGGCTGGGTTGGCACATTGGTTCCAGGAATAATGTTGGATTCATGATGCACAAAGGAGGTGATAATGGAGGGAAGGAGGGGCAGAGAAACAAATACAACATAATAATGTATCTCTGAAAATTAAAAACAAAGACATTCTATCATTTCCTTCCAGGCACAGAGATAGAGATTTCCCTATTGCCACTTGTCATTGAAAATTTGAATGTAGCAAGTAAATATAAAATGAGAAGAGTGAAGACACTTAATATGTTTGGAATGAGGGTGGAATTATTTGCAAGGGAGCATTGCTAACAAAAATATGGTGATGCAAATACATTGTGCATGACTTGGGACCTGAAATGATTAAAATTACTTACTGGCTCTGATGTGAGGGATACTAAGGAAATGAGTGAGGATGGCAGGGAGGGATAGATGTATTCAGTGGTTTTCTGGATACATTTTATGAGTCTAATATCTAGTCACTCTTTTGCAATGAACTTTTCTTTCCTGTGGGAAATCCAGCTGTTTTCAAAAGCGCTAATCCCATTTTACAAAAGGGTGTATATGTGTGCACATATATATATATATATGCATTGTTTCTTCATTTAACAAATTAATATTCTGAGGTACATAAAAATATAATGCTTCTAAAAAACATGAAAATAAGAAATCAAACTTCCTCCTTTACTTGAAGCATGGCAGAGAACACTAGCTATTCCCCAGCAGAAAATAGAAACAGTGACCCAATTGCTCCGAGGGCACATGTCACACAATCTCAATGGAGAATCATTTCTAAAATTGCATATAATTTTAGATGCAGGCATACAGCCAACATTCTGATGCTAAATTAGAACTTGGCAGAATTGATTGCAGCAGTAAATAAAATAAAATTTAAGGTAGATTGTAATCTCCCTTAAGGCAGCAGTTCTGGCTTACTTCTGAAATGCAGAGTAAAAATGATGTGTCCCTGCAAAGTAGAAAATTCACTGATGTAGTTGTATCTGGCACTGGAAATTCTCAGATTTATTTTTCTGTGTATTACGCTTTGGCTCTATCAGATTGGCTGCCCCAATCCCTTCTTATAACACATACCTACAACATTGATCTGGACACTAAAAGCATATACCTGCTTTAAGTATGAAATTGGATTCAGCTACAATCATCAAAATTAACTGCTTTCTTTCACCAATAAATAGCTAACAATCTTTTTAATATATATATTTAAATATTTATTTTATTTAGAGAGAGAGTGCATGTGCGGATGCAGAGGATCTCAAGCAGACTCCCTGCTGAGTGCAGAGCCCAACATAGGGCTCAGTCTCATGACCCTGAGATCATGACCCGAGCTGAAATCAAGAGTCCAACATTTAACCAACTGAGCCTCCCAGGTGCTTTAATCTTTCATGTACAAGGGAATGTTTTTATGATGATAAAATACCATCTTTTTATGTTTGCGTTTTGGCTGTGAATAGCCACAAACTCTAATTCTTTTCTTTCTCTCAAAAGTCACCTCTTCAATAAAACATTCAGAGTCCACCAAACTTGGGTTAGTATTGCCCTCATCTGTCCTCTTACAATGTTTTATTATAGAATGTTTATTTCAATCTGTTTATTATGATTATCTGTGTGATTTTTGTAATTATTAATGTGTCATTTTTATGTGGAAAAATGTTATTAAATTGGTTTTTTTTTTTTAAGATCTTATTTACTTATTTTGATAAAGAGAGAGAGAACGCATGAGCCGGGGGAAGGGCAGAGGGAGAGCGAGAATCTCAAGCAGACTCCATGCTGAGCTGAGCACAGAGCCCAATGTGGGGCTTGATCTCACTACTGTGAGATCATGACCTGAGCCAAAATCAAGACTCAAGACTTAACCAACTGAGCCACCCAGGCGTCCCTTATATTCTATTCTTTATATTTCTCATAGACAAAGATCATTTTATATAATTTAAATTTAATTATATATATATATATAATCTACCATATTGTTGGGACAATATTAGGAATTAAGATGCTTATTCCAGACATGAACATGTAAACCAATCTTACAGGTGCTTCTAAATAAGTGATATTAAAGTACTTCCACAGACAGATTTTTGTGTAATAAAATGCTTACTCTTTCCTGTTAAAAAATCGCCTAAGACTTGCACCTAATAAAATGTTCCCTCCTTGCCTGTTTGTACAAAATGCTATTGATGGTGGGTTGGTTTGAAAAGTATCAAGTTCATATCTACCTAGAACTTCAGAAGGTGACCTCATTTGGAAATAGGGTCTTTGCATATGTAATTAAGTTAAAAACCAAGTTACAGGGCACCTGGGTGGCTCAGTGGTTGAGCACCTGTCATTGGCTCAGGGAGTGATCCCAGGGTCCTGGGATCGATTCCACATGGGGCTCCCTGCAGGGAACCTGCTTCTCCCTCTGCCTGTGTCTCTGTCTCTCGCTCTCTCTGTCTCTGTGTCTCTCATGAATAAATAAATAAATAATATTTAAAACAAACAAACAAACAAAAAAGAAAACCCAGTTATACTGGATTAGGGTGGATCCTAAATTTAATACCTGGTGTCTGTGTAAGAAGAGCGAACACACACGGAGAAAGCCATATGAAGACAAAAAGCGGAGATTCTTGACAAGCTGAAGAATGAAGAATGTCAAGGATTGCCTGAGGCACCAGTCACTAGAAAGAGGCAAGGGAGGATTATGATCTAAACCTTCAGAAGGAGCACTGTTGCTGGCACTTTGATTTTTGACTTCGCGCCTTCAGAACTATGGAAGAGTAAACTTCAGTTGTTTTAAGCCACCCAGTTTGTGGTCCTTTATTACAGTAGCCCTGGGACCTAACGTAGATGGGTAAACTTTGCATAATGGATACACAACCAGCCAGCATAATCAGTTCACCCCAATTTCCCAGAACTAATCACTTTAAAAAAGGCAAACCAGCAGGTATAAAATAAAAGGCTGTAATGGAATTACTTAAAAACATCTCAGGCCTGTCCTGGACTCCGTATATATTTGACTCACACTTTACACCTATTCATCTGCAGACAGCCATGAGAATCCACTTTCAGAATGATGACCTGAAGCACTCTGTCACATTATGAAATAACCCATCATCTTCACTTGAATGTGTTTACTGAGGCAAGAAGATGGAATAATTTATTTTAGAGAGACTTACAGCCAGAAGAGTTGAATCAAAATGGATTTTCTTCTTAAAATTTACTAGAGATTTCTCTAGAGCAGTGGTTATTGACCTTTATTATTTTTGTCTCAGCCATGGATTCCCTCTGAGAATCTAAACCTCTCCTTTGAAAAATACCTGTGTCCATCTATACTTTTTTGTTATCTTAAAATTTCAGGATGGTCAGAGATTCCCTGATATCAATTTTTATATCTGATAAGATCTCTAAGCATCCCTATTGTAGAGAATAGTAAATTAGGGAAAGCCACTTCAATTTCCAAATTTGCAGGTTTTGTCCCATGTTTATTCAACTCACTTCATTTATTGGTGTTAAGAACATACTTGGGCGTGGTTTTAACTTATTCTGACTGCACAGAGTCCAGGCCTATATTTATTTTCTGGGTGTCAAAGATCTGAATTATAATATTTTAGGGAAGGTAGGAGTCTAACTTCAAAAGTCAGCATCTAATTGAGGAATGAATCCAGAGAAAAGCAAAGTTAAAATAACATTATAAGGACAGGTAAGATGTCATCCATACACACAAGATACTGTGACATACACACATGGGTAACTGAATGATCCGTCAGCGGTACTTACAGTAAATGCTCAGAACCCTTCAGCGATGGTCTGCCATATACTAAAGCTGTTATCATGGACTTTAATCTTTATTAAGAAAAGGGGTACCTGGCTGGCTTAGTCAGTTAAGTGTCTGCCTTCAGTTCCGGTCATGGTCCCAGAGTCCTGGGATCGAGGCCCATGTCAGCCTCCCTGCTCAGTACGAAGCCTGCTTCTCCCTCTCCCCTCTGCTCATTCTCTCTCTCTCTCTCCCTCTCTCCCTCTCTCCCTCTCTCCCTTTCTCTCTCTCTCTCAAATAAATCAACCTTTTTTTTTTAAGTTGTTATAATACACAGGCTACCAAATTTGGGAAAACTGTGTCTACAATGTGAAAATTATCCATAGTGTTAAACCCATATCCCCAAGGAAAAATTAAAGCAAACAAGTTATAAATAGAGCAAACAAATCCCCTCTATTTTTAAAATTCATTATAGGTCCGGAGCAGACATGACTTACTCTTTGCTAATCAGACATGATCCCTGCAATATATACATAGATACAGAAATTAGTTACATGAGAAAACAGTCGATGTTATCCACTATCCAAGACTTGGGGCTATATGGTGTCAGAGTCTGCAGGGATGGGGGCAACAAAGTGGCGGGCAGCTTCTTGGTCTTGGCAGAGGTAGCTGTGCCTTAAGACAACCAGCTCTAGGATGTATGGCGGTTATTCCTAAAGCTCAGTCTACAAGCGATCTATTCAGTTTTCCCAACAACTTTGTATAAACTCTACAAGACTTAATACATCCTTTTCTTCCCATCAGAGAATTCTTCTTTTTTTTTTAAATTTTTTATTTATTTATGATAGTCACAGAGAGAGAGAGAGAGGCGCAGAGACACAGGCAGAGGGAGAAGCAGGCTCCATGCACCGGGAGCCCGATGTGGGACTCGATCCTGGGTCTCCAGGATCGTGCCCTGGGCCAAAGGCAGGCGCCAAACCGCTGCGCCACCCAAGGATCCCCAGAGAATTCTTCTTGTCACAGCTGAGAATAGCAACTGGAGCACTGCATCTAAAAAAAAAAAAAAAAACACCTTCTATTCTTCATACCCCTGGGATGTCAGTGGCTCCTTGGAATTACTTGAAAATCTACAGATTGTTCAGTGACTTGACCTGTGACAAGAATTTCCTGCCAGTCACTTACAGCAAGACCAATACAACCAAACATAAAAAGAAATTAAATCATAATGTTATTAGGAGAAGCTAGAGGAGTCACATTAGTAATTCAGAGTCAGGTTAAACCCACAAGCCATGCAATAAAGAGATGAGCAAAAGAACTGAGAGACTAACAAGAAAAAAAAAAAATGAAGTCATCGAATAGTGAGAGGGAAAAACTGCCACCGAGACAGAGTAAGAATGACAAATTTCTGATCTCCATCACTGGGCAGAGTGAGGTCCACTTTTATGGTTTTTGATTTAGTGATTTTCATTTTTAGTGTCATAATTTATTTTATCCTTACCTTGAACCACCCTGAATATGTCTTAGGAAAATAATCAATCGTAACAATCTATCTTAAAACAAACCACCATAAAAAAATAGTGGTGTGCAGGACAGGTATCTTTCTCCCTACTTTCTTTTCTTTCTTTTTATTTTTTTTACTCTCTCCCTTCCCTTTTATCTCCTTCTACTAATTAAATATAGATTGTGTTTTAATATCAATCTAAATCAAGTATTACCAACTACATACTCCTTTCAAAAGTCCTGGATGTTATCAAGCTCACACATTCCATTAAGGAGGTTCAACTAGTGAAAGATCCTTGTCACAATGTCTAATGTATCTATTACTTCAATACTTACATATTGTCCTTATTCTTTGAGCCTTTATATCTAGGACCATTATAGATGAACTTATTTTATCCTGGGGGTAAATGAATAATTTTAAAGAAAATCAGAAAGAAGAGTTGAGAGATGGTGTTTTGAAAGTGCAAAGAGACTTATCAGCATTGGAGCCCATGAGATTGCTATATGTTATGATAATACAGTTATCATGTATATGGAAGTCAGAAAAGGGAAGCTGAGTTTTTTTTTTCTTTCTTTGTTTTATTTTTGGTGCAAATTTTTATATTAGTTCTAGCCACATAATAACCAAATGCAAAATAAGTAATTGGTTGCACAAAAATAGATTGTATAAGATATATCAAAACCAGATCGTCAAAAAACTGCCAATGAACAAAAGTTCAGGACCAGAGGCTTCACAGGTGAATTCTACCAAACATTGTTTAAAAGGGGAGTTAATATTTAATATCTATTCTCCTTAAACCATTCTAAAAAATAGAAGAGGAAGGAAAACTTCCAAATTCATTCTATGAGGCCAGCATTACTCTGATACCAAAATCAGACAAAGACACTACAATAAACAAAGCTACAAGCCAATACCTCTGATGAACACTGATGCAAAAATCCTCAACACAATATTAGCAAACACAATTCAAAAATACATTAAAAAGATCATTTGCCACAAGAAAGTGGAATTTATTCCAAGGATGCAAGAGTGGTTCAGTATTCACAAATCAGTCAATGTGATATTTCACATTAACAAGAGGAAGTATAAAAGCCATATGATCATCTCAGTAGATACAGAAAAAGCATTTGACAAAGTACAATATCCATTCATTATAAAAAATCTCAACAAAGCAGATTTAGCAGGAGACTACCTCAACATAATAAAGGCTATAATGAAAAACCCACAGCTAATATTTTACTCAAAGGTGAAAAATTGAGAGCTGCTCCTCTAAGATCAGGAACAAGACAATGATGTCCACTTTCACCACTTTTATTCAACATAGTACCCTGAAGTCCCAGGTGCAACAATCAAACAAGAGAAAGAAATGAAAGACATCCAAACTGGTAAGGAAAAAGCCAAAATACTATTTGCAGGTTAACATAATACTTGATGTACAAACCTCTAAAGACAACACTAAAAAATTCTTGGGGCTGATGAATGAACGCAGTAAGGTCATAGGACATAAAATCAAAGTACAGAAGTCTGTTGTGTTTCCATACACTAATAACAAAACAGAGAAATTAAGAAAGCAATTCCATTTACAACCGCACCAAAAAGAATAAAACATCTAGGATTAATTTAACCAAGGAGGTGAAAGACTCATATTCAGAAAATTTTAAGATGCTGATAAAAGAAACTGATAAATGACACGAATGAAGGGAAAGACATGCCATGCTCATGGATTGAAAAAATTCATATTATTAAAATGTCCACGGGATCCCTGGGTGGCTCAGCGGTTTAGCGCCGCCTTCAGCCCAGGGCCTGATCATGGAGACCTGGGATTGAGTTCCACATCGGCTCCCTGCATGAAGCCTGCTTCTCCTTCTTTCTGTCTCTCTTTCTCTCTCTCTCTCCCTCTCTCTCTCTCTCTCTCTCTCTCTCTCTCTCTCTCTCTCTGTGTGTCTCATGAATAAATAAATAAAATCTTTAAAAAAAGAAATATTTTAAGAAGCCCATAATACACAAAACAATCCAAAGATTTACCCAAAACAATCTACAGACTAAATGGAATTCCTATCAAAACACCAATAGTTTTTTTTTTTTCACAGAACTAGAACAAATAACCTAAAATTTATATGGAACCACAAAAAACTTGTATAGTCAAAACAATCTTGAGAAAAAAGAACAGTGCTGGAAAGTATTACAGTCCCAGATTTCAAGATATACTACAGAATTACAGTAAATAACATAGTATGGCACCAGCACAAAAATAAATACATAGATCAATGGAGCAGAAATGGCCCATAAATAAACTCATGTCTATATGGTTACTTAATATGACAAGTGAGTCAAGAATATACAATGAGGGAAAAGACAGTGTTTTCAATAAATGGTGTTGGGAAAACTGGACAGCTACATGCAAAAGAATAAAACATGAACACTTTCTCACACCATACAAAAAAGTGAACTCAGAATGGATTAAAGACCTAAAAAAAAAAAAAAGACCTAAATATTAGACCTAAAGCCATAAAAATAGAAAAATAGAAAAAAAAAAAAAAAACAGACAGTGATCTCTTAGACATCACCCCCAGCAGCATGTTCATGGATACATATCCTCAGGCAGAGAAACAAAAGCAAAAATAAACCTCTGGGACTACATTAAAAATAAAAGGCTTTTACACAGCAAAAGAAACCATCAAGGAAACAAAAATGCAACCTACTGAATGGGAGAAGATATTTGCAAATAACATATCCAATGAGGGATTAATATCCAAAATATACAAAGAACTTATGCAACTCAAAGCCAAAAAAAAATAAGCCATTCCATTAAAAAAACTGGCAGAGAATCTGGATACATATGGATACAAAAACAGATGCTTTATATCACTGATCATCAGAAAAATGCAAATCCAAACCACAATGAGATACTACCCCATACCTGTCAGAATGGCCAGTATCAAAAAGACAGGAAATATCAAGTGTTGGTGAGGATGTGGAGAAAAGGGAAACTTCGTGCACTTTTGGTGGGAATGTAAATTGCTATGATCACTAAAGAAAATAGTATGGAAAGATATGGAAGCAACCTAAGTGTCCACCAACAGGTGGATGCATAAAGAAGACGTGGTGTATATATACACAACAGAATATTACTCAGCCAGGTAAAGGATGAGGCGTTACCCTTTGTGACAATATGGATGGACCTAGTGTATATTATGATAAGTCAGTTAGATAAAATCAAATACCATGTGATTTTCCATTTATGGAGAATCTAAAAAAAAAAAAAAAAGAAACAAAAAACAGAAAAACAAAACAAAACAAAACAAAAAGCCAAAAACAAACGAGCAAACAAACAAAAACAGACTCTTAAATGCAGAGAACTAACTGGTGGTTGCCGGAGGGGGAGTAAGTAGGGGAGAGGATGAAGTAGATGAAAGGGAGTAAGAGGTACAAACTTCCAGTTTTAAAGTAAATTAAGTCGTGGAGATGAAAAGTGCAGCACAGGGAATGTAGTGAGTGACACTGTCGTACTAACGCTGTATGGTGACCTGACGGATGATGACCAGTTATCACAGTGAGCAGCGAGTAATAGAATCGTAAAATCACTGTCACTCGCCCAAAGCTGATGTGACGTTTTATGATAATTATACTTCAATAATGAAAACACATAAGATAAAGTAGCCATACTAGCCTTCTTAAAAACCAAAAAAAAAAATAAAATAAAATAATAATAATAAGAAGAAGAAAACAGAGACAGAAATTTCTAGGAAACTGGTGATATTTGTACTATAAAACCAAGTTTTACATTGTGAGGAATCTAGCGTTGTACAAGATCATACACTAAAAACACGGGATATATGAGAAAACTGTGACAGAGAAAGGCCACTTACCATGGAACTTTGTCACCATAGCATTAAGAACATAATGATATCAGTAAAAACTATAGCCATAATTTTGTTTTCCATGATTTATCCCAAATACCATAGTCAATTGTTTGCAGCCTTATAGTTAAGATTTAGTATTTCCTCCTCTGAGGTGAAGATCCTAAACGGAATTACTTCAAATAAATTTAGCACATTATCATCAAAATTAAAACCTAGGGCATACTTTTCACTAATCTCTTGTTTTAATTCAGGGGAAAAGTCTTAACAAAGTCTCCTGTATGGACAGCTTTGACAAATATCTTGGTGCACTGAAAAGTATTTTTTTTATTTTTTTAAAAAAGATTTTATTTATTTATTCATGAGACACACAGAGAGACGCAGAGACACAGGCAGAGGCACCTAACCGCCACTACCAGCACTACTGGGAGGTTCTTCTGTATATTTTCTTATTCCCTTGGGTTGATAAAGAGTTCTCTAAAATGTAACAAGACTTTCCCCTGATTGCTTCAAACCTGAACAGGTTAGGAAAATTCGTATATAAACCAAAACAATTTAAAGTAGAATTTACTGACATCATTCCACCATTTATGAATTCCTACTGTGGGGGCACAGATTTGACTTGCATGTACCACGGAAGAGAATATAAGCAGAGAAGCGGAGGGCGAGAACTTGAAACTTTCTGCCCCACACCCCATTTGCTTTTTAAAAAGTCTCAGTATTTTTCCTCCTCCAAGGGATATCTTAAATCTTAAAAACTAAATTCCTAAGTGCTAATGTAAAAGTGTCTTTTAACAGCCGCCTTTACATAATGGAAAAAATGCTGATCATTCTTTATAAAGTTGATTGTTTCACTAAAAGTTCCTGGTATCTTCACTCAGAAGTTCTCAGGGGACTTCAAGCTTCTTCCAGAAATACCTTTATATCTATAGTATCTCTCTCTCACTTCCTTAGATTTTGTTTAACTGATTTACCTGTTGGTTTGTTTTTTCTTGCTCTTCAACTAAAAATCTGGATAATTTTACTGTACGGGGTATGTGTCAATTATTTTGTTTAGTCTCTATACATAATGATCATTTATCAATATAATAAACCCGAAATTTCAAGGAATTAATAAAAAGGAGTCTAATTAAAAAATTAATTTGATATATGCTCATCATTAGGTTTTGTTCAAGAAGTCAAAAACTGTCTCCTGTTATCAGTTTTCATCTGGGAGATTTTTTTTTGGGGGGGGGATTTTTAACATGATGAAAGTGAGTAGCACACTTCATTACAAAGTTTACATTTAGCAGATATTATGTCTGCAAAGCAGTATTTGTTTTAGGATTACTCCAGCCTATACACTTAGAAAATTAATATCATACTATAAAAGTATCCTCCAGAAACAAAACATTTTGTTAGTCCTTATAAGTATTTGGGTTTTTAAAGATCTTTTCCATGTAAGTATTTGTGATGAATATATTTTGATTTTGAAAGTGTTTCCTTCTTAAAGTCTAGATTTGAAAAAATCATCTAAGATTAAAAGTTAACTAAAGATGCTTAGAGATATAAATTAACCTATAAACCATAATTAGTGAGATTGATCAAGGAAAATGTATCATTAATTAGTCACAGTTTAAGAGTCCTAATTAACAGTATTCATGAAAAAAGGTGGAAATAGAAATGTGATGGAGGAACTATAGAAAAAAAAAAGTAGTTGTATAACAAGACAAAGAATTAAAAGAAGAAAATACATATTTTATAAGGTCCTCACATTTTATTTATTTATTTTTTAATTTTTATTTATTTATGATAGTCACAGAGAGAGAGAGAGAGAGAGAGAGAGAGAGAGGCAGAGACACAGGCAGAGGGAGAAGCAGGCTCCATGCACCGGGAGCCCGACGTGGGATTCGATCCCGGGTCTCCAGGATCGCGCCCTGGGCCAAAGGCAGGCGCCAAACTGCTGCGCCACCCAGGAATCCCAGGTCCTCACATTTTAAAGGCTATAATGAAAGCTATTCCAGTTTATTTCTACTCAACTTTACATTACTTTAAGATTACCCTCAATAAATTTTTCATTCTAGACTGGCTCTTCCTAGCATGAAGTCAATTTCCAGCTAGCCTTCTTCTTCAGCTCCTATAATGTCATTGGGTGGACAGATGAATTTATGAAATGAAAATTAATTTTTAATATTAGCTCAAGCAAAATATAATTAGAAGGGAAAGTGAACCTGAGAGGTATGAACTAAAAATATTATCAAATACATATATAAAAGTAGAGATTATCTACTCTTCTGAAATTCTCAACCTTGCAATTCTTTTCCATTAGGACATAACTGAAGGTCAAATTGGCATGTGATCCAAAAATTGTGGCAAAGGTATATGTAGGTTTGCATATAAACAAATGTATATGCAAACCCACATGTAGATTTGCCTGAAATATATCTTACCTCATTCTGGAGATCTCGGATCATTTTGCTCTTTCTTTCCATGTCAGTCTTTAGAAAATTAATCTGAAAATGAGGGGAATAGTATGTAAGCACATTTCAAATTCATTTCTATGGGTTTTATAAATTTATCTTCATGATTTTTGAAGCATAATAAAATGATTATCTCTTTATCAACAAACACTGATAAAGAACAAAGGATTAAAATTTTCATTAACCAAACTTTCATTGCCCGGTTCACACATATACCCACTGATTATAAAAAAGCCTTTTCTCATAAGTAAAAATTCATTTTTTTTTAAATGGAGAAGTCATGTATATTTTAACTATTATTCTGTTATCTATTTAAACCTCAAATTAAAAAAAACGTGTCTTAAAAAAACAAAACAAAACAAACAACAACAACAAAAGGCCATATTCTAGGGTGGGACCTAGAAACCTCCATTCATAAAACACTCTCCAGGTAATTATGACCTATCGCAGGTTGGAAGGCAATTGCAGAGTGACATATTCCTGGTCTCTAAAGCACAGAATGTTTTATAGTACTGTACCAAAGAAACCATGATGTTTCCTCCTGATCTTGATGTTGTTAAAATCTATAATCTAGATCAGTTATTCAAACTGTATTTGCATAAACATAGCAATTTTGCTGCCTGAGTATATCTGCCTGAGTATTTTGGGAAAAAAAAAAATCAGTATAGCATAGTTGTTAAAATCTGAGACTTTAAAGTCAGTGAGGGTTCACTCTGATAAACTTTATGAGAGTAGATAAAACATTTAATTTCTTCAATTTTTAATTTCCTAGTAGTCACATGTTAAAAAAAGTAAACAGAAACAGATAAAATTAATTTTACTCATATGTTTTATCTAATTCAATATTCTCAAATATTATTATTTTGACATGGAATGGACTAATGCTGTAACTGACATTATTTTCTGCGATATATCATTAAAATCCACTGTATGTTTTAATAGCATGTCTCAATTTGGACTAGCCATGTCATAACGCTCAATAGCCTTGTGTATCTAGTGCTTATTTATTGGACAATACAGTCTTAGAGGATCCCTGGAACGATACAAGAGAGACTGGTAATGTGGATCATATCTAGCAGTAGACTGAATCAGCGGAAATCAAGTTTAGAAGTAAAATGAATTTTCACCAAACATAGATATTTTTTTAAAAAATATATTTCTGAAACATTTCAAACATAAACAAAAGACGAAGAAGCGATACCTAAAATGCCTCTGGGCCCAACCCTAAACATAAACAGATGCAAATATTTTCTCCAATTTTCTTCAGACCTTGTAAAAAAAAAACAAATGATACACCTACTATTAAAGCCTCACCTAATTTTTCTTCCTTCCCTCTCCAGAAGTCGATGTGTATTACAACCTTGTGCATGTTTTTGTACGTTTTGCTTTTTGTGTATTGTGTTAATCCTTACAAAAATGTTAACACCCTTTGTTTTCTGGCTAGTGTAGGGGTCCTTACACCATTCATTCAAACGGTAACAGAAATCTAAGCCGATTTTGGAGGGTCAAGCTACTATGAAACAAGTACAAGCCTGAGAACTACCGTGACTATCGTTTGGATCATAATAATGTTCAAGCTGAATCTTAACTATGAAGATATCGCCAACAACCTAAAACACAGTCACACTCTCTGTCCCACTGAGAAGATAGTTCAATTTGGTTGATAAAAGCAAAGAAATAGAGGACTTGACACCATTCCAAATTAGATACCTATGCAGTGCAACAGGATATTCCCCAATAAGCAGTTTCTGCACCCATTTCAATGGCTGTGTCCTGTGTCTCAGCCTATAGATAACCAATCTTGTGGCTGGACCAGTCTTTGTGGATCTTAGTATGATTGTAAGACACCCTCAGCAGTATCATCGGGAAGTTTTGAAGATTAAAAAAATAATAATAAATTAAATTAAAAATTTAAAAAAGTTTACTTTTAAGTCCTAGAAATTACATGTCACTCCTGGGGGCCACACAGTTAGGCCATGGGTAGAAAGAGCCAGGGGGGGCGGCTGGGGGGCTCAGCAGTTTAGTGCCGCCTTCGACCCAAGGTGTGATCCTGGACACCTGGAATTGAGTCCCACGTCGGGCCCCCTGCATGGAGCCTGATTCTCCCTCTGCCTGTGTCTCTGCCTTTCTGTGTGTGTGTGTGTGTGTGTGTGTGTGTCTCATCAATAAACAAATAAAATCTTAAAAAAAAAGAAAAAAAAAAGAGCCAGGGAGAGTGAAGGCCCGAGGTTCTGCATTTATTGGAGTGGAGGGTAGGGGCCTAGGGTTTCCTGGGGTCACTTCCTACTGGTGAATTCAAACATAAGAATGAAAATTAAAAATGCAAAAAGAAAATAAAGCCACCTAAATGGTCAATTACTGAAATCAACCAAGATCTCCCAAACAAGGGAGCCTGGGGATTTTTTAGGAGCGTGAGCCTGGGATGGGGAGGACCTGGCCTGGCTCTGTAGCCAGTCTTGTGGCTGGCACTGCGTTTCTTTCAGATAGCCATCTTTGAAGTGGCTGCCTTCACAATCAAAGCTGAAGTTAGCACTTGTATTACAAAAAAGAAAAGTCAACTGTCAGAGCTTACACCACGTCTATGCTAGCACTTTTTAAATGCATTACTCCTTACTGGGTGTGGGGCTCAGACTCCTGACCCCCCAGATCTGGAGCTGCTCACTCTAGTGACTAGGCCAGCCAGGTGTCCCAGCTTTTACTCTAATTAAAGTTAGCTGTTGGGATGCTGGCTGGCTCAGTTGGTACAGAAGGTGACTCCTGATCCTGGGGTCAGGAGTCTGAGCCCCCACTTTGGGCACAGAGTTTACCTAAAAAACTAAATAAATAAAAAATAAAGAGTACAACGGAAATACATCGCAGTGTTAGGAATATAATTATTCAAATGTGAAACAGGGATGGAAAATCTTGAGAACGCAGTGTTCAAATATTCAAGAGCTAAAAATATATTCAGACTATTCAAAAAGTATTAGCATTTGGAAACCACTGCTCTAGAATCCCAACAGGTTTTTGCATCCCTGAAAAAATAAGCATTCCTAGTAGATCGCTATGAATTTAATTCTCAGAAACAGAAAATGCCATTTATTTACTTTGGACAAAGAATGTAAGAACATAGCAATTCTTTACTCTTAATGAGAGTCAAAGTTAGAAGCTAATTTTTGCCTTTAGACTAATTATGTCTCACTTAGGGCAAGTTAAGCCATACAAATTAACAAGACTAGTGAAATGCATCCAATGAACATTAATATCTTTAATTACCCCAGTTAACAGAGAATGAGACCTCGTTCTTCCTTGCTGTCTGTTGGGATTTTTCATGAGGAACACAGGTTGACAGACATGCTATCCCATTATTTGCTTAGGGATAATAACAAATGTTCCTTTGTTCGTAAAAAAAAATATATATATATATATATATATTTTCCTACAGAATTAGATCATGATGGATTTATTGCTTCTTCGGTTTAATTTGTCTTAAGTTTATCTTCTTTTATATGTTTGCGATTTGAGTTTATCCTTGAAGTTTCATGACATTTTACCGTAAGCTTATCAAATGATATATTTGCAACAATTTTTGCATAAAATATAGAATGTTATCTTTATGGGAAGAGGTAAAGTAATTAGATATGCAATCAAGTGTAGCAATAAGATTAGCAGCTCTTCAATCGAAAATAGCACAACGTTTGCAGAATTAAATCCGGTTTTTCCCCTCTATTTGAGAGTGAACAACTACAGTCATCTTTCTCTCTCCTTTTTACCCAACCTTCAATTACACCAACAGCCTTCCTGACAGAGAAAATAATAATAATCTACCCCCAAAAATGCTTAAAAATACAAATTAGTTTCATTTTTAGTTAACCTAGAATTTTCAGTTGGGAGAACAGGTGCAAAGCATTCTGTTAGAGTCTAACCAAAATCTGGAAGAGGTAATTCCCAGTACTATGAAATCTGTCTAGGTCCCAGCAGATGTACATTTAAAAAATAACCATTGTTTTAATAAGTATATCTCAATGCCAGGTTTGTCAAAGGTGCAGTCATCTCTTTCTGAGATTCGGAGCTGAAACATATTAGTTATTCAACTGCAAACACAGAACAGTTCCTCCTGGTGACGTGCTTTTCAAAAGCAAACTGCCCAACACAGGGCCCTTAACCCCAGCCACCCCTTTGAGTTGGCAGGTTCTCACAGGTCAAGCCACCATACACCTGCCCTAACCACCCCAAGGTCAGGTACCAGACACCTTGGGGCGTTCCCTCTGCCCCAGAGCCTGCTGACTCCTCCTAAGCCTGCTTATCCGGCCCCTCACACAGTCTCTCGCACAGACACCACAGTGAAGGCTCTTGCCCAGAGCTTCTCACCATCCTCTGCCTCGTGACCCACCCAAGTACTTCCCTGGGTAGTCACCTGTCACGACGCAGGGCGCTCCTCTTGAGAACTGTGAGAAACAAACTAAATTCTCATTGGTCGTCATTTCCTGATCCATTGGCCGAACTGTACTCTAAATTTTCCATTCATATATTATATTCTAAGACAGACTCAGGTCCTAGAAATAAGATCAAGGGTCCACTCCCCCATAAGTGGTATATAAGGTGGTTCTGGAGAATAAAGTGGAAATCTAGTGAGAAAATCTAAAGAGAAGCTTGATTCTCAACCTTGGGGTGTGTCAGGGTCACCTGTGGAGTGGACTGAACAGGCAGAGGATGGCCTCACCCCTGAGGGATTCCTGTCAGTGGAGGGGGGGGTGGGGCCCAAGGATCTGCACAGCTCTACTGGGTTCAAGGTGGCTTATAAGCCGTAATTCACAGCACTGCTGTCCCAAGGTCAACACCTCTATTTTGATCAGTAAGTGAGGGCTGGGGATTGGAAGATCTCTAACAATCAAATACAACAAAAATCTTTTCTCGGAATGAATGCTGACCACGTAAGTATTTTAATGATCTCGGTTACTGCATTTTCTTGACTGTATTCTTTTATTGTTTACAGGTGTATTTATTCCATAGTGTTTTGGGGAGAAAAAAATAATTTCCCAGCCCTCAAAAAAGGACGCACACACAAAAACATACTTACGGTAGCTTGTTGTTTTTCTGCTCTCTCAGATGTCTCTTTAAGTTGATTTTGCAGGACCTCCTGGAGAGACTTCATTTGTTCTCTGGGAGAAAAGAGAGAGCAAAAGAGAGACATAATTCTGTTATTTCCTGTGTACATTATGAAAGGAGGTTTTGCTGTCGACATGCATTTAGGAAACAACTAGAACTGTAGATAGGGACACAGTGAAGCATGCAGGGTGTATCTGAGCATTCTAGTAATAAAGTTTTCTCTCCCAGGCACCTACTAAAAGCAAGTTGTATCTAAAGGAAATTGCCTCGCTATAGTGTCTTATGAGAATCCCACTGTGGGAATCATCTGGGAGCTGCATAATGTGTTAAATCAAATCAACGTAATAATTAGAGTTGAAAAGCTAATTTTAGTGACAGCATGCCAGGGTGTGAACATGCTGGTTAGGGAAAAAAAAAAAAAGTCGCCACAGACTTGCCAATAGGATAAAATTACAACTTCCCCTTGGATGCTCCTAATTGATTAATTCTAAGGTGGTGTACTTCAGACATCCTTTATAAAGCCTGAGACATTTTATAAAAAATGAAGAGAAAAGAGACTTATTTCGAACTTGAGGGCTGCCTCATTTATTGTGGCTAATAAAAGAAATATATACGTCTGTATATATACACACACATCACGTCTCAAGCTCACTCATACATATGGACCTTGTCTCACTTGTTAAAAATATAAACATTTCTCTAATTATGCATTCCTCTCAAGGGTTTAAGATTGACTCACTTGTGACAAATCATACTATCTCTCTGTGCCTATATTTTATCACCTAAGATACCACTTCCAAAAGTTCTGATACCAGATAAGGGTTGGTGCATGTGTGTGTGTGTGTGTGTTTGTGTGTGTGTGTGTGTGTGTGTGTGTTATTCTGGTTATAGGAATAAAGTCCTAAAATTTTTTTTTTAATTTTAAAAAAAGGAATAAACTCCTTTAAAGCAACAATAGCCAAAGAGAAACCATTCCTAGCCTTACAAGTAGAACTCAAACTAATTTAAAATTCCCAATCCAGTGCCAAAAGACCACCTCTGCAACCCTTGTGTATAACCACGCTACGGAGCCTAGGGATTGGCGTGTACCCTCTGAGGCCAATTTTCTTCATCTATAAAATGGGTCACTAATAGAGCTGCCTGATAGGTGTGCAGTGAGGTTAGATGTCCCGACGTAGCCAAAATACTTAGCACAACGCCTGGAAAATGATCACTTAATAAATATATGACATCTCTGTCATAACCACCAGCACCACTCTAGGTCCTTAGGTTCATTCTGTGACCACCACGTCCTACACAACTGCGTGCTGTTCTTTCGTCCAATGGGATTTAATGACGCTCCCAGATTTCTTATTCTAGAAACTTTTAACTCCAGACTCAATTTCAGGAATATCAGTGAGAGTCTATAGGATTATTAAAATCGGGACACCTGGGTGGCTTAGTCGGTTAAGCACCTGCCTTTGGCTCAGGTCATGATCTCAGGGTCCTGGGATGGAGCGTGTGTGTGTGTGTGCGTGTGTGTGCGTGTGTGTGTGTGTGTGTGTGTGTCCCTGCATTGGGCAACCTGCTCAGCGGGGAGCCTCTTTGTCCCTCTCCTTTTGCCCCTCCCCCTGCGCATGCTCTGTCTCTGTTTCTCTTTCTCCCAAATGAATGAATGAAATCTTAAAAAAAAAATTTCAAATCAAATCAGTTTGGACTCTGTCAAGGCAAAATATAACTGGAACAAGTTATAATGTAATCACAGTCCCTTTGTGTCTTAGATGACTTATGTTTGCCGACGTGAAGCTTGTAACATGCTTTCGCTTAGAGAGGATTTAAGTCTCAGCCTTCATTCCTTCCTCAAATACATATCAGTTATCAGGATTGTTTCATGCATGGACATCTAAAATGTAGACTTCTATTCTTGTTTCTGTTATCTTCCAGTCTTCCACAAAGAGCATTTGTGGCATAATATGACGTAACAGTAATACCTACACATGTCATAGGCTTACAGTGCACCAGACACTCCTAGAACGTTCACATCAAACTATGACGTAATAGTACAAACAGAAAACTGCTACAGAGAGTGGTGGTGAAACTGTGTTCTAGATCTTATGGGTTCAAATTCTTAGAGTCACTATACCACCTTTACAGAGAGAGAGAGAAAGAAGGGCCAGAGGGAAGAAGGAAAGAAGAAGGAAGGACCTTTGTGCTATCTCTAACACTCAGATCTTTAACAAGCACTGAATCAAAATATAAACTATTCTAAGTGATAAAAGAATTATGGTCAAAAAAAAGAATTATGGTAAGATTTTATGAATATTATTTCATTATTTTTGAACTTTAAAATTATCATTTTTAAAATTTTAAGTGATTCATATTTCTTTAAAGTATCACATGCCTTATAAAAATAAAAATGAGTGTGTGTGTGTGTGTATGTGTGTGTGTGTGTCAAAAAAATCCCACATCCTGACATCTATAGGCAATGTAGGGAGCAGAACAAAAATAACCTTAAAGCTGTTAACAAACACTGGAGAAGGCAGGGGATGCTGGACATTTTCACGTCCAGGAAAGCTGTGAGCCAGGATGGTAAAGATGATCTTTGACCTTCTGAATGTCTCTATATCCTCTTCTGCCTTCTAAGCATATTGCTACCTGTTCTCACTGCTCTCAGGCTTTCGGGACCCCCACTCTCTGCCTCACAGCCTGGCTACATTATTATACTCTTAGAGAGTAGACTCCTGACTTGTTCATGGGCCCCCTCTCCCAAGAGGGACTGACCCCAACTATCACTACTACTCCAGGGTGCTATTTGGTACCAAACTGAGTCTTTAATTCTAAAGAGCCGACGGCTCCAGTCACACCTATGATAGGTTGCCCAGGTGTTGAGCACATTTCCACACAGAATTTCGTGGTTGCAAGGGATTTGACAGGGCAGCTGTTTCATACATCTTCACATCAATTTGTGAATTAAAAAAAACAAAACAAAAAAACAAAACAAAACAAAACAAAACAAAACAAAAAAAAAACTCACCAGAACCACACCACAGAAAAGCATTTTTTTTTCTGGTAACCTGTGGTTACCAACAGATATTGTAATGGAGCACTTGCCACTCTCCTGCACATTGTTTTTGTTTCCAGAGAACGCAATAGTGCCCGATCCTTTGGCACACGGAATCCAAAACTGCCTTCTGGGAATCTCCACCCACCAACCACTCCAAACTCTTTAACACTGGACTTTGAAGGGAATTTCATGTTCAAGAAATAATAATCTCATTTAAATAATAAAAAGAGTCAATATAAGACACTTAGTTTGGTATTTGCAATGTGTCATTGGTTTGCCCCGAATATATGTCCATGATAGGGTTCTGGGCCAAAAGGCGAGGACATCGGGGAAGAAGCAAGATGGTGAGTATAGTAGAAAGCATGTAACATTTTGGCAGCTTCCTGCTTTGTGAGCAGTGAACTAAGGTGAAAGGGTGTGGCTATTGGGTGAAACAGCAGAGCAAATTCCACTTAACAGCTCTCAACCCGTGTAAGCCCTGTGAGCGACAAGTTCCTACCTATTAGATAGGGATGATCATATCTACTGTACAAGGTAATTGTGAGGATGGAATGGGAAAATATTTATAAAGCATGTGGCAGGCAGAGCTTCTACTAAGTGTATAACAAATGCTCGCTTGTTTCTACCTTAAAATATCTTTTTTTTTCTTTGAGAGGCAATTTCAAATCTAGTTTTTTTATGGTGCAAACAAATCTCATGATACGCTTTCTTCAAAAAAAAAAAAAAAATCTGACACCAAGAAGACCAGACCAATTCTACCTATATGGTTAATAGATTACCCCATTCTTCACCACCCCCACCGCTATCATCGTGGTCAAGTTTTCATCCTATTACACGTGGCCCACGGAGGTCAGTGCTAGTGCATGCGTCTACTGATGGGCTGACTTCCCCGGCTCTATCTTACGAGGATAACAGAGGACAATACTACAGATCCATAAATATTCTGTGATCTGCAGACAAGCAGCATAGCGTCCCGATCACCAGAGAACTTGTTGGAAACACACAATTTTCAGCCCCACCATAGATTTACTGTATACAAACCTGCATTTCAATATGATTCTGATGCATTCGTGTCTAAGTAAGAAGATAAGATTTTTGTGGAATTTCTGAATGGAGTTTGACACTATTGGGGAAAAAAAAAGAACTGAGGAAATTAAAGGAATGTACAATCTTACCTTTGTCTTTGACCTATTTCCAGAAGCTTCTCAACATCAGATTTGGAAGATCTCTCATCATTTTTCAAAGACTGATAAGAAAAGTGGGAAAAGAAAATCTTATTCAAGTGATAAATTGAGACTCACTTTACTTTTGTGTCAGTGGCACAGGTGTGACTGCTCTTACGCCCGGGAACGAGAATGTGCAAATGAGGCCAAAGTGATGCTCAGGGCTCTAGGGATGCACACGGGGATTTCTGACACCAAACCCAGGACGGGCGCTACGCCGTCGTGAAAGGGAAGAAGCTGAGTGTCAGCCTTCAGAGGTTCGATGGAGGGGGAACTGCTCTCCCATATCTAGGGCCTTTTCTGCAACACACATCTACTCTCTACGACAAAGCAGCTCTGGCATAGTTTCTACAGACTCAAATGGACATAAGAGACCTCTCTGAATCAGCTAAGTGATAACACGATTCAAGATCACAGCTGCCAAAGAGCATGCACCTGTTAAGTCTTGCCTATTTATCATGAGTGAGCAACGCACCAGAATACACAGAGAAACTGAGGCCATGTAAGACCGTAACTGCTCTGACAAGGTCGGGTATTTAGGGAAAAAAAATTAGAAAGTACTGGCTCAGTCATTAGTGTTTATTGACCCTGGCGAAGTCAGCATCCACAGGCCGGGACTTCACACAGCCCACTGAGCTCTTCTCATTACACGCTCTGTCCCCTGAAGTCTTCCCTGACAACTTTTCTATTTATACGCAACAAACTATTTAACAGGGCAAGCTATCTTTCTTGACATTAGAAGTTGAAGCCGGTATTAGGAGCAGTGACACTGTTTGCAGGAAGAGCAGCTGCGGCCGGCAGGGAACAGACACTCTTAGGGACGGCGGACACTGTTTACTCGGTATCTCTTGAACAAATATCTGTCGTGAATTATGCAAAGTCCTATGCAGGGGCACAGTGTCTGCCTTCACAAATTCCATAGTCTAAGGCTAACATCAGGCAATTTTCATACCACCAAATTAGCATTCTGATCAGGATGTGGCGGGCTGAGCTGCGTAAGGGAAACTTCTTTCCTAAAATAACTGACTGAGGTCATTCCTAGATCAATACAAGTTGTCTTGCTTATTTGGAAAGAACAGCTTGACACAAAATACAAAGAGAGCAGGAAGAAGAATTCAAGCGAGAGGCGGTGCAGGGCACTGCCCATCATGGGATTTTACAGCTCAAAGTGCATCACCGTCCTATGACCTGAGGCAGGTCCCCAAATCTGCCCTTTGCCTTCCTTAGGTGAAAAACAGGGATGAGATTTTTGAAGTGTCTGCTTTAGACAGTGACTGGAAAACTCAGAGGACCAAAGAGATGCGGAAAACGCTTGATGAAAAGTGCAACGAAATATGCCTGCTGATGTATGGACCATCTGCTATATTCTGGGCATTCTGAAGGAAACCAAGATCAAGCAGATGAGTATCTTCAAGAAATTCAAAATTTAAAAAAAAAAAGTGAAAAAGAATATGAGATGCAGAAATGAAAAGGGTAGATACAGATAGGAGTCGGCAAGGCACATCTAAGTGGAAGAGCTGGAGAGAGGGTCCTTGATTATTTACCTAGCAATGTCCAGAGAAGTGGGGTGTACTCCTTGGGAAATATTCTGGGTTCCTTTAAGGATACTAAAGGTTGATATACCTCCTCATGGATCAGCATAGTGCTTAGTGGTTGACGGCTATTGCCATCCCATTCAGGGGCCACGGTTACAGAGAAGACTGCAACAGAACTTTCAAAGCTCCTACCTTCGCGGAGTCCCACTGGGGGAAACATGTGGAATGGTCTCTGTAGTGTTCACTCTGAGTTTAAAACCTAGAATCAGTATTTATTAGATGTATGAGTGGGCACTTCCTTGGCCTACTAACCTCATTTTATGAGTAAAATATTACCTTAATTTTGTGAAGAGGTTGCTAAGGGGATTTAAATAAGAAAAAAATAAAGAAAATAAATACCTCACACAGTGGCTGACACAAAATGGAAAGAGAAAAGCTTTTAAAAATTGCAACTGAAAAAAAATGAAAAAAAAATTGCAACTACGTTTAGTGGTACAATTGTTACCCTTAAAAAAGAAAACAGGATTCTATGAAATCATATATTATTATCAAGCAGTTTTCCAGATTGTGATTGGGCGTGTTGACTCAGTCTATTGGTACAGCGACACTGAGTGTTGTGGTCACACATGGGCATCTCACCATATGCATGAAACAGTTTGGAAGCGCCAGGTGGTCCACGCCTCTGAGAGGTGCAGGTGCGCTGAACATTCTCTGCAGCCTCATATGACTGGTGAATTTCTACTTAAGCATAAGGTGCAACTCCGCTATCAGCTCACTCCAGAAATTGCCTTAACCCCCTTTCCATCCAAGCCAGGGCTTCCCTACCGTGTGTGTCTTCTTCCATCATGGCACTGTCATTACCCTGCTCCCTGTTCTAATGGGGTATATGGTGGGCTTTCTGCTCCTAATTTCATGTTTTCAAGCTGTAGCATAGCTTATGGAACAAGAGCTTGGGCACTAGGCTCATTTACCCACTTGCTCTGCAACCTTACTCTGTGTCTTCTAGAATTTACCTTTCTCCAAATCTTGTTTTCTCACCTATAGGAAACTACTAATAACCACAGCATAGTCTTCATGTAAAAAATAAATAAAAATTATACAGGCCATCCCTAACGGAAGACCTTGACTGTGTTCAATAAGCTGTAGTGGCGGCTGACACCATCATCATCATCATCTCCATCTTCAAGGAATAGAAAGCTAAGGACAACACCGACTCCACATGTTTCAGAAACATGGTTGAGCGCAGTAACTAATAGGCCCTGAAGCCACATTTTGTGTATTTAAACTCCAGCTTCCCTTGTGACATTCAAAAATAACTTATCTTTTTTTTAAAGCATAATCTCTCACGTATAACATGAAAAATCACATGAATAGTATCTACCTCACAGATATATTATGAAAATTACAATCAGGTCCCCAATAAATTCCAGTGTTCAATCAAATATTGAAATATATCATCAGATACTTCAGAAAATTTTTCTTATCAGATATAGATCTTTGCTTATCGATATGGATCAGAAAATTTATCTTATCAGATATAGATCTTGTCTTTTTTTTTGCTTGAGATTTCACTGAGTATCAATACATGTTCATGGATGACTCTTTCCTTTCTAAGGCATTTTCCCATTTTAGTAATGAAGATTATTAAAGAATCTTGAGAATTATCCTGTGTGGAATTTAAAGTTCTCTTCCAGAGATCATTCCTAAATTCATTCAACTCCTTGTCATAATTAGTTTTCATCATTTCAGAATATTAAAAAAAAAGGGGGGGGCAGATTGATCTTAGGAGCTATGAGAGACTGATGGCCTTGGCAAGCAAATAATTTTCTCCTTCCTGAATTTGCAAACCACAGATTCCCAGACTGCATTTAAAATGACATTTCTTTTCAAAGCTCACATGATAATAAATAACTCCCCTGGTGGAACCCAGAAACATATTCAAAACTGGTAAAAAAAAAAAAAAAAAAAAAAAAAAAAAAGCAGGAGTCTTTAATGTTGATCCACCGAGACAAACCAGGTGACCAGGAAAATGAGATTTCATCTCACCTGAAGGTTGACTTTAATTCCATCAAGTTCTCTTGATGTCTTTGTCAGCTGATGGAGGATGTTGCTTCGCTCCTTAAAGACTTCTTTCAGCTGCTTTTCTAGCTCTTCATAGTCCTGTCTAACACAGAAAAAAATCGCATGAGAGCCCCTCAAGTGCTTCCACTGGCCTTTAGCCACATAACACAATCACAAGCCCCTGCATGTAAAGCAACATCTAGATTAATTGCAGTTTTAATTACTAGGATGTTTTGTTTTTCCTCTTTCATCTAAAAGGAGAAAATTGAAGACCAAGCAGCTTTATAACAAAGGTTTCATTCGGCATTGAGTTTTCAGAACAATGCTGTGTATCTTTGACAGGTATAGGATAGTCTATCAGGTACCTCTTGGAAAGCAGCTATTTTCCATGACATCATCCTAGTAGACAAGGTAGCCTAGAACTCTACCTGATAGAGGAGGTTAAAATGATCAACTGGAGGACACACGAGAGTTGCTAATCTATGGAAGACTTCCTGGGGAAAAGTGTAATATAAAACATAAGATACTGGTGGAAAGATAAGTAGAAATTAGCTATATGGAAGCGGAAAGCATGTGTAAATACAAATAAAAACAAGCTCCCTGAAATTTTCAAAAAGTGAGTATATATTGGAAGATTTAGAGTTCTAAGGCGGGGGGGGGGTGTCAGGATTTGCTGCTAAAATGAGGACGTGGAAAAAAAAATAAAAATAAAATGAGGACGTGGAGAGCATGAGCAAACAGATGCAAGAAGGCTTAGGGACAGGAGTTTTGGCGATCGTTTTGAAAACAAGTGTAAGTAACTGAACAGGGACTGGCATGGTTGGGTTAATGTTTCATAAAGATTTTCCTGGCCAAAGACTGGAGAGTGACCTAGAGGAGGGAAAAACCTGGAGAAAGAGAGGCTGGAAAGGAAGTTACCACGGCAACAATCCAAGGAAAAGGTTGTAGTGGCCTAAATTAGATTAGAAACTGCAGAGACAGAGAAGCCGGGACTCATTTCAGCAAAACACGCACAACTGCATCAATGAAACATAATATTTTTTCAAATGTCTTTTGTCTGTGTGTTATGGGGAGAGAGCAGCAGGGCGCTGGCTATTAATGATGCCATGTTTCGGGCATAGGCAACTGTTGGACGCAGCCCTTTCCTGGGAGAGAAGTCATCTTCCTACGAAGAAGAGTGTTTTAGTGAAAGGTTCACAAGGTCAGTTTTAAACTTGTAAGAAAATGGCTCTAACTTTTTATTTATTGTCATCTATAAAATGCAATATTAACCTATGTATTAAAGGAGCAACCCATGTAGAGTTTTGAACCCCTAGGGTTCAAAATTAATTAAAAATTAATTAAAATTAATTTTTAAAGTGTTTTAAAAATTCTGTCACTGAGAAATTTGATGGATCCCCAGTCTTTCTACAGCATTATAAAGGAGCTGGGCCTACCAATGACCTTAGTGATGCCATCTCCGACAGATTTCTAACACAATTCTTTGTGCTTCTATATATTTTTTTCTGTTTTTTAACTGTTGTTTTCTAGCACTGGTTTATATTCTTGTTTGAAGGAAATTGGAATGCTCCCCTGCTGGGAGTATTCCCCAGTATTTCTTCCCGGCCTTGAGATTTTCACTGATTAATAGTGCCCCACCAGTTCCTCTCAGGCTCACTAGCAAAGTCAACTAATGAGTGGAAAGGCCATGATGAACATGGCCTCTGTGTCTAACTACTCAGCTTTAATTCATACCCCAGTTCGTTTCTCCTAAATGTTGGTGAGAAGAACCACATCTCCAAAATTAGAATAAAGGACCAGGATAAATCACTACGTTAGATAACATGTATTGATAATGTCTTACAAGCAAGATGGTGTGTGTGTGTGTGTGTGTGTGTGTGTATTATTATATATAATTATGTTTATATTATATACATTATTTATATTTATTATATATATAGCATATACAATATCATATTATATTATATATTATTTATATATAAATATATGCCCACAATATTATATAATATGTAAATATCACATATAATATGAATATTATATTATGATTTATATATTATATGAATTATACATTATATATTATATATTATATGAATATTATATATGATATTTATATATTCATTTAATCTGCAGAACAACCCTGTCAGATAAGCACTAATCTTAAGAAAGTTGAAGAAATTGAATCACAGGGATGGTAACTTCCCAGGACAGATTTCTACTAATGATGTGGTCAGCCTCCAGGGCCCAGGGTCTCAGCTGGCACTCTGGAAGAACAACACAGTAACTTGACTAGGAGCTTATCAGTTTATCATAGTGAAATGTTCACTGTGCCACTGCAGAACCCATTATCTATTACTCCTTCCTGCACTGATATATGTTTTTGGTACTGGAATTTTTTGCCATTTATTATTTTCCATTAAGTAAAATTAGGAATAGCATTTCCTTTTTTTATTATTTACAATCATCTTTAAATGCTATCACTATATTTGGCCTTTGAATAAATTCATTAGAGAAAGAGAACCAGTTTACATCCCTCTGTGATTCCGCTAAGTACAACTGGAAGCCACAAAAAAGATACATTTTTTCAGAGATAAATATAGTAGTCAAAGTGTTAGTTAATAGCACCACTTCAGTTTCAATCATTCGAGGTTCTTATAAAAGGGGAAAACAGATTACCCCGTAAAAGCAACCTTAATAGAAGCACTGGTTAGCATTTTATCACATTTATGAATGATTTATCCCAATGCATGTTATTTTCCCCATAATATACATGCATATATTTTTTTAATATTTACATGATCCTCCTACAGTTGTATCCTGCAACTGGCTTGTACATCTCAGAGCTCTTTCCACATCTATACATATTAAAATTTCTGTGCATATATTTGATTTTATTTTACCACTGGACATTTAGGGTGTTTTCAATTTTTCTTTCTCTTTTCAAAGTAATCCACATATGTGGGTACAAATATATTTTCCTGAAAATTCCTATGGCATATATTCCTATAAGGGAAACAGTTCATTCCAGAGTTAAATGTTAATTTTTAGAAGTACCAGTAGGGGCTCCTGGGTGGCTCAGTGGTTGAGTGAGTCCCCCAGGGTCCCGAGATCGAGTCCCATGTTGGGCTCCCCACAGGGAACCTTGCTTCTACCTCTGCCTGTGTCTCTGCCTCTCTCTGTGTGTCTCCAATGAATAAATAAATAAAATCTTAAAAAATATATAGGCACCAATAAATTGTCTTCCTGGAAAATATTTAAATCTATACTTCTATCGTCAGTACAGAATTCTGGCATTCTTTTCAACACATTCACTTCAACTGGAAATTGTCTTCCTCCTTTACCTAATCATGTTGTGGCATGAGTGGAAAATGATACCTTCTTTAGGACATAATTTTCGATCACTTTCTTGGGAAGATTGATTGTATTTTCACTTTTATTAGTACTTCCATTTCTTCCCCTAAGAATTATCTGTGCATGCCTTTTACCCACTCATATTTTGGGTTATTGTATTTTGTGTTCTGGGGCTGCTGTCACAAAGGACGACGGAATGGGTGACTCAAACGATAGATTTTTTTTTTTTATCTCAAAATTCTAGGAGAGGAACACAAGCAGAAACCTTTTTGACCTCAGCCACAGCAACTCCTTGCAAGACGTGTCTCTAAAGGCAAGGGAAACAAAAGCAAAAATGAACCACTGGGACTTCATCAAGATAAAAAAAAAAAAAAAAAAAAAAAAACAAAAAAAAAACACCTTCCTCACAGCAAAGGAAACAGTCAACAAAACTAAAAGGTGACCTACAAATGGGAGAAGATATTTGCAAATGACGTATCAGATAAAGGGCTAGAATCCAAGATCTATAAAGAACTTGATAAACTCAACAGCAAAGAAACAATCCAATCATGAAATGGGCAAAAAACATGAACATAAATCTCACAGAGGAAGACATAGACATGCCCAACAAGCACATGAGAAAATGCTCCGCATCACTGGCCATCAGGGAAATACAAATCAAAACCACAATGAGATCCCACCTCACACCAGTGAGAATGGGGAAAATTAACAAGGCAGGAAACCACAAATGTTGGAGAGGATGTGGAGAAAGGGGAACCCTCTTACACTGTTGGTGGGAATGTGAACTGGTGCAGCCACTCTGGAAAACTGTGTGGATGCTCCTCAGAGTTAAAAATAGACCTGCCCTAAGACCCAGCAATTGCACTGCTGGGGATTTACCCTAAAGACACAGATGCAGTGAAAGACAGAGACACCTGCACCCCGATGTTCACAGCAGCAATGTCCACTACAGCCAAACTGTGGAAGGAGCCTCGGTGTCCATCGAAAGATGATGGATAAAGAAGATGTGAGATATGATTGATGGGTATTATATGCAACTGTTGAATTATTGAAAACCACATCTGATGTACTATATATATGTTGGCTGATTGAATTTACATTCTTTTAAAAAAGTGGTTATGAAGATAAACTAGTTAATTGTTGCTATGCTACAAAATTAATTTTGGAATAGTATATAAACATATAAATATATCTTTTAAATATGAGAATAAAAAGCACAGCCAATTGTTGTAGTATAGTTGTGACAATCCTTTCCCCAGTGATTTTGAAATGACACTTTTCTCCTGTACCAAATATCTTTTTACTGTATGTTTTCAATTTTCTAAATCTGCTCATTTCTTGTTAGGCTTATTGTTGTTATTATCGGTGGATTTTCCATTTCACTGCCTACGTGAATGGTGCCAGTTTCTTTTAAAGCTATTGACTCAGTTGATCTTGATTCCAGATATCTTATTAAATGAATGTCATACTTGTTATATAGTTACTTAGTTGATTTGTTTGGCTTTTTCAAGGGGCCACCACTATTTTCTTTCAATAATACCAACCATCTTTTATTCTCATGACTTTTTTTCCCCTCTTTGTTAGTTGTACTGGCTAAGACCTCCAGACCAATGTCAAGTAGAGAAAATGACAGTAGACCTTTTTTTTGTTTGTGGCTTTAGGATAGCTATAATAATTCTGTTTTATCAGTGAGTAGACATATGCAAATACTAGCTATAATTTTCAGGTGATACCATTTTTCTCAGGACATTTTTTTTTAAATAAAAAATTTAATGAGCTGTAACACGCAGAAAAAAATACACAATCTGCAGGGCACATTTCATGAACTCTCACAAAGTAAACATGTAAGAAATTTTAAAAATAATTCACTCAAGATGATGTTCTTTGGCTTCACCCACTTATAACATTGATTCGCTTCCCCTAATATAACCAATATTTTTTTTTATTTATTTATGATAGTCACACAGTGAGAGAGAGAGAGAGGCAGAGACACAGGCAGAGGGAGAAGCAGGTTCCATGCACCGGGAGCCTGACGTGGGATTCGATCCCGGGTCTCCAGGATCGCGCCCTGGGCCAAACCGCTGCGCCACCCAGGGATCCCAATATTTTTATTTCTATGACTTCATGATCAATTGTCTGTGTTTGAAATTCATGCAAATGTTGACTGTCCTTTTGTTTTATGCAACATGGAAACTCTTCTATATTTGTGAAACTCTTCCCTATTATCTGGAGAAATAGTTTTTAATCACTGCATAGTATATGAATGAGTAATGATATTGCAATGTATCTATTCTAGTGCTGACAGACACCTTTTTTTCCAGTTGTTGACTGTTATGAATAATGCTATGAATATTTCATATGCCTTATATTTAACCAAGTACATAACTAAGGAAGCAATTGCTTCATATAGGGCATACATTTTCAACTTCACCAAATACTGCCAAAGGATTTTTCAAATCAGCTATAGTATAAGAAAGGTGAAGAATTTCAATTGCTTCAAATTCTCATAGACTATGGAATTGTCAGTATTTTTAAATTTCAATTGTCCTACTGGTTATACAGTAGAATTTCCATTTTAGCTATAATTTGCATTTTTCTGGTGACTTAAAGTGGGTACTTTACACAAAATTTTATTTAAATATTATTTTTTATAAAATGTCTGACTATGCCTTTTGCCTTTTTTCCATTGGTTTGCCCATTGCTTATGATTTATTTGTAGGTGGTATTTATATATTCCATACATGAGCCCTTTGGTGGTTAAACATATCAAAAACATAATTACTTCTTCTGCTGTTGGAATTTTCTATCTCTCAATGGTGTCTTTTAGTGAATAAACTGATGATATAAGTATAGACCTAATTATTAATCTTTTATATTCAAAGTTGTTCACTAGAGTTGTACCACTTAAATGTGTAAATATTTGAAAAATATTTTTATCTGATTATTGTTATCTCTTATAAGCATTCATTTAAAATTATATATTGCTAATATATTAAAGCACAGATTTTTGTATATGATTTTGCATTCAGCAAATTATCAAGTACAGAAATTATTTGTGCATTTTTTGTGTTTTCTTACGTGAATAATCACATTGTCTGCAAACACAGTTTCTTTTTTTTCAATACTTTAGTCTTTTATTTAAGTTCTTTATCTTACTTTGCTATCAAGAACCAAGGACCCATTCTAGGATGTTCAATAAAATTTGTGATATAAACATTTTTTGTTTATTCCAGATTGTAGGGATATACACACCTTTTTCTTATTCCAAGTAGCAGGAAGAAGAGCTTTCAATACCACAAATATGGTATTTTCAATAGGCTTTTTTGGTCAATTTTTCCATTTTTAAAAATCAGATATAAAGAAGATTTCTTTTATTTCAGTTTTAATCACAAATGGAATCTGAATGCTATAAAATATTTTAGTTTTTTTTTTTTTCATTATGGTACATAATGTGCATGTTTGCTCACAGCTCTTCCATTCCTCCCATCCTTTGCCATATTGCAAATGTAGGCAGGATAGAAACCCCCACACCATTCATTTTGTCATGTGATACTTCAGTGGAATGTTAATGGATGAGATACACTGAAGACGGTGAATGTTGTCTGTCTGATTTTGCTTAGTTTCTTATTCTCCTGCTAATGGCCACATGAAGAAACTCCCCCAGATAACTACTGCAACTTCAGGTTTCTTCAAAAAGAAAACACGTAGAGCAAACCCGAGTTTGATTCATACTCTGAAGCAGAAACAGCCCAGGAACTCCTCAACATGAATTTGAAAACGAAATGTTTTTGTAAGCCATCCATCAGGCTTTTGGAGTAATTTATAATGTAGCAGCATCACAGTAAAAACTTGTCTCATGAACACATCCATTGAGATGATCACATACATTTTTTTTCTTTTACACTATTAATGTGCTGAATCACACTGATTCATTTCACATAGGATTAATGACTACATTAAATCAAACTCTTATTATTGAAATCAATCATTTTGTTTATTACATATAATTGTTAGATTCAGTTTGCTAATATTTTGTTTAGGATTTTTACATTTATTCTTATAGGAGAAATTTAGTTATAATGTCCTTTCTCGTCATATCCATGCAAAGCTTCATATCTAGGTTATGTTTAGCTCATAAAAAAATGGGAAGTGTGACCTCTTTTCCTATTATCTGAAAGAATTTGTGTAAGATTAGTAATATTTCCTATCTGAATGTGCAGAATTGACATGTAAACTATCTGGTTTGCAGTTTCCTTTGTGAGAAGGTCTTTATTTACAGATTTAATGCTTTAAGATACATGCAACTGTTCAGATATCCTAACTGTCCTTATGTCAATATTAGTAATATGCATTATTTTTAGGAATTTGTCCATTGTCATTCATTGTCATTCACTTATTTCATGATTCTGAATATCACAAACTTGTCCTGAGCTCATCTGGGCATGGCTCCTTTAGGCTGGGCTTACAATTGCTTCTGTGATCATTTCCTAGTCAAATAAATGGCTCTGCTTTTGTGATTGACTCACTATGAGTTTGTTAGTGAAGGCACGGTCTCGTATGTCCCTCATCATCCAGAGAGTTAGCCTGTGCTTATTTCTATTCAGGTTGGTTTGGGTCCTAAGGAAATTAGCAGAAATAAAGGAATATTTTCAGGTTTAGGCTTGGAAGTAGTATAACACCACATCTGCCATATTGCATCTGTCACAAAGCAAGTCACAAGTCCAGGACACATTCAAGAGGCAGAGAAATACACTTCATTTCTTCATGGGAAAACATTCAAAATCATATTGTAAATGCATATGTATACACGAATGATGGTCATATTTCTAAGCTTAGCTCCAGTTGTTAACTTCCTAGTACTTCATTTCTCAGAGATTAGTCCTTTGAGTCTTGTCACCCTTGTGCACTGGTGGTTCTCCAAAGCCTTCAAAGGGATTTGGCATTCTGTTCAGTTTTTTCCATTGGTGTCAACATTGACAACAAACATGTTCAATTTCATTAAAGATGGAAATTTGGGGGCCATTATTTAGCTAATTATTTTCTTTAGTTCTCAAAGACCACCAACTGCTTGATTCAATACCATATCTCCTCTAACTCTGAACAGTTGAAAACTTGTAGTTGCAACTACCCAGTTACTGTCCTAATTCAAGTCCTCATTATGTATTTATAGCACTATATTAATTGATAATTTTTGCTTCTCCAATCCATTTAATGCACTGCTCTCAAAACAGGCTTTCTAACCTTAAAGTTCTATTTGCATCAACTTACAGTTTAAAATATCAGTGCTCTTCAGTTATGTCAAGGTTAAGGCCATCTGCCCTCTGGTTTGAAATGACCTTTATTCTCTTTCTGTTTTCTTTGCTCAGGTATCATATCTTTCCTTTTGTATGTCCTGTATTTAATTATCAACCAAAGAGTATGTCTTGAAAATCTTTAATGCGTTTTTGTCTATTTTCATTTGCATGAATTAACTGAAGCTGAAATTGAAATGAATTTAAAGACTCTCACATCAACCTCGAGGGCCTTCATCCACTCTGTTAATCTAGATAGAAAAAGTACCTCATCTCACTTTCTCCACTTAGTCTCTGCTCAGAGCTACATGGTTCCTTTCTTTTCTGAATTTGGATATCATGTGTTCTACTTCTCTTTAAAATTATTTTCAGAGATAGTATTTTAATGAATAATTGTATACTAATCTCTATAGAATAATGAGTGCTTAGAACTGTGCATCTCTTCCTTTTTCTAATAATTATTATTTAACTTGATGTTGATCCTAGATTGCGCCAGTGGAAGCTTCTACAAACTGGCTCTTGTGTTCTGAGACTTGTCCCCATTATTCTTGGAATCTTTCCTTACACTTTTTTTTTCTCCTTTGATGTCTTGTCAGAACCAATATTTCTCAACGTTTATTCTAAATGTAAATACAATAGAAATAACGCTCATCACGGAGTAGTGTTCTAATGCTTCAACTTCACTTTGTTTCCTTGGCTTTTGTTTTAAATGAAAAGATCCTCCAGACTGCATCAAATGCCTGCAGATTAAATCTCATAAAATTCAAAAATCTGGAGGAGTGCCGTGAGATCTCAAGGTTTGCTTTGCCTGCAGAAATATAACAAAAATAATAATTGCAGAAATGCAAAGTTCCATTCAACCTGTTTGCAGCATTTCTGCCTACATTTAAAGAATCGTTTACTATGGAAGCCATAGCCATAGTTTCATGTTATTCATTCTTTAAAAATACTACCCAGTATTTATTATATACAAGTATATGTCAGACATGTGGCAGATGTTTTACATATATCATTAATTCTCATAATCTCCCAGAAATGTGGTGTTATATTCATTTTGCAAGCAAGAAAGCATCGATTCAGAGTAATTTCTCCAAGATAACACAGATAGTAAATTCAGTTTTCAACCCTAGGTATCTTTGATGACCAAATATCACATTATATGGTCTGTATAATAAATGAACCCTGTTAATGTTTTCTTGGTTCCTCCTACATGTAGGAATCTTTGGGGGGGGGGCAGAAACAAAACATCAACAATACATTATCCCTAATCCAGTAGCATGTAATATATAGATAACAAAGAACACACATGATGAGGATAGCATATGACAAAATACAACAAGAGTAAGGCATTAGGAGGGATCAACTTTGGGTTAAACAATCATGGAAAATTTCATGGAAGAAAAGATATTTGTGTTGGGTCTTGGATGATGAATAGGATTATTAAATGCAGTAGAGGGAAAGGTATCCTAAGCAGAGGGAATGATATAAGTAATGACAATGTATAAGGAAAGTGCTGAGTGCATGTACATTATAAACTAGCAAGCAACATAGCCTAGAAGTGCATACAGGGTACTCACTGCACTATTAGAGAAAACCTGAAGAAGTTGGTAAAATTCAAATTATCAAAACTCTTAAATGCCATGCTCAGGAGTTTAAAATGCTTTCTATAGGAAATTTACTGCTCTGTGAATTGCCAAGAGAGATAGATTTTGGATATATATATATATATATAGTCAGATTAATAACTCAAAAACATACCCAAAGAAGAAAGATTTAAACTATTTTCTCCCTCCAGTTGTCAAAGCTGTGCCAAAGTGTATATTCTTATTTTTCATAAGCAAGCAGATTGAATAAAAGTGACTTTTACTTGTTTTGGCCAGGATATTAAATTGGTGACCACAGGGAGTTGTATCCTGGGAAACACAGCAGTGTCTGCCCTCAGGAAATTCAGGAGAACTATGAAACTCCTCTGATTCTTGGCAGAAAGGTCACGGATTATTTTGTTAAAAGGCCTCTGTATTATCTGAAGCCACTCTTTTACTTTTCATCTTATCAGATCACATTCAGTGTGACCACCAGGATATTTGCATGGTATTTTTCTTTCAAGGTCTACCATTGCAGATTAAGAGAAGAAGCCAAAGCTCACTGAAGTTGTGCATCAGAATTCGTTCTGTGCTCCTGTGTAAAAGATGGCTAGAAAAGCATCCTTTGGGGAAGGAGGGTCTTTCATATAAATACAATCAAAACCTGAAGTATCATAAGCCTGTGGGCAAGAGGACGTTAAATATATAGTTCTTTTACCAACAATCCTACACCTGAGACTGTATTCATAGAAACACAGAACATAGATTTAAAGGAGCATTAATCACAGATAAATATCTGGAAACCAAATAAGAGATCTGGATAAATTATGTTAGGTCATTGACCTAACTATAGTCAAGCTCCTCCGCATCTCCTGTAGCACCACGCTGTGGCAGGCATCTTGCTAAATCAGTTATCCAGAACTGGGCAATACCTGGGCTCTTGGATATCAGATCCAATTCCTCATCCTCCACCATTCTCCAGGTAATACCTGACAACTTTGGCCTGCTTTCAGTAAGAATCCTGTCAAGCTGGGTTGGCCAGAACGCTTCCATACCACTGATGTTTCCTCTTTACCATTTTCCATCGATCAACCCATGCTCTTTAGCTGTAAATGTCTACTTGTCCATGCCAAAACTAGTCCAGTTCTATACAGAGGTCTCTTTTCCCCCAACTGCAATAGTCTCTGAATAAAAATTTATTTTTATTGCTTTAACTACTGTCTGGCTCTAGTTTTAAGAACATGGTATAGTATATCATTTTAAAGTTAAGTTACATGTCAATTAAAGCCATGCAAATTGACTTAAAAGGATTTCCATGAGGTACTTCCAAATAATAAGAGGAAAAATTAGGAGCATGATACATTAATACAATGCTAGTTATAATGAACCATGCCCTGTGAATGTTCAAATACGTTTGTGTCTGAATGTGCCTATGTGGATAGGATCATGTGACTATATAGATAGATAGGATTGTGTTAGTAAAGACAAAAATTTGAAATAAAAAAAGGTTAAGAAAGGGTAGAGGAGAGTCGCAGGGACTGGAAATTTATGAAAGGAAGGTACAAACAAAGAAAAGGAAAATATAGGCTGTGCTGTCTTCATATAAAAAAATTATGTGCGTGTACATGTACATAAAGACCTCAAATTAAAAGTGTTAAATAAGAGGTAAAGAAATCCCTAAAGTTTTCCAAAAACACACATCCAAGTACATATACACTGACTTAGATATCACCATCCCCACCACCACCCCTCATAGTGATGCAGGCACTACATGAATCAATCCCCTGATACCTAAACTTGGAAAAGAAAACACTTATTTGAGCAATACTTTCTGGATTGATAACATGGGAAACAAAAAAAAAGATAAATCGTAGAGAAATACCACTGTCATGATGCATGCTGTAGCCTATTCATTAGATACAAAATCTGAAAATCAAAATTTGATTTCCAGATAATGTCACTGACCAGCTAGTCAGCATTAGGAAATTAGGAAATTATTTCTAGCCTCAGCTTCCACATAAGTGGAATCGGTTGTAGTTCACAAATTGATAAAAATTATAAAGTGGATAATAAAAGGTTTAATTTTCCCCATTGAAAATAAGACGACTACCTCCCTCTTTCTCAGAGCATTTAGTTTAGAAAACTTTTAAGTTCTTTTTCTCTTTGAAATATATGTCATTCTTCTTAAGAGGTAAATAAGGCACTCGCCAGCTTTGAGACCTAGGAATATTTTTTTCGTTGACCCTGAGAACCATCTCTTTGAAATGCCACTATCAAGAAAGATAGCACCCGATTGACTGGGTGACGGGCACTGAGGGGGGCACTTGACAGTATGAGCACGAGGTGATATGCTATATGTTGGCAAATTGAACTCCAATAAAAAAATTAAAAATTAAAAATAAAAAATAAAAGAAAGATAGCACCCCTCTGCACAGTGAAGGAAATAATCAACAAAACTAAACGGCCAACCTGCTTAATGAGAGAAATTATTTGCAAATGATATATCCGATAAAGGATTTGTATCCAAAATACATAATGAAGTACTAAAACTCAGCACCCCAAAAATGAATAATCAATTAAAATGGGCAGAAATCATGAATATAAATTTTTCCAAAGAAGACAGACAGATGGCCAATACGTGAAAAGATGCTCAACGTCATCAATCATCAGGAAAACGTAAATCAAAACTACAAGAAGGTATCACCTCACATCTATCAGAAGAGCTAAAATCAACACAAGAAACAGCAGGTGTTGGCAAGGATGTGGACAAAGGGGAATGCTCTTGCATTATTTGTGGGAATGCAAACTGGTGCAGTCACTGTGGAAAACAGTAAGGAGGTTCCTCAAAACGTAAAAAATAGAGCTGCCCTATGACCTAGCAATTGCCCTAGAGCGCATTTGCCCAAAGACTACAAAAATACTAATTTGAAGGGATACCTGCACCTTGATGTTCATAGCAGCATTATTTACAATCGCCAGATTACAGAAACAGCCCAAGTGTCTACTGACTGATGAATGGATAAGGAATATGTGGTAAATATATTCAATGAAATATCGCTCAACCATAATAAAGAGTGAAATCTTGCCATTTCCAATGATATGGATGGAGCTAGAGAGTATTACACTATATTATGCTAAGTGAAATAAGTCAGAAAAAGACAAATACCATATGATTTCATTATATGTGGAATTTAAGAAACAAAACAAATGAACATAGCGGAAAAAGAGAGAGAGGGACACCAAGAATCAGATACTTAACTAGAGAATAAACTGGTGGTTAGCAGAGGGGAGGTGAGTGGGACGAGGGGTTAAAATAAATAGGTGATGGGGATTGAGAAGGGTTTGTGATGAGCACCAGGTCACGTATGGAAGTGTTAAATCTCTGCGTCATACACATGAAACTACTATTACACTATGTGTTAACTAATTGGAATTTAAGTTAAAACTTAAAAAAAAAAAAAAAAAAACAACAACATAGTGGGGCCTCTGGCTGGCCCAGCGAGTACAGCATGGTACTCTTGAACTCGCGTTATAAGTTCAAGCCTCATGTTGAGTATAAAGATTACTTTAAAAAATAAAAGCCTTAAAAAAATTAAAAAGAAAGGTAACACCCTTATCTCCAGTGTCTTGGGAAGGTAGGAGTCTAAGTTTAGCTGGTACCTCCACCAGGTTACAAAACTACTTCTTGTCATAAATTTTATTTTTCCTTTGGGTAAAGCCAATTTGCTACTGCAGGTGGACACCGCAGACACCAAATTAATTTAGGATAAACTATATGTGACCAATGGTACTGCTGAGTCCTGTTACTTGAGAACTAATTTCATTCATGTTGAGAAAATGTCTGGAATAAGTTGTATCTGCTTGCCTGTAGAAAAGGATGAGATTTCTCTCTGTCTTTGCCAACTTCTCGCAGATTGCCGGCCATGCACCTCGTAGTTTGTTTTAATGCTTATTCAGCAAGCAAAAAAAAATTATTTTATTTCTCTTCTATCTTTGTGGAAGTGTTTTTTCGGTTGGGAGGAAATTTTGCTTTTAATTATATTTCCCCCAAAGTAGTCACTTAACCTTTTTAAAAGAAGAGAAAGGAAGTGACAGTGAATTCAATGGTGCTAATAATTATGCCTGCCATTTATTGAGTAAATGCTAGGGTAAAGCGTGAGACACAAAGCTTTACAACCTTTGTAATCTAAACACCATGCTACGGTGGACACGATTATTTAAAGAAACCACCTCCTCCCTTCCCAGTGACAATACAGCCATAAATACAACAGTGAATTAATCTGTTGTTGGAACAAAGAAAAAGCAATATTTTCCAATGCTGAGGAAAAAAAGAAAAAAAAAAAAGGAAACAGAATACTTCTCTTGGACTGAGAGACATGCTATCCGTACAAAATATTCAGGAGCATTTAAGGGTAATGCTGCCTTACATCCTGACTTTAGAGTTTGAAGGCATATCTGTACTTTAATAGCTCCTAAGGAATGGCTAAAAAAAAAAAAAAAAAAAAAAAAAAAAGCAATTTTTTTTTTTTTTATCAGCCTCATCAATACTCTTAGGAAAATAGGAACACTCCCTCTAGAATAATTTCCACATGCTTGCAAATCAGCAAAGCTACATATTTCGAAGGGCGCAGCAACTCCTTGGTTGAACATTGATGTCATTGAAGACATTTCACGAGCTGTAATCTCCTTGTGAGTGGAATCCCTCACTTTGAAGGAAGGGCCATTTGGGATATTCACTTAGTTTTTTCTATATCGTCTTCAAATACAAGAGGACTCTTGAAGTCAGTGATGACTTAAGCAGGGCAAAAATGTTTGCAACTATTTTGTTAGTGGTAGGTTCAGAAGGGTGGCCACCTCTGCAGGGTATAGAAATATAAACTGTGCAGGGAGAGTGTACCCAAGAAAAAGAGATGCTTTATTCTAGATTTTTTTAAGGTTTTTATTTATTTTGAGGAGAGAAAGAGAGAGAGAGAGAGAAAAGGAGAAGGAGAGGGAGAGAGAAAATCTCAAGCAGACTCTGTGTTGAGCACAGAGCCCCACATGGGGTTCTATCTCACAACCCTGAGATCATGATCTGAGCCAAGAGCAAGAGTCCGATGTGTAACCGACTGAGTCGCCCATTGGCCCCGGTCCTAGGTTGTTCAGATGGGAACACAGTGAACAGGGCACCCTTCAAATGGGCTCTTCCCCTTTCAATGACAATGGTGAAAGAAGTTAACTAACGAGTCAGGGAGAAAAAAATAAATAAATGTTTAAGTGCAGATGGAATTCTCGTTTGCCTTTAAAGAGGATGAGCTATTTGATACCTGCCCCGCCCCCCCGCAAAAACATTAGCATGACTTCTTTATTCAAGCTGATTAAGCACACTCTGGGTGTGCTTGTGCACGTGCAGGTGTGTTTAACCTGTTTGTGAGCGAGGTCTGGAAATCAGAAATGGCTAAAATACAGTCCCTACCTTCGTAGAGTTCTAGGGGTAAAATATGAGAGGCACAAATACACAGTTGCAACATATGTGATAAATTTATGCCAACAACATTTATTAAGTTCAGCGGGGAGGAGAAGGTGGGATATACTCTTAAGGGATAACTCAGGCAGTAAAAATCCTTCGTGATGGAGGAAATCCGCAAGGCCACCTGCAAAAGTAGTCAACAATTTCAGGAGGGTCTGCTACAGCCCTGGCATGGAATGTGAGATCATTACTCACAGAGAAAAACACTCCTGCCAATATGCAATCAATGCGCTCAGGTTTTATTAACCTCACGTGTCTGTACAGAAACCCATCACACAAGGGGTGCAGGCATCCACAGCCTTGCATTCTGTTTGATGCATTAAAGGGATCCTGTCCTCGGCGTCTCTGACTGATGGGAGTCCTGGTGATCGTGCAAGCTTCTTGGGCTGAGGGGCTTCAGATCCTGCCATTCCACAGAGACAGCATGTAGTAAGACTCTAAAGCATGGGGCGGGGGCGGGGCTATTAGGCCTGCAGGGACCTGTGATTCTACAGAGGCTGAAGTCCCAATGTGTCTTTAGAATAACAAGATCACCACTTTTCACTTACACTAATGTCTTCCTTTCCGGACTTCGCAGTGTCTCAGAAGCCTGACCCCATGACTCTCACTCCAGAGGATACTGGCGGCGACCTACTAAAATGTGCAATGGTTCTGATCCCACCAAATGGTGATCACAGGTTACCTGGGGGCAAAGGGAAACCGAGTCACCAGAGGCGTGACATTCTGTTACTTCTCCAGGTGGGAACATCTAACAAGAGGGGTGGATTCCGGCAGTGGTCACCCTAACTGCTGTCCGGGGGGTCTGGTAACCCGGCAGCTATGGACTCCACGCCTTCTGTCCTTTGCCTCACTGTGGGTGAGGAGGAGGACTAAAATCCCCCCTCTGTTCTGAGCTTCTCCCTTCTCATTGTGTTTGAGGCCCATGGCTATAAATGAGACCCGTGGCTATATATACGGCCACATTTGCAGAAGGAATGGAGGTGCAAGGGGAAGGCTGTGGGCACCTCTTTCCTTTTTTTTTATGATTTTTTAAAAAAAAATTATTCATGAGATACCCAGAGAGAGAGGCAGAGACACAGGCAGAGGGAGAAGCAGGCTTCCTGCAGGGAGCCTGATGCGGGACTTGATCCCAGGACCCCGGGGTCATGCCCTGGGCCCAAGGCTGGTGCCCAACTGCTGAGCCCCCAAGGGGTCCCCCACTCTGGGCATTTCTATCAGTCACCAGTTCTACCAACTATTTACGAGCCAGGGGGACCCATCGGCAAAGGAGGCTGATACCTAGAAAGAGTTTTCCTAATCATTACTGAAAATTTTGAAAGAGAATTCTATAATTGTACTTTGGGATAAAATATACTTCTGTACTAAATATGAATAGGTATATGACAATTACAAAATGTAGATAGTGGCAAAAGAAAATAAAAATAAATAAAAATTTTTAAAAAATCAAGAAATATGCTCAACTCTGTCCACAGTTGTATCTCCCCACAGTTTCCTTCTATGCATTCTATATTCTAATTAAAATATATTTGTCCCATTTCCTGGATACCCTGCACTCTTTTATAACTCTGCATATTTTTTAAAAAATATTTTACTTATTTATTCATGAGAGACAGAGAGAGAGAGAGAGAGAGAGAGAGAGGCAGAGACACAGGCAGAGGGAGTTACATGGGACTTGATCCCGGAACCCTGGGATCACACCCTGGGCTGAAGGCAAATGCTAAACCGCTGAGGCACCAAGGGATCCCCTATAACTGTGCATATTATTCTCTTCTCCAAGAATGACATTTAGACTCATTAGAGCCAAAAACCCTTCTTTTTATCCTTCCAGAATGTGCAACAAGGGAGAGCCACGTCATAGGATACATTCAGATAATAGGAGATAAGAAGTCTCCTGGGGCAAAAAAAAAAAAAAAATAGTCTCCTGGGTCTTCAGGATTTTTTTTTTTTTACTAGTACAAATAGATTTTAATTTTATCATTTCTTTTTTAAAGAGTTCATCCATTTATCCATGAGAGACACAGAGAGAGAGAGGCAGAGACACAAGCAGAGGGAGAAGCAGGCTCCATGCAGGGAGCCCAATGCAGGACTCCATCCTGGACTTGGAGGGATGGGGGTGGGGGTGGGGGTGGGGTAGGGTGGGGGGGTCACACTCTGAGCCCAAAGCAGACACTCAACCCCTGAGCCCCCAGGTGTCCCTGGAGATGAGAAAGAACAGAGCTATTCTGCTGCCTCCCCAGTACCTTGCTTCCACCCTGGGGGTGCGGTGGCTGGGGGAGTGGGGGAGGGGGGCTCGAGGCCCAGTCCCCCTGCCCTGGGGTACGGATGGTCAGTGGGGGACCCAGGGCCCAGTCCCCCTGCTCCTGGGGTGTGGAAGGTCAGGGGGGACCCAGGGCCCAGTCCCCCTGCTCCTGGGGGTGTGGAAGGTCAGGGGGGACCCAGGGCCCAGTCCCCCTGCTCCTGGGGGTGTGGAGGGTCAGGGGGGACCCAGGGCCCAGTCCCCCTGCTCCTGGGGGTGTGGAGGGTCAGGGGGGACCCAGGGCCCAGTCCCCCTGCTCCTGGGGGTGTGGAAGGTCAGGGGGGACCCAGGGCCCAGTCCCCCTGCTCCTGGGGGTGTGGAGGGTCAGGGGGGACCCAGGGCCCAGTCCCCCTGCTCCTTGGGGTGTGGAAGGTCAGGGGGGACCCAGGGCCCAGTCCCCCTGCTCCTGAGGGTGTGGAGGGTCAGGGGGGTCCCGTCTGGGGATGGAGCCTGCGTCCCCTCCGGCCGCAGTGCCTCTGCCTGTGGCTCTGGGTGTCTCAGGAAGAAGTAAATAAATCTTTGGAAACAGAAAGGAGGCTGCGGTGAGGGAGCCCCCAGAAGGCCGTCCTCCTGGCCCGGGAGGGTCAGGCCGAGGGCGGAGCTGGACCCCCTCCCCCCCTTACTGTGACCTCTTAGCAGCTGCCCCAGGAGCATCGAGCACCTCCTTGCAAGGCCGGTTGCCTAGAATTGCCTCGGGCCCGATGTGCAACCAGCTTAGCATCAGGCTACTGCTGCTTTCAAGGTCGGGTGCAGAAGGATAATGCAAGGTGGAGGGTGGTTTTGTGAACGCGACGATCACTTGAGTATCTCTCCTAGGTTCTCTCACGTCCTCCTTCTTCCCTTGTATTTTGTACCTGCCACAGGACACACTCAGCCCCTCCGCCTCGTGCACTTACCACCCCCCCCAGGACCAGCATCCCAGGACACTCATGCGGTCACACCGCTGCTTCTCCTACAGAAACGCTCTTGTGTCCTTCAGGCCCCTGCAAAAATCTGACTCCTTTGTAACAAATGACACTCTGCGGACACCGATATTGTGACAGAGGGTGGCTACACCTGCGGTGAGCACAGCACACACTGTCCTCAGATGGCTGTCCCGTACACCTGCTGCTGCTGCGGCATCGGGGCCGGCTGCACCTTCATGCTAGCATGCTACAGAAACCATGAAACATCACTGGAACCAATGAAACTTAGTACTTGAAAACATGCATTTTTAGCTCTCCATTTCTTTCATTTTTTTTTTCTCATTCTGTAATGTTCTTGCCTTCTTCAAGTTTCCTGTATAAATGTCGACTCCTTGTAAAACATCCTGGACAACCTCCCAACTCAGGGAAAACTAAATTATTATCATTATCGTTCCCTGTTTCCACAGATCATCTCAGGTATCTCCATCGTATTATTGATCACGTTACAGCACAATGATCTCTGTGGACTGGTTTCTGATTATGACTACAACGCACAATTATTTTAGAGAATGTAAAACTTACATAAAACATGGAAAACAATCAATGAGCACATTTGATTCCATAATTCAAATAGAAACACAATTGATATTTAATAATCAATTTTATTTCTATAATAAATCAATAAAGCTGGTAGACTGGCATACTTTACATAAGCGATAGAAAATTTCAAAATTATAATACCAGTGTTTTTAAAACCTGGTAGGTAATAACCAGAGTATTTATTTAATAAAAATATAGATTCCAGGGCCCCACCATGAGAATTTCTAAGGGAAAGGTGTCAAGAGGTGGGTTTTTGATCATTTCATAGGCAGCACTCTAAAAGCAGAATTATTTTATCAGATAGTATGACCTTAAAAAGAAATGACTGAGATTCTAGATTGACAACGACTTCCCATAAAACTTTCACTAATTTGTACACTTACTACCTTTGCATGAAAATGTCTGCTATAGGTTTTGAGACTTTTACCAAACACTTGGAATTATGACTCCTAATTTACATACAGGCAGAGTATTAGTCTCTAAGAACCGCCATAAGAAATTGCAACAGGAGTGGCTGAAAACTGTATTCTATGACAGTTGCAGAAGCCAAAACTCTGAAATGAAGGAGTAGGTCAAAAGCTTTAGAGAACAAGTCTTCTATTCCTTTTCCAGATTCTGGTGACTTCACTGTTCCTTACATGGGTGCCGTATGATTCTAATCTGTGCCTTCATCTTTATATGAGCTTCTTTGCTGTGTGTCTGAGTCTCAAATCTCCCTGGGTCTTTCTCCTACAGGGACAACGGTCATCGGATTTGGGACCAACCCTACATCCAGGATGATCTTTCATTTAAATTTATACAAAAGCCTTTGTTTTCCAAATATATTCATATTCGCAGCTTCTGAAGGTTAGGACATTGACAGTGCCACCATTCAAAGTATTAGAGATGGAGATACATGACAGATTTAAAAATTACAAATGTTTCACAAAAAAAATAGCATCTCTTCCTTTAATCTGGACTTCTGGTTACTTATGTATTTGAGATTTCTCCTACGGTATTGGCTATTTGTGTGTGTGTGTGTGTGTGTGTGTGTGTGTGTGTGTGTATTTTCCACCAAATAAATCAGCCATTAACTATTTTTCACTATTTTGACTAACTTTGACTTTGACTATTGGTCATTCAGTGTTTTATCATTATATGTTATAAGAAACAAATCACTTCTACTTATCTGATGCCTTTACTACACATTAAGCCATATCTTTAAGTCATCCCTCCTGTTTTTTCCTTATTCAAATATGTATAAGGTATCTACACATCTCTGTTAAAAATGGGCTAGAAGCTGGAAGTGGAAGGTTGGATAAACCTTTTGTAAGTAGAGAAACTCTATTACTGATTCATCTGGTTTATTTAAAACATCCATATGACAAGTGATCTGTGGAGCACCGAGACAGACTCTGTATTTGGGTGGGTCTGTGGGAGTGTGTTTTGCCTCGGCCCTGCGCTCCCTTTGCTGGTGGCATCCTCAGCCCATACACAGTCTACCAACAGAAGGTGGCGTGCGCCCAAACTAAGCTGCCTGCTTTTTAAGGCCAAGTTTGCAATAGTGATAGTCAAAGGACATCTGTGGACGATGAGGAGCAAAAAAAGATGGGAAATGTGATACGCAAGGGAGCTTCATCAACCTGAAAAACAGATATGCATCATGATAATACTCAGAGAGCCTTTTAATTGTTCCTCTAACAACATTTGACAACCAGTGAGCTCTTCTGTATTTTCTGACATTTTGAAGAATGGTGGTCGTCCCTGGTATATTTGATACGGGGTCTTGTCTAAAATATTACATAAACACGCATGCAGACAGCGCACATGCATGCGTGCACACACACACACAGAGCTCTGGCTTTATGGACTGGTCTTAACAAAAGCTCTGTCACACAGTCGTCGCGTGAATTGGGCCACCTCATTAATACCTTAGAGCCTTATTTTCATATTTTAAAACTGGATATATATCGTAACCTTTCTTGAAGGACTGTCGTGAATATTTTTGTAAAGATCGCAGATGAGGGACGAGAATGAGTGTCTTCAAATTTTCTGCTTCCTTCTTTCTTTCTCTTTTTCCTTTTTTAGCAAAATACTCTATTTGGACGTGTAAAAATGAGCCGCATAACACAGCGCTAAACAAACAAATGGCTTATTTGGGGAGGGAGGGTAGGGCTACAAAGTGAATTTCCAAATATGGAATCGGTGAATAATGAGCTTCAATTACAGCTACAAATGACATTCCATGAGGAAGCAAAGGCTCACCAAGGATGAATGTGTTGAAAAAAAAAAAAAAAGAAAGAAAGGATGAATGTGTTGTCTGTAGTCAAATGTTAGTGGGTGACAGATTTGAAATATTCAAGCCAAATTTAACTCCAGAGTCTGGCTATTAAACACGCAGTACCAATTATTCACATCAGTCAAAGGTCAATAAAGCAGCAGTATAGATGGTCTGGAGAATGTCCCACGTGCACTTGAAAAGAACGTGAATCCTGCTGTTTTAGGATGGAATGTTCTGGAGGTATCTGTTAAATCCATCTGGTCTAGTGTGTCATTCAAAGCCATTGTTTCCTTGTTTATTTTCTGTTTAGATTATCTATTGATGCAAGTGGGGTGTTAAAGTTCACTACTATTATCGTATTATTATCAATTAGTTCCTTTATGTTCGTTATTAATTGTTTTATATATTTCGGTGCTCCCATGTTGGGGGCATAAATATGTACAGTTGTTATATCTTCTTGTTGGATGGACCCCTTTATGATTATATACAATGCCCTCCTTTGTCTCGTCACAGTCTTTGTCTCAAAGTCTTGGTTTGTCCAATATTGCTACTCCAGCTATCTTTTGACATCTGTTTGTGTGATAAAATGTTTCTCCATCACCTCACTTTCAATCTGCAGGTGTCCTTAGATCTAAAATAAGTCAGCATTTAAGAAAAATTGGATTTAAAAAATCCAAAAAGAGAAAGGAGAGGTGCCCTGAAGGAGTTAGCATGGGGGAGAGGGGATGATAAGAGGTAGAAGGAGAGAAATCACTCAGAAAATGATGGGAACCAGGGAACTAAGGAAAAGAAACTTGGTACACAGGAAGTATTTCATAGGAAGTTAAGACAGAGACTTTAAAAAATAAAGGCTGGCTTATAAAGTATTAAATGCTACAATGGTTTCTGAGCTGTGCCTGGTGCTCATTCCATCATTACCCAGAATCTTCAGGATCCATCTCCTGTTAGTTGTACCTTGGGAAATGTCTAAAGAAAATGGGGGTCTTCTCATCACCACACAAAAGGGATTCAAGAACTCAGAGAAAGTAACAGAGAGAGAGAGAGAGAGAGAGAGAAGAGAAGGGCAGCAGTGTTCAGGGGAAGCAAGGAACTTTAGCAAATGTTCCTAGGACAGATGGGGAGCTTCAGAGTCCCAGTGTTACTAGGGAGAGAGGCACAGCATTTCCTCTTCCCACAGATGGAAAGGAGACTCAAAACTTGTTTTAATACATACGAGTAGATCAGGAGTCTTGGCAACTCCCACATAACTGACCTTTCTGTAATAACAAAATAAGTAATATGCCCCCAACATTCAATAAATGTTAGCAAATTTCCTACCGCCTGCCCCCACCCCAACATGGCCAACATAGAAAAAATGGCAATTATCATCTTTATCTTCTTCATAATGGAAGGTTATGGACATTGGCTTCCAGGCCATTTTCTGTGCCTTAGAATAGGACTCTTCCTCCCTTCACTGGAGGAAGAAGTGCCAAGTGCCAGTCATCACGCCACTCACAGTGATACTTTTTCCATCGCCCTAGGAGGTAGTCTCACCCTGAGGGTTACAAACCCCAGTTTAGCTTTCACTCAGCACTTTCTAAAAAAGCAATCATCAGCATTCGGATGTTTTTTTTCTCCTAGTATTATGAGCACATATCTCACAGTTTAGATTGATGGAATCTTGAGTGGCTTGTTTGTCATATTTCCACAGTTTGCATATGTCATTTTCATTTGAAATCATGGGCATGTCCATTACAGATTATGAATTAATGTTTACACAGATTAAATTAATAACCAAGCTTGAAAATGTAAAATGTCACTCTACAGTGGCCCAGGAGCTGAGATGCTTGTCAATCAGGGTGAGCTGCAGTGTCAGTAGCAACCTTCCAACTATGGGAGGTCAATCACAACATTCTAATTGCAACTGTTCAACTTATTTTTCCATCTTTCTATTCTTAAGCTTGGGTAATAACATGTCATCGTGTTGTCACCAAGTTGCTACTTTAGTTTTCAACTGGCACAGATATGTATTATCAATAAATATACAAAGGAAAGTCTAGTTTCAATGGATATTGAAACCAAATCCTTAAGTCCCCCAGTCTTAGATCTTAGAAAACGTGCACTACTAGTTCTATGATTTCATAACTTGTCTGTTAGTTTCACATCCTGATTGGTTTTATTTCCCACCAAATGGTAAACAGGGTTGGGGGAAAAACATAAGGGAAAATGAAATGTGACTTCAAAATGCCCTACTACCTTCTTTTTAATTTCCTTCTCTTCTTTTTCCACATCTCTTCCTCCTTCATGCTTTTTTTTTTTTTTTTTTTTTTTTTTTTTTTTTTTTAGGTGTAAGAACAATCTACTTTGAATACAAAAATCAAGAACGAAAATAGTTGTGGGAAGGTTAAAGTTTTAGAATCTTTACTTTTCTTGTAAAGAAAACATCTATATTAGAGATCACTGATTTTATGTTTTATTTTTAAGGAAAAAAGAATGAAGAAAATAGAAATGCCCTGGATATATAATGAGAACTTTCAAGGTTTATAGATAAAGTAAATATAAATACATACGTATTTCTAGGTGAATGCATGTGTATGGATAGACAGACACAGATGGGCAGACATGACTGCTCATTCTAAAAACGTGTACGCTCAAGGCTCATAATTTGATAGTCAAATTATGTGGGTAATATATCTTCTGCCTAAAGGTTTCTTTTCAAGGTTAAAATATATGTAGAGATTCTGTGGCTACAGATAAGTCACATCTGCATTATGTGTTTTCTTTTCCTGTCAGTTTCAATAGGTTTTTTTCTTAAGGAGTTAGAGAATTAGATGATCCTCTGTCCATTAATACAAAACTAAATGGACTACAATTTTGCATAACAATAATAATATTCCCTTTAGAAATGCAGTTGTTTGAAATATTAGCATATGTATGAATTTGAATATTAGTATGCAACAGTATTTATAATAATACCACAGAGCACTTATTTCAAACTCTCTCACATATACTCATTCAAATCACTGACAGATATCCATGACTCTAATGAAAGCAACAGAAGTTCAAACTAATTAATGCCATGATTAAAAAAATAAACTTAAAACATGGTAGTCATTCACAAACTTGAATTTTACTCAATAATATGCATAATCTTATTGTTTTTCATAGTGTGTATGAGAACGTTTTCAAAGTAATGTATGAAAATAATAATTCATATTCTGTTTTTAACACACAAGAGAAAAACTAGAATCTAGAAGATAAATCCCTGCTTTCTTGGGTCATATATTCTAATGAGGGGACACATTTTATAATCAACTGAATAAACTACAAACTATGTCGGATAAGATATTGCTAGGAAGAGAAATAAAGCAGAGAAGTACAAGTGGTAGTTGAGGAAGCGCTTGAAAGAGTAAAGAAAATGGTCATACAACAGCTTCCTGGAGTAGAGCTTTCTAGGGAGTGGGAATGGCAAGTATAAGTTCAAAAGGTACAACTGTGACTGACACATTCTTTCTCCCTCACTGACAGTTCCTACCATCTTCGTGTTGGCTTCCATTCCAACAAAACTCTCTGTTGTAGTTCCTCACTGCCCCAAATTCTAACACTCTCTTTTCACCTATACTCTCTCCTTTAGTAGTACCAGCCACACCATGGTTTTACGTATCATCTCTCTTTAGACAGATCCCAAATATGTATCTTTAGAAGGCTACTCTTCTGAACTCTGGATCTATATACCCATCTGCCTTTACATTTCCATTTGTATCTTAGACTTATATCCTAGATAAAACTTGTGTTTCTCCCATGTTTTCCCCAACAGTTAATCATAAAACACTCCCAAGTCTCAACGAAAACACAGTCATAGTCTATGTCTCTATGTTTCTATCTTTAGTAGTCAATCCATTACTAATCTCTGTAGATTTTAATTCCAAATACATTTCAGATATTCATGGATCTCTTATTTTGCCTGTCCATACTCTAATTCATCAAAGAGATACCCATAACCTAATTCCTCCGCTTCATAGATGATTCCTCTCCTCAATAAAATTTTCACAAGTAGCCAAAATATTTTTTTTCAAAATATAAATCTGATAATTTAGTCCCCTGATTAATGTTCTTCGTTGGCATCATAATCCACCTAAAAATCCAACGACCTTTCATGATCTAAACAACTTTAGTCATCTCATACTTCAATTCATACACTTCTCCAAGTTCACAAAGCTCTAGCCACACTAATCCTAAAATAAATAAATAAATAAATAAATAAATAAATAAATAAATAAATAAATGTAACTCAGCTTCTTCTGGATCACGAGGCCTTTGTAGTGCTGTTTAGATGTCTAGAGGTTCTTCTCTTCATCTATACATGGTTAGTTCTCTCACATACTTTGCATAACTATTTATATCTTGTCTTATTAAGAAGGTCACATATAAATAGTTACTCTCATATTTTTCCATCATTAGATTCTATTAATGTTTATAGAAATTCTTACAATCTGGGACTTCAAGGGAAGATGGGAGAGTACAAGGGCCCTAAACCCACCTTATCCTACAGCTACAACTAGATAACACACATCAGTGCAAATAATCTTAGAACAATCTGAAGATTGTGAGAATAAACTCCACAACTAAATGTAGAGAAAAAGCCATATTGAAGAGGGTAGAAAGGGGAGAGACTTGATGGGGAGTTGAACCCCATGGGTCTGGCTGCTGGAGGGACGGAGCCTCAGATGTGGAGAGGGGTGAGAACCATTATCATATGGGGAAGCCTGCAGAGGGAAAAAGAAATCCACAAAGCATTTGGTTTTGAAACCTGGATGGGCTAAATTTCATGATTTCTTACAACCAGACTTAAGGCCTGGAACTTTAAAATCAGTGGGTTCTGCTCTGGGAGAGGCAGGAAGGGGCAATAAAAAACTGAATCCCTTAAAAAGGCAGTACAGCAAATGGCTTTACAGAGGTACAGCTTAGAAGCACCATTTGAAAGACACCGGGGCATAAGAGAGGAAGGGTTAGTAACTCATCTCAGAGTTTGCTCAGATACTTTTCCAGGAACAAAGGACCTGGCCGATGCTATTTCTACCCCTCCCCGCACTCTCAGCATAATCACATGTCCACCTGCAGGAACCAGTAAGGTGCTGGCATTCACACATAATTTGCTTACACTGTATCTTGCCCCCTCTAGCCACTCCTGCCTCAGTCAGTCCCTGTGGGCCCCCTCCACAAGAAGACTAGAGCAGACTTTGCCGACACTGCATTCCCCCCTCCCATGGATGACATGGACACCTTGTTAAAGCTGCACCCCTCACCTGCCCATGTGTGCTTTGCTGAGTACCCAGCTGGCCCCCTTCTCCACAGCAGCTGTGTGTCATCTGTGGAAGAGGACTAGTACCATCTTGTTAAAAGTGGATGCCCCACCCACTACTTTTCAACAGCAAGAGACCTAGTTGACTTTCTAACACAGAGAAACAATCACAGAAAGTTAGGCAAAATGAAGAATATGTCTAAAGTTAATGAACAGGACAAAATCACAGCAAGAAACATAAGTTAAATGGAGATAAATACTGGTGATAGAGAATTTAAAGTAATGATCATAGAGATACTCACTGGACTTGAGAAGAGAGTGGAGGACATCAGTGAGAGATTTTAAAAAGTACCAATCAGAGATGAAGAACATAATAATTGAAGGTCCAAATATACTTGACGGAATAAATAGCAGGCTAAAGGAAGGAGGGATTTGAATTAATGACCTGGAAAACAGAGTAATGCAAAGTAATCAAGCTGAGTAAATGAGAGGAAAAAATTATGCAAATTAAGAATAGTCTTAAGGAACTCAGTGACTCCATCAAGTATAATAACATTTATACCATAGGGATCCCAGAAGGACAGAGAGAAAAGGGGACAGAAAATTTATTTGATGACATAATAGCTGAAAACTTCCTGAAACTGGGGAAGGAAATAGATATCCAGATTCTGGAGGCACAGAGATGCTCCCAAAAAATCAGCCCAAGGAAGTCCAAACCAAGACACATAGTAATTAAAAGGGTAAAAAGCGGTGATTAAAAAAAAAAAAAAAAAAAAAAACTGAAAGCAGTTACATCCAAGGGAAACCCCATTAGGGTATCAGCTGATTTTTCAGCAGAAACTTTGTAGTCCAGAAAAGACTAGCACGATATACTCCAAGTGTGGAAGGAAAACTCTGCAGCCAAGAATACTCTGTGCAGCAAGGCTATCATTCAGAATAGAAAGAGAGATAAAAAGTTCCCCGGCCAAACAAAAACTAAAGGAGATCATGACCACTAAACCTGCCCTATGAGCTGAAAGTAAAGACCATAACTGAGCATATGAAAAGTAAAAAACACAAAAGTGTTGTAAAAATAAACATTTCTGTAAAAATCGGTCAAGGGATTCGCAAAATAGAAGGATGTAAAATATGACACCATATACCTAAAATGGGGAAGGAGGAGAGAGGAGTAAAGAATGGGTTCTAACTTAAGCAACCATCAACTTCATATAGTCTACTCTGTGCAGAAAATATTATATACAAACTGAATGGTAATCACAAATCAGAAACCAGTAGCAGATGTGCAAAACAAAAAGAGAAAGCAATCCAAGTACATCACTAAAGAAAGTCAAAAAACCATGAAAGAGAGCAAGAGAAGGAGAAGAGAAAAACTGTAAAACAACCATAAAACAAGTAACAAAATGGCAATAGCTACCAATAATTACTTTGAATGCAAATGGACTGAATGCTCCACTCCACTGACACTGGGTGACAGAGGGGATAAAGAAGCAAGACTCGTCTATACGCTGCCTACACGAAACTAATTTCAGACCTGAAGACTCATGCAGGTTGAAAGTGAGGGGATGGAGAAGCATTTATCATGCAAATAGATGTCAAAAGAAAGCTGGGGTAGCAATACTTAGACAAAATGGACTTTAAACCAGACTCTTAACAAAGACAGATACTATATGATAATAAAGGAGGCAATCTAACAAGAGGATATCTCTTCTGGTATCTTTCTCAGTGAGAGCGTATCACTCTTCCAAGTTAATTTAAATCTGGCATATTTCCTGGGGTGCTTGCGTGGCTCAGTCAGTTAAGGTCATAATCTTGGGGTCCTGGAGTTGAGCCCCGCATTGTCTCTCTACTCAAGTGGGGAGTCTGCTTCTCCTTCTCTCTCTGTCCCTCCCCCCTCCACTCATCTCTCTCTCCCTCTCAAATAAATAAATCTTTAAAAAATAATTTTTTTACAATATTTCCTGGAATGAGTATACCTGTGGCTGATACTGATGGAAATTTAGGATATCTCTAGTTTTTTTTTTTCTTATTAAGTAATGCTAAAATAGGGAACACTTTTCTGTACATAATACTTCTATTTAATAAATACATATTAAGGTAGGTTCTGGACTCTAGGGATAAATCATTAAAAACAAAAAGATTTACATTGTGGACAGGAAAGGGTAGGAAAGCACATAGAGTGCTGAGTAGGATAGCCAAGGTAAGCCTCTTTAAGATTGTAAGATGTGAGCAAAGGCCAAAGTAGGTAAAGAAGTTGGCTGAGGTATATGGGGGGAGAACATTCCAGATAGAGAAGTCAGAACAAATCTTCAAGCTGGAACCAAACTGACATGGTGGAGGAACATCAAAAAAGACCCATGGAGCTGGAACAGTGAGGAATGGGCAGCTGGAAGGAGAAAAGATCAGAATCCAGAGAATGTAGGCTTTTCAAATATTATAAAATGTTGGTCATCTACTTGAGGTGCAACCTGAAATCATTACAAGGTTTTGAAGTGAAATAAAAATACGTAAAAATTCTCTATCGTATGGTATGATCACTTTAAGTTGTGCCAAATTGTCTTTTCTAAAATTTGCATCATTATACATGTCTACCCATAACATCTCTTCTATGTCATTCTAAATATATTTGGGCTATTAGTAATCTTTTTTTTTATTTTTTTCCTAATCTCAGTGCTTTATCCTGCATTTTCCTCATAACTAGGGAGGATGAAAATGATATTACATTTATTGGCCATTGTAATATCTTCTCGACCTGAATCACTTATTTTATATTGATAATATTCAGTTTTTTAAATATATTAATATATAATCCCCCAATATATTTTCAAAAACATGGTACAGTGATTTGTGTCCTTTGTCCTTGCTTTTCTTGGATAAATTCTAGATCCTACTAAAGTCCAGCTAGCTTATATGCCAATACGGCAGAAAATCTTTGTCCTCCTTTGAAAGGAAATATGTAGTTCCTTTGTATGAAAAGCAAAGATGTTTAATTTCCATTGTAAAAAATGCTCTATTATGCAACTCACATTGATGAAAATAAGATGCCCTGTTTGCTTACTTCTAATTGACTTACACTTTAATTTCTTCCCATGCTCAGCAGTAATCATTTATTTTATTTAAGGGAAAATAAATATGGACGAGTAACTCAAGCCCATGTACTGTATATTAGCTATAAGGTTTCCATATTTAAAACATTCTATCTGGGCAGCCCCGGTGGCTCAGTGGTTTGGCGCCGCCTGCAGCCCAGGGTGTGATCCCGGAGACCCTGGATTGAGTCCCATGTCCGGCTCCTTGCATGGAGCCTGCTTCTCCCCCTGCCGGTGTCTCTGCCTCTCTCTCTCTCTCTCTCTGTATCTCTATGAATAAATAAATATATTTTTTTAAAAAATAAATAAATAAAACACTCTATCTTATCAATTTTAAAGATTTATTAGTTAAATAGTCCTGGGTGGGGGAAGCCAACTGCCTTTATGATCTATTATGTTAAAATTCACAAAATATATTGTCATTGTAGTGGTATAATGGTGCAATAAATCACCTAATGCTGTAAAATACCATGTTGCCTTTTTTTTCTTTTTAACAAAAGATACTAATCAAGCCTACAGTGTGTAGGAATACAGAAGAATGAATGGAATTAGAGTAAAATAAAACTATAAAAATCTAACAGTGTTCAAGACTACTGATACTTTTTTTTGAGGACTACTAATTCTCAATTAGTTATTTCAATGGTACCTAGTTTACTGGTAAAAATAGAATTTTACTCATTTTTAGTGAGAAACATATACTTTACCCTCATTTTGTAAAATCTGGAGAAACACAAAAAAAAATAACTGTCATTCAAAAGTGAGTTAATGTCAAGGAGAAAATGGAATAACTGTGAAAATCAAATAGACTCCCACATGTAGCTATTTGCAGGGAAAATAGCAAGTGATTTTAACCTTACATGTATTTTCCTTGTTTTATGGATTAGAAAGTAATGGTGTAATATTCTCCTAGATGAGATGAATAATATTTAGTATAAATTCAGTCAACTCCACCTATATGATAATATATTCGTGTAAGAAAAAGAATCATACTGTTAGAGAAAAAAAAATTTGGTAAAATCCTGTCAAATGGCATGATACAGGCTTGGTAGAAACTATAGATTTTTCAGCTCAGTACCCTTACAGTGATGAAATCAGACTAAATGTGAAATAACAACATTAAGTATATTTTAGAGACTCAAAATAACAAGCTGTTTTTAACTTTTTGGGAAATATATATAAAGAAATATATATAATATATAATATAATTGTGAATATATAATACATATATACAAATGTAAATAAAATATATACAGCATTAAAAACAGTATGTTGGCTCTATTTCTTGCTCATTTATATAGATACTGAAAACTTGGATTTGAAAAAGTTGATTTTATGCTAGAAAGAACTTCATATTTTAGTATGGGCTTTACTACTTTTTTTGTTTGTTTGTTTCAAGTTGTAGTGTCTGCTTGTGATTTTTTTCCTGTGCCAGCACTTAGTATCTTGGTACAGCTGGGACAGCAGAATCCTCTGGAGCCATCTTTCAGCACTTTATGCTTCTGCTTGATCTCAAGTAACAAGAAATTTTGATTAAAAAAGTTCCATTTGGCTCCCCACAGGGTGCCACTGGTGCAGTTAACACTAAGCAATATTCCAGGCCAGGCATAACCCAGATGGATAATTTTTCTAAAGGTGAATATGTTCTCAAACAACAACTTATTAAAGTTCCCCTCTATCAGTCCCATCTTCCTAATACAGTGGTTATTTATTTTTGCTTTTTTTTTTTTTTACTAATTCTTTTCAAAATATTCTTCTCATAACAAGACATCTTGCTCCATGTCAATCCTAAAACATCCCAAATTCTAGATCTTATATGCCAGGAGAAATCTACTTTACTTCCCTAACCTTAACCTTTAGGAGCAAATACAAATTTGTGGGGCACTTGGGAGGCTCAGTTGACTAAGCACTCGACTCTTGATTTTAGTTCATGTCATGTTCTCAAGGTCTTGACATGGAGCCCTGCATCGGGCTCTCTGATCTGCAAAGAGTCTAATTGAGATTCTCTCCCTCTGCCCTTCCCCCCACTTATTTTTTTAAGAGAACACTTCTTTCCTTAGGTTATTTCTCTGCATTGTTGGCAATTTTTTTTTTTTTGGGGGGGAGCACATTTCAAGATAAAAGGTGTCAGATGCTGTACAACATGCTCTAAAACATCAGACTGTATGGAATAAACACATCGATGTGTTTATTTCACTGTTTATTCACTGTTGCAGAAATTCTGATAAATTCTATTTTGCAAGAGTCCCGTCAAATATATGTGTGTGTGTGTATATGTGTGTGTGTGTATGTGTGTATATATATGTGTGTGTGTATATATATATACATCATTGATATATATATATATCCTATATATCCTATATATCCTATATATATATATATCATTGACTAGGTATCAATGAGAACTGAATCCTACTTTTATAATTTTCATTCTTAGTAAACTGAAGTTTCCATTTACCATTGTCTGATTTTTTGTATTCCAAACCCTGTTTTTCTTCTACTATTGAGGTATTTCAACTGCTGAGGATTTAGAACATGTGTACTCTTGACTAGTTCAATGACCTTCTATCTCCATATCAGGACACTTGGGTGGTAGGCACAGTTGGTGATAGGAGTATTACCATTCCACACCTCAGATCATATAGAGTAACATAACTGACTCCAAACCTTGTACATTTATTTCATTATAACCATAGTGAACATAGCCTCAACTCCCTTTTAGATGAATCCCCAAAATTCTACAATAATACTATATACAAGAAAGAGTGACTTTGAAGAATATCAGAGTGGAACGAAATCACAGTCTTAACCATATGGAGTTAAATGTTTTTACTTTTGCAAATGTTGTAATATCTAAGACCATGTTAACGTATTATTGGGAACCTTCTCAAGACTTTGAAAGGAGTTTGTGCAGTAGAAGAATCCAGAGCTTAAGTTTCACTGGCTACATGAGAAATCACCCTCAAAGAGCCTTATTTAAAAGGGACTAAAACAAGATCCTGAAATCTAGAAGCAAAACTTAAAAAAAAAAAAAAAAAAAAAGGATGCCATTAGGCAAAGTCTATTCATCCAATGCCTTCTTACCTTGAAGACCTAGAACAAGGTCCTGCAGAAGGGCAGTATTTTTTGGGGAAAAAGTAATCTAGTTGCCAGACATTAAAATTAATATTAATTAATAATTAATGTGATTATTAATTTATTTTAATATGACCATATAAGCACTACAGAATTGAAGCATGAGCAAAATTAAACATAGCTACTATAGTGACAAAAATCCCTGACCCCAGATTTAAGAGAAGTGCTGTCTCTTCCTATCTATTCCTTGCTTCAGGCCAATGTCTTAGTAATTTTTGAAAAGAGTAAGGAAATAGATGTGTAATTTTAAAAATCCTATACTTTTTCTAGACCTTCTCAGATGTTTTCTAAGGATTCGTGCTGCACTTATTTTTTTACAGTTTCTAAAATTCTGAGAAGTAAATTATTAAGGGAGTGAAAGTAAGAATGTGGTGAAACAAGGTACAGAGGGAGAGACAGAAAAAAATCAGATAAGAATGGAAGCATTATAAAGAGACTGGATCATAAAAAAAAAAAGAACAATTTTGGATGAGGAGTATAACCTAGTTCTGAAGAATTAAGGAGGGAAATATATAGATATAACAAAAATATATTATCTACATATATATCTAAATGATCTATACATGGGGGGGAAATGATGTTAGGAGTCCTGTTTCCTGCAGTGAGAAAAGGTACAGCAAGGGCTGTAATCTCTAGAGCTTCCAGCTATGGAACACGGAATAAATCTGGAACTGACATAGCGGAGCTGACTTCAGGTTATGTCAACAAGCAGAGAATGGTACCCAAAGGTATGATGACACAGGAGAGAAGAAAACCCTGTAACCCAGCTGCCACTATGAACTCTCTTGTGTTGCTATAGATTTTGCAATAAATAAGCACAGGAAGAAATCAGATGCCAGCTATATGTAGTAACCTACAATGGTGTTGGGAGTCAACAGTAGAAAGCTGGACATTAAGTAGAAGGGGAGCTGGGAACAGGATTTTAAAAGACTTATCCAAAGCAAATAAGGGGACAAGGGAGGGCCTCAGTGATCACCTGGGAATTGAGCAGTACCTGGTTTTAAGACACATAAATGATGGGGATCCAGTTATCAAAAGCAGGTATAACATGAAGACGAAAATCTCGAATGTCGAGTTGATATCATTAGACCTATAGAAGAAGCACAGACTAACAGAATGTCAGCCCTGACCTCCTCATAGTAGCACTCAATGCTTCCAAAACAGACTTCCTGAGAGTAAATCTTGATTCCCACTGCATGGGTGGCAATGGGCAAGTGGGAAGCTTAATTTCTCTGAATTTGTCTTCCTTATTAGTAAAATGAGGATTATACTGTTATCTAATTGTTGTGAGGCTTGAGTGGCATTATGTAGATAAAGCATTAGGATAGTATGTGTGACCCTTTATAAACAATCAGTGTTTGCTTTCATTGTTGTCCTTTATATCATTATTTACTCAATTTTGGCAAAAGGGTACTATTTATACCTGAAAGGTGGATAGCCCCTGAGAAAAATGACACTGGCCAAGAAAAACGTTTTGATTTCAGTGGTACCAGCTCTAAGAAGAAACCAGTTTCCAGGCAGCAAACTATGTGGGTGTTGTGTCCTGAGTGAGAGCTGGAGAAGGGTGAACACATTCACGAGAACGCTTAAAAAGACCAAGCCCTGGGGAGCAAGAGCAGCAACTAGAATGTTCATTTATTGTTGTTGTTGTTGGTGGAGGGGGGTGTAAATTTGCTCACCCATATTGGAAAATGGTTGATTGATGTCTATTGAAGCTAAATTTAGGACCACCCAATACAATGGATACATAAATTGTAGCATATTCATGTAAAAGAAAAATGTTTCCCAATAAAAAAAAGAGAATAAACTAAGGGTACGCCAAGCAATATGGATGAATCTCACAGAAATTATATTGAGCAAAAGATGTCAGATGCAAGAGAGACCCTCCTGGAAGATTCTGCTTACAGAAGTTCATGAACAGGCAACCCCTCTCTATGGTGACAGAGTCAGAACAACGGTTATCCCTTGAGAAAAGTACTTGGCTGGGAACGGACCTCAGGAGCTGTCTAGGGTGCTAGATATGCTCTCTAGCTTGATCTTGGTTATGGCTACTTGAGTATAAAAATGAACGTGTGTTAAATGCATGTGTCCCTCATAGAGTAGAAGTTAAATCTCAATTTAAAAAAGGGCAGGAAAGAAAGTAAGACTTGGATGAGGCCTCCCTTTGAGAAGGATAATAATGTCTGCTGGTTATTTAGTGACTTCTCTGTATTAAGTGCTGACCTAATTGATTCAAATACATCTAACCCTTCCTATCAGCAGTGAGGGGAAGACATTCAGATTTCACCAAGTCTGTGAGCAGATTTGTGACTCACAGGGGAATGAATAATTATGCCTGAGCATGAGTGGGAGACAGTCTATGATGCCAGGACGGAGACTGAGGCAATTCAAAAATGTAATCTGGCACATGGGGTGCCAACTAGGGGTGTAAAGCATGCAAGTGAGTTCTTCTGTCTTTGGCAGTGGTTTAACCTAATAATTAAAGATAGTGGATCCACAGTTCAACTCTACTAGGTCAAAGTCCATCTCTGTTTCTTAGCAGCTCTGTGACTGAGGCAACCTATACAACCTCTTTGAGCCTCTGTTCACTGTAAAATGGGCTAATAAAGATACCTATCTCACAGGCATATTGTGTGGACTAAATGGGTTCATATACAGATAAAGTATTTAGGAGATGATCTGGGATATGGAAAAGTCTACGTAATGTCAAATTGTACATTTTTTCTCAAAAGTGACTACAGCCTACAACAATATGTTTTTTTCTACTTTTGAGACTCATAAAATTCCCCTAATACATGTTTTGGTGACCAACACAGGTTCGATGAACTCTGACTTTGCTCAACAAAGATATTTAAAAGTGAGCTACAATACTATATCCATGCCATATAAGGGCATATTAGAAACCCAAAACCCACAATAGGAGTGGGACTTATCTCTATAAACCATCATCCGTTAAATGAACCAAATTTAGCTGCCTGGATAACTCCACAGTGCAATGTTTGTACTTTCCTTCCCTAATTTTATCTCGGAAACAGGAAACTTACATCATAGTCCAGTTTATTAAGCACAAGCCATCTGGTCCCTTTGGCGTTACAGGTGATGGCTAAATCTATGCTGGGACATTTGAAAACTCAATTTCCATGTTAACTTAGCCGGCAACTCTAGGGAGGGCAAGGCAAAGAGTGTATTATGTTGAAAGCTTCCAGTTGTGAGGTGAGGAGGTTGAGACTCATTTAACAATGATTATAAAGCATTCACCTAAAGGCTGATTTGGGGGAGTCATTATGCTCGTAAGCACTGCACAATCCCTACTGCCAACAGAGCTACACACGTGTGGGAAACCAAACTCCTAGGAAGTGGTTGACATGCTGTTTCAGAGAACAGATGTGAGGCTAATTATGTGGATTGCATAGAACAGATTCAACAGCCAGGCAGATGCAGATGTATTTTGGACAGTGGTACTTAGGACGTTTAGAACAGAACACAGTGGGAGAGTTGATTTTGAAAAAGATATTTGCTGGGATGTTTAACTCTATCACTGGGGGGCAGGCTCTTCAAAATGAGATAATTTTCTCAGCGACAACTTGACTGGGCAACAGGATAAAAGATATCTGGTTAAACGTTATTCTGGAAAAGCTCTTTGACATTGGTCTTGGCAATAGGTTTTGGGATATAACATCAAAAGTATAGGCAGCAAAAACAAACACAGATGAATGTGAGTGATTACATCAAAATAAAGTTTCTGTACAGCGAAGGATCAGCAAACCAAAATGAGAAGACCATCTACGGAATGGGAGGAAATACTTGCAATGTGAGACACAGATAATATCCAAAACATATATGGAACCCATACAACTTCGTAGCAAAGAAAAAAAAAAAACAACTAGAAAAAGGACAAAATGCCTAAATAGACATTTATCCAAGGTGGATATTTTGCCATTTATGACAACTGGGATGAACCTGGAGGATATTATGCTCAAGAAAATAACCAGGCCCTGAAAGACAAATATGGTATCATTTCACTCATACATTGGAACCTGAACAACTTGAACTCTTAGAGCCAGGAAATTGACTGTTAGTTTACCAGGTTCTGGGAGATAGGGAAAAAGGAAGATGCTGGTCAAAGTGTACAAATTATCAGTTATAGAATGATGAGTTCTGGGAGTTTAATGTACAGCATGGTAGTTATAGTTAATAATCTGTATACATATTTGAAATGTGCTGCAAGAGTGATCTTAAGTGTTATCACCACAGACACACAGACACACACACAGACACACACACAATAGTATCCATCTGGGTAATGGATATATTAATTAATTCGATTGTGGTAATCATTTTACAATGATGTACATACATTAAATCATCATGCTGTATGACCTAAATATATACAATTTTTGTTCATCATACCTAATTAAAGTTTTTAAAAAGATTTAAAAAATAAAATATTAAAAGAAAACATTATTTTAGGTGAGTCTGTGAGGACGTTTTTCATGAGATTAAAATTTGAATCCCTAGACGGAGTAAAGCAAATTGCCATCCTCAATGTGGGTGGACATCATCTGGTTCATTGAAGGCCTAAATAGAACCAAAAGGCAGAGTAAGATAATTCTCTCTCTACCTGTCTTTGAGCTCAGACATTGGACTTCTGCTTTCAAACTCAGACTCAGATCAGAACGTACACCATTGGCTCTCCTGGTTCTCAGGCCTTTGGACTTGGACTGGAGCTATGCCATTGGCTCCCTGGGTCTCCAGCTTGCTGACTATAGATCTGAGGATTTCTCAGACTTCATAATCATGGGAACCAATTCCTTATGATAAATCAGATATGTATCTGCTATTGGAACTGTCTCTCCCGAGAACCTAGACAAATCTAGTATACCAAGGTATCTTTTCTTCAACTGCCATCTGAGTTGGCTGAGGGCTGTTCCTATGGTCTCAACTCCACCAATTCAACATGCATTGGAATCACAAGTATCTAGGACACAGATACATCTTTGCAACAACCATGAACATTGGACAAATCCGAAAACAAAAACAAAAATAAAAACAAAAAAACAGAAGGAGGGGCACCTGGGTGGTTCAGTGGTTGAGCCTCTGCCTTTGGCTCAGGGTGTGATCCCGGGATCCCGGAATCCAGTCCCACACTGGGCTCCCCACAGGTTGTCAGCTTCTCCCTCTGCCTGTGTCTCTGCCTCTCTCTTTGTATCTCTCATGAATAAATAAATAAAATATATTTTAAAAAATGGAAGGAGAATTTTATAGGACAGAGGAAACAGTATAAGAAATGCACAGAGATGGGAAAGTTCAGAGGAAAATCAGGAAAAATATGCAAAGTAGTTCTGAAGTTTAAAGGAAGTGAAGTCTGATGAAATAGGATTGGAAGAGGATAACCTATGGATCTAGAATAACAAGTTCATTTTTCACACCATAGAAAAATTACAAGCAAAAACATTTTTGAGCAGGAAAATGATGTAAATAAAACTAACATTCAGAAAGATCAGGTGGGAAATCAAGTGGAGAACATAATAAAAAGGAAAAGAGTATTGATTCAGAAGCCAGTTAGAAGGCTCTTAAAAACATCCTAGAGTGAAGTTCTGAGAATTTGACTTGGAAAAGATGAAGTAGAAATTGAGAAGAGAGGAAGAAAGCAGAGCTATTACGGAGGCAGACTTCCTAAGACTCGGCTAGTGTTTTCACGTGGACCATAAGAAAAACAAAACCAAACAAAAACCAAACAAAAACAAAAAATCCCCATAAATTTGTTTCTCCTTGAGATCAAGAACTTGGGACAGAATCTTGCCTCCTAGATGGCAGTAATGATAAGGGATAATGAGTCCTTTTTTGGGACTTTTGTGTTTGCCTAAACTTGACATGAACCAAGGCTGACCACATTAGACCTAGTAAAAGAAACGAACTGAGTTACCTCAAGAGACACTGCTGGAGGGTACATCATGTGGGGCGCCGTTGAGGCGAAAGAAGGAAGGTGTGTATGAGAACAGAGAAAGCAAATGCCATTACTTAGAGGCCAGGACCACGTTCGGCAGTACTGAGAGAGGAGGCAATATTCCTTGGAAATGCACTGCCCGTCTACAAGGAGATGCTGACCAGAGTCTGACAAGGGTGATTAACATTTCCATTCTTTGTATATCCCTGGGCACCACTGGGACCTATAGACAGCAGATGATCAATTCATACTCCTTGACTAGTAATGAGGAGCAAAGAAAGAAAGGGGTAAAGGTGAAAGAAAAGAAAAAGAGAGAAAAAGAAAGAAAGGAGAAGACTAGTCAATTCTCCCCTCCAGGCACACAAAAGGAAGGCATGGAGCTGCTAATACCCTTCTTGCAAGAGAGGAGCAGGCTTCTTATTTTTACACTTTCTAAAGTTGCTTCCCACTCTGTGCTGCTTCTGTAGCAACACTAGACTTGCTTAGATGGCAAACATGTCAGAAGGCTTTTAAATCTTTTTAAAAGATTGCCCCAGGGCCTCTCCTTCACAGAACAGAATTAACAGTGCCCCGAATGTGCTTCCTCAGTAGGAACGCGGATCTAGTCCAACCTAGACTTCTCAGAGTCTGGTCCTTTAACTATTTCATCTCCTACAAGCGGAAGGTCATTGGGGACCGAAAGAAGGTCTCAGGGTCAGACATGGAGTGAGATGGTGGAGGAAAAGGTCTTCATCTCCTTCTCTAGTTTCTATCTAGCTTTGCTGGACTCAATTTCTTAATTTTGCTTTGAAATTATTAACTAGGAAAGTTTTGTTATGCAAACCAATGATCATGGACCTCAACACAATCATAGTGACTGGCCAAGAACTGTACCCACCATTCTCGAATAATGTTCACAAAACCCACGCAAAAGACATGCTGTCTTTTGTTTTCAGGTGAAAGAATCAAGGCTCAGAATCTAAATGCAGTTGACACTCCTAACTCTAGGAAACAAACTGAGGGTTGCTGGAGGGGAGGTGGATGGGAGGATGGGGTAACTGGGTGATGGGCATAAAGGAGGGCGCTTGATGTAATGAGCACTGGGTGTTATATGTAACAGATGAATCACTAAATTCTATCCCTGAAACAAATAATACACTGTGTGTTAATTAAATTGAATTTAAATAATTAATCATTAAAACTTTAAAAATAATAACAAATAAATGTAGTTGACTCGTCCAAGGTCACAAAACTAATAACAGTGTAACGTGGGTACGACCTCAAATTGCCTGACTTCCAAAGTCCACATTCTTTCCAACACCCAGAAATGCTTCTCAAACTTTGGACTACTGTAGCACCAGCTGTCTTGCAGAAACAAGGGAGCCAAACTTGGTGAACATTCTGAGTAAGTCTGTAGTTTCCTTAATTCCTCCTAAAGACCATTTTTCTTAGATTCTGTGATCTTGGGAGACTTCCCTAACATTGTTTCGTAGATAGGTCCTATGAATAAGAGATCTGTATCACTTGTTTAGAAAACAGAAAGACTTAACAGGTTAACAAGTATGTGAATTAAGAACTAAGAAAAGGGATCCCTGGGTGGCGCAGCGGTTTGGCGCCTGCCTTTGGCCCAGGGCGCGATCCTGGAGACCCGGGATCGAATCCCACATCGGGCTCCCGGTGCATGGAGCCTGCTTCTCCCTCTGCCTGTGTCTCTGCCTCTCTCTCTCTCCCTGTGTGACTATCATAAATAAGTAAAAATTAAAAAAAAAAAAAAAGAATTTAAAATTAAAAAAAAAAAAAAAAAGAACTAAGAAAAGAGGCGTATCTCTGAAGTTTCCACATTCTTAAAAGGATTTTCACTCTTACGGCCCCTATACCTTCCATTTATCATGTCCCTACATTGACTACTTCATCTATAGGAGATGTAGTAGATGTAGTAGGAATGCAATAGATACTAGATTCTCAGTACATCTTCTTGGTGAATTATTTAGCCCACATGGCCTAACTGTAGTCCTAAATATGTTTTTGGACGTATTCATGCCTTTCTTCATCAGATAGAGGTGATCTACATAGAAGAATTAGCCTCATTTTTAACACATCTTGAATCAATACACTTGATACATGCAATGGCTAGATTAATACAAAATGTTTTAAGCTTCACTTTACTCTCCCCAAAATTCATAGACTGTTTTAGGTTATTTAACTGCACACTATTTGCATTAGTCTACCAAGGGCTATGAAGTTAATTTGATGTGATTTGATGGTGTTTTTCCATGAATAAATACCATTCTTGAAATAAAAAGACATCACCCTAAGCTAATAGTTACTTTGGTTAAAATGCAAAACATCTAAGTGCATGTTGAAACATTTGTAATTTTCTCTAGCCAGATGAATTTTGTACCACCACAAATTAATTCCATTGATTTTCCTTATCTACCTCGCAGTTTAAGAAGTCCGTCTTGGGGTAAGCAAAGGCAGTCTTGAGTTAAAGACAACAGGTCCTATTTCTAAGATATTCCATGTTCACCAGCTTTGACTGCAAATGTAGTACAGACTATGAATAATGCATTATATGTTAAAAGGAGCAAAAATGCAAATTTAATAAGGTTCAATCTACGTTTATATTTTTGTATCCAAATTAAGGAAGGTACGTCATGACTATGAAAGACGGAAATTATGGGAAAACCAAGCATATGCTCTCCTTTAACATCATCTCAGCTGTTAGCTCTTCAAGAGATGATATATGAAAGAAGATTCATCTGAGCTTTTTAAGTTTTCTTCTTTTGGTTCCATAACCAGTATTTACACAATTGTTTTTACTTGTTAGAAGGCAGGACAGGATGCCAGACAAAAGAAGCGTGGACCTGTGCTGCTCCATTTCACCAGATTTTTTCATCAGATTTCTAGCCTTCCAGAGCAAAGACTACATTACAGACTGGAAGAATTAAAAGATAATTTTGGGGTTGAATTAGCTGCATGATCCCTCTTCCACATCAGTAGGTACTACAGGCAGTCAGCTTTACTGATTTAGGGGGCTTGTTTATTTGAGGATCTTGATTTCCTAAAAATCCTTGATAATCTGACAATTTACTGAAAACCTGTCAGACTAATTGCTCTGTACTTTCCAACATTCATCTCCACTCATTTTTAGTGAAAGTAATGTTAAAATGTTATTAGTGTAGATCCTTGAATTTGAATAATTTATTCCCTTTTTCCCTTTCTATGGCCGTGTTTCAAAATTAGGTGGTGACTTCTAGCATGTGCAATCACACATACTTCCCATAGCATGAATAAACCATGGAAGATACTCCTCAATAAATTAGTTCAGTAGCACCCAGTGAGTGCATATTACGTGTATAAGTAGCAAATAAGGCAGTCACAATTCTTATAGCTAAAAGTTTATAGTCAACTAAAGGAGACAGTTAAACTAGTGATCATAATCTTAGTAGATAATGATTGTAATAAATAGTCACAGGCCACCACATAAACACAATGCAGAACCACGGATATGTTACCTCCATATGCTATGACTGTCCAAAAAGGTTGAGGGCATTTCCAAAGGTTGTACCACTTTAAAAAGAATACAACTGGGGAAAATGCCACATGAATCCTACCATATATTTAAAAAAATAAAACATCATTTACACTAGGTAAATCTTTTTTTTTTTAATTTTTATTTATTTATGATAGTCACACACACACACAGAGAGAGAGAGAGAGAGAGAGAGAGAGAGAGAGAGGCAGAAGCAGGCTCCATGCACCGGGAGCCCGACGTGGGACTCGATCCCGGGTCTCCAGGATCGCGCCCTGGGCCAAAGGCAGGCGCTAAACCGCTGCGCCACCCAGGGATCCTTTTTTTTTTTTTTTTAATCTGTAAAATAGAAATTATAGAAAAAGAAGTGTCTCCATGAGAGAAGACATCACTGGGGCTTCATTCAACAATTCATATCTACCTTAGTGCCTATCATCCAGTAAGGGTGAGTCAATATTTCTGAAATACTGAATGGATAAAATAACTAGTGATACATACAGAAATTCCTCTCTTTCCAGGTCTCAGTTCTACGGTGTTCTGTGAAACCTAACTTGTCTGCGGTATTATTGTTGCCTCAAGTTACCCTGAGTGGAATACTTAATGTAATATTAAAAATTTTAGTACCCTTAGGAGGAAGTTTTAATATATGAGTAAACAGGCTTTATAGAGGTTAAATAACTTGCTAAAGGTCACATATGCAATAAAGGTCAAAGCTGAGATACAGACTCTCATCTGTCTGACTCATCTCATCTGACATGACCCACTCTCTTCCCATGACATTAAGTTCCATCAACTAAGGCAATAACTGAATTCTTTCCACCCATATGTTATTTTATGACCCAGTGAAAATAAACCTGCTTAGCAGCAGCTGTCTCCAAATAAGCTTACTGAAAATGTTACTATGATCAGAAGTTAGAATGAAAAATACCTCTCACAACTCATTTCCTAGCTAGCGGACATAACACTTAGTCTAAATGCCAAGGATTGTTCCCTTGCAGAGCAGGCTGGGTGCCTGGATGCAGCACTATATCTTATTTTGCAGAAATAACCTTTCAAGGAAGAATAAACGCTTCTCAATGATGATATGAACTCTCTTACAAATAAATTCACCCCTCATTTGTCAAGTTTAAATTAACATTGGGAGATATACGGTGCTTTCCAGAGGGACGGAAAGTCCTGCCTTTGAGACAACCTTGTTCTCTTCTGATACATTTTAAAGTTAATAAGCATGTATTAAAATAAGGATCTACCTAAGGACCTGTATTCTGTTAGACACTTTAGAAGATTTTCCTTAAAAAGAAATGATGCCTAGGAACTTGGAACTTACTGTTGAGTAACTGAGTAGGAATTCAGGATATGTTACTTAAGACACAATTTGGTTTAAGAAAATATTTGATTTTAGGATAATTAAAATAAACACACTGGGACTATGCTAAAAAAAAAGGTAAGGCAAAGGTGTAAATCATAAGTGGACATTCTTCTGTGATTTGGGATCCAATCTTACATAGTGGAAAAAATTTTATACTGAAATTCCTAAGATTTGGTTCACAACGATCTAGCTATATGAACTTACATGTTCTCTCTTTCACTCATTTTTTTCATTCATTACTTCATAGATGATATACAAATGTACAAATACTTACTATGGGCCATGCATTATCCTAGGTACTGGAAATATTTTAGTGACTAAGACCTGTATGTTCCTTGCCTTATATGGAGTTAGCTGAGGTCAAATAAACAACTGAAAAACAACAATCTACCTATCTATCTACTAATTCCCCCAATCCCTTCCAATCTCCTTCACTCCCTCTTTTAGATAGATAGATAGGCACACAGATGGGGATACACACAGAGGTGTATGCACATGTATCTCTGTATAAGATGTACCTGTTTTTTTTTTTAAGATTTATTTGTTTGATTGTTTATTTATTTATTTATGATAGATGGGGGGTGGGGGTGGGCAGAGACACAGGAGGAGGGAGAAGCAGGCTCCATGCCGGGAGCTCAATGCAGGACTTGATCCCGGGACTCCAGGATCATGCCCTGGGCCAAAGGCAGGCGCCAAACCGCTGAGCCACCCAGGGATCCCCAAGATATAGCTGTTTTAATTCATATTTTAAATCTGTGGTAAATCACTAGAGACAACAGAAAATAAACAAGAAACAAAAAGAAAAAGGATACAGATAAATCTACCTACGTAGAATGATCAGGAAAGATGTTGCTTAAAAGCAACCTGAGGGGTCTTGGGGAATGTGAGAATACCTGGTGTGCAAAGGGAAGGGGCTGTAGCACTCCAAAGAGAAGGAAGAGCATGTATGAAGGCTCTGAGATGAAAGCAATCTTGGGGGTGTTCAGGACATTATCTCCTGTGGCTGGAAAAAGGTAGCCCCAGGTGAGTTAAATACAAGGTCAGATAAAGACAGAGTCATAAGGGATTTACGAGACCTAGAAAAGTGGTGCATAATTGGTGCATTATTCTAAGTGCAAAAAGAAGTGACTTTAGAGAGTAATTTATGACTTCAAAGATTTTGATGGCTTGTAAGTGGACAACAGATTGCAGGGAGTTTATCATGGAAGTAAGGAGTTGGATCTTACAGTTGGTGCCAGGCAGCTGAGAATGCTTAAATTGGTGACAGTGAAAACAGGCAAAAATGAATATAGTTAACATATATTTGGGGGAAGAAAAGTAGAACAATATACTCAACCAGTCTGTTGCCTGCACTCTCTATGAAAGCTTTCAACTCTGTCATTTCTCATATTCTCTTAAGAGTTAGAACTTTTATAAAAACTGTAAGAATTCATTAGAGAAAATGGGAACATCAGATATCCCCAGAAAAGTGCTAATGCTACATCTGCATCTAATAAAATTGGTTTGATCCTAATGAGATTAGCCAGTTTTATTCACTTTCCTCAAGTGTTGACTAGAGTTGATAAACATCATTTTTGAATTTGCTATATCCCAATTCCTGAGCTGCTATATTTTAATGGTAATATAAATTGTTTTTAATAAAACTATTTAGGTTATATTCTAATACTTTGGGATTTGAGGAAAAATTTCGCAAAAAAAAAAAAAAAACCTTAATGGGAATATCCTCAATAGACTATATGTGTATAATAGACTATATGTGATTTTTTAGGACTGCATCCTAAAATTATTTGGGCTTCACAGGAAAAAATTCAGCCTATAAAATGTACCTCTCTTTCTAAAAGCTCTTTCATGATTCAATATTCACTGATTCTAATCTTATAATTGTGCCACATAAAGGTAAAATCTGCCATTAGCATTTTTTTATTTCTTTATGCTTTGAGAAATACAAAAGAAAATGGGAATTTGCAGGAGATACTAATAATATTTTAAAACGGCCAGTTAGTTCTTGGAAGTATTTTTTTTCTTAAATTATAGTTGACATACAATGTTATATTAATTTCAGGTGTATAATAGTGATTTGGTGATTCAACAATTCTATACATTACAAAATTCCCACCATGGTAAGTGAAGTTACCATCCGTCACCAAAACCGTTGCAATATTGTTGACTATATTCCCTATGCTGTACTTTTCATCCCCACACCCTATTTATTTTATAACTAGAAGTTTGTACCTCTAACTCCCCTTCATCTATTGCACTCATCCCCTAACCTCCCACCCTCTGATAACCAACAGTTTGTTGTATATATTATTCTGTTTGTTCTGCTGTTGTTCTGATTGTTTTTTTTTTTTTTTTTTAGATTCCACATATAAGTGAGATCATATAGTAATTGTCTTTCTCTGACTCATTTCACATAGCATAATGTGTTCCAGGTCCATCCATATTGTTGCAACTGGCAAGATTTCATTCTTTTTTATGGCTGAGTAATATTCCATTAAAGTATATCACATCTCCTTTCTCCATTCACCTATCCAGGAACACCTGAGTTGCTTCCATATTTTGACTATTGTAAATAATGCTGCATTAAACACAGAGGTACATACATCTTTATAAATTAGAACTACTAGATCATATGGTCTTCTATTTTTACTTTACTGAGGGACTTCCACACCATTTTCCAGAGTGGCTGCACAATTTACATTCCCACTAATAGTGTATGAGGCTTCTCTTCCCTCCTCATCTTCACCAGCATTTGTTATTTCTTGTTATTTCTTACTTCTTTGATGCTAGTCATTCTTACTGGTAAGACGACATCTCATGGTGGCTTTGATTTGAATTTCCCTTATGATTAGTAATACTGGGCAACTCTTCATGTGTCTATTGGTCATCTCTATGTCTTCTTTGGAAAAATATCTATTGAGGTTCTATGCCCAAATTAAAAGTTTTTTCTTATTGGAGCTACAAATAGTTACCACATATTAGCAATAATGCAGTATTAATACAGCAGTTTCTATTCAAAAACTCATGTATTAGATGTTGGGTAAAGGGATAATATTCCATTTTCAATCATGGTGACTCTATTTTTAAAAATCCTGTATGGTGAACCAATTTTTTGATGAACAATTCAGCATTTGCAATACACTATGTATAATATTAAAATTATATGACAAATAAGCAAAAATTTGATCCTATGGAAATGACTTCATAATTTACAACAATAATCTCAAATCATCTATAGTCTCCAGAATCACCATAAAAATTCTGAGAAAAACTAAGACATTTTCTTTTCTTTTTTTTTTTTAATTTTTATTATTATTTTTTTTTGAGAGAGACTGCATGAGCAGGGGAAAGGGCAGAGGGAGAAGGAGAGGCAGAGAATCTCAAGCAGACCCCACACTTAGCATGGAGCCCTGGTTTCATGACCTGAGCCAAAACCAAGAGTTGGACATTTAACTGACCACCCAGGTACCCTAAGATATTTTCTATTCTCTTAATGGCAAGCCTATTCTGAAAGCCTCACAGTACATAGTTCAGAAAAGCCAAACGTTTCTTTTCATGTCTGTTAGAAAACAGCAGGATCTATATTTCACACTGGCATTGGTCCATGGTATGAAATTACTGTTCAGATAACCCAATCCCACTTTAAAGGGTTTATTGATTTACCTTGTAACTGAATGACAGCCTAATTTTCTTAAAGTGATTACAGGATTACAATATAACATCAAGGCCATGTCTACAGTCAAGATGCGACGGTATCACAGTTTCTAACTTTAAGGATGAGGCAAGTTTCAAAAGCTTGGCTCACTTCCTAGGAACCAGCGAAAAATTCCACTCAGGCCATAATATACATGATATATGAACAATATTTCTCGGTAAAAACTGAGTTTAAAGTTTTAAGTTAAAATTACAGTATATCTTACTTGCCATATGAGAAAAGGAAAGACTCTAAAATATCTGGAATGCCGATTAATTGCTCCCATCTTTGTGGCAGTGGCAGAAAGGTAAACCCCATTGGATCTTGCATATGAAATTGTTCATGGTAAAAAGAGGTGGCAGGAAAGAAAGAAAACTGGAAGAGGGAGAAAAAGAGATGGACACAGAAAATCCAACTCTAATGAAAATCCTTTTTTTTCCCCATATATTTCCAAAGGCAGTAGCATTTATTAAGGAATATGTGGAAATGAAGTTTGGGACAGTGGTTGCACACACATATATATATATATGTGTGTGTGTGTGTGTGTGTGTGTGTGTGTGTGTGTGTGAACTCATTTAAATATGCACTAAATAAAACAATAGAAGGGATGTAAAAAAAAGTCACTTTGCACATGTTAAATTAGTCAGAAAATTCATGGTGATTATTTTTCATTTACTTAGCATTTTACCATTGAAATGAAGTCACTGAGGGGGGCACTTGATAGGATGAGCACTGGGTGTTATACTATATGCTGGCAAATTGAACTCCAATAAAAAAATATACAAAAAAAAAGGAAATGAGGACCAGAACACAAAAATAAAGCACATTAATAAAAATATCATTTGCAAGAAAGAATGCTGTTAGATTATTTTTCTTTGTGGAAGGGAGATTTTCAAGGAAACCAAATCACACGAGAAATAGTTTCTGAGACCACATGGCAGCTGCCACCTGCAATCCATTCCTCAACCACAGACCAAAATAAAATAGATCTTTATTTATTGTATCTGAGGAAATTATAAATTGCAGAGCACATGCCACAATATTTAGAACTCTCAAAACTGGGCTCCTTTTCATTTTTGTTTCATTTTGTTTTTGCCTTGTTGTTACTGTTGATGATGCCCAATGAAACAGACTAAATGAAAAGGACTGGGACACATGCCTATGGGAACATCAAAACAGGGACAGATAAGGTCACTGTATTTCATTTAGCAAACACAGCACAGGAAGAGAAGTATTTAAAGGAGGAAGGAGCTCTTGGTAGGTGAAAAGAGGAAATAAGAGGCACCTGGGTGCCTCAGTGGTTGAGCATCTGCCTTTGGCTCAGTCATGATCCCGGGATCCTGGAATCGAGTCTCGTATTGGGCTCCCTGCATGGAGCCTGCTTCTCCCTCTGCCTGTGTCTCTGCCCCTCTCTCTGTGTCTCTCAGGAATAAATAAATAAAACATTAAGAGAGAGAGAGAGAGAAAGAGAGAGAGAAAGCAAGAAAGCAAGCAAGAAAGACCAGAGTCTGAACACATGGCAAGTCCTTGGGACTGAGAGAAAGCCAAGTAAGTTCCATGAGGACCATGGTCAATAGTACCAAATGTGCCTAAAAATCCCACTCTGTGTGGCTATTGTGAGGCTAAAAAACATGTAGAATAGATGTCCAGAACATAACACATGCTAAGTTAAAAATAAATGATTAATTCCTTAACAGATTGCTTTTTTTAAACCATGCCTATAATATATAAAATAGTTTATATTGAGTGGAGGGTGATTGGCAATGTCAGATACTCCAGAATTCAAAAGATGGAAGCATGCAAAGAATTTAGCAGTCAGAAATGCAATGGCCACGTTAATGGGGAACTTGAACACCAAGGTAGTCTTTGAAGCCAAATCAAGGTACGTTGACGAGTGAATGTATGGTAAAGATACGAGACTTGTAAATGAGTTCTGACACTGTAAAACACCAAGAATAAAACCTAGGGGAAGAGGCATCTTGGAACAGAGGCCTTGGAAGAATTTCTTGAATAGGACACCAGAAGTTCAGGCAACAAAAGCAAAGAATAGACAAATAGGACTACCTCATATACATGCAAAGGTGTTCAAAAATCATGGAAACGCAAACTAAAACCACACTATCCTTGTTAGAGTACCTAGTATCAAAAAAAAAAAAAAAAAAAAAACAAATACTGGCGAGGGAGAAATGGAACTCTTTTGGTGGGAATGTAAAATTCATACAGCCATTATGGAAAACAGCACAGATTACCTCCCCAAAGTATGCATAGAACCACCATATGAGGGATGCCTGGGTGGCTCAGCGGTTGAGCATCAGCCTTCGGCTCAGGTTGTGATCCCCGACCAGGGATCGAGTCCCGTGTCAGGCTCCCTGCAATCCCACTTCATGTATATACCCAGAAGAATTGAAATCAGGATCTTGAAGAGATAACTTCAGCCTCATATTCGCTGCAGCATTATTTATAATAGCAAAGACACAGGTAATCTAAATGCCTATAGACAGATGAATGGATAAAGAAAATGTGGTAAGTACATAAAATGGAATATTACTAAGCTCTAAAAAATCATGCCATTTGCACCACATGGAGGAACTTGGAGGACATTATACTGAATTAAGTCAGGCTTAGAACAAATACTATAGGATCACCCTTACTGTATAAGGAATCTAAAACAAACTCATAGAAGCAGGGATTAGAAGGCAGTTACTGGAAGCTAGGGGAAGGGGGAATTAGGGAGGTGTTGGTCAAAGAGTACAACGTTGCAGTTATACAAGACAAATAAATCCTAGAAATCCACAGTTAAGGCAGTGCTGCTCAACTAGAGGCAATTTTGCCCTCCATGGAACATTAGGTAATGTCGAGGGACATTTTAGTTGATGTAACTGAAGGTGCATGTGCCACATCTGCTCAGTCCTAAAATGTACTGGACAGGACATCATGACAGAGGATTATCAGGCAAAAATGTCAATATTGCTGAGTTTGGAAAACTGGGCTAAAAAGTTCAAGATGAGTCTTAATCTTTTTAGGATTAAAAAAAAAATGAGGGGCACCTGGATGGCCCAGATGGTTAAGTGTCTGCCTTTGGCTCAGGTCATGATCTCAAGACCTTGGGATGTTGCCCCACATTGGGAGGCTGCTTCTCCCTCTGTCTCTCCCCGCTGCTTATGCTGTCTCTGTCCTTCTCTGTCTCTCTCTGTCTAAACAAATACATAAAAATCTTTTTTTTTTTTTTAAATGCGGTCTTCACTTAAACACTTAAAATATGTGGGAGACATATAGTCTAGCTGAAGAAACAAGATCTCTAAGGCAGAATTTGTAAATAGAAAAAAAAAAGAAGAAGAAGTTTCATCCTACCAGTCTTGACCCCTGCCCTCTGCTAGAGAGGTTGGTCCCTCTAGAACCAAATGGAAAGACTAATGCTGGGGTAGAGACTGGACATGCGATAGCTTCTTTCCATGCTGGTCTTTGTAGAGACAAAACCAGAATATTCTCATAGACACAGACAGCAGAGATGTATATAGTCTTTGGTTTGTTTGTTTGTTTAATGGCACATGGTAGGGGTTTCAGCATGATCACAGTGAACTTTCCCTCAGGAAGAACGATTCAGATATAGTCTTCACATAAGTCCACCGCTCAAAGGGTTAACAAAAGAGATACTTGATAGGTTTTAAAATTGAAAGGGCCTGTTTGTATCGGGTGTGCCATTCCTAATATAAGCCTTCAGTATACTGTTGGGTAAGGATTTTTTTCCCTGTATTAAGTGATAACTGATGAAGTGGTAATCGGAAATTTTGAAGTGAGAGAAGTCTGAGACTTAATCATAACCCCTTTAATTACTTGCTATGCAATGCTGGAAAACTCATTTAATCTTAAGGGGCCTTATCCCAAACAGCTCTGTTAAAACTATTGGCTTAATTAAATCAAATATAATAAATTAAATACAATGGGATATGCTAATGTATACAGTAACAGCATAGCACCTATAATCTTTCTTGCCATAAGATAAAAAATAGTGAATTCACGGTGGCTTCCCCCAAAATAATAAACTGGACAAACGAAAATGATAAATTCAACTCTATTTTCGCTAGTAATTTACTGTGCTCAGGAAGACTAATTTTGCCCACTGGTAGATGTGCAACTACTTCTAAAGGAGCTAAAGGCAGAAGTAGAATATTTGCCTCAGTAAGCAAGAAAAAGTTGGGCTCACTTCACAGTCGGAATACATAACAATGCAATTCTTTGTCAGCACTGCGTAAGTGGGTTCAATATTTGTATAGGAGTATCTTGTGCGATATTTAATAAATCACACACTATGAGGGGCAGCTCTCGATAAAAATGCAACTGTTCCAGAATATATTTTGCTGAAATCCCATTCCCTTAAACATTTGTTATCAGTATATTAATAAGTTCTATGCATCCCAAATAGAGTGTCTTTCCTTTCCTGCTAAGAGCAAGTAAAACGGAAAAGAAAAAAATGTCCCTCACTATTGCTTTGAAAGCTAAATCAAACTACTTCCTCCTCACTTACTTGGCCTATTGACTGTATCAGCTGGCTTTGTGTATTACAATCATTAGTAAGCCCTAACAGTCTGGAAAATTTAGCACACATACACCAACGAGTTAGGGGTGATGTTCAGGAAAGATCCCTTCTTAGATCCCCAGCATGAAAATACCAGCTGTTCAGTGTGTCCATGGTAGTCCCCCTACATCAAAAATGGCATCTAGGAAAGAGCGTTAGAATCTTGTGTTTGAATCCTTTAGATTTACTTTGAAAGTTTGTGTGTGTATATGTGATGATTAGAGGAAAGACTACTTTGCTCAGGAAAGAAGGATCCTTAGGACTTCAGCAAGGAGTATTTTGTTATATTTGACTATCACTGAATTCAAAATCAAATTTTCATATGCGGATATGTTCATAGCAGTGTTATTTATAAGAACAGATGTGAGAAGTAACCTAATCCATCAATAAAATTACTATTAGAATCAACAGTGATTGCACAAAGAATATCTGCAGTCCGAGGAGTGAAATCTTAGATACGATGTATAAAGAAAGTATACTAAAACCAGTAGTAACGCATTAAACAACAAATAGAAGAGATCTGTAGGAAGAAAATATTAAAAATCTACACGGATTAAAAAGAGGACTTCAACAGACTCAAACATATATTGTTTTCTTGAAATGGAAAATCCACAGTAATAAATGTCAATTATTTCAATTTACTCTAAATTAATACCAATTGAATACATATTAATTGCCATGGGGATAAGATTTCATTAAATATCTTTTAATAAAGATATTATTTAATAAAGATATTTTAATAAAGAATTATTAAAAAATTCTTTAGGATAGAAATATAAAAAAATAGCCTTGGACACTTTTGAGAAGGAAGAATAATGAGGGAGAACTAGATTCAGTGGAAAATGGAAATTTGTGATGAAAACATTAATTCAGATCGGCACTGGCTTAATTACCGAGAGACCGCTACCCAGAAGCCAGCATCCTCAAAATCAGCACAGGAAGCGGGGAACTGGATTAATCAATCAGAGGTTCAGGTGACAGACAAATACTTAGCCCCTTTGAGAAAAATATAAATACTAATTTCGCATAAACCAAAATGAATGACTGGTTAATTTCCTTAAATGAAATGAAATGAGATTCTAAACCTGCTGCTAACATTTCCTTAAGTAATTATTCAGTGAAGGGGGTTTTCTATAAATCAATTAAAGACTCCAGAAACCAAAACAGGCTGGCAAGTTTATCAAGACAAACATAAAATATCTAGCCTGAGATAAATGCACGCGTGTGTGCACTTGGGCACGCGTGCATGCATGCTTTCAAATGACAGCAAAAGTAGGGAGAGCTCTAAGGCGACAATCTGGCAGGTGGTCCACCGGACCGGGAGGCCTCTTGGAGGGTACGTGAGATAGAGCCAGGGCTTACACCCTGCCGTGGACTGGGCCCAGCAGGGTTCATATGCTGATAGAGGGTTGATCTTAAATATGTAACCATCTGAAGCCTCAGCTCATACATTAAATGGAGAAGATAGCATGATAGAGTTAACTTATGATGTCTGTAAAGTTACTGGGACCCTAATAATCCTCACATCAGATGACAAAATAATGGCTGTTTTTAAGAAAATATATACGTAAGGTCAGTGGCAGTGAAGTTCTGCGACTTCTATGGCCCCCACGACTAGTACCAGAGTCGCAACCCCCCTCTGGTGGCTGGCCTCCGAGCCTAGGGCTGCCCGTGGAAACTCTGTATTTTTAACCACGAAAATGAAAATGCAAGATCACGTCAAGCAATGTCTCTAAGGCATGTTAACTAGACTACATTTTACTCTTCCAAATTAAGTTTAAATCACTGTTTTTTAACTGCGATTACGGACTGGAAATCAGGTGCTGTAATGGACGTGGGAGACAAAGGCCGGAGAGCAATTACTAAATGTCCTTCCTCCCTACAGCCCATTGACAAGTCCCCGACACAGGCAGAGCGACCTTCCTCTAGGGACTCAGCTGCCTCCACGTTAATACTTCGCTAAGGGCAAAAGGTGATCTTCGCCCAACCCCCCCAGGATCCTATGAGTCTACTTTCACATGTGAAAATTCCTTTGGAAAATTCCTTTAGCTTTACCCCCCCAAATTCACGTTGGCAATCATCCTCCCAAGCATATGACCCACTGATACGCACCTGGAGGGTCTCACGACTAAGGTTTTTCAGACAAGAATGAATGACTTTTTCCCAACAGCAGCCCGCCCCCTCGAGGTCCTGGAGACCTTGCTTCCAAAATTCCTGAGAGACTTACACTATCCCTGCCCACCACCCCCCAACCCCTTGCCCCAGCTTGAAAGTATATGATGGGCCACTCACTCCTCATGACCCCAACGCACCTCCTTCTGCCCAGGGGGCCTGTTCCCGTGCTTTAATAATACCACCTTTTGGGATCCCTGGGTGGCGCAGTGGTTTGGCGGCCTGCCTTTGGCCCAGGGCGCGATCCTGGAGACCCGGGATCGAATCCCACGTCAGGCTCCCGGTGCATGGAGCCTGCTTCTCCCTCTGCCTGTGTCTCTGCCTCTCTCTCTCTCTCTGTGACTATCATAAATAAATAAATTAAAAAAAAATAATAATAATACCACCTTTTTGCAACAAAGACGTCCCAAGGATTCTTTCTTGGCCATCAACTGTGAACCCTATGATCTTTCCTACATCATAAGGAAATACATTTTCTTTTTCTTTTTTTTTTTTAAGATTTTATTCATGAGAGACACAGAGAGGCAGAGACACAGGGAGAGGGAGAGGCAGGCTCCCTGTAGGGAGCCCAATGTGGGACTTGATCCCAGGACCCAGGAATCATATCATGACCTGAGCTGAAGGCAGACACTACCAGATAGATAGATAGATAGATAGATAGATAGATAGATAGATAGATATCTAGGAATATATATATATATATGTAAAATCTATATATAGGTTATATAGATTATATAGATTATAATCTATATATAGATTTTAAATATATATTCCTATATTTTATATATAAATAAACAAATATAATATATAAATATATATAAATAAATATATGAAATATATATTTTTATATATTCCTATATTTTATATAATTATATATATGATCTATATATAATCTGTATAGATTATATATATATATATATATATATATATATATATACACAAAATCTAGGAAGAGACCAGGTGCCTCTGTAGTTTAGCACTAACAAAACCCAACTCCTCAAATACTGAACATGACCATCTCACCAATAAAGCCAATGAGGTGTAGCCTTGCCAGTTACTACAAAATGTGCCTGCTTAAAATAAACCAGAACATCCTATCCTCCCACTCACAAATCGAAACACATTAACACATCTGAGGGCAGCCATTTTTACAACACAGACTCAAAAAAAAAAAAAAAAAAAAAAAGCCAGAAAGAAAAGAAAAAGATTCATTGACCCATTCCTCTAATAATTTAAAACAAAGGTTGCATTAATTGCAACCCCCGAAGGGCTAGCTCTATAAGAATGCATGGCTTATTTAAAAGTAAATCATCAATGCCAATCAAGAAAGCAGTCAGTGAGTCCAGACAGAATTAATTTCTTTTTACTCCAGGGACAGGACTGGAAAGTCCTGGGTGTTGAAGCATCCTGGACTAGAGCTGAATACAACTGGGCACAGGACTGATACACGGCTCATCTGGAAGAAGGTTATGACTGATGCATGTGTGAGACAAGCTGCTGCTTCTTTTCTTTCTTTTCTTTTCTTTTCTTTTCTCTTTTCTTTTCTTTTCATCTTGTCTTGTCTTTTCTTTCTTTTTTCTTTTTTTTCTTTTCTTTCTTTTTTCTTTTCTTTTCTTTCTTTTCTTTTTTCTTTTTTTTTTTTTTAACTTCTGGATAAACCTGCTGCTTCTTTTTTTCTTCTTTTCTTTTCTTTTTTTTTTCTTTTTTTTTTTTTTTTACTTCTGGATAAACCTGCACACAAGCATCACTTGACCTGACTAAGGGAAACAAAATCTACTGAGAACCTCAAGTTTGACAACATTTTCTGAGCGTTTTGGAACCTCTGGTTGGAAAATGGGACACAACCAACGTGACTCTCCAGGAAAATATGCCATAGACTCAAGTTCTTATGGTGCAAAGTCATACCTTCCACCGTTGCCTCCCTGTTCTTCTCATCTACTTTTTGCCCCTTTCATTCCTCATGAGGGGGGCTGAGTTCCTGACTGAAGCCCTCACATCCTTAACAGAGCAGAGACTGCAGGATAACACATCTGGGATTTTGCTGCCCTACCTCTATTTTCCCTCCTAGGAAAACCACGTTATTTTAGTTATTGAGGGGAGTCACTCTTCTGTGACTTCCAGTCATATGGAAAGGTGATCAGTCACAGACGCCCAGACCTCTGGTTGCAGTAAGTCGGCCAGTGATGGGCACACGGGCCCAATCCTTGAGAGCATGTCCCGCAGTTCTTCAAGGAGGGGCTGGGTAAAGGGGCTTTCCCTTGCTGCAGGGGTTGCTAATTTGAAGAGATTGGTTTCCAGACCTCCCAGGATGTCATTCTTCTCCACCCAGAGAGAGACAATTGGAGAATAAAACCACAAGGGGAAAACCTACAGAAACACCCACCGAATCCCAAGGACATGCACCACACCTGAGGCCCAGAGGATTCACTCCAGATTCCTCGGTGAGACCAGTGTGTTCCCTCCTTATGGTGACACACTGGAGGTGAGCTCCTATTACTTTCAGGCAGAAAAATTCCAGATCAGGACAAGCAGCAAAACGACTGATTAAAGGTGAGAGGACCACCTGGTTTTCCTGAACTAACCTGATCGACTTGCCCTCCCAACTACCAACCCTCTGAAGGCAGCACCTGCTTATCCCCGACGGTACTCAGTACCGGGCTTGCCATTCGGACATCGGTATCACTTATTGCCAATTCTGCTGCTCTCCAGTCCTCATTTCCAGAAAGGTTAATTAATAAACTCAGAGAGAAAAGTTCATCCATCCCACGATTTTTCTTCATTCCTTGAGCTTTTGCACTGGAGACTTTACTACCCTGAAAGGAGTCGGAAGATTGGAGTTTTAGGGTAAGTGAATTGCAAAGAAGCAAAGCAAACATTTGGCTTCTCTGGGCCATTGCTGAATTCCTAGAGTCCATCTGTCTCCTTAGATGGTGCATTTTATATTTTCAATTGACCCTATTTATCACTGGCTGTATGTGCTCATCTAGACAGCAAGTCAGAAATTTCAGGTATGAAATCGTCTCTTTGTACAAACTCTGTGTCCTCCCCACTGTGACCCCTATTTCTACAGAGGGCAGTCTAATTCCTTTAACATAGCATGCATTGAAATTGCATGTTTATTTTTTAAAAGATTTTATTTATTTATTCATGAGACACACACACAGAGAGAGAGAGAGAGAGAGAGAGAGGCAGAGACACAGGCAGAGGGAGAAGCAGGCTCCATGCAGGGAGCCCGACGTGGGACTCGATCCCGGGTCCCCTGGATCACACCCTGGGCTGAAGGAAGACGCTCAACCGCTGAGCCACCCAGGCATCCCCGAAATTGCATTTTTAGATTTATATATTCGAGACACATAATTTGGGAAGCTGAAATACTCTGTATTTTGAATACGCAGATGAATAATTACAAGATCCTCATGGTCAATATTTATAATGCCATTGCACATGTATATAGCATTTTGCTACCTTTAAAGAATACTTCTAAATGCTATCTCATTGTATTCTCACCGAAGGGGGGAAAATATTGTGCAGGAAAAGTGATGATGGGGCTGAAAAGGTTAAGCAACTTGTAGGAAGCCATAGAGTGAATAATGGGAGTGCAGACTAGAAAAAACAGAAGCATAAGTCAGTTCATGGATTCTTTGCAACATTCCTCCTTCCCCCAATTTTTCAGTAGGATGCCAGTTTTTGTTTAGTTTAGTTTTTTTAGCTAAAACAATCCTTCATCACCTATTTGGTACTAATAATGCTGAAAAAATCTTGACTTCCAAACTTTGAGGACAAGAACTTTTTTAAGGAGTCATTCTGTGGGTACTGCCCTTCCCATGATTCAAATCAGCCTGTCCCTGGGGGAAACCTCTCTTCTTGGTCAGGGGAAATGATTCGATAATATAATTTCCTCTTAATTTCACAGCTTTTAAACACAGTGCTGGAAAATTAAATTACGTCAAAATGGCACCTGCGTTCGTTTCAAATTCACATTTCAAACATTAACATTGAGCTTGCTCGATGGACGTCTCGTTTAATCCTTCCTTCTCCAACGTTGAAGAGGCTTCTTCAGAAAGTTTCAACTCTCTGACATACATTAAGGCTTTGGGCTCATTTCCTCTGCAAACCTGACCTGTGTCTTCAGATGTTTGTCATGAGATTCTTCTTTATAAAAATCAGTGACTCTGGGCTGCACAGGAAGGAGTTCCCTACAGGCCCAGGCAGTACTGTGCCACCACCCGAGGGGACAGGCCTTCCTTCCCTGCAGTTTTCCATCTCCATCGTAGGTCCCAGCTTTTAACAGAAACCATTGATGTGTTCTTGCCTCTTAAATCCAAGCCCTCGCACCCCCCAAGCCCACCTAAACCTCATTTTTTAAAAGACTTTATTTGAGAGAGAGAGAAAAAGAATGAGCAAGAGAGCACAAGCAAGAAGAGGGGCAGAGGGAGAGGGAGAAGCAGACTCGCGGCTGAGGTGTGGGGCTCCATGTGGAGCTCGACCCCAGGACCCTGAGATCATGACCTGAGCAGAGGGCAGACACTTAACCCACTGAGCCACCCAGGTGTCCCCTAAACCTCATTTTTCAAACAGCTCCTGTGCACCCACAGACCTTCCTGTTCAGAAACTGTGAAGACTTCACACTCACTGTGAATGCAATTAATAAAATTCTTCTAGGGACTAAGTTCTTGCATCCTGAATGTTTGCTGAATGATCGGACTGCCTGCATCAGTAAAATTACATTTAGAAATCTATTAAGAAAAAAAATCTGAAACATAGGGAAAAAATTATTATAAAGATGATCATCACATTATATGTAGTAGTAAAAAGTAAAAAAAAAAAAAAAAAATCCAATGGGATTATAAGTGAATTACTACATAGCTACTCAATGGAAACATCTGAGACATTAAGCAGATATTTGTACAGCACTTGTACTATGGGAAAAATCATGATATTAAGGGAAAATTATTTATAAAACCTAATAACCAATATTCTATATATGTGTATATGAAAAGGGCTCCATGTAACACATCAAAAAGTTAAAAGTAATTACAAGGTTAAATATATATATATATATATATATATATATGAACATTTTATTTTTCCTAATCCTTTTTCAAATAATTTAGTTTTTTTTTTTAATTAATCTTATTTGTTTAAACTCTTAATTGTCCCTCACCAGTGTATCCTGATTTGGCTGCAGGGTTTTAGATTAAAAGAAATTTTTGTTTTTTACTCTGGATATATTATACCATTGTCTTCTGCCAAGGTTATGCCATTTTGATGAATGATTGTAATCCAATTATTTTCTGAAGACAAACTTTGTTGTTTATTTTTCCCAGAATTTTTTAAGATTCTGTAGATATTTTTTTTTTCAGAAAGATTACATGTTATCTACAAATGAGCCCTGTAATCATTATCTTATTTGCCAGTGCATGAACTCATATGAAGATTTGGATTTCTCATAATTAGTAAATTTAAAAAAATAATTTTATTCCTTTGAATATTTTATTTTCTCCAAAATCTCAGTTTTTCTCTAGAAAACCTTATAGAGCTATATTGGGATTTCATTTCCCTTTCCTTTTTTTAAAAATATGTTATTGATTTATTCGAGATAGTACAAGAGGAAGAGAGAGAGAGCATGTGGGGGGGGTAGGATTGGGGGAGGGTAGGAAAGAGAGAGAGAAGTAGGTGCCACACTGAGCATGGAGCCCGATGTGGGGCTCAAACCCAGGTCTCTAAGATCATGTCTTGAGCCAAAGGCTGATGCTCAAACAACTGAGCCACCCAGGTGCCCTTCATTTTCCTTTTTTGATTGTTAATAGAAACTTTAATTTGTATATCCTATTTTATAAATCTATATTCCAGCTTAATTCCTTCTGCTATTTAGGAATTTTTAAACATTATTATTATTTTTTTTTAATTTTAAGATCAAGATGTTTTAAGTGTGTGCCTTTTAAATATCCACTTAGGTATATTTTTTAAAAAAAAGGAATCATATGAGAAGTGTCCATGATCTACAATTGGTGATTTTCTCATGGCAAATTTTTATGGATGTGATATTTTCCTTCTCTCTAAAGCTAAGAACTGTACTGATTTTAGATTCTCATTTGTGCCTTAACTTTAGTTTTGTTTTAGTTTTGATTTTAGTGCTTCTCATCTATTGATTGTTTTTATTCTTTTTCCAGAACTTTGTGGTGACCATTGAGATTTGATGCTTGCTGTAGCTTTTCTTTTCTCTTTCTTTCTTTTTCTTTTTTCTCTTTCTTTCTTTCTTTCTTTCTTTCTTTCTTTCTTTCTTTCTTTCTTTTTTCTTTTCTTTTTCCTTTCTTTCTTTCTTTCTTTCTTTCTTCTTTCTTTCAAGGTGATAAGAGTTTTATTAGGTGAGGATACAGAAAAAGCTCTCAGGAGTGAGAGGGGTCCCAAGAGGGTTGCCTGATGCTTATTGGAGCTTTGAAATTCCCTGTTTGGGTATCTGTGGACATTGCTTCAGTCTGCTATAATTTGCTGATAGTGAGAAAAGTGCCAAAATTACTGTAGATAGTGGAGAAAAAGGTATCCCCTGGATTAAAGTTTTCTCCTGGGAACTGGGGATCTCCTCTTCCCCTTCTGGTACATGTCTGCTTCAGACATAGCTCTCTCTTCCAGGACTATTAGTGCTTTTTGGTTTCTAAATCAATTTAAAAAGTCAAAAGAAAAGTATAACGAATCTATAAATACCCTTTATTTAGGTCCACAAATGCTTTAATTTCACCATAAATGTTTACTAATACCAAAGTGGGGCTCAAATTCACAACCCCAAGATCAAGAGTCGTATGTTCTACTGACTGAGCCTGAGACAGTCAAGTGCCCCAAATTTCACTATAGCTGTAAAGTATTGTTTTAAGGTGTAATAACAAAAAAAAAAAAAAATGAATCTCAGGGAAACGTGAACCTATGTTCGCAACCCTCATTAACCCAAGAAATAGAGGCTAGTGGCTATCAATAATAGGATGGACTTTCAACACAAAGGAAAACTGAGCCACTAGTGTTCTAGCAACGCTCAAACTCAAGGAGGAGAGAGTGGAACACCTAGGAACATGTGACTCAGCAGCTCCAGCTGTGCAAGGTAATTTCTAATCCAAGCATCTGTCTGGAGCCCATTGAGCAGGACCCACAGACTCTAACAAGGGTGGTAATTGTTTCAAAAAGGCACCAGGTGTTGCATGTGTTTCTAAGTTGGCACAATCCTCAAAGTTTCATTCAATTTCACATGCCAACAATGGATTTATCTTCCAATTAGCGATTACATCTCAATGAAGCAAAGTAGCTCAACCAGCCATTCTCCTGTGATTTAATACTTTATTGTTGCCTGAAGATCAAAGAGAGCACAGAAACAAGGGGAAAGACATATACTGTGTTTTTAGATTAGTGCCTTAAATTTCAAAAAATGTGAAATAGCTCTATTTGGTAACATATCTATCTATTCCTTTAACTTGGTTAGAATCAAGTCTCTAAAGTTAATTTTCTCCTCCAGAAGGTATGGCTTCAATGTTGATAGAGTAAAATTACTGAGCCATGTGTGACTGTCATTCATGCAGAAAATGCACTTCTTTAACACACAAGAATACAGAGATTGAAATGTCTAGATTTCTAATAAAACTGCCCCTCTCATCTCCCAAACATATGAATCAATTTATAACTCAAGTGTTTATTTAAGCAGGATTATTTTATGTCTTCCATCAAAAGATGCCCAAATGTTTTTGTTGTTTGTTTGTTTTAAGTAGCTTAATTAAAAAGAATACAGTTTAGGGGATCCTTGGGTAGCTCAAAGGTTTAGGCCCTGCCATCGGCCCAGGGCCTGATTCTGGAATCCCGGGATTGAGTCCCACATCGGGCTCCCTGCATGGAGCCTGCTTCTCCCTCTGCCTGTGTCTCTGCCTCGCTCTCTCTTCTCATTCTCTCTCTCTGTGTCTCTCATGAATAAATAAATAAAATCTTAAAAAAAAGAAAAAGAATAGGGTTTAGAAATATTACCAAACTGTTCCTCTATTTGCATCCACTAACATAATATATATATATATATATATATATATATATATATATATATATATATAACTGAAAGGATGTTTCTGGGTAACTGAAGATTGCAGTGAATGTTTTTTGTTTCAATATACATAGTCTGTACAAAATCTTTCCAAAAAGACTCTGTGCACCTTCTTACTTAGAATTTTAAGATAGAAGATACCCCATGATCCAGCAATTGCACTAGGTATTTATGAAAAGGATAAAAAATACAGAATCAAAGGGGTAAATGCACCCCGGTGTTTACCGCAGCATCATCAACAATAGCCAAATGATGAAAAGAGCCCAAATGTCCATCAATGGATGAATTCATACAGAAGATGTAGCGTATGTGTGTACGTATGTATGCACGTACGTACAGTGGAATATTAGCCAACAGAAAGAATGAAATCTGGCCATTTGCAATGACATGGATGGAGCTAGAGAGCATCATGTGCTATGCGAAATAAGTCAGAGAAAAACAAATACCATGTGATTTCACTCATATATGGAATTTAAGAAACAAAACAGATGAACATATGGGAGAGCAGAAAAAGAAAAGAGAGAGGGAAACAAACCACAAGAGACTCCTAATGATAGAGGACAGAGGGTAGATGGAGGGAGGGAGGTGGGGGAAGGCCTAGATGGGGGTGGTGGGTATTAAGGAGGACACTCTTCACAATGAGCACTGGGTGTTTTATGTAAGTGATGGATCAGTGACCTCTACTCCAGAAACCAATATTGTACTGTATGTTAAGTAACTAGAATTTAAATAAAATCTGGGGACAGGGGGAGAAACTTTAGCAGGATTTTTCGTCTGAGTCCATAGCCTCTCCCCAAGCAATCTACATTCAATTGAGGATACCGGTCAACTTGCTTGAGGAGAAATTATGCCTTTATTTTTACTAAGCTGTAGCTAAAATTAAGAATTTCTCTCCATTATGAATTCCAGCAACAAATCACAGTATTAGCAGTTCCTGTGACTTTGTCCCAACTAGAAAAACATATTTTCATAGAACATTATAGTTGTGAAAGATAACCTAGGTATGTAGCTTATGCTCATTAGTACATTAAAACCATAGACTTTACCGGACCCATTGCTAGATGCTCTTATGTGACCTGTTGTCTACTGTTTTATAGCAAAGTTAGCATAAACTTAGTGGGTTCAACCTATATGGGTGAAATGCCCAGGCACAGTTTAACTGGGTCCCATGCCAGGGCCTGACAGGTGGAAATCCAGTCAGGTGTCTGATCTCATCTGAGGTGCAGCGTCTTGTTTCAGACTTACACAATTGCGGGCAAAATTCATTTTCCCACACTTGTAGAATACATGGTGGCTTTCTTCTTTAGCTAGCAAGAATGTGTTCGCCTGCTTCTAGTCTCAGACCTTAGACTGTCTTTTCAGCGGGTTCACCTGGTTAGGCCAAGCCCACTCAAGTTAATCCTCCTTTTGCTTTCTCAAAGTAAATGGACTGTGGACCTAAGGACATCTCCAACAATCTCTTCACTTTTGCCATTTAACCTAACATAGTCACAGAAGTGACCTTCATCATATTCAGACATTCTACTCATACAAAAGGAAACAGGAATCTTGGGATCATCCTAGAATCCTTCCTACCGGGTTATGTAATGCACTAATGAAGAAGTATATACGTTACAAAATCAAAAATACTTTTTGTAATATTTCAATATAAGTATTTCAATAAATTGGCGCTTTTTTAGCCGATGCATTTTATTTTAAATATTTAAAACCATTTTATTCTGAAAATGGTTCCGTAGGCTTTATTGCTGTCAAAATGATTTATGGAACAACAACAACAACAACAAAAATTAAGAATCCTAGTTCTCAGAGCACACCATTTACTCAATTGCTCGGTGCAAAATGTAGAACTCATCTCACTTTCACTAATAATCCATATTTATTTAACATATCAGTTTGTCCTGTTGTCCTGTCAACTTTTCCTTCCAAACATCTCAAATTTAATCACTTCTATCACCATCCCACCATTCCCCCAAATTATGCCTCCATTATCTCTCACTTTGACTATTTCAACAGCCCTCTAAATAGCCTTTTTTCTTTAGTTTTTTTTTCCCCACCATATCATTATCTTTTTGAAGACAGTTAATCAAATCAGCTCCCACATCTGCCTAGAAGATTCCACCAGTTTACCATTACACCATGAAAAAGATATTATGTACTGCGTCTGTGGAGTGAAGAGTTCGGCAGGATAATGTCACATACTCTGCTCCCATCTCTGGCAGATTCCGTGTCCTAATCCTGAGAATCTGTGGAAAATCACACGGCAGTATGGACTCTGCAGATATAGGTAAGGTTACAGACATGAGGATAGGGAGATTTATATTGAATTATCCAGGTGGGCTCAATCTAATCGCATGAGCCCTTAAGAAAAGAAAACTCCCTCTGGCCACAAGTAGAAGAAAGATGAAATGGAAAAACAGAAGAAAGGTCAGAGAGATTCCAATTGTGAGGAGGATGTGGCCTGCTATGGGTAGATTTGAAAATGAAGAAAATAATCTTGAATAAGATAAGAATAAGAATCTTGATAAGAATAAGTTGGCCTCTACAATGACAACCAGTTGATATCCAGAAAAAAAAAAAAAAAAAAACAACGGGGGGGGGGGGAGTAGTGGGGTGTGGACAGGTAGTCCTACAGCAGCATGAAACTCAGTTATTCCAAGAGCTGGAATGAGCTTGGAAGCAGATTCTTCCTCAGAAACTCTGAGGAAGGAGTAAGACCCTGCCAAGACCTTGACTTTAGTCTGGTCACACACGTGTCAGACAGACCTACAGAGCTGTCAGGTAATAAACTTGTTTTAAGCCACTAAGTTGTTATAATTTGTTACAGAAGCAATAGGAAACCAATTCTGTGTCCACGCGGGCCTAAGTAAGCATGCCCCTGCCAACATCACTAAATTGATGATGAACTCTTTCATTCCTTATTAAATCCACTTGCCACATGGGCCATCCTGGTTGAGCCTCCAAATTTGCAGTAGTTTATTGCAAAGCAATAACAAATTTATATAATAGGAGTATTTGCTTTGATATAACCCAGTAGCCAATATGTAGTTATAACGTATTTTCCTAAAAAGCTAGCATAATCCCCATCAGTATGAGGAAGCTGATATCAATAGATGTACCTTCATCTTTTTTTTTTTAAAGATTTTATTTATTTATTCATGAGAGACATGGAGAGAGAGGGGCAGAGACACAGGCAGAGGAAGAAGCAGGCCCCATACAGGGAGCCCGACATGGGACTCGATCCCGGGACTCCAGGATCACTCCCTGGGCCTAAGGCAGGCACTCAACCACTGAGCCACCCAGGTGTCCCAAGATGTGCCTTCTTCATTTTAAAATTTACCTCTTTTGATTTGAAGAATAACAGAAACCTTTAAACAATTACAGAAACCAAGTTCTTAGATATATGCCTTGATTTCTTAAAGAAATGAACAAGGACTTTGAGACCCAATAGAACTTTAAATCTCATTGATTTTGCATAGTGGGCAAATCATTTAAGATGCCAGAGTGCCAGATCCCTTATTTGTAAAACCAGGACGATCTTTTACAAGGGGAGCAGTTAGAGGGAAATAGAGTAATTATTCTAAAAGCTCACCTAGCACAGTGCCCAATGTCTAGGAGGCACTCAAAGAGTGTTGGGTTCTAAACTGGTCCCAGAAATTGGTAAGAAACTTAGCAGATGATTTTTCTTTGAGTCACGGGGGGAACTATCACTCATACCCCAATTCCAAGGGAAAGATGGACTAGTTACTATGTTCTAAACACTGTTGTAGCCTTTCCAACCACACATTTGTTTCCTCTTGAGATTTCCTACAATTCAGCAATATATCCTCCCCTCTGCATACATTTCTCTATGTTGTCAAAAGTACAATAAGTTGACCTGATGTTTTATCAATTTTCATGCATTTACCTTTTATAACCACCTCTTAAGTACCTACCATCTAAAGAGATGATGATCTCTAGGCCCCTAATGTTTCATCCTACCTGGCAATCTCTCACTTGCAGTTCATTTCCCAGGTCCTAGTCCAAATAAGCCCTGCACTTCTAGTTTAAAACAAACAAACAAAAACAACAAAAAAACCACACAAAAAAACCCTTTATAAAACAGAAAAGCTGCAATGTTGATAGTGTTGGAAAGTATACAGATAGCTGTTTCCCGAGTCCCTTTTCAGTTTTTGTAAGGTGCTGGTAGTCATGAAATCATGCATAATTGTAATTCTAACTTCTGTTTAACAAAAGACGTATTTTTGTCTTAACTTCTGACAAAAGTACCTGTTGGCACAACCGAGCTCAAGGTCTCAAGTGTACCTGCATGAAAATGAAACAAAGATGTCAAAATGAAAACGTCTTTTCCATACTTAATGGCCACCTCAAAATAATACAGCTGATGTTCGAATGAATCACGCATGTTGCCTTTATAATTTTCCCGCAACATGCTAGTCTTCCTTTTCTAATACGGTGAAATGCTATAGCTTATTTTTGTTCATTGATGGCTCATTTCATGTTCATTATACTCATTGCATATATCCACCAAAAATGTTTTTTAAAGTAGATTAAAAGCCAAAGGTACATCTTTTATTTTATGGAGAACTTTCTAGCAAATTCACAACACATTCAAAAGCTTAAAGTGAAGGAATGTATCTGTATAGCCATCAATCTTCAGTTGTAGGAAATTACTAATGATGAAGACAAGATTTTAGCTGCAAGGATTTCAACAGAGTGTTTTATAATAGTACAATATATGCGATTAATTAAAATATTAGGCATATTAATTAAGGCAATCTCCATGTGATCACAGCAATTGGCTTCTGTACTTACATACTGTGTTCTTTCCAGTTACTGTATCTGGACCATCTGGTCTCCCAATTTTGAGCCTGCCTCTCTAGACATGCACCTCTTCTTCACTACACCTAGCTCAACTCAACAGAACTAAGATTATATCCAGAAAATTACTAGAATCACTTAAGTGTCTTTATTTAAACTCAACTTAAAATAGCTAACTACCCAAGGTCAGTAAATATTGGCGCCTAATATTATACCTCTCCTTGCGGACGTCACTTCAGTAAATCCATTCTCTCTCCTATGTTATAATCCTTCTTGAAGTACAAACTTGCCACAAAATATATGTCATTAAAAAGCTATTTAAGGAAAACAAGCAAGCAAGCAAACCTCTTGGCCTCATGGTACCATCTGGGTATGGTCCCACATTTCCGGTTCACTTCGTAACAAGTTTCCTTTGAAGAATTACCCACACTCAATACCCTTTCCCCTACTCTCTTCTAGACTCACATCATTTGTGCTTTTATCCTCAGGGCTCTTTTGTAATTTTTTTTTTTTTTTAAGTTCCTAGTGACTTCTAGATTACTGAAACCCGTGGATGGTCTGTTCTCAAGTCACATCTTACTTTGTCCTGTGGGCAGAGTTCTAAACAGTTTCCCCAGCTTTACTGAGGAATGTTTGCCAAATAAAGTTGCATATATTAAAGTGTAAAATGTGGTGATTTGAAATACATGGTGAAATACCCGGATCAAGATAATCAATGCATCCATGACCTCCCACAGTTACCTGTGTACGTATGCTTGTGGTAAGAATGCTTACGATCTACCCTTAGCAAATTTCAAGTATATAAGACTATATTATTTTTTTCCTCAAAAATGCTCTTCACCTGGCATTCGGACCCTAATCACCTTGTTTCTGCTCCTGCCCCAATGTGCATGGCTTTCTGCCATCTCCTGGATTTCCTTCTCATATACCCAACTCCAAAGACAAAGGTCACTAGCAATGCCCAGGTATTAGTTAGAGAACTTCTCTCCTCTGTCAACTCTCATTCTCTAGATAGTCTGAGCTCTTTTATGGCTGGAAATGCTGTAGCAATGCTATAGACACCTGAATTAATATATGTAGTCACTCTTCCTTGAATTCAGACTTAGCCAGGGAGGTGACTATTGCCATCTTCATTTAGATATGAAATGGGCAATACTCTCAAACCTATTGGCTTCTCCTTTAATCTTCACCTTCTGACTGTAATATCAACTCCTTTAATTTACTCAGGCCAAATACACAAATAAAGTTACAGTTTCCCTTGATCTATCCCTCTCACTTTCAATATCCAATTAACAACCCCCGCCCCAAAAAAAAATCATAAAAGCCATTTAAAAATATATCCAGAAACTAGAAACATATATCCACTTTTACCAGCGTGGTCCAAACTATCATCATCTTTTCTCACCTGTTCTACAATTTGAGCCTCCTAACCTAGCCTCCGTGCCTTCTCCCTTGCCTCACCAAGAGACTATGTCAGAACAGCGGCCAAAGCAGTTTCTGAATCTGTCACACCCCACTTCTTCTCTGATCAAAAGTCCTCATTTGTCTCCAAGGCCTCAGATACTCTGCTCCCCCCACCACCCTTTTCTGACTTAGACCCTTAATTCCAATTTGATATAAATCAAAATGTTCCACAATAAACATATGCTGCTATTGTAGAAAAAGTCGCAATAAATGTTCTTAAAATGTTAACTCTATTGCCCTTTTACCATCAAGGGCAGTAGCGCTAACGTTTCGGAACGTTTAATAACTATGTGACATGACATCATTTGCCACGTATCAAGAAACGTGGCAGGCGTAACAGGTGCCAAAATGCAGAGAGCAACATTTAAGACATGATATTATACACGAGCAAATGTGACGGTATTTTTAACGTGTGAATTATTGTCATGAAAGATCAACCCCTTCAACTGTGCCTTATGAAATCATTAGGATCTTTTAGTCCAGGCTTCAGTCACTGTTCACCTCGAACACTAACCATCAATCTAGCTTCACTTCCATCCAAGGCAAACTACTTTCGTTTATCTTTCACTCTGACCTGAGAACGTACGCTGTTTCTTAAATACTCCCTACAGATCTTCACATTTGTTATTTTCTATTTTCCTACAAATGGAATAATTTTGTCCTTCCTTCCGCATGCAGCGTGTAAACCCTATCTTTCTCAGTCTGTCTACAATAACAGCTCTTTCGCTAAATTCCCTCCATCCGAATTGCCTTTCCTCTTAGGATCTACTGGTTAAAATTTATAAGTATCTTACCATATTCCTCCTTGAATTATATTGCATTTCACCGACTCAGGACGATGTTTTAAAGGAGTGTCTATGCCAGAAGGTAAAATGCAATGAAGTTGGACATTGGTCTCACATCAAAAAGTACAGCGTTTCAGCTATAAGAGATGATTAAGTCCTAGAGGGGCGTTCAGTAAAGTGTTCATTGTTAACAGTGCTGTATTATATACTTAAAATTTTGGTAAGAGAGTAAATCTTAGGTTGATTATTATCACAATAAATAAATAAATAAATAGGTCTGGGGGAAACTTCTGGAGGTGATGGATATGTTTATGGCACAGATCATGATGATGGTTTCAAGGAGTGTGTGCTTATATCCCAAGTCATATGTCAAATATGTACAAATTCTTATATGTCAAACATATCTCCGTAAAGTAGTTTAAAAGATTTTATTTAAATCTCCTGTTCGGATAATATGCTCTATTAGAACCAACAAGATATATGCATTCATACACACACAAACCACACACACACACCTATATATTAAAGAGAGAGGTTTTATTTTGTCTTGTTTTTTTTTTTTTTTTTTTTTTTTTTTTTTTTTTTTTTTTATTCTTAAGGAATTAGCTCATACTATTGTGGATGCTTCGCAAGTCCAAAATCTACAGGGAGGCCAGCAGACCGGAAACCCAGGGAAGAACTGCAGTTCAAGTCTACACAATCTCTTCTTGCTTGGGAGGCCACCCTATTTCTAGTCAGACCTCCAACTCACCATTTACATTATGGTGAGTAAACTGCTTCACTCAAATACCACTGATCAAAACACTAATCTCCACTAAAACACACTTTGACAGAGACATTCTGTGATAATGCTCTACCAAGCATCTAGATCACATGGCCCCGCCAGGTTGACACATAATCCTAACCATCATAAACGCTATGCAACTTCAGGTAAATCAATTAAAAATTTTAATTTTCAGCTTCTTCATTTTTCAGAATGAGGGCACTAGAATTTATTTGATCCTGTCACAGTGTAGACTTAGATACGTATAGCATATGCAAACTGGCCCAGTAGCAGAGGAAGTTAACAGCAAAACGTCACCTGACTTCTCCCTTCCTTCCCTGACTCTGGTGAAAAGCTTATTAAACTGTATATAACCAGCAAGTATTCTTTTGGGGGTGGGATGTGTGTGTCCACATGTGTTTTAAGTACTTGGCACCTAACTGTTCAACCCTGTGCCAGGCACTTTACCAAACGGGACAGAAGCCCTAATTCCCACTCTCAACAAGCTAGTGAGCCCCTGCAGGGTGGACTATATCCTGCTAGTAGAAAGCAGGTGAAAACAATGTCTCCAAAGGTGCCAGGTTGAAATGAAATAACAGTCGCCTGTTCTCTCCGAATACACTTGACGTCCAGTTGACGAGTGTAACAGCGGAGTAAGGCTGTTGAAGCACAGTTTACATGCAACCAAACCAGGCTGGACTTCTAAACTTCGAACTGGAAAGAATAAAGGGCCAGAGAGATAGTCGGAGGAAGGGGAGCAGACAAAGGTGCGGGGGGGGGGGGGGCGGACTGGCTGTGCTGCGTGAGGGAGGAGGGGAGGCCTGAGGCCTGACAGTCCGTGCGAGGCCTACGGCCTCTGTGCTGCGCTTCACCTGTAAGCTCTGCTTTTACCAGAAATGAGGAGCTGAGAGCGACACAAGTTCAGAACTCTGCCCCGGGGAACGACGTTAAGAGGCCCACGCACAGTTCATGAGGCCTGTTCGTCCGAACGTATTCAGACCTCCGGCCGACAAAACCACAGGTCCTCACCTTAACATTAAACCCACATTTCACTGGCTCTAAATCCCACGTGTTTGTGCGGGAATTTAGCACCTGGCAAAGTGTTTTCCGGCATTTCTTAAGTCTCTAAGGGGTAGTTTGGTGGGTGTCCATGAATCAGTTGGGGACGCATGGCTTCTGGCCTCATAAATCTGGCGTCAGCCTCGGGGAGCGCCTGCCTCTTCGCTTTTATGCCACACAAGGTCCTCACCTACTAGTCCTATGACGGCTCCTCAGAATCCTTTAAAATGTGGGACACGGTTACAGTAGCCTCCTCACCTCGTTCATCCATCTGCAGGTGCCTACGTGTGCACACACATGGGCTCACGCTTCGGCGCCCACAGATGGGAAGTGCGTGCGGATGCTTTGAAGGTCATAGGGATATTGCTAATTTTTTTGTGTGTAATGAACTAAAACTCTGGATGATACATATCTAGATCTAGATCTACATCTTAGTTCACCTGATGTTTTTGACCCGCACTTCTGTTTCAGGAAGAGGCTGTGAGGAGTAAGAATCTGCGTGCAGATCGTCATGTGGAGACCTTACCACCGACAGCTAATTCATTTTGAGGAAAAGGCCATGCCCCTGATGGATATTTGTTTGCAGAGGTGAAACCGGCACAATTTGGAAAATAACAAAAGGCTGTGAGTGGATGAATTTCGCACTGTTTGCCCGAAGGCCTTAATAGCCCTCACCAGATACAGGACGGTCAGCAGAAGGAAGAAAGCTGAAAACGCCATCTCAGTACTTGCTGCAAAGATTAACTTAGCTCTGGTCCCCAAGAAGATATAAGCACAGAGAGCACAGAGGTGATTCTTAAGAATCTGTTTAACTCTATAGGTTCCCGATAATGAAGTGAACGTTGGAGGACACACAGTGGTCCAAGTTGCCAGCAACCTAAGAAATAAAAATAATCCTATTATCCTAAGCCTGGAAATACCACCTGTGACTTGAGATTATCTACTGAAGCAGACCGTAGGGAAGGCTTTTTATCTCAGATACAAATGATTTTTTATCAGAACTGCAGTCCTAGCACCAGGCTACCAGACAGGAAACTCCTGATGAGGGGAGGATGTACATGACTATTACTGAAGTCGCATTACGAAAATAGAACGAAGATGGAAATTACCTCAATCCAAAATATGCTAGTGACTCTCTGACCGCTGGAGAAGTCCAGATTTCAAGGTCATTAAGCCTTTCTAAGCAGCGCTTCGGTGACAATAACTTGATGAAAAACTGGGTGTCACTGAAGACTTAAATTAGGGGTTTGCACATAAGACCACTTGGAATTGGAAAATTAACACTCATGTGGACTCCGTTTGGCCAAAAGCTTCCTCACTCCCCAAGGAGGAGGCTTATCCAGAACCAAGAGATGCTCCAAGTGGGGCAGAACTGTGCCAGTACTTACAGAAATGATCCTCATCAAGGAAAATTGTCTCTTAGAGAATAGGTAAGAAAGACAGCTAATACCCAAATCGTTCCTACCGAGCTCTTTGGGATCCCTGGAAAAATATGACCTACTTAGCCAGGCAACTTTTAGGTTTGTGGGACGGATTATGGAGGAAGCCTCAGCTTTAGCCATCCAACAAAGTCTCTATTTCTTGGTGGGAAATAAGGTCCATTGAATGGAAATTTATTTACTTTGTTTTGAAGAGCTTTATAAAGGAGAAGAACATGTGAAACGATTACATTATGTCTCTTTTTTTCCTCAATTTAAGCAGATGTTCAGGCTACACTTGGTTATATTCGGGGAGATTACTGATGGGATAGAAAGCACGTTCTTTGGAAAGAGGAAACATCAATCGTGATTGAAAATCAATTCCTCATTGGTTTGTCGGAAAATATTTGGGGCAATTCATTAATGAAAAATCAATTGTGGGATATTTCTTGACTACCTGACTTAAAATAGTCATTTTAATTTATCCGTACAGCCCTAATACTTCCCATCTCTAATATCTGCACTATTCCCAGCATCACTATCCAAGTAGGATTCATACCATCTGCTGGAGACTCCCACTTTTATATCTGACTCATTGGCCGTGGTGCATTCACTTCCAAGGGCTTGCTGTTCCACTTGCTCCTTAGCTTCTGGAAGTAATCTCCCATCTCTAGTTGACCACAAGTGTCCATATAAGTCGGGATTTGTGTGATATCTAGCTTCTGTATTCACATCACAGGATGTTAAAGATTATTCACATAGATTATCGGACGGGTAGTAAGGAAGGATACCACTGGCTACGCACACCGGAGCAGCTGAATTTTTTTACAACTAATCCCTTGCCTGTATAATATATACTAGAGAGAGAGAAAGCAAGAAAGGAGGGATGGGTGGGGGTGGATTTCAGAACTGGGAGGCTAAGGAATTAGATTTTTAATCTAAAAATGAACAAACACCCATGTGTTTGGTAGTGCTCCCCACTCAGAGATTAGCCATGAGTGGACGATATTAAAGAATACTATTAATAAGAGATGGTTTGTGACCACAATGAATAAAAAGGATGTAACAGTTTTAATTACCATGTTGCATGCTGGATAAGCTTGTGCAGTCCTCAGAGGTTTAAAAAGTGGGGAGGTATCTGGGCTTATAAAGATAAGGTGAGGCCAGCTTTGGGAATACGGAGTTAAAGACAATATATGGATTTAAACAGCAAAATTATTTTTGTGTCAGTAGTGAACATTCATCTAGCTCTTAGATCAAATGTAGGTTATAGAAATAAAGTCATCCTAGAGAAGGTAAGGAAGCCATGGAGATGGTGCAGAGGGAGGCTGGCAGAGACGAGAGTGATGGTCAGAGCAAGTGGAGAAAGGAGGTCCAAAAGGTGAGGACAATGATGGAGAGGAAGACGGATGGTTTGGGAAGATCTTAAGTTTCCTCCAGACACTTTGCCTCCCTAAAATGACTGTGGTGGGCGGAAGCTTTTTATTGTAATGAGGTCCCAATAGTTTATTTTTGCTTTGGTTTCCCTTGTCTCAGGACACAGATGTAGAAAGAAGTTGCTATGGCCAATGTCAAAGGGCTTGGTGCCTGTGTTCTCCCTCTAGTAGGATTTTTATGGTTTCACGAAAGTCTCATATTCAGTTCTTTAATAAATTTTTAACTTATTTTCATGTTGTAAATATCATGGTGTAAGAAAGTGGTCCAGGTTCATTCTTTTGCACATTGCTGTCCAGTTTTCCCAGCACCATTTACTGAAGAGACTGTCTTGTTCCCATTGGATATTTTTTCCTGTTTTGACACAGATTAACCTGACCATATAGTGATGGGTTCATTTCTGGGTTTTCTGTTCTGTTCTATTGATCTATGTGTCTATTTTTGTGCCAGTACCACACTGTTTTTGATTCCTACAGCTTTGTAATATAACTTGAAGTTTGGGATTGTGATGCCTCCAACGTTCCCTTTCTTTTTCAAGGTTGCTTTGGGTATTTAGGGTCTTCTACAGTTCCATACACATTTTAGGATTCTTTGTTCTAGCTCTGTGGAAAATTGCTGTTGGCATTAAATGTGTAGATGGCTTTGGATAGTATAGACATTTCAACAATATTTGTTCTTCTAATCCACGAGTATGGAATCTCTTTCCATTTCTTTGTGTCATCTTCAATTTCTTTCATCAGTGTTTTATAGTTTTCTGAATCCAGTTCTTTCACCTCTGGTTAGGTTTATTCCTAAGTTCCTTATTGAGAAAATAAAAAGCTTCTGCATAACAAAGGTAACAATCAACAAAACTAAAAGGCAACCTAAAGAATGGGATATTTGCAAATGACATGTCTGATAAAGGGTTAGTATCCAAAATATATAAGGAACTTAAAAAAACAAACAATCCAGTTAAAAAATGGGCAGAAGGCATGAATAGACATTTCTCTAAAGTAAACATATAGATGGCTAACAGACCCGTGAGAAGATGCTCAACACTTCTCACCATCAGGGAAATGCAGAGCAAAACTATAATGAAGCTATCATCTCACACCTGTCAGGATGGCTAAAATCAACAACACAAGAAACAACAGATGTGGGCAAGAATGTGGAGAAAGGAGAATCCTGTTATTGATGATTGATAGGAATGCAAACTGATGCAGCCATTCTGGAAAACAGTATGGAGTTTCCTCAAAAAGTTAAAAGACCCTTCAGCCTAGCAATTGCACTACTAGGTATTGACCCAAAGAAGACAAAATTCCAAATTCAAAGGGATCCATGCACTCCCGTGTTTATAGCAGCATTATTTATAGCAGCCAAATTATAGAAGCTGTCCAAGTGCCCATCAGTAGATGAATGGATGGAGACGACATGACATGTATAATGAAATATTATTCAGCCATAAAAAATAATTAAATGTTGCCATTTACAACGACATGGATAGAACTTGAGAGTATTATTGCTAAGTGAAATAAGCCAGTGAGAGAAAGACTACTGATTTCACTCATATGTAGAATTTAAGAAACAAAACAAATTACTATGGGGGAAAAAGAACGAGGGAAACCAAGAAACAGACTCTTAACTATAGAGAACTGATGGTTATCAGAGGGGAAGTGGGTGAGAGGGTGCGTGAAATAGATGATGGGTATTAAGGAATACACTTGTGATGAGCACTGGGTTTTGTATGGAAGTGTTGAATCACCAAATAATACCCTCGAAACTAATATTGCACTGTCCACTAACTGGAATTTAAATAAAAACTTTAAAAAATGAAAACACACCAAAAATTTTTAAAAAATAAATAAAATGACTGGTGGTGGGAGTGAAGGGTATTATCTTTTGAATTTCTAGTTACTTGAGGGGGAAAAGGTAATATTAAAATACAAATAGCTGTTTGATATTTTGGCTAAAGCAAAGCAGGAAATAATCTAACAAAGCACAGTGTTCTCCAATGATGACTACTCTGGCATCCACTAAAAGTAGCTCATCTGATGCTCACTCCTCCACTTCTCTCCTGCTAACATAGACCCAACAGTCCTGGGAGCACAACCTCCCACTAACTGCTTGCTTCCCCAGCTACCTTACACCTTGGAGGAACCACTGGACACAGATATGGCCAAGAAGACATCAGCAAAAGTCTTAGGAGGGGGTATAGCCAATCATTTGCTTTCCCGATGAAAGAGGAACAGAAACGATGAGTATCCTACACATTCAGCCCCTCGTCTTTCCTTAAACATGGACATGGTGGTTTCAGCAGGGGCAGTCCTCTGGCAACCATGAGGTTATGAAGTGGAAGGACAGGAGTCCAAATCCTAATATGGCGAAATGAAGACAGAAAATCCTGATGGCATCTTAGAGCAATGCCAGTAGTAACATGTCCTGCCTGACTGCTTGTTTAAATGAGGAAATTAAACCCAGTGTGTTAAGACCTTGGTGGTTGGCCTTTCTGTCATGTAAGACTAAGTAACCTGAAATATATACTTTAAAGCTCTAATACGATGAGTTGTTCTAAGTATTTGACTTTTTTTTTTTTTTTTTAATCAAATGTCAAATATCTAGTTCTGCTTTCTCAGTTTTAAATGCAGACTCTGGTTCCTGTGAGCTCAACGAACACAAATGCAGAAAGCAGTCTTCATTGAACTCCTAAGGAAGCCAGGCTAAGTCCTTAAAGCCGGATCAATATAAACATCTCAGCAACACTATGAGGCTGGTGCTTTTACAATTCACATTTTACAGATGGAAGAACCAGAGGTTCAGCAGTGTAACCAGCCGAAGGCCATGCAATTCATGAGTGACAGAGGTAGGTTTGAATCCATTTGTCTTCCTTTGGGGAGCCTGCTTTTAATCACTGTTCAGTATAGCCTCCACCTCCTAAAATGAATGAGCCATTTGATTATACAAGGTTTAATGGAGCAAGTTAATGAGATTTTATGTACACTTTTTTTTTTTTTTTGGAAAAAGAAGAAAAAAAAAGAATGACTCTAAGGATACACACACACACAAGGTATATCTTCTAAGTAAATGTGCTTGCTTACTTTTTGTAGTTACCTACATGGTCATTAATACTCCCTCAAGAAATAGACTATAATGGCATAAACCAAGTGTCAAACATTAGCACCACTGAAATTGAAAATAGCCAAGGAATATATAGGTCTTCATTTTCATGAAAGCTATTTTAAGGGGAAAAAAAATACTGAAAGACTGTTAATGGATCAAACTGGCAGGCATTCTGCTAATTAGATAAATTGGACACAGTATGCTTGTCTTTCATTCAGAACCTGGAATTTGCAGAAACCTCTGAACACGAGGATGGCTGCTGTCAAACGCTCCTCTTGGGGTAGAGGCTGCCCTGTGGCTCTGTGGTAATTCCACTGTCCTGTTTACACAAGACACTCCTAACAATCGACATTTTAAAGGAACATGAGTAACTCTAGTCCTGTGCGTTCAACGGCCTACACTGATGCAAGTAACTCGCTTGACGGGAGGGGGCCTTTAGACTAATGAGATACTTAGCTGGGCACAATATTCAAGACAAGAATCATATATATTTATTATTAGGGCAATTTTTATTATATATATGGGAGGTGGAGATTGTGGAACACCTGACTGTACCATTGTCTGTACCCTCTCTTTGAAAACACGTTTCTTTTCTCCCAAATTTGTAATAGGCAGAAATAGTCTGATGTTAAGCTAAGAGTGCCGATCATCATTGGACACAATGCCAGCAGGCCACACAGTAGCTAATACTACACAGAAATAGAACTTAGAAAAGTAAAAAAAAAAAAAAAAAAAAAAAAAAAAAAATGCAAGCAGGGAAGGAAAGATAACAAAATGGGCATTAGAATCAGGGGTCTATGAAGTGATTCCTCTTAGTGACTGAGTCTTCAGCCCAGTAAAAACAAACACAGGCTGTTTTTCTTCAGTAGCCTCTTTTTGTTAATGCTTTGCCAGCAACTATGGATTTTCACTTTTGCGGTTTTATTTGTACCTGGTTCTAGCAAAATTTCACTGAAGTACAAAAACTCAATGAGAGACCCAAACCAAACTCATAAAAAAGAATGATGGAGAAATTTATATGCTGACACACTCAAGAAATCCACTTGCCTTTGTTCTGATGTAGCTTCCTGTGACCCAGTACATGTTGGTTTGGCCGACTTGAACACCAGCGTCATTGCTGATGTTGCATGCCCATCCCTGCTGGAGTTCTCCATTGGATTGCTCTTTCATTTGCTTTGTGATTTGCATGCAGGGTTTAAAAAAAAAATGTGCATAAAGCAGATCCACTGCAAATCAACTTGTTATCATTTTAGCCATCCATTCTAGCTGCATCCATATGGTTTGGGTAGCTGAGCAAAAAAACAAAACAAAAACAAAAATGGGGGCGGGGGGTTGGGAAAAGGGAAAGTATGTGCAGCATTCCGCTTGATGCAGCAGGAACAGGAGGAGGAGAGCAGATGAGGATTCACCCTTCATTGCACAATTGTAAACAGCATCTGAGTGGGCTGTATTGAAGTTTCTAGGAAAAGCAGACTGTGAAGGACTCACCCTCACGCTGTTCAGCCCTTATCTGAAAGTTGCACTTGGTAGTGTGTAAGTGGGCACAGCTGCCAGCAATTGATATCACAGAAACACAAAAAAGAGCCAAATCTTCCTTCCATCCAAACAAAGGGGGTGTTGGCTGGAAAGTACTAAGTCTAGGGTTTTGCACTTTCCTTTCAAAGGAACACAGCAGAGGGTAGAGTCGTTTTGCCTAAGTACTCCGTCCTGGGATGGGAGCTACTGAATCTGTAGAAGTGATTTCCAGTCATCCAGGGTAAGTGTGTCCATTACCTGCACATATGGAAGAGGAAACCCGAGTCCTTCTATGTGGTCCTCAAGTTTAGGCTGACCCTGTACCAAGTGTATCATTAATAAGAATATTCTTACTATGGTCACGTTGTAACTGTCCTGCCTTTAGACAGGACAATTAGGAATGGAAGGCAGTTATAATTGAATATAGTAAGAATAATCTGTTAATTATAACGTATGGCCATAGAGAACAGATATTCCTATCACTGCAAGTATCTAACAAAAAAGTACAGCAAAAATGGTAGACAGAATGCCCCATCTTTGATACATCCCTCCTAACAATGACTAACTTGTGTGTTATTTTTTAAAAGTATTGTATTTATTTATTAATGAGAGACACAGAGAGAGGCAGAGACACAGGCAGAGGGAGAAGCAGGCTCCATGCAGGGAGCCAGATGCGGGACTCGATCCTGGGACTCCAGGATCAGGCCTTGGGCTGAAGGCAGGCACCAAACCGCTGAGCCACCCAGGGATCCCTAATTTGTGTGTTAAATATGAGGAAAGGATAATATAACCAATCTACCTGCCCCCACATGCCTAATGGAACAAGTGCCCAGAAGTTGTTCAGGATCATTTGACCCACATTGTTATTATTCACCCTCTCGAGGTCCATGAGGAAGTCCCATGCAGTTGGCACAAGCCAGGAAGTCTGAAGGGAGAACCAAAATCTGCACCCTACATTGGCCGGAAAATTAACACTTCCCTGGTAGGTGGACACGTGGGGCCAGATTGTTGTTTGTGGCCTCGCAGAAATACCTAGCTCCTAGCTCTGGTTCTACCAATAATTCGTATAGAGTACTTCTTGTCTTTTCCTCAGTACTACTCACTTACCAGATCATCTTGGTTTTAATTTTGACGTATTTCTAAATTCTTCAACTTCCTCAATTTCTTTTCAATCTGTATTTTTGATTCTAGTAATTTAGGCTGTCATTACATTTTGACTAGACTTTAGCCGCTCAAAATTCCACCTCCCCACTGTACAAGTATTTCAATTCAAATATTAGCATATTTTTCCCTCCCATAATATTTAATGGTTCTGTACTTTCCATAAAAGTGGCCTCTAGACATTTATAGGGGTGGAAACCATACATTCAAATAAAATCGGACGTAAGAAGTTTTAGTGGATTTGAGGAAGATTTGAATAATCTTGAAGCACAGGGGATTTTTTTAGTCTAGTGAAATTACTCTCTGTGATAATGATACTATAATTATGAACACATGATACTACAAATTTGTCAGATCCCACAGAATTTACTATGCAAAGAGTTAACATTAATAAAAAAAAACTTTTAAAAAATCAAGTAACAGCAAGATGGAATGCAGAATGTGTAAAAATAATTTAATTGTTCCAGGTTATGGTATATATTTATTTATTGACTAAAAATCATATATCTTGAAATGTTAACTTGTAACTTTTATAAATCTAATGAATAATCTATTTGAGAACCATCTGATTTTAGTAATATTTTGAAACTGGCTATTCTAGATAATAATTGCAATTGTATACACATTTATTTCTGTATTTTAATTTTTATATTCAGTGTCTGATTTTCAAAGATAAATCATTGTGAATAATAGTATTTATGGTATTTGCAAACTAGAAGTGGCAACAAGACGACTCCCAATTACACTGATGTGGAAGTTAAAAAAAAAGTCTTTACGTGTCATTGTTGAACCACTAAATACGTCCTACTTACTTTCTTTAAAAATTAAACCTTAAAGGAGATAATGAATGGTTCTTCAACCAGTTTAGTATCTATCCTTACCCCTCAAGCCCCCAAGATGAGCAGACCTTTTGAAATGCATTTAAAACATATGGAGATGTCCAGCAAGGGCATTAAAGAATCTCAGAAATTGCATACTCAGAGTTATAAAAGTCAATCACTTGCTGAGACCATATGTTCTTTCAATACCTTTAGTAAATTGTGTACTAAGGAAGGTGATAGCTCTGCAAGTATGAATCTTCAAATCAAGCTCATTTATTAGATTATTAAAAATATCAGCATTTCCTGCAACCTGAGAAATCATGGAACCACTTGAGTAATGAATTTATTTTTTTAAAAGATTTTACTTATTTATTCATGAGATACCCAGAGAGAGAGAGAGAGAGAGGCAGAGACACAGGCAGAGGGAGAAGCAGGCTCCCTGCAGGGAGCCTGATGTGGGATTCGATCTCAGGACTCCAGGATCACACCCTGGGCCAAAAACAGGCGCTTAAACCGCTAAGCCACCCGGGTTGCCGGAGTAATGGATTTAATTGGGGAAAATGGTGTTTTGTTTGTTTTGTTTTGTCTCATTGGCAAAATCTGTGTCACCATCTTGTCTCAGAAGAGGCGATGCACGCCAATACAAAAAGGCCTTTCTGTAAATCGTGCTGTATTTCACAAAAAAATAAATTTAGAAAGTCAGCAATTTAAAAGCTTTAAAAGTTCATAATTTGTCGTTGCCGAACATTTTATTAATGGTATCTTCAATCTACTAATGCTTATCTACACAACATCCCATGACTGCTTGAGTACTTTGCAATAACAATTTTAATAAGTCCTGGCACTCCTACCATTTTCCAACACTGCTTTTACATCACTGATACAAATGGCACTGTACTTCTCACAACTTCAATGCAAATATTTTATCATTTGACTATACGCCATATTTTCATGGACAGATATAAATCATGTAAACTCTTATTCAGATATTTTTCAAGCTCAGTGTTCAAACCAAATCATCAGATATGTTAGATAGACAACTTAATCCAATTAAGTCTCTGCTCATTGCCTCCCTCTCTGGGAGGGAGCTCCCTCCTATAAAACAGCAACTGCCAGAAACCAGCCACCCATCTCCTTTATCTTTTCACTGCATAGTCACATAGCTCGACTAGTTCATTATGTGTTTAATATTTTAATATTAATATTTAATATTTTAATATTTCTCAGAAATACTATGTATTTGTTTATATGTCAGTAGTGACTAAGGTGACCTTAACTTTTCCCTCAACTTCATTAAACTTTCTACAGGGTTCTTTCTGACTCCAGATCCTTGACCTCCCTTCTCTTAGAATATTTACTTTACAAAACTTTCCATTGTAAATTATTTCTCGACGTCTTTAGGATGTAAAACTTCTACAATCCAGAAAAGTCAAAAAATAAAATAAATTAAAAAAATTAAAAATTAAAAAAATAAAAAAATCCAGAAAAGTCTCTCTAGGACCTGGGAGTCCTTTGAAAGGCAACCATCAAAGGAAGGAGACAATGCACCAATACCTAACCTCCATTACCTGCGGGAAGACCGCAGTCTAACTGCAATAAAGCAACAATTACCAAACACAATGGATAACTTTAAAGCCATTTAACATATGATTTAGGAAAACCTGAAGTATTCTTTTAAACAAAGGATTTGCAAAGCTTTAAGTGAATTATAAGGAGATTCAAAGTAAAATGGAGCTGTAGTAATTGAGAATGTAGGCATATCACAGTCCGGGTAATTAACAGATTGTCTGCCAGAACTACCCATAGTACACAAAACAAAAACAATGAAAATGAACAAATAAAAGACTAGTAAAAGGCAAACAAAACGTTTGGGGAAACCAAGAGAACATATATAGGCAGAAGAGAATTACAAAAATAAGGGTAGGAAAATATGTAACTCAAGGAAATTTATAATCTATTATAAAATGTTGTGAATATTTAATGAAATTAATTCAGTATGACAGATCACAAAGAAGTGAAGATCTTTTAAAAGGTGGAAAAAAAAGATGAATATTGCAGAGAAGATTGCAGGAGATTGCAGAAGAAAGGAGATACGCAAAATCATCTCATTTTAGAAAACAAAGTAGAATTAACAACTAATGATTTGATTGAAAATGAAGTTATTGCTGTGAGTTATTGCTTCTTCTATCATTATGAAGACATGACAAAGATTGAAACAGTTCAGAGAAAATAAGCATCTAGGACTTTTTGCTAAATTTTAAAAATCTTCCGCTTTTTTTTCCCTCTTGTTTGGTGAGATTTAAAGAGATTTAAAAAATTCTCTATGTTGATCTTTATTTTTTTTAATTTCTTTTATGAGAAAATCATCCATGCTGCATAAAATGAAATTTTAAAACCTCCTTATATTTGCAAGTATTTAATTGGCTATCTGTGATTTTTTTTTTTTTTTTCCCCTAGCCTCACTTTATCCTTCTGCAGAGTCAGGAAGCATTGGGGAGGCTTGCAAAAAATTCCTGCACCTCAGGCCCTGTATTTCAGGTACAGTATTGCTTGGGGGTGTGGGGGGCCCTCCAGGCACAGAGATCCACTTTGGTCCTGCTGTGTGAGCCTCAAATGTCCTTCCTAGAACCCTGTGTTGATGTGTCCTGAGTTTCACAGTGTCTGACAGTCTCTCTCCCCTGCATTTTCATTAATGATTAACTTTCTCCTTTTACATCCTTTTAGTTTCCTTTCATTTGCTTTATAGAAGACAATGAGAAAGAAATGCCGGTATTCTGACATCTTGAGCCAAATTAGCATGGGTTTTATTTCAATTAATAAGGGTAAAAATACTTTATAAAAAACATATTAAATAAATATGACATATTAGACACTATGTAGTTTGGTGACAAAATATACTTCAGTGTAGATTGAAATGTATGTGTTATGGCTTGTAAACACACAACACGTTTTCTGATCTGATGTTAGAGATCCTATGTATTACACACGAAAATAAACTTAAAACATAAGTTTTTTGTGTCATGTTATGCAATAAAAAAATGAGAGCAACTGTGTGCATTTGTGTTTGGGAAATACTTCTTAAGAAACTACTTATTAAAAAAACTGCATATAGTATCATTCTTTTTATTCATAGAAATAAAAAGTCAAGTTGATAGAATTATTCATTCAGTCTTTTGATAGTCTCTATCAACAAGAAGCAACAAGAATAATTGTGTCATGAGAGATACTCTGGTGAGTAACAGGATCAAATGAGAAACTCATCCATAGAGAGACTGAATCACAAAGTGGGGACATCTAACCTCAGTGCATAGTGCTCATCTGTACTAGAAGCAAACTAAGAAGTTCTTGGCTGTTCAAAATCAAAGACCTGCAATTATTCCATTTAGTTTTTTTTTTTTTAATAAGGTAAGAACAAAGGTAATGACATATTTAATGTTGTGAATACAAGCCTCTCCCACTTCTCACTTGCAAACTCAAATGTCCACAATGACCAGGCAGGCAGGTCATGCAAACGAGTGAACCTACAGAGCTGGGGTAGGGAATAGGGAAACATAGTTCGACTAGTCCATCATGCATTTAATATTTTTCAGAAAGTCAGGAATTCAGGAAAGAAGCATTTGATTAAAAAAAAATAAGTATACAAAACAGTATGAGAACTTGCAGATGATGTGGCATCCCAAGATGAGGGGAAATGATAGGGAATGGGATCTTGAGAACATAGCAAATGCTTGATCCCAAACCTACTCCCGCGATTTGGCACACGTTCCGATAGAGCAGCATGCGCCACCAACACCAATGGTGAGAAGTCACGTGGGCCAATTCTGTGACAGCCACACAAAGCACGTGCAGTTCAGGACCTCTGCCATAATGTCGGTCTATCACCCTGATGGCCTCCAATGGAACTTTCAGGGTCTCCACATCGCATTTGCTCAGTGACCTTGTTCTTCCTGCCATGTTTTACTTCATCCAATTTTTGGCTTCATTTCCTCAGTCGGTGTTCCAGTTCTTATTAACTCATATAAAAAGGATCATTTACAAACAATTTGAAGCACAAAAAAAAAAAAAAAAAAAAAAAAAAAAAGCTAGTTTGCTCAAGATAATGTTTCTAGTAAGGCTTGTTATATAAGATCCAGGTATTCTCATTCAAGTCTGTGCTGCTAATTTCTTTGATTTACTAGTGACACCAGTTAAGGCTTTATTGTCTTTTAATATATAGACACACATATTTTATCACTTAATTTTTTTCAAAAATTTTTTTCAGAATTTGAAAGATGTCAAACGTGATGGTTCTAAAGTGAATAGCAGCTAATTATTGTATACATCACTGACAAAGTTAACGGTTCATTTTATGAGAAAAAAATAAAATCCATATCGTTGCTACATTAACTGTATAAATATCAGCAGTCACATTTTAAGACATTATTTCATTTTGACATAGAAAATGTGACATTTAAATATATTAAACAGGTAAAAATTTACAATATATTTTTTCTGTTTAAAACTCAACAAAGGTAAATTGATATTTTTGATATATTTTGATGTAAAATATATTATTGAATATTTTAATATTTATGCATAAGGAATTCTTTGTACTAAAGTACAACTTAGAAAAAGATATTCATACACATTTTCCCATTATTGTTCTTCTCAATTATCTTATGCTTTTTAGATTCCGATTGATTGATGTTTTTAATGGGGTGGCTATGGCATTGAAATGGAAGCATGACCTTTCAGAAAGTTATTTTTAAATTTTTGAATCGTGAAATTTGTGTATCCTTTGCTAAGAATAAAGTGACACCTAAAGTCAACCTTAATATATTTGAGTTTGACTTGAGGTAACCTATATATCCTACTTTATTTTTAAATGTTTAAAATAATTCTTGGGGCTCTATTTTATTGGTTTGGATAGAATTTTTTTAAAGTGCCCTCTATTCCCAAATGCCTTTGAATCTAAGTATAAATAAATAATAATAATAAATAGAAAGTATAAATCAATTTGCAAAGACACTATACAAATTTAACAGTAATCCACATGTCGCTAGTGTGAAAGAGATGAGTCAACTAGCACTGAGAGAGGCATTCATATCAAAACAACCTAACGTCTGATTTCTATTTTGTTTTTCTGCACCCTGTCATTCTTCAAGGTTCCATCTTTCCTTTCTAAACAACAGCACAACATGTATGTGTGTGCATGTGTGAGTGTGACAATTTTACAAGAATTATCTTTGCTCCAAGATTTAAAAGCATGCAAATACCAAATACCCTTGCTCCTTACCCCAGAGTATACTTTGTAATCTCTTCAACATAGATGAACTGTCATCAGTTCAACATAATGCCCAAGACTAAAAATCTCCAGATAGCAAACATTTCAGGGTCTAATTTGTTTGACTAGCTTTGATTATGACTAGCCTATTTGGTTTTTTGTTTTGTTTTGTTTTGTTTTGTTTTGTTTTTTTGACTAGCCTATTTTGAATAAGTAATGATAATTAGTAAAATTCATTGAAGTAGTTACACACATTTTGGGGAAGGGGCCGTAGTCTCCTGCATTACACTTAGAGCACAGGGAGCCATTTGGCACGATCTGCATATTGACAAGAAATATCCATTGTCTGTCCTCCAAGAGGCCTCACGGTGGCAGAAATGCCATAAGGCCACCTCAGCACATGGGCTTGCTCAAAACATCGGAATCACCAGTCCTTCGAAAAGGTTCCATTTTGCAAGGAAGATCCGAGTTAAGCTAGGTCTCAGAGATGAAGTTTAACCCAGAACACTTGTCACCGACCTACGCCAAGAGAACGTCTGGCTTTCCTGTTCTGCCTCAACAGGTAAACAAATTGGCAGAGAATGTTTTTGGCCAGCCTGGGATCCGAGCAAGGTAGGTCAGTTAGAACGGCCACATGTCTATGTGTTTTTGTTTTTGTTAAATCATCGCTCTTGCTGTACTGATCTACTTGCCACCCTAAGGAGACAGGCTAATACTAAAGAGAGAGCTTGGCCTTTCTCGACAGAACCTGAATGAATACTGTCAATGCGAGGAAGTCAAGAAGTTCTTTATTCAAAGCTGGAAAACGTCCTCTCCACAGGCATATTTTTCTGATATTCAGTTATCTGACAATGGTCACAGTCCGCTGGCCTAGGAGCTATTTAGCATGCATGTGCCTCTGCTCTGGGGTGTTAAAGATGGATTTAAAAGTTCATTCTCAAAGAATAACATCTCACCTATTGTCCTTTATTATGAGAACATTTCTCTGTAGTATCTGCTTGCTCAGATCTTCATCAAAAGGAGCTGATTTACTTTTTCTTTAACCACAAGTGTAAATTTATTAACTTTTTCACTTTAATTAGTTAAATAAAGACTAAAGGCATCCCCATTCAGACTTGTGTGGTTCAAGCAAGCTTTGGGAATCCCTCCACACCAAAGTAATAATAATGATGATAGACTGTATCTAACCGTATGAAATTCTAGTGTTGTAGTAAAGTAGAATGCTCACTGTTATGTTTAAGATGTAGAACACAAAATCCATTTTAATATCCATGCAATAGAGAATAATGTGTCACCTATGTAGAGAGGTAAACCAATTCTTGCCTTAATAATTAAAATGCCTTAATATCCCTCAAAGCTTATCACACAGAGAAGGAATTTAATTGTGTTGTAGTTCCGTAAAGGACCAGAAGGTAAATATTTTAGATTTTGGGAGCCATGTGATCTCTGACACAACTACTCAACTCAGCATGAAATTAACCAGAGATAATAGATCAACAAGTTAGTGTAATTATATCCTAACACAACTGTATGTACAGAAATAAGCAGCAAGCCACACTCGGCCTGTGGGCTGGAGTTAGCAGATCCCTAACAAGCAGAAACCCAGGGCAGGTCACTCCATATGACGCATGAAGTATCATGGGACTTCCTGTGGTCTTTTGTCACAAACCATCTCAGACTTTGAATCAAAGCTTGATTTCTCCAACCATGATACAGTGAAGCAAGGTACTCAACTTCATAATGTCTATTAATTAATTTAATGTTGATCGGAGTTCAGGAACAAGATGCTATCTTCTCTCTATTGATTTTAATAGTATTTTGATATTGACTAGCCTTCACCATTACATTAGCCGGCACATTCGATTCACCATTGTCTTTTCTTTACACATAATTGGCTAAAGTTCAGTAAAGGTTAGACAGAAATTATCAAACAGGCTGTGTCATTTACAAAGTCTTGCGATTCATTGATTGAGGTCCCCCACCTTACCCTTATAACTGGCTGAAAGGTTACCTTCTCATTGAATAAACTCTACCAGGAGACGAGGCAATGGGACCTATTGATAGAATGTCTAAAGGGGAAAAAGACAATTGTAATTCACGGTGCGATTACACTTGGGAATGTATTTTAAGACTTCACAGTTGAGAAGTAGTTTAATTTGTTTGTTCCCAATTGTACGTCGGCGTTTTAAAACCTGCTGCCAGTCACTGGAGGGTGCTGCAATGGCAGTTTCCAACTTTCTTTGCAGATGATAGGATGGCACCATTTAGAGAATATATGCTTTTCTCTGATATATATTTGTAAATAATAATAAATAAATATATACATTCTAATAATCAGTATATGACATAATTTCATATACGTAATATGTAATTTATATACATTACATATACTTAGAGCTATTATAATTGTCTTGTTATATGTTATATATAATAAGGATTATATAATTGATATATATTACATATACATATAGTTATTATCATTATCTAAGTGACAAGCACTCTCCAGCTTTTCACAGTGGAGGATGGTAACACAGCTGCCATCTGTAGAAGAATCACTAGCGGCCATTCTAGGCACCATTTCATAGATATTGTCTCATCGAGAAGGACAATAACTGTATGAGGTTGTCACTTTATGATAGAAGCTGAGACTCTGAAGACTTAGTAAATTACTCAAGGTTAAAAAAGCTAGGGACACCTGGGTGGCTCAGTGGTTGAGCATCTGTCTTTGGCTCAGCGTGTAATTCTGGGTCCAGGATCGAGTCCCACGTCAGGCTCCCTTGCATGGAGCCTGCTTCTCCCTCTGCCTGTGTCTCTGCCTCTCTCTCTCTCTCTGTGTCTCTCTCATGAATGAATAAAATCTTTAAAAAATAATAAAATAAAATAAAATAATAAAATAAAAAATAAAAGCTAGAATGTGGAGACCTTTGAATCCCCAAGCTCTGTCTCCTATTATTTTCCTACTTCCCATATACCCAAAGGCCAGTGGATTGTAGACGTTGGCATTCTCCCAAAATATTTTCACTGTAGTACTGTTCATTCAATCTCTATCCCATGTACAAATATGCTCTTCAAACCTCATGCCACCCAGCTAATTTACTCTGTATACCTCTTCATCAAAATCATTTGTGGATCTGTTGCTGGAATTGGTTGGTTTTAATATCTATGTGAATAAGTACAAGTTACTTCTCAACCTAATATTTCTTACTCATTTGTCCAAGGACTTTTCCTTCACTTTAGCAAACGGAGGATGAATCTGAACTTTGTCATATCCCTCAAATGTTCCACCTGTGAAATCTGAGTCTCACATCTCAGGTTCACCACAAGTATTCAGTGCTCCTTCTCTCTCCACACTTCCCTCATTCATCTAACTCTTCTTATCCTATTCCTTGATATCTTCATCTAACCACACTCTATTATCCTACTTATGTATTTCATTTCTCAAATACAGCCTAATAATAATTATAATAACAATGATGATGAGGGTGATGTTTTTGAAAAACGAGGTACCGGGCATTGCACAAAACACTTTATATTATTATATCTGAGGCTCAGAGAAGTGAAGCAAACCATCCATTGACAATACAGCTAACCATGACATCATTCAGATGAGAGTGTGGGTCTGCTTTTCCAATTTCAAGGCCCACACAGTTTTTTTGTAACTACAGAGATTGTCATTTCTATGACTTAGAATCACATGATCTGTAATTTTAACAAAATATCACATTATTGGGAGCTGTTTTCTTTCCTTATCACTTAGGGAAACCATTCCTGGAAAACTCAATCCCTGAAATTATGACTTTATACATATTTCATTCCTTTACCTTCAGTTTAATAAGATCTTGAAAGAAAGGACATGAAAGTATCTCCAACTTACTCTCTGACTCAGCACTTCACTCTGTTATATTGTTATCATTGGTTTATTTCTGTATCTCTGCCTCTGAAATATGAGTTTAAGAGCAGAGAAAACTATTATTTTTATCTCCAGTGCCAAGTACACAGTAGATACTCAACTGAATATTACCATTAGTTAATAAATACATAAATATATCAATGAATGAATGCTGAGCAGGCTACAAAATCTGAGATTCTGGCATTGAAATCTGTATTGGCCTTCCACTATTTAGGTAAAGGTAAAAAACCCGTTTACTTATCTGGTTCTCAGTTTTCCTCTCCATAAATTAAAATAATAGACTGTCAGTATTCTTAAAATTAAATATATTTAAAAGGCATGTATAAGATGAAATCAAACCATGAACATGAATATACTATATAAATAGTTATAGAATAACAGCAGTTAAACAAACTTCTCTCTCCCCAAGCATCATATAGAAGCAACAGCCCACTCTTACACTGTTGGTGGGAATGCAAGCTCATGCAGCCACTGTGGAAAATAGGGTGGAGGTTCCTCAAAAATCTGAAAATAGAGCAATTGCACTACTAGGGATTTACCCCCAAAGATACAGATGTACCCCAATGTTTATACCAGCAAAGTCCACAAAAGCCAAATTATGGAAAGAGCACAGATGTCCGTTGACAGATGAATGGATCATACACACACACACACACACACACAGGAATACTACTCAGCCATTAAAAAAAAAAAAAAAAGAAATCTTGTAATTTGCAACAACGTGAATGGAACTAGAGGATATTATGCCAAGCAAAATAAGTCAGTTAGAGAAGGACAATCATCATGTGGTCTCACTCATATGTGGGATTGATCACAGGGGAAGGGAGGGAAATATAAATCATGAAAAAATCAGAGAGGGAGACAAACCATAAGAAACTCTTAATCATAGGAAACAAACTGAGGGTCGCTGGAGGGGAAGGCAGGGTGGGGGGATGGGGTAACTGGGTGATGGGCATGAAGGAGGGCATGTGATGGATGAGCACTGGGTGTTATATAAGACTGATGAATCATTGGTCTCTACCTCTGAAACGAATAATACATTATATATTAATTAATTGAATTTGAATAAAAAAATTACACCATAGGTAAAAAAAAAAATAACGGCACATTTCTCTATATAAAACAATAGATACTCAACAAATATTGATCACTTAGCATTAGGCAGTGTTAGGAACACATGGCTGAGCAGATGCATTTCCAACTCATGTGGGATGTATTCTCTAATGAGATCCTTTACAAAGGATTCTTTGACAAAGTAGATGATTTGAGCTCCTTTCATTAAAGACTAGCAAGTTCATTCTGTGTTTCTGTGTCAATCTGTATTATACCAAAAAAAATGGCAAAAATAAAACTTAGAAAAGCCCTCATTTTACTATTAGCAGTTGAAGTAATGGCAGATTCTTCTTAAATAACACCAATTTCATCATCTTAAGTCACTATTGGTTAGTTAGGTTTATGTAACCCTTTTTAAGTCTTACATATTTTGAGTTTTTGTGGTTATAACCCATATTAAGAACAAGGTGGAATTCTGAACTAAGAAACAAATGGTTTTTGTTTATTTTGTTTTGTTTTTTGTTTTGTTTTGTTTTGTTTTTGGTTGAGAAATGCCTACTTATGTCTCACTTTTAGCAAATCCAGGGTGGAGTCTGTCCACCTGGGTGGCTCTGTCAGGCAAAGCATCTGCCTTTGGCTCAAGTCATAATCCTCAGAATTTGGGATTGGGTCCTACATTGGGCACCCTGCTCACCAGGGAGTCTGCTTCTCTCTCCCCCCAACACCCCGATTGTGTGTGTTCTCTTTCCCTCTCTCTCAAATAAATAAATAAAATCTAAAAAAAAATAAATATATATATATATATATATATATATATATATATATATATATATATATCTTTCTCCCTCTGCCTACTCCCCTTAAAAAAGTGTTTGGTGATTCTAGTATGATATTTTGGTAGCATACCTGGCATCATGTCATCTAAAATGGACCACGGTTCAGAGACAATAACATAATTTAAAAGTTTGACATTTTCAAAGCACTTTCAAATTATTCAATTCACACAACTACATGGAGGGATAGGCTGTGCAGCAATTCAATAACTTATAAATTATTTTCAAGTGAGTTTCTTCAGTTGTAATATCTCCACTTGGCAAAAAAGGGCAGGTACTATCGTTAACTTCATTTAAAATAGGAGAGAACTGAGAACGAAGAAGCTGTAACAACACTTGCTGAAACTAACATAATATCCAATGCCCCTATACTACAAATGCATTTAAGCTTATTTTTAAAAATTTAAAATTAAATAACTTACATAATTTGAGTTAAAAGGGGGCAAGAATTCTCATTTCAATTTTTTATGGTGAAAGTCTAGAAAGTACTATTTCCTAATATTGGTAAAGCACACAAATGACAGAACCAAATTATCATCCTAAAAGCTTGTATTTCAGTTGACTGTTTTCTGTAGAATTACAGATAATTAGATTTTGGCTTTAGAATCACTAACTAAAATGTGTCTTTTTAATTAAGCCTGAAACGAGAATCTACTAAATACTTCTGGCAATAAAGAAATTAATATTGAACCTTCCAAAGGATAAATAGACAAGAACAGAAATAGAAACAATGCTTATTTTAGCAAGCATAGTCCAAAATACTCATACTATTTGTAAGAATTACTATTTTGAAAATACCAAACCACAATTTTATACTATTTTTTTATAAATCTGACATAAAAATTCCAACATTTTACACAATCTGATGAAATGTCAGCAAACATAAATTACTCTTTTTTTTTTTTCAGGAAAATATGCAAAGTGCTTTTCATGTGTAAACCATAGACCAGGTGCTCTGAAGATAAGCAAACCCTGATCTTCTTCAAGGAGCTAATACAGAAGATGCTGCATGTGCGTAGAAAAGAAACTTTATGCAAAATGCTAAGCGATTACAATTATATGAAAGACAAAGATAAGAAATTCCCAACAACATAGTGATACTTCTAGCTGAAGCATGATGTCACGTTTCATGGAGAAATTTTCATTCTGTAGACAAAAATGTTGCATAAATTGCCCAAGGACATTCAGTGAGCAATAGTATAAGATTATGAGTACTTCCACCTCTGAAAAAGATGAAGTAGATGCACTCTTCCCTATTTCTCCCAGTAAGTACAGCTAAAATCCCTGATAATTACATATAAAACAAGCATAAAATGACTTTCAAAGGTGAAGAGAAGAAAGTAGCCTGGCTGGTGAACCTGGGACCCAGAGAAGTAAATGCTGGTGACTTCCTCCGTTTTCTTAAATGCTGCTGAGCTCCTCGGTTTTATTTCTGTTTTATGTCTTACATATCTCAGGCATGGAACCGAAGAAGTTACACCTTGAAACTCCAAAATTATAGACAAAATAAATGTTTCAACAAAAGTTTGTTCTAGCCAAAATTAAAAAAAAAAAAATGTAAAAAGGGACAGCCTACAGACACACACACACACACACACACACACACACACAATAATAAGCTCCCTACTCCAGTCAAGCACAGCAGAAACAAACCATACCCCCCAAATCATGACAGCAGAGGTCTAATGAATACCCTAACTTCCATCTTCACCAAGCTATGATGAAGTAGTCTAACCCCTGCAGCATGGTGCCATCAGAGATGGACTTACATCCCCAGTGGGGAGTGACAATCTCTCCCCAAACTTTGATGGTGACGTGTGGGATGCCTGGACTTGCACCCCACCAGCAATAAGGAGATGTTCTGCTAACTCCCACATGTAATGCTGTCACATGTGGCCTAGTAGCGAGGCAAGATGTTCATTACCACCTGGAGATAAAAAGCCACACATAACCCACCCCTTAAGATTTCATTTATTTGAAAGAGCAGGGAGAGAGGCAGAGGGAGAGGGACAAGCAGACTCCCCCCCTGAGCAAGGAGCCCAAAGCGGGGCTCCTTCCTATGACCCTGAGATTATGACATGAGCCAAAGGCAGGTGCTTAACCAACTGAGCATCCTAGTTGCCCCCTAAATATAGTCTTTATAAGTAACAGAGAGGAAATAGGTTTAAAAAAATTTATCAGACCTTCGGGAACTTAGTTGGCTTTGAAACTAAAACAAAACATTGATCTTCCAATGAATAGAATTATTACAGAGAAAATCTAGTGCTTCTACAAAGAAGAACTCAGCACCATTAACTGACAGGCTCTGATTAATCAACATTCATGTGGTGTTCTAATAACTAAAACAGAATGCACATTTTTTTCAAATACCTGTGGAACCTATACCAAAATATACCAGATTGTTAGCCTTAAAGCAAATCTCAACCATTTTAAAAGAATAGAAATCATACACATACAGATCATATACACAATAGAAATCATATGCATAAATCTTTGGCCACAAGGAATCAAACTGGAAATGAATAGTAGGTAAATATCTAAACACTTAGAAACTAGGCAACACATTTGTAAATAATGAGACACAAGCAAAATTATAAAATGCATTGATTTAAGAACAAAATTGCTACATATCGAAGTACTAAATATCACAGCTAAGGCAGTGCTGAGAGGAAAGTTTATAGCACTAAACGCTTACATGAGGAAAGAAGAAAAGTGTCTAAATAATAACCTAAGCTCTGACAAAAGTTATCTAAAAAAGAAAAGTAAAATAACCCCGAATCAAACAGGACAGAAATAACACAGAATCAGAATCCATTAAATTAAAAACAAAAACAAAAAAATAAAATAAAATAAGGGGTAACTGGGTGGCTCAGTCAGCTAGGAGGCCAGCTCTCAGTTTCCGCTCGGGTCATGAACTCGGAGTCCTGGCATCAAGCCCCAGGTCTGGCTCTGTGCTTGGCGGGGAGTCTGCTTGAGGCTTCTCTCCCTCTCCCTCAGCCCCATTCCCCTGCTCATGTTCTCTCTCTCTCTCAAATAAATATGAATCTTTAAAGAAAAACAATACAGAAAATGAAAAAAAACTAAAATTTGCTTCTCTAAAATGACCAATAAAATTGACAAACCTCCACCAAGACTGAAGAGGAGGGAGGAGGACAAAAATGACCAATATCAGAAATGAAACAAGGAGATATCAGTACAGACCACACAGACACCAAAATAGACTACCATGAGCAACTACAGACACATAATTTGACAGCTTAGACAAACTGTCTTCTCTTTGGAAAGTATGAACTACCACAACTCATCTACTATGAAATAATTTGAAGAAGCCTGTATCTATTAAAGGCAACAGGTATTCATAATTTGTAAAGGAGCAAGGAGCTCTTGCATGGAGCCTGCTTCTCCCTCTGCCTATGTCTCTGCCTCTCTTTCTGTTGTCTCTCATGAATAAATTAAATCTTTAAAAAAATACAAAAACAAATTACCAGTGCCAGCATGTGTCACTGAACAATTCTACCAAATGTTTAAAGATGAATTAACACAAATTCTATAGAATTTCTTATAGAAAACAGGGGAAGAGAATACTTCTCAATTCATTTTATTAAGCTAGTACTCTCAAAGCAAGACAAATGTAATTTACAAAAACACCAAAGATACGTACATAGAATTGCTGACCCATATCCCTCATGAATATAGGCCAAAAATCTTTAACAAAATATTTTTAAAAATAGAATTCAGCAATTTATAAGAGAAATTTTATACCCTGATCAAGTGTCATTTATTCCTCAGATGCAAACTTGGTTAAATATTAAAATTAATTAATACAATCCAACATATTAGCTGACTAAAGAAGATGCATCACAGGATCAAATCAATTTATGCAGAAAAAAATCCTTTTGACAAAAATCTCGTTTCCATTCACAGTAAAACTCCTAGAGAACTGGAAATAGAAGAGAATATCCTCAATCTCCTCAATATCCTCAATCCTCAGTATTAACAGATAATGAGTACCTGTTAAAACATTAGTAACAACAACAAACTACAGCTATCATAACAATAATGGTGAAAGACTGAATCCTTTCCAAGATTGGGAACAATGCACAGATATCTGCTGTTGCTATTCTTATTTAACAAAATAATATTCTAACACTTGTAAAAAGGCAAAAAGAAAAAAGGAAATTAAAAAAAAAACACAGATAAGAGAGAAATAAAATCATTCCTATTTGTACATAACATGAATGTCTACACAGAAAATCCAAATAAATAAATATTTTTTTTAAAAAAAAGCAAACAAATAAGGTCCTGGAACTAATAAGTAAATTCAGCAGGTTGAAATATACAAGAATACAAAAATTAATTATAATTCTCTGTGTTAGCAGTGACACATTGACACCAAAATCAAAAATACAATATCATCGGGGCTCCTGGTTGGCATAATCTTTTAAGCACCTGACTCTTGGTTTGGGCTCAGGTCCTGATCTCAGAGTCATGAGATCAAGCCCCACCTCGAGCTTTGTGCTCATCGTGGAGTCTGCTTAAGACTCCTTCTTTTTCACTCTGCCCCTTACCCTCTCTCCAATAAAGAAATCTTAAAAAAAAAAAAAAGTCTTAAAAATACAATACCATTTACAAATGGGAAAAAATAAATAGAAGTAAATCTAGCAAATGATATATAAGACATTTATGTTCAAAATTCTATTTTTTTAAGATTTTATTTATTAATTCATGAGAGACACACACACACAGAGAGAGAGAGAGAGAGGCAGAGACACAGGCAGAGGGAGAAGCAGGCTCCATGCAGGGAGCCCGACGTGGGACTCGATCCCGGGACTCCAGGATCACTCCCTGGGCTGAAGGCGGCGCCAAACCACTGAGCCACCTGGACTGCCCTACGTTCAAAATTTTTAAATGCTGATGAAAAGTAAGATTATCTAAATAAATGGACTTACACCTTATTTTATTCATGGATTAGAAAACAACATAATAAAGATGGCAATTCTCTCCAAATCAATATAGAGCTTTAACACAATTATCAAAATCCAAGCAAGATGTTTTATACATCTAGACGTGCATATGGGAAGGCCACGTATGTAGAATAGATAAAACAATTTTGAAAGGAATAAAGTGAAAAGAATCAGTCTACTCAGTTTCAAGGCGTTATTTATCTACTGTGACCAGGAGTGCGGGGTACTAATGTAGGGATGGAAACACAGATCACTGGAACAGAATGAACAACTCCTCAGAAATACACCCAAACAAATATGCTTAACTGAACTGAGACACGAGTGCAAAAGAATTTCAACAGGGGAAAGGTAGCCTTTCCAACAAAGAGCCATGCATAAGACAAAACCAAAACAAAAAACAAAAAAGAACAAAAACAAACAACAACAACAACAAAAACCTTAACTTTAAATTCTATATTTTATTCATAATTCAACTCATAGTGAATTATGGACTAAAGTGCAAAATGTAACAAACCTTTTTGGGAGGGGGAAGCAAAAATCAGAAAAGAAAAACATAGGGGAAATTCTTCTAGATCTGGGTCTAGACAGACTTGAAATCAAACAGAGATCAACAAGGAAGAATATTAAGTGCTATTTCATAAATATGAAAAATTTACCTTTGTGGGGCACCAGGGTGGCTCAGTGGTGGAGCATCTGCCTTTGGCTCAGGGTGAGATCCCGGGGTGCCAGGATTGAGTCTCGCATCAGGCTCCCTGCATGGAGCCTGCTTCTCCCTCTGCCTGGGTCTCTGCCTCTCTCTGTGTGTCTCATGAACAAATACATAAAATCTTTCAAAAAATTATCTTTGTTTAAGACCCTGTTAAAAGGGTAAAAAGACATAGACTGGGAGAAAATATTTGCAAACCATGATATCACAAAAGACTAGTATCTACATTATCTAGAATATACTGTAGAAAGAATTCTCAAAACTCCACAATATAAAAAAGAAAGTCTACAAAATGCACAGAAGATCTAAAGGGACAGTTCACCAATGAGGACGTACAGATGATGAATAAATACATGAAAAAATGTTCAACATCTCAAGCCATTAAGGAAATGCAGATTAAGAGTGTAATGAGAAATCCCCACACATCTATCAGAGTGGATACTTTTTTTTTTTTTTTTTTTTTTTTTTAACAAAATGTAACACCACAAAGGAAAGGATGTGGAGAAACTAGGTCACTAATACTTTGTTGGTGAAAAGGTGAAACAGCGCAGCTGCTCTACAAAACCTGTTTGGCAGTTCCCTTGAAAACTGAACACGCTATCGCTATACAACCCACCAACTGAATCCCTGGGCATGGATCCCAAAGAAATGAAGACTTCTGTTCACATAAAAGTTTGTTCACCAAAAAAACTGGCTCGCAAATGTTCAAAGCGTCTGTATTGATAATAGTCCTAAAACTGGGGGGTGGGGGGGACAAAACAAAACAAAACACAGATATCCTTCAACAGATGAATGGTTAAACAAACTGTGGAGCAACCAAATTCCCAGCAACAAAAAGAATAAACTGTGATTTTAAGCAATAGTTTGAATGAGTCTCCAGAGAAGAGTCCACAGGAGGGTAGAGGTGGTGAGGGAGCCAAACTCCAAAGTTTCTACACTGTGTCTTTCCATTTATACATCATTCTTTGAATGAGTTAGAAACGGAGAAACGATTAGAAGATTGCCAAGAAGGAAGGACTAGGGTCTGCGGGTGGGTAAGTAAAGACTCCTAAAAGAGGAATCAGTGTGAGGATGGAACCATTCCCTACCTTGATGTTCTCCACATCCATATCCTGGTCATGGAATCGTACAATAGTTCTACAGAGGTTACCATTGGGCCAACTGGGTAAAGGTACGTGAGAATCCTCTTTATTATCTCTGCATGTAGATCTACAATTATCTCAAAGTAAAAAAAGGAAAAGTTCTAAAAAATCTGTAAAATCTACTTTGAAGCCAATAATGAAGTTAACTGTGATTCCAAAATCAAAATGTCAAGATCTTCTCTTAATGGCAAGCTTTAAAGTTTACCTATTTAACACGGAAGAGACCTTGAAGATCCATTCATTGTTTAATCATAGATCCAACACTGCATTCTGGAGCGCTTCTCGGCGTGCTTGGCACTGTTCTGTATTCTCACGACAGAACCATGCACAGGGCAGATAAAAGTCTGTGATGCCAAGAAATTACGCCTAAATTGGGTGTGGAGGTTATATCTCTAAAAGGTAATCAAATCAAGAACAAAGAAGGTGAAACAGAATGATGGTGTGACAGTACCAGATGGCGACAGTTAAGGCAGACTGCTTTTAGGGAGTCTCATCGGATAGTGCTTCTCTGAAAACACAAAGGACTGAACCACATTAAGTTCAAGGAAAAGAGTTGTTCCAGGAAAGGCAAAACGCAACACAAAGACCTTCATCAGGAACAAAATTCATGCATTTGAGGAATACAAAGATCTCACGGTGGCTAAAGTAAATGAAGTTAGCTGACGATGCCATCTGAGAAACAGGCCAGGGCTGACGCAGGGAGGGTGCTATTTCACAGACTAAGGGATCTGAATTTTACTACTAGTGATGGTGAGAAGTCTTTTTTTTTTTTTTTCTTTTGTGGTGGATAGTTACGGGAAATGAAATGATATGCCTTAAATATTTCAAAACATGTAATAGGATTATAGGGGAGTCAAGAGTAGAAATAAGAAGACCAGCTAAAATATACGGCAGACGCCCAACAAAGAGATGATGATGGTTTGGAGGGTAAGATAGTAGACATAAAAGGAAGTTGATTAAATATAGGTTTTCTAGAATAGACGGGATTTACACACGATAGTTGGACTGGATGGGATTGAGGGGAGGGGAGAAAGGAATGAAGGGTTTCTTGGCTTTTGTGTAACAAGTGTATGATCTAGTTAAAGAAATTAGACCTCAAAAATACAATTAGTTTATGCATTTATTCAACAAACATGTACTATGATATATTAGGCCCATCACATGATTAATGCCATGTTACTGGACAATGAAGGAGTTTTAATAAGGGGAAACTGGCTGATAACAACATAAATAGAACAACACAGAGGAGGCAATTTTCTGTGCCAGGGAGATTAAGAATAACAACCTCTTCTACCGAGGAAATGTTTTTATTGGGTATTTAGGATACACAGAGGTTTCATGAACAGAGAGTAATAGTTTGGGAGGTTTCTCTAGTGAGAAAAGAAAAGAAAAAAGCAAAGATTCGCTAAATATCTTGGGGCTGAGTCAGAATTAGAAATTTCCTTTGAATGGCAGTCTTGTGATCTTTCAGCATCTTTGTAATTTCTCCTCCCTTCCTTTAAAAAAAAATCATTTAATTGTTCTCTCCCTTTCTCAAATCCGTAAGTTAGAAATATTCATTGTTCAGGTTATCCGTCTTTGGATTCATTTTTCACAGTAATGTACACTCAGCTAATTCCACACTTCCGTTGCTTCCTCTCCCATATGCATTTCAAATTCAACATGCCCAGGTCTTATTTCTTCCAGAAGAATGTGAACTGGGGCTCAGCAGTGACACAATTTTCCTCATGCCAAGACGGAATAAATGGAAAAAAAAAAAAAAAAAAAAGATAAAGGTGGTGAGCTTCTAAATTTAACTACATATGGTCATTCTTTCCTTCTGTCATGGCTGTTTTTTTATTTGTCTTTATGTTTTTAAAATTACTCCTTTAGTATTTTCTAACAGATTAGAGAAAGAGAGACAGAAAAAAAAAAAAAAACAAGGGGTGTGTGTTTTAATTTCCTTTTCGGGACAAATTCGAAATCATGACCCGTATGTCATACTGAAGGTGCCTCTTTACTATAGGTGTCCCCGAAATTTCATTCGTTCTCAGAATCCAAAGGTCAGGGAAGCACTTTTGAGAATGCAAATACAATTGCCATCCAAGTAGCTGTTACAGTGTTAAAAAAATAACATATTAGGGGGGGAAACATGAATCTTAAATCTCATTATCAAAAGTCATTTTTTTTTATTGTGCGGTTTTCCAGCTACTCTAAAATCTTCAATTCTTGAAAGCCATGAATATGGAAGTGTAGCTCCTACATGGAACCAACAACACCTAGAGTATAATTAGAATCAGTGAATAATGTGTGAATGGATGTCCTTGAATATCCTTTTAACCCACCATAAGCAAATGCTTCCATGTAAGTCAAGGATGACTGGATGGATTGATTAATTTATTCTTTCACTCATTCAACAAATATTTACTTATTCTCAGTGTTACCTAATCACATTTTCCTACATAGAGTAAAGCATAACCAGGTACGTATAAAGGACACTTGAAATTTCACTTTATTTTGGATCATCATCAAAGATGTTGTTTCCTAAAGTTGACATTCTCAAATATTAGAGATGAAAAGAATTGCTCACCTGGTAACACACTTGTTAATATGGTATGTTTTTACGAGATACTTGTGACTGTAAATATGCATAATCTTTCCCCACAGGACTTTGAAGCTATCGGGGGGGGGGGGGCAGATAATAATCACAGTAAACACTGAATGACAAATTATGGCCACAACATGAAGAAATGCAGTGATATGAGGGAATATAAAGCAATGAGCTAATGTAGATTTTACACCTTTGGAAAGGCTTCTTCAGGAAATTATACTTAAATGGAGATCCCCCCAATCGAATAATAGTTCAACGATGAGGCCTGGACTAGAGAGGCAGGCCCAGAGTGAAGGATGTTGCAGGGAAACTGAGGAATTTCAGTGTGGCTGGGAAATGAGGGAGTGCAGAGAAGGGCCATCAGGGATGGGGTAAGGATCCAGAGGGAGTTGGTAACCAGAACCATGAAAGAACTTAGAGGCCACAGTGGGAACTTTGGCTCTCCTCTTAGGGCGCTTGAAGTCAACCAGAAGACTAAACAGGGAAGCCATTTGTTTGAATGTCTCCCTCTGCAGTGAATCCCTCTGCTCGAGGGACGTATCTTCTTCATTCAGTGGGACTATATCATTTTGGTTAAGAACAATAATAATTTTGGACTCAGAAAGAATTGATTTCAAGCCCGGGCTCTATCATTTATGAGCGATGTGATTTTGAATAAGGTACCTAACGATATTTATATACGAGATAGGGATATAAATATGCCTATCTCACAGTGTTTGCGTGAGGATCAAATAAGACAAGGCAATAACGGGCACTCTTCAAACACTCATTATTCCTAATATCATCGTATCCCTATCACCTAGCACACTGACTGGCCCACCACAGCTGACCTGCAAATGGTTACAGAATTCGGCTGAACTCTTTACGTAGTAAACAGAAGCTACAGAATTTTTTTTTTTTTTTTAAGATTTCATGTATTTATTCACGAGAGAGGCAGAGACACAGGCAGAGGGAGAAGCAGGCTCCATGCAGGGAGCCCGATGTGGACTTGATCCCGGGTCTCCAGGATCAGGCCCTGAGCCAAAGGCAGATGCCCAACTACTGAGCCACCCAGGTGTCCCAGCTACAGAATTTTTAATGAAAGTTGGGGTACTGCACCCCAGAGTAGGTCTTACCAAAGACCAGCCTCTTAAAGATAGCCGCTGACAAAATAAGATACATGTTTTTAAGCACAAATGAGTATGTGTTGACATCAGATGGACTCCTTCCACGGCCCATAACCCCTCATAGGCTTGTGTCTGGCCTGTACCCCATTTTATGTTTTCCAGTTTTAAAATTTATTCCAGCTCTGTTTATCAGAGTTCCCAATCTTCACTAGAAAGCAATACAGTCACGCCTTTAGATGCCCTGAATGCCTTTAGTTCCCAGAAACGGACTGCTAACCACCGTACGTTGCTCCTGGGACAGCAAATTCTCGATGGCCTCTTGCTGGCCTTAGAGCAACAGATCAGTACTAAAAAGGGAGTCTGAGCTCTTCAAGTCCCAGAGGCTAATCGATACCTCTTTGCCCAATATGTCACCTCGTGCAGAGACACAACAGTCAATCAGCTCCAGTCCCACTCTGCTGGCTGGTTATGGCTCGATCCGAATTCCCCATGTGCCAGCTTCCCAGGAACAGATGACAGATGACAGTGCTAGAGGGAGGGGATAGTGCACGGACTGTTGGCCTCTCCCCAGTTTAAAGTCCCATCACTCCTGTTGGCCGAGCTGAGTTCTCGGTGCTCAGAAAGGCCGCCAGTCTCTCGCCAGAACGCAGAGCCACTAGGCCTGAGATGCGAAGGCAGATGCAGCCTCTTGAACGACCTCCGGGGTCTTGTCTGTCTTGAGGGTGGCAAACTGAGAATGTTGTAGATACTGGCTTCCTAGGAAGATGACACTTCTCTTAACGTGCACCCCATGCTCACCAGAGCTGACTACAACACAAAACCCAACCCACAAAAGCCCAGACAATGAAATGGCTAGCGTGCCCTTTGACCTGAGGTCTCCCCACAATCCCAACTCCCAAAATGCTTTTTTTTTTTTTCATCCTTACTACACTATTAAGATTCCCCGCCATTTGGACTTAAAGAAAGTAATTGTTGAAGCGCTACCACACAGATTTACCCGTCAGATGCATGAGAACAGATTCCGTTGGGGTTCTGAAACAATACCATAGCTTTCCAGGAATACACACAGCTGCCTGTTTTGTGTTACGAAGGCGTAAATTGTCTTCACTTTTATGTGTTGTTTTTATACTTGCTCCAAAATCCTGCATATTTTCAGAATTTGATGTCCTGGAATCCTTTTGTCTTTGCTTCCTGCTTCCAGGCTTCGGAGTCTTCTTGATTTGGAACCAACGCTTATCACTGTGCATCTAATCCCTGGGATGTGAGTTGTATTTACTCGGGCTCACCCCATTCCAGGCAGTTTCTGTAAAAGCCAGTTTGATCTTCCTGGTGCCCTGTGCTCAGTCTCTCTCTGGACTTCTCTGGAGGAATGGGTCATGAACCACGGAAAGTGAGAGATGAAGGGGCGGTTGGCATCCATCCACGGCAACCAGTGAACGTAATGGTACCAGGAAACCTAATATTTCTACTGCAGAAAGTTGTCACGCATGTGGTTCCACAGACACCTGCCGATAACTGAGGTATCCGTATGGGTTCATTTTACACGGGAGAAAACAACCTTAAAGGCGCTTAAGTAACTCATCATATTTTACACAGATACATGAGATTATACATGAGATATATGAGATTATATTCAAATTTAGGCCTTACATCACATGCTGATATTAATCTAGATATTACTAAAGTACAATGCAATATAAATTAATCTTCATCTCAATAAATATTTGCTTTACCAGAATTTCCAAGTGTATCTCCCACAAATAATTAAAACATTTAAATAAAATTGTATTTTTTCTACTTAAGTATGTGTATGTATGCCTGCATATGTATATTGTGTGTATACACATATATACATATATATTATATTGATCATATATTTATGATAATTGTGTGTCTACTGTTAAATTATACAAGAGTCAGAGCCAGAGCAATTCTTGGAGATTTAGTTCAATCTTTCTTTTTGTAGAAGACAAATGAGTCCCAGAGAAGTCGTTTTCTACGTTTATTCAACTAATTAAGAATCATAACTGACTTTAAGCCAGGAATTGTTAACTCAATTTCTCTTTGTAGTAGAGCGGGAATATCTTTCACTTATTTGAGTCTTAGGATAATCTTACGAATAGTTCTAGCAAGCTAACAGCAACATTTTACACACAGGGAAGAGGCCAAAGATGGGAAGATGTAATCCTATCCTTGCTACCAACCTCAGGATCATGTAGCTCAACAGTGTCAAGGACAGAACTGAAAGCTGGCTCCCTCATCTCCTCATCCAGAATTTTGCTCACCTGTACAGCCCTGGCACCTGACACTGTCCTTAGATGAGGACAAAAAATATATTGCTTTAAATTCCTAGAATGCAAAACAATACTGGGGGCACCTGTTTGGCTCAGTTGGTTAAGCACCTGCCTTCGGCTCAGGTCATGATCTCAGGGTCCTGGGATCCAGTCCTGCATCTGGTTCCCAGCTCAGCGAAGAGTCAGCTTTCCCTTCTCCCTCTCTCTCTATCCCTCCCCCTGCTTGTGCTTTCTCTCTCACTTGATCTCTCTTTCAAGTAAATAAAATCTTAAAAAAAAAAAAATTGAATAGAAAACAACATCAAATAGCTTAAAAACAGAATGGTATGCCTTACAAAAATTAAATTCAATCTTAAAGATTAAAAATATCTGATAGATAAATCAATCTGATAGCTTAAAAAGAGAGAGTGAGAGAGATGCCCGATATGGGGCAACCTGGGTCTAAAGATAACATTAGTTTAATTACACTAGATTAACTATTCTGATTTTTAGTTTTTATGAGTTTTCTTTAAAGTTCAAATTTCTCAAAAGTATGAATGTGAATTCTGACTCGCTACATAACAACCACTCTAATTAAACAGGAAGATTGTGGGTATTCACACCTGTTGATGTATGGCCTTTGCAAGCACTTTGGTTACCCCATATATTTGTTATATATTTCCACTAAGTTCTACAGATGTCATTTAAAGAGAGTGACTTAAAAAAATAAAATAAATAAAATAAAATAAAATAATAAAAAAGAGAGTGATTTACCACGTATGACTGGACTAGTGATCTCTCTACAACACAGTAAGTCTCTACTCCCAAGGCCCCTGACTACATCAGTGAAGATAATTAAGGGATTGATAAATCTTCGCTGAAGTCATGGTACAGTTACTGTGACACTTTCACAGGAGGCAGGATTCTGACCTTATAATTGAAGAATCCAAGGAGGAAATTTGCTCTGAGCAGCAACAGTGTTTCATGAAAAGGGCAAATGTCGTTTTATTAGTGCTCAATTTTAGGAATAAATTGATGTGTGCATACGGTATGGCTCTAATCAAGGATGACAAGGGTATGGAAAGGGAAGGAAACCAGAACTGACACAACACCAATTAGATCTTAGGATTTCTGCTAGGCACCAAATAGATTATTTTATTTAAAACTCACAGTATTAGAGAGAGGAAAATGTCATTATTTACATTTTTGTAGAGGCAGGTAATAAAGGTTAAGTAAATTACCCAAGTATCTACAGTCAGCTTGAGATGAAGGTGAAATTCAAGTTCTACTTGACTCCAAATCCCATAAACTACATCTTTTAAAAATCAATCATGTGGATCCCTGAAGCTTCTAAAAAAGGCAAAGTCAGGCCTGCAAAATGCCATAGTCTTTTGTTTTCTCCCTAACATAATTTTTAGTGTCTTCTTTCTTTCTGGTTATTACCTGGGCCAGAAACAGAATTTTAGGAAAGAATGCCTCAGAGTAGGGAACATGTTAAGTCTTTTGCATGATATAAAAGGCAAGTGACAAACGGAGGACTCAAAGTATGTTTGTAAGTCTGGTTAGATAAATGGAATCGCAAGGGATGTCGGGCAAATATTCCTACTTCCTAAAACCACACACACACACACACACACACACACACACACACACACATACACACACATACAGAGCAAACATCCAAAATCATGTCTTAATTTCTACGAAAATCTATCCTTTCCAGTTAATTAAGTCACTGCCAGTGATTGTGTATCTGTAAATATCTCTACAAATGAGTCCTAGAATTCCTGGTCAGGCATTAGATTTTCGATTTGATAGCTACGTGTTTGCTTTAGTATCCAGAGGATCGATATCCAGGAGACCGAAAGAATAGCAGAAACAGAATGGATCAAACAAAAGAATGATGCCTCCATGAACCCACAGGAGAAGCAATACATTTTAATAAAAATTAGACTTTCTTTGTAGCTTATAAAAATTCATACTTCACCAATGTAGATGCCAAGATGTTACTATGCTAATGGGATAGGAAATGAGCGACCCCTTAAGATCTTAGGCTTTTGACCATTTATAGACAATTATGTGGCTCAGCCCTTGCCCTTGGGTATAGCCAGCTGGAAGGGAAAAAGGCTGGAGACTGGATGAAAGAACTAGGAATTTTAGAATGGAAAAGCAAATGGAAAGGGGCCTGCATCTTATTCCTTCTACTTGCTGGGTGAATGTAGGTAAGTGTTTATTAGTCTCTTTTGGGCCTCTATTTCCTTTCCTGTAAAACTGGGAATATTACGGTCTCTTACCTTGTCTCTTTTATTAATCTCTTGATTAAACTGTCTGCCTCAGTGGTGGGACCCACTTGTTGGCTTTGGCTACTTGCCAGCTGATTGCTCTGTTTTTCATTCCCCCCAAGGGCATAAACCCTGTCACCCGGTTATACTTGGACCCCATTTGGAAGGACAATCTCTTGATGTCAGTTTATAAGTTTTCCTGCGACCTCAGGAGGGATCTTTTTGGCTTGCTTTCTGCCCCCCTCCCTTGGTTTTCTGTTAAATCTCTGGCTGTTTTACAAGCTTAGCTTGTTGCTCTCAAAGGTGCTCCATCCTCCTCCTAATTGCTACCGTCTAAATGATTTCCCAGGGCATTCCTGAGCTTCCCCCACATTGTTCCAAATAAAAGCAGTTCACTGTTCTTACAGACTGCAGGTTCCCAAGCTCTCTGCGCCACCACCACAGAGCGAGAATTAGAGGCCCACCCACTTCTCTCAGGGTGACACCTTCTTTAGGAGGCACTGGGTTGGGGCAGTAGCCCCCCCCTTTAAAAAAAAAAACTTACTTATCTTGGAATTTCACTAGGTGACTGGGACAATGATGACTGGTGCCCCAGTCTTCTAAGCCTGCCACACCTAGGGTAAGTCTTCTACTCTGCAGGCTGGGGCTGGGTAGAGGAAAAGAGCCTCTCTCAGAGACTGGGTTAGAGGCTCTGCTGCAACTTGGAGCCAGCAGCCTTCTCCTCCAGAGTATGTATTGTAGTGCTTGACTGTGACCTGGGGGAGAGGAGGTGTGTGTTCTTATCTGCACCCACCCCAAGTGGCACTTCTATCACACTGAGAGGAGAAATCGTGGCTCAAATGTCAGAGACTCTCAATGTTCTCAATGAGATCTAGTAGGTATACCTCAATAAATGGTTCTTATTTTCTGCATGCCTTTATAATAATTTCCAAAAATTTACCAAAAAAAAAAATCATCATTTTTACCAGTTATGGGTGCTTCATAGGAGAGTGGATTTGTAGGGCTCCTCACACTACCATTCCGGAAGTCATTTTACCTATCTTGTCTTTCTAAAGTAACCTCCTCTATTACCTATGGAAGACTTCTTACTATGGTAGCCAACACCACAAAACATCTTAAATCTGAGTGTTTGGTTGGAGGACCCCTCTACATATGTTGGAAAAGTATGATTCCAGAAAAACATTTTACTATTTTTTTTAAATTGCTATCCCATACCTATTTATTTGTAACATAACTGTATAACTGTATAACACTGAAAGGCTTCTTTGGAGTTAAGCCTATAGTTTTGGATTAAGTCTATAGTTTTTTTTATTAGTTTGAATCATTATAACATGTGGTTTTACAAAGTGTACAGAAAAAAAAAAAAGACACAAATTAAGTGTGTGTGTGTGTGTGTGTGTTAAAAGATGAAATAAAATGGAGATACTTATGCCAAAAAGGTTGAAAATGGAGCTGGGAGGCCATTAAGGAGGTAGGCCTTAGCAACCCCTCATGGGGTGGGACCATGGACTTTTGAACCAGGCCAAACCACATATAGTCCAAGGACTCTGCACCAACTTCTGCAACTTGCTGTGGTAACGGACTTCGGATTAGTGACAGCCTCAGCAACGAATTATGTTTAGCCAACTTTAGTTCGCTGCCACCAACACCAATCAAATTCTTTGTAAACAATACAGACAAGTATTCCCTTTTAATCTTTAGGAACCCCTGGCTTGCGGGGCACCTGGGTGGCTCAGCTGTTGAGCATCTGCCTTTGGCCCAGGGTGTGATCCTGGGGTCCTGGGATCGAGTCCCACCTGGGGCTCCCTGCAGGGAGCCTGCTTCTCCCTCTGCGTGTGTCTCTGCCCCTCTCCTTTAACGTTTTATTTAAAACGTTGATAAGATCTTGAAACCCCTGGCTCTCAAGATCTTATCGCTTGCAACAATATGGATAGATCCTAGGAGGTACTATGCTAAGTGAAATAATTTAGACAGTGAAAGACAAATACCACGTGGTATCACTTGTATACGGAATCCAACAACACAAACCAACCAAAAAACAGACTCTTAAATACAGAGAACAAACTAGTGGTTGATCAGAGCCAAGGTGGTTAGGGGCATGGGTGAAACAGATAAAGGCGATTAAGAGGTATAAACTTCCAGTTATGAAATAAGTAAGTCGCAGAGATATAAAGTACAGCATAGGAGATGTAGTCAATAATACTGAAATAATGCTCTACGGTGACGACCGGTAACTACACTGAGTCATGTATAGAATATGGTGGTGCATGTTTGAAACTAGCATAATCTTATATGTGATTCTATGTTAATTATGCTTCAGTTTGAAAAAGGCCATAAGCAATTAAAAATATATTTTTAGGGGATCCCTGGGTGGCTCAGCGGTTTAGCGCCTGCCTTCGGCCCAGGGTGAGATCCTGGAGACCCGGGATCAAGTCCCACATCAGGCTCCCAGCATGGAACCTGCTTCTCTCCTCCTGTCTCTCTCAATCTCTCTCTCTCTCTCTCTCTCTCTCTCTCTCTCTCTCTCTCTCTCATAAATAAATAAATGAATCTTAAATATATATATATTTTATATGTATTTATACTTACATATGCATAATAATATTTATATGATATACATATCATATACCCTGTATCAGTCCTCTTGGAACAGAAAAAGGACTCGAGGAAAAAACTACAAGAATCTTAGTAAAATATGGGCTTTAGTAAATAAAAAGTAAACAAAAGAAAGCTGATGGCTTTTGTTACCTAGTGCTACCCAAATCTGTGCTCCCAAAATTGCCATTCTAAGAGCCCAAACGCACGCTTTTGTTTTATTCCAGGGCTGCCTCTCTTCTCGGTGGATATTCCGTATGCCTCAGTAGGCTCATTTACTGAGACTTCTCACTTCAGGTACTTTTCCTCTGCTTAAATATACAATCCCCCAAACTCCTGAAACCACTCCTCAGAAAATCTACTCATGCTACCACTGGTAAAAATCTTAGTCTCCTCCCTCTTCCTGTATTTCTTTGAACGTATTCACAAAACTTAAGTAAACGCAGTGATACTTTGCTCTTTTACTACACTTTGATTTTACCAGGAGAATCATTTCAAGTCAACTCAAAGTGCTAAACTCTTTAAGCATCACAGAAATTGAGTTTTATTAAAAACCACTTAACTTCTACACCATAAAATTCTGTAGTGTCTGATGATATTCTGTTTTCATACTGTGGAATGGTGCTCACGTCATGCTAAATTGACAATTGATGCTGTGAAATCAGCAAGTAGGGGAGGGGATAGGGGCTTCCAATCCTTTGAGTTGCTATTTTGTACCCTAGCAAGTTGATGACACTAGAAATTAGAGATAATTCATATAAATTGGATAGATAAATAAAGAGATATATCCCAAGCAGTTAGATAAATATATGCTCATACTACTCTGAGGAACCTAATATCCCTTCAAGACAATACTCATCCTCTAATTTTTTTTCCAAGCTTTAATTTATTTTTTATTATTTTTTTCCCAAGCTTTAATTTAAATTTCAGTTAGTTAACAGTTATTGGTTTCAGGTATAGAATTAAGTGATTCATCACTTAATTAGAACACCCAGTGCTCATCACAAGTGCCCTCCTTAATACCCATCACTCGCTACCCCCCCCCACCACCACCAACCTCTCCTGCAGCAACCACAGTTGGTTCCATATATGTTAAGAGTCTGTGTTCCAGTTTGCCTCTTCTCTATTTTTCCCCTCTATATTCATCTGTGTTGTTTCTTAAATTCCATATATGAGTGAAATCATATGGTATTTGTCTTTCTCTGACTACTGACTTATTACTATCTAGCTCCAGCCATGTCATTACAAATGACAAGATTTCATTCTTCTTTGTGGGTAATATTCCTGTGTGTGTGTGTGTGTGTGTGTGTGTGTGTGTGTACCACTTCTTTATAGATTTATCAGTCTGTGAACATTTGGGGTCTTTCCATAATTTGGCTATTGTTGATAATGTTGCTGTAAATATCCATGTATCCCTTCGAGTTAGTATTTTTGTATCCTTTGGGTAAATACCCGGCTAGTAGTGTAAGTGCTGGACTGAAGAGTAGCTCTATTTTTAACTTTTTTGAGGAAACTCCATACTGCTTTCCAGAGCGGCTGCATAAATTTGCATTCCCATCAATAGTGTAAGAGGGTTCCCCTTTCTCCACATATTTGCCAACACTTGTCATTTCCTGTGTTGTTAATTTTAGACATTTTGACAGGTGTAAGGGGACATCTTATTGTAGTTTGTATTTGCATTTCCCTTATGATAAGCGATGTAGAGCATCTTTTCATGTGTCTGTTGGCCATCTCTACATCTTCTTTGGAAAAATGTCTTTGCGTGTTCTTTCCATTTTTAACTGGATTATGTTTTTTTGCATGTTTCATAAATTCTCCACATATTTTGGGTACTAACCCTTTATCAGATACGTCATTTGAACTGGATAAATTCCTAGAAACACATAAACTAACAAAACTGAAGCAGAAAGAAACAGACAACTTGGACAGACTGATAACCGACAAAGAAAATGAATCAGGAATTCAGAATCTCCAAAAAAAAAAAAAAAAAAAAAAAAAAAAAAAAAAACACACACACATACACACACAAAAGTCCAGGTCCAGACAGCTTTGCAGGGGAATTCTACTAAACACTTAAGGAGTTAATACCTATTCTTCTCAAACTATTCCAAAAAAATAAAAATGGAAGGAAGACTTCCAGACTCATTCTACGAAGCCAGCATTACCCTGATTCCAAAACCAGACAAAGACTCCACTGAAAAAGAGAACTGCAGGCCAATATCCCCGATGAAACCACATGCAACAGAATACTAGCAAGTCAAACCCAACAGTGCGTTAAGAGAATCTTTCACTACAATCAAGTGGGATTTATTCCTGGGTCGCAAGCATGGTTCATTATTCACAAATCCATATTCTAATTCTTAAAAGATATTGCAAAACATAAGGAGAAAGGGTATCAGGACACCATCTTCACTGCCTTATTTTTTTTTTTTTTTAAGGTGAAAGTTTAAAGGATTTCTTTTAAGAGCTCAGACTCAAGGCATTTACAATACCCCAAATAATACATCCTCAAAGGTTTGGTCTCATAAAGTCAATATTTTCAGAAAGAAGAATGATTCTTTGCTTTATTTAATCTTGTCAGCTAAATTAGCATTGGTATTTGCTTACACAAAGAAGTTTCTTACTATAAAATGGCTCAGATTAATATCCACATCATAATGTTCTCAGACAGCAGCATGGTTCTGTCATGTTGATGCCACTCTACATGAAACATAATTTCAAAGTCCTTATTATTAGTCAGAACTCAGTGGGGAAGCGTTAGAAAGGAGAGGCCTCATTTCTGCTTTGTACCAATGTTGGATTTACAGGCTGTTCTTTGGGGTGATTAATAATAAATATCTCCAGCCCTCTTTTGACAGATCTCTCCAGCTTAATCAGGATGAGATTTCAATTAATTGCCCAACCCCCCACTAGAAAAAGATGATAGCTCCCTTAAATATGAGGCATTGCACAGAAACTGGGGATGGCGTCCTCCAAGTCACAGTGGGCTCTTGGAGATGTATCTAAAGTTTAGTGCATGGACTTCTGAAAGAAAAGAGCCAAATAAGTGAACATTCTCAAGACTGATAATCTGAGAAGTATGCCAGGTCATTACTTGTCTACGTTAATTTTATTACTTTGGGAAAACTAAAAACACTGCACATTTAAATATGTTGCTAAGGTCAAACAAATGATAAATGGCTGAGCTAAAACTGGAACTCAGTTGGGTCGTCCTGCGTTGACTCTCTATGCCACTATTTTATTCCCAATGTCTTTGTTTTCCTGATAGAATATTATGCAAATCCTATTTCTGTGTTTCCTACAGGAAACAAAGAATGCATTCTAGAAGGCTAAAAGGTATTTTAATGTTACCATTAGTTTATTTTTGTTTATAGTTTGAAACTCTCAGTTCAGGAATAACAGGCAACACTTCTATATTGCTTGGCCATTGTTTTAGCACATTTCCCCTTTGGTAATGTTATATCTTCAATAATTATCTATTGAATCAATTAATTTATCCATCAGAGAGTAATGAGAGCGCTATATGCTACATGTACATGCGGCCTGCAACGGAAGATAAAATATAAATTATGCCTTCAAGAGCCTCACACTTTAGTCGACAAAGGACCACATAATTAAGACACAGAAAATTCTAAGTATCGTGAGACGTTGCATGTTGGCAAAGGTCAGAGGGTGGAGTGACAGTCCTCATTTTATTTAATACTGTGCTGTAAGAAAAGCTAAACTCGCATGTCTGTTGCATAGTAATTTACACAGAATAATCTCAAAATCCATCCCCACAATTGAATGTCCTTTAAATCTCACCTTAAAAATGGTGAATCTCAGGCCTTAAGAAATCATGTCATATTGTAATGTTCCTGATACTAACAACTTAAAAGAAATGCCAAAAATGGAATAAGTTTACAAACCCTGTATTCCTGTATTTTTTCCCCTTACCGTCTCAGGGGAAGGTTTTATAGAAACTATGAAACCTGGACCTGAAAGTAAGTCCACTTGAGTAATTGAAGATATAAATACCCAAATCTACATATAAGAGAGTATTTTGTGACTCAGATCACGCGTCCATTTATTAGATTAATGGAGATGCAGAACACTCGATTACGTAAGGGTTATACACCATGAATGCACATATCTATACATACCTAGATATTTATTTTTTTCCCCTTTTAGCTCATTACACACCTTACCAAATATTTCTTTGGAAGAACAGCATGGTCACGTGAAGAACCATGTCCTTTATTTCCAGATGCGTACAATTGCTCCTGAATTCACAATGTTACAGTGTCTGTGACATATTTCTGGCTCTCACGTGGGCGATATTCAAATATCCCCACAGAACATTAACATTTGGAAGGCTTAGATAAAGATTCCTTTGACATGTAAGCTAATGAACCAAATCTTCCCCTAGAAAATTGTCCTCACTTCAAAAATTGAGAGTCACGCTGAGACTTTTTGGGTCACTCAGAAATTACTTTCAGAATTATACACTGGGGGCTGGATGCAAACTGGGATGGGAAGAGCTCACCTCCTAAAAACTCTGTCTTGGGATTTCATGTTGGAAAGCTCAAGCCCTTATGCTTTCCTAAAAAGAGCCTATAGTCTCATATCTTTGCAACCAGATATACAGCTTTTTATAGAGTATTTGCAAGTGAATGTACCATAACCATATAAAGGTGGCACAAAAATGGACAAGTAAATTTTACTTTAGAAATTTGGAAATTACAGGAGTGTATAATCACATGACACCTAGGTACTGTGCCCATGCTATATACATTTTAAAATAAATACCTTTAGGTTGTTTTGCTCTTGATAGTCATTCAATACACATTTTATCCTTTGTGAAATAATAAGAAACTTCCACCTTCATTATTCTCACTTCAATTCTCCCCCAAGGAATGAAGAGAGTTATCTGAAAGGGAGTCCTTCACATTGATGGGCAAATGTGGGATTGAAGGAAATGTAAGAGAGTCTGGTGTATGGCTACATCCAAGATATAGTTTCCAATCAGGATTCTCAATAATAAAGCTGATATTTTTATTTCCTGCTTGTTTTTTTTTTTAATTGATTCTAGGTTAAGGGGAATTAAGGGTTGTAATTATTACCCTCAAAATTCAACATACAAAATCAGACAGGAAGTACTTGAAAGACAAAATCTTCTCTCTGAATTCTAAATTTTTAAAGATTTTTTTTATTCATTTATTCATGAGAGACAGAGAGAGAGAGAGATTTGTAAGAATCTAAGTCTGAACAATTAGTTACATTGCTGTCACTGTCAAGAATTAACATATCTTGTGAAGTCTTAGAGAATTCAAGACATTTCAAGCGTGTTTTTGTTACTGGCAATCACTAACATTAATGGAACTCATTTAACTCTCATCCATAATATTCAGTGAAACACAATTTATCCCCCCTTTTTTTAATGATAACAAAATTTACTGGGTGAAGAAAATTCTAAACAATTTGGATAGGCTACTTGATAAAATGAGATTTCTCCTATTCAGCTTTCTAAGAAATATATTTGTTTAAATCAAGACGTAAAATTTCATCTATTAAGACATTTGGTAAAGAGAAACCAATACAGGTGTTAAATGTATTTGTTTGTTCATGGAAGTAGGCTCCACACCCAGCACCAACGCAGGATTTGAACTCAAAACCGTGAGATCAAAACGTGAGCCAAGATTGAGTTGGCTGCTCATCTGGCTGAGCCACCTAGGCACCCCCAGGTGCTAAATTAGTTCAAGAAGGAGGCCATTCGACTGAGGTGGCTCCAATGCCAAAGCCACCTCTTCAAGCAAACCAAAATCTAAGTCTGTAATTGCCTCAAAGTGACAAAATCAAAACTTTAAGAACAACCAATCACAAAAACAGCCAAGTAGGCTTTAAGTAACAGCCAGTCAAATAATTTCCTTTCTTGCTTCTGTACTACATAAGTCTTTTCTCTGGCTCCTGTCTGTAGGGTGCTCCTAACCACTTCTGGTCCAGCACTGCCTGATTCGAATCAATTTTTCCTCAAATAGGCTTAAGATTTTTTTAAAAGCATGCATCAGTTTATCCTTTAACACAAGGAATCAGGATTATCTATTTTCTATTCCAACCTGATGTAGCTATATTAGTTTTCTATTGCTGCAGAGCAAATTATCACCAAGTTAGTGGCTTAAAACTACACCTATTTATTATCTCCAAATCTGGTAGATCACAAATTCAGCACCTAACATAGCTGGAATTTCTGTACATGGTTTCAGAAGATTAAAAAAAAAAAGAAAAGCAGATATTAGTAGAGTATTGTTCCTTTCTGTGTAGCTAGGAAAGATTCTGTTTCCAAGGTCATCCTAGCTGTTGGCGGAATTCAGTTTCTTGAGTTTGTAGGACTCGGGTCTCCATCTTTTGACATATACTACTCTCCATCTTCAGGTCAGCCATGGCATAGTCTCATATTTCAAATCTTTCTGATTCCCCTTCCTGCCTTCAGCTGAGGAAAAGCTCGCCATTTAAAGGCTCATATAATTGCATTGGGTTGAGCCAAGATAATCCAGGAGAGTGTCTGTATTTTCAGGCGGGATGATTAGCAAACTTAACTCTATCTCTGAAGTCCTGTTTGCCAAGTAAGATAACATATTCATAAGAGTGACACTGTTGAAGGTCATGGGGGTAAAAATTCTGCCAAAAACATTATATAACCTTAGACAAAGTATTTCACATTTCTAGACATTAATTTCCTCTGTGAGCCTTGAAAGTTTACCTTTTTTTTTTTAATAGGTGATGCAAATGCATATTGTTAGCCTACCCCCACCACCCTTTGTCCTCACGCTTGCATCTATAGAACACTTCCTCAGCACCAGCCAAGGTACACCTTTTAAACAGAGGATCTCATTTAGTTGTAAAACTGCAATTAAGTGGCCATTATCTTCATGTCACAGATTTGAACACTGGTGTTTGGAAAGGTTGATAACCTGCTGAAAAGTACACACCTTCCCAGTGAAAGTACTGCAATTTGAACTCCGATGTCTCCAAGCCCTCTTCCATGTAACACTAATGAAAGCTTCAAGGGAACTTTCTAAGCTATCTTAAACCTCCAGTCACTTCTATTAGTTTTCCTAGCCCTTCCATAACAAAGTGCCACAAATTGGGTGGCTTACCACCACGGAAATGAATTCCTTCCCCATTCTGAAAGCCAGAAATCTGAAATCAAGGTACTGGAAGGTCACACTGTATCTGCTAGCTCCTGGTAGTTGTCAACAATCCTTGGCATTTCTTGGATTGCAGCTGCATAATTCCAGGCTCTGCCTCTTGCTGTCACATGGTCATCTTCCCTGTGTCTCCGTGTACTTCACATGATCGACTCCCACCCAGATGTATTTTACCTTCATCTCCTGTTCTCTTCCTGCAAGGTCACCAGTCACTGGATTAAGGGCCTACCTTACTCCAATATGAACTCACCTTAATTTACATTAAGAACCGATTTTCAAATAAGGTCCCATTCACAAATACCATGGGTTAGGATCTCAACATATCATTTGGGGGAGTTACTGCACAGCTGATGTCTCTATAACATAAGCTTACTTGAAAACAAAGACGCATATTAAAATTTGAGTTTCTCTTTTTTTTTTTTTTTGAGTTTCTCTCCTAACAACAAAATGTAATCCATACTTACATGTGGAAATGAGTGGCAAAGGATTGACTTCTAGGATATTGTAACTACGCAAGCAATACAAATGAAAGATTATTTTTTTCCTTCATGTGCTTTTTAGATTTAGTAGGTTAAAAAAATACTGAGACAATTATTGACAAATATCTCAGCATATCTTAGCTATAATGACACTCAAATAATTCTACATTTTAAGAGGAACAGAGAAAAACTGTGGAATATGGTAACAGAGGAGGAAGAGAAGACCATAAAAAAGACAACAGATGAGAATGAAGACAAAGGATTAGTAGTTATTAGGCCTGGGCAGATAAAGGCTAATTTCTCACACTTGCTACAATTGAATTTGAATATTAGAAGAGTCTGAGGCACAACAGTGATGACTCAATGGGTAGAACTGTGGAGGGTAAATCTAAGATATGACAATTACAGGCAAAATTTGGAAGAAATCTTGACAATTAAAGTGGTCCAAAGATGAAAGGATTCTACATAAGGGGAGGGGAGTCAGCTATCAAGAGGGGCCAGATGGTATGATAGGATTTACTCAACTAAAAACTGAGTGATGATATACCTCACACCCAAAAAATCTATAGCATAGTCCGTCATGTTACTGTTTATTATTCTGGAAAAGCAGAATCCTTTTGGGATCCATGTGTCAGTATCTTTTCCCAAACCTAAAACGTCTCCATACCTAAGGTCCAATTATCTTCATATCCTCATTGCTTTTGATGAAGAAAACACTTTCTAGTTAAAAGGGAGGCTCAGCACTTGACAGCTAAGCACACAGTGGATAATCCAATTAATATAACACCAAAGAAACTTCCGTCATCTGTTATCTACCTAGATTATGGATTAAAAAAAAAAAATCCAAAGTGCACTGAAAGGCTCAGAGAATGAAAAGCAACCATTTGGACATTCGAACTGATCCAAAGACCTCACATTAATGACTACACCAATCCCTCATTTGCCCTGACTTTCTGGTGTCAGCAGGTTTGCAGCGCTGGCAACAAGCCCATCTTCGCAATTGCTTCTCTGAAGGCAAAGACACCCCACTGTGCTGTCAACAGCTGCAGCTCTCCCTTGCGCCATAAGGATATATGTTAGATAGACACAAAACCAAACTGATTTCTGACTATTGCAAGGCTCTGTCTTTGAAGATGGTGTAATAATCTGCCTGGGAGTCCTATTTCTCAATAACATCCTTTTCTCTCTGGAGATGATTAGCTTATTTGCAGGTACAACATGAAATCATAACGCTAGTCTTCTGTGAGCACAGTGAGATATAGACATTTGCATGTTAGTTTCTTCCTATCACCACTTCCATCTACCCTGCCAACGTGATTACATTTTTCATCCACCTGATGCCAAATTTTGTGTAAAGATTTAAATCATACAGCAGCTTCTATGTGAAGCCATCTAACATACCATTTACCTTTTCCATTCTTGTTTTAGGAAATTCTTCTCTCCACACAGCTTTCAACGGATAAAAGTTTCAGGCAAAATGTTTTTATTTGCTTCAGGTACAGATCTTTGCAAAAAAAAAAAAAAAAAACAAAACAAAAAACAGTTCCCATAGCTTCTTTTTACTAATGGCACTCATCTGTTTACTTGTCTCCCACAAGACTACTTCTGGGAGGCAGAAACTCGCATTTCCCTTTCTGCATTCCCAGGGCCCGGAATAAGAATTCTGTATCTACAAGGCACAAAACAAATGCCTGATAGATGTTTGTTATGTGACTAAAGAATGAATGAATATCACTTCTTATAGTGTAATCTGATCTCTACTGTGATACTATGTAAGATGGACAGGAAGAGTGGAAGGTGGCAAGAGTTTAACCAAAATAATAATAATAATAAAATAATAATAATAATAATAATAATAACAAAAACATTGCAAGAAAAAATGCAGTTTTATTGCTTTATTTTATTGGTGAACTTCTAGCTGTAAAATACAAGAACAATTCTAACACTTATGTAGAGTCGGCTGCTTTGCTAATTTTTGTCACAAAAAGTAAAAATTCTCTTTTGAAGGCTTATTGTATCCCATTCTCTCTTGTAATCTGAATACATGTGCACAATTAAATTTACTGCCACTCAGGAACGCCTGGGTGGCTCAGCGGTTTAGGGTCTGCCTTTCACTCAGGGCGTGATCCCAGATTCCTGGGATCGAGTCCCACATCGGGCTCCTAGCATGGAGCCTGCTTCTCCCTCTGCCTGAATCTCTGCCTCTGTTTCTGGGTCTCTCATGAATGAATAAATAAAATCTTAAAAAAAAAAAAATCACTACCACTCACAGAGCTTTAAAACTGTAGTACCCAACATACTATGAGCAATACTAAAAATGGGGTCAGAAACTGTGATACTGGGATCCCTGGGTGGCTCAGGGATCTCGTGAATAAATAAATAAAATCTTAAAAAAAAATAAAAGAAAGTTTGATACTTCTGAGTATACAGGCTACCTGCTGACCAAGGATTTGGATAAATGAAATTAAAGTAGATTTTAACCCATATGGAGCTATTCCGAAGGAAACTTACGATCGTAAATTAATATTACTATGCAAGAAATTTTCCTATGAGTTGAGTAGCTTTACCCAAGTTAAATGGATACTATGAAAGTGTATCTGTGTGTGTATGTACATGTACATATACATATAATCCTGAAATATAAAATATGAAAATGATGATAATTTAAAAATTTTAAAAATACAGATATCTGTATATATCTTCATATGCATATGCATAAAGTATGCATATTTAATATAACAACTTCATCTTATGTCTGCATAATAACCTCCTGGCAAATGCATATGTATTGCTTTCCACTCGACTCATTTCCTTTTTCTAACAGCACTCATAATGGCAATCCTTTATTGCAATTACAACTATACACAGTGGTCCCATCCCCTTAATCATGAAACAGCACGATAATATAGACCAACTGGATATAGCCTCCTTGTATTTTGATATTTTTGCTGAAAAATAGAAATGAAAAAATTGTTGGAGTTTCATTTGTTTCTGAACAGGGATATCTTGAATATTGAGAACCAATTATAACGATAGCAGGTCATTCCGGATATCATTATTCTTGCAGCTTGGGTACCTACATTCAAATCCGTGGAGATCACCCTATTCTAGATGATCCCTGAGCCAATATATTTAGTTTTTATAGACTCTCTGGGGACCAGGGATTGCTCCAAAAATGTTTTTTGATTGACAGAGAATTGGAGTCCTCTCGCTAACTGCCACGGTCTATGAATTCCTGACTCAATTTTCTTGATGTCATTTTAGGTATTCTAGAGTAAGGCAGCTGGTTACTTTATCAATACCCAATCAGCCTCTTAATACGCTCTTTACTCCCAATAATAAACATTGTATTGGCCTCCATATGTTTACAGAATGAATATCCTGTCATCACCGATTACGGTGCTACTGTTCCCTAACCTGGTGCTACTGTTCCTTAGGTCCTGTCACGGGTATGAATCTCCACCAATCTCCCCCGGGTGGCTCAGATGCAACACTCCACGAATTTTACCTAATGTCCCAGCAGGCTTGAATCTCTCTCCCTCTCTTAATCCACAAAATTTGAAACCTGACTTTCGAACTTATTCTCCCGTATGTTTTGTTATTTGTAGGGCCATATGAAATAGTTACAGAAGTGATATATTGTTTGCTTTATAGAGAAAAGGTAAAATGCAGGATAGGTGTGAGGTTATTGAATTGATACCTCAAGAGATATAAAGCTGATGCCTTGGGATTATATTCCTTCTGTTGTAGCATATGGAGCTGAAATGGAAATAAAAAATGGAGATATTCCCCAGTATCTTTTAGGGTACTACTGCTGTAGTTTGTAAACTCCCCAGTACATAGATAAAACTAAGCTACTGTGGCATGTAGGTGATGAGGTGGTTTCAGCAATACCCCAATATGCACAAAAGTCTCCCTTCTTGGGAAAACCGAGGTAAATATTACGCTAGAAAGTTCTTGATATTTTGACAATCAAAACTATCATATTTAGTTCATATCTCTGGAGGCAAAATTATCTCAGAGGGCACTGACATGAGGCCTTCTCCTATGCTCATTATGAACCTGGTGAAAACAAAGGCCATTCATCTTAGTTCTTTGAGATTCCACTGTCAAACTCACTTGTCATCTCATCATGAAGATACACAAAGCAGAGACGTGTTTTACAAGTCTTGCATTCTCTCTACGGGTCTCCCGAATCTGTGATGCTGTCTTCACCAGTCTATAAATAGCCACAGGTCCGCCTGCCCTGGGCTTTTGTGAAGCATGCATTCGTTTTCAAAAACGTGGCATTTTAATATTGAAGTCAAATATCTAAAAGATAAATAATCCCTAATACTTGTATAGCTAACGGTTGGACATCGGTCTGCATCCGACAGCAATTGGGAGTCTCACCCAGGCCTGTTTCCCATAAAGTAGTTTGCCACTGAAGAGAATGAATTTGAGTTCACTACTGACCTGAGCCTAATGTAAATCAGTGACCCAGAAAAGCTTTATGTCCCAATACCAATTAGTTTTCCACTGCCTGTGCTTCTTTGCCCCTGCTTGGAGCACCTGACATTTTGAAGCAATTAGAGGGCAGTGGATCTGTAAAAAAGCACTCTGTGTTGGTACTCGACAGAGCTGAACTTTTGCGCTTCGGCCCACGTAATAAAAGCCATCAGAGTTGCCCACAAACTGTGACTGCCTCTTTTTTTTTTTTTTTTTCGAGAATCTAATAGAATTGACCCTACATATTGACAAAGATGAAACTGCCTTTGCTAAAGTTTGACAGACACAACATTCCTTTGAAGGAGCTACAAGAGTATCCAAAACCTCCACAGGCAATGCCAAATCCCCATGTTATCAAGGCCACTTAGGTTAAATAAATGATGTATGTCATAATACATAGAATAAAATTATTAATCACTGATAATTAGGTACAATATGGTTTACAGAACTGGGCCTACCATTTATCACATTTCATTGGAGGGGAAACAAATAGAGTCTAACACAGGATACAGAAGAGAAAGTAGGTTCCCTGTTCATCTACAGGGAGGACACGTCTTACTGGGATACCACAGTTTGTATTCCAGCAGAACTTCAGAGTGTGTTTTTTTTTTTTTTTTTTTTTTTTCCTGAGGACACCAGAAGTGTGAATGTAAAGGCTAAAGCAGAAATGGGAGATTCTTGTTTATTTTTTTTCATTCCTATAGTTGTGGATGCGTAAAATAAAGCATTATTTTCTCAACAGTGCTTTAGTCACTGCCTTAAACACTACTCGTGACTTCACCAAAATACTACCCAAAGATTGAAATCACTGAAATCATTAACACAGCTCTGATCTTGGGATAAGAAGCACAGATTTTCAGGGCACCTGAGTGGCTCAGATACTTCAGCATCCAAACCTTGGTTTGGGCTCAGGTCAGCTCAGATACTTCAGCATCCAAACCTTGGTTTGGGCTCAGGTCACGATCTCATGGGTCATGAGATAGAGGCCTTCATCGGGCTCTGTGCTCAGCAGGAAGTCTGCTTAAAGCTTCTCTCCCTCTGCTATACACTCCCCCACCCCACTCATGTGCTCTTTCTCTCACTCTCCTTCTCTGTCACTCTCAAATTAATAAATAAAACTATTTTTTTTAAAGGCAACATAGACTTTCTCTAGGATATTTTTTTCCTATTGGATTCTCTTATTTCCGACCCAAATTTGCCACTTTCAACTATAGAATAAGTCATAGAAGATCTAAACGAAATTGAATGTAATTTTGCATCCAAGTAAGGGTTAATTATAAATTTAGAACAAAGGTATTCCTTCCTACTTTTAAGACTTTAAGTGTCTCTAAGTGCCAGGTACTCTGGGAGAGAAACCCAGAAACAACGTAAATATGAACTGCATCTTGTCCTCCGAGGGTTTAGGTAATACAGGGTGTGGAAGATGGCCGCACCCTATCTTCCTTCCCACCTTGTCTCCTGCAACGTCGCTTTGCCCCTCCTTCAACAAGGGGTTTAATTCCCTTCCTCTTGAAAGAGGCTGGCCTTAGTGCTTCCCTAGCAAAATTCAACATAAGTGATGAAATGTGATGTCTAAAGTCAGTAAAAACACTTGCAGCTTCTGCAAGAAACTCTTGGAACAGCCACACTGTGCATACTGGTCCGGGGGTCCCAGCCTCTAAGTTGTGAGAGGCCCACGCTGAGTGGGTGATTAACCCTCTCACTTTGCCCAGGGTGTGGGGCTTTTCAGTGTGAAAATCAGGAATACCCTCAGGAAAACCAGGGCATACTGGCCATCCTAAAAGAAAAACCAGTTCCAGCCCTGCAGACCACAGCTGAGCTCCCAGCCAACAGGTAGCGTCGACCTGCAGCCGTGTGCGTGAGCTCTCGTGCGGGGGCATCAGGGGACGTCTGAAGGCAGCCTTAAGAGAGACACGGGCAAGGACTACTCAGCTGAATCCAGTCAACCCCCAAAACCATGAGAAGGGATAATAAATTATTATTTTAGCTAAAGATATTAGGAATAATGATACACGATGCCAAAAATTATCGCTTTAAATTACACTTACATTCATGCACGTCTGTTGTAACGCAAGGCAGAGAGGGATAAAATGCTAGATACAGGTTGAGATACAGAATCATCCGAACGGAGAAATGTTGATTTGGGCCCAAAGGCCAAAGTGATCAGTCTAAGCAATTTGAGGGAAGTACGACTCCCCCAGAGTCTTGGGCATGCAGAAATGGGGAAGGGACCGTGAAAGCAAAGCTTTGCAGATACCGTGTGCAGTGAAATAAAGGATGGACGTGAAAGATAAACAAGAACACATTAGGAATAACAGAATAGTGAAATAAGGCTGTAAATTAAGACTCAGACGGTGGAAGACCTCGATTGCAATCATCTGGAAAGCACAGGGAGGCAGTGGAGTTTTATTTTATTTTTTTTTTTAATTTTTTATTTATTTATGATAGTCACACAGAGGGAGAGAGAGAGAAGCAGAGACACAGGCAGAGGGAGAAGCAGGCTCCACGCACCGGGAGCCCGACGTGGGATTCGATCCCGGGTCTCCAGGATCGCGCCCTGGGCCAAAGGCAGGCGCCAAACCGCTGCGCCACCCAGGGATCCCCTGGAGTTTTAGATTAACCTAACGGCGCTGCTGGCTCAGATGGGACACGTGGGAGAAACTGAGTCCTACTGGGCGAGCACTGCCCCCAGCCCGAGAAAACACTGGACAGGCCAAGCCTTCTACATAGAACTCCCCACTTATCCCACTACCTTTTCCATTAAAATCTGAAACTAAGGAAAACAGCCTCTAAAGGCAAAGTCTCACATTGAAAATTGTTCAAATCTTGCAGGAAAAAAAAATGTAAAAGTCTACTTGAGGCAGCGGGAAGCTAAAGAATGGGTATTGTCTGACTTGTGTGTAGCACCGATAGATGTCTGTAATGGATTCTATTCTAGAAGGTACAAAGCATTCTATTGAAAGGCTGGCCTCTTTTCTGTGTAATTTTATTTCTCTTTGCCTATCCCTGTTATTATATGGCTCTGACTTTTAAAAGGAATATTTTACTACCTCTTCTCACACTAGGTAAAACCTTCGCTGCCAGCATATTTAGAAGGTCATTCCTATTGTGCTCTTTTTTCAATCCACAGAGTGACACTCGCATAAAGGCTCTCTCCCAGCACACTCCCACTGCTTGGTGGACTGCACAGGATGTGCCGCAAATGGGTCTCTCGTGAGGGTTTGGCATTCGGAGGACCAGGCCAGGGGACTCGGCGAGGCTGGGGCACGTCTTCTGGATACAGATCAGGTCGTGAATAATGCAGACAGCCACGGTGAGAGGGAGAGAACTGAGGGAAAGATAAAACTAGAGAAATACCAAAAAAAAAAAAAAAAAAAAAAAAAACCCACCAAACTAGAGAAATACCAGAAAGCACACAGCCCACCTTAATCGGTGCGACACCTGCTTTTGCTGCTATCATTTCAGTTCTGGGTCTTAAACAAAGAATTGCATTTTAAGATATTGTAATGCTGACGGTACTCCTGCTATAAGGCTGTTGTAAAACCAACATCTCAAGTAAAATGTGAAATGTTCCACAAATCCTAACTGCCCTTGCTTATAAAAAGAGTAGGTCTGGGACGCCTGGGTGGTTCAGGGGTTGAGCGTCTGTCATCGGCTCAGGGCATGACCCAGGAGTTCTGGAATCGAGTCCCGCTTCGGGCTCCCGGCATGGAGCCTGCTTCTCCCCCTGCCTGTGTCTCTGCCTCTCTCTCCTTCTGTGTCTCTCATGATTAAATAAATAAATAAATAATCTTAAAAAAAAATAGGTCTGGTGGAATGAATCACCAAGAGACTATGACACGGATATTAGGCACGCCTGATGTCAGGAAGAGGGAATGTGAAGATCCCGGCACAACGTCCCAATTAAAAGTAGTTTAACATTTCTTATATTCCCCATATGAGTGAAACCATATAATGATTTTCCTTCTCCAACTGACTTACTACTTCACTCACCAGAATATAAGAAATAGTGAAAGGGATTAAAGGGGAAAGGAGAGAAAACGAGTGGGAAAAATCAGAGGGTGACAAACATGAGAGACTCCTAACTTTGGGAAATGAACAAGGGGTAGTGGAAGGGGAGGTGGGCGGGGGTACGGGGTGGCTGGGTGACAGGCACTGAGGGGGGATGTTGGCTGGAGGGCACTAGGTGTTATACTATATGTTGGCAAATTGAACTTCAATACAAAATATATATATTAAAAAAGTTTAAGAGAAAAGTAGTTAATGTTTGCTCAGAGAAAAAAACCCCAAAAATTCACAGTGAAAATTACTGACAGCTAAAAGGTAAAACCACTCACAGAATGTGCCCTGGTGGGTTTTTCCATTTTCATGAGCACTCCCATTGCTCACTACATACTTTCCCCAATAGCTCTGTGGGAATCTGCATGAGCCCGAACAGGCGTATCACAGAACAGTCACCACTGGCGGAGAAGGGCTATAGTGAAAACGGGTAGGCATTGGATTCCCATGAGAAAGCAAAAGCAATATGCTTTTCTCCTTAAAGATATTTATTTATTTATTTATTTATTTATTTATTTATTTATTTAGAGAAGAGAGTGAGAGAGAGCACTAGCAGGGGGTGGGGAGGAGGGAGGAAGCAGGCCCCCACTGAGCAGGGAACCCATGTGGGGCTTGGTGCCAGGCTCCTGAGATCATGACCTGAGTTGAAGGCCGATGTTTAACGGGCTCAACCACCCAGGTGCCCGAAAACAATGTTTCGGGCAATTACCGTTCGAATATTTTTTGTGACCATCTTAGTAGTCAATAATTTTAAAATTCATTGTTACGATTAATTTTATCGAGTGCCGCAACTGTCTTCCCCCAAAGTGCGGTCTGCTCTGTGGATGTGAATATGCTCAACTTCATGGATGGTGTCCAGATGTCATCTGTTATGACCACAGCTTCTCAGGGGGCAAAACAGAACTGCTGGAAAGTTACAGGACTTGCTCAGCATCATAGGACTGAACTCAAGGTACAGTCGTCGCGTGGATTTGAGAGATTCCAGCTTCACGGAACAAATTAAAGAGCAAAATCAGAATCTGAATGATGGCAACTCTGAAGTCTGTTCTTACTGCAATTTCCCACTCCCACAGTTTGTTTATCTTCAAATGGATGTAGAACAGCAACTGTGACTAAGATATCTGGATTCTAGAAATTAGAGAAGTAGATGGTAATTGAATCCACTAATACCCAAAACTATCGATATATTAAAACTGGAAAGGCAACAGTACTGGATATGGAAAGAGTTGATCTTTGTACTTGGGTTGGCCTGGGTCTGAAGCATGATTCTTCCCATTACTTGATGTGTGATCTTGTCAAGCAATTGCCTTTTCTCCATTTTGGTTTCTCCACATGAAAATAAGGTAATGATGCCATTTGGAAGAATTAAGGATACTGTAAATTTGCTGGTAGGCATATAATAAATGTTCAAAAATAGCAGATATTAACAGTTCTTTGAGTGAAGACAAGCACTTTGACTGCAATGGTCCTGGTTATATTCCCATTGAACACAACAGCATTCAAAGCATAGATGGTATTTAACAAATATTTGTAGAATGAAAAAGAAACTGTGACATTTAAAATCTATACGTAAGCCAAAGAGGTATTCTTACTAGAATTCTCTACATGTAAAATTCATGTTGAAAATAGGGCAAGGCACCACCTAAAACATTCACAGAAGTAAAAGCACATATTTTAAGATTTTAGAAAGCACGGATATGATTAATATATTTCCTATTCTGAATTCTCTACCTTTTTGAAATGTTGCTTTAATGACACCTATAGTTAGCAATAAGATGACACACCTAAATGATACTTTATAAAGAGGAAAAGGATCAATCTTTATAAATTAGTGAAACAGCACTAATTGTCACATTGTATCTCTATCATAAAGTAAAAGTTGTATAAGGTTAATTAAAGGTTAAATAAAGTTAATTAAAATTATTAATAAAAATAACTTAATAATTTAATACCTTTAATAATTGTTGGTATGCAATAAAACTTTATCAACTTTATCAACTGGTGAAAAAATACTGAAATGTGAATATATGGTAGCTCTATCACCATATTAAGAACGACAAGGCACAGCTTATAAGGAGTCTCATATTCTGCTACAGTTGCATATTTTTAATTATTGATTTTGGGATGTTTCGATTATAGTGATATGCTATGAAACATTCACATTTCTTGATGTGAGGCTGAATGCAAAGTATATGTGCTGGGAAGATAAGGTTTTATTTTATAAATCAAAGGAGAAAACAGGACAATTTCAAGTGCACATAACCAAGTACTGAAACCCTAACTAGAAGAGCAGACATTAGGAGAAAGCACTCAACTTTTTTTTTTTTTTTCCCAAACCCCAATCACTTAAATTATGAACGTAGTAGCTGTCATTTCATGCTCAAGATTTAGCGCTTGAATTGAAAATGTTCAGTTTGGGATCAGATCAGCTGAAAAGGCTCTTGTTCAACATTCAATTATAAGCCACATTGAAAATAAATGAGGCAACAGGTCAAGGTCAGACTTAGCAAGGAGACAGAATTTCTGTCATATATAATTTCGAGCAGTGGTCTGACTTGTTAAATGTTAACCTACAATTATGTATGTATTTTACATGATTTGAAGAAAACGGGAAGATCTCATGACAAATACCACAATGTAAGCACCAGTTTGAGGATAAGTTAATGTAAAGAATCATTCGAATTCCTCTGAGTGGATTCAATCCTCCCTCCAGGTTGTACAATGCCTACTAGAGCCTGCCTCTGGAGTAAACCAAGATACCTGGAGTCTGATATCAGAATACCTTGCACTCGATAGCTAGTTAATAAATCACAGATAATGGAATCAGTGACCTGCAGGAACTTTAGAGGGTATCTAGTTCAATCCTGTTCACATTAGTGAAATTAGTGACAGGGAAATTAAGGATGTTAAGTTTTTTAAGACACTTTCACATGTATTATCTCACTTATTTTCATAGTAGCTTTGTGGAGTAGGGATGAGCTATCTAGAAAAAGAAGACAGAGTATCGTCTGGAAGGTCACTATAGGCAACAGAAGACCTGAGAGACACCAGATTCTAAATTCAGAGTGTCTGTGATGATGAATTAGGGACACAGGAATAACATGAAATCTATAAACACCCACAGAAGATAATCAGATGGCATGTCCTACGGCTATGACACTACGAGCTCTGGCTTTTGCCGAGCCAGACTTTATTTATAGAAGTGAGAGAAGAGAATGATACACAGAAATGGCCAAATGAATAATTGAAGTCTGAGTTGATCCAGAAATATACTCCACCAGCAAGAAAGTAAGGGGGATGTTTGCTGCTTCAACTGCAGCTGAGGCTCAAGGGGGCTAGGAGATGGTTGTAAGTATTTGGAGGTGAGAAGCACCAGGGTGGGGAGGGTCAGGATCTTCATTTTACTAACTATTGACTTTGAGAAAAAAATCACATATCCTCTCTGGGCCTCAGTTTCGCATCTAGCACAGTGGCCTCATCTATATTAGTAACTTCATGTCATAATTATGAAGATAAAATGAGGGAAGCAATAGAAACTGTTATTAATAGGGGCTTGGAATCCCATAAATGCTCAACCCAAAGACGTTATTAGTATTCTTACTCCTTATTTTAAAATGCAATCTTATCTTTTTAAAAATTATGTATATGTTTGTTTGTTTGTTTTTCAGTGAGCCTGAACCTGGGGTTCAGAGATGGGTAACAGGCTTGGTTCCCTGGGGACTTAAGCATCTTATCCAAAGTCATTAGAGACAGACTAGAAAGCCAGGTTCCTTGTTATCCACATTTCCTTCAACCATCTTTTTTTTTTTTAAGACTTTATTTATTTATTTATTTATTTATTTATTTATTTATTTATTTTGAGAGAGACAGAGAATGAGCAGGGGGGAGGACCAGAGAGAGAGAGGGAGAAAGAACCAGGCTCCCCACTGAGTAGGGTGCAGGGCTCCATCCCAGGACCCTGGGATCACAACCGGAGCCAAAGGCAGACACTTTTAATTGACTGAGCCACACCGGAGCTCCTCAACCATGTTTTTAATAATTAAGGAAAAAAAAATCCAATTTTCCTGACATTCTCTAAGGACCAGTTAAATAAAGTCACATGGCACAAGCCAGGACATGTATTACTGTCAATCTCCGTCTCAGGGAAACTCTGCGATGGCTCGTCATGAGATTTCTAATTCGGTCACCAACAGGAGAGCCTGCCATTTCTTCCTTTCCAGCCTCACTTTCTGGTGCATGTGAACTACATGATCCACGAATCAAGAATCCATCAGCAAATTCAGGGAAACATGATGAGTCACCTAATAAGGGGATTTTTTTTTCCCTCCTCATTATAAATATTTACACCAAAAAAAAAAAGTACATTTTAATTGAAAACAAAAAAGAACAAATTTGTAAATGATTTATGAAAAACAGGGAAAAAGAAAAAAAAAGTTTAAAAAATTAACATTTGGGGCCCCTGGGTAGTTCGGTGTTTGAGCATCTGCCTTTGGTTCAGGCCGTGATCCTGGGATCCTCGTCCAGCATCAGGCTCCCTGCGTGGAGCCTGCTTCTCCCTCTGCCTGTGTCTCTGCCTCTCTCTCTCTGTGTCTCTCACGAATAAAGGAAATCTTTTAAAAAAATTAGCATCAGGTGTGTCATGGATGACTCAGTCAGTGGAGTGTTTGACTCTTGATTTCGGCTCAGGTCTTGATTTCAGGGTCATGAGTTCAAGCCCCATGTTGGGCTTCTTCACACAACCCACACTTAAGTGTGGAGCCTACTTTAAAAAAAAAAATATATATATATATATATGCATATATGTGTATGTATGCATATGTATATTAATATAAAAGATACCATATGTCCTACCACACTCAAGTTTTCTAGTGTTTCTCTCTTCATTAGGCCTTAGCCTCATACAGGTGGACATCTGTACTAAATGACCTCTCCCCACATCCTAAAGGGAAAATTCGGATAGACATACAATGTCCAGCGTGCCGAGAACATTTTGGAAGACCTTCCTCGACACTTCTATACAGTTTGTACTGTTTACTCCCCTGTGCTCCCATGGCCTCTCTGCATTGGTCATACATATTTAACTTACTTAAAAACAACAACAAAGCTTAATCTAAGCTGAGAATCTCTTGAAGTTAGAGACTGTGTCATATTTATTTCTATGTTCCCTTTAAGAAGTGCAGCACCAGGTACCCAGTAGGTACTCAAGAAATATTTAGTTACCACAAGCCATTTTACTTTTCAAAAATATTCTCTTTTTTTCATTTTTTAAAAATTTTTATTTATTTTTATTTTTTTCAAAAGTATTCTAAAGATTTTCTTATAACCTTCTTACGGTTGTATTTCACAACTGATTTCCTGAAACAGAAAGAATCTCATCCACAGTGTGAAGAGTTATAGATGGGAATGACCACGGAATAAGGTGACCACAGTTTCTCTAAGAATCAGAACCCTAAGAAAGCCCTCCATTCAGATGTTTTCTCTCTCTCTCTCTCTCTCTCTCTCTCTCTCTCTCTCTCTCTCTCTCCATGGAAGAGTGGTGAAACTAGTTTCAGGTAGGAAATTCTGCAATGATAGACTCAGTGAAACCATCACCAGATTTTCCCTTGCACAATACCAAATCCACACCTCCCCCCACCCTCATCCTGCGCCCTGGCTCTCTGGTTCTTTCACAAAGGAAAGATTTTCTGTACACTATCAAGGTCAGGCTCCTCAAAAAACACACTCAACCTGAGCGGAGAACCTAGATAGGCTCACATTTACACTAACCTAATTATAAGAACGGAAGGATACCAATTTACATATTTGTGTCCTTTTCACTAACTCTCTGCAAGGAAAATAGTCATAATACAAATTGTTTTGACATAGGACTTCAGAAAGTTCCCCTGACTTATCTTTTAAAGAATTACTTTGTCAAATAAAATCGCACATTTATTTCTAATCTGAATATATACTGAAGGGCAGAAGCTTTTGGTAACTCAAATTCGACAAATATAATTTGGCTTTAAATGGATATAGTAGATTAGAACTAGATAGGAAAAAAATATCTGCCCTGATATCGATAATATTCTAGAAAAGAATTACAAAAATTACAAAAATCATAGGTCCTCAAAGAAAAAACTAATCCTAGTATATATAGGCAATGCAAGATTGGGTTCCATAGTGATAATTATTCCCTGTAATGTTCACACATTTGAATTTTAACACTAATGGCATCGAGCTTTGTCCATTTATGGTTTTCCAATTTAGAATGGAGCACTGGATCAAAATGGTCACAAATGAGACCACTCATCTTTCATTAAGAATGAAAACAGATCAAGATTTACTTCACAAAAACTTAGGGCATTTTAATGGGTATTGCATCTTTGAAGTTCAGGCCACTTAAACTAAGATAATAAGCTCATGGGGGAGGGGGTCTCAGTCTAACTTAAAAAGATCTTATTGCTAGGCCTTAGCAATAAGAATTGCTTAGAATTTATTTTCTTAGAATTTATTTATTCTAAATAATTTATTTAGAATTTTCTTAGAATTTATTTATACAGTGGGATTCATCAGATGTCTGAGGAGAAAGCAAGTGTCTATGTGGACTTCATAAATAGCACCCCTCTAAAAACCAAAGCAAAACAGAAGCATAATGGCTTCAAGGTCATACAGTAGAGGTGAGAGGGTAATGTGATATGAAATTATTTAGTTTGAGATCGGAAAGACAAAAGTTTAGATTCACTGCTTCTACTGAGAATAACTGGACATGTAAGCTTCTGCTGACTTCCTTCTATTTCTAGAGGAAGTACAGAGAACCACTATTGAAAACACTGCCTCCTTTCTGATAGTGATTCTGTGGTTTTAGTCATTCCTTTGTGCTTTCACAAAAGGAACTTAAGAAATGGAGGAATGATAACAGCTAATTTTGTTGAGCTATTAGGCAAAGTAAAAAAAAATTGAAAGAGAAAGCTTAGAATGAATAGCAAAGAGTCTAAGTCAAGGAAGAAAATGCACTTTAAAGGTCCCTGTCGTTCGTTTCTCCCTCACTGGACGTGGTTAATGATACTCTGGCTAATTTTTGTCTTCATTAACCATCACATATTTCGTGTTGGAAACTATTTTCAAATCCCATCAAAATAATTCCATCTCCTATGAGAGCAAAACACAACATTCAACAAAATAGGTCTAAGAGTCACTTTTTAAGACCCACCTCATCTCTGTGGGGAAAAAAAAGGAGTCACATGCTTAATTTTGCTCTCCCCTTACACCTAAAGTCACTTCTATGTTCAACAGCCTTAAAAAAAAAAGGGGATTCCCAAGGCCTCATAAAAAAAGGGGATTCCCAAGGCCTCATAAAAAAGACTTCTTCGGCAGAGACCCGGGAACACAAAAGAAGAGAAGCAAATGAACTTTCTGATTTTTTTTTAAAGTATATACGACATTTATTTTAAAAAGAGTGTGATAAATAAAACAGTCTATGAAGTACAGAGATGAGAGCAGAAAAAAACAGAACAGCTAAGCTGGAAAAATCCTGTCTGTTAGTTTAAGCAATGCAGTGAGACATAAAACGATGACTCAAGAAACTAACAGCAATAAAATTCAATTTGAACCTGACACTGGCTATTGATTCACAAGCAAGCCTCAGTCCTGACTTTGAGCTGATGGCAGCTGGACAAGCCCAGTCAAAGAGAGTCTCAGTGAATGCAGGGGACAGACTCTTTTCTTTAGAAACAGCAGCACTGAGGTTTTCTCACTGAATTTCCAGATAGGCGAGTCCATTAAATAAACAAGAAGAACAATCTGAGGGAGTCAGACAGTCTCGTTGCGGGTTCTCTCCATTGCTCCCTACACTCACTCCTATTTCTACTGTCCTTGTAAATTCTTAGCATTCAGGCCATACAGAGAGAGCATCAAAGGGTTCCATGTGCATTCTGACCAAAGTAGGGCACGTCAACCTACAAACCCAGGCTCCGCTACTTACTGGATATGACCTTGAGAAAATAAGTCATGGACAAAACAGGAATGGAAGCATCACTTTCACGGAATTTTCAGGAGAATGAAATTAGATCGTACAGGTGACGTGTATACAAGTGCTCAGCTCCATTCAGTCTTCTTTACATGGCAACTCTTTTTTAGCTACAAACCCTAAATGTGGTTGCGAGGATATCGGCCAGTTAGGATCAATTATTTATGCCTTTGCCTTCTCAAAATTGTAGTTTCCAGTCCTCCAAACTTCCTTTAAAGGCTGTGTGTGTTTTTAAACCATTTTCACGTCTGTGGTTATCTGTTTAGAATAAACTATAACCACATGCCACTATTAAATTTAAGAAGCAGAGAGGTCCTGTCCCTAGCTAACAGTGTTTTATTTGCTGTCAAATACAAGGGCAAGACACAGAACTAGATGCTCACTCTCAAAACTGTACGGTGGATATAAAACACAATTTAGAATCTTCTGTATTTACCAACCTGAAAGCTTAACACTGATTATATGCAACGTCAATGGGAAGTTACTCTTTTTCTGAAATACCAATAACGGGAGTTCAAGGAGCCAGAAGCCTTTTGAATTTTCATCACTATATTCCTGGAGAAAATAACAAACAGGGAGGTAAAGAGCTGATATAAGACATTTTGCTAAAATTAACTAATAACTGAAACTTCCCAAAGCTGTGCTGGTATCTATACAAACTTAGCCAAAGTTAAGACGATCTTCCAGAAAATGTGTCGTTCAAGCTACAGATAGAAGGGAGAACAAACAGGGCGCATAGTGCAGTAAGTCTGAGAAACACTTAGTGAACTGAGGTTAAACACGTCTGATTTTGTTACTTCAGTCAGTATGTTCCCGTTCCCGTTGAATTCCCAAGATGAGGATATGAAATACGGGCTTTCCAAAAGTCATCTGACCACAGAACCCTATTTCCAAGGACATGTAACAGAGAGTTTTGAATCATACGCTTTACAGTTAAATCCGGCCTAATTTCAAGAATCCTTCTGGGTTTTTTTTGTGTTTTGTTTTGTTTTTGTTTTTGTTTTTGTTTTTTGTTTTTTGTTTTTTGTTTTTTTTTTTTTTGTTTTTTTGGATTTGGCCAATGGCCACAGTATGGCAAGAGCAAACCACTGACAGCAAACCCCTGAGACCCCTTTTACCTGAAGGGAAAGCAGTGCCTTTCCAAGAGAGAATGCTTTGTGACATTCTTATTCCATGGACATTTACCTAGAAATGAAACTTTCATTTAACCAGAAGTAACCAGAAAAACTCAAGAATTATAGGGACAGGTGTATTTACCGGTGAGTGTGTCCATAAGAACCTGGCTTTGAAGAAGAACCTGCTTAGCCAATAAGCATCAGAGGTAGTAGGTCAGTCAGTAGCGGCATTGTCTTCATAGGTTTCTTAAATAAACGCCCTGTTCATCACAGGCAGCTTGCTCCATCCTTCTATCATGCAATTTGGTGTCGATTGTGTTGTTAGATGGAACACGTGTGCTGTGTGTGTGTCCTCATAATCTCTGGATTTAAATAAACTATGAATTTCATAGGGAAAGGATCACCTGTAACTACCTGAGCATTCCCAGACTGGCAAGAGCACCGATAAAATAAAAGAGGTTTAAACACACGATTCCTGAATTGACTTTTCTAGCCCCTTTCTTTTTAAAAAAAAAGGTTTATTTTAATTCCAGTTAGTTAACATACAGTGTTATAGAAGTTTCAGTTTACAAGACAGTGATTCGACACTTCCACACATCAGCTGGTGATCACGAGCACCCTCCTTAATCCCCATCACCTAGTTCACCCATCCCTGCGCCCACCTCCCTCAAGCAACCATCAGTTTATTCTCTAAAGTTAAGAGTCTGCTTCTTCTTTTTCTCCTTTGCTCATTTGTTCCGTTTCTTAAATTCTACGTATGAGTGAAATCATATGGCATTTGTCTTTTTCAGACTTATTTCACTCGGCATTATAGTCTCTAAGCTCCATCTATGTCATTGCAAATGGCCAAATTTCATTCTTCTTTATGGCTGAATAATATTCCATTGTGTGTATACACCACTTCCTCTTTATCCACTTATTGATGGACACTTGGGCTGCTTCTGTGGTTTGGCGATTGTAAATAATGCTGCTATATACAGAGGAGCACATGTATCCCCTTGCATTACTTGTATTTTATTTTTTTTAATTTAATTTTGTTTTGCTTTGCTTTGTTTTATTTGGGGGGTAAATACCCAGTAGTACAATTGCTGGGTCACAGGGTAGCTCTATTTTTAACTTTCTGATGAACCCCCATAGTGTTTTTCAGAGTGGCTGCATTAATTTGTGTCCCCACCAAGTGTCACAGGGTTCCTTTTTTTTCCCCCACATCCTCCATAACATGTTGCTGTTTCTTGCGTTTTTGAGTTTAGCTATTTTGACAGGTGTGAGGTTGGAGAGCTCACAGCAGTTTTGATTTGCATTCCTCTGATGACTAGTGATGATGAACATCTTTTCACGTCTCTGTTCACTATCTGTTTGTTTTCTTTGGATAAATGTCTGTTTATGCCCATTTTTTAATTGGATTGTTTTTGGGGTGTTGAGATTTTTAAGTTCTTTATATATTTTGGATACTCTTTATCAGATATATCATTTGCAAATATCTTCTCCCATTCAGCAGGTCGTCTTTTAGTTTGTTGTTTCCTTTGCTGTGCACAAACTTATCTTGAGGGACACCGGGGTGGCTCAGTGGTTGAGCCTTCGGCTCAGGGTGCAATCCCAGGGTCCTGGGATCGAGTCCCATATCAGGCTCCCTGCATGAAGCCTCCTCCTCCCTCTGCCTGTGTCTCTGCCTCTCTCTCTCATCTCTTGTGAATAAATAAATTAAAATATTTTTTTAAAAAGAAACTTATCTTGAGGTAGTCCCAATAGCTTATTTTTGCTTTTATTCCCCTTGCCTCAGGAGACATATCTAGAAAAATGTCGCTATATAGAGAAATTACTGCTTGTGCTCTCTTCGAGGACTTTTATGGCTTCAGGTCTCACATTTAGGTCTTTTTTTTAGGTCTTTAATCCATTTTGAATTTATTTTTCTGTATGACATAAGAAGGTGGTCCACTTTCCCAACACCATTCACTGAAGAGACTATCTTTTTCCCATTATATGTTCTTTCTCTACTTTGTCAAAGATTGACCATATATGTGGGTTTATTCTGGGTTTTCTATTCTGTTCCATTGATCTATATGTCTATTTTTGTGTCAATACCATACTGTTTTGATTCTATCAGTTGTGTAATGTAACTTTAATTCAGGAAATATCATACCTTCATTTTTGTTTTTCAAGATTGCTTTGGCCATTTGGGGTCTTTTGTGATTCTGTACAAATTTTAGGATTTTTGTCCTAGATCTGTCAAAAATGTTGTCGGTATTTTGATAGGGATTCATTAAACCTGTAGACTGCATGAACAAGGACTATCTTTCCATTTCTTCAAGCATTCTTCAATTTCTTTCATTAGTGTCTTATAGTTTTCACAGTAGAGGTCTTTCACCTCTTTGGGTAGGTTTTTTCCTAGATATCTTACTATTTTTAGTGCAATTATAAATGAGATTATTCTTTCCACTGCTTCATTATTAGTGTATAGAAATAAAACAGATTTCTATATATTGATTTTATATCCTACAACTTCACTGAATTCATTTATCTGTTATACCAGTTATTTTGATGGCAATTTTATGGTTTTGTTTTTTGTCTCCTGTTTTATTTTTTCATAGCCTTTAGGTGTTTTTTTTTTTTAATATAGTATCATGTCATCTGCAAAGAGTGAAAGTTTCACTTATTCCTTACCATTTTAGATGTCTTTCATTTGTCTTGTCATGTAATTGCTGGGGCTAGGACTTCCAGTACTGTGTTGGAATAGAAGTGGTGAGAGTAGACCACCTTATGTTGTTCCTGACCTTAGGAGAAAAGTGCTCAGTTTTGTTTTGTTTTGTTTTCCACTGAATATGATGTTAACTGTGGGTTTCTCATACAAAGCCTTTATAATGTTAAGGTATCTATCCTCTAAACCTACTTTGTTGAGGGTTTTTATTGTGAATGGATATTGTACTTTGTCAAAATGTTTCTGCATCTATTGAAATGATCATATATTTTTTATCCTTTCTCCTATTGATGTGATGTCTCACGTTGATTGATTTGCAAATATTGAACCACCTTCCTATCCTGGGAGTAAATCCCACTTGATGATTGTGAATGATTTCCTTTTCATGGATTGTTGGATTCAGTTTGGTAGTATTTTGTTGAGGATTTTTTCATATATGTTTATCAGAGACACTGCCCTGTAGTTCTCTTTTTTAGTAATGTCTTTATCTGGTTTTGGAATCAGGGTAATGCTAGCCACAAAGAATGATTTTGGAAGTTTCCCTTCCTCTTCCATTTTATGGAATAGTTTGGAAAAAATAGGTACTAACTCTTCTTTAAATGTTTGGTAAAGGGATGCCTGGGTGGCTCCGTGGTTGAACCTCTGCCTTCGGCTCAGAGCGTGATCCTGAAGTCCTGGGATCGAGTCCCACATCAGGCTTTCTGCATGGAGCCTGCTTCTCCTTCTGCCTGTGTCTCTGCCTCTCTCTCTGTGTGTCTCTCATGAATAAATAAATAGAATCTTTAAAAAAATGTTTGGTAAAATTCCCCTGTGAAGCTGTCTGTTCTTGGACTTTTGTTTTTTTGGGAGTTTTTTGATTACTAATTCAATTTCCTTACTAATAATCAGTCTGTTCAAATTTTGTATTGCCCCCATTTCAGTTTTGCTAGGTTACACGTTTCTCGGAATGTTTCCATTTCTTCTATGTTGTCCAATTGTCAGCATGTAATTTTTCATAATATCCTCTTATACTTGTTTGTATTTCTCTGCTGTTTCTTATTTCTCCTTTCTCATGTATGATTTTTCTTTAGTCTTTTATTTATTTATTTATTTATTTATTTATTTATTTATTTATTTTTTAGTCTGGCTAGAGGTTTATCAATTTTGTTGATCTATTCAAAGAACCAGCTCCTGGTTTCATTGATCTATTCTACTGGGGTTTGGTATACTTTTTTGGTTGTTTGTTTTGTTGTTGTTCAGTTACTATACCATTTGTTTCTGACTTGTAATCCCATTTTCAAATCAGTAACAAATTACTAATTCTGCAGTTTCTCTAAGGCACACCACATAAATTGGCAAAAAAAAAACTATTAAGCAACAACGTATGCAGGCAGTAGGATATGTGCTAAGGATGCTACTATCACCACAGACCCTTTCATCAAAGATCACACACACGTACTTGAGTGCATATTAATTACTAATATGAAAATAACCTGAATTTAGTAATTTCTCTTAGGAAATCAAAACAACTGTGAAAAGCCCATTGCTGCAACAAAACATTATTGAGGACTCTCTGATCATAAGATATGAAGTCATTTGTCTATCCTTTCCCACTTAGAGAGCAATAGATCAGATGTATAATTACAGAATGTAAGTGTCCAGCCGTTTTCTTCTCTGGCAAGTAGAAATAAATTGTTATCAATTTCAGCACAAGAGCTGGTCATTAAATATAAATAACACCTTTCTAATATTTCAAATACTAGAGAATTACTGGAAGTCACACTAGGATTTTAAGCCACTAAGAGACTACATGGGCAGAAGTGGAATGGAAGTGAGGTGAAGTTGAAGGTAAGACAACATGGGTTATGAGTTTTTAGGTAGGCATAGGACAGACTAAAAAAAATAAAAATATAAATAAAAATAATGAAATAATAAATAAATAAATAAATAAACAAACAAACAAACAAACAAGCTGGCGGGTTTTATTTCCTCTTGCCAGACTATGTGCCGAATTTGGCATCCAGATGGCAGGATTTTATTTTGCTCACGGATTTATCTCCAGTCAGTCCTTACAGAGTTAGTATGTGGTAGGTACCTAAAATATATGTATTCGGATTAATGAGAGAACAAAATAATACAATTAAAAATCATTTAAAAGCAGGGCATAACATGAGCTTTTGTGGTTACTCTACCTAAATTACAACTGGCTTTATTTTCCTTATAAATAAATTTGAAGATGAGGATGATGAAAAGTGTCTGAGCTTCCTTTACTAGGGAAATAAAATCTAGAATGACTGCCAAATAGTCTGTTCCTTGGTTATTTGAAATACTAAAAGTTGAAATAAAATATTTCATAGCAATAGGTGACAGTCTCCTGATAGTTTCCTCATACAACCCAGACACATCTCAGTCCTTCTGCTCTTAACCAATATGCTATATTTTCTCTCCTAAGACACATCTTATATTTGGAATCTGGACCCCTGTGGGGGGGCAAAAAAAAAGAACTTGTTGGCAGAATAGAGAATAAGGAGAAAGGGTTTAAGTTAGTTCCTGACAACTGGCTAAGAATTCACAGTTGTTTACTTATTTCTAACCCTGATGAATTAAAATAGACCCAGGCTGTAGAACGTATGTGTGTGTACGTGTGTTGCGTATTTTGGAATGATCACATACGAAACATCAGAAAAACTCTTAGACAAGGAAACAAGGCTAGAGGATAATAGAATTGGTGACAGAAAAACCCATAAATCACCTTATTATTCTCCTTCCTGCCACTCTTACCCAATGCCAAACTTAGTCAAATCTAAGAAATGGCTGCATATGTTTGGTCTTACAGACTTTCTTCTAGATCCCTGTCCCAAATGTAAATACACTTGGAGTATCTGGCCTGTTTTTATATACTCTTTATTCTCTTAGCCTCATTTATTGATTTATAAGATGACTTCATATAAGACAAATACAAGATTAAAAAACAGAACTTTAAAATTACTGACCTAGACACCCCTCCCCCCCAAAAAAAGACCTGTTGGAACCAAGCACACATTTTTCTAGACCTATGTGATGAATTGTAATGACAAATGAGATAGAGAACCACAGTACTAAATACATGCACAACCCCTGGACATTATTTATAAAAGTTCAAATGAGGGTAAGAGAAAACCAGTACTTACTGAGTTCCTATTACGTGCAACGACTTGAGATCTATTCTCAAGAATTCATTTTTGTTTTACATAAAACATCAAATTGATGAAAATGGAAGAAGAGATTTGGATTAATATAGCCCATTTTAGAAAACTCTAAATCTAAATTTTACAATAAAATGTGAGACACACATCTCTTACATACTGTGGCTTTAATAAGTTTCTATTTCCATCCATCTCTAGAATCTGTCCTTTGGCAGAAAAAAAAAAATATCTAGGGATTACAGTGAGCCAAAATACTCCTTAGGTAAAAAATAAAAAATAAAAAATAAAGTGAGAATTGCCTGTCTAAGACACACTTGGAAAGATTCATGGAAAAAAAAAAGATTTTGATTACCTACAAATGAGCTACAATTAGACGGTTAGATGACCATTATTATTCCAGTTAGAAGAAATCAGAACTCGCTTAATTCTTTTACGAACCATTTCATTAACATTATGTTGTAGAAGAGCACAAAGCTTATATTCCCCAAAATGAAATGATTCAAAATAGGATAATGGCTGCAGCTCAGTAGGAAGCTCGAAGCATGTCCAATATGGTTTAGAGAGGGTGGTAGTGCTCAGAGGTTACCTGCATGGGCTATGGAATCAGCCTGGACAGGGCTTGAATAACTGCTTTTTCCAGTGACTACTATGAGGGAAAGTAACTAAATTCTCCGACTTTCTGTTTCCTAATAAAGATACAGTATAGTAGCCTCTAACACCTGGTGGTGTTTGTTTTGAGGAATGTGCAAAGTACTTAAAACTGAGCCAGGTACACAGCAAATCCTCAATACCAGTTAGCAAATATTTGTATACCTCTGTTATTTATAGATTATTAGCATATCTGTTACATTTAAATGCAATGAAGTATTTAAAAATGCACAAACTAGGCTCATTTGAGGTCTTTGTTACTGGTCTTAAAATACAGCATTTTCATTATTAATGAACTGTTATTTTGTCAGTGGAAGTGTGTATACCCAAGAATTGTGAGACGCTTTATCTCTCTTTGAAGAAATATTATGATGTTATGCTCTATATATACAGGATTCAAGCTTGCTAGAACTTTGAACTGTGCCACTCAAGATGAGAAAAACTAAAACAGCCTCAAGGCTCTTTAGAAATAGATTTATAATTGGATTCTGTGTGATTGTTCAACATATGACATCTAGGGAAAAAAATCAAAACAAAAAGAGTAGATTTCCACCTACTCATAATAAATATGGCAGTAAAATGAATAATGGTGGTAAAAACTACTTTTATCATGGGAAGGAATTCTGCTTGTGTTGCTAGAACAAAATTTCCTGCCAAAATAGAAAAAAAAAAAAAACTTTCCTTATTGACCATAATATATAGTACAATGATGAATGCATTTTACTAATGAATACTTTTCAATTCATAAATACAGAATAAAATTTATAATTTGGTATGGAAGTCAAATTAAAGAGGCTTATTAAGTCTGAAGAACCAACACCAAGTGTTGAATAATTCATCAGCCGTTTAACACATTTGCTTAAAAATGCAAATTACTTTTATTACTGAGCTCATTCTAAATTTTTGTTGTTGTTTTGTGAAAGGATTATAGTTTTTCAATGGGAGACTCAAAAAATTTAATTGCAAAGTGATTAATATGGAGCTTTTGCTAATTAAATCAGCAGAAGGAGATTTAGGATGACACTATGCTAGGTGCTCAAATTAACGGACTGTCCCATTGCATTAAATAGAGTACGTGTATCACAAATAAACTCTCAGCCTCTTTATTTGATATGACAGGTAATACAAAAAGAAAATGAATCTTTCCAGTATAGTAGGCAACAGATACAAGGCTGCTTTACTTATAATTGCTCGATCTACAACTTTTGAAACAATTAGAAAGGATTTAAATGCGGTTGTCCTTAAGCGGCACCAGAATGTAATAAAATATAAAGTTCCTTCTCAGCAAGCTAACTGGTCTTCCAGACCTGAATAAAGAAGAAAGGATCTGCAGATGTGTGCATAAACAGCTGTGCGTTGTATTCAAACATCAAACATCGGGGAACTCGGGAAATCTTAAATCTTACTAACAGAAAATAACAACTAGGGTATCCTGTACTTCTTTTTGAGAATCAATTACAAAACTGGGTATTTAAATCATCTTTAATCACTTGATTTTAATAAATCTAATTTGCTAATTTATCCATATATATATCTATATCTATATATATATATATAGATATAGATATATATATATTATATTCCTGTTTCATGGGGGCCACTACGTTGAGTGCTAGAAACTTCGGTATAATGAGCAGCCATAGTTCCTTGCAGGTCTATATTTCTGGCATAGGAGACAGTCTTTATCAGATTAGAAGACTACCAGCTAGGGTTAAAATATGTATCCAATTAAGATTTGTGAAATAAATGAATTAAAAATATATACCAATTTTTAATGTGATTTCGTAATTTTTTATCTAAAAAAAGTTTTTCTTTTTTTCCACAGCATTTTCTTAAGTTTTTCTAAAGGGATAAAAATACTCATGTTGATTTACCTGTAATGTTCCTACATTTGATTTTTTTTATGTATTTTTGTATTTCGTTCAAATTATCAACTCACTTCCAAGTGACCTCCAACTGCTACTGAATCTAATTAATATGTCTTCTAAACTACTTGACTCCTAAACAAGGACCAAGAACAAAAATCCATATGATCACACAATTATTTTATTTTTACTGTCATTTATTAGTCAAGTAAACGAGCTTGCCAAAGATGGATTTGTAAAATTAAATAAATAAATAAATAAATAAATAAATAAATAAATAAATAAATAATAAAAGCTGAAACTAGAAACAGTGTAGGCATTTACAAGAACTTTGTCCTGTGCAATTCTGCAGAGACAGGCTCCTAAGCTCTACAAAAAAAATAGTAGCAATAGAGATTATAACACATCAAAATTCCTATGCTAGTCTTTAACACTCTTCAACTCTTAAAGGCAATTGTCTCATACCTACAGAGTGTATTTCTCCTATTCTTGAAGTTTCAAACTGGTCACTTGACACATAACCTGAAATTCCCTAAGAAAAAGGGGGTTAATCTGCTAAATAAGCCAATACACTCATATAGCTTTCCAAGATTTTTCTAACGTCTACTGATTTAATGAATATGCTATACTTTCAAATTCATATAATCAAACTTTTAACATAGTATTAATAAAGAACTCTGCCAATAACTAAGTTTTAAAACAATGATGTGAACCAGGAAATAAAAGAATATTCCATAAAATAAGAATAAGAGCCCTGGGTTTAGAGTTAGACAAATCTGGCTTCAGATGCTAGCTCTGCTTCTTAATAACTAGGAATGAGATTTCCAGTTACACAAAAAATATATCCTCACACTTTTTTCTTTAAAAGCATCCTGACAGGGTGCCTGGGTGGCTCAGTTGGTTAAGCATCTGCCTTCGGCTAAGGTCATGATCCCAGAGTCCTGGGATCAAGTCCTGCATTAGGCTCCCAGCTCGACAGAGAGCCTGCTTCTCCCTCACCTTCTACCTGCCACTCCTCTGGCTTGTGTCCTCTCTGTCAAATAAATAGAATCCTTAAAAAAAAGAAGAAGAAGAAGAAGAAGAAGAAGAAGAAGAAGAAGAAGAAGAAGAAAGCAAGCATCCTCACATGGATGATAGCAAAGTGTGAATACAAAAAGGTAGATTATGCGCCACATCACATATTTCTGATATAAGTAGAAGTTGTTGCCTAGGGTTACTGAGAAAGCTTCTTAAAATGAAGGAGTAAAATAACAGCCTTTATGTTTTGACTTTTCCCTTTTTTTTCCTTTCACTATAGGAGAAACACAGTCTGGTAGATTTTACCATGAGGAAAAAAGAACATGGCAAGGACAGCTGAGCTTAGAAAGAACTAAGTCTAGAGCCTTGTTGGCATCGTAGGGCCCCCATCCCAGGCCTGGATTAACTCTCTCCATGGTTCTCATGATAGGAGCCAAATAAAATCTCTCTTTGATTAAAGCCACCATTTTCCAAATTTCTTTCTTGGAACCGAATGCAATCTCTAACTGACATCCAAACAGCATCACCACAAGCATAATTACAAATCCAAATACCTCGAATTTCAGTTTTTCATTCATGAAAATATTGTAGTAACAATTAGCTCAGATATGGGAGCAGGAAAGTTAAGAAAAAATGAATTTAAGAAAACATATTTAATTAAACCGCTTATTATAATGCCTGCCACAAAATTTGTATTATTTCTATACCATACTTAAAAGCAAGTATTTCTTTTTTCTTACTTTTTCTCTTTTCATTTTATATCTGATAGATCAGGGTAGACATTCAGATACTCAATGATTTAACTATCAGGTAGGGTTATTTTACATTCTGATTTTAATACATCTAATCATGAAATACAAAATTTACAAGACATGACATGCCCCCAGTACCTGGAAGGAATGCATACTACATTAAAAAAAAAAAATTGTTGTGTTTTTTCCCAAAACTTACTTTGATTCTATAACTTTGCCAAGTTTCTTGAGTTCAAGTTCCTATTTACCTCAAAATATAGCAGAGAACACTGTGTCAAAGCCACATCCGCTAAAGTTTTCATGAAGGCACCACTATAAAAACACTAACTTCAATACGAGATTCATACCTTATAAAAATGCCATAATACCTTGATTTTTAAAAGGCTATCAAGAGACAAAAGTGGTGTCATTTTAGGGAGAGATGAGTTTTCAAATAAAGAATTAAGATATTCCTCAGCCATTAGAAACGACGAATACCCACCATTTGCTTCAACGTGGTTGGAACTGGAGGGTCTTATGCTGAGTGAAGTAAGTCAGTCAGAGAGGGACAAACATCATATGGTTTCAGTCATATGGGGAATATAAGAAATAGTGAAAGGAACCATAAGGGAAGGAGAGGAAACTGAGTGGGGAAAAATTAGAGAGGAAGACAAACCATGAGAAACTCCTAACTCTGGGAAACGAACAAGGGGTAGTGGAAAGGGAGGTGGGCAGGGGGTAGGGGTGACTGGGTGACAGGCACTGAGGGGGGGGTTCTTGACGGGATGAGCACTGGGTGTTATGCTATATGTTGGCAAACTGAACTCCAATAAAAAATAAATAAATATGTAAAAAGAATTAAGATATTCACAATAGCAGAGTTGCTAATGATTTTAAGAGGCAACTTAGATAAAATCTATCAGACTGAACAAATAAATGCCAAAAGAATGGACTTAAATATTCTTTGAAGAGATGCATCATTTATTCATTCCCTGTACGATATTTTCCCTTAAACATAGCCTTCAATTTCTTCTGACTTAGTATAGGATTAAGTTTTTAAGATTAATTGTACTCATTTTCATTACATTTCTCATACCTATGGAAGTTAACAAGAAGTTTATTGGAATATTCATGTCTATGTCAGACAATCTGTCTTGTATAAATAATTAAATTTTCAAACTAAATACATTTTCCATAGTTTCATCTTACTTCAACTGTTCTAACACTTTTATAAGTACATTCTGAAAGCTAATTATCTATGATTAGTTGGAAAAGAAAATTATTATTCTTGGTTTACTTGAATGACTGGTTTCCATTTGTAATATACGTACTTTTTGATTTTCACTTTGTCAATTATTTCCAAAGAAGTAATTTTTGATATTGGCAATTTAAGCATAGTTTGTCTATATGTTTTCTCCTTAACAAAGCTTTACAAAGCATCAAATATAGTGATTACTCATTCTCTATTTCCCTGAAATATATAACATTTGTATTGTAAATATATCACATTACAGAAAAACAGCCCTGAGTGAAAGTGGCCTTGAGAGGTTAGAGAGTATTTTTTATTATGTTTAACTAGAAAAGTGTGATGAAATTGAATGCTCTTCAGGTTAGGTAAAGGTTAATTTATTTCATTCATTGACTCATTTAGAAATAGTGAATGGAGGGGCACCTGGGTGGCTCTATCAGTTAAGCACCCAACTCTTGATTTCACTTCAGGTCATGATCTGAGGGTCATGAGATCAAGCCCCACATCAGGCTCTGCGCTCACAGAAGAGTCTATTTCTGTCTCCTTCTGCCCCCAACCCCACTCATTCTCTCTCTCTCTCTCAAATAACTATTTTTTTAAATAGTTAATGAATACCAAGTTACACATATAGCATTGTGATAAAAATGGACATTGTGAACTTGAGTGCAGGGTCCTATCCAACTGAATTTTGAGTCTCCAGCCCTTAGCATATGGGGAAAGAGGTGACAAAGAAAATAATGAAGGGAAATGGGAGGGAATAAATAAAGAGGCAGGCAGGAAGAGAGAAAGGTGGGAAGAATGGCAGGCAAGTCTGTGTCCTTTGGTGATTAGAAGTCTAGCGTGTGGTTGAACGTAAACGTGATCTTAAACACAGGCTCTTATATTAACAAATCATGTGATCTTTTTCTCTGGGTATCCCATTTTCTCCTCTGTGTGTTGGACAGTCAAGTGTACTTCATTGGGTACATGGCAGATTAAATAGATTATATATTAATTAAATTTAAATAATATATTATGTTAATTAAAATTAAATAAAAATTTTAAAAATATTGTAGGTATCATTAAAATAAAGAACTGAAAAAAATTATGAGTCTTGACACTGATTCTATCCTAAATCTGTGTTACAAATGAAGAAATCAAGATCAAGTCAATGAAATAAGATAATAATGTCAAATTAAATGAGCTTATTATAAATACCAAGGAACTTCACCCAAAATATATAGCTCAAATAATAAACCCCAATACAGTAGTCAACTATGGAAGCACAGGAAAGGAAGGAATGACCAAAGCTATTTAGAAGGAAGTGTGTAGGGTCATCATGAGCAACAGAGAGTTAGAAAGGTCTGCAGAAATACCCCCAAAACTGACTCTACCTTCCCTACCTTCCTTTAATCCTCTCATCCTTCTTCCTATGTTTTTAAGTTTGACCTACTCTTCAATAGAACCTAGTTCCAGTTTCATCCCCTGAATTTAATAAGATGAAGCAATGAATGGATAAAGATATATATGTAGATACCTACCTATCTACATATATATATGTATATAGATTAGATATCTATATCTATATAGACAGAGATACACACACACATACATACACCACACCCACAATGATACTCAGCCATAAAAAGGAATGAAATCTTGCCATTTGTGACGTGAGTGGATCTAGAAGGTATTATGCTAAGTGAAAGTCAACTAAAGAATATTACAGTCTTTCCCTTGAGCTTAAGTATTTATAAAAATTGTGTCCATAGAATGACAAATACTATGCGATCTCACTTATATGTGGAATGTAAAACAATCAAACTCATGGAAGCCAAGAACAGTATGGTGGTTGCTGGTGGTGAGGGGAGAGGAGAATGAGATGATGGTCAAATGATACACAGCGTATTTTGTAAGATAAATTCTGGAGATCTACTCTACAGCATAGTGACCACAGCTAACAGTATTGTATTTAATAGGTGAAATTTGCTAAGAGAGTTGATCTTATATTAAGTATTCTTATGGTTAAATAAATAAATAAAAACAATAAAAGAGGTGGGAAGAAACTTTGGGAGGTGATGGATAGGTTTATGGCCATGATGGTGGTGGTGTTTCACGGGTGTATATCTACTACCAATTGGTTGCATATTTTCCAATTATTGGGTTCATATACATTAAATATGCACAACTTTTTGTTAATCATACCTCAATAAAGAGATCTTTAAAATTATGTCTGATAGCTTCTCAAGTTCCAATGCATCCTTGTGCTTGAAAAAGGAGAAAAGAAAACTTTGTTTCTGTGCAAGTTTTTGAAAAGCATAACCTGTTTTGTGCGTTTAGATAACAAAAACATTTTGCAACGGAGCAATTAGACCTTTTAAAGAACCATCCAGTCTAAATTTTGAATGGTTAGGCACCGGGGATGTTTTCTTCTGAGATTCTTGATGTAGAACAGTCATCGAGCTGCCTCGCAGATTAGATGGACCTCACCATTCAAGTTTGTTTTCAGCTTTTGGAGGCTACCATCCTCGCACGCAGAGAGGAGTCACCCATGTGAGGGTGGACTGTGAAGAGAAAGCTGGCTATCTAGCCACGGTTTATGTACTGTCAGGTTCAGAAACAGAGTTCCCCTTTTCCATTTGGCATTGAGCAGTTCTACGTTACTCAAAGAATTACCGAACCCCTATTTACACAAGGCAAAGGAAGACTGTAAAGAGTAAAAAATCTGGTTTTCTGGGGGAAAAAAAAATTAAAGTGAATTGTTTCAACATAGATGAGTACTACAGCTTATATGACAACAATGGTAAGGATTTATATAATTTAAAAAAAAGCTAAAGATCGGTAAGGCATGAATTAGCAAATATAAGCAAGAGATGCTTTTTTTAAAGGAATCAACAAGAAAAGATTTTTATGTGTTAATAATTGAAACGATTCAGTTCATTCAGGGTAGTTTGACAGTAAATCTAGCTGTATGCTTGTCCCAAGGAAAGTAACCATAATATCCTGACATTGTCACAACAGGACTTCTTGTGTTTCCAGCCACTAGTTAGGTTCTTATGCGTTTTACCAATGGCTGTTTTATGTGCATGTGCACGTCAATCTTCAGAATTCAAAGTCTGAAAATTGGCATAATTGTCATCACTGGTTAACATGGAGATGAAAGACAATCTTGCACAGTTTCGCAGAGTAGTACAGAAAGAGTTGCAAAAAGGGACACTCAGTGCGTTCCCCTAAAAGGAATAATGAAATTTATACATGACTGTTTCCAAACTGATTATCATTTTCCTGGAAACGCCTTCTTAGAAACGATGTAGAGGAAATAGAAGCACTTCACTCTGACAGGAAAATCTGGAGCTAAGCAATAGTCTAATAGTCATACCCTATTGTTTCCCTATCTCAGTAAGTGGAGAAAGCTTTCAGAAGCCTGATGATTCAGAAAATACATAAAAATAACATTTCCTACTGATCAAGAAGTTAGAGAATGTTTGAACTTCAAAAATCATAGCTGAAAAAAAGCAACAAACCTAAGGCAATTTTACATTTTTTTCTAACTTATCAAATCATATGTCCATGTTGCTTTTTCCACATACCAAATTACCCATTCATTTATTCACTTATATCAGGGATACCTAATACCTGACTCAAGGGGTTTCATTCCCTACTTTACACTCAAACTACATACCAGAATTATTAAAATACAACTTTTAAGCTTCTAATCTGGGGCTGGCATTTGAATGACATTTATTTGCTGTGATAAACGTTAAGACTGGGGCACCGAAATCTAAATATTTTTTATGATAGTCACATGCCTTTCCTACAGTATAGTGGAAAGGATAAGACGCATTCTCCAGATTAAAAAAAAACAAAAAAACAAAAAAAAAAAACAAAAAACCTGAAAGGCTGTCTGGACAAATTGCACAAGGACACTTTCAAATTTGCTTTTAGCAAGATCTCCCATAGCCTGAGAAGCACTAAAATAAAGGAGGTCACTTTTTTATATATGTAATAAATCACAAACTCTTGAGAGCTAAAATGTATCTTAAGATATACATCATCGCTCCTTTGATCAGATGCATCCATCCTCTATATCACCAGCAAGAAGAGAATTCCAGATTCTTCCTCAGTATCTCTATAGATGGAGAAATCACCGCTTTTGTGATCAGCCCATCTGATCTATAATAGCTTAAGGTGCTGGATTTCTTTTTTTTTTTTAGTAGCAGTCCATTTCTCTATGACTTTTATCTTCCAGTCACCGATTTTATTGCTGTCTTATGGGACTCCGTAGAATGACTTCTACTCCTTGAACATGTTAGCTTTTCAACATTTGGACACAGGTTTTACCTTCCCTATTTCCCTTTTTGTCTCTGATAGGGGTATGATTTCAGATAAATCTTTTTCTATCTGGCCTTAAGTTTCTAACCTATAAATGGAAAGAAAACTCTAAAGCCATTTGGTAGTAGAATGTTTCATAGGTGAAAAGAGTGGAAAGTTTGGTGTCCCAACTATCAGCTTCCACACTGGCTGCCCTAAAAACCCCTCCAGCAAATACTTCCGCAGAAATCAAAAGCTCAAAGGAGAGATTAATAAACACCAAGACACGTGGATGCAAAATATTTGCCTAGCTGTACATTTCTGTACAACTTTTAAAAGTGAGCTATCGATTTATTTTAGACATTGCTTAAGAGAGCTTTAATTTTGCTATTTCCTGGACATGCCCCAGTTTCCCCAAGTAAAGGATAAGTCTTTGAGAAGTTTCCTGCTTTAATAAAAAACTTCAAAATTTGAATTCAAGATGTGCAAACTATTTTACTAGAAGGCTCTTATCCTACCTTGAATACCGGGGGGGCGGGGGAGTGGGGGGGAAAGAATCTGTCCTAAATGTTTAACCCTTTAATAATACAGTTAAACACTAAAGGGGTTTGATGGTCTGAACCATGGCTGATACAAGTGTGAACTGAATTCACACAAAAATCTAATCCTGTGTCTAAAGGAGTCTTTTTTAAAAAAATAAAAATATAAAAATAAAAATAAAATAAATAAAAGAGTCTTTTTAAGAAAGACACCTTCCTATTCAAACCTCTGAAAATTCTATGAACTATCAACAAGTTTCTTTATAGATCTTTCTTTATAGCTCCTCTGAATGAAGAACCATCGCCACCTTCTATGATTCAGGGAGCAAAGTATAGACAAGAGATACTGTCCTCCTTTGCTTTCTCACCTTCTGATGTTTCAAATACCAGAATAGGTATTTGCATCTACTCATTAAGTCCTGTCACTGTCGTGGGATAGAGACATATCAGAACGACTGCAGTAATGTTTCCAGGAGGAATCTACAGTGTCATAATTATTGCTTTGTGTAAACTTGTTTTTTTAAAGAAGCTGAGAGAGGAAAGGAAAACGTAGTATATGTTACACCTGTTTGTTTTTTTGACTTTCTTATTTACTGCTTCCGCTTCTCTTCATTTCTACCTGTGGATTCAATTTACCATTTGGTGTCGCTCATTCACTCCGAGTTGGTTTTATTCCTACGCCCCCTCATCCGTGTGCCTATTATCTAGTATGTGACATACCCATATGTCTCATACCTAACAGCACAATTGTACAGATGTTGTTTTATGCAATTTCTTTTTAAGTTCGTTAGTAAGAGAAAGAAGATAAGGGCATTTAGTCTTTTAGATTTACATTAACTTTTTTTTTTTTTTTTTGTTATTCAAGTCAGTTTTTTTTTTAAGTCAGTTTTATTTGAAAAAGTCAAAACTGGAAATAATTCAAGTATCCATAAACAGATGAATAAACATCAAGTTTATTTGGTCTTCATATTTACTCTTTTTTGTTTAGCATGCATATTAGAATTATTCTGTGATGTCACTTTCTTAAGGACTTCCTTTAGTATTTGTTTGGTAAGTTTTTATTTTTTAAGTTCAATTTCATTAACATATACTGGATTATTAGTTTCAGGGAGGAGGATTTAGTGATGAATCAGTTGCATATAACACCCAGGGCTCATTACAACAAGTGCCTTCCTTAATGCCAATCACCCAGTTACCCCATGTCCCCAACCTCCCCCCTCCAGCAACCCTTAGCTTGTTTCTTTTTTTTTCTTTTTTAAGATTTTATTTATTTATTCATGAGAGACACACAGAGAGAGAGGCAGAGACACAGGCAGAGGGAGAAGCAGGCTCCATGCAGAGAGCCCGATGTGGGACTCGATCCCGGGTCTCCAGGATCACACCCTGGGTGGAAAGCGGCGCTAAACCGCTGAGCCACCCGGGCTGCCCCCCTCAGCTTGTTACCTAGAGTTCAACATCTCTTATGGTTTGCCCCCTCCCTGTTTTAATCTTATTTTTTACTTCCCTTCCTCTGTGTTCTTCACATTTTGGAAAGAGTTTTTGCTGCACATAAGACTGATTTTTTAGCTACATATAACACTACATTCTAGCCTCCATTGCTTCTGAGGATAAACCTTCTGTTAATTGTATTGGGACCAAATTACCCTCCAAATATTTACCTTCAAGTCTCCTATATGGTTCATAGGATGCTGAGTAGAATCTCCTTAGTTCCCTTTACTATATTCATGGTTTATTTTGAATCTCTTTTGGATTTTAAGCATCAAGGACAGTTTTATTTTTTTTTTAAATTTTTATTTATTTATGATAGTCACACACACACACACACACACACACAGAGAGAGAGAGAGAGAGAGGCAGAGGGAGAAGCAGGCTCCATGCACCGGGAGCCCGACGTGGGATTCGATCCCGGGTCTCCAGGATCGCGCCCTGGGCCAAAGGCAGGCGCCAAACCGCTGCGCCACCCAGGGATCCCTCAAGGACAGTTTTAAAAGTTACTGTCTTCAGGTCTTTTCTTGTTTTGTTAACTCTGCTGTTCTAGGGAATCCGCATACACAGCAAGCTTTATCATCAGCCAGGCCTCCATACAGAGCTCAGAGGATGATTATATTTAGCCTTCTCCATGGGCATTTATTTGTCTTGCATATCAGTGACAATTCCAGGTCTATGGCAGGGGATGCCTTTAGTTGTTCTTCTTCTTATTTTTTTTTTCATTGCCATACTGTCTATGGGTAGAGCACACTGTAATAATAAAAGTATTTTATGAATTTGATGGTCTACCCTTATCTCCAGAATTTGAAACACTAAATTGAGTAGACTTCGAATCTGTACAATGTTCTCTGAGGAATCCAATCCTTTTATGGATCATTAACTCTAATTTATCTTACATCTACATGTTTACAAAGTCATGAGAATGAACAAACAAACTGTATCCACAAAAACTGAAATGAGAAAATGTCCTTGATTACACATCCTCAGAGATACTATGAGCTGAAAAGATCAAATATCATTCAAAAAAGAGAAACTTCCTGATGGTTACAAATATTAATACTGATCTACTTGTTACCTAAAAGCAAAGCCCTGGTTGCCCCTCAGACTCTGTATCAGCTGTAGCTTCTGGATAAGTGAGATTGACCAGCTATGAATAATTGTCCCATTTTGCTCAGATTTCTAGCATCGGGCATGCATATACAGGAGCAGAGTAAAATATTCCATATCAAAATGTGCCTGAGAATGTCACCTTAAAGAGGAATTATTTGTATGACCTGTCCAGATTATTTTTCATCCTTTCAACAGTCCAAACAGAATGTTATATTTTTATGATACCATTTTGACATCTTTATTTTACAAACCTAAATTCTTATTTCCGTGGTATTAAAAACAAACTTTAACGTGATGCGCTTTGTGCAAATATCCTATAGTCTGGTGGCTAGATGACAGGTAATACTGGTTTTACTCTTTAAGGAAGGAGAAAAACATTCAGAACTTGGATATC